>NC_135334.1:51235890-53895545 GCF_023851605.1 Tamandua tetradactyla | reverse complement strand
TCAAGGGAATAAGCTAATATAATCTACCATTGAAAATTTATTCCTGTATGTAGATAAAATATCAGGAAAGAGAATTCTAAAGGATTATGTAAACTGGAAGCAAAAAATGAATTGATTTCTAAATTCACAGGCTAAGGAAATTCCATTCCTTTAAAATTTGAAATAATTATAATATTAATTTATTTCAGATAACTCCAGTATGAGTAATATATACTAGGAACAGATGAATATACATATATATTTTTTTTTCAGAGGAATATATTTTGTAAAGTGACAGGGAAAGAGAAACCAAGACTCAGAATCTTGAAGAAACTGTTAGGAAGTAAATGACATATGTATGAAATCTCTAATCATAAATGAAACATAAAGGGAAGAAAAGTTATAGGTACAAAAATGGAAATTAAGTGAGACTGAAAACATAGTACGAATAAATAAATCCATGAATGTTTTTTTTAATAAACAAGAAAGGAGACAGCCTAATCAAGAAGAAAGGAGAAAGCACAAATGAAAAATTATAGGAGACAAAATACTTAAAATTATCCATGAAATTGCATTTCATAATGTTATACAAATATATATTTTTTAATATTGAGTAAAATGTTTAAATTTCTGGGTAAATGAAAATTTACGTGTGTTACTGGTGACCATGTACAAATAATAAAAAAGGAAAGTGCCATCTTTATTCATATTCTCTGCAAATAAAGACCCAACACTTTGAAAGAAAATTAATTTGAAAGCATGATTTGTTTTCTGGTGCTGATTATATTATTGCATGATTATTATATCTTTCTAAATTTCTGCTTTGTTTGAGGTAGAGATGTACATTCCAACGTAGGCATTAAAATTCAACTGTTTAGTGTATTCATGTATGATTCCCGTGAAATGGATCCAATTCATAAAGTATATATTATTGAGTCACAACCTGACTAAAATTTGGCTTCAGCCTTTGACTCATCAAATCAGAGCAATAAACTTCTGATTTTCTTACATAAGAACAAAGCAGACATCTTTCAAGCCTTCCAGAAAGAACTATTTTACAGACCCATCCACCACAGCTTTTGCGGGTCCTGTCTCTTTCTTTCTGGGAAGAAGCTGAAACTCCTGCCAAATGCCCCACAAACGGAATCCTCACAGTGCACAGACTTCAAAACCAATATTGTTGTGAAGAACCTGGTGTCCTGTAGTAAACAAGAAAATCTCTGCCAATTTCTGGGCTCTGAAAAATAAATGTGTGGGATGCACAAGGAAGCTAGGAAGATCTGTGAAGAGAAAAAAATCCTGCCATGTTTTCCCTGTTCTAAGTCTCAGGAGCACAAGACCCACAAACCCCTTCTATAGAATGGGCTGCTGAAGATTATCAGGTAAATTATGCTCTGAGAGCACTTCCAGAGGGCGGAATACAATAGCTGTAATATACGGAAAATGAGGCTCATAATGTGTGATTAATCCACTATTTACAGGGCCAATATGCTTCAGGTACTCTTCTAGGCACTGGATCTAAAGCGATGACTAAAATACACTCATATACCTGCCTTCATGGACCTTGCATTCAAATGGGATAATGATTAAATTAATGATATAATTATTTGAATTGTGTAGTATAATGTTCAGGCAACTCTAAACCCCTCATTTTCAAAAAAATGACGATGGTGACCTAAACTACAAGTGCTAAAAGGTTTTTTTATATTAGGACTATAGTAAAAATGCACAAAGAAGCAGGATAAAAATACATTGGAAGGATGGGTCTAGCATCTATAGACCAAAAATCTGCTGCAAGATGCTTATCTGCTGCAAGATGATTAGCCATATTATATGAATTCCTCATAGAATAGTCACTTAGACAATTACATTATATTTTGTGATTCTGTGGCATGAAATTTCCCAGAATTTAATAGGTATGAGGGTAAACAGGGAAATATTATCATCTTCATACTCTCCTGTAGTCCATTTATCTAACATCCTTTGCCTCCCTCTATTAGGGACTGAAACCCGTAATATTTGCTTTTCTGGGGATCAGATTCATAGTTTGTTTACAGGAGAAGCTCCTACAGCAGATGAGATCCCTGTGGGAAGAGATATAGGATAATCAGAGATATCTAAATGAAGAAAGCAGAATAACCAATGTGTGATGGTGAACAGGAGGCTGTTTCTCTGGGAACCAGTCTGAGACAGACAGGTTTGAAACTTACACCTAGAGGAGTTGATCTTAAGGCACCAGGTTCCATGAGATTCTGTGAATGGGTAAACAGTAAAAAAAGTATCCATCTGGTCCATAGCATGCCGATCGGTTAGGATTTGTATATCCTAATATATCAGCAAAAAACACAAAAGGACATCAAAATGTGCAACAAAATGTGGAAGCAGGGCTAACGTGTAGGCATATACAAAGATTTAGGGAAGTCCAGTAATCATTGTTCAGGAGGTTACAAGTTTCTCAGTTTCAAATCAACTCAACTGGGTTCTGAAAGACTCATCAGTCTTTAAAATCCTTATGTTATTCAGGCAGAGATTTCTTCATGAGCTGAATTGGGAGATTGTACACAATCAAAGGAGCAAGTGGTCAAAGATAGAATCCCGGGAAAGCCATAAGATAAAGGGCAAAATAAGGAAAATGAGACAATGACGGAAACTCAGATAAGCAAAGAAACATTTTAAAGAAAATGGTAAGTGGAAAAACAAATCAAAGGAATGTTGGTAATAGTGTAAATTGAGTCCTTCCCACATGCCCTCAATGTGACCAGCATTATACAATTATCCTCATGACTAATTACAGCTGAGAAAACTGGGCCCTGGAGCAGGAAAGAAGGCCCAGAATCTCCTCTTGTCTTTCCTCTGATTAATTCCTGGTGAGCAAGGATTCAGGATTGTGTGGAATAGCATCTATTATTAGGTACTGGAAACTGCACTCTTTCAATCAGAAAATTCTATCTCTATTCCCAGCTCTCCTCATAATATGTATATGATTTTGGTCAGATTTCATCTGGTTTCCTTGACTGATTATGCAATTGGATGTAATTTTCTTTATGATATTATGACTCCAATTCTTATAAGAGAATTAAATGAGAATTAACTTCCCAATTTTTATATTCATCTGGGGTTTCTGTAACAAAATTGGTGACCAGACATAAAACGTATTGGTCTTCTAGAACCCTGAGCCCCTGATGGAGAGCATGGACATAATATTCCAGTTGACCAATTAAGCAATTGCTGACTTGGTGATATTAGTTATGAAGATGGGCAGGGAGCAGAGGAAGCTACCATTGGTGTACAATGTTCAGGGCCTGCAAGGGGGCATCTGCCACACTCAGGTGCTCTGAGGACAGTTCCCAGAACCCTTCTTCATCAACAATGTTGGTACAGTTCATTGGTTTCAGTCACATAGAACAACTTGCTCCTGGTCTTAGGGCAAGGGTGGCAATTTGTCAAGCTGTTGGTGAACAGCAGGACACTCTCCTTGCCTCACTTGCAACTTGCAACCAGCACTCCAAGATGTGGAGCTCCACTGCCTACTCTGAGGTGGACAGTGATCTCCAGGGTGCGTGGGGTGGTGGCCTGGGTCAGTAGACAAAGGGGAGGCCAGCCAAGTTGTGTTGGGTAAGAGAGACAGGGCTGAAAGAGAAGAGAACACAGCTCCAGGGTCCAGTGAGCTTCAGATATTTACCTGTTCATTTCAGCTAAATCTCTGTATATCCATAACTTTAAAAAATCTAAATTTAAGTCATATTTTAGTACTTTGTGCAAAGCTGACTAATCATTTTGCTAATTTACTCTTTTATAAATAATACCCTCTTGTTTTATTCATCAGGGTTCTCCAGGAAAACAGAACCAAAAGGTTTAAACATATATTATATAAACATTATAAATATAAAAATATTTGAGATTTATTGTAGGAGGAGGATCATTTAACTGGGAGGAAAGGCAAATCTAAATCCTTACTGTAGGCCACAAGCTAGGAACTCCAATGAAGTTTTTTGATAAATGATGAATTCCTCAGGACTGTTTCTGGCTTTGGCTGAAGTTGAAATGAAAATTCTCCTCTCTGATGCTGAAATGATCACTTCTCCTTTTACAGCCTTCAACTGACTGGATGAGAATTCTCTCATGGTTGAAGTCAATCACCTAAGTGGACTGTAGGTGTAATTAGTCATAGATTCATTCAACTTAATGATGATTTAACTCTACAAAATATCCTCACAATAATCATTAGGCCATTGCTTCCTTGACCCAAACAACTAGGTTTATTTTTACCTAATCAAGTAGATACATGAAATGAACCACAACAATTGAATATATCAACATAATTACGAGTTGGAAATATATTGAAATAAAATTTGTAAATGAATAAGGAAACCAATTTCAAAAAAATTTGATGAATCCTGATGTTATCAAACGATATGTATTCAGTATGCTATTCCCCAGTGAAGATACCCTATTACCAATTTGAGATTGATCAATTTAGTTTTCATTAAATCATGGGGAATTTTTGCCTTATCTAACTGTCTATCCCATCTCCCTAAACTCAGAATTAAACCAGCCAGGATGCAAGACATTTAACCCACTAATTCTCATTTTCCAAAATCACCCACAATACCCATTCATATTTTGATGAAAATGTCACCTTTAACTCTAAAGACCGTAAAATTTTATTAGAATAATAGAAATTTAAATGGCAATCCAGAAGATATGATCATATCAGATCTTAGATCACAGTGAAGAAAGGACAGAAATTATCACAGAAAGTAAGGATGTATATTTAAATATGGAGGAAATGGGAATAGAATGCAAGACCCCAAAAACTCAGAAATGAATTTGTCATTTGGGTGTCATTTGCATGGATTAGCATTGGAGAGTTTGTAGTTGGTTATTTATAGAAATTAGGAAGCGTATTAAACCAATCAGTGATGCAAAGGATGTCCACCAGCTGGTCCTCAACTACAGAAACCTAATCAGGGCGGGGCTTCAAGCTCCCTGATATAAAGGCACCCCAGAGCCTTCTCTTCAGAGACACTTCGAGTTGGCTGGACAGTGGAGTCTTCAGAAAGCTATAGCTGCCCTCTAGAGAGACCAGAGAACACAGGCCTCCTGACCTGACTTGGATGTCATTTCTTCTAATGCTGGTGAGACTATTTATAGAATATCCAGGTGATTATAGAGTTGGATAAATTAATTTGTATTTCTTTCTCTTAAAAATAAAGAGTTTTAATTTAATTCTCCTCAGGCTTAGACTTTCTTAAGCAGATGGTAACATATCAAGTCAATAAAAATTATGTAGTTAATTGCAGTTTACTCAAACTATAGAATGATAATCTCTACTATTAATTTGAATTTTATAAAATAATACGAACTTTTCTGTTATTTTAGAATTCTTTATAAGCATGAATTGTGAATTTCCTGATAGGCAGGCCAGATATTATGCAGTCCTAGGTATCATGACATGATACCTCACTTAATTGAAAACCTTGATGTTGAATGTGAGAGATACCTCTTTAGAAACTTTGGTTACGGTTGCAGCTTTGGTCTTTAAAGTGACCAGTAACAATCCAGAAATTGTTTATGGTGTTAGAAATGTGACCTTGCTGACCACAGTGAAACTGAAGAACCAGAAAGAGGGGATTCTCTGCACTCACTCTGGTTTGGAAGTGGCAATTCTGATTACCTCCAGTCATTGTTTTAAAGCAAAATATATTAGATGACACTGGGACTGTTATTTTAATCGTGGATTTGTATATTTTTCAATGGGAATGAGCTTTTGATCAGTAAGTCTGATTTGATTATTGAATCTACTGCTTCTCTATTATGACAATGGAGAACATTTACATTAAGTTTACTTAAACGTGTTGATACCAAAGAGAAGAGCACATTCAATTGTTAAAATTTTGAGAATTGAAAAAGTCAAAGATGAATGTAATGCTAATCAATTATTTTGTATAAGAGATAGATGGAAGCAGTACTTCATCATAGAATAAAATAAAGCACTTTCAGTGACTTATTTCATTTATATAGATAATCTGCTTATATCTGCAGTAATTTTTCTCAGGTCATTCTATCAATGGGCAGCAAGAAGAGCTTTTCTGTGTATGAATGTATAAAGTTAAATGTAAAGAGGTATTTATTTCCACCTCTCACTTCCCACATTACCTGCAGATTTCCTCATAATATAAATTTTATCTTTATATTTATGCCTCTGAACTTCTGATGAGAGTTACATTACCTTCCTTTTTATAGCTGTACCAAAAGAGATTGTCCCTGCTAGAATATGTGATTCCTAATAATATGCTTCTTCTGATATTTCTTAATATAGATCATGTCTATTGACCTTATGAGAAGTGAAAAAAATTAGCTCTTTTCTCTTATAACACTTTTGTTTTCTTGGGAGTTTGTAAGTTTCATTTCCCTGGTTTCCTCTGAACCCATAACAAACTCATTCTCAAACTCTGAACTGAAAACTCTTCTCAAGATTTGTAGACACATCAGCTAATCATTCTAATTCAGCTAAAGATCCTTTCTCCCTCCTCAGGTTTAGGGGAAGAAGCAGCTTCCCACTGTTGCTGGACTTTGGTGCCTCACTCCCTTCTTGTGTTCTCATCACTTTGCTAACAACATTGTGAGTGGCCCCTCATTAAAGGGTCCTGAACCATCTGCATTAGATTCTATTTCCTGCTGTCCTGATTGATAAAATCTATTTTTTAACTTTTGCATTTTTTCTACTTTCTGAATTTTATTTTCTTAATCTTCTATTGAAAATTTTAATTTTTGTTATAGTGTACTTAATCTCTTGAAATCTTTTGTTCCTTTTCAAAGTCTCTTGGCATTTTTTTTTAAGTAAGGATGATTTATTCTTTTCCTCTTGAAATAAAATGAGCATGACATAAATATCACCATTTTAACCATTTTTAAGTGTACAATTCAGTGAGTATATTCATAATATTATACAACCATCACCGCTATCTAATTCCAGAACATTTTATTCCCCTACAAAGATGCACCATACCAATTAGTAATCACTACTCATTCCCTCTTCTGTCCAGGCCCTGGTGACCACTCATCTATTTTCAGTCCCAATGAATTTTCCTTCTCTGGATATTTCATTTAATGTGGCCATACAATATGTGGTCTTTTGTGTTTGTCTTATTTCACTTAGCAAAATATTCTCAAGACATTGTTGCATGTGTTAGTAGTTCATTCCTTTTGATGTGTGGATGAAATTCTGTTGGGTGGACACACCACATCATGTTTATCGATCCATCAGTTCATGACCATTTGAGTTGTTTCCACTCTTGCTATTTTTAAAAATTATTTCCGAGGGGGGCCAAGATGATGGCTTAGTAATGTGCGTGCATTTTAGTTCATCTTCCACAGCAACTACTAAACAACCAGAAACAGTACAGAATAGCTCCTGGAGCCACATCAGTGACCAGACACACAACGTACCCCAGTCTGGACCAGCTGGACCAGCTGCGAGTCTCCGGAACACAGGGAGAACCTTCCAAAGTTAAAGGAGCCACAACATCTTTTGCTGGGGGGGTCCCGCAGACAGACAAGCGCCACATACTGGGCAAGATAAGAAAAACAGAGCCCAGAGACTTCACAGGATAGTCTTTCAACCTGCTGGGTCTCACACTCAGGGAAAACTGATGCAGGTGATTTCTTCCCCCCAAAAGTAGGCCAGCTTAGTCCCGGAAAATCCGACTGGAGTCTGTAATACCTATGTAGAGCCTCCTAAGGGTGGGGAGGGAAAAGGCACCTTACAAGCAGGACAAGAAACAAGAAAACAAGAATTGAAAAATTATCCTCGGTTAAACAAAACTTGAGCTTGAGGCCCAGAAAAAGCTGAACTGAAGGTCAATGAACAATAGACAACAAACTCATCTAGCAAGAAAACCCTAGGTAAGATAAGTGAAAGCAATCTCCAGAATAAACTAATTAAGGTAATTAAATGTCCAGACACCAGCAAAAATAACAAATCACACCAGGAAAATTGAAGATATGGCCCAGTCAATGGAACAAACCAATAGTTCAAATGAGATACAGGAGCTGAGACAACTAATTCTGAATATACGAACAGAAATGGAAAACCTCTTCAAAAACGAAATCAATGAATTGAGGGAAGACATGAAGAAGGCAAGGAATGAACAAAAAGAAGAAATGGAAAGTCTGAAAAAACAAATCACAGAACTTATGGGAATGAAAGATATAGTAGAAGAGATGAAAAAAACAATGGAAACCTACAATGGTAGATTTCAAGAGACAGAGGTTAGAATTAGTGAACTGGAGGATGGAACATCTGAAATCCAAAAAGAAACAGAAACTATAGGGAAAAGAATGGAAAAATATGAGCAGGGGCTCAGGGAATTGAATGATAATATGAAGCGCACAAATATACGTGTTGTGGGTGTCCCGGAAGGAGAAGAGAAGGGAAAAGGAGGAAAAAAACTAATGGAAGAAATTATCACTGAAAATTTCCCAACTCTTATGAAAGACCTAAAATTACAGATCCAAGAAGTGCAGCGTACCCCAAAGAGAATAGATCCAAATAGACGTTCTCTATGAACATGATTATTTCATTTATTTAAATTCTGTAGGGTTTTCAATTTCTTTTGTAAAAGACAAGTGCATTTTTTATTCATGTGATTATGCAAAACTTTTCTTTAAAAATAAAGATATTTTCATAAAAATGTAAGAATATTTTTTTTAAATATTGAGGAAATAAGTGTATAGTTGGTTGTCACATAAGGAAAAATCTTATGAGTGAAGGGAAAAAGCTGATTGTCTGTCCCAGAAGTCTAGCAATTGGTAGGAAGGCACAATGGCTCACTGTGACCCCTCTGTGGGAGAGTCTGGGTTCTCTAACTGCCCCACCCCTTACCCTCTGTGCTGGTTTGAAAGGATTATGTGCCTCAGAAAAGCCATGTAAATACTGTAGGTTGGAAACTTGATTAGATTATCTCCAAGAAGATGTGGCACACCCAACTGTAGGTATTAACTTTGATTAAAGGGAGATGTGACTCTACCCATTCCAGGTGGAACTTGATTGGTTTACTGGAATTCTTTAAAAGAGGAAACATTTTGGAGACAGCATCAGAGCCATGAGAACCACAGAACCCATGTAGTTAGAGGCCTTTGGAGATGAAGAAGGAAAATGCTCCCAGGGGAGCTTCATGAAACAAGAAGCCTGGAGAGAAAGCTGGCAGATGTCTCCTTGTTCACCATGTGCCTTTCCAGTGAGAGAGAAGCCCTGAACTTCACTGGCCTTCTTGAACCAAGGTATCTTTCCCTAGATACCGTAGATTGGACATTTTATAGCCTTGCTTTAATTTGGACATTTTCATGGCCTTAGAACTGTAAACATGCAACCTAATAAATTCCCCTTTTGAAAAGCTGACTGTTTTTGGTATAGCACATCCCGGCATCTAGCAAACAAGGTGCCCCCCTCCCCTCATCTAAACCCTGACATTCAGGGAGCAAGAAGAGCCCCAGGGCCTGCCCCTCACTTGACCCCCCACACAGGAGGAGGAAGTCAAGGACACTCGGCTGGTTCAGGGTGGAACTCAGGTCCACAGCAAACTCTCCAGCAGCACTAGCCTCTGCCTCAAAACTTCTGCCAGAACATGTTCCCATCCTGCCTGTGCCATCCCACCCCTGGCCCTGCCTGGAACCTCTGTAGTCAACGCTGCCCCTTCCAAGGGAGCCCTCTGGCTGCAGCTGGGCTCTGTGGTACTACTTTCACCACCTTCGCCCTTAGGCAGAAGTGTGGCAAATGTGCACTGCCCTGTTGTCACTGTCCTTGGAGGCCAGGCGCCACCCTCATGTCACGTTCTGCCACCCTGGGGAAGCCACAGGGCCTCGTCCTCCCGAAGGTTTGTGCAGCCCTGGAGGCCACAGGGCAGCTGCGCTTCCCAGCACCACCTTCCCCCTGACCACTAGTGGGGGGTAGGGTCCTAGGGGTCATTTGCTGTGTTGCTGTGGAAATCGGAGACTCATGCTTCCAGCTGACACCTTCCCGTTAGATATTAAAATACACTTTCATTTAAAAAGCAGGAGAATATTTTATTGATTCTTACTAAAAATTTATATATAGATGAAAAACTAAAAGTTATTTTAAAATACCAATCTTGATGACAAATATATCTCAATTTATAAAGTGAAATATTTCTGAGATGTTTAATGGCTGATTAAAAATAATTTTAACCGCTTATTTCTAACAAAATAAGAAAATTTTGTATTTCTTATTTTCCTTTATCATATAAATAAAATACATAACACTGATCCAAAGTATACAATAAGGAAACTTTAGTGAAGAGTCTGAAGACAGAGAGTTAATGAATTAGATATTCTAAAGTAGTATTCTTTCTCCTTAACCTTCCCATCATATTCCACCAAAACCAAAATAAACACCAAAATGAATTTCTATTATTTAAAACACTGATAATTCAAATGATAAAAATAGCAGCAAATAATTATTAACCGCATACTATGTGCCAACCGCTGTCAAAGGTCCCACAAACAGGGAGTCGGGATTCAACCCAGCCAGCCTGGACTGACCAGGCTCTTTCCAACAGCTTACAGACTAACTCTTCCCATCTTTAAAGCTTTCTCTTGATCTCGTATACCTTTCCATATGGTATTTCTCTTTCTGCTACCTCAAAGAATTTGCTCCTCTTTCTCTTTTCTTCCCATTAGTAAATTACAAACTCATTTTTTAATTGCTTAGTCCCCAAATATGAGCAGCACCCCACCTCATCATCTTCTGCCATTCCCTACCTCAACCCCACCAACAAACCCTCTTAGCCCCACCTTATGTTATATCCACAATCTGACCATGTCTCATCACTGCTACTAGAACAGGCCACCCTCATCTGTTTTTTAGATTCCATCAATCACTTTAACTCAGGACTTCTGTGCTCGCTGTTCCCTCTGCCTGGAATGCTGCTCCCCCAGGAAGCCACATGTCCCATTACCTCCCTTCAATCAGGTCTCCACTCTCAAATAGGTAATCGTTGTCTAATCTAAAATAGCAACATCCCCATTTCTACCTTCTGTTTTTTCATGGCATATCTAATATTCTCCATATTTGCTTCTTTTATAGCATATATATACTTTATTATGCTTTTATCCTGTGGTTATCTGTCTCCTTTCTCCACCCTTCACTTCTTCCCTATTAGAGTGTAATCTTCAGAAAGGCAGGGAATTGGTCTCTTCTTCAGTGCTGTTCACCCAGAGCAGTGACTGGTACATAATAGGAGCTCAATAAATATTTGTTGAGTAAATGAATAAAAATGATTTTTCAATATACATATTCCCTCTTTTGAATTATTAAAATGTAAGATATTTCTATAAAGAATAATTACTATTTATAATTATCAAATTATAAACCATAATAGGAAAATAAGCTAAAATGTAAATAGCAAATATTTATAGTTTTAGAAATATCAATCCCCTAAAATATTCAGTTTTAGAAATATCAATCCCTAACTATAACATTTACACATTTACAATTTTGAGATCTTCATATTTCTGCAAGCAACATTTACAATGTTCTTTTTGTTTTTTGTTTTTGTTTTTGCATTTTTTATTTTAAAATTTTATTTGAGCATGTACAGAGAAAAGTGGAAAGATGTTAGTGATTATTTAATGATAGCAAGAGTATACATTTTTAATAGGTTTTTAAAAAATTTATCTGTATATTGTTTTTTAAAAAAATTTTTTATTTAAAAATGTATCTGTATATTGTTTCTTAAAAACTTGTTTTATTGTATAGTATAACATATATACAAAGCAAATAAATTGAAAAAAAAGTTTTTCAAAGCACTATTCAACAAGGAGTTACAGGACAGATCCCAGAGTTTCATGGGCTACCATATCATCCTTTCAGATTTTTCCTTCTAGCTGCTCCAGCATATAGGAGACTAGAAGGCTTAAATATATTTTTATCATCACAATCGACTTTTTTTCCTTCTTTTTTTTTGTGAAAAATAACATATATACAAAAAAGCTATACATTCCGAAGGACAGCACCACAATAAGTTGTAGAACACATCTCAGAGTTTGACATGGGTTACAGTTCCACAATTTTAGGTTTTTACTTCTAGCTGCTCTAAAATACTGGAGACCAAAAGAGATATCAATTTAATGATTCAGCATTCATATTCGTTTTTAAATCCTACCTTCTCTGTATAACTCCACCATCACCTTTGACCTTTCCATCCCTCTCTTTAGGGGTGTTTGGGCTATGGCCATTCCAAATTTTTCATATTGGAAGGGTCTGTTACCAATATGGGATAGGGAGATGGAACTATCCGGAGATGCTAGAGAGGCTGGGCTAGGTTTCAGGACTTATCTGGACCAGGGACCCATCTGGAGGTTGTAGGTTGCTGGAAAGTTATTCTAGAGCATAGAACCCTTGTGGAATTGTCCTGGTTGGGGTGGCAAGTTATGATAGGTAGCAAGGTCTAACTGAAACTTGCATAAGAGCAACCGTCAGAGTAGCCTCTCGACTCTATTTGAACTCTTTCTGCCACTGATAACTTTATCAGTTACACTTGTTTCCCCCCTTTTGGTCAGTATGGAATCATTTATAATGTCCTTTTCCTCTTCTCTTTCAAATGGTGTTGAATTGGGGTCTCACCATATTTATCACCATCTGTTTTATGGTGGTTATTCTTACTCTAACCTGAACTTGCTTTTGGATTACAGATGGTTCATCCATGTTAAGTGGACCACAGGGCTTCTGAATAGAATCATTTATGAAAGGCATGTTGGTCAACTGAAGATAAATAGCTCATAAAGTTGACTTATATCTTCCACCTCTACAAAAGTTTTTTTCAGTCTACTGTTCTTGTTTTCTGGGTACTAGCTCTTTTCCCCACATCTCTTACAGAAGTGCTTAGTTTCTTGAGTAAATATAATTCTTTTTTCTTTTGTTCAATTTAGTATCTAATGTCATCAATATAAAGAATTTTCACTCCCCTGTTTTAGTTTGCTAAAGCTGCTGGAATGCAATATACCAGAATGGATCTGCTTTTCTCATGGGGATTTATTGTTACAAGTTTACAGTTCTAAGGTCATAAAAATGGCCAAACTAAGGCATCCAGAAACTAATACCTTGACTCCGAAGAAGGGCCAATGTCTGTCACATGGGAAGGCACATGGCTGGCATTTGTTGGTCCTTGTTCTCCGTTGCTTCCAGTTTCTGATTCCAGTGGCTTCCTCTTTAGGTGCCTGTGGGTCTCGCTTATCTATTCCCAGGCAAAACCCTGGGTTTCATCTTTTATCTTAGCATCTCGTGAGACAGGAGATTTCTTCTCTTCAAGCATTTGTGTCCTGGTTTCATATGGTTTCCCTAAGCATATCTTTCTGCACTCCAAGAATTTCCAAATGCCTGCATCTGAGCTTTCTTCAAAAATGTTTCCTGTTCTAAAGGACCCCAATAAACTAATCAAGGTCCACCTTAAATGGGAAGAGTCGCATATCTTTCTAATCAAAAGGTCACAACTACAATTGGGTTTGTCACATCTCCATGGAAACAAGAGGTCCCACCCTGCAATATTGGATCAAGATGAAAAGAACATGGCTTTTCTGGGGTATATAACAATTTCAAACCAGCACACTCCCCACGATAAAGCATTTGATAATATATTATTTGTAGGAATAAAATCATGGTCCTTGATAGCTTTTTCAACTAATAATTTTTCTCTGCTTAAACAACTGAGTCTGGAGACTTAAATGAACTTCCATTATGGCCGGGATGAGGTGAAGTGGTTTCTGTAGTACACACAGATTGAGGGCTTGGTTTAGGAGAAATTCTACCCAAGGATTGCACGAATTGAACTTCCTTTTTGTTTGAAATAAGAACTGGTATCTTTGCTGAGAAGTTCCTTAACTTGCCTTCTAAGGTCTTTAATATCTTTTCACAGTCTTTCAGATATTGCAGCAGAAGGTAAGTAAAATACTTTTTCCCAAAGTGACTTATATTTGAATTTTTCTGGTTTGTTGTTATCAGCTTTTAGAGATTCCAAAGACAGTCTTTTTTTTTTTTTTTTTTAATTTTTGACTTGGATTCCACCCTGAATGTAAATTTTGCTAAGAGGCCTCATGACTCCAGAACTGAGGGCCGCCAGCCCCCACCCACATGACGGGTCTGGAGAGGGTGTCCCTCCGGACAGCCCCAGAAGCACAGCTCCTCCGGGTCTGTAGGCAGCCAGCGCCTCCCCCCTTCCCCCACCGCCGTCCCCACTAGGCAGAAAAGCTGCGTCCCTGGCCGCATGTGGGGGGCCTTATGTGACTCCCAAGCACGGAGCAGGAAAAATATGCTTTTAATATTTTTATATTAAAATATAATAAATATATAAAATATATATATATATTTATTTATTTATATGCTAAAATCATCTGGAGTAAATGCTGGTCGGAGTCTGAGAAGGGGGAGGTTCCCAGAAGCGACTGAGAAGCCGCCTAGGGGGCGCCCTTTTCTCCGTCTGCTTGGGTGGTGGGAATGCGGATGTCACCTGGTCTGCTTCTGCGGGGGTGGGGCTGAGGGCGGGACCTTCCTTACGGCGAGGTCCCCCAAACTAAGACCTCGGGGTTTTTGTTGAAAAGCACAAGCTGGTGGTGAGAAAACAGATTTATAAACCAGATTATTCTAATATTGTCCAGTCTTATTCCCTCCTTCCCTCACACCTCACTCCTGGTTTTCCCAGAGCTTTTTTCAAAGCTGGGTTTCAGGGTCTGAAATTCCCAGATTAACTGGAAATGATACTTGATCAGGGTCTGATAAGAACATTGTTGTCGAACAGCCCCACCTTATTTTCAGCTCCCTGGTGACAGTAGTTACCAATAAAAAATTCAAAGGAAAACAACTTTTCTCCTCACCTTTGGATGCCCATCTAGAACCGTGTTTTTTTCTCTCTCTCTTTTGAGTTTCTTGTGTGAAGTTGGTGGTCCTTATAATTCCTTGCAGTAGTAGAAGTTTGTCCAAAGGGCTTTGAACAATATGAGGTTCAGCCATTCCTTTTCTTGCAAATTCATGGCACATATGGACACGTTTGTACATTTTGCTTTCTGATTCCACAAGCATCACATTTTATACACAGATATTTTGCATAACACAGAAAAGCAAATGAAAAATGAAATCACTTTAATCCCATCATCCCTAGATAATCTTTATTGATATTTTAGAATACCATGTTGTTGTATCAATAAATACATATATCTGTGCTTTGTTGAGGAAACTGCTAGGAAAATTGGTTAAGAAATAGGAAGAAAGAAAAACCCTTCGAAGTATTAAAACAAAACAAAACAAGGCAAAAAGCTTCAGTAATACCTGATTTCATCAGGGAATTTGGGAGAGACCTTGGAAGCAGGAAACCATGCAGACTCAATGCCTGTGGGGATGGGCTGGGCTTATCTGGAAGGGCCTTTGGACAGAGGCCAGGGCAACACTTTCACCTTCCCAATACAGCCTCTGCTTATTTCTGAAGCTAAGAGGAGATGATGTTCTGTCCAGTGGCCTCAGTAGAAAAAGTGCCTCCATTCAAGAAGTCTCTCATTTAAATGCCGTCCAGAATTCCCTTGACCCATCCATTTCCAATTTGGCTGGCTCCACACATTAGAGCTAAAGGGTCAGATTTCTGAGGCTTCAAGGTCTAAAGGTTACTCCCTATTATGCCCCACGCCCATATCATGCAGTCAATACCCACTCAGCTATGTCCCATCCCACAGAGACTCTATATCCACTAAGTCCCTGCCCTCTGCCACAAATCTGGACTGTGCTCTTACCCTATTCCTAGAAGTCTTAATCCAGGGAAACTCCAAGATCTCAGAGGAATCAGGCAAAGAATAGGGGCCTCTTGGTTACTGACTCAAATTCTCACGAGCAAAAAGGAGGCGCCTGGAAACTGGGGCTCCCTCCTCCCTTGTCTCCTCTGGTCAGTTCCTCTTGCTTGTCAGAGCCTCACTCCACCTCTCCCTCTGCTCAGACTGTCCCTGGACCTTAGGGTCTCTGCATACACAAGGAAATGCTCTAAGTACTTGTAAGGAGGTCTGAGCTGCATCTCCAAAATCCAGTTTGGCTTTCCCAGATCACATGAAGGACTTCTGAGGTCAATTGTAGTTAGGAAGGGGAGTTTCTCAAGAATTCAAGGTGGCATCTCTCCCCATCCCATAAGTAGTGGGCTAAATGGGTTAGGGAACATAACCACACCATCATCACCTTCTCCAGTAGACATAAATTCCAAATGACCTGAGTACAGCTCTCTTCCAGTGCACTGATCCAGGGGTTCCCTGAGCTGAGGCTTCCCAGTCGTTCTCTCCTGTGCCCCCTTAACCTGGTTGGGAAGTGCCAGGCAGAAAATCCTGGGCCCTGCTCTTACTGGAAGGCTTGATGTGGAGTGTGATATGGAGCATGAGGGGTGGGGAAAATCTCCACTCAGAAGTGGTGTTGAAAGGCGTTCTTAAAATAAATGCTTACATTAAGATATAAAGATAAATTAATAAATGAAATATACTCCCTACATGATAGAATATAATTAAAGTCAAAGTTAACCTCAATCAAAATATTTATAAATTTTGCAAGAAATTTCTTAAAACCATTAACTGACGATGTTTTTCTTTTCTAACTTTTATAAGATAAAATGGAAGTGTTTCCTGGTGCTTGCCCCTGCAAAAAAAAAAAAAGAAAAAGAAAAGGAAGCACTTGGACAAAAAATATTTAATACAAAATTGGCATTTGGAGATTCATTTGTTGAAAAGTGAAAGGCTCTTGATGAGATGATGTTTCTAGAGGTTTATGGAGATTAGCAAAGTTGTTAAATCAATCCCTTCTTCTGTTTTAAAGAAACCTAATCATTCATATTAAATCCTTTCTGAAAACCATGAAATGCACTCATTTGAACGAAATGGATTTGGTCTTCAGGAATTCAATAAAAGGACACCCGAGGAGCCAAGCTTAATAATCCTCACCGTAACGCACAGAGTGCACCTGGGACTCAGCAGCTGTGGAAACTTCTGAAAAAAACTCCTACCACCTTGTGAGGAACTGATCCCTCAACTGACTTCCATAGCAGAACTTCTAAGGTAAGAACTGGTGAAACCTTTGACATATAAGTTTTACATTTACAGGAGAGGAATTTCTGATACTTTGCCAAACCAAACCAAATTGAAAAACTCATAATGTTAATTTAACCATCAGCAAACTGAGGGAGATTCTAAGAAACTGATCTATTTGCCTAGTTTGTTAAAATAATCCCAATCCTTTCATCTATTTATGAATTAAAGCGTTTTGCCACCTTATCTTGCTATGTGATTTTGGGATCAATATGATTATTGAATAACAATATGATTTTGGCCTATAATTTTATGTATTACTTGGTTCATGTGGATATAGTTACCAGATATCTTGTAATTTTATACTTGGATTATTTAGATTCTAAAATCGGTAAGGAATATTTTATCCTACATATAAATGTGTTAGATTCTACTCGAACAGAGCAAGTATTGCTCTAAGACTTTCTGCAAGTATATTTTTGGAGAATTCATCATGATAGGATGATTGTGATAATTCAATGAAATAATGATGATACAAGAGCTTAGTTATAGCCCTTGGCTAAGCCAATCAGTGGAAAGTATAGTATTATGCTTGATTTTCAGACCAATAGAACTTATTCCCTAGAGTTTTCAATTGTGTGAAACTTCTGAAACTCAAGAAATTTGGATAAAAGTCATACTTTGATAAAATCCATTTCTTTTATGGAGGAGAGAAGGGGTTAGCAAGGTAGATGCATGATGATTGGGCAAAAACAAAAACAAAAATTTTCCACAGACCCTAAGAACTCTGTTTATGCCTCTGTTTTTCATTTGTGTCACATGCAAAATAAATCCTATTCTGCTGAAGCCACAGGGGTATTACTGAATCATAATCTCAGCAAATTTTCCTTCAGTCTGTATCTCTAGGGCAGAAGAGTAACCTCATCTAAACTTCTTCCCTCAGGAAAATGGACTCAGACATCCCACAGGCCTTCCAGCAAGAACTCACCTGCCTCATCTGCCTGAACTACCTTGTAGACCCGGTCACCATAGGCTGTGGGCACAGCTTTTGCAGGCCCTGTCTCTATCTTTCCTGGGAAGGAGCAGAAGCACCTGCCAAATGCCCCACATGCAGGGAAGAAAGCTCTCAGCAGACACACTTCAAAAACAGTATTCTCCTGAAGAATATGGTGTCCTATGTCAGACGAGCAAGTCTCTGCCAGTTCCTGAGCTCAGAGGAGCATCTGTGTGGGACACACAAGGAGACCAAGAAGATCTTCTGTGAAGAGGACAAGGACCTGCTCTGTTGGCCCTGCTCTAAGTCTCAGGAGCACGAGACTCACAAACACTCTTCCATAGAAGGGGCGGCTGAGCACTACCGGGTAAGTGATGCCTCTGAGAGCACTCTGAAAGCTAGGGATACTACTGCAAAGATTACTGGGAAAATGAGGATCATGATGAAGATTAATCCTGCCTAAGTGCCTAATATGAAGCAGGTACTGTTTTAGGCATAAAGAATAAAATTTTGAATTAAATAAATACATGCTTTCATGGAGTTTTATTCCAGTGGGATGGTGATTAATAATTATTATTGTTCTGATTATACAATATAATGTGCAGGTCATTGTAAACCCTTCAAGTCCAGAAATAATCCCTGCCTACAAAAACTGGAAGACCTAAGAGACCTCTATATTTAGTAAAACTAGGCAAAAAGGATAGTAGTAGAGCACAAAGAATAGAGGACAAGCATCAGTAGAACCACATTCTGAGGCAAGATGCCTATCACAAATTAGCCACATTAAATAAAATCCCTATTATTTCTATAGGCAAATAATTACAGTATAATATATTTGGGGTATTACTGTATGAGAGCTCTCAGAATTGATGATTACTGAGCATTGACCACAGAAATGTTATGATTGCTCCACTCTCCCTAAAGTATATTTACCTAATATCTCTTTCCTTTCTACATCATTTAATGTTTGAAATGTACACTATTTGCTTCTTTTGTCCCTAACTCATAGCTCTTTTTCTGGAGAAGCTCCTAAAGAAAATGAGTTCTATATGGGAAAAGATCCAAGAAAATCAGAGAAATGAAAATAAAGAAAGTAGTAAAATCATCATGTGGAATGTAAGGATGAGACTCTTCCTCTCAGAATCACTTTGAGACAGATATGGTGAAAATTTATCCACTAAGAATTTGAGCTGAAATCATGAGATTCTGAAACAAGTTTATCAGTAGGAAAAAGAATCTGCTTTTTCAACATAAGGTAGCCTGCCTTATTTAAGATTTCTGGACCCTAATTTAACAGTAACTAGTAGAAATACATGAAGGGTTTTAGAGAAGTTCAGTAGCTGTGTTTCAGGAGGTCAGTAAGTTTCTGAGGAACCAAATCAATTTGAGTTCTGAAGGACAAGTAGGTGTTAAAAATGCATGGTTCTTCCTGGTAGAGATTTCTTTGTATGAAATTATATAAATTAAAGAGTATATAATTGGAATCTCTGGTGTTTCATATAATTCTTAGTGCAATGATACCAGTAGGTCATCAGAAAAGGAAGTGTAAACAGCAATTTAAGAAGTGTGCCTGTGATGGTGAAAACTGATAGGTAGAAAAACTAAGAGTAGTAGTCAAAGAATGATGTTGGTTCAACTGGAGAGATTTGAACACCTTGAAGAGGTGAGGAAGAGAAACAAGAATAAGACTGGGGAGGTGGAGAGATACTAAGTTTATAAATATTAGGAGGCAATATGCAATGGAATGAGGAGTCACATCCTTAAATTGGCAGGACAACAAGGGAGCCTCTGCTTAGATAGTAAGAGGGACAAAGAGTCCAGAGAAAGGACTATGAGGATAGAAATTACTTTGAAGCCCTGGGGTTAGGAATTTTAAGAATATCTTATCTGATGGCTTCCATTCTTGGTTAAAAACAAGAGACCAATTTATTAACAAAGATATCAGAATGTTATGAATAATTTACTAAGAATCATAAATTTCAAATGTCTACATGTAGTATTTCAGATGTGCAGGGTATATATTAAAGACATTAACTCTGAAAGGCTTTTCTTTTCTCAGTAATTTAAGAAGTGGATGAAAGTGGTTTGAGGGAAGGATGGGTTTGTGTCTTGTAGTTAATAAAGAATGGAAATAAGTGAAGATGGAAAAGGGATGAATTTACAGTTTCTGAGAAGTGGAGGACATGAATTTAGGGTGCATATAGCTGATTGTTACAATGGATGCAGTTTAAGTGGAGGATATTAAAGTCAGTCTGGTATGTAATCTAAGAAACCATGTCCCTGCAGGATTATGTGAGTCTAAGGAGAATGATAATCAAAACTGCATATAGGCAGTTGAATCCAGATCTCCATGAGGAAAGAAAACATCAATTGGAGAGACTGGAAAAGGAAGGCAAAAAGATTTTATAGAAACTCAAGAAAAATGAAGCCACAATGATTCAAAAGAAGAAACACCTAAGAGAAATGTATGAAGAGCTGATGAAAATGTGCCATAAACCAGATGTGGAGATGCTCCAGGTAAAAACCAAGGACACACCTCAAAATCATTTCTATTAATTCAAGTCCACATCTTTGATCTCCTTTATTTATCTGGTTCCAAAAACTTATTTCCTCATCTCCATTCTCTATGGCGGGGGCTAATTCCTAACTGGAATTAAAAGAAGTAAGCAGGAATTCATATCTTAATCAAGAACAGCAAAGCTTTTATGGAATAAAGTAGATGTCCCAGGGAACATTCCCTTTTAAAATTCTCTTCATGTCTCTTTTCTAATAACCAAAAATGAACAACTTACTGACAGACATAACATTTTTAGCAAAATTTAGGTTTTATGGGGAAATCTGAGGGAAAGCTAAAATTAACTCCTCCTAATGTTTTCTGTCTAGAAATCCTCAGTTTCAGTTACCCTTAGTTGGAGCACATTCCCTCTGGGGTCCAACCCTGGGTAAGGCCACTTTGCAGACAGTCCTGGATGTCTGCACACCCACAGTGACTGCCCTTGTCCTCCTCTCTCCTCACTCACCCGCTGGGTTCTGTGTTCATCAAGAATTTAGATTCTGTCAATGTACTGTTCTGAGACTATCCCCTCAAGAGGAAAGAGAAAATGAATTTATAAGAGTGGGGAAGGAGGGCATTAGGTGGTTACTTTTCTGAACTTTTCTTTTATGGCTAGACAGGAAGAATAGCCAGTTTGTGAAGAACTCTTAAGCTTTTCTTTTTCTCTTTACAGGATTTGGGAGGCATACTGACAAGGTAAGTTTGGCTTTCAGTGTAAACTGGGGCACTGGGAATGCTATTGAGAGATCATCCTATATCTAAAATAGACAGCAAAATGAAGTCATTATTTATTGAGATATTAAATCTTGTACATGCATGTGTGTTTTACTGAATATTAATTTCTTATTCCCCTTTATCAGAAGTTAGTATTGTTTGTCTGTTTCTGGTAGTTCATGGAGGCATGACTTGCGAAATTCATTACAGAATTGGCTATAGGATTTCAAAATCATAAACATAGAGGTAGATGGATTAGGTATGTAGACAAAAAGAGACAGGTACCTCTGAGAAGCAGAGAGTAGACACAGACAGAGAAGAAAAGTAAGAAAGATTCACTGAGAATGGCTCAATTCCAACCCATGATTATGGAGTATCACTACAATATCAGAATAAGGTTGTGACAGAACATTATTTAATTAAATACTTCATATATTTCCTTTTATACTGTGAAGCAGCCTTTGGTACCAGAAAGATTAATTGAAACTTACCCTGAGGGAGTGAGTCAGTGCAGCTGCGCATGCCCCAGCCTGTGAGGCCAGAGCTCAATGCAGGGCCCATCACTGGACTGATAGACAGGCTCAGCCGCTACCGAAGTGAGTGTCAGTAATGGTTTCCCCCATGGGCCAATCTTTCTCTATTAATCTTTCATTTATTAGAGGAGAGCAGCCCATGAAAAGGCATTTATAGTCCTATTTGCCCTATGATAATATAGATAAAACTAAATGTAAAATGGATAAAAGATAAATGTGATTCAGGACATTATTAAATACTTCTGCACGAAGAACCACTCAGAAAAATGGCATCTTGAGGGGTAGAATCAGCTGCAGAACCAATTTCAGTTGTTCTAATGAGCCATCCAGAAGTATAAAAAGCATTCTAATTTTAAATTTGTGCAATTGATTATGTTGATAGGATTAGTGGTATTTTATTTATAAATGGTTTTCCATCAAAGTTTTTTAGTGATTGTATTTGTAATAATGTGCCCTTTAATTGACATAAGTAGAAATAACACATGAATAATCATACAACAACTAAATGCAGGAAACAAGAATTTTTGAGCAAGAACAATAAAGCAATTTGGTGGTAGATGAGACTGTATATGGAGCTAGAGAATAGATCTAAATCAGGATAGATCTAGAGGATGGAGAAAGATTAGGTCTGAGATGGGGCCATGTGTAAATGAAAATTCTCAGTAGGAAACCAGTTTTATAAAGACATATTTAGATTTTTTCTTAAGTATTAATTTGCTTAAATGGAATACACATACCTCTGAGAAAGCTGTCACCATTTATTTAGGCTGAAGTGTATGTATTTTTCCTGAGAAGGGGCAGTGAAAAATTTATACTGTTGTTGACTTGGCTTCCATGCTCAGATGTCCAGTTTCAGATGTGTCATGAAATATAATGAACCGGAAGTTGGCCTGAAAATGTTCCCATTTATACCTGAATTTTTAGAAATGTTTTCCACTGTGGGTAGGTATGTGTTTCTTCTATATATCTTTGAATAGCGTTTGAACCTGCTACTTTCCAGCCAGTGCTAGCCTTTGAGGTTGCAGCCTGTTTTTTTCCAGTGAGACTCTGGGTAGAACTTTTCATCTCATAGGAATTGGAATGCTGATTATGACTGCTAAAAATCTCTTCACTTACAGTGGAAATTTTCTTCAATAATGAAATATGCAATCACAACAGCGTGCTGTTTGATGATCTGAGAAGACTGACGTCTGCAGGTGGTCATCAGGATGCAACTCTCAATTCTCAAAGATTGAACAGTTTTGCTTCAAGGGGGACCCAGGTCTTCACCTCTGGGGAACATTACTGGGATCTGGATGTGGATGATTCTTGCAGCTGGGCTCTAGGAGTCTGCAGGGATCCCTGGATAAGGAAGAATGGCCCTCTAATTAAATCTGAAGAAGCATTTCTTCTTGTATGTATGAAGGAGGACAACCATTACAGTTTCTTCACCACCACCCCAGTATTTTGTCAGTATATACAGAAACCTCTGGGCCGTGTTGGTGTGTTCCTTGATTTTGTCAGTGGAAGTCTGAGTTTTTTTAATGTTGCCAAAAGTTCTCTCATGTGGAGCTTCCCCCCTGGCTCCTTCAGTTTCCCTCTCCGGCCTTTCTTCTTCACTAGTGGTGCATGATCAGGGTTAAGCCAGGAACCTCATTGTATGTCTGAGAGCTTCTTATCTGGGGGAGCCCCTCTCTACTGTAGCAAATCAATAACACTTTGTCTTTTAGCTTGTTATACTTTCATGCAATAAAATTTTATTATTATCAAATATGAAGATAGTACAAAATGAAAAATGTTGTTGATTCACTTTAAACTAAAATAATCTCTATGGTCCATTACTTAGAATATATGCTGTGGTTGTTCATCTGCTTTGAGAACCTATTGGAGTTATGCGAATATACCTGTGGATATGTGGTTTCATCTAATGGTCTAAGGCAGGTGAGGCAGGATAGAATAGGGCATCACAGCTGTGGTTCCTGGTGTTCTATCCAGCTCCGAAAGAGTTAATGCTCAGCTGCAAACTTAAGATGCAAACTTCTTGGACAAAAATATTCCCTAAAGCCCTGAAGCCTCCCCAAACCTTACAAGCTTGTAAAATCATGAAGGGGAATCTTAGCCAATGTTAGAAGGCATGGGGTCATAAAGGTTGTTAAACAACCCCCCAGAGATAAGTTCTGGTACCTGAGGGTAGGCCACAATTTCTGACAGTTATCTCCTCCTGGAACAAATAAGACACTTGGTATTCAAAGATTGAGATGGAAGAGCCCTGAAAAGACTTCCCTATAAAACAAGCTCAGTTACCAATGGCATATTTCAAGTTTATTCTCGAATGTCCGTTCACATCAGTGGGACCATACAGTATTTGTCCTTTAGTTTTTGGCTGGACTCACTCAGCATAATATTCTCTAGGTCCATCCATGTTATTACATGTTTCATAAGTTTATCTTGTCTTAAAGCTGCATAATATTCCATCGTATATATATACCACAGTTTGTTTAGCCATTCTTCTGTTGATGGACATTTTGGCTGTTTCCATCTCTTTGCAATTGTAAATAACGCTGCTATAAACATTGGTGTGCAAATGTCTGTTTGTGTCTTTGCCCTTAAGTCCTTTGAGTAGATACCTAGCAATGGTATTGGTAACAGAGTCCAGCAGGAGTTAGAAACAGGGTAAGACAATGGGTAATTGAAGCTGAAGGGATACAGACTGTGCAACAGGACTAGATACAAAAACTCAAAAATGGACAGCACAATAATACCTAATTGTAAAGTAATCATGTTAAAACACTGAATGAAGCTGCATCTGAGCTATAGGGTTTTTTTTGTTTTTTTTGTTGTTTGTTTGTTGTTTTTTTTTTACTATTATTATTACTTTTATTTCTTTTCTCTATATTAACATTTTATATCTTTTTCTGTTGTCTTGCTAGTTCCTCTAAACCGATGCAAATGTACTAAGAAACGATGATCATGCATCTATGTGATGGTGTTAAGAATTACTGAGTGCATATGTAGAACGGTATGATTTCTAAATGCTGTGTTAATTTCTTTTTTTTTTCTTTCCGTTAATAAAAAAATAAAAATAAATAAAAATAAAAAAAACAAGCTCACACACTGCCACTCTAGGCATGTCTCTGCCTTGAGCATGTCTGTGTTAATCTCTTTAACATGTGGTTTATCTCTCTGTAATAAACTTTACCACTTATTCCTATTGGCTGACTCGTCTCTGAATTCTTTCTGCAATAAGATCCCTGAACCTGCAACAGGGCTCAGCTGACTCAGCAGGGCACTGGATACACAGGAACATTAAGTTCTTACAACATGGACCTGGTAATCATCTAAAATACTATTCTCCCTCATCTTGATCTAGGAAAATCCTACTTACCAATGTACCCTGGGAGGACGCCCTTTATGGGGAAAGCTGCTCTGACTGCAGGACCAGAATAGGTCTATTTTCATACGGACCCAGAATAGCAGGACCTTTACTGTTGTGTCAGTATAAATTACAAGAGGAAAAAGACATGTCTTTTGTAATCATTGCTACATTCTCAGCATGTAACACAATGTCTAGGACATACCCAGGACTTAACAAATATGTGTTAAATGAATATATTAAGAAATGAATAAGATGATTGCCTTATTTGCAATTGGGTTCGATCCCAGTGCACTGCTCCATAACCTCTGCTGTGGTGCTACATAGCATTCAGAAGCCTCACCAAATTACTTTTCTGAAAGGAAGAAAGGATGTTAGTTCTGAGACATTTATAGTTACAAAGATTTCTAATTAATCATTGAAAACAGTCAATATTCAAAAGAATAACCATCGAAAATGACAAAATATAGGTCATACCAATGGAATAGGCAATGCTGAAGAAAATATATAATAAAAATTACTTAGTCTAGTGAATGTCAAGGTGTGGTTCCCATTTCAGCAGCAGCATCTGGGCTATATTAGATATACAAATTTTGGGGTCACACCCAAGACCACCTCAATCAAAAAAATTACATCATTGGGTCTATAATCTGTCATTTAACAATCCTTCCATGTGACTGATTTCGACTAAAGTTTGAGAAATCCTGGATTAGGTTGATTTGAAGATCTAAAGGCTCAATAAATTTCTAACACCTCAAAATCAAGCTATGACTAGATGCAATTTGATTCAATAGGGTAGATTGAATGTTTCCTAATAAAGAAAAAGTTTAATAGAAGAGAGTAAGCTGTCAACAGAATGATAAGAATTCAGAAAATGAGTAAAAATTCTTGGATAATAAGCTTTTTCATGGAAGATAACAGTCATATATTTCTTGAATCACTAACAGCAACAGAGAAAAAAATAAATTCCTTTTCCCCACATCAGAAAATACTGGAAGCAGACAATAGTCAAAAAATATTCCAGATATAAGTATATCAAAAAAGTAATAAGTTCAGGGCAGGTAAAGGTGGCTCAGTGGCAGAATTCTTGCCTGCCATATGCCGGAGACCCGGGTTCAATTCCTGGTGCCTGCCCATGTGAAAAAAAAAAAAAAAGTACTGAGGTCAAAAAATAACAAATAAAAAAAAGAAAACAAAAAAGTGATGCGTTCAAATTGAAACACAGGGATCCCAGAAGAAGAATGAGGGCCTTTAATCCTGTATAGCTTAATGTAATGCCTGGATACATCCGAGAATATATTAAGCAGATAATTAAAAAGTATTGGCAATGTTCCCTGATACTGTGCCAAACATTTGGGACACCCAAATCAATAGACCAAGCCCTTGATGTTGAGGCTTACTGTTGTGAAGCTTATGTAGATGCAGAGAAGCTTAGCCTACCTATAAGTATGCCTTGGAGTTACTTCTGGAGGACCTCTTTTCTTACTTAGATGTAGCCTCACTCTCTCTAAGCCCAACTCTGCAAGTGAAATCAGTGCCCTCCCCCCATGTGGGACATGACATCCAGGGGTGAATGTCTCCCTGGCAGCACGGGAGATGACTCTCAGGGATCAGTCCAGCCCTGGCACAGTGGGATCAACAATTCCATCCTAACCAAAAGGGGGAAAATAAGTGTAACAAAGTATCAGTGGCTGAGAGATTTCAAAGAGAGTTGAGAGGCTACTCTGGAGGTCCCTCTCAGGCAATCTTCAGTAAATTAAGATTTTAGTTATCAAAAACACTAAAATGGGAGGGAATCTCTTATCCAAAGGCCCTGGGTGATGCCTGGCAGTCCTGGCTTGGAGGCTTGTAAGGCACTGGAGCTGGAGTGGGGAACGGGATCCAGGGCTAGGGGTCTTCAGTCCTGGGTGGAGAATCTAAAGCCTGGGTGGAGGGCATGGTGGAGGCAGGATCTTGACTAACCTTAGTGGCCACCAGCCAGGCACTCCCTGACCCCGTTTTCCAGCTTCACTGAGTCACTGTCCCATACCTCATCCAAGAGGCGCAGAGCTCCCTCCTTTCCTAGGTCACTTCTCCCTCCTTTCCTATGACAACCCAAATGGGCTTCTAGAGCTTCCCTCCTGGTACTTGCTGACATAGGGGTGCGATGGGGGAGCCACTCCTCACAAATCTACCCTTCAGTGGGTCCACCCCTCCCAGTGCTATGAGCATCTGGAGCCTGGTGTTGAGAAACTCTGAGGCCAGTCCCACCCACAACCCTCAGCTAAGGCTGCCTTACCTAACTCACTGCGCAAAATAAAACACTGCGCATGCTGAAGGGAGCCGGTGTTTCTCAACCTCGTTGGTATGAGCAAAGAAAGAGAAGGCATGAATAAGTAATAAGAAGAATGAAAGGACCCACATATTCTCACCGGGCCCAAAGTTATCATTATCAGTCCACTAAGGATGCTTCATTAAAATCCTCATGATTAGGTTTAGAGGGTGTGAATTTGACTACATGAACTGAGGAAGACTGCAAATGACACTTTATTTTATAATCTGGTTTTCTGCTCATAATACCTCAAACCTGGTCGAAGATGTCATCTAAGTCATAACTGTGTTTCCTCCTCCTGCTTTCCCTAGGTGAGCCACGCAGCGATTCTGCTTTAATCCCTGCTATACAACAGGTGCCAGATTTTTGGAACATGGCAACTGCTACTTATGAGGCCTCAGCTACATAGTGATGTTCCCTTCTCCTCCTCTCACTCCATTTCCAGTTGTTGCCTCTCTGAAATTGTTTGCCTCTCCCAGAGAAGACCTGGAATAATCCTCAAATGTTTTAGATTTTTAAAATAATATGCAGTGTTAATATCTGTCTTCTTGCAACTTCAACATTAAGTTTATTTTTTACAGGGCAGGCTCTGGGGATTGAACCCAGGTCTCCAGCATGGCAGGCAAGAACTCTGCCAATGAGCCAATGCTGCACCGCCCTCTACATTAAGTTTTGCAGCTAAAATATCCCCATCCTCATCTCTACTTTCACTTGTGCACAGGTAATAAAAATCCTGGGTGTCTTTTAGTAAAGAAAAGAAAAAAATAAAGATGGAAAGAAATACCTCACTAAAATGTAGGTCCACCTCAGTGAAAACAACATAATTAATGCTGCAATTCCAACTGCTTGGGTATAAGGACAAACTCGCCTATTCACTAAGTCTCCTGGTAGAGGTAAATGGAAGGAGTGGACGGCTAAGTGTTTGTTGTTGTTTTAAATTACAAGATGGCACTGCTGCTCAGTACAGCCTGTGGATCTGAGACTGTACTGGGAGGTTCTATCCTCCTTTTCCTAATTCATATCTAATCCTTTGTCATTTTCCTGTTCATTATAAAATGAAACAGCCTCATATTTACATATACTTGATAAAATTATACTTCTTACAATATTTAAACTCAGAATATGTTCTTAGAGGTGAGTAATATGAGAAGGGAAATGGTGAGCTGCTGGGGTTGGTTGCATTCCACAAGATTCATAGGAGTTTCCTCAAAAATTTTTTACAAGTGTGTGGCCCCCACAGCCAGGATTTCAAGACAGGAAGTGGAAAGGGAATACATTTCATAAAACTCATCTTTCCACATAGTACCAAGTAAAGATACAAAATTGTAATTATTAGATGGAGTGTTTTCCCATCTGGAATCTGATAGGTCAAAGCATTTAATATTACTTGAGAATTTGAGAAACATGAGGTTTGCAAGACCAAGAAAACACTACTAAAATAAATCAAAGAAGGATTAAATAAATGGAAGGACATTCTGTGCTCATAAATTGAAAACCAAATATTCTCAAGATGTCCATCATACCCCCAAAATTTGTAGATTCAATACAAACAATAAAATTTCCAACAAATGTCTTGTCAGTATCAGGACCATGTGTCAAGTGAACATTTTCAGAACTAGTGCAAATGCCTGAGGCTTCAAGGAACCTCATATGGCAGGGTTCCCAACCTGTCCATGCATTACAATTACCTGGAACATTTTAAAATTCCAAAGCTCAGGCCACAGGCCAAATCAATTCATGAACAATCCCCAGGATGGAATGCAAGCATCAGTAATGTTTGAAGATACCAAGTGATTCTAGTATGCAGATACATTTTGGATCCACTGCCATCTAGAGTTATGGACCTGTCATTTCCTAGTCTGGGTAGGAATATGCAGTGAGAACAGATTAAAACAGGTTTTGTCTTTCAATATAAAGTTTTGAAATGGCATCTATGATATTAATAATACTTAATGAAGGGGGCATCTAACATGCAGTTACAATGCATTATAGCAACTAATAGTTGACTCACAGGGACTGGGGAACCCCAGAGGAAGGACTACTATTCCAGTCTTGGGCCCCAGTGAAGATTAGTGCTTGAGCTGAGGACTAAATTTACTCCTGAGCAGGAGGTGCTTCTTGGAAGAAGCTCTTAAGCCCATGAATGGGGCAGAAAGAAATTATAGGCAACTGGGTAGAATCGTATCACAGGTGTGTGAGTGTGCAATGTGGAACTGGAGAAAATTTAGGAGAATCGGCTGGTTCATAAAGGACCCTCTATGATATACCAAGTGGTTTAGGATTTATTAAAAAAAAAATACAGAAGAATCACAGTAATCAAGTGAATAAGTCCAGCTTTGTATTTCAGATATATTAATCTAGAGGACATAATGTAAAGTGCTTATTCTGGGGGCAAAAAGATCATTTAGGCTTCTGTAGTAGAAATGCAAGTAAGAAGTTAGAAAATTAAAACATAAGGTGGGAAAAAACACATTCATGATAAATGAATGAAGTAGGAAGAATATAATTCAGGAATTATTTCCAAGTAGGAAAAAAAGAAGAAATTGCTTAGGGTGACCCCATAAAAGGTAATGTGAATCTTGGGGAAGATGATGGTAACTTTCAGGTTTTGAGGTATGGAATAAATGAAATTACATGGGACACTTTGAATGTGACTATGTAACATAGAAGCCGAGGTTGCTAACACTCAATTGGAAGAAAGAGAAATCTGATGATTGATTAGCATTTATGTATTTAAAACTTGATGAGAAAATTGTGAACTGGTAGATTGTATAAAGTCAGAAGAGAAAGTGGTCAAAGATAGAATCCTGAGAAAGCCATAAAATAAAGGACGAAATAAGGAAAATGAGACAATTAAGTAAATGAAGATAAGTCAAGAAACATCTTAAAGAAAATTGTATGTGGAAAAACAAATCAAATGGGGCAGCATTAGTAATATGTTAATTGAGTCCTTTCCATGTGCCCTCAATTTTACCAGCATTATAGAATTATCATCATAACTAAATACAGCTGAGAAAACTGGGGCCTGGAGTGGAAAAGATGGCCCAGGATCTCCTCTCGCCTTTCCTCTCATTAACTCCTAGTGGGCAAGGATTCAGGATTAAGTGAAATAGCATGCTATTAATAGATACTGGAAACTGCACTCTGTTCCAATACAATCAGAAAATTGTGTTTTTATTTCCAGCCCAACTCCTGATATGTGCATGACTTTGGTCAGATTTCCTTAAGTTTCTTTGATTGTTTATACATTTGGAGAATTAATTTCCCATTTTTGATATTCATCTAGGATTCCTGTAACAAAAGTCGTGACCAGACATAAGACATATTGATCTTCTAGACCCCTGCACACTTCAAACTTTTGGGGGCTCTGAAATCTACAAACTTGTTGTAAAGGATGAACCTAAACTCAGTTTTCTCACTTGAGCAAATCAGAAAGGATATCTCTTTGTGAGAAGCTAGGCAGAAAACTGGAAAAGTAGGGGAACGTACTTAGGACATGGAAAGGAGGTCAGTGGGGACTGCATCCTTCAGTCCAGTCTGGGGGGGGGGGGGCAAAGATCATGAATTTATGCATGTCTCTCCTCTCACCTGCAATCCATTTTCACAGAGATTTGGGAAACACAACTACCACTGACTGCATTACTACAATCCTCATCAAGAGAAAAATCCCATTAACAGAAAGGGAGGAGCCTGCAAGAATCACAAACAGATGATCAAATCAGAGTTGAGTGATTATCTAGTTTTATCCTTGGAAAACTGACATTTTGTAGAAAGCTGGAGGGATCTTTCTTATATCAAGTAAAGCAGCGCCTCAGGAAATGTTCAGATTAATTTGACATCATTTCTCAATAAATGTGTAGTAACACTGTTCTGTATACACAAGTAAGAACATGTTATAGAGGCTCTTTTTTCTCCTAATATCCTACCCTATCCTTAAATATGTATTTGTAATTCTGTAGATAATAAAAAAATAACACTTCATATTTTCCTCTCATAATATCAGTATTCTCTGGCATGCTTACCTTTTTATAAAGTTCTTCTGCTTGGCTGTTTCATGATCTTTGTCTTGTTTGTTAATGTAGATTTTAAGAAGCAGTTAGTATATCATAACTACTTTAAGGGTCTTATAAATGTCTCTCTCTCTCTTTTTTTTTCCTAGTGTAGTGTTCTCAAATGGGAGTGATTTTTCCTTCTGAAGGCCATTTGTTCTTACAAATGGAGGTAATTTGTGCTGTCACAACTCAGGTCTGCTACTGGCATCTAGAGGGTAGCTGCCAGGGGATGCTACCAAACACCCTACAATGCACAGGACAGTCCTCCCCACCCCCACCCCCACACCCACTTACAGCTTGTGCAAGAAATATCCAGGCCCAAATATTAATAGCTCTACTGTTGAGGAAAACTGAACTAGAAAATCTTCAGATCAGTAATAATGTGTTTAAGCAGCCAGTAACTGAGAACAGTAGGAGTTAGGCATAAACTGCAAACTCAAAATGAGAATAAAAGACTTCAGTTCTAAGATTCACTTAAGACTCTGAGAAATAACTCTAGTTGGGTCATTTAACGTCACATGTACTAGAGAACAATATTTTAACTTGGGCTGCTTGTCACTGTAAGAATTTCAACTTTCAGTCTGTAAATAATTTTTTATTATGTGAAATTTTTTTAAATCTGCATGCGTTCTTGAATTCCTTCACTGCTGTTTATTCACAATGACATGTGCTAGGTATCGAGGAGCTGCAGAAACAAGACACGCCAGTTTCCGACCCTCATGAGGGCCAAAGTCTGGTCAGGGAACAAATCTCTGAACAATCACTTAGCTACAATTTGGGCCAGCGCTGGGAAAGAAAACACACAGGATCCTATGGGGAAATACAGTGAACGGTGAACCCAGGATGGAAAATATGACATTTGAAGTTAGGCTTGAAGGGAGGTGGTGGTGACCCTTAGGTGGGAAGGGGCTTTGTGAATTCAAATTACTGTAAATGAACTTTGAATCCGGTGGGAGCATCAAACAAAAGAGGAAAGAAGTGAGCAGGGGCTCAAACACTTAGAGCACTATAGTTCTCATTATATCTTTTATCTGGAACACATCTCCCCACATCTTTCCTGTTTGTTTTTTCCTGATGACCTGTGGTATAAATGGAGCAAGAAGCAGAGAAAGAGCAGAACCTGGAGGGTTGTCATGATAAGTATTGGCTCCGACATCAAATCTTCCATCCAACAGAATGAAACAGGGTGGACTAAATTCCCGGAGGTTATTTCTATTGAAAAAGAAAACCAAAACCAGGGGGGCCAAGGTGGCGGCTTAGTAAAGTGTGCGTGTTTTTAGTTCATCCTCCAGAACAACTACTAAATGACCAGAAACAGTACAGAACAGCTCCCGGAGCCACGACAGTGACCGGACACACAGCATACCCCAGTCTGGACCAGCTGGACTGGCTGCGAGTCTCCAGAACAGTGAGTTCCCCAAGCTGCATGCAGTTCCCCAAGCCGCGGCAGCAGGCGCCCGGCACCCCTCCCCCACAGGCAGCTTCCCGGAGGGAAAGGAAAGAGTCTCTAACAGTAGCAGGGACTGAGTACAACCAAACACCAATAGTGGCATTAATAAACAAATTCTGACTACTAAAAATAGGCCCGCAGCTCAGTCGAAACTGGTCAAGGTGGAGGTCGCCTATTGGGCTAACCGAAAAAGAGGAAAGGGGATGAAATGGAACCTTCTGAGGCTGTTTCGACGGAGGCTTGGCTGCCTCTGGATTCAGTGGCAGGATTACACACACTGTAACTGCCCCAAATGCAGAAACAGGCTGCTTTCAGGGCTGTCTCCCACCTCAACCTTCCCCATGGGAAGGGTGAAACACAACTTAGGTGGAATCCCTCTCTCAAGGAATTCAGACCCCAGGGCTTTGCAATTTGAAGCCATTAAAACCAGTGTACAACCTTTCCTCTGTCTCCACCGTGCCCCCAGCAGGGAGAGCCTTCCAAAGTTAAAGGAGCCACAACATCTTTTGCTGGTGGGACCCGCAGACAGACAAGCACCACATACTGGGCAGGATAAGAAAAACAGAGCCCAGAGACTTCACAGGAAAGTCTTTCAACCTGCTGGGTCTCACACTCAGGGAAAACTGACACAGGTGATTCCTTCCCCCCGAAAGGAGGCCAGCTTAGTCCGGGAAAACCTGGCTGGAGTCTGTAATACCTATGTAGACCCTCCTAAGGGTGGGGAGGGAAAAGGCACATTACAAGCAGGACAAGAAACAAGAAAACAAGAACTGAAAAATTACTGTCTGTTAAACAAAGCTTAAGCTAGAGGCCCAGAAAAAGCTGAAGTGAAGGTCAATGAACAGATAGACAACAAACTCATCTAGCAAGAAAACCCTAGGTAAGATAAGTGAAAGCAATCTCCAGAATAAACTAATTAAGGTAATTAAATGTCCAGACACCAGCAAAAATAACAAATCACACCAGGAAAATTGAAGATATGGCCCAGTCAAAGGAACAAACCAATAGTTCAAATGAGATATAGGAGCTGAGACAACTAATTCTGAATATATGAACAGAAATGGAAAACTGCTTCAAAAACCAAATCAATCAATTGAGGGAGGACATGAAGAAGGCAAGGAATGAAGAAAAAGAAGAAATGGAAAGTCTGAAAAAACAAATCACAGAACTTATGGGAATGAAAGATACAGTAGAAGAGATGAAAAAAACAATGGAAACCTACAATGGTAGATTTCAAGAGACAGAGGTTAGAATTAGTGAACTGGAGGATGGAACATCTGAAATCCAAAAAGAAACAGAAACTATAGGGAAAAGAATGGAAAAATATGAGCAGGGGCTCAGGGAATTGAATGATAATATGAAGTGCACAAATATATGTGTTGTGGGTGTCCTGGAAGGAGAAGAGAAGGGAAAAGGAGGAGAAAAACTAATGGAGGAAATTATCACTGAAAATTTCCCAACTCTTATGAAAGACCTAAAATTACAGATCCAAGAAGTGCAGCACACCCCAAAGAGAATAGATCCAAATAGACATTCTCCAAGACACTTACTAGTTAGAATGTCAGAGGTCAAAGAGAAAGAGAGGATCTTGAAAGCACCAAGAGAAAAGCAATCCATCACATACAAGGGAAACCCAATAAGACTATGTGTAGATTTATCAGCAGAAACCATGGAGGCAAGAAGACAGTGGGATGATACATTTAAATTACTAAAAGAGAAAAACTGCCAACTAAGAATTCTATATCCAGCAAAATTGTCCTTCAAAAATGAGGGAGAAATTAAAACATTTTCAGACAAAAAGTCACTGAGAGAATTTGTGACCAAGAGACCAGCCCTGCAAGAAATACTAAAGGGAGCACTAAAGACAGATACAAAAAGACAGAAGAGAGAGGTGTGGAGAAGAGTGTAGAAAGAAGGAAAATTAGATATGATATATAAAATACAAAAGGCAAAATGGTAGAGGAAAGTACTACCCAAACAGTAATAACACTAAATGTTAATGGACTGAACTCCCCAATCAAAAGACATAGACTGGCAGAATGGATTAAAGAACAGGATCCTTCTATGTGCTGTCTACAGGAAACACATCTTAGACCCAAAGAAAAACATAGGTTGAAAGTGAAAGGTTGGGAAAAGATATTTCATGCAAATAACAACCAGAAAACAGCAGGAGTAGCTATACTAATATCCAACAAATTAGACTTCAAATGTAAAACAGTTAAAAGAGACAAAGAAGGATACTATCTACTAATAAAAGGAACAATTCAACAAGAAGATATTACAATCATAAATATTTATGCACTGAACCAGAATGCCCCAAAATATGTGAGGCATACACTGCAAATACTGAAAAGAGAAATAGACACATCTACCATAATAGTTGGAGACTTCAATTCCCCACTCTCATCAATGGACAGAACATCTAGACAGAGGATCAATAAAGAAACAGAGAATTTGAATATTACAATAAATGAGCTAGACTTAACAGACATTTATAGGACATTACACCCCACAACAGCAGGATACACCTTTTTCTCAAGTGCTCATGGATCATTCTCAAAGATAGACCATATGCTGGGTCATAAAGCAAGTCTCAACAAATTTAAAAAGATTGAAATCATACACAACCCTTTCTCAGGTCATAAAGGAATGAAATTGGAAATCAATAATAGGCAGAGTGCCAGAAAATTCACAAATACCTGGAGGCTCAACAACACACTCTTAAACAACCAGTTGGTCAAGAAAGAAATTACAAGAAAAATTAGTAAATATCTCGAGGCAAATGAAAATGAAAACACAACATATCAAAACCTATGGGATGCAGCAAAGGCAGTGCTAAGAGGGAAATTTATTGCCCTAAATGCCTATATCAAAAAAGAAGAAAGAGCAAAAATTTGGGAATTAACTGTCCACTTGGAAGAACTGACTCAAGAAGAAATAGATGACTTCAACAAACCTTTATCATTTTAAGGATTCCCTTGTATTCCTATCCTTTGAAGTGTTTTCAACAGGAAAGGATGTTGAATCTTGTCAAATGCCTTCTCTGCATCAATTGAGATGATCATGTGATTTTTCTGGGATTCATCGGGGGATCACTCTGGACAAACCAACAAAATCTCATGTGCTACCTGAGATTCCAAGTACTTATGACATTCAATCAAACTATCTACAGGAGTTAATTAGGAAATGCTCTAGTCAAAATCTAAATTTTGCAACAAATAAACATTTTTTTGCTTTAGTCTTACACATAATGTGACATTTTGAAGTATTAATTATCATCTATTTTCAGCACCCTGCAGTAATGACAATCCTTTGTTCTTCCTCATGCAAATACATTTTTAAAATTTGTACATTGTACATTTCACTATTATTATACACTCTAGGCATTCCTAGATTATAGCACCTCAATCTTTAACATCTATCTTTCTTTCTGATTTCATTTATGTCCCCAGCCCTCCTCCCTCTATCATTCTCACATGCTGCTTCATTCAGTGTTTTAACATAATTACATTACAGTTAGGTAGTATTATGCTGTCTATTTCTGAGTTTTTGTATCCAGTCCTGTTGCACAGTCCGTATCCCTTCAGCTCCAATTACCCACTATCTTACCCTATTTCTATCTCCTGATGGTCTCTGTTACCAATGACATATTCCAAGTTTATTCACTAATGTCGGTTCATATCAGTGAGACCATACAGTATTTGTCCTTTAGTTTTTGGCTAGTCTCACTCAGCATAATGTTCTCTAGGTCCATCCATGTTGTTATATACTTCATAAGTTTTTTCTGTCTTAGAGCTGCATAATATTCCATCGTATGTATATACCACAATTTTTTTTAGCCACTCTTCTGTTGATGGACATTTTGGCTATTTCCATCTCCTTGCAATTGTAAATAATGCTGCTATAAACATTGGTGTGCAAATGTCCGTTTGTGTCTTTGCCCTTAAGTCTTCTGAGTAGATACCTAGCAATGGTATTGCTGGGTCCTATAGCAATTCTGTATTCAGCTTTTTAAGGAACTGCCAAACTGCCTTCCACAGCGGTTGCACCATTTGACATTCCCACCAACAGTGGATAAGTGTGCCTCTTTCTCCACATCCTCTCCAGCACTTGTCATTTTCTGTTTTGTTGATATTGGCCCTTCTGGTGTTTGTGAGATGATATCTCATTGTGGTTTTGATTTGCATTTCTCTAATGGCCAGGGACATTGAGCATCTCTTCATGTGCCTTTTGGCCATTTGTATTTCCTCTTCTGAGAAGTGTCTGTTCAAGTCTTTTTCCCATTTTGTAATTGGATTGGCTGTCTTCTTGTTGAGGTGAACAATCTCTTTATAAATTCTGGATACTAGACCTTTATCTGATATGTCATTTCCAAATATTGTCTCCCATTGTGTAGGCTGACTTTTGATGTACAAAAGTGTTTAATTTTGAGGAGCTCCCATTTATTTATTTCTTTCTTCAGTGCTCTTGCTTTAGGTGTAAGGTCCATAAACCCGCCTCCAATTATAAGACTCATAAGATATCTCCCTACATTTTCCTGAGAGATTCCAAACAGAGTTGAGAGGTTATCCTGGAGGTTATTCTTACACATTAAGTAGATATCACCTTGTTGTTCAAGATGTAGTGGAGAGGCTGGAGGGAATTGCCTGAAAATGTAGTGCTGTGTTCCAGTAGCCATGTTTCTTGATGATGATTGAACAATGATATAGCTTTCACAATGAGATTCTGTGAATGTGAAAACCTTATGTCTGATGCTCCTTTTAGCTACTATATCAACAGAAGAGTAGAACATATGGAATAAAAATAAATAATAGGGGGAACAAATGTTAAAATAAATTCAGTTCGAAATAGTGGTAAATGAAAGCGAGGGGTAAGGGATATGGTACATATAGTTTTTTTTTTTTTCTCTATTATCATTTTATTTCTTTTTCTGTTGTCTTTTTATTTCTTTTTCTAAATCGATGCAAATGTACTAAGAAATGATGAATATGCAACTATGTGATGATATTAAGAATTACTGATTATATATGTAGAATGGAATGATATCTAAATGTTTTGTTTGTTAATTATTTTTTAATTAATAATAAAAAAAAGAAAACCAAAACCAAAAATAAAATGTTTCTCCTTTGCAATGTGTATGAATTATCTGTAGGAGAGAAAGCCTTGAGGTAAGGTTTCGTATTTGCCAGGCAGTTCCCAATACATTATTTAGGATTCTTTTCTAGGATTAGAATTACTGGGTCAGTTGCTGGCATACTTTTAAGGATTTTAATACATATTTTGAAAATGTCCTACATTAATCCAATACAAATACCTCAGAAGTGTGTGCCCAGGTATGAACTTTGTACTATCAGAGTATTGGGTATAATTATCTTTTCTCATTATTTTCAAATTCCATAGCTGAATAATGATACTTGACTTATTTACTATCTCAAGGAATTGAATACATTTTCATTAATGTAATGGATGATTCTGATTTTTTAATAATATTGAATATGTTAACATTTAATCAGAATTTGTATCAGAAGTATAAATAAGTAACACATTGACTCGTTCAAATAACTTGTGGATGTGATAGCACACATGGAATGTGTCCTCTTTTATATAAAACTAGTTATATATTCAGACACCTACTTAAATATTTGAGTTTTATGTGAGAGATGTACTTGGCAGAATATTATTATAAATTTGCCTTTCCTTTTCAGAAAGAGTTCATTCTCCTTACTAAAAGATCAGAATAAAATAAAATATAAATTAAAAATATGAAGAATCCCACCAAGTCATTACATGGATAGCTCCAAGGAGCTTAGTCCCAAGATTTTTTTTTTCCATTCTAATTAACATTTTACAAAGTACAAAATATATTGTATTGGGGGGGTGACATTATGGTTTTTTTTCCTTTTCCATCATGAAGTACATGAATCTCAAGTGTTTTGTATTTCTTTCTGTGCTGATCTTAAACTATTACGTACCCCAGAAAAGCCTTGTTTTAATCTTGATCCAATCTTGTGGGGCCAGACACCGTTTTTGTTTTATTTTATTTTATATATGCTAACTGGCATGGGTCACATTTCATTCTTTTTGTATGTAAGTAGCCCGTTATTGCAACATCATTTGTTGAATTTTTTGTTTGCTTGTTCATTTGTTTTGGGGAGGTGTATGTGCCTGGAATTCAACATGGATCTCCTGCATGGCTGGCAAGAATTCCACCACTGAGCTACCTTTGCATCCTCTCCCCCACCCCCCTACCCCCAGACCTATTGTTTAGGTTGGGAACCTTTGATTGATTATTTCCATGGAGATGTGAAACACCCAGTTGTGGGTATGACCTTTTGATAGGATGGAGATGTGACTCCACCCATTCTGATGGGTCTTGATTAGGTTACTAGAGTTCTTTGAAAGGGGAAACATTTTGGAGAAACCTCAGATGCTGATGCTTGGAGAAGAGTTGATTCAGAGCTGACAGAGACATGGATGTTTGGAGATGCCTGGAGTACCGATAAAGAGAGCAGATGCCCAGAGACAGACAGAGCCCAGCAGATGTTACTGTGTGCCTTTCCATGAGAAGCTAAATAAGCCAGAACATGGAGAGAGCAAGAGAAAGCCAAAAGATGACACCCAGCCCTGGAGAAGCCAAGTGATAAACCCTGATGGGAAACAAAGGCTGACAGCAATGGAGCCCAGGATCAAGGGACCAGCAGATGCCAGCCACATGCTTTACCAGTTGACAGAGGTGTTCGGGATGGCATCAGCCTTTCTTGAGTGGAGAAAACTTCTCATTGGTGCCTTAATTTGGACATTTCCACAGCTTTAGAACTATATATTTGTATCATAATAAATTCCCTGTTTAAAAGTCACTGCATTTCTGGTACATTGCATATTGCAGCTTTAGCAAACTAAAGTACTTCCCCAAAAGAAAATAAGTTGTGAGGGCCCCTGGGAAAAGGAAGGTTAGGATTGCCTCATTCTCCCTTTCCCCTAGACCTTGGGAAATTATGTAAGCACCATTGCGGGGGACAAGGGGTATGGCATGTCAGGTGAGGGTCCAGTTGGACTGTGGGCAGGAAGACCCCTAACCCTTCAAAAAATGGCTTCTCAAAAGAGGCCTTTCAGAGTCCCCCTGTGCATCCAATGCTCACCCACACTCTTCTCAGGACAGCAGAAATGATTTGGGCTGGAGCAAGAGGGAGGTTGGAAATTGATTTTGTTTTTAGGTTCCACTGTTTTGGAGCCAGCCCTGCTCAAATTTTCCTTCGTCATTTTCTAAATAGGTGGACTGAGGTGGTGGGAATGAAACCACATCCAACTCAAACTCTTAGGCCCTGAATTCCACGGGGTCTCCACTTTCCTGGAAGCTCTTCCAGGACAGTCCCCCAGTGCCCCAGTAGATTGCACTGGCACCCACCACCTCTCCTTCTGAATACTGTCTTCACAATCAGGTGCTTCCAAGGTTTCAGCAGTGGTAGGTGCAGCCCATTCAGGGATGGCTGTATGGACTGTCAGGGATGGGGGCTGTCAGGCCTCTGCAAAGTAAAAACCATTCTCTGGGGATGACTTCCCCCACCAGAGAGTAATTTTAAGAAGTAAAGTTTGATGGGGCCACCCTTCCAGGGCAACCTCCCTGGTGGTCCCTCATCACTCTGAGGCCAGGGCCCCATTCAAGACCTGCCACCCACCCACCTAATCATCTCTGTACATGTGGCCCATATAAGACTACTACTGAAGATTCCAAATACTGAATTAGCCAGTACATTAGCTCAGATCTGGGCTCTGGACATACATGCCCACAAACACACACACTAACTTGTGTCACACACACAAATGTGCACACATAAAGATAGACAGGTGTGTACATGCATGGAATCCAGTGTTCTAGCTCCTTGGGAAGGTATTGCCCTGTAGTTGCAACACCTTGGAACTCCCTTTATATCAAGACCACAAACTCTCTCATCCACTGGCTGCTCAAGGATGCTCAGACATAGGTTTCTGCTCTCACCTCAGGCCCCCTCCTGGTACAGACAACAGGCTGCCTCAGGCAACAGCCCTAACCTTTACCTTCCCAGGCAGAGCAACTTTAATAAGAGGGCATGGTTATCAAAGCTGCAGGGTACAGCTGCATTGTGACTTCTTTCCATAAAAAAAAAAAAAAAAGACATTGAAACTTGTCCTTCTGCCTCTATTTGAAAAACAAAAGAAGAAGAAGGAAAAAGAAAAGCTGAATGAGCTTCCAAATAGAGGAAACATTACCTAGCTTTCCCAGGTCTCAAATCCCCTCATGACATCCCCAGCCACTCTTCTGAAGCCTACTGCTACCACAGCCAAGCCTCTTGGTTCAGACAACCTTCTCTGAAAGTGGCAGGCTGCTGCTCTCCTTAGGTCCTCACCCTGCCTCAACACAATATCTAGGAAACCTTCTTAAAAGGTCCCAGCTCCTGTCTTCTCACAGTTGAGTGACTCCCTTATCCTCACAGAAACTCTGCTCACAAAGCCAACATCTGATTCCATATTTCAGAGGCAGGCTGCTGACCTGGCCTTTGCTTTCAGTGGACACCAATAATTCCAGGAGGCCTTGGTTTGAGCCTCAGGCCTGGAGGAGTCTATAATTGGGGGTAGTTTCCCAGAAGCTCCTTCTCTGTGGTCCATGGGGCTGACTTTCCAGTCTCTTGAGCAGCACTGCAAAAACAATCTTTGGAGTCGGGGACAGACCTGGGTTGTAGATAAGCAGGAGTGGAAGAGGCCCTTCTAATGGTTTTCTGATTGACAGACTTCCAGATTTTCTGATTGATGACTCCATTGATGTTTTCTTCTGGTACCAGACCATGGTCAAACTTGAAAGTACTGAGGAAATAGGGGAGAAAGTTAGCAACAGCTAGGGGCTTGGAGAGCTGGGCCCTAATTCCATACTTGACAAATCTCAGGGGCTATCATATAAATAGCACCATCTTCCAGAGCTCTCTAGATGCACTCATGAACAACAAATTGCCAGGAAACCTCTGCTGGGTCTGCATGCTCATCATGAGGGAGATGTAGATCTTAAGTGGGAGGAGGTGAAGGGAAGGTGGTCAGTGTTGTTGTGGGCGGCCATGGGGTCTAGCCTATCAGTTGTAGTGGAGCATGGTGTCCATGAGGAGTGTGGAATCAGCAGGCAGCTTATTGAGTTCCAAGCCTGTAGTGCAGAACCCATTGCTCAGGCTGCACCAAGGAAGGGTAACAAGTCTCTGAGCCATTTGGTCTTTCCAAAGCCCTTGATGATGCTGAGGTTGTCAGGTGCTATCATCTCGCCATTGATACATGATGGTGAACTCTAAGAACAAGGTGTGGGTGAAGAAAGGCAGATCCCATTTGAGCAACTGGATCAAGGCAGTGTGATAGGGTCATGAGCATGAACATGATATTCTGGTTGGCCAATGAGGCAATCACTGACTTGGAGAACTTAACTGATAGGATGGGACTTGCTAAACTATCACTGCTAGACAGTGTTCAAGATCAGCCAGGTGGCATCCACCACACTCAGGTGCTTTGATGAGGACAGTTCCTAGAACCCCTCCTCATTAACAATGTGGCTATAATCCTCTGGTCTCAGTCACACAGAAGAAGGGGCTTTGGTTGTCTGCACTGCTTGTGAGAATATCAAGAATTCAACTTGGGGAAGTTGAACTTTCCCCCTTTCTCACCATTCTCTGAAGGGGACTTTGCAAATATTTTTTTATTCACTGTTCAAATCACTCTGGGATTTATCAGGGCATCACTCAGACAAACCAACAAAATCCTATGTCCTACTCAAGGTTCCATGTACTTACGGTGTTCAATTAAGCTATCTACATAAGTTATATTAGGAAATGTACTAGTCAAAATATAAATTTTGTGCAAAATTAACATTTTTTGTTTTAGTTTCACACATAAGGTAAAAGTTTTAAATATTAATTACCTTCTATTTTCAGCACCCTGCAGTAATGACATTCCTTTGTTCTTTCTCATGCAAAAACATTTTTTAAATTTGCACATTTAGTCACTATCATTATACACTCTAGGCATTCCTAGATTATACCATCTCAGTCTTTATTTTCCATCTTTCTTTCTGATTTCATTTGTGCCCCCAGCCCTCTTCCCTCTATCATTCTCACATTCAGCTTCATGCAGTGTTTTAACATAATTGTATTACATTTACGTAGTATTGTGCTGTCCATTTCTGAGTTTTTACGTTCAGTCCTGTTGCACAATCTGTATCCCATCAGCTCCAATTACCCAATATCTTACCCTATTTCTATCTCCTGAAGGTCTCTCTTACCAATGAAATTCTCCAAGTTTATTCACCAATGTCAGTTCATATCACTGAGACCATACAGTATTTGCCCCTTTGAAGAAACAGAATCTTATAAATGGGTTTTTATGAATGGTTTTCTAAACTGACTGGACTCAAAGGCACTAAGCACTCTGATTCCCATAATCAGAATGGCATTGACAATCCATGGAGTGAGTTGACAAAAGAGATAGTCAAAATATCACCATTCAATTTTTCTGATGCTTTGCTTGTATGAAGCCACATTCTGGGGGATAATGTTTTTGACTTTTACAGAGTTTTGTGGAAATAGTAAGTATAGAGATGTTGGCTGATTGTCATTATATACATTGTATACATTAATGAGTTTCCTGGATGGGCTTAAGGCTTCAAAGGAGAAGCTTAAACGCCATCTGACAGATGTGGACATTTCTGTGAATGTCCTGAAGGGAAATCTTATTTCCTATAGCCGTAGACTTGAGATCTCTGAAAATCAGACTCAGAATCCTATTGTTAGAGTAGCAACTTTACAATGTAAACTGAAATCTCAATGTTGCATGGTATCTGCCATTAAAGTGAGGGCATTGATTGGAAAGGAGTGGGACCCTGAAAAATGGGATGGTGACATATGGATTGATAATGATGTCGGTGGAGAGGTGAAACCCTACTCATGCTGAGTCTTCTCTAGATAACCCTGTAATAGTCTGCCCTGAGGACATAACTGCCCCACCTCAAGTCTGCCTTGAGTAGTTTGCCACCCATCTTCCACCTGAAGGAATTAGCCCTAGAGTGATTAATCCTGTTTCACCAGATGAAACTGCAAATGAAGACCCTGAAGCAAATGGCTTGGAAGATACTTTTAATTCTTTTCATGTCCCACCCCCACACCCCTCATTTCTTCCTGACCTATAACTAAAGTCCAACAGGCACCTAAAGGTAAGGTACAAAGTATCACACATGGGGCGGTACATTATAGTCCAAAAGAACTGTGTGAGTTTTCCAATTTATATAGACAGAAATCAGGAGAATATGTGTGGCAATGGATTTTAAGGGTGTGGAATAAATGTGGGAGGAATATAAGGCTGGATCAGACTGAATTTATTGATATAGGCCCACTAAGCAGAGACTCTGCATTCAATGTTATAGCTCGAAGGGTTAGAAAAAGTATTGACAGTTTGTTTGGATGGTTGGCTGAAAGATGGATGAAAAGGTGGCCGAAATTACCTGAAGTTGAAATGTCAGAACTGCCCTGGTATAATGTAGATGAGGGAATCCAGAGGCTTAGAGACATTGGAATGTTAAAGTGGATTTATCATGCAAAACCTGCTCTTATACCCCAGGAATGTTCAGAGGGTGCATCTTTTACCAGAACAGTGAGAAATAAATTTGTGAGACTAGCACCATCATCCCTGAAGAGATCTGTGGTTGCACTTCTCTGTCAGTCAGATATTATTACTGTAGGAACTGCTGTCACTGAGCTGGAATCCTTAAACACAATGGGGATGACTGGATCCCGAATTGGCAAAAGCCAGGTGGCAGCACTTAATCACCAAAGATAGGGCAGACATGGCTATTATAATAGACAGCAAACTCAAAGCAGGAGTCAAAATAATCTAACTCGCAGAGATTTGCATCATTGGCTAGTAAATCATGGTGTACATAGAAATATAATAGATAGGCAGTCTATTAAATTCTTGTTTGAGCTGTATAAACAAAAGAGTTCTAGGTCAAGTGAACAGGAGTCTAACTTGAATTATAAAAACACAGAGTCATGGCCCCTTAATCGATTTCCAGACTTAAGACAATTTACAGACCCAGAGCCCCTTGAATGAAAGGGAGGTCAGGTCCCTTTGGGGAAGAACCCTGTTACACTGCCACAAATCTATACTGTTAATCTTCCTCCAAGCCTTCCCCAAGGAGAGTGATGGTCTTTTACCAGGGCAACTGTGCATTGGGGAAAAGGAAATTATCAAATATTTGGGGGATTATTAGACACTGGTTCAGAAGTGACCTTAATTCCAGGGGACCCAAAATGTCACTCTGACCCACCAGTCAGGGTGGGGGCTTATGGAGGCCAGGTGATCGATGGAGTTTTAGCTAAGGTCCATCTCACAATGTGTCCTGTAGGGCCCCGGACCCATTCTGTAGTTATTTCCCCAGTTCCAGGATGCATAATTGGAATAGACATACTGAGTAACTGGTAGAATCCCCACATTGGCTCTCTAATTTGTGCAGTGAGGGGTATTATAGTGGGAAAGCCAAGTGGAAGCCACTAAAACTGCCCCTACCTAGCAAAATAGTAAATCAGAAGCAACACCGGATTCCTGGAGGGATTGCAGAGATTACTGCCACTCTTAAGGACTTGAAGGATGCAGGGGTGGTGATTTCCACCACATCTCCATTTAACTCTTCTATTTGGCCTGTCCAGAAAACAGATGGGTCTTGGATGATGACCGTGGATTATCGTAAGCTCAACCAGGTGGTAACTCCAATTGCAGCTGCTGTTTCAGATGCGGTATCATTGCTTGAGCAAATCAAGCTGCTCTGCTACTTGGACCATGAGATCCAGCAGATCCAATGGTTTTAGAAAGTGTCTGTGGCAAATAGAGATGCTGTTTGGAGCCTTTGGTGGGCCCCTCTAGGAGAATCACAAAATCAGACCCTTAAGATTTTGGAGCAGAGCCTTACCATTTGCTGCAGATAACTACTCTCCTTTTGAGAAACAGCTTTTGGCCTGCTACTGGGCCTTAGTAGAGACTGAAAGCTTAATCTTGGGCCACCAAGTTACCATGAGACCTCAGTTGCCTATCATGAGCTGGGTGTTGTCTGATCCATCAAGCCATAAGGTTGGGCATGCACAGCAGCACTCCACTATAAATTGAAAATGGTATATACGAGATAAGGCCAGAGCAGGTCCTGAAGGCAAAAGTAAGTTACATGAGGAAATGGCCCAAATGCCCATGGTCTCCACTCCTGTCACATTACCTTCTCTTTCCCAGACCAGAGCTATGGCCTCTTGGGGAGTTCCTTACAGTGAATTGACTGAGGAAGAGAAATCTGATGATTCAGGATGATATGCATGTACCACCCGAAAATGGATAGCTGCAGCACTACAACCCCTTTCTGGGGTGTCCTTGAAGGACAGTGTCGAGGGAAAATCCTCCCAGTGGGCAGAACTTTGAGCAGTGCACTTGGTTGTTCATCTTGCTTGGAAGGAGAACTGGCCAGTTTTGCATTTGTATACTGCCTCATGGACTGTTGCTAATGGTTTGGCTGGATGGTCAGGGACTTGGAAAGACCATAATTGGAAAATTGGTGACAAAGAGGTATATGGATAGACCTTTCTGAGTGGGCTAAAAACACGAAGATATTTGTGTTCCATATGAATGTGCACCAGAGGGTGATTTCAGCAGAGGAAGGTTTTAATAATCAAGTGGATAAGGTGACCCGCTCTGTGGATACCAGTTAATCTCTTTCTCAGCAACTCCTGTCATTGCCCAATGGGCTTATGAACAAAGTGGCCATGGTGGTAGGGATGGAGGTTATGCATGGGCTCAGCAACATGGACTTCCACTGACCAAGGCTGACTGAGCTACAGCCATTGCTAAGTGCCCAATCTGCCAGCAGCAGAGACTCACACAGTCCCTGCTAGAACACCATTCCACAAAGTGACAAGCTGGCTACATGATGGCCAGTTGATTACAGTGAACCACTCCCTTCATGGAAGGAGCAGTGATTTGTTCTAACTGAAATAGACATATACTCTGGATATGCGTTTGCTTTCCCTGCATGCAATGCTTCTGCCAAAACTACCATCCATGGGCTGATAGAATGCCTTATCCATCATCATGGTATTCCATACAGCATTGTTTCTGATCAGGGAACACACTTCACAGCAAATGAAGTGCAGGAATGGGCACATGCTCATGGAATTCTCTGGTCTTATGTTCCCCATCATCCAGAAGCAGCTGGATTGATAGAACAGTGGAAAGGCCTTTTGCAAGCTCAATTATGGTGCCAACTAGGTGGCAGTACCTTGAAGGGCTGGGGTAATGTTCTCCAAGAAACTGTGTATGCTCTGAATCGGCATCTGCTTTATGGTGTTGTTTCTTCCATAGCCAGGATCCATGGGTCCAAGAACCAAGGGGTGGAAATGGGTGTGGCACCACTCATTATTACCCCTAGTGGTCCACTAGGAAAATTTTTGCTTCCTGTCCCCATGCCCCTGAGCTCTGCTGGTCCACAGGTTTTAGTTTTAAAATGGGGAGTGCTTCCACCAGGAGAAACAACAATGATTCCATTGAACTGGAATCTAAGACTGCCACCTGGTAACTTTGGGCTACTCATGCCCCTGGATCAACAAGCCAAGAAGGGGATTACATTACTGGCTGGGGTGATTGATCCTGACTATCTGGGGGAAATAGGTCTGCAACTAAACAAAGGAGGTGAAGAAGAGTTTTCCTGGAATATAGGGGATCCCCTAGGGCGTCTATAAGTACTACCATGCCCTGTGACTAAAATTAATGGAAAACTGCAATAACCCAATCCAGGCAGGGCTACCAATGGCTCTGAAACCTCAGGAATAAAGGTTTGGGTCACCCCACCAGGCAAAGAATCATGGCCAGTTGAAGTCCTGGCTGAGGGTAAAGAGAACATGGAATGGGTAGTGGAAGAAGGTAGTGATAAATATGAACTACGACCATGTGATCAGTTACAGAAACGAGGACTGTAATGCTGTTTTGTTCATGTTATACTATTTAAGTTGTAAGATATCAAGTTTAAGGATGAGTATTACCCAAGGACTTACACACTATTCTGGAGAGATTACTGTGATTCCAGTTATATGCAGGACAGTTGAGCATTGTTAGGTGAAAAAAATGTGTCTTTTATTATTTTCTATTTAGAAATTAGGTATGGTTTAAGGTGATGAGTATAACTGCCAAGCTGACAAGGGGTGTACTGTCATGGTCAGTTTCATGTGTCAACTTGGCCAAGTGGTGGTACCTGTTTGAGTGGTTCGGCAAGTGCTAACCGGTCTGTTACCATGAGGACATTTCATAGAATTAAGTCATGATCATGCCAGCTACATCCACAGCTGATTCCATTTGTAATCACCCAAGGAGAGTGTCTTCTTTAGTGAGTGATGCTTAATCTGATCACTGGAAGCCTTTTAAGGAGGATTTAGAAGAGACAGGCTCTCTTCCCGCTTCGGCCGGTGAGCCTCTCCTGTGGAGTTCATCCAGACCCTCCATCGGAATCATCAGCTTCACAGCCTGCCCTACAGATTTTGGACTCTACGTTCATATGGTTAATTTTATAAATTTTACATTTATGAATATTTCCTATTGATTGTTTTTCTAGAGAAACCTAACTGATACACTATGATTTTTAAAAATCCAAATTTGTCATGTATTTGTACTTTTTGTAAAGCTAACTAATCATTTTGCTTATTTACTCTTTTACAAATAATACCCTCTTGTTTTATTAGTCATGTTTTTCTCCAGGAAAGCAGAACCAACATGGTATATATGTGCTGGTGAGACTATTTACAGACTATCCAGGTGAGTACAGAGTTGAATAAATGAATTTGCATGTCTTTCTTTTAAAAATGAGAAAGAATTTCAATTTAACACTCATCAGGCTTAGACTTTCTCAAGCAGATGGTAATGTGTCTAGTTAATAAAAATTAATTACATAATTTACTCAAACTATAGAATGCTAATTTCTACTATTAATTGAATTTTATAAATTAATATGATCTTTTCTGTTATTTTATGATCCTTGTATGTACGAATTGTGAACTTCTTGACAAGCAGTGCCAGATATTATGCAGTCCTATCACGGCATGATACCAAAAATTTAATTGAAAACCTTGTTGTAGAATATGAAAAATATCTCTTTAGAAGCTTAAGGCTGCAGCTTTGGTCTTTAAAGGGGCCAGTAACAATCCAGGAATCGGTGCTGGTCGTAGAAATGTGACATTGCTGAGCACATTGAAGCTGAATTACCAGAAATGAGAGGAATCTTTGCACTCACTCTGGTTTATAAGTGGCAATTCTGATGATCTCCAGTCATTTGTTTTAAAACACAATGTATTAGATGACACTGGGGTTGTAATTTTATTTTGGAACTTGATTATTTCCAGATGATTATGAACTTTTGATATTAGTCTGATATGATTGTGGAATATATTTTTCTTCTATTATGAACAATGTGGAGCTTTACATTAAGTTTATTTCAATGCATTCATAGCAAAGAGAAAAGGAGATTCAGTTGTTTAAATTTTCAGAACTAAAGGTTGTAGCCAAAGATGAATGCAATGCTGATCAATTATTTTGTATAAGAGATAGATGGGAGTAGAGCTTTATCATAGAATAAAATAAAGCACTTTCAGTGACTGATTTTAGTTTACATAGATAATCTGTGTATCTGCAGTAATTTTTCTCAGGTTGTTCTATCAATTTGTAGTAGGAAGAGCATTTCTGTGTATGAATGTTGAAAGTTAAGTGCAGAGAAGTGTTCTCACCTCTCAGTTCCCACATTACCTACACGTTTCCTCATAATAGAAATTTTCTCTTGGTATTCATGTCTGTAAACTCCTAAGGAGAGATACATTGCCTTCTTTATAGGTCTACCAAAAGAGATAGTCCCTGTTAGGCTGTATGTGATTTCAAATAATATGTTTATTCTATTGACCTTATTAGAAGTGAAAAATTTAACTTTTTTCTTATAACATTCTTATTTTCTTGGGAGTTTTTAGGTTTCATTTGCCTGTTTTTCTCTAAACCCATAGCAAACTCATTCCCAAACTCTTTGAACTGAAAAGTCTTCTCAAGATTTATAGACATATCAGCTAATCCCTCAAATTCAACTAGAGATCATTTGTCCCTCCTCAGGCTTAGGAAGGAAGTAGCTTCCCACTGTGGCTGGACTTTGGTGCCTCACTCCCTTGTTGTGTTCTGCTTGCCTTGCTGAAACATTGTGAGTAGCCCCTCATTAAAGGGTCCTGAACTATCTGCATTAGTTTCTATTTCCTGCTTTCTTGACTGATAACATCTATTTTTTAAACTTTTTAAATTGTTTTTTACTTTCTGAATTTTATTCTTAATCTTCTGTTGACAATTTTAATTTTTGCTATAGTATTTTTAATCTACAAAATCTTTTATTCATTTTCAAGATCCCTTTTTTTTTAGTAAGGATGATTTGTTCTTTTTCTCTTGAAACACAATGCATATAATGTAAAATTCACCATTTCAAACATTTTAAGTGTACAATTCAGTGAATACATTCATAATTTTGTACAACCATAACCACTATCTAATTTCAGAGCATTTTTGTTATCCACAAAATAAGCCCCATACCTATTAGTACTCACTACCCATTTCCCCTTCCTTCCAGGCCCTGGCAAAACTAATCTACTTTCAGTCACTGTGAATTTGCCTATTCTTGATAGTTCACAGAAATGTGATCATACAATATGTGGTCTTTTGTGTTTGTCTTACTTAACTTAGGTAATGTTCTCAAGCCCTTGTTGCCTGTGACAGTAGCTCATTTATCTGGATAATATTTTATCGTATTCATACACCACATTATATTTATCCAAACATCAGTTCATGGGCATTTGAGTTGTTTACACTTTTATTATTTTTATTATTTATTTATTTATTTATTTATTTGCATGGTCAGGCACTGGGAGTTGAACCCGGGTCTTTGGCATGGCAGGCGAGAATCCTGTCACTGAGCCACCGTCGCACTGCTCCACTTTAGCAAGTTATATAAACTCTCAATTGTCTTAGTTTCCTCACTTATATAATGAGATAATAATGGTAAACCAACCTCATGAAGTTATGAGGGAGAAAATGAGAGTGAGTGAAGCATGTGTATTAGTTTCCTAGGTCTGCCATAACAAATTTCCACATAGTGGCTTAAAACAACAGAAGTTTATTCTCTCGTAGTTCTGGAGGCCTGAGGTCCAAGATAAGGTTGGTTTCCTCTGAGGCTCTGAGGGAATAGCCACCCATTCCATGCTTCTCTCCTAGGCTCTGGTTTCTGTTTGCAACCATTGGGGTTCTTTGGCTTGTGGCAACAAAACTCCAACCCCTGCCTCCGTCTTCACATGACCTTCCCTGTGTCTCTGTGTCTCAAGTCTCCCTCCTATAAGGACACTAGTCTTTGTTTTTGGGGCCAACCATAAATCCAAGATAATCTCATCTTGAGATCCTTAATTACATCTGCAAAGATCTTATTTCAAAATAAGATCACATTCACACAGGTACTGGATGTTAGGACTTTGATATTTTCTTTTGTGAGACACTATTCAACCCACTACAATTTGGAAAAATGCCTGGCTTATAAAATGCCACACAACACAACTCTATTTTCGTTTCCACTGCTCTACACGCATCATCATATATTTAAAGAATAATTGAAAAGAAAACAAATCATCCTTTCTAAATTCAATTTCCAAATATAATGCATCTCATTTCTAATATTAGAATATTCTTAGACTATGACTGATTTTTTATTTTACACAATCATAACTTATAAAATAGTTGAAAGTTTAATACAAACAACTTATTTTTTCTTGAATCATGACAGTGAGTTGTAAATACATAAATGCAATGTATGGATTTATTTGTTTCTTATATCTTTTTACTACTTCGTCGTGTATAATTTTATCTAATTACTTTTTCAGTTCTTTTAGCTTGTCTGCATTCTTAGTTTTCTAAGGACATTGATAAAATAGTACTTTTTTCTCATTGTTGAAATTAAAACTCAATAGCTTTTGAGTTTAATATCTTTTCTCAACACTTCATGTATTTCAAAGTTTTCATTCCTTTGCAGTTTTCTATCCTCATTATAGAAAAGCTTCCCCAAGTGCGTTTTCTACATAATGGGAGTATAATATCTTGACAATATTTTTTCAAACTTCTACTTCAATTATGGCTTTTAATTTTACTTTAACAATCTCATTTTGCATTATTACAATTATTAATTCTTCACTGATCCAGAAAAAATTTTAAATTGATTCTTTAAGGGTGTATCTTTTATACTCTACTGAGAATATCACATAGTTCTCAAAATGATGTTCGCAAATATTCAACTCAGAAGTTCACCTTCTCTTTGACTTTTAAGTCCGATACTGATGTGCACTTTCCTTTCTTCAATAACTTTTCACCCTTGGGGGCCCCATGTCACACTTCTTTTATTCACCCTCCAATTATATAAATGTGGCTTTACTTAATGTTTTATTTAATTTTTTGAACTTTTTTTTTTGTGGAGCTTCATCTTAAAATGGATGATTATCCTAAAAATGATACTGAAGGAGTTATGAGAATTTGGGGCATGACTAGAGGAAATATGTGCCAGAGATATTCGACTTGAAAAGACAAGATTAGTAACAAGATAAACGGAGATGGGAAATAGTAGGAATCAAACGTGCTATTACTTTAAGTTCCTGTATGTGGTGTTCTAAGTAGGGCTTTCTGAAGGAGGTAAAACTTTCATTGAAGTTTACAGATAAGAAGCAGTTTCCACATAAATGTTGGAAATGCTCTGTAATTCTCATTAAATCCTTGCTATCTAAAGAGAGAAGTATAGAGCTAACTAGATGCACAGAGTCCAGAAAATCTATAAACCAGTCATTTACTTCAGGTTCAAATTCACAGTGAGATATGTTATTTTTTTGGTTTTGTTCTGTATTTTGTTGGGGTGAGGACATCCTTGGTTTGTCTCATTCCTATTTCCAGCTCCTCAACTGCACCTTCTGTCATGACCATCTGGGCCATTCTTTTTCATTTTAGCCATTTCTCTTCACGTTTGAATTTTTTACTCACCTTTCCTGGGGCCTTTCTCTTATCCTAAGGCCCTTGAATGAGAAGCCAGTCACTTGTCTATTTAAGTCAAGCCTGAGGAAACTATGGGGGATGGGATGGGGGCAAGTTGAGGCGGGGAGAGGCAATATTTGAGAGTGCAAATGAAAGGTAAACATAACTTTCAACTTAGAAGATGGGCAATTTTCCTTTTAAATAATTAAAGGTAAATTATGGAAGGGACGTATTCCAAGGGCGAGGTGGTTTTTTTTTTTTTACTCATGTTATAGAAGAGTAACATTCCTTCTTTTTCTCCTAGGAGATTTATATCACACATTCGGCAGGATTTCCAGAAATAACACAACTGCCGAGTCTTCAGTGAAGCATTTTGATTTCCTCGAGTTCTAGGACCGTGTTAGTGGTTCAGAGACCTAGAAATGGCATTGCCTAAAAGCCAAATCCACTGGTCCAAAGAAGACATTCTGATGTTACTGGAACTCATGAAGAATAACCTTCCATCCGATGACAAATATAAGTTTAAAACAACCCGGTCTCATGTGGATTGGGAAAAAGTAGCTTTTAAAGAATTTTCTGGAGAAATATGCAAAGTGAAATGGCTAGAGCTTTCTCATAATTTGAGGAAGCTTCGCACATTAACAGAATTAGTCCTGGAAGCTCAAGAACTTGTGAAAAATCCCTGCAAAAGCAAAAAAAAAAAAAGAAAAAACATTCAGATTTTCCCAAGAAGCCCTTGACTGCTTATTTCCACTTCTACAAAGAGAAGTGCTCTGAGTTATCCCAAATGCACCCTGAGCTGAAAAGGCAGGAGCTGACCAAGGTCTTGTCCAAGAAATACAAGGAGCTCCCAGAGCAGATGAAGCTGAAATACGTTGAAGATTTCCAGAGAGAGAAACAGGAATTTAAGGAAAAACTTGCTCAATTCACGGAAGAACATCCTGAAATACTCCAGAATTCCAAGACACTTGATATCCTCAACAAGCACCAAGCCCAAACCCAAAAGGAAAATGTGAAAGAAATGAGGTCCCTTCCAGAAACTAATGACTTTGCCAAAAAGATGAAATTCTATGGAGAGCCCACGAAGTCTCCAATGAACGGATACCACAAGTTTCATGAGGACTTGTGGGCAAGAAGTGACTTGTACCATATGTCAGAGAGAGAGAGCATGGTGGAGATCTGAAGATGCTGGCAGCACATTCCACAGAGCCTGAAGAAACAGTATGAGAAACTGGCTGAGAAGCTGCAACAGCAGTACAAGATGGACATGGATCTTTGGCTCAAGAGTCTGTCTCCCAAGGAATATGCTGCGTACAGAGAATCCACCTCTGCTAAGCGCAAGAACATGGACGTGATGGGAGGCCCGAGCCCCAAGTTCAGGTGGACAGCTCTGCAGTCCCCATCAGTGAAGAGCCTGCCAGGAAGACATGGAGAGGGCCAGGGACTACAGGCTCCAGGGACACATTCATCAGAGTCTATTTTGGATGAGTACCACTCCTCATGGGGGTCGGAAGAAATTAAGGAGGATGAGGAAGATGATGAAGGCATTAAGTCCTCAGATTCCAGCAGTGGGGATGAAGATGAAGACAGTGAGTCTGAGGGCTCAACTTCCTCACAGGACTCCTCTCACTCAGACTGCAAGTGAACTGGGTCTTTACCCTAAAGAATTGGGGAGAGAACTTTCAGCAAATGTCTGGGGCATCTTTGTCAAGGGGAAAAGACACTATTCTGTGCTCCTGCAAAGGCCCTCCTGGGAGAATAGCTTTAAATCAACTCAGTATCCCAAGACCCACCACATACCTCAATGTCATTTCCTCTGAAGCACACCATGAATTCAAGCTCTTGGAATAAAGAATGAGGTGGCTGGGTGGTGGAGGACACATGGGATTAGACTGACTGTTCCTGAAGAAATTTTCTCTCCTTATCTTCTGTGTGCTAGAAGTAGTAGTGGGATCCTCATGAATCTGTGACCTCTCCCTTCTTTGTGGAGCTGTCCATTTGGATTCCTAGATATTTTGGTGAATTGTTTATTATTCATAACTGTTATTGTGAGTAAGCAATTCTAATACCTGGAAATCATTCTATGATTTACAGTTTTTTTAACCACTAATTCCTTTGTCTTTTTAAATGTATTGGTTGTATATCCAGACAATATTAAGGAATTGTGATAGTATGTTCTTGTTTTGCTCATATAAGCTAAGATTTACAGGATTTGCAACTGTTAAAATTATGCTGACATATACACTTGAAATGAATATTAATATACTAATAAAATGTCTATTTACTTATATTTTAGGGGTTTTTGGTTCATGATGTATAGTTTCATTTTCATCATATCCCCTTTGTCATCTAATTTTTCTATAGGTATGGGTAACTTTATTAAAATATTACCTAATATTGAACCCTTCTCATGATACAGAAATAGACCCACTTTGTTTATTATGTTGATATGCTTAGAATTTAGACTAATTTTCTCAGCCTTTCCAATATCAGGAAAATCATATGTATGCAAGGTTTATGAACATATTTGTCAAATTCACTCAATCCTAATTTTCATTTTTAATTATCATAATTAGATTTTATTCTGGAGTAATAAGATCTGTGGAAAAAATCAGGACACTTACTAAATATCAAATTAAAGCCATAGGACTTCCCTTTCTTCTCTAAAAAATTGAAAAAATATATAGTAAGAAGGATAAGATCCAGAAAGGAAAAACTCTCCAATAAACTGTTCCAGACACATAGACTGGAATGGGTTAACACTTGCTCTATTTCTCTTTGCAGAAAACTCAGGAAAAAAATGAATGTTAAATATGCAAAGGGTCTATCAACTTGGTACTATGCAGGGAAAAACCAGCGGATGGCAGGTGTGCCCTCTTACCAGTGATGCTTGAGCTGATTCTTCAAGCAGCTAGTAAATTGAAGAGGGGAAATGAGAAGACAGAGTTATTTGGATCATACAGTTAATACATTTACTGAATGTCTCCTATCCTTCCGTCATTCCTTTCCTTCAACTATGCTAAAGTCCTGATTTTTGTGAATTGTTCTCAATCTCCTTTGCTGCTTACTTGCATCTACTGGTCCTTCCCTCCCAGGTTTTGTTGCTTTCACCTACCGGCTTGAGTGGGTTCCTCTCCTTTCTGCAGGTCATTTATTAACTTCTCTGGGCTTTTCTTCATACAGTTACCTTAATTTAATCTCTTTTATCCTTTAAAAAGACTCAAGTAAGAGGATTAAGACTCACCTTGAATGAGGTGGGACACATCTCAACTGAAATCATCAAAATGTCCCACCTGTAACAGGTCTATACCCACAGGAATAGATTAAAAGAACACGGCCTTTCTGCGGTGCCTAACAGCTTCAAACTATTTTATATAGCTACAGAAACTGAGATCACAAATGATTTCATTAACATCCATCACCATTTTCCTCTGAAACACCAATCTAGAACTCCAGAATTGATCATAATTCATTGTAATTCCAAAACCCACTCCTCCTTAAGCTTGAGTTTTTGGCATTGATCTCACCAAAAACTCAATTGCCCATATGCTTTCCACGCTACACTAATAGGTCCTCCTAATCCCATAAACACGGTAAAGGTGATCTACCCTCTCATCACACAACTGTAAATGTGAGTCCCCGGAGAAAGTCGTGCCAAGCTTTCAGAGTTTTTTAATAAATGATCTTAAATAATTATATATATATATTTTTTCCAGGTTTGGCCTGTTGTAAACACAGGATAAACAGAGGAGATACCTGAGTTAAGAACGTATAATGCAATAGTTGATGATTTACAGACATTTTGGTATTTAAGAGAAAAAAGGAAAATGTTGTAAATTTAAGACAAAGTTCTTTGAAAATTTTACATATAACCATATATCATTCTCCTAGACATGTTTTTATGTTTTTTATTGAAATGACTATTTGTTGAAGCCCAATTTTGAGTTTTTCATTGAATAGTAAACAAGCAAGGAATGCCCATAGCATCAATGATACAAATAATGACTAATATATCTAGAGGTTTATAGAAAGTGTCAGCACTGTGTAACATATATATATGTATATATATATATATATATAATATTTTAGCTAAGTATATGCTTTTATTCTCTATGACTTGCAAGACTTTATCTACTTTTACATACCTTCTAGATGGCTGAAATTCTGAATGTATGTGGAAAACCCAGATTCAGATTTTGCTACTCACTGCCCTATTCAACAGTAAATTTGCAAAATTAGTTTTAAAGATGACTCTTTACCTCAAAATTAGTAGGTACCATAAAAGACTTTTGCTAGTACATTATAGTAAGGCCTGTAACACATTCCAAAAGATGAGGTAAACAGATTCAGCCTTCCTTGTGGTTTCACATCATACATTTTCAAATTCATTCAGCACCTACTATATTCTAAGCCTTGTCCTAGTTGGATGAGATACAGAGATAAAAGCTATGATTCCTGTCCTCATGTTCTCAGTGCTTAGTAAAGAAGACTATTCAGTAAATGGAATTAGTAAGAGCCAGCATTCTTTGGTCAAAAAAAAATAAAAAGGATCAATATTGGATTTGGACAAATATAGATGAAAATCATAAATTGGAAACTACAAAATGTTATTGTTTAAAAAATTATCTCTTTGATTAACCATTTTGGGAACTGAGAATAAAGTTATAATCAAATATGATATAAATTTGAATGCAGTGCTTATAATATGCCTAGCTCACAAGAGAGTCATAAAAAAAAGGTAGGATGATTCATTCCTTTCTCTATTTCATCCAGCATCCATATTTCCCCTTTTCTTAATTCCAGTGAGAATGCTTCTTCTGATGCACAACATTTAGAAAGATAATATAGTAAAATAAATAAAATTAAATTAATGAAATTATTCTATGTACCAGCAATGAGCAAAGAAAAAATTAATGTATAATTCCATTTACAAAAGCATCCAAAAGAGTAAAATACTTAGAACTAAATTTAACCAAGAAAGTGAAAGATTTGTACCCTGAAAATTATGAAACGTGGCTAAAGAAATTAAAGAAGATCTAAATAATAGGAAGACCTCCTCCCCCCTGATAATGAGTTGAAGATTTCACATTGCTAAGGCAGCAACAGGAGTGCTGACAGAGCCCACACGGCCAGAGACCTTTGGATGCCGAAGAAAAAACGCCCCCAGGAAGCCTTATGAAATGAGGAGAGAAAGTTAGTAGAGGTGGCCATGTGCCCTTGCAGCTGAGAGAGACCCCAAACTTCATTGGCACTTTCTTTGGGATTCAGGGTCATGTGGAATGTTTTGGCCAATGAAATGCAAACAGGAATGACATGAGGACCTTTGAGGAAGAAGACAGAACAGTCATCATCATGTGGTTTGTTATATTTTGTTTCAATTTCTCTCTACCTCATAATCAATATTATTACAGAGTGAAACTGACCTTAAAATACAGACAATATGGAAAAGAGCCAAAACAACTTGAAACGAACATGTGCTTTGAGCAAGAAGTAAAATCTTAATAAACATTAAGATTTTTACTTCACTTTTTTAAGTACATTGTCACCTAGCTATGCTGACTCCTACACAGCTGATCATTTCCCAAGTGCAGACCCGACCCTGAACATGAGTGTGCCACAAAATATAGACAGTTCTGCCATGTGCAGTTTTAGGAAAAGAAAAAATAACATTGACTACAAGACATCTCTTTTATCGACCACTGGTGTTATTCACGTAAATGTACTTACAGACAACCCTTTTCTATTATATTTTTATTCCCATCCATATTATTCTACTGTAGTTTAAACTAGAACTTCGAAGTCAATTAAACCGGACTGTAATTGAATCTTATACTGTCAGTAAACACTTGTGCTTTTGGGGTACAGAAAATGCCAAACGCAGTAAATGAAATATACATTTTAAATGCTGTGCAATTCTAGAGAATTCTAGATCCTGCTCCTTGGCGAGGACCCAGATCTGCTCATTTACTGGGCACATTCAGGGGATTAATTGAGGGAGCCCCAGTGCGGGAATGCGGGGGGTGGGTGAGTGAAGGGGGGGGGCCCAGCACGAGTTTTCTTCTCTTGAGGGACCCTGGTCTGTTGCCGTCTCCTCTAATGCCTCAGGCGCAGAGAAGGTAAATCTATGATATGGAATATTTAGTGAAAATGGGAGAAATGCAAGAGATGCAAGGATATTTTCCTTTTAACATTCTTTTTATGTAGCTAAGGTCTACTTATACACTCAAATAAAAATAGCTACATTATAGTTAAGAATTATCTCTGTCCTTGGCAGTATGACAAATATTTGGACATATCTTTACTAATTATTATGACTTCCAAACCATAACAAGAGAATTCCATTCACCCTCGCCCTCCCTAATCTCTGAATTTTAGAACTGACCAGATGCCAACTGAACCAGACCCACACCCTATAGTCCAGGTAAAATCTCTCTTCCTGAGTCATCAGAAATGATGAATTCTCAGAGCTCTGAAATTACTGTTTCATATTCAGAAAAACAGAAGTATCTATTTTCTGTAATATGTACATGAAGTATCAATGCCTTATATGGATTCACACTTAAAAACACTATTATCTTGCTCACACTTTACAGTTGGAAAAACTAGGCTAAACTATTGCCTACTTATTTTTGAACATAGTGTTCCTAGCTTTTATGTAAGTTACTCATATACATGTTTTAAAGTTGAATTTTCATATTAAATATGTTTCCTTAACTGTTGTACAAACCACTCATTAGTTTCAGTTCAGGTTTTATCCTTATACTGAGATCTGAAGTATACTGATTTACCATGCATATTTATCATAAGAACTTAGCTTGTTTGTAAATGACTTTCATGATGCCAATAATTAGATTATGACACATTTTTTTACTACTCCAGTAGAGGAAGAATAAACCTTTGTGCTTTGCACTTTTTACTTAATACTGTTTAATAAAACTGATAGTTTTACCTCTTACATATGAATATTATATAACTGAAAAATCAGGGAATGCCCTTATGTGCCCTGTTTAATCATTTGAAATTCTCTTCCAGCTGTGTCCTTGCTTGAGCACACAAAAGAAACAGATGATCCATGCACTCTGAATTAGCAGTGTCAGGAAATAATAGTTACGTTACTATTATATTCCTGTTATACAAACATGTTTAGGAATATTTAAAAATTTCCCTATCATCATAATATTGCAATTGGTGCACAAATATTTATAGTTATAGCAGTATGTAGATTATCATGTTTATATATGGATTATCCAAATTCATTTGTGTAAAAGAAGAGGACTGTACTGCAGACCCTTAATTCTACTTCAGGTAGAAGTAAAATCAAATTATTAGTAGGGTACGAATTGCCAATGCATAGCAGGAGATACTGTGGAATGTAAATATTGGGCTATGAAACCAAACGAAAAATTTAATATTTTGGTTTGTGATTTTGTATGACTATTAAAATCTCTCTCTCTCTCTCTCTTTTTTAGGGGAGATTAGAAAAGTTATTATGGACACGGAAGAAATCTCCCTTACCTGCCCAACTGCCCCAGTGAAAGAACCAACATGTTTGTACACGAAACCTGGACCTGCTTCCTACAGAATTTGAATCTTATAAATAAAATAGTTAACAGAAAATATGAATAAAGATGAATAAAAATTCATCTTGAAAGCAATCAGTACTGTTTAGGAGTAGGGAAATCATATGTATCCTTGTTAAAAATGGAAAGTTTTTGAATCACTGTGTGTGTATATTTGTACTGTTTGAAAAGATGATACATGATTTATTAAAATAGATATTTAATTAATAAAATAATTTTGGCTCATCAACATCTCCAAACATTCTTAGAAACATTTTAAATGCAAGGTGTAACTATAAAGTCATGATACTGACTTTTTAACTAACACAGCAGAATCTATATAGCCAAATGAGTGGTAGTTCTTTAAGGAATAATCATGCGTCTTTTCCATAGATGCTGCAATGGCCTAAGGCAGTTTTGAAATTTCTCTTTCGCATCTACCTTGAAGAGGATGTGAGTTTCATAATGTAATCATTCATTAGCTTTGGTCCCCAGTAATATTCCAGTTCCATCATCCTTTACATTCACAGTTCTGGCAATTTTGAAAATAAATGATTCTTCATTCAATGAATATATGTCACCTATGAGGATATTCAAAGGAATGCTAATTCAGGTTCTGGTGTTGAAGTGATCAGCCATGGCTCACTTGCAGGCTGACAGAAGAGAAAATGGTCCTGGGCTTGGACACAATGGGACAATGGCACCATCTGTTACATTTTTCCATATTGTCTGCACTGCAGGCAGGACCATTAAGCAGGTCTTTACAAAAGACATTAGAATCACATGTGCAGACAGCTGAGGGTGGCAAAGAGAATTTCCCCAACGAAATCCTGGGGAATTGCCCGGAACACCGTGGAGAACTTGTAGATCACACAGTTGCTGATTTCAGAGAGGGCATGGCTGCAGATCCATATTTGTCTAAGGAGTGCGTAGACACCAGCTCGGCGATCACATTCTCGAAACCCAGCTTATGACGTCAGTTGGGCCAGTAAAGATTCCGGTCCATGCCCAAGTGCAAGAACTTCCACAGTCGAACAGCAGGGCCTGTGGCTTCTTGGTCTCTAGCCCCATCAACACGCTGGGTGGGCGGAGCGGCTCCAAGATCCGGGTACTTCCCTTCCCTTTGCGCCCCGCCCACCTGGCTGGGCGCGTCCTGGGCGGTGGCAGCTTTCGGTGCTGGATCCAGCTCCAGGGTCCCGCTCCCAGCAGGAGCCCCATCGGGCGGCCTGGGGAGGTGATGCCAAAAGCAGCGGGCGAGGTGGCTTCTGTTCTGCCCTCTCCACCCCTTCCTGGTAGCGTCCACAAACCCTAAAATATCTATTGACTGCTTCTTTCTGCTTTGGTGGATGCTGGACTCTCCGTCTTCATCTCAACCACAAGGAATGTATTAGCCTTCTACATGAGACAGATAGTCTGAAGGACACCAGGAACATAGTAAGAAATAACATACCACGTATTTAGAAATAGCAGGATTATAGTTTAGGATTAGATGTAATAGATGGCACAATTGTCTTTTGAAATAACATTGAACCTACATTTTCATATAAGAATTCCTTTGGTAATAGAAGGAATACATGTGTATGCATTAAGGATGGGGAAGAGGATAAAGTAGGTTTCTTTGAATTAAAGCAACTGGAAAGAGAAAGGAACAGGAGTTACTCTTCCAGAAGTTAGTGGTCTGCATTATTTGGAGAGTGCAATGGAATTTTATACTAAATTAAGTCATTGGGAGTAGGTCAATTGATGTTTTTACTTTAGTCACTAGCACCCAGTTAGAAGTAAATTGTAGATTTTTAACTGTCAACCAGTGGTGATAATTTAAAGTCTGAATTTTTTTCTTTTTCTGCTTGAAGTAATTCTGGAATGCATAAGTACTGGTCCCCTTAACGTAAAATTAGGGAGGAATTTTCATTTTCATGTAGAAATTGTGGATATTTAACATTTTAGACACTGTCTTTAAGATGAGCACCACGGAAGGGGCTCACCTCACTCCTCACTTTGATTTGAAGAGAATTTTGGCACATGGTGTCATGTAATTGCAAGGCAGGACAAGTCAGCAGTGATGAGAGCTTGTGTTCATCATTTCAGGTCCACTCTCCCCTCTTTTCCACCATGCAAACTCCCCTGTATGGACTACATCATCAGACCTCCATTCCTCTCTGGCTTACAGCTGTATTAGATTATTGGCGAGCCCTGGAGAGAGAATGGGGGCATGAAAAAGTGTAAGGTTAGTGTATTTATTTTCCTGTGACATTCCTGGCAAAGTAGCTTGGGTCTGGAAGTTTCCTTAAAAGAAGGTCATGACTCATTGTGAGGCTACTTTGTATGACTCTAAGTTTCAGTAACCTCTCCCTCCATTTGTCCTTTGAGTCTAGGGGAGGTGACAGCTCTGTAGCTGGTAACCCTGCTTTCTGCACTATTCCTTGGGGTTTATGTATGTGCAATACTTACCCTTGTACAGAACATGGACCACAATGGAGTGAAGAGGTGTGATGATAAGCACCCAGGGTGAGGTTCTCAGATGTCAAGACTGAAGGTGAGAACTTCTCTCCACCCTCATCATTTTATTACACTCTGTTATGAAAATCCACATTCTCAAACTGAAAAAAAAAATGGCAATCCCATGTGTGAGATGGAGAAACTGGCCCAAATATAGCAGACAGAATGGGTAGGGACCTTCTGGCATCTGAATTTAGAGAGTGAAGTAGAGGAAAAGCATTTGTTGCCAGACCATCTCTGTGCTAAGATAATGCTTTGCTGGGAAAGTCAGACCTTGCACAAGCAGAGCTGTAAGGCACAGATCTGTGGGACCCATAAGGACCAAAGGAGCCTTCCTGCTCTGTGAGCTCTGTGATGAGTCCTCAGAGCACATTGGACACTGATACAGACCAGAGGAATGGGCTGCTGAGGAAGGAGGTACATGATGCCTATAAGGCAATATAGAATTATTATGATCATAATCAGAAAGACAGATGAGAATTAAAATAATGAAAATGATGAGAATAACATTGGCGGAGGTGACATATTTCGATGTATATCCCAAGACGATAGTATGTTCTTTCACTGTTCTTGACCAATTTTGACACTCTAGTCCTAGCTGGGTTGAGCCTTCTTAAGAGGGGATTACTTAGACCCATTGGCCAAATATGTGGAATTGGTTCATTGTGGAACAGGTGGCACCAGGAACACTGACTTCTGAGGCAAGCTGGGTTCCATTTTAGGTTGCACCAAATCTAAGAGCAAATTTCTGAGGAAATGAATATTATCCCTAGGGTCCCTTTAAGGTTTCTATTATATGTTTTTGTTGCCTTTGATGTAATCCTCCAAATATGAGAATCAATTTAGGTTTAATATGGAAACATGTGAACAACACATTTAACTCAAGATTATAACTTCACTCAATCACTGCCTTTTCACATAGATATGTGGATGTGATTCATAACAATATATTCTCTGTCACTAAAATGTGTGGTTCTTTTGTGGAAGCAAATTTTAAAGGAAATGGGAACTATAAGGAAAATACCTCAGGAAGCACAATGAAATCTAAATTGAGAAACTACTAAAATCTAGGGATTTATCATGAGAATGAAACTATTTTATTTTGTTTTGAAAGTTGGTATAATGCTACATAGACTATTTACTTAAAAAAGTCACCAGTTAAAGGATAATGATGACTTCCCAGGGAACAGCAGCAGTTTCAAATGGTTTATCTGTAATTCCAAGTATACAGTTTGTGCTGGTTTGAAAGGATATATGCCCCCTAAGAAAGCCATGTTTTAATATAAATCCCATTTCATAAAGGTAGAATAATCTCTGTTCAATACTGTATGTTTGAAACTGTAATGAGATCATCTCCCTAGTTGATGTGATTTAGTTAAGAATGGTTGTTAAACTGGATTAGGGGATGACATGTCTCCACCCATTTGAGTGGGTCTTGATTAGTTTCTGAAGTCCTATAAAAGAGGAAACATTTTGGAGAATGAGAGATTCAGAGAGAGCAGAGAATGCTGCAGCACCACGAAGCAGAGAGTCCACCAGCCAGCGACCTTTGGAGATGAAGAAGGAAAACGCCTCCCGGGGAGCTTCATGAAACAGGAAGCCAGGAGAGAAAGCTAGCAGATGATGCCATATTCACCATGTGCCCTTCCAGCCGAGAGAGAAGCCTGACTGTGTTCGCCATGTGCCGTCTCACTTGAGAGAGAAACCCTGAACTTCATCGGCCTTCTTGAACCAAGGTATCTTTCCCTGGATGCCTTTGATTGGACATTTCTATAGACTTGTTTTAATTGGGACATTTTCTCGGCCTTAAAACTGTAAACTTGCAACTCATTAAATTCTCCCTTTTAAAAGCCATTCCATTTCTGGTATATTGTATTCCAGCAGCTAGCAGACTAGAACACAGTTCATTACAATAGTAATGCACACAAAGAAAAGCTACACAAGGGAAACCAGGACCTAGCGTGTTCTCTTAGACCAACAGTGAAGGTTTGGATAAAGCTTCTTGGGCACTCAGTATAAAGACACCATTGCCTAAGTTTGGCTGTGAAGGAGACAAGAAATAGAGTAGTAGCTATAGAAGCAATCGCGTAAACTGTTGTTTGTTTTTAATCTATATATCGTGTTTACATAAATATATTTAAATATATATATGAATTGGATAGAGCCGCATGAGGAATGGAAGAAGGTTTAGGTGAGGGAGGGAATAATTGGAGTAAATATCCTGAGGAAGCATCACAGGGAGGGAGTCTGGAGGCACTTAGAGGGCTTGATTTAAATGAGTGGTCTATTTGAGCACACAAAAAGGATGGACAGAAAGGACTAGCAAACATTTAAGACCCAGTTGTGGGACTGAAAGTTTATGGATCTCTTGCCTGATGAGGTCAAGGAAAGAATATTTTAGTTATGAAATTTTCTATTTGGAGTGAGGGTGGCTGATCTTTCTACTCCAGTGTCCATGCTGGATTATGTGGTTTTAAGGAAGGTGGTGATCAAGACTCAATACTAGATGATGCACCTATTTCTCTATGGGGAGGAGCAACTCTATCTAGAGAGATTGTAGAGAGAAGAAGAGATTTTCCAACAACTCAAGGACAAGGACGTGCAAATGATTCAACAGAATAAATTCTGAGGGAAATGTACGGTGAGCTGACTAAGACCTGCCAGATGCCCAACCCGGGGCTGCTCCAGGTGAGGTGGGAGGTCCAACCAAGTGACACAAATCCCTTTCTAGGCAGTGTTGCTATGACACTGTAATGTTATCTGCATATGCCATTACTTTGGGGAAAGATTCATATTCACTTTGACTCCCATCATTTACTTTCTCCAATCACTTCTTTCTTCATATTCCTGGTAGTGTTTGGGAAATATTTGCACTTTTTGTAGAAAAGATAAGACAAAAATATTTCCAGTGTGATCAGGTATACTAGCCACACAGTTTATCCAAAACCAAAAAACTCCGTGGCTAAGGTAAGGTTCACATCTCTGGGTATAATTCCAAAATTATGCTCCCTAATTCACATCGTCTCTGCCACATGAAGCAGTTTCCTGAAGACATGAGGCTTTGCTTGTTACAAAGGTAAGAGGAGAGAATTTGGTAATCCATTTCAATAAACTCTGTAATTATTTTGTTATTCAATTTCCTGTTTTGTTTTAATTGTTTGTCTAAGTAGGCAGACCTCTCTTTGGGAACAAGACTATGCAATGCCTCTGGGAACCCAAACCATCTTGCCTCACCACAGCCTCTTCACGAGCCCCTTCCTCCTTAACTCTCATGACATGAGAATATCTTGCTCATCATAGTTTAGTTTCTGTTATGATTATTTACTCGAGAGAAGAGAAAATATATATTGCTTTTAAAATACAAGAGTACTAGAGGGGAAGCAAAAGGGTAGCTAAGTCTTATGTATCAGATTATACTTGTTTTTCTTTTTCCTGTAGAACTTGGGAACCATGTCAGAAAAGTGAGTTTATACTGACAGTCTTTCATTTTGGGGAAAGTTGGTCTCATGTTGATGAAGTGGATGAATGTTTCTAGCTATTAACATCCTTTTCAGGGGCAAATTTCCATTTTGGTTCCAAACAGGCATGTATTAGTTAAGGTTCTCTAAATAAACAGAATCAACAGGGAACACTTGCAAATACAAAATTTATAAAAGTGTCTCACGTGACCGCAGTAACGCAGAATCCAAATCCACAGGGCAGGCTGTGAAGCCGACGACTCCGATGGAGGGTCTGGATGAACTCCGCAGGAAAGGCTCACCAGCCAAAGCAGGAATGGGACCTGTCTCCTCTGAGTCCTCCTTAAAAGGCTTCCAATGATTAGATTTAGCATCACTAATTATAGAAGACACTCCTCTTTGGCTGATTACAAATGGAATCAGCTGTGGATGCAGCTGACGTGATCATGACCTAATCCTATGAAATGTCCTCATTGCAACAGACAGGCCAGTACCTGCCCAATCAGATAAACAGCTACCACAATTTGGCCAAGTTGACATGTCCCTAACCATGACAAGGCACTACTAAGCGCTGGTGCTCCTTTGTCTCAGCTGTTTCCTTCTGATGAGGATGAATTCAGATATACTGAAAATCAATTTGGCCTTCTGGGATTTGTTCACCCTGTTCTTTCTCTCTTCTCTATGAATGTTACTGAGCAGTTGATGCTAAGGTGTCTCAGGAAAGGCGTCAGCCAAAAAAGTAGAATGTTAAAGGAGCACAGGAAAGAGGGAACTTACCTAAGAATTGGAAAGGAGTTTATTTTGTGTCCATGAATTACAGTGTCCAGGTCCCGCCCAAGCACAGCGTCCTGCAATTATAGGTCTCAGAGGCCTATTTCCAGTTTGACCTAGTTTCCTTTCCTTGAAAAGGAAGAACAAAGCTGACTAACCCAGAGGACCATCCTTTTTTGTGCCTTGAATGTATCAGTTGGTAAGTGCGTTATTTTTCTTATTTGCTAATATTCCCACTACTTAGCACAGTGCTTAGAACATGGTATGATATAGAAATGTGATGAATGAATGTATAAATGAGTGAATGAGCTAATATAAGCAAATATAATACAACCATGAAAAATTTATTCCAATATGTGGTTAAAATATCAGGAAAGAGAATTCTAAAGGATAGTGTAAACCAGAAGCAAGAAATAATTTGGTTTCTAAATTCGCAGGCTAAGGAAATGCCATTCTTTTGGAGTTTGAAATAATGATGACATTAATTTACTTCAGGTAATTCCAGAATGAGCACTATATGCTGGGGCTAGATGAACATATTATGTAAACTTACCGGGAAAGAGAAACCAAGACTCAGAATCTTGAAGAAACTGTCAGGAAGTAAATGACATATAAATAAAGTGACTAATCATAAATGAAGCATAAAGGAAAGAAAAGATATAAGTACAAAAATGGAAATTAATAGAGACTACAAAAAGTGGTAGGAAAAAATAAATTCATGAACTTAAAAAAACAATAAAGAAGACAGGCTTATTAAGAAGAAATGAGAAAGCACAACTGAAAAATTAGTGGGAAACTATTTAAAACTATCTAAGAAATTAATTTCTGAACATTATGCAAATAAATGTGAAAACCTGAGCAAAATGGATAAATTTATATGAATGTGAAAATTTACCAAGTTTGTCTCTAACAGAATCAGAAAATCTAAGTATACCATTTCTACAAAGCAAAGTACCAAGGATTCTTAAGGAACAATTAATTCCAGAGTTATTTGTATGTTTTGGAATCAGAGAAGGAAATAAAAGCTTCAAAAATGATTTTGTTAATTGAGCATAGGACTTGTTTTCTTAAAATAAAGGGAGTATGAATTAAAAGTATGAATAAAAAGTTACTGATCAGTTTCTTTTTGTGAAAATCATAATTTTTTAAATCACTCAAACAATAGATTAAGTAAATAATGATCAATATAGATATTTCTAAAATAGGAAGGGTGATTTTTAACAATGGAAAATTTTTCGATAAAATTTGCTATCTTAAACAATTACCTCCACAGACAGTGAAAATTTAGTTGATAAAATCCTTAAAGAAAAACTTGAGAGCTACTTCATTATTTTTATAAAATACATATTTTAAGATTAAAGAAAAATAATGGTAAAGGGAGAGATAAATTAATTCTCCTTAAGTTCAATAGTACATCAAGGATATTCTTTACCATCCATATTAATGAATATTATTCTCGAAGTTTTCATCCTACACTATTTGACAAAACAAAGGACAGGAGGCTTAATGTGGAGTGGGACAGAATAAATCTCTGTTCTGGAGATGAGGTCAAAATGATCTCATATTAAATTCTTACATTAAAGTACAAAATGAATCAATATATAAAATATACCCATCCTACACAATAGAAGATAATTAAAGTCAAAATAAAACAAGACATTTCAAAATTTTTCATGATGTGCTGAAATCATTAACTGATGAGATCATCTTTTATACCACTTTATATGTTAAAAATGAATGTCCTCAATCAGCAACAGCTAGATATAAATTCAGAATTTGGAGTTTCATTAGTCACAAATCAGTGACTCAAGATGATATTTGAAGAGGTTTGTTTATGGAGATTAGCAAAGGTGTTATTTCAATCTTTTCTCTTGTTTGAAGAAATTCTGTCACCTATATTAACATTTCTTAAGACTCATAAAATCTAATCACATGACAGAAGTGGGTGTGGTCTTTAGGTTCAATATAAGGGCCTCCCAGTAGCCAGGCTCATTCTTTCCAAGAACAGAGTGTTTTTAGAACTCCCCAGGCTGTGGAAACCTCTGATAGCTGCTCCTATCACCTGGTGAGGTATTGGCCCCTCAACTGACTCCCACGGTATTATTTCTACAGCAAGAATTGGTGAAACCATTGACATATTCCTTAGGTGAGTACACAGTTTGCAGGGGAGGAGTCCTGCTGTTTCCCCAAACCCTAAAATGTAAATGATAATAATAATAGTAATTTAAATTTATGTATCAAGAAACTGAGGTTGTGTCCATGATGTGGTATTGTTTGCCCAGTTAGTGAAAATGACTCCATTCCTTCAACTATTTTTGGTTTACATTATTTTGTAATCTGTTCTTGCTATATATTTCTAGAATTCACATGATGGTTAACTTTTGTCCTATTATTTTATGTATTCCTTGGTTGTTCTTGTGGACTGTAAGATGCAGAAAGTTGTGGCTAATTAGCTTATAATTTTGTACCATGTTTAGATCCGAAAATGGGTCAGCAGTATTTTATTCTCCATGTCTAAATGTTTTACATTCTGCTCTATAAGTAGTGCATAAATGTATACATAGGAGCGAGGATATTCCACAATATAAAAATAGTGCATTGATGACTTGAAGAAAATATTGTTTAGGGTGGTGCTTGTTATCCCTTCAGAAATATCAATTTTCTGACTTAAATTTTCTAGAAGCTTGCAATGATTTGGTCTTCAGAAAAGTGTTAATGGTGACAATGCAGAAATATCAGAAATGGGAGTGCTATCTTTATTCATTTTCTGTGGAAATGAAAACCCAACAGTTTTAAAGAAAATTAATTTGAAGAGATTGATTTGTTTTCTGGTGCTAATTGTTATTACTGAATAATAATTACATCTCTGCACAATGTGAAGGGATGCTTGATAGTAGTTTGACAGTACATGGAAGGTATAGCGATTCTCTTATCAATTTCTGCTTTGCTTGATGCAGAGGTATACTTTCAAAGGTAGGAGGGAAAATTGAACTGCTTAAGATATTTATATAAGAAATTCTCATTGAAACTTATCCAATCTACAAAGTTTAATTTAGTCCATATTAATTATTATATATTCAAAAATTGCTTTTGGTTCATGGAGTCTGTTGAAAGAAATAAAGGACAGCAAAGATAAAATTAAGTCAATTTAATTATTGAAGATAAAAGGATTTAGTCCAATGCCCTTTGATAAACCACTCCTGGGCCAGTATCTTAATAATTGATTTTCAGACCAAACAAGACCAACCCCTAGAACCATGTATTGGGTCAAACAATTCAATCCCAGAAATTCTTTTAACATAACACCTTGACCAAACTGGAGGGCTTTTAAAGAGTAGAAAAGAGGTTAGGTGATAAGAAGCTTGTAGGATATATAACCAATGATATTTTCTATCACACTCTGTGCCTCATTTTACTACTTGGGCCATATACAAGACAAATCTTATCCAGCTCTAGACACAAGTGTATTATTGAGTCACAACCTGACTAAAATTTTGCTTCAGCCTTTGCCTCAACAAAGCAGAATAATAAACTGATTTTTGTACCTCAGCAAAATGGACTCACACATCTCTCAAGCCTTCCAGCAAGAGCTCACCTGCCTCATCTGCCTGAACTACCTTACAGACCCAGTCACCATAGGCTGTGGGCACAGCTTCTGCAGGCCCTGTCTCTATCTTTCCTGGGAGGAAGCAGAAACTCCTGCCAAATGCCCCACATGCAGGGAAACCTCACAAAACAAAGACCTCAGAACTAATAATGTTGGAAGAACCTGGTGTCTTGTGTTAGACAAGAACATCTCCGCCAGTTTGTGAGCTCTGAAGAACATCTATGTAGGACACACAAGGAGACTAAGAAGATCTTCTGTGAAGAAGATGAAAACTTGTTGTGTTTGCTCTGCTCTAAATCTCATGAGCATGGGGACTCACAATCACTATTCCATAGAATGGGCTGCTGAGAATTACCGGGTAAGTGATGCCTCTGAGAGCACTTTGAGAGGTGGGAATACAATTGCTAAGACATAAGGAAATTCAGGATCATGATGGGTGAATAATCCACTCTTTGTAGAATGTCTAGTATGTCTCAGGTACTCTTCTAGGAACCAGTATAAAGTTAGGATTAAATACACACATATACCTGCCTTCATGGATCTTGCATTCAAATGGGATAGCGATGAAATGAATGGTATGATTTGGATTATGCAGTATAATGCTCAGGCAACTTAAACCCATCATTTTCAGAAAGAGTCACTGGTGATCAAAACTACAACTGCGGAGAGGCTTTTTTTTTTTAATATTGGGAACATAATTATGAACACTGGACAAAGAAATAAGGTAAGATATGTGGGAGCGGTGGGGACCAGCATCTATGGCAAGATGCTTATCTGAAGACTAGCCATACTATATGAATTCCTCATAGACAATCACTTAGAAAAAGAATTACGTTAAATTTTATGGTTCTTTGTTTGAAATTTCCAAGTATTAATAAGTATGGAGGGTAAACAGGTAAATACCATCTTTATATCCTCCTATAGTTCATTTATCTAAATCACTTACCTCCCTCTATCAGGGACTGAACTTTGTAATATTTGCTTCTCTGGTGCTTAAATTCATAGTTCTTTTACAGGAGAAGCTCCTAAAGCAGATGTGATCTCTGTGGCAAGAGATCCTGGGAAATCAGAGAAATCTAAATGAAGAAAACAGAACTACTGATGTGCGGATGGTGAGTATGAGACTGTTTCCTTCAGAATCAGTTTGGACAGAGAGGCTTGAAACATGTACCTAGAGGACTTGGGCTTAAGTCATCAGTTCCATGAGATACTGTGAATAGGTGAAGAATAGGAAAAGTGTCCATTTTCTCATAGTAGGTTAACATGCTTCTTGGTGAGGGTTTCTATACCCTAATATATCAGCCACAAGAAACAGGGTCATTGGAACAGTGTGTTAGAAGCGCTAACATGTGGGCACAGACGGGTTTAGGGAGGTTCAGCCATCAGTGTTAGGGATGTCACAAATTTCTCAGTTTCAGAATCAGTTGAGTTCTGAAAGACTAGTAGGTATTAAAAATCCTTGGATAATTCAGGCAGAGATTTCTGTATGAGGTGAAATCTAGAAATTCAAGAGCTTAAAATGGGGAGCTACAGCTAATTCACAATAATTAGTTCAAAGTTCCCATGGGGGGAGAAGGAGGTGGGAACAGCAATGAGAAATGTGCCTGTAGGGATGAAAAGCGAAAGCGTGTTAGCTAGAGATGACTATCTGTTCAAGTAAGATAAAAAATAGAACATTTTGAAAAGCCTAGGTAAGGGGGAAAGGTAGAGATTGAAAGGGATGAATACATCAATCTTGAGAGGGAATAGGGAATGGAATGGGAATAAACGCCCTTAAAACGGCAGGGAAATATGAGAACCTATGGCTTAGATAGGAGAAGGCAAGCCCATTCATAGACAAAAGGGGGACAGAAAAAGGGCTATAAGGATAGAAATTATCTTTAGAGTCTGTTGTTAGCGATTTTAGGAAGACCTTGCCTGATGGTTTCTAATCCCTGAGAGTAATAAGCAACATTTCTGCTAAGATTGAATTGTCAGGCCATGGAATAGGGAAGTTAAAAATGAGAGACTATCTCTATTTACCATCTCTATTCTGTAAATTTTCTATTTACAAAACGTGCTCCTAGTTTTTCAAGTATCAGAGAACATAAAAAAGAACTTTGAAAGTTTTTTTCAAATATTTTAGGAACTAAAGTAGTGGATGAAATTCGTTTGAGGAAAGGATGGGTTTGGGTCTTCAGGTAGTGCAAACCAGTGAAAGAAGGAAATGGATGAATATGCTGTTTCTGAGAAATGGGTGGATCTGAATTTTGGGTGAGAGGCTGATTGGTAGACGTCATGATTCAAAGAGAAATAGTTGAGTTTTAAGTGAAAGATTTTAAAGTCACCTTGGGTATGTGATCTAGGAAATCCATGTCCTTGTAGGATTATGTGTGTCTGTGGAGAATGATTATCAAAGTTGCGTATGAGAATTTGCATCCAGATCTCTATGAGGAAGAAAAACAACATTTAGACAAACGAACACAGGAAAGCAAAAATATTTTATGACAACTCAAGAAAAATGGAACCAAAATGACTCAAAAGGGGAAAGAACTAAGGGAAATGAATGAAGAATTGATGATAATGTGCCAAAAACCAGATGTGGAGATACTCCAGGTAAAAACTAGGACACACGTGGCATATATTTATATTAGTTGACGTGCCATGATTGACGTCCATTAATTATTTGCTACCAAATACATATTTATTCATGTCCAAACACATTTTTATTCATGTGGAGGTTAATTCCTAACTGAGAAAGATACATATGAACTACAAAATCCTCTCCTAACCATGAGCAACAAAGCTTTATGGAATTGAGAGTGTTTTCCCCATGGAACATCCTCCACTGAAATTCTCCTTATCCACCAGAAGGAACAACTTACACATGGACATTCTGCTTTTGCCTCCAGTTGGACAATAAATAGGAATCTGGGGAAAATTAGTCTCTAAGTCCTCTTTAGAAGTCCTAGATTTGAATTACCCATAACTGGGCACATTAACTGCAGGGACAAGCTCTGGGAAAACCACTTTGCAGACAGTGATGCTTGGTTGCCATGATTACTAGCCCGGGTCTTCTCTCTCTTAAGTCACCCTTGGGGTTCAGAATTTATCAAGATTTTGACACTGTCAAGGTGTTGGCACAGGTATAATCTTTTACTGAGGAGAAGAATATTTAATTTACAAAAGAGTGGGATTGTAGAAACTGGTACTTTCTTAGAGCCAAGGACTGGTTGGCAGAAGCACTCTCATCTGACAAACCCTAACTTTCTTTTTCTCTTAACAGGATTTCAGAGATACTGGGGAGGTAAGTTTGCCTTTCATTGCAAACTAAGGACTAATGTGGGCTTTAAAGATATCCAGCCATTTCTAACAGATCCAAGGCATAATTCATTATGTTATATTAAATCGATTATCTATGGATATGCTTATGTACTGAATAAGATTCCATATCCTCCTTTATCAGAAGTTAGCATTGTTTTTTTATCATACCAGTGTCTCAGGGATTTACTTGTTAAAGGAATCAGAGCACAAGTTGCTAGAAGACAGCCACCTGTGATTTCCAATTTGAATTAAAAAACTCATTGAGGTAGATGGATCAGCTTTACCCAGGCAGTGAGAAAGTCATGTACCTCTGAGAAGCAAGAGGTATAAGTAGGCAGTAAAGAGAAGCAGGGAAAATTCACTACCAAAGCTCTATCCTACTCCACAGTTGTGACAGTACAATATCATGGGGGCTGAAGGACATTTTCAATTCAACGCATATGTCTTTTCTTACATATTATGACAGGGCCTTTGGCACCATAGAGATGAACTGAATCTTCCCCCTTCAGGAGTGAGTCAGCGCAGCTGTGCATGCCCCAGCCTGTGAGGCCAGAGCTCAGCGCAGGGCCCATCACTGGACTGAGAGACAGGCTCAGCCACTGCTGAAGTGTCAGTCCATCGGTGGGACCATGCAGTGTCTTTATGATGCTTTCCCGTAGGCAATCTTTCTTTCTTTATTACCCTTTCGTTTAGCAGAGGAGAGCAGCCTGTGAAGAGGCATTTATGGCCCTATTTGTACAGTGATGCTATGAAAACATTAAATGAAAGATGGAGATGGGAGAAATGTGATTCAGAACTGTAAACAAGTATTTTGACAATGAATTTGTTATAAAATGCAATTTAATTGATATAATCAGAAATAAACTGTGAGCAAACATAAAATGACTATATGCAGAAAACATGAATTTTTGAACAATGAGGCATTTTGTTGATGGATGAGGCTCTACTCCAGGATAGACTTAAACCTGGAGGATGAGCCTCAGAGATAGAGATAGAGATGAAATAAGGCTTCGTGGCAGAACATTCTGAGGAAGAAACCGTTCTAAGATATATTTAGTTTTTTTAAGTATAAATTTATTTGATTAATGGGAGTGTCATAAAATCTCTGGCAATGCCATCACCCTTTATTTCGATCTAGGATTTATTTTTCTGTAAAGGGGCTGTGCTCAGTTACATTGTGAAGGACTTGCCGTGGAAGCCCAGGTCTCCAGGCCTTTATGTACCATGAAATGTAATCAGCCAGACATTGACAACATACTCATCCTCATTATAATCCTAATTTTTTTTTCCCCACACGGGCAGGCACTGGGAAACAAACCCGGGTCTCCAACATGGCAGGCAAGAACTCTGCCTGCTGAGTCACCAAGGCCCTCCCAGTCCTAATTTTTTTAAGGAATGTTTTCCATTGTGGCTTGATATTTGTGTCTTCTGTACACACATGGGGAGCCCTTAAATGTGACATTGTCCGGGTAGAACTGCCCTTCAAGTCTTGGCCTGTTTTTTCAAGTGAGATTCATAACGGACTCCTCAGCTCATAGGGATTTTTAAGTTGATTATGACTAGAATATTCTTTTCTTTCCGCAGTGAACATTTCCTTCAATAACGAAACAATCAATCACAATATCATGCTGTTTGATGATGTGAGAAGATGTAGATTTGGGCATGACCATCAAGACACAGCTTTTAAACCTAAAAGCTCTAACTGTGCTGCTGCGTGGGGGGCCGAGGCTTTTACCTCTGGGAAACGTTACTGGGAACTGGAAGTGGACAACTCTTGGGACTGGGCTCTCGGAGTCTGCAGGGATCCCCGGATGAGGAAGAAGGACACACTGGCTGACTCTGAAGAGACATTCTTTCTCCTACATGTGAAGGAGCACAGTCATTGCAGTCTCTTCACCACCACCCCAATGCTTTGTCAGTATATACAGACACCTCACTGCCGGGTTGTGTGTTTGTTGTTTATGAGAGTGGAAGTGTGAGTTTTTTTAATGTCACCCCAACTCCCTCATCTGGCGCTGTCCCCCTGACTCCTTCAGTTTCCCTCTCAGGCCTTTCCTCCTCATTGACCACAATGACCAGCTCTACATCAGCGACCTCACTGCGTGCCTGGGAACTCCATTTCTGAGGGCGCCCGTCTCAGCTGATGCAAATCCCTCATATGTTAGTATTGCTAAGCTTGTTGCACTTTAATGTAACATCACTTTATTGTTAATAGATATGAAGATAAAGTGAAAGGTAAAATTCTGTGTTTTTTCAATTGTATTGAAACTAAAATCATCTCTTGGTGTCTATTGCCTGGAATATATGATGCGGTGGTGCACCTGCTTGGTGAGCCTGGGAAACTATAAGAATATATGGGCGTGTGATTCTATCTTAATGGTCTAATGCAGGAGCACAGTTTTCACACCACAAACAAACTGTTTTCTACAATGCATATAACCATCTGAAATATCCTGCCCCTCATCTTGATCAAGTTAAATCAACTCATCAAATCTCATCACTGAAAAAAAATCCTTTCTTATAGAGGGAAATCTCTCCTGAAACAGGATCAGATTTGGCCTTTCTTCAGGTCTTCTATATTCTTTATTTTGTTTTTCTCCTTTATCTTTTAAGTGCTAACAGTGCTATATAAAAGTGTCTCATTTCCACCGTGTTTCTAGCTAAGTATCCTAGTATATTATGCAACTTTTCGCTTTTTACATTTGGTTGCTATATTATCTAGTGCATAGATATCCATATTTTAAAAAAATGAGTTGTGAATTATGACAAAGATAAAAGTATCCTTTCTTTTCACATTTAATATTGCTGGCTTCAGTTCTACTTATCACAGTATTCATATCCATCTTCCTGGTTTGTCTTAGTCCTTCCCTTTAATTTTTTTTACTTCCCTTTAATTTATACACGTATAATTCATTTTGTTTTAGATGTGCCTGTTTTATACAGACATAGTTAGAACTTATAATTTGAGCCTACCTAAAATTTTTCTTTGAAGGTCAGTTAAGATCTTTCACATTTATATATTGCACATTTATTTTGCTTATGAATGTGTTTGATTTTATTTGCAATTGCATTTAAAGTTAATGTCTCATGTCAGTACATTCATTTATATGTTCCAACATAATACTCCATGTCTGGTAAACAAACCATGCTTTTATCACTCTGGTAATAATTTAAGATAACTTTCAGGATTACTAAATAATTCTACATTTATTCTTTATTTCTTTTATTGTGGTAATATGTATACATATAATACAAAATTATCCACCCTAACCAGTCTTATGCATACATTTCACTGGAATCATTTATAATTGCATTGTTGTACTATCATCACCACCATCCTTTGCCAAGAATTTTTCATGACTCCAAACAGAAACTCTGTATCTATTAAACATTCTCCATTTCCCTCTTCGGCTCCTCATGACCTCTAATCTACTTTCTGTCTCTATGGATTTGCTTATTTTAGAAATTATATACAATTGAAATCATACAATATTTGTCCTTTTGCATTTGACTTATTTCACTCAACTTAATGCTTTCAAGATTCACCCATGTTGTAGGATGTATCAGAATTTCATTCCCTTTCTTTTTTAGAATTTATTCCCTTTTATAATTGAATGATATTCCATTCTGTGTATATCCATATATCCAGCTATGGCACATGGATTTTTCCAGCTTTTGGATATTGTGTTTCATATTGCTGCTATGAATATTGGTGTACAAAGCATTCGAGTCCCTGTTTTCAATTTCTTTGGATGTGTATCTAGAAATGGAATTGCCAGACCAGGTAATAGTTCTATGTTCAAGTTTCTGAGGTACTGTTTTCCACTGTGACTGTACCATTTTACTCTCCTGTCAACAATGTATGAGGGTTCTCTGAATTTTTTCCCACATTATTTTCCATTTTTTAAATAGCCATCGTAGTGGGGTGAAGTAGTATCATATCGTGGTTTTGATTTGTGTTTCCCTGAAGACTAATGATGTTGAATGTCATTTTATGTGCTTTTTGACCATTTGTGCATCTTTGTCAAAATATCAATTAATGTTATTTGCCATTTTTTATTGGATTGCTTGTATTTTTGTGGTAAAATTGTACCAGTTCTTTGTATATTCTGGGTACTAAACCTTTAATAGATCTATGATTTACAATTTTTTGTGTATGCTGTATGGTATTTATGATATTATTTTTCCATGTGCATATGCCATTATCTCAATACCATTTGTTGGATTTTTGTTTGTTTCTTTGTTTTGCTTGTTTGTTTGTTTTTTGGGAAGTGCATGGACCGGGAATCGAACCTGGGTCTGCCACATGGCAGGTGAGAATTCTACTACTGAACTACCTTTGCGCTCCAATTTACAACCTTTAATCCCATTAAATTTTTTTCCTTTTAATCCCATTTTGTAGGTAGTCTTTTCACTTTCTTGATAGTGTCCTTTGATGTAAAAAATGATTTCAATTCTGATGGAGTCCCTTTTATCTATTTTTTCTTTTGTTGTTCAGTTTTTGCTGTCATAGCTAAGTATTCACTGCCAAATCCAAGATTATGAAGGTTTTCCCCTATAATTTCTTATAAGAGTTTTATAATTATAGCTCTTATGTTTAGGTACTTTGTCCATTTTGAGTTCATTTTTGTATATGGAGCTAGGTAGCACTCCAATTTCATTAGTTCACATGTGGATATGCAGTTTTTCAATGCCATTTGTTGGAGAGACTATTATTTCCACAATTAATATAGTTGATGTTTCATATGTATTTTTATGAATAGCATATGGGTTATGACTCAGTCATATTATTAATATAAGCACACAAAAAGATGTCCAACATCTTAACCGTTAGAGAAATTCAATTCTATACAAAATTATATGCCACTTCATGCCCAACAGAACAATTATAATAAAAACAGAGACAATAACATATGTCGTTGACCAAAAGCAAAACAGAAATCCTCATGCATTGCCATAGGAATCTGAAAAAGGAAAACCACTTTGAAAAACAGTTTGACATTTCATAAAATGTGAAATATAAATTCACCAGGGAACTCAGAAATTTCACTCCTGTGTGTCTAACCATGAGAAATGGAAACATATGTACATACAAAGACTGGCATTCAAATGTTCAGAACAGCATTATATATAATAATTAAAAAGTAAAAACAATACAAATATGCATTAGGTGATAAGCAAAATATGGCATGTCCATACAATAAAATATTATTTATCAAGAAAATGAGTGACATACTGATATGTTATATTGTGGATGAACTTCAAAAAAAATTAGGCTAACTTGAAAAAAACATATAGAAATCATGGACGGTCCAGAAGACAAATCTCTAGAGACAGATAGTAGGACTGTCTCCTAGGACAGTGAATAGGAAGTGGGATTAATTGTAGACATCACTAGACATCTTTATAGCATAATGGAAATATTCCCCAGCTGGATTATGGTAATGTACAACTTGGCAAATTTACAAAAAGATATATTGAATTGTAGACTTATCATGAATAAATTTTTCAGTATATAAATTATGTCTCAATAAAGTTATTAAAATTGTTGAAGAATGCCAAAATAGTTTTGCAAATGAATTAAGGAAGAGGACTTACAGTATTTGCAAAATGTATTATGAAACTACACTAATCAAATTAAGATTGTGTTCTACTGGTATACAGAGAGACATGCATCAGTGAAGCAAATTAGAGTCCAGATATAGATGAACACATGTATTAATAATTGGTTTTCAACTAAGATGACAAACTAATTCAATTGAGAGCAAGATAAGTCTTTCCAGTAAATGGTGCTGGGATTCATATGTAAAAATCAAACCTCAACCTTATGTCACTCCAAATACAAAAATTACCTCAAAATGGATGATTGAAATAAAAGTAAGCCTACTTTTCTTAGCCTAAAATTATAAAACATCAAGAGGATATCATAGAATAAAATCTCAATGACCTTAAGTTAGGCAAAGATTTCATGCTTATGACACCAAAGATATGAAACATAAAGAAAAAAAAACAAATTAGATTCATCAAAACTAAAAATATTTTTCTTCAAAATGGGCATGAATAAAAGTAAAATGCAAACCAAAGACTAGAAGAAAACATTTGGAAAGCATATATTTGAAAAAGGACTTGTATCCAGAAGAACTCTCACAACTCTAAAAAAGAAAACAGACTACCCAATGAAATACTTCTGCAACCTTAAAAGACTTCAGTAGACACATTATTAAGAAGATATTTGAATTTTAATTAAGAACATAAAAGGAAGCTCAGCATTATCAGTCACTAGTAATAAATATATAAGCAAGTTAAAATTACAATGAGATGCTGCCATACACTAAAGAATGCAATGGCTTAAATAAAAAAAAAACTTACAATTCTAAGTGACAATGAGGATGTGGAAAATTTGGAACTCTTATAGATTGATGATGGCTAGGTAAAATAATTCAGCCACTTTGAAAGATGGTCTAGCAGATTCTTAAAGAATTAAACATATATACCAAATAACTCAACACTTGGGAATCTACCTATGAGAGATGAAAACATATGTCTACCCAAAGACTTGCACGCAAATGTTCATAGCAATATTATTCATAAAGGAATCTCTGTGGGTGGGGCCCAGCAATTGGTATTAACAAGCCTTGCAGGTGGATCTGATGCAACTGCAGTAGAGGCTAAAGCACCAGCTTTGGCTTGTTCTGAAAGAACCACAGCACACCTGGGCAGGACGTTTATATTCCCCCTTCTTCCCCACCTCCCCTTTCTGGATCTTCATAGTCTGGGTAGAGATACAGAGGACCAGCCCTAGGTGGTGGGGGCTGCCCGGATCTCACAACGGAGGTTCCTTCAGGAGACGCACCAGCTGGAAGGTGAAAAAAGTGAGCTAGTTAAACCAGATTATCTGGGTCCGACTTACTATTAGCTTTTCTTTCACTAAAGCATTTAGGAGCCTTTAATGTAACCTTCTGTCAAAGTTCTAGCCTCATTTCAAACCCTTGCTTGGGAAGCAATGGAGCTGAGGTGCAATGAGCATTATTAATGTGGAATAACCTCACCATATGATCACTTCAAAAGGGGCAGCGATTATCCTGAGAGGCTTCAAGGACCTTGAGCTGAAACGAGAACAGCCCTCTCCACTTGAAGAGTCCCCTCCAGTCACCCTGGCAGGTCCTGGGCCTTACTTGAATTAACAAAAGAGGCTTCTTGTGTTCAGTTCAAAGGGCAGTAGATACATCTACCTCCACTCTCCCTGTACATCTATGAACACACACAGTTTTGCTACTTACAAAAACTTGTAAAAGACAGAATATCCAAATTAAATTACTTTAACCTGACATGTAGAACTTGTCTTTAGTATACTATTTATGTACATATTTTCTTTTAATTATCACGTTCTGTTGGGGGAAAATTAGCCACAATAATGACTGAGGAGATGCTTTTATGCAGGATGGGAAGAGAAGATCCTCATGGTGTGTAATCAATTGTACTTTTTATATTTTACTTGTAAAAAACATGTAATGAGTCCAATTTTTATGGACTAAGTTATGCTTTAAAATGCATTTCACTAATCACAGGAATCCATTTCACACCTTTGAAAAACCCTTCAAGTCGGCATGTGTAAAACATGTGTGCATAAGAGGAGAGAGAAGAAAATTAGATTCCCACCCCTTCTAAAGACCTTGTAGTCCCAGAGAAGATGTCATTTCTGGGGACAAAATAGCATGAACTGGAGGCTTATATGTTCATTTCCTAAAGATGGGTGAGAGTCAGGATTTTTAAAGATTTACTTTTCTTTCCGTCTGTATTTTGTGGTTCTGAGAACTGATTTGAAGATTTTTAGGCTTTATTGTCTGAGCCCATCACATATTCACAGTTGGTATAATTGTCGATATGATTTGAGGTAAGGGCTTGGCTAGGGAAAAGTGAATATTGAAGAAAGGTTTCACTTAATGACTTAAAGGGGATGAATACAGATGGTTATTCTGATTGTTTCATTTTTTCATTGAGTTTGTTTATATGAATCAGCAAAGGAGGACAATTCATGCCATTGGTTCTTTCAGTGATTTCTGCCACATCCCTAAGAGGCTATTATTTGTTTAAGAACCTTGAACCCATTTTCAAGAAAATCAAGCTGGGGCATAATGTCCACCTAGGAATGTTGTGCTCACGCTCTGGTGGCCACATCTCTGAGGCCCTAATCTATGGGAGCCACGGTTAGGCACACCTGACACACCTAGAACATCACTAAAGGACAGGAAAGCTGAGTCCTGGTCGTGTGCCCCTCTGGGTGTTTGGCAGGAAGGAGTCCAGGTCATGTGAACTGACTTCCACATCTCTCCCGTCCCTGAGTCTTGATACAGAATTCACAAGGATCACAACTTGCAGCGTTCCCTGGCCTCACTCACCTTGAGAGGAAGCTGTCAACTTCTGTGATTCTTGGAAATTATTATGAAAAGCCACAGCAAGGTTCTGGAGCCTGGTGGAACAGTCTTTTGGTAGATATTCATTTGGGAGTTTGTTCACATAGTGTTGTGCTCCTATCCTACAAATTGAGGGACAAGTAAAAGAAAGTTCAAATGGCCAAAGTCCAAATCCCAGAATATGAGTCCTTCACTGAAACCTTTAGTCACTTTCTGCTATGCCCTATGAGCCAGGTTGGAGAAATCTAGGCAGTGATATATAAGATCTGCTCCTTTGTGACTTATAACCATGGGGGTCTTAGACCCCTGAGAGTGAGAAGCAGATGAAATCTTCTGGATTGTATCCAAAAGAATCCTTTTTATAAACGATTCTTTCATTACAGGTTTAAAAGTTTTGAAAAGCTTCTAAGGGCTTCCTTGGCTCTTTCACCTATTGCTATTTGCATTTTCTCTCTGCTGCCACTCCACCTATTTTCTGATTCTCTCGACCGCTTTCTCTTTTTCACTTCCTCCAAAGTGTCTCTCTCTTCCTGTCTTGTCTTAATCCTGAGCATGTTCCCTGTGGATCTGTCTCTACCTTCTTGTCCTTTTGTCCATATATTTGATGATAGTAACTGATGTGTGTATATGTATATATACATATATACTTGATGCTTATAGACAACCTTCAGTGTAGGAATGTAGTTATGCAGTTGAGGAAATTGGAACACCAGAAACATGCCTGAGGTAGCTGGCCAGGTTTGCAGTGGATCTGGGAATCAAAACAGACAATTGAGCTTCAGCCTGTGTCTTAAGCACATAATTCTCTCATGTCTTTTTCATTTTGGGTATTGATGAATAATGGCCCCTTCATGCCAATTGCTTGAAATGCAACTACTTGAGATTTCTTGATTACTTGAAACTTCACTTGCTGTCTACAATCTCAAGATCCTATATTCTCTGCAACTTTCATGCTTTCAATAAAGGATTATCTTTCCCTTCTGTTCATTGGTGCACTGAGTTAAAGCAAGCGGTGTTCACTGGATTGGGCACTGCCTGAAATTCTTTTTACCCAAATACTGTGTACCCCATGCAGTCACTTAAGATGTCGAGTTAAGATATCTCTATAACTACAGCTCCTTTTTGGACACCTTTCTCTAAGTTCTTCTCTACTTCACTTCTGATGTTTCTCCTGTCCTACGCTTGTCTCCATTCCTTTATCCGGACTTTACACTGTTCTTCCTCTCTTCCTATTAAATAACCCTAAATGCTCTTTGCCCTACTAAACAATTAGACATGCCTTCTTTACACGTTTCTGGGGTCAGTCAGTATAGAAGAACCATAATTCCAGCTACTTGAAATGGATTCACACTGCAGAGACCTGATTGAACTTTTTAGGAGGTGTCATGTTTTGTATCCTCCTTTAGGATTCCACACCCTTATTGGTGCATCTCAGATAACAGCATTCCCCAATTCCTGCTCTGGGATATTTAGACAATCAGCTCATGTTTGTTGTGAAAGTGAAAAGCCAGGGCAAATCCCAGTACTGGGGGTAGGGACAGACTCATGTGCTGAGAACTGGGTCAGGCAGAGAACTGGAGGAGAAGGAGCAACAGAAATTATGGTCCAAAGGGTCAGCGGAGAGGTGCTTATGGCTTCAGGGTCAGGGCCTGTGGCAAGGTTAGGGCCTATGCTCCTCACAGGGGATAGTCAATGAGGAAAATAGATTTTAGCATAGAGGTCACATATCTCTGAGCCAGCATTAAAGCCCTCTGTCATGAGGAGGAGTGGGAAGTCACAGGAACTAGCCTGACTCTCCCTTTGGAGTGTGGGAGGTGCAGGCACAGTGAAAATGGAGCAGCCTCTCTCTGGGGTGCGCTCTCTCCTCTGGCCACTCTCACTGGCGATGTCCCGGTGCACAATCAGCTGTGGGTTTCTGGACCTTTGGCTTTCAAGGACAAGACTTCCTCACCTTACACTCAGAAACATTCTCATGGATACAGGCCCTGGCCTTGCCTTGATAATTAAGAAACCATGTGAAGTACAGGGACTATACGAATGAAACATTTTTGCCAAAAATGTTTACACTTAAAGGGGTGTTGTGCCAAGGACAGATGCTCACACTCTCACCCTACTATCGTCCAATGACCGAAGTTGCTCCCAGTCCTCTGTAGGAGATGAACAACTCCCCCGTTCCTCTACTCCAGTATTTTGTCTATCTGTGGCTCATTAGGAATGAATTTTTATAAGGTTTCGGTAGAGATAATTATTTTTACACACACATGACCAACTGTTCCAACACCATTTGCAGAAAGGCACTCTCTTATCCACTGAATTGCTTTTGCAGCTTTGTTAAAAAATCAATTAGTCGTATATACATGGGTCTACTTATAGGACCGATCTTGTTTCAGTGATCTGATTCAGATACCACGTCATCTATTATTTTTTTTTTGCATGGGTAGGCACCAGGAGTTGAACCTGGGTCTCCAGCACAGAAGGTGGGAACTCTGCCTGCTGAACCACCGTGGCCTGCTCAGATACCACATCATCTTGATTACCAAAGCCTTCTGGTAAGTCTTTCTTACTATATGGTTGCATAATTCCAAATTTATTAGTTTTTTCAAAAATCATTTGGCTATTATACAAAAAGTTTTAAAATCAGTTTGTACATCTGCTGAGGCTGGGATTGCATTAAATATATAATCAATTTGGAAAGAATTGACATCTTTACTTAACTACTTACTTTTTCTTTAAGATTTTGCAAATGATACATTTTACTTTTGATTTTTAATAATATATTATTAGCATATAGAAATATGATTGATTTCACCAAACTTTCCCCATGAATGATATCTCACCTTACCATGGTAGTTTGTTTAAACTAAGGAACCAAAACTGTGCCTTACTATAAGCTAAACTCCCAGATATATTTAGCTTTCATTAATTTCTCCATTAAAGTCTTCTTTTTGTTCCAGGACCTAAGCCAGGGTACTATACTGCATTTAGTTGTGTTTTAACTTGCTAAAGCTGCCAGAATGCAATATATCAGAACTGGATTGGCTTTTATAAAGGACATTTATTTAGTTATAAATTTACAGTTCTTTGGAGGAAAGGCAACCGTCTTTTATCCAAGTTCCTGTGTCACATAGGAAGGCACATGATGACATCTGCTAACTTCCTCTCCCTGTTTCTGGTTTCAAGCAACTTCCCCTGGGTCATTTCCTTTCTGCATGTCCAAACATCTGGGTCTATTTTGGCTCTGAGCAGTTCTAACTTCTCCTTTTAACCCTCCAGCTGATTACAGTAAGCATCACTCATTGCTGGAGGCACTCCTCTTAGCCAACTGCAGATATAATCAGCCATTGTTGAGGTCAACATTTTTGCAAGGCTTCTCCACTATAAAGTTACAGTGTTTCCCTTTCCCTACTTAATTATTTAGAAGTGAGTCACCAAGTCTACTCCTCACTTAGCACTGTGTGTGTGTGTGTGTGAGTGAGAATTATGTTCAACCTTCTGGTGGGGCAAGAATTATCTATATTATCTGTAAGCAGTATTTGCCTCATCTCCCTAAATTGTTGTGTGTTTATATCAATTATCTTTTTTTTTTTCACATGGGCAGGTACTGGGAATTGAACCCAGGTCCTCTGGCATGGCAGGTGAGCATTCTTGCCTGCTGAGCCACCATGGCCCGCCCTATATCAATTATGTTTTATTCAATTATATATTTACATACATATAGATTCAAGTAAATTTTATGTTTTGGATGATAATCCAAAATTGCCTTTCTTTTTTGTTGCTAAAAGTATTGCAGTTTGTGCCACTGGGAATTATTTCAGACTGGTAGGCCTTTCCTCTCTTTACTTCTTTCTTTCTTTCCTTTTCTCTCTCTCTCTTTGTCCATCTCTATCTCCATCTCCATCCATCCATCCATCTGGCCCTTCCTTACCATATTGTAAGGTGCTGTAGGCTCATCATCATGCATTTGCCTTCCTCAAACTCGAGACTGAACCATTTCTTCAAAGTTCCCTGGTTCCTTTCATTACAGAGTGATATTTTCAATATAAGATCTGTTTCAAATCATTGCTATTGATATATTACTACTTTTGGGACCTCTTAACAGATAGGACTAGGAAAGATATATATATATATATATATATATTTACTAATGCATCTATACACATACCTATAATAACTTCTGTATTTATCTATTTGTACATATTTTAAGCTAGATGTAACTAACACTGTGTCTCAGATTCCAATCCAGTACATAGGGTTCACTCTAGCCATCCCATCACTTATGTATAAAATATTTCTCTGACATAGGAAATCTGGCTTCCATCATTTTCTATGTATTTACTTATTTGTTCAATCCTGATATAAATGTGAAGTTCCTTCATAATTTTTTTTCACATAGGCAGGCACTGGGAATCAAACCTGGGTCTCCAGCATGGCAGGTGAGAACTCTGCCTGAGTTCCTTCATAATTAGCACACATACTTTGAGAAACAAATTTACAAACTAGAATACAGTTGGGTTTTTTTTGTCTTTATCTTACATTTTCCAATCAAAATACTGCTTTACAAATGTATCTAGCCGCACCCTTTCAATCACTTTATGTAATACCTTTGTAATAGAGTTAGATTCATTTGTCACAGTATGAATTCCATCCTGACTTTCTTTGACATTCTACTTGATTTTGTTAATTTGCATGTATCAAAGATTGCTCTTTGTAATGTACAGCTCTGTGACTTTGGAAAAATGCATAAAGAGTCATGTATTCATCACCACATAAAACAGCAGAGCAGTCCCATCCCCCTGAACATTCTCTCGTTTGTCCCTTCGCAGAAAACCACTCCCTGCTTCTGTAATTCCTAACAGCCAATGCTCTGTTTTTCATCCCTCACATCTTACCTTTTTGAGAATGTCACATGAATGGAATCCTAAGCTATGCACTCCTTTGAGTCTGGCTACTTTAACCTAGTAACATACATTCAAGATTCATCCATATTGTTACATACATGAGTAGATCATTCCTTTATATCATTGAAGAGTATTTCTTGTTATGGATGTATTACATGTTGTTTATCCATTTACCTGTTGAAGGACATTTTGATTGCTTCCAGTTTTGAGAGATTGTGAATCAATCTCTATAAACATCCATATAAAAGTTTTTATGTGAACATGTGTTTTCAGTTTCTTTAAGCACATACCCAGGAGTGAAATTATTTAAGTTTATTTAAAAAAATGCTAAACTGTCTTCCCAACTGCCTATAAAATTTTGCATTCCCACTAACAATAAATGAGAGTTCCTGTTGCTCAGAGTACTCATCAGCACTTGGTAATGTCATGTTTGAGATTGTAACCTTTCTAATCAGTTTGGTGCTGCATGCCATTTTGGCATTAATTTGCTTCTGTCTAATGACTAATGGTTGGGCATCTTTTCATTTGCTCATTTGTTGTCCATGTATCTTCTTTGTGAAATGTCTGCTTTTATCTTTTGCCAATTAAAATTGGGCTTTGCTTTCTTATTTTTGACTTTTAAGTATTCATTTTATATCTGGATATGTGTTATCAGCTACTCATTTGCAAATTTCTCTCACGGAATAAGGCTAGGTTTTTGATTGTTTTTAAAGTGTCATTTATTTTTATTATCAAATATTGAGAGCAAATTTGTACCTATGGTAAGCTAATTGCAGACAATTTTTTATGTAAAAGTAGGATATGAATAAATATTGTCCTTTAATATGAAAATTAAAAGTTTGAATTTCTAAATATGTATGTTCACCTTTTTGTTCATTAATGACTCTAATATAAAAAGAGAGATTCATTTTTGGTCTTCTAAAAACTGCTTGAGTGTTGTTATGTGAGGTATAGCTTACATTATATATGGAAACCTACATATACTGCTCACATTGAGGATGTTGTTTGGGATTCTTTATAAATCACCTCTCAACATTACACTGGACTTGGAAAGTGTCATTTGAGGACCAAACAAAAATGGGAGGAGGAGGAATGGATAGTGAGGGTCAGGAACAGTTTCAGGATGGATGAACAAACTTTGTAAAAGTAAAGTAGATTTGCCAAAATTGCCAATTTTAGTCATCTCTTAGAATTCTAGAGTTTCAGTCCCCACATTCTTCCAAAATACTCTTGGCCTTATAGCCATGCAATTTAAAAACAGTAAAATGAAATATTAAAAGATGTTGGTGCAAACAATATAACTGTAAATTTGTGCTCTGAGGTTATTCTCTAATTTAAATTCATCTCCTTTGGCCATCCTTAACCAAATACTTCTCTCCATTAAATGTAAGCATCATGCATCATATGTTCAAAAAGATCTTGAAAGTATTGAACTAATTGCAATAATAAAAACATTTGAGAAGTTAATATAAAGTAAATGTGACACTCACGCAAAATCTACAAAAATAATTTGAAAAAGGACAATGCATCTGAATAGTTTGTACATAAACCCTCCCTGATCCATTACTGGATGCTTACTTCATATAACATTTGAAGTTACTTCAATCTCATATAATCTTTTTTTTTTGTATGCTGTTTTGTGTGGTCACATTTCATTCTTTTTCTATGTGAGTATCCCAGTATTGCAGCACCCTTTGTTGAATTTTTGTTTGGTTCTCTGTTTGCTTGCTTGTTTGCTTTTGGGAAGTGCATGGGCCAGGAATAGAACCCAGGTCTCCCTCATGGCAGGCGAGAATTCTACCACTGAACTACCCTTGCAAACAGCCCCCCCACCCCGACCTCATATAATCTTGTCAGACAAAATTTTAAATTATTGACATACAGCACTCTCAGCACAATTAAGGAAAAAAACTAGCTTGCCCCAAATTGTCTGAATTATCTAGATCTCGAAAGATCTAAATTTGAGTCCTCCAGGTTAGCTATCTAAATTGCTTTCACTCACAAGTTAATTGTACCAGTCAATCAACATTAGAGTAATATGGGTTTTTTTTTGCTATTTAATTAAAAAAAATATTTAAAAAGTTGTGGATTTACAGAGCAATCATGCATAAAAAACAGGATTCCCTTGCACCACTCTGCCACCAACACTTGCATTGGCATGGAAAATTGTTACAATTGATAACACGTTTTTTGTAATTCTATTTTTTTAATAGTAGTTACATTTGTTACAATTGATGAAAGGTTAATAAAGTAGTACTATAACTATTGTCCACAGTTTATGTATGAGTATTTTTCCCTATATTCCTGATATTAATAATATTATTATTATTTTCATGCATGTCTTTATTTTGTTACTCGTCTACCCATACACTAGATAAAGGGAGTGTCAGTCACAAGGTTTTACAATCACATGGTCACATGATAAATGCTATATAATTATACAGACATTATCAAATATCAAGGCTATGGAATTACAGTTCAACAATTTCAGGTATTTCCTTCTGCCTATTCTGATATAATACAAACTAAAAAAGAAATATCTATATGATGAGTCAGTTGCCATAATCATTTATTAAATCCTAATTTCTCAGTGACACCTCCACCCTCTCATTGAGCATTTTCTCAAACTTCAGGGATATCTTAGGGATAAAACCTAAGGCTAGGTTTTATATTCATTTAACAGTGTCTTTCAGAGAGTAAAAGTTTTGGATTTTGATAAAGTCAAATGTATCAATTTGTCTTTCATAGACTGTGATTTTGGTGTTTTATTTAAGACTGTCTTTTTTCCATGGAAGGATTTTTGCATTTTTGTGAAAAAAACATTTGATTTATTTGTGCATGCCTATTCTCTACTTTTTATTTGAGTCTAATGACCCATAGACCTATCTTTGCTAACACTACATTGTCTTGATTACTGTAAATATATAGTAAGTCTTGAAATCAAATGTTCTTACCTTGTAGGATTATTTTGGCTGGTCTTATTGCTTTGCATTCCTAATATTTTTTAGAATCAACTTGTCTAAATCTAAAAGCTTTTTTAAAGATTTTGATTGGAATTTCATGGAATTTGTAGGTCAAATTGGAGAGGATTGGCATCTTAACAGTCTCTAGATGTCCAAACTGAGAGCATGCCGTCTCTGTTTATATAGATATTTTTTATTTACTTTATCAGAGTTTTATATTTTTCACCATAGAGATTCTGCACATTTTTTGTTTTATACCTAGTTATTTCACTTTTGGAGAAGCTATAGGAAATTATTTTTAAGTTAAAATTTAAGTTTTTTATTGTTGTCATTTAAGAAAACATTGAATTTGCATATTGACCTTTTGTTGTCCTGTGACATGGTTAAAGTCATTTATCATTTCTGAGACTTTTAGCTGATTCTTTGGGATTTTATACAATCAGAATCATGCCATCTGTAAACATATCCATTTTTATTTCATCCTTTTCAGTCTTTTATTTCTTTTTCTTTCCTTAATTCACTAGCTAGAATTTCCAAGGCAATGTGGATAAGAGTGACAAGAGGTGATATCTTGACTTATTCCTGATATTAGAGGGAAAGAATTCAGTCTTTCACTATTAGGTGTAACGGTAGCTGTAGTTTTTTTGTTTTGTTTTTTGTAAGATTCCTTTTTGCATAGGGAAGGTCCCTTCTATTCCTAATTTATGAATTAATTTTTATAATGAATGAATGTTGATTGTTTTCAATTCTTTTTCTGTATTTATTGATATAACAATGTGTTTTTTCTTCTATAAGTACACAAAGTAAACTACATTGATTATGTTTCAAACATTGAACAGCCTTATATTCCCCAAATAAGCAAACTTCAATGTAATGTACTACCTTTTTTACATATTGCTGGATTTATTTTGCTAATATTTTGTTGTGGATTTTTACTACTATTTTCATGAAGAATATCGGGATGTACTTCTGTTGTATTATCCTTGTCTGATTTTAGATTCAATAATTTTCTCTCTTGCTTTTCAAACTTCTGTTCATTTCCATTGATTTCTGCTATAAATTTTATTTTCTTCCTTCTATATTTAATTTTTCTCTAGTTGCTTAAGGCAGAATCTCACATTCTTGATTTTAGATATTTCTTCTTTTCTAAAATGTGCATTTAGTGCTAAAAATTTCCAGCACTTATTTAGCTTCATTCCCAAAGTGTCATATTATCATTTTTATATATTTCAACATATTCAATATTTGAATATTTTTTATATCATGTAACTAGTGATCATATAGAAAATTGAATGAAAATGTACAATCTTAACACTGTTTTCTATTTTTGTTTGTTTTCTCCCTTACTTTTTTGCTTCCTCCCTTACTTTTTTGCTTCCTTGATATTAATTTGGCATTTTTAAGACTATATTTTATTACTTCAATGGAATCATTATTTGTACTTTTCTTTTTAATTCTTACTATGTATGCATTAGGATTTACAATTCTAAAAGTAAATTAGGAACTTTTTTACAGAGGTGTTGATCAGTGGCCACCATTTGATTACTTGACTAAGAGGTATCTAATAACCGTATATATTGAAAGAATTTGCAATTAAACTTAGAAAATGTTTAACTATCCATAGACTTAGTGATATTATCACCCCTTAATCATTCTCGCTCTATTCAGTTATTATTGTGGTATCTGTAAAGTGGTGATTTTTCTCCCACTTCTATTTGCAATAGTGATCCTGTGCAGCATTAAGTAATAAGTGCTAAATGGCATTATTTAGGACCCATGTTCTTTTCATCTCTTTGTTGTATACACAGTATTGGCATTCGTTCTTATAGTAGTTAATGCTGAGACCATAAAATGAATATGCAAATAGTTATTGCACCCAAACAATGACCTGGGGCAGAGTAAAATAAAGTGTTTCTTCCATGTGTCACTTCTGGAATAAGAAAACCTTTTACAGACCTTCTCTAAGAGTCTTAATTTCTTGTTTCATTGTCCAGAAGTGGGGTTCATGCACTATGCTAACCAAACAGAGAAAAAAGAAATGGGGAAACCATGATAGAATTGGATTGTTCGATGAGGTAAACATAGGGTTCACCATTTGTAGTTGTGTATGACTCCAGGACCACTAATTTTTATGACCTTGTGGTAAAGATAGCTAATATAAAAATACTAGAATTCTAATAGAAAGGTGAAAAGTAGTGCTGTGGGAGTAAAGGTTAGTTAACAAAAATGCATACTAGCAGTCTATTGGACTTTCTTCGTGCCTCATCAGTCTATATCAGTCATATACAAACATAGCCTGTCCTGCTATAGTGAACAGATATGTTAGTGAGAGAAGCACAAGCTTATTAGTGAGAAAGATTTAAGGCCAACGCATGCCCAGGATAAGGAATGACCCTTTCCTTTTATTTTCCTCAGAAACATGGATTCTGATGTCTTGCAGTATTCTTGCATTGAGCTCACCTGCCCCATCTGCAGAAACTACTTCATAGACCCTGTCACCATTAGCTGTCAGCACAACTTTTGTAGGCCCTGTCTCTGCCTCTTATGGGAAGATGTCAAAACTCCTACTTGCTGTCCTGTATGCAGGGCAATATCACAGCAAATGGATTTGAAATCTAATCTTTTTTTGAAGAAACAAGTTTCTATCAGACGAGCAGTGTCCTGCCGATTGTCGACCTCTGCAATGCCAAACTGTGGTAGACACCAAGCAATAAAGACCTTCTTTTGTGAAGTTGACAAGAGCTTTCTGTGTTTGCTCTGCTCTAAATCTCAAGAGCATGTGGCCCACGTCCATTGTCCAATAGAGGAGGCAGCCGAGGACTACAGGGTAAGTAATGTTTCTGAAAGCACTTTGAAGTCAGGAGGACCCTGCAACTGAGAGATGAGGAGGGAAAAATATGCGGATGATTACTATTCAGTAAATAAATGAAACTACTGAACTCCTTGTGCCAGGCTCTGTTCTAATGACTGGGTATAAAGCAGTGAAGCAAATAAACATCTCTTCTCTCCCAAAGCTTACCTTCCATTTGTCTGAAGAATGATGATTGATGATGATATTGATGAGACTTAAGTTATGGTATCTCATTGTGGCAAAGAAGAAAAATTCCTATTTTCAGTGACAATCCTTGGCTACTACACCTGTGCTATAATGCTCCTGTTCTAATGAAAGCAGGTTTAGAAACACTGGCCAGTATGGTTTAATAATTCCATAGAAAGAACTGAGGGGTCATCTTTCAAAATTAAGTATGAAGCAAGATTTGCTTCTGGAGAGTGACCAGATTACATAAAATTTCAATGCCAGTTTCCTCTTTTTTTTTTTTTTTTAGGTTTGATAGTTTTCTCAGATTTAACAAATGGGGTTCGCAAAGAAAAAAACTGACTTCTTTCCTACTTATTTGTTTCATGGTCTGTCCCTATCTTTCTTTTTGGAATAACTTAAATTTGCCATATTTGCTCCTCTAGTGCTCAAATTTTTACTTCTTTTACAGGAGAAGCTCCTGATGCAAATGAGAACTATCTGGGAAAACAGACAAAAAAATCAGAGAAATCTAAACAAAGAGACTAACATAATCAAAGAATGGGACGTGAGTACGAGGTCCTGATTTCCTTAGAACCAGCTTCATACAGACATTATGGTGCCTTACAGTGGAAGAACTTGAATTCAATCTTAATTTCCTTTTGGGTGATCAGAGAAAAGAGTTCCACATGTTGTTCTTCAGGGTAGTGTGACCTTTAGTATAAAATTTCTTGTTGAATTCAGTATTTAACTGAAGATTTTCCAGTTTTCTGGATAAAGCAACAGCAACCCATAATATATCGATAGGCACAAGAATATGCATTATCACAAAATGGAAAGAAATGATGTTGTTACTAGGTTAAAAATAGGGTTCTTCAGAAGCTTAGCATCTTTGAATCTTAATGAAAGTTTCTCAAAGAAGTCAAAATTAGTCTGAGGATAAAATAGAAATTTGAATTTGGAAATCCATGGGCATTGATGGCAGAGAATCTAAATGAATAGAACACACACACACACACACACACACACACACACACATACACATACATACACACACAAAGAGAAACCATAACACTGTTTGGAACTTGCAAATAATTCACATGGAGTATGAAGCAGTCCATGCTGATAGGTATGGCTAGAAATGAGATTATGGCCAGATCAGGAATGAGAATGAGTTGCTAAGGGATTTGGATTTCATCACTCGCTGATGAAGAAATATGGAGTATTCAAACTGAAGGCATACCTTAAGATATATTCTTATTTTCAAGCAACTCAAGTACTTCTGGGGGAGATATATAAACGGTATTAGAGAATAATAGCTCCTTAAACAGCCACATATACATGCGTGGATGAAAATGCCAAAGGAGAATCATAAAATAATTCTGATTATTTAGAGTAAATTGTATAATGAATAATCCCTTAAAAAATATTGATCATGGGCCTACCATGTGTTAGTCACTGTTCTAACCCAACAAGGAGATACAGAATTAGACAAAACAGAAACAAATCATTACCCCCAAAGATTTTATAATCCAGTGAAGGAATTACTCTATAAATAAAAATGTAAGCTTTATACATCACATTTGTTATGTGCTTAGATGAAAAATTAAGCAGAGAATGGGTATATTGAGTACAGGTTTAGGGAATATAGTTTTATGTATCATGGCCATGGAAGATTCATTGTGAAGGTCACTTCTAGTCAGAGATCTGAAGGAGCTAAGGGAGTGAACCTACAATTCTCTGGATTAATATCTTTCTTAGTGAGAGCAAATGGAAGGTAGTGAATAGTGTCAAATGTGGAAGGGAAGTACAGTAATGTAGGAATGAATCACATTATATGGATTTAGGAAAAGGTGCCTCTTGGTGAATTACAAAGTGAGTTTCAGGCAAGAGTAGGGCATAGAAGGAAGTTCTTTGTTGGCATTTATGATTGGACATTGCAAACATAGGCTCAGTGAGTGTCAACATTCAGTCAAGAACTGGCTTTGCTGGAGATAAAAGTGGTAGTGCAGAAGCTGGACGCAGACATAAAGACAAAGGTGTTTCGATTTTTTTTCCAGAATAATGAAAGATACATGTACATGTTGAAAGGTTCTTTGGAAAGAAGCAGAAGAGAGTGAGAAAAATACTGAATGAATGGCAGAGAGAGAGAGAGAGACAAAAATGAGAAGGAGTTAGAGGGAGAGAGTTTTGGAGAGAGGGTAGGAAAGGCGTGGCTTTGGTGTGGGGGGAGGTGGCTGGAGGCAGTGGGGAGAGGGAGGGTGGGAGAGGGAAGATAATATTGGAAGATGTTAATCTAGAGAATAACATCTCTATGGAGACAGGCCTGTGTGGGGAGCCAGTAAAGAGGAGGCAGGCATAGCCTTGGGTAGTAAGAATTAATCACAGCTAAGTATTGGTGAGAACACAGATAGTTGGGACATGGAAGTAATTATAAAGATGTCTGTTCTCTACATTCCTGAAGAAATAATCATTATTTATTTTCGCTGAATATGAATAGTCAGTTTGTGGGTAGGATGATTTAGGAGCCTTGAGGAGAATGGATTCTGATACACATACCATATATGGAAATGTTGAACTATTACATAAAACAATATAAAATTCAGTCTCAAACTCCTATTTTTTTTTTTACACAAAATTGTGGAAGTTTGAATAAAAGGGGATGGAAGTAACCATGCAGGGAAATAAATTTTGAATGCAAAGGAAGGAAGAAAGGTAGGAAACAAAGCTTGTGGTTCCTTAAAATGGGGAAAGAATATAGTTTAATGTAGCACAGCAGTAAGTGACATGAGATGAAGTAGAATAGATATAAGGAGAGGAAGAAAAATCAGCCTGAATACATGACTAATTAACTCAATATCACTGCAGGTTTACATGAATCAACGGATAATGATGATCAGGGCTGAATTTCCAAAGCTGTTTCAATACCTCCACAAAGAAAAGCAAAACCATTTAGATGGTCTGAAAATAGTAGGCAAGGTGGTCTTCCAGCTACTCAAGGAAAGTGAAGCCAGAATGATGCAGACAGGGCAACACTTAAGAAGAGTATATGAGGAGCTGAAGAAGCTGTGCCATAAACCAAACTTGGAGCTACTGCAGGGATATCAGGTACTAAATTACTGTCTGCCTGGAAATCATTTGTATCAGCTGAAGTCTAGCTCTTCTTTGACCTCCATTACTTTACAGTTTCTAAACTTCTGATTCTGCCTCTCCAGGCTCTGTGGCACCAGGATTTACTCCTCTGGTATGTTCTGTGGACTTCGGTGTAGTTTTGCCTTAGGCAGGAGAAGGAAAACTGTGTGAAGGTTACAGGAATACAGCTGGGAAAAATTTCCTTCTCATATTTTTTACTAAACCTATACTTTCTGACCAACTGCAATAAAGCAGCTTGTGAATAGATCATGAAATTTTGTACCTGGATTTGACAGTATGTGGAAAATGTAGAAGTCGCAAAACTTATTCTCTCTTTCTGCTTTAAAGACTCAGATTTTCACCATGAAACCTTATGAGAACATTCGGGAGACTGCTGTGAATCCTGCTGTTCTCTCCTTTCCCTGATCATTTGTTCACTTTGAGAACATCTGACTTTAAGTTTTATGAAGAATAAAATTTTATCAAGTATATGTTATTGTAGAAAGTGTTTCATCCTTATGTAGATAAGAGGAATGGCAAATGATTTTTATGCAAAGAAGGAAAGTGGAGGGATGGCATATTCGAATCCAGTCTCACACCCTTAGACTATACTGGACAGTAGAGCCATCTTGTGATAAAAACTGAGCATTCCTCTCTTTCTCTTTACAGAATTTGGGAGAAATATTTAAAACGTAAGTTTGTCCTTATCTCCAACCTGTGGGAATCATAACAGTGATCAGGCTATTTCTGCTGAGGAGGACCCGTATTTATTATTTAGGGGGATGTTACTTACTGTCTTTAATTATCCTTCTTTTACTAAAAGACATCCAGGCTTTATGTTCCCCGTCCTCATGAGAAAGTGGGTGTGTGGGTTACAGAATATTTTAGTTGCATTGCAAGGCTTTATATAGATGTTAGAAGAAGACAACACATTTTCCTGCTTCAAATTTTCAAAATCCTAAATATATAAAGGTTATCCAAGGTCTTCTGTGGAAGAGGCAAATTATTTCAGGGGCAGGGAGAGTGAGAAGAGGAGAAAGGGAGAATCATCAAAAAGGAACATAATATATAGCTGAGGCTCCATATGTAGCAGGTGGTATGTTGCAAATATTTGATGCCTATTGCGTTTTAGGAATTAAATGAGAAACACTTCATGACTCAATGAGGGAAATAGGAAGGGAGGAAACATACAGTTTTAGCTAAAATGACATATTCTGTCAGGACTGAGTGGAAAGTCAGATTATAAAATAAAATGACACTTGTGGAACTGAGGAAGACATGAATTCATGAAGTGAGGATTCTGTCAAATTGTCTTCAGTGGGCTGCCAAAGATACCTTTGGGTCTGAAAAGTATGTCTTTCTTTACTTGGAGCAGTGAGCCCTTGCATCTGCTCATGCCTCAGCCTGTGAACCCAGAGCTCGAAGCATGGGCCATCAGTGGGATGTCAGAAAGGCTCAACTACTTCCGAGGTAAGAGGCAGCGCTCAGGTGAGGAGCTAGAAGTTTTGCAAATTGAGTGGGCCCACATGAATGATCTCTGTTCATTGCCGTGTATAATTCCTTTCACAGAACCGGGAAGCAGGCAAATACATAAAACTTTATTAGTAGCTCTATAACTCAGAAAATGCTAACTGAAACCTGGCAAGAACAAACAGGTAAACAAACATGGCAGACAGCATTGTAATCTGATCAATTGCAATGAATTTAAATAAATAAATAAATAAACAAAGGTTCTTGGGAAAAATTCCTGGAGGGATGTTACGATAATTTCTTAATTTTCCAATGCGCCATATAAAACTGCATATTCTTTCAGAACGTTTCAGCTTTTAATTGTGAACTGTAGTTATTTTTCAGTAGTCATATTCTTTGAAGGATGTTAATGTTGTTTTTAAAAAGTTTTTCTAGAGATTTGATTTTTCAAGAATGTATTTTAAAAATCACAAGATGAAATAAAATCTAAAAATATGTTTGTAAATCACAGGCATAACCACAAGGCAGACTGAAAAAATGATTCATGTACACAGGGCTCCATAAGAACTGAAGGATGACCCCAGTGGGCAGAGAAGAACCAAAACTGGGATGGGCAGTGGATTCTGTTTTAATGGTGCCAAAGTCAGACAATTCTGAGAAATGTCTAAGACAAAACACAAATGAATATTCAGTTAATTTTACATCTGCTTGTTCAAACATTAAGCCTTTACATCTTATGCGAAGTTGTCACTATTTACAACAGTGAATAATAACAAGTATTTTTTAAATATAATTCATATATGTTTATTGTTGTTTTTATTATGACAGCTGATAGAAAGGCTTAGAGAAACTAAGCATTTTGCTACTTACTTGGCATCTATGAATAAGCTTCCAAATTTTCGCTGGGCTTGGTTAAGATAACTAGGCAAAGCTTAGCATAGTCCTATTTCTTGACGTATTCTTAGAGTTTTCTTTCATCCAGTTGTGTGATTAGGGATTTGTTTGTTCTGCAAATGGACCAGAAGCCCTTGCTGATCTGTATCTATATTTCCACTGATATGTTTCATACAGTCATTTATGATAAAGTTGTGTACTTGATACACCTGGGAGAGGCTTATGAAAGCAGATTGTATAGTTTCCACAGATTAAGTGAGTTTATGTGAGCAGTTAATAATGGTTTGTAGTTTAAAATTGGCCATCATGTGAGTATTCACTGAAAACATAACAAATCAGTTAATTTTTTTTATTTGTTTATTTTCAAAGATCTGGTTGGTAAGCATGTGCCAGGTCACCACTGCACTTCCCCTCAGAAATTTAAGTTCTATTCTTTGAATTGATGGTTTTCTTTCTATTGCAGTGTATATTACCTTGGATCGTAAGCTAGGCAGTTATCACATGCCTCTATTTGAAGACCTGAGACGTCTGCAGTTCAGTCTTGACTATCAAGATATGCCCCACAATCCATCAGATTTAGAGTACGTTCCTTCCTGGGGAGCTCAAATCTTCACCTCTGGCAAACATTACTGGGAGGTGGATGTAAGCAACTCTGATAATTGGATTATAGGAGTTTGTGAGGATTCCTGGACAAAGAGAAACAACATGCTTCTTAACTCCGAGGGTATCTTTCTACTTCTGTGTGTCAAAGTGGAAGATCATTTCAGTCTCTTCTCCACATCCCCATTGTCACCTCAATATGTCCAGAGACCTCATGGCCATATAGGGGTGTTCCTGGATTATGAGTGTGGTAAACTGAGCTTTGTTAATGTTGCCAAAAGTTCCCTCATTTGTAGTTTCCTCTCATGCTTCTTCTCTTCCCCTCTCAGACCTTTCATAGGCTATGAGCCCACCTTCCTTCTTAGGAATGAGCAAGAGAATTGGCTCCCATTTGGTGAATTCTAATGCCTGAGGGAGCTCCTGCCCTGGTGACATCTTGAATGAGACAAATCATTTCTACCTCACTGTCTTTAACTTCATTTTACCTTCACAAGATATAATCATTGAATTTATTTTCAATGTGGTGATAATGTTAAGTATGTACATATGTTTTATCAATAAAATTGTTCTTTTTATCATATTGAATAGGATATATATTTTCATTGGCATTCTGAGAAGACTGGAGGTGACAAAATACTTGGAAATGGAAATTCACCTAGATGGCTTCATGCAAAAGCATAGAGGTAGGGGAACACAGGTGGTTCATTGTTCGCCTGCCATGCTGGAGATGTGGATTTGGTTGTTGGCCCACTCACTGGGGGAAGAAAAAGAGAAAGCATAGAGGTTGGTCCTCCCAAATAGCTTTTTGTCATCAAAAGCGAGCAGCATTCTGGAGTTCTTCTATCCCTTCTCTCATGGCTAAATCCTTTTCCACCATCAGGTCTCAGTTCCCTGAACCAGAATGGAGCCCCTTGTAGTATGACTTGAAGAACAATATATGCTTTCACCTGAAAAACTCACAGCAGAATTTGGGCCTTCTTTCTAGGGGAAAGACTATGTCAGTCTTGTTCATAGCCCAATTTGAAAAATGGAACAGAGCTTAGGATATGAGAAACATTTAAGAAATACTTGAAGATAGAATGAATCAATGTGTAAGGAAATTAGTAAAAACCAACAGCACAGAGAGACCCCACCAGGGACAGAAAAGGATGAAAAAATGACCAGGCAAATCCAAGGGAAGCTTGTGAAGGTTTTCCTCAAATTCCAATGAAGTCCTCTAGCACTTTACGCTAAGACAGGGTGTTTTCCCCTTGTGTTGCAGTCACCAGCACCCTTGGTCACTGAGCCTTGAAATGTAAATGCATCTAATATGACTGAGGAATTGAATTTTTATTCTAATTCATTAAAATACAACTTTAAAGGCCACCTGCAGTTAGCAGCCACATGTCAGACCCAAGGCACCAAAAATCCGTAGAGCTTGAGGGCATAAGATGAATCAATTTGTTTTTTCACTGCATTTGAAATAGGATGATTTTGAGGGTTTCCCTGAATGTCAGATGTGAGGTAACTCAGGAGGCTCGGTGGCCCCTGATTATATGAACATGGAACTAAATCCCCCTGCAGAAATTCTGAGGTTCCCACCACCAGAGCTGCTGCAGGGAAGGCGTCTCCTACGTCCCTAGGACTCTGGGTTCCCCCTGCCTCGCAGGGCTGAGAACTGATCCAAGGGGAAATCTCCACCCAGCCTCAGACCAGCCCTGTGACTGAGGACAGTGACTTGCTCAGTCTCTGCCTCACTCTCCGCCTGGACCAACAAGGAAGAAGTGAATCTGCTGCAGCTTGTTAGGATGCCTTGACACACAGCAAGTACTCAATTAGCTGTCCCTGCTTTTCTTGCCAATAGATTAGACTCAGCAGAGCTAGGATAGGCATGAGGCATGGGGGAGGCTGGATCATGTAAATGCAGAGCCAATCTGTCTTTAAGATTTTGATTATGGATTTCAAATAAATATTGAAGCATAATTAACATGCAATGATAATCTTCCTTTTTGGAACATTTTTCCAAAAACAAAGTACAACCATGAAAAAAAGTAGTATATGTACCCTTACTTGGTTGGACAGGAAGTGATGAGAAATATTCCAAAATTAAAAAGTGTAGTATATTGTCCAGATTCGTAGGCTCAGAGATTACTTACAATTTTCACAGGAAATATAAACTATATATAATGTGATTCTTCAAATTTAAATGAAGTATCTTATCAAAATGATAGTCCTACAGCTTATAAAACCTGAAAGCTTGAATATTGTAGTATTTTTGAGGAAGGTACATAAAATCATGATATCTTGAGTATATACTTCCAGAGTGCACAATGAGCCTCACTTCTTAAATAGGACAAATATGGAATAGCCAACAGTCACATTTCATTGCAAACAATGTTACAGACTTCATTAGGTCTTAGAAGTTTGCAAAGAAATCAAACAGATCTCAAACTCTTCTTTACTCCCTTTTCTTCCTTCCACCTTCCTTCCCTCCCTCCCTTTCTTCAAAAAGAGTATAGGGTAGGGAATACTCAGGGGTTTACATTTACTTACTGCTGTGAAGGTATAGCAGAAAATAAATAGACCTAGATTTTCAGATATGTTGCATGGGGGTAATTGAAAGCTGTCTGATAAGGAATTCATCTTTGGAATTTCCAAATTTTACTACATGTTTAATAGTTCTGTACTGACTTCTTCCACCAGCAAGGACCAAAATGGAAGAAGCCCACCACAGTCCATCTCACCCACTAATTACAACTAAAACCTCTGAACAGAACACCAACATTGACTGCAAAGTTAATAGCCGGCAATTGGGGAGGAAAGTTAGGACTTTAATTCCTACTTATAATGGAAGTAAACTTCATTGCCACTGGACCCAAGGAGGAGACGTCCATGGTCCTGGGACTTTGGCCATGTTCATATTGCACCACGTTGGGATCCCCTGTAATTTGGGATCCCCTGTAAGATCACTGAAGTGTGAGATCCCAAGCAAAACAAGGGCAGGGTGCCAGGCAGAGTTTGCAGACCCTTACAGAGGGACCTAGCGAGAACATCAGGAAAGCAGCTTCCCAACACTGCCCTTTTCCAGCCTCCCCAGCAGATGGCAATCTTTGGCAATCTCTTCTCCACATGCCTACAAACTTCCTCTCCTTATGCCAATCAGGAAAGCAAATCTGACTTGAAGACCTGATATGCCCTGAGACCAGATAGTTGATATTCTGGTATCAGTGTCCTGGGACTCTCTTCTCAATCACTTCATTCGCTCCCTCCTTCAAGGAAGTACTACTAAAGTGAGCAGAGATTGTTCACCCTGGCTCATCTATGAAGATCCAGGGTTATCATTACCTCCAGCACACAGGAGTCCTTTTAAATCATACAGAAAAAAAATCCAGACCTATCATGAACTGTGTGAAGCAATGTTTTTTTTTTTTAACTTTTTTTTATTGTATAGTATAACACATATACAACTTATTAAATTCCCCTTTTAAAAAGTCATTGTTTCTGGTATATTGCATTCTAGCAGCTAGCAAACTAGAACACATGGTCTATGAATGAGTCCAACTTGTCTCAGAAACCAGGGTTCAGGATGCCACCTGGTCCACAATGAACCAATTCCACCTATTTGGCCAATGGTTCTAAGTAAACTTCCCTTGACAAGGCTAGACCCAATTGTGACTATAGTGGCAATCCTGGTCAACAACAGTGAAAGAACACACAAATGTCCTTGAATATACATTGACATATAACCACCTCCTTCATTATCATAGTCCTGATCTTTCTTTCTGATTTAGGATCTTACAGATTCCAGGCATCATATACCCTGTATTCCTCAGCAACCCATTTCAGTGGTCTTTGTCTGTGAGCCACATGTTCTGGAGATGCAGAGCAATGCCCATAGTGCAGGTTACTGTCAGTCTCACAGAAGAACTCCTTTGCCTCCTTCTATGTCCCACAGAGCTGCACCTCTGAGCTCTGCTCATAGCAAGGTCTAGTCTTTCTGGAAAGGATAGCCAGTTTCATCAAGATGATATTGGTTTTGAAGTCTAGCTCCTGAGATGTTTCCCTACACTCAGGTTAGTGGATAGGAGCTTAGGTAGGTGTTCTCCCTGCAGATGCAGAGTCAGGGTCTGCAAAAGCTGTGGCCACAGCCCATGTGACAGATAAAATAGTTTATGCAGATGGGGTAGGTGAGTTCATTCTGACACATTTGCAGGGTGTTTGAATCCACATTTCTGAAATAAAACTCAAAGAAAAGGAAGAGTCACTCATTCATTGATGACCAAGATAAGTGCTCTGGACAGTTCTGCTAGTCTCTCCAATCTACCTTTAATTTGTTCCCAATAATACCCAGACATAATCATGATAAACTGAGTAGGTATCTTTCTAAGAACAAATGAGAAAGTGGGACATTAAGTAAGTCCTCATCATCTTTTATGTTTGAAACGACAATATTCACAATTACAAATAAATTATGTGTAGAAACCTAATGATTGGTGGAGAGAGTAAAGGTTAAGATGATTCCAGAGTTACTTAAGTTATGTAATTGGTCCAGAAGCATGTTTGAAACATCTCTCACCGTCTTCTGTCTCTTTCTTCTCTCCGGGACCTCTACTTAAGACACTGTTCGTAAGTTGTGTTAATGGCTAAATACAAGTTATTTTACAAAACTTTCATGATCATTCAGGATTAATTTCACCTTCCAAACCTCTTCTTGAGCTGACGTCCTCTCATGCATACCATACATCTCCAACGACCTTACACAGATCAAATAATGCTTCCAGATATAAAGAAAACAAACATCATGTGGAAAAATTTAACACCATGAAAGGTATATATGAGTGACTTGGAAGTCAGAGTCCTTCGACAGACATATTGAATTAAATGTCAGCTTGGAACACAGGCAGGATGTGGATTCATTTTCTTCAACTTAATAAAAAATGTATACTTATGAATGATATTAGATGTATAGTGGAATGTAAAAATTACATGCGAGCCCTTACATATATTTATACATGGAATTTTGTTTAAATCACACCAATAATATCAATTATCTATATCAATTTCTGAGTAATATAATTTTTAAATACCCATGGATTGATCAAATACATACACTTAAGAGGGAATTTTAGGTTTGAATTAGGACAATGATTCTCAAACGTAGCTGTTATATTAGAATCACCTGGCATTTCCCTCAGGCTCTGTTTTTCAAAACCACCCCAGGTGATTCCAATATATGTAGGCCAATTTGAAAACAGTGATTTAGGGCAGAAGGGTTAAAACTCGAGTTCACATTAGAATCATCTAGGGAGTGTCTAAGATTCTCCAATGTTTGGACATGCCGCAAATAATTCATCAGAAATTATTTGAGTAAAACTCAGGCATCAGTGCTTTGCAGATTCTCACGTAATTCCACTGTGCATTAAAACTCTCCCCACCTACCCTTTTACTCTCTTGAATAATCAGATATCAGCTCTTTAAATTTCTTTTTCCCTCCTTCTGCTGTAGCTCAATGATTCTCTAAATTCATAGTACCTGAGAACTACAGCACCACATCACAGAACAAAATCATATTTGTTCTTTGTATTTGATGAGTGTCCATAGAACTTCAAGTGTACTGTGAGGTGTAGTCTATTTTCATAATGCACAATATTTAGACTCCCTAAAATTATGTGAAGTCATTACACATATTCAAAATAAACATCATATTCATCCGACTGGAAATTCAACTTCATTGAAATATATTAATTCTCAAATCTATTTAATATGATTTAGCCCTTTTCTTTCTAAGCCAGGTGGTTGACTTACTACTGCAATAATACTCAAATCCTTTTGTTATCTGTTTCATGTCTGTCTCTCAAAATTGATACTATGAAAGGAACTTAAGGATATTCATATACCTAGAGCAAAACAAATTCATGTCAGGCACAATGTAGTAGTAACTCTATATGAAAATTATAAATCAAATTAAAATTATTTCTTTGATGAAACAATTGAAAGACAGTGATGATGGTCATTGATAGGGTTACAAATAAATATGTGTGAGCATGAATGTCAGGGAGACTGAATGTTGAACTCCATTTTATTGATGAGGTAAGATGCAAATCCTATGCAGAATAAAGGGAGAGGGTAGACTGGTGTGTTAGTCAGATTCAGTTGTCAACTTGGCCAGGTGAGTATACCTAGTTCTGTTGCTGCGGACACAAGCCAACGGTACGTGAACCTCATCTGTTGCTAATTACATCTGCAGTCGGCTAGGAGGTGTGTCTGCTGCAATGAGTGACATTTGACTTAATTGGCTGGTGCTTAAATGAGAGAGCACAATGTTGCACAGCTAAGTAGCTCAGCATTCCTCATCTCAGCACTCGCAGCTCAGCCCAGGCCTTTGGAGATGCAGAAAGAAGTCACCCCGGGGAAAGTTGTTGGAACCCAGGGGCCTGGAGAGAAGACCAGCAGAGACCATCTTCCACGTAAGAAAGAACCTCAGTGGAAAGTTAGCTGCCTTCCCTCTGAAGAACCAACAAAATAAATCCCCTTTTATTAAAAGCCAGTCCGTCTCTGGTGTGTTGCATTCCGGCAGCTAGCAAACTAGAACAACTGGTATAGGTGCTGATAGCAGTGTAGTTAGGCTATAGATTAGCAAGAAACAGATTAGCTAGTAAACCAAAGTAAATATCATCATGTCTAAGTAATACCAATATTAATGATCATACTTTGAATATACTACGACTATCAGACACACACACACACACACACACACACTTAGTGTCTATACTGATACCCTCTTTATTTGTTCTGCCTCCCAACCCACAAATAAACTTTTCTGAAGACAATTAAAAATGAATTTGTTTAAACTAAACTTGTGTAAGTTAATCAGATTTTTTGCTCAATTGCCCAATCCTGAAACATTAAACAATTGAACTTATGATCCTAATTTTAATAGCATAACTCCTCCTATCAAGAAATACGATGTTAAAATGATCTATTTCTAGATCAAGATATCAATTTTTTCCCATTCAATTCAGACCATCAGAACACCTTTATATTTTGAAACAGTGAAAACTCAAGCTACATCGATAATCAGAAACAATTAATTGTCCTTTTAAAGAAAGAAATCAGCTTAAATACAGTTTTACTCACTACATTTGAGAGAATAGAGAGCCACATTTAATGGACTCAAAGCTGATTTTTCTTTTTTGCTGATATTTCTCCATAATTATCACACTATCTCAGGAAAAATTGCTTGTTATTTGAACCTATTATGAATTCTTTTCAGATCTAGTCTGCAAGCAAAAGATTTTAAAGTGAATGCAGAGAAGACCTTTACTGAAAAGATTTTCCATTAATCCAATACATTCAACTTTTATCTTGATGTGTATAAAAATATTATGTACATTAATTATTTGAGTACATTTTGGGTGTGATATCATTTTTAATTATTGCAAAATAATTGAGGAGATTTCTTTGAGGACCTAAGTAATCTAGGAAAACAATTGATAACAATAAACAACTTACAGTTTAAGCCCATACATTACAAATGCTCCACTTAAAAGATTTTAATACTGAAATATTTTCATTTAATTAGGAAAGCTACTTGTTCACATGGACAAGACTCTGGTGGGCTGACAGGTAAAATCAAAATATTTTTGTAAGTAAAAGTAGGCAGAAAGGCCTTTACTCTAAATTCCATACCCACTAGAGTCTACGACAAAAAATCTCACCTCTGGTAAATCATTAGCTAGGGGAATTCTGTTGAAGTCAGAGCAGATAGGGGTCTTCACAGAGGGCAGCAGTAACTCTCAGCTCACCTATGCCCAGGCAACCACAAGTTCAGCCAGTCAGAGCTCTCCAGAAAGACTTCTCTGGATAAGTAAGATTTTTCATATGATTCAACTGACCTAAGACCACACCCATTTCTTTCTATGGTAAGGTCTTCCAAAAGATGTGGAAGTAGCTGATTAGCTGGTAGAAAGGTGGGAAAGCTGATGATTAGGTTTACAAAATACAGAAACCAACACTTAGGAGCTAATAGCTTGGTAGAATGAGGACTTGAGTTTGGGTAGCTAGTATTCAGGAAAGCTGACCCATCCCAATAGTTTAAAGTACATTTTTAATGATGCATGATTTCATTGAAAGTTTTATTCTCACATTAATAACTTCAAATCTTTAAAAATGTGCTTTTTACTCTACGTTCAAAAATTATAAATCTTAAGCCTCCAGACATTATTTATCTATGATTAAATAATTTTAATTAAATAGGACAAGCAACATTTGTGAATTGTATAATTATCTTATAAGAACTGCACCCACAATATGATTCAAAGTTCTTTTAAACATTATATATATTTATAGATAAATACAAATAGCATATAGAAATTGAAGGCAAACATTCCAAAATTAAATATGAGAAGATTCAATTTCTATAAAGTGATTACATACAAATTCAGTGCCAGCTTCCTCAGAAAATGTATCACATTTTCCAAATAAAGGAACTCTGTTTTGTTTGATACATCTCAAAGATTTGGCAAATAAGGTTCGCAAGAGAAATCACTGACAACACTGCCTTTTAAGTGCTCACTTGTCTTATATTCTCTACTTCTCCATAATCAGGATCTGAAACTATGTTTGCTTTTCTAGTGCTCAAATTTATACTTTTTTTGATGAGAAGCTCCTGATTCAAATGGGATGTAATTGGAAAAATTATAAAATTAAAAATCAGATAAGCCTAAAGAAAGGAACAAACTTAATCAGAGCATGGAAGGTAAGCAAGAGGCCCCAGTATCAACAGCACTAGTTTGGGCAAACATTATGGTACCTCCCAGTGTGTAGAAGTGTAGTCCAGGTCCAATACCAAGATTAAATAAAAAAAAAAAAAGTTTATTTAAACTTTAGGGGGACAGGAAGAAAAGACACAATTGCTTTATCTTCCTATGGACATTGTTGGTGATGCCTAGAGCTGACATCATGTGACCACAATGTGTCTAAAAAAGCCTAGCATCCTAAAGATGACAAAAAAAAAAAAAAAACGGAATAACTTGGATCTTAAACAAATTCATCAAGGCGTTAAATTAACTAACCTTGAAGCTAGCAATCAACAAATGTAAGAGCAGTAGAATCAAAGGGTAAGGAGGATTATCAAAGGAGGAGTTATACAGAGAAGGTATGAGTATGACTGCTGAATTAGTATATTTATATTTCTTTTAGTCTCCAGTATCTGGTAGAAGGGGAAACATGAGGTTGTAGAACTGTAACCCATACCAAAGTTTGAAATCTGTTCTATAACTACTTGTTAAAATATACTTTAAAATTTAGTACTTTTTTTCTGTGTTATAATTCACAATAAAAAAAATATGAAAGAAAGAGCAATAGAAAGTCATGTTCCAATCACCACAGTATTATATTAAGACAAATATCATCAGTGGATGTAAAAACCACTAAGTGAAACAGTACTGCCAAAGATTATTTGTTAATAATTTGTTTACTTTCACCCACCACAAAGTAATATATAAATTTATTCATTAAATTTAAAAAATGTATACTTACTGTGCTGGTTTGAAAGGATGTATGTCCCTTAAAAAAGCCATGTTTTAATCCTAATCCCATTTTGTAAAGGCACCCATTCAGGTGAGTCTTGATTAGTTTCTAAAATCCTATAAAAGAAGAAGCATTTTGGAGAATAAGTGATTTTGAGAGACCAGAGAAGAAAGACATAGCCACAAGACTCAGAGAGCCCATGAGCCAGTGACCTTTGGAGATGAAGAGGGAAAATGCCTCCCAGGGAGCTTCATGAAACAGGAAGCCAGGAGAAGAAGCTAGCAGATGATGCCGCGTTCTCCATGTGCCCTTCCACTTGAGAAAGAAACCCTGAACTTCATCGACCTTCTTGAATCAAGGTATTTTCCCCTAGATGCCTTAGATTTGTTATTTTTATAGACTTGTTTCAATTGGGACATTTTCTTGGTCTTAGAACTGTAAACTAGCAACTTATTAAATTTCCCCTTTTAAAAGTCATTCTATTTCTGGTATATTGCATTCTGGCAGCTAGCAAACTGGAACACTTACTATTACCATAATAGGTGACTAAATGTTTGTTTGAATTATATGGTTTTTGTCATCCCTACTTGTCTATTAAATCTTGAATGGGAATGGCTGCATATTTCCAAGACTAAAAACACATTACTTTGTCCAAGGTAGGCCATGAAGTAAACAATTGCTCTATTGAATACTTATAAACCCAGCCTTAAGAGACACCTCTTTGAAAATGCATAGCAATGGGACAATATTGCCTACAGATACATATTTAAAAATAAAAGTTTGTGAGAAAGGATTTTATAAACTGTTAATTGATGACTAAAACAGTTTCAGTGATAATGGATATAAATCCATTTGCTTCCAACATGCCTGGAATGGGGAGATAATTTAAGGGACTTGGACAAAATTTAAATTAGCCCTTTGCAGAAAGAGTAAGGAACTAGCCAAGAACTCATTATTAATATAATAATTTCTATATTGTTAACATTAATCATTAATAACTTTTTAATGGGAATAGAAGTTAGTACTTATTGTTTACTAATTCTATGCATTGAATTAATCCCTCTTATCTGGGCTATGTATTTTAATCCTATCAGGAATACTACTAATTCATTTTCTATTCATACCAACATCTCATAATGAGGAGACTTGGCACAGTGTGAAAAATTATTGTCCAAAATCATACATAAAGTGAATGATTAAGTGATTTATCCAAGACTCAAATACACATTTTTTAAAACTTTTTTATTGTAAAGTATAACATATATGCAAAGTAAAGAAATAAAAAAACAATAGTTTTCAAAGCCCTCTTCAACAAGTGGCTACAGGACAGATCCCAGAGCTTGTCATGGGCAACAATATGATCCTCTCATATTTTTCCTTCTAGCTGCTCCAGAATATAGGAGGTTAGAGGGCTTAAATTTTTTTTTATCATCACAATTGACTTTTTTCCTTCTTTTTTTTGTGAAAAATAACATATATACAAAAAAGCTATACATTCCAAAGGACAGCACCATAATAAGTTGTAGAACGTATCTCAGAGTTTGACATGGGTTACAATTCCACAATTTTAGGTTTTTACTTCTAACTGCTCTAAAATACTGGAGACTAAAAGAGATATCAACTTAATGACTCAGCATTCATATTCATTTGTTAAGTCCTATCTTCTATGTATAACTCCACCATCACCTTTAATTTTTCCATCCCTCTTTTTAAGGGTGTTTGGGCTATGGCGATTCTAAATTTTTGTATCGGTAAGGGTCTGTCACTAATATGGGGTAGTGAGATGGAATTATCTGAGATTCTGGAGAGGGTGGGCTAGGTTTCAGGACTTATCTGGTTCAGGGACCCATCTGGAGGTTGTAGGTTTCTGGAAAGTTACTCTAGTGCATGGAATCCTTGTGGAATCTTATATATTGTCCTAGGGTCTCTTTAGGATTGGCTGGAATGGCCCTGGTTGGGGGTTGGCAGGCTATGATAGGTAGCAAGGTCTACCTGAAGCTTGCATAAGAGCAACCTCCAGAGTAGCCTCGACTATTTGAACTCTCTCTGCCACTAATACTTTATTAGTTATACTTCTTTTCCTCCTTTTGGTCAGGATAGAATTGTTGATCCCATGGTGCCAAGTCTGAATTCATTCCTAGGTGTCATCTCCCACATTTCCAGGGAGACTTTCACCCCTGGATGTGATGTCCCATGTGTGGGGGAGGACAATGATTTCACTTGCAGAGTTGGGCTAAGAGAGACTGAGGCCACATCTGAGCAACAAAAGAGGTCCTTCAGAAGTAACTCTTAGGTATGTCTGTAGGTAGTCTTAGCTTCTCTGCTACCTACATAACTTCAGAAGAGTAAGTTTCATGATTGAGGGCATGTCCTGTTGAATTTGGTGTCCCTTACATTTGAGAGAGTATCAGGGGATTCTCTGATGGTAAGGTTTAATAGTTCCATATTTTTCTCCCATCCCTCAGGGGACTTTGCCAATACTTTTTGAGTATCTGCTTAATTTACTCTAGAATGTATCCAGGCATTACAATAATCTATACAGGATTAAAGGACCTCTTTCTTTCTTATTCTGTGTTTCCTGTGTTTTAGTTGTTCAAATGAGCTATACAGATAAGTTGAATTAGATTATGCACTACAGAAAATTTCAGTTGCAGACCAAATAAACCTTTCTTCCACTGGTCTCAAAGAGTATGTGTGGTTCTAAAATACAGACACTGTCTTCCTTACCCCTATATTCTTAATTACTTTAACCCCAATCTGTTCAGCTTCATTCTTATCTCTAAATATCAAATTATATATATAAAACAGCCTCTCAAAATCCAGAAATAATAATCACCATTCCAGATTTAATGTGTCTGCAATAAAAGCTTACAATCTAGGCCCCTGTTTTCTTATAAACACTTTCTAAAGGTGACCATACTATTGTTCTTTTGTTTCTTTGCTTAATTTTTCTCACCAAATATACCAGATGTTCATTCACATTGTTGCATGCCTCACAACTTTGTTCCTTTTTATAGCAGCACAATCTTCGTTCATAAGTATACACCATCATTTACCAATCTACTTCTCATCAGTACATCCTTCAGCCACCTGCATTCATCGGGCATCACATAGAAGGCCCAATGTCCACAGTTCATCCACATCCTCAATTTTAAATAATTTCATTGTTCCCAGGGGAAAATAAACCAATAAACACACCCTTGCCAAATAGAAAATCTAAACCTCCTCTTAACTCTTGTCCCTTACCCCATTGTTTACCTCTGCTGTTGCTGTGGTAGTGCTGATGGTTTCCTTTTGAACATAGCACATAGCACGCAATAGCAGCTTTCCCCTGTACCCTGGACTTAAACACTCTTTTTTTTTTAATTTTAAAATAATAAGTACCATCTATTTTCAGCACACTGCAGTAATGACATTCTTTGTTCTTCCTCATTCAAAAACAATTTTTAAATTTGTACATTTAGTCACTATCATTATACACTCTAGGCATTCCTAGATTATACCATCTCAGTCCTTATCATCTATCTTTCTTTCTGATTTCATTTATGCCCCAGCCCTCCTCCCTTTTTTTTTTATTTTTTTATTAACGGAAAGAAAAAAAAAGAAATTAACACAACATTTAGAAATCATACCATTCTACATATGCACTCAGTAATTCTTAACATCATCACATAGATGCATGATCATTGTTTCTTAGTACATTTGCATCAGTTTAGAGGATCTAGCAACACAACAGAAAAAGATATAAAATGTTAATATAAAGAAAAGAAATAAAAGTAGTAATAATAGTAAAAAACAACAGCAACAAACAAACCAACAAGCAAACAAAAACAAAAAAAACCCTATAGCTCAGATGCAGCTTCATTCAGTATTTTAACATGATTACTTTACAATTAGGTATTATTGTGCTGTCCATTTTTGAGTTTTTGTATCTAGTCCTGTTGCACAGTCTGTATCCCTTCAGCTTCAATTACCCATTGTCTTACCCTGTTTCTAACTCCTGCTGAACTCTGTTACCAATGACATATTTCAAGTTTATTCTCGAATGTCCGTTCACATCAGTGGGACCATACAGTATTTGTCCTTTAGTTTTTGGCTGGATTCACTCAGCATAATATTCTCTAGGTCCATCCATGTTATTACATGGTTCATAAGTTTATCTTGTCTTAAAGCTGCATAATATTCCATCGTATGTATATACCACAGTTTGTTTAGCCACTCTTCTGTTGATGGAGATTTTGGCTGTTTCCATCTCTTTGCAATTGTAAATAACGCTGCTATAAACATTGGTGTGCAAATGTCCGTTTGTGTCTTTGCCCTTAAGTCCTTTGAGTAGATACCTAGCAATGGTATTGCTGGGTCGTATGGCAGTTCTATATTCAGCTTTTTGAGGAACCGCCAAACTGCCTTCCACAGTGGTTGCACCCTTTGACATTCCCACCAACAGTGGATAAGTGTGCCTCTTTCTCCGCATCCTCTCCAGCACTTGTCATTTTCTGTTTTGTTGATAATGGCCATTCTGGTGGGTGTGAGATGATATCTCATTGTGGTTTTGATTTGCATTTCTCTAATGGCCAGGGACATTGAGCATCTCTTCATGTGCCTCTTGGCCATCCGTATTTCTTCTTCTGGTAGGTGTCTGTTTAAGTCTTTTTCCCATTTTGTAATTGGGTTGGCTGTCTTTTTGTTGTTGAGTTGAATAATCTCTTTATAAATTCTGGATACTAGACCTTTATCTGATATGTCGTTTCCAAATATTGTCTCCCATTGTGTAGGCTGTCTTTCTACTTTCTTGATGAAGTTCTTTGATGCACAAAAGTGTTTAATTTTGAGGAGCTCCCATTTATTTATTTCCTTCTTCAGTGTTCTTGCTTTAGGTTTAAGGTCCATAAAACCACCTCCAGTTGTAAGATCCATAAGATATCTCCCAACATTTTCCTCTAACTGTTTTATGGTCTTAGACCTAATGTTTAAATCTTTGATCCATTTTGAGTTAACTTTTGTATAGGGTGTGAGAGATGGGTCTTCTTTCATTCTTTTGCATATGGATATCCAGTTCTCTAGGCACCATTTATTGAAGAGACTGTTCTGTCCCAGGTGAGTTGGCTTGACTGCCTTATCAAAGATCAAATGTCCATAGATGAGAGGGTCTATATCTGAGCACTCTATTCGATTCCATTGGTCGATATATCTATCTTTATGCCAATACCATGCTGTTTTGACCACTGTGGCTTCATAATATGCCTTAAAGTCAGGCAGCGCGAGACCTCCAGCTTCGTTTTTTTTCCTCAAGATGTTTTTAGCAATTCGGGGTACCCTGCCCTTCCAGATAAATTTGCTTATTGGTTTTTCTATTTCTGAAAAATAAGTTGTTGGGATTTTGATTGGTATTGCATTGAATCTGTAAATCAATTTAGGTAGGATTGACATCTTAACTATATTTAGTCTTCCAATCCATGAACACGGTATGCCCTTCCATCTATTTAGGTCTTCTGTGATTTCTTTTAACAGTTTTTTGTAGTTTTCTTTATATAGGTTTTTTGTCTCTTTGGTTAAATTTATTCCTAGGTATTTTATTCTTTTAGTTGCGATTGTAAATGGGATTCGTTTCTTGATTTCCCCCTCAGCTTGTTCATTACTAGTGTATAGAAAAGCTACAGATTTTTGAATGTTGATCTTGTAGCCTGCTGCTTTTCTGTACTCATTTATTAGCTCTAGTAATTTTGTTGTGGATTTTTCTGGGTTTTCTACATATAGTATCATATCGTCTGCAAACAGTGATAGTTTTACTTCTTCCTTTCCAATTTTGATGCCTTGTATTTCTTTTTCTTGCCTAATTGCTCTGGCTAGAACTTCCAACACAATGTTGAATAATAGAGGTGATAGTGGACATCCTTGTCTTGTCCTGATCTTAGGGGGAAAGTTTTCAATTTTTCCCCATTGAGGATGATATTAGCTGTGGGTTTTTCATATATTCCCTCTATCATTTTAAGGAAGTTCCCTTGTATTCCTATCTTTTGAAGTGTTTTCAGCAGGAAAGGATGTTGAATCTTGTCAAATGCCTTCTCTGCATCAATTGAGATGATCATGTGATTTTTCTGCTTTGATTTGTTGATATGGTGTATTACATTAATTGATTTTCTTATGTTGAACCATCCTTGCATACCTGGGATGAATCCTACTTGGTCATGATGTATAATTCTTTTAATGTGTTGTTGGATACGATTTGCTAGAATTTTATTGAGGATTTTTGCATCTGTATTCATTAGGGAGATTGGTCTGTAGTTTTCTTTTTTTGAAATATCTTTGCCTGGTTTTGGTATGAGGGTGATGTTGGCTTCATAGAATGAATTAGGTAGTTTTCCCTCCACTTCGATTATGTTGAAGAGTTTGAGGAGAGTAGGTACTAATTCTTTCTGGAATGTTTGATAGAATTCACATGTGAAGCCGTCTGGTCCTGGACTTTTCTTTTTAGGGAGCTTTTGAATAACTAATTCAATCTCTTTACTTGTGATTGGTTTGTTGAGGTCGTCTATTTCTTCTTGAGTCAAAGTTGGTTGTTCATGTCTTTCCAGGAACCTGTCCATTTCTTCTAAATTGTTGTATTTATTAGCGTAAAGTTGTTCATAGTATCCTGTTATTACCTCCTTTATTTCTGTGAGGTCAGTAGTTATGTCTCCTCTTTCATTTCTAATCTTATTTATTTGCATCCTCTCTCTTCTTCTTTTTGTCAATCTTGCTAAGGGCCCATCAATCTTGTTGATTTTCTCATAGAACCAACTTCTGGTCTTATTGATTTTCTCTATTGTTTTCATGTTTTCAATTTCATTTATTTCTGCTCTAATCTTTGTTATTTCTTTCCTTTTGCTTGCTTTGGGATTAGTTTTATGTTCTTTCTCCAGTTCTTCCAAGTGGACAGTTAATTCCTGCATTTTTGCCTTTTCTTCTTTTCTGATAAAGGCATTTAGGGCAATAAATTTCCCTCTTAGCACTGCCTTTGCTGCGTCCCATAAGTTTTGATATGTTGTGTCTTCATTTTCATTTGCCTCTAGGTATTTACTAATTTCTCTTGCAATTTCTTCTTTGACCCACTTGTTGTTTAAGAGTGTGTTGTTGAGCCTCCATGTATTTATGAATTTTCTGGCCCTCCGCCTATTATTGCTTTCCAACTTCATTCCTTTATGATCCGAGAAAGTGTTGTGTATGATTTCAATATTTTTAAATTTGTTAAGACTTGCTTTGTGACCCAGCATATGGTCTATCTTTGAGAATGATCCATGAGCACTTGAAAAAAAGGTGTATCCTGCTGTTGTGGGATGTAATGTCCTATAAATGTCTGTTAAGTCAAGTTCATTTATAGTAATATTCAGGTTCTCTATTTCTTTATTGATCCTCTGTGTAGATGTTCTGTCCATTGATGAGAGTGGTGAATTGAAGTCTCCAACTATTATGGTATATGTGTCTATTTCCCTCTTCAGTGTTTGCAGTGTATTCCTCACGTATTTTGGGGCATTCTGGTTCGGTGCGTAAATATTTATGATTGTTATGTCTTCTTGCTTAATTGTTCCTTTTAATAGTATATAGTGTCCTTCTTTGTCTCTTTTAACTGTTTTACATTTGAAGTCTAATTTGTTGGATATTAGTATAGCCACTCCTGCTCTTTTCTGGTTGTTGTTTGCATGAAATATCTTTTCCCAACCTTTCACTTTCAACCTATATTTATCTTTGGGTCTAAGATGTGTTTCCTGTAGACAGCATATAGAAGGATCCTGTTTTTTAATCCATTCTGCCAGTCTATGTCTTTTAATTGGGGAATTCAGTCCATTGACATTTAGAGTTATTACTGTTTGGATAATATTTTCCTCTACCATTTTGCCTTTTGTATTATATATATCATATCTGACTTTCCTTCTTTCTACACTTTTCTCCATGTCTCTCTCTTCTGTCTTTTTGTATCTGACTCTAGTGCTTCCTTTAGTATTTCTTGCAGAGCTGGTCTCTTGGTCACAAATTCTCTTAGTGACTTTTTGTCTGAGAATGTTTTAATTTCTCCCTCATTTTTGAAGGACAATTTTGCTGGATATAGGAGTCTTGGCTGGCAGTTTTTCTCTTTTAGTAACTTAAATATATCATCCCACTGTCTTCTAGCTTCCATGGTTTCTGCTGAGAAATCTACACATAGTCTTATTGGGTTTCCCTTGTATGTGACGGATTGTTTTTCTCTCGCTGCCTTCAAGATCCTCTCTTTCTCTTTGACCTCTGACATTCTAACTAGTAAGTGTCTTGGAGAATGCCTATTTGGGTCTAATCTCTTTGGGGTGCGCTGCACTTCTTGGATCTGTAATTTTAGGTCTTTCATAAGAGTTGGGAAATTTTCAGTGATAATTTCTTCCATTAGTTTTTCTCCTCCTTTTCCCTTCTCTTCTCCTTCTGGGATACCCACTACACGTATATTTGTACGGTTCACATTGTCCTTGAGTTCCCTGATACCTTGTTCAAATTTTTCCATTCTTTTCCGGATAGTTTCTGTTTCTTTTTGGAATTCAGATATTTCAACCTCCAAATCACTAATTCTATCTTCTGTTCCTTTAAATCTGTCATTGTAGGTATCCATTGTTTTTTCCATCTTTTCTACTTTATCTTTCACTTCCATAAGTTCTGTGATTTGTTTTTTCAGTTTTTCTATTTCTTCTTTATGTTCAGCCCATGTCTTCTTCATGTCCTCCCTCAATTTATCGATTTCGTTTTTGAAGAGGTTTTCCATTTCTGTTCGTATATTCAGCATTAGTTGTTTCAGCTCCTGTATCTCATTTGAACTATTGGTTTCTTCGTTTGACTGGGCCATATGTTCAATTTTCTGAGCGTGATCTGTTATCTTCTGCTGGCATCTGGGCATTTAGTCAGATTTCCCTGGGTGTTCAATCCCACAGGTTGAAAGATTTTTCTGTGCAATCTCTGGGTCTGTTCTTCCTATCCTGCCCAGTAGGTGGCGCTCGTGGCACACGCCTGTCTGTGGGTTCCACCAGCGAAAGTTGCTATGGGTCCCTCAACTCTGGAAAACTCTCGCCATAGGGGAGGTTCGGCAACCGAAGCATCTTGGAAGAATGCCAGCCGGCCCGGGGTTCCAAACGCGGGGAGGGTCGCCGGCCGTCGCAGCACAGGAGAGCGTCCGGCCAAATTAGCCAGTCGGCCCGGGGCACCAAGCGTGGCGGGAGGGCGCCAGCTGTCGCAGCCCGGGAGAGTGCACTGTTCCCAGCCGACGGGGGAGTCACGTGTTTGGAAGGGATCCCCCGGTCACTGTTCTCCGCAGTCTGGGGATTTCCGACCCAACTATCTCAGTTGTTCCGGGGGGCCTCGTGTGGTGGGGGCACCAGCCGCCGCGGCCTAAGGGGACCGCCTGTCCAATTCTACCAGCCGGCCCAGGAAGGTGGAAGGGAGGGACTCCGGTCGCTTGCCGTCCCACCCAGGAAAGCCCGTGCCCCTTGGTGATCTCACCGGAGCTGGTTCTCCCAGATAGTCAGCCGTTCCAGGATGGGGTACCCTGTCCCTTTGATCTCCCTCGTGGCTCCGGGAGCTGCTCTGTATTATCTCCACTCCCCCAGTAGCTGTTCTGGAGGAGGAAAGGTGAGGGCGGCAAGGCTGTCGAGGCTGGTGGCGGAGGAGCACGGTGAAGGCGGGGGAAGAGGGCACCGTGGTGGTTGGAGAGCAGCCGGAGCAGGAGGGGGAGGAGAGGGGAGAAGGAGGGCGGGCGGCTCGGCTGCTGCGGGGCGTGGGCGCCGCGCGGCGGGCCGGCGGAGAAAGCCCTCCTCCCTTTATCATTCTCACATTCAGCTTCATTCAGTGTTTTAACATAATTGTATTACAGTTAGTAATATTGTGCTGTCCATTTCTGAGTTTTTATATTCAGTCCTGTTGCACAATCTGTATCCCTTCAGCTCCAATTACCCAATATCTTACCCTATTTCTATCTCCTGAGGGTCTCTGTTAGCAAGGAAATATTCCAAGTTTATTCACTAATGTCAGTTCATATCAGTGAGACCATACAATATTTGTCCTTTTGTTTCTGGATAATCACACTCAGCATAATGTCCTTAAGGTTCATTCATGTTGTTACATACTTCATAACTTTATTCTGTCTTACAGCTGCATAATATTCCATCTTATGTAAATGTCACAATTTGCTTAGCCAACTGTCTGTTGATGGACATTTTGGCTGTTTCCATCTCTTGGTAATTGTTAATAATGCTGCTATGAACATTGGTGTGTAAATGTCCATTTGTGTCCTTGGCCTCGTGTCCTTTGAGTAGAGACAGCATATAGATGTGTCCTATTTTTAAATCCATTCTGCCAGACTATGTCTTTTGATAGGAGAGTTTAATCCATTAACATTCAGTGTTATTACTGCATGGGTAGTACTTTCTTCTACTATTTTGCCTTCTAGATTTTTTATGTCATATCTAATTTTCCTTCTTTTTACCTTTACTCATAGTCTTCCTTTCTACACTCTTCTCCACACCTCTCTCTTCTGTCTTCGTATCTGTCTCTAGTGTTCCCTTGAGTATTTCTTGCAGAGCTGGTCTCTTGGTCACAAATTCTCTCAGTGATTTCTTGTCTGAAAATGTTTTAATTTCTCCCTCATTTTTGAAGGACAATTTTGCTGGATATAGAATTCTTGGTTGGCAGTTTTTCTCTTTTAATAATTTAAATATATTATCCCACTGTCTTCTCACCTCCATGGTTTCTGCTGAGAGATCTGCACATAGTCTTATTGGGCTTCCCTTGTATGTGATGGATTGCTTTTCTCTTGCTGCTTTCAAGATCCTCTCTTTCTCTTTGACCTCTGACATTCTGATTATTAAATATCTTGGAGTATGTCTATTTGGATCTATTCTCTTTGGGGTATGCTGCACTTCTTGGATCTTTAATTTTAAGTCTTTCATAAGAGTTGGAAATTTTCAGTGATAATTTCCTCCATTAGTTTTTCTCCTCCTTTTCCCTTCTCTTCTCCTTCTGGGACACTCACAACACGTATATTCATGCGCTTCATATTGTCTTTCAATTCCTTGAGTCCCTGCTCATATTTTTCCATTTTTTTTCCCTATAGTTTCTGTTTCTTGTCGGATTTCAGATGTTCCATCCTACAGTTCAGAAATCCTATGTTCTGTCTCTCGAAATCTACCATTGTAGGTTTCCATTGTTTTTTTCATCTCTTCTACTGTGGCTTTCATTCCCATAAGTTCTGTGATTTGGTTTTTCAGACTTTCAGTTTCCTCTTTTTGGTCTTTCCTTGTCTTCTTTATATCCTCCCTCAATTCATTGATTTGGTTTTTGATGAGGTTTTCCATGTCTGATCGTACATTCTGAATTAATTGTTTCAGCTCCTGTATGTCATTTGAATTGTTGATTTGTTCCTTTGACCGGGCCATATCTTCAATTTTCCTAGTGTGATTTATTATTTTTTGCTGGCATCTAGGCATTTAATTACCTTAATCAGTTTATTCTGGAGGTTGCTTTCACTTCTTTTATCTACGGTTTTTTTGCTGGATGAATTTGTTGTCTATCTGTTCTTTGATATTCCGTTCAGCTTTATCTGGACCTTTAGCTTAAGTTTCGCTTAACAGAGGAGAATTTTTCAGTTCTTGTTTTCTTGTTTCTTGCCTTGCTTGTGTGGTGCCTTTCCCACACACACACTTAGGGGAGTCTACTTAGATATTATAGATCCCAGCCAGATTTTCCCAGACCAAACTGGCCTCCTATCAGGAGGAAAGAGTCACCTGCATCGGTTTTCCCTGAGGGTGAGACCCAGCAGGTTGAAAGACTTTCCTGTGAAGTCTCTGGACTCTGTTTTTCTTATCCTGCCCAGTATGTGGTGCTTGTCTGACTGCAGATCCCACCAGCATAAGATGATGCAGTACCTTTAACTTTGGCAGACTCTCTCTGCTGGGGGCATGGTGGAGACAGAGGAGAGGTTGTAGGCTGGTTTTAATGGCTTCAAATTACCAAGACCTGGTGTCCGAATTCCTTGATGGAGGGATTCCACCTGGGTGAGGCTTCACCCCTCCCCTGGGGAAGGCACAAACTCCAGATAAGCCCCCAAAAGAGCTCATTTCCTGCCTATGCCTAGGGCAGTTGCAGCCTGAAAAGTTCTGCTGTATCCAGAGGCAGTCAAGCCTTTGTAGATACACAGCCACAAAAACTCTGTTTCCTTCTTTTTTTTCCCCCCTTTTTCTGTCAGTCCTGCCCCCTTGGCGCTGGGGCAAAAATGAGCAACCTGCGCTTTGATCAGGTTCACCTAAGCTGGGGGCCTATTTTTAGTAGTCAGAATTTGTTAATTAGTTCCACAATTGGCATTTGATTGTGCCCAGTCCCTGCTGCTGGTAAAGTCCTTTCCTTTCCCCTCTGGAAAGCGGCCTGTGGGGGAGGGGCACTGGCTGCTGCAGTTTGGGAGCTCACAGTTCTGTGGGGGCTCACAGCCAGTCCAGCTGGTCCAGACTGGGGTACGATGTGTGTCCGGTCACTATCGTGGCTCCGGGAGCTGTTCTGTACTGTTTCTGGTTATTTAGTAGTTGTTCTGGAGGACGAACTAAAATGTGCATGTTGTTAAGCCGCCATCCTGACCCAGAAGTCCTTAAGCACTCTTTATAAAAGAATCATATCTTTGAAGTAATTCTTGCTAGAACTAATTCATATTTCTACTGAATCAATGGGACACATAAGTCTATACAACCCCTTTCAATCTTGTTCATCTTCAATATGGTACTATTACTTCTAATAGTAGAAGATCCTCCACTAGAGGATCACCTTCACTTCTATCTATTCCCTTACATTGGAGTTCAACCTCATTAGCTAATGATTCACCCATCTCTAGCTTCTATGTATCTCTAAGTCCCCTATCTTCTGTATTATATGTCTCTGACTATACCTTTATGCTGGTCATAAAAGTGGAATCATAAGTATTTATCCTTTTATGTCTGGCTGATTTCACTCAGCATTATGTTCTTAAGGCTTATCCATATTGTCATGTGCTTCAGGATGCCATTTTGTCTTACTGCTGCATAATATTCCATCGTATGTATATACTACATTTCTTGATCCACTTGTCTGTTGTTGGGCATTTGGTTTGTTTCCATCCTTTGGATATTTTGAATAATGCTGCTCTGAGCATTAGTGTATAAATGTCTGTTTGTGTCATTATTTTCATCTCTTCTAGGTACATACCAAGTAATTCTGGGTCATAGGGCAACTTGATATTTAGTTTCCTGAGGAACTGCCAAACAGTCTTCCATAATAGCTGCACCATTATATATTCCCACCAGCAGTGCATAAGTGTTCCAGTTTTTCCACATTCTCTCCAAAATTTATAGTTTCCTGTTTGTTTAATAGCAGCCATTCTTATAGGTGTGAGGTGGTGTCTCATTATAGTCTTGATCTCCATTTCCTTAATAGCTAATGAAGAATGAGCATCTCTTAATGTACTTTTGAGCCATCTGTAGTTGCTCTCCAAAAAAATGTCTAGTCATATCTTTAGCCCATTTTATAATTGGGTTATTTGTTCTTTTGTTGTTGAGTTGTATGATTTCTTAGTATATACAGGAAATCAAGCCTTTGTCTGATATGTGACTTCAAATACTTTCTCTCATTGAGTTGACTGCCTCTTCACCTTTTTGACAAAATATTTTGAAATGCAGAAGTATTTGATTTTGAGGAGTTCCCATTTATCTATTTTTTTGTTGTTGCTTGTGCTTTGGGTGTTAAATTTAGGAAGTCACCTCCTATTACTAAGTCTTGAAGATGTTTCCATACATTTTCTTCTAGAAGCTTTATGGTGCTACTTCTTATATTTAGATGTTTGATTCACTTTGAGTTAATTTTTGTGTAGGGTGTAAGATAGGGGTCCTCTTTCATTCTCTTGGCTATTGATATCCAGTTCTTCCATGCCCAATTATTGAAAAGACTATTTTGTTCCAGTTCTGGGGATTTGGGGATCTTGTAAAAAATCTGGAGGTCTATTTCTGCACTCTCGATTGGGTTCCATTGGTCAATGTTTCTGTCTTTGTGCTAGTACCATGCTCCTTTGACCACTGTGGCTTTATAATAGGTTTTAAAGTCAGGGAGCACTAATCTTCCAACTTCATTCTTTCTTTTTTAGGATGCTTTTAGCTATTCGGTGTCTCTTTCCCTTCCAGATGAATTTGGTAGTTAGTTTTTCTAAATCTTCAAAGGACGTTGTTGGAATTTTGATTGGTACTGTGTTGAATCTGTAGATCAGTTTGGGAGAACTGACATCCTAATTATATTTAGTCTTTCTATCCATGAGCCAGGAATTTTTTCCACCTATTTAGATCTCCTTTGATTTCTTCTAGCAATGTTATGTAGTTTTTTATGTATGAGTCCTTTATGTACCTAGTTAAGTTCATTCCTAAGTATTTGATTCTCTTAGTTGCTATTTGGAATGGAACTTTTTCTTTAACTGACTCCTCAGCTAAGTCATTGTTTCTGTATAGAAATGTTACTGATTTTTACACATTAATTTTATATCCCGTCACCTTGCTGAATTTGCTTATTAGCTCAATTAACTTTGATATAGATTTCTCAGGATCTTCCTAGTATCACATCATACGCAAATAATGAACATTTTACGTCTTCCTTTCCAATTTGGACACCTTTTATTTCTTTGTCCTGCCTGACTGCTCTAGCTAGAACTTCTAACACAAAGTTGAATAATACTGGTGACAGTGGACATCCTTGTCTTGTACCTGATCTTAGGGGGAAAGCTTTCAGTCTTTCTCCATTGAGTAGAATGCTGGCTATCAGTTCTTCATATATTCTCTTTATCATATTGAGATAGTTATCTTTGATTCCTATCTTTTGGAGTGTTTTTATCAGAAAAGGATGCTGAATTTTGTCAAATGCTTTTTCAGCATCAATAGAGATGATCATGTGATTTTTCCCTTTTGATTTGTTAGTGTGTTGTATTACATTAATTGATTTTCTTGCATTGAACCATCTTTGCATTCCTGGTATAAACCCCACTTGGTCATGGTGTATAATTCTTTTAAGGTGCTGTTGAATTCTATTTGCTAATATTTTATTGAGAATTTTTGCATCTGTGTTCATTAGGGAGATTGGCCTATGGTTTTCCTTTCTTATAGCATCTTTATCCACTTTTGGTATTAAAATGATATTAGCTTCGTAAAATGAGTTAGGTAGAGTTCGTTTTCCCTCATTTTTTTTGGAAAAGTTTGAGCAGGATTGCTGTTAGTTCTTTTTAGAATTTTTCATAAAATTCCCTTGTGAAGCCATCTGGCCCTGGGCTTTTCTTTGTAGGAAGATTTTTGATGACTGATTGAATCTCTTTACTTGTGATTGGTTTGCTGAGATCTTATATTTCTTCCTAAGACATGTTTGCATGTCTCCAGGAATTTTTTTCATTTCATCTAAGTTGTCTAGTTTGTTAGTGTGTAGTTGTTCATAGCATCTTCTTATGGTTTCTTTTATTTCTTCAGGGTCTGTGGTAACACACCCTTGCTCATTTCTGATTTTGTTTATTTGCATCTTCTCTATTTTTTTATTTCTCAGTCTTGCTAGTGGCCCATCATTTTACTGATTTTCTCAAAGAACCAACTTTTGGTTTTATTGATTCATTCTATTGTTCATTTTGTTCTCTCATTGATTTATCTCTGCTTTAATCTTTATTTCTTTTCTCCTATTTGCTTTGGAGTTAGTTTGCTGTTCTTTCTCAAGTTCCTCCAGGTTTTCTGTTAAGTCCTCTTACTTGTTATTTAATATAGGCATTTAGAGCAATAAATTTCCCTCTCAGCACAGCCTTTGCTGCATCCCATAAGTTCTGATAAGTTGTATTCTCATTTTCATTCATCTCCAGATAGCTACTGATTTCTCTAGCAATTTCTTCTTTGACCCACTGGTTGTTTCAGAATGTGTTATTTAATCTCCATATATTTGTGAATGTTCTCATTCTTTGGTAGTTATTGAGATCCTGCTTCATCTCATTGTGATCAGAGAAAGTGATTTGAATAATTTCAATGTTTTTAAATTTATAAAGACCTGTTTTGTGCCCCAGCATATGATCTACCCTGGAGAATGTTCCGTGTCACTAGAGAAGAATGTACATCCTACTGCTTTGAGGTGTAATGATCTATAAATGTCTGTTAGCTCTAATTCATTTATCAAGTTAATTAACTTCTCTATTTCCTTGTTGATCCTCTGTCTGGTTGTTCTATCTATAGAGGAGAGTGGTGTATTGAAGTCTCCTACTATTATTGTTAAGACATCTATCACTCCCTTCAAGTTTTGCCAATGTCTGCTTCATGTACTTCAGACCTCCTTGATTGGGAGCATAAACATTTATAATTATTATATCTTTCTGCTGAATTGACCTTTTAATTAGTATATAGTGTCCTTCTTTGTCTCTTATGATGTTTTTACATTTAAAGTCTATTTTTTTCTGATATTAGTATAGCTACTTCTGTTTTTTTTTAATCACAATTTGCATGGAAAAATCTTTTTCCATCCTTTCACTTTCAATCTATTTGTATCCTTGTGTCTAAGATGAGTGTCTTGTAAGCAGTGTATAGCTGGATTATGTTTCTTTTTTTTATTAATTAAAAAAAATTAGCTAACACAACATTTAGGAATCATTTCATTCTACATATGCAATCAGTAATTCTTAATATCATCACATAGATGTAAGATCATCATTTCTTAGTACATATGCATCGATTTAGAAAAAGAAATAGCAAGACAACAGAAAAAGAAATAAAATGATAATATAGAGAAAAAATAAAAATAAAAAATACAAAAATATATAAGAAAAAAACTATAGCTCAGATGCAGCTTCATTCAGTGTTTTAACATAATTACATTACAATTAGGTAGTATTGTGCTGTCCATTTTTTTTTTTTTTTAGAAAGCATACCGTTCTACATATGCAATCAGTAATTCTTAACATCATCACATAGAAGCATGATCATCGTTTCTTAGTACATTTGCATCAGTTTAGAAGAACTAGCAATACAACCGAAAAAGATATAGAATGTTAATATAGAGAAAAAAAATAAAAGTAATAATAATAAGAACAAAACAAAACAAAACAAAAACCTATAGCTCGGATGCAGCTTCATTCAGTGTTTTAACATGATTACTTTACAATTAGGTATTATTGTGCTGTCCATTTTTGAGTTTTTGTATCTAGTCCTATTGCAGAGTCTGTATCCCATCAGCTCCAATTACCCATTATCTTACCCTGTTTCTAACTCCTGCTGAACTCTGTTACCAATGACCTATTCCAAGTTTATTCTCGAGTGTCGATTCACATCATTGGGACCATACAGTATTTGTCTTTTAGTTTTTGGCTAGACTCACTCAGCATAATGTTCTCTAGGTCCATCCATGTTATTACATGCTTCATAAGTTTATCCTGCCTTAAAGCTGCATAATATTCCATCATATGTATATACCACAGTTTGTTTAGCCACTCGTCTGTTGATGGACATTTTGGCTGTTTCCATCTCTTTGCAATTGTAAATAACGCTGCTATAAACATTGGTGTGCAAATGTCCATTTGAGTTTTTGCCCTTAATTCCTTTGAGTAGATTCCCACCAATGGTATTGCTGGGTCGTATGGCAATTCTATATTCAGCTTTTTGAGGAACCGCCAAACTGCCTTCCACAGTGTTTGCACCATTTGACATTCCCACCAAGAGTGGATAAGTGTGCCTCTTTCACCACATCCTCTCCACCACTTGTCATTTTCTGTTTTGTTGATAATGGCCATTCTGGTGGGTGTGAGATGATATCTCATTGTGGTTTTGATTTGCATTTCTCTAATGGCCAGGGACATTGAGCATCTCTTCATGTGCCTTTTGGTCATTTGTATTTCCTCCTCTGAGAGGTGTCTATTCAAGTCTTTTTCCCATTTTGTAATTGGGTTGGCTGTCTTTTTGCTGTTGAGTTGAACAATCTCTTTATAAATTCTGGATACTAGACCTTTATCTGATATGTCATTTCCAAATATTGTCTCCCATTGTGTAGGCTGTCTTTCTACTTTCTTGATGAAGTTCTTTGATGCACAAAAGTGTTTAATTTTGAGGAGCTCCCATTGATTTATTTCCTTCTTCAGTGCTCTTGCTTTAGGTTTAAGGTCCATAAAAAACTGCCTCCAATTGTAAGATTCATAAGATATCTCCCTACATTTTCCTCTAACTGTTTTATGGTCTTAGACCTAATGTTTAGATCTTTGATCCATTTTGAGTTAACTTTTGTGTAGGGTGTGAGATATGGGTCTTCTTTCATTCTTTTGCATATGGATATCCAGTTCTCTAGGCACCATTTATTGAAGAGACTGTTCTGTCCCAGGTGAGTTGGCTTGACTGCCTTATCAAAGATCAAATGTCCATAGATGAGAGGGTCTATATCTGAGCACTCTATTCGATTCCATTGGTTGATGTCCCGACCCGCAGGACAGTCAACGGGGGTCCGCCACCTGCTGAGGGAAGAATGGCGATGGGACAGAGAGACGCAAGAAGGACAGCAAGACAGGATTCTGATCAAGCTGCAAATTTTATTAGGTTAGCTGGGTATATATATACCAGCTTGGGAGGGGAAGTAGGGTATGTGGAGCATTATGATAGGAGGGAGTTCGCGCCGGCGGGAAGGGCTGGTTAGATAATTGGTGGGGAATTCGCGCCGGCGGGAAGGTCCCGGCGGGAACCTATTTCCGTGAAGAACCTTGTTGTACTAGGTGGGTGTTGTTGCATCAGCCAGGGTGGCCATGTTAGCCCAGTCGCCATCTTAGGTTAGCCTCTTGTCCCCAACATCTCCTCCCTTTGTTTTTCAAAGGAACGGAGGAAGAATGCTGATTAAGCATTCCTTTGGCATTAACCTTTACTGGGGGAAGTAGAGGCCTCATTCCCCAAGTTGTTTGTGGCTCTGTTTTTCTGGGGAGGGGAGTTTTCGCAGAGCAAACCCCTATGCAAATGAGGCATACTTCTCAAGGAGCTCGAAAGCGGCCTTCGATTGTTTTGGCCCTCCTTTGCAGTGCTTTGCCTTGCACCCAGAGGTACCAATCATAGCATGAGCTAGAAGCATACTTTCGAGTGGTATGCTGCTCCCGTAGGAGGGGGAACTTACAGAGGCTGGGCGGTTTTGTAGCCTTCCAGGGTAACGCCCTGGTCTTGGAGAGCAAGCCTTTGGTAATGCACCTGAATGGGTCTCCCTAGGGTTGAGTTAACTTGATCCTTTACAAGCTGAAGTATTTTCCTAATAACAGCGGGTGCAACAGATATTATAAGGAGTAGGGTGAGCAGAGGGCTTAATATAGGGAGGAGGTAAGGCAATAGTCCATTAAAAGCGCTCAATAGAGGAGATTCAGCCAGGTCTCATCTTCTTTTTTCCAAATCTTCTTGCAGCTTCTTAATTTTGTCTCTGACGATGCCGGACTTATTCGCATAGAAGCAGCAGTGTTCCTGTAAAGCTAAACATATCCCCCCTTTTTCTGCAGTTAATAAATCTAGCCCCCTACGGTTTTGTAGGACTACCTCAGCAAGAGAATCTAACTGGTCTTGCATGTCTTGAATGGTACTTGATAAAGCCTGTACATCTCCAATTAATTGTTTGGATAATTTAGTATATTGTGTGAGTGAAACTCCCATACCAGCAGTTCCTGTACCTAAAGCTCCTACAATGCCCATCGTAGCCAGGAGAGGGAGCATTTGTACGGCTCTTTTCTGGCGGCCAGCAATAAGGTCTAATCTAGGAACAGGCACTGGCTCCTGCCCATCGATGATATCGATATTAGGAAGGAGTATACTTAGGGCACATAATCCAGTCCAATTGTGTGGGAGTGCAGTATAAGCAAGGCTATTACCACATACGAATACAGTGCTGTTAGTGGGACAGAGGGGGGAAGGGACATTAATTGTTTTCAGACAACTAATAGGGAGCACACCGAGATCTATCTCATTACTATCATTAGTGGATGGCGAGGAGAAGCAGAGAGTGCTGTTTTTGAACTCAATTAGCACTCGGAAAGGTATAGAGATACTGCAAGAACTAGAAAAGTTGCTATAGGTATTATTGGGTGGTGCTAAGGCAAGGGGCAGGGGGCCTCCCATTCGTTGGCAAAGCCAGCAATCAGATGCTAAACTTGGCTGGGACATATTAAGTAATTTCCAGGTGGCGGTTAAAATATCATATGTTTGGGGGTCTAGATCTATATTTTGGATTTTTATTTTTGCTAGCGGGTGATAATGGAGCTGAGGATATAAGTGATCAATTATTGCTTGTAATTGTTTTTTAGTTATGAGTTCCCTAGCTTGATCTTGGGGTCCCCCTCCGTCTGACACGTGTATTGGGGGTTTAGCTGGCCAGCACACCTCCTTCCCTATTTGGGCATCACATCCGCCACAGTCACTGAGTTGGAACTTAGAGCTGCTAATTCCTTCAGCCGGCTTAAACCCTAATTCTTTGCAAGCAAGTTTTGTGAAATAGTAAGTCTGACCATTTAATTGGCACTGCGAATATGTTGTATAGCATTGGGCATGAAGAGAGGGACGTATTGAGGAACACTTACACTTAGGCAGTACCCCATTAATGGGGGGTGTTAGATCAGGGATCGTGAGGCAGACCCATCTCTGGCTGTTGCCTACTTGATTGGCTTGGCTAGTTAATAGGTAGGCTATTTTCTTCCCACAATTCTGCCGCAATGTGTATGTTCTCGTCAAGGGGGGGCAGGTAACTATTTCGTTGCATTCGCACGCAGAACCGTAGAGTTTGTTTCTTAGCTTTTGGAGGGCTTGTGGGTCATCCCAGCCACCAAAAGTATACTTTAGGAGCAAACTTAAGATGACAAGTCTAGAGGGAGATATTAATAAAGCCATTCTAGTAAAGGCACGTGGTGTTCCATGTACCGGAATGCCACCAAATAAAGGAATAGTTTGTGTTACAAAAATAGTGGAGGCGAACCTCTTCTGCCAAGGCCAAAATGGCAAGGTGCAGGACAAAGGTAAACAGGAGGAGAAAAACGGCAAGGAAAATCCAACGACAGAGCTGTGTTTTCTTCACACGGTCCATACGTTTCCTGCAAAACATAAAATGAAATTTTCTCAGGGCGCAAGACCCTGGAGGCTGATTTTAACATTTCCCAGCTTCTTGGGGACTTTCTTTTGGTTCAAGAGAAGGCGCCTCAGAGGCGAATTTCGGTAGGGGTGAATCGACATGTTTTATCAGTCTTTCTGGGAGCCAGCGAGGGCCCCCTTTTTCCTGATCATATACGCAAGCAGAGCCTCGGCCCCAAATTATAACGGGGTCAGGCCCGTTCCATCTCGAGGTTAAGGGGTCATGCCACATAACAGTGGCTTGATTTGTAGAGGTTTCTGGATGCCAATGGCGATCGGCCGCGGAACGCCCATTGGTGTCAACTGATAGGAAATTAAGGACGAAAAGCGCATGGTGAAGGAGGTCACGGGGGCGCTGCTTCATTAAGGAGAGGGTACTATTTTTGAGGCGCCCTAGGGTATTTTTCAGGGTGCCATGTGCTCGCTCAATTATTCCCTGTCCCTGAGGATTATAAGGGATTCCTGTAACATGTTTAATATTAAGTTGTAGGCAAAATTTTTGGAAGCCTTTTCCCGTATAGCCAGGCCCATTATCTGTTTTGATGGTTTTTGGCTGACCTAAAACGGAAAAACAATATAGTAGATGGGATTGAACGTCCTTTGAGGCTTCTCCAGTATGGAGACTGGCCACAATGAACCCGCTGAAGGTATCTACACTAACATGCACATATTTTAATTTGCCAAACTCTGGTAAGTGTGTAACATCCATTTGCCACAGTTCATTAGGGATTAGTCCTCTGGGGTTAACTCCCAAGTGTGGGACCGGCAATTCAATGACACAGTTTTTGCAGGCCTTAACTATAGATCTTGCCTGTTCTCTGGAGAGGTGATATTTATGACGAAGGGTGGTTGCATTTAAATGGTGTTGAGCATGAGCTTTTGTGGCTGCCTCGAGTGGGTTGAGGACGGCTAAATGAACTGAGCCAGTGGCTGCATCTGCTAGAGCATTGCCCTCGGTAAGTGGGCTAGGCAGGTTCGAGTGTGCTCTGAGGTGTCCTATGTAGAAAGGAAGGTGGCGCTGGTGGATAAGCCTTTGTAATGTTGAGAATAACTGAGTAGTGCTGGTGGAGGGTTTGATAAAAGGTGTGGTTTCCAAGAGGGGGATGGACTGTGCAATGTAGGCACTATCAGTGTATAGATTAAACGGTTGGGTCTGGAGTGTTTGAAAGATGTGTAAGACTGCATAAAGTTCAACAAGTTGAGCCGATGTAAAAGGGGATGGAAGGGGGGGTGGCCTTGCCTTGAATTACATAGGCGGTGGTGCCATTGGCAGAGCCATCGGTGAAAACAGTGAGCGCTGGGGTAATAGGTGTTTGTGATGTGACCTGAGGGAAGATAAACTGATGAATTTTTGCAAACTGGATTATGGGATCACTTGGATAATGATTTTCCAAGTTGCCTGAGAAGGAAATGAGAGCGATTCCCCATTCATCACTTGTTTGAGATAACCATTGTATTTGTTCTAGTGTATATGGGAGAATGATGGTATCGGGGTCTCTTCCGAATAACTGGAGGCTCGTTCGTCGGCCTTTTATTATGAGGGAGACTGTTAAAGATGGATAGGGGGAGAGAACTTTACTTGGTGCGGAGGGAAGGTGTACCCAGTATAAAGGCGAGCCTTTATGTGCAGGAGACTTTTGGTTAAGTTGCCAAAAAATACCCGTGGGCACACGAGGCGTGGGAAGAATGATAAAATATAATGGTTGGTCATAATGTATTTGATGACAGGTTTGATGTTGGGTGGCAGATTCTACAATGGTAAGTGCCTGAGTAGCTTCCTCTGTCATAATTCGGGGGGAGGAAGGACTGGGGTCACCCTTTAGTAAGTCTACAAGGGGTGCTATTTGCTCAGTAGTTAATTTTAAGTAAGGGCGGAGCCACTGGATATCACCTAAGAGTTTTTGAAAGTCATTTAGGGTTGTTAAGTGATTGGTCTGTAGACGGATTCTAGGAGTTAGGACTCGCTCTTGGTGGAGCTCAAAACCTAAGTACGAGAACGGATCTGAAACTTGTATTTTGTCTGGGGCTATTGAGAGGCCCATCGCTTTTAGATGTTTTAATAGCATTAGAAAGCAGGCATGTAAGTTAGTAACTGTTTCGCTGGCTATTAAGATATCATCCATGTAATGGAGGATATAATTGCATGGCCACTGAGTTCTAACAGGATGGATGGCATCAGAGACAAATTTTTGGCACAATGTTGGGCTGTTAGCCATGCCCTGCGGAAGAACCTTCCATTGGAAGCGAGGCATAGGGGCTTGAAAATTGGTTTGAGGGACGCTAAAAGCAAAGTACTATCTGTCCTCCGGATGGAGGGGTATAGAAAAGAAACAGTCTTTGAGGTCAATAATTATTTTATGCCAATTTGCAGGGATAGCAACTGGCGAGGGAAGGCCAGGTTGAAGCGCCCCCATGGGGACCATCACTTTATTGATGGCACATAAGTCTTGTATTAGTCGCCATTTGCCAGATTTTTTCTTATCAACGAAAATCGGGGTGTTCCAGGGCGAGTGGGTAGGTTCAATATGCCTGGCATGAAGTTGTTCCTGTACTAACTGTATGGCTGCCAGGGTTTTATCTAAGGTTAATGGCCATTGATCAACCCACACAGGATCTGTGGTTTTCCACGAAATTTTTGTTGCGTGGGGTACAGGAATGTCAACGGCCATCAGGGTAAATTTGGGTTATAACCAAGTCCTGTCCGGCCACTTCGTGGGGATGTTACTATAGGTTGCTTCAAGCCCTGGTTATGTTTTCCTAGCCCTTGCCCAGGGAGATGCTGCATGTTTAACATTTGTGCAGTGACAGCATCATTTGGACTATGCATGATAATTCTCATTTGGCTTAAAATGTCTCGGCCCCACAAGTTTACTGGTAGATCAGGTACGATATATGGTAAGACATCTCCTGTGTTGCCCTCCTCATCTTCCCATTTTAATAATTGAGCGCTCACGAGGGGTTCATTTTGGCCACCTATGCCTTCGATTATAGTATGAGTGGAAGTGAGGGGCCAAGCCTTAGGCCAGTGTTTTGAGGAGATGACGGTAGCGTCAGCCCCAGTATCAATAAGACCTGTAAAGGATTTTCCATTAAGTTTTAAACATAAGGTTGGTTTCTCTTTAGTAATAGGTTGGGTCCAATAAACATTTGATGACCCAAAACAGTTTGTTGAACGATGGGGCTTTTTAAAGTTAGTATTGATATGTTAAAGGGGGAGCAAAATGAGTTGTGCCACCCTATCGCCAGTATGGATGGGAGCGAGATCATAGTTAGTGGCTGCAATAATCTGAATTTCCCCTGTATAATCGTTATCAATTATTCCTGGGGTGATTTGGAGGCCTTGCAAGGCGGCACTAGCCCTTCCCAGAACTAGGCCAAAGGTGTTAGGAGGCAATGGCCCATAGACTCCCATAGGAATAAGTGAAGGAGATGTTTTTGGGGTTAGTATTGAGTCGGAGGAGGCACAGAGGTCCATCCCCGCACTCCCTGCTGTGGCCCTCCAGAGTTCTGAGACACGGAGGCGTGCTGAATGGTTGGTAGCGCCGGAACTGAAGGGAGGGGTTGCTGCTGGGGGACAAACCGTACTGCCCCGGTGTCTGTCCTCTGAGGGGCCTGGGGCCGGCCCCGATAGGAGTTTCCCTGCTGCTTGGGCACTAAAGGCTGACCTGTGATGTCAGTTTTAGAGTGACAATCGGAGAACCAGTGAAACTCTTTCTTGCACCGAGGACAGATGGTGCATGGGGGGGGGGTCTCGGATTGGGGAAGTTAGATGCTAGCGGATGCGTGGGAGGAGGGCCTGAGCGCAGAGGACAATTTTTTGAAAAATGACCAGATCCATTACAGTTAAAACAGACAGGGCTGTTGTTTTGAGGGCTATTTTGTAAGACAGCTAATATTGCCTGAGTATTAGGATTTATCCCGTTACAAAGTTTAATATAATTGGAGAGGCCAGTGGAGCGAAAGGGGCGGATTGCTGCCTGGCAGGCGGTGTTAGCATTTTCATAAGCAAGATGCTTGATAAAATTGCTTTCACTTTCTTGATCACCTAAAATGCATTGAGCTGCGGTTTGTAGCCGGCTGAGGAAGTCAGTATATGGCTCATTGGGGCCTTGGATTATTTTTGATAAAGAGGAAGTGAGAGCCCCCTTTTGGGGAAGGAGCCGCCAGGCTTTAATAGCAGCAGACTGCACTTGGAGGCTAAGTCCGCGGGGGTACTGTGCTTGAGTAGAGTTAAGATGATAGGGACTTGACCCTAGAAGCTTTCTTAATGACCAGGATTTCGTGCTGGGTTTTGAAATGTTACTTTCAGCATATTTCTTACACCGTTCTTCATAATCTGATTTCCACAACAGGAAATCGCCACCCGATAGGGTGGCTCTTGCGAGCTGAGACCAATCATTTGGAGTGAGTTCCCTTTCACTAATACTATCTAGCAAAGCTAGGGTGAAGGGGACAGTTGCTCCATAATCATGCACGGCTTTTTTAAATTCCTTTAAATATTTTAGATTAATCCTTTTGTATTTATTGGGCTGGGGAACTTCATTCGGCTCGCGGCCGCCCTTGCGGCTACATTCTGATTTTACTTCGTCTTCATCATCAACATTCTCACTCCCCTCCCCTTCTTCCTCACTACTTTCCTGCTCACACTGGGGCATGGGAGCTTCTGACTCAGTTTGGTGCTGACTACGGAGGACTGGAAAGCCGTAGCGAGCACGGCGGGGTTTAGAGGGCTTATTCTGGTTAGTTATTAGAGAGAGAGAGGAGAGTGCCTGACTGGCGGCTTGTAGGGAGTCAAGGAGGGGATTACTTTGCAGCTGTCGGTTAACTTTGGTCTGTTCCTGGGTGAGGAGTTCACTAAAGGCATGGGCACTGTTTTTGAGCGTGATGGCCGCTTCCTCTAAGGCTGTGTATTGCGGCAATTGGGGCATTACAGGATGGTAATGGTGAGGAGGTTGTGGTGCACAAGGCACATAGGGAGGGGGTCGAAAGGCCGGGAGGTCATTAAAACTTGAGAGGGGTTTTTCGGCCTGAGAAGTTTTGTCTTTTTGGAGGTCAGTGTCATTTGGTATATCTATAGCGACAGAACTGCATTCTGAGTGAGATCGGGAGAGGGGGTGTGCTTTTTTTAAAGTACCGTCTCCCTCTGTATAAAGATTTAATATTTCAGGGTCTGAGTCTTTTAAAACATCTTCTCCACCTTTACAAAGCTTCAGTATTTCAGGGTCTGAGGGAGAAGTTTTTATGGCTTCATTGATTAAGTTCCAATAGCTGAATGCTGTAACGGGAACTTTTTCTGGCCCAAAAGTTTTATAATAGTCCTGTAAACAATCTCCTACTCTTGACCAGCATTTTTGGTTTATGGTCCCGTCGGCAGGGAACCACGGGCAGGTTTGATAAACAAACTGAAAGAAATTTTTAAGGTCTTTTTTCTTAACTCTTGCTCCCCGCGTCTTGAGGGTTTCTTTTAATTGTCTCACATAAAGTTCATGTGTACTGGATTCCTGTCCCATGGTGAATTTTTAATTGAAAATGAAAATCACTTACTGCGTGATCCTTTGCTCTTTTCTTCGTTCGTCCGTCGGTGCGAGGCAGTGTCGCCGGGGCTGCATTCATAGGCGAGTTACTTCTGTGGCAGTCCGGGGTTATGGGAGGGCCCTCCTCATTTTTCGGCGCGCGACGCTTCTATCTCTCAGCTAGCAGTCGAGCCCCACGTTGGGCGCCAGATGTCCCGACCCACAGGACAGTCAACGGGGGTCCGCCACCTGCTGAGGGAAGAATGGCGATGGGACAGAGAGACGCAAGAAGGACAGCAAGACAGGATTCTGATCAAGCTGCAAATTTTATTAGGTTAGCTGGGTATATATATACCAGCTTGGGAGGGGAAGTAGGGTATGTGGAGCATTATGATAGGAGGGAGTTCGCGCCGGCGGGAAGGGCTGGTTAGATAATTGGTGGGGAATTCGCGCCGGCGGGAAGGTCCCGGCGGGAACCTATTTCCGTGAAGAACCTTGTTGTACTAGGTGGGTGTTGTTGCATCAGCCAGGGTGGCCATGTTAGCCCAGTCGCCATCTTAGGTTAGCCTCTTGTCCCCAACAGGTTGATATATCTATCTTTATGCCAATACCATGCTGTTTTGACCACTGTGGCTTCATAATATGCCTTATGTCCGGCAGCGTGAGACCTCCAGCTTCGTTTTTTTTTCCTCAAGATGTTTTTAGCAATTTGGGGCACCCTGCCCTTCCAGATAAATTTGCTTATTGGTTTTTCTATTTCTGAAAAATAAGTTGTTGGGATTTTGATTGGTATTGCATTGAATCTGTAAATCAATTTAGGTAGGATTGACATCTTAACTATATTTAGTCTTCCAATCCATGAACACGGTATGCCCTTCCATCTATTTAGGTCTTCTGTGATTTCTTTTAGCAGTTTTTTGTAGTTTTCTTTATATAGGTTTTTTGTCTCTTTAGTTAAATTTATTCCTAGGTATTTTATTCTTTTAGTTGCAATTGTAAATGGGATTTGTTTCTTGATTTCCCCCTCTGCTTGTTCATTGCTAGTGTATAGAAATGCTACAGATTTTTGAATGTTGATCTTGTAACCTGCTACTTTGCTGTACTCATTTATTAGCTCTAGTAGTTTTGTTGTGGATTTTTCCGGGTTTTCGACGTATAGTATCATATCGTCTGCAAACAGTGATAGTTTTACTTCTTCCTTTCCAATTTTGACGCCTTGTATTTCTTTTTCTTGTCTAATTGCGCTGGCTAGAACCTCCAACACAATGTTGAATAATAGTGGTGATAGTGGACATCCTTGTCTTGTTCCTGATCTTAGGGGGAAAGTTTTCAATTTTTCCCCATTGAGGATGATATTAGCTGTGGGTTTTTCATATATTCCCTCTATCATTTTAAGGAAGTTCCCTTGTATTCCTATCCTTTGAAGTGTTTTCAACAGGAAAGAGTGTTGAATCTTGTCGAATGCCTTCTCTGCATCAATTGAGGTGATCATGTGATTTTTCTGCTTTGATTTGTTGATATGGTGTATTACATTAATTGATTTTCTTATGTTGAACCATCCTTGCATACCTGGGATGAATCCTACTTTGTCATGATGTATAATTCTTTTAATGTGTTGTTGGATACAATTTGCTAGAATTTTTTTGAGGATTTTCGCATCTATATTCATTAGAGAGATTGGCCTGTAGTTTTCTTTTTTTGTAATATCTTTGCCTGATTTTGGTATGAGGGTGATGTTGGCTTCATAGAATGAATTGGGTAGTTTTCCCTCCATTTCAATTTTTTTGAAGAGTTTGAGGAAAGTTGGTACTAATTCTTTCTGGAATGTTTGATAGAATTCAGATGTGAAGTTGTCTGGTCCTGGACTTTTCTTTTTAGGAAGCTTTTGAATGACTGATTCAATTTCTTTACTTGTGATTGGTTTGTTGAGGTCATCTATGTCTCCTTGAGTCAAAGTTGGTTGTTCATGTCTTTCCAGGAACCCGTCCATTTCCTCTAAATTGTTGTATTTATTAGCGTAAAGTTGTTCATAGTATCCTGTTATTACCTCCTTTATTTCTGTGAGGTCAGTAGTTATGTCTCCTCTTCCATTTCTGATCTTATTTATTTGCATCCTCTCTCTTCTTCTTCTTGTCAATCTTAATAAGGGCCCATCAATCTTGTTGATTTTCTCATAGAACCAACTTCTGGTCTTATTGATTTTCTCTATTGTTTTCATGTTTTCAATTTCATTTATTTCTGCTCTGATCTTTGTTATTTCTTTCCTTTTGCTTGCTTTGGGATTAGTTTGCTGTTCTTTCTCCCGTTCTTCCAAGTGGACAGTTAATTCCTGCATTTTTGCCTTTTCTTCTTTTCTGATAAAGGCATTTAGGGCAATAAATTTCCCTCTTAGCACTGCCTTTGCTGCGTCCCATAAGTTTTGATATGTTGTGTCTTCATTTTCATTTGCCTCTAGGTATTTACTAATTTCTCTTGCAATTTCTTCTTTGACCCACTTGTTGTTTAAGAGTGTGTTGTTGAGCCTCCATGTATTTATGAATTTTCTGGCCCTCCGCCTATTATTGATTTCCAACTTCATTCCTTTATGATCCGAGAAAGTGTTGTGTATGATTTCAATATTTTTAAATTTGTTAAGACTTGCTTTGTGACCCAGCATATGGTCTATCTTTGAGAATGATCCATGAGCACTTGAGAAAAAGGTGTATCCTGCTGTTGTCGGATGTCATGTCCTATAAATGTCTGTTAAGTCTAGCTCATTTATAGTAATATTCAGATTCTCTATTTCTTTATTGATCCTCTGTCTAGATGTTCTGTCCATTGATGAAAGTGGTGAATTGAAGTCTCCAACTATTATGGTATATGAGTCTATTTCCCTTTTCATTGTTTGCAGTGTATTCCTCACGTATTTTGGGGCATTCTGGTTCGGTGCGTAAATATTTATGATTGTTATGTCTTCTTGCTTAATTGTTCCTTTTAATAGTATATAGTGTCCTTCTTTGTCTCTTTTAACTGTTTTACATTTGAAGTCTAATTTTTGGATATTAGTATAGCCACTCCTGCTCTTTTCTGGTTGTTATTTGCATGAAATATCTTTTCCCAACCTTTCACCTTCAACTTATGTTTATCTTTGGGTCTAAGATGTGTTTCCTGTAGACAGCATATAGAAGGATCCTGTTTTTTAATCCATTCTGCCAATCTATGTCTTTTGATTGGGGAATTCAGTCCATTGACATTTAGTGTTATTACTGTTTGGATAATATTTTCCTCTAACATTTTGCCTTTTGTATTATATATATCATATCTGATTTTCCTTCTTTCTACACTCTTCTCCATACCTCTCTCTTCTGTCTTTTTGTATCTGACTCTAGTGCTCCCTTTAGTGTTTCTTGCAGAGCTGGCCTCTTGGTCACAAATTCTCTCAGTGACTTTTTGTCTGAGAATGTTTTAATTTCTTCCTCATTTTTGAAGGACAATTTTGCTGGATATAGGAGTCTTGGTTGGCAGTTTTTCTCTTTTAGTAATTTAAATATATCATCCCACTGTCTTCTAGCTTCCATGGTTTCTGCTGAGAAATCTACACATAGTCTTATTGGGTTTCCCTTGTATGTGATGGATTGTTTTTCTCTTGCTGCTTTCAAGATCCTCCCTTTCTCTTTGACCTCTGACATTCTAACTAGTAAGTGTCTTGGAGAATGCCTATTTGGGTCTAATCTCTTTGGGGTGTGCTGCACTTCTTGGATCTGTAATTTTAGGTCTTTCATAAGAGTTGGGAAATTTTCAGTGTAATTTCTTCCATTAGTTTTTCTCCTCCTTTTCCCTTCTCTTCTCCTTCTGGGACACCCACAACACGTATATTTGTGCGGTTCATATTGTCCTTGAGTTCCCTGATCCCCTGTTCAAATTTTTCCATTCTTTTCCCGATAGTTTCTGTTTCTTTTTGGAATTCAGATGTTCCATCCCCCAAATCACTAATTCTATCTTCTGTCTCTTTAAATCTATCATTGTAGGTATCCATTGTTTTTTCCATCTTTTCTACTTTATCCTTCACTTCCATAAGTTCTGTGATTTGTTTTTTCCATTTTTCTATTTCTTCTTTTTGTTCAGCCCATGTCCTCTTCATGTCCTCCCTCAATTTATAGATTTCATTTTTGAAGAGGTTTTCCATTTCTGTTCGTATATTCAGCATTAGTTGTCTCAGCTCTTGTATCTCATTTGAACTATTGGTTTGTTTCTTTGATTGGGCCATATTCTCAATCTTCTGAGCATGGACCGTTATCTTCTGCTGCTGGCGTCTAGTCAGCATTTAGTCAGATTTCCCTGGATGTCGGACCCAACAAGGTTGTAAGATTTTTCTGTGAAATCTCTGGATTATGTTTTTCTTATCCTGCCCAGTAGGTGGTGCTCGTGGCACACGTTTGTCTCATGTGTTTGGAATGGATCCCCCCCGGTCACCGATCTCCGCGGTCTGGGGATTTCCGATCCAATTCTCTCCATTGGTTCAGGAGCCACGCGTGGTGGGGGCATCAGCAGCCGCGGCTTGAGGGGACCCTATGGCTGGTCGCCGGCCGCAGCGGGCCCGGGGAATTCGCCACTGGAACAGGAGGTCGCCCGTGGGGGAGGGTTGTCGGTCACCGGCCGCCGCGGCCTGGGGAATTCCCCACCGGATCAGGAAGCCGCCCGCGTGGGGGGGCCACCGCGGCTTGGATAGCCCTCTGATCCGAGACTCGTAGCCGCGGACTCGAAGCCGAGACTCGAAGCCACCCACAAAAGAGGGGCGCCGGCCGCCTCAGCTTGGGAAACTTGCCTCTCCGAGTCTCTCAGCCGGCCCGGGAAGGAGGGAGGGAGTAGCTCTGGCCACCGCAGCTGCCGCTGCTCGGGAAATTGCGCGCCGCTCGGGAATCTCACCGCAGCCGAGTCTTGCAGTCAGACTAGCCAGTCCAGACTGGGGTACGCTGTGTGTCCATTCCCTGCCGTAGCCCCGGGAGCTGTTCTGCACTGTTTCAGTTCACCTAGTAGTTGCTTTGGAGGAGGAGGAACTAAGACGCACGTACCTTACTAAGCCGCCATCTTGGCCCCCTCCTTTGGATTATGTTTCTTAATCTGTTCTGCCAATCTGTATCTTTTAATTGGTAAGTTTAGTCTGTCAACATTCAAAGTTTTTATTGAAAATGCATTTCTTGATTCCACCATTTTATCTTTTTAATTTTATTTGTCAGATCTTTATATTCTTTTCCCTCTTTTTTGTTTGTATTCTTTAAGTTATCCTTAGTGGTACTCTTCAATTCTGTGCCCTCCTCCAGATCTCCCCCTGTCTTTTTTTTTTTTTTAAGGCAGCAGAACTCCTTTTAGTATTTCTTGTAGGGCCAGTCTCTTGTTGTCAAGACTTTCAGGACTTCTTTGTCTGTGAAAACTTTAATCTCTCCCTCAGTTCTGAAAGACAATTTGGCTGGGTACAGAATTCTTGGCTGGAAGGTTTTCTGTTTCAGAATTTTGGATATATCATACCACTGCCTTCTCACCTCCAGGGTGCTAATTGAGTAGTCTGAACTCAGCCTTATTTGGTTTCCCTTGTATGTAGTAGATTGTTTTTCTCTTGCTGCTTTAAAGATTTTCTGCCTCTCTTCAACATTTGACAGACTGATTAGGATGTGCCTTAGGGAAGGCCTATTTGGATTTATTCTGTTTGGAGTTCTTTGGGCTTCTTTGACTTGTATATTTATGTCCCTTATGAGGGTTGGGAAGTTTTCCCCCATTATATCCTCAACTACTCTTTCTAGCCCTTTATTCCCCTCTTCCCCTTCTGAGATACCAGTGATTCTTATATTTGTGTACTTTGCTTTTTCTATCATTTCCCTGAGTTCCCATCCAATTTTTCCCTCTTTTTTTTTTTTTTTTGCCACTTGCTGTTTTGAGTCTTTCAAGTCAATTATTCTCTCCTCTGTATATTTATTCTTTCTTCTGTCTCTTCAAAGCTGGTATTGTGTGCCTCTAGTACATTTTTTATTTGGTCAACAGAATCTTTAATCTCTGTGATATCCATTACTTTTCCATTTATTCTTTCAAATTCTTCTTTATGTTCTTCTACTGTCTTCTTGATCTCCTTTATGTCATTTGCTACCCACTTATTTTAAGTAGAGTTGTATGAACATCTTTGATTAGCTGTTCCAACATCTGTGTCTCATCTTATGTTTTAATTTGGTCATTAGGCAGGGCTATATCTGTCTGCAATGTGATATGCTTAATGATATTCTGCTGTCTTCATGGCATGTAAATATCTTGATTGGTTACTTTGGGAGTTGATTGCTTTCAATTGTCTAAGATCTTGTGTTTCCGGAATGGTTGTACAGCAGGGAGCAGGGCACATGGTGGGGCACTCAGTGTGGTGATTTGTTACAGTGCAGAAAAAGACACAGATTGGGGATGTTACACTGATGCTTGTGAACATGGGCACTCAGTGGCCAGGGAAGATGCAGCTATGCAGGTAAGCAGGCGTAAGCCTGCTGTGTGCTGGTCTAAGGCATTGGGCCCTTTGTGCGCATGCATAGACCTGAGGAAGCAGGTCAACATCATGCCTTCATAGATTGGAGGCAGATGTGACTCAGCTGTGCAGGTTGGCCCTTTCTCAGAGCCAGGAAGTATGGCTGAGGGCCATGCACATGCATGATTCTAGGAATGCTGCAAACTGAGGTTTCTAGAGATGAATGACATGACTGGAGCCCCATGCACATACATGGGCATGTGAGTGCATAAACAGATGCACAGAGCTTAGGTGGGGTGGAATGAGGCTGTGCAACACTATGGGCAGGGGCAGGGGTAGCCTAGGTATGGAGGTTAGTACCCGCAGCCTTTATGTGCTGGCAACAGTCTTCAGGGAACAAGAAGGGGGAAGTAATGCTTGGGGGGGGGGGTGCAGGAAAGCTTGGTTGAGGTATACTTGGGGTGGGGGGGTGGGGCAGGTATGTGCACTGGAAGCTGGTGGGGTGGGGGTGCTTGGAGCATGGGGAAAGGGAGGGGGTGATGGGGTTCAGGTGCATGGGGTGTGAGGTGAGTCGCTGGTCATGGGGCTGTGCTGGTGAGGGTAGAACGCCTAAGGAACACAGCATGGCTTGCTTCCTAGTCCCCGGCTCCAGTCTGTGCACTCCCACGGGCCCCGTGGCTCAACGCTTCCACTCCAGGCTCCAACTTTCTGCCTCTCAGTTCCTCAGTCTCTGCAACCAGGACTCCCCATTGTTGTGCAGAAGCTTTCCCTAGGTCAGCCGCACTCCTGAATCACCACCTCAGTCACCCTCCTGTCCCTTCTCTAACTTTTCTGTGGAGCAGGGCTGATCTCAAGCTCTCAAATACACATCTCAATGAAAAGTAAGAGAAAATGTAAACTCAAGTGTTCAAGGATAGTGTTGAATCAACCAAGCTTTACTAGTATATACTTTACTGACAGTTGTCTATTATGAGAACATAATGGTAATAAGATGACACTCCAGTACTCAGTGGCTTAGGCTTTAATGAATAATTAAAAAAACAAGTAAAAGAGGGAAAAAGAAATTGCCAGCATGGAGACATGGATGATGTTCTATGGAAACAGATAGGAGAGAACCACTTAACATTTTGTTGTTAGGTTGTCTGTTGTGACACAGCCATTTTATACTAACCCCCCATACTTGAGTCACACATGAACAAAGGTATTTGTTTCAGTGGCTTTTCTTATTTCATGACAATATTCTTAACATACAGTGTAACTTATCTTCAATACAAACACTAGGTTAAATTTAAAAGTAATTTGTATAATTTTTTTCACATTTTACCTACAACTTTCATTTTGAAAATTTCAAATAAATTGAATTTCTCTCCTATATCAACACTGCTGCATTCAGGTTATTAAAGCTATAAAGAAGACATTAACACTATGATCATGAATACAATCCAACTCAATATCTCCAGTCCCCACACTCTGTAAAATGATGTATCCCTCAAGTCAAATTGATTGTCAGCAATGAACAGTAACCACACTCTAAAATAAATGTATTTGGTTACACTATATGTTTTGATTTGTATACCATATCTTATAGATTGCTTCCATACATCATCCTTCCTTACAGTCAAGAGTATATTTTATCTATGGCATTATCCATTTTCCAAACACTTCAAAATCCAAGTCTCCAACCTGAAATCACATATATTAAATACTTTGGGAACATACTAAACTGACAGACTGAGTAAAGTTCCTAATTTTTAAAAGAAAATAGCGAAATTGATTTTGTATAAATTGAGTGCTCATCTTTGGATATACTGCTAACGAGGCTTTCCCTGACCCAAACAAGTACTTCTGGAGAATAAATTTGGCTCCTTGCCTCAGGTCTTATATTAGTCCTGTAGACCATGCCTATTTCCTCAAAATGATTAGTTCTAACAAATCTTTAGAAATGTGCACACGATTAGATTTTTTTGCAGAATGTATAACACACCCTAATGCCAATTATTGCATTAACACATTTTCAAATCTGTATAATCCAACTATCACACTCAACCTTTAGGGGACTATGCCTGGCAGTGACTTATCTAGACCATGTATTTGTTAGTTTTTAAATAAATTAACCAAAGAAAACCATGGAATTTATATCTGCTTTTTCAGAAATAATATTCTAATACCAACTGTTTCACCCCATTTAACAATCCCAACCCCATTTCACTCTCTGTTGAAACTGCATCCAGTCCTTTGTTGGCATCTCTTTAAAAGCTCCCACCATTTGGCAAATGAAAATATGAAGGTGACCACAAGACCATACTCCCAGGATCAAGGCTTATAAATGCACCTTAATCTTTGCAGTAAAACAGCTGGGATCCAATAGCTTAGATTTTTCTCTTTTACATTTCTGGTCAGACTGAATATACTTTCTTCAAATAAATGGGAAAGGAAAAAAAGCCACAGGAAGCAAGAAGCTAAATATCAGCAGAACCCAGAATAAAAGGGAGAGACTAGGAGACACAGCCATATGCCTGGCCATGCGACAAGCTAAAGACACAGAATCGCCACCTGCTGGGCCCAGAACACCACAATTTTTGAAGGAAAACCTCACTTAATGATGCTTTTATTTAGAATATTTCCAGGCCTCAAACCATCAGGCTTCCCTCTGACTCACCTCCCATACTCAACACAACCCCAGAGGTGGGCGGTTTGGCTACCACAGAAATTATCAAAGAAAAAAAGAAAATGAAAAAGAAGGAAAAAAAAAAAGAAAGAAACTATCTGTTCCAGCACACACAAAAAATCAACAAACAAAAACCTGGAAGGATGACATCAACGGAACTAAATATTTTAGGAACTGGAAGAAACGTGTTGCTTCTGTTAAGAGAGATGCCAAGCATTTCCAAACAGGCTTTCTCCTGGAAGAAGGTGGAAACGTGTCCCCAACAGAGCAAAGCGAATCCCAACTCCGAGCAGACACCACAGAGTTGGGGCTTAAATGCCCAAGGATCAGGATTTCAGTCTGTGAGCTGTGCAGTGGAGCAGACTGCTTTCTTCTCAGTAAGACAGGTGGCGGACCTGCTGAGGCTGTTGCAGAAGTGGGGGTGAAGCTATAAAGGGAACTGCAGAACCTCCCAGCAAATGCCAGCCGCCACTCCTATACAGTCACTTGTGCAGCATTCTCAATTCTGTCGCACAAAGAAAACCTTGCAGTCAGTGGAGGCCAGAGGTGGGAGGCTGGAGAATGAGCAGTCCCTGCCCCTCCTGGGCCTCACAGAATAACCAGTGGAGTGGTTACTCCTAGGTGCCCTGGGGTGTTGTGTTTCTAAAGCCCCTGAAATCTGTTGCCTTATCTTTAGGGAGCCCCCAGGGGCTGGGTTATTCCCTGTAGGAAAATGTGCCTACTGTCTCATCTCTACTTACATGGCTCCAGGGTACCTGGGCGCCTGCCTCCTGCTGTACTGAGGTGGTAATGGGGAGGAGAGAGGGCGCAAGTGGATGAAGCCCAGGCTTTGCAGAAGTACGGAGGGAGTCAGCAACAACATCTAATGCAATTCAGCCACCATCTGAAGTGTGGCCCTCAGAGAACGACCTCATCCTGAAGAAAGGAATTAAAAAAGACTATCAAGATAAGTGGATCCCATCTGAAAGGAGGAAATATGAAGACACTGAAAACATGTGAATTGATATCCTCAATAATATCTGAGAGGATGTTGCATGCATTAATTAAAAGAACAGCCAGATAAATCTTGAGAAGTGAACAAAGAACAAGAGAAAGTTCTTAGAAATTTGGAACATAATGGTGAAAATGAAAATTGAATAGGGAATAGTGGAATGCACACTGCTTAAAAATTTTTGTGATTTAGAAAACCAAGCAAAGAAGTCTCAGAAAGATTTTGAGTCATTTATTTGGATTTGTAATTAATTTCCTCCTATTTCCAGGCCAGTTTTGTGGTTACAGTATAAAATCTCAGGACTGTCTACTCAAATGCAGAGTGTTTATTCGTAGTCTAAAGTAAACGCCCCTGAGTGGGGAGGCTCAGGGTCCCTAAAGAGAAAGGTAAAGCAGAGGGAAAGCCCTAGCAAAGTGGAACAGGAAGAAAAGGCACAATTCTTTGGACCCTGGAATCTGTGGAAAGGGGAAAAGAAAAAGGTGTGTTGAAGAGACCAGCGCATACTCTCCTGTTTTCCCCTCTTGGTTTGGAACTAGGAATGGTGAGGTGCTACCATTCAGATGGACATGGGGCGTGGGGGAGCTTGTGGACATGGCATGGGGGACACTTCAAACCAAGAGAAGCCCCTCAGGAGCCCCATCAGAAGGTGGGCAAGAGCACAGAAGAAGCAGAGGGAGAAGGGCAGAGAGAAGACCCAGTCCTCGTGGCTCCCTGGGACACAGTGTGATGCAGGGGATGCAGTTTGACACAGGAGGGATTCCATTCTTTATAGAGGCACAAAGACCAGCTGAGGCCACAGGCTGAGAGGGGCCATCGATGGCCAGCGGCATTGGAGGGTCAGCAGGCAACAGGCAGTGGGGCGCTGTGGCATGCCGAAGGCCAGGTGGGGCCCAACGCTCCCAGCAACACCATTCGCCGTGCCTCCAGCATGCCCAGACATGGCCTTGGAAAAGGAGATGAGAAGGAGCAGGACAAGCACTGTGGAGAAGATGAACTTTGAAACGATTATACAGTCATTCCAGGCAGAGTGTTCAGTCTGGAGGAGTCAGAGACTCCATTAACAATTCATGTATTTTCTCCCGCTGCCATCTGGGAGGAATTTTGTGAGGAATCAAAGAGCCTCCATTGTCTACACATCTGACTGTATGTGCTAATTTACAACCCTGGCACATAAACATGAATCAGAATTACATGAGTACCCATTTGCTATAAATGGTAAAGCATGATAAATAAGAAACAATGGTGAAAAACAAACAAACAAAAAAGACAGTGGGAAAAGTTCAATATCAATTGTAGTGATTTTATTGAGCTTACATAAATATAAAAACTTTTAGATGTGTTTAAACTTCGATTTTCAATCAGTACAAGCTTTCAGTATTGTGTTATAGCAACATTCATTAAAGCTTTTGAAAGTATGCACAGTTGTAACCCAGAAGTTCCAGCTTTAGAAAAAAACCTGTCATTTGCTGAACAAAGCTTTTAGATGTAAATGAGAATTTTCAAATACTCTTGGCTAGTTGTTATCCTGTTGCAAGTGTCTGCCCTCTGAAATATAAACACAGATGCACAGGGAGCCCCAGCAACACTCTCCATATCTTCCAATATTTGGAGAGATTAAAATGATTTCCATCATTGCTTTCTCCACCAACAAAATGGCTGTTCATCTTGTTTGCTTCTTGCTAAACTACATCCTAACTGTATATTAAGATTTATTATTTTATTAAGTGAAGGTAATTCTGTAAAGAGTTGTTGAGGTAAACATGTATCTATTTTTTATCCCAATCCATGTGATTAACTAAAATGTTCATAATTTTAGATTGTGGTTTCGCTTAAAATACATTGCTAGAATTCTTAACATCTGGCTCTGGGTATTTGTCCATTCAGGAATCTTCAGTAAACCCACTTCAGAATATACACTCCATTTTTACAATATCATAAAAGACTAGTCTTGAACTGGTATTCATATTTTGATAAAGCAATGACATATATAGCACTGCAGTTAGGGAAAAACTGTTTTTAGCCTCTAGAATTCAGAAACCATGCTGTGGCTCTACAAAATGGACTTGTAAGTGGAGAAAATAATTGCCCATCATTAAGAAAATGATCTTCTAAAGATAATTAATCCTTATGAACATTTCTGAATAAATTCTTCTGAAGACCTTTAAAAGATTGTAAACGCTGGGCTTAGGTTTGAGCTAGAAAGATGATTTTCCTGCATGAGAGGTAGAGATATAATTTGAATTATTTGGGAGAATCCACAAAACAGGACGGGAGGTGATGAATTGCAGAGGAGCTAGAAAACTCATCCGAAGAAGGAGAATACCTCATATGCTTTCTCTGGTGTTTGGTGTCAGTAGAAATTACATGAGTCCAAAGGACAGCTTGGCTGACACCTTATTAAGGTAGGAAAGGGGAACTTCTAACGCAGAGTGAAGTTTCAATACAGCATCTAAACAAAGATCTTGATTTGGCTTTTACTGTGTATATTCATTTATGCAGTGGAGTTTACCAGCTATTACTGCTATAAGAGCAAAGTCTATAAATGTTTTATTATTAACGAATTTGCTCATAAACAGATCAGCTCAGGGTACTCACGGGTGCATGGCACTCACCAGGACAGCCCTGCCTATCCCAGGGCCTCGTCTGCCCTGGGGAGCCTGGAAACTGCACATGGAGGGAGAGGAGGACCCAGGGGCTAAAGGAGCAAAACCTGGTGGGTGGGAGCAGGTGGGAGCTTCGGTTTGCCTCCCCTTTACTTCCTGCCCTTCCTTCTTTCTCCACTTGTCACCCTTACCCTCCTCTTCTCTGTCACTTTTCTTCAGAGTTCAGGATTATTGAAAAAATTATAATAACTTAAATGATTGATTAATCCTGCTTTGTCAATAGGGTAGCTTCTATCCACTAATGAACATTGAGCATTTGAAATGTGGCTAGTTCAAATTGAGATGCGCTATAAGGGTAAAACACACTCTGGTTTCTTAGACTTAGCATGAAAAAAGAAAGTAAAATGCCTCAGTATTTTTAATAATGATTCCATGTTGACTGAATAGCATTTAGGATATATTCGTTTAAATATTGCATATTAAAAGTAATTTCACCTGTTTATTTTTCCTGCTCTTAATATGGACCCTGGAAAATTTGAAATGACACGTGTCCCCTCTCACGTTTCTATTGGGCAGCTCTGTTTGAATTGATGCTGTTCACTATTTTCTTTCTCTCCGTGGTTCCTATATCCCTGAAACTTGAGTTATCTTTTTGCCTTTCTCTTTTTACACTTTTATTTATTTTTTAGTGGTATAGGTGATCAGAAAGTGCCGTGCACTGCTGCATGTTTCCTCTCCTGCCCTTCACCCCTTGTGACCCCACCTGGGATTGACCAGCTCCCAGGGCGGCTGCTAACATTCTCCAAGCCCTCCTCACAGGGGCTGTGACATGTGGAGGGAACCACAAGGATCCCCAGGTGAATATTACTGAATCGGGAGCCTTGAGCAGCATCATGGTGCAGTCCTCTAGCTCAAGCCAAGAAGAATTAGTTACCAAAAGGGTGTGTTTTTCTTTTCTTTTTGGCTGACATTTCCACTGGATGCCTAGAGCCCAGTGACAAATGCTTAAATTGATTTCCTCGATGATAAGGTTCTGATGATTGTGTGAATCAAGACAGAACTGAGGTGAGTAAAGGAAGGTGTAGCTTCATTTCAGCCTCTTTCCACCCCCTGTCATTACCTGACCCCTACACTGTGCCTTAGGCAGACAGCATCTGGGGCATTAGAGATAGGAGTTCCAAATTCTAGTCCTGCAACTGCAACCACCTTAATGAAACAACCCCCTTTCCTATTAGAGTTTTAAATTACGAAGCAAATGGAAGGACATATGACCCTTTCAAGTTTGCATAGTTTAGGGTCACAAAGTCTTCACCAAACTCTGAGGAGGAAGTTAAGTTGTATATGGGCCAAACTGAAACTCCCATTGTGGGTAATGAACCCCTTCTAATCTAATCGATTGGAATTTTAAACCTTATCTCAGCTCTCACTGCTTTTCTTTTTAACTTGGAAGACATTTTCCGGACTTCAGGTTCCCTGTTTCAATTCTAGTGCTTCTCATAACTACATCTAAATGTTTTTCATCCAACTATAAATCTGCATCTGATAACTTGGCACCCAATTTCCTCCCTCATCTGGATTCAACTCTTCTTTACAAGTCTAGGCCCTTGCATAGAATCCAGTATTATAGGTATTCACAAAATATCAAATTGATCAATTGATGGAGTGGTTCTGATTTAGAGAACTATCTCTGCTGCTTTTTTGATAATAGTAGAAAGCTATCTTTGACAAATTCTTGAAATACTGAATTACAAGAATTTAATATTATGAGAAAACAGTTCTCTGATGAAGGCCAATAGTTATCATCTCTTTGAAATTTTATTTACTTAGCTGTTTTATTTGTTCATGTGACAGGCACTGCACAATTTCCTTTCTGTACTTATAAAAATTAGGCCAAGTAATAAACCTATTTTCTTCCCGGGCAATGAGTGGGCTGTGGTATCTTTTCTTCAATAACATTCGATTTCTTCACATTCATTTAGACAATTTTATTGTCTACTCTTCCAGAACCACAGCCATTTCGTTTTCAAACTTCTTTCAATAAGAATTTTGTGTGAAATTAAAATGTCTGAGAAAAGAATAGAAGAACATGTCACAGAGGTGCTGATGTGCCAAGTATTGTGCTATGTCCCTGCACATATTTCCCGTTATCCTCATGGAACCCTGCTAGACGTGTTGTGGCATCCCAGTTATATATGAGTAATCTGAAGCTTATAAGGGTCAAATTGCTCCTTTAAAGTACCTTCACAAGTAGGAATCAATAATCAACACCATGTTCCTGGCTATATAAATGCTCAATTTCCTGCACTTTTTGGCTTACCTAGAACCACTGAAGCACCTTTCTTTCCAGTTATGTCCTCCCCATATAATGGGTTAATTTCTCTCATGCATATTCTCCTTGAACACCTACTGTATGCCAGGCAGGCCTTAAAAAGAAGAATCACATAGGATACCTTCCTTTAAGGTAAGCAAATAATTTCAAAACAGCAACCAATGTGCTAATCTTAAAGGATTATTTTAGCAGAGATAGTCTGGCAACAAATACTTTTCCTCCACTTCATTCTCTAAATTCAGAATCCAGAATTTCCCTACCCACTCCATTTCAAATAATCAGGCCATTTCTCCATCTCACACGTGGGTTTGTCTAATTTGTCTTTTTTTCAGTTTGAATGTTGGTATTTCCATGACAGAGTGTAATAAAATGATGAGGGTGGAGAGAAGTTTTCACCTTCAGTCTTGATATCTGAGAACCTCACCCTGGGCTCTTATCATCAGAGCCTCTTCCCTCCATTGTAGTCCATGTTCTGTACAAGGGTCAATATTGTATATACACTCTACGGAATAGCACAGAAAGCAGGGTTACCCCTGCAGACCTGTCACCTCCCCTAGACTCACAGGACAAATGGAGGGAGGGGGTAACTGAAACTTAGAAAGTGAGAGGTTCATATAAAGTAGCTTCAATGTGCCATGACCTTTTAAGGAAACTTCCAGACCCAAGCTACCTTGCAGGGAATGTCACAGGAAAATAAATACGCTTACATCTTCATGTCACCATTCTCTCTCCAGGGCTCTCCAATTATCTAACACATTTGTAAGCCAGAGAGGAATGGAGATCTGATGACGTAGTCTGTACAGGGGAGTCTCCATTGTGGAAAAGTGGAGAGCGGCTTGGGAATGATGAATATAAGCTATCATTGCTGCTGATTCATCCTGTCTTGCGATTAGGTGACACAATGTGCCAAAATACCCTTTAACTCTGAGTAAGCAGTGAGGTAAGTCCCTTCCCTGGTGCTCAACTTAAAGAAAAGTATTCCAAATGTTAAATATCCACAGTTTCTCTATGAAATTCTTCCTAATTTTATGTAAAGAAGAGCAGTACTGTGTTAGTTAGATTCAGTTGTCAAGTTGGCCAGGTGAGCATACCTAGTTCTGTTGCTGCGGACACAAACCAATGGTACCTGAATCTCATCTGTTGCTAATTACATCTGCAGTCGGCTAGGAGGCGTGTCTGCTGCAATGAGTGACATTTGACTTAATTGGCTGGTGCTTAAATGAGAGAACGCAATGTAGCACAGCCTAGCAGCTCAGCATTCCTCATCTCAGCACTCGCAGCTCAGCCCAGGCCTTTGGAGATGCAGAAAGAAGTCACCCCGGGGAAAGTTGTTGGAACCCAGGGGCCTGGAGAGAAGACCAGCAGAGACCATCCTGTGCCTTCCACATAAGAAAGAACCTCAGTGGAAAGTTAGCTGCCTTTCCTCTGAAGAACCAACAAAATAAATCCCCTTTTATTAAAAGCCAATCCATCTCTGGTGTGTTGCATTCCGTCAGCTAGCAAACTAGAACAAGTACTTATGAATTCCAGAATTACTTCATGTTCAAAAAGAAAATTCAGACTTTAAATATCACCACTGGTTGCCAGTCAAAGATCCACAATTTAATTCTAATTGGGTGCTAGAGACTACAGTAAAAATACCTATTGACCTTGGCCCAATGCTTTAATTTAATATAAAATATCATTGCACTCCCCAAGTAATGCAGAGCACTAGCTTCTGGAAGAGCAACTCCTGCTCCTTTCTCTTTCCAGTTGCTTTAATTCAAAGAAACCGACTTTACCCTCTTCCCCATCCTTAACCCATACACTTGCATTCTTTTTATTACCAAAGGAATTCGTATATGAAAATCTGTGTTCAATGTGATTTCAGAAGACTATTGTGTCATCTATTACATCTAATCCCAAATTACAATCCCACTGTGTCTAAATATGTAATATCCTGTTTCTTTTTACGTCCTTGGTGTCCTTCAGACTATCTGTGTCATTTAGAAGGCTAATACATTCCTTGCACTTGGAATGAAGAGCGAGCGACCAGCAACCATGAAGGCAGAAAGAATCAATCAAGAGATATTTTAGGTTTGGTGGTCTCTGTCAGCAAGGGGTGGAGCAGTGGGCAGGAAAAACTCCACTCAGGTAGGGATCTTGAGCCGGGAGCTGGAATTGGCCACGGCAAACAGCTGCCACGCCACACCAGTGGGCTAGGCCGGAAGGGACGCAAAGGTAGGGAAGCCACGCGGGTCCTGGAGCCGCGCCACGCACCTAACGCTGAGATGGGGCGGAAGACCACGGCCACATGGACGACGATGCCTACAGCAGCCACAGCGGAGTGGTCAGAGGGGATCCCAAGAAGTTCTAGGACTTGGGCATGACCCGGGATCCTCACCTGCCCAACTCGCTTCACAAGCTGGGTTTCAAGGATGTGATCGCTGAGTCCGTCTCTACACACCTCTTAGACAAAGTGTGGATCTGCAGCCATGCCCTCTTTGAAATCAGCAAATACATGATCTACAAGTTCTCCAGTTTTCTGGCGATTCCCGTGGCCTTCGCTATGGGAATTCTCTGTCTGCAGATGTGGATTCTAATGCAGTCTGAAAAGACCTGCCTGCAGTGCAGACAACATGGAAGAGTGAGACAGATGGTGCCCTTGTCCCATGTGTCCAAGCATAGGACGCATCTTCTCTTCTGTCAGCCTGTGAATGAGCCATGACTGATCACCTCAACACCAGATGTACTGTCAGAACCTGAATCACCATTCCTTTGAATATCCTCATCTGTGACAAATCTTCATTGAATGAAGAATATTTTATTTTCAAAATTGTCAGAATATAATATATTGAAGGATAATTGAACTGGGATACCACTGGGGACCAAGGCTAATGAATGATTACATTATAAAACTCATATCTTCTGCAAGGTAGATACAAAATATAAATTTCTAAACTGCCTTAGGCCTGAAAAAGGCTCTCATGTTTGTTCCTTAAAGATCTACCACTCACTCATTCGGTACATAGATTCTGTATGTTAGTTCAAGAGTCGATCAGTCTCATGACTTTATAGTTACATTTTGTATTTAAAATGTTTTCTAAGACTGGATATGATGATGAGGCAAAATTATTTGCAAAAATAATAAAAAATATCAATATTTATTTTAATAAATCATATAATCTTTTCAAAAGCTATTGGCTGTTTGTTTTAAAGTATAAATATACACATCCAGTCATTTCTAAAATCTTTTAATTTTTAACAAGAATACATATGATTTTCCTATTTCTGAACAGTATTGATTAGTTTCAAAGTGAATTTTTATTGACATTTGCCATTACCTTTGTTTCTAAGAATCAAATTTTGTACCAAGCCAGTCCAGGCTTCATATACAACAATGTTGGTTCTTTTAATTTGGGGATGGGGGGCTGGGTCGTCAAGGAGATCTCTTTGGTATCTATAGTAGACTTTCTAACACCACTTTAAATAAAGATGTTTAGTCATACAAAATCTCAAAGTAAAATATTAAAATTTTCCTTTGGTTTGACAGTGCAATATTTACATTACACAGTATCTCCTACTATGCACTGGCAATTCTTACCCTACAAATTACTTGAGATTATTTTTACCTGAAGTAGCAGGACTCTATTGCAGTACAGTCCTCTTATTTTCGTTAATGAATTTTGACAATCCACATGTAAACATGATAATTTACATAGTGCTGCAACTATAAATATTTATGTACCTACTGTAATATTATTACGATGGGAAAAATTTTAAATATTTCTAAATATTTTATATACAGGAATATAATAGAGGAATGTAACAATTACTTCCTGATACTGCTAATTCAAACAAGTTTTATCTCAAAGTGCATGAATCATTTATTTCTTATTCTCGAGCAAGGACACAGCTGGGACAGAATTTCAAATCATTAAACAGCACACACTAAAGGCATTCTCTGATTTTTCAATTATATAATATTCATATACAAGAAGGGAAACTATCAGCTTTCTTGAACAATATTAAGTAAAAAGTGCAAAACTCAAAGATTTCTTCTTCCCCCATTGGGGTACAAAATTGTCACAATCTAATTATTGGCATCATGCAGGTCATTTAAAATCAAGCCAAGTTCTTATCATAAATAGGTATGGTAAATCAGGATACTTCAGATCTCTGTATAATGATAAAACCTGAACTGAAACTATTGAGTGTTTTGTACAACAATTGTGGAAACATATTTGGTATGAAAATTCAACTTTAAAAATGTATATAGGAACCCATTTAAAAACTAGACACACTATGTTATAAAATAGGTAGGTAGTAGTTTAGCTTAGTTTTTCCAACTGTAAAGTGTTAGCAAGGTAATAGTATTTATAAATGTTTATCTATATAAGGCATTAAGACTTTATGTAGATGTTGTAGTTTGGCAGCAGCTGGAATGCAATATACCAAAAATGGAATGTCTCTTAAAAAGGGGAATTTAATAAGTTACAAGTTTACAGTTCTAAGGACATGCAAATCCCCAAATTAAAGCAAGTTTATAAAAATGTCCAAACCAAGGCACCATTAAAATGCTACCTTCACTCAAGAAAGGCCAATAAGTTCACCATTCCTCTCTCAACTGGGAAGGCATGTGGTAAATGTGGTAACAGTCTGCTAGCATTCTCTTCTGGCCTCTTGCTTCATGGAGCTCCCCAGGGGCATTTTTCTTCTTCATCTTCAAAGTTTGCTGGCTGGTGGACTCTGGTTCTTTGATCATTCTGCCTTACTTCTACAGCTCTCTCCTCATTCTCAAAAGGAACTCTCTCAAAAATGTCTCCTTTTATAGGATTCCAGTAAATGAATTAAGACCCGATAGAATGGGTGGAGACACATCTCCATCTAATCAAGTTTAATACCCACAATTGATTGAGTCACATCTCTGTGGAGATAACCTAAAATCAAGTTTGCAACCTACAGTACTGAAAACAGATTAGAAGAAACCGTTGCTCCACAAGGTTGGTTAGGATTCAAATATGTCTTTCTTAGGGTACATAAATCCTTACAAATCAGCTCTGTAAATATTACAGAAAATCAGCAGATACCTCTGTTTTCCAAAATCATGTAATGACATTTTTAGAGCTTTGAAAATTCATCATTTCTCATGAGTCAGGAAAAGAGGTTTTACCTCAACTGTATGGTGTGGATCCAGTTCAACTGGCACCTTTTCAGTTTTAAAATTCAGAGGACTTAGGTGCATGAAATTCTCCTGGAAGTGGTGATATAAATTAATAAATATATGTTCAAATATTCTTCTTACTGCCACGGCCAGAAACAACCCTAAAAAGTCTATGATGTAGCTATTCTTATTTGAGTGTATAAGTAGACCTAAGCTACATAAAAAGAATGTTAAAAGGAAAATATCCTTGCAACTCTTGCCTTTCTACCATTTTCACAAAATATTCCATATCCCAGATATACCTACTCTGGGCCTGCGGCATTGGCGATAGAGGCTACAGACCCGGGGCCCTCAAGGGAAGAAAACCTGCGCAGGGGCCACCCACTCGCATCCCGCACTCCCTCCCGCGCTCCCGCACGGGGCGGGGCCTCCCTGGGTCAGTTCCCCCGAAACACACTGAGTAAAGTGTTCTCTGGATCCTCCCCAAGAAGCAGGAGCAGACTCCGGAGAGATGCTCATGGAGGCCTCAGAGCCGGCACAGCGAGCTGCTGGGTAGGGAGCCCCTGCCCCTCCTGATGGACCTCTCAGACCTCCCGCCCTTGGTCCCAGGACTGAGCCTCGCGAGTCGCTCCACTCGGTCCCGCTGATGGTGAAGGTAGATGAGGGCCCTGCGAGGACGCACAAGCCGCCCTCCCCTCGCGCCGGGCGTGTGAAGGGAGGGCTAGGGCTCTTTGGCACCCCCAGGCGCTTCTGGACACAAGGCCGATTTCTGGGTTCCTTGAGCACTGCCTATTTAACCTCCAAGAATACGTGCGTCTTCCTTCCCCCTTTTAGTTCCGGTGGACTCCTGGGTGAACAGAACCTGGGGGGACAGCATGCGCCGCTCCCCAAGTTCCCAGGAGCCGGGACCCCGCGGGAAGCGCCGCCACTCCCGAGAGCGCCCCCTTCGCTTTCCCCGCTCGGTACAGCCACCAGGTCGGAGGCAGGAGGCAGGAGGCCACCGCACCCGGCCAGGGCCCTCGAAGCTCCGCGTGGGCGCTGCAGCATCCTCAGGAAAACTCTGGAAATCTCCCAGGAGGCCGGCCGCCTTGGAAGGAGGCAGCTCCAGCTCCAAGTAACAGAAGCGTGCGTGCAATGGCAGCTCCCCCTCCAGCCCCGAGCAGTTAGTGGGAGCCCGGGTCCCACTGACCCGCGTCAACGCGGGAACCAGGGCAGAGCCTCACCGCCCACCCGGGCTCGGGAAGGAAGGTCGCTAAGCGGCGGCCTGAACCCGAGCAACGGTTGGGGGCCGGGGGTACCCCCACCTTGAAGGTTAGAGGGTCTCAAGGGGACCCTCTGTCCTTGTCCTTCCCGGCTGATGGCGCAGATGTTGGGTTTCACCTACAAGGCTTCTGCAGTATCTAAGGCGAAAGTCTTTATGAACTACCTTCATTGATTCGGTTATTTTAATTTACACATTAACGTTGTAAAGGGAAAATTCATGTTGTAGACTATTAAATGAAAAGCAGAATTACTCAAATGTTTAAAAATAAATGCAAATCCTGTGCAAACTGGCTAAATTAAATGAAACTTAAATACATAGACAATAAATAAAGTTAACCTAATCAGTTTACAAAAAAATGCATATGGTGCAAAAGTATCTTAAAGAGGAGAAGAGTTGTTTAAAGACAGTTATCTATAAAACAAATTTATTTCTGTTTACATATGCTTAAGAGAACAATATTTACTTTTCTAGTAAAAAGACATCCTATGTAGAAATATGCTTATATTCTAAAAAAGAATGATGGGAAAAAGGTGTTAATACTCATTTCTGTCATTTTGATCAGAACTTGCTATTGTTTCTTTCCTATCCCATGCACTTTTTCAGTAAGTAATTTCTAGCAATATGTTCTCTGGTTATAACTCTTGTTCTATATAGAGGGTAATTGGGTCACAAATTCTATCCATATGACTGTTTCTTATTAATAAAAATTCTAGTTGTATAATCATGCAGACTTTTCTGTGGTGTAGATTTCCTGTGGTAAACCATTTGTAAACAGATTAGAGCTTTGTAACAGTTTCTTACTCTAAGAAGTAAAGTATTTCTGGTGATTTCATTCTCCAGGGTGAGAATTCTCAGAACCATCCTTCTGTGGATGTGTTGCTGGATTTCAGCTTCTAGGTTCTTGGCTGCAACTTGAGAACAAGAGCACAACACAGATAGAGCAAAGAGGTAGAAATTTGGGGTGCACACGCAGAGAAGGAGCAGGCACTTATCTTCACTCTCTCAAGAAGATAAGCGTGAGGGGCCCCTAACATTAGGACCATCTGCTTTTATTGCTTTGCTTCACTGACTTCTCTCCCCCTTCCTTGTTCCAGGTCTTTCGTTTTACTCTTTGTGTAGACAGTACAGTTGGTGGGTCCTTTAGTTTCACCCTTCTCCATATGTACATAACTCACTTGGGTGAGAGTCCTTTGGCTCCAGGTAGGTTGGCTGCTGCCGGGTGTGTCTTGTAAGTGCAGCCACTGGTAGTGTCTGTACTGGACACTGGCCCTACTGACCTTGATTAACCATCCTTGTTCAAGGGCTCCTTCTTGATTTTTTTCTCTCCCCTCTCACCCTCTTCTAGCTTGCCTCAGATGGAGAAAATAAATAGGATTTTCTGCCTCCAAATTAAGGCCATTTTGATTTGTGGTGTGATAGACATTGAACATTTGAAATAAGGAAGAGAGAAATTCATCAAGGAGAAAATGGGAGGGCAGAGACAGGGAAGGGTGCAGGACTAGGAGGCAGGGCAGGAGGAGCATATGAACATTCTAACTGCCTGCCTTGGCCTCTGGGACTTACTCCCCTGGTTCTCCAAACACATTGTGATGATTATTTTCATTTCCTCATCTTGGCTTCTGTTCTAGTTTGCTGGCTGCTGGAATGTAACACACCAGAGACAGATTGGCTTCCAATAAAAGGGGATTTATTTTGTTGGTTCTTCAGAGGAAAGGCACCACTGAGGTTCTTTCTTACATGGAAGGCACAAGATGGTCTCTGCTGGTCTTCTCTCCAGGCCCCTGGGTTCCAACAACTTTCCCCTGGGTGTCTTCTTTCTGCATCTCCAAAGGCCCGGGCTGAGCTGCTAGTGCTGAGATGAGGAATGCCAAGCTGCTTAGCAGTGCTACATTGCAATCTCTCATTTAAGCACCAGCCAATTAAGTCAAACATCATGCATTGCAGCAGACACGCCTCCTAGCTGACTGCAGATGTAATTGGCAACAGATGAGGTTCACGTACCGTTGGCTTATGTCTGCAGCAACAAGACTAGGTATACTCACCTGGCCAAGTTGACAACTGAATCTAACTAACACAGCTTCTTTATCAGCCACCGTTTATATATTATGGATCTCTGCCTCATTTGCCTGTCTACCTTGATGATCTTACCATCCTTTTGGCTTCAACTAAAATCCTCTAACTCATGTCTTCAGCTAGAAGACATTTATCCCCACCTTCCACACTGGTATTTCTAAATACCTATCGGATACATACAGTGAAATGTTCTCTAGGCAGTTCATTCTTAACTCACTCATCGTGGTCTTCAATATCTTCACCCCATCCCCACCTACAATCCTCTTCAAGCCCCTGTTTCCTTTTTGAAAATAATTTGCAATAAGTTTAAATTCTACTTTTATTTTTGCCTAATATTTATGTCAAAAGAAGCAACCTAATTAATAACAAATCTACAATAACAATGATAGACTCAGTACAGAGTCAATATTATTTTTAACTGAAAGATAATTCATATACAGTCTGCAAACACGGCCTTTATAGTTTTCCCCTGTCACCTCCTGATATTCTGTTCTGGGGTGGCAGGTCCAAGGCAAAGGACCAACAGTAGATAGCATATTGTCACAGCTCTGGATCAAGAGCTCAGATCAGTCTCCTCAATTTTGTTGTAACCTCTCTGGGGCCAGGAGAAGGACTCATCACACTATGGAGAACTGGCGGAGGTACTATTTGCTCAATCCTGCTCTGTGGCCTGCAGCCCCTGGACTGTGGGTCTCTGGACTTCCCCACCCTGCTCAGGTCATGGCTAAACCCTCCCTGACTGACTTTGACCTGCTGCCTCCTCCAGCCGGTTATTGCAGTGATGTTCTTCAGGGTCCAAGTCAGCTCCCTCTTTCCTCAGGATACTATCCTCAAATATATATTCTGAAGACAAGTATAGGGCTTCCTAAACCTTGGGACATGAGCATTCAGCTAGCTTCAATCTGTGTCCTCCTGATGGCACCATCTTCTCCCACTGAGCTGGGAGACTTAGGACACAGCTCAAAACCCCAGCCCTCTAGAAAGCTTTGTCAACATAGGTCAGCAGTACCTATCAACATCTTAAATGAACATAACTTTTAACACAAAGGCATCATTTCTAGAAATCTGTCCTGCACAATTTCTCACAAAATTGCATAAGGATATATATGTGAAGATGTATAATGTAAGATTATATGCAAGATCAAAAGAAATTGAATGTAACTATTGTGCTTTTGGAAAAATTAGTTGAACTCTCCACACATTGATTTTCACTTCTGTAAAATGGTATGATAACTGCACCTATTTTGCGTAGTTACTGGGATTAAATGAAATAATTCCTGTAAAGTACATGACACAGTGCCTGCTACATAATAATGAAATGCTCTTTATTGTTAGAATCAGACAAAATATAAAAGGACAAACACTTCATTTCAAATGCTTATTGGAGAGAATTAAAATTTTGAATGTAAAACTTTGGAACAAAAAAGAACAATATGTTAAAAATGAAATGTTATGATTCCAGATGTGGTAAAATATTCACAACATCATTTCAATCAAGCCAATTTGTGTTGATCACATTGCTTTCATCCAAAAATATCTTAACTTTCTTCAGCACTAATTCCCTAACTCCTAATTCATTAAATCAAATTACATTCAGTCTATTGCAATTGCAAGAGCCTACATTGCCAACCTCCTAACCTGGCAAAGTTCTTGAATTTTTTCTTTCACACCTGGAATCATGATTGACACTGATTGGGATTGGGGTTTGGCAGGAATTAGAGGGTTGCTAATCTGCCACAGTTCATAGGTGAAGACAGAGCAAAAAGTATCAAGGAAAGAATAAATAAACTAAAGCAAGTTAACAGGCATGGATTAGGATTAGAATTTGTGTCTCAAATTCAGATTTGTATGTAGTTCACATTTGGGATTTCTTTATTTAAAAGCAGTGGTTTATACCTGTTATTGAAGGTGTTACTTTCTAAAGGTGTGGTTATGAGTATGGTTGTTGCTTCTTTGTTTTTGTTTTTAAATAAAAAATCATTGGTACTAATGTGTTGTTCTGGTTTGCTAGCTGTCGGAATGCAATATACCAGAAAAGGAATGGCTTTTTAAAAGGGGAATTTAATGAGTTGCTAGTTTACAGTTCTAAGACTGAGAAAATGTCCCAATTAAAACAAGTCTAAAGAAATGTCCAATCAAAGGCATCCAGGGAAAGATACCTTGGTTCAAGAAGGCCAATGAAGTTCAGGGTTTCTCTCTCAAGTGAGAAGGCACATGGTGAACACAGTCAGGGCTTCTCTTTCAGCTGGAAGGGCACATGGCGAACACAGTGTCATCTGCTAGCTTTCTCTCCTGGCTTCTGGTTTCATGAAGTTCCCCGGGAGGCATTTTCCTTTTTCATTTCCAAAGGTCACTGGCTGGTGGAACTCTCTGCTTCGTGGTGCTGCAGCATTTTCTGCTCTCTCTGAATCTCTCATTCTCCAAAATGTTTCCTCTTTTATAGGACTTCAGAAACTAATCAAGACTCACTCAAATGGGTGGAGACATGTCATCCCCTAATCCAGTTTAACAACCATTCTTAACTAAATCACATCAACCAGGGAGATGATCTCATTATAGCTTCAAATATACAGTATTGAATAGGGATTATTCTACCTTTAAGAAATGGGATTTATATCAAAGCATGGCTTTTCTTAGGGGGCATACTTCCTTTCAAACCAGCACATGTGTATTCCTAATATTGAGGAAATCTGAATATATTGTTACCTTTTAAATACATAGAAGTTACAGTTTCTTTAATGAGATTGGTGTGAATCATTTTTCTCCAGTGGGAGATGGGTGCATTTAGCATCGACTGGGCCCTGGAGACTTGTGTTAATTATTGTCACCACCAGTGAACCCCTGACCCTTGAAAAAAATTTCCCAGAAATTCTTTTTGGGAAACCATTTTTAAAATCAACAGGTGAGTATGATGTACAACAAAAGATTACCTGATACTTTCCTGTATAAAACAGAAATTTTAATATGAAAGCAATTTTGCCACTTTAAATTCACTTAGTTTATAAACTTGATTTTTTTTCCTATTATGCATTTCTGAGTGTTCATATTATTGCTAGCACAGATTGTAAACTATCAAAAGCTAAGTGTATCTAGGTACTGCATGTAGGGAGTTTGTATGTGAAAAATACAAGCCTATTTAATGTATTTAATTAATTCATAAATGATTATCATTGAGTGCAGTAAATGTTATTTAGAACTTCAAGGCTTCAGATTCCAGAATTATATTTTAAACTATTAAGAAAATGGTGATAGTTTCAGAAATATTAGAAGTAATAGAGTTCCCTTAGCACTCCTCTTCTAGAAATATAAACTATATTGCTTAACCAAATCTACTTCAAGGCACAGTGTAGCATCCAATGCTGGGTTTTATATCATCTCAAGGTTACCTGCTTTCACAGTATGAAAATACTTGCTATTTTAATCTTTTGCTTTTTCATTCTTACATGAAAATGTATTAATATTAAAGAATGACAGAGTCAACTGTCCAGGATTTTCAATATGAAAGTTCAAATGTAATAGGATTATATTGTTATTTCAAAAATAAAATCAGCTCTTCTGCATTAAAATAAAAATGAGAATACTTGTGTGGAGTATGAATTCTGAATGCAGTAAGAAAGGGCACATAATTACATTACGTTTTGTGGAAACCAAATATTGTTAGCTTCAAATCAAATTAAATAGTTTCAGTGGTTGCAGCAAGGGCATTACATGGAGCAAGTTTATGAATTAAAAAACAATATATAGAAAATAGCTGTATTTTATTTCTTTAACACGGCAGCTTTTTATACCACTGTAGATTAATTTTGCATAGTATTTACTCATTTTTGTCTGCCTTCATTTACTCAGCATAATTATTTTGGAATTTATTCATGTTGTACATATAAATAGTTGAATCCTTTTTATTGCTGAGTAGTATTCTATTCTATTATATGCCATTGTTTAACCATTTACCTGTTAATAAATATTTTGTTTATTTTTAGTTTTTGCCTATCACAACTAAATCTGCTATGACCATTAAGGTACAATCATTTTTATGATCATAGACTTTCACTTCTCTTCGGTAATTACCTAGGAATGGAATGGCTGGATTATATGGTAGGCATGTTTATCTTTTTAAAAAACTGCCAAATTCTTTCCTAAATTGGTTGTCCCTTATCACATTTCCACCATCATTTTGTGAGGTCTCCCATTGCCCCATACCTTCACCAACATATGTTATTGAAGACTTTTTAATTAAAGACACTCTAATAGATATATGGAGATACGTAACTTTTGTTTTGATTTTTATTTCCCTAGTGACTAGTGATACTGAGCATCTTTTTACATGCTTATTTGTCATCATATATCTTCTGTGGGGAAGTGTCTTGTCCAATTTCTTTGACCAGTTTTAATTTAGGTTGTTCTTTTAGTTGAGTATCATGAGTATCTAGGAGTTTCTAATCTGCTATATGAGTTGCAAAAATTGTATCACATTCTGTACCTTGACTTTTCATGTTTTTTGCATTGTCTTCCAAAAAGCAGGAGTTCTTAATTTTCATGAAATCCAAGTTATCAATGCTTTTTCTTTTGTGGATTTTGATTTTTGTGTAATAGCTAAGCAATCTTTACATAACACAAAGTCACAAAAATTTTCTCCTGTTTTATTCTAGATGTTACATAATTTTAGATTTTATGCTTAGGTCTATTATCTATTTTAAGTTAACTTTTTTACTTTTCAAGGGCTATACACTTCATTCTTTCTTATCATGGTGAAGTTCACGTAACATATAATTAACCATTTTAAAGCATAAAATTCGTGGCAGTTTGTGCAATCATGCTCTTGCTCAACCACCCCCTCTCTCTAGTTCCAAAATTTTTTCATCAGCCCAGAACACTCCATACCCATTAAGTTAAAACTCCCCCTTCTCCCTTCATCCTTTCACAATAACTATTCATCTTTCTGTCTCTATTGATTTGCCTATCCTGGAAAATTCATATCAACAATGTATACAATATGTGACTCTTTGTGTCTGATTTCATTTACTTGCACCACATACAGTTTCTTCATTGTTTTCTAGAGCTGCGTAATAATCCATTTTATAGATATACCACAACTTCTTTATCCATTGATCTCTTGATGGACGTGTGGGCTGTTTTCAAAAATTTCGACTAATGTGAATAGTGCCGCTTGTACATATATGTACATGTACCTCTATGTTTAACTTTGAGGAACCAACAAACTGATTTCACAGCTGAGCCATTTTCCATTTCCGTCACAATGTAAAAGTTTTCCTGGGTGTCTCACAGTATTGCCGTCCTAGCGGGTGCAAATGGACCTCACAGTATTGCCGTCCTAGCGGGTGCGAATGGGCCTCACAGTATTGCCATCCTAGCGGGTGCGAATGGACCTCACAGTATTGCCGTCCTAGTGGGTGCGAATGGGTATCTCACAGTATTGCCGTCCTACCGGGTGCGAATGGGCCTCACAGTTCTGGTTTCCTTTTCCCTGGTGACGAATGATGATGGACATCTTCACATGTGCTTGTGCCATTTGAATAGTTTCTTTGGGGAAATGTTTATTAAAATCCCTTGCCCACCTTTAATTGGGTTATCTGTTGTTTTTTGGTTGTCAGCGTTTTTTTTTTTTAATATTCTGATTACAAAATGCTTAACGGATAGATGATTTGCAATATATTCTCCCAGTCTGTAGGCTGTCTTTTCACTTTTTTGATAATATTCTTTGTAGAAAAGATTTCAGTGTTCATGAAGTCCTGTTTATCTAATTTTCTTTCATTGCTCCTACTTTTGTTGTCAAAACTTAGAATCCATTGCCAAATCCAAGGTCATGAAGAATGCTTTCTCCTAGCAAAGGTTTTATGATTTTAGCTCTCATATTTATGTCCTTGGTCCATTTGTGTTATTTATTATTTATGACTGAGGTAGGCATGCAATTTAATTTTTTGAATGTGGTTATTCACTTCTCCTAGCATGATTTGCTGAAGAGATAGAAGTCTAGACACCTTTGAATGGTCTTGGCACCCTCATAAAAATCAGTTGACCTTAGATGTTTGCATTTATCTGGACTCTGAACTATTATTATTATTATTTGGCTCATTTGTCTTTTCTTGGTTCAGTACCACATGGGTTTTTTTGTTGTTGGTGTTGGTTTTGTTGTTGTTTTGTATGCTGTATGGCAGAGGTCACATTTCATTCTTTTTCCCTGTGAGTATCCCGTTATGGCAACACCATTTGTTGAATTTTTGTTATTTGTTTTTTCCTTTGTTTGTTGTGTTTGTTTGTTTTTTCTGGGGAAGTGCATGGGCCAAGAATCCAACCCAGGTCTCTTGCATGGGAGGCAAGAATTCTACCACTGAACTATCCTTGTACCCTCCACATGGTTTTGATTACTCTAGCCTTAAGTATTAAGTTTTGAAACTGGGAAGGTTGAGTCTTCCAACTTTATTATTTTGTTTCAATATTGTTTTGATTATGTGGGACTTCCTGCAATTCCATATGAATTTGAGGATTGACTTTTCCATTTCTGCAAAAAAGGTCATTGGAATTTTTATAACGATTGCAATGCATTTTGTCTATAGAGCATTTGCTGTCTTATCAATATGAAATCTTTCAACCCATGACATGGGGTGTCTTTCCATTATTTTGATTTCTTTAATTTCTTTCAGCAATGTTTCATAGTTTTCAAGATAGAAGTCTTTCTCCTCCTTGGTCAAATTTAGTTCTAGGCATTTTATTCTTTTGAATGCTAATGTAAACAGAATTTTTTTGCCTTTAATTTTCTCTTTGATTGTTCATTGCAGGTGTGTAGAATAATTTCATTAATTGAATTTTATTTATTTTAATATATTATATTTCTTAATGTTGTGCATTACAAGAATCTTTTTCATTGGAATTCAGAAAAGGGGCAATATCGATGATGGATGAAACAGAGAAAGGAAGGAATCCTCCTACGTTTTATGTGAATCTCTTGTGAGCCAAGCATATTATAAGCACTAATTTTAATTTATATATATATATGATTCATATATGACTATAACTTTATTCCCAGTTCCCAACATATATAGATGAGAAAATGGTTGTGCAAAGAGATAATTATTTAACCAATAACATTATTTTGTCATTTTAAATTTATAATTTTCATCTATATTTATCCATATCTGGTATTGATGTTTTATTTACCAATTAATGCTGGTTCTTACTAATTACATTTACTGGACAGTCTTCCTTGTTGGACACTGAGTACAGGAAGTCAGGAAATGTAGCTTTTATCCCTGTGTCTCATCCAAGTAGGAAAAAGCTTAAGAAATAGTAGGTACTGAATGAATTTGAAAATGTGTGACGCAAAACCACAAGGAAGGCACAACTGAATCTGTATTCCTCATCTTCTAGAATGAGTAATAGACTTTAATATAATGTAGTAGTAAAAAGTCTTTTATGGTGTCTACTTGTAAAGAGTCACATATTTGAAACAAATTTTGCAAATTTAATGTTGAGGTGGGAAGCGAGTGGTATCTGGGTTTTCCAAATATATTCGACACTTCAGGCATCTAGAGTATATATCAAAGTAGATAAATCCTAACGAGTCATAGGAATGTGCTGGTTTGAAGCTACTATGTACCCCAAGAAAAGCCATATTTTAATTCTGACCCAGTGTTGTGGTGCAGCCATTTCTCATAGTCCTAATTCAATATTGTGGAACAGAAACTTTAGATTATCTCCAGGGAGAAGTGACACACCCAATTTTGTGTGTGTGACCTTTTGATTAGATGGAGATGTGACTCTGCCCATTCCACGTGGGTCTTGATTTGTTTACTGGAATCCTTTACAACAGGAATCATTTTGGAAATTGCTGACACAGATGTTGACACTTGGAGAACAGATATTTGGAGGTGCTTGGACCCAGCAGACTGTTGCTGTGAGATGATAAGCAAGCCAGAACCTGGAGAGAGCCAAGGAAAGCCAAGAGTTGCAAGCCAGCCTTGGGGAAACAAATGAGGGACTTGCACAGGAACAGAGGCGGAAAGCAATGGAGCCCAAGAGCAAGGGCCTAGCAGATGCCAGCCACGGGACTACCCAGTTAAGAGAGCTGTTCCAGACCCATAAGCCTTCCTTGAATTAAGAACTTTCCTGGATGCCTTAGTTTGGATTTTTTGTAGGATTAGAACTGTAAATTTGCAAGTTAATAAATACCTTTTTTAAAAGCCATTCCATTTCTGATATATACGATTCTGGTAACATTTTAAAAATTAGTACAAAAAATAAAAGCATATATTTACACTATATTTTATATATATATATGTATAAATATATTGTACATTACTGACTGCTTATTAAATGTCTAGATATTTTAGTCATTATTTATATCTGCTGTGCCTTGGGCATCACTTGCCTGCTTGTTTATTCAATAAAAACTCAAAATAGGATTTAACAAATAGTCATTTCAATAAAAGAAAACATAAAAATATATTTAGGAGACTGGCATATATATAAAATTTTGAAAGAACCTAGTCTGAAATTCAAAACATTTTCTGTTATTCTCTTAATTGCCTAAATGTTTGTAAATCATCACCTATTGTATTACATTTTCTTAACTCAGCTATTTCCCCTGTATTTAACACACTCAAAGCATGGAAAAAATATAACCATTCAAGACCATTTATTAAAAACCTCTGAGAACTTGGCACGCCTATGACCCTTCTCCAGGGGCTCACATTTACAATTGTGTGATGAGAGGGTAGATCACCTTCACTGAGCTTGGGGAGTTAGGAGGACCTACTAATATAGCAGGGAAAGGATATGGGCAGTTGGGTATTTGGTGAGATCATTACCGAAGTAGTTCTTGCTTAAGGAGGAGTTTTGGAATTTTCATGAATTATGATTTATTCTGGAGTTCTAGATTGGTATGTCAGAGAAAAATGCTGATGGATGTTATTGAAATAGTTTGTAATCTGAATTTCTCTACCTATATGTGGTAGTTTTGAGCTGTTAGGCACTCCCAGAAAAGGCCATGTTCTCTTTAAAAAAATACTTTTATTGACAAGTCTTCACACACATACAGACCATACCCAGTGTAAAATCAGTGGCTCATAATATCATCAAACAGATTATATTCAATGAGATAGAGGAGTAAGGGGTATAGAATGCATGAATTTTTTCTTTTTGTTTCTTTTTCTGAACTGATGCAAATATTCTAAAAATGATCATGACCATGTTCTATTAATCCATTCCTGTGGGTGTAGATCTATAGTAGGTGGGACGTTTTTTTGTTTGCTTCTTTGTTTGTTTTTAACTTTTTATTGTATACTATAACACATACAAAGCAAAGAAAGAAAAGAATAATAGTTTTCAAAGCACTCTTCAACAAGTAGTTACAGGACAGATCTCAGAGTCTATCATGGGCTACCATAACTTCCTCTTAGACTTTTCCTTCTAGCTGCTCCAGAATACAGGATGCTAGAAAGCTTAAAAAATTTTTATCACCACAATTGACTTTTTTTTTCTCTTTTTTTGTGAAAAATAACATATATGCAAAAAAAGCAATAACTTTCAAATAACAACACCACAATTAGTTGTAGAACAGATTTCAGAGTTTGGTAAGGGTTACAATTCCACAATTTTTGGTTTTTACTTCTTGCTGTTCTAAAATACCGGAGACTAAAAGAGTATTCAATGTAATGATTCAGCATTCATATTCATCTGTTAAATTCTATCTTCTGTTTAACTCCACCAACAACTTGGGTCTTTCTGTCCCCCTCTTTAGGGGTGTTTCAGCTATGCCCATTCTAACTTTTTTATGTTGGAAAGGTCTGTCACTAATGTGGGTTAGGGAGATGGAAGCAGCTGATCTTCTGGAGAGGTTGGGCCCTCTAGGTTTCAGGACTTAACTGGTCCAGGGACCTTTCTGGAGGTTGTAGATTTCTGGAAAGTTATTCTAGTGCCTGGAACCCATGTGGAGTTTTATATATCTCCCTTATATATTGTGCAGTCTGTGTGTCTGGGCCAACTATGGGAGAGATTTTCCTCTCCAGACCTTCTCCCCCTAATTATATTTTCTTTCAATTTTTTAGGGAAGAAAGGAAATCCTTTGACTTTAATTGAATATTTAATAAGTGTCCTGCTTCTTTCCACAAATCTTTTTATTCTAGAAAGATCTAATTTAGATAATTAAAAATGGAAATTAAGATTGAGTGAATTTGATAAATATGTTCAGAAGTGTTGCATAAATATGATTTCCTTGACTTTGTAATGGCTAAGAAAATTTGTATAAATTCTAAGCATATCAATACAAGTAAGAAAGTAGGTTTATTTCTGTATTGTGCCAAATGTTTGATATTAGGCAATCCATTAATAAAATTACCCATAGCTATGAAAAACTTAGATGACAAAAAGATATAATGAATATGAATACATACATTATGGACTACAAACCTCCAAAATATAAGTAAATAGACATTTTATTAGTATGCTATAATTCATTTCAACCGTATATATCAGTATAATTTTAACAGTGGCAAATCCAGTAAGTCTTAGTTTATAGGAGTAAAACAAGACCAAATCATCACAGTTCCTTAACATTGTCTGGATATACAACCCAACGTATTTAGAAAGACAAATGAATTAATGGTACAACAATCGAAAATTTGGGAATTATTTTGAGATATTATAATTGCTTACTTACAATAACACTTATAAATCATAAAATAATTCACTAAATGTCCAGGAATCCAAAGGAACACCTCCATAAAGGAGGTAGAGGTCACAGACTCATGAGAATTCCCCTACTACTTCTGACACAAAGAAGATAAGGAGAGCAAACTTCTCAATTCAGGAATAGTCAGCCTAATCCCAGGTGTCCTTCACCATCTAGTCACCTCATTGTTTATTCCAAGAGATTTAATTTATGGAGTGCTTCAGGAGAAATGATATAGATGAATGGGGTGGATTTGGGGATACTGGGTCCAATTAAAGTTATTCTGCCAGAAGGGCATCTGCAAGGGCAGAGAGGAGAGTCTTCTTCCCTTGTCAAAAATGCCCTAGGCATTTGCTGAATGTTCTTTCTCCAACTCTTCAGGGCACGGACCCAGTTCACTTGCAGTCTGAGTGAGAGGAGTCCTCTGAGGAAGTTAAGCTCTCAGACTCACTGTCTTCATCTTCATCCCCACTGCTGGAATCTGAGGACTTAATGCCTTCATCATCTTCCCCATACTTCTTAATTTCTTCCGACCTCCATGAGGACTGGTAATAAACCAAACTAGTTTCTGATGAATGTGTTCCTGGAGCCTGCAGTCCCTGGTCCTCTCCATGTCCTCCTGGCAGGCTCCTCATTGATGGGGACTGCAGAGTTGTCCTTCTGAACTTGGGGCCAGAGCTTCCCATCACACCCATATTCTTGCGCTTAGCAGAGGTGGATTCTCGGTATGCAGCATATTCCCTGGGAGAAAAACTCTTGAGCCAAAGATCCATGTCCACCTTGTACTGTTGCTGCAGATTCTCAGCAAGTTTCTCATATTGCTTCTTTAGGCTCTGTGGGACATGCTGCCAGCGTCTTCCAATCTCCACTCGGCGGTCTCTTTCTGACATATGTTGCAAGTCACTACGCGCCCACAAATCCTCATGGAACTTGTGGTATCCATTCATTGGAGGCTTCATGGGCTCTCCATAGAATTCCATCTTATTGGTAAAATCATTAAGTTCTGGAAGGGACCGCATTTCTTTCACATTTTCCTGAAAACTCTTTTGAGTTTGGCCTTTGAGCTTGTTGGGGATACCAGATGTCTTAGAGTTCTGGATTAGATCAGGGTGCTCTTCCATGAATTGAGCAAGTTTTTTCTTAAATTCCTGTTTCTCTCTCTGGAAATCTTCAGCATATTTCAGCTTCATCTGCTCTGGGAGCTCCTTGTATTTCTTGGACAAGACCTTGGTCAGCTCCTGCTTTTTCAGCTCAGGGTGCATTTGGGAGAACTCAGAACACTTCTCTTTGTAGAAGCGAAAATAAGCAGTCAAGGGCTTCTTGGGAAAATCTGGATGTTTCTTGTGTTTTTTGCTTTTGTGGGGATTTTTCACAAGTTCTTCAGCTTCCAGGAGTAATTCTGTTAGGGTGCGAAACTTTCTCAAATTATGAGAAAATTCTAACCATTTGACTTTGCACATTTCTCCAGAAAAATCTTTAAAAGCTACTTTTCCCCAATCCAAGTGTGACTGGGTTGTTTTAAAGTTGAAGTTGTCATTGTATGGAATGTTATTCCTCATGCGTTCCAGTAACATCATAATGTCTTCTTTGGACCACTGGCCTTGACTTTCAGAAAATGCCATTTCCAGGTCTTTGACTTATATGATCCTAGAAGTCCAGATACCTCTGCAGGAAATTAAAATCCTTCACTGAAGACTTGGCAGGTGAGTTATTTCTGGAAATCTTGCAGTAGGTGTGATACAATTCTCTGGGAGAAAGAGAAGGAAAATTACTCTTCTTCTATGAAATCAATAAAAATAAATCACACCCCTCCTTGGAAATCACACTCCCTTCTATCATTAATCTTTAACAATTTGAAAGGAAAATTGTCCAACTTCTAAGTTGAAATTTATGTTTAGCTTTCATTTGCACCGTGAAAAACTCCCACTCCTCCCCACACTCTGTCCCCCAACCTGCCCCCCAGAAATTCATCAGGACCTATCTTAAATAGAAATGAATGAGACAAATGAGTGACTTTTCATTCAATGTTCTTAGGATAACATAAAGTTCCCAGGAAAGGTTTGAGTAAAAAATCCAAATGAGAAGAGAAATGGCTAAAATGGAAAGGAACAGCCCAGATGGTCATGATGGAAAGTAAAGTTGAGGAGCTGGAAATAAGAATGAGACAAACCAAGGAAGCCCTCACCCCACAAAAAAATAAAAACAAAACCAAAAAACCAACACATCTCACCATGAATTTGAACCTGAACTAAATGTCTACTTTATAGATTCTTTGGAACTTGTGCACCTGAGGAATTGTATACTTCTCTCTTCAGATGGCAAAGATTTAATGAGAATTATTGAACATTTGCAACATTTATTTGGTAAACTTCTTCTTATCTTGAAGCCTCAGTAAAAGTTTGACCTCCTTCAGAAAGCCCTACTCAATACTTGCCACCTACAGGAACTGAAGTGGCAGAAGTGATTCCAACTATCTCCTCATATCCATTTAACTGCAGTTACAATCTTGCCTTTTCTAATTGAGTATCTCTGGCACATATTTCCTCTAGTTATGCTGCAAATTCTCATGATAATTTCTTTAGTAGTGTTTTTAGGGTAATCTTGCATTCTAAAACTAAGCTCAAAAAATACCACCTTGCAAAAAATTAAATAAAACATTAAGTAAAACCAGATTCTGCCTAATTGTGGAGTGAATAAAAGAAATGTAACCTGGCACCCAGGAAAAAAAAATATGGAAGAATGGAAAGTGAACATCAGTAATAGACTTAAGACTCAAAGGAAAGTTGAACTTCTGAGTTGACATCTGAATATTTGAGAAAACTGATTTTTAGAATAATATGATATTCTCAGTAGAAAATAAAAGATATAGCCTTAATTAATGAGCAAGAAAAATTTGAATTGGGTGAGTGAAGAATTAATAATTATATGCAAGATGAGATTGTTAAGGACAGAATTAAAGATGATAGTTGAAGTAGAAGAATGAAAAAATATTATCCAGACATTAGACTCCAGGATGTAGAAAAGACTCTTGGGAAAGCTTTTCTATAATGCAGAATAAAAAATTGCAGAATGAAAACTTTGTAATCCATGAAGTGCTGAGAAAAAAAAAGATTAAACTTAAAAGCTTTTGAGTTTTTAATTTCAAAAATCAGGAAAAATACTATTTTATCAGTATTCTTAGAAAACTAAGAATGGGGACAAGCTAAAAGAAAAGAAAAACTAATTAAGGTAAAAGTAACACTCACAAGAAAAAGTAGAAAAAAATATAAGAAACAAATAAATCCATACATTGTGTTTATGGCCACAAGTAATTGTCACGTTTCAGGAAAAAAATAAGCTGTTTGTATTAACCTTTCAACTATTTTGTAAGTTATGATTGTTTAAAATAAAAAATATCAGACATACTCTAAGAGTAGTCTAACATTAGAAATGAGATGTATAATATTTGGAATCTGAATCTAAAAAGGATGAATTGGTCTCTTTTCAATGATTTTTAAATGTATGATGATGTGTGTAGAGCAGTGAAAATGAAAATTGAGTTGTATTGTTATATGGCACTTTTATGAGTCAGACAGTTTTCCAAACTGTGGTGGGTTGAATAATATCTCACAAGAGGAAATGTCTAAGTCCCAATCGCTAGTACCTATGAGTGTGATCTTATTCATAATAAGGTCCTTGCAGATGTAATTAAGGAACTCAACATGGGATTATCCTGAATTTAGGATGGGCTCTAAATACGAATATTGGTGCCCTTATAAGAGGAGACCCAGAGACCCAGAGACATAGGGTAGGTCATGTGAAGACAGGGGCAAGGGTTGGAGTTTTGTTGCCACAACCTAAATAACCCCAATGATTGCAAACTGAAACCAGAAGCTATGGAGAAGCATGGAATGGATGGATAGTCCCTCAAAGCCTCAGAGGAAACCAACCTTCATCTTGGACTTCAGGCCTCTAGAACTATGGGAGAATAAGCTTCTGTTATTTTAAGACACTCTGTGGAAATTTGTTATGGCAGACCTAGAAAACTAATACACAAATGCTTTACCCTTATCTTATTTTCTTAACTTAATGAGGCTGGTTTACCATTATAGTCATCATATAAATGAGGAAACTAAGAAAATTAAGAGTTTATGCAAATTACCAAGTTATAGAGCTGGTAGAAAGAATTTTTAAAAATAGCAAGAGTGGAAACAACTCAAATGGTCATGAACTGATGGATGGAGAAACATAATGTGGTGTCTCCACCCAATAGAATATTATCCAGACATCAAAAGGAATGAACTACTGACCCTTGCAACAATGTCTTGAGAATATTTTGCTAAGTGAAATAAAACAAACACAAAAGACCACATATTGTATGGACACATTAAATGAAATATCCAGAGAAGGCAAATTCACTGGGACTGAAAATAGATGAGTGGTCACCAGGGCATGGACAGAAGGGGGAATGAGAAGTGACTACTAATTGGTATGGGACATCTTTGTGGGGGGATAAAATGTTCTGGAATTAGATAGCAGTGATGGTTGTATAATATTATGAATATACTCAGTGAATTGTACACTTAAAAATGGTCAAAATGGTGATATTTATGTCATGTGCATTTTATTTCAAGAGGAAAAAAACAAATCATCCTTACTTAAAAATATAGATATATCAAGAGACTTTGAAAAGGAACAAAAGATTTCAAGAGATTAAGTATACTATAGCAAAAATTAAAATTTTCAATAGAATATTAAGAAAATAAAATTCAGAAAGTAGAAAAAAATGAGAAAGTTAAAAAATAGATTTTATCAGTCAGGACAGCAGGAAATAGAATCTATGCAGATGGTTCAGGACCCTTTAATGAGGGGCTACTTATAATGTTGTCAGCAAGGTGACCAGAACACAATAAGGGAGTGAGGCACCAAAGTCCAGCCACAGTGGGAAGCTGCTTCTTTCCCTAAACCAGAGGAGAGAGAAAAGATCTTTAGCTGAATTTGAAGGATTAGCTGATATATCTACAAATCTTGAGAAGAGTTTTCAGTTCAGAGTTTGAGAATGAATTTGTTATGGGTTCAGAGAAAACCAGGGAAATGAACCTTACAAACTCCCAAGAAAACAAAAGTGTTATAAGAGAAAAGAGCTAATTTTTTCACTTCTCACAAGGTCAATAGACATGATCTGTATTAAGAAATATCAGAAGAAGCATATTATTTGGAATCACATATTCTAGCAGGGACAATCTCTTTTGGTACAGCTATAAAAAAGAAGGTAATGTAACTCTCATCAGAAGTTCAGAGGCATAAATATCCAGATAAAATTTATGTCATGAGGAAATATGCAGGTAATGTGGGAAGTGAGAGGTGGAAATAAATACCTCTCTACACTTAACTTTCTACATTTGTACTCAGAAAAGCTCTTCTTGCTGCCCATTGATAGAATGACCTGAGAAAAATTACTGCAGATGTACAGATTATCTATATAAATGAAAATAAGTCACTGGACGTGCTTTATTTTATTCTATGATGAAGTACCGCTTCCATCTATCTCTTATACAAAATAATTGATTAGCATTACATTCATCTTTGACTTTTTCAGTTCTCAAAATTTTAACAATTGAATGTGCTCTTCTCTTTGATATCAACACATTTAAGTAAACTTAATGTAAATACTCTCCATTGTCATAATAGAAAAGCAATAGATTCCGTAATCAAATCAGACTAACTGATCAAAAGATCATTCGCATTAAAAAAATACAAATCCACAATTAAAATAACAGTCCCAGTGTCATCTAATATATTTTGCTTTAAAACAATGACTGGAAGTAATCAGAATTGCCACTTCCAAACCAGAGTGAGGGCAGAGAATCCCCTCTTTCTGGTTCTTCAGTTTCACTGTGGTCAGCAAGGTCACATTTCTAACACCATAAACAATTTCTGGATTGTTATTGGTCACTTTAAAGGACCAAAGCTGCAACCGTAACCAAAGTTTCTAAAGAGGTATTTCTCACATTCAACATCAAGGCTTTCAATTAAGTGAGGTATCATGCCATGATACCTAGGACTGCATAATATCTGGGACTGCCCATCAGGAAATTCACAATTCATGCTTATAAAGAATTCTGAAATAACAGAAAAGTTCGTATTATTTTATAAAATTCAAATTAATAGTAGAGATTATCATTCCATAGTTTGAGTAAACTACAATTAACTACATAATTTTTATTAATTAGGTATGTTACCATCTGCCTAAGAAAGTCTAAGCCTGAGGAGAGTTAAATTAAAATTGTTTATTTTTAAGAGAAAGAAATACAAATTAATTTACTCAGCTCTGTACTCACCTGGATATTCTATAAATAGTCTCACCAGTATTGGGATAAATGACATCTAACTCAGTTCCGGAGGTCTGGGTTCTCTGGCTCTCTGGAGAGCAGCTGTAGCTTTCTGAGGTCTCCACAGTCCAGCCAACTGTAAGTGCCTCTGAAGAGAAGCCTCTGGGATGCCTTTATATCAGGGAGCTTGAAGCCCCGCCCTGATTAGGTTTCTGTAGTTGAGGACCAGCTGGTGGACATCCTTTGCATCACTGATTGGTTTAATACGCTTCCTAATTTCTATAAATAACTAACTACAAACTCTCTCCAATGCTGATCCATGCAAATGACACCCAGATGACAAATTCATTTCTGAGTTTCTGGGGTCTTGCATTCTATTCCCATTCCCTTCATATTTAAATATACATCCTTACTTTCTGTGATGATTTCTGTCCTTTCTTCACTGTGATCTAAGATCTGATATGATCATATCTTCTGGATTGCCATTTAAATTTCTATTGTTCTAATAAAATTTCACAGTCTTTAGAGTTAAAAGTGGCATTTTAGATCAAAATATGAATGATTATTGTGGGTGACTTGGGAAAATGAGAATTAGTGGGTTAAATGTCTTGCATCCTGGCTGATTTAATTATGAGTTTAGGGAGACGGGATAAACACTAGATAAGGCAAAAATCCCCCATGATTTACTCAAAATTAAATAGATCAAACTCAAATTGGTAATAGGGCATCTTCACTGGGTGATAACATATTGAATACATATCGTTTGACAAAATCAGGATTCATCAAAGTTTTTTGAAATTGGTTTCCTTATTCATTTGCAAATTTTATTTTCAATATGTTTCCAACTTGTAATTATGTTAATATATTCAACTGTTGTGGTTAATTTCATGTATCTACTTGATTAGGTAAAAATGTACCCAGTTGTTTGGGTCATGGAAACAACGGCCTAATGATTATTGTGAGGATATTTTGTAGATTTGAATCATCATTAAGTTGATTGAATCTATGACTGATTACATCTATAGTCAACTTAGGCGATTGCCTTCAACCATGAGAGAAGTCTCATCCAGTGAGTTGAAGGCTGTAAAAGGAGAAGTGATCATTTCAGCATCAGAGAGGAGAATTTTCATTTCAACTTCAGCCAGAAACAGTTTCTCCTGGGGAATTCATCATTTAACAAAAAACTTCATTGGAGTTCCTAGCTTGTGGCCTGCCGTAAGAATTTAGATTTGCCTTTCCTCACAGTTAAATGATCATCCTCCTATAATAAATCCCAAATATCTTTATATTTATAATGTTTATATAATATATATATATAACCTCTTGGTTCTGTTTCCCTGGAGAACCGTGATGAATAAAACAAGAGAGTATTATTTGTAAAAGGGTAAATTAACAAAATGATTAGTTAGCTTTGCACAAAGTACTAAAACATGACTTAAATTTGGATTTTTTAAAGTTATGGGTATACAGAGATTTAGCTGAAATGAACAGGTAAATATCTGAAGCTCACTGGACCCTGGAGCTGTGTTCTCTTCTCTTTCAGTCCTGTCTCTCTTACCCGACACAACTTGGCTGGCCTCCCCTTTGTCTACTGACCCAGACCACCACCCCACGCACCCTGGAGCTCACTGTCCACCTCAGAGTAGGCAGTGGAGCTCCACATCTTGGAGTGCTGGTTGCAAGTTGCAAGTGAGGCAAGGAGAGTGTCCTGCTGTTCATCAACAGCTTGACAAATTGCCACCCTTCCTCTAAGACCAGGAGAAAGTTGTTCTATGTGACTGAAACCAATGAACTGTACCAACATTGTTGATAAAGGGTTCTGGGAACTGTCCTCGCAACACCTGAGTATGGCAGATGCCCCCTTGTAGGCCCTGAACATTGTGCACCAATGGTAGCTTCCTCTGCTCCCTGCCCATCTTCATAACTAATATCGCCAAGTCAGCAATTGCTTCATTGGTCAACTAGAATATTATGTCCATGCTTTCCATCAGGGCCGCAGGGTTCGAGAAGACCAATATGTTTTATGTCTGGTCACCAATTTTGTTACAGGAACCCCAAATGAATATAAAAATTGGAAAGTTAATTCTCATTTAATTCTCTTATAAGAATTGGAGTCATAATATTGTAAAAAAAAATAACATCCAAGTATAATCAGTCAAGGAAAACAGATTAAATCTGACCAAAATCATACACATATTATGAGGAGAGCTGGGAATAGAGATAGAATTTTCTGATTGAAAGAGTGCAGTTTCCAGTATCTAATAATAGATGCTATTCCACACAATCCTGAATCCTTGCTCACCAGGAATTAATCAGAGGAAAGACAAGAAGAGATTCTTGGCCTTCTTTCCTGCCCCAGGGCCCAGTTTTCTCAGCTGTAATTAGTCATGAGGATAATCGTATAATGCTGGTCACATTGAGGGCATGTGGGAAGGACTTAATTTACACTATTACCAACATTCCTTTGATTTGTTTTTCCACTTACCATTTTCTTTAAAATGTTTCTTTGCTTATCTGAGTTTCCGCCATTGTCTCATTTTCCTTATTTTGCCCTTTATCTTATGGCTTTCCCGGGATTCTATCTTTGACCACTTGCTCCTTTGATTGTGTACAATCTCCCAATTCAGCTCATGAAGAAATCTCTGCCTGAATAACATAAGGATTTTAAAGACTGATGAGTCTTTCAGAACCCAGTTGAGTTGATTTGAAACTGAGAAACTTGTAACCTCCTGAACAATGATTACTGGACTTCCCTAAATCTTTATATATGACTACACGTTAGCCCTGCTTCCACATTTTGTTGCACATTTTGATGTCCTTTTGTGTTTTTTGCTGATATATTAGGACATACAAATCCTAACCGATCGGCATGCTATGGACCAGATGGATACTTTTTTTACTGTTTACCCATTCACAGAATCTCATGGAACCTGGTGCCTTAAGATCAACTCCTCTAGGTGTAAGTTTCAAACCTGTCTGTCTCAGACTGGTTCCCAGAGAAACAGCCTCCTGTTCACCATCACACATTGGTTATTCTGCTTTCTTCATTTAGATATCTCTGATTATCCTATATCTCTTCCCACAGGGATCTCATCTGCTGTAGGAGCTTCTCCTGTAAACAAACTATGAATCTGATCCCCAGAAAAGCAAATATTACGGGTTTCAGTCCCTAATAGAGGGAGGCAAAGGATGTTAGATAAATGGACTACAGGAGAGTATGAAGATGATAATATTTCCCTGTTTACCCTCATACCTATTAAATTCTGGGAAATTTCATGCCACAGAATCACAAAATATAATGTAATTGTCTAAGTGACTATTCTATGAGGAATTCATATAATATGGCTAATCTTCAGATAAGCATCTTGCAGCAGATTTTTGGTCTATAGATGCTAGACCCATCCTTCCAATTTATTTTTATCTTGCTTCTTTGTGCATTTTTACTATAGTCCTAATATAAAAAAACCTTTTAGCACTTGTAGTTTAGGTCACCACCGTCATTTTTTGAAAATGAGGGGTTTAGAGTTGCCTGAACATTATACTACACAATTCAAATAATTATATCATTAATTTAAGCATTATCCTATTTGAATGCAAGGTCCATGAAGGCAGGTATATGAGTGTATTTTAGTCATCACTTTACGTCCAGTGCCTAGAAGAGTACCTGAAGCATATCGGGTACCCTGTAAATAGTGGATTAATCACACATTATGAGCCTCATTTTCCGTATATTACAGCTATTGTATTCCGCCCTCTGGAAGTGCTCTCAGAGCATAATTTTACCTGATAATCCTCAGCAGCCCATTCTATAGAAGGGGTTTGTGGGTCTTGTGCTCCTGAGACTTAGAACAGGGAAAACATGGCAGGATTTTTTTCTCTTCACAGATCTTCCTAGCTTCCTTGTGCATCCCACACATTTATTTTTCAGAGCCCAGAAATTGGCAGAGATTTTCTTGTTTACTACAGGACAACAGGTTCTTCACAACAATATTGGTTTTGAAGTCTGTGCACTGTGAGGATTCCATTTGTGGGGCATTTGGCAGGAGTTTCAGCTTCTTCCCAGAAAGGAAGAGACAGAACCTGCAAAAGCTGTTTCCACAGCCTATGGTGGATGGGTCTGTAAAATAGTGTTTTTCTGGAAGACTTGAAAGATGTCTGAGTGCATTGCTCTTAGGTAAAAAAATTGCTTTGATTTGATGAGTCAAAGACTGAAGCCAAATTTTAGTCAGGTTGTGACTCAATAATATACTTGTGTCTAGAGCAAGATAGGATTTATCTTGCATATGATCCAAATGGGAAAACTGAGGCACAAAAAGGGCTCTCAAGCCTCATGGAAAACTTCATTGGTTATATATTCAGTTCTACTCACGTAACCTCTGTATGCCTCCTTCAAACAATCTAGTTTTGTGACATGTTACTTTGAAAGAAGTTTTGGGACTCAAGTGTTTGACTCTCAATGCCTGACTCCAGGGGTGGTCTTATTTGGTTTGAAAACCAATCATTAATGCTAGTGATTGGATTATCACAGGGCGTTGGCCAAAGTTCCTTTATATTCAATGATTAATTTAACTGTCTTAAATATATCTTTGCTGCTCTTTGTTTACTCAAACAGAATTTACCAACCAAAAGCAATTTCTGAATACATGATAATTAAAAAGTGTTAAAGTACACTTTATAAATTGCATCCATTTCACGGGAATCATATATGAATATACTAAACAGTTGATTTTAATGCCTATCTTGGAATGTACATCTCTACATCAAACAAAGCAGAAATTTGGAAAGATATAATAATCATGCAATAATACAATCAGCACCAGAAAAGAAATCATGCTTTCAAATTGATTTTCTTTCAAAGTGTTGGATCTTTATTTGCAGAGAATATGAATAAAGATGGCACTTTCCTTTTTTATTATTTGTACATGGTCACCAGTAACACACGTAAATTTTCATTTACCTATAAATTTAAAGATTTTACTCAATATTTAAAAATATATATTTGCATAACATTATGAAATGCAATTTCATGGATAATTTTAAGTATTTTGTCTCCTATAATTTTTCATTTGTGCTTTCTCCTTTCTTCTTGATTAGGCTGTCTCCTTTCTTGTTTATTAAAAAAAAAGTTCATGGATTTATTTATTCATACCATGTTTTCAGTCTCAATTAATTTCCATTTTTGTACCTATAACTTTTCTTTCCTTTATGTTTTATTTATGATTAGAGATTTCATACATATGTCATTTACTTCCTAACAGTTTCTTCAAGATTCTGAGTCTTGGTTTCTCTTTCCCTGTCACTTTACAAAATATATTCCTCTGAAAAAAAAATATATATGTATATTCATCTGTTCCTAGTATATATTACTCATACTGGAGTTATCTGAAATAAATTAATATTATAATTATTTCAAGTTTTAAAGGAATGGAATTTCCTCAGCCTGTGAATTTAGAAATCAATTAATTTTTTGCTTCCAGTTTACATAATCCTTTAGAATTCTCTTTCCTGATACTTTATCTACATACAGGAATAAATTTTCAATGTAGATTATATTAGCTCATTCTCTTGTGTTTTTACTCATTCCTTCATCACATATTTATGCCATACCATGCTTTAATCACTGAATTAAGTAGTGGGCATATAGTAGCAATTAAGACAAATATTTCCTTTACCCACTGATGCATTCAAGGTCAATAGAAAGATAGTTCTCTGAGCCTGTCAGATTTCGTCTTCCTTGTCAATTAACAAACTATTTCAAACTGCGAGCCCTTCCACTCCGAGGTTCTTTCTATGATTGGGAGACACTCTGCTTGGGCAGGACCTGGTTACTGCAATTCAGGGACATAAAACCAAACTCCATTCCAATTCTTAGGTAAGATCCCTGTTTCCTGTGCCCTTTTGACATTCCACTTTCATGCACATGCCTTCTCTGAGACACCTTAGCATCAGCTGCTCAGTAACGTTACTGGGGAAGAGAGAAAGAACGGGGTGAACAGATCCCAGAAGGTCAAACTGTTTTTCGGAATAATTGAATTCATCCACATCAGAAAGAAAAATCCGAGGCAAAGGAACATCAGCTCTTAGTTGTGCCTATTTGGAACCAAAGTTGAAATTTACCACCAAAAAATAAGTTAGTAGCTAAAAACATTCATCCATTTCATCAACATGGGAACAACATTCCCCCAAATGAAATATTGTCACTATGTACTCATCTTTCAAATACGGTTCCTAAGTCCTATAAGGAAAGAAAAATGAGTATAATATTATACAATAGAGTTAACTGCTCTTTCACTTCCCCTCTATTACTCTTATATTTTAAAGCTAATATATACATATTTGTTCTAGCTAGAGAAAAATCAGAGTTTCACACTACCAGAGCAGAAAGTGTGGTGAGCAAAACATTAAGTTAAGTTAAGGAGTTAAGGAGGAAGGGGCTCATGAAGAAGCTGTGGTTAGGAAGATGATCTGGGTTCCCATAGGCATTGCCCAAAGAGAGGTATACCTAATTAGACAACAATTAAAACAGGAAATCAAATAATAAAATAATTATAGAATTTATTGAAATTAATTTCCAAATTCTCCACAACTTGCCCCTATGAGCAGCAAAGCCTCATGTCTTCAGCAACTGCGTGTGGCTCAGCAGAGGTGATGATGGATCAGGGGAGCAGAATTTGGGAATCCCTCTCAGAGATATGAAACTTCCCTTGGTCATGGAATTTTGTACTTTGGGATAATCTGTGTGTGTACCTAGTAATCCAGATCACACAAGAAATATTTGTATCTTATGTTTTCTTCTAAAATACAAACATTTCCCACAGATTACCAGGATATGAAGAAATAAGTGATTGGACAAAGAAAATGATGAGAGTCAAAGGGCATGTGAGACTTTCCTGAAAATAATGGCATATGCAGAGAACAGTTCAGTGTCGTGGCAATACTGACTAGAAAAGGATTCCTGTCTCTAAGCACGGACCTCCCATCTCACCTGGAGAAGAACCATGGTGGGCATGTGGCAGGTTCCTGTCAGCTAGCTGTACATTTCTCTCACGCTTTCTTTCTGTTGAATCATTTGCTCTTCACTGAGGTTGAGTTGTTGGAAAATCTCTACTACTTCTCTCTCGTGTGTCTCCAGATGGAGATGCGCCTCCACATAAAGAAATAGTTGCATCATCTGGTATTGAGTCTTGATAGTCACATTAAGAGCATATAATCCTGCATTGATATAGGATTAGAAGGATCAACAATCCTCAGTCCCAACAGAAAACTTCATACCTCAAGCATTCATTGGTGTCATCAGGCAACATCTCAATAAATTTCTATCCCGTAACTGGGTCTTGAATATTTTCTAGTCTTTTCTGTCCATCCTTTTTCTGTACTCAAATCTAGTCTCCATTTAAACCAAGCCCTTTAGCTTGCCCCAGCTTCCCTTCCTGTGATGCTTCCTCAGAATATTGACCCCATCAATTATTTCCTCTGTTCTAGTTTGCTAGCTGCCGGAATGCAACACACCAGAGACGGATTGGCTTTTAATAAAAGGGGATTTATTTTGTTGGTTCTTCAGAGGAAAGGCAGCTAACTTTCCACTGAGGCTCTTTTCTTACGTGGAAGGCACAGGATGGTCTCTGCTGGTCTTCTCTCCAGGTCCCTGGGTTCCAACAACTTTCCCCGGGGTGACTTCTCCAAAGGCCTGGGCTGAGCTGCAAGTGCTGAGATGAGGAATGCTGAGCTGCTAGGCTGTGCTACATTGCGTTCTCTCATTTAAGCACAAGCCAATTAAGTTAAACGTCACTCATTGCAGCAGACACGCCTCCTAGCCAACTGCAGATGTAATTAGCAACAGATGAGGTTCACATACCGTTGGCTTATGTCCGCAGCAACAAGATTAGGTATGCTCACCTGGCCAAGTTGACAACTGAATCTAACTAACACATCCTCCAAGTAAAACTTCTTCTAGTCTTCATGTTTTTCTAACTCATTCATATAAATACTTAAATACATTTAAGTATATATCAAAATAAAATGAAAAACAAACAAAAGTTTACCCAATAGTTTCTATAGCTATTACTCTATTTCTCCTCTGCTTCACAGCCAGACTTGGGCAATGGTGTCTTTTTACTCAGTGCCTAAAAATTTTTATTCAAACCTTCATTGTTGATCTAAGTGTGCATATCTAGTACTGATTAGCCCGTATATCGTTTTTTTGTGTACTGGCTTGTAATGTATTATAGATACATTTTGAAACTGCTGTTGTTCCCTGCGAAGATATCACTATCTTTCAGTTGGTTACTTGAATTTAGCTAAAAGGTCTATTCAGCATTATGCCAACATTAAAAAAAATTTTCATTCTCACAATTCCATGGATTTTGCTAACGTCTTAATTTAGATGTCTTCGTGCTTCCTTAATCATTTTCCTTAAAGTTTCCATTATCTTCAAAAGTTGCTTCTGCAAAAGAACCATGAATTTTAGCAACAGAGAGATTTTGTTACCAACCGCACACTTACCTATGTAAATAGGCAATGACTGAGAGAATGCTCATAATCTTGAGTTAGAATGGGATGGTCAGATGTTTCCATATTAAGCCTAAATTGATTCTCATATTTGCAGAATTATAGTAGGGGTGACCAAAAACATAAAACAAATCTTGAAGGGACCCTAAGAATAACATAATCGATTTCCTGAGAAATTTGCACTTAGATACTTGTGCAACCTAAAACGGAAGCCAGCTTGCCTCAGAAGTCAGTGTTCCTGGTGCCACCTGCTCCATAATGAACCAATTCCATGTATATGTCCAGTAGTTCTAAATAAAATTCCCTGGAGAAGGCTCAACCCTGCTATGATTAAAATGTCAAAATTGGTCAAAAACAGTGAAAATGTATGCTAATGTCTTTGAATTTACATTGAAATATGTCATCTCCACCAATTTTATTCTCATCAGTTTCATTATTACAATTCTCAATGTTCTCTCTGATTTATAGTCTTAATTATTTTCTATTGCTTTATAGGCATCATGTACCTGTATTCCTCAGCAGCCCCTTCCTCAGGTCTTGGCAGTGACTGACATGCTCTGGGGACTCAGAGCAGAGCCCATAGGACAGGATCTTATCAACCTCACAGAAGAGCTCCTCTGGCTCCCTGTGTATCCCACAGACCTGTGCCTCTCAGCTCTGCTTGTCACAAGGTCTGACTTTTTGGCAACAACAGCCAGCTTCCTCAGGATGGTATTGATATTGAAGACTAGCTCCTGAGATATTTCCCTACACCCGGTACAGTGCATAGGAGCTTTGGTGTCCTCCCAACAGAGACAAAGACATGGTCTGTAAAATCTGTGTCTCAGACTATGATGAGGTGATGAGGGTCTTGATTGTCAATAAGAAATGGGTATGCCCATTTCAGATCTTCAATGTATGGCCACTGTTTTTCCTAGAAAGTGAACACAAGGTACAAAGGGAGTTTGGTTCATTGATAAGTGATTGGAAGAGTACTCTCTCAACTTTGAGTACCATGCTGGCTACAGGTTTTTCATATATGCCTTTTATCATATAGAGGAAGTTACCTTTGATTCCTACCTTTTGCAGTGCTTTTATCATAAAAGGGTGTTGAATTTTGTTAACTGCTTTTTTAGCATCAATTAAGATGATCATATGATTTTTCCCTTTTGATTTGTTAATGTGCTATATTACATTAACTGATTTTCTTGTCTTGACTCATCCTTGCCTTCCTAGTATAAACCCCACTTGGTCATGATGTACAGTTCTTTTAATGTGCTGTTGGATTCGATTTGCTAATATTTTGTTGAGAACTTTTGTATCTATGTTCATTAGAGAGATTGGTCTGTAATTTTCTTTCTTGTAGCATCTTTATCTGGTTTTGGTGTTAAAGTGATGTTAGCTTCATAAATTGAGTTAGGTAATGTTCTTTTTTTCCTCAATTTTTTAGAAAAGTTTGACCAGAATTGGTGTTAATTCTTTTAGGAATGTTTGATAAAATTCCCCTGTGAAGACATCCGCCCCTGTGCTTTTCTTTGTAGGAAGATTTTTGATGACTCCTTGAATTTCTTTACTCGTGATTGCTTTGTTGCGATCTTCTATTTCTCCTTGAGTCAGTGTAGCTTGTTTGTGTGTCTCTAGAAATTTATCAATTTCATCTAAGTTGTCTAATGTGTTGGCATATAGTTCTTCATGGAGAACTATAAAATAAAAAAATTATATATATATATAAATTATATATATAAAAATTAGTTTTTTAATTTCTTCAGGGTCTGTGGTAATGACCCACCCCCTTCTCATTTCTGATCTTGTTTTATTTGCATCCTCTCTCCTTTTTTCTTTGTCAGCATTGCTAGTGGCCTATCGATTGTATTAATTTTCTCAAAGAACAAGTTTTGGTTTTATTGATTCTTTCTTTTGTTCTTCTATTCTCCCATTCATCTAACTCAGATTTAATCTTTGTTATTTCTCTCCTTCTATTTGTTTTGGGGTTAGTTTGCTGTTCTTTCTCAAGTTTTTCCAGGTGAGCAGTTAAGTCCTCAATTTTTTCTCTTTCTTCCTTTTTAATATAGGCTTTGAGGGCAATAAATTTCCCTCTCAGCACAGCCTTTGCTACATCCCATAAGTTCTGATATATTGTATTCTCATTTTCATTTGTTTCCAGATAGCTATGATTACTCTAGCAATTTCTTCTTTGATCCACTGGTTATTTAAGAGTATGTTATTTAACCTCCATATGTTTGTGAAAGTTCTTGTTCTTCATTGGTTATTCTTTTCCAGCATGACTCCATTGTGATTAGAGAAAGTGCTTTGAGTAACTTCGATGTTTCTAAATTTATAAAACCTGTTTCATGCCTCAGCATATGCTCTAACCTGGAGAATGTTTCATTAGCACTAGAGATGAATGGTCATTAGACTGGACTGTATCTGTCTGCATCTTCATAATGTTAGTGAACTCCTGTTGTCTTCATGGCATGCAAATACCTTATTAGAGTTACTTTGGATGTTGATTTCCTTCAGTAATCTAAAGCTCTGTATTTGTGGGATGGGTATGGAGCAGGATGTGGGGTGTAGGGGGGCACAATAATGCAGCGGTGGGTTGTGGCGGAGATATATGCACAGTTTGGGGTCTCTATGATGGTGCCTGTGTGCATGGGGTACAGGTCACCGTGTTGTGTAAGTGTATGTAGGAGACATGGGGGTGATGTGCTGCTCAGGCAGACCTTGGATTGCAGACAAACTGTGCAGCATGGGGGACACACAGGTAGGGTGCAGCAAGAAGTGGATGGGATGCTGAGTGGATGAACGGGGCTGGTATGTGGCAGGATGTGTGTGGGTGTGTGAACTGTGTGGGTCATTGGTGTCAGGGTATGGAGTACAGGGCACAGAAATCGTGGCACAAGTGTGCCCTTGTGGGGGGAGTGCAGGGGGGCTGGGATAAAGATGGGCAAATGTGTAAGGGTGAGGCACAGGACGCAGAGTTTGTGGGACATGTGTCAGTGGATGATGACGGGTGGGTGGGGCCCTGGCACTGATTCACAGGTGCAGGGATGGGGTGGGGTAGGAGTGCCCACTACTGCAGTGCAAAGACTATGTGATGCAGATGTGCCCAAGAATACCTGCCAGATACGTGAGAAGGTTATTTGCTGTGAGGTGGGGCAAGAGTATGCAAGTATGCAGGGCAAGTGGGGTGTAAGAGTCAAGAGGTCCTTGCATGGATAGAAGTGCCCAGCGGGGAGGATGTGACTGTGCAGATGTGTGGATCTGGGGGGCAGGGTCCTTGTGTGTGCGGATCTAGGGTCATGCACAGAGCTCAGGGGCAGTGGGCTGGGATTGAGCCTGCATGGGCTGGGAGCAGGTGTGCCCCAAGTGCACAGGTCAGTCCTTGTCCCGAGCCGAAGGGGCACAGCATGAGTGGACATGTGCACATCACCCTATGATCCACCAATACCACTATGTGGTATACACCTAAAACAGCTGAAAGCAGTGATTCAAACAGAGATTTGCACAGCAATGTTCACAGCAGCATTATTCATAAACACCAAAAGATGGAAACAATCAAAATGCCCGTCAACAGATGAGTGGATTAACAAAATATGGTATATACATACAATGGAATATTGTACAGCAGAAAGACAAAATAACAGCCTGAACTACATGACAAGATGGATGAGCAGTGAAGATATAATGATGAGTGAAATAAGCCAGACACAAAAGGATAAATACTGTATGATTCCACCTTTATAACCATGATAAGGGTTTTATAATACATAATATTGGAGACCTAGAGATACAAAGAAACTTGAGATGGGTGAACAGTTAGTTGACAGGATTGAACTTAACTGTAAGGGAATATATAGAAGTGAAGGAAGTTCACTGGTGGGTCCATAAGGAAATTACCATACTAAAGGTGAATGTGCCAGTCTGAAAGGATTATGTACCCTAAAAAAACCATGTTTTAATCCTGATCCACCTTGTGGAGTCAGCTGTTTCTTTTAATTCCTGATCAATACTGTAAATTGGAAACCTGATTAGATTATCTCCATGGAGATGTGACTCCCCCAATTGTGGGTATTAAACTTTATTAGATGGAGATGTGACTCACCCATTCCAGTTGGGTATTGATTAGTTTAATGGAATCCTTTAAAAGAGGAAATGCTTAGAAAAAAATATGGGATCCAGCAAAGCCACCAGATCAACAAAAGCCAAGAGCCCATGCAGCCAGAGACATTTGGATGTGAAGAAGGAAAACACCCCCAGAGAAGCTTCGTGAAGCAAGAAGTATGGAGAGAAAGACAGCAGATGCCACCATGTTTACCATGTGCCTTTCCAGTTGAGAGAGAAATCCTGAATTTCATCAGCCTTTCTTGAGTAAAGGTAACCTCTTGTTGGTGGCTTAATTTGGATATTTCTATAGACTTATTTTAATTAGGACATTTTCACGGCCTTAGAACTGTAAACTTGCAAACTTAATAAATTCCCTGTTATAAAAGTGTTCTGTTTCTGGAGTATCACATTCCAGCAGCTATCAAACTAGAACAGTAAACATGATTGAAAGGGGTGTGAGATGGTCAGGTTCATGTGTCAACTTGGCCAAATGGTGGAACCTCTTTGTCTAGTTGGGCAAGTGCTAGCCTCTCTGTTGCAATGACGACATATCATAGAATTAAATCATGATCATGTAAGCTGCATCCACAGCTGATTCCATTTGTAATGAACCAAGGAGAGTGTCTTCTGCAATGAGTGAGTCTTAGTCTACTCACTGGAAGCCTTTTAAGGAGGATTCAGAAGAGAGAGACTCTCTTCCTGCTTCAGCTGGTTAGCCTCTCCTGTGGAGTTCACCCAGATCTTCCATCGGAATCGTCGACTTCACAGCCTGCTCTGTGGATTTTGGACTCTGCGTTCCTACGGTCATGTGAGACCCTTTTATAAATTTTATATTTGTGAGTGTTCCCTGTTGATTCTGTTTCTCTAGAGAACCCTAACTAATACAGGGTGGTATAGATTCATGTGCCCCACTAATTAACTACAAATAAAAGTAAATCGTTGCATGAATGTATAATTTGGGGGTATAGAGGGAAAAATGTTATTGCATGGTATGGGCTATGTTTAATAGGAAAACCTCAATAGTAACGCAGCAATTTCAGGGTACATGATGGGGGGAGGGAAAAGAGTTAGGAAGAGGTGTGGATTTTCTCTTTGGTGAGGGTGTGTTTACTAGCTATCTTTCTCTTGGGAACAAGTAAATTATTTAAAATGGAGAGTGTGATGGACTCTGAACGTTTTACATGTGTCCCAGTAGATGGAGGTAGCTGAAAGATGTACTGACTGAGAAGCAGTCACTTGTAGTTGGAAGTGATCATATGTAGGTATATGATCAAACATTGTGCTGCTACACAAAGGAATGAAGCTGTGAGGCATACACCAATGTGAATGAACCTGGGGGACATATGGTGAGGCAAAATAAGCCAGTAACAAAAGAACAAATATTGTATGAACTCATTTAGAAACTACTTTTAAGGAAACTGGGGCCTAGTCTGTAAGCTCTTATAGCAGTCACTTGTAGTTGGAAGTAGTAATTGTTATTTCTGGATTTTTTACGGGGCTATTTTATGTATGTATAAGCTGGTATTTGGAGATAAGAATGAAGGTGACCAGGTCAGGATTAAGGTAACTGAGAACAGAGGAGTAAGGAAGATATTGTCTGTATTTTAGAACTTTACCTCATCTTTGAGATTAAAAAAAAAAAAAAAAGATTAATTTTTTCCAGAATCTAAATTTTCTGTAGCACATAATCTAACTCATCCTGTCTGGATAGATCATTTAAACAATCCAAACACAGGGAATCCAAAATAAGAATGAAAGCCTTTAATCCTGTATAGCTTAATGTAATGCTTGGATACATGCAGATTATATTAATCAGACAATTAGAAAGTATTGGAAAAGTCCGTTGAAGGATGGGAGAAAAATTATGGAACTATTAAACTGTACCAGTGGGGAAACCTCTGATACTGTGTCAAACACTAGGCACACCCAAATCAATAGGCCAAACCCTTGATCTTGAGGCTTGCTCTTGTAAAGCTTATGTAGGTAGCAGTGAAGCTTAGACTACCTATCGGTATGCCTAAGTGTCACCTCTGGGGGACCTCTTTTGTTGCTCAGATGTGGTCTCTCTCTTGCTAAGCTTAACTCTGTAAGAAAACCATTGCCCTCCCCACTATGTGGGACACGACATTCAAGGATGAAAATCTCCCAGGCAGCATGGGAGATGACTCCCAGGAATGAGCCTGGCCCTGGCATGGTGGGATCAACAATGCCATCCTGAGAAAAAGAGGGAAAAGAATTGTAACAAATACAGTATCAGTGTTCAGAGTTGAGAGGCAACTATGGACATCACTATTATGTAATCTTCAGTTAGACATCACTACCTACCATAACTTACCAAACCCCAACAAAGACATCCCTGCCTAACCCCAAGGAATATGTAGGGTATTATATGAGATTCCACAAAGATTCTGTGCACTAAGGTAACTTTCCAAAACCTTACAACCTCCAGATGTGTCCCTAGACTGGATAAGTTCTGAAATGCAGAGAAGCCAGCCTTTCTAGAATGTCAACTAGTTTCACCCCCCATCCCATATTATTGACAGCTCCTTCCAACATGAAATATTTAGAATAGGCATAGCTGAAATACCCCTAAAGAGTGGGAAAAAAGATCAAAGGTGATGGTAGAGTTATTCAGAGAAGGTAGGGCTTAAATCAGAATCATTATATTGATATTTCTTTTAGTTCCCAGAATCTTAGAGCAGCATGAAGTAAATATATAAAATTGTGGAATTGTAACCCATAGCAAACTCTAAAACCTGTTCTATAACTAATTGTTGCAATGTACCTTTAAATTTACTGCTTTTTGTATATATGTTATTTTTCACAAAAAAGAAATAAAAGAGAAGGAGGTATATAACAGAGATGATAAGATTTAACAGATGTGTATGACTGCTGATTTATTATATTGATATTTCTTTTGGTCTCCAGTGTCTTGGAACAACTAGAAGAAAAAACAAAAACTCATGCAACTATAATCCATACAAAAGCTAAGAATGTGCTCTATAATGCATGTTAAAATGTACTTGGAAATGTATTACTTTTTTGTATATATGTTCTATTTCACAATTTTAAAAACGTTAAAAAAAAAAAAAAAGCAGTATCTACCTTTCTCAGGATTGGTGCTCCCAATATATGCGGCCAGGTTCTAACCTGTGCCCTCTCATGTGGCTCCAGAGCAAAGAAAAGGTCTGAGAGGGTAAGAAAAGGCACATGAGAGGAGACCACAGATGAGGGGGCTGTGGTCCACATTAACAAAACTCACTGCACCACAATCATAATCCAGGAACACCCCAACGTGACCCAAAGGAAGTAAAAAGGCTGCACTGTTCATTCTCTTTGATACAAAAAAGGAGAAACACTCCCTCAGAGTTAACCAGCATATCATTCCTCACTGACCAAGAAGCATCACAAAATCCAATAACCCGGTTTGGACAGTTCCCCACATACACCTCCCAGTAACTTCTGCCGGAAGTGAAGCACTCGGCTCCCCATGCAGGAAAGTACTTAGAATTGTTCTTGGCCACATCAAGATGACCAGGTGTAAAGAGTGAACATCTCAGATCTTCAAACAGTGGTATGTGACAAGTGCTGTTATTGTTGTTATTTTTGTTTTTCACAATCTAAGGACATATACACTGTAGAAAGAAGAGAGTAGTCAGTTAAAAAATAGGGTTATAAAATCCTGATGGCCACAGTATCATAGTATACATAGATCATTTGACCCTATTTAAATTTAATAACACAGTACATTAATTAATTAGCCATAATATTTATTTAGTATTCATCGACCTCCTTCCATATGGAAAACCACTGTTTGGGGCTCTTCAGATATTATGTAGATGCATAATATCTAGTGGTACATTGTTATAACAGGAAATAAGGGCTCAGGAGAGCAGAATAACTTTAGAAAGCCCACGTTCAAATCCTTAAACAGACAGACAAATGGGAAAAATCCATGCATTTTCTTGGAATATAGGAGGAAGAGAGAGAATGCCAAGCTCTCTGTGACTATTTCTGGTACATTTCAAATCAGGGAATAATAATAATCAAAGCTAGTAGTAAAATTAGCCTGGCCCTCTCCTCAGTAAATATAATGTAATAATAATTATGGCAGAAATAATAAAAGCAGCAATTATTTCAATGTGTTATATTGTAAAATATAACATATATACAAAGCAAAGAAAGGCAAAGCAATACTTTTCAATGCACACTTCAACAAGTAATTAGAGAACAGATTCCAGTACTTAGAGAACACATTCCAGATTCCAGTGTTTATCATGGGTTACTGTTCCACCATTTCAGATTTTTGCTTCTACCTGCTTCTACCTGCTCCACTACACCACCACGGGTTCCCTGCTCAGCGCTTGCAGGCTGGGCCCCTCTCTGCAGGCAGCAGGTCTCCGCTGAGTGCCCGCACCACGGGAAACTGAGCCCCGCCTCGCCCCGCCCCTCAGGCATCTGCCTGGCCTCGCCCCACCTGGTCCCCACTCTGTGCAGTTTTTATTAGAATTCAGACGGTATCATAACCAAAATAAATATAAAATAGTGTACTTTATTGCTGAAAGATTTTAACTTCTGGGATAGATACTGTAATATCTGAAGAGCCCCAAACAGTGGTTTTCCATATGGAAGGCGGTCAATGAATTCTAAATAAATATTATGGCTAATTAATTAATGTACCGTGTTATTAAATTTAAATAGGGCCAAGTGATGACGAGCTGAAATGCTGAGTGAAGATGATTGCTGAACAAGGATGAGGAGCAGGTCACAGAGAAAATTAACTGTATAATTTACTGAGTCGTCCAACTGAGAAGAGAGCCTTATGGAGGCTGCAGAGGTGGAGAGGGCGGGGCGGGGGGCTTTTCTCTGCGGACCTCAAAGGCTGCAGGAGGAGGCCTCTGCCTGGTCCGCCTCTGGGAGGGAGGGTGGTCCTGAAGGTGGACGGTCCTTAAGGAGCGGCCAACAAATTAGGTCCCTGGGATGGCTGTGGAAAAGCACAAACTGGAGGAGAGAAAACAGAGTTTTATTAAGCAGGCTATTCTGAAACTGACCATTCAATACCCCCTCTCTCCCCTAAACTCTCTCCATCCTCACCCTCGTCGTTTCACCTGAATCTGTATCAGAGCTTGGTTTCAGGGTCTCAAGGTCTCAGATTTACTGAAATAAATGAGACCAACATCGACATTACTGTCAAACCAGCCTATCAGATTTTTAGCTCCGTGGTGACTGTAATTACAGTGAAGAATTTAACTGAAGGTGAAATGCAAAATTGAATTTTTCCCCTCACCTTGAGGTTGCCTCCCAGACGCACTTTTTGTATAAGTTTTTCTCTGCGGAGTTGATGGGCTTATTGCTTCCATGCAGGACTAGCCGTTTAACCAGAGGACTTTGAACACCATGAGGTTCAGTCATCCTCTTTTCCTCCAGAAAAAGTAACATTTGAATTTTATTTGCTGCTACACAAGTACCGTAGGCTGTTGGCCAACATTTCGTCAAATGCAGAAAAACAAAAAATAAAATGAAAATGCTTTAATCTCATCGTTCTTACAATGTCAGAAGAATTTTGGAAGCATATATATAATTTTTTAATGAACATATTTCTCTGCTTCACTGAGGAAAGGATGGTGCTTGGGTAATTGACTAAAGGAAATAGAAAAAAATAAATTGCTTGGGGGCCTTTTAAATAACTGTGAGCCTGCAGAGAGGGTTTTTGCACTTCTGGAATTCAACATTATTTTGAAAAACATAATTGTAGGAACTTCCTAGCATCATCAACTTGACATATCTCTATCTATCTATCTATTTCTCTATGTGCATATAGTATGAGAGATCTTTAGGAGACAGGAAACAGAGACCTGGGTTCAATTCCTGGCACCTGCCCATACCAAAAAAAAAAAGAAAAGAAGAGAAAAAAAATACATGCTAAAAAATAAATGTCTACTCAATTCCGGGTGTTTGCCCAACCCCCAAAATAAAAATTAATGTCCTCAATCAAAAAAAAAGTAGATATGAAGTCACAATTTGGGTGTTCACTTGTTGAAAACCCAGTGCCTCTTGATAAGATCACATTTGTAGAGGTTTGTTCATAGAGATTAGCAAAGGTGTTCAATCAATCCTTTCGTACTATTGAAGGAACCTAATCATCGGCTTAAACACCTATAAGATGTAATCACTGAGAGGAAATGGGCGTAGTTTCTGAGTACTATAAAAGCACATTCAAGGAGCCAGGCTCATTCTTCTCAAAAAGAGGCAGAGTGTGTTTGGAACTCCCCAGCTGTGGAGACTTCTGAAAGCTGCACTTAGCACTTTGTGAGGACCTGACCGGTGAATTGACTTTCATACACGTATTTTGAAAGCAGGAATTGGTGAGACCATTGATATTTTCTGTAGGTGAGTAGAAAATTTAGAGAAAAGTTCATGCCACTTTCTGAAAGCAGAAGAAACCAAAAATTCAACTTAGGCTGTCTCTATCAAATAATGTCATTTGCCTCATTAGTAAATATGATCCCAACCTATTCACTTTTATTGGTAAATATTTTGAATTAATGTGAATAATATTTAGCCTATTATTTTATATATTTGGTTATTTCTATTATATGGATTCAGAAAGTAGTTACTGATATCTACAGTAAGAATTGGGGAAAGCATTAACATATTTGTTTAAGGGAGTGCTCAGTGTATAGGAGAGGAGTTCCTGCTGTTTCCCCAAACCCAAAAATGTTGAGGAAAAAAAAGCATAATTTTAATTTATCCATCAGCAAACTCCAGTTGTTTTTATAAGATACTGTGCACCTCATAATCAGCTATTGATGCAATCAATGTGTTTGCCAGGGAGCTCCACTATAAAGTTGAAATATTGCCCCTTCCCTTCTCCATTCTTCAGAAGTGAGTTAACAAGTCTACATCTCCCTCAGGAATGTGTGTGTGAATGAGAATGTCCAGCCTTCAGGTGGGCAAGATGTATCTATATTAATTATCTGTAAGGAATATTTGCTTCATCTCCCTACTTTGTTGCACTTCTATTGTTTGCGTTTGTATCATGTTACATAAATTTGGACTCAGGTATATTTACAGTTATATTTTGGATCATAATCCAACATTGCATTCTTTATTTTGTTGCTAAGATTTTTACTGTTTTGGAAACTCTTTCAAATTAGTATGTCTTTATCTATCTATCATCTATATATAGAAAGATGAAAGACCCATCCATCCATCCATCCATCCATCTGGCCTTCCAGATGAGTCCTGTAGACTCATCATGTATTTATATTAATCAGCTCTAGACTGAACTATTTCTTCATAGTGCTTTGGTCCCTTTTACTATAGAATGGTTTTCAGAAAACAAGACCTGGTTTCAAATGTGCTCACTGCTATTGACATGTTACTTCTTCTGGGCCCACTTAAAAAGCAGACCTAGAACATATATGTATGTACACTAACCCACTTGTACACATATGTATAGTAAGTTCTGTATTTATCCAGCTGTACCTATGTTAAGCTAGACATGAGTTCACATTGTGTCTCAGATGCTAATCCAATACCAGAGGGTTCACTCTAGTCATCTCCATCACTTCTATATAAAATATTTCTCTGACGTAAGAAATCTGGCTTCCATTATGTACTGTTTATTTACTTATTTGTTCAATCCTGACATAAACGTGAAGTTCTCTCATAATTAACAGATATTGTTTAAGAAATAGGTTTACAAACTAGAGCACAATGTGTATGTACAGATGTTGTTTGTTTTTTTGTCTTTGCCTTACAGTTTCCAAGCAAAATACTGCGTTATTAAGTTAGTTAGTCCCATCTTTTCAATTAGCTTATGTTAGACATTTGTAATAGAGTTAGATCCACTTTTCACAGTATGAATTCCATCCTGGGTTTCTTTGGCATCCTATATTACTTTGCTAATTTGAATGTATTAAAAATAACTCCTTGTGATGTCCAGATTTGGTCTTGGAAAAAATGCATAGAGAGTCATGTACCCATCACCTATTATGATATGAAACAGCAGAATATTTCCATCCCCCTAAAATTCTCCTGTTTGTTTCCTTGCAATCAACCATGCCCTGCTTCTGTAATCCCTAGCAACCAATGCTCTATTTTCCATCCCTAAGGTTTTGCCTTTTTGAGAATGTCATATTGATGAAATCATAAAATATATACCCCTTTGGGTCTGGCTACTTTCACCTAGTAACATACATTTAAAATTCATCCATATTGTTTTATACATGAGTAGCTCATTCCTTTACATCACTGAAGAGTATTTCATGTTATGGGTATGCTACATACTGCTTATCCCTTTCCCCATTGAAGGACATTTTGATTGCTTTCAGTTTTGAGAGATTGTGACTCAATCTCTATAAACATCAATAGAAAGGTTTTTATGTGAACATGTGTTTTCAGTTCCCTTAGGTATATAACAAGGAATGAAATTCTGGGTTGTATGGTGTGCCAGTTTGAATCTGGTGTGTACCCCAGAAAAGCCAAGTTCTTTAATCCTCATTCAGTATTTCTGGGTGGGAGCTTTTTGATGGTTTCCATGGTGGTGTACCAGTTGTGAGTGGTAACTTTTGATTAGATGATTTCCATGGAGATGCATCTCTATTCATTCAAGGTGTGGTTGCTTACTGGAACCTTTTAAGAGGGAATCATTTTGGAAAAAGCTTTAGAGCACCTGCAGCCAGAGACCATTGGAGATGAAGAAGGAAAGTCCCTGAGGCAACTGCATAAAATAAGCCAGGAGAAAAAGCTAGCAGACTTCACCATATGCCGTTCCAGGTGAGAGAGAAACCCTGAACTTCATCAGCCTTTCTTAAGTGAAGGTAAGTTCTTGTTTGTGCCTTAATTTGGACATTTTCATGGCCTTAGTATTGTAAGCTTGAAACTTAATAAATTCCCCCTGTTAAAAGCTGTTCCATTTCTGGTATATCACATTCTGGAAGTTTGCAAACTACAGTACATAGTCAGCCTATGTTTAAGTTGATTAAAAATGGCAAACTGTCTTACAAACTGGTTGCAAAATTTGGCATTCCCAGTAACAGTAAATGAGAGTTCCTGTTGCTCTGCATCCCCATCAGCACGTGGTATGGTCAGGTTCTGGATTTCAGCCCTTCCAATCAGTGTGGTGGTAATTGCCATTGTGTTATTAATTTTGTCATGTTTAATGACTAATGATAGAGCTTCTATTCATTTGTCCAATTGTGATGCATGTATATTCTTTGTGAAATGTCTGTTTATACCTTTTGCTTATTAACACTGGATTTTCTTTTCTTATTTAATGTTCATTCTAGTTCTTCATCACTTACTCAATTGCAAATTTCTCTCCTAGAATAAGGCTAGGTTTTTGGTTTGTTTTTAAAGAGTCACTTATTTTTATCATCAAATATTAAAGCCAAATTCTTATCTATTGTAAGCTAACTGCAGACAATATTTTACTAAAGAGTGGGATATGAATAAATATTATCCTTCAATATGATAATTAAGTTTGAATTCTAAAACTTCCAGGTATGTTAACCTTTTTGTTCATTAATGACTCTAATAGTATATAAGAGAAGAGCTGATTTCTGGTCTTCCAAAAGCCAGTTGAGTATTGTTATGTGAGGCACAGCTTATACTATTTACAGAAACCTACATACAATACTCATGCTGTGAATGTTTGGAATTCTTTATCTGTACCACCTCTCAACATCACACTGGACTTGGAGAGTGTCCAGGGTCACTTCTCTGGATTTTAAGTTTGTAGAAATTACTGTAGTGCATGGAACCTTTGTAGAATCTTATATATTGCTCTAGGTGTTATTTAGGATTGGGCTGGAATTGTTTAGGTTGGAATTTGGAAAGTTCTGACTGGTAGCAACATCTAACTGAAGCTTGTGTAGGAGTGACCTTCAGAGTAGCCTCTTGACTCTATTTGAACACTCTCAGCCACTAATTCTTTATTAGTTATACTTCTTTTCCCTCTTTTGGTCATTATGGAATTGTTGATCTCATATTGCCAGGATTAGACTCATCCTTGGGAGTCATCTCCCATGCTGCCAGGGAGACTTTCACCCATGGAAGTCATGTCCCATGTAGGGGAGAAGGCAATGCAGAGTTGGGCTTAGAGAAAGTGAGGCTACCTCTGAGCATCAACAGAGGTCTTCCAGAAGTAACTCTTAGGCATACCTATAGGTAGGCTAAACTTCTCTGCCAGCTACATAAGCTTCACAAGATTAAGCTTCAAGGTCAAAGCCTTGGCCTTTGGGTGTCCCTAATGTTGGACACAGTATCAGAGGATTCCCTGATGGTAAAGTTTAATAGTTTCATATTTTTTCTCCCATCCCTCAAGGGACTTTGCCAATACTTTTTGATTACCTGCCTAATACTTTCTAGGATGTATCCAGGCATTACATTAAGCTATACAGGATTAAAGGCCCTCATTCTTATTCTGGGCTCCCTATGTTTCAATTGCTCAAATTTCTCAAACCTATCCAGACAGGTTGAGTTAGATTATGTGCTACAAAAAATTTAGGGTCTAGACAAAATGAATGTTTCTTCCTTTGGTCTCAAAGAGTAGGTGCTGTTCTAAAATATAGACAATGTGTTCCCTACCCCTGTGTTCTGAATTACCTTAATCTTGCCCTGAGTGCCTTTGTTCTTATCTCAAAATACCAGGTCAGAGATACAGAAAACAGCCTCTCAAAAATCCAGAAATAATAATTACCAATCTGAATTAAATGTGTCTACTATAAGAGCATATTATCTAGGCCCTTGTTTTCTTTATAAGTATTTTATCAAGGAAACCATACAATAATTGTTCTTTCATTTCTGGCTTATTTTGCCTCACCAAATGTCCCAAAGTTTCACTCACATTGTTGCATGCCTCACAACTTCATTCCTTTTTTAGTAGCATAAGATTTTATGATATGTATACACAATTATTTGCCAATCTACATCTCCGTCAGTGTATCCTTCAGCCATCTACCATGACCACTTATTTTTATGACCTTGTGGTAGAGATAGCTAATATAAAATATGCTCTAATTCTAATTGGAAGCTGACAAGTAGTGCTGTGAGTGTAAAGGTTGGCTAACAATAATACATGTTAGCAGTCTATTAGACTTTCTTTGTTCCTCACCATCTGTTCTACTTTGCTATCTGCATGAATGCAATATACTAGAAATGGAATGGCTTTTAAAAAAAGGGAAATTAATATGTTAGTAGTTTATAATTCTAAGGCTAAAAAAATGTCCCAATTAAAGCGAGTCTATAAAAATGCCCAAATTAAGGCACCAGGAATGATACCTTGGTTCAAGAAGGATGGAGTGCAGTATTTCTCTCTCAACTGGAAAGGCACATGGTGAACATGGCGACATCTTCGAGCTTCCTCTCCAGGCCTCTTGTTTCATTAAGCTCCCCCAGGGGCATTCTCCTTCATCTCCAGATGTCACTGGCTGGTGGACTCTGTATTTTTTGCGTCTCTGCTGCTCTCAACGTTCTCAAGCTTTCTCCAAAATGCTTCCTTTTTTAAAGGATTCCAGTAAACTAATCAAGACCCACCTGGAATGGGTGGAGTCACATTTCCCTCTATTCAAAAGTTGATATTCACAATTGGGTGCATCATACCTCTTTGGAGATAATCTAATCAAGTTTCTAACCTATAATGCTGAATGGGGATTAGAAGAAATGATTGGGCCCACAAGATTGACTATGATTAAAACATGGCATTTCTAGGGTACATAAATTCTTTCTAACCAGCATACCATCTTATCTCAGTCATATCCAAACACAGCCTGTCCTGCTATAGTGAACAAATATGTTAGTGAGAGAAGTACAATTTTATTAGTGAGAGAAGACTTAAGATCACAACATGCCCAGTGATAAAGAATGACCCTTTCCTTTTATTTTCCTCAGAATCATGGATTCTTGTGTCTTGCAGTAATCTCACATTGAGCTCACCTGCCCCATCTGCAGAGACTGCTTCACACACCCTGTCACCGTTAACTGTCAGCACAACTTTCGTAGGCCTGGTCTCTGCCTCTTGTGGGAAAATGCCCAAACTCCTACTTGCTGTCCTGTGTGCAGGGCAATATCATAGCAGATGGACTTGAACCCAATATATTTTTTGATAAAACAAGTATCTACCAGATGAACAGTCTCCTGCCAATTGCTATCCTCCGCTGTGCAAACCCGTGGCAGACACCAGGCAATAAAGAACCTCCTCTCTGAAGTTGACAAGACCTTGCTGGGTTTGCTCTGCTCTAGATTGTAAGAGCATGTGGCCCACAATCACTGTCCAATAGAGGAGGCTGCCGAGGGCTACAGGGTAAGTAATGTCTCTGAAAGCACTCTGAAAGCAGGAGGACCCTGCAACTGAGAGATGAGGAGGAACAAATAGGCTGATGATTGTTATGCATTCATTCGGTAAACATATGAAATTACCGGACACCATGTGCCAGGTACTATTCTAATGTCCAATGGTAAAGTAGCGAAGGAAACAAACATCTTTCCTCTCCTGAAGCTTATTCTCTGTTTGAAGAAGAAGAATGACTGTGATGGTATTGATGAGAGTTAGGGTTACGGTATTTCAGTTTAGCAAAGAAGAAATAATCCTATTGCAGTGACAGTCATTGACTACCACACCTGTGACTCTCATGATCCTGTTCTAATGCAAGTAGAATTAGAAACATTGGACAGTATATTTTAATAATGCCTTAGAAAGAATGGATGGATGGATTTCAAAATTAAATATGAAGTGAGATTCACTTCTAGAAACTGATCAGGTAACATAAAATTTCAATGCCCCTATTTTTTTATTCGACAGGTCTCTCAAATTTGACAAATGGTGTTGACAGGGAAAAGCACTGACTTCTTTCCTACTTATTTATTTCATATTCTGTCCCCCAGTTTCTTTATGGAATGTCTTAAGTTTACCTTATATTCTTCTCTTGTGCTCTAATTTTTATTTCATTTGCAGGAGAAGCTCCTGGTACAAATGAGTTCTCTTTTGGAGAAGAGACAGAAAAATCAGAAATCTGAACAAAGAGACCAACATAATCAGAGGATGGGAGGTAAGCAAGAGGTCCTGATTCCTTTAGAACCAGCTTCGGACAGCCATTATGATAACTTACAGAGGAAGAACTTGAATTCAACTTCAATGTCATTTAAGGTGATCAATAAAAAGAATTCCATAAGTTTCTCTGCAGGGTAGTGTGACCTTTAGTACAGAATTTCTTGTTCAATTCAACATTTAATTGAAGGTTTTGCCTGATTTTTCTGGATAAAGCAAAAGCAACTACTAATATACATCAATAGGCATAAGAACATGCATTATCACAAAATTGAAAGGAAAGACGATAGTATGAGGTTCTTCAAGAACTTAGCATCTTTGAATCCTTGTAAAAGCTTTTCAAACAAGTAAAAATTAGCTTGATGCTAAAGTCGAAGTAGAATTTGGAAATTCATGGACATTGATGGCAGAGAACCTAAAGGAATAGAGAGTAAAAAACAAGAGAAACCACAACATTGCTTAGAACTTGCAAGTCAATCCCATGGAGTATAAGGTAGTCTGTGCTGATAGGTATGGCTAGGAGTGAGATTATGGTCAGATCAAGAAAGAGAATGAGTAGCTAAGGGGTTTGGATTTTATCACTCATTGATTAAGAAACATGAATGGAGTACCTGAAACCGAAGACATAACTGAATACAATATTTTTATTTTCAAGGAACTCAAATATTTTTGAGGGAGACATATGATATTTTGATCATTTAAGATAGATTGTATAATGAATAATTCCTTGAAAAAATATTGATCAGGGGTCTACCATGTAAATGAAAGATTAATAAAGAAGGGAAGATTGCCCATGGGAAAGCATGACCAGAGGAGCCTGTATGGGCATGCTACAAATTGGCTGACACTCACCTCGGAAGTGGTTGAACATGTCTGTCTGTCCACTCTCAGGCCCTGCACTGAGCCCTAGGTTCACAGGCTAGAGCAGGTACAGCTGCACTGATTCATTCCTGCAAGGAAGAACATTTTGTTCACTTCCGTGACATTTTGGTTTTATTATTGTATGTAAGCAAACACACAAGCATTCAACTGCAACATTTCTTCAGACTGTTTTCTAATATTGTATTATACCTTCACAATCAGAGGTGGGATAAAGCCCTTCTCTTAGGAACTCTCTCATTTTCCTTCTCTGACTGCTTCCATGTCCTGCTTCTCAGTGAGTCTTCCTCTCTCATCTATTGTTTTGAGAAAACTAGTCTATGTACCTCAATATGTTTATGATCTTAAAATCTAAACTCGTGGTAGCTGTCTTCAAGCAATTTCTGCTTCACTTCTTCAATACACGCCTCCATGAGCAGTGGTAGGATTGTTGGGCGGGGAGAGACGAGGATAACTTATGAGAAAGGGGGATAGGAAATAACACGCAGGACAACATAAACACATCCATATACATGAACTTAATATAATCAAATAAACTATGGCTTCTCTTTGTTAGAAAGAGCTTGATCTCTTCCATAGCCTTCAAAGTACCTCAGTTTGCACTGAAGCACAACTCACCTTTATACTCTATCTCACAAATGCTGTAAGGAGGAAAAGAAATCTTCACAAAGAGACTTCTGTTCTGTCTATCAACTCCTTGGGTTTGGGAAAGTTTAGAAAAGTAGAAACCACCTTAATCCAATCTTTTGTAAATTCATTTTCCTTTTCATCCAAAAAGGATTATACCATACAATATATTAATTAAAACAAACCTCTTAATGAATTCTTAACCCTAAGGGTGAGTGACAAGAGAGAAGGACGTGGGTAGTAACGGAGGTAACCAGGCATCACTGTCTTCTCTATCTATGACCCGAAAGGGTGATGTGCTCCAAATGTAGGGCAAGTCCCATCTAAGACTTCTAAAGATCAGTGGTAAGGAAATGTTAGTTTTCCTCAAATGTCCCCTTACTGCTGAAGTGTAGACAAAAATAAATAAGTTGCCCATTTCTAATATTCTGGGAACTTGTGACCCGAATCCTAACTCTGGGAAAAATTCAAGGGGGCAGACAATTTGTGGAGAGCAAAGAATGGAGAGGACCAGAATAATACCTTCTATAAATATCTTTTTGCTTGCCCCCAGCTTGTGGTTTTCCATGAGAAACCCAGGGTTGTAGTGTGAGGATCACTCCTGAAGGAAAGTCTCACCTTCACCAGTTATGCGGGACTGAGCCAGGCAGAGGTTTCCATCCCAGTCCCTGGAGGGAGGCAGAGAAAAGGCTGCCCCGGCTGCTGCTTCCATAAGGCACCCTTGTCACTAGGGTGGCCTGTCCCACGACCTTCCCTTCTATACCCAAGGATATTGAAAACGATTTTGCCCAGTGTTTATTCAAGATGATTTCAGGATGTGGAAACAAGACTCTAAAAAAACACTACCTAATTAAATGTCGCAGGGGGAAGAAGACTTGTACATTTTAAAAGGGTGACTTCTATAGTGTTGAATTTTATGTCTAAAGGTGCTACACTTAAAAGAAATTGCTGATATTTCAAGAAATACTTCATAAGAAATGATTTTACTAAAGGAAAATTTAATAAACAAATGTATACATACAATATGGTTATCAGACAATAATCATAAATTAATTATGCTCCCATTTGTTACAATGTACTTAGGAACATTCAAATATATCTTGATGTGGGAGTTCCCCAAACATATTGTCATGAAAACTGACTTTTCATGGGGGGCCAAGGCCAGAAAAAGGCTTCAGAGTGGAAGAGGAGGAAAAAAGGAACCTAAGGAAGTGGGAACATTCATCAGCATCATGGGAGCTCAGGGTTCCTTTGCCATAATCCAAAAGCACCCCAACCAGGCCCAGAGGCTGTTTCACATACTGAGCTAACTGTGAGGAATGAGTGGAGAGACAATCATGAGTGTCCATCTTTAAAGGAAATAGAAGGAATGTGTCCTTATAATCAATAGGAAATTGTATCTCTTGTCTGGGCATCCTTACAGACTCCATGAACTCAAACCAAGGAGGCACCATATCTATTCCCAGTAATGCTAGAAGAGGGGAAGCCTTGCTTTCCCCTGCTGTAACACTTTCTGCTCTGTGGGGGTCCCGGGATAAGCCCTGATGGGCATCTCCAAACATCATCCTTCGGCAAGGCCCATCTCATCACTGGCCATTACATGATCCAGAGCTGTATCCAAAGAACAAATGGGCAGAGAAAAAACAGTTAAAGGAATAATTTCTCAATGACCTGAAAGGGGATAGATTCTACCCAGTGTGGCTTTTCACTTGTATCCTCCTTCAAAGCAATACATAATGAAGTGCATAAAGATAGTTCTGATTAGCTCATCTATATGGAACAAGTATTATTGCTACCTCTATAGCAACAATTCCATACAATCATACAGAAATGAAATAACCTTAATATTTTATTTTAAAGAGCACACCAAAATATGAGTGGTGGTTGTTTTTCTTTTATTAGCATAAAATTCTTCTTAATTTTTTTTTCCTGAAGACTCTCAATAAATAAATATCACTCTACTGTGATGTATAGTTTGTTTTGCTATAAACAGTGCCTCTCCTTTTTAAAATGAAAAAACATTGTGAAATCCATGTATGCACAGTTGCACATTTCTTAAGACACTGAAGAAATGACAGCCTTACATTTTCTATTCAGATGCAGGATTCTGTCTATTTCTGGTGGTTCTGGCTCTGTGCCAGCCAACAGTTTTGTTTCCAGCATGAGACTCACATGGCAGGGCTGTCTTCATGGTTCTCTTCCTCTCAGGCATTTGGGGACTGACATGATGTCCTTAAAAATGTGCTGCTGAGTTAATCGGATGTCTAGGTTCCAAGATGGCAGCTTAGTGAGGTATAAAATTTAGTTTGTCCTCCAAAGCAGCTAATAAATAGCCAGGAACAATACAGAACAACTGCTGGGGCCACATCAGACACCAGACACACAGTGTACACCAGTCTGGACAAGCTGGGCAGCTGCAAATCCCGCACAGAACTCTCATTAGGTAGAACTGTAAGGCTTCTCAGGCTCCAAATGCCCCAGGCAAGGGTGGAATTAAGCTTGTCTGAGAGGCAAATGGGTGGTCAGGTGAAAGGAATTTAATTCCCTGGAGGCTGTGCCTTCCTCAAGAGAGTGGTGGGGCCCAGCTCAGGTGGAATCTTACCCTCAAGGAATTCAGACCCCAGGGACTGGAAAATTGAAGCAATTAAAGCCAACCTACAACCTCTTCTGTGTCTCAACCATGCCCCCAGCAAGGAGAATCTGCTGAAGTTAGAGGCACCACATCACTTTATCAGGTGGGAAACTGCAGGCAGACAAGCACCACATATTGGGCAGGACAGGGAACACACAGAGTCTAGAAGCTTCACAGGAAAGCCTGTCAACCTGCTGGGTCTCACGCTCAAGGAAAACTGATGTAGGTGACGCTTTCCTCCTGAGAGGAGGCCAGTCTGGTCTGGAAAAATATGACTGGGGTTTATAATACCTAAGTAGACCCTCCTTAAAAAAAATAAAAAGGCTCCACATGAGCAGGGCAAGAAACAGGAAAACAAGAACTGAAAAACTCTGATCTGTTAAACAATACATATTAAAGAGGTCTAGAATAAATTGATCTGAATGTCAAAAAAAAAAAAAAAACAGATAGAGAAAAAACTCATCCAGCAAGAAATCCTAGGTAAAAGAGTGAAAAAAATCTCCAGAATAAACTAAATAAGGAAATCAAATGCCCAGATGCCAGCAAAAAATAATGAGTCATACTAGGAAAATTGAAGATATGGTCCAGTCAAAGGAACAAATCAATAATTCAAATGGGATACAGGAGATGAAACAATTAATTCGGATGTTTGAACAGATATGAAAAATTTCATCAAAAATCAAATCAATGTGTTCATGGAGGATATAAAGAAGCAATGGGCAAACAAAAAGAAGAAATCAAAAGTCTGATAAAACAAATCACAGAACTTGTGGGAACGAAAGGCACAGTAGAAGAGTTGGAAAAAAACAATGGACAACTACAATGATAGATTTGAAGAGGCAAAAGAAAGGAGGACTGGATATCTGAAATCCAAGGAGCAAAAGAAAATATAGGGAAAAGAATGGAAAAATATGATCAGGGTCTCAGGGAACTGAATGACAACATGAAGGGCATAAATATACAAGTTGTGGGTATCCCAGGGGAAGATATGGGAAAAGGAGGAGAAAGACTAATGGAGGAAATCATCAATGAAAAATTCCCATCTCTTATGAAAGACATAAAATTATATAGTCCAGAAGTGCAGCATACCTCAAACAGAATAGATCCAAATAGACATACTCCAAGACACTTACTAATCAGACTGTCAGATGTCAAAGAGAAAGAGAGAATTTTGAAAACAGCAAGAAAATAGCAATCCATTATATACAAGGGAAGTCCAATAAGACTGTGTGTGGATTTCTCAGCAGAAACCTTGTAGGTGAGAAGTCAGGGGTATGACATATTTAAGATCTTGAAAGAAAAAGACAGCAAGCCAAGAATTCTATATCCAGCAAAACTGTTCTTGAAAAATGAGGGGGGAATTAAAGCATTTTTAGACAATCACTGAGAGAATTTGTGACCAAGAGACCAGCTCTGCAAGAAATAATAAAGGGAGCACGAGTCAGATAGAAAAAGCAGAAGAGAGAGGTGTGGAGAAGAGTGTAGAATTTAAGACTATCAGTAAAGGGAAAAAGAGGGGGAAAATTAGATATGACATATAAAATCCAAAGGGCAAAATGGTAGAAGAAAGCACTGCCTTCACAGTAATAACACTAAATATTAGCAGATTAAACTCCCCAATAAAAAATGTGGACTGGCAGAATGGATTGAAAAACAGGACCTATCTATATGCTGTCTACAAGAGACTCATTTTAGATGGAAGGACAAACATAGGTTGAAAGTGAAAGGGTGGGAAAAGATATTTCATGCAAACAACAATCAGAAAAGAGCAGAAGTAACTATACTTATATCCAACAAATTAGATTTCAAATGTAAAACAATTAAAAGAGACAAAGAAGGAAACTATGTATTAATAAAAGGAACAATTCAACAAGAGGACATAACAGTCATAAATATTTATGTACTGAGCCAGAGTGCCCCAAAATGCATGAAGCAAACACTGAAAACACTGAAAGGAGAAATAGATAGCTCTACTATAATAGTTGGAGACTTCAATTCCCCACTGTAATCAATGGATAGAACATCTATCCATTGACAGAGGATCAATAAAGAAACAGAGAATATGAATAATACAATAAACAAATTAGTCTTAAAAGACATTTATAGAATACTACACACCACAACAGCAGGATACACCTTTTCCTCAAGTCCTCATGGGTAATTCTCAAGGTAGACTGTCTGCGGGGTCACAAGGCAAGTTCAATAAATTTTAAAATACTGAAACCATACAAAACACTTTCTCAGATCATAAAGGAATGAAATTGGAAATCAACAGGCAGAGGGCCAGAAAATTCACAAATATATGATGCTAAACAACACAATCTTAAACAACCAGTGGGGTCAAGGAAGAAATTACAGGAGAAATCAGTAAATATCTCAAAGCAAATGGAAATGAAAATACCACATATCAAAATGTATGGGATGAAGCAAAGGCAGTTGTAAGAGGGAAACTTCCTGTTTTGAATGCCTGTGTGAAAAAAGAAGAAAGAGCAAAACTTGAGGAATTAACTGTTCACTTGGAAGAACTAGAGAAAGAACAGCAAACTAACCCCAAAGCAAGCAAAAGGAAAGAAATAATGAAGATTAGAGCAGAAATAAATGAAATTGAGAACATGAAAACAATTGAGAAAATCAAAACCAGAAGTTGGTTCTTTGAGATAATCAATAAAATTGATGGGTCCTTAGCAACGGTGACAAAAAGAAAAAGAGAGAAGATGCAAATAAATTAAATCAGCAATGGAAGAGGAGACATAACCACTGACCCCACAGAAATAAAGGAGGTAATGAGAGGATACTATGAGCAACTTTATGCTAATAAACTGAGCAACATAGATAAAATGGACAATTTCCTAGAAAGGCATGAACAACCAAGATTGACTTGAGAAGAAATAGATGACCTCAAGAAATCAATCACAAGTAAAGAGATTGAATCAGTTATCAAGAAGTTTCCAAAAAAGAAAAGTCCAGGACAGATGGCTTCACATGTGAATTCTACAAAGCATTCAAGAAACAATTAGTACCAATCTTGTTCAAACTCTTCAAAAATTTGAAGAGGAGGGAAGGCTGCCTAACTCATTCTATGAAGCCAACCTCACCCTTATACCAAAGCCAAAGATACCACAAGAAAAGAAAATTACAGACCAATCTCCCTAATGAATATAGGTGCAAAAATCTTCAACAAAATCCTTGCAAATTGAATCCAACAGCACATTAAGAGAATTATAAACCATGACCAAGTGGGATTTATTCCAGGTATACAAGGATGGTTCAACATTCAGAAAATCAATTAATGTAATATATCAACAAATCAAAGCAGAAAAATGGCATGATCATCTCGATTGATGCAGAAAAGGCATTTGACAAAATTCAACATCCTTTCTTGATGAAAACACTTCAAAGTATAGGAATAGAAGGGAACTTCCTCACCATAATAAAGGGAATATATGAAAAATCCACAGCTAACATCATCCTCAATGGGAAAGACTGAAAGATTTCTCCCTAAGATCAGGAACAAGACAAGGATGTCTGCTGTCCCCACTGTTACACAAGATTGTGTTGGAAGTTCTAGCCAGAGAATTTTGACCAGAAAAAGAAACGTAAGGCATCAGAATTGGAAAGAAAGTAGGAAAGCTCTCTCTGTTTGCAGATGATATGATACTATATGTCAAAACTCCTAAAAAATCCATAGCAAGGTTACCAGAGCTAATAAATGAATACAGCAAAGTGGCAGTGTACAAGATCAACACTCGAAAATCAGTACTGATACTATACACTAGTGATGAGCAATCTGAGGAGAAAATCAAGAAAAAGAATCCATTTACAATTGCAACCAAAAGAATAAAATATTTAAGATTAAATTTAACTATGGATACAAAAGGCCTATACACAGAAAACTATAAGAAATTGCTAAAAAGATATCACAGAAGGCCTAAATTGCTGGAAAGTCATACTGTGTTCATGCATTGGAAGACTAAATAGAGTTAAGATGCCAATTCTGCCTAAACTGATTTATAGATTCAATGAAATACCAATTATAATCTCAACAACTTACTTTGCAGAAATAATAAAGCCAATAACTAAATTTATTTGGAAATGTAGGGTGCCCTGAATAGCTGAAAATATCTTGAGAAAGGAAAATGAAGTTGGAGGTCTCTTACTACTTCAGTTTAAGGCATATTATGCAGCTGCACTGGTCAAAACAGCATGGTACTGGCATAAAGATAGATATACTGACCAATGGAATCAAATAGAGTGTTCAGATATAGACCCTCTCATCTATGGACAATTGATTTTTGATAAGTCAGTCATGCCAACTCACTTGAAACAGAGCAGTTTCTTCAATAAATGGTTCTTTGAGATCTGGATATCCATATGGATCCAAAGAATGAAAGAGGATCCATATCTAACATCTTATACAAAAATTAACTCAAAATGGATCAAAGACCTAAACATTAGAGCTAAGACCATGAGACTGTTAGAAGAAAAGGCAGGGAAATATCCTATAGAACTTGTAATAGGAAGTGGTTTCCTAGATCTTATACCCAAAGCATGAGTACTGAAAAAAAGAAATGGATGAATGGAAACTCCTCAAAATTAAACACTTTTGTGTATCAAAGAACTTTGCAAGAAAGTCAAAAGACAGCCAACACAATGGAAAACAAAGTTTGGAAATCACATATCAGACAAGGGTTTAGTATCCAGAATATATAAGAAATTCTTCAACTCAACTGCAAAAGACAAACAACCCAATTTTAAAATGGGCAAACACCTGAATAGACACTTCTCAGAAGACAAAATACAAATGAATAAAAGGCACATGAGAAGATGCTTAATTTCACTGGCCATTAGGGAAATACAAATCAAAACCACAATGAGATATCCTCTCACACCCACCAGAATGGCCATTATTAAAAAAATCAGAAAATGACAAGTGCTGGAGAGGATGTAGAAAAGAGGCACACTTATCCACTGTTAATGGGAATGTAAAATGGTACAACCACCGTGGAAGGCAATTTGCCAGTTCCTCAGGAAGTTAAGTATAGAATTGCCATATGATCCAGCAATACCATTGTTCGGTATCTATTCAGAGGACATGAGGGCAAGGACACAAAAGACATTTGCACACCTATGTTTAAAGCAGCATTATTTATAATTGCCAAGAGTTGGAAACAGCCTAAATGTCCTTCAACTGAGAAGTGGCTAAAAAACCTGTGGTATATATACATTTGGTAGAATATTACAGGGCTGTAAGACAGAATAAACTCAAGAAACATGTAACTTGAAGACATTATGCTGAGTGAAATTAACCTGAAACAAAAGGACAGATACTGCATGGTCTCACTGATATGAACTAACATTGATGAGTGGACTTGGAGAATTTCAGTTCAGAACGCAGGTTATCAGGAGATAGAAATAGGGTAGAGACTGGGTAGTTGATGCTGAATGTATACAGATTGCACAACAGGACGGATGGTAAAAAATCAGAAATGGATAGCATAATACTACCTGATTGTAGCACAATAATATAAGTACACTAAAGGAAGCTGCATGCGAGAATGATAGAGGGAGAAGGGCTGGGGGCATGTATAAAACCAGAAGGTAAGAAAGACGATAAAGATTGAAATGTTATAATTTAGGAATGCCTAGGGTGTGCAATGACAATGACTAAATCTACAAATTAAAAAACATTTTTGCATGGGGAAGAACAAAGGAATGTCAATATTGAAGGATGTTGAAAACAGATGGTCATTCCTATTTTAAAACTTCAACTTCTATGTGAGACCAAAGCAAGAAATGTTTATTTGTTACAAAATTTATATATTGACTAGTTTATTTCCTAATTTAACTTGAATGGTTAGTTTAATTGAACACCATTCATACACGGAACCTTGAATAAGGCATGAGATAGTGTTTGTTTGTCCAGGTTAGTGTGATGCCCCAATAAATCCCAGAGTGATAAGAACACCGAATAAAGAAGTATTTGCAAAGTCCCCTTGGGGGAATGTGGAGAAATGGGGAAAAATTCAACTTCCCTATTTGGAGAACTCCAGATAGTCTTGCAAGCAGTGGGGACAACCAAATCAATAGGCTGAGCCCTCGATCTTGGGGTTTGCCCCTATTAAATTTATCCCTACAAAGGATAGGCTAAGCCTACTTAAAATTGGGCCTAAGAATCACTCCCAGAGAACCTGTTTCATTGCTCAGATGTGGCTTCTCTCTCTCTAAGACAACATGGAAAGCAAACTCACTGCCCTCCCTCCTCTCTACATGGGACATGACTCCTAGGGATGTTAACCTCCCCAGAAATATGGGACAGAAATTATGGGATGAGCTGGGACTCAGCATCAAGACATTAAGAAAATCTTCTCTACTCAAAGGGGAAAGAGAGAAATGAGACAAAATAAAGTGTCAATGACAGAGATTTCAAACAGAGTCAAGAGGTTATCCTGGAGGTTATTCTTATGCATTATATAGATATCCCCTTTTTAGTTTATGGTGTATTAGAGTGGCTAGAGGGAAGTACCTGAAACTGTAGAGCTGTGTTCCAGTAGCCATGTTTCTTGAAGATTATTGTATAATGATAAAGCTTTTGCAGTGTGACTGTGTGATTGTGAAAACCTTGTGTGTGAACAAATCCCAGAATGTCAAATTTATTTTAGGTATATTTGGATTCAGCCTCATTTGAATTGACTTTAGTATATTGAATTCTCAGAAGGAAACATCTGAGAGAAGTTAGTGCTTGTGGGAAACAAAATAGAAATAAGCCACAGAAAAAGATGTTGGTAGCTGAAAGCATACTCGCCTACTTCTTTAACCTAAGACTTTTCCCAAAGTCAGAGAACCTCAGTGAGAACTCACCATTCCAATAGTCTCCCATGTCCTGCAGGAAAGAAATTAAAACACACAGAAAGAATAATGTCATTCACAAGATATTAGTTACCCTTTTGCTTCCCCTCTAGTATTCTTCTATTTTAACCTTAATGTATCTTTCATTCTCTCTAAGGAACAATCAGAATGTCTAACAGAACAGAAACTAAACTACGATGATTAAAATATTCTGAGGAAGAGCTAAGACAGAAGGGGCTCAGGAAAAGGCTGTGATAACAGAAGATGATCTAGGTTCCCAGAGGCATTACCCAGTCTCATTACCAAAGAGAGGTCTGCCCATTTAGAATAATCAAATAAACCGAATCAAATAACGAAATAATTATAGGGTGTCTTGAAATTGGTTAACAAATTCTCCCCATCATTCCTGAGCAAGGGGCAAAGTCTCAATGTGTCTTCTATTAACTGCTCTATGTGACTTCACAGAGAAGATGATGGGTAAGAGATGCATAGACTGGGAATTATTCCCAGAAGTGGGACACCTCCCCTGGTCAGAGGTTCATTGATTTTGCATGATCTGTCTGTGTGGATAGCACTCCTAATCACCCCAGAAATATATGTCTCTGGGTTATCAATTAAAAGTACTAACACTTCCCCAAAACAACCAGAATATGAAGAAATAAGTGATTGGGTAAAGAAAATGATCGGAATGAAAGGACATGTTTTCTCTTACCTCGAGTGATGATATATTCAGGAACATTTCAATGTCATGGCAACGGTGACTAGAAAAGGATACCGCTCTCACCTGGAGCTGCTCCATGTCAGGCTTGAGGCAGGTCTCAGACATCTCTATGTACATTTTTCTCAGGCTTTCCACGTGTTTGCTGTTCTGGCTGCGCAGTCCCATTGTAAAAGTGCCTCTGCTTCCCTGAAAACTCTCTCCACATGCAGTTGCTCCTCCCCACGGAGAAATACATTCATCTCCTGGGACAGAGCCTGACCCCACTCCTCTTGGCAGCTAAATAACCCTGCAGAGATATTGGATTAGAAGGATCGCATACTCCCAACCCAGACAGAAAACTTCAAATGTCAAATATTGTTTCCTTGGCAACATCAAGCAAAAACTGTACAAACATTCTGCTGCATATCTGAAAATTACCTTAAAATTCTGCTAGAATATTCTGCCCGTCATTTCTCTTCCCCTTAAGACAAGTCCTGTAAGCGGGGCCAGTCTCCCTGACTGTGATGCTTCCTCCCTGTTCAGTCTTCACCAGTTATTTCCTTGCTCACCTGAAATATTTTCATTTTCTTAGGTTCCTAAGCCTGTTTTTTCTAAGTATTTAAATATCTTTAGGTATGCACCACAGTAGACAAGTTAAATAAACAATTTTCACTCCATTTTTCCACTTTACTGATAAACTTTGTGGGATGGTATATTGTTCCCAGTGTCTGAGAATCTTTATCCAAACTTCAGAGTTGGAGTAGAAATACTTATCCTGCCCTAGTTATCCTTACAGAGCACTTTAGGCACTTGACTGGCATGGACAGTGAACTTGGGTTTATTGACATACAATTTGAAATCACTACTGTTTCCAAGGCAAAATCCACTATCTTCTAACTCGAACTTAGATTTAGCTAGAAAGACTGCTCAGCATTATAGCAACCATAAAAAAGAAATAAATAAAAATAAGTAGCTGGGCAACGGTGGCTCGGTGGCAGAGTTCTCATCTGCAATGCCGGAGGCTAGGGTTGGACTGTGGGAGCCTGCCCATGCCAAAAAAATAAAATAAAAAATAAGTAAAACATTTACATTCTCATCTTAAGTTCCTGGATTATGCTAGTTTATCCTTTAGTTTTTTTTTTTTTTTTTTTTTGGTGTGTGTGTGTGTGTGCGCGCGCATGTGTGTGTGCTGCCTGAGTCATTTTCCAGAAGAAGCCCATTCTCTATAGAAGTTTCTCCTGCAAAAGAACTGACTTTTAGTGACAGGGAAGTGGTTGTTAGAGATTTTATCTGCTGCTTGTGGGAAAAGACAGTTGAAGAGAGAACAATTATAATCTTAAATTAGAATGGAGTGATCAAGTGTTTCCATGTGAAACAAAAATTCAATCTGAAATATGGGATATGAGAGGTCACAAAAACTCATAATAGAGACCCTGAAGATTTACTAACAACAATATGAAGTATTCCTGAGAGATGTGTACACAGTCTTGTGGGTAACCAAAAACAAGTGTTCCTAGTGCCACTTGCTCCAGAATGAACTGATTTCCCTATATTTGGCCAATATTTCTAGGTAAACTTCCCTCAAGAATGCTGAGCCCAGCTATGATTATAGTGTCAACAGTAATGAAAGAGAACACTAATGTCTTGGGATAAGAATCGAAAAATCATCACCTCCATTCTAACCAATTTCATTATCATAATCCTCATCTGTATGTATGATTTACAGTAAGATTCCAAGTTGCTTTAAGGCATCACGTGCCCTGTATTCCTCAGCAGCCCATTCCAGTGGCCTGAGGCAGTGACCCAGGTGGTCTAGGGACTCAGAGCCAAGCTTACAGAGCAGGTTCTTGTCAGCCTCACAGAAAAGCTCCTTTGCCTCCTTGCATGTCCCATAGATCTGCACTAGAAAGGTCTGCTCGGGGCAAGGTCTGGCTTTCTGGCAAGGACAGCCAGCTTCTTCAGGATAATATTCCAAGAAGTCTGGCTTCTTGGAAGTTTCCCTGCGCTGAGGATAGCAGATTGGAGATTGGATGTCTGCCCAGCAGAGGCAGAGTCAGGGACAGCAAAATATGTGGTCTATGGTGACAGGGTCTATGAAACAGTTCACGAAATGGAACAGGTGAGTACATTATGGAACTTTGCAGGGTGTGTGAATCCATGTTCTGGGAATTAAAACAAACAAACAGACAAAAATAAAGGAAAAAAATCAGTCTTCTTTCCTGATAAGGATAAAAACGGGTCTGAACAATTCTGCTTGGACTCTGTCCTATCTACATGGTAATTTATATCAGATAGAAACCCAGACATGGTAAAATACAGAGAGGCAGTTTTGTTCTAAGATGCAAATGAGAAAATCAAATACCCAGAGAAGAATTTTGTGCCTTTTTAATTTAATTACTAAAACAGCAATGTCCTAGCTATACCTAAATTTCCTGAATAAATTAAAAAGTTGGGACAGTGGTTAAAGAGCAGTATGCTCTTAGATTTATTAAGCTCAGCTGTTTGGTCCAGAAACACATATGAACACACATTCTGTCTATTTTCTATTTCTACTTATTCTATGTCTGCAATTGAGGGTAAGTTTTGTTAATGCCTCAAATAAAAGTTGTTTCTTAAAACTTGCATGTCGATTCAGGATAACTTCACCTTCCAAACATTTGCCACAACATTAGATAGAATACATGCTGCTAACAATGATAGAACAAATATCTTCTGTTTAAATCTTAATATTAAAGGTTTGTATCTTTAAATCAGGCAATCTGGAGCAAAAAAAAAAAGTTAAATAGTCACAAAAAAAGGGAAGAGAAACTTCTCTCAGTGGAGAGGCAAAAGAGGCTCATTCAGTGATAAGAAAAATGGAAGATTTGAGCATAAGAAATAGGCTCTGCCCTATTTGACATCATCAGCATGTAAAAATTATTATTCCATGGAAGTGTAACATAAGTCACAAAATGAGCTTAACTTGATTGGAAAGTGATTGGAAGAGTGCTGGAAAGAAACACGGAAAGAACTACCTGGGTATACACACTTCCTACATATGAAAAGTATAAACCAAATTCTCATTTGAACTACCAGCTGGAGAAGCACAGAGATCTCCTCCCGGGGGCCGCGACGGGGACGCCCCTGGCTCTGTGAGAAGCACGGGAGTCGTGTTCTGGGCTGACTTCTCTAGGGCAGCTGTGGCCGCGCCGCCCTTAAGGGCCCCATTTCCCCGGAGACTTTTAAGGCATTTGGGGCAAAATGCTACGGGCCTATGGGGAGGAGGCAGTGGCAATGGAGGGATCCTACCCTGTCTGTGGGAAGAAGCTGAGGGCCCTTAGAGTCTCCGGGGCCTCTCCTTTCTCCCTTTCCCAGCACTGCGGACCGCGAGGATGAGCGGCCGGGGTCCCTCTCTGAGAAGGAGCCGCTCTGTGCGCAGCTGCAGCGCTGGGCTTGAGCCAGGCCAGGCGACTGTGGTCTGCGGGAAGGTACTGCCCCACGCGCACCTCGGGGTGAGCGTGGTTGACAAGCTGAACCGAGATGCCTTTCAAACAGTTCTTAATTTTTTGTTTCAGATGCTGAAAAGAATAGTTGTATTGTTTCATTGAATCCACATTTAGCCCTGGGGTATCTTTAAGAAGAAGCTACATTAATGAATATCAAGTTTACCAAATAGTGTAGAAAGGCTTACTGAGAGTCAGAAACAAAAGGTCAAATACCTCTCCACATTATTTGATTTACAAACAAGCACCATAGGTGAGTTTTACCTGTGATAGGCTGAGAATTCTTGGCATTTTCCCTGTCTTTCCTGTGCCAGTACTATGAATAAAAATGTCTCCAGGCTATCACTTTCTTCTAAACTACTGTGATTATAGCTTACTGCCTTTAGCTTCTCCCCTATGGGTGCCTCCTGCATAGCTGTCTTTTGGCTTTAGGGGATTGTTTTAATCCTGTAACTTCCTTGCTTAAAAATCCGTGAGAGATTCATTCCTAATTCCAGGATAGAGTTCAAATTCAAAGGCAAATAAGGTCCCCTACAAAGTTCTCTTCTATTTCTTCTTCTATCATGCTCTCGCATTTTTTGCTGAGGTGTCCCATGAGCATGGGTCTTTAGAAATCTTTATTCACAAGTCCCCTGAAGCTGGTATTCACTTTCCCTTCCCAGTTTATCATAATTCTCTCTTCGCTATGGCTTACATTGAATCTCACTTCTACCTTGAAGTCCTAATTTACCCTTTCCGTAGCCATATCCATGTGTGCCTGTTACTTCTCTGAAATTTCCTATGGTTTATCTTATCTCTTTATTCATTTGGAACTTTATTGTTTTTATTATGGTTATTTTTCATGGTTGTATATGATCTCTCCAGTTATATATATATATACCAATTATGTACATACTTATATACAGACATACATACTTTTGTAGATGTGTGTGTATATTTGTGCAAACATATGTACAACATGAGGGCAGAGGGCAAATATTTAAATATTTTGTCCCCCACATGATAGAATTAAAAGTAATGATAAAGATGGTTAATTTATTGGTATATTCTTTCACATTACATTCATATTGGATGGATTACATAGAATGTATGTTGTTTTACTCGCTATTTGTAAGGTATAAAGAAATGTAAACTGACTCCCACATCTTTTACCTGAAACATAATGATAAAATGCCCTAATTATTTTAAGTGTTTAAAGGGGACAAGATATGTTACTTAACATGAAAAATGCTATCAAGTGGAATAAAAAGTATTTGAATTGAAAGAAAAAGATATGGGAGTTTTTAACCGTTTTTAACAATACTGACAAGTACTATGAAATCTGTATTAGCCATATGTTTTTTTGACCATGATCTATGAAGTCAGTTTTTTCTAAAGGATAAACAGAAATTCTTGAGACCTGTGATATAAAAGAAAATCCTGGTGGTATTTTTTTTAACTACTTTGAGTATATTTTAAAAATTAAAGAAAATCTGAAAAAAAAAAAGAAAAGAATAGGTTTACATGTAAAGTGACACAATCATATTTAGTAAGCATAGGTTCCCATTACTGGCCCTGATCTGTGAGGGAACTGGGTGAGGTGACCGTGGGAACTCAATCAGGGTCAGGCAGCTGACACTCACTGCCAGGGCTCACTGCCAGTATAGTCTGCCGAGATTTAGACCCTTTCCAAGTGGAGAAAACTCAAAAGTTCAAGTAAGAAGCCTTTATTAATTTCCACAATATGCTCAGGAGCTACGTTCGATGGTGGAATATAATGTCAATATATAGTTAAGCGTGGTTGTAGAAAAATGAAAACAAAAATCAGTTATATTTTATTCGACGGTGGGATTACTTGGCTGCCCTCTGTCCTTCTGCCCTCCTGCTCCATCCCCCAGAACAGGGTGATTATTTGAACCCAACTCCCTGATTAAGAAATAGCAGTGCCTGACTACCTCCACCATACTCACACCCATGCTTAGTCTGCCCCTAATACCGCCTCTATCCACATAGCCTCCCAATGAACAGATAACACTTTTCTGAAGACAATTAAAAATGAATTGATTCAAATGGAACTCATGTGATTTAATCAGTTTTTGACACGAACTTTCAAATCCTAAAATTCAAACAGGTGGATTTAAGCTCCTAACCTTTTGAGAAATGAAACGTAAAAACTGTGCTATTTCTCCATCAGGAAATCAGAATTCCCATTCACTTTAGACTATCAGAGCAACTTCATATTTTGAAATGTTGAAAACTCCAGCTACACAGATAATTAGCAACAATTTATTAACTGACCTTAAAAAAAAATCCACCTAAACACTGAGCTTTCCTCCCAACACTAGAGAGAATAGACAGATGTACCTAATGGAATCTAAGCCAATCTGTCTTTATTTCTGATATTTCTCTATAGTCACCAAGACCACTTCCTGGCATCTTGACTGGTGAGCTGGCGCTACTGGGAACACTTTTCAATCTAATTAAACTGAGGCTTTTAAAGGGAGCAGCTTTATGAAGTTTATAGCCAGGATTTCCCAAATAATTCAGTACATTTAACTTTTATGTTTTCATGTGTATAAAAATATTATGTGCATACAAAATATTGAGCATGTTTTAGCTGCATTACGGATTTCTTCATTTCGCACCTGGGATATCTTTTTTAAGACCTAAGAATCAAGTAATTCATAAAATAGTACATTAAATAATCATCAGAGCAGTAGAATACAAACCAATATATTAAAATACTCTAGTTACAGATATTTTAAATATTCACATATTTAACAAAATTAGAAAAGCTACTGTTTTACTGGGAGAAGACACAGGTAGGCTACAGGTGAATTTAAAGTTTTATTAGGTAAATGTAGCACGAAGTTCTTTACTCAAAATTCCATAGTCTACGGTACATTGTCTCACCTGTGGTAGGTATGCAAGAGCCGTCAAAATTAGAAGAGGTAGTAGGTATTATGGGGGGCAGAATAACTCTCAACTTGCCAAAGGCAAAGCCAAAGCCAGTCTTCCCTGGAGAAATCTTCTCTTGCACAAGTGAGCTTTTTAGATGATTAGACTGACTTATGACCCCACCCATTTTTCAGGACTAGATTCTGTCTTCCAAAGGATGTTTAAATGATTGATTAGACTACACAGAAAGGCCTGGAGATGGATGATCAAATAAGTAAAGTACAGTAAACTACCTTTCCCTATGGGCAACTAACCCTCTGCCAGGTTAGAGACCTGGTTTCCAAGAAATTTCACCAAATCAAACTGATAAAAATATTTTTTTTTCTGAAGCATTATATTGTTAAAATTTTCATCTGCCATCCATAGCTTCAAAGTTATTAAATTTTTTTTCTTACTCTAATGTTTAAATTCATAAATGTTAATATTTGTTGCCATTATTTTCCAGAATGTCTCCTACAAAGCACACAATACAGGCCAATGAATGTTTATGATTTGTGCAACTCTGTTTTTAAAAACTGCACCTATGCTATGATATGACTCAATTCTGCTTTCTGTAATTGTATAAACTATATAAATGCAATCTAGAAACAGGGGCTAATATTTCAAAATTCATTATGAGGAAAGATTCACTTCAGTAAATTGACCAAATTATGTACAAACTCAGTTCAGGAATCTTCAGAAAATGGATCACATTTTCCAAATTCAATAAATCTAATTTTATGGGATGAATAATTCAGATTTGACAATTGGTTTTCAAAGGGAAATCACTGCCCCTACTGCTTTTTTAGTGCTCATCCGTCTCCTACTCCCCAACTACTGAGTTTTTGGGCATCTGAAATCTGCAATATTTGTTCATCTAATGTCAAATTTATAGTTTTTTTACAGGAAAAACTCTTGATGCAAATGAGATCTATTTTGGAAAAGAAACACAAACTTCAGATAAACCTAAAAAGAAGTGACCCCCATGAGCAGGGAGCGAGAGGTAAACCAGAGGCCCCAGGACCACCAGCAGCAGCGTAGGCAGGCGTTAGGTAGTTTACGTGAAAGAACTTGTGTTAAATCATGACTCTGAGTAAAGAGATGAGATAAGCAGTTCATATTTTTCTTCACTGGCTAAGCAGACTCCTAGTTCGCTGGCTAAGAAGACTGCTAAATTTAAGTCTTAACTAAAGGTTGGATGATCTGTCAGATAAAGCCAGGTGTGGAATCAATACATCAGTACCACAAAAAGCACTTTGACAAAAGGGGGATGTGATGATCAATAACAGGGCAGGGAAGTCATGTTTTCCAGTAGATTTGGGACATTCAAATGTTCCCAAAAGCTTTTCAAACAAGTAAAATATTATCAGACAATAAGAAGATGATGGAAATCCATGAACATTGATAACTGAGAGTTCTGAGGGACTGGAGAGCCAAAAAGTGAGAAACCATGAAATTGTTTGGGATGTTCAAGTGTTACCTTGTACAAGTATATGAGGCAGGCAGTGCTGAGAAGTATGACTAGAAATGAAATTGCAGCCATATCAAGAGAGTGAATGCCTAATTATTGGATTAGGATTCTATCATTCATTAATTCAAAAATATGAATTGAGCACCTGCAATTGAAAAGGTGATTTAAACTATGCATATATTTTCAAAGATCTCATAATTTCCAGTGGGGGACAATAAATGAGTCCATATTAGTAAATAATTAACCCTTAAACAAGAATCTACATATGGTAATTTGAGGTGGCAAAGGAGAACAATGAAGTCATCTTGAGGATTTATGATTGATTTCCTAATGATCTTTCATTCAGTGAGGGTCTATCATGTGTTGATCACTGCTGTGGCCCAAAAAGGAGACACAGAAGTGCACAGAAGAGGAACAAATGATTGCCCTTGACACAGTTTTGATCAAGATGATGAATTCTACTAGAACTGAGATGTTAAGCTCCAAGGTGCAGATTGTAAACAATACTAGCATTTGCAGTATTCCTCAGTTTATGCAGTAAATTCAGCCCAGAAAATCTAATCATGAGACTCTGATAAACATCTTCATGGATTACTCATGATACATTAGGCTTGGTAATGGTGTCCTTTTCTTTCCCTTATATGACATTAGCAGGAGAATTGGGGACCTACATTAAGAGATGAATAACTATCCCTCATGGAGTTGGAATCAGCCCAATTAACGGTTTCTCAACATTTAGCATTCATCAGATTAACCTGGAAGGATTGTAAAACCAGAGATATCAGGCTTAAACACTCAATTTTGTTTGAGTCTCGAGTGTGACCTGAAAATTTTCATGTCTAACAAGGGTCAGATGCAGGAAATGGAACCATTTTGAGAACTACTGGCCTAAGTAATTTTTCTAATTCTTTTTTATGTAAAGGATTATCTATGCCATTGGTTCAGCCAATATTTTGTCTTTTTTTCAATGGTTAATAACATTTCTAATTAATGACTAATGCCCATTGTTAATCAGTAACTGTTGAATCCAAAGCGTTTCAGAAGTTGTTTTTTTTTCTTTTCCTCAGAAATGTAATTCTGTGAGGATCCTGTATGTTACAGAGCACAATAGCAGGGATCAGGAAGCAGCACATAGTAATCCCATCTGTGGAATATAAGGTAATCATGGCACTGATTTATGAACTTATTTATGCATCAGACATTTAGGTGACCACTCTGTCACAGACATTGTGTTACCTGCTAGGTATACAGCAGTGAGAACAGGAGACCTTTGTCTTGTATCTGATACTTTATACTGTTACAAAAGGAATGGATTGATCTAGAGCTGATATAAAGGTCTTTACTGTTCCTAAGTGTCAGAAGAGATATCCCTGTTAAAAAGAGGTTTCTGACCCTGAGAATTGACCAGAAGGTTTTTACTAGGTGAAGATGAGGGAAAAGGATATTTCGTTCTGACACGTATGTGTAGATAACTGGGTCTGCTTCTGATGTGAAAACTCTGTTCCTGAATTGGAACATCATGATAGAATCACACACCCATATATCCTTGTAATTTCAGCAAGCTCCAAAACTGGTGAGCTACCACAGCACAGGTTCTTCCTAGAGGAGTACAAAGGAAATTTTAATTTAAATTAAATGGAATGAACAAAGCTTGCATTTAAAACTTTATTCATATTTAATAACAAAGTGACTTTAAAGTAGAACAACTTTGAAGACAATAAAATCTGTACTGATCTGCTTCAGTTCAGAAGGGCTGCCTCAGATATGTTGTTCTTTGGCATAAATTCAGGCTCTTGTCCTGTCCCTCCTCATGTACGGCCAGTATATAGGAAAGGTCTGACGGGGAAGTTGAAGGAGTAATGAAGGTCCAGATGAGGGACTCGTGGGTGACATTCAGAAAAGTGACACTTTTACTTTCACAATCATGGAACACACCAACCCACCATGAGGTTTCTGTATATACTGACAAAGCATCAGAGCCATGGTGAAGAGCCTGTAACGGTTATGCTCCTTCACACATAAAAGAAGAAATATACGTCCTCAGAGTCAACCAATGTGCCCTTCTTCCTTACCCGGGAATCCCTGCAGACTCTGAGAGCCCAATCCCTTGAGTCCACTTCCAGCTCCCAGTAGTGACAGCCTCGGTCCCCCCACGCAGCAGCATAGTTAGAGCTTTTAGGTTTAAAAGCTGTGTCTTGATGGTCACGTCTAACTCTCTCATGTCTCACGTCATCAAACAGCATGACATTGTGAATGGTTGTTTCATTATTGAAGGAAATGTTCACTGTGGAAAGGAAAGAAGGTTCTAGTTATAATCAAATTAAAAATCCCTATGAGGTGAGATGTCTGCCATGAGTCTCACTTGAAAAAACAGGCCAAGACTTCAGGGGCAGTTCTACCTGGGCAATATCAGATTTAAGGGCTCCCCATGTACGTACAGAATAAACAAATACCAAGTCACAGTGGAAAGCATTCCTTAAAAAAATTTTGGATTGTAATGGGGGTAAATATGTTGTCAACATCTGACTGATTACACATCATGGTACATAAAGGCCTGGAGACCTGGGCTTCCACAGCAAGTCCTTCGCAATGTAACTGAGCACAGCCCCTTTTCAGAAAAATAAATCCTAGATCGAAATAAAGGGTGATGGCATTGCCAGAGATTTTATGACACTCCTGTTAATCAAGCAAATTTACACATAAGAAAATCTAAATATATCTTCTTAGAAGGGGTTTCTTAGAATATTCTGTCCACTGTGCCTCATCTCTATCTCTATCTCTATCTCTGATGCTCATCCTCCAAGTTTAAGTCTACTGGACTAGAGCCTCATCCACCACCAAAATGCCTGGTTGTTGTTCAAAAAATCTTGTTTTCTGCATATAGTCATTTTATGTTTGCTCACTGTTTTTTTCTGATTATATCAATTAAATTGCATATTATAACAAATTCACCATCAAAATATTGTTTACAGTCTGAATCACAGTGCTCCCATCTCCTTCTTTCATTTAATGTTTTCATACTATCACACTACAAATAAGACCATAAATGCCTCTTCACAGGCTGCTCTCCTCTGCTAAATGAAAGGGTAATAAAGAGGGAAAGATTGCCTGTGGGAAACTGTCATGAAGGACACTGCATGGTCCCACCAATGGGCTGACACTCACCTCGGTAGCGGCTGAGCCTGTCTCTCAGCCCAGTGATGGATCCTGCGCTGAGCTCTGGCCTCACAGGCTGGGGCATGCGCAGCTGCGCTGACTCACTCCTGCAGGGGGAAGAGTCAGTTCATCTCTGTGGTGCCAAAGGCCCCATCATAATATCTAAGACAAGACATATACATTGAAGTGAAAATGTCCTTCAGCCCCTTTTCTGATACAGTACTGAACTCCACATTTGTGGAGTAGGATAGAGTTTTGGTAGTGAATACTTCCTGCTTCTTTTTCCTGCCTACTTCCCCTCCTTGCTTCTCAGTACATGACTTTCTCAGTGCCAGGGTAAAGCTTGGCCTTCCACCTCAATGTGTATTTGATTTTCAAATTGGAAATCACAGGTGACTGTCTTCTAGCAACTTGTGCTTTGATTCTTTTAACAAGGAAATCCCTGGGACACTGGTGTGATAAAAAGCAATGCTAACTTCTGATAAAAGGGGATATGGAATCTTATTTAGTAAAATAAAAGCATATCTATAGACAATCAATTTAATATAGTATAATGAATTATGCCTTGGATTTGTTAGAAATGGCTAGGTATCTTCAAAGCTCACATTGTACCTTAGTTTGCAATGAAGGGTAAACTTGCCTTGTCAGTATATCTCCGAAATCCTGTTAAGAGAAGAAAACTAAGATTTGTCAGATTAGAGTGCTTCTGCCATCCAGTCCTTGGCTTTAAAAAAGAACCAACTTCCATGATACCACCATTTTATAAATTACATATTCTTCTCCTTAATAAAAGATTATACCTGTGCCAACACCTTAACACTATCAAAATCTTGATAAATTCTGAACCACAAGTGTACTTAAGAGAGAGAAGACCTTGGCTAGTAATCATGGCAACCGAACATCACTGTCTCCAAAGTGGTTTTCCCAGAGCTTGTCCTTGGGGGTATTGTGCCCACTTATGGGTAATTCAAATCTAGGACTTCTAAAGAGGACTTGAACTTCCCCAGCTTCCTATTTATTGTCCAACTGAAGATAAAAGCAGAATGCCCATGTGTAAGTTGTTCCTTCTGGTGGATAAGGAGAATTTTAGAGGAGGCTGTTCTGTAGGGAATCCACTCTCACAATTCCATAAAGCTTTGTTGCTCATGGTTAGGAGAGGATTTGCAGTTCATATCTGTCTTGCCCAGTTAGGAATTAACATCCATATGAATAAATATGTATTCAGTAGCAAATAATTAATGGAGGTCAATCATGGCACTTCAACCAATATAAATATATCCCATGTGTGTCCTAGTTTTTACCTGGAGCATCTCCACATCTGGTTTTTGGCACATTATCATCAGTTCTTCATATATTTCCCTAGTTCTTTCCTCTTTTGAGTCATTATGGCCCCATTTTTCTTGAGTTGCCATGAAATACTTTTGCTTTCCTGTGTCAATTTGTCTAAATGATGTTTTTCTTCCTCATAGAGATCTGGATGCAAATTCTCATACGCAGCTTTGATAATCATTCTCCATAGACACACATAATCCTGCAAGGACATGGATTTCCTAGATCACATACCCAAGGTGACTTAAAAATCCTTCAATTAAAGCTCATCTGTTTCTCTTTGAATCATGACTTCTACCAATCAGTTACATACACGCGAAACTGAGACCCACACATTTCCCAGAAACATGTTCATCCATTTCTTTCCTTCATTGTTTTGCAATATCTCAAGATCCAACCCCCCCTTCCTTCAAACCAGTTTCATCCATTACTTTAGTTCCTAAAATGTCTGAAAAAGAACTTTTCAAAGTTAATTTATTTTCTCTCATATTTGAAAAACTATGATCAAGTTTTGGAAATATAAAATTTACAAAATAGAGAAAGTAAATTATTCTATGCAATATTCTGACCTCTTTGTCCATAAGTTAGTCTCTCATTCTGAAGTTCCTTACTCCACAGCCTGACAATTCAATCTTAGCAGAAATGTGGCTTTTTACTCTCAGGATTAGAAACCATCAGGCAAGGTTTTCCTAAAATCCCTACCACAGGCCCTAAAGATAATTTCTATTCTTATAGCCCTTTTCCTGTCCCCCTCGATCTATGAATGGGCTTGTCTTCTATTTAAGCCAGAGGTTCTCATACTTCTCTGCCCTTTTAAAGGCATTCATTCCCATTCCTTTGCCTATCCCCTCTCAATATTAATGTTCTCTGCCCCTTCCAATCCCCACCTTTGCCCCCTTCCCTAGGCTTTTCAAAGTTTTCTACTTTTTTATCTTACTTGAACAGATGTTCATCATACCTACTCGTCTTTCAGAACTCAACTGATTTTGAAACTGAGAAATTCGTCACCTCCCTAACACTATATGACTGAAGTTCCCTAAACCCCTGTCTGTGTCCACCTGTTAGCCCGTTGTTCTAGTTTGCTAGCTGCCGGAATGCAATATACCAAAAACGGAATGGCTTTTTAAAAGTGAAATTTAATAGGTTGCTAGTTTACAGTTCTAAGGCCGAGAAAATGTCCCAATTAAAACCAGTCTATAGAAATGTACAATCAAAGGCATCCAGGGAAAGATACTTTGGTTCAAGAAGGCCGATGAAGTTCAGGGTTTCTCTCTCAAGTGAGAAGGAACATGGCGAACACAGTCAGGGCTTCTCTCTCATATGGAAGGTCACATCGCGAATACGGTGTCATCTGCTAGCGTTCTCTCCTGGCTTCCGGTTTCATGAAGCTCCCCAGGAGGTGTTTTCCATCTTCATCTCCAAAGGTCACTGGCTGGTGGACTCTCTGCTTCGTGGTGCTGCAGCATTCTCTGCTCTCTCTGAATCTCTCATTCTCCAAAATATTTCCTCTTTTATAGGACTCCAATAAACCAGTCAAGACCTACCCAAATGGGTGGAGACATGTCGTCCCTTAATCCAGTTTAACAACCACTCTTGACTAAATCACATCATCCAGGGAGATGATCTCATTGCAGTTTCAAACATACAGGATTGAATAGAGATTATTCTAACTTTATGAAATGGGACTTATATTAAAACATGGCTTTTCTTAGGGGGCATGCTTCCTTTCAAACCAGCACACCCGTCTAACACATTGTTCCTTTTTCTTGTTGCTAATATATTAGGGTTTAGAAACCTTAACCAAGAAGCATGTTATCCTACACTGAAAAAATGGATATTTTCCTACTATTCACCTATTCACATAGTCTCGTGGAATACTATGACTTAAGTTCAAGTCCTCTAGGTATATGTCTCAAGCATGTCTGCCTCAAATTGGTTCTGAAGGAAACAGACTCAAACTCATCATGCACACATGAGGGTTTCTGTTTTCTACATTTAGATTTCTCTGATTTTCCTAGATCTCTTCCCACAGAGATCTCATCTGCTTTAGGAGCTTCAGCTGTAAAACAGCTATGAATTTGAGCACCAGAAAAGCAAATATTACAGATTTCAGTCCCTGAAAGAGAGAGGCAATTGATGTTAGATAAATGAACTATAGGAGAGTATAAGGATGATATTTCCCTGTTTACCCTCCACATTAGTCAATTCTTGGAAAACTCATACAATACAACCACAAAATTTAACATAATTCTTTGTCTAAGTGACTGTTCCATGAGGAATTCATATAATATGGCTGATCTTCAGATGAGCATCTTGCAATAGACTTTTGGCTGATTGATGCTAGTCCCATCCCCTCCACCATATTCTTACCTTACTTCTTTGTCCAATATTAGTAACTATGTTCCCAAAATAAAAAAAAATAAAAAAAAACCTCTTTGCAACTGTAGTTTTGATCACCAGCAACTCTTACTGAAAAGGAGGGGTTTACAGTTGCCTGAGCATTATACTACATAATCCAGATCATACCATTCATTTAATCACCACCCCATTTGAATGCAAGTCCCATGAAGGCAGGTATATGTGTGTATTTAATCATAACTTTATATTGGTGCCTAGAAGAGTACCTAGGAAACACTATACATTCTAAAAAAGAGTAGATTAATCACTCTTGATCCTCAATTTCCTTATGTCTTAGCAATTGTATTACCACCTCTCAAAGTACTCTCAGAGACATCACTTACCCGGTAATTCCCAGCAGCCTGTTCTATGGAAAAGTGTTTGTGACTCTCATGCTCCTGAAGAACTCAGAAATTGGCAGAAATTTTCTTGTCTAATACAAGACTCCAAATACTTCACAACAACATTGGATTGAGGTCTGTGCACTGTGAGTTTTCCCTGCATGTGGGGCACTGGGCAGGAGTTTCAGCTTCTTCCCAGGAGAGACAGAGACAGGGCCTGCAAAAGCTGAGCCCACAGCCTATGGTGACTGTTGTCTGTAAAGTAGTTAGGCAGATAAAGGAGGTGAGTTCTCTCTGGAAGGCTTGACCGATGTGTGAATCCATTTTGCTGAGGTAAGAAAATCAGAAGTTTATTATTCTGCTTTATCAAGACAAAGGCTGAAGCAAATTTTTAGTCAAGTCACAACTTGGAAATACACTCAGTAATACACTTGTGTCTACAGCAGAGTAGCATTCGTCTTCCATATGACCCCAATGGGAAGATGAGACACAAAGAGTGTCACAGGAAATGTCGTTGGTTATATATCCTACAAACTTCTAATGACCTCTAATGACCTAACCTCTTTTCTACTCTTTAAATGCATTCCAGTTTTCTTGAGATATTTCCTTAAAAGATCTTTTGGGATTGAGTAGTTTGACCCAAAACATGGCCCCAGGGGTTGGTTTTGTTTGTTCTGAAAATCAATTATAAAGGTACTGGCCCAGGATTAGTTTATCAAAGGGCATTGGATTAAATTCTTTTAGCTCAGTAATTAATATGTCTTAATTATATCTTTGCTGTTCTTTGTTTTTTTAAACAGAATCCACCAACCAAAAACAATTATTGAATATATAATAATTAATAAGGACTAAATTCCACTTTATAAATTGCATGAGTTTAAATGGGAATCTCTTATATAAATATATTAAGCAGTTGAATTTTCTCTCCTATTTTTGTAGGTATACCTCTGTATCAAGCAAAGCAGAAATTGATAAGAGAATTGCTATACCTTCTATGTATGTCAAGTTGCTATGAAGCATCCCTTCACATTGTGAACAGATGTGATTATCATGCAATAATAACAACCAACAACAGAAAACAAATCAATCTTTTCAAAATCAATTTTGAAATTATTAAATTTGGGTCCTCATTTCCACAGAAAATGAATAAAGATGGCACTCTCATTTCTGATATTTCTTCGTGTTCACCAGTGACACTGTTCTGAATGCCAAATCATTTCCAGGCTTCTAGAAAATTTAAGCCAGGAAACTGATATTTCCGAAGAGATAACATGTACTACCTTAAACAATATTTTCCTCAAGTCATCAAGGAACAATCTATAAGTTGCAGAATATTCTCTCTTCTATCTTTATTTTTTATGCAGTACTTGTAAAGCAGAATGTAAAACATTTAGTCATGGAGAATAAAATACTGCTAACCTGTTTCAGGATCTATACCCGGCACAAAATTACAAGATATTTGGCAAAAGCTTTCTGTGTCTTACAATCTACAAGAACAGTTGAGGAATATATAAAATAATAGAACAAAAGTTAACCATCATGTGAATTCTAAAAATATATAGCAAGAATAGTTTTCTGATGGATAAATTAAAATTATGCTTTTATTTTTTTTAACTTCTTTGGGTTTAGGGAAGCAGCAGGAACTCCTCCCTTGCAAACTGTGTACTTGCCTAAGAAATAAATCAATGGTTTCACCAATTTTTGCTGTAAAAGTAATAATGTGGGAGTCAGTTGAGGGGCCAATACCTCACAATGTGGTAGGAGTATCTTTCAGTGGTCTCCACAGCCTGAGGAGTTTCAAAGTCACTCTGTCTGTTCTGGAGAAGAATGAGCCTGGTTACTTGGAGGTCCTTTTATTGAAACTGAAGACCACACCCAATTCTCTCATGTGATTAGATTTTATGAGTCTTAAATGTTAATATAGATGATTAGATTTCTTCAAATACAGAGGAAAAGTTTTCCTAATCTCCATAAACAAACCTCTTCAAATATCTCATGGAGTCACTGATTTGCAACTAATGAATCCTCAAATTCTGTATTTGTATCTAGCTGTTCCTGATGGAGGCCTTTTTTTTTTGTTAACAAGGGCAGGCACCAGGAATCGAACCCAGTTCTCCAGCATGGCAGGTGAGAACTCTGCCTTCTGAGCCACCGTGGCCCACTCTCTTTCCTGATATTTTAACCACATATTGGAATAAATTTTTCATGATAGTAAGATATTTGCTTATGGTAGATCATTTTACATTCATTCGTCACATAATTATGTTGTATCAGATTTTAAGCACTGTGCTAAGTAGTGGGAATATTAGCAAATAAGACAAATAAAGCACTTACCAACCGATACATTCAAAGTTCAAAAGAGGATGATCCTCTGGGTTAGTCAACTTTGTTCTTCCTTTTCAAGGAAAGGAAACTATTTCAAACTGGCAGCCATCGCCCTCTGAGGCCCTGCCTATGATTGGGGTCACTGTGCATGGGCAGGACCTGGTCATTGTAATTCATGGACACAAAACCAAACTCCTTTCCAATTCTTAGGTAAGTCCCCTCATTCCTGTGCCCCTTTAACATTTTACCTTCGTGACACATGCTTTCTCTGAGACACCTTAGTGTCAACTGCTCAGTAATGCCAGTGGAGACTAGCGAAAGGATGGGGTGAACAAATTCCAGAAGGCCAAACTGATTTTCAGCAGATTTGAATTCATCCTCATCAGAAGGAAACAGCTCTTTGTAGTTCTTATTTGGAAGCAAAATGGAAATTTGCCACTGAAAAAGATGTTAATAGCTAGAAACACTCATCCACTTCATCAACATGAGACCAGCTTTCCCCGAAATAAAAGACTGTCAGTATCCACCCACTTTTCTCACATCGTTCCCTGTAGAATTTCTACAGGAAAAAGAAAAACAAGTGTAATGCTATACATAAGAGTTAACTATCATTTTGCTTCCCCTCTAGTATCCTTGTATTTTAAAACTAATGCATATTTTATCTTTTCTTGATGAAATAATCATAACAGAAATTAAATTATTTTTTATTCCTAAGTATTTTATTCTTTTAGTTGCAATTGTAAATGGAATTTGTTTCTTGATTTCCCCCTCAGATTGTTCATTACTTGTGTATAGAAACACTACAGATTTTTGAATGTTGATCTTGTAACCTGCCACTTTTCTGTACTCGTTTATTAGCTCTAGTAGTTTTGCTGTGGATTTTTCAGGGTTTTCAACATATAGTATCATATCATTTGCAGACGATGATAGTTTTACTTCTTCCTTTCCAATTTTGATGCCTTGTGTTTCTTTTTCTTGTCTAATTGCTCTGGCTAGAACTTCCAACACAATGTTGAATAACAGTGGTGATAGTGGACATCCTTGTCTTGTTCCTGATCTTAGGGGGAATATTTTCAGTTTTTCCCCATTGAGGATGATATTAGCTGTGGGTTTTTCATATATTCCCTTTATTATTTTAAGGAATTTCCCTTGTATTCCTATCTTTTGAAATGTTTTCAACAGGAAAGGTGTTGAATCTTGTCAAATGCCTTCTCTGCATCAATTGAGATGATCATGTGATTTTTCTGCTTTGATTTGTTGATATGGTGTATTACATTAATTGATTTTCTTATGTTGAACCATCCTTGCATACCTGGGATGAATCCTACTTGGTCATGATGTATAATTCTTTTAATGTGTTTTTGCATACGATTTGCTAGAATTTTGTTGAGAATTTTTGCATCTATATTCATTAGAGAGATTGGTTTGTAGTTTTCTTTTTTGTAATATCTTTGCCTCGTTTTGGTATGAGGGTGATGTTGGCTTCATAGGATGAATTAAGTAGCTTTCCCTCCACTTCAATTTTTTTGAAGAGTTTGAGCAGGGTTGGTACTAATTCTTTCTGGAATGTTTGGTAGAATTCACATGTGAAGCCGTCTGGTCCTGGACTTTTCTTTTTGGGAAGCTTTTTAATGACTGATTCAATTTCTTTACTTGTGATTGGTTTGTTGAGGTTATCTATTTCTTCTTGTGTCAAAGTTGGTTGTTCATGCCTTTCTAGGAACTTGTCCATTTCATCTACATTCTTGTGTTTATTAGCATAAAATTGTTGATATTATCCTGTTATTACCTCCTTTATTTCTGTGGGGTCAGTGGTTATGTCTCCTCTTCCATTTCTGATCTTATTTATTTGCATCCTCTCACTTCTTCTTTTTGTCAATCTTGCTAAGGGCCCATCAATCTTATTGATCAATAAAATCAAATCAATAAGAAATTAAATTATGATGAGCAAGATATTTTCACATCATGAGAGTTAAGGAGGAAGGGGCACATAAAGAGGTTGTGGTGAGGCAATATGTTTTGGGTTCTCAGAGGCATTGCATAGTTTCATCCCCAAAGAGAGGTCTGCCTACTTAGACTACAGTCAAAACAAAACAAGAAATCAAATAGCAAAATAATTACAGTTTACTGACATTGATTGCCAAATTCTCCCCCATCTTGCTTTTGTAACAGGCAAAGCCTCATGTCTTCAGGAAACTGCTTTATGTTGCTCAACAGAGAATATGATGAATTAAGGAGAATAATTTGAGAGTTGCTCCCAGAGATGTAAGTATTCCGTTAGCCATGGAGATTTTTGGTTTTGGATAATCTGTTTGTGTAGCTAGTACTCTGATCACTCTGAAAATATTTTTATTCTATGTTTTCTACAAAAAGTGCAAATGTTTCCCAAACATTACCAGGAATCTGAAGAAAGAAGTGGTTAGACAAAGAAAATGATGGGAGTCAAAGTGAATCTTCCCCCAAAGTAACAGCATATGCAGACAACATTTCAGTGTCATGGCAACATGGGATAGAAAAGAATTCATGTCACTGAGGTTGGACTTTCTGTCTTACCTGGAGCAGCCCTGTGTTGGGAGGTCTCAGACAAGTCACTGTACATTTTCCTCAGGCTTTATTCTTTGAATAATTTACACTTCACTGTCCTTGAGTTGTTGGAGAATCTCTTCTTCTCTCTACAGTGTTTCTACATAGAGATGCTCCTCCCCTTAGAGAAGTAGGTGCATCATCTAGTATTGAGTCCTGATCACCACGTTCCTTAAAACCACATAATCCAGCATGGATATTGCAGTAGAAGGATCAACTACTCTTGCTCCCAATACAAAACTTCAGAACTTAAATATTCTTTCCTTGGTTTCATCAGGTAAGAGTTACATGAACTTTCAGTCCCATAACCGAGTCTTGAATATTTGCTAGTCCTTTCTGTCCATCTTTCCCTGTGCTCAAATATACTCCCCGCCCCCCACTTAAACTAAGTCCCCTAAATGGCTCCAGAATCCCTCCCTATGGTGCTTCCTGAGGATATTTACTCAATCAATATTCTCACTTTCACCTTCACCTCAACTTTCTTCCATTCCTCATGTTGTTCTACCTTGTTCATATAAATATTTAAATATATTTATGTATACGCATAATATACAGATTCAAAACAAATAAGAGCTTACTCTGCTGTTTCTATGGCAACTACTCTATTTCTCATCTCCTTTACAGCCAAACTTAGGCAATGGTGTCTTTATACTGAGTACCTAAGAAGCTTTATCCAAACCTTCACAGTTAGTCTAAGAGAACACACTAGGTCCTGGTTACACCTTATATAGCTTTTTTGTGTGTGTGCTATTGTTACAGTGAACTGTATACTTGAGATTATATATAACCCATTTTAAACTGTTACTGTTCCCTGGGAAGTCATCACTATCCTTCCAGTGGTAACTTTTTTTAGGTAAAAAGTCTATGTAGCATTATACCAACATTCAAACCAAATAAAATAGTTTCATACTCATGACAGATCGCTGGATTTTATTTGGTTCTTAATTTAGATTTCTTCGTGCTTCCTGAGCCATTTTCCTTAAAGTTTCCATTTCCTTTAAAAGTTGCTTCCACAAAAGAACCATGAGTTTTAGTGACAGAGAAGATATTGTTATCAATTGTATCCAATTTTCACCTATGTGAAAAGGCAGTGATTGAGTGAAGTTATAATCTTCAGTTAAATGTCTTGGTCACATGTTTCCACAGTAACCTAAATTTATTCTCATATTTGGAGAATCATATCGGAAGTGACAAAAACATGTAATAGAAACCTTGAAGGGACCCTAAGGAAAACATCCATTTCCTGAGAAATTTGCTCTTAGATGTTTGTATAACCTAAAACGGAACCCAGCTTGCCTCAGAAGTCAGTGTTCCTGGTACCACCTTTTCCACAATGAACCAATTCCACCTATTTGGCCAATGGTTCTAAGTAAACTCCTTTCAAGAAGGCTTAATCCCTGACTAAAGTGTCAAAATTGGTCAAGAACAGTAAAATAACATACTATTGTCTTGGGATATACATTGAAATATGTCGCCTCCACCAATGTTATTCTCATCAATTTCATTGTTATAATTCTCATCTTTCTTTCTGACTTATAATCTGAAAGATTCTATTTTACCTTATAGGCATCATGTATCTGCTTCCTCACAGCCCATTCCTCTTGTCTGTATCAGTGTCCACAGAGCAGGTTCTTGTTAACTTCACAGAAGACTCCTTTGGTCCTTGTGGGTCCCACAGATCTGAGGCTCACAGCTCTGCCTGTGCAAGGTCTGACTTTCCTGGCAAAGCATTATCTTAGCACAGAGATGGTCTGGTAACAAATACTTTTCCTCTACTTCATTCTGTAAATTCGGAAGCCAGAAGGTCCCTACCCATTCTGCTATATTTGGGCCAGTTTCTCCATCTCACACATGGGATTGCCAAATTTGTTTGTTTGTTTTTTCAGTTTGAGTGTTTGGATTTCTATAACAGAGTATAATAAAATGATGAGGGTGGGGAGAAGTTCTCACCTTCAGTTTTGACATCTGAGAACCTCACCCTGGGCGCTTGTCATCACGTCTCTTCACTCCATTGTGGTCCATGTTTTGTACAAAGGTAAGTATTGCACATACATAAACCCCAAGGAATAGTGCAGAAAGCAGGGTTACCAGCTACAGAGCTGTCACCTCCCCTAGACTCAAAGGACAAATGGAGGGAGAGGTTACTGAAACTTAGAGTCATATAAAGTAGTAGCCTTGCAATGAGTCATGATCTTTTGAGAAAACTTCCAGACCCAAGCTACCTTGCAGGTAATGTTATAGGAAAATAAATACACTAACCTTACACATTTTCATGACAGCATTCTCTCTCCAGGGCTCGCAAATCATCTAACACAGCTGTAAGCCAGAGAGGAATGGAAAACTGATTATGTGAGTCTCCACAGTGGAAAAGTGCGGAGAGCAGACCTGGAATGATGAATATAAGCTCTCATCACTGCTGATTCATCCTGTCTTGTGATTCCATAACACCATGTGACAAAATTCTCTTCAAATCAAAGTGAGGAGTGAGGTGAGCCCCTTCCGTGGTGCTCATCTTAGAAGACAGTGTCTAAAATGTTAAATACCCACAATTTCTACATGAAATTTTCTCTCTAATTTTACATTAAGGAGACCAGCACTTATGCATTCCAGAATTACTTCAAATAGAAAAGTAAAATTGAGAGTTTAAATAATCACTACTAATTGCTATTCTGAAATCTACAATTTAATTCTAATTGGGTGCTATTGACTAAAGTAAAAATATCTATTGACCTAGTCCTAGTGCCTTAATTTACTATAAAATGTCATTGCACTCCCCAAATAATGCAGATCCCTAGCTTCTGGAAGAGTGACTCCTGCTCCTTTCTCTTTCCAGTTGCTTTAATTCAAAGAAATCTACTTTACTCTCTTCCCCACCTTTGGCGTATACACATGTATTCCTTTTCCTACCAAAGGAATTCCTATATGAAAATCTATGTTCAATGTTATTTCAAGAGACAATTGTTCCATGTATTACATCTAATTCCAAATTATAATTCTGCTATTTTTAAATATGTGATATGCTATGTCTTATGTCCTTGATGTCCTTCAGACTGTCTCACGTAGAAGGCTAATAAATTCCTTGTGCTTGGGATGAAGATGGAGAGACGAGAACCCACGAAAGTAGAAGAAACAATCGAGATATTTTAGAATTTGTGGTCAGGAAGGGGCGGTGGAGAGGGCGGACAGAAGCCATCTTGCTTGTTGCATTTGGCCCCCACCTCCCCATGCCACCAGGCAGCGCTGATGCTGGGAACGAGAGCCAGGAGCTGCGTCCGGGAGCAGGAAGCTGCCGCCACCCACAACACTCCCGGCTCCCAGGCTGGGTGCAAAAGAAAGGGAAGTAGGGCAGGACACAGAGCCGCGCCCGCGCACCCTGCGCAAGAAAGCACATGTCCAGCTCTTCAGGCCTACAGCCGCCACAGCGGGTTGGACTATGGCGATCCCGTGAAGTTTCGGGACTTGGGCATGGACCGGGATTCTCACCGGCCCCACTGGCGTCACAAGCTGGGTTTCGAGGATGTGATCACCGCGCCGGTGTCTATGCACTCCTTAGAGAAATGTGGATCTGCAGCCATGCCTTCTTTGAAATCAGCAACTATGTGATCCATAAGTTCTCCGTGGTGTTCCTGAGGATTCTCCTGGACTTTGATGCGGGGATTTTCTTTGCCACCCTCAGCTGTCTGCACACGTGGATTTTAATGTCTTCGTAAAGACCTGCTTAATGATCCTGCCAGCAGTGCAGACAACATGGAAGAGTGAGACAGATGGTGCCATTGTCCCATTGTGTACAAGCCTAGGACACATCTTCTCTTCTGTCAGCCTGCAACTGAGCCATGACTAATCACCTCAACACCAAATGTACTGGCAGAACCTGAATGAACATTCCTTTGAATATTCTCATAGGTGACAAATATTCATTGAATGAATAATTTATTTTCAAAATTGCCAGAACTGGTGAACATATAGGATGATTGAACTGAAATACTACTGGGGGCCAAAGCTCATGAATGATTACATTATGAAACACATCCTCTTCAAGGTAGATACAAAAGAAAAATTTCAAAACTGCCTTAGGCTATCGCAGAATCCATGGAAAAGACTCATGATTATTCCTTAAAGAACTACTACTCATTTGGCTATACAGATTCTACTGTGTTCGTTAAAAAGTGAGTCTCATGACTTTATTGTTACACCTTTTATTTAAGATGATTTCTAAGAATGTTTGGATATGCTGGTAATCCAAAATTATTTGATTAATTAAACATCTATTTTAATAAATCATGTATTATCATTTCAAACAGCTATTGGCTGTTTGTTTTAAAGTACAAATATACACACACAGTCATTAAAAAACTTTTAATTTTTAAGAAGGGTGCATATCATTTCCCTATTTCTGAACAGTATTAACTGCTTTTAAAATGAATTTTTATTGAGATTTGCTGTTAACTATTTTATATCTAAGATTCAAATTCTGCAGGAAGCAAGCAGGTCCAGGTGTCATGTATAAACATATTGGTTTTTTTACTGGGGTGGTTGGGCAGGCAAGGAGATTTCTTCAATGATCATAATGACATTTTTAATCCTCCCTAAAAAAAAAGAGAGGGATTTTATTAGTTGTACAAAAATCACAATGTAAAATATTAATTTTTTCATTTGGTTTGATAGCCCAATATTTATATTCCACAGTATCTCCTGCTATGCAATGGCAATTCTTACTCTACTAATTATTTGACCTTATTTCTACCTCAAGTTGCATTAAGGGTCTGCAGTATATTCCTCTTCATTTATATTAATGAATTTTGATAATCCATATATAAAAATGATAATTTACATACTACTATAACTATAAATATTTATGCACTGATTGTACTATTATGGTGATGGGGAAAATTTTAAATAGCCCTAAACATCTTTATATAACGGGGATATAATAACAACGTAACTATTTCTTTGTACAGCTAATTCAGACAAGTGCTATCTCAGAGTGCTATCTCATCTATTTCTTTTGTGTTCTCAAGCAAGAACACAACTGGAACAGAATTTTAAATGATGTAACAGGGCACATAAGGGCATTCCTGATCTTTCAACTATATAATATTCATATACAAGAAGTGAAACTATCAGTTTTATTAAATGGTTTTAAGTAAAAGTGCAAAACACAAAGATTTCTTCTTCCTCTACTGGAGTATTAAAAATGTGTCAATCTAATTATCGTTATCATGAAAGTCATATATAACAAACTAAGTTTTTATAATAAATAGATACGGTAAATCAGGATACTTCATATCTCAGTATAAAGATAAAACCTGAACTGAAACTACTGAGTGGATTGTACAATAATTGAGGAAATATATTTGATATGAAAATTCAGCTTTAAAACATGTATATGAGGAACTCATAAAATCTAGAAACATGTTAAAAATTAGGTAGGTAGTAGTTTAGCTTAGTTTTTCCACATGTAAAGTGTCAGCAAGATAATATTGTTCTTAAGTGTGACTCTATATAAGGCATTAATACTTCATGCACATATTACAGAAAATAAGTAGATACTTCTGTTTTTCTATATCATGTAGTGGTATTTTTAGAGCTTTGAGAATTCATCATTTCTGATGACTCAGGAAAAGAGGTTCTACCTCAACTATATGGTGTTGATCGAGTTCAATTGGCACCTCCTCAGCTCTAAAAGTCAGAGGATTTATGTGAATGGAATTCTCTTGGAAGTGGTGATATAAATTAATAAACATATGTCAAAATATTTGTCATACTGCAAAGGACAGAGACAATTCTAAAGAGCCTAAAATGTAGCTATTCTTATTTGAATGTCTAAGTAGACCTAAGCTACACGAAAAGAATGCTAAAAGGAAAATATCCTTGCAACTCTTGCCTTTCTCCATTTTCACAAAATATTCCATATAGGTCCCTCAAGGGAAGTGAAACCGCGCGGGGACCACCCACTCCGCTCTTGCACTCCCTCCCGTGCTCCCGCATGGGGCGGGGCCTCTGAGTTAGTTCCCCTGAACACCCTGAGTAAAGGGGCGCATCTGGGTCCTCACCAAGTAGTAGGAGCGAAATCCGGAGGGAGGTTCATGGAAGCCTCAGAGCTTAGATTCCGGAGAAGCCAAGAGCCGGGTAAGGGAGCCCCTGCCCCTCCTGATGGACCTCGCAGACCTCCCGCCCTTCGTTCCAGGAGGGGACGTGAAGGTGGAAGAGGACCCCGAGAGGACGCATGAGCCGCCGTCCTCTCGCTCCCGGCGTGTTAAGAGACCACTAAGAGCCTTTGGGTTCCTTGAGCACAGCGCATTATAAGTCCAGCAATCCGAACGTCTTCCTTCCCTCTTCTGATTCCGGTGGACTCCCGGGTGAAGAGAACCTAGGGGGACAGCATGGGCCGCTCCCCAAGTTCCCAGGAGCCGGGACCCCGAAACGCCGCCCCTCCCGAGAGCGCCCCCTTTGCTTTCCCGGCTCGGCACAGCCACCAGGTCGGAGGCAGGAGGCAGGAGGAGGAGGCCACCGCACCCGCCCACGGCCCTCGAAGCTCCGCGTGGGCGCCGCAGCATCCTCAGGAAAACTCTCGGAATCTCCCGGGAGGTCGGCCGCCTGGGAAGGAGGCAGCTCCAGCTCTGAGTAACCGAAGCCTGCAATGGCAGCTCCCCCTCCAGCCCCGAGCAGTTAGTGGGAGCCCGGGCTCCACTGACCCGCGTGGACGCGGGAACCAGGGCAGAGCCTCACCGCCCACTCGGGCTCGGAAAGGAAGGTCGCTAAGCGGCGGCCTGAACCCGAGGAGCGGCTGGGGGCCGGAAGCACCCCGACTTTCAAGGTTAGTAGCCTCTGAATGGGACCCGCTACCCTCCTGCTACCCTGATAGCTCAGACATTGAGTTTGATCTGCAAAGCTTCCACTCTATTCAAGGAGAAAGTCATCATGTACTGCCTTCATTGATTTGGTAATTTTAATTTACACGTTAATTTTTGAAAGGGAAAATTCATATTGCTACTATTAAATGCAAAGAAGAATCACTCAGATGTTTAAAAATTAACACCAATCCTGTGCAAACTGGCTAAATTAAAAAAAACTTAAATACATAGACCATAAGTAAAATAAACCTAATCCATTTACAAAAAAAGCATACAGCACAATAAGTAGGTTCAAGAGGTGACAAATTGTTTAAAGACAGTTATCTATAAAACAAATCACATGACAATAACCTCAATCAGTGGATCTGTTGTTTTCCAAATCGTTCATCCTTAAATGTACTATGTATTGACAGTTAGCTAGAGTTTTGGAGACAGCATCATCCACAGTGAATCTCACATAGGATTGAGTGCTCTTCTGTATTCCAATTCTACTTTGCTTATAATTCTCTAAAATTGCACAACATTTTAAATTTATATTTCATTTAATGATTTTCTCATTTTCTGTCCCCCCAAAACACGTGTTTATTGACAGTAAAAGATTCAATTGCAGGCCAGTTTAATTGACTTGCAAGTACTAGTTTAAGCTACACCAGAACAGTGTAGATTGGAATAAAAATATAATGGAAAATGATTAGCGATAAGGACATTTAAGTGAAGACCTCCAGTGGTAGAATCTACCGATATAATAATACAAGAGAAGTGTTGTAGTTGTTTTTTCTTTTCCTAAACTGCACATGGCAGAACCGTCTATATTTTGTGGCACACTCATGTTCAGGTTAGGGCCTGCACCTGGGAAGTGATCAGACGTGTAGGAGTCAGCATAAGCTAGGTGACATTGTGTTTAGAAAGGTGAAGTAAAAAACTTAGTACTTAACTAAGATTTTACTTCTTGCTCAGAGTACATTGTTCACTTCAAGTTGTTTTGGCTTTTTTCCATATTGTCTGTATTTTAGGGTCAGTTTCACTCTGTAATATTGTTGGTTGTGAGGTAGAGAGAAATTGAAACAAAATATAGCAAACCACATGATGACGACTGTTATTTCTTCTTCCTAAACAGGCTTCATGTCAGTCCTGTTCACATTTCATTGGCCAAAATATTCCACATGACCCTGAATCCCAAAGAAAGTGCCAATGAAGTTTGGAGTCTCTCTCAGCTGCGAGGGCCCATGGCCACCTCTGCTACCTTTCTCTCCTCATTTCATAAGGCTTCCTGGGGGCATTTTTCTTTGGCATCAAAAGGTCTCTGGCCGTGTGGGCTCTGTCAGCACTCCTGTTGGTGTCTTTGCAGTGTGGAATCTTCAACTCATTATCATGGGGAGAAGGTCTTTCTATTATCTAGATCTTCTTTAATTTCTTTAGCCACGTTTCATAATTTTCAGGGTACAAATCTTTCACTTTCTTGGTTAAATTTAGTTCTAAGTATTTTACTCTTTTGGATACTTTTGTAAATGGAATTATACATTAATTTTTTCTTTGCTCATTGCTGGTGCATAGAATAATTTCATTACTAGAATTTTATTTATTTTACCATATTATCTTTCTAAATGTTGTACATCAGAAGAAGCATTCTCAATGGAATTAAGAAAAAGGGAAATATGGATGCTGAATGAAATACAGAAAGGAAGGAATCACCCTACCTTTTTTTGTGACTCTCTTATGAGCCAGGCATTTCGTAAGCACTAATTCTAATTTATATAATATTTGATTATAAATTTGTTCTCAATTCCCAAAATATGTAGATGAGAAAATGGTTAGTCAAAGAGATAATTATTTAAACAATTACATTTTGTAATTTCAAATTCATAGTTTTCCTCTATGTTTGTACATATCCAGTATTGATCCTTTTTTTGACAAAATAATGCTGGCTCCTACTAATTGCATTTACTGGACAGTCTTCCTTACTAGGCACTGAGAGCATGAGGGCAGGAATTGTAGCTTTTATCTCTGTATCTCCTCCAACTAGGACAAGGCTTAGAAAATAGTAGGTGCTGAATGAATTTGAAAACATATGATGTGAAACCACAACCAAGCCTGAATCTGTTTACCTCATCTTTTAGAAGGTGTTACAGGCCTTACTATAATGTAGTAGCAAAAGTCCTTTATGGTACCTGCTGATTTTGAGGTAAAGCGTCATCTTTAAATCTAATCTTGCAAATTTACTGTTGAGTAGGGCAGTGAGTGGCAAAATCTGCATCTGGGATTTCCACATACATTCAACACTTCAGCCATCTAGAACGTATGTAAAAGTAGATAAATCCTTATAGATCATGGAGAATAAAAGCGTATATTTGCAGTAAAATATATTATATACATAAATATATTGCACAGTGCTGACAGCGCCTATAAACCTCTAGATATTGTAGTCGTTATTTGTATCATCAATGCCTTGGGCTTCCTTGCTTGCTTGTTTATTCAATCAGAACTCAAAATGGGCTTTAATAAATAGTCATTTCAATAAAAGACATAAAATATGTTTAGGAGACTGACACAGAGTTATATATAAAATTTGCAAAGAATTTTGTCTTAAATTTAAAACATTTTCCTTTTTTCTCTCAATTGCCAAAATGTTTGTAAATCATCAACTATTGTATTATATTTGTTTAACTCAACTATATCTTCTGTCTATTCTGTGTTTAAAACAGGCCAATCTTAGAAAAAAATTATATAATCATCTAAGATCATTTATTAAAAACCTCTGACAACTTGGTACACTTATGACCCCTCACCAGGGACTCACATTTACGATTGTGTGACGAGAGAGTAGATCACCTTCACCGTGTTTGTGGAGTTAGGAGGATCTATTAGTGTAGCATGGAAAAGATATGGGCAGTTGGACATGTGATGAGATCATTGCCAAAGGAGCTCATGCTTAAGGAAGAGTGACTTTTGGAATTTTCATGAATTATGATCTATTCTGGAATTCTAGATTGGTGCTTCAGAGGAAAATGGTGATGGATGTTAATGAAATCATTTGTGATCTCAGTTTCTCTGGCTAAATGTAACAGTTTGAAACTGGCACCCCAGAAAGACCGTGTTCTTTTAATCCATTCCTGTGGGTGTTAACCCTGTTATAGGTGGGACATTTTGATCATTTCAATTGAGATGTATCCCACCTCTTTCAAGGTGATTCTTAATCCTCTTACTTAAGTCCTTTAAGAGGATCAAAGAACTAAAAGAGTTGGAATTAAGGGAACCATATGAAGAAAAGTCCAAAGAAGTTAAGAGAGGACCTGCAGAAAAGAGAGGAATCCACTCAAGCCAGTAGATGAAAGCAACAAATCCTGGGAGAGAAGGACCAGCAGATGCGAGCCCTGTATCTTTCCATGTGACAAATGTGTCCCAGATTCTGGCAGCCTGTCTTCAGAGTCCAGAAATAATCTAGTTGATGCCTTAAGTTGGACATTTTCATGGTCTTAGAACTAAATTTGTAGACTAATAATTTCCCCTTGTTAAAAGTCAGAAGATTTCTAGTGCGTTGCATTTTGTCAGCTTTAGCAAACCAAAACACTGTATATGCACTTAGATATCAATTTGTACCTGCAGAGTGTAAGACTGGATGATTGAAACATGGAGTATAATGAGTTCATGCTGGAAAGATGTATAGACTAAGATGAGAATATGCAGATACCCATGAAAGAGAAAGCAGCAAAGTAGATTGAGAAGAACAACTCACAAAATCGGGATTTTAGGATAATTGAAGGAAAGGAATGACCAAAGAATAGGAGACATTCAGTAAATATATTAAATGTATGATCCAAATAACTGTCATCTCATTTCCCTTCTTCAATTTGTTAGCTATTTGAAGAGCCATCTCAAGCATCACTTGTAAGAAGGCACACCTGCCATACAGTGGTTTTTCCCTGCACAGTATAGTACCGAGTTGATAGACCCTTTGCATATTTAGCATTTTTTCCCTAAGTTATCTGCAAAGAGAAATAGAGCAAGTGTTAATCCAGTCCAGTCTGTGTGTCTAGAACAGTTTATTGGCAAGCTTTTCCTTTTTGGATCGTCTTCTTCTCACTATATATTTTTTCAATTTTCTAGAAAAGAAAGGGAAGTCCTATGGCTTTAATTTAATATTTAGTAAGTGTCCTTTTTTTTCTGCAGCTCTTATTACTCTAGAAAAAAATAAAATTTTGATAATTAAAAATGAAAATTAAGATTGAGTGAATTGATAAATATGTTCATAATCCTTGCATAAATATGATTTTCCTGATATTGGAGAGGCTGAGAAAATTTGTCTAAATTCTAAGCATATCAACACAATGTAACAAAGTAGATTTATTTCTGTTTCATGACAAAGGTTTAATATTAGGTGATGTATTAATAAAATTACCCATACCTATGGAAAAATTAGGTAGATGACAAAAGAGATATGATGAAAATGAATATATATATATATCATGGAATAAAATCATCTAAAATATAAGTAAATAGATATTTTATTAGTATATTAAAGTTCATTTCAAGTTTCTCTGTCAGCATAATTTTAACAATTGCAAATCCAGTAAACCTTAGCTTACATAAGCAAAACAAGAGCATACCATCACAATTTCTTAACATTCTCTGGATATACAACCCAACACATTTAGAAAGACAAAGGAACTAGTGGTGTAACAATTGCAAATCTTAGAATTATTTTCAAATACACATAATTGCTCACTTACAATAATACTTGTGAATAATAAAGCAACTCACCAAAATATCTAGGAATCCAAAGGGACAGCTGCACAGATAGGAGAGTGGTCACAGATTCATTGAGTATCCCCCTACGACCTCTGACACCTAGAAGATAAGGAGAGCAAAATTCTCTTTCAAGAATAGTCAGTTTGATCCCAGGTGTCCTCCACCACCCAACCACCTCATTGTTTATTCCAAGAGATCTAATTCATGGCGTGCCTCAGGGGAAATTAAATTATGTGGCTGGGTTTTTAAAGTTATATTCTCCCAGGAGGGCATTTGCAGGGGCAAAGAGAAGCATCTTCCTCTTGATAAAGATACCCCAGACATTTGCTGAAAGTTCTCTTTCCAACTTTCTTTAGGGTAAAGACCCAGTTCACTTACAGTCTGAGTCAGGGGAGTCCTCTGAGGAAGTTGAGCCCTCAGACTCACTGTCTTCATTTACATCCCCACTGCTGAAATTTGAAGACTTATGACTTCATCATCTTCCCCATTCTCCTTCTTAATTCGTTTTGATCCTGATGAGGGATAGTAATCATCCAAACTAGTTTCTGATGAATGTGTCCCTGGAGCCTGCAGTCCCTGCCCCTCTCCATGTCTTCCTGGCAGGCTCCTAATTGATGGGGACAGCAGAGCTGTCCTTCTGAACTTGGGGCTCCGGCCTCCAATCATATCCATCCATATTCTTGTGCTTAGCAGTGGTGGATTCTCTATAGGCAGCATATTCCTTGGGAGAAAAACTCTTGAGCCAAAGATCCATGTGCACCTTTTACTTTTTCTGCAGATTCTCAGCAAGTTTCTCATATTGACTCTTCAGGCACTTTGGGATGTGCTGCCAGAGTCTTCCAATCTCCACCATGCGCCTTCTCTCTGACATATGGTGCAAGTCACTTCTCTCCCACAAATCCTCATGGAACTTGTGGTATCCATTCATTGGAAGCTTCATGGGCTCTCCATAGAATTCATCTTATTGGAAAACTCATTAGATTCTAGAAGAGAGCCCATTTCTTTCACATTTTCTTGAAAACTTTTTTCAGTTTGGGCTTGGTGTTTGTTGAGGATATCAAGTATCCTGGAATTCTGGAATATATCATGGTGTTTTTCCCTGAACTGAGCAAGTTTTCCTTAAATTTCTGTTTCTTCTTCTGGAAATCTTCAAAATATTTCAGCTTCATCTGCTCTGGGAGCTCCTTGTATTTCTTAGACAAGACCTTGGTCAGCTCCTGCTTTTTCAGCTCAGGGTGCATTTGGGTGAACTCAAAGCACTTCTCTGAAGATGCGGAAATAAGCTGTAAAGGGCTTCTTGGGAAAATCTGGATGTTTCTTGTGTTTTTTGCTTTTGTGGGGATTTTTCACAAGTCCTTGAGGCTTCAGGACTAATTCCATTAACGTGCGAAGCTTCTTCAAGTTATGAGAAAGCTCTAACCATTTGACTTTGAACATTTCTTGAGAAAACTCTTTAAAATCTACTTTTCTCCCAATCCAAATGAGGCTGGGTTGCTTTAAACTTGTATTTGTCATTAGACGGAAGGTTATTCTGAATGTTTCTTCTTTACACCAGTGGATTTGGCTTTTAGGCAATGCCATTTCTAGGTCTTTGAGTGACTGATGTGATCCTTAATCCAGACACCTCTGCAGGAAATCAAAACCTTTCACTGAAGACTTGGAGGTTATTTTTGGAAATCCTGCAGTATGTATGATAGAAATCTCTGAAGAGAAAGAGAAGGAATGTTACTCTTCTGTTATAGCATAAATAAAACACACACACACACACACACACACACACACACACACACCCCTTGGAATATGTCCCTTCTATAATTTACCTTTAATTTTTGCTTGTTTGTTTGTTTGCATGGTCAAGCACTGGGAATGGAAGCCGGGTTTCTGGCATGGCAGGCAAGAACTTTGCCACTGAGCCACCATTGCCCGCCCTGCCTTTAATTTTGTAAAAGGAAAATTTCCCAGCTTCTAAGTTGAGATTTATGTTTAGCTTTCATTTGCACTCTCAAAAATCCTCTCTCCTTCCCCCAACTTGCCCCCATCCCATCTCCCACAATTTCATCAAGGCCTACCTTAAATAGAACTGAATGAGACAAGGGAAAGGTCCCAGGAAAGTTGAGTTAAAAATTCATATGCAAAGAGAAATGGCTAAAATGGAAAGAAATGGCTCAGATGATTGTGCTGGTTTGAAATGATGTATGTCCCCTAGACAAGCCATGTTTTAATCTAAATCCCATTTCATAAAGGCAGAATAATTTCTATTCAATACTACATATTTGAAACTGTAATCAGGTCATCTCCCTGGAGATGTGATTTAATCAGGAGTGGTTGTTAAACTGGATTAGGTGATGACATGTCTTCACCCATTTGAGTGGGTCTTGATAAGTTTCTGGGGTCCTATAAAAGAGGAAGCATTTTGGAAAATGAAAGAGATTCAGAGAGAGCAGAGCAGAACAACATATTCACAAGAAGCAGAGTCTATCAGCCAGCGAACTTTGGAGATAAAGAAGGAAAATGCCTCCTGGGGAGCTTTATGAAACAGGAAGCAAAGAGAAGAAGCTGGCAGATGATGCCGTGTTCGCCATGTGCCCTTCCAGATGATAGAGGAATCGTGACCGTGTTCCCCATGTGCCTTTCCAGCTGAGAGAGAAGCCCTGACTGCGTTCTCCATGTGCCTCCTCACTTGAGAGAGAAACCCTGAACTTCACTGGCCTTCTTGAACCAAGGTATCTTTCCCTGGATGCCTTAGATTGGACATTTCTATAGACTTGTTTTAATTGGGACATTTCTCGGCCTTGGAACAATAAACTAGCACCTGATTAAATTCCCCTATTTAAAAGTCATTCCGTTTCTGGTATATTGCATTCTGGCAGCCAGGAAACTAGAACAATGGTCATGACTGAAGGTGCAGTTGAGAAGCTGGAAATTGAAATAAGACAAACCAAGGAAGTCCTTACCCCCCCAAAAAATGCAGAAACCAAACCAAAAAAAAAAATAAATAAATAACACACATATCTCACTGTGAATTTGAACCTGAAGTAAATGACGGGTCTGTAAGTTTTCTGGACTCTGTGTATCTAGTGCATCTGGTTAGCTGTATGTTCTCTCTTTAGAGAGCAAGGATTTAATGAGAATTAGAGCATTTCCAACATTTATGTGGAAACTGCTTCTTATCTTTAAACCTCAGTGAAAGTTTTACCTCCTTCAGAAAGCCCTACTCAATACCTGCCACCTACAGGAACTTAAACTAATGGTAGATCTGATTCCTACTATTTCCTCATCTCCATTTATCTCCAGTTACCAATCTTGCCTTTCCAAATCGAATATCTCTGGCACATATTTCTTCTAGTCATGTCCCAAATTCTCATAACCCCTTCAGTATCATTTTTAGGATAATCTTCCATTTTAAGAGTAAGTTCCACAAAAGACAACTTTCAAAAAATTAAATCAAACATTAAGTAGTTCCAGATCTTGCTTAATTGGAGGGTGAAAAAAAGAAGTGTGACATGGGGCACCCAAGCGTGAAAAATTATGGAAGGAAGGAAAGTGAACATCAATATCAGACTTAAGAGTCAAAGGGAAGGTGAACTTCTGAGTTGAATTCTGAATATTTGCAAATATCATCTTTTAAAACTATGTCATATCCTCAGTAGAGAATAAAAGATACACCCTTAATGTATCAATTTACAAATTTTACTGGATGAGTGAAGAATTAGTAATTATAATATTTCAAGATGAGATTGTTAAGAGTAGAATTAGAGACTGAATTTGGAGTTGAACACTGAAAAAATATTATCCAGATATTATACTCCAAGATGTAGAAGAGACTCTTGGGGAAGATTTTCTGTAATAGAAAATAAAAAACTGCAAAGGAGTGAAAGCTTTGAAATACATGAAGTATTGAGAAAAAAAATTAGACTCAAAAGCTATTGAGTTTTAATTTCAAAAATCAAAAAAGGACAATTTTATCAGGGTCCTTAGAAAACTAAGAATGCAGAAAAACTAAAAGAAGTGGGAAAGTAATTGGACAAAATAATACATGAGAAAATAGCAAAAAGATACAAAAATCAGACAAATCCATACATTGTGTTTATGGTCATGATTTACTGTCATGATTCAGGAAAAAATAAGTTGTTTGTATTGAAATTTCAAATATTTTGTATGTTATGATTGTGTAAAATACAAAATCATACATATTCTAAGAATATTTGAACATTAGAAATGAGATGTATCATTTTTGGAAATTGAATATAGAAAGGATAATTTGGTCTCTTTTCAATTATTTTTTAAATATATGATGTTGTTTGTAGCACAGTGGAAATGAAAATACAGTTTGTTATGTGGTACTTTTATAAACCAGGCCTGTTTCCAAATTGTAGTGGGTTGAATAGTGTCTCACAAAATGGAAATATCAAAGTCTTAACCTCCAGTAACTGTGAAATGTGATCTTATTTGGAAATAAGGTCTTTGCAGATGTAATTAAGGATCTGAAGATGAAATTGTATTTGCTTTAGGATGGTCCCCAAATACAAAGACTGGTGTCTGTATGAGAGGGAGATTTGAGACGAAGAGACATAGGAAGGTCATGTGAATTTGAAGGCAGTGGTTGGAGTTTTGTTGCCACAAGCTAAGGAACCCCAATGTTTGCAGGCAGAAACCAGAAGCTCAGGGAGAGGCAAGGAATGGGTGGATATTCCCTCAGAGCCTCTGAGGAAACCAACGCTGATCTTGGACTTCAGGTCTCTAGAACTATGAGAGAATAAACTTCTCTTGTTTTAAGCCACTCTGTGGTAATTTGTTATGGCAACCCTAGAAAAGTAATATACAAGTGCTTTACTCTTAGCTCATTTTCTTCCTCATAACTTTGTGAGGTTGGTTTACCATTAGTATCTCATTGTATAAGTGAGGAAACTAAGACAATTAACAGTTTTATAACTTGCCAAAGTTACAGTGATGGTAAAAATAATTTTTAAAAATAACAAGAGTGGAAACAACTCAAATGTCTAGGAACTAATGGATGAATGAACATAATGTAGTTTATCCATACAGTAAAATAGTATCCAGATATCAAAAGGATGAGCTGCTAACATAGGCAACAAGGATTTGAGAACATTATGCTAAGTGAAGTAAGACAAACACAAAAGACCACATGTTGTATGATCACAATTATATGAGATATCCAGAATAGGCAAATTCACAGGAACTGAAAATAGATTAGATGTTGACAGGGCCTGGAAGGAAGGGGGAATGGGCAGTGAGTATGAATAGGTATGGGACTACTTTGGGGAATAATAAAAATGTTCTGAAATCAGTGGTGATGGTTGTACATTATGAATATACCCACTATATTGTACACTGAAAAATGTTTGATATGACGAATTTTACTTTATATGCATTTTATTTCAATAAAAAGAACAAATCATCCTAACTAAAAAAATTAAGGGACTTTGAATAGGAATGAAACATTTTGTAAATTAAAAAATACTATAGCAAAAAATAAAGTCTTCAATAGGAAAATAAAATGCAGAAAGTAAAAAAAAAAAACAATTTAAAAGGTTGAAAATAGATTTTATTAATCAGGACAACAGGAAATAGAATCTAATGCAGATAATTCAGGACCCTTTAATGAGGGGGCTACTCACAATGCTGTCAGCAAGGCGACCAGGACACAGCAAGGGAGTGAGACACCAAAGTCCAGCCACAGTGGGAAGCTGCTTTGTCCCTCAACCTCAAGAAGGAGAAAGGATCTCTAGGTGAATTTGAAGGATTAACTACTGTGTGTATAAATTTTGAGAAGACTTTTCAGTTCAAAGAGTTTGGGAATAAGTTTGCTATGGGTATAGAGAAAACCAGGAAAATGAAACTTAAAACTCCCAAGAAAATTAAAATGTTATAAGAGAAAAGAGTTAGATTTTTCACTTCTCATAAGGTCAATAGAAATGATCGATATTAAGACATCTCAGAATAAGCATATTATTTGGAATCATATACAGTCTAACAGGGACTGTATCTTTTGGTAAAGCTATAAAGAAGGTAATGCGTCTTTCATCAGAAGTTTACAAACATGAATATCAACAGAAAATTTCCATTATGAGGCAATGTATAGTTAATGTGGAAACTGAGAGGTGGAAACAGTTTTCTACACTTAACTTTCAGCATTCATGCACAGAAATGCTCTTCCTGCTACGCATTGATAGAATAGCCTGAGAAAAATTACTGCAGGTAAGCAAAATATCTACATAAACCAAAATTAGTCACTGAAAGTCCTTTATTTTATTCTATGATATAGTCCTGTTCAAATACAAAATAATTGATTAACATTACATTCATATTCCACTATACTTTTGGTTCTGAAAATTTTAACAGCTGAATTTCCTTTTCTCTTTGCTATGAACACACTAAGCTAACCTTAATGTAAAGGCTTCACATTGTTCATAATAGAAGAACAATATATTCCATTATCATATCAGACTTACTATCAAAGGTCATAACCATTAGGAAATAATCAATTCCCAAAATAAAATGACTATCCCAGTGTCATCTAATATATTGTACTTTAAAGTAAATGACTGGAGATAATCAGAACTGCCACTTATAAACCAGAGTGAGTACAGAGAATCCTCTCATTTCTGGTACTTCAAATTCAATGTGCTCAGCAATGTCACATTTCTACCACCATCACCAATTCCTGGATTGTCACTGGACCCGTGAAAGACCAAAGCTGCAATCTTAAGTTTCTAACAGGTACCATTTTTCACATTCTACGACAAGGTTTTCAATTAAGTTTTTGGTATGCCATGATAGGACTGCATAATATCTGGGACTGCCTATCAAGAAATTCACAATTCATACATACGAAGTTCATAAAATAACAGAAAAGATCATATTAATTTATAAAATTCATGTTATAGTATAAATTAGCATTCCATACTTTTAAGTAAACTGAAATTAATTACATAATTTTAATTAGCTTGGGACATTACCATCTGCTTGAGGAAGTCTAAGCCTGATGAGTGCTAAATTAAAATTCTTTCTCATTTTTAATAGAAAGAAGTGCAAATTCATTTACTCAATTCTGTACTTATGTGGATAGTCTATAAATAGTCTCACCGGCATTGAAAAAAATGACAAGTCAGGTCAGAAGGTCTGGGTTCTCTGGCTCTCTGGAGGGCAGCTGTAGCTTCCTGAGGTCTCCAGAGACCAGCCAATTCTAAGTGTCTCTGAAGAGAAGCCTCTGGGGTGCTTTTATATTAGGATGCTTGAAACTACCCTGATTAGGTTACTGTATTAGAGGACCAGCTGGCAGACAGCCCTTTCTGTCACTGATTGGTTCCTAATTTCCATAAGTAACCAACTGCACACATTCCCCAGTCCTGGTTCAAGCAAATTACAACCAAATGGCAAATGCATGTCTGAGGTTCTGGGGTCTTGCATTCTAGTCCCATTACCTCCGAATTTGAATATACATCCTTCCCTTCCATAATAATCTCTGTGCTTTTTCACTATAATCTAAGATCTGATATAAATGTATCTTCAGGATTGTCATTTAAATTTCTATTGTTGTAATAATTTTTTACCCAGTCTTTAGACTTAAAGGTGGCATTTAAATCAAAATGCAAATGATCATTATAGTGATTTGGGAAAATGAGAAGTAGTGGGGTCAGATATCTTGCTTCCTGGATGATTTACTTCTGAGTTTAGGGAGATGGGATATAGGCACTTGGTAAAATAAAAATTCCACATGATTTGCTTAAAAGAAATTTGATAAAGGCAATTTGATCAAACTCAAATTGGTCATAGAATATCTTGATTGAGTAATAGCTTATTGAATGCATATTGTTTGGCAAAATCAGGATTCATTAAATGTTTTTGAAAGTGGTTTCTCCCTCCATTTAAAAATTTCATTTTTAATAAGTTTCCAACTAGTAATTATATAAGTATATTCAACCATGATGGTTATTTTCATGTACAAAATTTATTGGGGTATGGTGTCCATTTGTTTGGTGAAGGAAGCACCGGCTTGATGATTATTGTGAGGATGTTTTGTGGATTTAACTCATCGTTAAGTTGATTAATCTATTGCTGATTAGATCTACAATCAACTGAAGTGATTGCTTTCAACCATGAAAGATGTCTCATCCATTCAGTTGAAGGCTGTAAAAGGAGAAATGATGATTTCAGTAGTTAGAAAGGAGAATTTCCATCTCTAATTAAGCTAGCCAGTTTCTCCTGGGGTATTCGTCATTCATTGAAAACCTTCACTGGGGAGAAGCGCATTGTATAAAAAGAAACTGCACTGTGCTTTGATGAAAAAAAGAAAAAAAAAGAAATGCAAAACTTGTAGTTCCTATCTTGCAACCTGCCCTACAAAATTTAGACTTATCCTTCCCCACAGTTGTGAGCCAATTCTTACAAAAAAATCTCATAATGTTTACATTATGTATGTGAGTGTGTGTGTGTATACCCTGTTGGTTCCGTTTTCCTGGAGAACCCTGACTAATAAAATAGGAGGGTATTATTTGTAAAAGGGTAAATTAGCAAAATGATTAGTTAGCTTTACAAAAAATACAAAAATATGATTTAAACTTGGATGTTTAAAAATTATAGATATACAGAACCTTGGTCAACAATGAACAGAAAAACACCTGGAGCTCACTTCACCCTGGAGAACTGTGTGTTCTTCTTTTCCTGCCCCGCCTCTCTTGCCCACCACAATTTGTTTGGCTTCCTCTTTGTCTACTGCTCCCAGGCCACTGCCCCACCCACTAAAACTCACTGTCCATGTCAGGGCAGACAGTGGAACTCCACATCTTGGAGTGCTGATTGCAAGTTGCTTGCAAGGCAAGGAGAGCGTCCTACTCTTCACCTATGGCTTGATCAAACGTGCCTTCCTGTTCTCTAAGACCAGGTGTAAGTTCTTCTGTGACTGACACCAGAGGATTATACCAACATTGTTAATGAGGAGGGGTTATGGACACAGTCCTCCTCAAAGCACCTGAGCGTGGTGGATGCTCCTTGGCTTACCCTGCACATTGTCCAGCATTGATAGCTTTACTAGCTCCCATCCCATCAGCTTACTAAGTTCACCAAGTCGGTGATTGCCTCATTGGCCAACCAGAATATCATGTTCATGCTCATGATCCTATCTCACTACCTTCATCCTATTGCTAGAATGGGACCTGCCTTTCTTCACCCACACCTTGTTCTCAGAATTCACCATCATGTGTCATTGGTGAGATGATTGCAGCTGACAACTTTGGCATCACCAAGGGCTTTGGGAAGACCAAATGGCTCAGAGGCTTGTCACCCTTCTTCTGTCCAGCCTGAACAATGGGTTTTATACCACAAGTTTGGATCTTAATAAGCTGTCTGCTGATTCCACACCTCTCATGGAAACCATGCTCCACTACAACTGAAGGGACTAGACCCCATGGTTTCCCACAACAACACTGGTCACCTGCCCTTCTCCTTCTCCCACTTAAGAGCTACATCTCCCTCATGATGGGCATGCAGACCCAGCAGAATTTTCCTGGCAATTTGTTGTTCAAAAGTGCATTTAGAGAGCTCTGAAAGATGGTGCCACTTGTATGACAGCCCCTGAGATTTGCCAAGTATGGAATTGTGTCCCTGCTCTCCAAGCCCCTAGCTGCTGCCAACTTCCCTGCCTATTTCCTCAGCACTTTCAAGTTTGACCATGGTCTGGTCCAGTAAGAAACATCAATGGAGTCATCAACACCCTGAAAGTCAGTCAATCAGAAAATGATTAGAAGGGCCTCTTCTGCTCTTTCCTATCTGCAACCCCCCTCCTCCACTCTGAAGATTGCTTTTGCAATGTTGCTCAAGAGACTGGAAAGTCAGCCCAATGGACCGCAGAGAAGGAGCCTCTGGGAGACTTCCCCCGATTATAGACAGGGAATTCATTATGATACAAATTTATAGTTCTAAAGCTGTGAAAATGTCCAAATTAAGGCACCAACAAAAGGTTTTTTTCACTTAACTAGGCTGATGCCATCCAGAACACCTCAGTCAACTGGTAACACATGTGGCTGGCATCTTCCAGTCCTTTGCTCCTGGGCTCCATTGCTTTCAGCCTTTGTTTCCTGTTGGGGTTTATCATTTGGCTTCTCCAGGGCTGAGTTTTATCTCTTGGCATTTTCCTGCTCTTTCCAGGTTCTAGCATGCTTATCATCTCATGGGAAGGTACATGGCAATATCTGCTAGGCTCTGCCTGTCTCTGGGCATCTGCTCTCTCTGTCAGCACTCCAGGCATCTCCAACCATCCATGTCTCGGTCAGCTCTGAATCAGCTGTTCTCCAAGCATCAGCATCTAAGGTTTCTCCAAAATGTTTACCCTTTCAGAGGCTCTAGTAACCTAATCAAGACCCATCTAGAATGGGTGGAGTCACATCTCCATCTAATCAAAAGATCACAACCACAGTTGGGTGTGTTACATCTCCATGGAAACAATCCAATCAAAGTTTCCCACCCTACATAATAGGTCTGGGGGCAAGGAGGGAAGAGGATGGAAGGGTAGTTCAGGGGTAGAAATCTTGCCTGCCATGCAAGGGACCCGGATTCAATTCCCAGCCCATGATTTCCCCAAAACAAATGAACAAAATAAACAACAGCAAAAATTCAATAAATGGTGCTGCAATAAGAGGATACTGTATAGAAAAAAATGAAATGTGACCCCTGCTATACAGCATAAAAAAAAAATCGTTCTAGCCTCACAAGATTGGATCAGGATTAAAACATAGCTTTTCTGAGTACATAATAGTTTCAAAACAGCACAAGAAGAAAATTAAAACACATGAGATTCATGTACTCCATGATGAAGAAGGGAAAAAACCCTCATGTTCACCCCCCCAAATACAGTATATTTCATTCTTTGTAAAATGTTTATTAAAATGGAAAAAACAATCTGGGGACTAAGCTCTTTGGAGCTATCCATGCTAATAACTTGATGGAATTCTTTATGCTTTATTATGACCTCTAAGTAAGGAGAATGAACGCTTCCTGAAAAGGAAAGCCAAATTTATAAGAATATACTCCCAAATACATATCTCATAAAACTCAAATATTTAGGTAGGTGTCTGAAGTTATACTTAGTTTTATATAAAAAACTAAGTATATGTTTTTTATGTTCCCACTATATAAAAGTGGGAACATTCTGTGTGTGCTATCACATCCACAAGTTATTTGAACAAGTCAATGTGTGGCTTCTAACAATAAATTCTGATTAATTATATGTTAACATACTCATTATTATAAAGCATGCTATTATAAAAAATCAGAACCACTCATTACATTAATTAAAATGTATTCGATTCCTCAAGAAAGCAAATAAGTCAAACATTATTCATTATTCAGCTATGGACTTTGAAAATAATGAGAAAAGATAATTATACCCAATATTACTGATAAATACAAAGTGCATACTTGGGCACACACTTCTGAGGGATTTGTATGAGATTAATGGAGGGCATTTGGAAAATATGTATTAAAATCCTTAAAGTATGCCTGCCATTGACCCAGTAACTCAAGTTCCAGAAAAGAATCCTAAATAATTTATTGGATGTTACCTGGAAAATATGAAACCTTGCCTCAACATTTTCTCTCCTTGCTACACATAATTCGTATACATAGCAGAGGAGAAACATTTTATTTTATGTTTTCCTTTTTCAATAGGAGCAATTTTCAGGAATTTAGACCACCCTCTCTCACTCTGTTGGATGATAATCTACATTGGGAATGGCCAACTCTTAAATTTCTCCACCTTATTTCCTCTCCCTGCAATTTCTGTAAATTCTCTCTGAAGGTTTCTTCATTAATCTGATACCAATACAAAGAACTAATCCTCTCCGAAGTATGAAGAAGAAATCAGTATTTGGTCATCATAATAGTCATTGAGTAATTTTTGTGGAGAGTTTCTGTCTTATTTTAGAAACATATATTTTTTTTCTGTCATTACATCTATCTCTTGGCAGGGTGTGAGGGAACTAGCAGGAATCACGCTTCCTTTGTGCATTGGCCTTCCCCTTCCACAGTAGAAACACCCTAATGTTAGTTAGTATTTCATTTTGTAAGACCCATCCTAGTGCACTGGACATAGAAGATGTAATGTTGGAACCAATGCTTATCATGAGAACCCTCCAGGTTCTGCTCTTTCTGTGCATCTTGCTCCACTTATACCACAGGTCATTAGGAAACAAACAAACAGGAAAGATGTGGGGAAATGTGTTCAAGATTAAAAGATATAATGAGGGCTATAGAGCTCTAAGTGTTTGAGCTCCTGCTCACTTCCTTCCTCTTTTGTTTGATGCTCCCTCCAGATTCAAAGTCCATTTACAGCATCTTGAATACACTAAGCTCCTTTCCACTTAAGGATCACCGCCACCTCCCTTCAAGTCTAACTTCAAATGCCACATTTGCCACCCTGGGTTCACCATTCACTCTATATCCCCCTAGGATCCTTTGTTTTTTGCTTCTCAGCACCCGCCCAAATTGTAGCTAAGTGATTTGTTCCCTGATCACTCTTTGGCCCTCATGAGAGTCAAAACCTGGCATGTCTTGTTTCTGCAGCTTCTTGAAACCTGGCACATGTCGTTGTGAATAAACAGCAGTGAAGGAATTCAAGAATGCATGCAGATTAATTGTCACAGTAGTAAAAATTTATTTACAGACAAAGTCAAAATTCTTACAGTGACAATCAGCTCAAGTTAAAATACTGGTCTCTAGTACATAGGAAGTTAAATTACTCATCTATAGTTATTTCTGGGAGTCTTACATGAATCTTAGAATAATAGTCTTTTACTCTCATTCTGAGTTTGCAATTTATACCTAACTCATACTGTTCTCAGTTACTGGCTGCTTAAACACATTATTACTGATCTGAAGATTTTCTAGTTCAGTTTTCCTCAACAGTAGAGCTATTAATATTTGGGCATGGATATTTCTTGCACAAGCTCTAAGTGGGTGTGGGAGTGGGGGTGGGGAGGACTGTCCGGTGCATTGTAGGATGTTTGGTAGCATCCCCTGGCAGCTTCCCTCTAGATGCCAATAGCAGACCTGAGTTGTGACAACACAAATTACCTCCAGATAGGAATAAATGGCCTTCGGAAGGAAAAATCACTTCCATTTGAGAACATTGCACTATGGGGAAAAAAAAAGAGAGAGACATTTATATAAGACCCTTAAAATAGATCTACTACCTCGTTCTTAAATGTGTATGAACATATAGGACAAAGAACATAAAACACCCGGAAGAAGAACTTGATTGTAAAAAGATAAGCAGAGAACAGTGATGAAAGAAAAATACAAATGAATTAGTATTTTTTATTATCTACAGAATTACAAATACATATTTAAGAATAGGATAGGGCATTAAGAGAAAAAAGAGTCTTGATAATGTGCTCTTACCTGTGTATAAAGAACAGTGTTACTACAAATTTACTGAGAAATGATGTCAAATTAACCTGGACATTTCCTGAAACACTGCTTTACTTGATATAAGAAACGTCCCTCCAGCTCTCTATAAAATGTCAGTTTTCCAAGGATAAAGCTAGATAATCACTCAAATCTGATTTGATCATCTGTTTGTGATTCTTGCAGGCTCCTCCCTTTCTGTTAATGGGATTTTTCTCTTGAGGAGGATTGTAGTAATGCAGTCAGTGGTAGTTGTGTTTCCCAAATCTCTTTGAAAATGGATTGCAGGTGAGAGGAGAGACATGCATAAATTAATGATCTTTGCCCGAGACTGGACTGAAGGATGTGGTTCCCACTGACCTCCTTTCATGTCCTAAGTATGTTTCCCTCCTTTTCCAGTTTTCTCTAGATTTCTGCATAGCTTTTCACAGATGTATCCTTTCTGGTTTTCTCAAGTGAGGAAACTGAGTTTAGGTTCACCCTTTACAAGAAGAACAAGTTTGTAGATTTCAGAGACCCCAAAAGTTTGAAGTGTGCAGGGGTCTAGAAGACCAATGTGTTTTCTGTCTGTCACCACCTCTGTTACAGGAACCCCAGATGCATATCAAAAATGGGAAATTAATTCTGTTAAAATTATAAAAATTAGAGTCATAAAATGCTAAAGAAAATTACACCCGAATGTAGATGCGACCAAAGAAACCTGAGGAAACCTGACCAAAATCATACACATATCAGCTGGGAATAAAAATACAACTTTCTGACTGTATTGAAATAGAGTTCAGTTTCCAGTCTCTATTAATAGTGTGCTATTTCACATAGTCCTGAATCTTTGTTCACTAGGAGTTAATCAGAGGACAGAGGAGAGGAGATCCTGGGGCATCTTTTCCACTGCAAGCCCCAGTTTTCTCAGCTGACATTAGTTTTGAGGATAATTCTATAATGCTGGAAAAATGTGGGCATGCGGCAAGGACTGTTTTTTTATTACTAATGCCACCCCCTATGATTTGTTTTTCCACCTACAATTTTCTTTAAGATGTTTCTTGACTTATCTTGATTTCCTTCATTGTCTCGTATTCCTTATTTTGTCCTTTATTTTATGGCTTTCCAAAGGTTCTGTCTTTGACCACTTGTTCTTCTGACTTTATACAAACCACCGATTCCCAATTTCCTCATCAATGTTTTAAATATATAGATGCTAACGAATCATACTCTGATTTATTTTTCTTCCAATTGACTGTTAGCAATCTTGACTTCTATGTTACATAGCCACGTTCAGTGTCCCATGTAATTTCATTTATTCCACACCTTAAAACCTGAAAGTTGCCATCATCTCCCCCATGATTCAAGTTCCATTTTATGGGGTGCCCTAAGCAATTTCTTCTTTTTGTCCTACCTGGAAATAATTCCTAAATTATTTTCTTCCTACTTCACTCATTTATCATGAATGTGCTTTTCAACCTTTCATTTTAATTTTCTAACTTCTTACTTACATTTCTACCATGGAAGCCTAAATGATCTTTTTGCCCCCAAAATTAGCTCTTTACATTATGTCATCTAGATTAATATATCTTAAATACAAAACTGAACCTATTCACTTGGTGACTATGAATTTTCTCTATTTTCTTAGAAATAAAACCCAAACCACTTGATATATCATAGAAGGTCCTTTATGAACCAGCTGATTCTCCTAAATTTTCTTCAGTTCCACATTGCACACTCACACACCTGTGATACAATTCAACCCAGTTGCCTATAATTTCTCCATTGCACTCCACCTTCTTTCTGCCTCATGCATGGGCTTATGAGCTTCTGCCCAGAAGCCCCTCCTGCTCAGGAAGTAAATTTAGTCCTCAGATCAAGCACTAATCTCCACTGGGGCCCAAGACTGGAATGTTAGTTCTTCCTCTGGGGTTCCCCAGTCCCTGTGAGTTAACTATTGATTGTACAATGCATTGTAACTGAGTGTTAGATGCCCCCTTCTTTAAGTATTATTAATATCATGGATGTCATTTCAAAACTTTATATTGGAAGACAGAAACTGTTTTTGTCTGTTGTCACTACACATTCCTACCCAGGTGAGGAAATAACAGGTGCAAAACTCTAGATGGCTGTGGATCCCAAACTTATCTGCATGCTAAAATCACGGGATCTTCAAAAATTACTGATGCTTGCATTCCATCCTAGGTATTGTTCATTAAGACCTGTGGCCTTGGGCTTTGAAGTTTTTTAGAGTTTCAGGTAATTGTAATGTACAGACAGGTTGGGAATCCTGCTATATGAGGTTCCTTGAAGGACATATAGGTCCTTTCTTTCACAGGAATGCCCCCATGCAGTTGCACTTGCCCCAGCCTGTGCCTGGGCTGTCACAGGCTGTTAAGAAGGCTTGACAGCATCTGAGGTAAGCGGCAGCGCTCCGGGGTGTCAGCTGTAGTTTCTCTTACACGAGTGGACCCTCATGAGTGATCTCCCTTCATTGCTCTATTATTCTTTCAAAGAATGGGGAAGCAGGGAAGTATGTAAATCTTTATGACTAAATGTATAACTAACTATTCTATTAAATGTAGAACTGGAATCACCTGATGCCTAACAAAACAAAACAAATCCCAACAAATTAATTTAACAGAGAGACTATTTCATGCTGATTTTCAGTGAGTAATGCAAAAGGACTGGAGGGATACTTATGATAAATTGTTAATTTTTCAATATAGCATGTAAAACTGTATATTCATTCAGTATATATTAGCTTTTCATTTTTAACCTTGGTTAAAATCTGAATAGATGGGTACGAATGAAGTTTAGTCACAAGTTCTTTGCAATTACAGGGGCAGAAGATAATGACAGTTCAGTCATTATCAGAGATCAAGGCAGCTGGATTATAATTTAGAAATTTCAGGTGTTTCCCTCTGCACTCTAATATTACAGGAAGTAAAAAGGAATATCTATATAACAATTCAGTAATCAGAATCATTCCTTAAATCCTGATTTCTTGGTTACAGGAATTGAAGTCATGTAAGACTGATCCATATCATTTGTTCTTAAGAAAAAGAGGGTCTTGAAGAACTGGAAAGTGTTTCAAGAGAGTATAGGGAATCAAAGAGAGTGTTCATTGCCCAGATGAAGGATTGAAAATTGCAAACATGGGCATTCCTTATGGCTGTAAATAGTTTAGCTTTGATGGGGACTAAAGTGTTAACACAGAAGAGATATACAGACAGTAGGACAAGGATAGTTTTTCACCCCAAGCAGTGGTGAGGAAAAAATGTACATATTCAAAAGAAGGTTAAGGGCATGTGGAAAAAGAGTGAGTTAATGGAAGAGAAGGGGGCGCAGAGAAACAGAGGGAGATGAAGACAGAGAGAGTAACAGGAGACAGGGACAGATGGAGAGACTGAATATTGGGGAACAGTCATCCAGAAAATGATTTTTCTAAGGAGACAAGAGAGGATGGAGCCAATAAAGAAGGAGTAGGTGCAGCCTTGGGTAGGAAGAGAGAGGCACAATGCAGCATTGGTGAGAACACAGATGTTTTGGACATGGAGGTAATCTAGAAGGATTGTGCCTGATGTTCTCTTTATTCCTAGGTAGGTATATTTGTAGTTTTTGCTGAGAGTGTACAATTAGTTTTTTGGTAGGCATGCGAAGGAGAAAGCAGTGTCATGAGATTTGGTGAAGAGATGTTCTATTTTTATATAAAAATATGAAGCTTTCAGGGAAAGATTTAGAAGCAATGGTACAGTAAAATAAATTAATGAGAAGGAAAAGAGGAAAAAAAGACAATTATTGGTTCCTTAGAATAGGGAAGCATAAAGGTCTAATGTAGGACACTGGAATGTGACATGAGACAAAGCAGAATTGACGATAAGAGGAGCAGAAAATGAGCCAGGGTGTATGCTCTCTTAACTCAGTGTTGCTGCAGGGTCTTGTGAAACTGTAGAGATAGTGAAGAATATCCCCAAAATATATCAATACTTCCATGAAGAAGAGCACAAATAATTAAAGAACATATAAAAGAAGGATAAGACAATTTTCTGACAACTTGTGGAAAATGAAGCCAAAATGGTCCAGATAGGAATGTATGAGAGACTCAAGAAAACGAGCCATAAACTAGACGCAATGTTGGTCCAGGTAAGGACTGAAGAAGGATGAACACCAGCCTGCCTGAAAATCATTTATATCTTCAGAATTCTGCATTCTCTTTGACCTCTATTTTTTTGTCATACAAAAGTCTCTGCCTCTCCTGGCTTTGTAGTGGCAGGTTTTGCTCTTTCTTTGGCATAGACTATAAACCCACAACTGTTCTTGTCTGTCCAGGAGAGAGAAAATTATGTGGATGATTCATTAGATCCAGTAAAAGTCCCCTTCTAAAATTTTCCTGCTACACCAACACTTGTGACCAACTGCAACAGATTAGGTTCTGAATAGATGATCAATTTTTTTTGTCTTTACTCGGTACTACAAGGAAAGGTGAGTTTTATGAAATGAATTTGGGGGTCCATACACCCTTAAAAGAATTTTGAGGACGCTTCTGTGAATCTTGTGGAATGCATGAAACCACAGCAGGTCATCATTTTCCTTCCAATATTAGCCACCCCTAGAATATCTTCTGAGTTTAAATAATGTAAGAAGTATAATTTTATCAAGTATATATAAATATGAGGCTGAGTTTTATTTTATAATGAATAGGGAAATGACAAAGGATAGACATGAATCAGGAAAGGGAGGGATAGAATGTTCCAGTACAGTCGCAGATCCACAAGGCTGCATTGAGCAGCAGTGCCATTTTGTAATTTAAAATAAAAACAAACACTAAGCCTTCCTTCCTTCCATTTACCTGTACCAGAAGACTTAGTGAATAGGTGAGTTTGTCCTTATATCCAAGCAGTAGGAATTGCAACACTGATTACGTTGTTTTCACTGAGGTGGACCCTTACTTTTAGTGAGCTATTTCCTTCCATCTATATTCTTTACTAAAAGATACATAGGGTTTCTATTACCTGTGCACAAGTGAAACTGGAGATGAGGGTGGGGATATTTTAGTTGCAAGACTTAATGTAGAAGTTGCAAGAAGACATATTATACTGCTTAATATTTTGAAAGTTTTAAACATTTGAGGATTATTACTCCAGGTCTTCCCTGGGAGAGGCAAACAGTTTCAGTGAAGCAGCAGTTGGAAGTGGAGTGAGAGGAGGAGAAGGGAACATCACCAGGAAGGCACTATGGAGCTGAGCCCTCATATGTAGCAGTTGCCATGTTCCAAAACTCTGGTACCTATTGCATAGCACGAATTAAATCAGAATTGCTGCAAGACTCACCTAGGGAAAGTGGGAGAAGGAAACACACAAAAAAAATGACGTAGATGACGTCTTATACCAGGTTTTAGGGTTTATGGGCAGAAAATCGGATTATAAAATAAAGTGTCATTTTCAGACTTCCTTAGTTCACAGAGGCAAAGTCACACCCTCTAAACTTCATCATGAGGATTCTAATGAAGCATCCCATAGACTGATAACACCTTTGATTCTAGTCAGAGCAGACGGGTCCTTTCCTTCACAGGAATGCCCCCAAGCAGCTGTGCTTGCCCCAGCCTGTGCCTGGGCTGTCACGGGCTGTCAGGAAGGCTCGACAGCATCTGAGGTAAGCGGCAGTGCTCAGGGGTGTCAGCTGTAGTTTCTCCTGCATGAGTGGACCCCCGTAAGTGATCTCTTTTCATTGCTCTATTATTCTTTCAAAGAACGGGGAGGCAGGGAGGTATGTAAACCTTTATGACTAAATTTATGAATAACTATTCTATTAAGTGTAGGACTGAATGCATCAGATGCCTAACAAAACAAATCAAAACCTAACAACCTGACTTAACAAAGCGTGTGTTTCGTGCTGATTTGCAGTGAGTAATGCAAAAGGACCTGGAGGAATGCTTATGATAAATTGTTAATTTTTCAATACAGCATGTAAAACTATATATTCATTTAATATATTTGCTTTTTGTTTTTAACTTTGGTGATCTTTTGTTGGTCTGATACTTAAGAACATCTTAATGTTTTCTAAATGTGTTTATAAAGATTGAGTGTTTGAGAAATATATATGAATAATCCCAAGATTATCAAAAGCCTGAGTATGTGTTTGTAAACAGCAGGTACAATCTCAAGGCACAGGGTTCATTGTCCTCCACTGCCTATTGTACAGTGTCTTAAAACATTTCTTTTTATCTTCTTTCTTTCCTTTTTTTTTTTAAAACTTGCTTAAGCTAGGAGAGTAAATCCAGTCCTTACTATTCCATCTTTGTTGGAAACTAGCATGTGTGGAGAGGTTTTCAAAACCACAAATTCAATTTCGTTAATAGATATAGAGCTGTCCATTTTATATATTATAATCTTCAATGAGCTGTGATAGTGTGTATCTCTCCATGAATTCGTCCATTTCATTGAGCTGTCAAGTTCATTGGGATAAAGGTCTCAATATTTCTTTCCTTCCAAGTACCTGTGACTCTTCCTTTTTCATTCTTGTTGTTGCTTATTCATGTCTTCTTTTTCCTTGCTCATACCAACGAGTCTGAGAAACACTGGTTTCCTTCAGCATGTGCAGTGTTTATTTTGCGCAGTGAGTTAGGTAAGGCAGCTTTAGCTGGGGATTGCGGGTGGGGCTGGCATCAGAGTTTCTAAACACCATGCTCCAGAAACTCGTAGCGCTGGGAGGAGTGGGCCCACTGAGGATTTGTGAGAAGTGGCTCCCCCATCACACCCCTATGTCAGCAAGTACCAGGAGGGAAGCTCTAGAAACTCTTTTGGATTGTCATAGAAAAGGAGGGAGAATTGACCTTGGAAAGGAGGGAGCTCTGGGCCTCTTGGATGAGGTATGGGACAGTGACTCAGTGAAGCTGGAAGACGGGGTCAGGGAGTGCTTGGCTGGTGCCCACAAAAATTCATCAGGACCCTGCCTCCACCAGTGCCCTCATCCCGGCTTTAGATTCTCTACCCAGGTCTGAAGACCCCTAGTCCTGGATCCCATCCCCCATTCCAGCTTCAGTGCCTTACAAGCCTCCAAGCCAGGAATGCCAGGCATCACCGAAGGCCTTCGGATAAGAGATTCCCTCCCATTTTAGTGTCTTTTGATAACTAAAATCTTAATATTTTTGTGATTAAATTGATCATTATGCTCCTTATTTAATTTCTGCTTTTCTTTCTTGATGAATCAATCTCTCTCTAACACAGATGTTGGAAAGATACTTCCCTATATTTCCTTCTTACAAATGAAGGGTTTTCTTGTCCTGTTGAACTTATGCACCTGAAATTGATTTTTGTGGATGATATGAGGTAACTATCTGCATATTTATTGGGAATTTTGCCTTTTTGCATACATTCCTAATAAGCCTTCTTACTCATAAATCGGCTATCCATGTATCAGGTGAGTTTTTGGCGTTCTCTTTGGACTCTGGTCTTTCTCTCAATCCCTGCACAAATAGTCCACAGAGAAGATGTCAGTGTCATGAAACCATAACATCTGTCACTGATCTTTGGGATTTTGTGTTTGATACTTTGACCCACAAAAGCACACTGTTGCTGATATCCATAATAATAACATCCAGTAACAACTGGTACAAATGTGTATGTATGTGGCAATATCCTGGAATGTTCATCATATAAGGCTGTTCTCAGATTATTATTATTTAAAATAATCCAAAAAATAGCATACCTGAAAAGCTGATTGTATTATGTACTGTAATTAATCCTCAAGAAATTAAATTGAGCTCATAACCTTTTTAATTGCATGATATAGCATATATACAAAGCAAAAATAGATGAAAGCAATAGTTTTCAAAGCACTCCAGCAAGTAGTTATAGGTCAGATCCCAGAGTTTGTCGTGGGCTACCATACCATCCTCTCAGATTTGTTCTCCTAGCTGCTTCCAGAATATAGGAAGCCAGAAGGAATATTTTTTTTATCATCACAATCAACCTTTATTTCCTTTTTTTGTGAAAAATAGCATATATACAAAAAAATCAATACATTTCAAAGCACTGCAAAATAATTAGTTGTAGAACAAATTTGATAGTTTTGTATGGATTACAGTGCCAAAATTTTCAGCTATTACTTCTAGCTGCTCTAAGATACTTGGGACTAAAAGAGATATCAATATCATGATTCAATAATCATATTTTTTATTAAACTCTACCTTCTGTGTATACCTCCACCATTACCTTTGATCTCTCTCTTACTCTAACTTTTTCATATTGGAATGGACGGTCAACAATATGGGATAGGTAGATGAAACTATCTGACATTCTGGAGAGGCTGGGCCCTCTAGGTTTCAGGACTCACCTGGTCCAGGGACCCATCTGGAGGTTGTAGGTTTCTGGAAAGTTACCCTAGTGCATGGAAACTTTGTAGAATCTTACATATTGCCCTAGGTGTTCTTTAGGATTGATGGGAATGGGTTTTTTGGGGGTTTAACAAGTTATGATAGGTAGTGAAGTCTAACTGAAGTTTGCATAAAAGTGATCTCTGGAGTAGCCTCTTGACTCTATTTGAACTCTCTCAGCCACTGATTTTATTAGTTAAACTTCTTTTCCCCCTTTTGGTCAGGATGGAATTGTTGATTCCATGGTTCCAGGCCTGGATTAATCCCTGGAAGTCATCTCCCAGGCTGCCAGGGAGACTTTCACCCCTGGATATCATGGCCCACACAGCAGGAAGGGCAATGAGTTCAGTTGCAGAGTTGGGCTTAGAGAGAGTGAGGCCACATCTGAGCAAGAAAAGAGGTCCTCCAGAAGTAGCTCCTAGGCATACTTACAGGTAGGGTAAGCTTCTCAGCTACCTGTATTAGCAGCACAACAATAAGGTTCAACATCAAGGGCTTGGCCTATTGATTTGGGTGTCCCTAATGTTTGGCACAGTATCAAGGGATTACCTGATGGTAAAGTTTAATAGTTTCATGTTTTTTTTTTTCTCCCATCCCTCAAGGGACATTGTCGATTCTTTTTGATTATCTGCTTAATATATTCTAAGATGTATCCAGGCATTACATTAAGCTAGACAGGATTAAATGCTTTCATTCTTATTCTGGGCTCACTGTGTTTCAAATCAAACTCATTACTTGTTGATATACCTATATTTGTAATATATTTTTTTTACTAGTGTCTGTTTTATGGTATTTTCCAATGTGGGGAAAAGGAGCTTCTTTTCTCTGTTGCATTGAGTGATTCAAGAAATATATGACTTTTTCTTCTGTGAAAAAGTTTACTATCCAAAAATTTTTACTCATTTTCTGAATTCTCCACTTTCTGTTGAGAGCTTACTCTCTCCTATTAAACTTGTTCTCTATTAGGAAATGTTCGGTCTACCCTATCGAATCATATTGTTTCCCACCATAGCTTGATTTTGAGGTGTAAGAAATGTATTGAGACTTAAGATCTTCAAATCAGCCTTATTCAGGGTTTCTCAAACTTTAGTCAAGATCTGAGTTACCTGGAAGAATTATTAAATGACAGAATATAGGCCCAATGATGTAAATTTTTTAATTAAGTGGTCTTGGGTGTGACCCCCAAATTTGTATATCTGTACTCAGCCCAGATGCTGCTGCTGAAATTTGAACCACACTTTGATATCCATTAGACTAAGTAATTTTTATTATATATTTCCTTCAGGATTGCCTCTTCCATTGGTATAACCTATATTTTGTCATGTTTAATGGTTATTCTTTTGAATATTCACTATTCTCAAGGATTAATTAGAAATCTTTGTAACTATGTGTCTCAGAACTAACATCCTTTCTTCCTTTCAGAAATGTAACTCGGTAAAGCTTCTGAATGTTATGCAGCACCACAGCAGAGGTTTGGAGCAGTGCACTGTGATCAAACTCTATTGCAAATAAAGCAGTTATCTCATTCATTTATTAATATGCTCATTTAAAACATATTTGTTAAGTGCTGAGTACGTCCTAGACATTGTGTTACATGCTGAGAATATAGCAGTGATTACAAAAGACACATCTTTTTTTTCTCTTGTAATTTATATTGACATAAAAGTAAAGGTCCAGCTTTATAAAAATAGTCCTGGGGTCAGAGCAGGTTTCCCTGTAGAGGATTTTTTTTTCCCCTGGGGTAAATTGATAAGTAGGATTTTCTTAGATCAAGATGAGGGAGAATGGTATTTTAGACAATAACCAGGTCTACATTGTAAGAACTCTGCATTCCTGTGTACCCAGAGCCCTGGTGACACTAGAGTCAGCCAAGCCCCATTCCAGATTTGGGAGTCTCACAGCTGAAAGAATCAGAAATGACAAGGCCAATAGGAATAAGTCATAAAGTTCATTACACACGGAGACAGTACATGTTAAAGAGGTTAATGTAGACGTGTTCAAGGCAGAGGCATGCCTGGAGCGGCAGTAGGTGAGCCTGGTACCCAGAGAAGTCTTTTCAGCGCTCTTCCATCTGGACCTTTGAACATCGGATGTCTCTTTGTTCCAGGAGGAGATAACTATCAGAAACTGTGGTCTGCTCTCAGGTACCCAAAACTTTTGGGGGATATTTAACAATCTTTATATCCCCATGCTTTCTGTCACTAACCAAGAGTCCCTTTCCTGCCCCTGATTTTACAAGCTTTTAGGGTTTTGAAGATTTCAGGGCTTTAGGGGAAATTTTTGTCCCAGGAAGTTTGTAGCCATGCATTAACCCTTTCAGAGCTGGATAAAATGCCAAGGACCACAGCCGTGATGCCCTATTCTATCCTGCCTCACCTGCCTAGACCATTAGTTGAAAGCACACATCCACAGATATATTCTCATAACTCCAACAGGTTCTCAAAGCAGATGAACAACCAAAGTATATATTCTAAGTAGTGGACTGTACATATTGAAGTGAATCACAACATCTTTCATTTTGTACTATCTTCATACTTAATAACAATAAAATTTTATTACATTAAAGTATAAGCTTAAAAGTATTATTGAATTATTTTAATAGACAAGGACTCCCCCAGATAAGGAGCTCCAGACATACAATGAGTTTCCTGGTTTAACCCTGATCATGCACCACTAGTGAAGAAGAAAGGCCGGAGAGGAAAATTGAAGGAGCCATGAGGGATGGTCCATATGAGGGAACTTGTGGCAACGTTAAAAAAACTCAGCCTTCCAGTGTTAAAGTCAAGGAACACACCAACACGGCCCAGAGGTTTCTGTATATACTGACACAGTACTGGAGCAGTGGTGAAGAAACTGTCATGGTTGTCCTCCTTCACACATACAAGAAGAAATTCTTCCTCAGATTCAATTAGAAGGTCATTCTTCCTTATCCAGGGATCCCTGCAGACTCCTAGAGCCCAGCTGCAAGAATCGTTCACATCCAGCTCCCAGTAATGTTCCCCAGACGTGAAGACCTGGGTCCCCCTTGAAGCAAAATTTTTATATCGTTGAGAATTGACAGTCACCTCCTGGTGACAACCTGTAGCAGTCAGTCTTCTCAGATCATTCAACAGCATGCTGTTGTGATTGCATATTTCATTACTGAAGGAAATTTCCACTGTAGAATAAAGAGATTATTGCAGTCACAATCAACTTTTAAATTCCTGTGAAATGAAAAGTTCTACCCAGATTTCCACTAAAAAAAACAAACAGACAAGCTGAAACCTCAATGGCAGTACTGGCTGGAAAGTAGCAGGTTCAAGGGCTACCCAAATACATAAATAAGAAACACATACCTAATCACAATGGAAAAAAGTTCTACAAATTTATATATAAATGGGAAAATTTTCAGGCCAATTTCTGGTTCATTACATTTCATGGCACATATGAAACTGAAGACATAAGTATGGGACCCAATCAAAAGCAGTACAATATTTTCACTCCCCTTTCTCAGGGACAACAAATATGCTTAGACCTAAATAAATGGTGATGACTTTGCCAGAGATATATGATATTCCATTAGGGCAAATTAATGCTTCAGAAAAAATCTGAATATGTCTTTATAAAAGTGGTTTCCTACTGAGAATTTTCATTTACACATCTTTCATCTCAGACCTAATCTTTCTCCTGATTTAGATCTATTCTGGAGCTCCATATACTGTCTCATCTACCACCAAATTGCTTTATTGTTCTTGCTCATAAATTCTTGTTTTGTGCATTTAGTTATTTTATGAATGTTCATGTATTTTTCTACTTACATCATTTAAAAGGCACATTTTTACAAATACAATCACTCAGAAACTTTGATGAAAAAATATTCATAAAGAAAGCACCACTAATCCTGTCACCATAATTAACTGCACTTAACTTAAAGTGGGAATGCCTTCTATCCTTCTCATTAAACAAATGAAATTGGATCTGCAACAGGTTCTAGATCTCAAGGAACCCTCTTTCTGAGTGGTTCTCATTGCAGAAGTGCGTTAATAGTGTCCTGAAACACATTTGTCTTTTATCCATTTTACATTTAGTATTTCTATATTATCATAGGACAAATAGGACTATAAATGCCTATTCATGGAATAGGTCTCCTCTGCTAAGTGAAAGGTTAATAGAGAAAGATTGGCCCATGGGGGAAACCGTTACTGACACTCACCTCGGTAGCGGCTGAGCCTGTCTATCAGTCCAGTGATGGGCCCTCCATTGAGCTCTGGCCTCACAGGCTGGGGCATGCACAGCTGCACTGACTCACTCCTGTAGGGGGAAGATACAGTTCATCTCTATGGTGCCAGAGGCTCCATTCACAGTGTAGAAGGAAAGACTGAAGCATTCAACCAGGTAATGTTCGGTCACAACCTTATTCTGATATTGTAGTGAAACTCCATAATCAAGGGTTGGATGTGAGCTTTTCTTAGTAACCTTTCTTACTTTTCTTCTCTGTCTGCATCTACCAGTTCTGTTTCTCAGAGGTCTCTCTTGCCTATGTACCTAATCCATCCACCTCAACATGTTTATGATTTTGAAATCCTGTAGCAAATTCTGCATTGAAACGTAAAACTCATGCCTCCATGAACCACAGGAAACAGACAAACAACAAACAGACAAGACTAACTCCTGAGAAAGGGGGACAAGAAATCACATTCAGTAAAATATACCCACATTCACACAAGATTTAATATCTCAATAAATCATGACTTCATTTTTCTATCTGTATAATATATAGGTTGATTTCTCAATAGCATTCACGGTGCCCCAGTTTACACTGAAAACCAAACTTACCTTGTCAATATGTCTCCCAAATTCTGTAAAGAGAAAAAGAAAAGCTTAAGAGTTCTTCACAAATCAGCTATTCTTCCTATTCAGTCATTAATTCCCCCTTTTTTCTCTAAGGGATAAGAATCTAAATTCTTGATGAACACAGAACCCAGTTGGTGAGTGAGGAAAGAGAAGGAAAAGGGCAGTCACTATGGAACCATCCAGGACTGTCTGCAAAGTGGCCTCACCCAGGGCTGGACGCAGAGGAAATGTGCTCCAACTAAGGGTAACTGAAACCGAGGATTTCTAGAGAGAAAACATTAGGAGGAGGTAAATTTTAGCTCTTCCCCATACTTCTCCATAATGTCAAAGTTCTGCTAAAATTGGTATGTCTGTTAGTTAGTTATTCCTTTCTGGGTTTTAGAGAAGTGACATCAAGAGAGTTTTTAAAAGAAATGCTCCCTGGGAGATCCTCTCTATTCCATAAAAGCTTTGTTATTCGTAGTTAATATAGGAGTTCCTCTTTACTTCTTTTAATCCCATGTAGGAATTAGTCCTCACCATAGACAATGGATATAAGGAAATGAATTTTTGGAACCAAATGAATAAGGGAGGTCAAAGATGTGGACTTGAGTTCATAGAAATGATTTTGGGGCGTGTCCTTGGTTTTCACCTGGAGCATCTCCACATCCGGTTTATGGCACATTTTCATCAGCTCTTCATACATTTCCCGTAGATGTTTCCACTTTTGAATCATTGTGGCTTCATTTTCCTTGAGTTTCTGTAAAATCTTCTTGCCTTCCTTGCTCAGTCTCTCTACTTGTTGTTTTTCTTCCTCATGGAGATACGGATTCATCTGCCTGTATGCCAATTTCATCATCATACTCCTTAGAGTCACATAATCCTGCAGAGAAATGGATATCAAATATTACATGACCAGGCTGCCATTAATATCCTCCACCTAAACTTCATTCATTGTAACAATCAGCTATATACACCCTAAATTCATGTCCTCCACTTCTCAGAAACTATAAATTCACCCCTTTCCCATCTTTATTTATTTCCATTCTTTATTAACTGGAAGACCCAAACCTATCCTTCTCTCAAACCATTTTCATGCATTTCATAAATTCCTGTGAAAAGAAAAGACTTTCAGAGTTATATCTTTAATATAAATTCTGTCACATCTGAAATACTACATGCAAACATTTGAAATTTATGATTTCTAGTAAATTTTACATCATATTGTGGTATCTTATTAATAATTTATTCTCTGGTTTTTAACCCAGAATGGAAGCTATAACATAAGATATTCTGAAATTTTTTAACCACGGCTTCAAATAATTTTTATCCTTGTAAACCTTTCTCTGCCTCCAATGCCCCTCTTACTATCTAAGCACAGCCTCCCTTGTTGTTCTGCCAGTTTAAGGATGTGACTCCTCATTCCATTGCATACCTCCTCCTAACAATTATAAACTCAGTATCTCTCCACCTCCCCAGTCTTTCTCATGCTTCTTTTCCTCACCATCGTGACATGTTCAAATCTCTCTTACTTGAACCAATGTCATTCTTTAGGTACTCATAGTTTCTCTACCTGTCAGTTTTTACCATCACTGTCACACTTCTTAAATTGCTGTTCATACTTTCTTTTATGTCCTGTTGGATTCAATGTACTAAGCATTATATGAAACACCCAGTCTTCCAATTATATGCTCTTTAATTTATATAATCCCATACAGAAATCTCTCCTGGAAATATCCATGCATTTTTAACATCCACTTGTCCTTGAGAACTCAAATTTTTTTGAACCTGAGAAACTTGCTATCCTCCTGAACCATAGCTGCTGACCTTCTCCAAATCCCTTTATGTATCTCTATTAGTTACTGTTAAATTAGGGTCTAGAAATCTTAAATAAGCCATGCTACCCTGTGTTGAAAAAGCAGATTCTTTTTCTCATTGATAAACATATTCCAGAATCTCATGACACATGATTTCAGCTCAAATTATTAGTTGATAAATTTCCACCATATATGTCTCAAGATGATTCTGAGAGAGTCTCATACTTACATTCCATATGCTGATTATATGGCTTTCTTCATTTAGATTTCTCTTATTTTCTTGGATCTTTTCCCATAAAGAACTCATTTGCCTTAAGAGCTTCTCCTGGAAAAGAGCTATGAATTAGGCACAAGAAGAGCAAATAATATAGATTTCAAAGCTTCAGTGATGAATAGAAGAAAGAGATGTTAGGTAAATGTACTGTGGGGAAAGTGGAACAATCATAGTGTTTCTGTGGTTAGTGCTCAGTAATCATCAGTTATGAGAGATCTCATACAGTAATATCACAAAATGTACTGTGATCATTTGCCTAGGGAAACTCATAAGGATTTTACATAATGTGGTTAATTTCTGATAAGCATCTTGCCTCAGCATTTGGATCTATTGATGCTATTTCCCTATGCTTTCCAGTCTCCTACTATCCTTTTTGCCTAGAATTATTAAATATGTTTCAATTACAGAGGTCTCTTAGGTCTCCTAGGTTTGATAGCCAGAGATTGTTTCTGGACTTTCCAATGACCTTTCCAATGACCTGCACATTTTATTGCATAATCAGAAAATTAATACTTATTAATTGCCATCCCACTGGAATAAAGCTTCCCAAAATCATTTTATTTATTTATTTTATTTTAATCACAATCTTATCTTTTATGCCTAAAGCAGTACCAACTTCATCTTGGGTATTTAGGCAGGATTAATCTTCATCATGATCCTCATTTTCCCAGTAATCTTTGCAGTAGTATCCCTAGCTTTCAGAGTGCTCTCAGAGGCATCACTTACCCGGTAGTCCTCAGCCGCCCCTTCTATGGAAGAGTGTTTGTGAGTCTCGTGCTCCTGAGACTTAGAGCACGACCAACAGAGCAGGTTCTTGTCCTCTTCACAGAAGATCATCTTGGTCTCCTTGTGTGTCCCACACAGATGCTCCTCTGAGCTCAGGAATTGGCAGAGACTTGCTCGTCTGACATAGGACACCATATTCTTCAGGAGAATACTGGTTTTGAAGTGTGTCTGCTGAGAGCTTTCTTCCCTACATGTGGGACATTTGGCAGGTGCTTCCGCTTCTTCCCAGGAAAGATAGAGACAGGGCCTGCAAAAGCTGTGCCCACAGCCTATGGTGACCGGGTCTACAAGGTAGTTCAGGCAGATGAGGCAGGTGAGTTCTTGCTGGAAGGCCTGTGGGATGTCTGAGTCCATTTTCCTGAGGGAAGAAGTTTAGATGAAGTTACTTTTGTGCCATGAAGAGATATAGACTGAGCCAAAATTTTGCTCAGATTCTGACTGAATACCCTTGTGACTTGAGCAGAATAAGATTTATTTTGCATATGACACAAATGAAAAATGGAGGCACAAAGAGAGCTCTCACCTTCTGTGGAAAGCTTTGTGAGTTTTTTTTTTTTTCCCAGTCAACACACATCTACTTTGCCAACCCCTTTTCTCCTGCAGAAAAGAAATTGAGTTTTGGGGCTGTATGACTTTTGTCTAAATTGCTTCAGTTTCAGGGAGTTGACCCAATCTAAAGCCTCAGAACATTAGTTATATCAATCTGAAAATCAACCATAATATTATATTTTCCATTACTTTCATTATTTCGTTAAATTGTCACAATAATCCTATCATGATGACTCCTCCAAAAATATGAGTGTTGGAACCAGAACTCATACATTTGACTAAAATTAGCAAGATATCGCTGTAGTAGATTTTCCAGGATAAACCAGACACAAATATTCATTGTCTAAGCAATTTTGGAAATTCAATCAACAACGATTTTCTGGTATGTTTACTCTTCCAGGGAATGTCTATCAATTTGAGGATGTAACAGTTGATACAAAAACATCCTTAGAAGAGGAATAATAAGTATTAAAAAAACAATAAATGCAGAAATGTGCAGTATGCTAATCTGTACATCTTCTGTCCCTCATCCAAGATTCATTAAATGTCCTCTTTGCAACTGATTGACAAAAATTCATAAAATGTATATCCAAGGCAGTCAGAAAACCACATTTTTTCCTATTGTGTCTTTTATCTCAAACAGAACCAACCATCCAAAAACAACTTTGGAATACACATAAGCATTAATAGAAGTTGAATCAGGCTTTGTCCTCTTATCATTGTCTCTATACACCTGCATATAAACAGAACAAAAATTAAAGAGAAGAAGAACAAAATTTTCCACGTCCTTTAAAACTATTTTCAAGCACCCTTTCACATTGTGAAAAGATATAATTGTCATATAGTAATAACAATCAGCATCAGAAACCAAATCATGCTTTTAAGACAAGTGGGTTCTGATTTCTACTCATGCAAATAAAGATGGCACTCTCATTTCTGATATGTTTTGTATGGTCACTTTTTTCAAGCCCAATCATTTCCTGACTTCCTTAAACCTTGTCAGAAAAAAATGATGCTTCTGAAAAGGATATATTGCCCATAGTCATAAATGATATTCCAAAACCTTTCAATGCATTTTCTACTTACACATTGTATTATCTACTTACACACTGTAGAATATACTCTCACTTATATATACATGTTTGCACAACTTAGAGTAACACTTGCTGTGTTAGAGTAGAATCTACCACATTTAAACGTAGAGAATAAAATACTCCTAACCCATTTTAGAACTATACCCAGTGTAAAATTACAAGATATCTGGCAACTAAAATCTATATGAAACAAGTAATAAGTAAAATGATAGAACAAGATCATATTAATGATCATTAATCTTACTGATTCCAAAACCAAATAACAAGATAAGGTGGCAAAATAACTTGAATTCATAAATAGGTGAAAGGGTTGGGATTGTTTTTATAAATAGGCAAACAGATTAATTTCTTAGAATTAACCTCAGTTTGCTGATGGTTAAATTAACTTGAAGATTTTTACAGTTTGTTCTGGTTTGGGCTTTCCAAAGAAGAGCTTTAGAACTGCTCTCCTGTAAGTTTTGTACTCACCTAAGGAGTATGCAATCGTTTCACTAGTTCTTGCCTGTGAAGTACCACTATGGACTTCAGTTGACAAATCAGCTTCTCACAAGGTGTAGGAGTAGCTTTCAGAAGTTCCCACAGCTGCTGACTCCAAGTGTACTCTGTGTGTTCTGGAGAAGGTTGAGTTCGGCTCCTCTGGTGTCCTTTTATTGAATCCCTGAAGACCACACCCATTTCTTTCAAGTGCTTCCTTCATTTCATGGTCTTCAGATAGTTTTTTTTTTTTTTTCCCAATAGGCAGGAACTGGGAATTGAACCCCGGTCTCCGACATGGCAGGTGAGATCTGCCACTGAGACACAAAAGAAAGAATGAGTTCAACATCTTTGCTAATCCCCATTAGCTGCTAGAAACATCACCTCATCCAGAGCTACTCACTTTTCAACAAATGAATTTCCAAATCCCAACATTGTACCTAAATATTCTTTGACCAAAGGACTTTCAGTTTTATCGTTAAAAGTTAGAAAAGAAAATGTCATCATTTATTGTCTTTAGAAAATTTCTTGTAAAATTTAGAAATATTTTGCCTAAGGTTAACTTTAATTTAATTACATGCTATCAAAATGGACATGTATTTCATTTATTAATTTCTCCTTATATTTTACTGTAAACATTTAATTTACCAGTTTTTTTACTTTGACCCACTTCAGAGTGGAGATTTTTCCCACCCTCACACTCACATTAAGCCTCCCAGCAAGAGTAGGGCACAGGGTTTCTGCTGGCACTTCCCAGCCAGGTTAAGGGGGTACAGGAGAAAAAGGCTGTGAAGCCCCAGCTCAGGGAACCCCTGGATCAGTGCACTGGAAGAGAGCTGTGCTCAGGTCATTTGGAACTTATTTCTACTGGAGAAGGTGATGGTGGTGTGGTTATGTCCCCTAACCCATTTAGTCCACTGCTTATGGGGTGAGGAGAGATGCCACCATGATCCTTGAGTAATTCCCTGTCCTAATTACACTTGACCTCAGATGTCCTTCATGTGATCTGGGAAAGTCAAACTGGATTCTGGAGATGCAACTCAGACCTCCCTACAAGCACTTAGACCATGTCCTGTGTGTATGCAGAGACCCTTCAGTCCAGGGACAGTCTGAGCTGCAGGAGAGGTGGAGTGAGGTTCTGAGGAGTAAGTGGAACTGACTGTAGGAGAAAAGGGAAGGAGGGAGCCACAGTTTCCAGATGCCTCCTTTTTGCTTGTGAGAAATTGAATTCAGTATCAAAGAGGCCCCCATTCTTTGCCCGATTCATCTGAGGTCTTGGAGTTTCTCTGGATTAAGTCTTCCAGGTATAGATCAAGAGTACAGTCCAGATTTGGGGCAGAGGGCAGGGACTTAGCAGGTATGGAGTCTCTGTGGGTTGGGCTCTAGCTGGGTGGGTATTGGCTACATTGGATGGGCGTGGGGCATAGTGGGGAATACCTTTAGAGCCTGTAAATCCCAGAAATCTGACCCTTTAGCTCTAATGTATGGAGCCTAATTGGGAAGGGGTGGGTCAAGGGCATTCTGAAGGGCAGTTAAGAGGGAGACTATTTGAAGGGAGGCACTTTTTCTATTGCGGTCACTGGACAGAACATCATCTCTTCTTAGCTTCATAATAAGCAAAGGCTGTACAGGGAGGGTGAAAGTGTTGTCCTGGACCCCTTCCAGACAAGCCCAGCCCATCCCCACAGGCACAACGCTGCATGGTTTCCTGCCTCCAAGGTCTCTCCCAAATACCCTGATGAAATCAGTTATTACTTAGGCTTTTTGCCTTGTTTTGTTTTGTTTTAATACCTCCAAGGTGTTTTTCATTCTACCTATTTCTTAACCAACTTTCCAAGCACTATCCTTTTCTAAGAAAAGCACTGAAATATGTATTTATTGATACAATATCCTGTTATTTGACACTATCAATATTCTCCAAGGATGGTGAAATTAAAGTGATTTCATTTTCTCTTGCTTTTCTGTATTTTACAAAATATCAGTGTATAAAATGTTATGCTTTTGTAAGCAAAAAAAATTTACAAACACATTTATGTATGTGCCATCAATTTGGAGGAAAAGTGATGGCTGAACCTCATATTGTTCAAAGTCCTTTGGACAAATTTCTACTCTTGCATGGAATTATAAAGTCTACTAACTTCATAGGAAAAATCTACACAAAAAAATTTTTTAAAAAAGTGTTTCTGTGAGGCCTTCCAAAGTGAGGTGAAAAGTTGCTTTCCTTTGAATTCTTTGCTTGTATCTACTGCCAGCAAGGAGCTGAAAATAAGGTGGGGCAGTTTGATAACCATGTTCTTATCAGACCCTGATCAAAAATCAATTCCAATTAACCTGGGAATTTGACACCCTGAAACCCAGCTCTGATGAAAGCTCTGGGAAAACAAGGAGTGGGGTGTGAGGGGAGGAAGGAATAAGAATGGACAGTATCAGAATAATCGGGTTTATAAATTTGTTTTCTCACCACCAGCTTTTGCTTTTCAACAAGAACCCCGAGGTCCTAGTTTGATGGGCCTCAGATTAAGAAGGTTCCGCCCTCAGTCCCACCCTCTCAAGAGCAGTCGCAGTGAAGTCGGCATTCCCCCCACCCAGGCAGGTGGAGAAAAGGGTGCCCCCTCTGCAGCCTAGGAAAACTCCCTTTTCACTCCCTTCTGGGAACCTTTCACATTAATATCCAAGCTGACTCTACCCACATAATTTCCCCTGTGGCAGACACTGGCCTCTCTGGAGTCCAGGTATCATTCTCTGGATGCTTTAGTTTGGGCATTTTTATGGCCTTTAAACTGTAAACTTGTGACTTAATAATTCGCCTTTAGAAAAACCAATCCATTTTTGGTATATTACATTCCAGCAGCTTTAGCAAACTAAAACAGGAAGTAAAAACTTTTCATACCGATAATATTAGATACTACACTGAACAAAAAGAAAAAAGAATTGCATTTACTCAAGACATTAAGCACTTCTATTAAGAGATGTGGGAAAAAGAGCGGTACACAAAACAAGAACATGTAGACTGAAACAGCCTTTCGTAAAGGCAGAAGATATGAGTCAACTTTATAGACCAATTCATCTTCAGTTGAGTAACATGACTTTTATAAATTATTCTATTCAGGAGCCCTGTGGTCCATTCAATGTGACTAACCGTGTATCGTCCAAAAGCAACCTCAGGTTAATCTAAGAATCAAAATCAATGGTGATCAATATGTTGGGACCCAACTCACCTCCATCTGAAAGAGGAGAAGAAGGATATTGCGAATGTTGCTTGCAGAGAGATGAAGACTTCAAAACAATAAATGTGACATTATATATAGGTGGTTGATATTTCTAAAACTATACTATTTCTAAAATTATGCTACTTGCTATTTCCATTTCAGCTAATTTTTATTGTGATTTACAGTTTGATAATTATAAGTAGTAATACTTTTTATAGAAATATCTTAAATTTTGAAAACTCAAAAGAGGGAATATGTATACTGAAAAATCATTTTTATTCATTTACTCATCGAATATATATTGAGCACCTATTACGTAGCAGTCACTGCTCTGGGTGAGCAGCCCTGAAGGAAAGAAACCAGCTCTCTGTCCTTCTCAAGATTATCCTCTATGGGGTGAAGTGAAGTGAGAAGGAAGACAGACAACCACAGGATGAAAACATAATAAAGTATATATAAAGAACATTAGATATGCTATGGAAGAAGTATATATGGAGAACATTAGATATGCCATAAAAAAACATAAAGCAGGAATGGGGTATGTTGCTATTTTAGACTAGACAAGGGTTAACTATTTGAGAGTGGGGACCTGAATGAAGGGAGGTAATGGGACATGTGGCTTCCTGGGGGAGCAGCATTCCAGGCAGAGGGAACAGCGAGCACAGAAGTCCTAAGTTAAAGTGATTGATGGAATCTAAAAACAGATGAGGGTGGCCTGTTCTAGTAGCAGTGATGAGACAAGGTCAGATTGTGGATATAACATAAGGTGGAGCTAAGAGGGTTTGTTGGTGGGATTGATGTAGGGAATGGCAGAAGATGATGAGCGGGGGGTACAACTAATATCTGGGGCCTGAGCAATTCAAAAATGGGTTTGTAATTTACTCATGGGAAGAGAATAGCAAATGGAGCAAATTCTCTGAGGGTGTAGAAAGAGAAATACTATATGGGAAGGTATATGAGATCAGGAGAAAACTTTGAAGATGGGAAGAGTTAGTCTGTAAGCTGTTGGAAAGGGCCCGGTCCAGGCCGGCTGGGGTGAATCCCGACTCCCTGTCTGTGGGATCTTGGACAGTGTTTGGCACGTAGTACGTGGTTAATAAATATTAGCTGCTATTTTTATTATTATTTGAATTATCAGTTTTTTAAATAATAGAGATTTATTTCAGTGTTTACTTTGGTTTTGGTGGAATATGGTGGGAAGATTAAGGAGTAAGAATACTAGTTTAAAATACCTAATTCATTAACTCTCTTCAGACTCTTCATTGAAGTTTCTTTTTTTATGCCTTTGGGTCAGTATTTTCTGTGTTTTATTTGTATAATAAAGAAAAATAAATACAGTTAGCAGTTAAATATTGTTTTAATCAGTATCTAAATATCTCAGAAATATTTCTCCCTCCCAGAAATCACTTTGCAAACTGAGAATATATATCTGTCATTAAGATTGATATTTTAAAATAGATTTTAGTTTTTCATTAATATGTATAGTCTTAGTCAGAATCAATAAAATATTCTTTTGTTGAAAAAAAGTGCATTTTAATATTTAAGTGGAAGGTGCCAGTTGGAAGCAGGAGCCTCCGACTTCCACCACAGATGACCCCCCAGACCCCCCCAACTGGTGGTCAGGGGGATGGTGGTGCTGGGAAGCACAGCTGCCCTGTGGCCTCCAGGGCTGCACAAACCTTCGGGAGGACGAGGCCCTGTGGCTTCCCCAGGGTGGCAGAATGTGACATGAGGGTGGTGCCTGGCCTCCAAGGACAGTGACAACAGGGCAGTACACATTTGCCACAATTCTGCCTCAGGGCGAAGGTGGTGAAAGTACCACCGCAGAGCCCAGCTGCAGCCAGAGGCTCCCCTGGAAGGGGCAGCGTTGACTACAGAGGTTCCAGGCAGGGCCAGGGGTGGGATGGCACAGGCAGGATGGAAACATGTTCTGGCAGAAGTTTTGAGGCAGCAGCTAGTGCTGCTGGAGAGTTTGCTGTGGACCTGAGTTCCATCCTGAACCAGCCGAGTGTCCTTGACTTCCTCCTCCTGTGTAGGGGGCCAAGTGAGGGGCAGGCCCTGGGGCTCTTCTTGCTCCCTGAATGCCAGGGTTTAGGTAGTGGTGCTGGTGGGGTTGTCTCGTTTGTGAGCTGCCAGGATGTGCTATACCAGAAACAGTCAGCTTTTCAAAAAGGGAATTTATTAAGTTGCATGCTTATAGTTCTAAGGCTATGGAAATGTCCAAATTAAAGCAAGACCATAGAAATGTCCAATCTAAGGTATCCCTGGAAAGACACCTCCATTCAAGAACATTGGTGAAGCTCATGGTTTTTCTCTCAATGGAAAGGCACATGGCTAACAAGACAACATTTGCCAGCTTTCTCTCCAGGTTTCTTGTTTCAGGAAGCTCCCCTGGGGGCATTTTCCTTCTTCATCTCCAAAGGTCTCTGGCTGCATGGGTTCTGTAGTTCTCAAGTTCTGAAGCTTTTTACAAAATACTTCCTCTTTTAAAGGATTCCAGTAAATCAATCAAGACCCACTTGGAATGGGTAGAGTCACATCTCCCTCTAATCAAAGGTTAATACCCACAATTGAGAGTGTCACATCTCCATGGAGATAATCTAACCAAGCTTCCGAACTGCAGTGCTGAATAGGGATTAAGAGAAAAGGCTGCCTCAATAAGATGGAATCAGGATAAAAACATGGCTTTTCTGGGGCACATAATCCTTTCAAACTGGCACAGAGGTTATGGGGTGGGGCAGTTAGAGATCCCAGACACTCCCGTAGCATAGAGGGATCACAGTGAGCCATCGTGCCTTCCTAACAGTTGCTAGACTTCTGCGAAAGACAATCAGCTTCTCTCCTTCACTCACAAGTTTTTGTCATGTGTGACAACCGACTATACCTTTATTTCCTCAATATTTAAAAAAAAAATTCTTACATTTTTATGAAAATATACTTATCTTTAAAAGACAATTTCATGTAATCACACAAATAAAAAATGCACTTGCCTTTTACAAAAGAAATTGAAAACCTTACAGAATTTTAAATAAATGAAATACTCATGTCAAAGAAAAAAAATATGACCCCTTACAAAAACACATTAAAAAAAATAAGTTTCTCAAAGAGAAGAATGGTCAGTAAAAACACGTTTCCACATATTTTAAAAAGGCATAACTATACATATTTTTAAAAACATCTTTCAAATATAAGACAGTGTTAAAAAAAACATAACTTCTATCTCCTTTTTGTGAATCTTATTTTGTATTTTTTAAAAAATGTATGCCCACCCAATCAAGCCATCTAAGGTACTTGCCTTCTCATTAGCAATCTATAAACAAGTAATTAACTTTTAAAGTACTAAAAGTACTAGTAGAAATAAGAAAATCAGCAAAAAAAATCATTTTTATTTACATTAAAGATTATTTTAACAACTATCTAAAAAACAAACAGAGGGCGACCTCTGCTAATGCTTGAAAGATGCAATATAAAGAAAAGATTTGCTCTTCCACATGAAACAAACTAAAAAACAGACAAAACATATGAAAGAACAGATTACAAGAGACTGAATATCAAGTACTGAACGGCGAGGTGATACCCAAGATTCAGAAGCTTATTGCCTTAGGGGTTGCCAGGCTTCAGCCCAGGAATGGGGGCCCCAGGTCTACTCTGGCTAATTCCTTGAGTTGAGGAAAACAAGTTGAGAGTCAGAGGAAACCAAGACATCAGAATTGGCAGGACAGAGCAAGTGGAAGTGGAGAGCTGCCCAGAGACCAGAATAGGGACCTCCTGAGTATGCAGCTGAGTCTGATTAGTGCATGTGAGGAAGCTACTTGAGGATGGGAAAGAAACACACCAAATAGTTACAGGTGTCTGTCCCTGGCACTAACACAGGGCAGTGACTAGTGCCTGTCTCATCAGCCAGACTGCATCCTTCACACAGCACTGGGTAGAGGGCACAGAAAGGGCGTGTCGCAAGAATGTGGAATAATTGCCCTTTGAGTTTTGTACAAGCCCTGGATAACAAAAGAAGATCCAAAAGGATCAAACTGTCACCAAATAACAATGTTCCTAAGTAGCACTCGAGTATTAAGAGAAAAAAAACAACAACCTGCAAACACACACAAAAGTAAAATTCACTATGTCTGGAATCCATTAAAAAATTACCAATCATGCAAAAAAGCAGAAAAATAATATCCATGAGGAAGAGAAACAATGAAAATTGAACCAAAAACTGACACAGATGTTGAAACTAGCAAACAAAGACATTAAACATGTAAAATAACTTCACTGCATTTATTCAGAAAGATAAGTAGAGTCTTGGATGATATAAAAGCACCTAAATTGAAATTGTAGAGATGAAATCTAAAATGTGTGAAATGAAAACTCTTTTGGATGAATTAATGACAGATTAGCTATTGGAGAAGATTAGATTAGCACTCTTGAAGATATAACATTAGATGTTATGAAACACACAGAGAAAAGAGAACTTTTAAAAATGATTCAAGTATCTGTGAGTTGTAGGACTTCAACAGTCTAATATAGACAATTGGAATCTCCCAAACTAAGAACAAGATGGTAAGGACAGAAAAACATTTGAAGTAGAAGTGATAAAAGTTTTCTATAATGGATAAGAATGATAAACTCACAGATCCAAGAAGCTCAATAAATTCCAAAACAGGAAACATGAAGAAAACTAGACCAAGGTACATCATAATCAATTGTTCTATATCACTGAAAAGGAGAAAAGCAACCTGGAACAAAAAGACATGTTTTATTCAGAGGAAAAGGATTAAAAAGTCAACATATTTCTTGTCAGAATCAATGGAAGTGAGAAGAGAGAAAGAAAAAAATTATCAAACTAAAATTCTGTACCCAAGAACAATCTTTGAAAAACAGAGGAAAATACGTATTTTTTCCAATATACAAAAGCTGAAAAATTCATCTCCTGCAGCCCAACACAAAAAAATGAAGAGCTTTAGAAATTGTACTTACATAGTAAAATAATGATTTTTTGTTATCATATAAAACTCTTTCAATTGTATATTTAAACAAAGATCATAACGTAGTGAAGGATTTTTATAATATATGTAAATGTAAAATTTATGATGAAAATAGCACAAAGGTTGGGAGGAGAGAAATGGAACTATACTATTGTAAGTTTCTTATAATATATGTATATATATTATATATGGTATAATATCACCGGTAGGTAGAGTATAATTTAAAGATGTATGTCATAAACCCTTAAAAATCAATAAAATAAGAAAAAAAAGGAGTTCTAAATAATCAGTCAGCAAAGACTAAATAGAATCATAAACAATATTAAATTATTATATAAAAAGCACAAACAGTGATGAAAGAAAAGTTGTGAAAACCAAATGCATAGCAAGATATACACTTGATACTAACCATATCAATAATTACATGTAACATGAATGGTGGAAACACCCCAATTAAAGGCAAACTTTCAGACTGAATAAGAAAGCAAGATACAATTATTTACTGTCTACAACAAATACACTTTAAATGTAAGTCTCAAATGGGTGAAAAGTGAAAAGATGGAAAATAAAATAACGTTTCTAACATGAACTTTTGGTACCCTGGTCACTGTGCCCAAGAGACAGTCAGAAAGAGACAACTATCATCACCTCCAGGGCAGGGGGCTCAATGCATGGAGGATAGCAAGGAACATAAGAATGCCTGCCACCTAGAAAAGCAGTTCAAGGCTCCCAACCCAGTCCACGGTTTGTAAGTGTCACGTGTGTCAGCAAAAGCACAACTCATAGACACAGGATAGAAAAATGTTTACTCACATAGAGGAAGGACCCAGCAAGGTTAGCTTCAACAGTGACCTTTAGTCCTCCATGGCCAATGGATTCCGATCTGCAGCTGATATGGGGGGATGTCTACAGATATTTCTTGTGTAGAAGTACACCACTCCCTTCCAGCCAGGGCAGATACCAGCAGGCATGAGCCAGATGCCATAAAATGACATACTTTAGCCAAACTGCCTCCGGAGCAAAAGTTTACAAATGCTTAGGGCAAAAGGGGTCATAATTTCCCCCCTCTGCTAGGGGATGTGTATTACTTCAAGTCATCCCCAAGAAGGGAGTCAATCTGCATTCATCAACCCATCATAGGAGCCAGCCTAACACAGGGCAGACAGAGGGCTTATACGTAGGTCACAGGGAAAGGTGGCAGGCTGTGCTTGGAAGGTCCCCTACCACATTAATACTATCCTAAGGAAAGCTAGAGTAGAATAGTAGTAGATAAAGTAGATTTCAGAGCAAAGAATATTATCTGGGATAAAGAAGGTTATTTCATACTGACAAAGGGATAAATTTATCAAGAGGACATAACAATCCTAAACATTTATGTACCTAATCTCCGAGCTTCAAAATATGTACAGCTAATATTGATAGGAGTATGCAATGAGATGTCGAACAATCCACAATTCTGGTCAAACATTTCAATGCCCATCTCAGTAATCAATAGATCAATTACAGAAAATCAGTGAGAATACAGAAGAATGGACATCACTATCAATCACCTTGACCTAATGGATGTTAGAAGAACTTTCCTTCCAACAGCAGTGGATAACTATAAAAAAAAGAAGTTAAAAGCTGGAGGACTAAGACAACCTACTCTTAAGACTTGTTATAAAGCTATAATAATCAAAACAGTGTGGTATTTGTATAAAGATAGACAGATAAATAGTACTGAGTAAACAGTTCAGAAATAGACCCACATATATATGGGCAACTGCATTTTGAGAGTTCAGGGCAGAAAGGGTAAACTTTTCAATAAGTAGTACTAGAATACCTGGACATGTAAATGAGCTTCAATGTACAGCACATAGTGTATATGAAAAGTAACTTGAAATGGATTACAAACCAGCATTTCAAAGCTAAACTCATTAAACTTCTAGAAGAAAACTTTGCAGTATTAGATTAAGCAAAATTTTTTTTTTGATATGTGAAGTAAATTGGCAAGGGCCTGGAGGCAATTTGTTCGTACATGTCTAAAGCAAAAGCTAACTTACCTGTATATGACTAATGTAAAAATAACTTATCTTTACGTGTTTAAAATAACTCACAAATGCTGTGGTGGCTTGAAGCTGTTTTGTGCCCCAGAAAAGACCATGTTATTTTTAATCCATTCCTCTGTGTGCAAACCTGTTATAGGTGGGACCAGTTTGGTTACTTCAATTGAGATGTGACCCACCCCATTCCAGGTGGCTTGCAATATTTTTACTGGACTCCTTTATTAGAGGATGAAACATATACTGAAGTAGAGAGATGAAGCCAAGGGAAGTTCACATACTCTGGAGGATGTGAGAAAGGAAGCCATAGAAGCAAGAAGCTGGAAGCAATGAAATTTGGAAGATAAGAGCTAGCAGACACTGGCCATGTGACTTCTTATGTGACAGAGGTGTCCCAGATGCTGACAGTGTTTCTTCAGAGAAAGCATCACCCTGTTGAAGCCTTAATTTGGACATTTTCATGGACTTAGCATTGTAACATGTAAGGTAATAAATCCCCATTGTTAAAAGCCAGTCTACTTTTGGTATATTGCATTTTGACAGCTTTAGCAAATCAAGCCAGATTGTGGTACTGAGAAGTGGACTACTCAATTTGCAAATGTCAAAAATGTTGGAATGACTTTATGAATGTATAAGGAGGAAGATTCTGGAAAAATTGTGTCACTTGATGGAAAAGACCTAGAATGCTTTGAAGAGATTGAACACTGAAGGAACTTCCAATGAATATGTAGACAGAAATGAGAAATATGTCATCACAAACTGGAGGAAAGGGGATGCTTTTAAAGTGGCAGAAAATTTGGCATAATTGAGTCCTGTTATCGAATGGAAGGCAGAGTTTGAAAGTGACAAACTTGGATATTTAGCTGAAGAAGTTTCCAATTTAAATGTGGAAAATGAAGCCTGCTTCTCCCTGCACCATATAGTAAAATGTAAGAATAAAGGGATAAGGTGAGAACTGAAGTTTGGAGTGCAAAGATACCAGAATTTGATGGCTTGGTAAATTCTGCACTTCCAGAAAGCAAGTCCCCAGAGAATAGTTTCCCACATGAGGATTTAATAGAACATAGAATCAGACAGCCATTCCAGTGCAAGTTAGGATTGCAGATGGAGTTATCTAGAAAGGATTTGTGGAAAATCCTGTCCAATTGTTGGGACCTCTGTTTGCTGCATGTAAAACGGACGAGTTTTTTAAGATCTGAATGGAACCATTGTCAGGCTCGACCAGAAGGTGGAGTAAAGAGACAAATTGAAGGAAAAATGATTTCAAAGGCAGAACCATGTGTATTAGTCAGCGTTCTCTAGCGAAACAGAATCAACAAAATATCTGTAAATATAAGATTTATAAAAGTGTCTCATGTAACCATGGGGATGCAAGAGTCCAATATCTGCAGGGCAGGCCATGAGCTGGTAGTCAGATGAAGGTCCTTCATGTAGTCCTCAGGAGAGGCTGCCGGTCTAAGAAGAGAGAGAATTTAAAGCTCTCTCCTTTAAAGCCTTCAGTTGATTGGATTAAAAGTTACTGATTGTGGAAGACACCCCTTGGCCAACTGCAGGGGTAATCAGCCCTGAATGCAATCAATGTGCTGATGATTTAATAAACCAGACTTCTGGGTTATTGGCCAGCCAGGAAATGTCCTTGCAGTAATGTCTAGACCAGTGCTTGCTTGACCTGACACCTGGGCAGTCACCACCTGCCCAAGTTGACACGTAAACCCAACCACAACAGTCCACCCCTTGTCAACTTGGCAGCTGTTCCCATCACCCTAAACCATACTTTAACTCTAAATAGAACACAATAACAAACATATTTTTCACCTAACAATACTCAACTGTCTTGAATACAACTGGAAATGGACTAAATGTCTCCAGAATAGGTGCAAGTCCTTGGGTAATGTGTACTCTTAAACTTGATATTTTCTTTTTCACTCTAGCTAAAGGTTTTTTCAATTTTATTGATAGAATCATTTCAAAGAACCAAGCTTTGGTTTCATCAGTTCTATTTTTTTCTCTATTTCCACAAATTTCCCTATCATCACTGTCTTTCTTGAATCCCATAAGTTTTTATATGCTTTATTTTCATTCATCTGAAGATATTTCCTAATTTCTCTTGTGATTTCTTTTTTGACCCATTGCTTATTTGATTTTCAATTTTTAATTCTCTCTCTTATTGAATTCTACCTTCATTCCATTGTAGGAGAAGACACATTGCAGGACTTTTTTTTTTAATTTATTAAGACTTCTTTTGAGACCAAAGTCATATGATCTATCCTGAAAAGTGATCCATGTACACTAGCAAATAATGTGTATTTTGTTGCTGTTAAGTGAAGTATTCTATATATGTCTGACAGGTCTAGTTGGTTTTGAGTATCATTCCAGTATTCTATGTCCTTATTGATCTTCTGTTTAGATATTCTACCCATTAGTGAAAGTGGTATTTGAAGTGTTTTGTTTCTCAATTCAAATCTGTCAATATTTGTTTCATTTACTTTAGGGAGCTGCCATTGTGCCTATGTTTATAAAGTTTATAAATTTTATTTCTTTTTGTTGAATTGACCCTTTTGTTAGTATATCATGACATTCTTTGTGTCTCCTTACAGTTTTTGGCCCAAAGTCTATTATACCACCTTTTTATTTTCAACCTACTTGTGTCTTTGAATTTAAGATGAGTGTCTTGTAAACATCATATAAATAGATCATGCTTTTTTATCCCTTCTGCCAATATCTACTTTTTTATTGGAAATTTTAATCCACCTGTATTTAACTTACCCCATTTACATTAAAATTAATTTATGCAGGACTCTTTTCTTCTATTTTGCTATTTAGGCTTTGTAAGTCTTACACCTTTTTTGTCCCTCAATTCTTCCATTAATGCTTACCTTCATATATTTTTTTGTAATGTACCATTTTGAGTCCATTCTCATTTCTGGTATATATATATTCAGATTTTTTTGAGGTTACCATGTAACTTAATATAACATTCTAAATCTGTAACAATCACATTTGAGTTTTATACCAACATTTGTTCAATATTAGACACATTCATTTTTCCTATACCCCTATCCTCCACCTTTTTTTTGTAGTTTTTAAAAGTTATATCTTTATACATTGTATGCCTCAAACCATAGATTTTTTACTTGTTATCCATTTACATTTTATAAACTGTAAGAAGTAAAAGGTGGCGTTACATACCAATAATTACATTACACTAGTACTGGCCTGTATATTTACCCATATGATTATCTTTACCAGAAGTCTTTATTTCTTTACGCCAATTTGATCCACTCACAAGTATCCTTGCCTTTTAGTCTAAAGACCTCCCTTTAGCATGCTTGAAGGGCAGTTCTCACGGTAGTGAACTACCTCAGTGTTTGTTTATCTGGGTATGCATGTAATCTTTCTCTCTCATTTTTAAATGGTAGTCATGCCAGATATAAAAGTCTTGGCAAGCATTTATTTTCTTCAGGCACTTATTTAATTTTGTCATACTATCTTCTTATCTTCCTGGTTTCCGATAAGAAATCAATGTTTAATGTTATTGGAACACCCTTGTACATAATACATTTCTTTTCTCTTGCAGCTCCCAGAATTTTCTCCTTGTCCTTGGTGTTTGATAGTTTGACTAATATGTGTCTGTGCATGGTCCTCTTCTTTATCCTGTTTGGTGTTCTTTGGGGTTCCAGAAGGTGCATGTTTGTAACTTTTATTAAATTGGGTTAGTTTTATTCTATTATATCTTTGAATATTCCTCTGCCCCCTCTCTGTTTTTTTTTTTTTTTCTTATCCTTTTGGTACTCTAATTACATGTATACTGGTATGTTTGATGGTATCCCACAGGTCTCTTACATTTTGTACACTTTTTAAAATTCTTTATTCTTTCTGTTCCTGGGTGTGAATCATTTCAAGTTATGTGGTCTCCAAGATCACTGATTCTTCTCTCAGTTCCAATCTGCTGTTAAACTTCTCTAGGGGATTTTTCATTTCAGTAAGTGTTCTTTAATTCCAGTGTTTCTGTTTGGTCCATTTTTTAAAGTTTCCATCTCTTTGAGATTCTCTTATTGTTCCTTTATTGTTTTCCTTATATTCGTTTATTCTTTACCTTTGTTTTCTTTACCTACTTAAATGTATTAGGGACCATGTTTTAAAAGTCTTCATCTGGTATGACCAAAGTCCAGTGTACCTTATGGATAGTTTCTGGATTTTTTCTTGCTCCTTTGGGTGAGCCATAATTTCCTATTTCTTTGTTGTCTTGTATTCTTTTTTTTTGCACACTGTACATTTTAATATTTTAAGGCATTAACTCTGGGGTTTATTCCCTGAGAAGTCTGTTCCTTAAATTTGTAACAGCTAGTGATATGACAGAGGTTTCCTTGAGTACCAGGAATTAACAGTAACAGACAAGCCAATGCAAAAACAAACAAAATACCTTTCACAATTTTTGCAAATTGGTCTGCATTGGATAGTGTCCTCTTTCAGAGTTTGGTCCTCCTATCAAGAAGATCAGCCCAGGGGGTGTGCGGGAGGTTCGGTGGTAGAATGCTCACCTGCCATGAGGGAGACCCTGGTTGGATTCCTGGCCCATCCACACTGCCACCACGCACTACCCACACCCCAAAACGTCAGCCCATGCTGAATGTGAAATACAGGGTCCTGTCCCTCTTGTTTGTGTCTTGCCATGGGTTTATATCTGCACATGACCTTAGAATCTCACTCTTTATAGGAGTTCAGATGCCTCTCCTACTCCTTATGAAATAAACTTTCCATTCTCTCCTCCCTGGAGCTCTATTCTAGACCTACAACAGGTTATCCTTTGCCTCAGGTTGCTTTGATTTAATTGTTCCTTATAGTGTTTTTAACTCTCTGTAAGCTGCTTCTGCTTCCAAGGCAAGATCTGGGAGGGTGAGCACCTGGTGAGTTCCCCGATTCTCTTTCTCTGTCTACCACATGATAAATTCGCACTGGCATACAGGCAACACACTATGCTTGTAGGGTGACTCTTCTCCCTCTTCACAGGGCCAGGGACCCACAAGGGGAGTGCAGTCAGTTGTATACCATGCCAAGTTGGGAGTGGGCAGTGGGCCAGCATGGGCACCAGGAGCTTCTCCCACTCTTTGTGCTCCTGTGATTTCTTGATTCAGCCCTCATGCAGTTACTATAACTCCTTAACTGTTTTCTGTAGCTTTGAGGAAGGTGGCTCTGCCAGTTTTTTATATATATTTAAAGATTCTGTGTGGAAACAGCACCGCGGACCATCTTACACCACTGTTTTGGTCCACTGGCAGCCCTTTGGGTTCTTGGCTATTTTCTAATGGGATAGCTTTTGTGGCTGATTGTCTTTTTTTGACAATTCCTTGAATATTTGAGATGCAAGCCTCTTCATGGATATGTGGTATGCCAATCTTTCCTACCAATCTGTAATTTGCCTTCACATTTCATTCATAGGGTCTTCTCCAGAGCCAAAGTTTCAAATTTTGTTAAAGTCCAACTTTATCAATTTTCATCTTTACAAGTCACTTCTTTACTAATCAAACTTGGACATAGTCCAGGTCTTGAAGATTTTTCTCCTATTTTTTTCTAAGAGTTTTATGATTTTGCATTTTACATACAAGTCTATGAATCATTTGAGCTAATTTTTATGATGTGAGATTTATGTTGAAGTTATTTATGTGCCTTTGTATATTCAGTTGCGCTAGCATCATTTGTAACTTTTAATTACTTTTGCATCTTTGTTAAAAATCAGTTGTGTGGGACCATTACTTTTTAATAAAATGAAAAAATTATATTTCTAACTTATTTATATTAAATTTTTAAAGAGCATACTTCTGAAAATAGAATAAAAATACCTTCATAGTGCAAACTAGGAAATATGCATAGTACTAATTTCTTTAAATATATTAAGATACAAAATTTTTCAAGCCATTATGAAGATTCAACATTATGAATGATACAGGCTATTATTTATTGTTATGACAAATAACTTTATTCTGTATACTACAGAGAATTCAGAAAGGCCCATTTTATCCTTGAACAAGCAGAAGATTCAAACTTTAATTGAGCAGATGCAATTGATGTATTACTGCCACCTATGAAAATAATTTCCCCTTATAGGATGTTATAAAAAGCCATAAGGTATAATGGAAAGGTGAGGTGTTAGCAGAAAAAGGTGTTATGTAAACCAAAACACTGTCAACAAAATCAATAAAAGGAACGAAGCTCTGAAACATGCTACTACATGGATGAAACTTGAAAACATTATGCTGAGCAGAATAACCTGACACAAAAGGCCTAATGTTGCATTATTTCACACATGAAGTATCTAGAATAAGCAACTTTAGAGATAGAAAGTAGAGTATTGGTTAGTGGCGACCCGAAGGGAGGGAAGAGTGGGTTGTTATTACTGAGCGGATATTACAATATCCATTTTCTCTTCGGGCTATTGAAAAAGTTTTGGAAATAAGTGGTGGTGGTAGTAATGCAACTTGGTGAATATAATTAATGCCACTGAATTTCAAAGTTAAAAATGGTTAAAATATGAAATTTATGAAATGTATGTAACCGAATAAAATTAAAGTTAGAAAAACAATGAGGACACTCATTTCCTGCTTCCTATTTTCATAAATATGGTACAACTTTAAGAAGCATTTTTCCTTTCTCAAAACAATCATAAAGGAATTGCAGTTGTGTGCTATATTTTATATGATTTAATTTGTTAAACTAATTTGTCACATATAGTAATAATTCTAATTGCAGTTAAATAAACAGACCTAGCATGTCTTTTTCTGTGAAAACTAAAAGGTAGAGTATATATAAAAACTCTCAGTGTTAAAAATGTTCAGTTTAATCTTGAAGAACCAATTTGAATGAATTTATACTTAAGATAATTTATTTTAAGAATGTGAATGGCGATGGCAGTCTGTTTTTTAGACCAGTGCTTCTCCAATTTAACATAAATTTAAATGACATGTGTATCTTGCCAAAATGCAGGTTCTTACCCTACATATCGAGGCAGTGTCTAAAACTGATTGTTCCTAGATGAGGCTACTGCTGCTGGCCTTTGACCACACTTTGAGTAACCTGGGGTTAGATTAGCAGTTTGCAGCCCTAGCTTCACATTCACCAGGGGAGCTATCTTAATGACTTAATTCCAGACCAATTAAATCAAGTCCCAGGTGTCTATATTTTTAAAGCTTCCAGGTGATTCTAATGTGCAGTTATTACATTCCAAACCTAAGAAATATAAAGTTAAAATCTACTATTGTACTCTCTCCCTTTTTTGGAAAGCTTAAATGAATGTCAAAGTTGGGACAGAGATAAAAACCATTCAGAAAAATAATAATCAAATAAACAATCTAATCAAAGCCAGAGTACCCTGGTAGATTTTTGTGTGCATCTGTCCCAGTGATGTTTAAGGTCAATCTCTTCAGACCATGTGATGGTTAAGTTCACGTGTCATCTTGGCTAACCTGTGGTGTCCAGTTGTTTGGTCAAGTAAGCATTGGTCTGATGGTTACTGTGACAACATCAGCTGTTCAGTGCACCTATGTCTGATTTTATCTACAATCCACAGAGGAGATTGCCTTGAGCAGTGAAAGAAGTCTCAGCCAATCAACTGAAAGCCGTAAAGGGAGACCTGATGATTGCAGCAGTGAGAAAGAAGTATCTCCATCTCTACCTCATCTAGCCAGCTGCTCCTGGGGAATTCATGGAAACCTTCATCAAAGGTCCTGGCTCGCTGCCAGCCCTATGGAATTTGGACTTGCCAATCTCTGCAGTCATATGACATTATCAACCAGGACAAAGGCTAGGGTTGAAGCAGGTGACTTAGCCAAAGGAAGATACAACTGAGGTAGCACACACAAAATTTTGATATTTATAACCCTGTTCCTAATTTTTATTTAGTAGTTAAAAACAAAATACTTGTGAAATGCCCATATTTTAGGGGGAAATAAAGTTCATAAACACTTGTGTTTCTTTCTCATTTAAAAGATAAAATAGTCCTTTAACTCTAACCCAGTGTGTGCCCTCCTGTCTCACATTCTCCCCCCAGGTCAGGGGAACAACTGTCCTGTAGGGGTTGTTTCATCCTCTTGCTTAGTGTAGTTTACATTTTGTACTTGTAACACTCAATAATGTATTGCTCATTATCGCAGGTTTTGAAACTTATACAAATATTATTTTGTGAATATTCTTGTGATCTTTTAAAATTTTAACACCGTGTTTCTGAGATGCTTCTAAATTGTATCTTAATAGCTACACAGTTTATACATTTTCACTATACTGTATGTGCTTTCAGAGGAATATCATTCAATTTTATTTACCAATTCTACCACTGGTAAAATTGAGGTTAGTTCCAGGATTTAAAATTGGCATATTTGTGGTTAATCTGAAATTGATTTTGTGGGTGATGATAGAAATACCACAGGATATTCCATAAGAAATCAATTCTTCTTACACCCGTTTGCAATGCTGGTCTGCTTAGTTATGCATGAATCAAGAATGTGCACATTAGGCATGTTTTTGAGTTTCCTTTTGATTTCTTCAGTATTTGTCTCCATTTCTGAACCAACGGTCCTCTGTTTGTTACACTGTCCTGAGACCCATCTGCTGCTGATATCTGGGGATACGTATTTGCTATTTTGATCCATACACCACAATGCTCTAACCTGCTGACATCCATATTAAGAAAAATGTTTACACACATTAAGATTGTCTCATCATATGATGATATTCCCCAGGGTAGAAATACATACAAAATCACCTGGAAATCTCATTAATGTCTTCAGTGGATAATGGTCTTGAAAGCAAATTAAAGGAGTTAAATTTACACACATTGCTGTACATTTTTATTATTGGCTGTTTCCTATATTTTCCAATTTGTAGGAAGGTTTTTCCCCTATTGTAATAGGAATCATGCCCAAAATGGATAATTTGTGTATCTTCCATGAAAAGTCTATTATCCAAATCTTTTCACTTCTTTTCTGATCCCCCCCATTTTAATATCTCAGTCTCTTCCAGTATATTTTCCCATCATTAAGAAATAATCAACACTGTCGGATCAAATTGTTTTGAGTGAAACGTACATTCCCAGGTGTAAGAAATTTACTGTGCATTTGGATATTGGAATTAGCCCAATCTAGGCCTTCAGAACCTTTAGTGTTCATCAGATTGACCTGGAAGTATTGTTAAACCACAGATTTCAAGCCCAAGCACTCAATTTTGATCGAGTCATGGGTGTGGCCAGAGAATTTGCATGTCTATCAAGGGTAAGGTGATGCAGATGCTGCTGGACCCAGAACCACACTTTGAGGACCACTGGCCTAAGTAATTTTTCTAATTCCTTATTATCAGCAGCATTTCCTATGCCATTGTTTCAGCCAGTATTTTGTCTTTCTTTCAATGGGTTATAGCATTTCTAATTAATGACTATTGACAACTGTTAATGAGACGCCTTTGAATCCAGATGTGTTTCACAACTATCTTCAGAATTGTAATTCCATGAGGATCCTGTATGTAACAGAGCACAATAGCAGGGATTAAACAGCAGTACGTAATAAGCCCATCTGTCGAATATAAGGTAATCATCTCACCGATTTATGAACTTACTTATGCATCAAATATGTAAGTTAGCACTGTCCCAGACGTTGTGTTACCTGCTAGGTATACAGCAGTGAAAACAGGAAACTTTCCTTTTATGTCGTACACTTTATAGTGTTAAAAAAGAAAAGGATCAATGTAGGGCTTATATAAATATAGAGATCTTCACTAATCCCTCATGTCAGAAGAGATTTCCCTGTAAAAGAGATTATTTGACACTGAGAACTGATCAGAAGGACTTACTGGGTTAAAATGAGGGAAAAGGATATTTCATTCAGACATGTGCATGGTAGATAACTGGGTCTGCTTATGATGTGAAAACTCTGTTCCTCAGTTACAAACTATAGATAGAATCATGCATCCATATATTCTTGTAAATTCAGCAAGCTCCAAAATAAGGGAACTACCACAGCATAGGTTCTTGCTAATGGAGCTCAAGTGGAAATTTCCATTTAAATAAAATGGAACAAACAAAAATTGCATTTCAATCTTTTATTTATTTATACATTTTTTATCATTTTTTTTTCATGGGTGGGCACTGGGAATCGAACCCAGGTCTCCATCATGGCAGGGGAGAATTCTGCCACTGAGCCACCATCACACTGCCCCCTTTATTCATATTTAATAACAAAGTGACATTGCATTAAAGTAGAACAAGCTTTAAGGGCAATAAAATCTGTATAATTTGCTTCAATTCACAGGGGAGTTCTTTTTTCAGATTCTTGTCTTGTGTCTCTTCATGTACTGCCAGTACAAGGAAAGGTCTGACAGGGAAGTTGAAGGAGTATTGGGGTAGGTACTGTTTTAGTCAGTGTTCTCTAGAGAAACAGAACCAACAGGAAAGATTTATAAATATGAGCTTCATAGAGGTGTCTCATGCAGCTGTGGGGATGCAAAAGTCTAGAATCTGTAGGACAGGCTGTGAGGCCAGTGGCTCCGATGAATCGTCCGGACAACTGCACAGGACAGGCTCGCTGGCTGAAGAAGTGATGAAAGAGTCTCTCTACTTCCTTAAAAGTCTTCAATGGATTGGACTGTCTCATCCAGGGAGACTAACCTTAGTTCTACTCAGATGTAATCAACCACAGATGCCATTGACTGATGGATGATTTAATCAACCAGCCACAAAATATCCTTGCAGCAATGGTCAGGCCAGTGCTTCCCTGACCAGACAACTGGACATAACCATTTGGCCAAGTTGGCACCAGAATCTAACCATCACAGGTCCAAATGAGGGAATTTTGGGTGACATTCAGAAAAGTCACAGTTCTAGTCTCACAATGAAATAATACACCAACCCGAGCATGCGGTTTCTGTATATACTGACAAAGCATCGGAGCCATGGTGAAAAACTGTAACGATTATGCTCCTTCACACATAAAAGAAGAAACGTGTACTCAGAGTCAACCAGTGTGTCCTTACCCGGGAATCCCTGAAGACTCCGAGAGCCCAGTCCCTAGAGTCGTCCACTTCCTGCTCCTAGGAATGTTTCCAAAACGTTGCATGGACCAAGGACCATGGCCTTGGTCCCCATGCAACAATACAATTAAAGTTTTTAGATTTAAATCTTGTCTTCATGGTCATGCCCAAATCTCCACGTTCTCACAACATCAAACAGCATGACATTGTGATTGGCTGCTTCATTATTGAAGGAAATGTTCACTGTGGAAAGGAAAGAATGTTCTAGTTATAATCAAATTAAAAATCCCTATGAGGTGAGGCATCTGCCATGAGTCTCACTTGAAAAAAAAAGGCCAAGACTTCAGGGGCAGTTCTACATGGGCAATATCAGATTTCAGTGCTAACCGTGTAGGTACAGGAGAAACAAACAGCAAACTGCAGAGGAAAACATTTCTTACAAAAATCAAGATTATAATGGGGATGAATATGTTGTCAGCCTCTGACTGATTACATTCCATGGTCCATAAAAGCCTGGAGACCTGGGCTTCCACGGCAAGTCCTTCGCAATGTAACTGAGCACAGCCCCTCCTCAGATAAAAATTTTCTTAGATGGCATTGCCAGAGATTTTATGACAGTCCAGTTAATCAAGCAAATTGGTACTTAAGAAAATCTAAATACGTATTCTTAGAAGAAGCTTCCTTCTGAGAAATTCCTGCCCACTGTGCCTTGTTTTATCTCAGGCCTCATCTTCCTCTCTCTGAGGCTCATCCTCCAGGTTTAAGTCTACCCTGGACTAGAGCCTCATCCACCACCAAAATGACTCATAGTTGTTCCAAAATTCTTGTTTTCTACTTATAGTCATTTTCTCTTTGCTCACAGATTTTTTCTAATTATATCAGTTAAATCGCATTATATCAAATTAATTGTCAGAATACTTGTTTACAGCCCTGAATCACATTTCTCTTGTCTCCATCTTTCATTTGGTATTTTCCATAGTTTCATCTTGTCTCTTGTCTCCATCTTTCATTTGGTATTTTCCATAGTTTCACAGTGCAAATAGGGCCATAAATGCCCCTTTACAGGGTGCTCTACTCTGCTAAATAAAAGGGCAATAAAGAGGGAAAGATTGCCTGGGAGAAACCATCATAAAGACACTGCATGGTCCCACGAATGGGCTGACACTCACCTAGGTAGCAGCTGAACATCTCTCAGCAAAATGATGGGCCCTGCACTGAGCTCTGGGCTCACAGGCTGGGGGATGCGCAGCTGTGCTGACTCACTCCTGCAGGGGGAAGAGTCAGTTCATCTCTATGATATGGATAATATGTCTGTGTGACTAGAACTCCTGATCACACTGGAAATATTTCTGTCCTATGTTTTCTACTAAAAGTTGAAACATTTCCCAAGGACCACCAGAAATATGAAGAAAGAAGTGATTATACAAAGAAAATGATGGGAGTCAAAGTAAATGTGAATCGTTCCTGCAGGTAATGTCATATGCAGATAACATTTCAGTGTCATGGTAGAATTGTCTAGAAAAGGAGTCATGTCTCTAAGCTTGGACTTCCCATCTCACCTGGAGCAGCTCCATTTTGGGTATCTGGCAGGTCTCAGTCAACTCGCTGTTCATTTCTCTTAGATTTTATTCTCTTGGATTGTTTGGACTTGATTATCCCTGAGGTGTTGGAAAATCTCTTCTACTTCTGTCTACAGTCTCTCTAGATGGAGATGCTCCTTTCCATAGCAAATGAGATGCATTATATAGTATTGAGCCTTGATTATCACCTTCCTTGGGACTACATAACCCAGAATGGATATGGGATTAGAAGGATCAACCACCCTCACTCCCAGTAGGAAACTATATCCCTCAAATATTCTTTCTGTGATGTCTTTAGGCTAGGTTTCCATAAACTTTCTGACCATAACTGGGTCTTGAATCTTTGTTAGTCCTTTGATTTCATACTTTTCTTTTCTGTGCTCAAATCAACCCCTCATTTAAGCCAAGCTCTCTAAGTGGTCTCAGCCTCCCTCGCAGTGATGCTTCCTCAGGGTATTTACTCCATCATTCATTCTCTCCTTCACGAAAACCTCCTTCCATTCCTCATGTTCTACCTCATTCATATAAATATTTGAATACATTTAAGTATACACCATAATATACAAATTAGAACAAACAAAACTTTACTCTATTTTCTCTGTAGCTATAACTCTATTTCTCCCTCTCCTTCACAGCCAAACTTGGGCAATGGTGTCTTTACACTCAGTGCCTAAGAAATTTTATCCAAACATTCACGGTTGGTCTAACAGAGCACACCAGTTCCTGGTTCCCTTTATATGGCTTTAAAAAAAAAAAATATATATATATATATATATATATATATATATATATATATATATATTTGAGAAATCTTCACACACATACAGGCTATACATGGTATACAATCAGTGGCTCACAAAATCATCACATATTTGTGTATTTATCACCATGATCATTTAAAAACATTTGGACCACTCCAGAAAAAGAAATAAAAAGAAGAAAACTCAAACATGCCATATCCCTTAACCCTCCCTCTTGTGGACCACCAGTATTTCAATCTCCCAAATTTTTTGCCCTTTATCTCCCCTGTCATTTATTTTTTATCCTTACTTTTTTACTCATCTGCCCATACCTTGGATAAAAGTAGCATCAAATACAAGGTTTTCACAACCACACAGTCACATCGTAAAGCCTATATTATTATACAGCCATCTTCAAGAATCAAAGGTATCAGAACACAGTTGAACAGTTTCAGGCACTCCCCTCCAGCCACTCCAATACACCATAAACTAAAAAGGCATATCCATATCATGCATAAGAATAACCCCCAGAATAAACTCCTGACTCTGTTTGAAATCTCTCAGCCACTGAAACTTTGTTTTGTCTCTTTATTCTCTTCCCCCTTTTGGTCAAGAAGGCTTTCTCAATCTCATGATGCCAGGTTCCAGAGTTGTGTCCCACATTGCTAAGGAGATTTATACCCCTGGGAATCATGTACCACATAGAGGGAAGGGCAGTGAGTTCACCTGCTGAGTTGGCTTAGAGAGAGGTGCCACATCTGAGCAACAAAAGAGCTTCTCTGGGGGTGACACTAAGGGATAATTATCATAGGCTGAGCGTCTCCTCTGCAGAAATAAGTTTCATGTGGTTGAACCCCAAGATTGAAGGCTCAGCCTAATGATTTAGTAGTCCCCTCTGCTTGCAAGAATATCAGGAATTCCGGGGATGAGGAAGTTGAATATTTCTTCTCTCTCCCCAGTCCCCCAAGGGGACTTTGCAAACCCTATTTTGTTCTCTGCTCAAATTACCCTGGAATATATTTTGGTACCACACTTTTATAGGGGGAAGGGCAGTGAGTTCACCTGCTGAGTTGGCTTTGAGAGAAAGGCCATATCTAAGCATCAAAAGAGTTCCTCTGGGGGTGACACTTGGGCATAATTGTCAGCAGGTTGGGCTTCTCCTTTGCAGAAATAAGTTTCATATAGTTGAACCCCAAGATTGAGGGCTCAGCCTAATGATTTGATAGATCCCTCTGCTTGCAAGAATATCAGGAATTCCTGAGATGAGGAAGTTCAATCTTTCCTCCTTTCTCCTCAGTCCCCCAAGGGGACTTTACAAATCCTTTATTTTCTCTGCTCAAATTAGTCTGAGATATATTGGCGTATCACACTAACCTGTACAAACAATACAACCCTATACCTCATCCAAGATTTTGTGTATTTATGGAGTTAAACTTAATTGAACATACAAGTCAAATCAGGTAATGAGGTACCCAGAATTTTGCACCAAATAAACATCTCTACCTTTGTTCTCACACAGAAGCTGAAGTTTAAAAATGTGGACCATATCATCCTTTACCCTGTATTCTGATTTACCCTAGTCCTATCCAGATCAGCTTCTTTCATAATTCTAGTCAAAGTCTGATCAATTTTTCAACTTTTTAAACAGTTGCTGTATGGGATAATGCTGACTTTCATAGCTTCAGAGCTCTAACTCTGAGTATCAGTTGTCACATAAATATCCGAAGTTTCTTGGAATGACCAAGTTATATACAAACAGCTCAGTATATCAGAATTTAGAAATAACAATTACAACTCCTGAATGTATGTGACTACTTTAAGATCTTACAATCTAGGAATCTTTACGATAGCTTTTAGCTTTTTATATAAACACTAGTATTGTAATGAACTGTAAATTTAGGATTACTTGGAATTACTGATACCTATATTACTTGGGGTTATGGATTTTTATTTTTATTAATTCCTTTTATTTTTGTTTTATTCCTTTTTTCTTTTCACCTGACTTCCTAGGAGCCAGCCAGGAGCCTGCATAAATCACTGACTGTTCAAAGTTATGCTTAAGCCCCATTAACTAGATTTTTTCTGTTTGCTATTGGATATTTGAGACTTGGCAAATGCTTTCACAGTTTAGGAAGTTTCTCATTTATCCCATGTTCAGACATAGACTAATAGCTCTGGTCACTCAAAGAGGACGCAACTTTGGGCATATGTACAGTGTTTCAGACCACCAGAAATGAATGTGATTTTGTTCTTAAGCTTGGCTTCTATGGATTGCCCTCTATCCAGGCAGCTGAGTTTTCAGTGTTCAGAAATTGAACTTAAGTTCTTTAGCCTATAGGACTCAAGGTACTTTAGTAAGGATCGACTCTGAACCTCTGTTTGAGCTTGAGAAGATGGCAGCTCAGCCACACAAGTGGGTACTATTTGCATTTCTGAGTAACATTTATTAGTCACCCATTACAGAATCAGTTTTCAGAAAACTTGTAACAGATTAAAGTATTTCATATAATTGGAGGATATATAGTGCCACAAGTTCCAATTATAAGATAGGAAACCCTCCTGATTATTGAAGGAGAATTGCCTAAAGAAGCATGATATTCCCTGAATCCTGTTGCTCGGCAGGTGACCAAAGAAGACTTTACCACATGTGATTGTATACTGTGTATGAAGGAAAGCAATCTGAGAGATGTGAATAGAAAAGATAGTGAAGTTAAAAACTACAAAGCAAAAATTGAAGTTCTTGGGAACTATGATTCACAAAACCAACTTATAAGTGAAGATCCCTACTATGGGAATGGCTCCCATGTTGTTGAGGCTATGTACCAGCAGGGTTTTAGGTGCTGTACAGCATTGTTGGATAAGTCACAGTAAAGTTGCATTCCTTCATGACTACAGGCCAATGATAATTAACATCTTTACAGGATGTGGTAGGTTTTTCAATCAATCAGTGTATTACAAGTGTAATGTTTCATAGCTCAAGGCCACAATGTTTTATCGATTGACTTACTGATTATTACCTTAAAAATTATTGTAGATGGAAAATGAGCCTTGTGTTTGACAGAAGAATTAATAAAAATCTTTGATTCAGTAAGCTTATGGGTCACAGTAAATCTTAAGCAAATTGAACCTCTTGCCCTAATTACAAAAATAGTGAGATAAACAAAATAGTAGAACCACAAAATCTAATGCTTTGTGTGTTTGGTAACAATCATTTCTTTCCAATGTTTAACCTTAAGGTACTATCCAGTGATGGCTAACAGTCTCATATGCTAAATTATGATCTTAATAAATAATTAAATCATCACTTTCTGGCCCAAATCAATATCTGAGCCCATTAGACTTGTAAAAATCTACTTTATTAAGCCAATAGGTATAACTTGATGGACAAATATCCCCTATTCACCTATACTGCCTCTCTTTTTACCCCAGCACCTTTTATTGAATTACATACCCCCTTAGTCATTGGAGTTCACAAGCTTGATTGTCAGTATTTTGATTCACACATGCCCAGAGTGCATGCTTGTATGTTAAAACAATAGGAAAGAGAATGAGTTTTGATGTAACTCTTTAGCATTATTCTTAATTTTTGTTTACCTAGATTATTTCATGAGGGAGTCAACTTTTTGGTCCCATTTGGACCACTTTGCCTTGGAAAATTTAATTATATCCAGAAGGGACATGCTATGATGTTTCATTTTATGCTCACTTTGACAAATATGTCTGCTTTATATGCACGTATAACCCACAGATCAAATATTGTGTATTGGCTTAGATGGCAAAAAATAGTTTAAGAAGCTGGAAAAAGATAATTTTAATATATGAAGTCCTTAAATATTATGCTAAGTATTCTTTTATCAGTGTTTCATTTATAGGTAATTTCTGTGCACTTTGAGATAACTAAAATTACAAATTCATTTGGATATATTTCAGAAAAAGTTGTTTTCAAAATAGACTGGGGAGTATAAGAATATAATTGAGATAGTAAACAATAATAATAAAAATAATGGATCAGTGGGTGGTTTAGGGAACACTTTCAAATCTGTTTATATCTCACTTTGCTTGCTTCAGTGTGGGTGCAGCCTAGTACCAGGCACACAGCCTTCAAGAATCCCAGGGATGAGCGTGCTCTCAGAAGGAATCCCTGATTCTCTCCATTAACTGCTAAGTGGTTTGCCATTACACTTGTCCCTTGATTCAAGTTCCCTCTTAACTGCTTGCAACCAGAATCTCCATTGTTTTTAACAATGACTTTAGTGGTGTTCTTTTCCATGATCTGCTTCAAATACAGCAGTACTTTCAGGCTTTGAACAAGGTTCTCCATTTGTATATTTGGCCGCTCACCCGTGGTAGAACCTCTGAACCATGGCAAAAACAAAAAGCTGGCAGTGGGAGAGTGTATCACTTCTCATACAGTGACATCCTTGTTCTACAGCCCTGCACTGGAGGACATAGATGGTACCGCCTAGTATTTTGATTTGTTCTGTGAAACATGGAAGCAACTATGAGAAAGCTTTGGTGGGGATATAAGGGACCTGCTGGACTGGTATTCAGGTTCTACTCTATGAGTGAAAGGTTCTGGGTGGGGAAAAAAAGATGCCAAACTCATGGTTTCTCCAGCCCTGAATAGCACTTCTGGAATGAAGGTAGGGAAAGGGTCAACTGAATACACATTACATTTCTGGCTGGATATATTTTATCCAGGTTGCAAGGTATAGGAATCGAACACTGGTCTCCTGCATGGAAGGCAAGCTTTCTACCACTGAACCACCCATTGCTCCCTGGATATATTTTTAATAGTACAAATTTTCTTTACTTAGATAACTTTTTATAAATACATTTTACGTGAATATGTTGTTCTTGTGGGACTAAATAAACCTCAGTGCCTCCACTTACTAGTCTTCTAAATGGAGTGTTGCCTCATTAGCTTTATCTGAAAAATGGGAATAAGTAATTTCTTTCACTTATATGTGTAAGAACTGAATAAGCTCTGTATTTTTAGTTGCTATCCACTCTCTGCACCAAGTATGCTATTTATTTTTATTCTTGAATATTAAAATTAATATTAATTCTTCTTATAAAGGTAGCATCACAGAATCCTAGATTTAAGAATATATTTTGAGAAAGATTATTTTGTGATGGAAGCAAAGGAAACACAAATAATTTAAGCTTTGCTTCAGTTTTAACAGGCTTTATTTATTTGCTGAGTCTATGAATTTGAAAATTCATACCAAATACTATTTTTATTGTGCTGGTAACCTTTTAAATAATGCCAGAGATATTTTTACCAAGACTATTGTTCATTTATTATTATAGCTAACTAAATATTTATTAAATGTCAATTATATCTTAAGTCTTGTGCTACTTTCTTGGACTTTAGTTTTGCATAGGGCAGATATCAGCTTTCTCCTCATGTAATTTGCAGAATTAAAGAGTAGGCCACTATTACATTTTGAGCTTTACAAAGAAATCCAAAAGTGGATCTATGTCCATACAATTTAATCTATCCCAAGAGCCTAAGGAAGAGTTCCCTAGGTGAGAATTTTAAACTGAGACTTCATGAAGAAATTGATGTTATAGATGGAGAGCAGGGAGAATGGGGATGCTAGGTCTGTTGGTGAAAGAAAATTCTGTGCTCTTGCATTATTAACTCATTAAGTGGATTCATACACCAAGGTATATGTATAACTATATCTCCCATAGAAATCAACTGAAAAGATAAGACATGGGATAAAACATGCACATATCTCCAGGAGAGATTATTTTTATTTAAAGAAATTGAAACAAATTCATAGAGCTAATATTATTACCACTGTCAGCAGTGAATGTGGTTCATGAAGGTTAATGGCATTAAAGATGATCAAAAGGCACTAGTAGCTTCCCCAGGGATTGGTGCTCCCCGTACATGTGGCAGTTTATGACTTGTCCATGCTCATGTGGCTCCAGAGCAAAGAAAAGGTCTGAGAGGGCAAGAAAAACAGCATGAGAGGAGAGTACAGAGGAGGGGACTGTGGTCCACATTAACAAAGCTCACTGCACCACAATTATAATCCAGGAACACCCCAACGTGGCCTAAAGTCTGTTCTACATGCTGAGATAAGAGTGGTGAGGAGGTAAAGAGGCTGCACCATTCATTCTTTTTGATACAAAAAAGGAGAAACACTCCCTTAGAGTTAACCAGCATATCATTTCTCACTGACCAAGCATCATCACAAAATCCAATAACCCAGTTTGGACAGTTCCCCACACACACCTCCCAATAACGTCTGCCGGAAGTGAAGCACTCGGCTCACTATGCAAGAAAGTACTTAGAGCTTGTTGGATTATTGGCCACATCAAGATTATCAGGACTAAAGACAGACATCTTAGATCTTCAAACACAGGTATGTGACAGATGATTTTCTCACTATCTAAGGAAATATGCACTGCAGAAAGAAGAAAACAGTTTTAAAATTGTATTATAAAATCCTGATGGACAGGGGTTTTACATAGCGTCTGGGGTACTATGTTATAACTGGAAATATGGGCTCAGGATAGCAGAACAGCTTTAGAAATCTACAAGTGCTTGGTCAAACCCTTTAACAGACAAATGGTAGGAATCCATGCATTCTCTTGGAATATATAAGAAAAAGGGATAATGACAAGATCTCTGTGACTATTTCTAGTGCATTTCAAATTGGTGAATATTAATGACACTCAGTAACGAAATTAGCCAGACTCTCTCCTCACCAAATGTAAAATAATGATAAGGATGATGGTAATAATGATTACAGTAATTCTTAATTCTGAAAGTGACCAATTTCCTCAGATTTTAGGATCTTTCTCTACAACCTTCAGAGAGAAAAAACTGAAAGCAAAAAAATATATATATTTTAAGACATAATTTTTTATGACAATCCTCTATATGCCAGAAACTCTTTTGAACAAGAAAAGGGATAAATCCAGTGATTGTTTTATGAACAATTGTTTTATGCTTTTACATAGTTTTGAACATATGATGTGCAAATAAAAGTGTTTTAAAATGAAAAATTTAAAAATATTAGGTTAATCATCATTCAAAGTATTCTTGTGTCAGGTGAAATTTAACAAAAGGATGAAAAGCAAATATTCAAACATTTTAGGTATCAAACAACTCAAAAATAAAAACACAAAATAAAATTTGAATTGTACTGAATATAGATGAAAATTTACATTTCATCTGAAGAGTTAACACTATATTAGCATGAGATACAGACATACAATTTATAGAGATAGTTTTTCTATACTTTGCTGTCTATATCGCTCATTATAATCTCACATGTTTAGTTTTTTTCACATGTTGATTTGTTGTCTTATAAGGGAACATTTATTTATCAAGTGTTCCTAAGAAGAAACCATAGATTGATCAATTGGTAACGATTGCCCATGGGAGAATATGAATGGAGGAGAAATTATGGCTGTCCCACAAATTGTTGCCTGTTACCTTGGTAACAGCTGAGCCTGTCTATCAATCCAGTGATGGGCCATGAACAGAGCTCTGGGTTCCTGGGCTGAGGCATGTGCAGCTGCGCTGACTCACTCCTGCAGAAAAAGGAAAAAAGGAGACAGTTACTCTTTCTGGGCCCAAAATTTTCATCCCAATGATTATATCAGTGTTTTATTGTAGATGATACTTCAAAACTCTCAGTTAGGTTCAAGGGTATGAATATAACTCCACACACTGGAGAATGAAGCAAATGTCTATTCATTTCATTAAAAACAAATTAAAACCAATCCCACCTCCTAACACTTCAATCCTTTCTCAACCATGACTATATCTAGTTCCTCCTTTCCAACTACAGGGCTCTACACAGCAGCCTGAAGTAGTGGAGGACATTCAGAAAGGGCCCTCTGGTTCTCAGTCCACACTATTCACCCTTGAAATGCTCAGTGTCTCAATCCACAAACCAACCTAGGAGTGATAGACCAGGGTTCAAGAGGGGAGGCAGGGAGCCTGCTGCCTGGGATGCAGCGTCCCTAAGTGCACCCCACAGGACCTCTATGTGAGGATGGAATTGGCCATCTGCTATATATGGAATCCCAAAGCTCTTGACGATCCTCCATTTTCCCTCTGCTCACCCTGCTTGCACAAATAAATCCTCTGCCTCTCCCAAATAAATGCTTGTTTGATTTGAACCGTATTCTCACTTATGAAAATTTAAAACAGAAATGGTAGGTATCTTCAAACAACCTCTGTATAGACTCTTAAAAATAAAGTTCCCTTCCTTATCTACCTTTGGCTAAACAGCAAAAATTCTCTAACGTTTGAGAAAATAAAGGATAAATATATTCAGAGGGAGATTATATTATCATAATAAATTATGTTCCCACTTTAGCACCAACAACCTATCATTGTCTCAATTTTTACAACTGAACTTATTTCAACATCTTCCCAAAGCTAAAGTTTCAAATTTAGTGGCAAACTTACCTTTTCAACATCTTCCCAAAATTCTGTAAATAGAGAATGAGAAGCAATAGCATGGGAAGTTAGGCTGGGAGAATTGGATATAAGGCCTTTTCGTACATGTCTTAAAGGAGGGTAAAACTTTGACTTTAGACTTTAAATTAAAGTTCCTAGGTTGACCATTAAAAGAATAGAAACAGAGTGTTTAAACTAGTAAAGAAACAAAAACTAATAAGGAACAAATCATGAAAACAAATGGGCAAAAAAGGAAACAGAAAAAGTGGACAGAAAGAATAAGATGGTAAAAATGTATCAAATTATTTCAGTAATCATAACCAATTTAAACAGGCTAAAATTTCCAGATAAATGGCAAAAACTATGAGAATATATTAAAAAATAATCTACCTAGAATGAACATTTGAGACATTTGCTAAGGCAAAATAAGCCAGAAACAAAAGAACAACAATAGTATGGTTACCTTTAGAAAATGCTTATAAGAAAACGGGGGCTAGATTGTAAGCTTTTTGAGCAGACACATTAAGTCCGGAGTGGTGATTATTATTTCTGCATAATATTCTGGTATAGATAGATAGATAGATAGATAGATAGATAGATAGATAGATAGATAGATAGATAGATAGATAGATAGATATAGATATATATATATATATGTATATATTACCTGATATTTAGAGATAAGAGTGAAGCCGAACAGGCTACGGTTAAAGTAATTCAGATCACAGGGTTAAGGAACACAATGTCTATATTTTAGAACTACACATACTTCTGAGACCAAAGGAAGAAAGGTTTATTTGGCCTGGAGCTGAAATTTTACAAAGTGCGTAATCTAACCCAACCTATCTGTTTAGCTCATTTGAACAGCTGAAACACAGGGAGCCTAGAACAAGAAAGAGGCCTTTTAATCCTGTATAAATTATCGTAATGCCTGCATACATCCTGGAGTATATTAAGCAGATAATAAAAAAATATTGGCAACGTCCCTTGAGGGAGGGGAAAAAGAATATGAAACTATTAATATTAAACCGTACCATCAGGGAATTCCCTGACACTGTGTCAAACTTTAAGGACACCCAAATCAATAGGCCATGCCCTCAATCCTGTGGTTTACTCTTGTGAATGTTATGTAGGTAGCAGAAAAGCTTAGCCTACTTATAGGCATGCCTAAGATTTACTCCTGGAGGACCTCTGTTGTTGATCAGATGTGGCCTCAGTCTCTCTAAGCCCAACGCTGCAAGTGAAATTATTGCCCTCTCCACTACATAGGACATGATATGCAGGGGTGAAAGTCTCCCTGACAACATGGGAGATGACTCCTAAGAGCGAATCCAGCCCTGGCACCATGGGATCAACAAGTGGGTCCTGAACAAAAGGGGGAAAAGAATTCTAACAAAGTATCAGAGGCTGAGGGTGTTCAAATAGAGCTGAGAGGGTACTTTAGAGGTTGCTCTTACACAAGCCTCAGTTAGACCTTGATACCTATCATAACCTGCCAACCCCCAACCAGGACCATTTCAGCCAATCCAAAAGAACACCTATATATATAAGAAATAAAGAGAGAGAGAGAATGAGAAAAGAAAATTTTATTAGTATTTACCACAAAATTCATAATGAGCTCTCTCTCTTAATTTCTTATTCTCAAGGGTGAGTCCAAAGATGACAGCAATTGTGGTCAAGGACATGGAAAGAGGAAATAAAGTGTAGATTCCCAAGTTACTCATATTGTCAAATCCAGACACATATCTTTCAACTGGCTTCCCTGTTGTAGTTCAGGGACTGAATTTATTTTGGGAGATTTTTAGAAGGAATTTTCTCTGGGGTTGTTACTTCCACTTTTTCACAAACCTTTGTTCTTCTTGGAACAAAGAGTGAACTTTGAACTAGAGTAACAGGCAGCACCTTTATCACACAATCAGAGAGCAATACCATTTCCATGCAGCACCCTGACTCCCTTTCCTCAGTCCTTACCTGGAGACGTTCCATGTCTGGTTCATGGCATATTTCCTTCAGCTCCACATACGTTCCTCTTAGGAGCTGCCCCTTTAAGTCCATACAGTCTTCACTTTCCTTGAGCACTTGAAAGAATTCTTTATTTTTCACTTCCAGTCTCCTTAAATACTTTTGCTCTTCCTCATAGAGCAATTGGCACACCTTTGAGTATTCAGCATGGATCATTTTCCTCCAAAGATTCACAGCATCTTGAAGTGACAGTAGATTAGGTTTTTCATGTGTTCAGGCTGAGTTTATCTATGTATTATTATGTGCTTTTTGTCTTTTCCAATTTGCCACAATCTCTGCAGCCAGAAATATCCTCAAACACCTACGCTATAGACTGACCCGCCACACTCAGGAAATAATAGTAAATATTTCTTTAAAGATAAGACCTTCCTGAAATTTATATCTCCTAGTCCATAGATTGCATGGTAACCAAAACTTGTCTCCAGGAGTGCAGCTTCCTCTTCTTGTCCAAGGCTCCCCATTTCACATCTTAGCAGACATCCATGAGGTCCTTAGAACCCTTGTTCAACAGACAACCACCTTCCAGTATCACTTCTCTCTTTTAATTTGTCGCTTTTTTGCATAGTCTTTCCTTTCTTTTCTGAAAACCTTAAAACTTTGTCTATTTATGCCCACAGTTTTGAAAACAAAACATCCACCATTGAATCAATATCTTTATATGTCTTTTGTCCTGTTACTTTTACCCACAAGTAAGTTTCTTGAACACATATTTACAATCACTGAATTCCTTTGTCAAAATCTCAAATTTCATCAGCACACTGAAATCTCTCTCTTCCGTTCCAAAAAAGTTACTGCAGCCAATCTCATCTCTCTAGGAACCTGCTTTGTTGAATCCATGTGTTATTTTTATTTCCATTTTACTAAACCTTATCCTTCCATCTATAAATCCTGCTAGCCTTGGTTCCAAACAAATCCCCGTCTCTGGTTTCCCTCTAGCAACTCACTTCTACTAATTTTTCATTCCCAGTCTGACCCAAAGAGATTGCTCAAGTTTTTGTTTCACACAGTGAAAGCTTTAAGAGTTAAGAGAATAAAGTTTTCAGATGAAAAACTGCTCTTTCATTTCTGAAAACTTTCATTGTGTGTTACCTACTTCAAGATGAAGAGATTAAATGCTGACAACTGTAAATTTCCATGTATACGTCAAATATTTTGCAATAGTTCTAACTTCATTCCTTCAATTCAATAAAATATAATTCCTAGATATCTCACAAGAACTTAAAATGCAACATGTCTGAAACTATAATTATTTTGACCATAAGCCCAAATCAGCTTTGCCTCCACCATTGCTAACCTTGTGATTAGCAATGAACCTGTGTCTCTCTCTTGCGTTTACCATTGATACATTCCATTTCCAATCAGTTACTATTTACTGACATTTCTCTATCATAATGAATATTTCCTGTATCGATTAGCTTCTCATTATCTGGGATCAGTTCATTTCTGTTCTCTTCTTTAAGAATCCTGCCAATGCTTCCTACTTGCTTTCCTGACTCCCATTTTAAACTTCTTTTTTTTTTATTAATTAAAGAAAAAAAGAAATTAACACAACATTTAGAAATCATTCCATGCTACATATGCAATCAGTAATTCTTAACATCATCACATAGATGCATGATCATCATTTCTTAGTACATTTGCATCGATTTAGGGAAAGAACTAGCAAAACAACAGAAAAAGATATAGAATGTTAATATAGAGAAAAAATAAAAATAATAATAATAGTAAAAAAAAAGAAAAAAAAAAGACACAAACAAACAAACAGACAAGCAAAAAAAAACCCTATAGCTCAGATGCAGCTTCATTCAGTTTTTTAACATGATTACTTTACAATTAGGTATTATTGTGCTGTCCATTTTTGAGTTTTTGTATCTAGTCCTGTTGCACAGTCTGTATCCCTTCAACTCCAATTACCCATTATCTTACCCTGTTTCTAACTCCTGCTGGTCTCTGTTACCAATGACATATTCCAAGTTTATTCTTGAATGTCGGTTCACATCAGTGGGACCATACAGTATTTGTCCTTTAGTTTTTGGCTAGACTCACTCAGCATAATGTTCTCTAGGTCCATCCATGTTATTACATGCTTCATAAGTTTATTCTATCTTAAAGCTGCATAATATTCCACTGTATGTATATACCACAGCTTGTTTAGCCACTCGTCTGTTGGTGGACATTTTGGCTGTTTCCATCTCTTTGCAATTGTAAATAATGCTGCTATAAACATTGGTGTGCAAATGTCCGTTTGTGTCTTTGCCTTTAAGTCCTTTGAGTAGATACCTAGCAATGGTATTGCTGGGTCGTATGGCAATTCTATATTCAGTTTTTTGAGGAACTGCCAAACTGCCTTCCACAGTGGTTGCACCATTTGACATTCCCACCAACAGTGGATAAGTGTGCCTCTTTCTCCGCATCCTCTCTAGCACTTGTCATTTTCTGTTTTGTTGATAATGGCCATTCTGGTGGGTGTGAGATGATATCTCATTGTGGTTTTGATTTGCATTTCTCTAATGGCCAGGGACATTGAGCATCTCTTCATGTGCCTCTTGGTCATTTGTATTTCCTCTTCTGAGAGGTGTCTGTTCAAGTCTTTTTCCCATTTTGTAATTGGGTTGGCTGTCTTTTTCTTCTTGAGTTGGACAATCTCTTTATAAATTCTGGATACTAGACCTTTATCTGATATGTCATTTCCAAATATTGTCTCCCATTGTGTAGGCTGTCTTTCTACATTTTTGATGAAGTTCTTTGATGCACAAAAGTGTTTAATTTTGAGGAGCTCCCATTTATTTCTTTCCTTCTTTAGTGCTCTTGCTTTAGGTTTAAGGTCCATAAAATCACCTCTAATTGTAAGTTTTCTTTCTCATTTTTAATAGAAAGAAGTGCAAATTCATTTACTCAATTCTGTACTTACCTGAATAGTCTATAAATAGTCTCACCAGCATTGGGATAAATGACATCCAAGTCAGGTTAGAAGGTCTGGATTCTCTGTCTCTCAGGAGGGCAGCTGTAGCTTTCCGAGGTCTCCAGAGACCAGCCAACTCTAAGTGTCTCTGAAGAGAAGCCTCTGGGGTGCCTTTATATTAGGATACTTGAAACTCTACACTGATTAGGTTGCTGTATTAGAGGACCAGCTAGCGGACAGCCCTTTCTGTCACTGATTGGTTCCTAATTTCCATAAGTAGCCAACTGCACACATTCCCCAGTCCTGGTTCAGGCAAATTACAACCAAATGGCAACTCCATGTCTGAAGTTCTGGGGTCTTGCATTCTAGTCCCATCTCCTCCGTATTTGAATATACATCCTTCCTTTTCATAAAAGTCTCTGTCTTCTTCCACTGTAGTCTAAGATCTGATATAATCATAACTTCTGGATTGTCATTTAAATTTCTATTGTTGTAATAAATTTTTACCCAGTCTTTAGAGTTAAAGGTGGCATTTAAATCAAAATGCAAATGATCATTATAGTGATTTGGGAAAATGAGAAGTAGTGAGTCAGATGTTTTGCTTCCTGAGTGATTTACTTCTGAGTTTAGGGAGATGGGATATAGGCACTTGGTAAAACAAAAATTCTACATGAATTGATTAAAAGAAATTTGATCAAGGTCAATTTGATCAAACTCAAATTGGTCATAGGATACCTTGATTGAGTGATAGCTTACTGAGTACCTATTGTTTGACAAAATCAGGATTCATCAAATATTTTTGAAAGTGGTTTCTCCCTCCATTAAAAAATTTCATTTTTAATAAGTTTCCAACTAGTAATTATATAAGTATACTCAACTATGATGGTTAATTTCATGTACAAAATTTATTGGGGTATGGTGTCCATTTGTTTGGTGAAGGAAGCACTGGCTTGATGATTATCGTGAGGATGTTTTGTGGATTTAACTCATCATTAAGTTGATTAATCTATGGAAGACTAGATCTACACTCAACTGAACTGATTGTTTTCAACCATGAAAGAAATGTCATCCATTCAGTTGAAGGCTGAAAAAGGAGAAATGATTATTTCAGCAGTTAGAAAGGAGAATTTCCATCTCTAATTAAGTCAGCCCATTTCTCCTGGGGTATTCATCACTCATTGAAAACTTTCACTGGGGAGAAGTGCTTTGTACAAAAAAAAAATTGCACTGTGCTTTGATGAGAATAAAAAGAAAATCAAAACTTGTAGTTCCTAGCTTGCAGCCTGCCCTATGGAATTTAGAGTTGTCCTTCCCCACAGCTGTGAACCAATTCTTACAAAAAATCTTATTTACATTATATATGTGAGTGTGCATGTGTATACCCTGTTGATTCTGTTTTTCTGGGAAACTTTGACTCATAAAATAGGAGGGTCTTATTTGTGTAAAAGGGTAAATTAGCAAAGTGATCAGTTAGCTTTACAAAAAGTACAAAAAGATGACTTAAACATGGATGTTTAAAAATTATAGATATACAGAACCTTGGTCAGCAATGAACAGAAAAACACCTGGAGCTTGCTTCACCCTTGAGAACTGTGTGCTCTTCTCCGCCAGCCCTGCCTCTCTTGCCCACCACATCTTGTCTGTCTTCCCCTTTGTCTACTGCTCCCAGGCCACTGCCCCACCCACCGTGGAAATCACTGTCCATGTCAAGGCAGAGGGTGGAACTCCACATCTTGGCGTGCTGGTTGCAACTTGCCAGCAAGGCAAGGAGAATGTCCTGCTTTTCACCTATGGCTTGATCAAACTTGTCTTTGTGTTCTCTAAGACCAAGTGTAAGTTCTTCTGTGATTGAGACCAGAGGACTATACCAACAGAGGGATTTGGGGAACAGTCCTTCTCAAAGCACCTGAGTGTGGTGAATGCTCCTTGGCTTACCCTGTACATTGTCCAGCATTGATAGCTTTACTAACTCCCATCCCATCAGCTTACTAAGTTCAACAATTCAGTGATTGCCTCATTGGCCAACTAGAATATCATGTTCATGCTCATGACCCTATCTCACTGCCTTCATCCTATTGCTCAGATGCGATCTGCCTTTCTTCCCCCACACCTTGTTCTCAGAATTTACCACCATGTGTGAATGGTGAGATGATTGCAGCTGGCAACCATGGCATCACCAAGGGCTTTCGGAAGACCAAATGGCTCAGAGGCTTGTCACCCTTCCTCTGTCCAGCCTGAACAACAGGTTTTATACCACAAGTTTGGACCTTAATAAGTTGCCTGCTGATTCCACACTCCTCATGGACACCAGGCTCCACTACAGCTGAAGGGGCTAGACCCCATGGTTCCCCACAACAACACTGGCCACCTTCTCTTCTCCTTCTACCACTTAAGAGCTACATCTCCCTCATGAAAAGCATGTAGACCCAACAGAGATTTCCTGGCAATTTGTTGTTCACAGGTGCATTTAGAGAGCTCTGGATGATGGTGCCACTTGTATGACAGCCCCTGAGATTTGCCAAGTATGGAATTGTGGCCAAGCTCTCCACGTCCCTAGCTGCTGCCAACTTCCCTGCCTATTTCCTCAGCACTTTCAAGTTTGACCATGGTCTGGTCCAGAAAAAAAAATATCAATGGAGTCATCCACACCCTGGCAGTCAGTCAATCAGAAAATGATTAGAAGGGCCTTTTCTACTACTTCCTATCTGCAACCCAGCTCTCTCCTCCACTCCAAAGATTGTTTTTGCAGTATTGCTCAAGAGACTGGAAAGTCAGCCCCATGGACGATGAAGATGGAGCCTCTGGGGGACTTCCCCCAATGACAGACAGGGAATTCATTATGATACAAATTTATAGTTCTAAAGCTGTGAAAATGTCCAAATTAAGGCACCAACGATAAGTTTCCTTCACTTAAAAAAGGCTGATGCCATCCAGAGCACCTCTGTCAACTGGTAAGTCATGTGGCTGGCATCTTCTGGTCCTTTGCTCCTGGGCTCCTTTGCTTTCAACCTATGTTTCCTGTTGGGGTTTATTGCTTGGCTTCTCCAGGGCAGGGTCATCTCTTGGCATTCTCCTGCTCTCTCCATGTTCTGAAATCCTTATCATCTCATGGGAAGGCACATAGCAATATCTGCTAGGCTCTGTCTGTCTCTGGGCATCTGCTCTCTCTATCAGCACTCCAGGCATCCCCAACCATCCATGTCTTTGTCAGGTCTGAATCAGTTGTTCTCCAAGCCTCAGCATCTAAGGTTTCTCCAAGATTTTTCCCCTTTCAAAGGACTCTAGTAACCTAATCAAGACCCATCTAGAATGGGTGGAGTCACATCTCCATCTAATCAAAAGGTAAAAACCACGACTGGGTGTGTTACTTCTCCATGGAAATAATCCATTCAAAGTTGTCCACCCTAAATAATAGGTCTGGGGGCAAGGAGTGGAGAGGATGGAAGGGTAGTTCAGGGGTAGAAATCTTGCATGCCATTGAAGAGACCTGGATTCAATTATCAGCCAATACACTTCACCAAATTAAATGAACAAACAACAGCAAAAATTCAATAAATGGTGCTGCAATAACAGGATACCATATAGAAAAAAATGAAATGAGACCCCTGCCATACAGCATAAAATGAAAAAATCAGTCTGGCCTCACAAAATTGGGTCAGGATTAAAACATGGCTTTTCTGGGTACATATTAGTTTCAAACCAGCACAAGAAGAATTACAAAACACTTGAGATTCATGTACTCCATGATGAAGAAGGAAAAAATCCTAATGTTCCCCCCCCCCAAATACAGTATATTTCATACTTTGTAAAATGTTAATTAAAATGAAAAGAAAATCTGGGGATTAAGTTCTTTGGAGCTGTCCATGGTAATAATTTGGTGGAATTCTTTATGTTCTTATAATGACCTTTAAATAAGGAGAATGAACTCTTCCTGAAAAGGAAAGGCAAATTTATAAGAATATATTCTCAAATACATATCTCATAAACCTCAATTATTTAGGTTGGTGTCTGAATTTATAATTATTTTTATATAAATGTGGAAAAATTCTATGTGGCTATCACATCCACAAGTTATTTGAACAAGTCAATGTGTGGCTTCTAACAACAAATTCTGATTAATTAAATATTAACATATTCATTATTATTAAAAATCAGAACCACCCATTACATTAATGAAAATGTATTCAATTCCTCAGGAAAGCAAATAAGTCAAATATTATTTATTGTTCAGCTATGGAATTTGAAAATAATGATAAAAGATAATTATATCCAATATTACTGATAAGTATAAAGCGATACTTGGGCATACACTTCTAAAGGATTTGTATGAGATTAATGGGGGACATTTTGGAAATACGTACTAAAATCCTTAAAAGTAGCCTGCCATTGACCCAGTAATTCAGGTTCTGGAAAAGAATCCTAAATAATTTATTAGATGCTACATGGAAAATACGATACCTTGCCTCAACATTTTCTCTCCCTGCTACACATAATTCATATACAAAGCAGAGGAGAAACATTTTATTTTATGTTTTTCTTTTTCAAAAGAAGCAATCTTCAGGAATTTAGACCACCCTCTTTCACTCTATTGGATGATGATCTACATTGAGAGTGCCCAGCTCTTAAATTTCTCCAACTTATTTCCTCTGCTGCATTTTCTGCACATTCTCTCTGGAGGTTTCTTCGTTTATCTGGTACTAATACAAAGAAATAATCCTCTCCCAAGTATGAAGAAGAAATCAAGACTTGGTCATCACAACAATAGTCACTGAGTAATTTTTGTGGGGAGTTTCTGTCTTACTTTAGAAATATATTTTCTTTCTGTCATTACCTCTACCTCTTGGCAGAGGGTGAGGGAACTGGCAGGAATGATGCTTCCTTTGTGCATTGATCTCCTTCTACATTAGAAACACCCTGTTAGTCAGTATTTCATTTTGTAAGGCCCATCCTAGTGCACTGTATGTGGAAGATGTAATGTCAGAACCAGTGTTTATCATGGGAACCCTCCACGTTCTGCTCTTCCTTTGTTTTACTCCACTTATACCACAGGTCATGAGGAAACAAACAGGAAAGATGTGGGAAGTTGTATTCAAGATTAAAGATATAATGAGGACTATAGAGCTCTGAATGTTTGAGCCCCTGCTCACTTCCTTCCTCTTTTGTTTGATGCTCCCTCCTGATTCAGTAACTTGAATTCACTAAGCTCCTTCCCACCCAAGGATCACCACCACCTCCCTTCAAGCCTAACTTCAAATGCCACATTTGCCATCCTGGGGTCACCATTCACTATGTATCTCCCTAGGATCCTGTGTTTCTTCCTTTCCAGCACCCGCCCATATTGTAGCTCAGTGATTTGTTTCCTGACCAGACTTTGGCCCTCATGAGGGTCAGAACCTGGTGTGTCTTGTTTCTGTGGCTCCTCAATACCTAGCACATGTCGATGGGAATAAACAGCAGTGAAGGAATTCAAGAATGCATGCAGGTTAACTTTCACAGTAGTAAAAAACTATTTACAGACTAAAAGTCGAAATTCTTACAGTGACAATCAGCTCAAGTTAAAATATTGGTCTCTATTGCGTAGGAAGTTAAATTACCCATCTAGAGTTATTTCTGGGAGTCTTACATGAATCTTAGAATAATAGTCTTTTACTCTCATTCTGAGTTTGCAATTTATACCTAACTCATACTGTTCTCAGTTATTGGCCGATTAAGTGCATTATTATTAATCTTAAGATTTTATAGCTCAGTTTTTTCTGAACAATAGAACCATAAACATTTGGGGCTGGATATTTCTTGCACAAGCTGTACGTGGGTGTGGGAGTGGGGGTGGGGAGGACTGTCCGGTGCATTGTAGGATGTTTGGTAGCATCCCCTGGCAGCTACCCTCTAGATGCCAATAGCAGACCTGAGTTCTGACAGCCCAAATTATCTCCAGATAGGAATAAATGGCCTTCAGAAGGAAAAATCACTCCCATTTGAGAACACTGCACTAGGGGAAAAAAAAAGAGAGAGACATTTATATAAGACCCTTAAAATAGATCTACTACCTCGTTCTTAAATGTGTATGAACATATAGGACAAAGAACATAATACACCCGGAAGAAGAACTTGACTGTAAAATGTTAAGCAGAAAACAGTGATGAGAGAAAAATACAAACGAATTAGTATTTTTTATTACCTACAGAATTACAAATACATATTTAAGGATAGGATAGGACATTAGGAGAAAAAAGAGCCTCGATAATGTGCTCTTACTTGTGTATAAAGAACAGTGTTACTACAAATTTACTGAGAAATGATGTCAAATTAATCTGGACATTTCCTGAAACACTGCTTTACTTGATATAAGGAACGTCCCTCCAGCTCTCTATAAAATGTCAGTTTTCCAAGGATAAAGCTAGATAATCACTCAAATCTGATTTTATCATCTTTTTGTGAGTCTTGCAGCCTCCTTCCTTTCTGTTAATGGGATTTTTCTCTTGATGAGGATTGTAGTAATGCAGTCAGTGGTAGTTCTGTTTCCCAAATCTCTTTGAAAATGGATTGCAGGTGAGAGGAGAGACATGCATAAATTAATGATCTTTGCCCCAGACTAGACTGAAGGATGCAGTTCCCACTGACCTCCTTTCCATGTCCTAAGTACGTTTCCCTCCTTTTCCAGTTTTCTGCCTAGCTTTTCACAGATATATCCTTTCTGATTTTCTCAAGTGAGAAAACTGAGTTTAGGTTCACCCTTTACAAGAAGAACAAGTTTGTAGATTTCAGAGACCCCAAAAGTTTGAAGTGTGCAAGGGTCTAGAAGACCAATATGTTTTCTGTCTGGTCACCACTTTTGTTACAGGAACCCCAGATGCATATCAAAAATGGGAAATTAATTCTGTTAAAATTATAAAAATTACAGCCATAAAATGCTAAAGAAAATTACAGCCGAATGTAGATGCGGCAAAAGAAACCTAAGGAAACCTGACCAAAATCATACACGTATCAGCTGGGAATAAAAATACAACTTTCTGACTGTATTGAAATAGAGTTCAGTTTCCAGTCTCTATTAATAGTGTGCTATTTCACATAACCCTGAATCCTTACTCACTAGGAGTTAATCAGAGGACAGAGGAGAGGAGATCCTGGGGCATCTTTTCCACTGCAGCCCCAGTTTTCTCAGCTGACATTAGTTTTGAGGATAATTCTATAATGCTGGAAAAATGTGGGCATGCGGCAAGGACTGTTTTTTTATTACTAATGCTGCCCCCTATGATTTGTTTTTCCACCTAGGATTTTCTTTAAGAAGTTTCTTGACTTATCTTAATTTCCTTCATTGTCTCATATTCCTTATTTTGTCCTTTATTTTATGGCTTTCCAAAGGTTCTGTCTTGGACCACTTGTTCTTCTGACTTTATACAATCTACCAATTCCCAATTTCCTCATCAATATTTTAAATATATAAATGCTAACGAATCATCCTCTGATTTCTTTTTCTTCCAGTTGACTATTAGCAATCTTGGCTTGTATGTTACATAGTCACATTCAGTGTCTGATGTATTTGCATTTATTCTATACCTTAAAACCTGAAAGTTGCCATCATCTCCCCATGATTCAAATTCCATTTTATGGGGTCACCCTAAGCAATTTCTTCTTTTTGTCCTGCCTGGAAACAATTTCTAAATTATTTTCTTCCTACTTCATACATTTATCATGAATGTGTTTTTTTCCACCTTTCATTTTAATTTTCCAACTTCTTACTTACATTTTTACCACGGAAGTCTAAATGATCTTTTTGCCCCCAGAATTAGCTCTTTGAATTATGTCCTCTAGATTAATATATCTGAAATACAAAACTGAACCTATTCACTTGGTGACTGTGATTTTTCTCTATTTTCTTAGGAATAAAACCCAAGCCACTTGGTATATCATAGAAGGTCCTTTATGACCAGCTGATTCTCCTACATTATCTTCAGTTCCACATTGCACACTCACACACCTGTGATACAGTTCTACCCAGTTGCCTATAATTTCTTCATTGAACTCCACCTTCTTTCTGCCTCATCCATGGGCTTATGAGCTTCTTCCCAGAAGCCCCTCCTGCTCAGGAGTAAATTTAGTCCTCAGCTCAAGGACTAATCTTCACTGGGGCACAAGACTGGGATGGTGGTCCTTCCTCTGGGGTTCCCCAGTCCCTGTGAGTCAATTATCAATTGTACAATGCATTGTAACTGCATGTTAGATGCCTCCTTCTTTAATTATTATTAATATCATGGATGTCATTTCAAAACTTTATTTTGAAAGACAGAACCTGTTTTTATCTGTTGTCATTACATATTCCTACCCAGGTGAGGAAATAACAGGTCCAAAACTCTAGATGGCTGCGGATCCCAAACTTATCTGCATGCTAAAATCACTTCGGATCTTCAAAAATTACTGATGCTTACGTTCCATCCTGGGGATTTTTCATGAATTGGTTTGGCCTGTGGCCTGGGCTTTGAAATTTTTTAGAGTTTCAAGTAATTGCAATGTACAGACAGGTTGATAACCCTGCCATATAAGGTTCCTTGAAGGACATATAGGTCCTTTCCTTCACAGGAATGGCCCCATGCAGTTGCACTTGTGCCAGCATGTGCCTGGACCATCAGGGGTTGTCAAGAAGGCGTGACAGCATCTGAGGTAAGCGGCAGCACTCCGAGGTGTCAGCTGTAGTTTCTCTTACGCAAGTGGACCCTCGTGAGTGATCTCTCTTCATTGCTCTATTATTTTTTCAAAGAATGGGAAAACAGGGAAGTATGTAAACCTTTATGAATAAATGTATAACTAACTATTCTATTAGATGTAGGACTGAACTCATCTGATGCCTAACAAAACAAAACAAAACCCAACAAATTAATTTAACAGAGAGACTATTTCATGCTGATTCGCCATGAGTAATGCAGAAGGACTAGAGGGATACTTATGATAAAATGTTAATTTTTCAATATAGCATGTAAAACTGTATATTCATTCAGTATATATTAGCTTTCAGTTTTTAACCTTGGTTAAAAACTGAATAGTTGGGTACAAATGAAGTTTAGTCACAAGTTCTTTGCAATTACAGGGGCAGAAGATAATGACAGTTAAATCATTATCAGAGATCAAGGCAGATGGATTATAATTTAGAGATTTCAGGTGTTTCCCTCTGCCACTCTAACATTCCAGAGAGCAAAAAGGAATATCTATATAACAATTCAGTCATCAGAATCATCCCTTGAATCCTGATTTCTTGGTTACAGGAATTGAAGTCATGTAAGACTGAACCGTATTATTTGTTCTTAGGAAAAAGAGGTCTTGATGAACTGGAAAGTGTGTTTCAAGAGAGTGTAGGAAATCAAAGAGAGTGTTCATTGCCTGGGTGAAGGATTGGCAATGGCAGACATGGGCACTCCTAATGGCTGTAAATAGTTTAGCTTTGGTGGGGATAAAAGTGTTAACACAGAAGAAAGTCACAGACGTTAGGACAAGGATTGTTTTTTTCCCCAAACAGTTGTGAAGAAAAATGTACATATTTAAGAGAAGGTTAAGGGCATTTGGCAAAAGGGTGAGTTAATGGAAGAGAAGGGGGGGGCAGAGAGACAGAGGGAGATGAAGACAGACAGAGTGACAGGAGACAGGGACAGATGGAGAGGCTGAATATTGGGGAAAGGTCATCCAGAAAATGATTTTTCTAAGGAGACAAGACAGGATTGAGCCATTAGAGAAGGGGTGGGTGCAGCCTTGGGTAGGAAGAGGGAGGCACAGCTTAGCACTGGTGAGAACACAGATGTTATCAACATGGAGGCAATCTAGAAGGATTGTGCCTGATGTTCTCTGTATTCCTAGGTAGGTATATTTGTTGTTTTTTCTGAGAGTGTAAGTTAGTTTTTTGGTAGGCATGTGAAGGAGAAAGGAGTGTCATAAGATTTGGTGAAGAGACGTCCTATTTTTATATAAAAATATGAAGCTTTCAGGGAAAGAATTAGAAGCAATGGTACAGTAAAATAATGAGAAGGAAAGGAGGAAAAAAAGATTATTGTTGGCTCTTTAGAATAGGGAAGCATAAAGGTCTAATGTAGGACACTGGAATGTGACATGAGACAAAGCAGAATTGATGATAATAGGAGCAGAAAATGAGCCACGGTGTATGACCTCTTAACCCAGTGTTGCTGCAGGGTTTTGTGAAACTGTAGAGATAGTGAGGAATATCCCCCAAATATATCAATACTTCCATGAAGAAGAGCAGAAATAATTAAAGAACATGTAAAAGAAGGATAAGACAATTTTCTGACAACTTGTGGAAAATGAAGCCAAATGGTCCAGATAGGAATGTATGAGAGACTCAAGAAAATGAGCCATAAACTAGACGCAATGTTGGTCCAGGTAAGGACTGAAGAAGGATGAACACCAGCCTGCCTGAAAATCATTTATATCTTTAGAATTCTGCATTCTCTATGACCTCTGTTATTTTTGTCATACAAAAGTCTCTGCCTCTCCTGGCTTTGTAGTGGCAAGTTTTGCTTTTTCTTTGATATAGACTATAAACCCATAACTGTTCTTGTCTGTCCAGGAGAGAGAAAATTATGTGGATGGTTCATTAGATCCAGTAAAAGTCCCCTTCTAAAATTTTCCTGCTACACCACCACTTGTGACCAACTGCAACAGATTGGCTTCTGAATAGGTGATCAATTTTTTTGTCTTTACTCAGTACTACATGGAAAGGTGAGTTTTATGAAATGGATTTGGGGGTCCACACACCCTTAAAAGAATTTTGAGGAAGCTTCAGTCAATCTTGTGGAATGCATGAAACCATAGCAGCTCATCATTTTCCTTCCACTATTGGTTACCCCTAGAATACATTCTGAGTTTAAATAATGTGAGAAGTATAATTTTATCAAGTATATATAAATATGAGGCTGAGTTTCATTTTATACTGAATAGGAAAATGACAAAGGATAGACATGAATCAGGAAAGGGAGGGATAGAATGGTCCAGTACAGTTGCAGATCCACAAGGCTGCATTGAGCAGCAGTGCCATTTTGTAATTTAAAATAAAAACAAACACTAAGCCTTCCTTCCTTCCACTTACCTGTACCAAAAGATTTACTGAATAGGTGAGTTTGTCCTTATATCCAAGCAGTAGGAAATACAACATTGATTAGGTTGTTTTCATTGAGGTGTACCCTTACTTTTAGTGAGCTGTTTCCTTCAATCTATATTCTTTACTAAAAGATACTAGGGTTTCTATTACCTGTGCACAAGTGAAACTGGAGATGAGGGTGGGGATATTTTAGTTGCAAGACTTAATGTAGAAGTTGCAAGAAGACATATTATACTGCTTAATATTTTGAAAGTTTTAAACATTTGAGGATTATTATTCCAGGTCTTCCATGGGAGAGGCAAACAGTTTCAGTGAAGCAGCAGTTGGAAGTGGAGTGAGAGGAGGAGAAGGGAACATCACCAGGAAGGCACTATGGAGCTGAGGCCTCATATGTAGCAGTTGCCATGTTCCAAAACTCTGGTACCTATTGCATAGCAGGAATGAAATCAGAATTGCTGCAAGACTCACCTAGGGAAGGTGAAAGGAGGAAACACAATTATGACTTAGATGACGTCTTCTACCAGGTTTCAGGGTTTATGGGCAGAAAATCGGATTATAAAATACAGTGTCATTCTCAGACTTCCTTAGTTCACAGAGTCAAATTCACACCCTCTAAACTTCATCATGAGGATTCTAATGAAGCATCCCCTAGACTGATAATACCTTTGGCTCTAGTAAGAGGAGACGGGTCCTTTCCTTCACAGGAATGCCCCCAAGCAGCTGCGCTTGCCCCGGCCTGTGCCTGGGCTGTCACGGGCTGTCAGGAAGGCTCGACAGCATCTGAGGTAAGCGGCAGTGCTCAGGGGTGTCAGCTGTAGTTTCTCCTACATGAGTGGACTCCGCTGAGTGATGTCTCTTCATTGCTCTATTATTCTTTCAAAGGACGGGGAAGCAGGGAGTTATGTAAACCTTTATGACTAAATTTATAACTAACGATTCTATTAAGTGTAGGACTGAACGCATCAGATGCCTAACAAAACAAAACAAAACCCAACAACCTGACTTAACAAAGAGTCTGTTTCATGCTGAAATGTAGTGAGTAATGCAAAAGGACCTGGAGGAATGCTTATGATAAATTGTCAATTTTTCAATACAGCATGTAAACTGTATATACATTTAGTATATATTAGCTTTTAGTTTTTAACCTTGGTGATCTTTTGCTGGTCTGATTCTTGGGAGCATCTCAATGTTTTCTAAATCTGTTTATAAAGATTGAGTGTTTAAAAATGTATATGAACAATCCCAAGATTATAAAAAACCTGAAAATGTGTTTGTAGACAGCAGGTACAATCTCAAGCACAGGGTTCACTGTCCTCCGCTGCCTATTGTACAGTGTCTGAAAACTTTTCTTTGTATCTTCTTTTTTGTCCTCTTTCTTCCCTTCTTTTTTTTTTTTTTTTTAACTTGCTTAAGCTAGGGGAGTAAACCCAGTCCTTACTACTCCATTTTTGTTGGAAACCTGCATGTGTGGAGAGTTTTTCAACCCACAAACTAAATTCATTAATAAATATAGAACTGTCCATTTTATATATTATAACCTTCATTGAGCTGTGATAGTGTGTATCTTTCCATGAATTCATCCATTTCATTGAGCTGTCAAGTTCATTGGCATAAAGGTCTTTATATTTCTTTTCTTCTAAGTGTTTGTGACTCTTCCTTTTTCATTCTTGTTATTGCTTATTCATGTCTTCTCTTTCCTTGCTCATACCAACGAGTCTGAGAAACACCAGCTCCCTTTGGCATGTGCAGTGTTTATTTTGCGCAGTGAGTTAGGTAAGGCAGCCTTAGCTGGGGGGTTGCGGGAGGGGCTGGCATCAGAGTTTCTAAACACCAGGCTCCAGACACTCGTAGCACTGGGAGGAGTGGGCCCCACTGAAGGGTACATTTGTGAGGACTGGCTCCCCCATCGCACCCCTATATCAGCAAGTGCCAGGAGGGAAGCTCTAGAAGCCCATTTGGGTTGTCATAGGAAAGGAGGGAGAATTGACCTAGGAAAGGAGGGAGCTCTGGGCCTCTTGGATGAGGTATGAGACAGTGACTCAGCAAAGCTGGAAGACGGGGTCAGGGAGTGCCTGGCTGGTGGCCACAAAGGTTTGTCAGGGCTCTGCCTCCACCATACCCTCCACTTGTGCTTTAGATTCTCCACCCAGGACTGAAGAACCCCAGCCCTGGCTCCTGTACCCCATTGCAGCTCCAATGCCTTACAAGCCTCCAAGCCAGGACTGCTAGGCATCACCGAAGGCATTTGGACAAGAGATTCCCTCCCATTTTAGTGACTTTTCATAACCAAGATCTTAATATTTTTGTGGTTAAATTGATCATTTTGCTCCTTATTTAATTTGGGCTTTTCTTTCTTGATGAATCAATCTTTAACACAGATGTTGAAAAGATACTTCCCTATATTTCCTTCTTACAAATGAAGGATTTTCTTTTCCTGTTGACCTTATGCACCTGAAATTGATTTTTGTGGATGATATGAGGTAACTATCTGCATATTTACTGGGAATTTTGCCTTTTTTGCCTACGTTCGTAATAAGCCTTCTTACTCATAAATCGGCTATCCATGTATCAGGTGAGTTTTTGGCGTTCTCTTTGAACTCTGATCTTTCTCCTCATCCCTGCACAAATAGTCCACAGATAAGATGTCAGTGTCATGAAACCAGAACATCTGTCACTGATCTTTGGGATTCTGTGTTTGATACTTTGAGCCACAAAAGCACACTGTTGCTGATATCCATAATAATAACATCCAGTAACAACTGGTACAAATGTGTATGTATGTGGCAATATCTTGGAATGTTCATCATATAAGACTGTTCTAAGATTATTATTACTTAAAATAATCCAAAAAATAGCATACCTGAAAAGCTGATTGTATTATGTACTGTAACTTATCCTCAAGAAATTAAATTGAGCTCATAACCTTTTTAATTGTATGATATAGCATATATACAAAGCAAAAATAGATAAAAGCAATAGTTTTCAAAGCACTCCAGCAAGTAGTTATAGGTCAGATCCCAGAGTTTGTCATGGGATACCATACCATCCTCTCAGATTTGTTCTCTTGGCGTCTTCCAGAATATAGGAAGCCAGACAGAATATTTTTTTTATCATCACAATCAACCTTTTTTTCCTTTTTTGTGAAAAATAACATATATACAAAAAAATCAATACATTTCAAAGCACTGCGAAACAGTTAGTTGTAGAACAAATTTGACAATTTGATATGGATTACAGTTCCAAATTTTTCAGTTTTTACTTCTAGCTGCTCTAAGATACTTGAGACTAAAAGAGTTATCAATTTCATGATTCAGTAATCATATTTGTTTAATAAACTCTACCTTATCTGTGTAACTCCACCATCACCTTGATCTTTCTCCTACACTTTAGGGGTATCTGGGTATGGCCATTCTAAATTTTTCATGTTGGAATGGACTGTCAACCAATATGGGGTAGGGAGAAGGAACTAGCTGACGTTCTGGAGAGGCTGGGCCCTCTAGGTTTCAGGACTTATCTGGTCCAGGGACCCATCTGGAGGTTGTAGGTTTCTGGAAAGTTACCCTAGTGCATGGAACCTTTGTAGAATCTTACGTATTGCCCTAGGTATTCTTTAGGATTGACGGGAATTTTTTTGGGGGGAGGGGGATTTGACAAGTTATGATAGGTAACGAAGTCTAACTGAATTTGCATAAAAGTGATCTCCAGAGTAGCCTCTTGACTCTCTTTGAATTCTCTCAGGCACTGATACTTTATTAGTTAACCTTCTTTTTCTCCTTTTGGTCAGGATGGAATTGTTGATCCCATGGTGCCTGGCCTGGACTCATCCCTGGAAGTTATCTCCCATGCTGCCAGGGAGACTTTCACCCCTGGATATCATGTCCCACGTAGCAGGGAGGGCAATGATTTCACTTGAAGAGTTGGGCTTAGAGAGACTGAGGCAACATCTAAGCAAGAAAAGAGGTCCTCCAGAAGTAATTCCTAGGCATACTTATAGGTAAACTAAGCTTCTCAGCTACCTGTATTAGCATCACAACAATAAGCTTCAACATCAAGGGCTTGGCCTATTGATTTGGGTGTCCCTAATGTTTGGCCCAGTATCGAGGGATTACCTGATGGTAAAGTTTAATAGTTTCATATTTTTTTTCTCCCATCCCTCAAGGGACATTGCCAATTCTTTTTGATTATCTCCTTAATATATTCTAGGGTATATCCAGTCATTCCATTAAGCTGTGCAGGATTAAAGGCCCTCATGCTTATTCTGGGCTCACTGTGTTTCAATTAAAACTCATTACTTGTTGATATACCTATATGTTTGTAATCTTTTTTCACTTTTTTCTGTTTTACGGTATTTTCCAATGTGCGGAAAAGAAGCTTCTTTTCTCTGTTGCAGTGAGTGATTCAAGAAAGATATGACTCATTTTCTGAATTATCCACTTTCTGTCGAGAGCTTATTCTCTCCCATTAAACTTGTTCTCTATTAGTAAACATTCAGTCTACCCTATCGAATCAAATTGTTTCAAGCCATAGCTTGATTTTGAGGTGTAAGAAATATATTGAGATTTTATATCTTCAAAAACCCTGAGAAATTCAGGGTTTCTCAAACTTTAGTTAAGATCAGAGTGATCTGAAAGAATTATTAAATGAGAGAATACAGGCCCAATGATGTAATTTTTTTGTATTAAGTTGGTCTTGGTTGTGACCCCCAAATTTGTATATCTGTACTCAGCCCAAATGCTGCTGCTGAATTTGGAACCATACTTTGATATCCATTAGACTAAGTAATTTTTATTATATATTTTCTTTACATTGCCTCTTCCATTGGCATAACCTATACTTTGTCATCTTCAGTGGTTATCTTTTGAATATTGACTATTCTCAAGGATTAATTAGAAATCTTTGTAAGTATATGTCTCAGAACTAACATCCTTTCTTCCTTTCAGAAATGTAATTTGGTAAAGCTTCTGAACGTTATGCAGCACCACAGCAGAGGTTATGGAGCACTGCACTGGGATCAAACCCTATTGCAAACAAGGCAATCATCTCATTCATTTCTAATATATGCATTTAACACATTCTTGTTAAGTGCTCAGTAAGTCCTAGACAGTGTGTTACATGCTGAGAATATAGCAGTGATTACAAAAGACACATCTTTTTCCTCTGGTAATTTATATTGACACAAAAGTAAAGGTCCAGCTTTATAAAAATAGATCTATCCTGGTCCTGGGGTCAAAGCAGGTTTCCCTGTAAAGGATTTTTTTTTTCCAATGGGGTAAATTGATAAGTAGGATTTTCTTAGATCAAGATGAGGGAGAATAGTATTTTAGACGATAACCAGGTCTAAAACAGTATTTTAGATGATAATGCAAGTTGTAAGAACTCTGCATTCCTGGGTACCCAGAGCCCTGCTGACACTAGAGTCAGCCAAGCCCTGTTCCAGATTTGTGGGTCTCATAGCAGAAAGAATTCAGAGATGACAAGGCCAATAGGAATAAGTCGTAAATTTTATTACACATGGAGAAAGTACATGTTAAAGAGGTTAATGTAGACGTGTTCAAGGCAGAGGCATGCCTGGAGTGGCAGTGGGTTAGCCTGGTACCCAGCGAAGTCTTTTCAGTGCTCTTCCATTTTCACCTTTGAACATCAGGTGTCTTTTTGTTCCAGGAGGAGATAACTATCAGAAATTATGATCTGTCCTCAGGTACCCAAAACTTGTCTTTGGGGAATATTTAACAATCTTTATATCCCCATGCTTTCTGTCATTAACTAAGAGTCCCCTTTCTGCCCCTGATTTTACAAACTTCTAAGGTTTTGGATGATTTCAGAGCTTTAGGGGAAATTTTTATCCCATGAAGTTTGTAGCTGTGCATTAATCCTTTCAGAGCCGGATAAAATACCAAGGACCACAGCTGTGATGCCCTATTCTATCCTGCCTCACCTGCCTTAGACCATTAGTTGAAAGCACACATCCACATGTGTATTCTCATAACTCCAACAGGTTCTCAAAGCAGATGAACAACCACAGCACATATTCTAAGTAGTGGACTGTACATATTAAAGTGAATCACAGCATTTTTCCTTTTGTTCTATTTTCGTACTTAATAACAATAGAATTTTATTACATTAAAGTATAAGCTTAAATGCATTATTGAATTATTTTAATAGAGAAGGGCTCCCCCAGATAAGGAGCTCCCAGACATACAATGAGGTTCCTGGTTTAACCCTGATCATGCACCACTAGTGAAGAAGAAAGGCCGGAGAGGGAAATTGAAGGAGCCAGGGGGGAAGCTCCACATGAGAGAACTTGTGGCAACATTAAAAAAACTCAGACTTCCAATGTTAAAATCAAGGAACACACCAACACGACCCAGAGGTTTCTGTATATACTGACAAAGTACTGGAGCGGTGGTGAAGAAACTGTCATGGTTGTCCTCCTTCACACATACAAAAAGAAATGCTTCTTCAGATTCAATTAGAGGGCCATTCTTCCTTATCCAGGGATCCCTGCAGACTCCGAGAGCCCAGCTGCAAGAATCACCCACATCCAGCTCCCAGTAATATTCCCCAGAGGTGAAGACCTGGGTCCCCCTTGAAGCAAAATTGTTGTATCGTTGAGAATTGACAGTCACCTCCTGATGACCACCTGTAGCCTTCAGTCTTCTCAGATCATCAAACAGCATGCTGTTGTGATTGCATATTTCATTACTGAAGGAAATTTCCACTGTAGAATGAAGAGATCATTCCAGTCACAATCAACCTTTAAATTCCTGTGAAATGAAAAGTTCTACCCAGATTTTCATTAAAAAACCAAACAAACAAGCTGCAACCTCAATGGCAGTACTGGCTGGAAAGTAGCAGGTTCAAGGGCTACCCAAGTACGTAAAGAAGAAACACATACCTAGCCACAATGGAAAACAGTTCTACAAATTTAGATATAAATGGGAACATTTTCAGGCCAACTTCTGGTTCATTACGTTTCACGGCACAGATGAAACTGAAGACCTGAGTATGGGAGCCAAGTTAACAACAGTACAATATTTTCACTCCTCCTTCTCAGGGAAACAAATATGCTTAGACCTACATAAATGGTGATGACTTTGCCAAAGATATATGATATTCCATTAAAGCAAATTAATACTTCAGAAAAAATGTATGTGTTTATAAAAGTACTTTCCTACTGAGAATTTTCATTTACACGTCTTTCATCTTAGACATAATCTTTCTCCATCCTCTCTATCTATCCTGATTTAGGTGTGTTCTGGAGCTCCATATACAGTCTCATCTACCACCAAATTGCTTTATTGTTCTTGTTCATAAATTCTTGTTTGTGCATTTAGTTATTTTATGATTATTCATGTATTTTTCTACTTACGTCATTTAAATGCCACATTATTACAAATACAATCACTCAGAAAATTTGATGAAAAAATATTTATAAATAAAACACCACTAATCCTGTCACCATAATTAATTGCACTTAACTTATCCTTCTGGATGGCTCATTAAACAAATGAAATTGGATTTGCAACAGGTTCTAGATCTCAAGGAACCCTCTTTCTGAGTGGTTCTCACTACAGAAGTGCGTTAATAGTGTCCTGAAACACATTTGTGTTTTATCCATTTTACATTTAGTTTTTTCCATATTATCATAGGGCAGATAGGACTGTAAATGCCTATTCATGGGCTGCTCTCCTCTGCTAAGTGAAAGGTTAATAGAGAAAGATGGGCCTATGGGGGAAACCGTTACTGACACTCACCTCGGCAGCGGCTGAGCCTGTCTATCAGTCCAGTGATGGGCCCTGCATTGAGCTCTGGCCTCACAGGCTGGGGCATGCACAGCTGCGCTGACTCACTCCTGCAGGGGGAAGATTCAGTTCATCTCTATGGTGCCAGAGGAGCATTCAACTAAATAATGTTTGGTCACAACCTTATTCTGATATTGTAGTGAAATTCCATAATCAAGGGGTGGGATTGAGCTTTTCTTAGTACCCTTCCTTACTTTTCTTCTCTGTCGGCCTCTACCAGTTCTGTTTCTCAGAGGTCTCTCTTGCCTATGTACCTAATCCACCCACCTCAATATATTTATGATTTTGAAATCCTGCAGCAAATTCTGCATTGAAACCTGAAACTCATGCCTCCATGAACCACAGGAAACAGACAAACAACAAACAAACAAGACTAACTCCTGAAAAAGGGGGACAAGAAATCACATTCAGTAAAATATACCCACATGCACACAAGATTTAATATCTCATTAAATCATGACTTCATTTTTCTGTCTATTTCAGATATAAGTTGATTTCTCAATAGCATTCACGGTGCCCCAGTTTACACTGAAAACCAAACTTACCTTGTCAATATGTCTCCCAAATCCTGTAAAGAGAAAAAGAAAAGCATAGAGTTCTTCACAAACAGCTATTCTTCCTATTCAGTCATTAATTCCCCCTTTTTTCTCTAAGGGACAAGAATCTAAATTCTTGATGAACACAGAACCCAGTTGGTGAGTGAGGAGAGAGAAGGAAAAGGGCAGTCACTATGGAACCATCCAGGAGTGTCTGCAAAGTGGCCTTACCCAGGATTGGACACAGAGGGAATGTGCTCCAACTAAGGGTAATTGAAACTGAGGATTTCTAGACTGAAAATATTAGGAGCAGGTAAATTTTAGCTTTTCCCCAGATTTCCCCATAATGTCCAAGTTCTGCTAAAATTGGTATGTCTGTCAGTAAGTTGTTCCTTTTTGGGTTTTAGAAAAGTGTCATGAAGAGAATTTTTAAAAGGAATGTTCCCTGGGGGATCCTCTATTCCATAAAAGCTTTGTTGTTCCTAGTTAATATAGGAGTTCCTCTTTACTTCTTTTAATCCCATGTAGGAATTAGTCCTTACCTTAGACAATGGATAGAAGGAAATGAATTTTTGGAACCAAAGGTATAAGGGAGGCCAAAGATGTGGACTTGAGTTCTTAGAAATGATTTTGAAGCATGTCCTTGGTTTTTACCTGGAGCATCTCCACATCTGGTTTATGGCACATGTTCATCAGCTCTTCATATATTTCCCGTAGATGTTTCCTCTTTTGAATCATTGTGGCTTCATTTTTCTTGAGTTTCTGCAAAATCTTCTTGCCTTCCTTTCTCAGTCTCTCTACTTGTTGATTTTCTTCCTCATGGATATATGGATTCATCTGCGTATACGCAAATCTGATCATCACACTCCTAAGAGTCACGTAATACTGTAGGGACATGGGAATCCAAGATGACATAATGAGGCTGACTTTGATATCCTCCATCTAAACTTCATTCATTGTAACAATCAGCTATATACACCCTATACTCATATCCTCCACTTCTCAGAAACTATAAATTCACCCCTTTCCCATCTTTGTTTATTTCCACTCTTTATTAACTGTAAGACCCAAACCCATCCTTCTCTCAAACCATTTTCATGCACTTCATAAATGCCTGAGAAAAGAAAAGACTTTTAGAGTTATGTCTTTAATATAAATTTGTCACATCTGTAATGTTACATGCAAACATTTGAAATTTATGATTCTTAGTAAATTATATAGAATATTCTGATATCTTGTTACTAATTTAGTCTCTGGTTTTTAACCCAGAATGGAAGCCATCAGATAAGATATTCTTAAATTTTCTAACCAGGGCTTCAAACTAATTTTAACATTATAGCCCTTTCTCTGCCCGCAATGTCACTCTTACTGTCTAAGCACAAGCTCTTTTGTTGTCCTGCCAGTTTAAGGTCGTGACTCCTCATTCCATTGCATACTGCCTCCTAATAAGTAAAAACTCAGTATTTCTCCACCTCCCCAGTCTTTCTCTTGCTTCTTTTCTTCACCATCGTGGCATGTTCAAATCTCTCTTACTTGAACCAATGTCATACTTTAGCTACTCTTTGTTTCTCTACCGATCAGTTTTCACCATCACTGTCACACTTCTTAAATTGCTGTTCATACTTTTGTTTATGCCCTGTTGGACTCAATGTACTAAGCATTATATGAAACACCTGAGCTTCCAATTATATGCTCTTTAATTTATATAATCCCATACAGAAATCTCTCCCAGAAATATCCATGCATTTTTAACATCTACTTGTCCTTGAGAACTCAAAAGTATTTTGAACCTGAGAAACTTGCTGACCTCTTGAACCATAGCTGCTGACCTTCTCCAAATTCCTTTATGTATCTCTATTAGTTACTGTTAAATTAGGGTTTAGAAACCTTAAATAAGCCATGCAACCCTGTGTTGAAAAATCAGATTCTTTTTCTCATTGATAAACCGATTCCAGAATCTCATGACACATGATTTCAGGTCAAATTCTTAGTGGATAAATTTCCAGCATATATGTCTCAAGATGATTCTGAGAGAAAGAATCTCATACTTACATTCCATATTCTGATTATACTCCTTTCTTCATTTAGATTTCTCTTAATTTCTTGGTTCTTTTCCCATAAAGAATTCATTTGCTTTAAGAGCTTCTCCTGAAAAAGAGATATGAATTAGGCAGAAGAAGAGCAAATGGCAGAGATTTCAATGATTCAGTGATGAATAGAAGAAAGGGATGTTAGATAAATGTACTGTGGGGAGAGTGGAGCAATCACAGTGTTTCTGTGCTTAGTGCTCAGTAATCATCAGTTCTGAGAGATCTCATACAGTAATATCACAAAATGTACTGTAATCATTTGCCTAGGGAAACTAATAAGGATGTTACATAATGTGGCTAATTTCTGATAAGCACCTTGCCTTAGCATTTGGATCTATTGATGCTATTTCCCTATGCTTTCCAGTCTACTTCTATCCTTTGTGCTTAGAATTATTAAGTATGTTTCAATTACAGAGGTCTCTTAGTTCTCTTAGGTTTGGTAGCCAGAGATTGCTTCTGGAGTTGAAGGCTTTACAATGACTGACACAGTGCACTGCATAATCAGAAAATTAATAATTATTAATCACTATCCCACTGGAATAAAACTCCATGAACGCATTTTATTTATTTATTTTATTCAAAATTTTATCTTTTATGCCTAAACAGTAACTGCTTCATACTAGGCCATCATCATGACCCTCATTTTCCCAATAATCTTTGCAGTAGTATCCCTAGCTTTCAGAGTGCTCTCAGAGGCTCACTTACCCGGTAGTCCTCAGCCGCCCCTTCTATGGAAGAGTGTTTGTGAGTCTCATGCTCCTGAGACTTAGAGCAGGTCCAACAGAGCAGGTTCTTGTCCTCTTCACAGAAGATCATCTTGGTCTCCTTGTGTGTCCCACACAGATGCTCCTCTGAGCTCAGGAATTGACAGAGACTTGCTCGTCTGACATAGGACACCATATTCTTCAGGAGAATACTGGTTTTGAAGTGTGTCTGCTGAGAGCTTTCTTCCCTACATGTGGGGCATTTGGCAGGTGCTTCTGCTTCTTCCCAGGAAAGATAGAGACAGGGCCTGCAAAAGCTGTGCCCACAGCCTATGGTGATGGGGTCTACAAGGTAGTTCAGGCAGATGAGGCAGGTGAGTTCTTCCTGGAAGGCCTGTGGGATGTTTGAGTCCATTTTCCTGAGGGAAGAAGTTTAGATGAGGTTACTCTTGTGCCATGGAGAGATATAGACTGAGCCAAAATTTTGCTCAGGTTCTGACTGAATAATACCCTTTTGGCTTGAACAGAATAGGATTTATTTTGCATATGACACAAATGAAAAATGGAGGCACAAAGAGAGCTCTCACCTTCTGTGGGAAACTTTCTGAGGTTTTTTTTTTTTTTTTCCCTAATCAACATGCATCTACCTTGCCAACCCCTTTTCTCCTCCAGAAAAGAAATTGAGTTTTGGGGCCATATGACTTTTGTCAAAATTGCTTCACTTTCAAGGAGTTGACCCAAACTAAAGCTCCCCGGCATAAGTTCTATTGGTCTGAAAATCAATCATAATATTATATTTTCCATTGCTTTCAATATTCCTTTAAATTGTCACAATAATCCTATCATGAAGACTCCTCCAAAAATATGAGTGTTGGAGCCAGAACTCATACTTTTGACTAAAATTAGCAAGATACTGTGGTGGTAGTTTTTCCAAGATACACCAGGCACAAATATTCATTGTCTAAGCAACTATGGGAATTCAGTCAACAATGATTTTCTGGTTTGTTTATCCTTCCAGGGAATGTCTATCAATTTGAGGATGTAACAGTTGATACAAAAACATCCTTAGAAGAGGAATAATAAGTATTAAAAAAAAATAAATGCAGAAATGTGCAGAATGCTAATCTGTACGTTTTCTGTCCCTCATCCAAGATTCATTAAATGTCCTCCTTGCAACAGATTGACAAAAATTCATAAAATGTATGTCCAAGGCAGTCGGAAAACCACAATTTCTCCTATGGTGTCCTTTATCTCACACACAACCAACCATCCAAGAACAACTTTGGAATACACATGAGCGTTAATAGAAGTTGAACCAGGCTTTGTCCTCCTATCTTTGTCTCTATACACCCGCATTCAAACAGATCAAAAATTAAAGAGAAGAAGAACAAAATCTTCCACGTCCTATAAAACTATTTTCAAGCACCCTTTCACATTGTGAAAATATATAATTGTCATATAGTAATAACAATCGGCATCAGAAACCATATCATGCTTTTAAGAGAAGTGGGTTCTGGTTTCTACTCATGCAAATAAAGATGGCACTCTCACTTCTGATATGTTTTGTATGGTCACTTGTCTTCAGGCCCAATCATTTCCTGACTTCCTTAAACTTCATCAGAAAAAATGATGCTTCTGAAAAGGATATGTTGCCCATAGTCATAAATGATATGCCCAAAACTTTCAATGCATTTTCTACTTACATGTTGTATTATCTACTTACACACAATAGAATATACTCTCACTTATATATACATGTTTGCATGACTTAGAGTAACATTTGCTGTGTTAGAGTAGAATCTAACACATTTAAATGTAGAGAATAAAATACTCCCAACCTATTTTAGAACTATACGCAGTGTGAAATTACAAGATATCTGGCAACTAAAATCCATATGAACAAAGTAATAAGTAAAATAATAGAACAAAATCATATTAATAATCAGTAATCTTATTGATTCAAAAACTAAATAATAAGATAAGGTGGCAAAATAACTTGAATTCATAAATAGGTGAAAGGGTTGCAATTGTTTTTATAAATAGGCAAACAGATTAATTTCTTAGAATTAACCTCAGTTTGCTGATGGTTAAATTAACTTGAAGATTTTTACAGTTTGTTCTGGTTTGGGCTTTCCAAAGAAGAGCTTTAGAACTCCTGTCTTGTAAGTTTTGTACTCACCTAAGGAGTATGCAATCGTTTCACTAGTTCTTGCCTGTGAAGTACCACTATGGACTTCAGTTGAGGAATCACCTCCTCACAAGGTGTAGGAGTAGCTTTCAGAAGTTCCCACAGCTGCTGACTCCAAGTGCACTCTGTGTGTTCTGGAGAAGGTTTAGTTCGGCTCATCTGGTGTCCTTCTATTGAATCCCTGCAGACCACACCCTTTTCTTTCAAGTGCTTCCTTTCATGGTCTTCAGATAGGTTTTTTCTTTTTTCCCCAATAGGAAGGCCCTGGGAATCGAACCCTGGTCTCTGGCATGGCAGGCGAGATCTGCCACTAAGCCACAGAAGAAAGAATTGGTTTAACATCTTTGCTAATCCCCATTAACCCATAGAAACATCACCTCACCCAGACCTACTCACTTTTCAACAAATGAACTTCCAAATCCCAACATTGTACCTAAATATTCTTTGACCAAAGGACTTTCAGTTTTATCTTTAAAAGTTAGAAAAGAAAATGTCCTCATTTAATATCTTTAGAAAATTTCTTGTAAAATTTAGAAATATTTTGCCTAAGGTTAACTTTAATTTAATTATATGCTATCATATTGGAAGTGTATTTCGTTATTAATTTCTCCTTATATTTTAATGTAAACATTTAATTTACCAGTTTTTTTTTTTACTTTGATCACCAGTTCAGAGTGGAGATTTTCCCACCCCTCACACTCACATTAAGCCTCCCAGCAAGAGTAGGGCACAGGATTTCTGCTGGCACTTCCCAGCCAGGTTAAGGGGGTACAGGAGAAAAAGGCTGCGAAGCCCCAGCTCAGGAAACCCCTGGATCAGTGCACTGGAAGAGAGCTGTGCTCAGGTCATTTGGAACTTATTTCTGCTGGAGAAGGTGATGATGGTGTGGTTATGTCCCCTAACCCAATTAGTCCACTGCTTATGGGGTGGGGAGAGATGCCTCCTTGATCCTTGAGAAATTCCCCCTCCTAGTAACACTTGACCTCAGATGTCCTTCATGTGATCTGGGAAAGCCAAACTGGATTCTGGAGATGCAGTTCAGACCTCCCTACAAGCACTTAGAGCATGTCCTGTGTGTATGCCGAGACCCTTCGGGCCAGGGACAGTCTGAGCAGTGGGAGAGGTGGAGTGAGGCTCTGAGGAGCAAGAGGAACTGGCTACAGGTGAAAAGGGAAGGAGGGAGCCCCAGTTTCCAGATGCCTCCTTTTTGCTTGTGAGAAATTGAGTTCAGTATCAAAGAGTTTTCCATTCTTTGCCCAATTCCTCTGAGATCTTGCAGTTTCTCTGGATTAGGACTTCCAGGTATAGGTCAAGAACACAGTCGAGATTTGGGGCAGAGGGCAGGGACTTAGCAGGTATGGAGTCTCTATGGGTTGGGCTCTAGCTGGGTGGGTATTGGCTACATTGGATTGGCATGGGGCTTAGTGGGGAATACCTTTAGAGCCTGTAAATCCCAGAAATCTGACCCTTTAGCTCTAATGTATGGAGCCAAATTGGGAAAGAGTGGGTCAAGAGAATTCTGAAAGGTAGTTAAGAGGGAGACAACTTGAAGGGAGGCACGTTTTCTATTGAGGTCACTGGACAGAACATCATCTCTTCTTAGCTTCAGAAATAAGCAGAGGCTGTACTGGGAGGGTGAAAGTGTTGTCCTGGACCCCTTCCAGACAAGCCCAGCCCATCCCCACAGGCACAGAGTCTGCATGGTTTCCTGCCTCCAAGGCCTCTCCCAAATTTCCTGATGAAAACAGGTATTACTTAGGCTTTTTGCCTAGTTTTGTTTTGTTCTAATACCTCCAAGGGCTTTTTCATTCTACCTATTTCTTAACCAACTTTCAGAGCACTTTCCTTTTCTAAGAAAAGCACAGAAATATGTATTTATTGATAGAATATCCTGCTATTTGAAACCATCAATAAAGATTCTCCAGGATGGTGAGATTAAAGTGATTTCATTTTTCTCTTGCTTTTCTGTATTTTACAAAATATCAGTGTATAAAATGTGATGCTTGTGTCAGCAGAAAAAAAATTTACAAACACATGTATCCATGTGCCATCAATTTGGAGGAAAAGGGATGGCTGAACCTCATACTGTTCAAAGTCCTTTGGACAAACTTCTGCTCCTGCATGGAACTATCAAGACTACTAACTTCATAGAAAAAAATCTACACAAAAAACTCAATTCAAATGGTTCTGTGAGGCCTACCCAAGTGAGGTGAAAAGTTGCTTTCCTTTGAATTCTTTGCTGGTATCTACTGCCAGCAGGGAGCTGAAAATATGGTGGGGCTGTTTGACAACCATGTTCTTATCAGACCGTGATCAAGAATAATTTTTGATTAACCTGGGAATTTGACACTCTGAAACCCAGCTCTGATGAAAGCTCTGGGAAAACAAGGAGTGAGGTGTGAGGGGAGGAGGGAATAAGAACGGACAGTATCAGAATAATCTGGTTTATAAATCTGTTTTCTCACCACCAGCTTTTGCTTTTCAACCAGAACCCCGAGGTCATAGTTTGAGGGGCCTCACATTAAGGAATGTCCCGCCCTCAGCCCCAACTCCGCAAGAGCAGTCACAGTGAAGTCTGTATTCCCACCACGCAGGCAGGCAGAGAAAAGGGCACCCCCTCTGCAGCCTAGGAAAATTCCCTTTCAGTCCCTTCTGGGAACCTTTCACATTAATATCCAAGCTGACTCTGCCCACATGATTTCCTCTTTGGCAGAGACTGGCCTCTCTGGAATCAAGGTATCATTCTCTGGATGCTTTAGTTTGGGCATTTTTATGGCCTTTAAACTGTAAACTTGTGACTTAATAATTCCCCTTTAGAAAAACCAATCCATTTTTGGTATATTACATTCCAGTAGCTTTAGCAAACTCAAACAGGAAGTAAAAACTCTTCATATTGATGATATTAGATACTACACTGAACAAAAGAAATAAGAATTGTATTTACTCAAGAAATTAAGCACTTCTGTTAAGAGATGGGGGAAAAAGAGCGGTACACAAAACAAGAACAGGTAGACTGAAAAAGCCTTTTGTAAAGGTGGCAGATATGAGTCAACTTTCTAGACCATTTCGTCTTCAGTTGAGCAACATGACTTTTATAAATTATTCTATTCAGGAGCCCTGTAGTCCATTCGATGTGACTAACCATGTATCATCCAAAAGCAACCTCAGGTTAATCTAAAAACTAAAATCGATGGTGATCAATATGGTGGGACCCAACTCACCTCCATCCGAAAGAGGAGAAGAAGGATATTGCGAATGTTGCTTGCAGAGAGATGAAGATTTCAAAGCAATAAATGTGACATTATATATAGGTGGTTGATATTTCTAAAACTATACTATTTCTAAAATTATACTATTTGCTATTTCCATTTCAGCTTATGTTTATTGTGATTTACAGTTTGATAATTATAAGTAGTAATTCTTTTTTATGGAAAATATCTTCAATTTTGAAAACTCAAAGGAGGGAATATGTATGCTGAAAAATTGTTTTTATTCATTTACTCATTGAATATATATTGAGCACCTATTACATAGCAGTCACTGCTCTGGGTGAACAGTCCTGAAGAAAGGAGTCCAATTCTCTCTCCTTCTCAAGATTATCCTCTATGGAGTGAAGTGAAGTGAGAAGGAAGACAGGCAACCACAGGATGAAAACATAATAAAGTATATATAAAGAACTTTAGATATGCTATGAAAGAAGTATATATGGAGAATATTAGATATGTCATGAAAAAGCATAAAGCAAGAATGGGGGTGTTGCTATTTTAGACTAGACAACGGCTACCTATTGGAGAGTGGGGACCTGAATGAAGGGAGGTAATGGGACTTGTGGCTTCCTGGGGGAGCAGCATTCCAGGCAGAGGGAACAGCCAGCACAGAAGTCCTGAGTTAAAGTGATTGATGGAATCTAAAATCTGATGAGGGTGGCCTGCTCTAAGCAGTAGCAGAATTGATGAGATGTGGTCAGATTGTGGATATATTATAAGGTCAGGTTAAGAGGATTTGCCAGAGGGATTTATGTGGGGAATGGCAGAAGATGATGAGCGGGGGGTACAACTAATATCTGGGGCCTGAGCAATTCAAAAATGGGTTTGCAATTTACTCAAGGGAAGAGAATAGCAAATGGAGCAAATTCTCTGAGGGTGTAGAAAGAGAAATACTATATGGGAAGGTATATGAGATCAGGAGAAAACTTTGAAGATGGGAAGAGTTAGTCTGTAAGCTGTTGGAAAGAGCCCAGTTCAGGCTGGCTGGGGTGAATCCCGACTCCCTGTCTGTGGGACCTTGGACAGTGTTTTGCACGTAGTACATGGTTAATAAATGTTAGCTGCTGTTTTTATTATTCTTTGAATTATCAGTTTTTTAAGTAATAGAGATTTATTTTGGTGTTTATTTTAGTTTTGGTGGAATATGGTGAGAAGTTTAAGGAGAAAGAATACTACTTTAACACACCTAATTCATTAACTCTCATTGAAATTTCTTTGTTTTAGGCCTTTGGGTCAGTTTTTTTGTGTTTTATTTATATAATAAAGGAAAATAAAGACAGCGGTTAAATATTGTTTTAATCAGTAGCTAAATATCTCAGAAATATTTCCCTCTCCTGGAAACCACTTTGCAAAATGAGATTATTTATCTGTCATCAAGGTTGATATTTTAAAATAGTTTTTAGTTTTTCATTAATATGTATATTCTTAGTCAGAATTGATAAAATATTCTTTTGTTTAAAAAAAAATTACAGTTTAAAATCTGACTGGGAATGCCAGTTGGAAGCAGGAGGCTCCGATTTCCACCACAAATGAACTCCCCAAACCCCGCCCCGCTGGTGGTCAGGGGGAAGGTGGTGCTGGGAAGCTCAGCTGCCCTGTGGCCTCCAGGGCTGCACAAACCTTCGGGAGGACGAGGCCCTGTGGCTTCCCCAGGGCGGCAGAACGTGACATGGGGGTGGCGCCTGGCCTCCAAGGACAGTGACAACAGGGCAGTACACATTTGCCACAATTCTGCCTAAGGGCGAAGGTGGTGAAAGTACCACCGCAGAGCCCAGTTGCAGCTAATGGGCTCCCCTGGAAGGGGCAGCGGTGGCTACAGAAGTTCAAGACAGGGCCAAGGGCGGGATGGCGCAGGCAGGATGGGCACATGTTCTGGCAGAAGTTTTAAGGCAGCAGCTGGTGCTGCTGGGGAGTTTGCTGTGGACCTGAGTTCCACCCAGAACCAGCCGAGTGTCCTTGACTTCCTCCTCCTGTGTGGGGGGCCAAGTGAGGGGCAGGCCCTAGGGCTCTTCTTGCTCCCTGAATGCCAGGGTTTAGGTGGTGGTGCTGGTGGGCTTGTCTCGTTTGTGAACTGCCAGGATGTGCTATGCCAGAAAGAGTCAGCTTTTCAAAAAAGAGAATTTATTAAGTTGCGTCTTTACAGTTCTAAGGCCACGGAAATGTCCAAATTAAAGCAAGACCATAGAAATGTCCAATCGAAGGTATCCCAGGAAAAACACCTCCATTCAAGAAGGTTGATGAAGTTCAGGGTTTCTCTATCTCACTGGAAAGGCACATGGCAAAGAAGGCAACATTTACCAGCTTTCTCTCCATGCTTTTTGTTTCATGAAGTCCCCCTGGGGGCATTTTCCTTCTTCATTTCCAAAAATCTCTGGCTGGATGTGTTCTGTGGTTCTCAAGATCTGAAGCTTTTTACTTCCTGCTTTAAAGGATTCCAGTAAACCAATCAAAACCCACCTGGGATGGGTAGAGTCACATCTCCTTCTGATCAAAGTTAACACCCAAAATTGCGGGTCACATCTCCATGGGGATAATCTAATCAAATTTCCAAACTGCAGTGCTGAATAGGGAGTAAGAGAAAAGGATACCTCTGCAAGATGGAACCAGGATAAAAACATGGCTTTCCTGGGGCACAGAATCCTTTCAAATCGGCACAGAGGGTATGGGGTGGGGCAGTTAGAGAACCCAGACTCTCCCACAGAGAGGTCACAGTAAGCCATCGTCCCTTCCTACCAATTGCCAGACTTCTGGGAAAGACAATCAGCTTTTCTCCTTCACTCACAAGATTTTGCCATATGTGACAACCGACTATACCTTATTTCCTCAATATTTAAAAAAAAAATATTCTTACATTTTTATGAAAATATACTTATTTATAAAAGAAAAATTTGTGTAATCACACAAATAAAAAATGCACTTGTCTTTTACAAAAGAAATTGAAAACCTTACAGAATTTAAAATTAATGAAATAATCATGTCCAAGAAAAAATATCTGACCCACTTACAAAAACACATTTAAAAAATAAGTTTCTCAAAGAGAAGAATGGTCAGTAAAAAAACATTTTTCCACATATTCTTAAAAATGCATAACTATACATATTTTTAAAACATTGTTCAAATATAAGACAGTGCTAAAAAAAACCACAACTTCTATCCCCCAGTGATGAATCTTATTTTATATTTTCTTAAAAATGTATACCCACCCAATCAAGCCAACTCAGGTATTTGCCTTCTCATTAGCAATAAATATACAAGTAAATAAGATTCACTTTTAAAATACTAAGAGCACTAGTAGAAATAACAAAATCAGCAATAAAAATCATTTTTCTTTACATTAAAGATTATTTTAACAACTATCTAAAAAACAAATAGTAGGAGACTTCTGCTAATGGTTGAAAGATGCAATAAAAAGAAAAGATTTACTCTCCCACATGAAACAAACTAAAAAACAGACAGAACATATGAAAGAACAGTTAACAAGAGACTGAACATCAAGTAATGAAGGGTGAGGTGATACCCATGATTCAGAAGCTTATTGCCTTAGGTGTTGCCAGGCTTCAGCCCAGGAATGGGGGCCCCAGTCCTTCTCTGGCTAACTCCTTGAGTTGAGGAAAACAAGTTGAGAGTCAGAGGAAACTGAGACATAAGAATTGGCAGGATGGAGCATTTGGAAGTGGAGAGCTGCCCAGAGACCAGAATAGGGACCTCCTGAGTATGCAGCTGAGTCTGATTAGTGCATGTGAGGAAGCTACTTGAGGATGGGAAAGAAACACACCAAATAGTTACAGGTGTCTGTCCCTGGCACTAACACAGGGCAGTGACTAGGTCTGTCTCATCAGCCAGACTGCATCCTTCACAGAGACTGGGTAGAGCACACAGAAAGGGCGTGTCGCAAGAGTGAGGAATAATTACCCTTTCGTTGAGTTTTGTACAAGCTCTGGATAACAAAAGAAGATCCAAACGATCAAACTGTCCCCAAATAACAGTGTTCCTAAGTAGTACTCAAGAGTATTCAGAGAAAAACAAAAACAACTTGCAAACACACACAAAAGTAAAATTCACTATTCCTGGAATCCAATAAAAATTACCAGTCATGCGAGAAATCAGAAAAATAATATCCATGAGGAAGAGAAACAATGAAAATTGAACCAAACCTGACACAGGTGTTGGAATTAGCAGACAAAGACATTAAACATGTAAAGTAACTTCACGACATATATTCAGAAAGAAAAGTAGACCCTTGGATGATATAAAACCACCTAAATTGAAATTGTAGAGATGAAATCTAAAATGTGTGAAATGAAAACTTCTTTGGATGGGTTTAATGACAGATTAGCTATTGGAGAAGATTAGATTAGCAATCTTGAAGACGTAAACTTAGATATTATAAAACACACAAAGAAGAGAGAACTTTTAAAAATGATTCAAGTACCTGTGAGTTGTAGGGCATCAACAGCCTAATGTAGACAATTGGAATCTCCTAAACTAAGAACAAGATGGTAAGGACAGAAAAACATGTAAACTAGAAGTGACTTCAAGTTTCTATACTGGATAAGAATGATAAAATCACAGATCCAAGAAGCTCAATGAATTCCAAAACAGAAAACATGAAGAAAACTAGACTAAAGTGTATCATAATCAATTGTTCTATATCAGTGAAAAAGAGAAAAGCAACCTGGAACAAAAAGACATGTTTTTTTCAGAGGGAAATGATTAAAAAGTCAACATATTTCTTGTCAGAATTGATGAAAGTGAGAAGAGAAAAGAAAAAACTATCAAACTAAAATTCTGTACCCAAGGAAAATCTTTGAAAAGCAGAGGCAAATACATTTTTCCAATATGCAAAAGCTGAAAAATTCATCTCCTGCAGCCCAACATGGAAAAAATGAAGAGCTTTAAAAATTGTACTTACATAGTAAAATAATGATTTTTTGTTACCATATAAAACTTTTTCAATTGTTTATTTAAACAAAGATCATAACATAGTGAAGGATTTTTATAATATATGTAAATGTAAAATTTATGACGAAAATAGCACAAAGGTTGGGAGGAGAGAAATGGAACCATACTATTGTAAGTTTCTTATAATATATGTATATATATCATATATGGTATAATATCACTGGTAGGTAGAGTGTAAGTTAAGATGTATGTTGTAAACCCTTAAGAAACCAATAAAATAAGAAAAAAAGGAGTTATAAATAATCAGTCAACAAAGAGACAAAATAGAATCATAAACAATATTAAATTATTATATAAAAAACACAAACTGTGATGAAAGAAAAGATGTGAAAACCAAATGCATAGCAAGATATACACTTGATACTAATCATATCAATAATTACATGTAACATGAATGGTGGAAACACCCCAATTAAAGACAAATTTTTAGATTGAATAAGAAAGCAAGATACAATTATTTACTGTCTACAACAAATACACTTTAAATGTAAGTCTCAAATGGGTGAAAAGTGAAAGGATGGAAAATAAAAGAACGTTGCTAACATGAACTTCTGGCATCCTGCTCACTGTGCCAAAGAGACAGTCAGAAAGAGACACCTATCATCACCTCCAGGGCAGGGGGCTCAATGCATGGAGGGTAGCAAGGAACATAACAATGCCTGCCACATAGAAAAGCAGTTCAAGGCTCCCAACCCAGTCCACGGTTTGTAAGTGTCACGTGTGTCAGCAAAAGCACAACTCACAGACATGGGAGAGAAAAACGTTTACTCACATAGAGGAAGAACCCAGCAAGGTTAGCTTCAACAGTGGACATTAGTCCTCCATGGTCAATGGATTCTGATCTGCAGCTGATATGGGGAGATGTCTACAGATATTTCTTGTGTAGTAGTAGAAGGATACCACTCCCTTCCAGCCAGGGCAGATAACAGCAGGCATGAGCCAGGTGCCATAAAATGAATACTTTAGCCAAACTGTCTCTGGAAGCAAATGTTTACATATGCTTAGGGCAAAAGGGGTCAGAATGCCCCCCTCTGATAGGGGATATGTTTTATTTCAAGTCATCCCCAAGAAGGGAGTCAGTCTTCATTCATCAACCCATTATAGGAGCCAGCCTAACACAGGACAGACAGACGGCTTATACATAGATCACAGGGAAAGGTGGCAGGCTGTGCTTGGAAGGTCCCCTACCACATTAATACTATCCTAAGAAAAGCTAGAGTAGAATAGTAGTAGATAAAGTAGATTTCAGAGCAAAGAATATTATCTGGTATAAAGAAGATCATTTCATACTGATAAAGGGATCAATTTATCAAGAGGACATAACGATCCTAAACATTTATGTACCTAATCTCAGAGCTTCAAAATATATACAGCTAATATTGATAGGAGTATGCAATGAGATGTCGAACAATCCACAATTCTGGTCAAACATTTCAATACCCCTCTCAATAATCAATAGATCAATTACAGAAAATCAGTGAGAATATAGAAGAATGGACATTACTATCAACCACCTTGACCTAACGGACATTAAAAGAACATTTCTCCCAATAGTAGTGGATGACTACAAAAAAAAAAGAAGTTAAAAGCTGGAGGACTAAGACAACCTAGTGTTAAGGCTTGTTATAAAGCTATAATAATCAAAACAATGTGGTATTAGTATAAATAAAGACAGATAAATAGTACCGAGTAGACAGTTCAGAAATAGACCCACATACTCTGGGCAACTGCATTTTGAGAGTCAGTTCATGGGAGAAAGGGTGACCTTTTCAACAAATAGCCCTGGAATACCTGGATATAAAAATGAGCTTCAATGTACACCACACAGTGTATGTGAAAAGTAACTTGAAATGGATTACAAACCAGCATTTCAAAGCTAAACTCATTAAACTTCTAGAAGGAAACGTTGCAATATTAGATTAGTAATTGTGGAAGACACCCCTTGACCAACTGCAGGTGTAACCAGGCCTGGATACAACCAATGTGCTGATGATTTAATAAACCAGGCTTCTGGGTTATTGGCCAGTCATGAAATGTCCTTACAGCAATGGCTAGACCATTGCTTGCTTGACGACCAGACCCCTGGGCAGTCATCACCTGGCCAAGGTGACACCTGAACCCAACCATAACAGTCCACTCCTTGTCAACTTGGCAGCTGTTCCCATCACCCTAAACAATACTTAATCTCTAAATAGAGCACAAGAACAAACATATTTTTCACCTAACAATACTCAACTGTCTTGGATACAACTGGAAATGTACTAAATGTCACCAGAATAGGTGTAAATTCTTGGGTAATGTTTACTCTTAAACTTGATATTTTCTTTTTCATTCTAGCTAAAGTTTTGTCAATTTTATCGATAGAATCATTTCAAAGAACCCAAGTTTTGATTTCATCGGTTCTATTTTTTTCTCTATTTCCATAAATTTTCCTCTCATCACTGTCTTTCCTGCATCCCATAAGTTTTGGTATGCTTTATTTTCACTCATCTGAAGATATTTCCTAATTTCTCTTGTGATTTCTTTTTTGACTCATTGCTTATTTAATTTTCAATTTGTAATTCTCTCTCTTATTAAATTCTACCTTCATTCCATTGTAAAAGACACGTTGTAGGATTTATTTTTTGTAATTTATTAAGTTTTCTTTTGTGACCAAATTCATATGATCTATACTGAAAAATGATCCATGTGCACTAGTAAATAATGTATATTTTGTTGCTGTTGAGTGAAGTAATCTATGCATGTCTGACAGGTCTACTTGGTTTTGAATATCATTCAAGTATTCTATGTCCTTATTGATCTTCTGTTTAGATATTCTACCCATTAGTGAAAGTGGTGTTTGAAGAGTTTTGTTTCTCCATTCAAATCTGTCAATATTTGTTTCCTTTACTTTAGGAATCTGCCTGTGTGCCCATTTTTATAAATGTTCATAAATTTAATTTCTTCTTGTTGAATTGACCCTTTTGTTAGTATAGCATGGCATTCTTTGTCCCTCCTAACAGTTTTTGGCCCAAAGTCTGTTATACCATCTTTTCATTTTCAACCTGCTTGTGTCTTTGAATTTAAGGTGAGTGTCTTGTAAACATCATAAAAGAGATCATGCTTTTTTATCCCTTCTGCCAATATCTACTTTTTTTATTGGAAATTTAAATCCATTTATATTTAACTTAACCCATTTACATTAAAATTAACTGACACAGGACTCTTTTCTTCTATTTGGCTATTTAGTCTTTGTCAGTCTTACACCATTGTTGTCCTTCAATTCCTCCATTAATGCTTACCTTCATATTTTTTTTGTAATGTACCATTTTGCATCCATTCTCATTTCTGGTATATATATTTTCAGATTTTTTGAGGTTACCATTGAACTTAATGTAACATCCTAAATCCTTAACAACCACATTTGAATTTTACACCTACTTAACTTCAATAATATACACATTCATTTTTCCTAAACCCCTATCCTCCACCTTTTTATTGTACTTTTTACAAATTATATCTTTATACATTGTATGTCTCAAACCATAGATTTTTTACTTGTTATCCATTTACATTTTATAACCTGTAGAAAGTAAAAGGTGAAGTTTCATACCAATAATTACATTGCACTAGTACTGGCATGTATGTTTACCCATATGATTATCTTTACCAGAGGTCTTTATTTCTTTACACCAATTTGATGCACTCTCAAGAATCCTTGCCTTTTAGTCTAAAGATCTCCCTTTAGCATGCTTGAAGGGCAGGACTCAGGGTAATGAACTACCTCAGCGTTTGTTTATCTGGGTATGCACGTAATCTTTCTCTCTCATTTTTAAATGGTAGTCTTGCCAGATATAAAAGTTTTGGTAAGCATTTGTTTTCTTTTGGGACTTTAAGTATTTTGTCATACTACCTTCTTACCTTCCTAGTTTCTGATAAGAAATCAACACTTAATGTTATTGGAATGCCCTTGTACATAATACATTTCTTTTCTCTTGCAGCTGCCAGAATTTTCTCCTTGTTCTTAGTGTTTGATAGTTTGACTAATATGTGTCTGGGCATGGTTCTCTTCTTTATCCTGTTTATTTCTCTTTGGGATTCCAGAAAGTACATATTTGTATCTTTTATTAAATTTGGGAAGTTTTATTCTATTAAATCTTTAAATATCCCTCTGCCCCTCTTTGTTTTTTTTCTTATCCTAATCATATGTATACTGGTATGTTTCATGGTATCCCACAGGTCACTTATATTTTGTTCACTTCTTAAAATTCTTTTTTTTTTCTGTTCCTGGGTGTGAATCATTTCAAGTTATGTGGTCTCCAAGATCACTGATTCTTCTTTCAGTTCAATCTGCTGTTCAACTTCTCTAGGGGATTTTTCATTTCAGTAAGTGTTCTTTATTTCCGGTATTTCTGTTCAGTCCTATTTTAAAGTTTCCATCTCTTTGAGATTCTCGTATTGTTCATTTATTGTTTTCCTGGTATCCTTTCGTTCTTTATGTTTGCTTTCTTTATCTACTTAATTGTATTGGGACCATGTTTTAAAAGTCTTCATCTGGTATTACCAAAGTCCAGTATAATTTATAGACAGTTTCTGGATTTTTATCTTGCTCCTTTGAGTGTGCCATAATATCCATTTCTTTGTTGTCTTGTATTCTTTTTTTTGCACACTGTATATTTTAATATTTTAAGGTGTTAACACTGGGGTTTAGTCCCTGAGAAGTCTGTTCCTTAAATTTGTATCAGCTAGTCATATGACCAAGGTTTCCCTGAGTATCAGGAATTAGTAATAACAGACAAACGAATGCAAAAACAAACAAACAAACTACCTTTCACGGTTTTGCAAATTGCTCTGCATTGGATAGTGTCCTCTTTCAGAGTTTAGTCCTCCTATCAATAAGATCAGCCCAGGGGGTGTGTGGGTGGTTCAGGAGTAGAATGCTCACTTGCCATGAGGGAGACCCTGGTTAGATTCCTGACCCATCCACGCCGCCACCCGCCACCACCCACCCTCCCCCAAAAAACTCATCCCAAACTGAATGTCAAATGCAGGGTCCTGTCCCTCTTGTTTGTGTCCTGCCATGGGTTTATATCTGCAAGTGACCTTAGAATCCCACTCTTCATAGGAATTCAGATGCCTCCCCTACTCATATGAAATAAACTTTCCATTACCACTCCCTGGAGCTCTATTCTAGACTTACAACAGGTAATCCTTGCCTCAGGTTGCTTTGATTTAATTGTTCCTTATAGTATTTCAACTGTCTGTAAGCTGCTTCTGCTTCCAAGGCAAGTTCTGGGAGGGTGAGCCCCTGGTGAGTTCCCTGATTCTCTTTCTCTGTCTGCCACAGGATAGGTTGGCATTGGCGTGGAGGAAACACACTATGCTTGTAGGGGTGTCTCTTCTCCCTCCTCACAGGGCCAGGGACCCACAAAGGGGGGTGCAGTCAGCTCTATACCATGCCAAGGTGGGGGTGGGGGGATGGGCCAGCACCACTACCAGGAGATTCTTCTACTGATTTCTGAATCTGTGTTTTCTTTACTCAGCCCTCACCCAGTTACTGTAACTCCTTAATTGTTTCCTGAGCTTTGAGGAAGATGGCTCTGCCAGTTTTTTACATATGTTTAAAGATTCTGCGTGGGAGCAACACCCTGGACCATCTTACACCACTGTTTGGTCCACTGGCAGCCCTTTGGGTTCTTGGCTATTTTCTAATGGGATAGCTTTTGTTGTTGATTGTCTATTTTTGAGAGTTCCTTATATATTTGAGATGCAAGCTTCTTCATGGATATGTGGTGTGCCAATCTTTTCTACCAATCTGTAATTTTCCTTCACATTTTATTTATACCGTCTTCCCCAGAGCCAAAGTTTCAAATTTTGTTAAAGTCCAACTTTATCAGTTTTCATCTTTACAAGTCACTTCTTCTTTACTAATCAAACTTGGACATAGTCCATGTCTTGAATATTTTTCTCCTTTTTTTTTTCTAGGATTTTTATGGTTCTTCATTTTACATACAAGTCTATGAATCATTTGAGTTAATTTTTATGATATGAGATTTATGCTGCAGTTTATGTGCCTTTGTATATTCAGCTGCGCTAGCATCATTTGTTGAAAAGGCTATCACTCCTCCTTTTAATTACTTTTGCATCTTTGTTAAAAATCAGGTGTGTGGGACCATTACTTTTTAATAAAATGAAAATATTATATTTCCAAGTTATTGATATTAAAATTTTAAAGGGCATACTTCTGAAAAGAGAATAAAAATACCTTCATAGCGCTAACCAGTCAATATGCATAGTACTGATTTCTTTAAATATATTAAGATACAAAACTTTTCAAGCCATTATGAAGATTCAAGATTATGAATGATACAGACTATTATTTATTGTTATGACAAATAGCTTTATTCTGCATACTACAGAGAATTCAGAAAGACCCATTTTATCCTTGAATGAGCAGAAGATTCAACCTTTAATTGAGCAAATCCAGTTGATGTATTACTGCCACCTTTGAAAGTATTCTCCCATTATAGGATGTTATAAAAAACCATAAGATATAATGGAAAGGTGAGGTGTTAGCACAAAAAGGTGTTAGGTAAACCAAAAGTGTCAAAAAGATCAGTAAAAGGAATGAAGTTCTGAAACATGCTACTACATGGATGAACCTTGAAAACACTATGCTGAGCAGAATAACATGACACAAAAGGCCTAATATTGCATTATTTCACACATGAAGTACCTAGAATAAGCAAATTTAGAGATAGAAAGTAGAGCGACCTGAAGGGAGGGAAGAATGGGTTGTTATTACTGAGCAGATATTAAAATATCCATTTTCTGTTTGAGCTGTTGAAAAATTTTGGAATAAGTGGTGGTTGTAGTAATGCAACTTTGTGAATATAATTAATGCTACTGAATGGCAAATTTAAAAATGGTTAAAGTATGAAATTTATGAAATGTATGTGACCGAATAAAATTAAAGTTAGAAAAACAATGAGGGCACTCATTTCCTGCTTCCCATTTTCATAAATATGGTGCAACTTTAAGAGGCATTTTTCCTTTCTCAAAACAATCATAAAGGAATTGCAGTTGTGTACTATACTTTATATGATTTAATTTGTGAAATTAATTTGTCACATATAGTAATAATTCTAATTGCAGTTAAATAAACAAACCTGGCATGTTTTTTTCTGTGAAACCTAAAAGGTAAAGTATATAGAAAAACTCTCAGTGTTAAAAATGTTCAGTTTAATCTTTATGAACAAATGTGAACGAATTTGTACTTAAGATAATTTATTTTAAGAATTTGAATCCCCATGGCAGTCTGTTTTTTAGACCAGTGCTTCTCCAATTTAACATAAATTTAGGCGACCTGTGTATCTTGTCAAAATGCAGATTCTTAAACAAAATATCTAAGCAGTGTCTGAAACTGGATGTTCCCAGGTGAGGCTACTGCTGCTGGCCTTTGACTACACTTTGAGTAACCTGGTGTTAGATTAGCAGTTTGCAGCCCTAGCTTCACATTCACCAGGGGAGCTATATTAATAACTTAATTCTAGTCCAATTAAATCTAGTCCCAGGTGTTTACATTTTTAAAGCTCCCAGGTGATTCTAATGTCCAGTCATTACATTCCAAACCTAAGAAATATAAAGTTAAAAACTACTATTGTACTCTCTCTCTTTCTTAGAAACCTTAGATGAATGTCAAAGTTGGGACAGAGATAAATTCAATTTAAAAAATATTCAAATAAATAATCTAATCAAAGCCAGATTACCCTGGTAGATATTTGTATGCATCTGACCCAGTGATGTTTAAGGTCAATCTCCTCAGACCATGTGATGGTTAAGTTCATGTGTCAACTTGGCTAGGCTATGGTGTCTAGTTGTTTGGTCAAGTAAGCACTGGTCTGATGGTTACTGTGACAACATCAGCTGTTCAGTGCACCTATGTCTGATTTTATTTACAATCCACAGAGGAGACTGCCTTGAGCAGTGAAAGAAGTCTCAGCCAATCAACTGAAAGCCGTGAAGGGAGACCTGATGATTGCAGCAGTGAGAAAGAAGAAACTCCATCTCCACCTCATCTAGCCAGCTGCTCCTGGGAACCTTCATCAGAGGTCCTGGCTCGCTGCCAGCCCTATGGAATTTGGTCTTGCCAATCCCTGCAGTCATATGACATTATCAACCAGGACAAAGGCTAGTGTGGAAGCAGGTGACTTAGCCAAAGGGAGATGGAACTGAGGCAGCACACACAAAATCGTGATATTTATAACTCTGTTCCTGATTTTTATTTGGTAGTTAATAACAAAATACTTGTGAAATGCCCACACTTTAGGGAAAAAAAGTTCATAAACACCTGTGTTTCTTTCTCATTTAACATATAAAATAGTCCTTTAACTCTAACCAGTGTGTGCCCTCCCTTCTCACCCTCTCCCTCAGGTCAGGGGCACAACTGTCCTGTAAGGGTTGTTTCATCCTCTTGCTTAGTGTAGTTTACATTTTGTACTTGTAACACTCAATAATGTATTGCTCATTATCGCAGGTTTTGAAACTTATACAAATATTGTTTTGTGAATATTCTTTTGATCTGTTAAAATTTTAACACTGTGTTTCTGAGATGCCTCTAAATAATATATATACAGCTACACAGTTTATACATTTTCACTATACTGCATATGCTTTCAGAAGAATATCATTCAATTTTATTTACCAATTCTACCACTGGTAAAATTGAGGTTAGTTCCAGGATTTAAAATTGGTATATTTGTGGTTAATCTGAAATTGATTTTGTGGGTGATGATATAAATATCACAGTATATTCCTTAAGAAATCAATTCTTCTTACATCCATTTGCAATGCTGGTCTGCTTAGTCTTGCATGAATCGGAATGCACACCTTAGGCATGTCTTTGAGTTTCCTTTTGATTTCTTTGGTCTTTGTCTCCATTTCTGAACCAACGGTCCTCTTTTTGTTACAGTGTCCTGAGACGCATCTGCTGCTGCTATCTGGGGATACGTATTTGCTGTTTTGATCCACACACCACAATGCTCTAACCTGCTGACATCCATATTAAGAAAAATGTTTACACATACATGAGACACATTAAGATTGTCTCATCATATGATGGCATTCCACAGGGTTGAAATACATACAAAATAATCGGAAACTCTCTGTAATGTCTTCAGCAGATAATGGTCTTGAAAGCAAATAAAATGCAAATAAAATGCATTAAATTTACGCACATTGCTGTACATTTTTATTATTGTCTGTTTCCTATATTTTCCAATTTGTAGGAAGGTTTTCCCCTATTGTAATAGGAATCATGCCCAAAATGGATAAACAGTCCATGAAAACAGTCTATTATCCAAACCTTTTGTCTTCTTTTCTGATCCCCCCCATTTTAATATCTCAGTTTCTCCCATTGTATTTTCCCATCATTAAGAAATAATAAACACTGTTGAATCAAATTGTTTTGAGTGAAACATTTCCAGGTGTAAGAAATTTACTGTGCATTTGGATATTGGAATTAGCTCAATCTAGGCCTTCAGAACGTTTCGCATTCATCATATTGACCTGGAAGTATTGTTAAACCACAGATTTCAAGCCCAAGCACTCAATTTTGATTGAGTCATGGGTGTGACCAGAGAATTTGCCTGTCTATCAAGGGTAAGGTGATGCAGATGCTGCTGGACCTAGAACCATACTTTGAGGACCATTGGCTTAAGTAATTTTTCTAATTCCTTATTATCAGCAGCATTTCCTATACCATCGTTTCAGCCAATATTTTGTCTTTCTTTCAATGGGTTATAGCATTTCTAATTAATGAATATTGCCAACTGTTAATGAGAAACCTTTGAATCCAGATGTGTTTCACAACTATCTTCAGAAATGTAATTCCATGAGGATCCTGTATGTAACAGAGCACAATAGCAGGGATTAGACAGCAGCACGTAATAAGCCCATCTGTGGAATATAAGGTAATCATCTCACTGATTTATGAACTTATTTATGCATCAAATATGCAAGTTACCACTGTCACAGACATTGTGTTACCTGCTAGGTACACAGCAGTGAAAACAGGAGACTTTCCTTTTATGTTGTACACTTTATAGTGTTACAAAAGAAAAGGATCAATGTAGGGCTTATATAAATATAAAGATCTTTTCTAGTCCTTCGTGTCAGTAGAGTTTTCCCTGTAAAAGAGATTATTTGGCACTGAGAACTGATCAGAAGGATATACTGGGACAAAATGAGGGAAAAGGATATTTCATTGAAACACATGCATGGTAGATAAGTGAGTCTGCTTATGATGTGAAAACTCTGTTCCTGAATACAAGCTTAAAATAGAACCATGCATCTATATATTCTAGTAAATTCAGCAAACTCCAAAATAGGTGAACTACCACCACTGCATAGGTACTTGCTAATGGAGCTCAAGTGGAAATTTCCACTTAAATAAAATGGAACAAACAAAAATTGCCTTTCAATCTTTTATTTATATATATATATATATTTTTTCTTTCTTTTCTTTTCTTTTTTGCATGGGCAGGCACTGGGAATCTAACTGGATCTCCATCATGGCAGGTGAGAATTCTGCCACTGAGCCACCGTCACACTGCCCCCTTTATTCATATTTAATAAAAATGTGACATTACATTAAAGTAGAACAAGCTTTAAGGGCAATAAAATCTGTATAGATTTGCTTCAATTCACAGGGGAGTTCTTTGTTCAGATTCTTGTCTTGTCCCTCTTCATGTACTGCCGGTACAAGGAGAGGTCTAACAGGAGAGTTGAAGGAGTATTGCGGTAGGTCCTGTTTTAGTCAGTGTTCTCTAGAGGAACAGAACCAGCAGGAAAGATTTATAAATATGAGCTTCATAGAGGTGTCTCATGCAGCTGTGGGAATGCAAAAGTCTAGAATCTGTAGGACAGGCTGTGAGGCCAGTGGCTCTGATGAATGGTCTGGACAAACTGTACAGGAAAGGCTTGCTGGCTACAGAAGCATTGAAAGAGTCTCTCTACTTCCTTAAAAGTCTTCAATTGATTGGACTGTCTCATCCTGGGAGAGAAACCTTAGTTCTACTCAGATGTAATCAACCAGCCACAAAATATCCTTGCAGCAATGCTCAGGCAGTGCTTCTTTGACCAGAAAACTGGGCATAACCATTTAGCCAAGTTGGCACCAAAATCTAACCATCACAGGTCCAAATGAAGGAATTTTGGTGACATTCAGAAAAATCAGTTCTATTCTCACAATGAAAAAATACACCAACCTGAACGTGACGTTTCTGTATATACTGACAAACATCAGAGCCATGGTGAAAACCTGTAATGACTATGCTCCCTCACACATAAAAGAAGAAACATGTCTTCAGAGTCAACCAGTGTGTCCTTCTTCCTTACCTGGGAATCCCTGCAGACTTTGAGAGCCCAGTCCCAAGAGCTGTCCACTTCCAGCTCCCAGTAATGTTTCCCAGAGGTGACAGCCTCGGTTCCCCATGCAGCAATACAATTAGATTTTTTTTATTGAAATCATTGTCTTCATGGTCATGCCCAAACCTCCACATTCTCACATCATCAAACAACATGACATTGTGATTGGTTGTTTGATTATTGAAGGAAATGTTCACTGTGGAAAGAAAAGAATGTTCTAGTTATAATCAAATTAAAAATCCCTATGAGGTGAGGCATCTGCCATGAATCTCACCTGAAAAAATAGGCCAAGACTTCAGGGGCAGTTCTGTCTGGGTGTGCTGGTTTGAAAGGAAGCATGCCCCCTAAGAAAAGCCATGTTTTAATATAAATCCCATTTCATAAAGGTAGAATAATCTCTATTCAATATTGTATATTTGAAACTATAATGAGATCATCTCCCTGGGTGATGTGATTTAGTCAAGAATGGTTGTTAAACTGGATTAGGGGACATGTCTGCACTCATTTGGGTGGGTCTTGATTGTTTTATTGGAGTCCTATAAAAGAGGAAATATTTTGGAGAATACAGATTCAGAGAAAGCAGAATGACATAGCCACGAGAACCAGAGTCCATCAGCCAGCGACCTTTGGAGATGAAGAAGGAAAATGCCTCCCAGGGAGCTTCATGAATCAGGAAGCCAGGAGAAGATGCTAGCAGATGACGCCATGTTTGCCATGTGCCCTTCCAGCCGAGAGGGAAGGTCTGACCGTGTTCGCCATGCATCTTCTCACTTGAGAGAGAAACCCTGAACTTCATCAGCCTTATTGAACCAAGGTATCTTTCCCTGGATGCCTTTGATTGATCATTTCTATAGACTTATTTTAATTGGGACATTCTCTTGGCCTTAGCACTGTAAACCAGCAACTCATTAAATCCCCCCTTTTAAGAGTCATTCCGTTTCTGGTATATTACATTCCAGCAGCTAGCAAACTAGAAAACTGGGCAATATCAGATTTCCATGCTAACCATGTAGGTACAGGAGAAACAAACACCAAACTGCAGAGGAAACCATTTCTTACAAAAATCAGGACTATAATGGGGATGAATATGTTGTCAGCCTCTAGCTGATTACATTTCATGGTCCATAAAAGCCTGGAGACCTGGGCTTCCATGGCAATTCTTTTGCAGTGTAAATGAGCACAGCCCTTTTCAAATAAAATTTTTCTTAGATGGTATTGCCAGAGATTTTATGACACTCCAGTTAATCAAGCAAATTTGTATTTAAAATAATTTAAATACGTATTCTTAGAAGAAGCTTCCTTCTGAGAAATTCCTGCCCACTGTGCCTTGTTTTATCTCAGGCCCCATCTTCCTCTCTCTGAGGCTCATCCTCCAGGTTTAAGTCTAAGTCTACCCTGGACTAGAGCCTCATCCACCATCAAAATGCCTCATTGTTGTTCCAAAATTCTTGTTTTCTACTTACAGTCATTTTCTCTTTGCTCACAGATTTGTTCTAATTGTATCAATTAAATTGCATATTATATCAAATTAATTGTCAAAATACTTGTTTACAGTGCTGAATCACATTTCTCCTGTCTCCATGTTTCATTTGGTGTTTTCCAGAGTATCACAGTGCAAATAGGGCCATAAATGCCCCTTTACAGGCTGTTCTCCTCTACTAAATGAAAGGGTAATAAAGAGGAAAAGACTGCCTGTGGGAAACTATCATGAAGGACCGCATGGTCCCACAGATGGGCTGACACTCACTTCAGTAGCAGCTAGGCCTTTCTCTCAGCCCAGTGATGGACCCTGCGCTGAGCTCTGGGCTCACAGGCTGGGGCATGAGCAGCTGCGCTGACTCACTCCTGCAGGGGGAAGATTCAGCTCATCTCTATGGTGCCAGAGGCCCCATCATAATATGTAAGAAGAGACATATGCATTGAACTGAAAATGTCCTTCAGCCCCTTTTCTGATACAGTACTGAACCTCCACAATTGTGGCGTAGGATAGAGCCTTGTTAGGGAATCATCCCTGTTTCTCTTTTCTGCCTACTTGTACCCCTTGCTTCTCTGAGGTACATGACTTTCTCCTTGCCTGGGTAAAGCTTGTCTTTTCTACTTCAACCTATTTTTGATTTTCAAATTGGAAATCATAGGTGACTGTCTTTTAGCAACTTGTACATTGATTCTCTTAACAAATAACTCCCTGAGACACAGCAGCAGGGGTGGTGATGGTGAAAGGGGGGATCAGTGCTAACAGAGGGACAGGATTCACATTCAGTATGACAAAAACATATCCACAGACAAACAAATTTAATATAATCTATTGACATATGCCCTAGATTTGTTACAAATAGCTAGATCTCTTCAAAGCCCACATTGTACTTATTTTGCAAGGAATGGCAAACTTACCTCATCGGTGTATCTCTGAAATCCTGCTAAGAGAAAAAGAAAGTTTAGAGTTTGTCAGATAAGAGCACTTCTTCCAGTCCTTGGCTTTAAGAAAGTACCAACTACCACAATCCCACCCTTTGGTAAATTAAGAATTCTTCTCTTCAGTAAAATATTATACGTGTGGAATAATATTTTATTCCTTGATAGAATAAAAAAATCTCAATAAAATTTGGACCAAGGGTGACTGAAGGAAGAAAAGGCACTGGCTAGTAACCATGGCAACCAAGCATCAGTGTCTGCAAGGTGGTTTTCCCAGAGCTTTGTTCCCGGGGTTAATGTGCCCTGTTATGGGTAATTCAAATCTAGGACTTCTAAAGAGGACTTAGATGTTAACTTTCCCCAGATTCCTCCTTATTGTACAACTCTAGGCACAGGCAGATTGTCCATGTGTAAGTTGTTCCTTCTGGTGGATAAGGAGAATTACAGAGGAGGATGTTCCATGGGGAATCCATGCTCACAATTCCATAAAGTTTTGTTGCTCATGGTTAGGAGAGGAGTAGCAGTCCAAATCTATCTTTCCCAGTTAGGAATAAACTTCTGCATGAATAAATATGTTTTTGAACATGAATAAATATGTGTTTGGTAACAAATAATTAATGAAGGTCAATCATAGCACTTCAATTAATATAATATAATATACCACACATGTCCTTAGCTTTTTGTTTGTTTGTTTGTTTGTTTGTTTTTTACATGGGCAGGCACTGCAAATTAAATCTGGGTCTCCAACATGGCAGGTGAGAATTCTGCCACTGAGCCACCATCATACAACCATGTTTTTAGTTTTTACTTGAAGCATCATCACATCTGGTTTTTGGCACATTTTCATCAGTTCTTCATATATTTCTCTTAGTTGTTTTCTCTTTGGAGTCATTGTGGATTCATTTTTCCTGAGCTGTCATAAAATTCTTTTGCATTCCTGCATCAGTTTGTCTAAATGTTGTTTTCTTCCTCCTGGAGATCTCATGCAAGACTGACAGATGGCTTTGGCAATCATTCTTCATAGACACAGAGAATTCTGAAAGAATGGATTTCCTAGGTCACATATCAAGGTGACTTTAAAATCCTCCACTTAAAGCTCATCTATGTTTTTTTTTTACTGTGGCAGGCACCGGGAAACAAACCCGGGTCTCTGGCATGGCAGGGGAGAACTCTGCCTGCTGAGCCACCGTGGCTTGCCCATCTATTTCTTTTTGAATTATGACTTCTACCAATCAACTACATACATCCCAAGTTCAGATCCACCTATTTCTCATAAAACAGCATATTCATCCATTTCTTTCCTTCATTATTTTGTAATATAAAGACCCAAAACCACCCTTCCCTCCAACCAATTTCATCCATTACTTTAGTTCCTAAAATGTCCGAAAAGAACTTTTCAGAGTTAAGTTTTTAAATGTATTCTCATATTTTAGAAACTATGGTCAAGCAATTGAAATTTATAGTTGATATTAAATCATTCCACATAATATTCTGATCTCTCTGTCCATAAATTAGTCTCTCGATTTAAAATACCTTACTCCACAGCCTGACCATTCAATCTTAGCAGAAATGTTGCTTATTACCCTCAGGATTAAAACCATCAGGCAAGGTCTTTCTAAAATTCCTAACCAAAGGCCCTAAAGATAATTTCTCTGCTGATACCCATTTTTGTACCCTCTTTGTGGCTATGAAAGGGCTTGCCTCCACCTAGCTAAGGCCACAGGTTCTCACATTTCCCTCTTTCTACAGAGATTTCATCTGCTTTAGGAGCTTCTCCTCTAAAAGAAAGATGAATTTCAGCACCAGAGAAGCAAATATTACAGATTTCAGTCCCTGATAGAAAAGGCAAGCAACGTTAGATACATGGACTGTAGAGTGAAAGGGTGATAATATTTCCCTGTTTACCCTTTCATAACATAGATCCACAAACTTGAATGTAATTCTTTATCTGACTGTTCTATGAGGAATTCATATAATATGGCTGGACTTCAGATAAACAATTTGCCATAGATTTTTGGTCTAAGACGCTAGTCCCATCCCCTCCAATATATTCTTACATTATTTCTTCATCCAGTTTTGCTAATTATGTTCCTAATATTAAAAAAACCTCTTTGTACTTACGGTTTTGATCACAAGCGACTTCCTGAAAATGAGCATTTTACAGTTGTCTGAGCATTATACTGCATTACCCAAATCATACCATACATTTAACCACCATCCATTTGAATGCAAGTTCCATGAAGGCAGGTATATGTGTGTTTCTGAGTCAGAGCTTTATATTCGGTGCCTCAAAGAGTACCTGGCATAGGCTAGGCATTCTATAAAGAGTGGATTAATCATCCATCATGATCTTCCTTTTCCTTATATCTTAGTACTTGTATCCTTACCTCTCAACGTGCTGTCAGAGGCATCACTTTCCCGGTAATTTTCTGCCACCCATTCTATGGAAGAGTGTTTGTGAGTCTGGTGCTCCTAAGACTTAGAGCAGAGAAAACACAGCAGGTTATTTACTCTTCATAGAAGATCTTCTTAGTTTTTTTGTGCGTCCCACAAATATGTTCTTCAGAGCTCAGAAATTGGCAGATATTTTCTTGTCTAACAGAAGACACAAGATTCTTCACAACAATATTGGTTTTGAAGTCTGTGCACTGCGAGGTTTCCCTGCATGTGGGGTATTTGGCAGGAGTTTCAGCTCCTTGCCAGGAAAGATAGAGACAGGGCCTGCAAAAGCTGTGCCCACAGCCTGTGGTGACCGGGTCTGTATGGTAGGTCAGGCAGATGAGGCAGGTGAGGTCTTTCTGAAAGACTTGAGAGATGTATGAGTCCATTTTGCTGAGGGAAGAAAATCAGAAGTTTATTATTCTGCTTTGTTGGGGCAAAGACTGAAGCAAGTTTTTAGTCAGGTTGTGACTAGAGCAAGATAGGACCCCGTTTGGAAAATAAGGCATAAAGAGTGTCATAGAAACCATCACTGGTTATATCACCTACAAGCTTCTAACGACCTCTTTTCTACTCTTTAAATGTGCTCCAGTTTTGTTGAGGTTTTACAGTAAAAGAACTTCTGGGGTTGTTAGTTTGACCCAAAACATGGCCCCAGGGGTTGGTCCCTTGTTTGGTCTGAAAATCAATTATTAAGCTACTGGCCTAAGCCTGGTTTATCAAAGGGCATTGAACTAAATTCCTTTATCTTCAATAATTAATTTCTCTTAACTATATCTTTGCTGTCCCTTGTTTTCTGAAACAGGATCCATCAACCAACTGTAATTTCTGAATAATTAATAATTAATAAGGACCAAATTGTGACTTTGTAAATTGGAAGAGTTTTAACAGGACTCTCATATAAATATATTATGTAGTTGAATTTTACTTCCTACCTTTGAATGTATACCTTTACATCAAACAAAACAGAAATTGATAAAAGAATTGCTATACCTTGCATGTACTGTCAAACTATTATCAAGCATCCCTTCACATTGTGAACAGATGTAATTACCATGCAGTAATAACAACCAGCACCAGAAAACAAATCCATTTTTTCGAAATTAATTTTCTTTAAAACTTTTGGGTCCTTGTTTCCACAGTACATGAATAAAGATGGCACTCTCATTTCTGACATTTCTGCATGGCCACCAGTAATACTTTCCTGCAGGCCAAATCATTTCCAGGCTTCTGTAAGATTTAAGCCAGAAAGCTGATATTTCTGAAGAGACAGTATGTACCACCCTAAACAATCTTTTCCTTGAGTCATCAATGCACTATTTATATATTGTAGAATATTCTCTCCCTTACATATACAGGTATGCACTACTTGTAGACCAGAATGTAAAACATTTAGATATAGAGAATAAAATACTGCTAACCCATTTTAGGATCTACACCTCGTACAAAAATACAAGATATCCTGCAACAACTTTCTGTGTAGTGGAAGTGTAGTAGCAAATAAGACAAATAATGCCTTTACCCACTGATATGTTCAGAATCCAAAAAGTATAGACCTCTGGGCTAGTCAGCTTTGCTCTTCCTTCTCAAGCAAAGGAAACTATTTCAAACTGGCAGCAATTCCCCCCTGAGTCCCTACCCATGACTGGGGGACAGTGTGCTTTTATGGACACAAACCCAAACCCCATTCCAATTCTCAGGTAAGTTCCCTCTTTCCTGTGCCCCTTTGGCATTCTGCTTTTACGGCACATCCCTTCTCTGAGACACCTTACCACCAACTGCTCAGCAACATTGGGGGGAAGAGAAAAAGGATGGGGTGAACAAATCCCAGAAGGCCAAATTGATTTTCAGTATATTTGAATTCATCTTTATAAGCAGGGAACATCTGAGACAAGGAGCACGAACTCTCAGTAGTGCTTATTTGGAACTAAAATGGAAATTTACCACAGAGAAAGATCTTAATAGCTAAAAGCATTCACCCACCTCATCAACATGAGTTGATTTGTCATTAGTTGTATTTGTCATTAGACGGAAGGTTATTCTGCATGTGTTCCAGTGATATCAGGATATCTGTTTGCACCAGTGGATTTGGCTTTTAGGCAATGCCATTTCTAGGTCTTTGAGCGACTGATGTGATCCTTGAATCCAGACACCTCTGCAGGAAATCACAACCTTTCACTGAAGACTTGGAGGTTATTTTTGGAAATCCTGCAGTATATATGATAGAAATCTCTGAGGAGAAAGAAAAGGAATGTTACTCTTCTTTTATAGCATCAATAAAACACACACACACACACCCTGGAATGTGTTCCTTCTATAATTTACCTTCAATTTTTTTTTTTTTTTTTTTTTGCATGGTCAGGCACTGGGAATGGAAGCCGGGTCTCTGGCATGGCAGGCAAGAACTTTGCCACTGAGCCACCATTGCCCGCCCTACCTTTAATTTTTTTAAAGGAAAATTTCCCAACTTCTAAGTTGAAATTTATGTTTAGCTTTCATCTGCCCCTTCAAAAATCCCCTCTCCTTCCCCCAACTTGCCCTCCATCCCATCCTCCACAATTTCATCAAGACCTATCTTAAATAGTACTGAATGAGACAAGGGAAAGGCCCCAGGAAAGTTGAGTTAAAAATTCAAATGTGAAGAGAAATGGCTAAAATGGAAAGGAATGGCCCAGATGAATATGCTGGTTTGAAATGATATATGTCCCCTAGAAAAGCCATGTTTCAATCTAAATCCCATTTTGTAAAGGCAGAATAATGCCTATTCAATACTGCATGTTTGAAACTATAATCTGATCATCTCCCTGGATATGTGATTTAATCAAGAGTGGTTGTTAAACTGGATTGGGTGATGACATGTCTCCACCCATTTCTGTGGGTGTTGATAAGTTTCTGGAGTCCTGTAAAAGAGGAAAGATTTTGGAGAATGAAAGAGATTCAGAGAGATCAAAGCAGAATAACATAGCCATGAGAAGCAGAAGTCCACCAGTCAGCGACCTTTGGAGATAAAGAAGGAAAATGCCTTCCAGAGAGATTCTAGAAACAGGAAGCCAGGAGAGAAAGCTAGCAGATGATGTCGTGTTCGCCATGTGCCTTCTCACTTGAGAGAGAAACCCTGAACTTCATCGGCCTTCTTGAAACAAGGTGTCTTTCCCTAGATGCCTTAGATAGGACATTTCTTTAGACTTGTTTTAGTTGGGAGATTTCTCAGCTTTGGAACTGTAAACTATCATCTGATTGAATTCCCCTATTTAAAAGCCATTCCGTTTCTAGTATATTGCATTCTGGCAGCTAGCAAAGTAGAACAATGGTCATGACTTAGGGTTCAGTTGAGGAACTGGAAATAGGAATGAGACAAACCAAGGAAGCCCTCACCTCCCAAAAATGCAAAAACCAAACCAAAACAAACAAACAAACAAACAAACCACATCTCTCACTGTGAATTTGAACCTGAAGTAAATGACGGGTCTGTAAGTTTTCTGGACTCTGTGTATCTAGTGCATCTGGTTAGCTGTATGTTCTCTCTTTAGAGTGCAAGGATTTAAGGAGAATTAGAGCATTTCCAACATTTACGTGGTAAACTGCTTCTTATCTGTAAACCTCAATGAGAGTTTTACCTCCTTCAGAAAGCCCTACTCAATACCTGGCACCTACATGAACTTAAACTAATGGTGGGTCTGATTCCTCCTATTTCCTCATCTCCATTGATCTCCAGTTACCAATTTTGCCTTTTCAAACCAAATATCTCTAGCACATATTTCCTCTAGTCATGCCCCAAATTCTCATAATAACTCCTTCAGTATCATTTTTAGGATAATCTTCCATTTTAAGAGTAAGTTCCCCCAAAGACAACTTTCAAAAAATTAAATAAAACATTAAGTAACACCAGATCTTACTTAATTGGAGAGTGAATAAAAGAAGTGTGACATGGGGCCCCCAAGGGTGAAAAATTATGGAAAAAAGGAAAGTGAACATCAATATCTGACTTAAGAGTCAAAGGGAAGGTGAACTTCTGAGTTGAACTCTGAATATTTGTGAACACCAATTTTTTTGATACTATGTCATATTCTCAGTAGAGAATAAAAGATACACCCTTAATGAATCAATTTATAAATTTTAATGGATGAGTGAAGAATTAGTAATATAATAATGCAAGATGAGATTGTTAAGAGTAGAATTAGAGACTGTATTTGGAGGAGAAGACTGAAAAAATATTGTCCGGAAATTATACTCCTACATGTATAAAAGACACTTGGGGAAGCTTTTCTGTAATAGAAATTTAAAAACTGCAAAGGAGTGAAAACTTTGAAATACATGAAGTGTTGAGAAAAGAAATTAAACTCAAAAGCTATTGAGTTTTAATTTCAAAAATCAAGAAAAGGGCGGGCCGCGGTGGCTCAGCGGGCAAAGTGCTTGCCTGCTATGCCGGAGGACCTCGGTTCGATTCCCGGCCCCAGCCCATGTAACGAAAACGGAGAAACAAAATACAATAAAACAAGAAAATGTTTAAAAGATGTTTCCCTTTCTTCCTTCCTTCCTTCTCTCTGTCTTTCCTTTAAAAAAAAAAAAAACAAGAAAAGTACTATTTTATCTTTCTAAGGAGAAAACTAAGAAAGCAGACAAACTAAAAGAAGTGGGAAATTAGATAAAATAACACATGAGAAAATAGTAAAAAGATACAAAAATCAGATAAATCCATACATTGTGTTAATGCCTACAACTTACAGTCATGGTTCAGGAAAAATAAGTTGTTTGTATTGAACTTTCAACTATTTTGTAAGCTATGATTGTGTAAAATACAGAATCATACATATTCTAAGAATATTTGAACATTAGAAATGAGATGTACCATATTTGGAAACCGAATCTAGAAAGGATCATTTGGTCTCTTTTCAATTATTTTTTAAATATATGATGTTGTTTGTAGCACAGTGGAAATGAAAATACAGTTGTGTTATGTGGCACATTTATAAGCCAGGCCTGCTTCCAAATTGTAGTAGGTTGAACAGTGTCTCACAAAAAGGAAATATCAACGTCCTAACCTCCAGTAACTCTGAATGTGATCTTATTTGGAAATCAGGTCTCTGCAGATGTAATTAAGGATCTGAAGATGAGATTTTATTTCCTTTAGGATGGGCCCCAAATACAAAGACTGGTGTCTGTATGAGAGGGATATTTGAGACAAAGGGGCATAGGAAGGTCATGTGAATTTGAAGGCAGGGGTTGGAGTTTTCTTGCCACAAGCTAAAGAACCCGAATGTTTGCAGGCAAAAACCAGAAGCTCGGGGAGATGCAAGGAATGGGTGGATATTCCCTCAGAGCCTCCAAGGATATGAACCCTGATCTTGGACTTCAGGTCTCTAGAGCTATGTTGTTTTAAGCCACTCTGTGGAAATTTGTTATGGCAGCCCTAGAAAAGTAATATACAAGGGCTTTATTCTTATCTCATTTTCTTCCTCATAACTTGTGAGATTGGTTTACATTAGTATCTCATTGTATAAGTGAGGAAACTAAGAAAATTAACAGTTTTATAACTTGCCAAAGTTATAGTTATGGTAAAAATAATTTTTAAAAATAACAAGAGTGGAAACAACTCAAATGTCCAGGAACTAATGGATGAATGAACATAATGTGGTATATCCATACAAGAGAATAGTATCCAGATATCAAAAGGAATGAGCTACCAACACAGGCAACAAGGATTTGAGAACATTTTGCTAAGTGAAGTAAGACAAACACAAAAGACAACATATTATATGATCACAATTATATGAGATATCCAGAATAGGAAAATTCACAGGAACTGAAAATAGATTAGTTGCTGACAGGGCCTGGAAGGAAGGGGGAATGGGCAGTGAGTACTAATAGGTATGGGGCTTCTTTGGGGAATAATAAAAATGTTCTGTAATTAGATAGAGGTGATGGTTGTACATTATGAATAAACTCACTGAATTGTACACTGAAAAATGTTTGATATGAGGAATTTTACTTTATATGCATTTTATTTCAAGAAGAAGAACAAATCATCCTATAAAAAATTAAGGAACTTTGAAAAGGAACAAAACATATTGTAAATTAATAATACTATAGCAAAAAATAAAATCTTCAATAGAAGATTAGGAAAATGAAATGCAGAAAGTAAAAAAAAAACAGTTTAAAAGGTTAAAAATTGATTTTATTAATCAGGACAACAGGAAATAGAATCTAATGCAGATAGTTCAGGACCCTTTAATGAGGAGGCTACTCACAGTGTCAGCAAGGCGACCAGGACACAGCAAGGGAGTGAGGCACCAAAGTCCAGTCACTGTGGAAAGCTGCTTGCTCCCTCAACCTGAAGAAGGAGAAAGGATCTCTAGGTGAATTTGAAGGATTAACTACTGTGTTAGTTAGATTCAGTTGTCAACTTGGCCAGGTGAGCATACCTAATCTTGTTGCTGCAGACATAAGCCAACGGTACGTGAACCTCATCTGTTGCCAATTACATCTACAGTCGGCTAGGAGAAGTGTCTGCTGCAATGAGTGACATTTGACTTAATTAGCTGGTGCTTAAATGAGAGATTGCAACGTAGCACAGCCTAGCAGCTTGGCATTCCTCATCTCAGCACTTGCAGCTCAGCCCAGGCCTTTGGAGATGGAGAAGGAAATCACCCCGGGGAAAGTTGTTGGAACCCAGGGGCCTGGAGAGAAGACCAGCAGAGACCACCCTGTGCCTTTCACGTAAGAAAGAACCTCAGTGGAAAGTTAGCTGCCGTTCCTCTGAAGAACCAACAAAGTAAATCCCCTTTTATTAAAAGCCAATCCGTCTCTGGTGTGTTGCATTCCGGCAGCTAGCAAACTAGAACAACTACTGTGTCTATAAATCTTGAGAAGACTTTTCAGGTCAAAGAGTTTGGGAATAAGTTTGCTATGGGTATAGAGAAAACCAGGCGAATGAAACTTAAAACTCCCAAGAAAATAAAAATGTTATAAGAGAAAAGAGCTAAATTTTTCGCTCCTCATAAGGTCAATAGAAATGATTGATATTAAGACATATCAGAATAAGCATATTATTTGGAATCACATACAGTCTAACGGGACTATCTCTTTTGGTAGAGCGATAAAGAAGGTAATGTGTCTTTCATCAGAAGTTTACAAACATGAATATCAACATAATATTTCCATTATGAGGATATGTATAGTTAATGTGGAAACTGAGAGGTGGGAACAGTTTTCTACACTTAACTTTCAGCATTCATGCACAGAAATGCTCTTCTTGCTACCTGAGATAGCATAACCTGAGAAAAATTACTACAGATATGCAGAATATCTACATAAACCAAAATTAGTCACTGAAAGACCTTTATTTTATTTTATGATAAAGTCCTGTTCTAATACAAAATAATTGATTAGCATTACATTCATCTTTAACTGCATCTTTAGTTCTGAAATTTTTAACAACTGAATCTCCTTTTCTCAGCTATCAGCACACTAAGCTAAACTTAATGTAAAGGCTCCACATTGTTCATAATAGAAGAACAATATATTCCATCATCATATCAGACTACTATCAAAGGGTCATAATCATTAGGAAATAATCAACTCCCAAAATAAAATGACCACCCCAGTGTCATCTAATATATTGTACTTTAAAGTAAACAAGTGGGGATAATCAGAATTGCCACTTATAAACCAGAGTGAGTGCAGAGAATACTCTCATTTCTGGTACTTCAAATTCAATGTGCTCAGCAATGTCACATTTCTACCACTATCATCCGTTCCTGGATTGTCACTGGACCCTTGAAAGACCAAAGCTGCAACTTTAAGTTTCTAAAGAGGTATCATTTTTCACATTCTCCAAGGGTTTCAACTAACTTTTTTTATTTTTATTTATTTTTTTACATGGGCAGGCACCGGGAATCGAACCCGGGTCCTCGGGCTTGGCAGGCAAGCATTCTTACCTGCTGAGCCACTGTAACCCGCCCTTAACTAACTTTTTGATATTCCATGATAGGACTGCATAATATCTGGGACCGTCTATCAAGAAATTCACAATTTATACATACAAAGATCATAAAATAGCAGAAAAGGTCATATTAATTTATAAAATTCAAATTAATAGTATACATTAGCATTCTATACTTTTTAGTAAACTGAAATTAATTACGTAATTTTAATTAGCTAGGCACGCTACCATCTGCTTGAGAAAGTCTAAGCCTGACGAGTGCTAAATTAAAATTCTTTCCCATTTTTAATAGAAAGAAGTGCAAATTCATTTACTCAGTTCTGTACTTACCTGAATGGTCTATAAATAGTCTCACCAGCATTGGGATAAACGACATCCAAGTCAGGTCAGAAGGTCTGGGTTCTCTGGCTCTCGGGAGGGCAGCTGTAGCTTTCCGAGGTCTCCAGAGACCAGCCAACCCTAAGTGTCTCTGAAGAGAAGGCTCCGAGGTGTCTTTATATTAGATGCTTGAAACTCTAACCTGATTAGGTTTCTGTATTAGGGGACCAGCTGGCGGACAGTCTTTCTATCGCTGACTGGTTCCTAATTTGCATAAGTAACCAACTGCACACATTCCCCAGTCTTGGTTCAGGAAAATTACAACCAAACAGGAAATGCATGTCTGAGGTTCTGGGTCTTGCATTCTAGTCCCATCTCCTCCGTATTTGAATATACATCCTTCCCTTCCATAGAAATCGGTGTCTTTTTCCACTCTAGTCTAATATCTGATATAATCGTAACTTCTTGATCGTCATTTAAATTTCTATTTTTCTAATAAATTTGTACCCAGTCTTTAGAGTTAAAGATGGCATTTAAATCAAAATGCAAATAATCATTATAGTGATTTGGAAAAATGAGAAATAGTGAATCAGATGTCTTGCTTGCTGGGTGATTTACTTCTGTGTTTAAGGAGATGGGATATAGGCACTTGGTAAAACAAAAATTCTACGTGATTTGACTAAAAGAAATTTGATCAAGATCAATTTGATCAAACTCAAATTGGTCATAGGATATCATGATTGAGTGATAGCTTACTGAGTACATATTGTTTGACAAAATCAGGATTCATCAAATGTTTTTGAAAGTGGTTTCTCCCTCCATTTAAAAATTTCATTTTTAATAAGTTTCCAGCTAGTTATTATATAAGTATATTCAACTATGATGGTTAATTTCATGTACAAAATTTATTGTGGTATGGTGTCCATTTGTTTGGTGAAGGAAGCACTGGCTTGATGATTATTGTGAGGATGTTTTGTGGATTTAACTCATCATTAAGTTGATTAATCTATGGCTGATTAGATCTACACTCAACTGAAGTGATTGCTTTCAACCAGGAAAGAAATGTCATCCATTCAGTTGAAGGCTGTAAAAGGAGAAGTGATGATTTCAGCAGTTAGAAGGGAGAATTTCCACCTCTAATTAGTCAGCCCATTTCTCCTGGGGTATTCATCATTCATTGAAAACCTTCACTGGGGAGAAGTGCATTGTACAAAAAGAAACTGCAATGTGCTTTGATGAGAAGAAAAAGAAAATTGAATCTTATAGTTCCTAGCTTGCAGCCTGCCCTACAGAATTTAGACTTGTCCTTCCCCACAGTTGTGAGCCAATTCTTGCAAAATCTCATATTTACATTATATATGTGAGTGTGTGTGTGTGTATACCCTGTTGATTCTGTTTTCCTGGCAAACCTTGACGCATAAAATAGGAGGGTATTATTTGTAAAAGGGTAAACTAGCAAAATGATCACTTAACTTTACAAAAAGTACAAAAATACGACTTAAACTTGGATGTTTAAAAATTATAGATATACAGAACCTTGGTCAGCAATGAACAGTAAAACACCTAGAGTTTACTTCACCCTGGAGAACTATATGCTCTTTTCTGCCAGCTCCGCCTCTCTTGCCCACCACAACTTGTCTGGCTTCCCCTTTGCCTACAGCTCTCAGGCCACTGCCCCACCCACCATGGAAATCACTGTCCATGTCAGGGCAGACAGTGGAACTCCACATCTTAGAGTGCTGGTTGCAACTTGCCAGCAAGGCAAGGAGAATGTCCTGCTCTTCACCTATGGCTTGATCAAATTTGTCTTCCTGTTCTCTAAGACCAAGTGTAAGTTCTTCTGTGATTGAGACCAGAGGACTATACCAACAGAGGGATTTGGGGAACAGTCCTCCTCAAAGCACCTGAGTGCGGTGGATGCTCCTTGGCTTGCCCTGCACATTGTCCAGCATTGATAGCTTTACTAGTTCCCATCCCATCAGCTTACTAAGCTCACCAAGTCAGTGATTGGCTCACTGGCCAACCAGAACATCGTGTTCATGCTCATGACCCTATCTCACTGCCTTCATCCTATTGCTCAGATGCGATCTGCCTTTCTTCACCCCTACCTTGTTCTCAGAATTCACCATCATGTGTCAATGGTGAGATGATTGCAGCTAACAGCCTTGGCATCACCAAGGGCTTTGGGAAGACCAAATGGCTCAGAGGCTTGTCACCCTTCCTCTGTCCAGCCTGAGCAACGGGTTTTATACCACAAGTTTGGACCTTAATAAGCTGCCTGCTGATTCCACACCCCTCATGGACACCAGGCTCCACTACAACTGGAGGGGCTAGACCCCATGGTTTCCCACAACAACATTGGCCACTTCCCCTTCTCCTTCTCCCACTTAAGAGCTACATCTCCCTCATGAAGAGCATGTAGATCCAGCAGAGTTTTCCTGGCAATTTGTTGTTCAGAAGTGCATTTAGAGAGCTCTGGAAGATGGTGCCACCTGTATGACAGCCCCTGAGATTTGTCTAGTATGGAATTGTTTCCCAACTCTCCAATTCGCTAGCTGCTACCAACTTCCCTGCCTATTTCCTCAGCACTTTCAAGTTTGACGATGGTCTGGTCCAGAAAAAAAACATCAATGGAGTCATCAACACCCAGATTAGAATGGCCTCTTCTACTTCTTCCTATCTATAACCCAGCACTCTCCTCCACTCCAAAGATTGTTTTTGAAGTATTGCTCAAGGGACTGGAAAGTCAGCCCCACGGACCATGAAGACTAGACTTCCCCCAATTATAGACAGGTAATCCATAATGATACAAATTTATAGTTCTAAAGCTGTGAAAATGTCTAAATTAAGGCACCAACAAGAAGTTTCCTTCACTTAAAAAAGGCTGATGCCATCCAGAGCACCTCTGTCAACTGGTGAGTCATGTGGCTGGCATCTTCCGGTCCTTTGCTCATGGGCTCCATTGTTTTCAGCCTTTGTTTCCTGTTGGGGTCTATTGCTTGGCTTCTACAGGACTGGGTTTCATCTCTTGGCATTCTCCTGCCCTCTCCAGGTTCTGATATGCTTATCATCTCATGGGAAGGCACCTGGCAATATCTGCTAGGCTCTGCCTGTCTCTGGGCATCTGCTCTCTCTATCAGCACTCCAGGCATCTCCAAACATCCATGTCTCTGTCAGCTCGGAATCAATTGTTCTCCAAGCATCAGCATCTGAGGTTTCTCCAGGATTTTTCCCCTTTCAAAGGACTCTAGTAACCTAATCAAGACCCATCTAGAATGGGTGGAGTCACATCTCCATCTAATCAAAAGGTAACAACCACAACTGGGTGTGTTACATCTCCATGGAAATAATCCAATCAAAGTTGCCCACCCTAAATAATAGGTCTGAGGACAAGGAGGGGAGAGGATGCTAGGGTAGTTCGGGGGTAGTAATCTTGCCTGCCATGCAAGAGACCTGGATTCAATTCCCAGCCCATACACTTCACCAAATCAAATGAACAAACAAACAAACAAAGGATTGGTGGAATCCTTTATGTTCTTATTATGACCTTTAAGTAAGGAGAATGCAGTCTTCCTGAAAAGGAAAGGCAAATTTATAAGAATATATTCCCAAATACATATCTCATAAACCTCAAATATTTAGGTTGGTGTCTGAATATATAATTAGTTTTATATAAATGTGGAAACATTCTGTGTGTGCTAACACATCCGCAAGTTGTTTGAACAAGTGAATGTGTGGCTCCTAACAACAAATTCTGATTCATTAAATATTAGCATACTCATTATTATCAAAAATCAGAACCACCCGACCCTGAGGCACACTGGGTAATGTAACAGTAGTAACACTGGCAGCTGCTGTTTATAGAGGCCTCCACCCTCCAACCTCTGTTCATAGGATCACCACCTCTGCACAGGGTCCCACTTACTTGCCACTAACTCCAGGAAGCCACTCCCTGATCTGAAAAGCCACTGTGCTCAGAGCTCTCCCACAAAATGGACTGCTTTGTGCTGTGTGCTATTGCTCTCCACTGAATGAATGAATGAATGAATGGACACCAAGAGGCAGCTCAGAGAAAACACGTTCCATGTCTGGGGTGCCCCCTCACTCTCAGCCCAACCTAGGACCCAGTGGATACTCTCTACCCAAAACACACCCAGCCTCGGTTCAGAGGGCTATCCAAAGTCTGGACTGGCTAGTCTGACTGCGAGACACGGCTGCGGTGAGACCCCCGAGCGGCGCGCGATTTCCCCAGCAGCGGCAGCTGCGGCGGTTGGAGCTACTTCCTCCCTCCTTCCCGGGCTGGCTGAGAGTCTTGGAGAGGCAAGTTTCCCAAGCCGAGGCGGTCGGCGCCCCTCTTTTGCGGGCGGCTTCGAGTCTCGACTTCAAGTCCGCGGCTACGAGTCTCGGATCAGAGGGCTATCCAAGCCGCAGTGCCCCCAGCCCACGGGAGGCTTCCTGGTCCGGTGGGGAATCCCCCAGGCCCACTGCAGCCCGCGACCAGCCACAGGGTCCCCTCAAGCTGGGGCAGCTGACACCCCCACCACGCGCGGCCCCTGAACCAACGGAGAGAATTGGATCGGAAATCCCCAGGCCGCGGGGATCGGTGACTGGGGGAGACCCATTCCAAACACTTGAGATAAACATGTGCCACGTGCGCCACCTACTGGGCAAGATAAGAAAAACAGATCCCAGAGATTTCACAGAAAAATCTTACAACCTTGCTGGGTCCGACACCCAGAGAAAGCTGAATAAATGCCCAGACGCCAGCAGCAGAAGATAACTGTCCACGCTGAAAAGATTGAGAATATGGCCCAGTCAAAGGAGCAAACCAATAGCTCAAATGAGATACAAGAGCTGAGACAACTAATACTGAATATACGAACAGAAAAGGAAAACCTCTTCAAAAATGAAATTGATAAATTGAGGGAGGACATGAAGAGGACATGGGCTGAAGATAAAGAAGAAATAGAAAAGCTGAAAAAACAAATCGCAGAACTTATGGAAGTGAAGGATAAAGTAGCAAAGATGGAAAAAATAATGGATACCTACAATGATAGATTTAAAGAGACAGAAGATAGAATTAGTGATTTGGAGGATGGAACATCTGAATTCCCAAAAGAAACAGAAACTATAGGGAAATGAATGGAAAAATTTGAACAGGGTATCAGGGAACTCAAGGACAATATGAACCGCACAAATATACGTGTTGTGGGTGTCCCAGAAGGAGAAGAGAAGGGAAAAGGAGGAGAAAAACTAATGGAAGAAATTATCACTGAAAATTTCCCAACTCTTATGAAAGACCTAAAATTATAGATCCAAGAAGTGTAGCGCACCCCAAAGAGATTAGACCCAAATAGGCATTCTCCAAGACACTTACTAGTTAGAATGTCAGAGGTCAAAGAGAAAGAGAGGATCTTGAAAGCAGCAAGAGAAAAACAATCCATCACATACAAGGGAAACCCAATAAGACTATGTGTAGATTTCTCAGCAGAAACCATGGAAGCTGGAAGACAGTGGGATGATATATTTAAAATACTACAAAGAGAAAAACTGCCAACCAAGACTCCTATATCCAGCAAAATTATCCGTCAAAAATGAGGGAGAAATTAAAACATTCTCAGACAAAAAGTAACTGAGAGAATTTGTGACCAAGAGACCAGTTCTGCAAGAAATACTAAAGGGAGCACTAGAGTCAGATACAAAAAGAGAGAAGAGAGAGGTATGGAGAAGAGTGTAGAAAAAAGGAAAATCAGATATGATATATATAATTCAAAAGGCAAAATGTTAGAGGAAAATATTACCCAAACAGTAATAACACTAAATGTCAATGGACTGAATTCCCCAATCAAAAGACATAGATTGGCAGAATGGATTAAAAAACAGGATCCTTCTATATGCTGTCTACAGGAAACACATCTTAGACCCAAAGATAAACATAGATTGAAAGTGAAAGGTTGGGAAAAGATATTTCATGCAAATAACAACCAGAAAAGAGCAGGAGTGGCTATACTAATATCCAACAAATTAGACTTCAAATGTAAAACAGTTAAAAGAGACAAAGAAGGACACTATATACTAATAAAAGGAGCAATTAAACAAGAAGACATAACAATCATAAATATTTATGCACCGAACCAGAATGCCCCAAAATACGTGAGGAATACGCTGCAAACATTGAAAAGGGAAAGAGACTCATATACCATAATAGTTGGAAACTTCAATTCACCACTCTCATCAATGGACAGAACATCTAGACAGAGGATCAATAAAGAAATAGAGAATCTGAATATTACTATAAATGAGCTAGACTTAACAGACATTTATAGGACATTACGTCCCACAACAGCAGGATACACCTTTTTCTCAAGTGCTCATGGATCATTCTCAAAGATAGACCATATGCTGGGTCACAAAGCAAGTCTTAACAAATTTAAAAAGATTGAAATCATACACAACACTTTCTCAGATCATAAAGGAATGAAGTTGGAAATCAATAATAGGCGGAGTGCCAGAAAATTCACAAATACGTGGAGGCTCAACTACACACTCCTAAACAACGAGTGGGTCAAAGAAGAAATTGCTAGAGAAATTAGCAAATACCTCGAGGCGAATGAAAATGAAAACACAACATATCAAAACTTATGGGACACAGCAAAGGCAGTGCTAAGAGGGAAATTTATTGCTCTAAATGCCTATATCAGAAAAGAAGAAAAAGCAAAAAATTAAGGAATTAGCTATCCATTTGGAAGAACTGGAGAAAGAACAGCAAGCTAACCCCAAAGCAAGCAAAAGGAAAGAAATAACAAAGACTAGAGCACAAATAAATGAAATTGAAAACATGAAAACAATAGAGAAAATCAATAAGGCCAGAAGTTGGTTCTATGAGAAAATCAATAAGATTGATGGGCCCTTATCAAGATTGACAAAAAGGAGAAGAGAGAGGATGCAAATAAATAAGATCAGAAATGGAAGAGGAGACATAACTACTGACATCACAGAAATAAAGGAGGTAATAACAGGATACTATGAACAACTTTACGCTAATAAATACAACAATTTAGAGGAAATGGACGGGTTCCTGGAAAGACATGAACAACCAACTTTGACTCAAGAAGACATAGATGACCTCAACAAACCAATCACAAGTAAAGAAATTGAATTAGTCATTCAAAAGCTTCCTAAAAAGAAAAGTCCAGGAGGAAACGGCTTCACATGTGAATTCTATCAAACATTCCAGAAAGAATTAGTACCAACTCTCCTCAAACTCTTCAAAAAAATTGAAGCGGAGGGAAAATTACCTAATTCATTCTATGAAGCCAACATTACCCTCATACCAAAACTAGGCAAAGATATCACAGGAAAAGAAAACTACAGTCCGATCTCTCTAATGAATATAGATGCAAAAATCCTCAATAAAATTCTAGCAAATCGTATCCTTACAACACATTAAAAGAAATATACATCATGACCAAGTAGGATTCATCCCAGGTATGCAAGGATGGTTCAACATAAGAAAGTCAATTAATGTAATACACCATATCAACAAATCAAAGCAGAAAAATCACATGATCATCTCAATTGATGCAGAGAAGGCATTTGATAAGATTCAACATCCTTTCCTGTTGAAAACACTTCAAAGGATAGGAATACAAGGGAACTTCCTTAAAATGATAGAGGGAATATATGAAAACCCCACAGCTAATATTATCCTCAATGGGGAAAAATTGAAAACTTTCCCCCTAAGATCAGGAACAAGACAAGGATGTCCACTATCACCACTATTATTCAACATTGTGTTGGAGGTTCTAGCCAGAGCAATTAGACAAGAAAAAGAAATACAAGGCATCAAAATTGGAAAGGAAGAAGTAAAACTATCACTGTTTGCAGATGATATGATACTATACGTCGAAAACCCAGAAAAATCCAAAACAAAACTACTAGAGCTAATAAATGAGTACAGCAAAGTAGCAGATTACAAGATGAACATTCAAAAATCTGTAGCATTTCTATACACTAGCAATGAACAAGCGGAGGGGGAAATCAAGAAACGAATCCCATTTACAATTGCAACTAAAAGAATAAAATACCTAGGAATAAATTTAACTAAAGAGACAAAAAACCTATATAAAGAAAACTACAAAAAACTGCTAAAAGAAATCACAGAAGACCTAAACAGATGGAAGGGCATACCATGTTCATGGATTGGAAGACTAAATATAGTTAAGATGTCAATCCTACCTAAATTGATTTACAGATTCAATGCAATACCAATCAAAATCCCAACAACTTATTTTTCAGAAATAGAAAAACCAATAAGCAAATTTATTTGAAAGGGCAGGGTGCCCTGAATTGCTAAAAACATCTTGAGGAAAAAAAAAAAGAAGCTGGAGGTCTTGCACTGCCTGACTTTAAGGTATATTATGAAGCCACAGTGGTCAAAACAGCATGGTATTGGCATAAAGATAGATATATCGACCAATGGAATCGAATAGAGTGCTCAGATATAGACCCTCTCATCTATGGACATTTGATCTTTGATAAGGCAGTCAAGCCAACTTACCTGGGACAGAACAGTCTCTTCAATAAATGGTGCCTAGAGAACTGGATATCCATATGCAAAAGAATGAAAGAAGACCCATGTCTCACACCCTATACAAAAGTTAACTCAAAATGGATCAAAGATCTAAACATTAGGTCTAAGACCATAAAACAGTTAGAGGAAAATGTTGGGAGATATCTTATGAATCTTATAACTGGGGGCGGTTTTATGGACCTTAAACCTAAAGCAAGAACACTGAAGAAGGAAATAAATAAATGGGAGCTCCTCAGAATTAAACACTTTTGTGCATCAGAGAACTTCATCAAGAAAGTAAAAAGACAGCCTACACAATGGGAGACAATATTTGGAGATGACATATCAGATAAAGGTCTAGTATCCAGAATTTATAAAGAGATTGTTCAACTCAACAACAAAAAGACAGCCAACCCAATTACAAAATGGGAAAAAGACTTGAACAGACACCTCTCAGAAGAGGAAATACAAATGGCCAAAAGGCACATGAAGAGATGCTCAATGTCCCTGGCCATTAGAGAAATGCAAATCAAAACCACAATGAGATATCATCTCACACCCACCAGAATGGCCATTATCAACAAAACAGAAAATGACAAGTGCTGGAGAGGATGTGGAGAAAGAGGCACACTTATCCACTGTTGGTGTGAATGTCAAATGGTGCAACCACTGTGGAAGCAGTTTGGTGGTTCCTCAAAAAGCTGAATATAGAATTGCCATATGACCCAGCAATACCATTGCTGGGAATCTACTCAAAGGACTTAAGGGCAAAGACACAAACGGACATTTGCACACCAATGTTTATAGCAATGTTATTTACAATTGCAAAGAGATGGAAACAACCAAAATGTCCATCAACAGACGAGTGGCTAAACAAACTGTGGTATATACATACGATGGAATATTATGCAGCTTTTAAGACAGGATAAACTTATGAACCATGTAATAACGTGGATGGACCTAGAGAACATTATGCTGAGTGAGTCTAGCCAAAAACTAAAGGACAAATACTGTATGGTCCCACTGATGTGAACAGACATTCGAGAATAAATTTGGAATATGTCATTGGTAACAGAGTCCAGCAGGAGGTAGAAACAGGGTAAGATAATGGGCAATTGGAGCTGAAGGGATACAGACTGTGCAACAGGACTAGATACAAAAACTCAAAAATGGACAGCACAATAATACCTTACAGACTGTGCAACAGGACTAGATACAAAAACTCAAAAATGGACAGCACAATAATACCTAATTGTAAAGTAATCATGTTAAAACACTGAATGAAGCTGCATCCGAGCTATAGGTTTTTGTTTTGTTTTGTTTTGTTTTGTTTTGTTCTTACTATTATTACTTTTATATATTTTTCTCTATATTAACACTCTATATCTTTTTCGGTTATATTGCTAGTTCTTCTAAACCGATGCAAATGTACTAAGAAACGATGATCATACATCTATGTGATGATGTTAGGAATTACTGATTGCATATGTAGAATCGTATGATTTCTAAAAAAAAAAAAAATGGTCAGCAAAATACTGCCTAATTGTAATGTAATTATGTTGGAACACTGAATGAAGCTGCATCTGAGCTATAGTTTTGTTTTTTTTTTCTTATATATTTTTGTACTTTTTATTTTTATTTTTGTTTTCTCTCTGTGTTATCATTTTATTTCTTTTTCTGTTGTCTTGCTATTTCTTTCTCTAAATCGATGCATATGTACTGAGAAATGATGACCATATACCTATGTGATGATATTAAAAATTACTGATTGCATATGTAGAATGGAATGATTTCTAAATGTTGTGTTAGTTAATTTTTTTTAATTAATAAAATAAAAAATAAAAAATAAATAAAAAAAAATCAGAACCACCCATTACATTAATGAAAATGTATTCAATTCCTCAAGAAAGCAAATAAGTCAAATATTATTCATTGTGCAGCCATGGAATTTGAAAATAATGATAAAAGAAAATTATACCCAATATTACTGATAAGTACAAAGTGCATACTTGGGCACACACTTCTAAAAGATTTGTATGAGATTACTGGAGGACATTTTGGAAATATGTACTAAAATCCTTAAAAGTGTGCATGCCTTTGACCCATTAATTCAAGTTCTGGAAAAGAATCCTAAATAATTTATTGGTCACCTGGAAAATATGAAATCTTGCCTCAACAATTTCTCTCCCTGCTACACATAATTCATATACAAAGCAGAAGAGAAACATTTTATTTTATTTTTTCTTTTTCAAAAGAAACAATCTTCAGGAATTTAGACCACCCTCTTTCACTCTGTTGGATGATGATCTACATTGAGAGGGCCCAGCTCTTAAAATTCTCCACATTATTTCCTCTGCCTGCAATTTTTGTACATTCTCTCTGGAGGTTTCTTCGTTTATCTTATACTGTATTAGTTAGGGTTCTCTAGAGAAACAGAATCAACAGGGAACACTTGCAAATATAAAATTTATGAAAGTGTCTCACGTGACCGTAGGAATGCAGAGTCCAAAATCCACAGGGCAGGCTGTGAAGCTGATGACTCCAATGGATGGCCTGGATGAACTCCACAGGAGAGGCTCACCAGCCAAAGCAGGAATGGAACCTGTCTCCTCTGAGTCCTCCTTAAAAGGCTTCCCATGATTGGATTTAGCATCACTAATTGCAGAAGACACTCCCCTTTGGCTGATTACAAATGTAATCAGCTGTGGATGTAGCTGACGTGATCATGACCTAATCCTATGAAATGTCCTCATTGCAACAGACAGGCCAGCGCTTGACCAATCAGATGAACAGGTACCACAACTTGGCCAAGTTGACACCTGTCCCTAACCATGACAGATACTAATACAAAGAAATAATCCTCTCCCAAGTATGAAGAAGAAATCAGTACTTGGTCATCACAGCAATAGTCAGTGAGTAATTTTTGTGGAGAGTTTCTGTCTCATTTTAGAAATATATTTTCTTTCTGTCATTACCTCTACCTCTTGGTAGGGCGTGAGGGAACTGTCAGGAATGACGCTTCCTTTGTCCATTGACCTTCCTCTTCCACATTAGAAACACCCTGTTAGTCAGTATTTCATTTTGTAAGACCCATCCTAGTGCACTGGACATGGAAATGTTATGTTGGAGCCAATGCTTATCATGAGAACCCTCCAGGTTCTGCTCTTTCTTTGTGTTTTACTCCACTTATACCACAGGTCATGAGGAAACAAACAAACAGGAAAGATGTGGGGAGTTGTATTCAAGATTAAAGATATAATGAGGACTATAGAGCTCTGAGTATTTGAGCCCCTGCTCAGTTCCTTCCTCTTTTGTTTGATGCTCCCTCCAGATTCAGTAACTTGAATTCACTAAGCTCCTTCCCACCTAAGGATCACCACCACCTCCCTTCAAGCCTAAATTCAAATGCCACATTTGCCATCCTGGGGTCACCATTCACTATGTATCTCCCTAGGATCCTGGGTGTTTTCCTTCCCAGCACCCGCCCACATTGTAGCTCAGTGATCTGTTCCCTGACCAGACTTTGGCTCTCATGATGGTCGGAACCTGGCATGTCTTGTTTCTGTGGCTCCTCAATACCTAGCACATGTCAATGGGAATAAACAGCAGTGAAGGAATTCAAGAATGCATGCAGATTAACTTTCACAGTAGTAAAAAATTATTTACAGACTGAAAGTCAAAATTCTTACAGTGACAATCAGCTCAAGTTAAAATATTGTTCTCAAGTACATAGGAAGTAAAATTACCCATCTAGAGTTATATCTGGGAGTCTTACATGAATCTTAGAACAAAAGTCTTTTACTTTCATTCTGAGTTTGCAATTTATACCTAACTCCTACTGTTCTCAGTTACTGGCCTATTAAGTGCATTATTATTAATACTAAGATTTTCTAGTTCAGTTTTTCTCAACAATAGAACCATAAACATTTGGGGCTGGATATTTCTTGCACAAGCTGTAAGTGGGTGTGGGAGTGGGGGTGGGGAGGACTGTCCTGTGCATTGTAGGATGTTTGGTAGCATCCCCTGGCAGCTACCCTCTAGATGCCAGTAGGAGACCTGAGTTCTGACAGCCCAAATTATCTCCATTTGTAAGAACAAATGGTCTTCAGAAGGAAAAATCACTCCCATTTGAGAACACTACACTAGGAAAAAAAAAAAGAGAGAGAGAGATTTACAAGACCCTTAAAATAGTTTTGGTCTACTACCTGGTTCTTAAATCTGTATGAACATATAGGACAAAGAACATAAAACACCCAGTAGAAGAGCTTTATTATAAAAAGATAAGCAGAGAATAATGATGAGAGAAAAATACAAATGAATTAGTATTTTTATTATCTACAGAATTACAAATACATATTTAAGCATAGGGTAGGACATTAGGAGAAAAAAGAGCCTCTATAACGTGTTCTTACTTGTGTATAAAGAACAGTGTTACTACAAATTTACTGAGAAATGATGTCAAATTAATCTGGACATTTCCTGAAACACTGCTTTACTTGATATAAGAAACTTCCTTCCAGCTCTCTATATAAAATGTCAGTTATCCAGGGATAAAGCTAGATAACCATGCAAATCTGATATGATCATCCTTTTATGATTCTTGCAGGCTCCTCCCTTTCTGTTAATGGGGTTTTTCTCTTGATGAGGATGGTAGTAATGCAGTCAGTGATAGTTGTGTTTCCAAAATCTCTGTGAAAATGGATTGCCGGTGAGAGGAGAGACATGTGTAAATTAATGATCTTTGCCCCAGACTGAACTGAAGGATGCGGTTCCCACTGACCTCCTTTCCACATCCTAAGTGCCTTTCCTTCCTTTTCTAGTTTCTCTAGATTATTGCCTAGCTTTTCACAGATATATCCTTTCTGATTTTCTCAAGTGAGAAAACTGACTTTAGGGCCACCCTTTACAACAAGAGCAAGTTTATAGATTTGAGAGCCCCAAAAAGTTTGAAGTGTGCAGGGGTCTAGAAACCAATATGTGTTCTGTCTGGTTACCACTTCTGTTACAGAAGCCCCAGATCAATATCAAAAATTGGAAATTAATTCTGTTAAAATGATAAGAATTAGAGCCATAAAATGCTAAAGAAAACTACGTCCGAATGTGACGCTATCAAAAACCTGAGGAAACCTGACCAAAATCAAACACATATCAGCTGGGAATAAAAATACAACTTTCTGACTGTATTGAAATAGAGTGCAGTTTCCAGTCTCTATTAATAGCGTGCTATTTCACATAGTCCTGAGTCCTTGCTCACTAGGAGTTAATCAGAGGACAGAGGAGAGGAGATGCTGGGCCATCTTTTCCACTGCAGCCCCAGTTTTCTCAGCTGACATTAGTTTTGAGGATAGTTCTATAATGCAGGTAAAATTGTTTTTGTATTACTAATGCCGCCCCCTATGACTTGTTTCTCCGCATACAATTTTGTTTAAGATGTTTCTTGACTTATCTTGATTTCCTTCATTGTCTCATATTCCTTATTTTGTCCTTTATTTTATGGCTTTCCAAAGGTTCTGTCTTTGACCACTTGTTCTTCTGACTTTATGCAATCTACCAATTCATGATTTCCTCATGAAGGTTTTAAATATATAAATGCTAATGAATCATCCTCTGATTTCCTTTTCTTCCAGTTGACTATTAGCAATCTTGGCTTGTATGTTACATAGTCACATTCAGTGTCTGATGTATTTGCATTTATTCTATACCTTAAAACCTGAATGTTGCCATCATCTCCCCATGATTCAAATTCCATTTTATGGGGTCACCCTAAGCAATTTCTTCTTTTTGTCCTGCCTGGAAACAATTTCTAAATTATTTTCTTCCTACTTCATACATTTATCATGAATGTGTTTTTTTCCACCTTTCATTTTAATTTTCCAACTTCTTACTTACATTTTTACCACAGAAGCCTAAATGATCTTTTTGCCCCCAGAATTAGCTCTTTGAATTTTGTCCTCTAGATTAATATATCTGAAATATAAAACTGAACTTATTCACTTGGTGACTGTGATTCTTCTCTATTTTCTTAGGAATAAAACCCAAGCCACTTGGTATATCATAGAAGGTCCTTTATGACCAGCTGATTCTCCTACATTTTCTTCAGTTCCACATTGCACACTCACACACCTGTGATACAGTTCTACCCAGTTGCCTATAATTTCTTCATTGCACTCCACCTTATTTCTGCCTCATCCATGGGCTTATGAGCTTCTTCCCAGAAGCCCCTCCTGCTCAGGAGTAAATTTAGTCCTCAGCTCAAGCACTAATCTTCACTGGGGCACAAGACTGGGATGATAGTCCTTCCTCTGTGGTTCCCCAGTCCCTTGAGTCAATTATCAATTGTGCAATGCATTGTAACTGCGTGTTAGATGCCCCCTTCTTTAATTATTATTAATATCATGGATGTCATTTCAAAACTTTATTTTGAAAGACAGAGCCTGTTTTTATCTGTTGTCATTACGTATTCCTACCCAGGTGAGGAAATAACAGGTCCAAAACTCTAGATGGCTGTGGATCCCAAACTTATCTGCATGCTAAAATCACTTCGGATCTTCAAAAATTACTGATGCTTACGTTCCATCCTGGGGATTGTTCATGAATTGGTTTGGCCTGTGGCCTGGGCTTTGAAATTTTTTAGAGTTTCAGGTAATTGCAATGTACAGACAGGTTGGGAACCCTGCCATATGAGGTTCCTTGAAGGACATAGATGTCCTTTCCTTCACAGGAATGCCCCCACGTAGTTGCACTTGCCCCAGCCTGGGCCTGGGCCGTCACGGGTTCTCAAGAAGGCTTGACAGCATCTGAGGTAAGCGGCAGCACTCCGAGGTGTCAGCTGTAGTTTCTCTTACGCAAGTGGACCCTCGTGAGTGATCTCTCTTCATTGCTCTATTATTTTTTCAAAGAATGGGAAAACAAGGAAGTATGTGAACCTTTATGAATAAATGTATAACTAACTATTCTATTAGATGTAGGACTGAACTCATCTGATGCCTAACAAAACAAAACAAAACCCAACAAATTAATTTAACAGAGAGACTATTTCATGCTGATTTGCCATGAGTAATGCAGAAGGACTAGAGGGATACTTATGATGAATTTTTAATTTTTCAATATAGCATGTAAAACTGTATATTCATTCAGTATATATTAGCTTTTAGTTTTTAACCTTGGTTAAAAACTGAATAGATGGGTACAAATGAAGTTTAGTCACAAGATCTTTACAATTACAGGGGCAGAGATAATGACAGTTAAATCATTATCAGAGATCAGTGGAGTTGGATTGTAATTTAGAGATATCAGGTGTTTCCCTCTGCCACTCTAACATTCCAGAGAGCAAAAAGGAATATCTATATAACAATTCAGTCATCAGAATCATCCCTTAAATCCTGATTTCTTGGTTACAGAAATTGAAGTCATGTAAGACTGAACCATATTATTTGTTCTTAGGAAAAAGAAGGTCTTGATGAACTGGGAAGTGTGTTGCAAGAGACTGTGGGGAATCAAAGAGAGTGTTCATTGCCTGGATGAAGGATTGACAATTGCAGACATGGGCACTCCTTATGGCTGTAAATAGTTTAGCTTTGATAGGGATAAAAGTGTTAATACAGAAGAGAGACACAGACATTAAGACAAGGATTGTTTTCCACTCCAAGCAGTGGTGAGGAAAAAAAAATGTACATATTCAAAAGAAGATTAAGGGCATGTGGAAAAAAAGTGAGTTAATGGAAGAGAAGAGGGGGCAGAGAGACAGAGGGAGATGAAAACAGAGAGAGTGACAGGAGACAAGGACAGATGGAGAGACTGAATATTGGGCAACAGTCATCTAAAAAACGATTTCTCTAAGGAGACAGGACAGGATGGAGCCATTAAAGAAGGTGTAGGTGCAGCCTTGGGTAGGGAGAGGGAGGCACAGCTTAGCACTGGTGAGAACACAGATATTTTGGACATGGAGGTAATCTAGAAGGATGTTCTCTGTATTCCTAGGTAGACATATTTGTTGTTTATGCTGAGAGTGTAGAGTTAGTTTTTTGGTAGCTATATGAAGGAGAATGGAGTATCATGAGATTTGGTGAAGAGATGTTCTATTTTTATATAAAAATATGAAGCTTTCAGGGAAAGAATTAGAAGCGATGGTAGAGTAAAATAAATTAATGAGAAGGAAAGGAGGAAGAAAAGAAACATAATTGTTGGTTCCTTAGAACAGGGAAGCATAAAGATCTAATGTAGAACACTGGTATGTGACATGAGACAAAGCAGAATTGATGATAAAAGGAGCAGAAAATGAGCCACGGTGTATGAACTATTAACCCAGTGTTGCTGCAGGGTTTTATGAAACTGTAGAGATAGTGAGGATATCCCAAAAATATATCAATACTTCCATGAAGAAGAGCACAAATAATTAAAGAACATGTAAAAGAAGAACAAGACAATTTTCTGACAACTAGTGGAAAATGAAGCCAAAATTGTCCAGATAGGAATGTATGAGAGACTCAAGAAAACGAGCCATAAACTAGATGCAATGCTGGTCCAGGTAAGGACTGAAGAAGGATGAACACCAGCCTGCCTGAAAATCATTTATATCTTCAGAATTCTGCATTCTCTATGACCTCTATTATTTTTGTCATACAAAAGTCTCTGCCTCTCCTGGCTTTGTGGTGGCAGGTTTTTCTTTTCCTTTGGTATAGACTATAAACCCACAATTGTTCTTGTCTGTCCAGGAGAGAGAAAATTATGTGGACAGTTCATTAGATCCAGTAAAAGACCCCTTCTAAAATTTTCCTGCTACACCAACACTTGCGACCAACTGCAACAGATTGGCTTCTGAATAGATGATCATTTTTTTTGTCTTTACTCGGTACTACGTGGAAAGGTGAGTTGTATGAAATGGATTTGGTGGTCCACACACCCTTAAAAGAATTTTGAGGAAGCTTCAGTGAATCTTGTGGAATGCGTGAAATCACAGCAGCTCATCATTTTCCTCCCAATATTGGTCACCCCTAGAATATATTCTGAGTTTAAATAATGTGAGAAGTATAATTTTATCAAGTATATGTGAATAGGAAAATAACAAAGGATAGACATGAATCAGGAAAGGGAGGGATAGAATGTTCCAGTACAGTCGCAGATTCACAAGGCTGCATTGAGCAGCAGTGCCATTTTGTAATTTAAAATAAAAGCAAACACTAAGCCTTCCTCTCCTTCCATTTACCAGTACAGGAAGTCTTAGTGAGTAGGTGAGTTTTTACTTGTATCCAAGCAGTAGGAATTGCAACATTGATTAGGTTGTTTTCAATGAGGTGGGCCCTTACTTTTAGTGAGCTATTTCCTTCAATCTATATTCTTTACTAAAAGATACATAGGGTTTCTATTACCTGTGCGCAAGTGAAACTGGAGATGAGGGTGGGGATATTTTAGTTGCAAGTCTTAATGTAGATGTTGCAAGAAGACATATTATTACTGCATACTATTTTGAAAATTTTAAACATTTGAAGATTATTATTGCAGGTCTTCACTGGGAGAGGCAAACAGTTTCAGTGAAGCAGCAGTTGGAAGTGGAGTGAGAGGAGGAGAAGGGAACATCACCAGGAAGTCACTACAGAGCTGAGGCCTCATATGTAGCATTTGCCATGTTCCAAAAATCTGGCACCTATTGAATAGCACGAATTAAATCAGAATTGCTGCAAGACTCACCTAGGAAAAGTGGGAGGAAGAAACACAGTTATGACTTAGATGACGTCTTCTACCAGGTTTGAGGATTTATGGGCAGAAAATTGGATTATAAATTACAGTGTCATTCTCAGACTTCCTTAGTTCACAGAATCAAAGTCACACCCTCTGAACTTCATCATGAGGATTCTAATGCAGCATCCCCTAGACTGATAACACCTTTGGCTCTAGTCAGAGCAGACGGGTCCTTTCCTTCACAGGAATGCCCCCAAGCAGCTGCGCTTGCCCCGGCCTGTGCCTGGGCCATCACAGGCTGTCAGGAAGGCTCGACATCATCTGAGGTAAGCGGCAGTGCTCAGGGGTGTCAGCTGTAGTTTCTCCTACATGAGTGGACCCCGCTGAGTGATGTCTCTTCATTGCTCTATTATTCTTTCAAAGGACGGGGAAGCAGGGAGTTATGTAAACCTTTATGACTAAATTTATAACTAAGTATTCTATTAAGTGTAGGACTGAACGCATCAGATGCCTAACAAAACAAAACAAAACCCAACAACCTGACTTAACAAAGCATCTGTTTCGTGCTGATTTGCAGTGAGTAATGCAAAAGGACCTGGAGGGATGCTTATGATAAATTGTTAATTTTTCAATACAGCATGTAAACTGTATATTCATTTAGTATATATTAGCTTTTAGTTTTTAACCTTGGTGTTCGTTTGCTGGCCTGATTCTTAGGAGCATCTTAATGTTTTCCAAATCTGTTTATAAAGATTGAGTGCTTAAGTAATGTATATGAATATTCCCAAGGTTATCAAAAGCCTGAAAATGTGTATGTAAACAGCAGGTACAATCTCAAAACACAGGATTCATTGTCCTCTGCTGCCTATTGCACAGTGTCTGAAAACTTTTCTTTTTATCTTCTTTCTTTTTTTTGTTTCTTTCCTTCTTTTTTTTTTTTTTTTAACTTGCTTAAGCTAGGAGAATAAATCCAGTCCTTACTATTCCATCTTTGTTGGAAACCAGCATGTGTGGAGAGGTTTTCAAAACCACAAAATCAATTTTTGTTAATAGATATAGAGCTGTCCATTTTATATATTATAATCTTCAATGAGCTGTGCTAGTGTGTATCTTTCCATGAATAGTTCGTTTCATTGGGCTGTCGAGTTCATTGAGCTGTCGAGTTCATTGGCATAAAGGTTTTTATATTTCTTTTCTTCTAAGTGCCTGTGACTCTTCCTTTTTCATTCTTGTTATTACTTATTCATGTCTTCTCTTTCCTTGCTCATACCAACGAGGCTGAGAAACATCGGCTCCCTTCGGCCTGTGCAGTGTTTATTTTGCGCAGTGAGTTAGGTAAGGCAGCCTTAGCTGGGGGTTGTGGGTGGGGTTGGCATCAGATTTTCTAAATACCAGGCTCCAGACACTCGTAGCACTGGGAGGAGTGGGCCCCACTGAAGGGTAGATTTGTGAGGACTGGCTCCCCCATCGCACCCCTATATCAACAAGTACCAGGAGGGAAGCTCTAGAAACACTTTTGGGTTGTCATAGAAAAGGAGGGAGAATTGACCTAGGAAAGGGAGGAGCTCTTGGCCTCTTGGATGAGGAACGGGACAGTGACTCAGTGAAGCTGGAAGATGGGGTGAGGGAGTGCCTGGCTGGTGGCCACAAAGGTTCTTCAGGGCCCTGCCTCCACCATGCCCTCACCCCGGCTTTAGATTCTCCACCCAGAACTGAAGACCCCTAGCCCTGGCTCCTGTCCCCCATTCCAGCTCCAGTGCCTTACAAGCTTCCAAGCCAGGACTGGCAGGCATCACCAAGGGCATTTGGATAAGAGATTCCCTCCCATTTTAGTGTCTTTTGATAACTAAAATCTTAATATTTTTGTGACTAAATTGATCATTATGCTTCTTATTTGATTTGTGTTTTTCTTTCTTGATGAATCAATCTCTAACACAGATGTTGAAAAGATACTTCCCTATATTTCCTTCTTGCAATGAAGGGTTTTCTTGTCCTGTTGAACTTATGCACCTGAAATAGATTTTTGTGGATGATATGAGGTAACTATCTGCATATTTACTGGGAATTTTGCCTTTTTTGCCTACGTTCGTAATAAGCCTTCTTACTCATAAATCGGCTATCCATGTATCAGGTGAGTTTTTGGCGTTTGCTTTGGACTCTGGTCTTTCTCTTCATCCCTGCACAAATAGTCCACAGATAAGATGTCAGTGTCATGAAACCATAACATCTGTCACTGATCTTTGGGATTCTGTGTTTGATACTTTGACCCACAAAAGCACACTGTTGCTGATATCCATAATAATAACATCCAGTAACAACTGGTACAAATGTATATGTATGTGGCAATATCTTGGAATGTTCATCATATAAGGCTTTTCAGAGATTACTGTTATTTAAAAGAATCGAAAAAAATAGCATGCCTGAAAAGCTGATTGTATTATTTACTAATCCTCAAGAAATTAAGTTGAGCTCATAACCTTTTAATTGTATAATATACCATATATACAAAGCAAAAATAGATAAAAGCAATAGTTCTCAAAGCACTCTTCAGCAAGTAGTTATAGGACAGATCACACAGTTTCTCATGAACTACCATACCATCCTCTCAGATTTTTTCTTCTAGCTGCACCCAGAATATAGAAGGCCAGAAGGAATATTTTTTTTATAGTCACAATCAACTTTTTTTTCTTTTTTGTGAAAAATAACATATATACAAAAAAGCAATACATTTCAAAGATCTGCAAAACAATTAGTTGTAGAACACATTTGACAATTTGGTATGGATTACAGTTCCAAAAATTTCAGTTTTTACTTGTAGCTGCTCTAAGATACTTGAGACTAAAAGAGATATCAATTTCATGATTCAGTAATCACATTTTTTGATTAAACTCTACCTTCTCTGTATAACCCCACAATCACCTTTGATCTTTCTCCTACACTTTAGGGGTATTTGGGTATGGCCATTCTAACTTTTTCGTGTTGGAATGGACTGTCAATCAACATGGGGTAGGGAGATGTTCTGAGATGAGGTACTGGAGAGGTTGGGCCCTCTAGGTTTCAGGACTAATCTGGTCCAGGGACTCATTTGGAGGTTGTAGGTTTCTGGAAAGATACCCTAGTGCATGGAAACTTTGTAGAATCTTACATATTACCCTAGGTATTCTTTAGGATTGACAGGTATGGCTTTTTTGGAGGGGTTTGACAAGTTATGATAGGTAGCGAAGTCTAACTGAAGCTTGCATGAAAGTGATCTCCAGAGTTGCCTCTTGACTCTATTTGAATTCTCTTAGCCACTGATACTTTATTAGTTAACTTTCTTTTTCCCCTTTTTGATCAGGATGGAATTGTTGATACCCCAGTGCCAGGCCTAGACTCATCCCTGGGAGTCATCTCCCATGCTGCCAGGGAGACTTTCACCCCTGGATATCATGTCCCACGTAGCAGGGAGGGCAATGATTTCACTTGCAGAATTGGGCTTAGAGAGACTGAGGCCACATCGGAGCAAGAAAAGAGGTTCTCTAGAAGTAACTCCTACGCATACTTATAGGTAGGCTAATCTCAGCTATCTGTATCAGCCACACAACAATAAGCCTCAATATCAAGGGCTTGGCCTAGTGATTTGGGTGTCCCTAATGTTTGGTGCAGTATTAAGGGATTACCTGATGGTAAAGTTTAATAGTTTCATATTTTTTTCCTCCCATCCCTCAAAGAACATTGCCAATTGTTTTTGATTATCTGCTTAATATATTCTAGGATGTATCCAGGCATTACATTAAGCTGTACGGGATTAAAGGCCCTCATGCTTATTCTGGGCTTACTGTGTTTCAATCCACACTCATTACTTTTTGATATACCTATATTTGTAATATTTTTTTCACTTTTGCCTGTTTTGTGGTATTTTCCAATGTGCAGAAAAGAAGTGTCTTTTCTCTGTTGCAGTGAGTGATTCAAGAAATATATGACTTATTTTCTGAATTATCCACTTTCTGTTGAGAGCTTATTCTCTCCCATTAAACTTTTTCTCTATTAGAAAACATTCAATCTACCCTATCGAATCAAATGGTTTGAAACCATAGCTTGATTTCGAGGTGTAAGAAACATATTGAGACTTAATATCTTCAAATCAGCCTAATTAAGGGTTTCTCAAACTTTAGTTAAGATCAGAGTGATCTGGAAGAATTATTAAATGAGAGAATACAGGCCCAATGATGTATTTTTTTTGTATTAAGTTGGTCTTGGGTGTGACCCCCAAATTTGTATATCTGTACACAGCCCAGATGCTACTGCTGAAATTGGAACCACACTTTGATATCCATTAGGCTATCTAATTTTTATTATATATTTCCTGCAGCATTGCCTCTTCCACTGGTATAACCTATACTTTGTCATCTTCAATGGTTATCTTTTGAATATTGGCTATTCTCAAGGATTAATTAGAAATCTTTGTAACTATATGTCTCAGAACTAACATCTTTTCTTCCTTTCAGAAATGTAACTCGGTAAAGCTTCTGAATGTTATGCAGCACCACACCAGAGTTTATAGAGCAGTGCACTGGGATCAAACTTTGTTGGAAATAAGGCAATCATCTCATTCATTTCTTAATATACTCTGTTAACACATATTTGGTAAGTGCTCAGTACGTCCTAGACAGTGTGTTACATGCTGAGAATATAGCAGTGATTACAAAAGACACATCTTTTTCCTCTTGTAATTTGAATTGATACAAAAGTAAAGGTCCAGCTTTATAAAAATACCTATCTTGGTCCTGGGGTCAGAGCAGGTTTCCTTGTAAAGTATTTTTTTTTCCTGTGGGGTAAATTGATATGTAGGATTTTCTTAGATCAAGATGAGGGAGAATAGTATTTAAGATGATAACCAGGTCTATGTTGTAAGAACTGTGCATTCTTGGGTACCCAGAGCCCTGCTGACACTAGAGTCAGTCAATCCCCATTCCAGATTTGGGGGTTTCATAGCAGAAAGAATTCAGAGATGACAAGGCCAATAGGAGTAAGTCATAAAGTTTATTACACACGGAGAAAGTACATGTTAAAGAGGTTAATGTAGACGTGTTCAAGGCAGAGGCATGCCTGGAGTGGCAATAGGTGAGCCTGGTACCCAATGAAGTCTTTTCAGCGCTCTTCCATCTGGATCTTTGAACACCGGGTGTCTCTTTGTTCCAGGAGGAGATAACTATCAGAAGTTGTGGTCTGCCCTCAGGTACCCAAAACGTGTCTTTTGGGGTATGTTTAACAATCTTTCCATTCCCGTGCTTTCTGTCATTAACAAAAAGTCCCCTTCCTGCCCCGGATTTTACAAGCTTTTAGGGTTTTGGGAGATTTCTGAGCTTTAGGGGAAATTTTTGTCCCATGAAGTTTGTAGCCATGCATTAACACTTTTAGCACTGGATAAAATACCAAGGACCACAGCCATGATGCCCCATCCTACCCTGCCTCACCTGCCTAGACCATTAATTGAAATCACACATCCACAGGTATAGTCTCATAACTCCAACAGGTTCTCAAAGCAGATGAACAAACAAGGCATATATTCTAAGTAGTGGACTGTACAGATTAAAGTGAATCACAGCATCTTTCATTTTGTACTATCTTCATACTTAATAACAATAAGATTTTATTACATTAAAGGATAAGCTTAAAAGTATTATTGAATTATATTAATAGAGAAGGGATCCCCCAGATAAGGGGCTCCCAGACATACAATGAGGTTCCTGGCTTAACCCTGATCATGCACCACTAGTGAAGAAGAAAGGCCGGAGAGGGAAATTGAAGGAGCCAGGGGGGAAGCTCCACATGAGAGAACTTGTGGCAACATTAAAAAAACTCAGACTTCCAGTGTTAAAATCAAGGAACACACCAACACGGCCCAGAGGTTTCTGTATATACTGACAAACTACTGGAGCGGTGCTGAAGAAACTCTCATTGTTGTCCTCCTTCACACATACAAGAAGAAATGCTTCTTCAGATTTAATTAGAGGGCCATTCTTCCTTATCCAGGGATCCCTGCAGACTCCGAGAGCCCAGCTGCAAGAATCATCCACATCCAGCTCCCAGTAATGTTCCCCAGAGGTGAAGACCTGGGTCCCCCTTGAAGCAAAACTATTATATCTTTGAGAATTGACAGTCGCCTCCTGATGACCACCTATAGCCTTCAGACTTCTCAGATCATCAAACAGCATGCTGTTGTGATTGCATATTTCATTACTGAAGGAAATTTCCACTGTAGAATGAAGAGATTATCCCAGTCACACTCAACTTTTAAATTCCTGTGAAATGAAAAGTTCTACCCAGATTTCCACTAAAACAAACAAACAAACAAGCTGCAACCTCAGTGGCAGTACTGGCTGGAAAGTAGCAGGTTCAAGGGCTACCCAAGTATGTAAAGAAGAAACACGTACCTAGCCACAATGGAAAACAGTTCTACAAATTTAGATATAAATGGGAACATTTTCAGGCCAACTTCTGGTTCATTACGTTTCATGGCACAGATGAAACTGAAGACCTGAGTATGGGAGCCAAGTCAACAACAGTACAATATTTTCACTCCCCTTTCTCAGGGAAACAAATATGCTTAGACCTACATAAATGGTGATGACTTTGCCGGACATATATGATATTCCATATAAGCAAATTGATACTTCAGAAAAAATCTAAATATGTCTTTTTAGAAGTGGTCTCCTACTGAGAATTTTCATTTACACATCTTTCATCTTAGACCTAATCTTTCTCCATCCTCTATATCTATCCTCATTTAGATCTATTCTGGAGCTCCATATACAGTCTCATCTATCACCAAATTGCCTTATTGTTCTTGTTCATAAATTCTTGTTTGTGCATTTAGTTATTTTATGATTATTCATGCATTTTTCTATTTATGTCATTTAAAAGGCACATTATTACAAATACAATCACTCAGAAAGTTTGATGAAAAAATATGTATAAATAAAACAGCACTAATCCTGTCACTGTAATTAATTGCACTTAATTTAAAATGGGAATGCCTTCTATCCTTCTGGATGGCTCATTAAACAAATGAAATTGGATCTGCAACAGGTTCTAGATCTCAAGAAACCCTCTTTCTGAGTGGTTCACATTGCAGAAGTGCGTTAATAGTGTCCTGAAACACATTTGTGTTTTATCCATTTCACATTTAGTTTTTCTATATCATCATAGGGCAGGTAGTACTATAAATGCCTATTCATGGGCTGCTCTCCTCCACTAAGTGAAAGGTTAATAGAGAAAGATTGCCCATGGGGGAAATGATTACTGACACTCACCTCGGTAGCGGCTGAGCCTGTCTATCAGTCCAGTGATGGGCCCTCCATTGAGCTCTGGCCTCACAGCCTGGGGCATGCGCAGCTGCACTGACTCACTCCTGTAGGGGGAAGATTTAGTTCATCTCTATGGTGCCAGAAGCTCCATTCACAGTGTAGAAGGAAAGACTGAAGCATTCAACCAGGTAATGTTCGGTCACAACCTTATTCTGATATTGTAGTGAAACTCCATAATCAAAGGTTGGAATTGAGCTTTTCTTAGTAACCTTCCTTACTTTTATTCTCTGTCTGCATCTACCAGTTCTGTTTCTCAGAGGTTTCTCTTGCCTATGTGCCTAATCCACCCACCTCAATATGTTTATGATTTTGAAATCCTGTAGCAAATTCTGCATTGAAACCTGAAACTCATGCCTCCATGAACCACAGGAAACAGACAAACAACAAACAAACAAGACTAAGTCCTGAGAAAGAGGCACAAGAAATCACACTCAGGAAAATATACCCACATGCACACAAGATTTAATATTTGAATAAATCATGACTTCATTTTTCTGTCTATTTCAGATATAGGTTGATTTCTCAATAGTGTTCACGATGCCCAGTTTACACTGAAAGCCAAACTTACCTTGTCAATATGTCTCCCAAATCCTGTAAAGAGAAAAAGAAAAGCATAGAGTTCTTCACAAATCAGCTATTCTTCCTTTTCAATCATTAATTCCCCTTTTTTCTCTAAGGGATGAGAATCTAAATTCTTGATGAACACAGAACCCAGTTGGTGGGTGAGGAGAGAGAAGGAAAAGGGCAGTCACTATGGAACCATCCAAAACTGTCTGCAAAGTGGCCTCAGCCAGGGTTGGACGCAGAGGGAATGTTCTCCAACTAAGGGTAACTGAAACTGAGGATTTCTAGACAGAAAACATTAGGAGGAGGTAAATTTTAGCTTCCCCCAGATTTCCCCATAATATCCAACTTCTGCTAAAATTGGTATGTTTGTCAGTCAGTTGTTCCTTTCTGGGTTTTAGAAAAGTGACATGAAGTGAATTTTAAAAAGGACTGTTCCCTGGGGAATCCTCTATTCCATAAAAGCTTTGCTGTTCCTAGTTAATATAGGAGTTCCTCTTTACTTCTTTTAATCCCATTTAGAAATTAGCCCTCACCATAGGCAATGGATCTTAGGAAATAAATTTTTGGAACCAAATGAATAAGGGAGGTCAAAGATGTGGACTTGAGTTAATAGAAATAATTTTGAGGCATGTCCTTGTGTTTTACCTGGAGCATCTCCACATCTGGTTTATGGCACATTTTCATCAGCTCTTCATACACTTCTCGTAGATGTTTCCACTTTTGAATCATTGTGGCTTCATTTACCTTCAGTTTCTGTAAAATCTTCTTGCCTTCCTTTCTCAGTCTGTCTACTTGTTGATTTTCTTCCTCATGGAGATCTGGATTCATCTGCCTATACACAAATCTGATCATCATACTCCTTACAGTCACATAATCCTGCAGAGACATGGGAATCCAAAATGACATAACCAGGCTGACTTTAATATCTGCCTAAACTTCATTCATTGTTACAATCAGCTATATACACCCTAAACTCATGTTGTCCACTTCTCAGAAACTATAAATTCACCCCTTTCCCATCTTCATTTATTTCTATTCTTTATTAACTGTAAGACTCAAACCCATCCTTCTCTCAAACCATTTTCATGTACTTCATAAATTCCTGAAAAAAGAAAAGACTTTCTAAGTTATATCTTTAATATAAATTCTGTCACATCTGAAATGCTACATGCAAACATTTGAAATTTTTGATTCTTAGTAAATTATATAGAATATTCTGATATCTTGTTATTAATTTAGTCTATGTTTTTTAACCCAGAATGGAAGCCATCAGATGAGATATTCTTAAATTTTCTAACCAGGGTTTCAACTAATTTTAACCTTATAGCCCTTTCTCTGGACTCCTTGTCCCTCTTAATGTCTAAGCACAGGCTCCCTTGTTGTCCTGCCAGTTTAAGGAAGTGACTCATCGTTCCATTGCGTACTGCCTCCTAATAATTATCAACTCAGTATCTCTCCACCGCCCCAGTCTTTCTCTTGCTTCTTTTTCTCACCATCACAACATGTTCAAATTTCTCTTACTTGAACCAATGTCATTCTTTAGCTACTCTTAGTTTCTCTACCGATCAGTTTTCACCATCACTGTCACACTTCTTAAATTGCTGTTCATACTTTCTTTTATGTCCTGTTGGACTCAATGTACTAAGCATTATATGAAACACCCGATCTTCCAAATATATTCTCTTTAATTTATATAATCCCATACAGAAATCTCTGCCTGAAATATCCATGCATTTTTAACATCCACTTTTCCTTGAGAACTCAAATTTATTTTGAACCTGAGAAACTTACTGACCTCCAGAACCATAGCTACTGACCTTCTCCAAATCCTTTTATGTATCTCTATTAGTTACTGTTAAATTACGGTTTAGAAATTTTAAATAAGCCAAGCTACCCTACGTTGAAAAAGCGGATTCTTTTTCTCATTGATAAATCAATTCCAGAATCTCATGACACATGATTTCAGCTCAAATTTTTAGTGAATAAATTTCCACCATATATGTCTCAAGGTGTTTCTGTGAGAATGAGTTTCATACTTACTTTCCATAGGCTAATTATAATTCTTTCTTCATTTAGATTTCTCTTAGTTTCTTGGATCTTTTCCCATAAAGAACTCATTTGCTTTAAGAGCTTCTCCTGAAAAAGAGCTATGAATTAGGTACAAGAGAAACAAATAGTATAGATTTCAAAGCTTCAGTGATCAATAGAAGAAAGAGATGTAAGATAAATGTACTGTGGGGAGAGTGGAGCAATCACAGTGTTTCTGTGGTTAGTGCTCAGTACTCATCAGTTCTGAGAGATCTCAAACAGTAATACCACAAAAGGTACTGTAATCATTTGCCTAGGGAAACTCATAAGGATTTTACATAATGTGGCCAATTTCTGATAAGCATCTTGCCTCAGCATTTGGATCTATTGATGCTATTTCCCTACACTTTCCAGTCTTCTACTATCCTTGATGCCTAAAGCAGTACCAACTTCATCTTGGGCATTTAGGCAGTATTAGTCATCATCATGATCCTCATTTTCCCAGTAATCTTTGCAGTAGTATCCCTAGCTTTCAGAGTGCTCTCAGAGGCATCACTTACCCGGTAGTCCTCAGCCGCCCCTTCTATGGAAGAGTGTTTGTGAGTCTCGTGCTCCTGAGACTTAGAGCAGAGCCCACAGAGCAGATTCTTGTCCTCTTCACAGAAGATCTTCTTGGTCTCCTTGTGTGTCCCACACAGATGTTCCTCTGAGCTCAGGAACTGGCAGAGACTTGCTTGTCTGACATAGGACACCATATTCTTCAGGAGAATACTGGTTTTGAAGTGTGTCTGCTGAGAGGTTTCAGCCCTGCATGTGGGGCATTTGGCAGGTGCTTCTGCTCCTTCCCAGGAAAGATAGAGACAGGGCCTGCAAAAGCTGTGCCCACAGCCTATGGTGACTGGGTCTACAAGGTAGTTCAGGCAGATGAGGCAGGTGAGTTCTTGCTGGAAGGCCTGTGGGATGTCTGAGTCCATTTTCCTGAGGGAAGAAGTTTAGATGAGGTTACTCTTGTGCCCTGGAGAGATATAGACTGAGCCCAAATTTTGCTCAGGTTCTGACTGAATAATACTCTTGTGGCTTGAGCAGAATAGGATTTATTTTGCATATGACACAAATGAAAAATCGAGGCACAAAGAGAGTTCTCACCTTCTGTGGGAAACATTGTGAGTTTTTTTTTTCCCCAAACAACATGCATCTACCTTGCCAACCCCTTTTCTCCTTCAGAAAAGAAATTGAGTTTTGGGGCTGTATGACCTTTGCCCAAATTGCTTCAGTTCCAGGGAGTTGACCCAATCTAAACCTCCAGGGCCTAAATTCTATCGGTCTGAAAATCAACCATATAATTATATTTTCCATTACTTTCGTTATTTCATTAAATTGTCACAATAATCCTATCATGTTGATTCCTCCAAAAATATGAATGTTGGAGCCAGAGCTCATACATTTGACTAAAATTAGCAAGATACTGTTGTGGTAGATTTTCCAAGATACACCAGGCACAAATATTCATTGTTTAAGCAACTATGGGATTCAGTCAACAACGCTTTTCTGGTATGTTTACCCTTCCAGGGAATGTCTATCAATTTGAGGATGTAACAGTTGATACAAAAACATCCTTAGAAGAGGAATAATAAGTACTTAAAAAAATAAATGCAGAAATGGGCAGAATGCTAATCTGTACGTCTTCTGTCCCTCATCCAAGATTCATTAAATGTCCTCCTTGCAACTGATTGACAAAAATTCATAAAATGTATATCCAAGGCAGTCAGAAAACCACATTTTCTCCTATGGTGTATTTTCTCTAACACACAACCAACCATCCAAGAACAACTTTGGAATACACATGAGCGTTAATAGAAGTTGAACCAGGCTTTGTCCTCCTATCTTTGTCTCTATACACCCGCATTCAAACAGATCAAAAATTAAAGAGAAGAAGAACAAAATCTTCCACGTCCTATAAAACTATTTTCAAGCACCCTGTCATACTGTGAAAAGATATAATTGTCATACAGTAATAACAACCAGCATCAGAAACCAAATCATGCTTTTAAGACAAGTGGGTTCTGGTTTCTACTCATGCAAATAAAGATGGCACTCTCACTTCTGATATGTTTTGTATGGTCACTTTTCTTCAGGCCCAATAATTTCCTGGCTTTCTTAAACTTCATCAGAAAAAATGATGCTTCTGAAGAGGATATATTGCCCATAGTCATAAATGATATTCCCAAACCTTTCAATGCATTTTCTACTTACACATTGTATTATCTACTTACACACAGAAGAATATACTCTCACTTATATATACATGTTTGCACAACTTAGAGTAACACTTGCTGTGTTAGAGTAGAATATAACACATTTAAATGTAGAGAATAAAATACTCTTAAGCCATTTTAGAACTATACACAGTGTAAAATTACAAGATATCTGCCAACCAAAATCCATGTGAACCAAGTAATAAGTAAAATGATAGAACAAAATCATATTAACAATCAGTAATCTTATTGGTTCCAAAACCAAATAACAAGATAAGGTGCCAAAATAACTTGAATTCATAAAAAAGTGAAAGGGTAGGGATTGTTTTTACAAACTAGGCAAAAAGATTAATATCTTAGAATTGACCTCATTTTGTTGACAGTTAAATTAACATGAAGATTTTTACAGTTTGTTCTGGCTTGGGCTTTCCAAAGAAGAGCTTTAGAACTGCTCTCCTGTAAGTTTTGTACTCACCTAAGGAGTATGCAATCGTTTCACTAGTTCTTGCCTGTGAAGTACCACTATGGACTTCAGTTGAGGAATCAGCTCCTCACAAGGTGTAGGAGTAGCTTTCAGAAGTTTCCACAGCTGCTGACTCCAACTGTACTCTGTGTGTTCTGGAGAAGGTTGAGTTCGGCTCCTCTGGTGTCCTTTTATTGAATCCCTAAGACCACACCCATTTCTTTCAAGTGCTTCCTTCATTTCATGGTCTTCAGATAGGTTTCTTTTTTTCCCCCCAACAGGCAGGCACTGGGAATTGAACTCAGGTCTCTGGCATGGCAAGCGAGATCTACCACTGAACCACAGAAGAAAGAATTGGTTTAACATCTTTGTGAACCCCCATTAATGTGTAGAAACATCATCTCATCCAGAGCTACTTACTTTTCAACAAGTGAACTTCCAAATGCCAACATGTACCTAAATATTCTTTGACCAAAGGACTTTCAGTTTTATCTTTAAAAGTCAGAAAAGAAAATGTCATCATTTAATATCTTTAGAAAATTTCTTGTAAAATTTAGAAATATTTTGCCTAAGTTTAACTTTAATTATAAGCTATGATATTAAAATCATATTTCATTTATTAATTTCTCTTTATATTTTAATGTAAGCATTTAATTTACCAGTTTTTTTACTTTGACCACCAGTTCAGAGCGGAGATTTTTCCCACCCCTCACACTCACATTAAGCCTCCCAGCAAGAGTAGGGCACAGGATTTCTGCTGGCACTTCCCAGCCAGGTTAAGGGGGTACAGGAGAAAAAGGCTGCGAAGCCCCAGCTCAGGGAACCCCTGGATCAGTGCACTGGAAGAGAGCTGTGCTCAGGTCATTTGGAACTTATTACTACTGGAGAAGGTGATGATGGTGTGGTTATGTCCCCTAACCCATTTAGTCTACTGCTTATGGGGTGGGGAGAGATGCCTCCTTGATCCTTGAGAAATTCGCCTTCCTAGTAACACTTGACCACAGATATCCTTCATGTGATCTGGGAAAGCCAAACTGGATTCTGGAGATGCAACTCAGACCTCCCTACAAGCACTTAGAGCATGTCCTGTGTGTATGCAGAGACCCTTCAGGTCAGGGACAGTCTGAGCAGTGGGAGAGGTGGAGTGATGCTCTGAGAAGCAAGAGGAACTGACTACAGGTGAAAAGGGAAGGAAGGAGCCCCAGTTTCCAGATGCCTCCTTTTTGCTTGTGAGAAATTGAGTTCAGTATCAAAGAGGCCCCCATTCTTTGCCCAATTCCTCTGAGATCTTGGAGTTTCTCTGGATTGAGACTTCTAGGTATAGGTCAAGAATATAGTCCAGATTTGGGGCAGAGGGCAGGGACTTAGCAAGAATGGAGTCTCTGTGGGTTGGGACCCAGTTGGGTGGGTATTGGCTGCTTTGGATGGGCGTGGGGCATAGCGGGGAAAACCTTTAGAACAGGTAAGCCCCAGAAATCTCACCCTTATAGGTCTAATGTATGGAGCCTAATGGGAAGGGATGGGTCAAGGGAATTCTGAAAGGCGGTTAAGAGGGAGACTACCTGAGGGGAGGCACTTTTTCTATTGAGGTCACTGGACAGAACATCATCTCTTCTTAGCTTCATAATAAGCAAAGGCTGTACAGGGAGGGTGAAAGTGTTGTCCTGGACTCCTTCCAGACAAGCCCAGCCCATCCCCACAGGCACAGATTCTGCATAGTTTCCTGCCTCCAAGGCCTCTCCCAAATTCCCTGACGAAAACAGGTATTACTTAGGCTTTTTGCCTTGTTTTGTTTTGTTTTAATACCTCCAAGAGCTTTTTCATTCTATCTATTTCTTAATCAACTTCCAGGCACTATCCTTTTCTAAGAAAAGCACAGAAATATGTATTTATTGATACAATAACCTGTTATTCGAAACTATCAATAAAGATTCTCCAGGGATGGTGAGATTAAAGTGATTTCATTTTTCTTTTGCTTTTCTGTATTTTACAAAATATCAGTGTATAAAATGTAATGCTTGTATAAGCAGAAAAAAAATTTACAAACATTTGTATGTATGTGTCATCAATTTGGAGGAAAATGGATGGCTGAACCTCATACTGTCAAAGTCCTTTGGACAAATTTCAACTCTTGCATGGAATTATAAAAACTACTAACTTCATAGAAAAAAATCTACACAAAATACTCAAAAAAAAAATGGTTCTGTGCGGCCATCCCAAGTGAGGTGAAAGGTTGCTTTCCTTTGAATTTTTTGCTTGTATCTTCTGACAGCAGGGTACTGAAAATAAGGTGAGGCTGTTTGATAACCATGTTCTTATCAGACCCTGATCAAGAATCATTTCCAATATATTGGGAATTTGACACTCTGAAACCCAGCTCTGATGAAAGCTCTGGGAAAACAAGGAGTGAGGTATGAGGGGAGGAGGGAATAAGAATGGACAGTATCAGAATAATTTGGTTTATAAATCTGTTTTCTCACCACCAGCTTTTGCTTTTCAACAAGAACCCCAAGGTCCTAGTTTGAGGGCCCTCACCTTAAGGAATGTCCCCCCCTCAGCCCCATCCTTGCAAGAACAGACCCCATGAAGTCCGTGTTCCCACCACCCAGGGAGGCGGAGTAAAGGGCGTCCCCTCTGCAGCCTAGGAAAACTCCCTTTTCAGTCCCTTCTGGGAACCTCACCCTTGCGACACATTAATATCCAAGCTGACTCAGCCCACATGATTTCCTCTGTGGCAGACACTGGCCTTTCTGGAGTCAAGGTATCATTCTCTGGATGCTTTAGTTTGGGCATTTTTATGGCTTTTAAACTGTAAACTTGTGACTTAATAATTCCCCTTTAGAAAAACCAATTCATACTTGGTATATTACATTCCAGCAGCTTTAGCAAACTCAAACAGGAAGTAAAAACTCTTCCTATTGATGATATTAGATACTACACTGAACAAAAGAAAAAAGAATTGCATTTACTCAAGAAATTAAGCACTTCTGTTAAGAGATGTGGGAAAAGAGCGGTACCCAAAAGAAGAACAGGTAGACTAAAAAACCCTCTTGTAAAGGTGGAAGATATGAGTCAACTTTATAGACCAATTCATCTTCAGTTGAGTAACATAACTTTTAAATTTATAAATTATTCCATTCAGGAGCCCTGTAGTCCATTTGATGTGACTAACCGTGCATCGTCCAAAAGCAACCTCAGGTTAATCTAAAAACTAAAATAGATGGTGATCAGTATGGTGGGACCCAACTCACCTCCATCTGAAAGAGGAGAAGAAGGATATTGCGAATGTTGCTGCAGAGAGATGAAGATTTCAAAGCAATAAATGTGACATTACATATAGGTGGTTGATATTTCTAAAACTATACTATTTGCTATTTACATTTCAGCTTATTTTTATTGTGATTTACAGTATGATAATTATAAGTAATTCTTTTTTATAGAAATATCTTAAATTTTAAAAACTCAAAAGAGGAAATATGTATACTGAAAAATCATTTTTATTCATTTACTCAACGAATATATATTGAGCACCTATTATGTTCCAGCCACTGCTCTGGGTGAACATCCCTGAAGAAAGGAGACCAGTTCTCTGTCCTTCTGAAGATTATCCTCTATGGGGTGAAGTGAAGTGAGAAGGAAGACAGGCAACCACAGGATGAAAACATAATAAAGCATATATAAAGAACATTAGATGTGCTATGAAAGAAGTATATATGGAGAACATTAGATATGCCATAAAAAATCATAAAGTAGGAATGGGGTACATTGCTATTTTAGACTAGACAATGGCTACCTATTGGAGAGTGGGGACCTGAATGAAGGGAGGTAATGGGACTTGTGGTTTCCTGGGGTAGCAGCATTCCAGGCAGAAGGAACAACGAGCAGATATCCTAAGTTAAAGTGATTGATGGAATCTAAAAACATACGAGGGTGGCTTGTCCTAGTAGCAGTGATGAGACATGGTCAGATTGTGGATATAACATAAGGTGTGGCTAAGAGGATTTGCTGATGGGATTGATGTAGGGAATGGCAGATGATGATGAGCTGGGGTGCCACTAATATTTGGGGACTAAGCAATTTAAAAATGAGTTTGTAATTTACTAATGGGAAGAAAAGAGAAAGTGGAGCAAATACTTTGAGGCAGCAGAAAGAGAAATACTATATTGAACGGTATACGAGATCAAGCGAAAGATTTAAAAGATGGGTAGAGTTACAGTCTGTAAGCTGTTGGAAAGAGCCTGGTCCAAGCTGGCTGGGTTGAATCCCGACTCCCTGTCTGTGGGATTTTGGACAGTGTTTGGCACATAGTATGTGGTTAATAAATGTTAGCTGCTATTTTTATTATTATTTGCATTATCAGTTTTTTAAATAAAAGAGATTTATTTCGGTGTTTATGTTGGTTTTTTGGAATATGTTGGGAAGATTAAGGAGAAAGAATACTACATTAAAATACTTAATTCATTAACTCTCTCCAGACTCTTCATTGAAGTTTCTTTGTTTTAGGCCTTTGGGTCAGTATTTTTTGCGTTTTATTTATATAATGAAGGAAAATAAAGACAGTTAGCAGTTAAATATTATTTTCATCAGTAGTTAAATATCTCAGCAATATTTCCCCCTCCTGGAAATCACTTTGCAAAATGAGATTCTATATCTTTCATCAAGATTGATATTTTAAAATAATTTTTAGTTTTTCATTAATATGTATATTCTTAGTCAGAATCAATAAAATATTCTTTTGTTTAAAGAAAGTGCATTTTAATATCTAACTGGAAGGTGGCAGTTGGAAGCATGAGCCTCCGATTTCCACCACAAATGATCCCCCTAGACCTTCCCCCAGCTGGTGGTCGGAGGGGAAGGTGGTGCTGGGAAGCGCAGCTGCCCTGTGGCCTCCAGGGCTGCACAAACCTTCGGGAGGACGAGGCCCTGTGGCTTCCCCAGGGCGGCAGAACGTGACATGAGGGTGGCTCCTAGCCTCCAAGGACAGTGACAACAGGGCAGTACACCTTTGCCACATTTCTGCCTAAGGGCGAAGGTGGTGAAAGTACCACTGTAGAGCCAAGCTGTGGCCAGAGGGCCCCCCTGGAAAGGCAGCGGTGGCTACAGAGGTTCCAGTCAGGGCCAGGGGCGGGATGGCGCAGGTAGGATGGGAACATGTTCTGGCAAAAGTTTTGAGGCAGCTACTGGTGCTGCTGGAGAGTTTGCCATGGACCTGAGTTCCACCGCGGAACCAGCCGAGTGTCCTTGACTTCCTCTTCATGTGTGTGGGGCCAAATGACGGGCAGGCCCTGGGTCTCTTCCTACTCACTGAATGCCAGGGTTTAGGGGGTGTTTCTGGTGGGGTTGTCTCGTTTGTGAGCAGCCAGGATGTGCTATACCAGAAACAGTCAGCTTTTCAAAAAGGAATTTATTAAGTTGCATGTTTACAGTTCTAAGGCCAGGAAAATGTCCAAATTAAAGCAAGACCATAGAAATGTCCAATCTAAGGTATCCCGGGAAAGACCTCTGTTCCAGAAGGTTGGTGAAGTTCAGGGTTTCTCTTTATCACTGGAAAGGCACATGGCAAACAAGGCGACATTTGCCAGCTTTCTCTCCAGGCTTCTTGTTTCATGAAGCTCCCCTGGGAGCATTTTCCTTCTTCATCTCCAAACGTCTTTGGCTGCATGGGTTCCGTGGTTTTCAAGCTCTGAAGCTTTTTACAAATACTTCCTGTTTTAAAGGATTCCAGTAAACCAATCAAGACCCACCTGGAATGGGTAGAGTCACATCTCCCTCTAATCAAAGTTAATACCCACAATTGAGTGTGTCATATCTCCATGGAGATAATCTAATCAAGTTTCTGAACTACAGTGCTGAATGGGGATTAAGAGAAAAGGCTGCTTTAACAAGATGGAATCAGGATAAAAACATGGCTTTTCTGGGGTACATAATCCTTTCAAACTGGCACAGAGGGTATGGGGTGGGGCAGTTATAGAACCCAGAATTCCCATAGCATAGAGGGGTCACAGTAAGCCATCATGCCTTCCTACTAATTGTTAGACTTCTGGGATAGATAATCAGCTTCTCTCCTTCACTGACAAGATTTTGCCCTATGTGACAACCGACTATACCCTTATTTCCTCAGTATTTAAAAAAAAAAATTCTTACATTTTTATGAAAATATACTTATTTTTAAAAGAAAATTTTATGTAATCACACAAATAAAAAATATGTTTGTCTTTTACAAAAGAAATTGAAATCCTTACAGAAATTTAAATAAATGAAATAATCATGTCAAAGAAAAAAATCTGACCCACTTACAAAAACACATTTAAAAAAATAAGTTTCTCAAAGAGAAGAATGGTCAGCAAAAAAATATTTTCCATGTATTCTGAAAAGGCATAACTATACATATTTTTAAAAACATCTTTCAAATATAAGTCAGTGTTAAAAAAAACACACAACTTCTATCCCCTTTTGGTGAATCTTGTTTCATATTTTCTTAAAAATGTATACCCACCCAATCAAGCCATCTAAGGTATTTGCCTTCTCATTAGCAACCTATAAACAAGTAATTAACTTTTAAAGTACTAAAAGCACTAGTAGAAATAATAAAATCAGCAAAAAAGTAATTTTTCTTTACATTAAAGATTATTTTAACAACTATCTAAAAAACAAACAGAGGAGACTTCTGCTAATGGTTGAAAGATGCATTATAAAGAAAAGATTTACTCTCCCACATGAAACAAACTAAAAAACAGACAAAACATATGAAAGAACAGTTTACAAGAGACTGAACATAAAGTACTGAAGGGTGAGGTGATACCCATGATTTGGAAGTTGCCTTAGGGGTTGCCAGGCTTCAGCCCAGAAATGCGGACCCAGGTCTACTCTGGCTAATTCCTTGAGTTGAGGAAAACAAGTTGAGAGTCAGAGGAAACCAAGACATCAGAATTGGCAGGACGGAGCAAGTGGAAGTAGAGAGCTGCCCAGAGACCAGAATAGGGACCTCCTGAGTATGCAGCTGAGTCTGATTAGTGCATGTGAGGAAGCTTATGAGGACGGGAAACACACCAAATAGTTACAGGTGTCTGTCCCTGGCACTAACACAGGGCAGTGACTAGTGCCTGTCTCATCAGCCAGACTGCATCCTTCACACAGCACTGGGTAGAGGGCACAGAAAGGGCGTGTCGCAAGAATGTGGAATACTTACCCTTTGGTTGAGTTTTGTACAAGCTCTGGATAAAAAAAGAAGATCCAAAAGGATCAAACTGTCACCAAATAACGGTGTTCCTAAGTAGTACTCAAGAGTATTAAGAGAAAAAAAAAATATCCTGGACACACATACAAAAGTAAAATTCACTATGTCTGGCATACAATAAAAATTACCAATCATGCCAGAAAGCAGAAAAATAATATTCATGAGGAAAAGAAACAGTGAAAATTGAACGAAAATTGACACAGATGTTGGAATTAGCAGACAAAGACATTAAACATGTAAAATAACTTCCCTACATTTATTCAGAAAGATAAGGAGAGACTTGGATGATATAAACCTAAATTGAAATTGTAGAGATGAAAACTAAAATGTGTGAAATGAAAACTACTTTGGATGGGATTAATGATAGATTAGCTATTGGATTAGCAATCTAATCCAATCTAATCTAGAATATAGATTAGCAATCTTGAAGATATAACATTAGATGTTATGAAACACACAGAGAAAAGAGAACTTTTAAAAATGATTCAAGTATCTGTGAGTTGTAGGACTTCAACAGTCTAATACAGACAATTGGAATCTCCAAAACTAAGAACGAGATGGTAAGGACAAAAAAACATTTGCAGTAGAAGTGACTAAAAGTTTTCCATAATGGATAAGAATGATAAACTCACAGATCCAAGAAGCTCAATAAATTCCAAAACAGGAAACATGAAGAAAACTAGACCAAGGTATATCATAATCAATTGTTCTATATCAGTGAAAAGGAGAAAAGCAACCTGGAACAAAAAGGCATGTTTTATTCAAAGGAAAAAGATTAGTAAGTCAACATATTTCTTGTCAGAATCAATGAGAGTGAGAAGAGAGAAAGAAAGAAACTATCAAACTAAAATTCTGTACCCAAGGACAATCTTTGAAAAGCTGAGGCAAATATATCTTTTTTCCAATATACAAAAGCTGAAAAATTCATCTCCTGCAGCCCAGCATAAAAAAATGAACAGTTTTACAAATTGTACTTACACACTAAAATAATGATTTTTTGTTACCATATAAAATGCTTTCAATTGTATATTTAAACAAAGATCATAACGTACTGAAGGATTTTTATAATATATGTAAATGTAAAATTTAGGATGAAAATAGCACAAAGGTTGGGAGGAGAGAAATGGAACTATACTATTTTAAGTGTCTTATAACATATGTATATATATATCACATATGGTATAATATTACTGGTAGGTAGAGTATAAGTTAAAGATGTCTGTGATAAACCCTTAAGATACCAATAAAATAAGAAAAAAAGGAGTTATAAATAATCAGTCAACAAAGAGACAAAATAGAATCATAAAGAATATTAAATTATTGTATCAAAAACACAAACAGTGATAAATGAAAAGATGTGAAAAGCAAACACATAGCAAGACATGCACTAGATACTAACCATATCAATAATTACATGTAACATGAATGGTGGAAACACCCCAATTAAAGACAAATTTTCAGATTGAATAAGAAAGCCAGATACAATTACTTACTGCCTACAACAAATACACTTCAAATGTAAGTCTCAAATGGGTGAAAAGCGAAAGGATGGAAAATAAAATATCGTTGCTAACATGAACTTCTGGCATCCTGCTCACTGTGCCAAACAGACGGTCAGAAAGAGACACCTATTATCACCTCCAGGGCAGGGGGCTCAATGCATGGAGGGTAGCAAGGAACATAACAATGCCTGCCACCTAGAAAAGCAGTTCAAGGCTCCCAACCCAGTTTGTAAGTGTCACATGTGTCAGCAAAAGCACAACTCATAAACACGGGATAGAAAAATGTTTACTCACAGAGAGGAAGGACCCAAAAGGTTAGCTTGAACAGTGGCCATTAGTCCTCCATGGCCAATGGATCCCAATCTGCAGCTGATACGGGAAGAAGTCTACAGATACTACCTGTGTAGTAGTAGAAGGACACCATTCCCTTCCAGCCAGAGCAGATACCAGCAGGCATGAGCCAGGTGCCATAAAATGACATTCTTTAGCCAAACTGTCTCTGGAGAAAATGTTTACATATGCTTAGGGCAAAAGGGACCAGAATGTCCCCCCCACTGCTAGGGGATGTGTATTACTTCAAGTCATCCCCAAGAAGGGAGTCAGTCTGTATTCATCAACCCATCATAGGAGCCAGCCTAACACAGGGCAGACAGAGGGCTTATACGTAGGTCACAGGGAAAGGTGGCAGGCTGTGCTTGGAAGGTCCCCTACCACATTAATACTATCCTAAGGAAAGCTAGAGTAGAATAGTAGTAGATAAAGTAGATTTCAGAGCAAAGAATATTATCTGGGATAAAGAAGGTTATTTCATACTGACAAAGGGATCAATTTATCTGGAGGACATAACAATCCTTAACATTTATGTACCTAAACTCAGAGCTTCAAAATATGTACAGCAAATATTGATAGGAGTATGCAATTAGACATAGAACAATCCACAATTCTGGTCAAACATTTCAATACCCCTCTCAATAATCAATAAATCAATTACAGAAAATCAGTCAGAATATAGAAGAATGGACATCACTATCAACCACCTTGACCTAATGGATGTTAAAAGAACGTTCCTTCCAACAGCAGTGGATGACTACAAAAAAAAAAAAAAGTTAAAGCTGGAGGACTAAGACAACCTAGTCTTAAAGCTTGTTATAAAGCTATAATAATCAAAACAGTGTGGTATTGGTATAAAGATAGACAGATGAATAGTACCGAGTCAACAGTTCAGAAATAAACCCACATAATTATGGGCAACTGCATTTTGAGAGTCAGTTCAGGGGAGAAAGGGTAACTTTTTCAACAAATTGCACTAGAATACCTGGCTATGAAAATGAGCTTCAATGTACAGCATCATAGCATATGTGAAAGTAACTTGAAATGGATTACAAACCAGCATTTCAAAACTAAACTCATTAAACTTCTAGCGGAAAACTTTGCAATATTAGATTAAGCAAAATCATTTTTTTTTGATACGTGAAGTAAATTGGCAAGGGCCTGGAGGTAATTTGTTTGTACATATCTAAAGCAAAAACTAACCTACCTGTACATGACTAAAGTAAAAATAACTTATCTGTACGTGTTTAAAATCACTCCCAAAGGCTGTGGTGGCTTGAAGCTGTTTTGCACCCCAGAAAAGACCATGTTATTTTTAATCCATTTCTCTGTGTGCAAACCTGATATAGGTGGGACCTTTCAGTCAGGTTACTTCAATTGAGATGTGACCCTCCCTATTCCAGGTGGCTTGCAATATTTTTACTGGAGTCCTTTATTAGAGGATGAAACACATACTGAAGTAGAGAGATGAAGCCAAGGGAAGTTCACATACTCTGGAGGGTGTGAGAAAGGAAGCCACAGAAGCAAAAAGTTGGAAGCAATGAAATTTGGAAGATAAGAGCTAGCAGACACTGGCCATGTGCCTTCTTATGTGACAGAGGTGTCCCAGATGCTGACAGTCTTTCTTCAGAGAAAGCATCATCCTGTTGAAGCCTTAGTTTTCATGGAGTTAGCATTGTAACTTGTAAGGTAATAAATCCCCACTGTCAAAAGTCAGTCTACTTTCATTATATTGCATTTTGACAGCTCTAGCAAATCAAGCCAGATTGTGGTACTGGAAGTGGACTACTGCAATTTGCAAATGTCAAAAAGGTTGGAATGTTTTTATAAATGTATAAGGGGGAAGATTCTGGAAAAATTGAGACATTTGATGGAAAAGGCCTAGAATGCTTTGAAGAGATTGGACACTGAAGAAACTTCCAATGAAGATTTAGAGAGAAATGAGGAATATGTCATTGCAAACTGGAGGAAAGGGGATGCTTTTAAAGTGGCAGAAAATTTGGCAAAATTGAGTCCTGTTATCTAATGGAAGGCAGAGTTTGAAAGTGACAAACTTGGATATTTAGCTGAAGAAGTTTCCAAGTTAAATGTGGAAAATGAAGCCTGCTTCTCCCTGCAGTGTATAGTAAAATGTGAGAGAAAAGGGATAACGTGATAACTGAAGTTTGGAGTACAAAGATACCAGAAATTGATGGCTTGGTAAATTCTGCACTTCCAGAAAGCAAGTCCCCAGAGAATAATTCCCCATGTGAGGATTTAATAGAACATAGAATCAGACAGCCATTCCAGTGCAAGTTAGAATTGCAGATGGAGTTATCTAGAAAGGATTTGTGGAAAATCCTGTCCAATTGTTGGGACCTCTGTTTGCTGCATGTAAAACGAATGAGTTTTTTTAAGATCTGAATGGAACCATTGTCAGCCTGGACTACAAGGGAGAGAAAAGGGACAGGTTGAAGGAAAAATGACTTGAAATGCAGAACCATGTGTATTAGTCACTGTTTTCTAGGGGAACAGAATCAACAGAATATCTGTAAATACAAGATTTATAAAAGTGTCTCATGCAACCATGGGGATGCAAGAGCCCAATATCTGGAGGGCAGGCCATGAGCTGGTAGTCAGATGAAGGTCCTTCATGTAGTCCTCAGGAGAGGCTGGCTGGTTGAAAAAGAGAGAGAGATTTAAAGCTCTCTCCTTTAAAGCCTTCAGTTGATTGAATTTAAAGTTACTAATTCTGGAAGACATCCCTTGGCCAACTGCAGGTGTAACCAGCCCTGGATGCAATCAATGTGCTGATGATTTAATAAACCAGGCTTCTGGGTTATTGGCCAGCCATGAAATGTCCTTGCAGTAATGGCTAGACCAGTGCTTTCTTGACCCAACACCTGGGCGGTCACCACGTGGCCAAGTTACCACGTGAACCCAGCCATAACAGTCCACCCCTTGTCAACTTGACAGCTGTTCCCATCACCCTAAACCATACTTAAACTCTAAACAGAACACAGTAACAAACATATTTTTCACTTAACAATACTCAACTATCTTGGATACAACTGGAAATGGACTAAATGTCTCCAGAATAGGTGCATGTCTTTGGGTAATGTTTACTTTTAAACTTGATATTTTCTTTTTCACTCTAGCTGAAGGTTTGTCAATTTTATTGATAGAATCATTTCAAAGAACCAAGTTTTGGTTTCATCGGTTCTATTTTTTCCTCTATTTCCATTAATTTCCCTCTCATCACTGTCTTTCCTGCATCCCATAAGTTCTGGTAGGCTTTATTTTCATTCATCTGAAGATATTTCCTAATTAATCTTGTGATTTCTTTTTTGACCCATTACTTATTTAATTTTCAATTTGTAATTCTCTCTCTTATTGGATGCTACCTTCATTCCATTGTAGGAGAAGACACACTGCAGGATTTATTTTTTTTAATTTATTAAGACTTCTTTTGTGACCAAATTCATATGATCTATCCTGAAAATGATCCATGTGTACTAGCAAATGATGCGTACTTTGTTGCTGTTGAGTGAAGTATTCTATATATGTCCGACAGGTCTAGCTGGTTTCGAGTATCATTCAAGTATTCTGTGTCCTTATTGATCTTCTGTTTAGATATTCTACCCATTAGTGAAAGTGGTGTTTGAAGTGATTTGCTTCTCCATTCAAATCTGTCAATATTTGTTTCATTTACTTTAGTGATCTGCCATTGTGCCCATTTTTATAAATGATCATAAATTTAATTTCTTCTTGTTGAATTGACCCTTTTGTTAGTATATCATGACATTCTTTGTCCTTCCTAACAGTTTTCGGCCCATAGTGTATTAAACCATCTTTTCATTTTCAACTTACTTTTGTCTTGGAATTTAAGGTGAGTGTCTTATAAACATCATATAAATAGATCAGGCTTTTTTATCCCTTATTCCAATATCTATTTTTTTATTGGAAATTTTAATCCATATTTATTTAACTTAACCCATTTACATTAAAATAAACTGATGCAGGAATCTTTTCTTTTATTTTGCTATTTAGTCTTTGTAAGTCTTACAGCTTTTTTTGTTCTTCAATTCTTCCATTAATTCTTACCTTCATATTTTTTTTGTAAGGTACCATTTTGCATCCATTCTCATTTCCTGCATATATATTTTCAGATTTTTTTGAAGTTACCATGGAACTTAATATAACATCCTAAATCTATAACAATCACATTTCAGTTTTATACCAACTTTTCTTCAATAATATACGAAGTCATTTTTCCTATACCCTTATCCTCCACCTTTTTATTGTACTTTTTATAAATTATATCTTTATATATTGTATGTCTCAAACCATAGATTTTTTACTTGTTATCCATTTATATTTTATAACCTGTAAAAAGTGAAAGGTGGAGTTACATGCCAATAATTACATTACACTAGTACTGGCATGTATGTTTACCCATACGATTATCTTTACCAGAGGTCTTTATTTCTTTATGCCAATTTGATCCACTCTCAAGTATCCTTGCCTTTTAGTCTAAAGATCTCCCTTTAGCATGCTTGAAGGGCAGGTCTCATAGTAATGAACTACCTCAGCGTTTGTTTATCTGGGTATGCACGTAATCTTTCTCTCTCATTTTTAAATGGTAGTCTTGCCAGGTATAAAAGTCTTGGCAAGCATTTGTTTTCTTTTGGCCCTTTAAATATTTTGTCATACTACCTTCTTACCTTCCTAGTTTCTGATAAGAAATCAACACTTATTGTTATTGGAATGCCCTTGTACATAATACATTTCTTTTCTCTTGCAGCTGCCAGAATTTTCTCCTTGTCCTTGGTGTTTGATAGTTTGACTAATATGTGTCTGTGCATGGTACTCTTCATTATCATGTTTGGTATTCTTTGGGGTTCCAGAAAGTGCATATTTGTATCTTTTATTAAATTGGGGTAGTTTTATTCTATTATATCTTTAAAGATTCCTCTGCCCCTCTCTGCTTTTTTTTTTTTTTTTTTTTTATCCTTTCGGTACTTTAATCGTATGTATACTGGTATGTTTGATGGTATTCCACAGGTCGCTTACATTTTGTACACTTTTTAAAATTCTTTTTCCTTTCTGTTCCTGGGTGTGAATCATTTCAAGTTACGTGGTCTCCAAGATCACTGATTCTTCTTTCAGTTCCAGTCTGTGGTTCAAATTCTTTAGGGGATTTTTCATTTCAGTAAGTGTCCTTTAATTCCAATGTTTCAGTTCAGTCCTTTTTTTAAAGTTTCCATCTCTTTGAGATTCTCATATTGTTCATTTATTGTTTTCCTGATATCCTTTAATTCTTTACCTTTGTTTTCTTTATCTACTTAAATGTATTAGGGATGATGTTTTAAAAGTCTTCATCTGGTATTACCAAAGTCCAGTGTACTTTATAGATAGTTTCGGGATTGTTATCTTGCTCCTTTGGGTGGGCCATAATTTCCTATTTCTTTGTTGTCTTGTATTCTTTGTTTTTTTGTGCACTGTATATTTTAATATTTTAAGGTGTTAACACTGGGGTTTAGTCCCTGAGAAGTCTGTTCCTGAAATTTGTAACAGCTAGTCATATGACCGAGGTTTCCTTGAGTACCAGGAATTAACAATAACAGACAAACCAATGCAAAAACAAACAACCAGACAAGATATCTTTCACAGTTTTTGCAAATTGGTCTGCATTGGATAGTGTCCTCTTTCAGAGTTTAGTCCTCCTATCAAGAAAATCAGCCCAGGGGTGTGCGGGTGGTTCAGTGATAGAATTCTCACCTGTCAGGGGGGAGACCCTGGTTAGATTCCTGGCCCATCCATGCCGTCACTGCCTGCACCCTGGCCAAAAAATCAGCCAAAGCTGAATGTCAATTGCAGGGTCTTATCCATCTTTTTCCTCTCTTGCCATGGGTTTATATTTGTACATGACCTTTGACTTCCCCTTTTTATAGGAATTCAGATGCCTCCCCTACTCCTTATGAAATAGACTTTCCTTTCTCCCCTCCCTGAAGCTCTATTCTAGACCTACAACAAGTAATCCTTTGCCTCAGGTTGCTTTGATTTAATTGTTCCTTAAAGTGTTTTAACTGTCTGTAAGCTGCTTCTGCTTCCAAGGCAAGTTCTGGGAGGGTGAGCCCCTGGTGAGTTCCCTGATTCTCTTTCTCTGTCTGCTGCAAGATCGATTGGCACTGGCATACAAGCAACACACTATGCTTGTAGGGTGACTCTTCTCCCTCCTCACAGGGCCAGGGACCCACAAGGGGAGTGTAGTCAGCTCTATACCATGCCAAGGTGGGGGTGGGGGGTGGGCCAGCACCAGTACCAGGAGCTTCTCCTACTGTTTGTGAACCTATGTGTTCTTGATTCAGCCCTCACCCAGTTACTGTAACTCCTTAACTATGTTCTGGAGCTTTGAGGAAGATGACTCTGCAGTTTTTTATATATGTTTAAAGATTCTGTGTGGCAACAGCACCGTGGACCATCTTACACCACTGTTTTGGTCCACTGGCAGCCCTTTGGGTTCTAAGCTATTTTCTAATGGGATAACTTTTGATTGTCTTTTTGAGAGTTCCTTATATATTTGAGATGCAAGCCTCTTCATGGATATGTGGTATGCCAATCTTTTCTACCAATATATAATTTGCCTTCACTTTTTATTTATAGGGTCTTCCTCAGAGCCAAAGTTTCAAATTTTGTTAAAGTCCAACTTTATCAATTTTCATCTTCACAAGTAATTTCTTCTTTCCTAATCAAACTTGGATATAGTCCAGGTCTTGAAGATTTTTCTCCTATTTTTTTCTAAGAGTTTTATGGTTCTTCATTTTACATACAAGTCTATGAATCATTTGAGCCAATTTTTATGATGTGAGATTTATGCTGAAGTTTATTTATGTGTCTTTGTACATTCAGTTGTGCTAGCATCATTTGTTGCTTTTAATTACTTTTGCATCTTTGTTAAAAATCAGTTGTGTGAGACCACTACTTTTTTTTTTTTTTTTTTTTCAAAGGAAAGACAGAGAGAAGGAAGGAAGGATAGAAGGAAGGAAGGAAGGAAGAAAGGGAAACATTTTTAAACATTTTCTTGTTTTATTGTATTCTGTTTCTCCGTTTTTGTTACATGGGCTGGGGCCGGGAATCGAACCGAGGTCCTCCGGCATAGCAGGCAAGCACTTTGCCCGCTGAGCCACCGCGGCCCGCCCGAGACCACTACTTTTTAATAAAATGAAAAAAATATGTTTCTAAGTTATTTATATTAAATTTTTAAAGAGCATATTTCTGAAAATAAAATAAAAATACCTGATAGGGCAAACTAGTCAGTTTGCATAGTACTAATTTCTTTAACTATATTAAGATATAAAATTTTTCAAGCCATTATGAAGATTCAAGATTATGAATGATACAGACTATTGTTTATTGTTATGACAAATAACTTTATTCTGTATACTACAGAGAATTCAGAAAAGCCCATTTTATCCTTGAACAAGCAGAAGATTCAACCTTTAATTGAGCAGGTGGAATTGATGTATTACTGCCACCTATGAACATAATCTTCCCTTATAGGATGTTATAAAAAGCCATAAGGTATAATGGAAAGGTGAGGTGTTAGCAGAAAAATGTGTTATGTAAACCAGAACACTGTCAACAAAATCAATAAAAGGAACGAAGTTCTGAAATATTCTACTACATGGATGAACCTTGAAAACATTATGCTGAGCAGAATAACCTGACACAAAAGGCCTAATATTGCATTATTTCACACATGAAGTATCTAGAATAAGCAAATTTAGAGATAGAAAGTAGAGTACAGGTTACTGGCGACCTGAAGGGAAGGAAGAGTGGGTTGTTATTACTGAGCAGATATTACAATATCCATTTTCTCTTTGGGCTGTTGAAAAAGTTTTGGAAATAAGTAATGGTGGTAGTAATGCAACTTTGTGAATGTAATTAATGCCACTGAATTTCAAATTTAAAAATGGTTAAAATATGAAATTTATGATACGTATGTTGCCGAATAAAATTAAAGTTAGAAAAACAATTAGGGCACTAATTTTCTGCTTTCCATTTTCATAAATATGGTGCAACTTTAAGAGGCATTTTCCTTTCTCAAAATTATCATAAAGGAATTGCAGTTGTGTATTATATTTTATATGATTTAATTTGTTATATATAGTAATGATTCTAATTGCAGTTAAATAAACAAACCTACATGTTTCCTTCTGTGAAAACTAAAAGGTAAGGTATATATAAAAACTCTCAATGTTAAAAATGTTCAGTTTAATCTTGAAGAACCAATTTGAACGAATTTATACTTAAGACAATTTATTTTAAGAATTTGAATCCCCATGGCAGTCTGTTTTTTAGACCAGTGCTTCTTCAATTTAACATAAATTTAGATGACCTGTGTATCTTGTCAAAATGCAGATTCTTAACCAATATATCTGAGCAGGGTCTGAAAATGATTGTTCCCAGATGAGGCTACTGCTGCTGGCCTTTGATCACACTTTGAGTAACCTGGTGTTAGATTAGCAGTTTGCAGCCCTAGCTTCACATTCACCAGGGGAGCTACCTTAATAAATTAATTCCAGACCAATTAAATCAAGTCCCACGTGTCTCTATTTTTAAAGCTCCCAGGTGATTCTAATGTGCAGTTATTACATTCCAAACCAAAGAAATAGAAAGTTAAATACTACTATTGTACTCTCTCCCTTTCTTAGAAACCTTAGATGAATGTCAAAGTTGGGACAGAGATAAAATCCATTCAAAACAAATAAATCAAATCCATAATCTAATCAAAACCAGAGTACCCCGGTAGATATTTGTGTGCATCTGTCCCAGTGATGTTTAAGGTCAATCTCCTCAGACCATGTGATGGTTAAGTTCGTGTGTCATCTTGGCTAAGCTGTAGTGTCCAGTTGTTTGGTCAAGTAAGTACTAGTCTGATGGTTACTGTGACAACATCAGCTGTTCAGTGCACCTATGGCTGATTTATCTACAATCCACAGAGGAGATTGCCTTGAGCAGTGAAAGAAGTCTCAGCCAATCAGTTGAAAGCTTAAGGGAGATATGATGATTGCAGCAGAGAGAAAGAAGAATCTCCACCTCAACCTCATCTAGCCAGTTTCTCCTGAGGAATTCATGGAAACCTTCATCAGAGGTCCTGGCTCGCTGCCAGCCCTATGGAATTTAGATTTGCCAACCCCTGAAGTCATATGACATTATCAACCAGGCGAAAGGTTAGTGTTGAGCAGTTGACTTAGCCAAAGGAAGATGGAACTGAGGTAGCACACACAAAATTTTGATATTTATAACCCTGTTCCTAATTTTTATTTAGTAGTTAATAACAAAATACTTGTGAAATGCCTATACTTTAGGGGGAAAAAAGTTCATAAACACCTGTGTTTCTTTCTCATTTAAAAGATAAAATAGTCCTTTAACTCAAACCCAGTGTGTGTCCTCCGGTCTCACATTCTCCCCCCAGGTCAGGGGAACAACTGAACTACTCTTGCTTAGTGTAGTTTACATTTTGTACTTGTAACACTCAGTAACGTATTGTGCATTATTGCAGGTTTTGAAACTTATACAAATATTGTTTTGTGACTATCCTTGTGATCTGTTAAAATTTTAACACTGTGTTTCTGAGATGCTTCTAAATTGTATCTAAACAGCTACACATTTTATACATTTTCACTATACTGTATATGCATTCAGAGGACTATCATTCAATTTTATTTACCAATTCTACCACTGGTAAAATTGAGGTTAGTTCCAGCATTTAAAATTGGTATATTTGTGGTTAATCTGAAATTGATTTTGTGGGTGATGATACAAATATCACAGTATATTATTTAAGAAATCAATTCTTCTTACATCCATTTGCAGTGCTTCCCTGCTTAGTCATGCATGAATCAGGAATGCACACATTAGGCATGCATTTGAGTTTCCTTTTGATTTCTTTGGTCTTTGTCTCCATTTCTGAACCAATAGTCCTCTGTATGTTACAGTGTGCTGAGACACATCTGCTGCTGCTATGTGGGGATACATATTTGCTATTTTGATCCATACACCACAATGCTCTAACACTGCTGACATCCATATTATGAAAAATGTTTACAGACATGAACCACACATTAAGATTGTCTCATCATATGATGGTATTCCCCAGGGTTGAAACACATTCAAAATAACCTGGAAATCTCATTAATGTCTTCAGTGGATAATGGTCTTGAAAGCATATTAAAGGAATTAAATTTACACACGTTGCTGTCCATATTTATTATTGGCTATTTCCTGTATTTTCCAATTTGTAGAAAGGTTTTCCACTATTGTAATAGGAATGATGCCCAAAATGGATAACTGTGTGCATCTTCCATGAAAAGTTTATTATCCAAACTTTTTTACTTCTTTTCTGATCCCCCCATTTTATTTTATTTTTTTTCATGGGCAGGCACTGGGAATCAAACCCAGGTCTCTAGCATGGCAGGCGAGAATTCTGCCTGCTGAGCCACCGTGGCCTGCCCTATCCCCCCATTTAAATATCTCAGTCTCCCATCATTAATAAATAATCAACACTGTTGAATCAAATTGTTTTGAGCAAAATATGCATTCCCAGGTATAAGAAATTTACTGTGCATTTGGATATTGGAATTAGCCCAATCTAGGCCTTCAGAACCTTTAGTGTTCATCAGATTGACCTGGAAATATTGTTAAACCACAGATTTCAAGCCCAAGCACTCAATTTATATTGAGTCATGGGTGTGACCAGAGAATTTGCATGTCTATCAAGAGTAAGGTGATTCAGATGCTGCTGAACCCAGAACCATACTTTGAGAACCACTGGCCTAAGTAATTTTTCTAATACTTTATTATCAACAGCATTACCTATGCCATTTTTTCAGCCAGTATTTTGTCTTTCTTTCAATGGTTTACAGTATTTCTAATTAATGACTATTGCCAACAGTTAATGAGAAACTTTTGAATCCAGTTGTGTTTCACAACTATCTTCAGAAATGTAATTCCATGAGGCTCTTGTATATAACAGAGCACAATAGCAGGGATTAGACAGCAGCACGTAATAAGCCCATCTGTCAAATATAAGGTAATCACTCATTGTTTTATGAACTTATTTATGCATCAAATATGTAAATTACCACTGTTACAGACATTGTGTTACCTGCTAGGGATACAGCAGTGAAAACATGACACTTTCCTTTTATGTCTTACACTTTATAGTGTTACAAAAGAAAAGGATCAATGTAGGGCTTATATAAATATAAAGATCTTTACTAGTCCCTCGTGTCAGAATAGATTTCCCTTTAAAGAGATTATTTGACACTGAGAATTGATCAGAAGGACTTACTGGGTCAAAATGAGAGAAAAGGATATTTCATTGAAACATGTGCATGGTAGATAACTGGGTCTGCTTATGATGTGAAAACTTCGTTCCTGAATTACAAACTTTAGATAGAATCATGCATCCATATATTCTTGTAAATTCAGCAAGCTCCAAAATAGGTGAAATACCACAGCATAGGATCTTGCTAATGGAGCGCAAGTGGAAATTTCCATTTAAATAAAATGGAACAAACAAAAACCGCCTTTCAATCTTTTATTTATATATGTATTTTTTTTCTTGTTTTCTTTTTTTTTTTTTTTTTTGCATGAACAGGCACTGGGAATCGAACCCAGGTCTCCATCATGGCAGGGAAGAATTCTGCCACTGAGCCACCATCACACTGCCCCCTTTTTCATATTTAATAACAAAGTGACATTGCATTAAAGTAGAACAAGCTTTAAGGGCAATAAAATCTGTATAGATTTGCTTCAATTCACAGGGGAGTTCTTTTTCAGATTCTTGGCTTGTCCCTCTTCATGTACTGCCAGTACAAGGAAAGGTCTGACAGGGAAGTTCAAGGAGTATTGGGGTAGGTCCTGTTTTAGTCAGTGTTCTCTAGAGGAACAGAACCAACAGGAAAGATTTATAAATATGAGCTTCATAGAGGTGTCTCATGCAGCTGTGGGGATGCAAAAGTCTAGAATCTGTAGGACAGGCTGTGAGGCCAGTGGCTCTGATGAATGGTCTGGACAAACTGCACAGGACAGACTCTCTGGCTGAAGAAGCGGTGAAAGAATCTCTCTACTTCCTTAGAAGTCTTCTACTGATTGGACTGCCTCATCCAGGGAGAAAAACCTTAGTTCTACTCAGATGTAATCAACCACAGACACCATTGACTGATGGATGATTTAATCAACCAGCCACAAAATATCCTTGCAGCAACGGTCAGGCCAGTGCTTCCCTGACCAGACAACTGGGCATAACCATTTGGCCAAGTGGGCACCAGAATCTAACCATCACAGGTCCAAATGAGGGAATTTTGGGTGACATTCAGAAAAGTCACAGTTCTAGACTCACAATGAACAAATACACCAACCCGAACATGAGGTTTCTGTATATACTGACAAAGCATCGGAGCTGTGGTGAAAAACTGTAACAATTATGCTCCTTCACACATAAAAGAAGAAAAGAGTCTTTGGAGTCAACCAGTGTGTCCTTCTTCCTTACCCGGGAATCCCTGCAGACTCCGAGTGCCCAGTCCCAAGAATCGTCCACTTCCAGTTCCCAGTAATGTTTCCCAGATGTGACAGCGTCGGTCCCCACACAGCAACATAATTAGATTTTTTAGATTTAAATCTGTGTTTTCATGGTCATGCTTAAATCTCCACATTCTCACATCATCGAACAGCATCACATTGTGATTGGCTGTTTCATTATTGAAGGAAATGTTCACTGTGGAAAGGAAAGAATTTTCTAGTTACAATCAAATTCAAAATCCCTATGAGGTGAAGCATCTGCCATGAGTCTCACTTGAAAAAACAGACCAAGACTTCAGGGGCAGTTCTACCTGGTCAACATCAGATTTCGGTGCTGACCATGTAGGTACAAGAGAAACAAACAGCAAACTGCAGAGGAAACCATTTCTTACAAAAATCAGGACTATAATGGGGATGAATATGTTGTCAGCCTCTGGCTGATTACATTTCATGGTCCAAAAAAGCCTGGAGACCTGGGCTTCCACAGCAAGTCCTTTGCAATGTAACTGAGCACAGCCCCTCCTCAGATAAAAATTTTCTTAGATGGCATTGCCAGAGATTTTATGACACTCCACTTAATAAAGCAAATTGGTACTTAAGAAAATCTAAATACGTATTCTTAAAACAAGCTTCCTTCTCAGAAATTTCTACCCACTGTGCCTTGTTTTATCTCAGGCCTAATCTTCCTCTCTGTGAGGCTCATCCTCCAGGTTCAAGTCTACCCTGGACTAGAGCCTCATCCATCACCAAAATGTTTCATTGTTGTTCCAAAATTTTTGTTTTTACTTATAGTCATTTTCTCTTTGCTCACAGATTTTTTCTAATTTTATATCAGTTAAATCGCATATTACATCAAATTAATTGTCAGAATACTTGTTTACAGCCCTGAATCACATTTTTCTTGTCTCCATCTTTCATTTGGTGTTTTCCATAGTTTCACAGTGCAAATAGGGCCATAAATGCCCCTTTACAGGCTGCTCTCCTCTGCTAAATGAAAGGGTAATAAAGAGGGAAAGATTGCCTGTGGAAACCATCATAAAGACACTGCATGGTCCCACCGATGGGCTGACATTCACTTCAGCAGCGGCTGACCCTGTCTCTCAGTCCAGTGATGTGCCCTGCACTGAGCTCTGGGCTCACAGGTTGGGGAATGCGCAGCTGCGCTGACTCACTCCTGCAGGGGGAAGATTCAGTTCATCTCTATTATACGGATAATCTGTGTGACTAGAATTCCTGATCACACTGGAAATATTTTTGTCCTATGTTTTCTACTAAAAGTGCAAATATTTCCAAAGGACTATCAGGAATATGAAAAAAGAAGTGATTATAGAAAGAAAATGATGGGAATTAAAGTAAATATGAGTCTTCCCTGAAGATAATGTCATATGCAGATAACATTTCAGTGTCATAGCAGCATCGTCTTGAAAAGGAGTCATGTCTCTAAGCTTGGACCTCCCATCTCACCTGGAGCAGCTCCATTTTGGGTATCTGGCAGGTCTCAGTCAGCTCACTGTTCATTTCTCTAAGATTTTATTCTCTTGGATCATTTGCACCTGATTATCCCTGAGGTGTTGGAAAATCTCTTCTACTTCTGTCTACAATCTCTCAAGAGGAAGATGCTCCTTTCCATAGCAAATGAGATGCATCATATTGTACTGAGCCTTGATTATCACCTTCCTTAGGACTACACAACCCAGCATGGATATGGGATTAGAAGGATCAACTACCCTCACTCCCAATAGGAAACTAAATCCCTCAATTATGCTTTCTGTGATGTCTTCAGGCAAGGTCTCCATAAATTTCCCGTCCATAACTGGGTCTCAAATCTTTGCTAGTCCTTTTTGTCCATCCTTTTCCTTTCTCTCAAATCTAGCCCCCACTTAAGCTGAGTTCTCTAAGTGGTCCCAGCCTCCCTCGCAGTGATGCTTCCTCAGGGTATTTACTCCATCAATTATTTCCTCCTTCATGAAAACCTCCTTCCATTCCTCATGTTCTACCTCATTCATATCAATATTTGAATACATTTAGGTATACACCACAATATACAAATTAGAATAAACAAAACTTTACTCTATTGTCTCTGTAGCTACAACTCTATTTCTCCCTCTCCTTCACCGCCAAACTTCAGCAATGGTGTCTTTATACTCAGTGCCTAAGAAGCTTTATCCAAACCTTCACTGTTGGTCTCACTGAGCACACCAGGTTCTGGTTCCCTTTATATGGCTTTAAAGAATATTTTTTGAGAAAACTTTGCACACATACAGTCTATACATGGTATACAATCAGTGGCTCATGATATCCTCACGTATTTGTGTATTTATCACCATGACCATTTTTAGAACATTTGCATCACTCCAGAAAAAGAAATAAGAAGAAAACTCAAACATGCCATACCCCTTAACCCTCCCTCTCATTGACCACCGGTATTTCAATCTCCCAAATTTTTTACTCTTTATCCCCCCAATATTTATTTTTTATCCTATTTTTTTTTACTTATCTGCACATACCTTGAATAAAAGGAGCATCAAATACAAGGTTTTCACAGTCACACAGTCACATTGTAAAACGTATATTATTATACAATCATCTTCAGGAATCAAGGCTAATGGAACACAGCTCAACAGTTTCAGGTATTTCCCTCCAGCCATTCCAATACACCATAAACTAAAAAGGCATATCCATATCATGCATAAGAATAACCTTCAGAATAACCTCTTGACTCTGTTTGAAATCTCTCAGCCACTGAAACCCTGTACTGTCTCTTTTTTCTCTCTTCCCCCTTTTGGTCAAGAAGGCTTTCTCAGTCTCGTGGTGCCAGGATCCAGAGTTCTGTCTCACATTGCTAGGGAGATTTATACTCCTGGGAATCATGTCCTACATAGAGGGAAGGGCAGTGAGTTCACCTGCTGAGTTGGCTTGGAGAGAGAAGCCACATCTCAGCAACAAAAGAGCTTCTCTGGGGGTGACACTTAGGCTTAATTATCAGCAAGTTGAGCTTCTCCTTTGCAGAAATAAGTTTCATATGGTCGAACCCTAAGATTCAGGACTCTCCCTATTGATTTGGTAGTTCCCTCTACTTGCAAGAATATCAGAAATTCCTGAGATGAGGAAGTTGAATTTTTCCTCCTTCTTCCCCAGTCCCCCATGGGACTTTGCGAATCATTTATTTTCTCTGCTCAAATTACTCTGGGACGTATTGGGGTATCACACTAACCTGTACAAACTACAAAATCTTACACCTCATCCAAGATTGTGTGTATTTATGGTGTTAAACTAAATTGAACATACAAGTCAAATCAGGTAATGTGGTACCCAAAATATAAATTTTGCACAGAATAAACATCTCTCCCTTTGGTCTTACACAGCAGTTGAAGTTTTAAAATGTGGACCATATCATCCTTTACCCTATATTCTGATTTACCTTATTCCCACACAGATCAGCTTCTTTCATAATTCTAGTCAAAGTTTAGTCACTTTTCAACTTTTTAACAGTTGCTATATGGGATAATGCTGATTATCATAGCTTCAGAGTTCTGACTCTGAGTCAGTTGTCACAAAAATACCTGAAGTTTCTTGGAATGACCAAGTTATATACAAACAGCTGAGGAGCATCTTAATGTTTTCTAAATGTCTTTATGAAGATTGAGTTTTCAGAAATGGACAGCACAATGCTACCTAACTGTAATGTAATTATGTTAAAACACTGAATGAAGCTGCATGTGAGAATGATAGAGGGAGTAGGGCTGGGGACATAAATGAAATCAGAAAGAAAGATAGATGTTAAAGATCGAGATGGTATAATCTAAGAATGCCTAGAGTGTATAATAATAGTGAAATGTACAATGTACAAATTTTAAAAATGTTTTTGCATGAGGAAGAACAAAGGATTGTCATTATTGCAGGGTGCTGAAAATAGATGATAACTAATACTTTATAATATCACCTTATGTGTGAGACTAAAGCAAAAAATGTTTATTTCTAGATTTTGACTAGAGCATTTCCTAATATAACTCATGTAGATAGTTTGATTGAATGTCATAAGTACTTGGAATCTCAGGTAGTACATGAGATTTTGTTGGTTTGTCCAAAATGATCCCCTGATAAATCCCAGAATGATTTGATCAGTGACTGGAAAAGTATTTGCAAGCCCCCTTCGGGGAATGGTGAATGGCGAGAAATTCAACTTCCCCAAGTTGAATTCTTGATATTCTCACAAGCAGTGTGGACAACCAAAGCTATAGGCTGAGCCCCCAGTCTTGGGGTTTGTTCAGATGAAACTTAACCCCACAAAACATAGGTCAAGTCTACTTAAAATTTAGGCCTAAGAGTCACCCCCAAGAGAGCCTCTTTTGTTGCTCAGATGTGGCCTCTCTCTCCAGCCAATATGATGAGTAGGCTCACCACCCTCCCCCTCTCTGCGTGGGACATGAATCCCAGGGGTGTGGACCTTCCTGGCAACGTGGGACAAAGATCCTGGAATGAGCTGAGACTCAGCATCAATGACTGAGAAAAACCCTAGAATTAGCTGAGAATTAACATCAAGAGACTGAGAGAACCTTCTCGACCAAAAGGGGGAAGAGTAAAATGAGACAAAGTGTCAATGGCTGAGAGATTCCAATCAGAGTCGTGAGGTTATCCTGGAGGTTATTCTTACGCATTAAGTAGATACCACCTTGTTGTTCAAGATGTAGTGGAGAGGCTGGAGGGAATTGCCTGAAAATGTAGAGCTGTGTTCCAGTAGCCATGTTTCTTGATGATGATTGAACAATGATATAGCTTTCACAATGAGACTCTGTGAATGTGAAATTTATGTCTGATGCTCCTTTTAGCTACTATATCAACAGAAGAGTAGAACATATGGAATCAAAATAAATAATAGGGGAAGCCAATGTTAAAATAAATTCAGTTTGAAATAGTGGTAAATGAAAGCGGGGGTAAGGGGTATGGTACGTATAGTTTTTATTTTCTCTATTATCATTTTATTTCTTTTTCTGTTGTCTTTTTATTTCTTTTTCTAAATTGATGCAAATGTACTAAGAAATGATGAATATGCAACTATGTGATGATATTAAGAATTACTGATTATATATGTAGAATGGAATGATTTCTAAATGTTTTGTTTGTTAATTTTTTTAATTAATAAAAAAAGTTAAAAAAAAAAAAAGATTGAGTTTTAAGGAATGCTTATGATAATCTCAAGATTATCAAAAGCCTGCAAATGTGTTTGTAAACAGCAGGTACAAATCTCAAAGCACAGGGTTCACTATCCTCTGCTGCCTATTTTACAGTGTCTGAAAACTTTTCTTTTTATCTTCTTTCTTTTTTTCTTTTTTTTTTTAACTTGATTAAGCTAGGAGAGTAAATCCAATCCTTACTAGTTCATCTTTGTTGGAAACCAGCATGTGTGGAGAGGTTTTGAAAACCGCAGACTCAATTTCATTAATAGATATAGAGCTGTCCATTTTATATATTATAATCTTCAAAGAGCTGTGATAGTGTGTATCTTTCCATGAATAGTTCATTTCATTGAGCTGTCAAGTTCAATTGCATAAAGATCTTTATATTTCTTTTCTTCTAAGTGCCTGTGACTCTTCCTTTTTCATTCTTGTTATTACTTATTCATGCCTTCTCTTCCTTGCTCATACTGGATCCCTTCGGCATGTGCAGTGTTTATTTTGTGCAGTGAGTTAGGTAAGGCAGCCTTAGCTGGGGGCTGCGGGTGGGACTGGCATCAGAGTTTCTAAACACTAGGCTCCAGACACTCATAGTACTGGGAGGAGTGGCACCCCCATCACACCCCTATGTCAGCAAGTACCAGGAGGGAAGCTCTAGAGCACTTTTGGGTTGTCATAGGAAAGGAGGGAGAACTGACCTAGGAAAGGAGGGAGATCTGGGCCTCTTGGATGAGGAATGGGACAGTGACTCAGTGAAGCTGGAAGACGGGGTCAGGGAGTACTGTCTGGTGGCCACAAAGGTTCGTCAGGATGCTGCTCCACCATGCCCTCCATCTTGGCTTTAGATTCTTCAACCAGGACTGAAGACCCCTAGCCCTGGCTCCCATCCCCCATTCCAGCTCCAGTGCCTTACATGCCTCCAAGCCAGGACTGCCAAGCATCATCCAGGGCATTTGGATAAGAGATTCCCCCTCATTATAGTGTCTTTTGATAATTAAAATCTTAATATTTTTGTGACTAAATTGATCATTATCATCTTATTTAGTTTGTGCTTTCCTTTCTTGATGAATCAATCTCTAACACAGATGTTGGAAAGATACTTCCCTATATTTCTTTTTTATAAATAAAGGATTTTCTTTTCCTGTTGAACTTATGCACCTGAAAGTGATTTTTGTGGATGATATGAGGTAACTATCTGCATATTTATTGGGAATTTTGCCTTTTTGCATACATTCGTAATAAGCCTTCTTACTCATAAATTGGCTATCCATGTATCAGGTGAGTTTTTGGCATTCTCTTTGGACTCTGGTCTTTCTCTTCATCCCTGAACAAATAGTCCACACATAAGATGTCAGTGTCATGAAACCATAACATCTGTCACTGATCTTTGGGATTTCATATTTTGACCCACAAAAGCACACTGTTGCTGATATCCGTAATAATAACATCCAGTAACAACTGGTACAAATGTATATGTATATGGCAATATCTTGGAATGTTCATCATATATGGCTGTTCTCAGAGTTTAAAATAATCCAAAAAATAGCATACCTGAAAAGCTGATTGTATTATGTTCTGTAACTAATCCTCAAGAAATTAAATTGAGTTCATAACTTTTAAAATTATATAATATAGCATATATACAAAGCGAAAAAGGAAAAAAGCAATAATTTCCAAAGCACTCTTCAACAAATAGTTACAGGACAGATCCCACAGTTTGTCGTGGGCTACAATACCATCCTCTCAGATTTTTCTCCTAGCTGCTCCAGAATGTAGGAGGCCAGAAGGAATATTTCTTTACCGTCACAATCAATTTTTTTTCTTTTTTTTTGAAAAGTAGCATGTATACAAAAAAGCAATACATTTCGAAGCCCTGCAAAACAATTAGTTGTAGAACAAATTTGACAATTTGGTATGGATTACAGTTCTCAAATATTCAGTTTTTACTTCTAGCTGCTCTAAGGTACTTGAGACTAAGAATGATCAATTTCATGATTCAGTAATTATATTTGTTTATTATACTCTACCTTCTCTGCATAACTCCACCATCACCTTTGATCTTTCTCCTACTCTTTAGGGGTATCTGGGTATGGCCATTCTAAATTTTTCATGTTGGAATGTACTGTCAACCAATATGGGGTAGGGAGATGGAACTAGATGATACTCTGGAGAGGCTGGGCCCTCTAGGTTTCAGGGCTTATCTGGTCCAGGGAATCCATCTGGATGTTGTAAGTTTCTGGAAAGTTACCTTGTGCATGAAAACTTCATAGAATCTTACATATTGCCCTAATATTCTTTAGGATTGACGGGAATGGGTTTTTGGGGGTTTGACAAGCTATGATAGGTAGCGAAGTCTAACTGAAGCTTGCATAAAAGTGATCTCCAGAGTATCCTCTTGACTCTATTTGAACTCTCTCAGCCACTGATACTTTATTAGTTAAACTTCTTTTCCCCTTTTTGGTCAAGATGAGATTGTTGATCCCACGGTTCCAGTCATGGACTCATCCCGGGGAGTCATCTCCCATGTTGCCAGGGAGACTTGCACACCTGGATATCATGTCCCATGTAGCAGAGAGGGCAATGATTTCACTTGCAGAGTTGGACTTACAGGGAGTGAGGCCAAATCTGAGCAAGAAAAGAGGTCCTCCAGAAGTAACTCCTAGGCATACTTATAGGTAGGCTAAGCTTCTCAGCTGCCTGTATTAGCATCACAACAATAAGCCTCAACATCAAGGGCTTGGCCTGTTGATTTGGGTGTCCCTAATGTTTGGCACAGCATCAAAGGATTGCCTGATGGTAAAGTTATATAGTTTCATATGTTTTTCCTCCCATCCTTCAAGGGACATTGCCAATTCTTTTATATTATCAGCTTAATATACTCTATATGTATCCAGGCATTACATTAAGCTATACAGATTAAAGGCTTTCATTCTTATTCGGGGCTCACTGTGTTTCAATTCAAACTCATTACTTGTTGATACACCTTTATTTGTAATATTTTTTTCACTATTATCTGTTTTACGGTATTTTCCAATGTGAGGAAAAGAACCTTCTTTTCTCTGTTGTGGTGAGTGATTCAAGAAATATATGACTCATTTTCCAAATTCTCTACTCTCTATTGAGAACTTACTCTCTCGCATTAAACTTGTTCTCTATTAGGAAGCATTCAGTCTCCCCTATCCATATCAAATCAAATTGCTTCAAGACATAGCTTGATTTTGAGGTATAAGAAATGTATTAAGACCAGATCTTCAAATTAGCCTAATTCAGGGTTTCTCAAACTTTAATTAAGATCAGAGTCATCTTGAAGAATTATTAAATGACAGAATACAGGCCCAATGATGCAATTTTTTTTATTAAGTTGGTCTTGAGTTTGACTCCCAAATTTGTATATCTGTATTCAACCCAGATACTACTGCTGAAATTGGAACCACACATTGATATCCACTAAACTAAGTAATTTTTATTATATATTTTCTTCAGCATTGTGTATTCCATTGGTATAACCTATATTGTGTCATTTTCAATGGTTATTCTTTTGAATATTGACTATTCTCAAGGATTAATTAGAAATCTTTGCAACTATATGTCTCAGAACTAACATCCTTTCTTCCTTTCAAAAATGTAAGTTGGTAAAGCTTCTGAAAGTTATGCAGCACCACAGCAGAGGTTATGGAGCAGTGCACTGGGATCAAACCCTATTGCAAATAAGGCAATCACCTCATTCATTTCTTAATATACTCATTTAACACATATCTATTAAGTGCTCAGTATGTCCTAGACGGTGTGTTACGTGCTGAGAATATAGCAGTGATTACAAAAGACATGTCTTTTTCCTCTTGTAATTTATATTGATGTAAAAGTAAAGGTCCAGCTATTCTGGGTCCATATAAAAATAGACCTATACTGCTCCTGGTGTCAGAGCAGATTTCCCTGTAAAGGATTTTTTTTCCCCATGGGGCAAATTGATAAGTAGGATTTTCTTGGATCAAGATGAGGGAGAATAGTATTTTAGAAGATAACCAGGTCTACATTGTAAGAACTCTGCATTCCTGGGTACCCAGAGCCTTGCTGAAACTAGAGTCATCCAAGCCCCGTTCTAGATTTGGGAGTCTCACAGCAGAAAGAATTCAGAGATGACAAGGCCAATAGGAATAAGTCGTAAAGTTTATTACACACGGAGAAAGTACATGTTAAAGAGGTTAATGTAGACGGGTTCAAGGCAGAGGCATGCCTGGAGTGATGGTGGGTGAGCCTGGTACCCAGCGAAGTCTTTTCAGTGCTCTTCCATCTGCACTTTGAACATCCGGTGTCTCTTTGTTCCAGGAGGAGATAAGTATCAGAAACTGTGGTCTGTCCTCAGGTATCCAAAACTTGTCTTTTGGAGGATGTTTAACAATCTTTACATCCGCATGCTTTCTGTCATTAGCAAAGAGTCCACTTCCTGCCCCTGATTTTACAAACTTTTAAGGTTTGGGGAGATTTCAAGGCTTTAGAGGAAATTTTTGGCCCAAGAAGTTTGTAGCCATACATTAACAGCTTTAGAGCTGGATAAAATATCAAGAACCACAGCCGTGATGCCCTATTCTATCCTGCCTCACCTGCCTTAGACCATTAGTTGAAACCACACATCCACAGGTATGTTCTCATAACTCCAACAGGTTCTCAAAGCAGATGAACAACCACAGCATATATTCTAAGTAGTGGACTGTACAGATTAAAGTGAATCACAACATCTTTCATTTTGTACTATCTTCATACTTAACAACAATAAAATTTTATTACATTAAAGTATAAGCTTAAAAGTATTATTGAATTATTTTAATAGAGAAGGGCTCCCCCAGATAAGGGGCTCCCAGGCATACAATGAGGTTCCTGGCTTCACCCTGAACATGCACCACTAGTGAAGAAGAAAGGCCGGAGAGGGAAATTGAAGGAGCCAGGGGGGAAGCTCCACATGAGAGAACTTGTGGCAACATTAAAAAAACTCAGACTTCCAGTGTTAAAATCAAGGAACACACCAACACGGCCCAGAGATTTCTGTATATACTGACAAAGTACTGGACCAGTGGTGAAGATACTGTAATGGTTGTCCCCCTTCACACATACAAGAAGAAATACATCCTCAGATTCAAATAGAGGGCCATTCTTCCTTATCCAGGGATCCCTGCAGACTCCGAGAGCCCAGCTGCAAGAATCATCCACATCCAGCTCCCAGTAATGTTCCCCAGAGGTGAAGGCCTGGGTCCCCCTTGAAGCAAAATTGTTATATCTTTGAAAATTGACAGTCACCTCCAGATGACCACCTGTAGCCTTCAGTCTTCTCAGATCATCAAACAGCACGCTGTTGTGATTGCATATTTCATTACTGAAGGAAATTTCCACTGCAGAATGAAGAGATTATTCCGGTCACAATCAACTTTTAAATTCCTGTGAAATGAAAAGTTCTACCCAGATTTTCACAAAGAAAAACAAACAAGCTGCAACCTCAATGGCAGTACTGGCTATAAAGTCACAGGTTCAAGGGCTACCCAGATTCATAAAGAAGAAACACATACCTAGCCACAGTGGAACACAGTTCTACAAATTTAGATATAAATGGGAACATTTCCAGGCCAACTTCTGGTTCATTACATATCATGGCACTTATGAAACTGAAGACCTAAGTATAGAAGCCAAGTCAAAAACAGTACAATATTTTCACTCTCCCTTCTCAGGGAAAACAAATATGCTTAGACCTAAATAAATGGTGATGACTTTGCCAGAGATATATGATATTCCATATAAGCAAATTAATACTTCAGAAAAAATTTAACTACGTCCTTATAAAAGTGGTTTCCTACTGAGAATTTTCATTTACACGTCTTTCATCTCAGACCTAATCTTTCTCCATGCTCTACATCTATCCTGATTTAGGTCTGTTCTGGAGCTCCATATACAGTCTCATCTACCACCAAATTGCTTTATAGTTCTTGCTCATAAATTCTTGTTTTGTGCTTTAAGTTATGTTATGATTATTCATGTATTTTTCTACTTACGTCATTTAAAAGGGCACATTATTAGATATACAATCACTCAGAAAATTTGATGAAAAAATATTTACAAATAAAACACCACTAATCCTGTCACCATAATTAATTCCACTTAAGATGGGAATGCCTTCTATCCTTCTGGATGGCTCACTAAACAAATGAAATTGGATCTGCAACAGGTTCTAGATCTCAAGGAACCCTCTTTCTGAGTGGTTCTCATTGCAGAAGTGCGTTAATAGTGTCCTGAAACACATTTGTCTTTTATCCATTTTCCATTTAGTTTTTTCTATATTATCATAGGGCAAATAGGACTTTAAATACCTATTCATGGGCTGCTCTCCTCCGCTAAGTGAAAGGTTAATAGAGAAAGATTGGCCCATAGGGGCAACCATTACTGACACTCACCTCGGTAGCGGCTGAGCCTGTCTATCAGTCCAGTGATGGGTCCTACATTGAGTTCTGGCCTCATAGGCTGGGGCATGAGCAGCTGCGCTGACTCACTCCTGTAGGGGGAAGATTCAGTTCATCTCTATGGTGCCAGAGGCTCCATTCACAGTGTATAAGGAAAGACTGAAGCATTCAACCAAGTAATGTTTGGTCACAACCTTATTCTGATATTGTAGTGAAACTCCATAATCAAGGGTTGGAATTGAGCTTTTCTTAGTAACCTTCTTTACTTTTCTTATCTGTATGCATCTACCAGTTCTGTTTCTCAGACGTTTCTCTTGCCTATGTACCTAATCCACCCACCTCAATATGTTTATGGTTTTGAAATCCTGTAGCAAATTCTGCATTGAAACCTGAAACTCATGCCTCCATGAACCACAGGAAACAGACAAACAACAAACAGACAAGACTAACTCCTGAGAAAGGGGGACAAGAAATCACATTCAGTAAAATATACCCACATGCACACAAGATTTATTATCTCATTAAATCATGACTTATTTTTCTGTCTATTTCAGATATAAGTTGATATTTCAATAGTGTTCACGGTGCCCCAGTTTACACTGAAAACCAAACTTACCTTGTCAATATGTCTCCCAAATTCTGTAAAGAGAAAAAGAAAAGCATAGAGTTCTTCACAAATCAGCTGTTCTTCCTAGTCAGTCATTAATTCCCCCCCCCTTTCTATCTCTAAGTGTTAAGAATCTAAATTCTTGATGAACACAGAACCCAGTTGGTGAGTGAGGGAAGAGAAGGAAAAGGGCAGTCAATATGGACCCATCCAGGACTGTCTGCAAAGTGGCCTCACCCAGGGTTGGACGCAGAGGGAATGTGCTCTGACTAAGCGTAACTGAAACTGAGGATTTATAGACAGAAAACATTAGGAGGAGGTAAATTTTAGCTTTACCCCAGATTTCCCCAAAATGGCCAACTTCTGCTAAAATTGGTATGCCTGTCAGTAAGTTGTTCCTGTCTGAGTTTTAGAAAAGTGACATGAAGAAAATGTTAAAAGGGAATGTTCTCTGGGGGATCCTCTCTATTCCATAAAAGCTTTGTTGTTCCTAATTAATATAGGAGTTCCTCTTTATTTCTTTTAATCCCATTTAGGAATTAGTCCTCACGAAAGACAATGGATATAAGGAAATGAATTTTTGGAACCAGATGAATAAGGGAGGTCAAAGATGTGGACTTGAGTTAATAGAAATGATTTTGAGGCGTGTCCTTGGTTTTTACCTGGAGGATCTCCACATCTGGTTTATGGCACATTTTCATCAGTTCCTCATACATTTGTCATAGATGTTGCCTCTTTTGAATCATTGTGGCTTCATTTTTCTTGAGTTTCTGCAAAATCTTCTTGCCTTCTTTTCTCAGTCTCTCTTCTTGTTGCTTTTCTTCCTCATGGAGATCTGGATTCAAGTGACTATACACAAGTTTGATCATCATGCTCTTTAGACTCACATAATCCTGCAGGGACATGGATATCAAATATTATATAACCAGGCTGACTTTACTATCCTCCTAAACTTCATTCATTGTAACAATCAGCTACATACACCGTTAATTCATGTCCTCCACTTCTCAGAAACTATAAATTTACCCCTTTCCCATCTCCGTTTATTTCCATTCTTTATTAAAAATAAGACCAATCCCATCCTTCTCTCAAACCATTTTCATTCACTTCATAAATTCCTGAGAAAAGAAAAGCCTTTCAGAGTTATGTCTTTAATATAAATTCTGTCACATCTGAAATACTACATGTAAACATTTGAAATTTATGATTCTTAGTAAATTATATAGAATATTCTGATATCTTGTTAATAATTTAATCTCTGGTTTTTAACCCAGAATGGAAGCCATTAGATAAGATATTCTTAAATTTTCTAACCAGGGCTTCAAACTAATTTTAACCTTATAACCCTTTCTCTGGACTCCTTGTCCCTCTTACTGTCTAAGCACAGGCTCCCTTGTTGTCCTGCCAGTTTAAGGTTGTGACTGCTCATTCCATTGCATACTGCCTCCTAGTAATTATAGACTCAGTTTTATAATTATTATAAACATGTTTATAATCATGTGTATAACATGTTCAAATCCCTCTTACTTGAACCAATATCATTCTTTAGCTACTCCTAGTTTCTCTGCCTATCGTTTTCACCATCACTGTCACACTTCTTAAACTGCTGTTCATACTTTCTTTTATACCCTATTGGCATCATTGTACTAGGCATTATATGAAACACCTGAGCTTCCAATTATATGCTCTTTAATTTATATAATCCCATACAGAAATCTCTGCCTGAAATATCCATGCATTTTTAACATCCACTTGTCCCTGAGAACTCAAATTTATTTTGAACCTGAGAAACTTGCTGACCTCCTGAACCATAGCTACTGACCTTCTCCAAATCCCTTTATGTATCTCTATTAGTTACTGTTAAATTAGGGTCTAGAATTCTTGAATAAGCGATGCTATCCTACATTGAAAAAGCAGACACTTTTTCATATTGATAAACCTATTCTGGAATCTCATGATTGACACATGATTTCAGCTCAAATTCTTAGTGAATGACTTTCCTCCATGTATGTCTCAAGATGATTCTGAGAGAAAGAATCTCATACTTACATTCCATATGCTGATTATACTGCTTTCTTCATTTAGATTTCTCTAATTTTTTTGCATTTTTTCCCACAAAGAACTCATTTGCTTTAAGAGCGTCTCCTGAAAAAACCTATGAATTAGGCACAAGAGAAACAAATAGTATAGATTTCAAAGCTTCAGTGATGAATAGAAGAAAGAGATGTTAGATAAATGTACTGTGGGGATAGTGCAGCAGTCATAGTGTTTCTGTGGTTAGTGCTCAGTAATCATCAGTTCTGAGAGATCTCATACAGTAATATCACAAAATGTACTATAATCATTTGCCTAGGGAAACTAATAAGGATTTTACATAATGTGGCTAATTTCTGATAAGCATCTTGCCTCAGCATTTGGATCTATTGATGCTATTTCCCTATACTTTCCAGTCTACTACTGTCCTTTGTGCCTATAATTATTAAATATGTTTCAATTACAAAGTTCTCTTAGGTCTCCTAGGTTTGATAGCCAGAGATTGCTTCTGGACTTGAAGACTTTCCAATGACCTGCACATTATACTGCATAATCAGAACAATAATAATTATTAATCACCATCCCACTGGAATACAACTCCACAAAATCATTTTATTTATTTATTTTATTTTATTCACAATCTTATCCTTGATGCCTAAAGCAGTACCAACTTCATCTTGGGCATTTAAGTAGGATTAATCATCATGACCCTCATTTTCCCGGTAATCTTTGCAGTAGTATCCCTAGCTTTCAGAGTGCTCTCAGAGGCGTCACTTACCCAGTAGTGCTCAGCCGCCCCTTCTATGGAAGAGTGTTTGTGAGTCTCGTGCTCCTGAGACTTGGAGCAGGTCCAACAGAGCAGGTTCTTGTCCTCTTCACAGAAGATCTTCTTGGTCTCCTTGTGTGTCCCACACAGATGCTCCTCTGAGCTCAGGAACTGGCAGAGACTTGCTCGTCTGACATAGGACACCATATTCTTCAGGAGAATACTGGTTTTGAAGTGTGTCTGCTGAGAGCTTTCTTCCCTACATGTGGGGCATTTGGCAGGTGCTTCTGCTCCTTCCCAGGAAAGATAGAGACAGGGCCTGCAAAAGCTGTGCCCACAGCCTATGGTGACGGGGTCTACAAGGTAGTTCAGGCAGATGAGGCAGGTGAGTTCTTGCTGCAAGGCCTGTGGGATGTCTGAGTCCATTTTCCTGAGGGAAGAAGTTTCGATAAAGTTACTCATGTGCCCTAGGGAGATACAGACTGAAGCAAAATTTTGTTCATGTTATGACTCAGTAATACCCTAGTGGCTTGAGCAGAATAGGATTTATTTTGCATATGACATGTATCAAAAATGGAGGCACAAAGAAAGCTCTCACCCACTGTGGAAAACTTTGTGGTTTCATTTTTTTCTTTGTTTTTTCCCAATCAACATGCATCTACCTTGCCAATCCCTTTTCTCCTGCAGAAAAGAAATTGAGTTTTGTGGCTGTATGACTTTTGCCCAAATTGCTTCAGTTTCAGAGATTTGACCCAATCTAAAGCTCCAGGTCCTAAATTCTATCAGTCTGAAAACCAACCATAATATTATATTTCCATTACTTTCATTATTTCATTAAATTGTCACAATAACCTTATCATGATGACTCCTCCAAAAAAATACGAGCCAGAACTCATACATTTGACTAAAATTAGCAAGATATACTGTTGTAGTAGATTTTCCAAGATACACCAGGCGCAAATATTCATTGTCTAAGCAAGTATGGGAATTCAGGCAACAACGATTTTCTAGTATGTTTACTTTTCTAGGAATGTCTATCAATTTGAGGACGTAACAGTTGATACAAAAACATCCTTAGGATAGGAACAATAAGCATTAAAAAAATAAGAAAGGCAGAAATGTGCAGAATGTTAATCTGTACGTCTTCTGTCCCTCAGCCAAGATTCATTAAATGTCCTCCTTGCAACCAATTGACAAAAATTCTTAAAATGTATATCCAAGGTAGTCAGAACAGCAAATTTTCTCCTGTGTTGTCTTTTATCTCACACAGAACCAACCATCCAAAAACAACTTTGGAATACACATGAGCGTTAACAAAAGTTGAACCAGGCTTTGTCCTCCTATCTTTGTCTCTATACACCTGCATATAAACAGAAAAAACATTAAAGAGAAGAAGAACAAAATCTTGCAAGTCTTTAAAACTATTTTCAAGCACCCTTTCACATTGTGAAAAGATACAATTGTCATACAGTAATAACAATCAGCATCAGAAACCAAATCATGCTTTTAAGACATGTGGGTTCTGATTTTCACTCATGCAAATAAAGATGGCATTCTCATTTCTGATATGTTTTGTATGGTCACTTTTCTTCAGGCCAAAACATTTCCTGAATTCCTTATACCTCATCAGAAAAAAATGATGTTTCTGAAGAGGATATATTGCCTATAGTAATAAATGATATTCCCAAACCTTTTAATGCATTTTCTACTTACACATTGCATTATCTACTTACATGCTGTAGAATATACTCTCACTTATATATACACGTTTGCATTACTTAGAGTAACACTTGCTGTGTTAGAGTAGAATCTACCACATTTAAATGTAGAGAATAAAATACTCCCAACCTATTTTAGAACTATATGCAGTGTGAAATTACAAGATATCTGGCAACTAAAATCCATATGAACCAAGTAATAAGTAAAATGATAGAACAAAATCACATTAATGATAAGTAATCTTATTGATTCCAAAACCAAATAACAAGATAAGGTAGCAAAACAACTTGAATTCATAAATAGGTGAAAGGGTTGGGATTGTTTTTATAAATAGGCAAACAGATTAATTTCTTAGAATTAACCTCAGTTTGCTGATGGTTAAATTAACTTGAAGATTTTTACAGTTTGTTCTGGTTTGGGCTTTCCAAAGAAAAGCTTTAGAACTGCTCTCCTGTAAGTTTTGTACTCACCTAAGGAGTATGCAATCGTTTCACTAGTTCTTGCCTGTGAAGTACCACTATGGACTTCAGTTGAGGAACCAGCTCCTCACAAGGTGTAGGAGTAGCTTTCAGAAGTTCCCACAGCTGCTGACTCCAAGTGCACTCTGTGTGTTCTGGAGAAGGTTTAGTTCGGCTCCTCCGGTGTCCTTTTATTGAATCCCTAAGACCACACCCATTTCTTTCAAATGCTTTGTTTCATGGTCTTCAGATAGGTTTTTTTTTCCCCAGTAGGTAGGCACTGGGAATCAAACCCAGGTCTCTGGCATGACAGGCAAGATCTGCCACAGAGCCACAGAAGAAAGAATTGGTTTAACATCTTTGCTAATCCCCATTAAACTCTAGAAACGTCACCTCATCCAGAGCTAGTCACTTTTCAACAAATGAACTTCCAAAAGCCAGCATTGTGCCTAAATATTCTTTGACCAAAGGACTTTCAGTTTTATGCTGTAAAAGTTAGAAAAGAAAATGTCATCATTTAATGGCTTTAGAAAATTTCATGCAAAATTTAGAAATATTTTGCCTAAGCTTAACTTTAATTTAATTATATGCTATTATATTGGAAGTGTATTTCATTTATTAATTTCTCTTTATATTTTAATGTAAACATTTAATTTACCAATTTTTTTTTACTTTGACCACAGTTAAGAGTGGAGATTTTTCCCACCCTCACACTCACATTAAGCCTCCCAGCAAGAGTAGGGCACAGGGTTTCTGCTGGCACTTCCCAGCCAGGTTAAGGGGGTACAGGAGAAAAAGGCTGCGAAGCCCCAGCTCAGGGAACCCCTGGATCAGTGCACTGGAAGAGAGCTGTGCTCAGGTCATTTGGAACTTATTTCTATTGGAGAAGGTGATGGTGGTGTGGTTATGTCCCCTAACCCATTTAGTCCACTGCTTATGGGGTGGGGAGAGATGCCTCCTTGATCCTTGAGAAATTCCCCTTCCTAGTTACCCTTGACCTCAGATATCCCTCATGTGATCTGGGAAAGCCAAACTGGATTCTGGAGATGCAACTCAGACCTCCCTACAAGCACTTAGAGCATTTCCTGTGTGTATGCAGAGACCCTTCAGTCCAGGGACAGTCTGAGCAGTGGGAGAGGTGGAGTGAGGCTCTGAGGAGCAAGAGGAACTGACTGCAGGAGAGAAGGGAAGGAGGGAGCCCCAGTTTCCAGCTGCCTCCTTTTCGCTTGTGAGAAATTGATTTATTATCAAAGAAGCCCCCATTCTGTGCCCCATTCCTCTGAGATCTTGGAGTTTCTCTGGATTGAGACTTCTAGGTATAGGTCAAGAATATAGTCCAGATTTGGGGCAGAGAGCAGGGACTTAGCAGGTATGGAGTCTCTGTGCATTGGGACCCAGCTGGGTGGGTATTGGTTGCTTGGGATGGGTGTGGGGCATAGTGGGGAAAAACCTTTAGAACCTGTAAGCCCCAGAAATCTCACCCTTATAGCTCTAATGTATGGAGCCTAATGGGAAGGGGTGAGTCAAGGGAATTCTGAAGGGCGGTTAAGAGGGAGACTACTTGAAGGGAGGCACTTTTTCTATTGAGGTCACTGGACAGAACATCATCACTTCTTAGCTTCAGAAATAAGCATAGGCTGTACTGGGAGGGAGAAAGTGTTGTCCTGGACCCCTTCTAGACAAGCTCAGCCCATCCCCACAGGCACAACGCTGCATGGTTTCCTGCCTCCAAGGTCTCTCCCAAATACCCTGATGAAAACAGTTATTACTTAGGCTTTTTGCCTTGTTTTGTTTTGTTTTAATACCTCCAAGAGCTTTTTCATTCTACCTATTTCTTTTTGTGTGTGTGTGTGTGTGTTTTATTTTTTTTTCTATTAATTAAAAAAATTAACAAAACATTTAGAAATCATTCCATTCTACATGTACAATCAGTAATTCTTACTATCATCATATAGCTGCATATTCATCATTTCTTAGTACATTTGCATCAATTTAGAAAAAGAAATAAAAAGACAACAGAATAAGAATTAAAACGATAATAGAGAGAAAAAAAACTATACCTCACGTGCAGCTTCATTCAATGTTTAAATATAATTGCATTACAATTAGGTAGTATTGTGCTGTCCATTTCTCAGTTTTTATATCCAGTCCTGTTGCACAGTCTGTATCCCTTCACCTCCAATTACCCCTTCTCTCTCTTTTTTTTTTTTAATTAACGGAAAAAATAAAATTAACCCAACATTTAGAAATCATACCAATCTACATATGCAATCAGTAATTCTTAACATCATCACATAAATGCATGATCATCGTTTCTTAGTACATTTGCATCAGTTTAGAAGAACTAGCAACAAAACCGAAAAAGATATAGAATGTTAATATAGAGAAAAAAATAAAAGTAATAATAGTAAAAACAAAACAAAACAAAACAAAACAAAACAAAAACCTATAGCTCAGATGCAGCTTCATTCAGTGTTTTAACATGATTACTTTACAATTAGGTATTATTGTGCTGTCCATTTTTGAGTTTTTGTATCTAGTCCTGTTGCACAGTCTGTATCCCTTCAGCTCCAATTGCCCATTGTCTTACCCTGTTTCTACCTCCTGCTGGACTCTGTTACCAATGACATATTCCAAATTTATTCTCGAATGTCTGTTCACATCAGTGGGACCATACAGTATTTGTCCTTTAGTTTTTGGCTAGACTCACTCAGCATAATGTTCTCTAGGTCCATCCATGTTATTACATGGTTCATAAGTTTATCCTGTCTTAAAGCTGCATAATATTCTATCGTATGTATATACCACAGTTTGTTTAGCCACTGGTCTGTTGATGGACATTTTGGCTGTTTCCATCTCTTTGCAATTGTAAATAACGCTGCTATAAACATTGGTGTGCAAATGTCCGTTTGTGTCTTTGCCCTTAAGTCCTTTGAGTAGATTCCCAGCAATGGTATTGCTGGGTCGTATGGCAATTCTATATTCAGCTTTTTGAGAAACCGCCAAACTGCCTTTCACAGTGGTTGCACCATTTGACATTCCCACCAACAGTGGATAAGTGTGCCTCTTTCTCCGCATCCTCTCCAGCACTTGTCATTTTCTGTTTTGTTGATAATGGCCATTCTGGTGGGTGTGAGATGATATGTCTTTGTGGTTTTGATTTGCATTTCTCTAATGGCCAGGGACATTGAGCATCTCTTCATGTGCCTTTTGGCCATTTGTATTTCCTCTTCTGATAGGTGTCTGTTCAAGTCTTTTTCCCATTTTGTAATTGGGTTGGCTGTCTTTTTGTTGTTGAGATGAACAATCTCTTTATAAATTCTGGATACTAGACCTTTATCTGATATATCATTTCCAAATATTGTCTCCCATTGTGTAAGCTGTCTTTCTACTTTCTTGATGAAGTTCTTTGATGCACAAAAGTGTTTAATTTTGAGGAGCTCCCATTTATTTATTTCCTTCTTCAGTGTTCTTGCTTTAGGTTTAAGGTCCATAAAACCGCCTCCAGTTGTAAGATTCATAAGATATCTCCCAACATTTTCCTCTAACTGTTTTATGGTCTTATACCTAATGTTTAGCTCTTTGATCCATTTTGAGTTAACTTTTGTATAGGGTGTGAGACATGGGTCTTCTTTCATTCTTTTGCATATGGATATCCAGTTCTCTAGGCACCATTTATTGAAGAGACTGTTCTGTCCCAGGTGAGTTGGCTTGACTGCCTTATCAAAGATCAAATGTCCATAGATGAGAGGGTCTATATCTGAGCACTCTATTCGATTCCATTGGTCGATATATCTATCTTTATGCCAATACCATGCTGTTTTGACCACTGTGGCTTCATAATATGCCTTAAAGTCAGGCAGTGCGAGACCTCCAGCTTCGTTTTTTTTCCTCAAGATGTTTTTAGCAATTCGGGGCACCCTGCCCTTCCAGATAAATTTGCTTATTGGTTTTTCTATTTCTGAAAAATAAATTGTTGGGATTTTGATTGGTATTGCATTGAATCTGTAAATCAATTTAGGTAGGATTGACATCTTAACTATATTTAGTCTTCCAATCCATGAACACGGTATGCCCTTCCATCTAGTTAGGTCTTCTGTGATTTCTTTTAACAGTTTTTTGTAGTTTTATTTATATAATTTTTTTGTCTCTTTAGTTAAATTTATTCCTAGGTATTTTATTCTTTTAGTTGCAATTGTAAATGGGATTCGTTCCTTGATTTCCCCCTCAGCTTGTTCATTGCTGCTGTATAGAAATGCTACAGATTTTTGAATGTTGATCTTGTAACCTGCTACTTTGCTGTACTCATTTATTAGCTCTAGTAGTTTTGTTGTGGATTTTTCTGGGTTTTCGACGTATAGTATCATATCGTCTGCAAACAGTGATAGTTTTACTTCTTCCTTTCCAATTTTGATGCCTTGTATTTCTTTTTCTTGTCTAAGTGCTCTGGCTAGAACCTCCAACACAATGTTGAATAATAGTGGTGATAGTGGACATCCTTGTCTTGTTCCTGATCTTAGGGGGAAAGTTTTCAATTTTTCCCCATTGAGGATGATATTAGCTGTGGGTTTTTCATATATTCCCTCTATCATTTTAAGGAAGTTCCCTTGTATTCGTATCTTTTGAAGTGTTTTCAACAGGAAAGGATGTTGAATCTTGTCAAATGCCTTCTCTGCATCAATTGAGATGATCATGTGATTTTGCTGCTTTGATTTGTTGATATGGTGTATTACATTAATTTATTTTCTTATGTTGAACCATCCTTGCATACCTGGGATGAATCCTACTTGGTCATGATGTATAATTCTTTTAATGTGTTGTTGGATTCGATTTGCTAGAATTTTGTTGAGGATTTTTGCATCTATATTCATTAGAGAGATTGGTCTGTAGTTTTCTTTTTTTTGTAATATCTTTGCCTGGTTTTGATATGAGGGTGATGTTGGCTTCATAGAATGAATTATGTAGCTTTCCCTCCACTTTGATTTTTTTTGAAGAGTTTGAGCAGAGTTGGTACTAATTCTTTCTGGAATGTTTGGTAGAATTCACATGTGAAGCCATCGGGTCCTGGACATTTCTTTTTAGGAAGCTTTTGAATGACTAATTCAATTTCTGTACTTGTGATTGGTTTGTTGAGGTCATCTATTTCTTCTTGTGTCAAAGTTGGTTGTTCATGTCTTTCCAGGAACCCGTCCATTTCCTCTAAATTGTTGTATTTATTAGCGTAAAGTTGTTCATAGTATCCTGTTATTACCTCCTTTATTTCTGTGAGGTCAGTAGTTGTGTCTCCTCTTCCATTTCTGATCTTATATATTTGCATCCTCTCTCTTCTTTTTGTCAATCTTGATAAGGGCCCATCAATCTTATTGATTTTCTCATAGAACCAACTTCTGGTCTTATTGATTTTCTCTATTGTTTTCATGTTTTCAATTTCATTTATTTCTGCTCTGATCTTTATTATTTCTTTCCTTTTGCTTGCTTTGGGATTAGTTTGCTGTTCTTTCTCCAGTTCTTCCAAGTGGACAGTTAATTCCTGCATTTTTGCCTTTTCTTTTTTTCTGATATAGGCATTTAGGGCAATAAATTTCCCTCTTAGCACTGCCTTTGTTGCATCCCATAATTTTTGATATGTTGTGTTTTCATTTTCATTCGCCTCGAGGTATTTACTAATTTCTCTTGCAATTTCTTCTTTGACCCAGTCGTTGTTTAAGAGTGTGTTGCTGAGCCTCCACGTATTTGTGAATTTTCTGGCACTCCGCCTATTATTGATTTCCAACTTCATTTCTTTATGATCCGAGAAAGTGTTGTGTATGATTTCAATCTTTTTAAATTTGTTAAGACTTGCTTTGTTACCCAGCATATGGTCTATCTTTGAGAATGATCCATGAGCACTTGAGAAAAAGGTGTATCCTGCTGTTGTGGGATGTAATGTCCTATAAATGTCTGTTAAGTCCAACTCATTTATAGAAATATTCAGATTCTCTATTTCTTTATTGATCCTCTGTCTAGATGTTCTGTCCATTGATGAGAGTGGTGACTTGAAGTCTCCAACTATTATGGTATTTGTGTCTATTTCCCTTTTCAGTGTTTGCAGTGTATTCCTCACATATTTTGGGGCATTCTGGTTTGGTGCGTAAATATTTATGATTGTTATGTCTTCTTGTTTAATTGTTCCTTTTATTAGTATATAGTGTCCTTCTTTGTCTCTTTTAACTGTTTTACATTTGAAGTCTAACTTGTTGGATATTAGTATAGCCACTCCTGCTATTTTCTGGTTGTTATTTGCATGAAATATCTTTTCCCAACCTTTCAGTTTCAACCTATGTTTATCTTTGGGTCTAAGATGAGTTTCCTGTAGACAGCATATAGAAGGATCCTGTTTTTTAATCCATTCTGCCAATCTATGTCTTTTGATTGGGGAATTCAGTCCATTAACATTTAGTGTTATTACTGTTTGGATAACATTTTCCTCTACCATTTTGCCTTTTGTATTATATATATCATATCTGACTTTCCTTCTTTCTACACTCTTCTCCATACCTCTCTCTTCTGTCTTTTCGTTTCTGACTCTAGTGCTCCCTCTAGTATTTCTTGCAGAGCTGGTCTCTTGGTCACAAATTCTCTCAGTGACTTTTTGTCTGAGAATGTTTTAATTTCTCCCTCATTTTTGAAGGACAGTTTTGCTGGATATAGGAGTCTTGGTTGGCATCTTTTCTCTTTTAGTAATTTAAATATATCATCTCACTGTCTTCTAGCCTCCTTGGTTTCTGCTGAGAAATCTACACATAGTCTTATTGGGTTTCCCTTGTATGTGATGGATTGTTTTTCTCTTGCTGCTTTCAAGATCCTCTCTTTCTCTTTGACCTCTGACATTCTAACTAGTAAGTGTCTTGGAGAACACCTATTTGGGTCTAATCTCTTTGGGGTGCGCTGCACTTCTTGGATCTGTAATTTTAGATCTTTTATAAGAGTTGGGAAATTTTCAGTGATAATTTCTTCCATTAGTTTTTCTCCTCCTTTTCCCTTCTCTTCTCCTTCTGGGACACCCACAACACGTATATTTGTGCGCTTCATATTGTCCTTGAGTTCCCTGATACCCTGTTCAAATTTTTCCATTCTTTTCCCGATAGTTTCTGTTTCTTTTTGGAATTCAGATGTTCCATCCTCCAAATCACTAATTCTATCTTCTGTCTCTTTGAATCTATCATTGTAGGTATCCATTGTTTTTTTCATCTTTTCGACTTTGTCCTTCACTTCCATAAGTTCTGTGATTTGTTTTTTCAGTTTTTCTATTTCTTCTTTATGTTCAGCCCATGTCTTCTTCATGTCCTCCCTCAATTTATCGATTTCGTTTTTGAAGAGGTTTTCCATTTCTGTTCGTATATTCAGCATTAGTTGTCTCAGCTCCTGTATCTCATTTGAACTATTGTTTTGTTCCTTTGACTGGGCCATATTTTCAATTTTTTGAGTGTGATCCGTTATCTTCTGCTGGCATCTGCGCATTTAGACAGATTTCCCTGGGTGTTGGATCCAAAAGTTTGGAAGATTTTTCTGTGAAATCTCTGCATTCTGTTTTTCTTATCCTGCCCAGTAGGTGGCGCTCGTGGCACACGTTTGTCTGCGGGTCCCACCAGTAAAAGGTGCTGTGGGTCCTTTAACTTTGGAAAACTCTCGCCGTCCGGGAGGTTCGCTAGCCGAAGCAGCTTGGAAGAGTGCCAGCCGGCCCGGGGTCCGAACGCGGGGAGGGTCGGTGGCTGCCGCAGCCCAGGAAAGCGCCTGTCTGAATTTCCTAGTCGGCCCGGGGCGCCAAGCATGGCGGGAGGGCGCCAGCCGCAGCGGCCCGCCCGGGAGTGTGCACCGTTCCCGGGGAGTCACGGGTTTGGAAGGGCCCCCCCCCCATCACCGTTCTCCGTGGCCTGGGGATTTCCGATCCAATTCTCTCAGTTGGTCCGGGGGCTGCGCGTGGTGTGGGCGCCAGCCGCCATTGTTTGAGGGGACCGCCTCTCCAATTCTCCCAGCCGGCCCGGGAAGGAGGAAGGGAGTGACTCTGGCCGCTTGCCGCCCCGCCCGGTGAAGCCCACGCCCCTCGGCGATCTCACCAGAGCGGGTTCTCTCAGCCAGCCAGCCATTCCAGGATGGGGTACGCTGTCTTTTTTTTCTCTGCTGTGGCTTTGGGAGCTGTTCTGTATCGTTTCTACTCCCCTAGTAGCTGTTCTGGAGGAGAAACTAAGATCCGTGCGTCTTACTAAGCCACCATCTTCTCCAGAAGTCTCGAAGCCTCAGTCTCAGGCATGAACAAGAAGCAATTTACTCCCATGCACGCAGCCCAAGTACTCCACGAGCTCTGGGCACGTCCTCCGTAGGTCCCACGAGAGGAAATTCAGTGGTACACTCTTTAACTGAAGAAACTACCAAAAGGTCCTATTTACAATTGGTATAAAAGCACAGCCACTGAGAGCAGATGACTGATATTCTCCAGCATCACATCCCTGAACAGCCTTCTCTGGGATGAATCCAGCATGACCCACTCTGCCTGAGTAAATTCTATAACTACATCTTTCAATTTCACTAACGCCAGTGGCTGCATAGTCAACAGCTCAGTTGAGAATTGTCTTCTTCTGAGTTTACATTCACAGCAAGATAAGCACTAAGTAAGCAAAAATACACGTGGCCCAAGTACTCCATGAGCTATGGGTTCCTCCTCCGTGGGTCTACCTATTTCTTAATCAACTTCCAGGCACCATCCTTTTCTAAGAAAAGCACAAAAATATGTATTTATTGATACAATAACCTGTTATTCAAAAATATCAAAAAAAGATTCTTCAGGGATGATGAGATTAAAGTGATTTCATTTTTCTTTTGCTTTTCTGTATTTTACAAAATATCAGTGTATAAAATGTAATGCTTGTGTAAGCAGAAAAAAAATTTACAAACACATATATGCATGTGCCATCAATTTGGAGGAAAAGGGATGGTTGAACCTCATATTGTTCAAAGTCCTTTGGACCAACTTCTTCTCCTGCATGGAATTATAAAGACTACTAACTTCATAGAAAAAATCTACACAAAAAAATCAGAAAAAATATTTCTGTGCAGCCATCCCAAGTGAGGTGAAAAGTTGCTTCCCTTTGAATTCTTTGCTGGTGTCTACTGCCAGCAGGGAGCTGAAAATAAGGTGGGGCTGTTCGACAACCATGTTCTTATCAGACCGTGATCAAGAATAATTTTTGATTAACCTAGGAATTTGACACGCTGAAACCCAGCTCTGATTAAAGTTCTGGGAAAACAAGGAGTATGTGATGTAAGGAGGGGACAAGAATGGACAGTATCAGAATAATCTGGTTTATAAATCTGTTTTCTCACCACCAACTTGTGCTTTTCAACAAGAACCCCAAGGTCCTCACCTTAAGGAATGTCCTGCCCTCAGTCTCACCCTCAAAGGAGCAGACCCTGTGAAGTCCGCGTTCCCACCACCCAGGCAGGCGGAGAAAAGGGCGCCCCCTCTGCAGCCTAGGAAAACTCCATTTTCAGTCCCTTCTGGGAAACTTACCCTTCTTACACATTAATATCCAAGCTGACTCTGCCCACATGATTTCCCCTGTGGCAGACATTGGCCTTTGTGGAGTCAAGGTATCAGTCTCTGGATGCTTTAGTTTGGGCATTTTTATGGCCTTTAAACTGTAAACTTGTGACTTAATAATTCCCCTTTAGAAAAACCAATCCATTTTTGGTATATTACATTCCAGGAGCTTTAGCAAACTAAAACAGGAAGTAAAAACTCTTCATATTGATGATATTAGATACTACACTGAACAAAAGAAAAAAGAATTGCAGTTACTCAAGAAATTAAGCACTTCTGTTAAGAGATGTGGGAAAAAGAGCGGTACACAAAACAAGAAGAGGTAGACTGAAACAGCCTTTCGTAAAGGCGGAAGGTATGAGTCAGCTTTATAGAACAATTCATCTTCAGTTGAGTAACATGACTTTTATAAATTATTCTATTCAAGAGCCCTTTAGTCCATTCAATGTGACTAATTGTGTATCATCCAAAAGCAAACTCAGGTTAATCTAAGAATCCAAATCAATGGTGATCAATATGGTGGGACCCAACTCACCTCCATTTGAAAGAGAAGAAGGATATTGTAAACGTTGCTTGTAGAAAGATGAAGATTTCAAAACAATAAATGTGACATTATATATAGGTGGTTGATATTTCTAAAACTATAGTATTTGCTATTGACATTTCAGCTTATTTTTATTGTGATTTACAGTTTGATAATTTTAAGTAGCAATTCTTTTTTATAGAAATATTTAAATTTTAAAAACTCAAAAGAAGGAATATGTATATTAAAAAATCATTTTTTTCATTTACTCAACAAATATATATTGAGCACCTATTACATCCCAGTCACTGCTCTGGGTGAACATCCCTGAAGAAAGTAGACCAATTCTCTGTCCTTCTGAAGATTATCCTCTATGGGGTGAAGTGAAGTGAGAAGGAAGACAAGTAACCAAAGGACGAAAACATAATAAAGCATATATAAAGAACATTAGATATGCTATGAAAGAAGTATATATGGAGAACATTAGATATGCCATGAAAAATTTAAAGCAGGAATGGGGACACTTCTATTTTAGACTAGACAACAGTTGCCTATTTGAGAGTGGGGACCTGAATGAAGGGAGGTAATGGGACTTGTGGCTTCCTGGGGGAGCAGCATTCCAGGCAGAGGGAACAGCGAGCACAGAAGTCCTAAGTTAAAGTGATTGATGGAATCTAAAAACAGATGAGGGTGGTCTTTTCTAAGCAGTAGCAGAAGTGATGAGATGTGGTCAGATTGTGGATATATCATAAGGTGAGGCTTAGAGGATTTGCCAGTGGGATTTATGTGGGGAATGGGAGAAGGGGATGAGTTGGGGGTACAACTAATATCTGGGGCCTGAGCAATTCAAAAATGGGTTTGTAATTTACTTATGGGAAGAGAATAGCAAGTGGAGCAAATTCTCTGAGGTAGTAGAAAGAGAAATGCCATATGTAAAGGTATATAAGATCAAGAGAAAGCTTAAAAGATAAGAGTTACAGCCTGTAAGCTGTTGGAAAGAGCCCGGTCCAGGCTGGCTGGGTTGAATCCCAACTCCCTGTCTGTGGGACCTTGGACAGTGTTTGGCACGTAGTACATGCTTAATAAATGTTAGCTGCCATTTTTGTTAATATTTAAATTATCAGTTTTTTAAATAATAGAGATTTATTTCAGTGTTTATTTTAGTTTTGGTGGAATATGGTGGGAAGGTTAAGGAGAAAGAATACTACTTTAAAATACCTAATTCATTAACTCTCATTGACGTTTCTTTGTTTTAGGCCTTTGCGTCAGTTTTTTTTTTTTGCATTTTAATATATAATAAAGGAAAATAAAGACAGCGGTTAAATATTGTTTTAATCAGTAGCTAAATATCTCAGAAATATTTCCCTCTCCTGGAAACCACTTTGCAAAATGAGATTATTTATCTGTCATCAAGATTGATATTTTAAAATAGTTTTTAGTTTTTCATTAATATGTATATTCTTAGTCAGAATCAATAAAATATTCCTTTGTTTAAAAAATTACATTTTAATATCTAACTGGAAGGTGCCAGTTGAAGCAGGAGCCTCCGATTTCCACCACAGATGACCCCCCAGAACCCCCCTCGCTGGTGGTCAGGGGGAAGGTGGTGCTGGGAAGCGCAGCTGCCCTGTGGCCTCCAGGGATGCACAAACCTTCGGGAGGACGAGGCCCTGTGGCTTCCCCAGGGTGGCAGAACATGACATGAGGGTGGCGCCTGGCCTCCAAGGACAGTGACAACAGGGCAGTACACATTTGCCACACTTCTGCCTAAGGGCGAAGGTGGTGAAAGTACCACTGCAGAGGTCAGCTGCAGCCAGAGGGCTCCCCTGGAAGGGGCAGCGGTGGCTACAGAGGTTCCAGGCAGGGCCAGGGGCGGGATGGCACAGGCAAGATGGAAACATATTCTGGCAGAAGTTTTGAGGCAGCGGTTGGTGCTGCTGGAGAGTTTGCTGTGAACCTGAGTTCCACCCAGAACCAGCCAAGCGTCCTTGACTTCCTCCTCCTGTGTGTAGGGGGGACCAAGTGAGGGTCAGGCCCTGGGGCTCTTCTTGCCCCCTGAATGCCACAGTTTGGATGGGAAGGTGTCTCATTTGCTAGCTACCAGGATGTGCTATACCAGAAACAGTCAGCTTTTCAAAAAGGGAATTTATTAAGTTGCATGTTTACAGTTCTAAGGCCATGAAAATTTTCAAATTAAAGCAAAGCCATAGAAACGTCCAATCTAAGGTATCCCTGGAAAGACATCTCTGTTCAAGAAGGTTGGTGAAGAGTATTTGGGAGAAGATGGCGGCTTAGTAAGACGCGCGGGTCTTAGTTCCTCCTCCAGAAAAGCAACTAAAGAAACAGAAACAATACAAAACAGCTCCCGGAGTCACGACAGAGACCAAAAAAGACAGCGTACCCCATTCTGGAACGGCTGAACGGGTAGGGAGAATCCACTGCAGTGAGATACCCGAGGGGCGCGCGTTTTCCCGGCCGGGGCGGCTGGCGTCTGGGGTCCCCTCCACGCACGTGGCTCCCCTGTCTGACTGGGAACATTGGATAGCGGGGCCCTCCCGTCACGCTTGGCGTCTCGGGCCAGCTGGGCAATTTGGACCGGCAGTCCCCCAAGCCACGGCCAGCGACCCCCGCCTCCACGCACGGTTTCCCGGGCCGACTGCCCCGCAGACAAACGACCGCCACGAGCGCCACCTACTGGGCAGGAAAAGAAAAACAGAGCCCAGAGATTCCACAGAAAAACCTTTCAACCAGCTGGGTCCCACACCCAGGGAGATCTGATCAAATGCCCAGACACCAGCAGAAAATAATGGATGACGCTCGGAAAATTGAAGATATGGCCCAATCAAAGGAACAAACCAGTAGTTCAAATGAGATACAGGAGCTGAGACAACTAATGCTGAATATACGAACAGAAATGGAAAAACTCTTCAAAAACCAAATCAATAAATTGAGGGAGGACATGAAGAAGATATGGGCTGAACAAAAAGAAGAAATAGAAAATCTGAAAAAACAAATCACAGAACTTGTGGGAGTGAAGGACAAAGAAGAAAAAATGGAAAAAACAATGGATACCTACAATGGTAGATCTAAAGAGACAGAAGCTACAATTAGTGAACTGGAGGATGGAACAACTGAATTCCAAAAAGAAACAGAAACTATAGGGAAAAGAATGGAAAAACTTGAGCAGGGAATCAGGGAACTGAATGACAATATGAAGCGCACAAATATACGTGTGGTGGGTGTCCCAGAAGGAGAAGAGAAGGGAAAAGGAGGAGAAAAACTAATGGAAGAAATTATCACTGAAAATTTCCCAACTCTTATGAAAGACCTAAATATACAGATCCAAGAAGTGCAGCGCACCCCAAAGAGAATAGACCCAAATAGGCGTTCTCCAAGACATTTACTAGTTAGAATGTCAGAGGTCAAAGAGAAAGAGAGGATCTTGAAAGCAGCAAGAGAAAAACAATCTGTCACATACAAGGGAAACCCAATAAGACTATGTGTAGATTTCTCAGCAGAAACCATGGAAGCTAGAAGACAGTGGGATGATATATTTAAATCACTAAAAGAGAAAAACTGCCAACCAAGACTCCTATATCCAGCAAAATTGTCCTTCAAAAATGAAGGAGAAATTAAAACATTTATAGACAAAAAGTCACTGAGAGAATTTGTGACCAAGAGACCAGCTCTGCAAGAAATACTAAAGGGAGCACTAGAGTCAGATACGAAAAGACAGAAGAGAGAGGTATGGAGTAAAGTGTAGAAAGAAGGAAAATCAGATATGATATATATAATACAAAAGCCAAAATGGTAGAGGAAAATATTATCCAAACAGTAATAACACTAAAAGTTAATGGACTGAATTTCCCAATCAAAAGACATAGAATGGCAGAATGGATTACGACCCAGCAATACCACTGCTAGGTATCTACTCAAAGGACTTAAGGGCAAAGACACAGACGGACATTTGCACACCAGTGTTTATAGCAGCATTATCTACAACTTCAAAGAGATGGAAACAGCCAAAATGCCCATCAACAGACGAGTGACTAAACAAACTGTGGCGTATACCTACGATGGAATATTATGCAGCTTTAAGACAGACTAAACTTATGAAGCATGTAATAACATAGATGGACCTAGAGAACATTATGCTGAGTGAGTCTAGCCAAAAACTAAAGGACAAATACTGTATGGTCCCACTGATGTGAACAGACATTCGAGAATAAATTTGGAATATGTCATTGGTAACAGAGTCCAGCAGGAGGTAGAAACAGGGTAAGACAATGGGCAATTGGAGCTGAAGGGATACAGACTGTGCAACAGGACTAGATACAAAAACTCAAAAATGGACAGCACAATAATACCTAAGTGTAATGTAACTAGGTTGGAACACTGAATGAAGCTGCACCTGAAATATGGTTTTTTGTTTGTTTATTTGTGTGTTTGTATCTTTTGTTTTTGTTTTTTTCTTTTTCCTTTTTATATATATATTATTAGTATTATTATTTTAATTCTCTTCTCTATATTAACATTCTATATCTTTTTCTGCTGTTTTGCTAGTTCTTTTCCTAAATCGATGCAAATGTACTAAGAAATGATGATCATACATCTATGTGATGATACTAAGAATTACTGAGTGCATGTGTAGAATGGAATGATTTCTAAATGTTGTGTTAATTTCTTTTCTTTTTTTTGATTAATAAAAAAATTTAAAAAAAAAAAAAAGAAGGTTGGTGAAGTTCACAGTTTCTCTCTCTCACTGGAAAGGCACATGGCAAACAAGGCGACATTTGCCAGCTTTCTCTCCAGGCTTCTTGTTTCATGAAGCTCCCCTGGGGGCATTTTCCTTCTTCATCTTCAAAGGTCTCTGGCTGCATGGGTTCTGTGGTTCTCAAGCTCTGAGGCTTTTTACAAAATACGTTCTCTTTTAAAAGATTCCAGCAAACCAATCAAGACCTACCTAGAATGGATAGAGTCACATCTCACTCTAATCAAAGTTAATACCCACAATTGAGTGTGTCACATCTCCATGGAGATAATCTAATCAAACTTCCAAACTGCAGTGCTGAATAGAGAGTAAGAGAAAAGGCTACCTCTGCAAGATGGAATCAGGATAAAAACATGGCTTTTCTGGGGCATATAATCCTTTCAAACCAACACAGATGGTATGGGGTGGGGCAGTTAGAGAACCCAGACTCTCCCACAGAAAAGCACTTCAAGAGTCCCAACCCAGTCCATGGTTTGTAAGTGTCATATGTGTCAGCAAAAGCACAACTCATAGACACAGGATAGAAAAATGTTTACTCACATGGAGGAAAGTCCCAGCAAAGTTAGCTTCAGCAGCAGCCACTAGTCCTCCGTGGCCAATGGATTCCAATCTGCAGCTGATACGGGGAGATGTCTACAGATACTACCTATGTAGTAGTAGAAGGACACCACTCCCTTCCAGCCAGGGCAGATACCAGCAGGCATGAGCCAGGTGCCGTTAAATGACCTACTTTACCCAAACTGTCTCTGGAGCAAACGTTTATATATGCTTAGGACAAAAGGGGTCAGAATGTCCCCCCTCTGCTAGGGGATGTGTTTTACTTCAAGTCATCCCCAAGAAGGGAGTCAGTCTGTATTCATCAACCCATCATAGGAGCCAGCCTAACACAGGGCAGACAGAGGGCTTATACGTAGGTCACAGGGAAAGGTGGCAGGCTGTGCTTGGAAGTTCCCCTACCACATTAATACTATCCTAAGGAAAGCTAGAGTAGAATAGTTGTAGATAAAGTAGATTTCAGAGCAAAGAATATTATCTGGGATAAAGAAGGTTGTTTCATACTGATTAAGGGATCAATTTATCAAGAGTAAATAACAATCCTTAACATTTATGTACCTAATCTCAGAGCTTCAAAATATGTACAGCAAATATTGATAGGAGTATGCAATGAGACATAGAACAATCTACAGTTCTAGTCAAACCTTCAATATCCCTTTCAATAATCAATAGATCAATTACAGAAAATCAGTGAGAATACAGAAGAATGGACATCACTATCAACCATCTTGACCTAATGGACGTTAAAAGAATATTGCTTCCAACAGTAGTGGATGGCTACCAAAAAAAAAAAAAGAAGTTAAAAGCAGGAGGACTAAGACAACCTAGTCTTAAGTCTTGCTATAAAGCTATAATAATCAAAACAGTGTGGTATTGGTATAAAGGTAGACGGATAGATAGTACTGAGTCGACAGTTCAGAAATAGACCCACATATATATGGGCAACTGCATTTTGAGAGTCAGTTCAGGGGAAAAAGGGTAACCTTTTCAACAAATAGCACTGTAATACCTGGATATAAAAATGAGCTTCAATGTACACCACATAGCGTATGTGAAAAGTAACTTGAAATGGATTACAAACCAGCATTTCAAAGCTAAACTCATTAAACTCTGGAAGAAAACATTGCCATATTAGATTAAGCAAACTCTTTTTTTTTTTTGATACATAAGGTAAATTGGCAAGGACCTGCCTGGAGGCAATTTATTTGTACATGTCAAAAGCAAAAGCTAACTTACCTGTACATGACTTAAGTAAAAATAACTTATCTGTGCGTGTTTAAAATCACTCCCATAGGCTGTGGTGTCTTGAAGCTGTTTTGCACCCCAGAAAAGACCATGCTATTTTTAAGCCATTTCTCTGGATGCAAACCTGCTATAGGTGGGACATTTCGGTTAGGTTACTTCAATTGAGATGTGACCCACCCCATTCCAGTGGCTTGTAATATTTTTACTGGAGTCCTTTATTAGAGGATGAAACACATAATGAAATAGAGAGATGAAGCCAAGAGAAGTTCATATACAGAAAAAGCTCTGGAGGATGTGAGAAAGGAAGCCACAGAAGCAAGAAGCTGGAAGCAATGGAATTTGGAAGAGAATGGCTAGCTTACACTGGCCATGTGCCTTTTTATGTGACAGAGGTGTCCCAGATGCTGACAAGGTTTCTTCAGAGAAAGCATCATCCTGTTGAGGCCTTCATTTGGACATTTTCATGGACTTAACATTGTAACTTGTAAGGAAATAAATCCCCATTGTCAAAAGTCAGTCCACTTTTGTTATATTGCATTTTGACAGCTCTAGCAAATCAAGCCAAACTGTGGTACTGAGAAGTGGATACTGGAATTTGCAAACATCAAAAATGTTGGAATGGCTTTTAAATGTATAAGGGGGAAGATTCCAGAAAATATATGTCACTTGATGGAAAAGACCTAGAATGCTTTGAAAAGATTGGACAGTGAAGGAACTTCCAATGAAGATTTAGACAGAAATGATGAATATGTCATTGCAAACTGGAGGAAAGGCGATCCTTTTAAAGTGGCAGAACATTTGGCAAAATAGAGTCCTGATATCGAATGGAAGGCAGAGTTTGAAAGGGATAAACTTGGATCTTTAGCTGAAGAAGTTGCCAACCTAAATGTGGAAAATGCAGCCTGCTTCTCCCTGCAGGGTATGTTAAATATGAGAATAAAGGGATAAGGTGAGAACTGAAGTTTTAGGTACAAAGATTTAAGAAATTGATGGCTTGGCAAATTCTGACCTTCCAGAAAGCAAGTCCCCAGAGAATAGTTCCCCATGTGAGGATTTAATGGAACATAGAATCAGACAGCCATTCCAGTGCAAGTCAGGAGTGGAGATGGAGTTATCCAGAAAGGATTTGTGCAAAATCCTGTCCAATCATTGGGACCTCTGTTTGCTGCATGAAAAACTGATGAGTTTTTTAAGATCTGAATGAAACCATTGTCAGCCTGGACTACAAGGGAGAGAAAAGGGACAGATTGAAGGGAAAACGACTTCAAAGGTAGAACCATGTGTATTAGTCAGCATTCTCTAGGGAAACAGAATCAACAAAATATCTGTAAATACAAGATTTATAAAAGTGTCTCATGCAACCATGGGGATGCAAGAGTCCAATATCTGTAGGGCAGGCCAAGAGTTGGAAATCAGATGAAGGTCTCTCATGTACTCCCCAGGCGAGGCTGGCTGGCTGAAGAAGGAGAGAGATTTAAAGCTCTCTCCTTTAAAGCCTTCAGTTGATTGGATTAAAAGTTACTAATTGTGGAAGACATCCCTTGGTCAACTGCAGGTGTAACGAGCACTGAATGCAATCAATATACTGATGATTTAATAAACCAGGCTTCTGGGTTATTGGTCAACCATGAAATGTCCTTACAGTAATGGCTAGACCAATGCTTGCTTGACCTGACACCTGGGCCGTCACCACCTGGCCAAGTTGACACGTGAACCCAACCATAACAGTCCACCCCTTGTCAACTTGGCAGCTGTTCCCATCACCCTAAACAATACTTAAACTCTAAACAGAACACAATAACAAACATATTTTTCACCTAACAATACTCAACTGTCTTGGATACAACTGGAAATGGACTAAATGTCTCCAGAATAGGTGCATGTCTTTGGGTAATATTTACTGATAAACTTGATATTTTCTTTTTCACTCTAGCTAAAGGTTTGTCAATTTTATTGATAAAATCATTTCAAAGAACCAAGTTTTGGTTTCATTGGTTCTATTTTTTTCTCTATTTCCATTAATTTCCCTCTCATCACTGTCTTTCTTGCATCCCATAAGTTTTAATATGCTTTATTTTTATTCATCTGAAGATATTTCCTAATTACTCTTGTGATTTCTTTTTTGACCCATTGATTATTTGATTTTCAATTTGTAATTCTCTCTCTTATTGAATTCTACCTTCATTCCATTGTAGGATTTTTTTAAATTTATTAAGACTTCTTTTGTGACCAAATTCATATGATCTATTCTGAAAAATGATCCATGTGCACTAGAAAATAATGTGTATTTTGTTGCTGTTGAGTGAAGTATTCTATATATGTCTGACAGGTCTAGTTGGTTTTGAGTATCATCAAGTATTCTATGTCCTTATTGATCTTCTGTTTAGATATTCTAGCCATTAGTGAATGTGGTGTTTGATGTGTGTTATTTCTCCATTCAAATTTCTCAATATTTGTTCCTTTTACTTTAGGGATCTGCCATTGTGCCCATTTTTATAAATGCTCATAAATTTAATTTCTTCTTGTTGAATTGACCCTTTTGTTAGCATATCATGACATTCTTTGTCACTCTTAACAGTTTTTGGCCCAAAGTCTATTATACCATCTTTTCATTTTCAACCTGCTTGTGTCTTTGAATTTAAGGTGTCTTGTAAACACCATATAAATAGATCAGGCTTTTTTATCCCTTCTGCCAATATCTACTTTTTATTGGAAATTTTTTCCATTTATATTTAACTTAACCCATTTACATTAAAATTAACCGATGCAAGACTCTTTTCCTCTGTTTTGCTATTTAGTCTTTGTAATTCTTATACCTTTTTTGTCCCTCAATTCTTCCATTAATGCTTACCTTCATATTTTTTTTGAAATGTACCATTTTGCGTCCATTCTCATTTCCTGTATGTATATTTTCAGATTATTTTGAAGTTACCATGGAACTTAATATAACGTCCTAAATCCTTAACAATCACATTTGAGTTTTATACCAACTTAACTTCAATAATATGCAGATTCATTTTTCCTATACCCCTATCCTCCACCTTTTTATTGTAGTTTTTTCAAGTTATATCTTTATATATTATATGTCTCAAACCATAGATTTTTTTACTTGTTATCCATTCACATTTTATAACCTATAAGAAGTAAAAGGTGGAGTTACATACCAATAATTACATTGCTCTAGTACTGGCATGTATGTTTACCCATATGATTATCTTTACCAAAGGTCTTTATTTCTTTACACCAATTTGATCCACTCTCAAGTATCCTTGCCTTTTAGTGTGAAGATCTCCCTTTAGCATGCTTGAAGGGCAGGCCTCATGGTAATGAACTTTCTCAGCGTTTGTTTATCTGGGTATGCACGTAATCTTTCTCTCTCATTTTTAAGTGGTAGTCTTGCTAGATGTAAAAGTCTTGGTAATCATTTGTTTTCTTTTGCCACTGTAAATATTTTGTCATACTACCTTCTTACCTTCCTGGTTTCTGATAAGAAATCCACACTCAATGTTATTGGAACACCTTTGTACATAATACATTTCTTTTCTTTTGCAGCTGCCAGAATTTTCTCCTTGTCCTTGGTGTTCGATAGTTTGACTAATATGTGTCTGGGCATGGTTCTCTATTTTGTCTTGTTTGCTGTTCTTTGGGATTCCAGAAAGTGCATATTTGTATATATTATTAATTTGGAAAGTTTTATTCTATTATATCTTTAAATATTCCTCTGCCCCTCTCTGTTTTTATTCTTATCCTAATCACATTTATATTGGTATGTTTGATGGTATCCCACCGGTCACTTACATTTTGTTCCCTTCTTAAAATTCTTTTTCGTTCTGTTCCTGGGTGTGAATCATTTCAGGTTATGTGGTCTCCAAGATCACTGATTCTTCTTTCAGTTCCAATCTGCTGTTCAACTTCTCTAGGGGATTTTTCATTTCAGTAAGTGTTCTTTAATTCCAGTGTTTCTATTCAGTCCTTTTTTATAGTTTCCATCTCTTTGAGATTCTCGTATTGTTCATTTCTTGTTTTCCTGATACCCTTTAGTTCTTTACGTTTGATTTCTTTATCTACTTAAATGTATTGGGACCATGTTTTAAAAGTCTTCATCTGGTATTACCAAAGTCCAGTGTACCTAATAGATAGTTCCTGGATTTTTATCTTGCTCCTTTGGGTGGGCCATAATTTCTTGTTTCTTTGTTGTCTTGTATTCTTTTTTTTTTGCACACTGTACATTTTAATATTTTAGGTGTTAACACTGGGGTTTAGTCCCTGAGAAGTCTGTACCTTAAATTTGTAACAGCTAGTGATGTGACCGAGGTTTCCTTGAGTGTTAGGAATTAACAATAACAGACAAACGAATGTAAAAACAAACAAACAAACAAACAAACTACCTTTCATGGATTTTGCAAACTGGTCTGCATTGGATAGTGTCCTCTTTCAGAGTTTGGTCCTCCTATCAAGAAGATCAGCCTGGGGGTGTGCAGGAGGTTCGGTGGTAGAATGCTTACCTGGCCTGAGGGAGACCCTGGTTGGATTCCTGGACCACCCACTAACCCACCCCCCCAAAAAATCAGCCCAAGCTGAATGTCAAATGCAGGGTCCTATCCCTCTCGTTTGTGTCTTGCCATGGGTTTATATCTCCACATGACCTTAGACTCTCACTCTTTACAGGAATTCAGATGCCTCCCCTACTCCTTATGAAATAGACTTTCCATTCTCCCCTCCTTGGAGGTCTATTCTAGACCTACAACAGGTTATCCTTTGCCTCAGCTTGCTTTGATTTAATTGTTCCTTTTAGTGTTTTGACTGTCTGTAAGCTGCTTGTGCTTCCAAGGCAAGTTCTGGGATGGTGAGACGCTGGTGAGTTCCCTGATTCTCTTTATCTGTCTGCCATGCGATAGATTGGCACTGGCATACAGGCAACACACTATGCTTGTAGGGGTGACTCTTCTCCCTCCTCACAGAGCCATGGACCCACAAGGAGAGTGCAGTCAACTCTATACCATGCCAAGGTGGGGATGGGGGATGGGCCAGCACCAGTACCAGGAGCTTCTCCTACTGTTTGTGAACCTGTGTTTTCTTGATCCAGCCCCACCCAGTTACTTTAACTCCTTAACTGTTTTTTGGAGCTTTAAGGAAGATGGCTCTGCCAGTTTTTTATATATGTCTAAAGATTCTGTGTGGGAACAGCACCCCAGACCATCTTACACCACTGTTTGGTCCACTGGCAGCCCTTTGGGTTCTTGGCTATTTTCTAATGGGATAGCTTTTGTTGTTGATTGTCTATTTTTGAGAGTTCCTTATATATTTGAGATGCAAGCTCCTTCATGGATATGTGATGTGCCAGTCTTTTCTACCAATCCATAATTTGCCTTCACATTTTATATATAGGGTCTTCCCCAGAGCCAAAGTTTCAAATTCTGTCAAAGCCCAACTTTATCAATTTTCATCTTTATGAGTCATTTCTTCTTTACTAATCAAACTTGGACATAGTCCAGGTCTTAAAGATTTTTCTCCTATTTTTTTCTAAGAGTTTTATGGTTCTTCATTTTACATACAAGTCTATGAATCATTTGAGTTAATTTTTATGATGTGAGATTTATGCTGAAGTTTATTTATGTGCCTTTGTATATTCAGCTGCGCTAGAATCATTTGTTGAAAAGGCTATCACTCCTCCTTCTAATTACTTTTGCATCTTTGTTAAAAATCAGTTGTGTGGGACCATTACTTTCTAATAAAATGAAAAAATTATGTTTCTAAGTTATTGATATTAAATTTTTAAAGGGCATATTTATGAAAATAGAATAAAAATACCCTCAAAGGTCAAACCGGTTAATATCCATAGTACTAATTTCTTTAAATATATCAAGATTCAAAATTTTTCAAGCCTTTTTGATGATTCAAATTTATGAATGATACAGACTATTATTTATTGTTATGATAAATAGCTCTAATCTGTATACTACAGTGAACTCAGAAAGACCCATTTTATCCTTGAACAAGCAGAAGATTCAAACTTTAATTGGGCAGTTGTAATTGATGTATTACTGCCACCTATGAAGGTATTCTCCCCTTATAGGATGTTATAAAGAGCCATAAGGTATAATGGAAACGTGAGGTGTTAGCAGAAAAAGGTGTTATGTAAACCAAAACACTGTCAAAAAATCAATAAAAGGAACGAAGTTCTGAAACATGTTACTGCATGGATGAACCTTGAAAACATTATGCTGAGCAGAATAACCTGACACAAAAGGCCTAATATTGCATTATTTCACACATGAAGTAAGTAGAATAAGCAAATGTAGAGATAGAAAGTAGAGTACAGGTTACTGGCGACCTGAAGGGAAGGAAGAATGGGTTGTTATTACTGAGCGGATATTACAATATCCATTTTCTCTTTGGGCTATTGAAAAAGTTTTGGAAATAAGTGGTGGTGGTAGTAATGCAACTTGGTGAATATAATTAATGCCACTGAATTTCAAATGTAAAAATGGTTAAAATATGAAATTTATGATATGTATGTTACCATATAATATTAAAGTTAGAAAAACAATGAGGGCACTCAGTTTCTGCTTTCCATTTTCATAAATATGGTGCAACTTTAAGAGGCATTTTTCCTTTCTTAAAACAATCATAAAGGAATTGCAGTTGTGTACCATATTTTATATAATATAATTTGTTAAATTAATTTGTCACATATAGTAATAATTCTGATTGCAGTTAAATAAACAGAGCTAGCATATTATTTTCTGTGAAACCTAAAAGGTAAAGAGTATACATAAAAACTCTCAGTGTTAAAAATGTTCATTTAAATCTTGAAGAAAAAATTTGAATGAATTTGTACTTAAGATAATTTACTTTAAGAATTTGAATCCCGATGGTAGTCTGTTTTTTAGACCAGTGTTTCTCCAATTTAACATAAAATTAGATGACCTGTGTATCTTGTCAAAATGCAGATTCTTCACCAATATATCTAAGCAGTGTCTGAGATTGGATGTTCCCTGGTGAGGCTACTACTGCTGGCCCTTGAGCACACTTTGAAAACCAGGTGTTAGATTAGCAGTTTGCAGCCCTAGCTTCACATTCACCAGGGGAGATATCTTAATAACTTAATTCCAGATCAATTAAATAAAGTCACAGGTGTTTACATTTTTAAAGCTCCCAGGTGATTCTAATGTCCAATCATTACATCCCAAATCTAAGAAATATAAAGTTAAAAACTACTATTGCACTCTCTCCCTTTCTTAGAAACCTTAGATGAGTGTCAAAGTTGGGACAGAGATAAAATCTATTAAAAAAAAATCAAATAAATAATCTAAACAAAGCCAGAGTACCCTGGTAGATATTTGTATGCATCTGTCCCAGTGATGTTTAAGGTCAGTCTCCTCAGACCACGTGATGGTTAAGTTCATGTGTCATCTTGGCTAAGCTGTGGTGTCCAGTTGTTTGGTCAAGTAAGCACTGGTCTGATGGTTACTGTGACAACATCAGCTGTTCAGTGCACCTATGGCTGATTTTATCTACAATTCACAGAGGAGATTGCCTTGAGCAGTGAAAGAAGTCTCAGCCAATCAGTTGAAAGCCTTAAAGGGAGACCTGATGATTGCAGCAGTGAGAAAGAAGAAACTCCATCTCCACCTCATCTAGCCAGCTGCTCCTCGGGAATTCATGGAAACCTTCATCAGAGGTCCTGGCTCGCTGCCAGGCCTATGGAATTTGGACTTGCCAATCCCTGCAGTCATATGACATTATTCACCAGGACAAACCCTAGTGTTGAAGCAGGTAACTTAGCCAAAGGAAGATGGAACTGAGGCAGCACACACAAAATCGTGATATTTATAATCCTTTCCTGATTTTTATTTAGTAGTTAATAACAAAATACTTGTGAAATGCCCATATTTTATGGAAAAAAAGTTCATAAACACCTGTGTTCTTTCTCATTTAAAAGATGAAATAGTTCTTTAACTCTAACCCAGTGTGTGCCCTCCTGTCTCACATTCTTCCCCCAGGTCAGGGGAAAAACTGTCCTGTAGGGGTTGTTTCATCCTCTTGCTTAGTGTAGTTTACATTTTGTACTTGTAACACTCAGTAACGTATTGTGCATTATCGCAGGTTTTGAGACTTATACAAATATTGTTTTGTGAATATTCTTGTGATCTTTTAAAATTTTAACACTGTGTTTCTGAGATGCCTCTAAATAATATATATATACAGCTACACAGTTTATACATTTTCACTATACTGTATTTGCTTTCAGAGGAATATCATTCAATTTTATTTACCAATTCTACCACTGGTAAAATTGAGGTTAGTTCCAGGATTTAAAATTAGTGTATTTGTGGTTAATCTGAAATTGATTTTGTGGGTGATGATATAAATATCACAGTATATTACTTAAGAAATCAATTCTTCTTACATCCATTTGCAATGCTGGCCTGCTCAGTCATGCAGAAAGCAGGAATGCACACATTAGGCACGTCTTTGAGTTTCCTTTTGATTTCTTTGGTCTTTGTCTCCATTTCTGAACCAGTGGTCCTCTGTTTGTTACACTGTCCTGAGACGCATCTGCTGCTGCTATCTGGGGATACGTATTTGCTATTTTGAACCACACACCACAATGCTCTAACCTGCTGACATCCATATTAAGAAAAATGTTTACACATATAAGCTACACATTAAGATTGTCTCATCATATGATGGTATTCCCCAGGGTTGAAACACATACAAAATAACCTGGAAATCTCAATCATGTCTTCCATAGATAATGGTGTTGAAAGCAAATTAAATGCATTAAATATACACATGTTGCTGTACATTTTTATTATTGTCTGTTTCCTGGTTTCCCCTTATTGTAATAGGAATGATGCCCAAAATGGATAACTGTGTGCATCTTCCGTGAAAACATTAATCTATTATCTAAACCTTTTGACTTCTTTTCTGATCCCCCATTTTAATATCTCAGTCTCTTCCACTCTATTTTCCCATCATTAAAAAGTAATCAACACCGTTGAATCAAATTGTTTTGAATGAAACATACATTCCCAGGTGTAAGAAATATACTGTGCATTGGATATTGGAATTAGCCCAATCGAGGCCTTCAGAACTTTTTGTGTTCATCAGATTGACCTGGAAGTATTGTTAAACCACAGATTTCAAGCCCAAGCACTCAATTTTAATTGAGTCGTGGGTGTGACCAGAGAATTTGCATGACTATCAAGAGTAAGGTGATGCAGATGCTGCTGGACCCAGAACCATACTTTGAGAACCACTGGCGTAAGTAATTTTTCTAATTCCTCATTATCAGCAGCATTTCCTATGCCATTGTTTCAGCCAATATTTTGTCTTTCTTTCAATGGTTTATAGCATTTCTAATTAATGGCTATTGGCAACTGTCAATCAGAAACCTTTGAATTCAGATGTGTTTCACAACTATCTTCAGAAATATAATTCCATGAGGATCGTATATGTAACAGAGCACAATAGCAGGGGTTAGACAGAAGCACATAGTAAGCCCATCTGTGGAATACAAGGTAATCATCTCACTGATTTATGAACTTATTTATGCATCAAATATTTAAGTCACCACTGTCACAGACATTGTATTACCTGCTAGGGATACAGCAGTGAAAACAAGAGACTTTCCTTTTATGTCTTATACTTTATATAGTGTTACAAAAGAAAAGGATCAATGTAGGGCTTACATAAATATAAACGTCCTTATGAGTCCCTCATGTCAGAAGAGATTTCCCTGTAAAAGAGATTATTTGACACTGAGAACTGATCAGAAGGATTTACTGGGTCAAAATGAGGGAAAAGGATATTTCATTCAGACATGTGCATGGTAGATAACTGGGTCTGCTTATGATGTGAAAACTCTGTTCCTGAATTACAAACTTAAGATAGAGTCATACATCCATAGGTTCTTGTAAATTCAGCAAGCTCCAAAATAGGTGAACTACCACAGCATAGGTTCTTGCTAATGGAGCTCAAGAGGAAATTTCCATTTAAATAAAATGAAACAAACAAAAATTGCATTTCAATCTTTTATTTATATATACATATCTTTTCTTATCTTTTGCTTGGACAGGCACTGGGAATCGAACCTGGATCTCTATCATGAGAGGTAAGATTTCTGCTGCTGGGCCACCATCACACTACCCCGTTTATTCATATTTAATATGAATACCAGTACAAGGAAAGGTCTGACAGGAAAGTTGAAGGAGTATTGTGGTAGGTCCTGTTTTAGTCAGTGTCCTCTAGAGAAACAGAACCAGCAGGAAATATTTATAAATATGAGCTTCATAGAGGTGTCTCATGCAGCTGTGGGGATGCAAAAGTCTAGAATCTGTAGGACAGGCTGTGAGGCCGGTGTCTCTGATGAATGGTCTGGACAACTGCACAGGACAGGCTCGCTGGCTGAAGAAGCGGTGAAAGAGTCTCTTTACTGCCTTAAAAGTCTTCAACTGATTGGACTGTCTCATCCAGGGAGACAAACCTTAGTTCTACTCAGATGTAAACAACCACAGATGTCATTGACTGACGGATGATTTAATCAACCAGGCACAAAATATCCTTGCAGCAATGGTCAGGCCAGTGCTTCCCTGATCAGACAACTGGGCAGAACCATTTGGCCAAGTGGGCACCAGAATCTAACCACCACATGTCCAAATGAAAGAGTTTTGGGTGACATTCAGGAAAGTCACAGTTCTAGTCTCACAATGAAAAAATACAAGAACCCGAACATGAGGTTTCTGTATATACTGACAAAGCATCAGAGCCGTGGTGAAAAAGTGTAATGATTATGCTCCTTCACACATAAAAGAAGAAACATGTCCTTGGATTCTACCAGTGTGTCCTTCTTCCTCACCCGGAATCCCTGCAGACTCCAAGAGCCCAGTCCCTACAGCCGTCCACTTCCAACTCCCAGTAATGTTTCCCAGAGGTGACGGCCTCGGTCCCCACGCAGCAACACAATTAGATTTTTTAGATTTAAATCTGTGTCTTCGTGGTCATGCCGAAATCTCCACATTCTCACATCATCAAACAGCATGACATTGTGATTGGTTGTTTCATTATTGAAGGAAATATTCACTGTGGAAAGAAAAGAATGTTCTAGTTATAATCAAATTAAAAATCCCTATGCCTTTCTCAATCTCATGATGCCAGGGTCCCAGAGTTATGCCCCACATTGCTAGGGAGATTTATACCCCTGGGAATCATGTCCCACATAGAGGGAAGGGCAGTGAGTTCACCTGCTGAGTTGGCTTAGAGAGAGAGGCCATATCTGAGCAACAAAAGAGCTTCTCTGGGGGTGACACTTAGGGATAATTATCATCAGGTTGAGCTTCTCCTTGCAGAAATAAGTTTCATATGGTTGAACCCCAAGATTGAGGGCTCAGCCTATTGATTTGGTAGTTCCCTCTGCTTGCAAGAATATCAGGAATTCCTGAGATGAGGAAGTTGAATCTTTCCTACTTTCTCCCCAGTTCCCAAGGGGACTTCACAAGTCCTTTATTTTCTCTGCTCAAATTACTCTGGGATATATTGGGGTATCATACTAACCTGCACAAACAATAAAATCCTACACCTCATTCAAGATTTCATGTATTTATGGTTTTAAACTATATTGAACATACAAGTCAAATCAGGTAATGAGGTATCCAAAATTTTGCACCAAATAAACATCTCTACCTTTGGTCTCACGCAGAAGTTGAAGTTTTAAACAGTGGACCATATCGTCCTTCACCCTGTATTCTGATTTACCTTAGTCCTATCCAGATCAGCTTCTTTCATAATTCTAGTCAAAGTCTGATCACTTTTTCAACTTTTTTAAACAGTTGCTGTATGGGATGATGCTGACTTTCATAGCTTCACAGTTCTGACTCTGAGTCTCAGTTGTCACATAAATCCCTGAAGTTTCTTGGAATGACCAAGTTATATACAAACAGCTTAGTATCTCAGAATTTAGAAATAACAGTTGCAACTCCTGAATATATGTGACTACTATAAAATCTTACAATCTAGGACCCTTTACAATAGCTTTTTATATAAACACTAGTATTGTAATGAACTATATATTTATGATTACTTGGAATTACCGATTACTATATTACTTGGGGTTACAGATTTTTATTTTTATTTTTGTTTTATTCCTTTTTTCTTTAAGCCTGGCTTCCTAGGAGCCAGCCAGTAGCCTGCATAAATCACTGTTCAAAGTTATGCTTAAGCCCCATTAACTAGATTTTTTTCTGTTAATTATTGGATATTTAAGTCTTGGCAAATGCTTTCACAGTTCAAGAAGTTTCTCACTTATCAGACACAGACTAATAGCTCTGGTCACTCAAAGAAGATGCAACTTGGGCATATGCACAGTCTTCCAGACCACCATAGAAGAATGTGATTTTGTTCTTAAGCTTGGCTTCTATGGATTGCCCTTTGTACAGAGCAGCTGAGTTTTCAGTGCTCAGAAATGGAACTTAAGTTCTTTAGCCAACAGAACTCAAGGGTGAACTCACTGCCCTTCCCCCTACAAAAGTGTGATACCCCAATATATCCCAGAGTAATTTGAGCAGAGAACAAAAAAGGATTTGCAAAGTTCCCTTGGGGGACCGGGGAGAGAGGAGGAAATATTCAACTTCCTTATCTCTGGAATTCCTGATATTCCTGCAAGCATAGGAATATCAAGAACTGCTTTAATAAGGATCAACTCTGAACCTCTGTTTGAGCTTGAAGATGGCAGCTCAGCCACCCAAGTGGGTGCTGTTTGCATTTCTGGGTAACATTTATTAGTCACCCATTACAGAAGCAGTTTGCAGAAAACTTGTAACAGATCAAAATATTTCATATAATATATAGTGCCACAACATCCAATTATGAGATAGGAAACCCTCCTGATTATTGAAGGAAAATTGCCTAAAGAAGAATGATGTTCCATGAATCCTGTTGCTTGGCTGGTGACCAAAGAAGACTTTGCCACATTTGATTATATACTGTGTATGAAGAAAAGCAATCTGAGACATGTGAATAGAAAAGATAGTGAAATTAAAAACTGCAAAACAAAAATTGAAGTACTTGGGAGCTATGATTCACAAGACCAACTTATAAGTGATGACCCCTACTATGGGAACGGCTCCCACATTGTTGAGGCTATGTACCAGCAGTGTGTAAGGTGCTGTAAAGCATTGTTGGAGAAGTCACAGTAAAATTGCATTCCTTCATGGCTAAAGGCCAACAATGATTAGCATCTTTACAGTGATGTTGTAGGGTTTTAGTCAATTAGTGTATTAAAGTGTAATGTTTCATAGCTCAAGGCCACAATGTTTTATCAATTGACTTATTGTTTCTTACTTTAAAAAATAATTGTAGATGTAAAATCAGCCTTGTGCTTGACAGAAGAATTAATAAAAACCTTTGATTCAGTAAGCTTATGGGACACATTAAATCTTAAACAAATTGGACCTTTTGCCCTAATTACAAAAATAGTGAGATGAGCAAAACAGTAGAACCACAAAATCTAATGCTTTGTATGTTTTGTAACAATCATTTCTTTTCCAGTGTTTAACCTTAAGTTACTATCCAGTGATGGCTAACATTCTCATATGCTAGATTATGATCTTAATAAATAATTAAATCATCACTTTCTGGCCCAAATCAGTATCTGAGCCCATTAAGACTTTTAAAAATCTACTTTATTAAGCCAATAGGTATAACTTGATGGACAAATGTCCTCTATTCACCTATCCTGCCTCTCTTTTTACCCCAGCACCCCCCCTCCCCAGTCACTGGAGTTCACAATCTTGATTGGCAGTATTTTGATTCACACATACCCAGAGTACACACTTATATGTTAAAACGATAGGAAACAGAATGAGTTTTGATGTAAATCTTTAGCATTATTCTTAATTTTTCTTTACTTAGATTATTTCATGAGGAAGTCAACTTTTTGGTCCCATTTGGACCACTTTGCCTTGGAAAATTTAATTATATCCAGAAAGGACAATTTATGCTGTTTCATTTTATGCTCACTTTGATGAATGTGTCTGCTTTATATGCATGTATAACCCAAAGATCAAGTATTATATATTGGCTTAGATGGCAAAAAATAGTTCAAGAAGCTGGAAAAAGAGAATTTTAATATATTGAACCCCTTAAATGATGTGCTAAGTATTCTTTTATCAGTGTTTTATTTATAGGTAATTTCTGGTACTTTGAGATAACTATAATTACAAATTCATTTGGATATATTTCAGAAAAAGTTGTTTTCAAAATAAACTGGGGAGTATAAAAATATAACTGAAATATGAAACAATAATAATGAAAATAATGGATCAGTGGGTGGTTTAGGGAACACTTTCAAATCTGTTTATATCTCACTTTGCTTGCTTCAGTGTGGGTGCAGCCTAGTACCAGGCACACAGCCTTCAAGAATTCCAGAGATGAGTGTGCTCTCAGGAGGAATCCCTGATTCTCTCCATTAACTTCTAATTGGTTTGCCATTACACTTATCCCTTGATTCAAGTTCCCTCTAAATTGCTTGCAACCAGAATCTCCATTTTTTTTAACAATGCCTTTAGTGGTTGTGGTAGTTAGATTCAGTTGTCAACTTGGCCAGGTGAACGTACCTAGTTTTGTTGCTGCAGACATGAGCCAATGGTACATAAACCTCATTTGTTGCTGATTACATCTGCAGTCAGCTAGGAGGCATGTATGCTGCAATGAGTGACATTTGACTTAATTGGCTGCTGCTTAAATGAGAGAATGCAATGTAGCACAGCCTAAGCAGCTCGGCATTCCTCATCTCAGCCCTTGCAGCTCAGCCCAGGCCTTTGGAGATGCAGAAAGAAGTCACCCTGGGGAAAGTTGTTGGACCCCAGGGGCCTGGAGAGAAGACCAGCAGAGACCATCCTGTGCCTTCCACGTAAGAAAGAGCCTTAGTGGAAAGTTAGCTGCCTTTCCTCTGAAGAACTAAAAAAATAAATCCCCTTTTATTAAAAGCCAATCCGTCTCTGGTGTGTTGCATTCCGGCAGCTAGCAAACTAGAACAGTGGTGTTCTTTCCCATGATCTGTTCCAAATAAAGCAGTACTTTCAGGCTTTGAATCAGGTTCTCCATTTGTATACTCTGCCTCTCACCCTTGATAGAACCTCTGAGCCATGGCACAGGAGCTGGCAGTGGGAGAGTGGCTCACTTCTCATGCAGTGACATCCTTGTTCTACTGCCCTGCACTGGAGGACATAAATGGTATCGCCTAGTATTTTGGCTTGTTCTTTGAAACATGGAAGCAAAAATGAGAACGCTTTGGTGGGGATATAAGTGACCTGCTGGACTGGTGTTCAGGTTCTACTCTATGAGTGGAAGGTTCTGGGTGGGGAAAGAGAGTTGCCAAACTCTTGGTTTCTCCAGCCCTGAATAGCACTTCTGGAATGAGGGTAGGGAAAGGATTGATTGAATACACATTGCATTTCTGTCTGGATATATTTTATCCAGACTGGGATATATTACCCAGGTTGCAAGGTCTAGGAATCGAACACTGGTCTCCTACATGGAAGGCAAGCTTTCTACCACTGAACCACCCACTACTCCTTGGATGTATTTTTAATAATAGAAATTTTCTTTACATAGATAAATTTTTATAAATATATTTTACATGAATATGTTCTTCTTGTGGGACTAAATAAACCTCAGTGCCTCCACTTACTAGTGTTCTAGATGGAGTATTGCCTCATTAGCCTCATCTGAAAAATGGGAATAAGTAATTTCTTTCACTTATACTTGTAAGGACTGAATAGGCCATGTATGTTTACATGCTATCCACTCTCTGCACCAAGTATAATTTTCAAGAATGCTAGTTATTTTTATTCTTGAATATAAAAATTAATATTAATTCTTCTTATAAACATAGCATCACAGAATCCTAGATTTCAGAATATATTTTAAGAAACATTATTTTGTGATGGAAGCAAAAGAAACAAATAATTTAAGCTTTGCTTCAGTTTTAACAGGCTTTATTTATTTGCTGAGTCTATGAATTAGAAAATTCATACTAAATACTATTCCTATTGTGTTGGTAACCTTTTAAATAATGTCAGAGATGTTTTTATTACGTATTTTGTTCATTTATTGTTATAGCTAACTAAAAATGTATTAAATGTCAATTATATCTTAAGTCTTGTGCTACTTTCTTGGACTTAAGTTTTGCATGGGGCAGATATCAGCTTTCTCCTCCTGTAATTTGCAGAATTAAAGAGTAGGCCACTATTACATTTGGGGCTTTACAAAGAAATCTAAAAGTGGATCTGAGTCCACACAACTTAATCTATTCCAGGAGCCTAAGGAAGAGTTCCCTAGGTGAGAATTTTAAACTGAGATTCATGAAGAAATGGATGTTATAGATGGAGAGCAGGGAGAATGGGGATGCTAGGTCTGTTGGTGAAAGAAAATTCTGTGCTCTTGCATTATTAACTCATTAAGTGCATTCATATGCCAAGGTATATGTTTAACTCCAGCTCCCATAGGAATCAACTGAAAAGATAAGATGTGGGATAAAACATGCACATAGCTCCAGGAGAGATTATTTTTATTTAAAGAAATTGAAACAAACTCATAGAGCTAATATTATTACCACTGTCAGCAGTGAACGTGGTTCATGAAGGTTGATGGCATTAAAGATGATCAAAAGGCACTAGCAGCTTCCCCAGGGATTGGTGCTCCCCGTACATGTGGCCAGTTTCTGGCCTATCACCTCTCATGTGGCTCCAGAGCAAAGAAAATGTCTGAGAGGGTAAGAAAAGGAGCATGAGAGGAGACTACAGAGGAGGGGACTGTGGTCCACATTAACAAAGCTCACTGCACCACAATTATAATCCAGGAACACCCCAACGTGATACCAAAGTCTGTTCTACATGGTGAGATAAGAGTGGGGAGGACGTAAAGAGGCTGCACCATTCATTCTCTTTGATACAAATAGGGAGAAACACTCCCTCAGATTTAACGAGCATATCATTTCTCACTGACCAAGAATCATCACAAAACCCAATAACCCAGTTTGAACAGTTCCCCACACACACCTCCCAGTAACATCTGCCGGAAGTGAAGCACTCAGCTCCCCATGCAAGAACGTACTTAGAGCTTGTTGTATTATTGGCCACATCAAGATGATCAGGGCTAAAGAGCAAATGTCTCAGATCTTCAAACACAGGTATTTGACAGATGATTTTCTCACTATCTAAGGAAATACACACTGCAGAAAGAAGAAAACAGTCTTAAAATTGTATTATAAAATCCTGATGGCAGGGGTTTTACATAGCATCTGGGGGTACTATGTTATAACTGGAAATATGGGCTCAGGATAGCAGAACAGCTTTAGAAATCTACAAGTGCTTGGTCAAACCCTTAAGCACACAAATGGGAGGCATCCATGCATTTTCTTGGAATATATAAGGAAAAGGGATAATGCCAAGATCTCTGTGACTATTTCTGGTACATTTCAAATTGGTGAATATTAATAATGACAGTCAGTAATGAAATCAGCCAGCATTTCTCCTCACTAAATGTAAAATAATAATAAGGATGGCAGTAATAATGATTACAGTAATTCTTAGTTCTGAAAGTGACCAATTTCCTCAGATTTTAGGATCTTTCTCTACAACCTTCAAAGAAAAAAAAACTGAAAGAAAAAAATATATATGTATATTTTAAGACATAATTTCTTTATGAAAATTCTCTATATGCCAGATCCTCTTTTGAATAAGAAAAGGGATAAATCCTGTAATTGTTTTATAAACAATTGTTTTATGCTTTTACATAGTTTTGAACGTATGATGTGCAATAAAAGTGTTTTAAAATGTAAAATTTAAAAAAATAGGTTAATCATCATTCAAAGTATTTTTGTGTCAGGTGAAATTTAACAAAAGGATGAAAAGCAAATATTCAAACATTTTAGGTATCAAACAACCCAGAAAAAAACACTAAATAAAATTTGAATTGTACTGAATATAGATGAAAATTTACATTTCATCTGAAGAATTAACACTATATTAGCACGCAGATACAGACATAAAGTTTATAGAGATAATTTTTCTATACTTTGCTATCTATATAGCTCATTACAATCTCACATATTTAGTTTTTCACATGTATATTTGTTGTCTTATAAGGGAACATTTGTTTATCAAGGGTCCCTAAGAAGAAACCATAGATTAATCAATTGGTAAAGACTGCCCATGGGGAATATGAATGGAGGAGAAATTATGGCTGTCCCACAAATTGTTGCCTGTTACCTTGGTAACAGCTGAGCCTGTCTATCAATCCACTGATGGGCCATGAACAGAGCTCTGGTTTCCTGGGCTGAGGTATGGGCAGCTGCACTGTCTCACTCCTGCAGAAAAGGAAAAAAGGAGACAGTTACTCTTTCTGGGCCCAAATTTTCATCCCAATGATGATATCAGTGTTTTACTGTAGATGATTCTTCAAAATCCTCAGTTAGGTTCAAGGGTATGAATATAACTCCACACACTGGAGAATGCAGCAAATGTCTATTCATTTCATTAAAAACAAATTAAAACCAATCCCACCTCCTAACACTTCAATCCCTTCTCAACCATGACTATACCTAGTTCCTCCTTTCCAACTACAGGGTTCTGCAAAGCAGCCTGAAGTAGTGGAGGACATTCAAGAAGGGCCCTCTGGTTCTCAGTCCACACTATTCTCCACTGAAATGCTCAGTGTTTCAATCCACAAGCCGACCTAGGAGTGATAGACCAGGGTTGAAGAGGGGAGGCAGGGAGCCTGCTGCCTGGGACGCAGCATCCCTAAGTGCACTGCACAGGACCCCTATGTGAGGATGGAATCGGCCATCTGCTATATATGGACTCCCAAAGCTCTTGACGATCCTCCATTTTCCCTCTTCTCACCCTGCTTCCACTTTATAATTATTAGAAAGACCCACTTGTCCTTCATAAGTCCTTATTTAATTTTGGACTATATTCTCACTTTAGAAATTAAAATCAGGAATAGTAGTTATTTTCAAACAACTTCTGCATAGATCCCTAAAAATAACATTCCCTTCCAAATCTACCTTAGGCTAGACAGCAAAAACTCTCTCCCTACCTTCCGAGAAAATGAAGGATAAATATTTCAATTTTTAAATATTATTCTTTTTTATTAGAGAATCTGTAAGTTTACAAAACAATCATACAGAAAATACAAAGTTCCTTTTCATACACGTAGTTTTCCACATCAGTAACACTTCATCAGTATGGTACCTTTGTTATAATTATGAAACAATATTAATTGAATATACTGTTAACTTTAGTTCCTTATTTTACAGTAGAGTACACTGTTTGTAATGTAGAGCCCTATTTTAAATTTTTTATTCTACTAACATATATATAACCTGAAAATTTCTTCTTTAAACAAGATTACGCAATTTAACTTGTATAATCAGTTTATTTGAATACCATAATTACATGAACTCTTAAATAGGACATGAGATCATATTGTTTTGTACAAGTTAGTGTTATGCCCCAATATATCCCAGAGTAGTTTGTGCAGAGGATAAAAAAGTATTTCCAAAATTCCCTTGTGGGGCTGGGAAGATAGTAGGAAATATTAAATATTCAACTTCCCCATCTGGAGCCTAATATTCTCGCAAGTAGTGGGGACAACCAACTCAGTAGGCTGAGCCCTGATGCACACATGCAACCTTGTTAGTTTTAAGGAAAAATGTTTTCTGTAGCACTCAGTCAATCATACCTAAGTATTAACATAATAAATATTAGTAGCTCTAAGGTAAGCATTAGTGCAGAACTTGAACATAAACTCTACAAGCAACGTCATTCACCTAAACTTTCTTGCTGAAGAGTTTGGCCACTGCCAAAGTTATCCATTCTCCTCCCATGTCAACTCTGAGCAAGTGTGGTGGGTGTTGCAAAACCTGAGATTTGGGTTAGATGCCACAGAAATTCAAGGTAGGTAGGATTTAACCACTCCCTCCATCCCATTCCCAAACCCAATGTGAGATTATAATAAAAGCAGGTCCCAAAGTACTAAAGCACTGCACCCAAACTATTCTATAAGTTTGAGGAAGTTTAGTTCCTCAAACTTTTGAATTCTTCAACCATCACCTCACCAAGGTGACTGAGGGATCACCTCACCAAGGTGACTGAGGGAGAATTCTGCCTCCCTTATAGTCAGCATCAGGCTATCACAGTCTCCCATTGGTAATGGTGGACAGAAGACCATTTATGGATTTAACTAGGGCCCCACGAGTAAGTGTGAAGGCTACAGCTCACAGGAGATCTTTATCCCTGTTCATCCAAAGGACAGGAGCATCTCTAAAATATTTTAGGATAATCACGTATTTGAATGCATTTAATTTTACTAGTGAAAGCCCACTTTTGACATTCATCATTCCAGTTAACAGGCAAATATTTTCACCAATTAGCACCTACTACACTCACCATAAAATTTATGAAGTTTTCCTAACAAGATGCATTGCTAATAGTAGTTTGTAAAGCTTGAAGTTCCTAATTAAAATGTTATCTTATCTACTCATTGGATTGTGGATTCTTTTTTTTCTACTGACTTTTTTTATTCCTATATAGTTTTATGATCATTCTCAAAGACCAGTGGATGACTGGATTTAAGTTCAACAACTTGATATTACCTTCTGGCTATTCAGAACCACTAGACACTAAAAATATAATGATCCATTAATCATGGACTATGCTTTTTTTTTTTCATTCCTCCAGTTCGGAATAGAACGTATTTTTGAACAGAGTGAAAGTTAACAAATTAACTGCACTATAGATTTACTAGCTCACATCAACATTTACTGGCTTTTCACCCAGAGAAGAGCTCTTTCTGATTGTGTTCACCTGTAGTGTGTATTTATTAATTGAAGCAAGAGACCTGGGTTAGAATTATATTTAAAGAAGCTGAAAAACAGGAACCAGTTATCCAAGGGTAGTGCAGCTGTGATTTGAGAAACTCTAATTGCTACCAAGTTTGTGGACTTCCTGAAAGTTCAGCTGTGGGGGAACTCACCAAGCCACTGTGGCATTTGCAAAAGTTTTGTTAATAATCCTGCAGGTGTTCAGAAGCTCCAGAAGTGGAATAGGAAGCTCCAAACTATTTCCCAAAGAAGGATACTCTAAATGTGTCAACTGTAGGTGCCAGAAGATGACTGGCAATTAAGATAGAAAAGCTGTCTGCAAGGCTACTTGGCTTAAAGTCTTTGCCATGGTGGGGAGCAGGTTAGGGAGGGAGAGGCCGGGAAAGAAGTTAAAAGCACCACTGTGTGCCCTCAAAGAGGATCATTCTCTGTCAGCATGCCATGTCCACCCATTTTCCATACACACTGTTTCTGTGTCAGTCTACCAGGCAAGAAAGACTGCACCTGGATGCCAGCATTAAGGGTGTCCATGCCATTATAACTTTCACTCATGTTCTCTAATCCTGGAGAGGAGTCCCTGGGCTTGGCTACTTGACTCTATCTAATAGACTAAGACCCCCGCCTCTTAGAACATTGACATGGGTTTCAAAGGCAATGATTTTGCTTTGGGAGGTGGTATTCAAATCTTATACCTGGAGGAGAAGGCCAGGCTCTGGCCCTGAGTTTAGCAGCATCAGCATGCATTTGATGTACTACTACCCTTAGGCAACACTTTCAGGTTAGTTTGCTTCACTGAAGACTTGCAAGTTAGAGTAGACATCTGCAAAGTCACTTGGTTTCTATGTTAGTGTCATCAAAGAGAGAGTGCATATCCGCATGCATACACACACACAAGCTTTAATTTAAATTGTGTCAGAAAAGGAATAAAGTTTATGTAAAACTAAGGAAAGTTGTGTGTGGTAGTTAGGTTCAGGTGTCAACTTGGCCAGGTGAAGGTACCTAGTTCTATTGCTGTGGACATGAGCCAATGGCATGTGAACCTCATCTTTTGCTGATTACATCTGCAGTTGGCTAGGAGGTGTGCCTGCTGCAATGAATGATGTCTGATTTAATTGGTTGGAAGCTTAAATGAGAGAGGTCAATGTAGCACAGCCCAAGCAGCTCAGCCCAGGCCTTTGGAGATGCAGAAAGGAATCACCCCGGGGAAATTTGTTGGAACCCAGAGGCCTAGAGAGAAGGCCAGCAGAGATCACCCTGTGCCTTCCTGAATAAGAAAGAATCTCAGTTGAAAGTTAGTTGCCTTTCCTCTGAAGAACTAATGAAATAAATTCCTTTTATTAAATGCCAATCTATCTCTGGTGTGTTGCAGTCTCGCAGCTAGCAAATTAGAACACTGTGTAATTAGATATTGCACATTAATTTAAATGATTCCATGGCTTCCGGTAGTTTTACTAGTCCCCAGGATTCAGTCGCTTATATCATTTTCTCCATTTTCTGCTTAGAGCTTATCTGTTTGTCTTCCCAGTAAGCCACGCGATCACTGGCACAGATCCTAGAAACCCAACTGAAGAACTATATAGATCATCTGTACCCAATAGTCACTAGGCTGCTTAAGCTTGATAAAAGTAAGGAGATTTTCTCTTTCACTGCAAAATAATATCTTTCAGATTTTCTCACAGGAGTGTGCCCTTCACAGCATGAAACACGAAGCAGATGTTCTCCATGTTGATGGGGTGTGAAGTGCTGAAGAGTGGTTTACTGTGGTTTTGGCTTTTTCTGCCAAAACACTGAACTACATAGTGCTGTACATCCTCCAGCCTGTGGGTGTCTCCACTGAAATCTCAGCAGTGCTTCTTGATGCTGACCATCTTCTCATTCTCCACCATTTCGCTAGGGAACAAAATTATGGAAACAATGAAGAATAGCTTGTGGCTGACTATGGTCTCAAAGATGTTCACTGCCTCCACCAGCCAGTTGGTGCGCTTGTCCTCTATGAGGACCAGGTAGTACTCACTGGAGGTCACTATGAACAGGATGGACAAGATTCTGTCAGAACTGGATCCACTTCTGGTGCTAAGACTGCTGGCCACCCACAATCCACCATCTTAAAAGGGATTTTTTTTTTTAATCAAGAAGTCGTGTTCCACAATTTCCTTGGTGTCTTTCCTAGCCAGCAGAACATCTTGCTTACTAGGAAACTAATTCAACTGGCCAATCTTGCCCAGATTATCCGGGAATACTTTACTCTCCTTCAACAGCTGGAACTCACACCTCCGGCTGAATGCTTCCGCGATGCCAGAATCCCTCCGGAGAACAACAAAGCTGGTAGGTGGTGGGCGCCACAGGCAGTCCTGCTTGTTCTCAAAGCCCATGTAGAACATCCTGCGCTTTTCCTTCTCAGAGTACTTCCCAGGAACATCGAGTTTGTCTCCTGCATCAACAAGAACTCTGGAGCCTGTGCGGATGCTGTGGAAGATAGTGTCCTAGAACTGGAGCAGCGCCTTCTGGTCAAACTCCCGCGGTGGATGGTGCACATCTACTTGAGAAGGTGGGCTTGGCTTGCTCACTGAGCCCAGCAGCAAGATCTTGACGAGGCCCAGCGGGGTGTCCATGTCGCGGCTGTGTCTTCGCTGCCCTCAGCGCCTTCGCACGCACCCTGCCCGGCTCTCGCTGTCCCAGCTGGTCTCTGCAGGCGGCAGGCACCGGCTCAGCGCCTGCCCCACCCAATACAAGGCCCCAGCTCTCTCCGCCTCCCCCTGCCTCGCCCCGCCCCTCAGGCCGCCTCCTTGCTGGGTGGCGCCCTGCCTCGCCTCCCCTGGACCCGCACTCCCACTCTGCATTCTTTATTAGAATTCTGATAGCATTATAACCTAAAGAAATATACAAGAGTACACTTTTTTTTGCTGAAACATTTTAAATTCTGGGATAGGAACTGTAATAGCTGAACAGTGGCTTTGGATATGGAAGGCAGTCAATGAATACTAAATAAATATTATGGCTAATTAATTAATGTACCGTGTTATTAAATTTAAATAGGGCCAAGTGATGACGAGCTGAAATGCAGAGTGAAGATGATTGCTGAACAAGGATGAGGAGCAGGTCACAGAGAAAGTTAACTGTATAATTTACTGAGCCGTCCCACTGAGAAGAGAGCCTTATGGAGGCTGCAGAAGGTGGCGAGGGCGGGGCGGGGGGCTTTTCTCCGCGGACCTCAAAGGCTGCAGGTGGAGGCCTCTGCCTGGTCCGCCTCTGGGAGGGAGGGTGGTCCTGAAGGTGGGACGGTCCTTAAGCAGCAGCCAACAAATTAGGTCCCTGGGATGGCTGTGGAAAAGCACAAGCTGGAGGAGAGAAAACAGACCTTTATTAAGCAGATTATTCTGATACTGACCATTCAGTACCCTCTCTTTCCCCCAAACCCTCCCCACCCTCACCCTGGTCATTTCCCCTGAATCTGTATCAGAGCTTGGTTTCAGGGTCTCAAGTTCTCAGATTTACTGGAAGTACCAGATCTGAAACCGACATTGACATTACTGTCAAACTGGCCCACCAGATTTTCAGTTCCATGGCCACTCTAGTTACTAGCAAAGAATTTAAGGGAATTTAATGGAAACTCAAAACTGAACGTTTTTCCTCACCTTGAGATTGACTCCTAGACCCATTCTTTTGTGTAGGTTTTTCTCTGTGAAGTTGATGGTGCTTATTGTTTCCATGCAGGACTACCAGTGTTTGAACATCATGAGGTTCAAGGCATACTCTGTTTCTCAAAATAAAATTACATTTAATTTTTATTTTCTGCTCATACAAGTACCACAGGCTATTCACCAACATTTTGTCAAATGTAGAAAAACAGAAAATAAAATAAAATGAAAATGCTTTAATCTAATTGTTCTTAGAGTATCTTTATAAATATTTTTGAATCATACGTATTGTTTTTTAATTAACATATATGTTATGGTCAGGTTCATGTGTCAACTTGGCCAAGTGCTGGTACCTGTTTGTCTGATTGGGCAAGTGCTGGCCTGTCTGTTGCAATGAAAACATTTCATAGAATTAAATCATGAGCATGTCAGCTGCATCCACAGCTGATTCCATTTGTAACCAGCCAAGGGGAGTGTCTTCTGCAATGAGTGATACTTAATCTAATCACTGGAAGCTTTTTAAGGAGGATTCAGAAGAGGCAGGATCTCTTCCTGCTTTGGCCAGCAAGCCTCTTCTGTGGAGTCAGTCCAGATTCCCCATTGGAATTGTTGGCTTCACAGCCTACCCTGTGGATTTTGAACTCTGTATTCCTATGGTCACGTGAGACACTTTTATAAATTTTATATTTGTAAGTGTTCCCTGTTGATTCTGTTTCTCTAGAGAACCTTAACGAATGCAATATATTTCTGTGTGTTCTAGTTTGCTAGCTGTCAGAATGCAATATACCAGAAATGGAATGGCTTTTAAAAAGAAGAATTTAATAAGTTGCTAATCTACAGTTCTAAGGCTGAGAAAATGTTCCAATTAAAGCAAGTGTGTAGAAATGTCCAATCAAAGGCATCCATCCAGGGAAAGATACCTTGGTTCAAGAAGGCCGATGAAGTTCAGGGTTTCTCTCTCTAGTGAGAAGGCACATGGCGAACACGGTCACAGTTTCTCTCATGGCTGGAAGAGCACATGGCGAGCACAGCATCATCTGCTAGCTTTCTCTCCTGGCTTCTGGTTTCATGAAGCTCCCCAGGAGGCATTTTCCTTCTTCATCTCCAAGGGTCCCTGGCTGTAGACTCTCTACTTCATGGTGCTGCAGTATTTTCTGCTCTCTCCAAATCTCCTTCATTCTCTGAAATGTTTCCTTTTTTATAGGACTCCAGAAACTTATCAAGACCCACCCAAATGGGTAGAGACATGTCATCACCTAATCCAGCTTAATAACCACTCTTGAATAAATCACATCTCTAAGGAGATGATCTGATTACAGTTTCAAACATACAGTATTTAATAGAGATGATTCTACCTTTACAAAATGGGATTTTGATTAAAACATGGCTTTTCCAGGAAATATATATCCTTTCAAACCAGCACATTCCATCCTCTGGACCCTAAAAAAGACATTTTCCCTGTATACAAAATACATTTATTTCATAACAATATCACACATCCTTAAACCATTTCAGTAGCAATATACATGAAATTCAAAGTTAGAAATATACAAATCCCTATCAAAGTTAGTTACAGGCATGGTCTGTTCTAAGGCAAAATTATCCTCTGGCTCTGGACCTATAAAAACTCAAAACAAGTTATTTGATGCCAATATGCAAAGGAGGAACAGTCATAGGATACATATACCCATTTCCATAGGGAAGAAGGAACACAGGGGTCACTGGACCCAAGCAGTTTCGAAAACCCACAGGGCAAAGTCCGTTAGATTTCAAAGTCTGAGAGTAATTTATCTTTGAGGCTTCTGAAAGTGGCAGTCCCACCCTTTTCGAATGCCTACGCAGAAGCCTGCCTCTTTCCAAATGCAACCTTGGGGGATACTGGGGAGACCACCTTTTACTCAGCTCCACCCTCTCCATGCATTGGGGCTGCACCCGGGCTGTCTGCCATCTCCGGAGCACACCCTCAACCCATCCATGTGGTGGCAGCCAGGATCTCCCCAAACCTCAAGGAATGTGCTTCATGCTCTCCAATGCTTGAAGCAGCATAATTCTTCCAATGCAATGAGGTGGAAGGCCCATCCTCTCTGCCTTTGGGGCAAACTCACCCTCTCCATGTGCTTGGGTGGGTCTGCTCTCCTGACCCAAGTCTTCTTGACTTCAGACCTCAGCCTCCATGGTTTTGCCTCTGAAGTTATTTTTCCCCCAATATGTCCCTTCTCTGAACCCCCCAGTCTAGACTGGCAGCAGCTCTGTTTATACAGGTCCCACAGCACTCTTGTTGGCTTTCTATGCAGTAGCCTTGGATCGTGCCCATCAGACATAAGGAGTTTCCACAAATCCCTCCTGGATAACTCCATGTCTGATCCTGGCTTTCTCTGAAATGACTGACTGTTTCCACATCTAGCCAAATCCTCACACAGGACACTATTCTCTGAGGTCTCCCTTCCTGGAAGCCCAGAATTTTCCAGAACATCAATTTCTGGTTTCTTTGTACTCAAAAGTTCAGTTTTCAGCTTATCTCTCTCCTGTCACATTTCACTATACTCTGAGAGGAGAAACCAGGCTGCACTTTCCACATTTAATTTGGAGATCTCTTCTGCTAAATATCCACATTTGTGGCTTTTAAAATCTCCCTTCCAGCCAAATCCACTAGTCAATTTTGCTAGATTATCTGCTCTTTTAAAACAAGGATCTTCTTCCTTCTAGTTTGCAATAACACGTGCCTTATTTCTGTCTAAGACCTTGTCAGAGGTATCTTTAGATTCCACATTTCTACCGACAGTCTCTTCAAAGTATTCTTAGGGCTTCTCTATCAGGCTTCTCACAACTCCTCCAGATTCTTACCCTTATCCACACAAAAAGCTGTTCCAACATGTTTGGTATCTGCAAACTGCAGCAGCACTCCACTCTCCAGTACCAAAATCTTTTCTCATTTGCTAGCTGCTGGAATGCAATATACCAGAAATGAATGGCTTTTTAAAAGTGGAATTCAATAAGTTGCTAGTTTACAGTTCTAAGGCCGAGAAAATATTCCAATTAAAACAAGTCTATAGAAATGCCCAATCAAAGTCATCCATCTGGGGAAAGATACCTTTGTTCAAGTAGGCTGATGAAGTTCAGGGTTTCTCTCTCAAGTGAGAAGGCATATGGTGAACACAGTCATGGTTTCTCTCACGGCTGGAAGGGCATATGGCGAGCACAGCATCATCTGCTAGCTTTCTCTCCTGGCTTCCTGTTTCATGAAGCTCCCTGGGAGGTGTTCTCCAAAATGTGTTCTCTTTTATAGGACTCCAGAAACTTATCACGACCCACCCAAATGGGTGGAGACATGTTGTCATCTCATCCAGTTTACCAACCACTCTTAATTAAATCACATCTCCAGGGAGATGATCTGATTATAATTTCAAACATACAGTATTCAATAGGGATTATTCTGCCTTTATGAAATGGGATTTTGATTAAAATATGGCTTTTTTAGGGGACATACCTCCTTTCAAACCAGCACACTGTGCTTCACTGAGGAAAGGATGGTGCTGGGATAATTGAGTAAGAGAAATAGAAAAAAATAAAGTTCTTAGGGGTCTTTGAAATAACTATGAGATTGCAGAGAGAGTTTTTGCAATTCTGGAATTCAACATCATTTTGGAAAATATAATTGTAGGAACTTCTTAGCATCATCAGTTGACATCTATCTGTCTGTCTATCTATCTATCTATCTATCTATCTATCTATCTATCTATCTATCTCATATATGATTGGAGGCCTTTAGGAGACAGGAAAAAGTGCAGACCTCTCTCACTGTGCCATTGGGCTGGGCTTGTCTGGAAGGGGCCAGAGATACATGCCCAAGGCCAGGATAACACTTTCACTCTCTCAGGGAAGCAGTTTCTTGTTTCTCAAGATGAGAGGTTAGGATGTCTGTCCAGTGGTTTCAATAGAAAAAGTGCCTTCCTACAACTTCTAGTCTGTCACTTCTTGCCTCTCAGAATTCCATTTGTTCGCCCCACATCCATTTGACTGTTTCTATCCAGGGGTGGAGGACAAGAAAATTCTAGGACTTACAGGTTTGGAAAGGTTACTTCCCATTCTACCCTGCACTTCCATCCCATTGTAGCCAGGCACCAGTTCAGGTGAGACCCTACCTACAGGACATTCTCCCTGCTATGACACTGTCCCCTGCACCCAGCCCCACTCCTCACCTCACCTCACCTTCCTGTAAGGCACAATCCAGAGAAACTCCAGAATCTCAGAAGAATCAGTTAATGATTGGCGACCTGATGGCTGAGAACCCAGCTGCTTAGAGACCCAAAAGGAGCTCCTCAGACACTGAAACTCCCTCCTTTCCTTCTCTTCTTACACTTTCTCCTCCTCCCTGCTTCTCACCATGCTCTGTCCCTGGTGCCCCAGGTCTCTGTGCCCACAAAGGGAAACTCTTAAGCATTTGTGATCAGATCTGACCTACTTCTCCATATGCAAAGCCAGATGTTCCATGAATGCATGGTGGATATGAGGGGTCGGTTGTAACTATAAGAGAGGATTTCTCAAGGATCAAAATTGAAATCTCACTCTACCCCATAAGTAGTGGACTACCCTAACTAATTACCTTCTCAAGTACAAATTAACTCAAATTTACCTGGTTACAAGTCCTCCTCCTCTGACTTGACACAAGGGTCTTTAAACTGAAGCATCTAAGCCTTCTCTCCTCTACCCCCTAAACTGGGGTGGGTAGTGTCAGGTAGAGAATTTGGGTCCTGCTTGGAGAGAACTTGGGAGGCTTGAAGTGGAATGTGAGGGGTAGGAGAAATATCTATTCATGACCGAAACTGTTCTTGCCTTAAATTTTTGCATTAGAAAACAAAAATAATGAATGTCCACAATAAAACACTTTTACCTGACAGAATATAATTAAAGCTAACCTCAGGTAAAATTTTTCCAATTTTCCAACACATTGGATAAAATCATGAACTGCTGATATTCCCCCTTTCCTTTCTGAATTAAAAATAAATGTCCTTGGGTGGGCAACTGTGGCTCAGTGGCAGAGTTCTCTCCTGCCATACTGGAGACCCAGGTTCGATTCCCGGTGCCTGCCCATGCAAAAATTAAAAATAAAAATAAGTAAAGTAAATGTCCTCAATCAAGAAAAAAATAGATAGGAAGAAACAATTTGGGGGTTCACTTGTTGAAAAAACAGTGCCTCTTGATAAGATCACCTTTGTAGAGATTGTGAGATTAGCAAAGGTGTTCACTCAATCGTTTCATAGTTTTGAAGGAAACTAATCATCCACTTTAACACCTATAAGATGTAATCACTGAGACGAAATGGGCATGGTGTCTGAATTCTATAAAAGCACATTCAAGGAGCCAGGCTCATTCTTCTGAAGAAGAGGCATAGTGCACTTGGAAGTCTCCAGCTGTGGAGACCTCTGAAAACTGCACCTACCACTTTATGAGGACCTGACCCCTGAATTGACTTTCATAGTTGTATTTCGACAGCAAGAATTGGTGAGACCATTGGTATTTTCTGTAGGTGAGTACACAACTTAGAGAAAATTTCCTGCTATTTTCCCAAAGCAAAAGAAACCTCCCTCCAAAATCATTTTAATTTGTCTGTCAGCAAACTGAGGTTGTTTCTATCAAATAATCTCATTTGCCTGGTAAGTAAATATGACCCCAACCTATTTTTGAATTAAGCTTTTTGTCATCTTGTCTTGCTATATATTTGGAATTAATATGATTAATTTTGGCCTATTACTTTATATATTCCTTGGTTGTTTGTTCACCTGGATTATATAGATTCAGAAAGTAGTTACAGATATCTACATTAAGAATTGGGGAAACCATTGACATATTCCCCAACCCAGCAAAGTTGAGGGGAAAAAAGCATAATTTTAATTTACCCATCAGCATACTGCAGTTGTGTCTATTAATTGATACTGTATGTCTTGTTAGTAAAAATGACTCCATTCCTTTAAATTATTTGTGGTATAACTACTTTGCAATCTTTTCTTGCTATATATTTTTGCAATTCATCTTATCATTTTTGTTCTATTATCTTATGCATTCCTTGGTTGTTCATGTGGGTAAAATTCAGACAGTAGTAGCCATATATATTGGAATTTCGCATCTGAAATTACAATCCTAAAAATGAGTTAGGAGTATTTTATTTTCCATGTATTAATGTATTACACTCCACTTTATGAATGGAAGTTACATAGATACATGAAAGACAGAATATTTTACCATATTGAAATAGATAATTATTTGAGAGAAATATTATTTTATAGTTTATTGTTTCTTTTTTTAATACTTTTATTGTAAACAACAAACAAACATACAAACATTCTTGGCATGGTTACAATCAGTGGCTCATAATATCATCACATAGCTGTATATTGATCACCATGATTACTTTTTTGAACATTTGCATCTCTCCAGCAAAAGAAAGAAAAAAGAAAACAGTCATGCATGACATACCCCTTACCCCTCACTCTCATTGGCCACTAGTATTTCAATCTACTCAATTCATTTTAATCTCTAAGAATTATTACTTTTCGGATATAATTTTAAAGAAGTCTGGGAATTATTTGGCTTGCAGAAAAGCGATACTGGTGGCCATACAGAGGATCGGAAAGTAGAGAGTCATCTTTATTCCTCTAGCGTATAAATGAGAAATGGTGACTAAATTTTTTGGAAAATCAAGGTTTAAAAACAAAGTTTATTTTCTGACTCTGATTATTAGTATTGCAAGATAATTACATCTTTTCAAAATATGTAAGTGTCCTTCATCATAGTTTGAAAGGTCTTAGAAGATTTTGGTATTCTCTACATAATGTTTGAATGCAAGTAAACAGACCATAAAAATAGAAGGATGAATTCAACAGCTTATGTTCATGTAAGAATATTCTGGTTGAAATCAGATCCAATTTTATAAAGCTTAGTTTAATCATTATTAATTCTCATGTTTCAGTAGAGAAACTAAGAAAACTAAATTAATTACTGAAGGTAAAATGTCTTAGAGCAATGCTCATTGATAAACTAGCATTGGTAAGTAGCAAAATGATTCTATTTCAGACCATCAGAATAAAGTACAACTTGGATAAGATGGGGGCATTGTTCAGGAAGTCAGGAACTTTTTCAGTCTCGAAATCAATATGATTACTGAAGGACAAACTGGTGTAAGAAATCCATGTGTAATTTTGGCTGACATTTCTGTAGGTAACGAATTCTAGAAATTAATGTTTACAATTGGGAGCTGTAGATATTTCACAATGAATGTGTCAGTAAGTTTATGACTAGCAGAAGTAGGTGACAACAGCAATTTAAGAGGTGGTATCTAAAGGTGAAAACTGACAGTACAGTAGTTTGAGACTACTATTGTTTCAAGTAGGCAAATATACTTTTTGTACAAAAGTTGTGAAAAAGTCTTAAAGAAAAAAATGGAGAAATGTAATAGTTCACTTTGCGGGGTATATGCAATAGAATGAGGGTTAATGTCCTTAAATCAGCAGGACAATATGGGAGCCCATGACTTTAGGTAGAGGAAGGAAATTCATTCATAGGAACAGGAGCAGGAAAAGGGCTTTGAGGATAGAAATTAAGTTGAGAAATAGAATTTTGGGAAGATTTTGTCTGATGGTTTCTAATCCTAAGATTACTATGCAACATTTGTGTTATGAGTGAGTTGTCAGGCTGCAGAGTAGAGAAGTTAAAATTTGATACTGATCTATTAACAAAGGCATCAGAATGTTCACAAAATGATTTCATAAATCAAACATAAATGTCAAATGTTTCTATGTGGTTTTTCCAGATTTGAGATGACCTATATTGAAGAAATGAACTCTGAAAGAAATTTTTCCAGTTGTTTCAGGAACTTGGGAAGTGAATGAAAGTGATTTGAGGGAAGGAGGGATTTGACTCTTGGTGAAGTTGATAGTCAATGAAAAATAAATGAAGGGTAAATGGAAAGGGATGATTTTGTGGTTTCTGAGAAATGGGAGGGCATGAATATAGGGTTGTAAGTAGCTGAACTTAGAGGACGTGAGTCTAAGAGAGATGGATGAGGTTTAAGTGGAGGTTGATAAAGTCAGTCCGAGTTTGTGATCTAAGAAATCCATGCTCCTGCAGGTGTCTGCACATACTCCGAGAGGTTTTATCAGGGGTGAGTATCAGGATTTGCATCCAGTTCTCCTGAGGGAAGAAAAACAACATTTAAAGAAACAGATAAATGCAGAAAGATTTTATGGCAACTCAGGAAAAGTAAAGCTAAAATGCTTCTAAAGAACAAACACCTGAGAGAAATGTCTGAGGAGCTGATGAAAACGTGTCAGAAACCAGACGTGGAGATGCTCCAGGTGAGGACTGAGGACATGCCTGGGATACGTGTTTATTAATACAGTTTGCTTCTTTAACCTCTGTTTGCTATCAAATGTCTATTTATTCAAGTCCTAAGTCTGTAGAGGAGGTTAATTCCTAACTGGGAAAGACAGATATGAATGCAACTCTTCTCCTCTCCATTAACAAGAAAGTTTTTGTGGAATTGTGAGAGTGGATTCCCTAGGGAACATTTTCCTCTAAAATTCTCCTTATTGACCTGCTTCTATAAAAAGTAGAAGAAAAAACTTATACATCAGCATTCTATTTTTGTCTCCAGTTGGACAATAAATAGAAATCTGGAAAAAGCTAGCATTTAAGTCCATCTCTTTGGAATCCTTGATCTGAATTAATTGGGCACATCACCCCTCAGGGACAAACCCTGGAAATCCCACCTTGCACACAGCCAGGCATGGCTGCCGCAGTTACAACCACAGCCTTCTCTCTCTCCAGTCACCCTTGGGGTTCAGAATTTATCAAGATTGAGAGACTGTCACTCTGCTCTAACTGGTGTTATCCTTTAGAGATGGAAATAAAAAATGAATTTTCGAGAAGGGTGGAGGGAGCTTTTACCAAACCTCCATGAGGTAAAGCCTGCATGAACAATTTCTTAAGAATTCTCACTGTTCTTTTCTGTTTACAGAACTTGGTAGAGATACTGACAAGGTAAGTTTGAGCTTCAGTACCCCATGAGGGCTATGAAGAGATCAAACATGTATTTAACCATGCAGAGAAATAAATTATTCAATATTATTTTAGTGTGCATGTTTTTTTGTTTTACTGAATATGATTCCCTGTCCCTTTTTATCAGAAGTTAGCATTGTTTTACCCTGCACTCTGACTCAGACAGGTTGATTGTGAACCAGTCATAGTAGAATTTGCTAGAAAAGAGCTGTCTGTGATAAACTTCAAGACTGTAAACATATCGAGGTACAGGGACTGGCTTTTCCTAGACATCAGGTGAGAGGCAAGCACCTCTGAGAAGCGGGGAGTGCAAGAATTCAGAGCAGGATCATTTTCAATTGAATTCTTATATCTTTTCTTTAACACCATTATGATGTCTCTGCACCAAAAATATTTAACTCACTCTTTCCCCTGCAGGAATGAGTTAGTGCAGCTGCACATGCCCCAGCCTGTGAGCCCAGAGCTCAGCACAGGGCCCATCACCAGACTGAAAGACAAGCTCAGCCGCTACCGAGGTGAGGGTCAGCCCATCTGTGGGACCATGCAGTGTCTTTATGACGGTTTCCCATCAGCAGTCTTTCCCTCTTTATTAACCTTACACTTAGCAGAGGAGAATAACCTTTGAAGGGGCATTTACAGCCCATTTGCAGTGTCGTAGTGTGGAAAAAAAGAAATTAAAGATGGTGAAGGGATAAATGTGATTCAGGATTACAGCAAATTATATAGAAATATTACTTAGACAATGAGAAAAGGAAACATTCAGAAACAGGGCTTCTTGAATTCCAGATGAACTATTCCAAGATGCAATGTCAATTTGTCTTAAATAAGGGCATCCCAATGTCAAATGAAGTGTTATGGTGATAGACTGGTAGTGTTTTATTGTAAAATATTTCTCCTTTAAAGTTTTTGGTAATTGATTTTGTAATACTATTCTTTTTAATTGATATAATTAGAGGGAAAAAACGATGAATAGGCATAAACTTACTAAATGAAAACTTTATCAACACCAATAAAGCTTTCTGGTGGTAGGCGAGGCCGTGCAGAGTTAGTTAGAACTAATCCTGGAGGATTAGCCTTGCAGACAAAGAACGAGCCTGAGATGGAACCAGCATAAAGTGTAGAAAATTCTTAGGAAGAAATTGCTTCTTAAAAGGCATATTTAGATTTTTTTAAGTGTAAATTTGCTTGCTTTACTAGAATGCCATATTATTTTGGGCAAAGTATTACGCAGGTCTGTTTTTTTTTTGTTTTGTTTTGTTTAACCTGGGAAGGGACAGTGGAGGTATTTATATGGCTGTGGGCTTGGCAGTCATGCACAGGTATCCAGTTTCTCATGAGGAGTAACCAGACAGATGTTTTAATCCTGAATTTTTAGAAATATGTTCCACTGTAGTTTGGTATTTGTTTCTCCCACATATGCATGGGTAGTCCTTGAATCTGATACTGTCCAGCCAGAACTGTTCTTGACGCCTTGGCCTGTTTTCCCCAGTGAGAATCTTGACAGACTTTTTCACCTCATTGGAATGTTTAAACTGCATGTGACTGGTATATTCCTTTCCCCACAGTGGAGGTTTCCTTTGGTAATGAGATAACCAATCACAATATCAAACTGTTTGACGATGTGAGATGTTGGAGAGTTAGACATGACCATCAAGACACAGCTTTTCAATCTGAAAGCTCTAACTATGCTGCTGCGTGGGGACCGAGGCCGTCACCTCTGGGAAGCATTACTGGGAGCTGGAAGTGGACGGCTCTAGGGACTGGGCTCTCGGAGTCTGCAGGGATCCCCGGGTAAGGAAGAAGGACATGCTGGCTGACTCAGGACATATTCCTTCTTCTCTGTGTGAAGTAGCACAGTCATCGCCGTCTCTTCACCACCACCCCGATGCTTTGTCAGTGTATACAGACACCTCACGGCCTGGTTGGAGTGTTTGTTGATTGTGAGAGTGGAAGTGTGAGCTTTTTTAATGTCACCCAAACTCCCTCATCTGGCGCTGTCCCCCTGACTCCTTCAGTTTCCCTCTCAGGCCTTTCCTCCTCATTGTCCACAACGAACATCTCTACATCAGCGACCTCACTGTGTGCCTGGGAACTCCATTTCTGAGGGGGCCCGTCTCAACTGGTGCAAATCCCTCATATGTCATTATCATTAAGCTTTTGGCACTTTAACATAACAATAGATATGAAGATGAAGTGAAATGCAAAATTTTGTGTTTTTTCTATTTTATTTAAATTAAAATCATTTCTTGTTCTTTAGGTCTTCTATATTCTTTATTTTGTTTTGCTTCTTCATCTGTAATGTCCTAACAGTGTTATATAAGTGTCCAGTTTCCACTGTTTCTAGATGAGTGTCCTAGGATATATAGCAACTTTTGGTTTTAGAAATTATGTCGCTATATTATTTAGTGCATAGATATTAATATTTAAGATTTTAATTGTAAATTGTGACAAAATCGAAAGGATCCTTTCTTGTCACATTAATCTCCATTGCTTACATTCTACTTAGTTTAATATCAGGGACACAGATTCTGCTCTTTTAATGTTTCCATTTTCCTGGTTTAATGTCCTTTCCTTTACTTTTTGCAGGTATAAATCATTTTGAGTTTGAGGTGCCACTGTATGCAAGATATAGCTGGGACTTATGTTTTAAGTCTATATAAAAATATTTTTCATTTAAGGTCATTTAAACTGTTTACATTTATATGTCGCACATTATTTTTGTGCAAATGTGTTCGATTTTATTTGTAATTGCATTTAAAATTAATGCTCTTATGTCAGTACATTCAATTATATTGTTCAATATAATACCCCAAGTCTGATAAACATATTTGCTTTTATCACTCCTACCATAAATTTAATATAACTTTCAGGATTATTAAATATTTCTACATTTATTCTTTATTTCTTTTATTGCGGTAACATATATATACAAATAATATATAAATAATTAAAATGTATATAAATGATACAAAATTTCCATCTTAACCAGTCCTATGTATATATTTCACTGGAGTCAGTTATAATTACATTGTTGTGCTACCATCACCACCATCCTTTAATAAGACATTTTCATAACTCCAAACATAAACTCTTATCTATTAAGCAGTAATTCTCCATTTCCCTCTTCTTTCAGACCCTGGCAAAAGATTTGATCTACTGTCTCTTGGTTTTCTTATTTTAGGTATCTTATAAAAGTGGAATCACATGGTATTTCTCCTTTTACATCTGATTACTTCACTCAACATAATGTTTTCAAGATTCACCCGTGTTGTAGCATGTATCATAATTTCATTCCTTTTTATAGCTGACTAATATTCCATTGCATGTATATACCACATTTTGTGTATCTATATATCCATCTGTGGACACATGGATTATTTCCAGATTTTGACTATTGTGAATAATGCTATCTGTACATTGGTGTACAAACATCATCAGAGTCCCTGTTTTCTATTTCTTTGGGCATATACCTAGAAATCAAATTTCCAGATCATACAGTAATTCAATGCTTAACTTTCTGGGGAACCACAAAATTGTTTTCCACAGTGATCACACTATTTTACATTCCTGCCAACAATGTACAAGGTTTCAAATTTCTCCAGATTCTTTCCCATATTATTTTCCATTTTTAAAATGACCATGATAATGGGGTGAAGTAGCATCACATTGTGGTTTTAGTTTGCATTTCCCTGAAGACTAATGATGTTGAGCATCATTTCATGTACTTTTGGCTATTTGTATATCTTTGACAAAATATCCATCCAAATTATTTGCCCATTTTTAAAGTTGTGTTGTCTGTATTTTTGTTGTTGTGTTGTAGCAGTTCTTTATATATTCTGGATCCTAACATTATCAGATATGATTTACAACATTTAATCCCATTTTGGAGGTAGTCTTTTCGTTTTATTTTTAATGTTCTTTGATATACAAATGATTTTGATTTGGTAAAATCCACTTTATCTGTTTTTTCTCTTGTTCTTCATGATTTTGATGTTATCTGAGAATTCACTGCCAAATCCAAGGTCATAAAGGATTTCCCCCATATTTTCGTGAAGAGTTTTAAACTCATCAGTCTTATGTTTAGGTGCTTTGTCCATTTTTAGTTAATTTTTGTATGTGGAATTAGGTAGGGCTCCAAATTCATTATTTTGCATGTTCATGTACAGTTTTCTCAGCACCATTTGTTGAAGATACCATTCCTTCTACATTTTGTATACTTGATACTTCATACATATTTTTGTCAATATATTATTCATATGATTCTGTTATGACTCTGTTGTATAATGAATATAAGCACACAAAAAGATGTCCAACATTCTAACCATGAGGGAAATTCAATTTTATACAAAGTTATATACCATTTCATGCCCAATATAATAACTATAATAAAAAAGAGACAATAGCATACGTTACTGAACATATGAAAAAACAGAAACCCTTATGCACTGCTGGTAAAAATGTGAAATAGTACAACCACTTTGTAAAACAGTTTCGCAATTCATAAAATGTACAAATAGATTTGCTAGAGAACCTAGGACTTCTCCTATGTGTCTATGTTAGTTTGCAAGCTGCTGGATGTACTAGAACTGGAACAGCTTTTAAAAACAGGAGTTTTATAAGTTACAAATGTACAGTTCTAAGAAAGTTAAAGTGCCCAAATTGACGCACCAATGAGAGGTTACCTTCACTCAAGGAAGGTCAATTGGTTTGGAACACCTCTGTCAGCTGGGTAGTCAAGTGGCTGGCATCTGCTGATCCCTTGCTCCTGGGCCCCGTTGCTTTCAGCTTCTGACCCTGAGTGGGATCCTCACTTTACTTCTCTAGGGATGGCCTTCATATCTTGGCTTCCCTTGGCTCTCTCTATGTTCTGGCTTGCTTAACATCTCATGGCAACGTCTGCTGGACTCCAAGCATCTCCAAATATTAGTGTCTCTGCTCTCTATGTGTTCATATCTGGGTCAGATCTGTTGTGAAGTTTTTCATCTCTGAGGCTCCTGTCATTTCTAGAGGCTCCATCTTTCCTGCAAAGTGTTTCCTCTCTTAAAGGATTCCAGTAAGTTAATCAAGACCCACGTGGAATGTGTGGTCACACCTCCATCTAATCAAAAGTCACACCCACAATTGGGCATCTCACGTCTCCACAGAGATAATCTAATCAAGCTTCCAACCTGCAGTATTCATTAGGAATTAAAAGAAGCAGCTGCTCCCAGAAGATTGGATCAGGATTAAAACATGACTTTCCTAGGTACATAATAGATTCAAGCCAGCGTAGTGTCTGATCAAGAGAAGCAGAAACATGTTCATACAAAGATTAGTACTCAAATATTCATAACAGCATTATTTACAGTAACTAAAAAGTAAGAACCATACAGACATCCATCAATTTATCAACTCTTGAACAATAAGCAAAACATGTCATGTCCATAAAAAAGCACTAATTTATCAAAAAAATGAATGACATACTGATATAAGATGCACTTTGGATGATTCTCAAAAAACCTTATGCTGAATTTAAAAGACATGTAAAAACCATATATATGGGAGGTCGGGAAAAGATAGATCTCTAGAGACAGATAGTAGATTATGGCTTCCTAGGACTATAAGTAGGAAGTGAGATTAATTATAGTCATCACAAGATATCTTTATAGGGTAATGGAAATGTTCCCAAACTGGATTATGGTGATAGTTTCACAAGTTGGTAAATTTGCAAAAAAATATATATTGAACTATACACTTATCATGAGTGAATTCTGTGGCATATAAATTATGTCTCAATGAAGTTGTTAAAATTATTGAAGAATGCATAAATTCCAAATTTATGCATTCTTCAATAATGCATAAATGACCATTATGCAAAATAATGCATAATGACCAAAGTACTTTTACAAATGAACTATGGTGGAGGATTTACAGTATTTGCAAAATGTATCATAAAGCTAAAATAATCAAATTAATATTGTGTTCTACTGGTATACAGTGAGACATGCATCAATGAAACTGAATTAGAGTACAAATGTAGAAGACCACAGGTATTATCAATTGGTTTTCAACTAATATGCCAAGCTAATTCAGTGGGTATAAGATGAGTCTTTTCAGCAAATGCTGGAAGTCATATGTAAAAATCAAAGCTCAACCAACCTTTATGTCACTCTAAACACAAAAATTACCTCAAAATGGATCATTGAAATAAAAGTAAGCTTAAAATTATAAAACTTCAAGGGAAATCATAAAATAAAATCTTTGTGACCTTAAGTTAGGCAAAAATTTCATGTATATGACACCAAAAACATGAAACATAAAACAGATCAAAACTAAAAATATTTTTCTTGAAAATAAGGAATGACTAACATTAAAAAGCAACCCACAGATTGGAAGAAATTATTTGCAAAACATATATCTGAAATGGACTTTTACTGAAAAGAACGCTTATAACCCAATACAAATAAGACAGACTACCTGTTCTAATTTGGTAGCTACCGGAATGCAATATACCAGAAACAGAATGGCTTTTAAAAGGGGGAATTTATTAAGTTGCAAGTTTACAGTTCCAAGGCCATGAAAATGTCTAAATTAAAGCAAGTCTATAAAAATGTCTAAATTAAGGCATCAACAAGAAATTACCTTCACTCAGGAAAGGCCGATGGAGTTCAGGGTTTCTCTTTCAATTAGAAAGACACATGAACAACATGGCGAAGTCCACTAGCTTTCTCTCTGGGCTTCTTGTTTCATGAAACTCCTCCAGGACAGTTTTCTTCTTCATCTCCTAATGTCTCTGGCTGCCTGGGCTCTCATGGTTTTCGTGGCTCTGAAGATTTTTTTCCCATGGAGATAATCTAATCAAGTTTCCAACCTACCATGATGAAGAAGGATTAAAAGAAACGGCTGCATCTGCAAGACAGATTACAACTAAAACATGGCTCTTCTGGGACACATAATCCTTTTGAATTGACACACTACCCAATTAAATACCTGTACAACCTAAAACAGCTTGAGTAGACATTTTATTAAAGGAAACATTTGAATTTTAAGTAAGGACATGAAAAGATGCTCAGCATCATTAGTCATTAGAAATATATATAAAAGTTAAAACTGTAATGAGAAAATAGCTCACAATTCTAAGTATTGGTGGGGATGTGGAAGAATTGGGATGCTTCTAGATTGATGACAGGAATGTAAAATGGTACAGCCACTTTGAAAATAGTTTAACAGGTTCTTAAAGAATTAAACATAAACATCAAGTAACTCAACACTTGGATATCTATCTATGAGAAATGCAAACATTGTCCATCCAAAGTCTTGCATGCAAATATTCATAGCAGTGTTGCTCATAATTGTCAACGTGGTGGTTTGGAACTGTTATGTACTCCAGAAAAGGCCATATTTTCTTTTTATCTCTCTTTTTCTTTTAATAAAGATGTGTCTTTTATATTGTATATGCTTAAGTTCCTAAAATGATTTTGGTGACTATTTTCAAGCAAACATCTTACCACATACAATTATCATCAAATTCAAACTTGTCAGAATAATGTTAAATACTTAAAACACTTTAACCAGTACATTTTGAAACAATAATGCACAATCTTTTAATAAAGATTACTGCACATATAGGTACTACACTGTCCCCTAAAAAGACTACAATGAGATACCACCTCACACCTCTAAGAAAAGCTGCTATTGAACAAACAGGAAACTATAAATGTTGGAGAGGATGTGGAGAAATTGGGATACTTATGCACTACTGGTTGGGATGTATAATGGTACAGCAGCTGCGGAAGACAATTTAGTGGTTCCTTAGGAATCTACATATCCAGCTGCCTTATGACCCAGCAACAGCAGTACTTGGTATATACTCAGTAGAGCTGAAAGCAGTGACACAAATAGTCATTTGCACACCAATATTCATAATGGTATTATTCACAATCACCAAAAAATGTAAACAATACAAATGCCCATCAACAGACGAGAGGATTAACAAAATGTGGTACATACATACAATGAAATATTATGCAGCAGTAAGATGAAATGACATTCTGAAGTACGTAACAAGATGGATGAATCTTGAAGACATAGTGCTGAGTGAAATAAGCCAAATACAAAAGGATAGATGCTGTATGACTCCACTTTTATGACCATTGTGAAGGTAAAATCAGAGGCTTATAATACAGAATATAGGGGACTTAGTGATACATAAAAGCTAGAGATGGGTGAATTATTAGCTAATGAGTTTGAACTCAAATGTAAGGGAATAGATAGACGTGAAGGCAGTTCTCTAGTGGATCTATAAGTAATATTGCCATACTGAAGGTGAACAAGATTGAAAGGGGTTGTATAGACCTTTGTGCCCCACTGATTAACATTAGAAATATATAGTTCTTGGGCAGTTCACAGTGGCTCAGCAGGCAAGAATGCTTGCCTGCCATGCCAGAGGACCCAGGTTCGATTCCCGGTGCCTACCCATGTTAAAAAAAAAAGAGAGAGAGAGAGAGAGAAATATATAGTTCTTGCAAAAACTACTTCAAAGCCGTGAATCATTTACAAAGAGTGTTTAAGTTCAGGTATAGGGGAAAACTGCTGTTCTGGTTTGCTAGCTGACAGGATGCAACACACCAGAGGCAGATTGGCTTTTAATAAAAGGGGATTTATTTTGTTGGTTCTTTAGAGGAAAGGCAGCTAACTTTCCACTGAGGTTCTTTCTTATGTGGAAGGCACAGAATGATCTCTGCTGGTCTTCTCTCCAGGCCCCTGGGTTCCAAGAACTTTCCCCGGGGTGACTTCTTTCTGCATCTCCAAAGGCCTGGGCTGAGCTGCGAGTGCTGAGATGAGGAATGCCAAGCTGCTAGGCTGTGCTACATTGCGTTCTCTCATTTAAGCACCAGCCAATTAAGTCAAACGTCACTCATTGCAGCTGACACGCCTCCTAGCCGACTGCAGATGTAATTAGTAACAGATGAGGTTCACATACCATTGGCTCATGGCCGCAGCAACAGAACTAGGTATGCTCACCTGGCCAAGTTGACAACTGAATCTAACTAACAGAACTGCTATTGCATGCTGTGGGCCAAGTTTAACAGGAAAACAACAGCAATACCACAGGCCATGGTCTTTTAATCCATTCCTGTGAGTGTAGACCTGTTGTAGGTGGTACCTTCTGGTTAGGTTATTTCAAATGAGATGTGACTCACCGCATTTAAGGTGGGTCTTAATCATTTTACTGGAGTCTTTTATGAGAGGATAAAAGACAGAAAAAGCCCAGAGAGCTCAGAGGAAGCCCAAGAGTAGCTAAGAGAGAAAACCACTGAAGGCAGAAGAAGCTGAAAGCAAAGAAAACTGGGAGCAAAGGACGAGCAGATGAAGGGCCATCTAACTTCTCATGTGACAGAGGTGTCCCAGATGCTGTCAGCCTTTCTTCAGAGAAGGAGTCATCCTACTGATACATTAATTTGGACATTTTCATGGCCTTAGAACTGAAAATTTGGAAGGGAATAGATCCATATTGTAAAAGCAACCCATATCTAGTACACTGCATTCCAGCTGCTTTAGCAAACCGAAACACTCAATACTGGAAACAATCCAAATATCTACCAGTTGGTAATGGATAAACATAATGTGGTGCATTCATACTATGGTATACTACTCAGCAAAAAAAAAAAGGAATAAACCATGGATATCCCTTTTTACACCCAAAATTGATAAGCCTCAAAAACATCCTAATTGAAAGAAGGCTGGTACAAAATGGCTATTATGGTATGATTATGTATGTATGATGTTTTGAAAAAAAGCAAAACTATACAGCAGAAAGCGGATAAGTGGTTGCTTGGGGCTGGGGATGGGAATAGAAATTGACTGCAAAAGGGCAGAACAGGGTGGGCCACGGTGGCCCAGCAAGCAGAGTTCTTGCCTGCTACGCCGAGAGACCCAGCTTTGATTCCTGGTGCTTGTCCATGCAAAAAAATTTTAAAAAGGGGCGGGAGGGGTCTTGGAAGGACACAAGTATTATTAAAATGGATGTGGTAATAGTTTTACAAAATAAATTTAACATAAATGATTAAACATTGACTATACTTATTGAGAGAATTTTAAATGTAAATTATATCTCAATTAAAGTGATAAAAAATTTTCAGGGCCCCCAGGGTTTATTTTATTTGGGTTTATTAATATTGATATGTACATCTTAGAAATTGACTCAAAATTTTTATATATTCATTTATTAAATCATTAAAAATAATTTTAAAACTGTAATACGTAATGTATATCTTCCAAAACTCCAAAAATAAATATCAGAAGAGTGGCAGTGCTTTACTTTTTGCAAATTCTTTTAATATCTGGCTTAATAGAGTACATGTGGACTCTTGCACATGCTTCTCAATCTTTCAGGATATCACATGTCACGTAGCCCCTGGTAAGCTTTACTGTACATTCATGAGGAAATAATAGTGCAAAGGCAAGTAATGTCTAAGTATTATGATAAAAAATGTTTTGACCTCATGAACCTCAGGCGTCTCAGCAGACGCTTAGAGGAGCCCTGTCATGAGGATCCATTCCCAGATCACATCAGGGGGTGGGGGGGAAGGGGATGTCCCCTGGGGGTCTGGACCCTGTCCACCCTGCCTCTACCTCCAGAGACCTGAAAACATAGGGTGTTGCACAGTAGCCGCCCACTGCTCCCTAACTGTGCTGCAGCTCTAAGAACAAGAGGGGCTGTGCTTCCCACCACTCTCTTCTCCCCACAACAGACCACAAGAAGCTACTGCAGCACGTCACACTCTGGGCTTCGATCCCTGTGCTTTCAATAAAAGTTGTTTATTTTTGTAATCGTCCACCCTTAAATAACTGAAAGTGTCATTTTTATTGAACCTTGAACTAAGTCAGAGATTCTCAAACTACGGCCCTGCACCAGCAGCAGAGGCATCACCTTGGAATTGGTTAGAAATGAAAACTCTCAGGCCCCACCGCAGACCTAGTGAATCAAGACCCTCTATGGATGGGGCCCAGCAATTGGTATTAACAAGCCGGGAGGGTGGTTCTGATACAACCGCACCAGAGACTAAAGCACCAGCTTTGGCTTGCTCTGAAAGATCTACAGCACACCTGGGCAGGACACTTATATTCCCTCTCTCCCCCTACCTCCCCTTCCTGGATATTCACAGTTTAGGTAGAGATACAGAGGGCCAGGCCTGGATGGTGGATATGGCCAGGCTCTCACAATGGAGGTTCCATGTGGAGAAGCACCAGCTGGAAGGTGAGAAGAGTGAGTTGATTAAACCAGATTGTCTGGGTTATCCTTATTGTTTGCTTTTCTTTCCCTGTAGCATTTGGATCCTTTAATAAAGCCTTCTATCAAAGTTCTAGCTTCATTTCAGATCCTTATTTAAGAAGCGATGGAGCTGGGGTGCAAAGAGCGTTATTAATATGAAATACCCCAACCATATAATCACTTCAAAAGGGGCAGTGATAACCCAGCGAGGCTCTAAGCACCTAGAGCTGGAATAAGAATAGCCCTCTGCACTTGAGGAGTCCCCTCCTGTCACCCTGGCAGGTCCTAGGCTTTACTTCTATTAATGAAAGAACCTTCTTGTGTTCAGTTCAAAGGTAGGGTTGCCTCCATTCTCCCTGTACAACCATGAACACATAGCTTTGCTACTTGCAAAAACTTGTAGAAGACAGAATACCAAAATTAAATGACTTTCACTTGTCTTACAGAATGATTTTTAATATTAATATTTTAGTATAGACTTTATTTTAATTATGTTCTGTTGGGGGAAATATCACTTAAAAAATTAGCCACAACACTGACTGAGAAGGATGCTGTTATGGAGGATGGGGGAGAATATCCGCATGGTGTGTAATCATTCAAAGTTTTTATATCCGGCCTGTAAAAAATGCATAGTAAGCAAAATTCCTAGGGATTAAGTTATATTTTAAATGCATGTCACTAATCACAGCACAACTTTGAAAAACTCTAAAAATATTGACACATGGAAAATATGTGTGCATAAGAGGGGAGAAAATAATCTACTTCCTGCCCCTTCTTAAGACCTTGTAGTCCCAGAAAAGATGTCATTTCTGGGAACAAAATAGCATGAACTGGAGGCTTATATGTTTGTTTCTCAAGGATGGGTGAGAGTCAGTATTTTAAAAGATTTGCTTTCTTTCTTTCTGGATTTTGTCATTATGAGGAGCTGATTTGAGTTAAGGGCTAGTCTAGGGAAAACTAAATATTGAAATAAGATTTCTCTTAATGGCTTGTAGGGGATCAGTACAGATGTTTATTGTAACTGTTGTGTCTTTCCTTAAGTGATTTGTCTAAATCAGCAAAGGAGGCAATTTGTACATTTGGTTCTTTCAGTTATTTCTGCAGCCTCTCTAAAAGGCTGTTGTTTGCTAGAGATGGGAGGTGAGCCCCACCTTGAACCCATTTTCAGGAAAACCGGGCTGGGGCTGAGAGATTAGTGCTGCACCTAGGGACGCTGGGCTCACGCACATCAATCACAGGGATGTGGTTGAACATCTTTAGTATCTTCCTTTAGGATTCCACACCCTTACTGGTGCATTTCAGGTAACAGCAATCCCCAAGTCCTACTCTGGGATATTTAGACAATCAGCTCAGATTTGTTGTGAAGGTGAAAAGCCAGGGCAGATCCCTGCACTGGGGGTAGAGATAGACTCATGTGCTGAGACTTGGGCCAGATGGAGAACTGGACAAGAATTAGCTACAGACATTATGATCCAAAAGCTCAGCAGAGAGGTGCTTGTGGGGTCAAGGTCAGGGCCTGTGGCAAGGTCAGAGCCTATGTCCCTCACAGGAGATGGTCAATGAGGAAATTGGATTTTAACACAGAGGTGACATATCTCTGAGCCAGCATTAAAACCTTCTGTAATGAGTAGGAGTGGGAAGTCACAGGAATTAGCCTGACTCTCCCTTTGGAGTGTGCAAGAGACAGGGACAGTGAGAACAGAGCCTCTCTCTGGGGTGGTCTCTCTCCTCTGGCCACTCTCACTGGTGATGATGTCCCAGTGCACAATCAGCTGTGGGTTTCTGGATTGACTTTCGAGAACAAGACTTACCTTACACTCAGATACATTCCAATGGATACAGGCCCTGTCATTGGCTTTGATAATTAAGAAATCATGGATAAAAAACGAAGTCATGAGATCAACAACAACAAAAAATTATGGGAAGTTCAGGACCTATAGGAAAACATTTTTACCAAATATGGAGACATCCAAGGGGCTCTATGCCAAAGAAACGCACTGACATTCTTGACCTCACTATCCTACAATTATCAAATTTGCTCCAATCCTCTGTAGGGGATGGACAGCAACTGTCCCCTTCCCCTACTCCAGTATCTTGTATATCTATGACCGATTTTGAATGAATTTTTGGAACGAGGTTTATGTGGAGATCATATTTTTTTGCATACAAATGGTCAACTGTTCCAACACCATTTACTGAAAGGACATTCTCATATCTATTGGATTTTTTTTGTACCTTTGTTCAAAAATCAATCAGCCATGTCCTGGCCCATGCGCGCACACACACACACACACACACACACACAAAATCAGACAAATATACATGGCCCTGTTTATGGAACGTATTCACTTTCAGGGATCTGTGTTTGTCCCTTCTGTGATAACACATGGTCTTGTGGAATACCATTGCTTTATGGTAAATCTTCCCTGCTATATGGTGACAGGATACAAACTTTTTTTTTAATTGCTTAGCTGTTACACAGTTTTAAAATTAGTTTGTGATCTGCTGAGATTGGAATTGCATTAAATATGTAAATCAATTTGGAGAGTATTGACATCTTTACCATGTTGATTGTTTCAAACATTGAATGTAGCATGTGTTTTGTGCTGGTTTGAAAGGATGTATATCCCCTAGAAAAGCCATGTTTCAATCTAAATCCCATTTCATAAAGGCAGAATAATTCCTATTCAATACTGTATGTTTGAAACTGTAATCAGATCATTTCCCTGGAGATGTGATTTAATCAAGAGTGGCTGTTAAACTGGATTAGGTGATGACATGTCTCCACCCATTTGGGTGTCTTGATAAGTTTCTGAAGTCCTATAAAAGAGGAAACATTTTGGAGAATGAAAGCGATTTGGAGAGAGCAGAGAATGCTGCAGCACCACAAAACAGAGAGTCCACAAGCCAGCAACCTTTGGAAATGAAGAAGGAAGACATCTCCTGGGGAGCTTCATGAAACTGGAAGCCAGGAGAGAAAGCGAGCAGATGATGCCATGTTCACCATGTGCCCTTCCAGCTGAGAGAGAAGCCCTGACTATGTTTGCCATGTGCCTTCTCACTTGAGAGAGAAACCCTGAACTTTATCGGCCTATTGTTTTTTTCACATGGGCAGACACCAGGAATCGAACCCAGGTCCTCTGGCATGGCAGGCGAGCAGTCTTGCCTGCTGAGCCACCGTGGCCCGCCCTATTGGCCTTCTTGAATCAAGGTATCTTTTCCTGGATGCCTTAGATTGGACGTTTCTATAGACTTATTTTAATTGGGGCATCTTCTTGACCTTAGAACTGTCAACTTGCAACTTATTAAACTCCCCTTTTTAAAAACCGTTCTGTTTCTGGTATATTGCATCCCAGCAGCTAGCAAACTAGAACATGTTTATTCATGCATTTGATTTATTTCATCAGTACTTTATAGATTACAGCATACACATTCTGCACATTTTGACAAAATTTCTCTAGGGTTTTTTTCTTTTTTTGAGATTTTTCAAAACACATATTTTACTTTTGATTTCCAATAATGTATTGCTAGCACATCGACGTATGATTGATTTCACTCAATTTTCCCCATCATTGATATCTCACATTACCATGGTATATTTGATTAAACTAAGAAGCCAAAACTGGTTCAGTACTATAAACTCCTGATTTTGCTTAGCATTCATTAATTTTTCCATCAATGTCTTCTTTTTGATCCAGGATCCAATCCAGGTGCTGAATTGCATTTAGTTGTGTTTCAGTTTGCTAAAGCTGCCAGAATGCAATTACAACAGAAATGGACTGGCTTTTATATAGGGGATTTATTTAGTTACAAATGTATAATTCCTCAGAGGATGGACAGCTGACTTTTATCCAGGTTCCTCTGTCACAAGGGAAAGCACATGGTGACAACTGCTGGCCTTTTCTCCTGACTTCTGACTTCAGAGGGCTTCCTCTGGTGCATTTCCTTTCTGTATCTTCAAATGTCTGAGTTCCTATAGGCTCTGACCTCTCAGTTCTCTCTTCTGACTTCTCCTTTTAAATTTCCATCTGATTAGATTAAAATGTCACTCATTGCAGAAGACACCCCCTTTAGCCTTTTGCAGATTAATCAGCTATTGATGAAATCATGTGTTTGCCAGGGTTCACCACTATAAAGTTAAAATATTTCCCTTTCCCTACTCTCTACTTTGGAAGTGAGTCACCAGGTCTGAATCTCCCTCAAGAATTTGTATGTGTGAATGATAATTAAGTTCAATCTTCAAGTGGGGCAAGATGTATCTATATTAATTATCTAGAAGGAATATTTGCTTCATCTCCCTAACGTGTTGTGCAGGTGTGTGTTTGTGTTTGTATCAATCATATTTTATTCAATCATGTTACATGAACATGGACTCATGCAATTTTATATGTTTATTTTGGATCATAATCCAAAGTTGCATTCTTTACTTTGCTGTTAAAATTTTATTGTTTTGGACACTGGGAACTCTTTCAGGTTGGCATGCCTTTATCTACCTATCTATCTATCTATCTATCTATCTATCTATCTATCTATCTATCTATCTGTCTGTCTGTCTGTCTGTCTATCCATCCATCCATCCATCCATCCATCCATCCATCCATCCATCCATCCATTCATCCATCTGGCCTTCGTTACCTTACTGTAGGCTCATCATGTATTTGGGTTAATCAAGGTCCAGAATGAACCATTTCTCCAAAGTGCTCTGGTCCCTTTTATTGTAGAATGGTATTCAGAAAACAAGGTCTGGTTTCAAATTTGCTCACTGCTATTGGCATGTTACTTCTTCTGGACCCACTTAAGAGAAAGAACTAGAATCTATATGTATGTATACTAACCCATTTATAAATATATCTGTAGTCACTTCTGTATTTATCCATTTGTACATATGTTAAGCTAGACATGAGTTCACACTATGTCTCAGATTCTAATCCGATACCGCAGGGTTAATTCTAGTCATTCCCATCACTTGTGTATAAAACATTTCTCTGATGTAGAAATACGGCTTCCACTAGGTACTATTTATTTATTTGTTCAATCCTGATATAAATGTAAAGTTCCTTCAAAATTAACACGCACCCTTTAAGAAACAAATTTATATACTAGTGTACAGTTGTGTTTCTGTCTTTATCTTACAGTTTCCAATCAAAATACTGCTTTACAATGTTATTTAGCCCCACCTTTCAATCAGTTTACATTATACATTTGTAATATAGTTATATTCATTTTTCACAGTATGAATTCCATCTGGGTTTCTTTGAGATCCTATTTGATTTTATTAATGTGCATGTATTAAAGATCATTCTTGTGATGTACAGCTCTGTGACTTCAGAAAAAAATGCATGCAGAGTCATGTACCTATCACTTAGTATGATATAAAACTGCAGAATATTTCCATCCCCATAAATATTCTCCTGCTTGTCTCTTTGCAGTCAACCACTCCCTGCTTTGTAAATCCTAGCAACAAATGTTCTATTTTCTATCCTTAATGTTTTGCCTTTTTGAGAATGCCATCGGAATGGAATCCTAAAATATGTACCCCTTTGGGTCTGGCTACTTTCACCTAGTAACATGCATTTAAGATTCATCCATATTGTTTTGTACATAAGTAGCTCATTCCTTCATACTGCTGAAGGGTATTTCACTTTATGAATGTATTACATGCTATTCATCCATTTCCCTGTTGATGGACATTTGGTTGATTCCAGTTTTGAGAGATTGTGAATCAATCTCTATGAACATCCATAGAAAGGTTTTTATGTGAACATGTGTTTTGAGTTCCTTTAGGTATATAACAAGGAGTGAAATTCTGGGTTGTATGATATGTTGCATTGAATCTATTGTGTACCCCAGAAAAGCCAAGTTCCTTAATCCTCATTCAATATTGCTGGGTGGGAGCTTTTTGATTGTTTCCATGGAGATGTGACCCATCCAGTTTTGAGTGGTAGTTTTTGATTATATGGTTTCCATTGAGATTAATCTCTACCCATTCAAGTGGGGTTGCTTACTGGAGCTTTTTAAGAGGGGACCATTTTGGAAAAAGCTTTATAGCCCATGCAGCCAGAGACCTTTGGAGATGAAGAAGGAAAATGCTCCTGGGACAAGAATCTGGGAGAGAAAACTAGCAGAATTTGCCATGTGCCCTTCCAGCTGAGAGAGAAACTCAGACCTTCATTGGCCTTTCTTGAGTGAAGGTAACCTCTTGTCAGTGCCTTTCTTTGGACATTTTCATGGCCTTAGAACTGTAAACTGCCAACTTAATAAATTTCCCTTTTTAAAAGCCATTCCATTTCTGGTATATCTCATTCTGGCAGCTTTCAAACTAGAACATATGGTAAGTCTACATTTAAGTTAATTAAAAAATGGCAAACTGTCTTACAAACTGGTTGCAAACTTTTGCATTACCACTGACAGTAAATGAGAGCTCCTGTTGCTCTGCATCCTCATCAGCACTTGGTACTGTCAGGTTTTGGATTTTAGCCTTTCTAATCAGTGTGGTGGTGTATGCCATTGTGGTACTAAGTTGCTTATCTTTCATGACTGATGATGGAGCATCTTTTCATTTGTCCATTTGCCATGCATATATCTTCTCTGTGAGATATCTGTACATATCTTTTGCTCATTAATACTGGGTTTTCTTTTCTGATTGAATGTTCATCTTGGTACTTTATCACTTATTCAATTGCAAATTTCTCTCCCAGTAGGAGGCTAGGCTTTTTCTTTGTTTGTCTTTAAAGAGTCACTTATAATCAAATATTAAAACCACATTCTTATCTATTGTAAGCTAAGTGCAGACGATATCTTATTTAAAAGTAGGATATGAACAAATATATCCTTCAATATGATAATTAAGTTTGAATTCTAAAAATTTCCAGGTATGTTAACCTTTTTGTTCATTAATGACTCTAATAGCACATAAAAGAAAAGCTCATTTCTGGTCTTCCAAAAACCACTTGAGTATGTTATGTGAGTATGTTACATTATATATGGAAACCTACATTCAGTACTCATATTGTGGATGTTGTTTGGAATTTCTTTATCTGTACTATCTCTCAACATCACACTGGACTTGGAGAGTGTCATTTAAGGACCAAGAGAAAATGGGGTGGGGGTGAGAGTGGATGGTTCGGTTCAGGAACAAGTTTTCAGAATGGATAAACAAACTTTATAAAAGTAAAATAATTTTGCCAAAATTGCTAATTTTAAACATCACTCAGAGTTCAAGTGCTTTGATGCTCACATTCTCCCAAAATACTCTTGGCCTTTAACCATGCAATTTAAAATACAAAAAATGAAACATTAAAGTTTTTGGCACAAGCAATATAACTATAAATTTGTTCTCTGAGGTTATTTTCTCAGTCAAATACAGCTGCTTTGCCCATCCTTTACCAAATAATTCCCTTCATTAAATGTAAGTATCGTGCATTATATTTTCAAGACAATATTGAACCTACTTAACTAATTTCAATAATAAAAACATTTGAAAAAAACATTTGAGAACTTAATACAAAGTAAATGTGGCATCCAGGGAAAGGCTATAAAATTAATTAATTTTAAAAAGGACAATATATCTGAATCGTTTATAGATAAACCCTCCTTGAAGCATTATTTGAGGAGTTAATTCAAATAACATTTAAAGATCTCATGTAATCTGCTCAGACAAAATCTTAAATTATTGTTATGCAGAAATCTCAGCATAACTGAGGAAAAAACAAACATGGCCTCAAATTGTTTGAAGTATCCAGATCTCGAAAGATCTGAATTTGATTCTGCAGCTTAGCTATCTAAATTGCTTTCATTCACAAATTAATTACACCAGCCAGTCTGCATTAATCCATTTTTTTATTTACCCTATTGAATTTCTTTTAATTTTCTAGTAGAGAAGTTGTTTGTTTACAGAACAATCATGCATAAATTACAGGATTGCCATACACCACCCTGCCACCAACACATGCATTGGTGTAGAAAGTGTGTTCCAATTATTATAACACTTTTTGTGGTTCTATTTTTTTTAACAGTAGTTACATTTATTACAAATTGATGAAAGAGTATTAAAGTAGTACTATGCCTATTGCACATAGTTTATGTAGAGATATTTTCCCCATATTCCCGACCTATTATTATTATTGTTATTATTATTATTATTTTTATGCATGTCTTTATTTTATTACTCATCTACCCATACACTGGATAAAGGAGTGTCAATCACAAGGTTTTATAATCACATGGTCACATGATGATAAAAGCTATATACAAACACTATCAAAGATCAAGGCTACTGGATTACAGTTCAACAATTTCAGGTATTTCCTTCTGGCTATTCTGATGCACTAGAAAATAAAAAAAAAATATCTGTATAATGAGTCAACAGTCAATACTTTTTTAAATCCTAATTTTTCAGTTTACCTCCTACCTCTCATTTGATCATCCTCTCAGTTATCAGGGATAGATATCATAAGTTTAGGTTTTATACTTATCTAACAGTATCTTACAGAGAATAAAAGTTCTGAATTTTGGTAAAGTTAAATGTATCAATTTGTCTTTCATAGATTGCGATTTTGGTGTCTATTTAGGACTATCTTTTCTCTTGGAAAGATGGAAACATCTTTTGCATTTTTCTGAAAAATCAGTTGATTTATTTGTACATATCTATTCTCCACATTCTATTTAGGTCTAATGACTCATATACATATCTTTTGCTAATACTACCTTGTCTTGATTACTATAAACATATAGTAACTCTTGAAATCAAATGTTCTGACCTTTTAAGATTGTTTTGGCTATTCTTGCTGCCCTGCCTTTCCATATAATGTTTAGAATCAGCTTGTCTGCATCTAAAAGTTTTTTTAAGATTTTGATTTTGATTTCATTGAATTTATAGATCAGATTGGAGGCAATTGAATTTTAATGATATTTAATTTTCTAATCTATGAGCATGCCATCTCCATTGACTTAGATTTCCTTTGTTTATTTTATCAGTGTTTTGTATTTTTCACCATAGAGATCCTGCACCTATTTTATTAGACCCAGTTATTTCATTTTTGGAGGTACTGTTGGACATTACTTTTAAGTTCAAGTTTTTTTATTATTGGTATTTAGAAAAACAGATGACTTTCAGATATTGACCTTTTATCTTGGGACCTGGCTAAAGTCACTTATATTTCTGGGAGGCTGTTAGTAGATTCTTTGAGATTTTCTACAGTCAGAATCATGCCAAATGTGAATATATTTATTTTTATTTCATCTGTTCCTATTTTTATACCTTTGATTTATTGTTTTAATTCACCAGCTAGGACTTCCACAGCAATGGTGAATAAGAATAACAAGAGAGGACATCTTGACTTTTTCCTCATATTAGAAGGAAAGAATTCAGTCTTTCACTATTAAGTATGATGTAAGCTGTAGATATATATATATATATATATATATATATATATAGTAAAATTCCTCTTTGGTTAAGGATGCTCACTTTTGTTCCTAGTTCATGGGTTAATTTTTACAATGAATGAAGGCTGAATTTTTTCAAATGTTTTTCTATATTTATTGATATAACAACTTGTATTTTGTCTTCTATAGTAGGTTAATATGGTAAATTACACTGATTATACTTCAAATGTTGAAAAGTTTTATATTCCTGGAATCAACAAACTTCAATGTGATGTATTTTCTTTCTTACATATTGCTGGATTCATTTTGCTAATATTTGGTTGAGGATTTTTGCACCTATTTTCATGAAGTATATAAGGATGTAGTTTTGTTGTTGTTTTACTTTTATCTGATTTTGGATTCAGTAATTTTCTCTCTTGCTTTTTAAATTTGCATTCATTTTCATTTATTTCTACTGTAAAACTTTATTTTTCCTTCTATATTTAATGTGTATTTCTCTAGTTTCTTAAGATAGAATGTTACATTATTGATTTTAGATCTTTCGTCTTTTCAATGAAATGCATTTAGTTCTATAAATTTACAGCCCTTATTTAGCTTCATCCCCCTAAATTATGTTTTAGTATCATTTTTATTGAATTTGACATATTTTAATTTCCCTTGAGATTTATTCTTTGATGCAAGGATTATTTGGAAGCATGGGTTTTCTGTTTTCTTTTTCAGTTTCTAATACTTGGGATTTTTCTGATATCTTTTAACTGGTGATTATATATAACACTGAATTAAAATCTACAACCTTGCTACTGTTTTCAATTTTTACTTTGTTTTTTCCCCCCTTTTCTGCTTCATTGGGATTAATTTGGCATTCTTAAGGTTATGTTTTATTTCTTCAATTGACTCATTATTTGTACTTTCTTTTAATTGCTTTTATCTATTTATTAGGATTTACAATACTAGTGGTAAATTAGGAATTTTTTTACAGAGGAGTTAATCAGTGTCCACAGTTTGATTAATAGGTTAAGAGAGATCTGATAAATGTACATTTTGTAAAGATTCTGCTTTCTCTTTTGCAATTTAAAATTTTTATATAGGGTAAAACTTTGAAGATGTTTGAATATCCTCAGACCTAGTGATTTTATCATCCATTGATGATTCTGGCCCAAATTCAGTTATTATTATGTTATCTAAAATGGTGATTTTCTGTGATTTCTTATGCTTTTATTAGTGGGCCTGTCCAGGTTTAGGTAATAAGTGCAAAATAGCATTATTAAGGACCCAGGTTGTTTCCATCTCTTTTGCTATCCACCAAGTATTGGCTTTAGTCCTTAGAGCAGTAAATACTGAGATCATGAGACAGCTGTGCAAACAACTATTGCACCCAAACAATGTCCAGAGGTAGAATAAAAAAAAAGTGATTTCTTCCATGTGACTCTTCTGTGCCATGACCAGTGCAGCTCGGGGTCGGGACTGAAGGGAGGAGACAGGGAATTGAGAAAGAAACACAAGACACAAAGAGAGAGTTTAAGCTGGGACCAGTTGGGACTCTGAGCTCAGATGGAGACTCAAAGACCCCAAGAGGTTCAGCACTGTTTATTTTATAGGGCTATGAGATAAATAAAATCAAAAATGTAACTAAAGAATGGGGAAGGAGGAAGCAGGAGCTGAGCCATCTGCTTCCTTGTGGCCAGGTGAGTCAAAAGTTATACGTTTCCCAAGACCTCCTGCAGCGCCAGACTCAAACAGCTTTGCAACACTTTAGTCTTTCCGGGACATCAGGTGCCTGTTCCCACAGGACGGCTTTGCCATATCTCTGCAGCGAGCATGTGACCTCTGTCTCATCCACACCCGACACTTCCGGAACAAGAAAACCTTTGACAGAATTCCCCTAAGAGTCTTACTTTCAGCTCATTGTCGAGAACTGAGGTACAAACATGCCTTTTTCTAACCAATCACAGTAAACAGAATTGGGGAACCATGGTAGAACCGGATTGTCAGTATGAGGTAAAAATAGGGTCCACCATTTGCTGGGTGTGAGTCCATGACCACTGGTCTTTATGGCCTTGTGGTGGAAATAGCTAGTATAAAACACACTGTAATTCTAATAGGAAGCTGAAAAGTAGTTCTGTGGGGGTAAAGATGGCTAAGAATAATGCACGTTAGCAGTCTATAGGACTCCCTTTGTGACTCACCATCCTATCTCAGTCATATGAAACATATCCAAACATAGCCTGTCCTGCTACAGTGAACAAATATGTCAGTGAGAGAAGCACAAGTTTACTAGTCAGAGAAGACTTAAGGCCAACACATGCCCAGGGATAAAGAATGACCCTTTCCTTTTATTTTTCTCAGAAACATGGATTCTGATGTCTTGCAGTAATCTCACATTGAGCTCACCTGCCCCATCTGCAGAGACTGCTTCATAGACCCTGTCACCATTAGCTGTTGGCACAACTTTCGTAGGCCCTGTCTCTGCCTCTTGTGGGAAAATGCCCAAACTCCTACTTGCTGTCCTGTGTGCAGGGCAATATCACAGCAGATGGACTTGAACCCAATATATTTTTTGAGAAAATAATTATCTACCAGATAAGCAGTCTCCTGCCAATTGCCATCCTCTGCCGTGCAAACCCGTGGCAGACACCAGGCAATAAAGAACCTCCTCTCTGAAGTTGACAAGAGCTTGTGTGCTTGCTCTGCTTTAGATCTCAAGAGTATGTGGCCCACAATCATTGACCAATAGAGGAGGCTGCCGAGGACTACAGAGTAAGTAATGTCTCTGAAAGCACTCTGAAACCAGGAGGACCCTGCAACTGAGAGATAATGAGGAAAAAATATGCTGATAATTGTTATCCATTCATTCAATAAAGACATGAAACTACTGGACTCCATGCGCCAAGCTCTGTTCTAATGTCTAGTGATAAAACAGTGGAGAAAACAAACATCTCTGCTGTCCTGAAGCTTACTCTCTGTTTATCTGAAGAAGAATGATGATTGATGATGACACTGATGAGAGGTAAGATTATGGCATTTCACTGTAGCAAAGAAGGAACATCCCTATCTCAGTGACAATAACTGGCTACTACACATGTGACTACAATGATCCTGCTCCAATTGAAGCAGGTTTAGAAACACTGGCCAGAATATTTTAATATTGACATATAAAGAACCAAGGGATCATGTTTCAAAATTAAATATGAAGTGAGATTCACTTCTAAAGTGATCAGGTTACATAAAATTTCAATGCCTCTACTTTTGATTTAACAGTTCTCTCAAATTTGACAAAGGGGGCTAACGAGAACAAGTATTGACTGCTTTTGTACTTATTTGTTTCATAATCTGCCCCCCACTTTCTTTTTGGAATATCTTAAATCTGCCATATTTGCTCCTCTTGTACCCAAACTTTTACTTCTTTTGCAGGAAAAATTCCTGAAACAAATGAGGTCTACTTGGGAAGAGACAGAAAAATCAGAGAAATCTAAATAAAGAGACAAACATAATCAGAGGATGGGAGGTAAGCAAGAGGTGCTGATTCCCTTAGAGCCAGCCTTGGCCAGTCATTGTGGTACCTTACGCTGGAAGAACTTGAATCCATTCAGTGTCCTTTAGGGTGATCAATAAAAAGTATCCATCTGTTTCTCTGCAAGGTAGTGTGACCTTTAGTACAGAATTTCTTGTGAACCTGAAGGTTTTGCCTGATTTCCCGGATAAAGCAACAGCAATTACTCATACATCAATAGGCACACGAACATGCATTATCACGACATTGACAGGAAAGGCGATAGCTGCTTAGCATCTTCAAATCTTAGTAAAAGCTTCTCAAATAAGTAAAAATTAGTCTGATGCTAAAGTCAAAGTAGAATTTGGAAATTCATGGGCCTTGATGGCAGAGAATCTAAAGGAATAGAAAGAATAAAAAGAGAAACCACAACATTGTTTGGAACTTGCAAGTCATTTCCATGGAGTGTAAGGCAGTCCATGCTGATAGGTATGGCTAGGAGTGAGATTATGTCCAGATCAAGAATGAGAATGAGTAGCTAAGGGATTTGGATTTTATCACTCATTGATTAAGAACATGAATGGAGTACCTAAAACTGAAGGCATAACTTAAACTTTAAATATTCTTATTTTCAAGAAACTCAAATACTTTTGAGGGAGATATATGACCTTTTGATCATTTAAGATAGATTGTATAATGAATAATGAATAATTCCTTGAAAAATATTAATCAGGGGACTACCATGTAGATGAAAGATTAATAAAGAAGGGAAGATTGCCCATGAGAAAGCATGACCAAAGGAGCCTGTATGATCATGTAACAAATGGGCTGACTCACCTCGGAAGTGGTTGAATGTGTCTGTCTGTCCACTCTCAGGCCCTCCACTGAGCGCTAGGCTCACAGTCTAGAACAGGTACAGGTGCACTGATTCATTCCTGCAAGGAAGAACACTTTGTTCACTTTTGTGATATCAAAGCCTTTGTCACAGTGTGTAAGAAAAGACACAAACATTCAACTGAAATGTTTCTTGAGACAGTTTTCTGATATTGTATTGTACCTTCACAATCAGAGGTGGGGTAAAGATTCCCTTCTTATGGAATCTTTCATATTTTTCTTCTTTGATGCTTCCATGCCCTGCTTTTCAGAGCATCTCCCTCTCTCACCTATTGTTTGGAGAAAGCTAGTCTATGTACCTCAATATATGTTTATAATCTTGAAATCTAAAATCATAGGTACCTGTCATCTAGCAATTTCTGCATTCACTCCTTCAATACATACATCCGTGAACCAAGGTGAGACTGTGGGAAGTAAGAAGACAAGGCTAATTTTTGATAAAGGGGGATAGGAAATAACATACAGGACAACATAAACACATACATATACATTAACTTAATATAATCAAATGAAGTATGGCTTCACTTTGGTAGAAAGAGCTTGATCTCCCCCATAGCCTTCAAAGTGCCCCAGTTTGCATTGAAGACCAACTCACCTTTTTACTCTACCTCACAAATACTGTAAGGAGGAAAAGAAATCTTCAGAAAGAGACTTCTGTCCATCAACTCCTTGGGTTTGGAAAAGTTCAGAAAAGTAAAAACTACCTTAATCTAGTCTTTTGAAATTCATTTTCCTCTTCATCCAAAAGGGATTATACCAAAAAATATATTAATTAAATCAAATCTCTTAATAAACTCTGAACCCTAAGGGTGAGTGACAAGAGAGAAGGACATGAGTAGTAACGGAGGTAACCAGGCATCACTGTCTTCTCTATCTGTGACCCTAAAGGGTAATGTGCTCCAAATGCAGGGCAAGTCACATCTAGGGCATCTAAAGAACAGTATTAAGGAAATGTTAGCTTTTCCCAAATGTCCCCTTATTGCTGAAATTTAGACAAAAATAAATAATTTGCCCATTTCTAATACTTCTGGGAACTTGTGACCCAAATCCCAACTCTGGGAAAAATTCAAGGGGGTAAAGAAATTGTGGAGAGCAAAGAATGGAGGGGATCAAAATAATCTTTTATAAATATCTTTTTCCTCACCTCCAGCTTGTGCTTTTCCATGAGAAACCCAGGGTTGTAGTGTGGGGATCACTCCTGAAGGAAAGTCTCACCTTCACCAGCTGTGCGGGACTGAGCCAGGCAGAGGTTTCCAAGTCTCTGGAGGGAGGCAGAGAAAAGGCTGCCCCATCTGCCGCCTCCTTTAGGCACCCTTGCCACTAGGGTGGCCTGTCCCAGGACCTCCCTTTCTACACCAAGGATATTGAAGATGATTTTGCCCAGTGTTTATTCAAGATGATTTTAGGATGTGCAAACAAGACACTAAAAAACTACTACCTAATTGAATGTAGCAGGGGGAAGATAACTTGTACTCTTTAAAAGGGTGACTTCTATAGTGTTGAATTTTATCTCTAAAGGTGCTACAGTTAAAAGAAATACTGATATTACATGAAATACTTCATAAGAAACCATTGTACTAAAGGAAAATTTAATAAACAAATGTATACATTCAATATGGTTATCAGACTTATAATCAGACATTAATTATGCTTCCCTTTGTTGCAGTGTACTTAAGTACATTCAGATATATCTTAATGCCTCATGTGAGAAGGTCACAGGATTCTAGATTTTCAGATGTGGGAATTCGCCAAACACATTGTTATGAAAACTGACTTTTCATGGGGAACCAAAGACAGAGAAAAGCTTCAGAGTGGAAGAGGAGGGAGAAAGGAAACTATAGATGAGGGAACATTCGTCAGCATCATGGAAGCTCAGGGTTCCTTTGTCATAATCCAAAAACACCCCAACCAGGCCCAGAGGCTGTTTCACGTACTGAGTCAACTGTGGGGAATGAGTGGAGAGACAATCATGAGTGTCCATCTTCAAAGAAAATAGAAGGAATGCTTCCTTATAATCAGTAAAAAATGGTATCCCTTTTCTGGACATTTTTAAAGACTCCAAGAACTCAAACCAAGGAAGCACCATATCTACTCCCAGTAATGCCTGAAGAGACAAAGCCTTGCTTTCCCCTGCTGTAAAGATTTCTGCTCTGTGGAGCTCCCGGGATAAGCCCTGATGGGCATCTCCAAACATCATCCTGCAGAAAGGCTCATCTCATCACTGGCCATTACATGATCCAGAGCTGTATCTGCTGAACAAACAGGTAGAGAAAAAACAGTTGAAGAAATAATTTTTCAATGACCTGAAAAGGGATAGACTCTCCCCAGTGCGTATTTCATTTGCATCCTCCTTCAAGGGAATACATAATAAAGCGCACAAAGATTTTTCAGATTGGCTCATCTATATAGAATAAGTATTATTGCTATCTCTAAGAAGCAATTCGATATAATCACACAGAAATGAAATATTGGGACATGTCCAGTGTGAATCAGCAATTGAATGGTAACCTCAATATTTTATTTTACAAAGCACACCAAAAATTTTAATGGTTTTTTTTTGTTGTTGTTGTTCGCATAAAACTCTTCTTAAATTGTTTTTCCTTAAGATTCTCAATAAATAAATATCACTCTGCTGTGATGTACAATTTATTTTGATATAAACTGTGCCTGTACTTTTTAAAATGACAAAAAAATTGTGAAATCCATGTATGCACAATTGAACATTTATTAAACACTGAAGCAATGGCTGCCTTACGTTTACTGTTCAGCTGTGGGATTCTGTCTACTCCTGGTGGTTCTGGCTCTGTGCCAGCTAGCCCTGCTTCCAGCATGAGACTCACATGGCAGGGCTGTCTTCATGGTTTTCCTCCTCTCAGTTGTTTGGGGACTGAAATGATGCCCTTGAAAATGTGCTGCTGAGGGCGGGCGATGGTGGCACAGCAGCAGAGTTCTCACCTGTCATGTCAGAGGCCCAGGTTTGATTCCCGGTGGCTGCCCAGGTGAAAAAAAAAAAATGTGCTGCTGAGGCAATTGGCTGTCTTGGTTCTAAGATGGCAGCTTAGTGAGGCGTGGAATTTAGGTCATCCTTAGTTCATCCTCCAAAGTAGGTATAGCCAGGAACAGTGCAGAACAACTACTGGGGGCCACATCAGTGACTGGCCACACAGTGTATACCAGTCTGGACAAGCTGGACCAGCTGCAATACCACACAGAAATCTCATTAGATAGAACTGCAAGGCTTCTCAGGCTCCAACTACTGCAGGCAAGAGTGGAATTAAGCTTGTTTGAAACACAAAGTGGCTGGTCAGGTGGAAGGAGTAAATTCCCTGGAGGCTGTGCCTTCCCCAGGAGAAGGGTGGGGCCTAGTCAGATGGAATCCCTCCCTCAAGGAATTCAGACCCCAGGGATTGGAAAACTGATGGAAATAAAGCCAGACTACAAACTCTGCTCTGTTTCAACCACACACACAGCAGGGAGAATCTGCTGAAGTTAAAGGCACCACATCATTTTATGCTGATGGGTAAATGCATACAGATAAGCACCACATATTGGGCAGTATAGGAAAAACACAGAGTCTAGAGGCTTCATTAGAATGTCTATCAACCTGCTGGGTATCACCCTCAGGGAAAACTGATACAGGTGACTCCTCCTGAGAGGAGGCCAGATCAGTCTGGGAAAATATGACCGGGGTCTACAATATCTAAGTAGATCCTTAAAAAAAAAAAAAAAGAGGTTCCAGAAAGCAGGATAAGAAATAGAAAAAACAAGAACTGAAAAACTCTGATCCGTTAAACAAAACCTGTGCTAGAGGTTTGGAATAAACTGACCCGAATGTCAAAGAACTGATAGAGAAGAAAGCCATTCAGCAAGAAAATTCAAGGTAAAAAAGTGAAGACAATCTCCAGAATAAACTAATTAAGGAAACCAAATGCCTAGACGGCAACAAAAAGCAATGAGTCATACTAGGAAAATCAAAGATATGGCCCAGTCAAAGGAACAAACCAACAATTCAAATGAGATACAGGAGTTGAAACACCTAATTCAGGATGTTCAAACAGACATTAAAAATCTCACCAAAAATCACACCAAAGAGTTGAGGGAGAAAATAAAGAAGACAATGGGTGAACAAAAAGAAGAAATCAAAAGTCTGAAAAGACAAATCACAGAACTTATGGGAATGAAAGGCACAATATAAGAGATGAAAAAAAACAATGGAAACCTACAAGGATAAATCTGAAGAGGCAGAAGAAAAGATTATGGAACTGGAGGACTGGACATCTGAAATCTGACATGCAAAAAATATATAGGGAAAAGAATGGAAAAATATGAGCAGGGTCTCAGAAAATTGAATGACAACATGAAGCACATGGCTATATGTTTTGAGGGTCCCAGAAGGAGAACAGAAGGGAAAAGAAGGAGAAAGACTAATGGAGGAAATTATCACTGGAAATTTCCCATATGCTATAAAAGACATAAAATTACATATCCAAGAAGTGCAGCATACCCCAAACAGAATAGATCCAAATAGACAAACTCCAAGACACTTACTAATCAGACTGTCAGATGTCAAAGAGAAAGAGAAAATTTTGAAAGCAGCAAGAGAAAAGCAATCCATTACATATAAGAGAAGCTCAATTAGACTATGGTGGGTTTCTCAGCAGAAACCATGGAGGTGAGGAGGCAGTGGTATGATACGTTTAAGATTCTAAAAGAGAAAAACTGTCAACCAATAATTCTATATCCAGCAAAACTGTTCTTCAAAAATGAGGGGAAAATTAAAACATTTTCAGACAAAAAATCACAGAGAATTCATGAAAAACAGGCCAGCTCTGCAAGAAATACTAAAGGAAGCAGTAGAGGCAGACAGGAAAAGACAGGAGAGAGAGGTGTGGAGAAAAGTGCAGAAATGAAGACTATCAGTAAAGGTAAAAAGAGAAAAAAAAATTAGACATGACATATAAAATCCAAAAGACAAAACGGTAGAATGTACTGCCTTTACAGTAATGGCACTAAATGTTAATGGATTAAACTCTCCAATCAAAATACATAGACTGGCAGAATGAATTTTAAAACAGGACCCATCTATATGCTGTTCACAGTAAGAGACTCATTTTAGACCCAGGAACAAACATAGGTTGAAAGTGAAAGATTGGGAAAAGACACATCATAGAAAAAACAATCAGAAAAGAGCAAGGGTAGGATATACTACTAATACTATACTACTAATTAGGAGGATTATACTAATATCCAGCAAATTATACTTCAAATGTAAAACAATTAAAAGAGACAAAGAAGGTCACTATGTATTCATAAAAAGAACAATTAAACTAGAAGATATAACAGTCATAAATATCTGTGTACTGAGTCAAAGTCCTTCAAAATACATGAAGCAAACATTAAAAAGAGAAAGAGATACCTCTACCATAAGAGTCGGAGACTTCAATTCCCTGCTCTCATTAATGACTAGAACATCTAGACAGGATCAATAAAGAAACAGATAATATGAATAATACAAAAAAAATAAATAAACTTAACAGTCATTTATAGAACATTATAACAGCAGGATACACCTTTTTCTCAAGTGCTCATGGATCATTCTCAAGGATAGACCATATGCTGGGTCAAAAAGCAAGTTCAATAAATTTTAAAATATTGAAATCATACAAGACACTTTCTCAGATCACAAATGAATGAAGTCGGAAATAACAACAGGCAGAGAGACAGAAAATTCACAAATACATGAGTTTAAAAAACACACTCTTAAACAACCAGTGGGTCAAGGAAGAAATTACAAGAGAAATCAGTAAATATTTTGAGGCAAATGAAAATGAAAACACAACATATCAAAATTTATGGGATGCAGCAAAAACAGTGCTAAGAAAAATTTATTGCCATAAATGCCTGTATCAAAAAAAAGAAGAAAGGGCAAAAATTGAGGAATTGACTGTTTACTTGGAAGAACTAGAGAAAGAACAGCAAACTAACCCCAAAGCAAGCAAGAAATAACAAAGATCAGAGCAGAAACAAACGAAATCGAGAAAATGAAAACAATCAACAAAACCAGAGGTTGGTTCTTTACAAAATCAATAAAACTGATGGACCCTTAGCAAGGTTGACAAAAAGAAAAAGAGAGAGGATGCAAATAAATAAAAATCAGAAATGGAAGAAGTGACATAACTACTGACCTGCAGAAATAAAGGAGGTAATGAGAGGATACTATGAGCAATTTTATGCTAATGAACTAGACAACATAGATGAAATGGACAACTTTCTAGAAAGGCATGAACAATCAACATGGACTCAAAATAGATGACCTCAAAAACCAATAACAAGTAAAGAGATTGAGTCAGTTATCAAAAAACTCATAAAAAAAAGAAAAGCCTAGGACCAGATGTCTTCACATGTGAATTCTACCAAGCATTCAGAAAGAATTAGTACTAATCCTGCTCAAACTCTTCAAAAAAATTGGAGAGGAGGGAAGGAAGGCTACCTAACTTATTCTATGAAGCCAACATCACCATCATACCAGAGCCAGACAAAGATATTACAAGAAAAGAACATTATAGACCAATATCTCTGATGAATATAGATGCAAAAATCCTCAACCAAATTCTTGCAAATCAAATCTAACAGCACAATAAGAGAATTATACACCATGACTAAGTGGGATTTATTCCAGGTATATATTTATTCATATATTTTATATATATTTATATATATACATAATTAGTTACATAATTATATATGTAAATATATTAAATATATACAATTATATATTTATATATATATAATATATATGAATAACTATAAAAATATAATTATATATTTATTCCAGGATGGTTCAATATAAAAAAAATCAATTACTGTAACACGCCAAAAACAACAAATCAAAGCAGAAAAATCACATGATCAAAAAAAGGCCAAATGGGCCACAGTGGCTCAGCAGGCAGAGTTCTCACCTGCCACGCCGGAGATGTGTGTTCAATACCTGGTGCCTGCCCATGTGAAAAAAAAAAGGCATTTGACAAAATTCAACATCTTTCTTGATGAAAACACTTCAAAGGTTAGGAATAGAAGGGAACTTCCTCAACATGATAAGGGGAATATAGGAAAAACCCACAGCTAACACCATCCTCAATGGGGAAAGCCTGAAAGCTTTCCCCATAAGATCAGGAACAAGACAAGGATGTCCACTGTCACCACTGCTATTCAATATTGTGTTGGAAGTTCTAGCCAGAGTAATTAGACAAGAAATACAAACACAAGGCATCAAAGGGCATACCATGTTCATGGAATAGAAAGCTAAATATAGCAAAGATGTCAATTCTATCTATATTGATTTATAGATTCAATGTAATACCAATAAAGATTCATCAAGTGCTTACAACAGTGCCTGGCATGCAGCAGGTATGACCGAGAGTGAACCATTGCTGCTACTTTCCAAATTGTAATTACCCCAAGCAAGTCTGTTTTTTCCCACCAGGCTGCCTTCTTCAAGGAAGGATGGAACTTTAGTCATCTCTGCATCCTTGGGGCCAAACAAAGTGTGTCAGGGCAGTGTTCAGTTGTGCTTGGTTAATGCATGCATGAATGAGATTTTAAAAAATTTACCGTCCTTGTAAATATCATCAAAATAAGGATCACGGAGTGTTTGGGTGCAGGGAACCAACCATGGGGCTGTGGTTCTGATGAAGCAAATTGTCACAGTATACCAAACCCCAACCAATAATATTCCTGAAATTAAAATCCCAAAAACCTGCTTTGCAGAAATAGAAAAACAATAACCAAATTTATTCGGAAAGGCAGGGTGTCCCAAATAGCTAAAGATATCCTGAAAAAGAAAAATGAAGTCGAGGTCTCACATTACCTGACTTTAAGGCATATTATGAAGCTACAGTGGTCAAAACAGTGTAGTACTGGAATAAAGATAGATATACTGACCAATGAAATCTAATAGAATGTTCATATATAGACCCTCTCATCTATGGACAATTGATCTTTGATAAGGCAGTCAAGCCAACTCACCTGGGACAGAACAGTCTCTTCAATATATGGTGCTTGGAGAACTGGATATCCATATGCAAAAGAACGAAAGAAGATCCATATCTCACACCTTATACAAAAATTAACTCAGAATGGATTAAAGACTTAAACATTACAGCTAAGACCATAAAACCTTTAGAAGAAAATATAGGGAAATAGCTTATCAAACTTGTAAAAAGAGGGAGGCAGTTTCCTAGATTTTACACCCAAAGCATGAGTATTGAAGAAAGAAATGAATAAATGGGAACTCCTGAAAATTAAACAATTTTATGCACCAAATTTTGTCAAGAAAGTAAAAAGGCAGCATATGCAATGAGAGATAATATTTGGAAACCACATATCAGACAAAGGTTTAGCATCCATAATATATGGTTCCTTCAACTAAACAACAAAAAGACAAACAACCCAATTAAATAATGGCAAAAGACTTGAGCAGACACTACTCAGCAGAGGAAATACAAATGTCTAGAAGGCACATGAAAAGATGCTCAACTTCATCAGCTATTAGGGAAATGCAAATCAAAACCACAGTGAGATATCATCTCACACCCACCAGAATGGCCATAATCAAGAAAACAGAAAGCGATAAGTGCTGAAGAGGATGTGGAGAAAGAGGCACACTTATCTATTGTTGATAGGAATGTAAAATGGTACAACCGCTGTGGAAAGCAGTTTGGTGCTTCCTCAGGTAGCTATGAATAGAATTGCCATATGATCTAGCAATCCCATTGTTAGGACATGAGTACAAGGACACAAATGGACATTTGCACACCTATGTTTATAGCAGCATTATTTACAATTGGCAAGAGATGGAGAAAAGCCCAATGTCCATCAACAGATGAGTGGCTAAACAAACTGTGGTATATACAAACAATTCTTACACAGCTGTAAGAATAACGTCATGAAGCATGTAACAACATGGATGGATCTTGAAGATAGTATGCTGAGTGAAATTAGCCAGAAACAAAAGGACAAATACTTTATTGTCTCACTGTTATGAACTAACAATGAATGAAGTTGGAGAATTTCAGTTAAGAACATAGGTTATCAGGAGATAGAAACAGGGTAGATACTGGGTAATTGGTGCTGAATGGATACAGAATATGCAACAGGACTGACTGTAAAAATTCAGAAATGGATAGCACAATACTACCTGATGGTAGCACAATAATGTAAGTACACTGAATGAAGCTGAATGTGAGAATGAGAGAGGGAGAAAGGCTAGGGACATGTATGAAACCAGAAGGGAAAACAGACAATAAAGACTGAGAGGAATGCCCAGAGTGAAAATGATAGTGATTAAATGTACAACTTAAAAAATGTTTTGCATAAGGAAGAACAAAGGAATATCAATATTGCAGGGTGTGGAAAACAGATGGTAGTTCATACTTTAAAACTTCAACTTCTTTGTGAGACTAAAGGGAGAATAGTTTCTTTGGTGTAAAATGTATATTTTGACTAGTGCATTTCCCAATTTAATGTGTATGGTCAATTTAATAAGTACATAGAACCTTGAATAGGGCATGAGATTTTGTTGGTTTGTCCAGGTTAGTGTGATGCCCCGATCAGTCCCAGAGTGATCTGAATTCAGGAGTATTTGCAAAGTTCCCTTGGGGGAATGGGGAGGAGGGAAAAATTCAAATTCTCCATTTGGAGAATTCCTGATATTCTCACAAGCAGTGGGGACAACCAATTCAATAGGCTCAGCCCTCAATCTTGGGGTTTGCCCCTATGAGAAACTTATCCCTGCAAAGTATAGGCTAAGCCTACTTAAAATTATGCCTAAGAGTTACCCCCAGAGAATCTCTTTTGTTGCTCAGATGTGGCTTCTCTCTCTCTAAGCCGACATGGCAAGCAAATGCACTGCCCTCCCCCCTCTACATGGGACATTAATCTCAGGGGTGTAGACTTTAAAAAAACATCTACTCATTTTATGCTATTTCCCAAACTAAACATGGTATGTCTTCATGAGCACATGACCTGGTTGTACTTTTGCTACTCTCCATGCTTTAGATGTAACTAACAATATGTGACTTGTTTTGTATATGCAGCAGCCTTTAAATCTCAGTGTTCAGTCTTGGTCTGCAATATGATTAAACTGTCAGGGAGGACACAAAGTTATCGAAAATCATGCACTCTCTTCAGGTCAGAAAGAAACAGCATGGAAACAGGAAAAGGCTTATCCCCAGGAGACCACTGCTGACAGGTACTGCGGCCTGACTTCCAGATGACTGAGCCTCACCTCTGCGGCCTTTTAGCCTGTTCAGGATCCCAAGGACGCTTTGTAAAGGGGTCTCAGGGGCACTAGCTGTGGCTCCTGCATCTGCACCAGCTCAGCCCTGGGGAGAACCACATCAGTTACTGGTCAAAGGTTCAACTGCACAGTGCTAGAAAGAATTCAGACTTTAGTAAAACATATTTCATCATAATTCTCCCATTTGGGGTAAATTGGCATAAATTATATCATATAAAAGTCTAAATCATTTTCTAAATCTAAACTGTATCAAACTCCATATTCCCCATTCTTCAAGGACATTATTCAATTTATAAGATTACTGAGGATTGTTTCCTACCTCTAGCCTCACATTACTGTAGCTAAGCAAAATTCCTCAGCATCTTAAAGAGAGCTGGTACTCCAGGCAATACATTTGAGGCTTCAGTCTCCAGGTGTCACCGTGATATTACCTGAGAATAGACTTCTGAACTAGTCAGCTTTGCTCTTCCCTATCAAGCAAAACAATCAGACTCTAGCCTCGCAGCCATTCCCAGAGGGTCTGGCTTCCCCCAGTGCAGTCGGCCCCCTCTGAGGCCCCGCCTATGACGGGGGGACCCTGTGCTGGAGCAGGACCTGGAAATTGGCACACGTGGGTGCAACACCAGTTCTTTCCAATTCTTAAGGGAACGGCCTCTTTTCCTTGCCCCACTGAGACACCTTTGTATCAAATGCTCAGTAAGGTGAGTGGGGGAGAGAGAAAGAAGAGTGTAAACAAATCCCAAAAGGTCAAATTGATTGGTATATTTGAATCTTGCCTCATTTGAATTCATTTTAGTATACTGAATTCTCGGAAGGAAAGATCTGAGACAATAGAGCACAAGTTAGTGCTTGTTGGGAAACTAAATAGAAATAAGCCACAGAAAAAGATGTTAGTAGCTGAAAACATACTCGCCTACTTCTTTAACATAAGACTTTTCCCAAAATCAGAGAACCTCAGTGAGAACTCACCATTCCAATAGTCTCCCATGTCCTGCAGGAAAGAAAAAAAAAACATAAAATGAGAGAATAATGTTATACACAAGGGATTAACTACCCTTTTGCTTTTCCTCTAGTAGTCTTACATTTTAACCCTAACATATCTTTCATTCTCCGTAAGGAACAATCAAATGTCTCACTAATGGAACAGAATCTAAACTATGAAGATTAAAATATTCTGAGGAAGAGCTGAGACAGAAGGGGCTCAGGAAAACGCTAGGTTCCCAGAGGCATCACCCAGTCTCATTTCCAAAGAGAGGTCTGCCCATTTAGACAACAAAACAAACAGGTAATTAAATAACAAAATAACTACAGAGTATATTGAAATTGATTAACAAATGCTCCCCATTATGCCTGAGCAAGGGGCAAAGTCTCAATGTCTGCTGCCAACTGCTCTATGTGACTCAACAGAGAAGATGATGGGTTAGGGGTGCTCACACTGGGGATTATTCCCAGAAGAGGGACACCTCCCACGGTCAGAGGTTTATAAGCTCTTGGAAGTTTCCCTGCATCCAGGACAGCAGACTGGCGCTCTAGTGTCTGAGGGACGGCAAAAGCTGTGGCCAATTCATGGTGACGGTCTATGAAATAGTTCATGCACATGGAGCAGGTAAGCTCACTCCAGAAGCCTTGTAGGGTGTGTGCATCCATGTTCTGATAATTAAAAAAGAAAAAAAAAAAAAGGAAAAATTCACTCTTCTTTCCTGATAAGGATAAAAATGGCTCTGAACAATTCTGCTTGGACCCTGTCCCATCTACATGGTAATTTATGTCAAATAGAAACCCAGACATGATAAAATACAGAGAGGTAGTTTTGTTCTATGATGCAAATGAGGAAATCAAATGCCCAGAGAAGAATTTCACCATCTTTTTAATTTAATTACTATAAACATCAATGCCCTGGACTATACCTAAATGACCTGAATTAACTGTAAAGTTGGGAAATGGTTAAAGAACAGTATGTTTTCAGATTTATTTAGATCAGCTATTTGGTCCAGAAACACGTATGAGCACACAATCTGTCTACTTTTTACTTCTACTTACTCTGTCTCTGCAGTTGAGAGTAAATTTTGTTAAAGCCTCAAACACAAGTTATTTCTTATAACTTGCATGTCGTTTCAGGATAATTTCACCTTCTAAACATTTGCCACAACATTAGGCAGAACACATACTGCTAACAATGATAGAACAAATATCTTCTGTTTAGATCTTAGCATTAAAGGTTTATTACTTTAAATTAGACAATCTGGAGCAAAAAAAAGTTAAATTGTCACAAAAAAGGGAAGAGAAACTTCTCTCAGTGGAAAGGCAAAAGAGACTCATTTAGTGATAAGAAAAATAGGAGATTTGAAAATAAGAAATAGGCTCTACCCTATTTGACATCATCAAAGTATGAAACTTATTATTCCATGGAAGTGTAACATAGGTCACAAAATGGAGCTTAACTTGATTGGACAGTGATTGGAAGAGTGCTGGAAAGAAACACAGAATTACCTGGGCATACACACTCCCTATATATGAAATAAATAAACCAAATTCTGGTTTGAACTACCGGCTGGAGAAGCACAGAGATCTCCTTCCGGGGGCCCGCAGCGGGGACGCCCCTGGCTCTGTGAGAAGCACGGGAGTCGTGTTCTGGCCTGACTTCTCTAGTACAGCTGTGGCCGCGCTGTCCTTAAGGGCCCCATTTCCCGGGAGACTTTAAAGGCATTTGGGGCAAAACGCTACGGGCCTATGGGGAGGAGGCAGTGGCAATGGAGGGATCCTACCCTGTCTGTGGGAAGAAGCTGAGGGCCCTTAGAGTCTCCGGGGCCTCTCCTTTCTCCCTTTCCCAGCACTGCGGACCGCGAGGACGAGCGGCCGGGCTCCCTCTCTGAGAAGGAGCCGCTCTGTGCGCAGCTGCAGCGCTGGGCTTGAGCCAGGCCAGGCGACTGTGGTCTGCGGGAAGGTACTGCCCCACGCGCACCTCGGGGTGAGCATGTTTGACAAGCTGAACCGCGATGCCTTTCAAATAGTTCTTTATTTTTTGTTTCAAATGCTAGAACAGTCTCTCACGGAAGAAATTTTCAAATTTGGTTTGGACTCCTTTTGACCAGAAAAGTGATACTGAATCCCGGAAACACTGCAATGAATGATTAAGAAAGAGTTCTGTTGCATGTGGAAGTAGCTTTCCTCGAGTCCTTGGTTCAATATTTCTTTCTCCTGGTAGTCCTAAGATGTATCATTTTGCAAAATTTGTTGCAATAAAATATATTAAATCCAACTCTTCAAAATGCATCTACACATTTTACAGAGGCATCTGATATGAAGCCATGTAGTTCACGTAAATGCTTTGCCAGATGCCATATAGGACGTTAACAGATTTTTACAAATTTTGCAAAGAAAAGATTGTGTTATCCAAAAATATCTGGAAAATGCACAATTGTCAGTTATGCAAGTAGGAAATTTGAGATTAAAATGTGCAGGACTGAAAAACCAAATAAAAAAGATGGAACCCAATGATGACCAAAGTAATATACAAGAGAAACTTTGAAATGTTCAGTCATGTGGATTTCAGTGAATGAAACACCCATGTTCTTGGAAAAAGAGAGAATATTAGATCAGCCCTTAGTCTTGATAATCAATCTGCTTTAGATGGAACTAATATTACTATTAATATTCCAAGCCTCTTACCTGACAGAATTGAAAACCAGATGTGTCAGTTGCATTTAGGAAATGTTTATGAGGCTGGAAAATTGAACCTCTTAATAGTTATTCAGTTACTAAATGAAGTCTTGAAAATAATGAAATATGAGTGTTGCCAGACTGACCAAGCAAGACTAACAATAGAACTTCACTACCTTGAAAGGAGACCAAATTTCAAAGAGAAAGAAGATTAGATCTGAAGTAAATGATGAATAAAATAAAAGATCTCATAATCATAAGGCTTTCTATTGTTGTAAAGCAAGGAGAACAGTATAAGTGGAAAGAATTTCTTGGTCTGTCTCCTTTCAATCTAATTAAATGTTGGACTCCAGCTCTGGGTCTTTTACCACCTGCCTCCCCTTTCATTTGATCCTGCCTCAGAAGAAGTCTATGCGAGGAGTATTGTTTTCAGTATCCTGCTTCACTTCCAGATACACCTAAGCAACATAACCAAGAAAATGATTACAGAAGAGAATGATAAACCAGGATCTATAGGTGATCTGGCCAACAAGCCCCGCTTCCTTCCGGTTGCAGTCAGCTCCACAATCAGATAGAAACAGTTTTGCGCTACTTGAAAAGGACATGAAGAATGAGGACATGAAGAAAAATGAAACAATATCTAAGAAAATACCAGGATTTGAAGTGGAAGATTTTCCATTATCAGATATTCCAAAGAATACAGCTAGTAGTGCATCTGGGGGGGGGGGGGTCTTTGTCAGCCATAAGTGATCCATTCCCCACTTACGGTAGATCTGCTGGTAGAAAAGGTTGCCAAGGCAGTTTTATCCAATTCATCTCGGCTCTCTGAAGGAAAAGAAGTAAAATTAGAGGAATTGATTGACTCTCTAGTTTCTAACCATTCTTAGCAAGGAACCAAATTTCCCAAACTCCAGAAAACTTGGTAAGTGAAAATAGGAGCTCATGGAGGAGAGCTATTGAAATAGAAGATGACAGAAGAGCAGAAATGATTACTGAACATAGAGAAGTTTTGCCAGAATCCTTACCTGTGTTGCATGATCAAACAGAATTTAGCGTGAGCAGTTTTCTCTTGACACTCACTGTATCAGATTCTAGGTATTCTCATTTGCCCAAAGAGAAAGTTGTTTGAGATGATCTCAGTGTGTGCCTCAGATATATGTGGTGACCAGTCACATAGATGAATCACCATCCCAGAATCAGTGAGCTTTGTTAAATAAGAAAATAATTTGCAAGCACGATTTGGAATGTACAGATTCACAGACCAAAACAGAGACATTCTCCCCTGCTGTAGACAATAGGATCAACGTGGTAGGTGACAGTGAAGAGGAGCATGTGAAAATATCAGACTACTTGCAAGCTTCTTAGAAAGAAACTTTCTTGCATAAAACCATGTTATGGAACTCTTTTGATTTCTGTAATCTTTTTCTCCATTTCAGGACCAATGGCCCTCAATTTGTTACAATGTCCTAAGACACAACTGCTGCTGATGTCTGGGAATATATATTAGATATTTTGACCCACACAGCACAGTGCTCTGACACTGCTGACAGCCATTATTAAGGAAGAAGTTTACACACACAAGCACCACGTTGGAATGTCCCCAAGATATGATGGTATCCCTAAGGGTTTAAAAACAAAATACAAAATAGCACACCTGCAAGTCTCATTAATGTCTTATGTGGATGATATTCTTGAAAGAAAATTAAATGCATAAAATTTTATTCTACCTACATTGCAGGATTTTTTTTGTTATTTTCTGTGTCCTTTATTTTCCAATTTGAAGAAAAATTTTTCTCTATTTTAATAAGGAATGATGCCAAAAATCCATAACTGTGCATCTTCCATGAAAATAACCTATTATCCAAACATTTTGACTTATTTTTTGATCCCCACAATCTGAATATCTTGGTCCTCTCAACTATAATATATAACTAAATATATATATATTATTAAGAAATAATCAATCTGTTTGAGCTAAACTTGCATGCCCAGGTGTAAGAAATTTACTGTGTTTTTGGATATTGGAACCAGCCCAATTCAGGGTTTCTCAACCTTTAGCATTCATCAGATTAGCCTGGAAGAATTGTTAAAGCACAGATTTCAGGCCTAAAGACTCAATTTTGATTGACTCTTGGGAGTGACCCAAGAATTTGCATATTTAACAAGGGCCAGATGCTGCAGCTGCTGCTGGAAATGGAACCATACTTTGAGAACTACTGGCCTCAGTAATTTTTCTAATTCCTTATTATCTGCAGCATTTCCTACACCATTGGTTCATGCAGTATTTTGTCTTTTTCTCAATGGTTTATAGTATTTCTAATTAATGACTATTGCCCATTGTTCACCAGAAATTGTTGAATCCAAATGTGTTTCAGAAGTAAAATTCTTTCTTTGTTTTCTTCAGAAACGTAATTCTGTGAGGATCCTGCATGTTACAGAGCACAGTAGCAGGGATTAGCAAGCAGCACGTAGTAATCCCATCTGTGTAACATAAGGTAATCATGGCACTGATTAATGAACTTACTTATGCAGCAAACATGTAAGTGACCACTCTGTCACAGACATTGTGTTACCTGGTAGGAATACAGCAGTGAAAACAGGAGACCTTTGTTTTCTGTCTTACTCTTTATACTGTTAAAAAGGAATGGATTTATCTAGGGCTGATATAAAGGTCTTTACTGTTCCTAAGTGTCAGAAGAGATATCCCTGTAAAAAAAGAGGTTTCTGATCCTGAGAACTGATCAGAAGGTTTTTTCCTAGGTCAAGATGAGGGAAAAGAATATTTCATTCTGACATGTACATGTAGGTAACTGGGTCTGCTTATGATCTGAAAACCCTGTTCCTGTAACAGAACATTTAGATAGAATCGCACACCCATAGATTCTTGTAATTTCAGCAAACTCAAAAGCCGGGAAACTACTACAGCACAGGTTCTTGCTAATGGAGAACCAAGGAAATTTTAAATTAAATTAAATTAAATGAAACAAGCTTGCATTTCAAACTTTATTCATTTTTAATAACAAAGCAACTTTACATTAAAGTAGAACAAACTTCAAGGGCAATAAAATCTGTGATTTGCTTCAGTTCAGAAGGGCTACCTCAGATATGGAGTTCTTTGGCATAAATTCAGGCTCTTGTCCTGTCCCTCATCATGTACGGCCAGTATATAGGAAAGGCCTGACGGGGAAATTGAAGGAGTAATTGGGGTAGGTCCAGATGAGGGAATCGTGGGTGACATTCAGAAAAGCCACATTTTTGCCTTCACAATCAAGGAACACACCAACCCGGCTGTGAGGTGTCTGTACATACTGACAAAGCATCGGGGCGGTGGTGAAGAGACTGCAACGACTATGCTCCTTCACACAGAGAAGAAGGAATATGTCCTCAGATTCTACCAGCATGTCCTTCTTCCTTATCCAGGAATCCCTGCAGACTCCGAGAGCCCAGTCCCTATAGCCGTCCACTTCCAGCTCCCAGTAATGCTTCCCAGAGGTGAAGGCCTCGGTCCCCCAGGCAGCAACATAATTAGAGCTTTTAGGTTTAAAAGCTGTGTCTTGACGGTCATGCCCAAATCTCCACCTTCTCACACCATCAAACAGCATGATACTGTGATTGGTTGTTTCATTATTGAAGAAAATGTTCACTGTGGGAAAAAAAAAAGTTCTATTATTTTAAAATAATCAATTTAAAAATTCCTGTGAGGTGAGGCATCTACCATGAACCTCACTTAGAAAAACAGGTCAAGACGTCAAAGGCAGTTCTATTCTCCCTGGGCAATATCAGATTTAAGGGCTCCCCATGTATGTACGGAAGAAACGAATACTAAGCCACAGTGGAAAACATTCCTTAAAAAAATTTAGGATTATAATGGGGATGGATATGTTGTCAATGTCTGGCTGATTACATTTCATGGTACATAAAGTCCTGGAGACCTGGGCTTCCACAGCAAGTCCTTCGCAATGTAACTGAGCACAGCCCCTTTACAGAAAAATAAATCCTAGATCGAAATAAAGGGGGATGGCATTGCCAGAGATTTTATGACACTCCCATTAATCAAGCAAATTTACACTAAAGAAAATCTAAATGTATCTTCTTAGAAGGGTTTCCTACTCAGAATATTCTGTCCACTGTGCCTCATTTCATCTCAGGCCTAATCATCCTCTCTCTGAGGCTCATCCTCCAGGTTTAAGTCTACCCTGGACTAGAGCCTCATCCACCACCAAAATGCCTTGTTGTTGTTAAAAAAATTATTGTTTTCTGCATACAGTCGCTTTATGTTTGCTCACATTTTTCAGACTATATCAATTAAATTGCATATTATAACAAATTCATTGTCAAAATACTTGCTTACAGTCCTGAATCACATTTTTCCTGTCTCCATCTTTCATTTAGTTTCATTTCATTATGGAAAACTAGTGTTTTCCATAGTATCACAATACAAATAGGGCAGTAAATGTCCCTTCACAGGCTGCTCTCCTTTGCTAAATAAAAAGTTATAAAGAGGGAAAGACTGACCATGGAAAACCATCATGAAGGACACTGCATGGTCCCACAGATGGGCTGACACTCACCTCGGTAGCGGCTGAACCTGTCTATCAGTCCAGTGATGGGCCCTGTGCTGAGCTCTGGTCTCACAGGCTGGGGCATGCACAGCCGCACTGACTCGCTCCTGCAGGGGGAAGAGTCAGTTCATCTCTATGGTGCCAGAGGCTCCATCATAATATGTAAGAAAAGATGTATGCCTTGAAGTGAAAATGTCCTTCAGCCTCCACAATTGTGGAATAGGATAGAGATTTGGTAGTGAATCTTCCATGCCTCTCTTTTCTGCCTACTTGTACCCCTTGCTTCTCAGAGGTGCATGACTTTCTCACTGCCTGGGTAAAGCTTACCCATCAGCCTCAACATGTTTTTATTTCAAATTGGAAATCATAGGTGGCTGTCTTCTAGCAACTTGTGCCTTGATTCCTTTAACAAGTAAATCCCTGAGACATGGTGTGATAAGAAACAATGCTAAATTCTGATAAAGGGAGATATGGAATCTTATTCAATAAAATATAAGCATATTCATAGACACTCAATTTAATATAATATAATGAATTATGCCTTGGATTTGATAGAAGTGGCTAGGTATCTTCAAAGCCTACATTGTACCTTAGTTTGCAATGAAGGGTAAACTTACCTTGTCAGTATATCTCCAAAATCCTGTTTATAGAAAAAGAAAATTAGAGTTTGTCAGATGAGAGTGCTTTAGCCATCCAGTCTTTGGCTTTAAGAATGCACCAATTTCCACAACCCCACCCTTTTGTAAATTAAGTATGCTTCTCCACAATAAAAGATTATACCTGTGTCAACACCTTGAAGGTCTCAAAATCTTGATAAATTCTGAACCCCCAGAGTGACTTAAGAGAGAGAAGACCCTGGCTAGTAACCATGGCAACCAAGCATTACTGTCCTCAAAATGGTTTTCCCAGAGCTTGTCCCTGGGGGTCATGTGCCCAGTTATGGGTAATTCAAATCTAGGACTTCTAAAGAGGACTTAGATGTTAACTTTTTCCCAGATTCCTGTTTATTGTCCAACTGGAGATAAAAACAGAATGCTCATGTGTAAATTGTTCCTTCTGAGAGCTAAGGAGAATGTTAGCAGAGGATATTCTCTGGGGAATCCACACTCACAATTCTGTAAAGCTTTGTTGCTCATGGTTAGGAGATGATTTGTATTTCATATCTGTCTTTCCAGGTAGGAATTAACCTCTGCATGAATAAATATGTGTTTGGTAGCAAATAATTAGTGGAGGTCAATCATGGCACTTCAACTAATATAAATATATCCCACATGTGTCTTAGTTTTTACCTGGAGCATTTCCACATCTGATTTTTGGCACATTATCATCAGTTCTTCATACATTTCCCTTAGTTCTTTCTTCTTTTGAGTCATTTTGGTTCCATTTTTCTTGAGTTGCCATAAAATATTTTTGCTTTCCTGGGTCAGTTTGTCTAAATGTTGTTTTTCTTCTTCATGGAGATCTGGATGCAAATTCTCATACACAGCTTTGACAATCATTCTCCATAGACACACATAATCCTGCAAGGACATGGACTTCCTAAATCACATACCCAAGGTGACTTTAAAATCCTTCAATTAAAGCTCATCTATTTCTTTTTGAATCATAACTTCTACGAATCACCTACATACACCCAAAATTCGGATCCACCCATTTCTCAGAAACAGCATATTCATCCATTTCTTTCCTTCATTGGTTTGCACTACCTGAAGACTCAAACCCATCCTTTCCTCAAACCAATTTCATGCACTACTTTAGTTCTTAAAATGCCTAAAACAGAACTTTTCAAAATTAATTCATGTCCTCTCATATTTGAAAAACTATGGGCAAGTTTCATAAATAGAAAATTTACAAAATAGAGATAGCAAATTATTCTGTGCAATATTCTGACTTCTTTGTCCATAAATTAGTCTCTCATTTTCAACTTCCCTACTCCACAGCATGACAATCCAATCTTAGCAGAAATAAGGCTTATTACTCTCAGGATTAGAAACCATCAGGCAAGGGCTTCCTAAAATCCTTACCATAGGCCATAAAGATAATTTCTATCCTTATAGCCCTTTTTCTGTCCCCCTTGTGTCTATGAATGGGCTTACCTTCTTGTATCTAAGCCACAGGTTCTCATATTTCCCTGCTGTTTTGAGAGTATTTATTCCCATTCCATTATCTAACTTCTCTCAATATATATATGTACTCTTCCCCTTCAATCCTCACCTTTGGCCCCTTACCTAGGCTTTTCAAAATGTTTTATTTATTTATTTTTATTTTACTTGGACAGATATTCTTTAGCTAACACACTTTCACTTTTCATCCCTACAGGCACATTTCTCATTGCTGTTCCCACCTCCTTTTTCCCCCATGGGAACTTTGAACTAATTATCATGAATCAGCTGTAGCTCCCCATTTTAATCTCTTGAATTTTCTAAAATTCAGCTCATACAGAAACCTCTGCCTGAATTATCCAAGGATTTTTAATACCTACTAGTCTTTCAGAACTCAATTGATTTTGACACTAAGAAATTTGTCACCTCCCTAAGACTGATGACTGAACCTCCCTAAACCCCTGTCTGTGTCCACATGTTAGCGCTTCTAACACACAGTTCCGATGGCCCTGTTTCTTGTGGCTGATATATTAGGGTATAGAAACCCTCACCAAGAAGCATGTTATCCTACTTTGAGAAAATGGACACTTTTCCTATTCTTCACCTATTCACAGTATCTCATGGAACTGATGACTTAAGCTCAAGTCCTCTTGGTACATGTTTCAAGCCTCTCTGTCCAAACTGATTCTGAAGAAAACAGTCTCATACTCACCATCCACACATCAGCAATTCTGTTTTCTTCATTGAGATTTCTCTGATTTTCCTGGATCTCTTCCCACAGAGATCTCATCTGCTTTAGGAGCTTCTCCTGTAAAAGAACTATGAATTTAAGCACCAGAGAGACAAATATTACAGAATTCAGTCCTTGACAGCGAGAGTCAAGTGATGTTACATAAATGGACTATAGGAGAATATAAGGATGATGTTTACTGTTTACTCTCCATAATATCATTCTTCGAAACTTCAAACCATAGAACCACAAAATTTAACGTAGTTCTTTGTCTAAGTGACTATTCTATGAAGTATTCATATAATACGGCTGGTCCTCAGATAAAAATTTTGCCATAGATTTTTGGTGTATTGATGTTAGTCTCCTCCCCTCCCACATATTCTTCTTACTTCTTTGTCCAGTGTTGGTTATTATGTTCCCAATATTAAAAAAAAAACTTCTTTGCAATTGTAGTTTTGAGCACCAGTGACTCTTTGAAAATGAGGGGTTTACAGTTGCCTGAGCATTATACTGCATAATCGAAATCATATCATTCATTTAATCACTATCCCATTTGAATGCAAGGTCCATGAAGGTGGGTATATGTGTGTATTTAATCATAACTTTATACTGGTGCCTAGAAGAGTACCTGGGAAAGAGTGGATTATTCACCCATCATGATCCTCAATTTCCTTATGTCTTAGCAATTGTATTCCCACCTCTCAAAGTGCTCTCAGAGGCATCACTTACCCGGTAATCCTCAGCAGCCCGTTCTATGGAAGAGTGATTGTGAGTCTCATGCTCATGAGATTTAGAGCAGAGCAAACACAACAAGCTTTCATTCTCTTCACAGAAGATCTTCCTAGTCTCCTTGTGTGTCCTACACAGATGTTCTTCAGAGCTCACAAATTGGTGGAGATGTTCTTGTCTAATATAAGACACCAGGTTCTTCAGAATAATACTAGTCTTGAGGTCTGTGTTTTGTGAGGTTTCCCTGCATGTGGGGCATTTGGCAGGAGTTTCTGCTTCCTCCCAGGAAAGATAGAGACAGGGCCTGCAGAAGCTGTGCCCACAGTGTATGGTGACTGGGTCTGTAAAGTAGGTCAGGCAGATGAGGCAGGTGAGTTCTTTCTGGAAGGCTCGAAAGATGTGCGAGTCCATTTTGCTGAGGTAAGAAAATCAGAAGTTTGCTATACTGCTTTGTCCAGGCAAAGGCTGAAGCAAAATTTTTAGTCAGGTTGTGACTCAATGATACATTTGTGTCTAGAGAAAGATAGGATTTATCTTGCATATGACCCCAATGGTAAAATGAGACATGGAGTGTCGTAGAAAATATCATTGGTTATATATTCTACAAGCTTCTAATCACCTAACCTCTTTTCTACTATTTAAAAGCACTCCAGTTTGGTTGAGGTGTCACATTAAAAGAAATTGTGGGATTGAGTAGTATGACCCAATACATGGTTCTAGGGGTTGGTCTTATTTGGTCTGAAACCAATTATTAAGCTACTGGCCTAAGATTGGTTTATCAAAGAGCATTGGACTAAATCCTTTTATCTTCAATAATTAAATAGTCTTAATTATATCTTTGCTTTCCTTTGTTTCCTTAAGCAGAATCCATGAACCAAAAGCAATTTTTTGAATATATAATAATAAATATGGACTAAATTACACTTTGTAAATTGGATGAGTTTCAACAGGCATCTCTTGTATAAATATATTAAGCAGTTGAATTTTCCTTCCTACCTTTGAATGTATACCTCTGTATCAAGCAAAGAAGAAATTGATAAGGCAATCGCTATACCTCCCATGTACTGTCAAACAATTATCAAGCATCCCTTCACATTGCGAAAGACATAATAATCATTCAGTAATAACAATCAGCACTGGAAAACAAATCAATCTTTTTAAAACTAATTTTCTTTAAAACTGTTGGGTCCTCATTTCCACAGAAATGAATAAAGATGGCACTCCCACTTCTGATATTTCTGCACTGTCACCATTAACACTTCTCTGAAGACCAAATCATTCCAAGCTTCTAGAAAATTTAAGCCAGAAAATTGATATTTCTGAATAGATGATATGTACCACCCTAAACAATATTTTCCTCAAGTCATCAATGCACTATTTATATATTGTAGAATATTCTCTCTCCTACATATACATTTATGGACTATTTGTAGAGCAGAATGTAAAACATTTAGACATGGAGAATAAACTATTGCTAACCCATTTCCGGGTCTACACCTGGTAAAATATGACAAGATATTTGGCAACGACTTCCTGTGTCTTACAATGCACAAGAACAAACAAGGAATACACAAAATAATAGAACAAGAGTTAACCATCATGTGAATTCCAAAAATACATAGTAAGAATAGATTACAAAACAGTTTAAACCAAAAATAGTTGAAGGCAGGGAGTCATTTTCACTAATTAGGCAAACAATATCACTTCATGGACACAACCTCCATTTCTTGTTATATAAAGTTAAACTATGGTATATTTATATATATTTACTTGTTTGAGTTTGGAGAAGCAGCAGGAACTCCTCCCCTGCAAACTATGTACTCACCTAAGGAATATGTCAATGGTTTCACCAATTCTTGCTGTAAAAGTAATACTATGGGAGTCAGTTGAGAGGTCAAGTCCTCACAGGGTGGTAGGAGCAGCTTTCAGAGGTCTCTACAGACTGGGGAATTCCAAAGTCACTCTGTCTGTTCTGGAGAAGAATGAGTCTGGCTACTTGGAGGCCCTTTTATTGAAACTGAAGACCACACCCACTTCTCTCACATGATTAGATTTTAAGAGTCTTAAGAAATGTTAATATAGATGATTAGATTTCTTCAAAACAGAGGAAAAGCTTTGCTAATCAACCTAAACAAACCTCTTCAACCATCATCTCATTGAGTCACTGATCCGCAACTAATCAAACCCTAAATTCTGAATTTTTCCTAGCTGTTGTTGATTGAGGACACTTATTTTTAACATATAAAAAGGTAGAAAAGATGACATCAACATTAATGATTTGAGCACGTCATGAAAAATTCGGAAAGATTTGTCTTATTTTTATTTTATCTTTTGTTGTGTAGGATGGGCTATATTTTATATATTGATTCATTTTAATGTAGGAATTCAATATGAGATCACTTTGGCCTCATCTCTAGAACAGAGATTTCTTCTTCCCTCCCACTCCAAATTAAGCCTCCTGTCCTTCGTTTTATCAAATTGTGTAGGATAAAAATTTGTGGAATAATATTCAATAATACAGATGATAAAGAATATCCTTGATGTCCTATTGAACTTAAGGAGAATTCATCTATCTCTCTTTACCATTATTCTTCTTTAAGCATAAAATATGTATTTTATTAAAATATTGAAGTAGCTATCAATTTTTTCTTTGTTAAGGATTTTATCAAATTAATTTCACTGTCTGTGGAGATAATTGTATCTTTTAAGATAGTAAATTATCTTGATAAATTTTCCATTATTAAAAATCATCCTTCCTATCTTGGAAATATCTATATTGATCACGCTTGTTGTTTACTTAATCTGTTGTCTTAATGGCTGAAAAATTTATGATTTCTACAAATATATAAACTAAACCGATCAGTGACTTTTTATTCATACTGTCTTTAACAATGAATAAAACCATTTTTGCCAATGTCCTCCTGGGGTGGTTCTGATTGTGGCTGATGCTTGGTTACAAATTGGTTTTTAACCAAAGAATTGCGATTATTTTTTAAAAAGCCAAACAGCTTTTTGACAGGAATTAGAATAAATTCTGGGGCCTGGGCTCCTGTTTTAGCCCCTCCACCCCCTTCTCCCTCCAGGGGAAGTGACAGGGAAAGGAGGATCTCAGCAAGCCTCCAGCCTGCTTCCAAATGAAGCCTTGGGAGGAGGATGAAGGTGGAGGGAGGAAGACCCACCCTTCCCACCCCAGCTAGTGTTATCCACCCTGTATCCTATCCTGTGTCTGAGGGTGTGTGTGTGGGTTCTGAACTAATTTCCATGGCCGGTGGCTTTTCCTTCCATGCCACCACTCCCCACCACATGCCCAGGGACCACCCGCCTGGTATTACTGCATGCTGGGGTCATTGGGGGAGGGGAGGCTTACGCTGTCCTGTGGTCTTGACATTTTTATTTTTGCATATGTAATCCATCCTGTACAGGTAGGTGACTATGTAAATGCTGTGTATTCCCCCTGCCCCCATGGCTGCTGGTGTAAATAAACTGCATCTCCCGTTGGTAAAAAAAAGAAAAAAAAATCATTTTTGAAGCTTTTTTGTTTGCATAATGTTCAGAAATGAAATTTCTTGGATAGTTTTAGTTTGTTCTCCATTAATTTTTCAGTTATGCTTTCTCCTTTCTTCTTGATAAGCCTGTTTTCTTTATTGTTTTTCTTTTGCTTTTTAGGTTAATGGATTTATTTTTTCCTACCACTTTATGTAGTCTCTGTTAATTTCCATTTTTGTACTTATATCTTTTCTTTCCTTTACATTTCATTCATGATTACTCACTTCATTTATATGTCATTTACTTCCTGACAGTTTCTTCATAATTCAGTCTTGGTTTCTCTTTCCCTGTAAGTTTACATAATATGTTCATCTAGCCCCAGCATATAGTGCTCATTCTGAAATAATCTGAAATAAATTAATGTTATCATTATTCAAACTTCAAAAGAATGTCATTTCCTTAGCCTGAGAATTCAGAAATCAATTTATTCCTTGCTTCTTGTTTACATTATCCTTTAGAATTCTCTTTCCTGATATTTTAACCACACATTGGAATAAATTTTTCATGGTTGTATTCTATTTGCTTATATTAGCTCATTCACTCATTTATACATTCATTCATCACATTTCTATTTCATGCCATGTTCTAAGCACTGTGCTAAGTAGTGGGAATATTAGCAATTAAGACAAATAAAGCACTTACCAACCAATACACTCAAGGCACAAAAGTGGATGGTCCTCTGGGTTAGTCAGCTCTGTTCTTCCTTTTCAAGGAGAGTAAACTATTTCAAACTGGCAGCCATCGCCCTCTGAGGCCTGTGATTGGGGGACACTGTGCATGGGCAGGACCTGGAAACCGGAATTCATGGACACAAAATAAACTTTCCAATTCTTAGGTAAGTCCCTCTTTCCTGCGCCCCTTTCACATTCCACTTTCACAGCTCACGCCTTTTCGGAGACACTTTAGCATCCGCTGCTCAGTAACATTAGTGGAGAAGAAAGTGGTGAACAAATCCCAGAAGGTCAAATTGATCTTCAGTGTGTCCGAATTCATCTTGATTAGAAGGAAACAACTGAGACCAAGGAGCCCCAGCTTTTAGTAGTTTATTTAGAGCTAAAATGGAAATGTGCCTCTGAAAAACATGTTAATACCTAGAATCATTCATCCTCTCCATCAGCATGAGACCAGCTTTCCCCAGTATAAACTCACTTTCCCAATATGTTTCCCAAGTTCTACAGGAAAAAGAAATACAAGTGTAATGCTGTATGTAAGCGTTAACTACCCCTTTGCTTCCCTTCTGGTAGTCTTGTATTTTAAAACTAATATATATTTTCTCTTCTCTCAAGGGAATAATCAGAATAGAAACTCAACTAAGGTGAGCAGGACATTGTCATGTCATGAGAGTTAAGGAGGAAGGGGCTCATGAAGAGGCTGTGGTGAGGCAAGACGGTTTGGGTTCCCAGAGGCATCGCATAGTCTTGTTCCCAAAGAGAGGTCTGCTTACTTAGAAAACAATTAAAACAAAATCGAATAACAAAATAAGTACAGAGTTTATTGAAATTGATTACCAAATTCTCCCCTCTTACCTTTATAACAGGCAAAGCCTCATGTCTTCAGGAAATTGCTTCATGTGGCTCAACAGAGATGATGATGAATTAGGAAGCATAATTTTAGAATTAAATCCAGAGATGTAACCTTCCCTTAGCACAGAGTTTTTGGTTTTGGGTAATCTGTCTGTGTGGCTAGTATACCTGATCACACTGGAAATATTTTTGTCTTATGTTTTTTACAAAAAGTGAAATATTTCCCAAATACCACAGGAATATGAAAAAAGAAATGACCAGACGAAGAAAATAAGGGGAATCAAAGTGAGCGTGAATCTTCCCCCAAACTAATGGCATATGCAGATAGCATTTCAGAGTCATGGCAACACTGTCTAGAAAAGGATTCATATCTCTAAGGTTGAACCTCCGCCTCACCTGGAGCAGCCCCGTGACGGACATCTGGCAGGCCTCAGTCAGCTTACTGCACATTTCCCACAGACTTTATTCTGTTGAATCATTTGCACTTCACTGCCCTTGAGTTGTTTGAAAATTTCTTCTTCTTCTCTCTACAGTCTCTCTAGATACAGTTGCTCCTCCCCATAGAGAAACAGGTGCATCATATAGTATTGAGTCTTGATCACCACCTCCCTTAAAAACCACATAATCCAGCAAGGATATTGGAGTAGAAGGATCAACTACCCTCATTCTCAATAGGAAACTTCAGAATTTAAATATTCTTTCCTTGGTCCCATAAGGCAAGAGCTATACAAACTTTCAGTCCCACAACTGGGTCTTAAATATTTGCTAGTCCTTTCTTTCCATCCTTTCCCTGTGCTCAAATCTACCCCCTGTTTAAACCAAGCCCCCTAAGTGGCTCCAGACTGTCTCACGGTGAGGCTTCCTCAAGAATTTACTCCATCAATTATTCCCTCCTTCACCCAAACCTTCTTCCATTTCTCATGTTCTTCTACCTCATTCATATAAATATTTAAATATATTTACATATACACCATAATATACAGATTAAAAACAAACAAAAGTTTACTCTATTGTTTCTGTAGCTACTACTCTATTTATTGTTTCCTTCACAGCCAAACTTAGGCAATGGTGACGTTATACTGAGTACCTAAGAAGCTTTATTCAAATTTTCACTGTTGGTCTAAGAGAGCACACCAGGTCCTGGTTTCCCCTTATATAACTTTTTAGTGTGTGCACTATTATTGTAATGAACTGTGTACTTGGATTACAGATAAAACATCTGAAACTGCTACTATTCCCTGGAAAGTCATCATATTCTTTAACTGGTAACTTTTTTAGCTAAAAAGTCTACATAGCAGTATGCCAACATCCAAAAAAAAATAAAATAGTTTCATTTTCATGACAAGTCCCCAGATTTTAGTAGCTTCTTAATTTAGATTTCTTTGTGCTTCCTGAGGTATTTTCCATAAAGTTCCCATTTCCTTTAAAAGTTGCTTCCACAAAAGAGCCATGGGGTTTAGTGAAAGTGAAGATATTGTTATCAATCACATCCACATACCTATGTGAAAAGGCAGTGATCGAGTGAAGTTATAATCTTGAGTTAAATGTGTTGGTCACATGTTTCCGTATTAAACCTAAATTGATTCTCATATTTGGAGAATCACATCAAAGGTGACAAAAACATATAATAGAAACCTTGAAGGGACCCTAGGGATAGTATCCATTTCCTCAGAAATTTGCTCTTAGATTTGCTGTAATTTGGTGTAACCTAAAATGAAACCCAGCTTGTCTCAAAAGTCAGTGTTCCTGGTGCCACCTGTTCCACAATGAACCAATTCCAAATATTTGGCTAACAGGTCTAAGTAAACTCCCCTCAAGAAGGTTCAACCCAGCTAGGACTAGAGTGTCAAAATTGGTCAAGAACAAATGAAAGAATATACTATTGTCTTGGAATATATATTGAAATATGTCACCTCCACCAATGTTATTCTCCTCAATTTCATTATTATAATTCTAATCCTTCATTTTGATTTATGATCTTAAAGATTCTATTTTGCCTTATAGGCATCATGTACCTGCTTCCTCAGCAGCCCATTCCTCTGGTCTGTATCAGTGCCCAATGTGCTCTGAGGACTCATCACAGAGCTCACAGAGCAGGAAGGCTCCTTTGGTCCTTGTGGGTCCCACAGATCTGAGGCTCACAGCTCTGCTTGTGCAAGGTCTGACTTTCCCGGCAAAGCATTATCTTAGCACAGAGATGGTCTGGCAACAAATGCTTTTCCTCTACTTCACTCTCTAAATTCAGATGCCAGAAGGTCCCTACCCATTCTGTCTGCTATATTTGGGCCAGTTTCTCCATCTCACACATGGGATTGCCAATTTTTTTTTTTTCCAGTTTGAGGATTTGGATTTTCCGTAACAGAGTGTAATGAAATGATGAGGGTGGAGAGAAGGTCTCACCTTCAGTCTTGACATCTGAGAACCTCACCCTGGGTGCGTATCATCACGCCTCTTCACTCCACTGTGGTCCATGTTCTGTACAAGGGTAAGTATTGTACATACATAAACCCCAAGGAATAGTGCAGAAAGCAGGGTTACCAGCTACAGAGCTGTCACCTCCTCTAGACTCAAAGGACAAATGGAGGGAGAGGTTACTGAAACTTAGAGTGATACAAAGTAGCCTCACAATGAGTCATGACCTTCTTTTAAGGAAACTTCCAGACCAGAGCTACGTTGCCGGGAATGTCATAGGAAAATAAATTCACTAACCTTACACTTCTTCATGCCACCATTCTCTCTCCAGGGCTCTCCAATCATCTAACACAGCTGTAAGCCAGAGAGGAATGGAGATCTGATGATGTCGTCTGTATAGGGGAGTCTGCACAGTGAAAAAGAGGGGACAGTAGACCTGGAATGATGAATATAAGCTTTCATCACTGCCGACTCGTCCTGCCTTGCAATTACATGACACCATGTGCCAAAATTCTCTTCAAATCAAAATGAGGAGTGAGGTGAGCCTCTTCCATGGTGCTCATCTAAGAAGACAGTGTCTAAAATGTTAAATATCCACAATTTCTACATGAAAATTCCTCCTGAATTTTACATTAAGGAGACGAGCTTATGCATTCCAGAATTGTTTCAAGCAGAAAAAGACAATTCAGATTTTAAATAATCACCACTGGTTGACAGCTAAAAACCTACCATTTAATTCCAACTGGGTGCTAGTGATTAAAGTAAAAACATCTATTGACCTAGTCCCAATGCCTTAATTTAGTATAAAATGTCATTGCACTTCCCAAATAATGCAGATCACTAGCTCCTGGAACAGTGACTCCTACTCCTTTCTCTTTCCAGTTGCTGTAAATCAAAGAAACCTACTTTACCCTCTTCCCCATCCTTAACGCATATACATGTATTCCTTTTATTACCAAAGGAATTCCTATATGAAAATCTAGGTTCAATGTTATTTCAAAAGACAATTGTGCCATCAATTACATCTAATCCCAAATTATAATCCTGCTATTTCTAAGTATGTGGTATGTTATTTCTTGCTATGTTCCTGATGTCCTTCAAACTATCTGTCTCATTTAGAAGGCTAATACGTTCCTTGTGCTTAGGATAAAGATGGAGGAACCAGCAACCACGAAAGCAGAAAGAAGCAACCAAGAGATATTTTAGGGTTTGTGGACCCTACCAGGAAGAGGTGGGGAGGGCGGAACAGAAGCCACTTCGCCCGCGGTTTTTGGCATCACCTCCCCACGCCGCCCGATGGGGCTCCTGCTGGGAGCGGAGCCAGGAGATCGATCCAGCGGCAGAAAGCTGCCGCCGCCCAGGACACGCCCTGCCAGGTGGGCGGGGCGCAACGGGAAGGGAAGCCCCAGGGTCCTGGAGCCGCTCCGCCCACCCAGCGTGTTGATGGGGCTAGAAACTGAGAAGCCACAGGCCCAGCTGTTCGCGCCTGGAAGTTCTTGGACTTGGGCATGGACCGGGATCTTTACTGGCCCAACTGACGTCATAAATTGGGTTTCGAGAATGTGATCGCCGAGCCCGTGTCTACGCACTCCTTAGACAAATATGGATCTGCAGCCATGCCCTCTCTGAAATCAGCAACTGTGTGATCTACACGTTCTCCACGGTGTTCCTGGCGATTTCCCAGGATTTCGTTGGGGGAAATTCTCTTTGCCACCCTCAGCTGTCTGCACATGTGATTCTAATGTCTTTTGTAAAGACCTGCTTAATGGTCCTGCCTGCAGTGCAGAGAATATGGAAAAATGTAACAGATGGTGCCATTGTCCCATTGTGTCCAAGCCCAGGACCATTTTCTCTTCTGTCAGCCTGCAAGTGAGCCATGGCTGATCACTTCAACACCAGCACCTGAATTAGCATTCCTTTGAATATCCTCATAGGTGACATAAATTCATTGAATGAAGAATAATTTATTTTCAAAATTGCCAGAACTGTGAATGTAAAGGATGATGGAACTGGAATACTACTGGGGACCAGAGCTAATGAGTGATTACATTATGAAACTCACATCCTCTTCAAGGTAGATACAAAAGAGAAATTTCAAAACTGCCTCAGGCCATTGCAGCATCTTTGGAAAAGACTCATGATTATTCCTTGGAGAACTACCACTGATTTGGCTATATAGATTCTACTGTGTTAGTTAAAAAGTGAGTCTCATGACTTTATAATTACACCTTGTATTTGACATGTGTCTAAGAATGTTTGGATATGTTGATGAGCCAAAATTATTTTATTAAATAATTAAAATATCTATTTTAATAAATCATGTGTTATCTTTTGAAACAGTACAAATATACTCACACAGTGATTTAAAAACTTTCAATTTTTAACAAGAACACATATGATTTCCCTATTTCTGAGCAGTATTGATTGCTTTCAAAATGAATTTTTATTCATATTTGCTGTTAACTATTTTATTTATCAGATTCAAATTCTGCAGGAAGCATGTCCAGGTTGGTCCTTTCACTGGGGCAGTTGGGCAGGCAAGGGAGATTTCTTCCGTATCCATAATAACTTTTCTAATTCCCCCCTAAAAACAACAGAGAGAGAGAGAGAGAGATTTTAATAGTTGTACAAAATCACAAACTAAAATATTAAATTTTTCATTTGGTTTCATAGCCCAATATTTACATTCCACAGTATCTCCTGCTATCCATTGGCAATTCGTACCCTACTAATGACTTGATCTTACTTCTACCTGAAGTAGAATTAAGGGTCTGCAGTACAGTCCTTTTCTTTTACATAAATGAATTTGGATAATCCATATATAAACATGATAATCTACATAGTGCTATAACTATAAATATTTATGCACTGATTGCAATATTATGGTGATGGGGAAAATTTTAAATATTCCTAAACATGTTTATAGAACAGGAATATAATAGTAACATAGCAATTATTTCCTGACACTGCTAATTCCGAGTGCGTGGATCATCTATTTCTTTTGTATTTTCAAGCAAGGACACAGCTGGAACAGAATTTCAAATGATTAAACAGAGCACATAAGGGCATTCCTTGATTTTTCAATTATATAATATTCATATGTAAGAGGTAAAACTATCAGTTTTATTAAACAGTATTAAGTAAAAAGTGCAAAACACAAAGGTTTCTTCTTCCTCTACTGGAGTATTGAAAAATGTGTCGTGATCTAATAATTGGCATCGTGAAAGTCATTTACAAACAAGCTAAGTTCTTATGATAAATATGCATGGTAAATCAGTATACTTCAGATCCCAGTATAAAGATAAAACCTGAACTGAAACTACTGAGTGGTTTGTACAACAATTAAAGAAACTATTTTAAATGAAAATTCAACTTTAAAACATGTATATGAACTCATATAAAAGCTAGAAACACTATGTTAAAAAATAAGTAGGTAGTAGTTTAGCTTAGTTTTCCCAACTGTAAAATGTCAGCAAGATAATAGTGTTTTTACGTGTGAATCCATATAAGGCATTGATACTTCATGTATGTATTACAGAAAATAGATAATTCTGTTTTTCTGAATCATAAAATAGTATTTTTAGAGCTCTGAGAATTCATGATTTCTGATGACTCAGGAATAGAGATTTTACCTGGACTATAGGGTGTGGGTCCAGTTCAACTGGCATCTTGTAGGTTCTAAAATTCTGAGATTAGGGTAAGGGTGAATGGAATTCTCTTATTATGGTTTGGAAGTCATAATAATTAGTAAACATATGTCCAAATATTTGTCATACTGGCCAGGACAGAGATAATCTTAAAAGTCTATAATGCAGCTATTTTTATTTGAGTGTATAAGTAGACCTAAGCTACATAAAAAGAATGCTAAAAGGAAAATATCGTTGCATCTCTTGCCTTTCTCCCATTTTCACTAAATATTTCATATCATAGATTTACCTCTTCTGCGCCTGCGGCGTTAGAGGAGACGGCAACAGACCAGGGTCCCTCAAGAGAAGAAAACTCACGCTAGGACCCCCCCACCCCACTCCCTCCCGTGCTCCCGCACTAGGGATCCCTCAATTAATCTCCTGAACGTGCCCAGTAAATGAGCAGGTCTGGGTCTTCGCCAAGAAGCAGGATCTAGAATTCTCTAGAATTGCACAGCATTTAAAATGTATATTTCATTTAATGCGTTTAGCATTTTCCGTACTCCAAAAGCACAAGTGTTTACTGACAGTATAAGATTCAATTACAGGCCAGTTTAATTGACTTCAAAGTTCTAGTTTAAACTACAGTAGAATAATATGGATGGGAATAAAAATACAATAGAAAAGGGTTGGCTGTAAGTACATTTACGTGAATAACGCCAGTGGTCGATAAAAGAGATGTCTTGTAGTCAATGTTATTTTTTCTTTTCCTAAAACGGCACATGGCAGAACCGTCTATACTTTGTGGCACACTCGTGTTCAGGGCAGGGCCTGAACCTGGGAAATGATCAGATGTGTAGGAGTCAGCATAAGCTAGGTGACAATGTACTTAAAAAAGTATTTACTAAGATTTTACTTCTTGCTCAAAGCACATGTTCATTTCCTGTTGTTTTGGCTCTTTTCTATATTGTCTGTATTTTAGGGTCAGTTTCCCTCTGTAATAATATTGATTATGAAGTAGAGAGAAATTGAAAAAAATATAGCAAACCACATGATGATGACTGTTACTTCTTCTTCCTAGACGGTCTTCATGTCAGTCCTGTTCGCATTTCATTGGCCAAAACATTCCACATGACCCCTAACTTCAAAGGAAGTGCCAATGAAGTTTGGGGTCTCTCTCAGCTGCGAGGGCACATGGCCACCTCTACTAAGTTTCTCTCTTCATTTCATAAGGCTTCCCTGGGGGCGTTTTTCATCTGCATCCAAACATCTCCCGCTGTGTGGGCTCTGTCAGCACTCCTATTGCTGTCTTAACAATATGAAATCTTCAACTCATGAACATGGGGTAGGAGGTCTTTCTATTATTTATATCTTCTTTAATTTCTTTCAGCCACATTTCATAATTTTCAGGGTACAAATCTTTCACTTTCTTGGTTAAATTTAGTTCTAGGTATTTTACTCTTTTGGATGCTTTTGTAAATGGAATTATTACATTAATTTTTTCTTTGTTCATTGCTGGTATGTAGAATAATTTCATTAATTGAATTTTATTTATTTTACTATATTATCTTTCTAAATGTGTGCATCACAAGAAGCGTTTCTTAATTCATTGGAATTAAGAAAAGGGGAAATATGGATGCTGGATGAAATAGAGAAAGGAAGGAAACTTCCTACCTTTTTTTTGTGTGTGTGACTCTCTTGTGAGCTAGGCATATTATAAGCACTGCATTCTAATTTATATCATATTTGATTATGACTTTATTCTCAGTTCCCAAAATGGTTAAAGAGATTTTTTTCAAACAATAACATTTTGTAATTTCCAATTTATGATTTTCTTCTGTATTTGTCCAAACCCAATATTGATCCCTTTTTTTTTTTTTTTTTTTACCAAATAATGCTGGCTCCTACTAATTCCATATACTGAGTAGTCTTCCTTACTAGGCACTGAGAACACGAGGGCAGGAATCGTAGCTTTCATCTCTGTATCTCATCCAACTAGGACAGGGCTTAGAAAATAGTAGGTACTATTTCTATTCTATGATATTTCACAACATATATTTTCAAATTCATTCTAAGAATTCTATAGAATGAATTTGAAAATATATGATGTGAAACCATAAGCAAGGCTGAATCTGTTTACCTCACCTTTTAGAATGTGATGCAGACCTTACTATAATGTGGTAGCAAAAATCTTTTATGGTACCTACTAATTTTGAGGTAGAGTCATCTTTAAAACTAATTTTGCAAATTTACTGTTGAATAGGGCAGTGAGTAGCAAAATCTGTATCTGGGTTTTCCACATACATTCAACATGTCAGCCATCTAGAAGGTATATAAAAGTAGATAATTTCTTGCAAGTCATAGAGAATAAAAGCATATATTTAACTAAAATATATTATATATATGTAAATATGGTACACATTGCTGACATTGCCTATAAACCTCTAGATATCTTAGTCATTATTTGTATCGCCAATGCAATGTATCGCCAGTGAAAAACTCAAAATGGCTTTAATAAATAGTCATTTCAATAAAGAACATAAAACTATGTCTAGGAGAATGATATGTGGTTATATATAAAATTTTCAAAGAACTTTGTCTTAAATTTACAACACTTTCCTTTTCTTCTCTTAAATGCCAAAATGTTTGTAAATCATCAACTGTTGCACTATATGTTCTTAACTCAGCTATCTCCTGTGTTTATTCTATGTTTACAACAGGCCAAACCTAGAAAAATATATATATAATTATCTAAGATCATTTATTAAAATCCTCTGAAAGCTTGGCACGACCTACTCCGGGGACTCACATTTACAGTTGTGTGATGAGAGGGTAGATCACCTTTACCGTGTTTGTGGGATTAGGAGGACCTATTAGTGTAGCGTGGAAAGCATATGGGCAATTGAGTATTTGGTGAGATCAATGCCAAAAACACATGCTTACGGAGGAGTGAGTTTTGGAATTACAATGAATTATGATCTATTCTGGAGTTCTAGATTGGTGTTTCAGAGGAAAATGGTGATGGATGTTAATGACATAATTTGTGATCTCAGTTTCTCTAGCTAAATGTATTACTTTGAAACTGTGAGGTGCCCCAGAAAGGCCGTGTTCTTCTAATCCATTCCTGTGGGTGTAGACCTGTTACAGGTGGGACATTTTGATTCCTTCAATTGAGATGTGTCCCACCTCATTCAAGGTGAGTCTTAATCCTCTTACTTGAATCTTTTTAAAGGATAAAAGAGATTAAATTAAGGGAACCATATAAAGAAAAGTCCAGAGAAGTTAAGAAATGACCTGCAGAAAAGAGAGAAACCCACTCAAGCCAGTAGGTGAAAGCAACATACCCTGGGAGAGAAGGGCCAGCAGATGCGAGCCCTGTATCTTTCTGTGTGACAGACGTGTCCCAGATTCTGGCAGCCTGTCTTCACAGTCCAGAAATCATCCTGTTGATGTCCTGAGTTGGACATTTTCATGGTCTTAGAACTGAATTTGTAGCTAATAAATTCCCATTCTTAAAAGTCAGACAATTTCTCATACATTGCACTTTTTCAGCTTTAGCAACTCAAAATACTGTATATGCACTTAGCTGTGAATTTGTAACTGAACAGTGTAAGACTGGATGATTAAAACTTGGAGTATAATGAGTTCATGCTGGAAAGCTGTATAGACTAAGATGATAATATGCAGATCCTCACGAAAGAGAAAGCAGCAAAGGAGATTGAGAAGAACAACTCACAAAAATCAGGATTTTAAGATAGTTGAAGGAAAGGAATGTCTGAAGAATAGGAGTCATTCAATAAATTTATTAACTGTATGATCCAAATAACATCTCATTTCCCCTCTTCAATTTACTACCTGCTTGAAGAACCAGCTCAAGCATCACTGGTAAGAGGGCACACCTGCCATCCACTGGTTTTTCCTTGCATAGTACTAAGTTGATAGACCCTTTGCATATTTAACTTTTTTTTTTTCCTGAGTTTTCTGCAAAGAGAAATAGAGCAAGTGTTAATCCATTCCAGTCTGTGTATCTGGAACAGTTTATTGGAGAGTTTTTCCTTTCTGGATCTTCTCCTTCTCACTATATATTTTTTCAATTTTCTAGAGAAGAAAGGTAAGTCCTATGGCTTTAATCTAATATTTAGTAAATGTCAGCGTTTTTCCACAGATCTTATTATTCCAGAAAAGAACCTAAATTCAATAATTAAAAATGAAAATTAAGATTGAGTGGATTTGACAAATATGTTCATAAATCTTGCATAAATATGATTTTACTGATATTGGAAAGGCTGAGAAAATTTGTCTAAATTCAAAACATATAAACACAATATAACAAAGTGGGTTTATTTCTGTATCATGAGAAAGGTTCAATATTAGGTAATACTTTAATAAAGTTACCCGTACCTATGGAAAAATTAGATGGCAAAAGGGATATGATGAAAATGAAAATATACATCATGAACTAAAAACCCCTAAAATATAAGTAAATAGACATTTTATTAGTATATTAATGTTCATTTCAAGTGCATATGTCAGCATAATTTTAACAGTTGCAAATCCTGTAAACCTTAGCTTACATGAGCAAAACAAGAACATACTAACAATTCCTTAATATTGTCTGGATATACAACCCAATACATTTAGAAAGACAAAGGAATTAGTGGTTAAAAAAAAAATTGTAAATCATAGAATGATTTCCAAGTACTAGAATTGTTTATTCACAATAACACTTACTAATAATAAAACAATTCACCAAAATATCTAGGAATCCAAATGGACAGCTCCACAAAGAAGGGAGAGGTCACAGATTCATGAGGATCCCACTACTACTTCCGGCACACAGAAGATAAGGAGAGCAAACTTCTTCAGGAACAGTCAGTCTAATCCCATGTGTCCTCCACCATCCAGTCACCTCATTCTTTATTCCAAGAGCTTGAATTCATGGTGTGCCTCAGAGGAAATGACATTGAGGAATGTGGTGGGTTTCAGGATACTGAGTTGACTTAAAGTTATTCTCCCAAGAGGGCCTTTGCAGGGGCAAAGAAGAGTATCTTTTCCTCTTGACAAAGATGCCCCAGACATTCATGGAAAGTTCTCTCTCCAATTCTTTGGGGTAAGGACACAGTTCACTTGTAGTCTGAGTCAGAAGATTCTCCTGAGGAAGTTGAACCCTCAGACTCACTGTCTTCATCCCCACTGCTGGAATCTGAGGACTTAATGCCTTCATCATCTTCCTCATCCTCCTTAATTTCTTCCGACCCCCATGAGGAGTGGTACTCATCCAAAACAGTCTCTGATGAATGTGTCCCTGGAGCTTGCAGTCCCTGGCCCTCTCCATGTCTTCCTGGCAGGCTCTTCACTGATGAGGACTGCACAGCTGTCCGTCTAAACTTGGGGCTCAGGCCTCCCAGCACGTCCATGTTCTTCTGCTTAGCAGAGGTGGATTCTCTGTACGCAGCATATTCCTTGGGAGACAGACTCTTGAGCCAAAGATCCATGTCCACCTTGTACTGCTGTTGCAGCTTCTCAGCCAGTTTCTCATACTGTTTCTTCAGGCTCTGTGGGACGTGCTGCCAGTGTCTTCCAATCTCCACCATGCACTCTTTCTCTAACATATGGTGCAAGTCACTTCTCACCCACAAATCCTCATGGAACTTGTGGTATCCATTCATTGGAGGCGTCATGGGCTCTCCATAGAACTTCATCTTTTTGGCAAAGTCATTAGTTTCTGGAAGGGACCTCATTTCTTTCACATTTTCCTGAAAACTCTTTTGGGTTTGGGCTTGGTGCTTGTTGAGGATATCAAGTGTCTTGGAATTTTGGAATATATCAGGGTGTTCTTCCTTGAATTGAGTAAGTTTTTCCTTAAATTCCTGTTTCTCTCTCTGGAAATCTTCAACATATTTAAGCTTCATCTGCTCTGGGAGCTCCTTGTATTTCTTGGACAAGACCTTGGTCAGCTCCTGCTTTTTCAGCTCAGGGTGCATTAGGGAGAACTCAGAGCACTTCTCTTTGTAGAAGTGGAAATAAGTAGTCAAGGCTTCTTGGGAAAATGTGATTGTTTTTTCTTGTACTTTTTGCTTTTGCAGGGATTTTTCACAAGTTCTTGAGCTTCCAGGACTAATTCCCGTTAATGTGCGAAGCTTCCTCAAATTATGAGAAAGCTCTAACCATTTCACTTTGCATGTTTCTCCAGAAAATTCTTTAAAAGCTACTTTTTCCCAATCCAGATGAGAATGGGTTGTTTTAAACTTATACTTGTCATCTGATGGAAGGTTATTCCTCATGCGTTCCAGTAACATCAGAATGTCTTCTTTGGACCAGTGGATTTGGCTTTTAAGCAATGCCATTTCTAGGTTTGAGACACTTATATAGTCCTAGAAGTCCAGGAAATCAAAACCCTTCACTGAAGACTCAGCAGTATGGTTATTTCTGGAAATCCTGCCGAATGTGTGATATAAATCTCTGAGGAGAAAGAGAAGGAACGTTACTCTTCTATAACATGAATAAAAAACAAACAAACAAACAAACAAAAATCACCTCCCCCTTGGAATATGTCCGTTCTATAATTTACCTTTAATTATTTAAAAGGAAAATTTCCCATCTTCTAAGCTGAAAGTCATGTTTACCCTTCATTTACACTCTCAAATATCCCCTCTCCCCCCCTCAACTTGCCCCCATCCTATCCCCCACAATTTCATCAGGCCTGTCTTAAGTAGACAAGTGACTGGCTTGTCATACAAGGGGTTTACAATAAGAGAAAAGCCCCAGGAAAGGGGAGTAAAAAAATCAAATGCAAAGAGAAATGGCTAAAATGGAAAAGAATGGCCCAGATGGTCAAGACGGAAGGTGCAGTTGAAGAGCTGGAAATAGGAATGAGACACACCAAGGATGCCCTCACCCCAACAAAATACAGGAACAAAACCAAAAAGAAGCACATATCTCACTGTGAATTTGAACTTGAAGTAAATGACTGGTTTATAGATTTTCTGGACTCTGTGCATCTAGTTAGTTGTACACTTCTCTCTTTAGATAGCAAGAATTTAGTGAGAATTACAGAGCATTTCCAACATTTATGTGGAAACTGCTTCTTATCTGTAAACTTCAGTGAAAATTTTACCTCCTTCAGAAAGCCCTACTTAGAACGCCACGTGCAGGAACTTAAATTAATGGCAGGTCTGATTCCTACTATTTCCCCATCTCCATTTATCTCATTAACAGTCTTGTCTTTTCAAATTGAATATCTCTGGTACACATTTCCTCTGGTCATGCCCTAAATTCTCATAACTCCTTCAGTATTATTTTTAGGATAATCTTCCATTTTAAGATGAAGCTCCACAAAAAACAACTTTCAAAAAATTAAATAAAACATTAAGTAAAGCCACATTTATATAATTGGAGGGTGAATAAAAGAAGTGTGACATGGGGCCCCCAAGGGTGAAAAGTTATGGAAGAAAGAAAGTGAACATTAATATCAGGCTTAAAAGTCAAAAAGAAGGTGAACTTCTGAGTTCAGCTTTGAATACTTGGGAACATCATTTTTGAGAACAATGTGATATTCTCAGAAGAGAATAAAAGATACACCCTTAAAGAATCAATTTAAAATTTTTTCTGCATCAGTGAAGAATTAATAGTTGTAATAATGCAAGATGAGATTGTTAAAGCAGAATTAAAGACCATAATTGAAGTAGAAGTCTGAAAAAATATTGTCCAGATATTATACTTCCATGATGTAGAAAAGACACTTGGGGAAGCTTTTCTATAATGAGGATTAAAAACTGCAATGGAACAAAAACTTTGAAATACATGAAGTGTTGAGAAAAGATATTAAACTCAAAAGCTATTGAGTTTTAATTTCAACAATCAGAAAAAGTACTATTTTATCAATGTCCTTAGGAAACTAAGAATGCAGACAAACTAAAAGAACCGAAAAAGTAATTAGATAAAATAACACAAGAGGAAGTAGTAAAAACATACAAGAAACAAATAAATCCATACATTGTGTTTATGTGTTTACAACTCACTGCCATGACTCAAGAAAAAATAAGTTGTTTGTATTAAACTTCCAACTATTTTGTAAGTTATGATTGTGTAAAATAAAAAATCAGACATATTCTAAGAATATTCTAACATTAGAAATGAGATGTATCGTATTTGGAAGTTGAATTTAGAAAGGATGATTTGGTTTCTTTTCAATTATTCTTTAAATATATGATGATGTGTGTAGAGCAGTGGAAACAAAAATACAGTTGTGGTGTGTGGCATTTTATAAGCCAGGCATTTTTCCAAATTGTAGTGGGTGGAATAGTGTCTCACAGAAGAAAATATCAAAGTCTTAACATTCAGTACCTGTGAATGTGATCTCATTTGGAAATAAGATCTTTGCAGATGTAATTAAGGATCTCAAGATGAGATTATCTTTGATTTACAGTTGGCCCCCAAAACAAACTCCTATAAGTGTCCTTATAGGAGGGAGACTTGAAAACGCAGAGACACAGGGTAGGTCATGTGAAAACGGAGGCAGGAGTTGGAGTTTTGTTGCCACAAGCCAAAGAACCCCAATGGTTGTAAGCAGACACCAGAACCTAGGAGAGAGGCATGGAATGGGTGGATGTTTCCTTAGAGCCTCAGAGGAAACCAACCTTATCTTGGACTTCAGGCCTCTAGAACTGAGAGAATAAACTTCTGTTGTTTTAAGCCACTTGGTTCCAATGGCAGATCTAGGAAACTAATACGCAAATGCTTCACTCACTCTCATTTGCTTCCTCATAATTTCATGAGATTGGTTTATCATTATTATCTCATTATATAAGTGAGGAAAGTAAGACAATTGAGAATTTATATAACTTGCCAAAGTGGAGCAGTGCGATGGTGGCTCAGTGACAGGATTCTCACCTGCCATGCCAGAGACCCGGCTTCAATTCCCAGCACCTGCCCGTGCAAAAAAATAATAAAAGGGGAAACAACTCAAATGTCCATGAACTGATGTTTGGATAAATATAATGTGGAATATGAATACAATTAAATATTATCCAGATAAATGAGCTACTGACACAGGCAACAAGGACTTGAGAACATTACGCTAAGTTAAGTAAGACAAACACAAAAGACTATAAATTGTATGATCACATTTCTGTGAACTATCAAGAATAGGCAAATTCACAGAGACTGAAAGTAGATTAATTTTTGCCAGGGTCTGGAAGGAAGGGGAAATGGGTAGTGAGTACTAATAGGTATGGGGCTTCTTTTGGGAATGATAAAAATGTTCTAGAATTAGATAGTGGTGATGGTTGTACACAATTTTGAATATATCCACTGAATTGTGCACTTAAAATGTTTGAAATGGTGAACGTTACATTATGTGCATTTTATTTCAAGAGGAAAAGAACAAATCATCCTTACTAAAAACAGAGGAGGGGGACTTTGGAAATGAATAAAAGATTTTGTAAATTAAAAATACTATAGCAAAAATTAAAATCTTCAACATAAGATTAAGAAAATAAAATTCAGAAAGTAAAAAACAATTTAAAAAGTTAAAAAATAGATGTTATCAGTCAAGAAAGCAGGAAATAGAATCTAATGCAGATAGTTCAGGACCCTTTAATGAAGAGGCTACTCACAATGTTGTCAGCAAGGCGACTAGAACACAGCAAGGGAGTGAGGCACCAAAGTCCAGCCACAGTGGGAAGCTGCTTCCTCCCTAAGCCTGAGGAGGGACAAATGATCTCTAGCTGAATTTCAAGAATTAGCTGATATGTCTATAAATCTTGAGAAGACTTTTCAGTTCAAAGAGTTTGGGAATGAGTTTGCTATGGGTGTAGAGAAAACCAGGCAAATGAAACTTAAAAACTCCCAAGAAAATAAAAATGTTATAAGAGAAAAAAGTTAAAATTTTCACTTCTCATAAGGTCAATAGAAGAAACATATTATTTGAAATTACAGACAGTCTAATAGGGACTATCTCTCTTGGTAGACCTATAAAGAAGGCAATGTATCTCTCATCAGGAGTTTACAGACATAAATATCAAGAGAAAATTTCCATTATGAGGAAATGTGGAGGTAATGTGGGAACTGAGAGGTGGGAACACTTCTCTGCACTTAACTTTCAACATTCATACACAGAAATGCTCTTCTTGCTACCCATTGATAGAACAACCCGAGAAAAATTACTGCAGATACATAGATTATCTATGTAAACTAAATCAGTCACCAAAAGTGCTTTATTTTGTTCTATGATAAAGCTCTACTCCCATCTATCTCTAATACAAAATAATTGATTAGCATTGCATTCATCTTTGACTGCAACCTTTAGTTCTGAAACTTTAAACAACTGAATCTCCTTTTGTCTTTGCTATCAGCACATTAAAATAAACTTAATGTAAAGCTCCACATTGTTCATAATAGAAGAAAAATATATTCCATAATCATATCAGACTAATATCAAAATGTCATAACCACTTGGAAATAATCAAATCCCAAAATAAAATTACATCCCCAGTGTCATCTAATATATTGTGTTTTAAAATAAATGACTGGAGATCATCAGAATTGCCACTTATAAACCAGAGCGAATGCAGAGAATCCTCTCATTTCTGGTACTTCAACTTCAATGTGCTCAGCAATGTCATATTTCTACCACCATCACCAATTCCTGGATTCTTACTGGCCCCTTTAAAGACCAAAGCTGCAACCTTAAGCTTCTAAAGAGATATTTTTCATATTCTACAACAAGGTTTTCAATTAAGTTTTTGCTATCATGTCATGCTAGGACTGCATAATATCTGGAACTGCCTGTCAAGAAATTCACAAGGATCATAAAATAACAGAAAAGATCATATTAATTTATAAAATTCAAATTAATAGCAGGAATTAGCATTCTATAGTTTGAGTAAACTGAAATTAATTGCATAATTTTTATTAACTAGACACACTACCATCTGCTTGAGAAAGTTTAAGCCTGATGAGTGCTAAATTAAAATTCTTTCTCATTTTTGAAAGAAAGACATGCAAATTCATTTACTCAATTCTGTACTCACCTGAATAGTCTATAAATAGTCTCACCAGCACATATATACCCTGTTGGCTCTGTTTTCCTGGAGAAACCTGACTAATAAAACAAGAGGGTATTGTTTGTAAAAGGGTTAATTAGCAAAATGATTAGTTAGCTTTACAAAAAATACAAATATATGATTCAAATTTGGATTTTTAAAAATCATAGTGTATTAGTTAGGGATCTCTAGAGAAACAGAATCAACAGGAAATATTCACAAATATAAAATTTATAAAAGTAACCATGAGAACGTAGAGTCCAAAATCTGCAGTGAAGCTGACGATTCCGATAGAGGGCCTGGATGAACTCCACAGGAGAAGCTTGCCGGCCAAAGCGGGAAGAGAGCCTGTCTCTTCTGAATCTTCCTTAAAAGGTCTCCAGTGATCAGATTAAGCATCACTCATTAAAGAAGACACTCCCCTTGGCTGATTACAAACAGAATCAGCTGTGGATGTAGCTGACATGATCATGATTTAATTCTATGAAATGCCCTCATAGCAAAAGACAGGTCAGCACTTGCCAAACCACCCAAACAGATACCATCACTTGGCCAAGTTGACACATGAACCTGACCATGCCAGTACACCCCTTGTCAGCTTGGCAGCTGTACTCATCACCTTAAACCAGATCTAATTTCTAAATAGAAAATAATTAAGTACACATTTTTTTTTCACCTAGCAATACTCAACAGTCCTGCATATAACCAGAAACACATTAATCTCTCCAGAACAGGGTGCAAGCCCTTGGGTAACATAGATTCTTAAACTTGATATCTTACAACTTAAATAGTATAACATGAACAAAACAGCATTACAGTTCTCATTTCTATAACTGATCACATGATCGTAGTTCATATTTATCACTACCTTCTTCCACTACCCATTCCACATTCTCTTTACCCTCAGCCAGCGCTTAAACTGGCCGTGGTTCTTTGTATAGTGGGGTGACCCAAACCTTCACTCCTGGGGTTTCAGAGACATTGGTAGCCCTGCCTGGATTGGGTTATTGCAGTTTTCCAATGATTTTAATCGCAGGGCATGGTAGTACTAAAAGACGCCCTAGGGGATCCCCTATATTCCAGGAAAACACTTCTTTACCTTCTTTGTGTAGTTGCAGTCCTATTTCCCCCTGACAGTCAGAATCAATCACCCCAGCCAGTAATGTAATCCTGTTCTTGGCTTGTTGATCCAGGAGCATGAGTAGCCCAAAGTGACCAGGTAGCAGTCTTAGATACCAATTCAATGGAATCATTGTTGTTTCTCCTGGTGGAAGCATTCCCCATTTTGAAACTAAAACCTGTAGACCAGCAGAGCTCAGGGGCATGGGGACAGGAAGCAAAAATTTTCCTAGTGGACCACTAGGGGTAATAGTGAGTGGTGCCACTCCCATTTCCACCCCTTGATTCCTGGACCCATGGATCCTCGCTATGGAAGAAGCAACAACATACAGCAGATGCTGATTCAGAGCATACACAGTTTCCTGGAGAACATTACCCCAGCCCTTCAAGGTACTGCCACCTAGTTGGCACCATAATTGAGCTTGCAAAAGGCCTTTCCACTGTTCTATCAATCCAGCTGCTTCTGGATGATGGGGAACATAAGACCAGAGAATTCCATGAGCATGTGCCCATTCCTGCACTTCATTTGCTGTGAAGTGTGTTCCCTGATCAGAAACAATGCTGTGTGGAATACCACGATGATGGATAAGGCATTCTGTAAGTCCACAGATGGTAGTTTTGGCAGAAGCATTGAATGCAAGGAAAGTAAACCCATATCCGGAGTATGTGTCTATTCCAGATAGAACAAATCACTGCCCCTTCCATGAAGGGAGTGGTTCACTGTAATCAACCTGCCACCATGTAGCCAGCTGGTCACTTCAGGGAATGGTGTTATATCAGGGGTTGTCTGAGTCTCTGCTCCTGGCAGATTGGGCCCTCAGCAGTGGCTGTAGCCAGGTCAGCCCTGGCAAGTGGAAGTTCATGTTGCTGAGCCCATGCATAACCTCCATCCCTACCGCCATGGCCACTTTGTTCATGAGTCCATTGGGCAATGACAGAAGTTGCTGGGGAAAGAGGCTGACTGATATCCACAGAACAGTTCATCTTATCCACTTGATTATTAAAACCTTCCCCTGCTGAAGTCACCCTCTGGTGTGCATTCACATGGGACACAAATATATTCATGGTTTTAGCCCACTCAGAACAGTCTACCCACATACCTCTTTCCAATTTTCCAATTATGGTCTTTCCAAGTCCCTGACCATCCAGCCAAATCATTAGCAACAGCCCATGAGTCAGCATACAGACACACCTCTGGCCAGTTCTCCTTCCAAGCAAAATGAAAAACCAGGTGCACTACTCGAAGTTCTGCCCACTGGGGGGATTTTCCCTCACCACTGTCCTTCAAGGACACCCCAGAAAGGCATTCTAGTGCTGTAGCTGTCCACTTTCGGGTGGTACATGCATATCATGCTGAATTATCTGTAACCAGGCCCAAGTTTTCTCTTCCTCAGTCAATTCACTGTAAGGAACTCCCCAAAGAGGCCAGAGCTCTGGTTGGGGAAAAGGTAATGTGGCAGGAGTGGAAACCATGGGTATTTGGACCACTTTCCCATGTAACTTACTTTGACCTTCAGGACCTGCTCTGGCCTTATCTTGTATATATCATTCTCAATTTATGGTGGAGTGCTGCTGTGCACACCCAACTTTATGGCTTGGTTGGTCAGACAACACCCAGCTCATGATAGGCAATTCAGGTATCATGGTAACTAGGTGGCCCAGGGTTAAACATTCAGTCTCTACTAACCCCAGTAGCAGGCCAAAAGCTGTTTTTCAAAAGGAGACTAGTTATCTGCAGCATCTGGTAAGGCTTTGCTCCAAAATCTTAAGGGTCTGCATTGTGATTCTCCTGTAGGGGCCTGCCAAAGGCTCCAAACAGCATCTCTATTTGCCACTGACACTTCCAGCACCACTGGATCTTCTGGATCATATGGTCCAAGCAGCAGAGCAACTTGATTTGCTCAAGCAATGATACCACATCTTGAACAGCAGCTGCAATTGGAGTTACCACCTGGTTGAGCTTACGATAATCCATTGTCATCCTCCAAGACCCATCTGTTTTCTGGACAGGCCAAATAAGAGAATTGAAGAGATGTGGTGGAAATCACCACCCCTGCATCCTTCAAATTCTTAAGAGTGGTTGGCAGTAATCTCTGCCATCTCTCCAGAAATCCAGTGTTGCTTTTCATGTATTATTTTGGTTGGTAGGGGCAGTTCTAGTGCCTTCCACTTGGCTTTTCCCATCATAATAGCCCTCACTGCACAAGTTAGAGAGCCAATGTGGGGATGCTGCCAGTTGCTCAGTATGTCTATTCCAATTATGCATTCTGGAACTGGGGAAATAACTACAGAATGGGTCCGGGGCCCCATAGGACACATTGTGAGATGAACCTGAGCTAAAACTCCATCGATCACCTGGCCTCCATAAATCCCCATTCTGATTGGTGGACCAGAGTGACGTTTTGGGTCCCCTGAATTAATGTCACTTCTGCACCAGTGTCTGATAATCCCCGAAATATCTGATCATTTCCTTTTCCCCAATACACAGTTGCCCAGGTAAAAGGCCATCACTCTCCTTGGGGAAGACTTGGAGGAAGATTAACAGTATAGATTTGTGGCAGTGTACAGGGTTCTCCCCCAAAGGGACCTGGCCTCCCCTTCATTCAAGGGGCTCTGGGTCTGTAAATTGTCTCAAGTCTGGAAATTGGTTAAGGGGCCATGACTCTGTGTTTTTGTAATTCAGGTTAGACTTCTGTTCACTTGACCTAGAACTCTTTTGTTTATACAGCTCAAACAGGAATTTAATAGGCTGCCCATCTATTATATTTCTAGGTACACCATGGTTTACTAGCCAACGATACAAATCTCTGCAAGTCAGATTATTTTGACTCCTGCTATGAGTTTGCTGTCCATTATAATAGCCACATCTACTCTGTCTTTGGGGATTAAGTGCTGCCACCTGGCTTCTGCAAACTCAGGATCCCATCATCCCCATTGTGTTTAAGAATTCCAACTCAACGACAGCAGTTCCCACAATAATATCTGACCTACAGAGGAGTGCAATCACAAAGCTCTTCAGGGATGATGGTGCTAGTCTCACGAATTTATTTCCCACTGTTCTGGTAAAAGGTGCATGCATACTTCGGACATTCCTGGGGTGTAAGAGCAGGCTTTGCATAATAAATCCACTCTAACATTCCAATCTCTCTAAGCTGGTGGATCCCCTTATCTACACTATACCAGGACAGTTCTGGCATTTCAACCTCAGGTAATGTGGACCACCTTTTGATCCATGTTTCAGCCAAGCATCCAAACAAATTGTTAATGCCTTTTCTAACCCCTCAAGCTATAACATTAAATGCAGAATCTCTGCTTAGTGGCCAATATCAATAAATTCAGCCTGATCCAGTCTTATATTCCTCCCACCATTATCCCACACCCTTAAAGTCCATTGCCACACTTATTCCCCTGATTTCTCTCTATATAAATTGGAAAACTCACACAGTTCTTTTGGAGTATAACATACCTCCTCATGTGTGGTACTCTGTACCTCACCTTTAGGAGCCTGTTGGACTTCAGTCTAGTTATAGGTCTGGAAGAAATGAGGGGTGGTAGGGGTGGGACATGAAAAGAATTAGAAGTATCTTCCAAGCCATTTGCTTCAGGGCATTCATTTGCAATTCTATCTGATGAAACAGAATTAATCACACTAGGGCTAATCCCTTCAGGTGGAGGTTGGGCGGCCAACTCCTCAAGACAAACTTGAGGTGGGACAGCTATGTCCATGTCCCCAGGGCAGACTATTACAAGGTTATCTAGAGAAGACTCAGCATGACCTAGGGTTTCAACCTCTCCACCAACATCATTATCAATCCATATGTCACCATCCCATTTTTCAGGGTTCCACTCCTTTCCAATCAATGCCCTCACTTTAATGGCAGACACCATGCAACACTGAGATTTCAGTTTATGTTGTGAAGTTACTACTCTAACAATAAGATTCTGAGTCTGATTATCAGAGATCTCAAGTCTACGGCTATGGGAAATAAGATTTTCCTTCAGGACCCTCACAGAAATGTCTACATTTGTCAGATGGCGCTTAAGCTTCTCGTTTGAATCCTTAAATCCATCCTTTTCACTCATTAATGTATACAGTGTATCTAACAACAAGCAGCCAACATCTCTACACTTAGTATTTCCACAAAACTCTGTAAAGGTGTCAAAAACATTATCCCCCAGAGCCTGACTTTATACAAGCGAAGAATCAGAAAAATCGAATGGTGATATTTTGACTATCTCTTTTGCCAACTCACTTCATGGATTGGCAATGTCATTCTGATTATGGAAATCAGAGTCCTTAGTGCCTTTGAGTCCAGTCAGTTTAGAAAACCATTCATAAAAAACCATTTTTAAGATTCTGTTTCTTCAAAAGGACAAATACTGTATGGTCTCACTAATATGAACTGACATTAGTGAATAAACGGAGAATTTCATTGGTAACAGACACCATCAGGAGATAGAAATAGGGTAAGATATTGGGTAATTGAAGCTGAAGGGATACAAATTGTGCAACAGGATGGAATGTAAAAACTCAGAAATGGACAGCATAATACTACTTAACAGTAATACAATTATGTTAAAACACTGAATGAACAATGTGAGAATGGTAGAGGGAGAAGGGCTGGGGGCACAAATGAAATCAGAAAGAAAGAGAGATGATAAAGACTGAGATGGTATAATCTAGGAATGCCTAGAGTGTATAATGATAGTGACTAAATGTACAAATTTAAAAAATGTTTTTGCATGAGGAAGAACAAAGGAATGTTGTTACTGCAGCATGCTGAAAAGAGAAGGTAATTAATATTTTAAAAATGTACCTTATGTGTGAGACTAAAGCAAAAAATGTTTATTTGGTACAAAATTTATTTTTGACTAGTGCATTTCCTAATTTTACTTATGTAGACAGTTTAAATGAACACCATAAGTACATGGAACCTTGAGTAGGACATAAGATTTTGTTGGTTTGTCCAGAGTTATGCCCCGATAAATCCCACAGTGATTTGAACAGTGAATAAAAAGTATTTGCAAAGTCCCTTTCGGGGAATGGTAAGAAAGGGGGAAAGTTAAACTTCCCCAAGTTGAATTCTTGATATTCTCACAAGCAGTGCGGACAACCAAAGCTATAAGCTGAGCTCCCAATCTTGGTGTTTATTCATATGAAACTTAACCCCACAAAGGATAGGTCAAGCCTACTTAAAATTAGGCCTAAGAGCCACCCCAAAGAGAACCTCTTTTGTTGCTCAGTTGTGGCCTCTCTCTCCAGCCAACCCAACAAGCAAACTCACCACCCTCCCACTGTTTACTTGGGACATGACTCTCAGGGCTGTGGACCTTCCTGGCAACATGGGACAGAAATCCTGGAATGAGCTGAGACTCAGCATCAAGGGATTGAGAAAACCTTCTCGACCAAAAGGGGGAAGAGTGAAATGAGACAAAATAAAGTGTGAATGGCTGAGAGATTCCAAACAGAATCAAGAGGTTAACCTGGAGGTTATTCTTTTGCATTAAATAGATATCACCTTGTTAGTCAAGATGTAGTGAAGAGGCTGGAGGGAACTGCCTGAAAAACCTGTGTTCCAGTAGCCATGTTTCTTGAAGATGATTGTATAATGATAGAGCTTTCACAATGTGACTGTGTGATTGTGAAAACCTTGTGTCTGATGCTCTTTTTATCTAACTTATCAACAGATCTTAGTAAAACATATGGAGTAAAGATGAATAATAGGGGGAACAAATGTTAAAATAAATTTAGAGTGAAATGGTGGTTAAAATAAATTTAGATTGAAATACTGGTGATCAGTGAGGGGGAGGGGTGGGTGTGTGGTATGTATGAATATTTTTTTGTATTCTTCTTATTTCTTTTTCTGAATAGATGCAAATGTTCCAAGAAATAATCATGATGATGAATATGCAACTATGTGATGATATTGTGAATTACTGATTATATATGTAGAATGGAATGATCAAAATTTACGAATGTTTGTGCTTATTTGGTGTTTTTGGTACTAAAAAAAGTTTAAAAATTAATTTAAAAATTAATTACCAAAAAATAAATAAAAAGATTCTGTTTCTCAAGAACCACTCCTGGTACCAAGTTGTATTAGTTAGGGTTCTCTAGAGAAACAGAATCAACAAGAAATATTTGTAAATATAGAATTTATAAAAGTGTCTCACATAACCATGGGAATGTAGATTCAAAAATCTGTAGGGCAGGCTGTGAAGCTGATGATTCCAGATAGACGGTCTGGATAGTCTCCACAGAAGAGGCTTGCTGGCCAAAACAGGAAGAGAAACTTTCTCTTCTGAATCCTCCTTAAAAGGATTCCAGCCATTAGATTAAGCATCACTCATTAAAGAAGACATGCCCCTTGGCTAATTACAAATAGAATCAGCTGTGGATGTAGCTGAACTGATTATGATTTAATTCTGTGAAATGTCCTCATAGCATAAGAGGTCAGCACTTGCCAAACCAGACAAACAGGTACCACCACCTGGCCAAGTTGACACATAAACCTGACCTTGACACATAGGTATAGAGAATCTTGGTCAGCAATGAACAGAAAAACACCTGGAGCTCACTTCACCCTGGAGAACTATGTGATCTTCTCTGCCAGCCCTGCCTCTTTTGCCCACCACAGCTTGGCTGGCTTCCCTTTTGTCTACTGCTCCCAGGCCACTGCCCCACCCACCCTGGAACTCACTGTCCATGTCAGGGCAGACAGTGGAATTTCACATCTTGGAATGCTGGCTGCAAGTTGCCAGCAGGGCAAGGAGAGTGTCCTGCTCTTCACCTATTGCTTGGTCAAAACCTTTCCTTCCTGCTCCCTAAGAGAAGGTGCAAGTTCTTCTGTGTGACTGAGACCAGAGGATTATAGCAACATTGTTAATGAGGAGGGGTTCTAGGAACTGTCCTCATCAAAGCACCTGAGTATGGTGAATGCCACCTGGCTGATCCTGAACACTGTCCAGCAGCAATAGCTTTAACAGGTTCCATCCCATGAGCTAAGCTCTCCAAGTCAGTGATCGCTTCATTGGCCGACCAGAATATCATGTTCATGCTCATGACCCTATCACACTGCCTTCATCCTGTTGCTCAAGTGGGACCTGCCTTTCTTCACCCACACCTTGTTCTTAGAGTTCACCATCATGTATCAATGGTGAGATGATTGCACCAAGCATTGGTGACAATGCTTGGTGAGGTGAGGACAACCTCAGCACCACCAAGAGCTTTGGGAAGAACAAATGGCTCAGAGGCTGTCACCCTTCCTCTGTGCAGGCTGAGCAATGGGCTCTGCATTACAGGCTTGGACCTCAATAAGCAGCCTGCTGATTCCACACTCCTCATGGACACCATGCTCCACTACAACTGAAGGGGCTAGACCCCATGTCCTCCCACAACAACAATGACCATGCCCTCTTTTCCTCCTTTTCCCACTGAAGAGCTACATCTCCCTCATGATGAGACCCAGCAGAGGTTTCCTGGCAATTTGTTGTTCACCAGTGCATCTAGAGAGCTCTGGAAGATGGTGCTGTTTCTATGACAGCCCCTGAGATTTGCCAAGTATGGAATTAGGGCCCAGCTCTCCAACCCTAGGGGTTGCCAACATTCCTGCCTATTTCCTCAGTATTTTCAAGTTTGACCATGGTCAAAGAAAACATCAATGGAGTCATTAATACCCTGAAAGTCAGCCAACCAGAAAACCATTAGAGGGACTTCTTCCACTCCTTCCTATATGCAACCCAGGTCTGTCCCCCACTCCAAAGATTGCTTTTGCAGTGCTGGAAAGTGACTGGAAAGTCAGCCCAATGGATCGCAGAGAAGGAGCCTCTGGGAGACTACCCCCAATTATAGACTCCTCCTGGCCTGAGGTTCAAACCAAAGCCTCCTGGAATTATCTGTGTCCACTGAAAGCCAGGGTCAGGTCAGCAGCCTGCCTCTGAAAAATAGAATCAGAGGTTGGCTTTGTGAGCATAGCTTCAATGAGAATCAGAGAGTCTCCCAACTGTGAGAAGACAGGAGCTGTGACCTTTTAAGAAGGTTTCCTAGACATTGTGTTGAGGGAGGGTAAGGACCTAAAGAGGGCAGTAGCCTGCCACTTTCAGAGAAGACTGTCTGAACCAAGAGGCTTGGCTGTGGTAGCAGTAGGCTTCAGAAGAGTGGCTGGGGATGTCATGAGAGGATTTGAACCCTGGGAAAGCTAGGTTAATTTTTCCTCTTTTTGGAAACTCATCCAGCTTTTTTTTCCCTTCTTTCGTTTTTCAAATAGAGGCAAAACGACAAGCTTCAATGTCTTTTTTTTAAAGGAAAGAAGTCACAATGCAGCTGTACCCTTCAGCTTTGATAACCATGCCCTCTTATTATCTTATTAAGGTTGCTCTGCCTGGGAAGGTAAAGGTTGGTGCTGTCGCCTCAGGAAGCCTGTTGTCCATACCAGGAGGAAGCCTGAGGTGGAGGCAGAAACCTAGATCTGAGCATCCTTGAGCAGCCAGTGGATGAGAGAGTTTGTGGTCTTGATATAAAGGGAGTTCCAAGGTGTTGCAACTACAGGGCAACACCTTCCCAAGGAGCTAGAACACTGGATTCCATGTATGCACACACCTGTCTATCTTTATGTATGCACATTTATGTGTGTGACACAAGTTAGTGTGTGTATGTGGGCATGCATGTCCAGAGCCCAGATCTGAACTAAGGTACTGACTAACTCAGTATTTGGAATCTTCGGTAGCAGTCTTATACAGGCCACATGTACAGATGATTATGTGGGTGGGTGGCAGGTATTGAATGGGGCCCTGGCCTCAGAGTGGTGAGGGACCCCCAGGAAGATTGCCCTGGAAGGGTGGCCCCACCAAACTTTACTTCTTAAAATTACTCTCTGGTGGGGGAAGAGGTCCCCAGAGCATGGTTTTTACTTTTCAGAAGGCTGGCAGCCCCCATCCCTGACAGTCCATACAGCCATCCCTGAATGGGCTGAACCTACCACTGCTGAAACTTTGAAAACACCTGATTGTGAAGGCAGTATTCAGAAGGAGAGGTGGTGGGTGCCAGTGCAACCTACTGGGGCACTGGAGGACTGTCCTGGAAGAGCTTCCAGGAAAGTGGAGACCCCACAGAGATACGAGAAAGGCCAAATTCAGGGCCTAAGAGGTTGAGCTGGATGTGGTTTCATTCCCACTGCCTCAGTCTACCTATTCGGAAAATGATGCAGAAAAACTTGAGCAGGGCTGGCTCCAAAACAGTGAAGCCTAACAACAAAATCAATTCCAAATCCCCTCTTGCTCTAGCCCAAATAATTTCTGCTGTCCTGGGAAGAGTGTGGGTGAGCATTTGATGCACAGAGGGACTCTGAAAGGCCTCTTGAGAAGCCTTTTTTTGAAGGGTTAGGGGTCTTCCTGCCTACAGCCCAACCGGACCCTCACCTGACATGCCATGCCCCTTGTCCCCAGCAATGGTGCTTACATAAGTAAGGTCTAGGGGAAAGGGAGAATGAGGCAGTCCTAAACTTCCTTTTCCCAGGGACCCTCACACTTATTTTCTTTTGGGAAAGTACTTTGGTTTGCTAAATCTGCAATATGCAATGTACCAGAAATGTAATGGCTCTTAAGCAGTAAATTTATTATGATACAAATGTGCAGTTCTAAAGCTGTGGAAATGTCCAAGTTAAGTCACCAACAAGAAGTTTCCTTCACTCAAGGAAGGCTGATGCCATCCAGAACACCTCTGTCAACTGGTAAAGCAAGTGGCTGGCATCTTCTGGTCCCTTGCTCCTGGGCTCCACTGCTGTCAGCCTTTGTTTCCTGTCAGGGTTTATCACTTGGCTTCTCCAGGGCTGGGTTTCATCTCTTGGCTTTCTCTTGCTCTCTCCATGTTCTGGCTTACTTAACTTCTCATGGAAAGGCACACAGCAACATCTGCTGGGCTCTGCCTGTCTCTGGGATCTGCTCTCTTTATTGGTACTCCAGGTATCTCCAAACATCCATGTCTCTGTCAGTTCTGAATCAACTGTTCTCCAAACATCAGCATCTGAGGTTTCTACAAAACATTTCCCCTTTCAAAGGGCTCTAGTAACCTAATCAAGACCCATCTAGAATGGGTGGAGTCACATCACTATCTAATCAAAAGGTCATACCCACAACTGGGTGAGTCACATCTCCATGGAAATAATCCAATCAAAGGTTCCCACCCTAAACAATAGGTCTGGGGGCAGGGGGGTGGGGGAGAGGATGCAAAGGTAGCTCAGTGGTAGAATTCTTGCCAGCCATGCAGGAGACCCATGTTAAATTCCCGGCACTTACACCTCCCCAAAACAAATGAACAAACAAAAGAAACAAAAAAATTCAACAAATGATGCTGCAATAACGGGCTACTCACATAGAAAAAGAATGAAATGTGACCCCTGCCACATAGCATATAAAAAACAAAACAAAACAAAAACGGTAAGTCTGGCTCTACAAGGTTGGATAAGGATTAAAACATGGCTTTTCTGGGGTACGTAATAGTTTAAGATCAGCACAGGAAGAAATACAAAACACTTGAGATTCATGTACTTCATGATGGAAAAGGAAGAAACAATATAATACCCCCCCAATACTATATATTTTGTACTTCGTAAAATGTTAATTACAATGGAAAAAAAACAATCTTGGGACTAAGCTCCTTGGAGCTATCCATGTAATGACTTTGTGGGATTCTTTATGTTTTTAATTAAATTTTATTTTATTGTGATCTTTAAGAAAAAAAATGAACTCTTCCTGAAAAGGAAAGGCAAATTTATAATAATATTCTGCCAAGTATATCTCTCACATAAAACTCAAATATTTAGGTAGGTGTCTGAATATATAATTAGTTTTATATAAAAGAGGACACATTCTATGTGTGCTATCACATCCACAAGTTATTTGAACGAGTCAATGTGTTATTTATGCTTCTGATACACATTCTGATTAAATGTTAACATATGCATTATTATTAAAAAATCAGTACCATCCATTACATTAATGAAAATGTATTCAACTCCTTGAGACAGTAAATAAGTCAAGTATCATTATTCAGCTATGGAATTTGAAAATAATGAGAAAAGATAATTATACCCAATGTTACTGATAGTACAAAATGCATACTTGGGCACACACTTCTGAGGTATTTGTATGAGATTAATGGAGGACATTTTGGAAATACGTATTAAAGTCCTTAAAAGCATGCCAGTCACTGACCCGGTAATTCTAATCCTAGAAAAGAATCCTAAATAGTTTATTGGACACTGCCTGGCAAATACGAAACCTTACCTCAAGGTTTTCTCTCCCTGCTACACATAGTTCATATACATTGCAAAGGAGAAACATTTCATTTTTGGTTTTGTTGACTCTTTTTCAATAGAAATAACCTTCAGGCATTTAGACCACCCTGTTTCATTCTATTGGATGGAAGATGTTGATGTTGGAGCCGATGCTTATCATGAGAACACTCCAGGTTTGCTCTTTCTCTGCGTCTTGCTCCACTTATACCACAGGTCATTAGGAAAAAAACAAACAAACAGGAAAGATGTGGGGAAATGTATTCCAGATTAAAAGATATAATGAGGACTATAGAGCTCTAAGAGTTTGAGCCCCCGCTCACTTCCTTCCTCTTTTGTTTGATGCTCTCTCCAGATTCAAAGTCCATTTACAGTAACTTGAATTCACTAAGCTCCTTCCCACCTAAGGATCACCACCACCTCCCTTCAAGCCTAACTGCAAATGCCATATTTGCCACCCTGGGGTCACCGTTCACTATATTTCCCTCTAGGATCCTGGGTTTTTTCCTTCCCGCACCCGCCCAAATTGTAGCTCAGTGATTTGTTCCCTGACCAGACTTTGGCTCTCATGAGAGTCGGAACCTGGCATGTCTTGCTTCTGCGGCTCCTGGATACCTACCACATGTCGTTGCGAATAAACAGCAGTGAAGGAATTCAAGAATGCATGCAGATTAACTTTCACAGTAGTAAAAAATTATTTACAGACTGAAAGTTGAAATGCTTATAGTAACAATCAGCCCAAGTTAAAATATTGTTCTCTAGTACATATGAAGTTAAATGACTCATCCAGAGTTATTTCTCAGAGTCTTGGATGAATCTTAGAACTAAAGTCTTTTATTCTCATTTTGAGTTTGCAGTTTATGCCTAACTCCTACTGTTCTCAGTTACTGGATGCTTAAACACATTATTACTGATCTGAAGATTTTCTAGTTCAGTTTTCCTCAACAGTAGAGCTATTAACATTTGGGGCTGGATATTTCTTGCACAAGCTGTAAGTGGGTGTGGGAGTGGGGGTGGGGAGGACTGTCGTGTGCATTGTAGGATGTTTGGTAGCATCCCCTGGCAGCTACCCTCTAGATGCCAATAGCAGACCTGAGTTCTGACAGCCCAAATTATCTCCAGATAACAATAAATGGCCTTTGGAAGGAAAAATCACTCCCATTTGAGAACACTGCACTAGGGGAAAAAAAAGAGAGAGAGAGAGACATTTATAAGACCCTTAAAGTAGTTATGATATACTAACTGGTTCTTAAAATCTGTATGAACCTATAAGACAAAGATCATAAAACAGCCAAGCAGAAGAACTTGATAATAAAAAGATAAGCATACCAGAGAATACTGATATTATGAGAGAAAAATACAAACAAATTATTATTTTTTATTATCTACAGAATTATAATTACAAATTTAAGGATAGGACAGGACATTAGGAGAAAAAAGAGCCTCTATAATGTGCTCTTACTTGTGTATAGAGAAAAGTGTTACTACACATTTATTGAGAACTGATGTGAAATTAATCTGAACATTTCCTGAGGCGCTGCTTTACTTGAAATAAGAACGTTCCCTCCAGCTCTCTACAAAATGTCAGTTTTCCAAGGATAAAGCTAGATAACCATGCAAATCTGATTTGATCATATTTTTGTGAGTCTTGCAGCTCCTCCCTTTCTGTTAATGGGATTTTTCTCTTGATGAGGATTGTAGTAATGCAGTCAGTGGTAGTTGTGTTTCCCAAATCTCTTTGAAATGGATTGCAGGTGAGAGGAGAGACATGCATAAATTAATGATCTTTGCCCCAGACTAGACTGAAGGCTGCGGTTCCCACTGACCTCCTTTCCATGTCCTAAGTACATTTCCCTCCTTTTCCAGTGTTCTCTAGATTTCTGCCTAGCTTTTCACAAAGAAATATCCTTTCTGATTTGCTCAAATAAGAAAACTGAGTTTAGGCTCACCCTTTACGACAGTTTGGAGATTTCAGAGCCCCCAGAAGTTTGAAGTATGCAGAGGTCTAGAAGATCCATATGTCTCATGTCTGGTCACCACTTTCATTACAGGAATCCCAGATGAATATCAAAAATGGGAAATTAATTCTCCAAATGTATAAACAATCAAAGAAACTTGAGGAAATCTGACCAAAGTCATGCAAGTATCAGGAGTTGAACTGGAAATGAAAATACAATTTTCTGATTGTATTGAAACAGAGTGCAGTTACCAGTATCTATTAATAGCAGGCTATTTCACTTAATCCTGGATCCTTTCTCACTAGGAGTTAATCAGAGGACAGAGGAGAAGAGACCCTGGGCCATTGTTTCTGCACCAGGCCCCAGTTTTCTCAGCTGTAATTAGTTATGAGGATAATGCTATAATGCTGGTAAAATTGAGGGCACATGTCAAGGGCTCAATTTATGTATTACTAATGCTGCTCCCTATGATTTGCTTTTCCACATGCAATTTTCTTTAAGATGTTTCTTGACTTATCTTAGTTTTTTTAATTGTCTCATTTTTCTTATTTCGTCCTTTATGTTATGGCTTTCTCAGGATTCTATCTTTGACCACTTGCTCTTCTGGCTCTATATAATGTACCATTTGACAATTTCCTCATCAAGTTTTAAATACATAAATGCTAATGAGTCATCTGATTTCTCTTTCTTCCAGTTGACAGTTAGCAATCTTGGCTTCTATGTTACATAGCCACAATCAAAGTGTCCCATGTAATTTCATTTATTCCACACCTCAAAACCTGAAAATTACCATCATCTCCCCCAAGATTCACATTACCTTTTATGGGGTCACCCTAAGCAATTTCTTCTTTTTTTCCTACATGGAAACAATTCCTAAATTATACTGTTCCTACTTCATTCATTTATCATGAATGTGTTTTTTCCCACCTTACATTTTAATTTTCTAACTTCTTACCTGCGTTTCTACTACAGAAGCCTAAATGATCTTTTTGCTCCCAGAATAAGCTCTTTACATTATGTCCTCTAGATTATTATATCTGAAATACAATGCTGGACTTATTCACTTGATTACTGTGATTCTTCTCTATTTTTTTTTAGTAAATCCTAAACCACTTGGTATATCATAGAAGGTCCTTTATGAACCAGCTGATTCTCCTAAATTTTCTTCAGTTCCACATTGCACGCCCACAAACCTGTGATACAATTCTATCCAGTTGCCTATAATTTCTCCATTGCACTCCACCTTCTTTCTGCCTCATCCATGGGCTTATGAGCTTCTGCCTGGCAGCCTCTCCTGCTCAGGAGTAAATTTAGTCCTCAGCTCAAGCACTAATCTTCACTGGATCCCAAGACTGGGATGGTAGTCCTTCCTCTGGGATCCCCCAGTACCTGTGAGTCAATTATTGATTGTACAATGCATTGTAACTGCGTGTTAGATACCCCCTTCATTAAGTATTATTAATATCATGGATGCCATTTCAAAACTTCATGTTGAAAGACAGAATCTGTTTTTATCTGTTGTCACTACGTATTCCTACCCGGGCCAGGAAATGACAGGTCCAAAACTCTAGATGGCAGTGGATCCCAAACTTATCTGCATGCTAAGATCACGACAAATCTTCAAAAATTACTGATGCTTGCATTCCATCCTGGGGATTGTTCATGGATTGATTTGGCCTGTGCCCTGGGCTTTGAAATTTTCAAAAGTTCCAAGTAATTGCAATGCACGGACAGGTTGGGAACCCTGCCATATGAGGTTCCTTGAAGCCTCAGGCATTTGCACTAGTTCAGAAAATGTTCACTTGACACACGGTCCTGATACTGCCAAGACATTTGTTGGAAATTTTATTAAGTTTGCATTGAATCTACAATGATTTTGGGGAGTATGATGGACATCTTGACAATATTTAGTTTTCAATTTATGAGCACAGAAAGTTCTTCCATTTATTTGTCTTCTTTGATTTATTTTAGCAGTGTTTTCTTGGTCTTGCAAACCTCATGTTTCTCAAATTCTCAAATAATATTAAATGCTTAGACCTATCAGATTCCAGATGGGAAAACACTCCATCTAATAATTACAATCTCAAAGTACTGAGTGACAAAAAGTATTGTATTTCCTGGAGGCTTCTTGTAATTGTCTTTCTCTTCACTGGAAACAGAGGAACAAAATAACAAAGACAATTCTGACTGCTATGCCTGACTTGTCATTTATAGCAGCACCTAATCATTTGTTAATTGTGGAAGACACTATTACACTGTAAATGAAAAAAAGACAATATCACACTATTTTTAACACATTTAATACCCTTTCAAATATGATGTTCACGCTAAGTTCTCTCAATTCAGCACACACAATATGATCTCTGTCCCAGTCCTCTCTTATTTTCGGCCTGACTCCAAGTGCAAAAACACCTCTTCCATATGTCTCCTCAAACCACAAAAAGTAGTTGGTCCAGTTCAACGCGGATCACAGTTCTTTAAGATTAATTTCCTTATAGATTTTCCTCCATGAGTGTTTATTTTCTCTATAAATTTCTAGCAAAAAAAAAATGTGATGAGGTTAATGAATACCTAACCTCTTTGGAGATAAGAACCAAGGAAGTCCCAGGTTTTTGGTTAAGTGATTGACAAGGTACTTAATAGTCTCACCTTGATTTCATTTTTCAATTACAAGTGGGCACAAGTTGATACGAATTCAGTTATAAGTCATGAAATCGGAAACATAGAGTAAATGTAGTAAGTATCTCCAGAAGCCTCATTAAAATGAGATGCTCTTGGTATAAATGAGAAAATTTGCCAAATCTCAATAAAAACTCTCTCTAACATCCAAAATTGAAGGCATACCCTAAATATTCATAAAGTAGCTCATTTTGTCTGGATATACAATTAAAGACAAGCAAAATAAGAATTTCCCTGTAAAATTTTATTTGAAAAGAGGAAAAAATAAGATTATGAAACTTAGGTTGTTTTGACTGTTGTTTAGCAAAAAAAAGTTTATTGTCAATCAAGAGAGCTCATGAACCATAAATGAAAGCAGAAAGGAGTGCTGTTAATGCTCCAGAGGGTGAAATTTATACAGTCTGAGAGAACACAGAGAGACTCAACTGTTCAGAACAAAGCTGATAATAAACTTTCTCTCTTTAACTACTAAAGTACCGCACGAAATGTGTGGAAGGAAGAGAGAGAAAGTTAACTGCAGAATCTAAGTGGTACAGAGGGAAAGAATAAGGGAACATTCCTCATAAATTTTTTTTTTTAATTTTGAAGAAGAATTTTTCAATCATCCATTTAAGAGATCAAAAGAGGAAGATGGCGGCTTAGTAAGACGCGTGGGTCTTAGTTCCTCCTCCAGAAAAGCAACTAAAGAAACAGAAACAATACGAAACAGCTCCCGGAGTCACGACAGAGACCAAAAAGACAGCGTACCCCATTCTGGAACAGCTGAACGGGCAGGGAGAATCTGCTGCGGTGAGCTACCCGAGGGGCGCGCGTTTTCCCAGCCGGGGCGGCTGGCGACTGGGGTCCCCTCCACGCACGTAGCTCCCCGGCCTGACTGGGAACGTTGGATAGCGGGGCCCTCCCGTCACGCTTGGCGTTTCGGGCCAGCTGGGCAATTAGGACCGGCACTCTCCCAAGCCGCGGCGGCCAGCGACCCCCACCTCCACGCGCGGTTTCCCGGGCCGACTGCGGTGCAGACAGACGAGCCCCACGAGCGCCACCTACTGGGCAGGAAAAGAAAAACAGAGCCCAGAGATTTCACAGAAAAAGCTTTCAACCAGCTGGGTAACACACCCAGGGAAATCTGATCAAATGCCCAGACACCAGCAGAAAATAATGGATGACGCTCGGAAAATTGAAGATATGGCCCAGTCAAAGGAACAAACCAATAGTTCAAATGAGATACAGGAGCTGAGACAACTAATGCTGAATATACGAACAGAAATGGAAAAATTCTTCAAAAACCAAATCAATAAATTGAGGGAGGACATGAAGAAGACATGGGCTGAACAAAAAGAAGAAATAGAAAATCTGAAAAAACAAATCACAGAACTTATGGGAGTGAAGGACAAAGAAGAAAAAATGGAAAAAACAATGGATACCTACAATGGTAGATCTAAAGAGGCAGAAGCTACAATTAGTGAACTGGAGGATGGAACATCTGAATTCCAAAAAGAAGCAGAAACTATCGGGAAAAGAATGGAAAAACTTGAGCAGGGGATCAGGGAACTCAAGGACAATATGAACTGCACAAATATACGTGTTGTGGGTGTCCCAGAAGGAGAAGAGAAGGGAAAAGGAGGAGAAAAACTAATGGAAGAAATTTTCACTGAAAATTTCCCAACTCTTATGAAAGACCTAAAATTACAGATCCAAGAAGTGCAGCGCACCCCAAAGAGAATAGACCCAAATAGGCGTTCTCCAAGACACTTACTAGTTAGAATGTCAGAGGTCAAAGAGAAAGAGAGGATCTTGAAAGCAGCAAGAGAAAAACAATCTGTCACATACAAGGGAAACCCAATAAGACTATGTGTAGATTTCTCAGCAGAAACCATGGAAGCTAGAAGACAGTGGGATGATATATTTAAATTACTAAAAGAGAAAAACTGCCAACCAAGACTCCTATATCCAGCAAAATTGTCCTTCAAAAATGAAGGAGAAATTAAAACATTTATAGACAAAAAGTCACTGAGAGAATTTGTGACCAAGAGACCAGCTCTGCAAGAAATACTAAAGGGAGCACTAGAGTCAGATACAAAAAGACAGAAGAGAGAGGTATGGAGTAAAGTGTAGAAAGAAGGAAAATCAGATATGATATATATAATACAAAAGCCAAAATGGTAGAGGAAAATATTATCCAAACAGTAATAATACTAAAAGTTAATGAACTGAATTTCCCAATCAAAAGACATAGAATGGCAGAATGGATTACGACCCAGCAATACCACTGCTAGGTATCTACTCAAGGGACTTAAGGGCAAAGACACAGACGGACATTTGCACACCAGTGTTTATAGCAGCATTATCTACAATTGCAAAGAGATGGAAACAGCCAAAATGTTCATCAACAGACGAGTGGCTAAACAAACTGGCGTATACCTATGATGGAATATTATGCAGCTTTAAGACAGACTAAACTTATGAAGCATGTAATAACATGGATGGACCTAGAGAACATTATGCTGAGTGAGTCTAGCCCAAAACTAAAGGACAAATACTGTAAGGTCCCACTGATGTGAACCGACATTTGAGAATCAGCTTGGAATATATCATTGGTAACAGAGACCAGCAGGAGTTAGAAACAGGGTAAGATAATGGGTAATTGGAGCTGAAGGGATACAGACTGTGCAACAGGACTAGATACAAAAACTCAAAAATGGACAGCACAATAATACCTAAGTGTAATGTAACTATGTTGGAACACTGAATGAAGCTGCACCTGAAATATGGTTTTTTGTTTGTTTGTTCGTGTGTTTGTATCTTTTGTTTTTGTTTTTTTCTTTTTCCTTTTTATATATATATATATTATTAGTATTATTATTTTAATTCTCTTCTCTATATTAACATTCTATATTTTTTTCTGCTGTTTTGCTAGTTCTTTTCCTAAATCGATGCAAATGTACTAAGAAATGATGATCATACATCTATGTGATGATACTAAGAATTACTGAGTGCATTTGTAGAATGGAATGATTTCTAAATGTTGTGTTAATTTCTTTTCTTTTTTTTGATTAATAAAAAAATTTAAAAAAAAAAAAAAGAGAGATCAAAAGATAAGTAAGAGTTTCCTTGGCACATGACCTTCACATAAGCATGCAATGAATAAAGAATCATTCAACAGGGTGGGCCACGGTGGCTCAGCAGGCAAGGACACTTGCCTGCCATGCCAGAGGACCCGGGTTTGATTCCCAGTGCCTGTCCATGTAAAAAAAAAAAAAGAAAGAAAGAAAAAAAAAAAGAATCATTCAACAGCTTGGCATAGTTAAAAGCAGAGTTTACAAACTCCTGGGCTTTCTCAGGATCTCTTTTTTGGGGGTCCCCTTATTTTTACTGAACACAATAGCTTGGCCATTTCTTCTGTTGTGCTAGTTATTAAATTTTTTTACATACCAATAATAAAACTTTTCTATGTATCATAGATTTATAAATCCAGATGTATATTACAGCTTAGTATGACATCAGCTTAAGCATAGGCCAATAGGATGTGAACAGAAATGCTGTAGAAAATCACTAAGTAATTTCTTTAAAGTCAGGGCCCCTTGTCCAGGGTATTTTTTTCTATAATTCCTACTGGATAGAACATGGAAAAAAATAGTTGTTTTATGCAACAGAGATTTAAAACAGGAAAACAGTTATTTGTTCAAGATGTCAATATTCCCCTTAACCACTTCTTGCATTTAGATAGAAATGTGATGGGAACATACCCTCCGACTCACTTAAATTTAGGAGTCTTTGATACAACAGACCAGCTTACGCCCTAACTAATCCCCTCAAGAGGTTTTCATTTGCACCGAGTATCTTCGGTGAGAAATAAAACCCTCAGTTTCATGGGATTGAGCATATTACAGATTAGGTAGTTTTAAAATATTTCAGTAACTATTTATCTGGTGAATATACTCTAGGGTATTTTATGCTTTATTTTTTTGATGGGCAGGCACTGGGAATCGAACCCAGGTCTTTGGCATGACAGGTGAGAATGCTGTCTGCTGAGCCACCATGGCCCCCCCATCCTTATTTTTACCAAGACACTATTATACTATTGTATTGTGAAATTCTTCATTCTATGTTATCTGGACCATTCATTCAGTGTAGACTTTTTTTTTTCATTTCCGTTGCTGAAGGAAGTTTATATCACCTTATGTTTAGTACAAAATATAAATATATCAATTTAAATCCTGACCATCTCCAAGATTCTAGGATTGTTTTCTGTTTCTCTGTCATTTTATATAGGATCTTCATCTTCATCTAGCAAAATTGCATATTGCTGGGGGAAATGCCAAAATCAATCCTACAGCACAAAAATTCTGTTAGATTATTTCACATCTCAAAAGAATGAAATTTCCTTAGCTTATGAATCTAGAAGTCTATTTCTTGCCTTTAATTGATATTACCATTTAATATTTTCTGTACTATTGATTTTAGCTATATACTGAAAAATTTTCTTAATGGTAGAATATTATTTGTATCAACTAATTCACTCATTCATTTATTATGTATTTATGATATACCTTGCTCTAAACTCTGTATCAGAGAGTGGGAACATAGGAAGTAGGACAAATCCTGCCCTACCCTCATGGAATTTTCAGCTTAGCAGTAATAAGGATTTGCAACTTTCATGACAGTTTGTGGAATATCTTGATGATGGTAGTCATAGTATAGACAGTCTCACTAACAAAACTTGACCTAAACTATAAATAGTAGTAGGTAGTCTTACTAACAGAACGTATAACTGAATCTCAGCTATAAACAGCATGTCATTCTCAGGGTGAAATGAGAAGGAAGATGCTCAGAAAGAGACTGTATGGGGAAGCAAGATGACCTAAATTCATGGTGGCATTGTCCAAGCTTATACCCAAGCTGACATCCAGCCTTTTAGACAACAATGAAAACAGGTAATCAAATAACACTGTAATTACAGAATATACTGAAATTGATTATCAAATTTTCCCCATCTTGCCTGGGCTAGGGGCAAACCTCAGTGTGCACAGCAATCTGCTCTTGTGTAATTCAGCAGAGTGATGCTAGAACAGGGGAGCATCAATCAAGAACTCCCTCAGCCAAGTTACTTCTCCCCTGGCCACGGAGTTTTGTTGATTTTGGATAATCTGTCTGTATAGTGTTCCCAATCACAGTCTGAATCATACTACCTTGTGTTATCTACTGAGAGGGAAAAGAATCGCCAAATAATTACCAGGATGTGCACAAATCAGTGATTGGACAAACATAATGATGGGAGTTAAAGGGATGTAACTCTTGGCTGAGAGTGATGGCATATGCAGGGAATGTGTCAGTGTCATGGCAATGTCACCTAGAGAAGGATTCCCGTCTCTGAGCATGGACCTTCCCTTCTCTTGTGGAGCTACTCCATGTCAGGCTGTGGCAGATCTGCAGTGATCTATGCATTTCTCTTTTGGTCATTCTGATTTCTTCGTCCTTGAGTTGTAGGGAAATTGCCTCCTTTTCCCTATGCAATATCTCCAGATGGATTTGCTCCTCCTCGTGGAGAAAAGGACACATCTTCTAGTACTGAACCGTGATCTTCACCTGCCCTAAGACCACGTGGCCCTGCAGGGAGATTAGAGTAGAAGGACCATGAACATCACTCCATCAGAAACTTCAAATAGGATTTCCTTGGCATCATCAGACAAGTACTTTATAACTCTGCTGCTCCATACCTGCAAATTATCTTAAATATTTACTAGTCCTTTCTCCTCATCTATTCTATATGGCACCCTCTTCCATTAAGCCAAGACCTCTAAATGGTCCCAGACAACCTCCCTGTGTTGCTTCTTCAGGGCTCTTATTCCATCAGTTATTCCCTCCTCACTGAAATTTTCTTCCTTTTCTCATGTTTCTCTGCCTTGTTCATCTAAATATGTAAATACACTTATGTCCATACCATAACATATAGATTAAAAGCAAAAAATGTTTATTACTTTATTTCACCTTCTTTATAGCCAAACTTGCTACAATAATCTGTACTCAGTATCTGAGAAGCTTTAACTAAACTTTCAAATTTAGACTATAAGTATCTATCAAGCTCTGGTTATCTCTTATACTTCTGGTTTTTGCACTATTGTATGATGGCCTCTATATGTGTGATTAATGATAATTCATTTTAAACCACTGATTTTTTTCCTGGGAAGAAAGAACTATCCTTTGCCTGGTAACATATCTTGGCTAGAAAGTGTAACTCAGCATTATGCCCCATTTGAGATCTTCAGTGTATGGACAATGTATGGAAGCAATTATGTCAAGGAAGAGAACACAAGAGCACAAAAAATAGATTCACTTGATTTCAAAAGGAGAGAAAGTTTATTACTAGGCATGTACTAGATCAGATAGCCTACCAGCCCCAAAACCTGTCTCCCCAAACTGCAGTAATTCTGGTAGTTTTATTACAAAAAAAGATGTGATCTAATTATTGAGCATAGACAGATTGATTACATGCTTAGTCATAGAACGTGTGTAAGAAAATGGTGGAATGAGTTTAGGTGACTTTAGGTTAAAGTCTAAGCTACTGTGTATGTCAGGTGGGCCCATTTTGGTTAGATGCAGGCTTGGTTATCAAGATGACTTTGATTTGGGGTGGGCTGACCCCAGACCCTTCAATAACAAACATTAGGGGCTGGCTTTAGTGATTACAAGACTCTAACGTTAAAAAACTGAATAGATGGGTAAAAATGAAGGTCAGTCACAAGTTTTTTTATAATCACAGGTGCAGAAGATAAAGGCAATTCAATCATTATCAGAGATCAAGGCAGCTGGATTACAATTTAGAGATTTCAGGTATTTCATTCTGTCTTCTCTAATATACCCGAAAGCAAAAAGGAATATTTAGATAACAATTCAGTAATCAAAATCGTCCCTTAAATCCTGATTTTTCTGGCTACAGGAACTTGAAGTAATATAAGACTGAGTCATATTTTTTCTTAGGGAAAAGAGGGTCTTGAAGAACTGGAGAGTTTTCAAGAAAAAGTAGGGAATCAAAAAGAGTATTCATTACCCAGACGAAGGATTGGAAACTGCAGACATGGGCGTTCTTTATGACTGTAAATATTTGATCAAGAAGTCTAGCTTTGATGGGGATAAAAGTGTTAACATAGAAGAGAGACACAGACATTAGGACAGGATTGATTTTTTCCCCCAAAAACTGGTGAGAAAAAAATTGCACATGTTTAAAAGAAGGTTAAAGATGTGGGAAAATAGTGAGTTTGTGAAAGAGAGAGAGGAGGCTGTCTTGAAATCCTGGATGTGGGGGCCACAAACCCTTAAAAAAATTTTGAGGAAACTCCTATGAGCCTTGTGGAGTGCAACTAACCAGAGCAGCTCACCATCTCCCTTCCCATATTACTCACCCCCAAGAACATATTCTGAGTTTAAATATTGTAAGAAGTTTAATTTCATCAAGTATATGTAGATATGAGGCTGAATTTCATTTTATAATGAACAGGAAAATGACAAAGGATTAGATATGAGTTAGGAAAAGGAGGATAGAATGTTCCAGTACAGTCTCAGACCCACAGGCTGTACTGAGCAGCAGCGCCATCTTGTAATTTAAAATGATAACAAATACTAAGCCTTCCACTCCTTCCATTTACCTCTACAAGGAGACTTAGTAAATAGGCAAGTTTGTCCTTACATCCGAGCAGTTAGATTGGCAGCATTAATTAGGTTGTTTTCACTGAGGTGGTCCTATATTTTAGTGAGGTATTTCTTTCCATCTTTATTCTTTTCTTTTCTTTACTAAAACACACCCAGGATTTTTATAACCTGTGCACAAGTAAAAGTAGAGATGAGGATGGGGATATTTTAGCTGCAAAACTTAACATAGAGGGCGGTGCAGCGGTGGCTCATTGGCAGAGTTCTCACCTGCCATGCTGGAGACCCGGGTTCAATTCCCAGTGCCTGCCCTGCAAAAAAAATACTTAATGTAGTAGTTGCAAGAAGACAAATATTAATATTGCACATTATTTTTAAAATCTTAAACATTTGAGGATTATTCCAGATCTTCCCTGGAAGAGGCAAACAACTTCAGAGACACAACAACTGGAAGTGGAGCGAGAGGAGGAGAAGGGAACATCACTATGGAGCTGAGGCCTCATATGTAGTGGTTGCCATGTTCCAAAACTCTGACACCTATTGAACAGCAGGAATTAAATCAGAATTGCTGCATGGCTCACCTAGGGAAAGTGGAAGGAGGAAACACAGTTATGACTTAGATGACATCTTCGACCAGGTTTGAGGTATTATGAGCAGAAAACCAGATTATAAAATAAAGTGTCATTTGCAGTCTTCCTCAGTTCATGGAGTCAAATTCACACCCTCTAAACCTAATCATAAGGATTCTAATGAAGCATCAGTGGACTGATAATGATACCTTTGGGCCCGGTAAGAATATATGGGTCCTTTTTTCATTCTTGTTATTGCTTATTCATGTCTTCGCTTTCCTTGCTCATACCAATGAAGCTGAGAAACACCAGCTCCCTTTTGCATGCACAGTATTTACTTTGTGCAGTGAGTTAGGTAAGGCAGCCTTAGCTGGGGGTGGTGGGTGGGGCTGGCATCAGAGTTTCTAGACACCAGGCTCCAGACACTCATAGCACTGGGAGGAGTGGGCCCCACTGAAGGTAGATTTGTGAGGAGTGGCTCCCCCATCGCACCCCTATGTCAGCAAGTACCAGGAGGGAAGCTCTAGAAGCCCTTTGGGGTTGTCATAGGAAAGAGGGAGAATTGACTTAGGAAAGGAGGGAGCTCTGGGCCTCTTGGATGAGGTATGGACAGTGACTCAGTGAAGCTGGGAGACGGGGTCAGAGAGTGCCTGGCTGGTGGCCACAAAGGTTTGTCAGGACCCTGCCTCCACCATCCCCTCCATCCCTGCTTTAGATTCTCCACCCAGGACTGAAGACCCCTAACCCTGTCTCCTCACCCCCATTCCAACTCCAGTGCCTTACGAGCCTCCAAGCCGGGACTGCCAGGCATCACCCAGGGCCTTTGGCTAAGAGATTCCCTCTCATTACAGTGTCTTTTGATAATTAAAATCTTAACATTTTTGTGGTTAAATTGACCATTATGCTCCTTATTTAATTTGTGCTTTCCTTTCTTGATGAATCAATCTCTAACACAGCTGTCAAAAGATACTTTCCTATATTTGCTTCTTATAAATGAGGGATTTTCTTTTCCAGTTGACCTCATGCACCTGAATTTGATTTTTGTGGATGATATGAGGTAACTATCTGCATATTTATTAGGAATTTTGTCTTTTTTCATGCGTTCATATTATACGTCTGCTTACTCATAAATCAGCTATCTGTACATTAGGTGAGTTTTTGACATTCTCCTTGGACTTTGTGGCCTTTCTCTTCATCCCTGCACAAATAGTCCACAGATAAGATGTCAGTGTCATGAGAGCATAACATCTGTCACTGATCTTTGAGATTCCATGTTTGATACTTTGACCCACAAAAGCACAGTATTGCTGAAATCCATAATAATAACATCCAGTGACAACTGGTACAAGTGTATATGTATGTGGCAATATCTTGGAATGTTAATCATATAATGCTGTTCTCAGAGTTTAAAATAATCCAAAAATAGCATACCTGAAAAGCTGATTGTTATATGTACTGTGACTAATCCTCAAGAAATTAAATTGAAGTCATTACCTTTTTTTATTGTGTAACACATATACAAAATAAAGGAAGAAAAAAGCAATAGTTTTCAAAGCACTCTTCAACAAGTAGTTACAGAACAGACCCCAGAGTTTGTCTGGAATATTTTTTTGACTATTGTCTGTTTCCGGTATTTTCCAATGTGGGGATAAGGAGTTTATTTTTTTCTCTGTTGCGGTGAGTGATTCAAGAAATATATGACTGTTATCTTCCATGAAGAAGCTTATTATCCAAGAATTTTGACTCATTTTCTGAATTCTTATCTTTCTGTTGAGAGCTTATTCTCTTCTATCAAACTTTTTCTTTATTAGGAAACATTCAATCTACCCTATTGAATCAAATTGTTTCTAGTTATAGCTTGATTTTGAGGTGTTAGAAATTTATTGAGCCTTTAGATCTTCAAATCAACCTAATCCAGGGTTTCTCAAACTTTAGTTGAAATCAGAGTCACCTGGAAGGATTGTTAAATGAGATTATAGGCCCAATGATGTAATTTTTTTTATTGAGGTGGTCTTGGGTGTGACCCCAAAATTTGTATATCTAATATATCCCAGATGCTGCTGCTGAAATTGGAACCACACTTTGACATTCGCTTAGACTAAGTAATTTTTATTATATATTTTCTTCAGCATTGCCTCTTCCATTGGTATGACCTATATTTTGTCATTTTCAATGGTTGTTCTTTTGAATATTGACTATTCTCAATGAATTAATTAGAAATCTTTGTAACTGTAAATGTTTCAGAGCTAACATCCTTTCTTCCTTTCAGAAATGCAATTTGGTAAGGCTTCTGAATGTTATGCAGCACCACAGCAGAGGTGATGGAGCACCACACTGGGATCAAACCCTATTGCAAACAAGGCAATCACCTCATTCATTTCTTAATATACTCATTTAACACATATTTGTTAAGTCCTCGGTATGTCCTAGACATTGTGTTACGTGCTGAGAATATAGCAGTGATTACAAAAGACATGTCTTTTTCCTCTTGTAATTTATACTGATACAAAAGTAAAGATCCTGCTATTCTGGGTCGTTATGAAAATAGACCTATTCTCGTCCTGGGGTCAGAGCAGATTTCCCTGTAAAGGGTGTCCTCCCAGGGGTACATTGGTAAGTAGGATTTTCCTAGGTCAAGATGAGGGAGAATAGTATTTTAGATGATTACCAGGTCCATGTTGTAAGAACTTAATATTCTTGTGTATCCAGCACCCTGCTGAGTCAGCTGAGCCCTGTTCCAGGTTCAGGGGTCTTATTGCAGAAAGAATTCAGAGACGAGACGGCCAATAGGAATAAGTAGTAAAGTTTATTACAAAGAGATAAAGTACATGTTAAAGAGATTAACACAGACATGCTCAAGGCAGAGACATGCCTGGAGTGACAATGTGTGAGCTTGTTTTATAGGGAAGTCTCTTCAGTGCTCTTCCATCTCAACCTTTGAACACCAAGTGTCTTATTTGTTCCAGGAGGAGATAACTGTCAGAAACTGTGGCCTGCCCTCAGGTACCCAGAACTTGTCTCTGGGGGGGTTGTTTAACAATTTTTATGACCCCATGCTTTCTGACATTAACTAAGATTCCCCTTCATGATTTTACAAGCTTGTAAGGTTTGGGGAGGTTTCAGGGCTTTAGGGAATATTTTTGTCCAAGAAGTTTGCATCTTAAATTCGCAGCTGAGCATTAACTCTTTCAGAGCTGGAAAGAACACCAGGGACCACAGCCGTGATGCCTTATTCTATCCTGCCTCACCTGCCTTAGACCATTAGATGAAACCACACATCCACAGGTATATTCTCAATAAGTCCAACAGGTTCTCAAAGCAGATGAACAACCACAGCATATATTCTAAGTAATTGACCATAGAGATTATTTTAGTTTAAAGTGAATCAACAATATTTTTCATTTTGTACTATCTTCACATTTAATAACAATAAAATTTTATTGCATGAAAGTATAACAAGCTTAAAAGACAAAGTATTACTGATTTGCTACAATAGAGAAGGGCTCCCCCAGATAAGGGGCTCCCAGGCATACAATGAGGTTCCTGGCTTAACCCTGATCACGCACCACTAGTGAAGAAGAAAGGCCGGAGAGGGAAATTGAAGGAGCCAGGGGGGAAGCTCCATAAGAGGGAACTTTTGGCAACATTCAAAAAGCTCATACTTCTAGGGACAAAATCAAGGAACAATGACAACACAGCCCAGAGGTTTCTGTATATACTGACAAATACTGGAGCGGTGGTGAAGAAACTGTAATGGTTGTCCTCCTTCACACATACGAGAAGAAATGCTTCCTCAGATTCAATGAGAGGGCCATTCTTCCGTATCCAGGGATCCCTGCAGACTCCGAGAGCCCAGCTGCAAGAATCATCCACATCCAGCTTCCAGTAATGTTCCCCAGAGGTGAAGGCCTGGGTCCCCCTTGAAGCAAAATTGTTAGATCTTTGAGAATTGACAGTCGCCTCCTGGTGACAACCTGTAGCCTTCAGTCTTCTCAGATCATCAAACAGCATGCTGCTGTGATTGCATATTTCATTACTGAAGGAAATTTCCACTGTAAGTGAAGAGATTTTTAGCAGTCATAATCAGCTTTTAAATTCCTATGAGATGAAGAGTTCTACCTAGAGTCTCACTGGAAAAAAACAGGCTGGAACCTCAAAGGCTAGCACTGACTGGAAAGTATCAGGTTCAAACGCTATTCAAAGATATATAGAAGAAACACAGACATACCCTCAGTGGAAAACATTTCTAAAAATTCAGATATAAATGGGAACATTTTCAGGCCAACTTACGGTTCATTATATTTCATGGCACATCTGAAACTGGACATCTGAGCATGGGAGCTAAGTCAACAACAGCATAAATTTTTTACTGCCCCTTCTCAGGAAAAATACATATACTTCAGCCTAAATAAATGGTGACAGCTTTTTGAGGAACCGCCAAACTGCCTTCCACAGTGGTTGCACCATTTGACATTCCCACCAATAGTGGATAAGTGTGCCTCTTTCTCCGCATCCTCTCCAGCACTTGTCATTTTCTGTTTTGTTGATAATGGCCATTCTGGTGGGTGTGAGATGATATCTCATTGTGGTTTTGATTTGCATTTCTCTAATAGCCAGGGACATTGAGCATCTCTTCATGTGCCTTTTGGCCATTTGTATTTCCTCTTCTGAGAGGTGTCTGTTCAAGTCTTTTTCCCATTTTGTAATTGGATTGGCTGTCTTTTTGTTGTTGAGTTGAACAATCTCTTTATAAATTCTGGATACTAGACCTTTATCTGATATGTCATTTCCAAATATTGTCTCCCATTGTGTAGGCTGTCTTTCTACTTTCTTGATGAAGTTCTTTGATGCACAAAAGTGTTTAATTTTTAGAGGCTCCCATTTATTTATTTCCTTCTTCAGTGTTCTTGCTTTAGGATTAAGGTCCATAAAACCGCCTCCACTTGTAAGATTCATAAGATATCTCCCTACATTTTCCTCTAACTGTTTTATGGTCTTAGACCTAATGTTTAAATCTTTGATCCATTTTGAGTTAACTTTTGTATAGGGTGTGAGACAGGGGTCTTCTTTCATTCTTTTGCATATGGATATTCAGTTCTCTAGGCACCATTTATTGAAGAGACTGTTCTGTCCCAGGTGAGTTGGCTTGACTGCCTTATCAAAGATCAAATGTCCATAGATGAGAGGGTCTATATCTGAGCACTCTATTCGATTCCATTGGTCGATATATCTATCTTTATGCCAATACCATGCTGTTTTGACCACTGTGGCTTCATAATATGCCTTAAAGTCAGGCAGCGCGAGACCTCCAGCTTCGTTTTTTTTCCTCAAGATGTTTTTAGCAATTCAGGGCACCCTTCCCTTCCAGATAAATTTGCTTATTGGTTTTTCTATTTCTGAAAAATAAGTTGTTGGGATTTTGATTGGTATTGCATTGAATCTGTAAATCAATTTAGGTAGGATTGACATCTTAACTATATTTAGTCTTCCAATCCATGAACACGGTATGCCCTTCCATCTAGTTAGGTCTTCTGTGATTTCTTTTAACAGTTTTTTGTAGTTTTCTTTATATAGGTTTTTTGTCTCTTTAGTTAAATTTATTCCTAGGTATTTTATTCTTTTAGTTGCAATTGTAAATGGGATTCTTTTCTTATTTCCCCCTCAGCTTGTTCATTGCTGGTGTATAGAAATGCTACAGATTTTTGAATGTTGATTTTGTAACCTGCTACTTTGCTGTACTCATTTATTAGCTCTAGTAGTTTTGTTGTGGATTTTTCCGGGTTTTCAACGTATAGTATCATATCATCTGCAAACAGTGATAGTTTTACTTCTTCCTTTCCAATTTTGATGCCTTGTATTTCTTTTTCTTGTCTAAGTGCTCTGGCTAGAACCTGCAACACAATGTTGAATAATAGTGGTGATAGTGGACATCCTTCTCTTGTTCCTGATCTTAGGGGGAAAGTTTTCAATTTTTCCCCATTGAGGATGATATTAGCTGTGGGTTTTTCATATATTCCCTCTATCATTTTAAGGAAGTTCCCTTGTATTCCTATCTTTTGAAGTGTTTTCAGCAGGAAAGGATGTTGAATCTTGTCAAATGCCTTCTCTGCATCAATTGAGATGATCATGTGATTTTTCTGCTTTGATTTGTTGATATGGTGTATTACATTAATTGATTTTCTTATGTTGAACCATCCTTGCATACCTGGGATGAATCCTACTTGGTCATGATGTATAATTCTTTTAATGTGTTGTTGGATACGATTTGCTAGAATTTTATTGAGGATTTTTGCATCTATATTCATTAGAGAGATTAGTCTGTAGTTTTCTCTTTTTGTAATATCTTTGCCTGGTTTTGGTATGAGGGTGATGTTGGCTTCATAGAATGAATTAGGCAGTTTTCCCTCCACTTCGATTTTTTTGAAGAGTTTGAGGAGAGTTGGTACTAATTCTTTCTGGAATGTTTGGTAGAATTCACATGTGAAGCCATCTGGTCCTGGACTTTTCTTTTTAGGAAGCTTTTGAATGACTAATTCAGTTTCTTTACTTGTGATTGGTTTGTTGAGGTCATCTATTTCTTCTTGAGTCAAAGTTGGTTGTTCATGTCTTTCCAGGAACCCGTCCATTTCATCTAAATTGTTGTATTTATTAGCATAAAGTTGTTCATAGTATCCTGTTATTACCTCCTTTATTTCTGTGAGGTCAGTAGTTATGTCTCCTCTTCCATTTCTGATCTTATTTATTTGCATCCTCTCTCTTCTTCTTTTTGTCAATCTTGATAAGGGCCCATCAATATTATTGATTTTCTCATAGAACCAACTTCTGGTTTTATTGATTTTCTCTATTGTTTTCATGTTTTCAATTTCATTTATTTCTGCTCTGATCTTTGTTATTTCTTTCCTTTTGCTTACTTTGGGATTAGTTTTCTATTCTTTCTCCAGTTCTTCCAAGTAGACAGTTAATTCCTGCATTTTTGCCTTTTCTTCTTTTCTGATATAGGCATTTAGGGCAATAAATTTCCCTCTTAGCACTGCCTTTGCTGCATCCCATAAGTTTTGATATGTTGTGTTTTCATTTTCATTCGCCTCGAGGTATTTACTAATTTCTCTTGCAATTTCTTCTTTGACCCACTCGTTGTTTAAGAGTATGTTGTTCAGCCTGCACGTATTTGTGAATTTTCTGGCACTCCGCCTATTATTGATTTCCAACTTCATTCCTTTATGATCCGAGAAAGTGTTGTGTATGATTTCAATCTTTTTAAATGTGTTAAGACTTGCTTTGTGACCCAGCATATGGTCTATCTTTGAGAATGATCCATGAGCACTTGAGAAAAAGGTGTATCCTGCTGTTGTGGGATTTAATGTCCTATAAATGTCTGTTAAGTCTAGCTCATTTATAGTAATATTCAGATTCTCTATTTCTTTATTGATCCTCTGTCTAGATGTTCTGTCCATTGATGAGAGTGGGGAATTGAAGTCTCCAACTATTATGGTATTTGTGTCTACTTCCCTTTTCAGTGTTGCAGTGTATTCCTCATGTCTTTTGGGGCATTCTGGTTCGGTGCGTAAATATTTATGATTGTTATGTCTTCTTGTTTAATTGTTCCTTTTATTAGTAGATAGTGTCCTTCTTTGTCTCTTTTAACTGTTTTACATTTGAAGTCTAACTTGTTGGATATTAGTATCGCCACTCCTGCTATTTTCTTGTTGTTATTTGCATGAAATATCTTTTCCCAACCTTTCACTTTCAACCTATGTTTATCTTTGGGTCTAAGATGTGTTTCCTATAGACAGCATATAGAAGGATCCTGTTTTTTAATCCATTCTGCCAGTCTATGTCTTTTGATTGGGGAATTCAGTCCATTAACATTTAGTGTTATTACTGTTTAGATAATATTTTCCTCTACCATTTTGCCTTTTGTATTATATATATCATATCTGATTTTCCTTCTTTCTACACTCTTCTCCATACTTCTCTCTTCTGTCTTTTTGTATCTGACTCTAGTGCTCCCTTTAGTATTTCTTGCAGAGCTGGTCTCTTGGTCACAAATTCTCTCAGTGACTTTTGTCTGAGAATGTTTTAATTTCTCCCTCATTTTTGAAGGACAATTTTGCTGGATATAGGAGTCTTGGTTGGCAGTTTTTCTCTTTTAGTATTTTAAATATATCATCCCACTCTCTTCTAGCCTCCATGGTTTTTGCTGAGAAATCCACACAGTCTTATTGGGTTTCCCTTGTATGTGATGGACTGTTTTTCTCTTGCTGCTTTCAAGATCCTCTCTTTCTCTTTGACCTCTGACATTCTAACTAGTAAGTGTCTTGGAGAACGCCTATTTGGGTCTAATCTCTTTGGGGTGTGCTGCACTTCTTGGATCTGTAATTTTAGGTCTTTCATAAGAGTTGGGAAATTTTCAGTGATAATTTCTTCCATTAGTTTTTCTTCTCCTTTTCCCTTCTCTTCTCCTTCTGGGACACCCACAACACATATATTTGTGCGCTTCATATTGTCCTTGAGTTCCCTGATACCCTGTTCAAATTTTTCCATTCTTTTTCCCGATAGTTTCTGTTTGTTTTTGGAATTCAGATGTTCCATCCTCCAAATCACTAATTCTATCTTCTGTCTCTTTGAATCTATCATTGTAGGTATCCATTGTTTTTTCCATCTTTTCTACTTTGTCCTTCACTTCCATAAGTTCTGTGATTTGTTTTTTCAGTTTTTCTATTTCTTCTTTATGTTCAGCCCATGTCTTCTTCATGTCCTCCCTCAATTTATCGATTTCGTTTTTGAAGAGGTTTTCCATTTCTGTTCATATATTCAGCATTAGTTGTCTCAGCTCTTGTATCTCATTTGAACTATTGGTTTGTTCCTTTGACTGGGCCATATTTTCAATTTTTTGAGCATGATCCGTTATCTTCTGCTGGCCTCTGTGCATTTAGACAGATTTCCCTGGGTGTTGGATCCAAAAGTTTGGAAGATTTTTCTGTGAAATCTCTGGGTTCTGTTTTTCTTATCCTGCCCAGTAGGTGGCGCTCGTGGCACACGTTTGTCTGTGGGTCCCACCAGTAAAAGGTGCTGTGGGTCCTTTAACTTTGGAAAACTCTCGCCGTCCGGGAAGTTCGCTAGCCGAAGCAGCTTGGAAAAGTGCCAGCCGGCCCGGGGTCCGATCGCGGGAAGGGTCGCTGGCCGCTGCAGCCCGGGAAAGCGCCTGTCCGAATTTCCTAGTCGGCCCGGGGCGCCAAGCGTGGTGGGAGGGCGCCAGCCACAGCAGCCCGCCTGGGAGAGTGCACCGTTCCCGGGGAGTCACGGGTTTGGAAGGGCCTCTCCAACCCGTCACTGTTCTCCGCGGCCTGGGTATTTCCGATCCAATTCTCTCAGTTGGTCCGGGGGCCGCGCGTGGTGTGGGCGCCAGCCACTGCGGTTTGAGGGGACCGCCTCTCCATTTCTCCCAGCCGGCCCGGGAAGGGGGAAGGGAGTGACTCCGGCCGCTTGCCGCCCCACCCGGTGAAGCCCGCGCGCCTCGGCGATCTCACCCGAGTGGGTTCTCTCAGCCAGCCAGCTGTTCCAGGATGGGGTACGCTATCTTTTTTATCTCTGTCGTGGCTTTGGGGCTGTTCTGTATCGTTTCTACTCCCCTAGTAGTTGTTCTGGAGGAGAAACTAAGATCCGCGCATCTTACTAAGCTGCCATCTTCTCCGGAAGTCTATATGCAGTTTTGATTATCATTCTCCTTAGACTCACATAATCCTGCAGGGACATGGGTTTCTTAGATTACATACCAGACTGACTTTAATATCCTCCACTTAAACTGCATCCATTGTAACAATCAGCTATATACACCCTAAATTCATGTCCTCCACTTCTCAGAGGCTGTGATTTCATCCCTTTCCCATCTTCACTTATTTCCATTCTTTATTAACTACATGACCTAAATCCATCCTTCCCTCAAACCACTTTCATCCGCTTCATAAATTACTGAAAAAGAAAAACCTTTCAGAGTTAATGTCTTTAATATACACCCTGCACATCTGAAATACTACATGAAAACATTTGAAATTTATGATTCTTAGTAAATTATTGTTCTTAATATTCTGATATATTTGTTAATAAATTTTTAACCAAGAATGGAAGCCATCAGATAAGATATTCTTAAAATTCCTAACCCCGGGCCTTCAAACTAATTTCTATCCTCATAGCCCTTTCTCTGGCCTCCTTGTTCCTCTTACTATCTTAAGCACAGGCTCCCTTGTTGTCCTTGCAATTTAAGGATGTGACTCCTCATTCCATTGCATACTGCCTCCTAATAGTTATAAACTTAGTATCTCTCCATTTCCCCAGTCTTTCTCTTGCTTGTTTTCTTTACCTCTTCAATGTGTTCAAATCTCTCCACTTGAACCAACATCATTCTTTAACTACTACTCTTAGTTTCTCTACCTATCAGTTTTCACCATCACAGGCACACTTCTTAAATTGCTGTTCACACTTCCTTTTCTGATGACCTACTGGTATGATTGTACTAAGCATTATATGAAACACCAGAGATTCCAATTATATACTCTTTAATTTATATAATTTCATACAAAGAAATCTCTACCTGGAAGAACCACGCATTTTTAACACCTACTTGTCCTGCAGAACTCAAATTGATTTGGTTCCTGAGAAACTTACTGACCTCCTGAAACACAACTACTGAACTTCTCCAAATCCCTTTATATATTTATACTAGTTACTGTTAAATTAAGGTCCAGAAATCTTAAATAAGCCATAGTACCCTACATTGAAAAAGCAGATTCTTTTTCCTACTGATAAACTTGTCCCAGAATCTCATGATTTCAGCTCAAATTCTTAGTGGATAAATTTTCACCATATCTGTCTCAAAGTGATTCTGAGAGGAAGAGTCTCATCCTTACATTCCACATGATGATTTTACTACTTTCTTTATTTTGATTTCTCTGATTTTGTTGGATCTTTTCCCATATAGAACTCATTTTCTTTAAGAGCTTCTCCTGAAAAAGAGCTATGAATTAGGTACAAAAGAAGCAAATAGTGTAGATTTCAAATCTTAAGTGATATAAAAAGGAAAGAGATATCAGGTTAATGTACTTTAGGGAGAGTAGAGCAATTATAACATTTCTGTGGTTAATGCTCAGTAATCATCAGTTCTGAGAGATCTCATACAGTAATACCACAAAATGTACTATACTGCAATTATTTGCCTATAAACTAATAGGGATTTTATGTAATGTGGTTAATTTCTGATAAGCACCTTGCCTCAGAATGTGGTTCTACCGATGCTTGTCCTCTATTCTTTCCACTCTATTACTATCCTTTTTGCCTAGTTTTACTAAATATGTTTCCATTATAGAGGTCTCTTAGGTCTTCCAGTTTTGGTAGCCAGGGACTGTTTCTGAACTTGAAGGCTTTACAATGACCTGCACATTATACTGTATAATTAGAACAATAATAATTATTAATCACCATCCCACTGGAATAAAACTCCATGAAAGCATTTATCTATTTAATTCAAAATTTTATCCTTTATGCCTAAAACAGTATTTGCTTCATATTAACCATTTAGGCAGGATTAATCATCCTCATCATGACCCTCATTTTCCCAGTAATCTTTGCAGTAGTATCCCTAGCTTTCAGAGTGCTCTCAGAGGCATCACTTACCCGGTAGTCCTCAGCCGCCCCTTCTATGGAAGAGTGTTTGTGAGTCTCGTGCTCCTGAGATTTAGAGCAGGGCCAACAGAGCAGGTCCTTGTCCTCTTCACAGAAGATCTTCTTGGTCTCCTTGTGTGTCCCACACAGATGTTCCTCTGAGCTCAGGAACTGGCAGAGACTTGCTCGTCTGACATAGGACACCATATCCTTCAGGAGAATACTGGTTTTGAAGTGTGTCTGCTGAGAGGTTTCAGCCCTGCATGTGGGGCATTTGGCAGGTGCTTCCACTTCTTCCCAGGAAAGATAGAGACAGGGCCTGCAAAAGCTGTGCCCACAGCCTATGGTGACCGGGTCTACAAGGTAGTTCAGGCAGATGAGGCAGGTGAGTTCTTGCTCAAAGGCCTGTGGGATGTCTGAATCCATTTTCCTGAGGGAAGAAGTTTACATGAGGTTACTTGTGTGCCCTGGAGAGATACAGACTGAAGGAAAATTTTGCTGAGGTTATGACTCAGTAATACCCTTGTGGCTTGAGCAGAATAGGATTTATTTTGCATGTGACACAATGAAAAACTGAGGCATAAACAGAGTTCTTAGGGTCTGTGGAAAATTTTTGTTTTTGTTTTTGTTTTTGCCCAATCAATATGTATCTAACTTGCCAACCCCTTCTCTCTTCCATAAAAGAAATAGAGTTTATCAAAGTAAGACTTTATCCAAATCGCTTGAGTTTCAGGAGTTTCACACAAGTGAAAACTCTAGGGCATAAGTTCTATTGGTCTGGAAATCAAGCATAATACTATACTTTCCACTGATCGGCTTAGCCAAGGGCTATAACTAAGCTCTTGTACCTTCGTTATTTCATTAAATTATCACAATCATCCTATCGTGATGAGTTCTCCAAAAATACACTGACAAGTGTTAGAGTAACACTTGCTCTGTTAGAGTAGAATCTAACACATTTATATGTAGAGAATAAAATATTCCTTACTGATTTTAGAATCTAAATAATCCAAGTATAAAATTACAAGATATCTGGTAACTATAATCCACATGAACCAAGTAATACATAAAATTATAGGCCAAAATCATATTGATAATCAATAGTCATATTGATTCCAAAATCATATAGCAAGATAAGGTGGCAAAACACTTTAATTCATAAATAGGTGAAAAGATTGGGATTGTTTTTACAAACTAGGCATATAGATTAGTTTCTTAGAATCTCCCTCAGTTTGCTGATGGCTAAATTAACATTATGATTTTTTCAATTTGGTTTGGTTTGGCAAAGTATCAGAGATTCCTCTCCTGTAAATGTTGGACTCACCTAAGGTATATGTCAAAGGTTTCACCAGTTCTTACCTTTGAAGTTCTGCTATGGAAGTCAGTTGAGGGATCAGTTCCACACAAGGTGGTAGGAGTTTTTTTCAGAAGTTCCCACAGCTGCTGAGTCCCAGGTGCACTCTGTGCGTTCCGGTGAAGATTATTAAGCTTGGCTCCTCGGGTGTCCTTTTATTGAATTCCTGAAGACCAAACCCATTTCTTTCAAATGATTGCATTTCATGGTTTTCAGATAGGATTTAATATGAATGACTAGGTTTCTTTAAAACAGAGGAAAGGATTGATTTAACACTTTGCTAATCTCCATAAACCTCTAGAAACATCGTCTCTTCAAGAACCTCTCACTTTTCAACAAATGAATCTCCAAATGCCAATTTTGTATCAAATATTTTTTGTCCAAGCACTTCCTTTTTTTTTTTTTGCATGGGCAGGCACCAGAAAACACTTCCATTTTTATCTTATAAAAGTTAGGAAAGAAAAACAACCTCAGTTAATGGTTTTAGAAAATTTTTTGTAAAATTTATAAATATTTTGCTTGAGGTTAACTTTGACTTTAATTATATTCTATCATATAAGGAGTGTATGTCATTTATTAATTTCTCTTTATATTTTAATGTAAGCATTTATTTTAAGAACATCTTTCAACACCACTTCTGAGTGGAGATTTTCCCCACCCCTCATGCTCCATATCACACTCCACATCAAGCCTTCCAGTAAGAGCAGGGCCCAGGATTTTCTGCCTGGCACTTCCCAACCAGGTTAAGGGGGCACAGGAGAGAAAGACTGGGAAGCCTCAGCTCAGGGAAACCCTGGATCAGTGCACTGGAAGAGAGCTGTATGAAGGTCATTTGGAATTTATGTCTACTGGAGAAGGTGATGATGGTGTGGTTATGTTCCCTAATCCATTTAGTCCACTACTTACGGGGTGGGGAGAGATACCACCTTGAACTCTTGAGAAACTCCTCTTCCTAATTACAATTGACCTCAGATGTCCTTCATGTGATCTGGGAAAGCCAAACTGGATTTGGAGATGCAGCTCAGACCTCCTTACAAGTACTTACAGCATTTCCTTGTGTATGCAGAGACCCTAAGGTCCAAGGACAGTCTGAGCAGAGGGAGAGGTGGAGTGAGGCTCTGAGGACCAAGAGGAACTGACCAGAGGAGACAAGGGAGGAGGGAGCCCCAGTTTCCAGATGCCTCCTTTGTGCTTGTGAGAATTTGAGTCAGTAACCAAGAGGCCCCTATTCTTTGCCTGATTCCTCTGAGATCTTGGAGTTTCCCTGGATTAAGACTTCTAGGGATAGGGTAAGAGCACAGTCCAGATTTGGGGCAGAAGGCAGGGACTTAGTGGGTATAGATTCTCTGTGGGATGGGACCCAGCTGAGTGGGTACTGGCTGCATGGGATGGGCGTGGGGCATAGTGGGGAGTAACCCTTAGATCTTGAAGCCCCAGAAATCTGACCCTTTAGCTCTAATGTATGGAGCCAGCCAAATTGGAAATGGATGGTCAAGGGAATTCCGGAGGGCAGTTAAGTGAGAGACTTCTTGAACGGAGCCACTTTTTCTACTGAGTCCACTGGACAGAACATCATCTCCTCTTAGCTCCAAAAATAAGCAGAGGCTATACTGGGAGGATAAAAGTATTGTCCCGGCCTCTGTCCAAGGACTCATTCCAGACAAACTCAGCCCATGCCCACAGGCACAGAGTCTGCATGGTTTCCTGCCTCCAAGGCCTCTCCCAAATTCCCTGAGAAAACCAGGTATTTTTGCCTTGTTTTGTTTTAATACTTCCAAGGGTTTTTCTTTCTTCCTATTTCTTAACCAATTTTCCTAGCACTTTCCTCAACAAAGCTCAGAAATATGTATTTATTGATACAACATGTTAATCTAAAATATCAATAAAGATTATCAAGGGATGATGGGATTAAAATGATTTCATTTTTCATTTGCTTTTCTGTGTTTTACAAAATATCTGTGTATAAAATGTGATGCTGTATAATCAGAAAATAAAATGTACAAACACGTGTCCATATGTGCCATGAATTTGGAGAAAAAGGGATGGCTGAACCTCATGTTGTTCAAAGCCCTTTGGACAAACTTCTACTCCTGCATGGAATTATAAGGACCACCAACTTCACAGAGAAAAATCTACACAAGAAACTCAAAAAAGAAAAAAAAAAAAAACATGGTTCTAGATGGGCATCGAAGGTGGGGAGAAAAGTTGCTTTCCTTTGAATTTTTTATTGGTAATTACTGTGACCAAGGAGCTGAAAACAAGGTGGGGCTGTTCGACAACAATGTTCTTATCAGACCCTGATCAAGTATCATTTCCAGTTAATCTGGGAATTTGAGACCCTGCAACCCAGCTCTGAAAAAAGCTCTAGGGAACCTAGGAATGAGTTCTGAGGAGAGGAGAGAATAAGACTGGACAATATCAGAATACTTTGGTTTGTAAATCTGTTTTCTCACCACCAGCTTGTGCTTTTCAACAAGAACCCCGAGGTCCTAGTTTGAGGGGCCTCGCCTTAAGGCATGTCCCGCCCTCAGCCCCAACCCCGCAGGAGCAGTCACAGTGAAGTCCGCATTCCCACCACGCAGGCAGGCTGAGAAAAGGGTGACCCCTAGGCGGCTTCTCAGTCCCTTCTGGGAACCTCCCCCTTCTCAGACTCTGCCCAGCAGTTACTCAAGACGATTTTAGCATATAAATATATATATATAAATATATATATATTTAAAAATATTTAAAAAGTACATTTTTCCTGCTGCGTGCCTAGGAGTCAGATACGGCCTCGGAAACCCCGGCCAGGGACGCAGCTTTTTTGCCCATTGGGGGCGGCGGTGGGGGAAGAGGGGAGGCGCTGGCTTCCTACGGACCCGGAGGAGCTGTGCTTCGGCGGCTCCGGACACCCTCTCCAGACCCTTTATGTGGGTGGCAGCTTGCGGCCCTGAGTTCTGGAGTCATGAGGCCTCATAGCAAAATTCACATCCAGGGTGGAATCCAAGTCAAAAATGAAAAAAAAAAAAAAAAAAGACCGTCTTTGAAATCTCTAAAAGCTGATAACAACAAACCAGAAAAATTCAAATATAAGTCACTTTGGGAAAAAGTATTTTACTTACCTTCTGCTGCAATATCTGAAAGACTGTGAAAAGATATTAAAGACCTTAGAGGGCAAGTTAAGGAATTTCTCAGCAAAGATACCAGTTCTTATTTCAAACAAAAAGGAAGTTCAATTCGTGCAATCCTTGGGTAAAATTTCCCCTAAACCAAGCCCTCAATCTGTGTGTACTGCAGAAACCACTTCACCTCATCCCGGCCATAATGGAAGTTCATTTAAGTCTCCAGACTTAGTTTGTTTAAGCAGAGAAAATTATTAGTTGAAAAAGCTATCAAGGACCATGATTTTATTCCTACAAATAATATATTATCAAATGCTTTATCGTGGGGAGTGTGCTGGTTTGAAATTGTTATATACCCCCAGAAAAGCCATGTTCTTTTAATCCTAACCCAATATTGCAGGGTGGGACCTCTTGTTTCCATGGAGATGTGACAAACCCAATTGTAGTTGTGACCTTTTGATTAGAAAGATATGTGACTCTTCCCATTTAAGGTGGACCTTGATTAGTTTATTGGGGTCCTTTAGAACAGGAAACATTTTGAAGAAAGCTCAGATGCAGGCATTTGGAAATTCTTGGGGTGCAGAAAAATATGCTTAGGAAAACTATATGAAACCAGGACACAAATGCTTGGAGAGAAGAAATCTCCTGTCTCATGAGATGCTAAGATAAGAGATAAAACCCAGGGTTTTTCCTGGGAACAGCTAAGTGAGACCCACAGGCACCTAAAGAGAAAGCCACTGGAATCAGAAACTGGAAGCAACGGAGAACAAGGACCAACAAATGCCAGCCTTGTGCCTTCCCATGTGACAGACATTGGCCTTTTTTTCAGAGTCAAGGTATCAGTTTCTGTATGCCTTAGTTTGGCCATTTTTATGACCTTAGAAATGTAAACTTGTAACAATAAATCCCCATGAGAAAAGCAGATCCATTCTGGTATATTGCATTCCAGCAGCTTTTGCAAACTAAAACAGGGGAGTGAAAATTCTTTATATTGATGACATTAGATACTAAATTGAACAAAAGCAAAAAGAATTACATTTACTCAAGAAACTAAGCACTTCTGTAAGAGATGTGGGGAAAAGAGCTAGTACCCAGAAAACAAGAACAGTAGACTGAAAAAAAACTTTTGCAGAGGTGGAAGAAATGAGTCAACTTTATAAGCTATTTATCTTCAGTTGACCAACATGCCTTTCATAAATGATTCTATTCAGAAGCCCTGTGGTCCATTTAACATGGATAAACCATCTGTAATCCCAAAGCAAGTTCAGGTTAGAGTAAGAATAACCACCATAAAACAGATGGTGATAAATATAGTGAGACCTCAATTCAACGCCATTTGAAAGAGAAGAGGAAAAGGATATTGTAAATGATTCCATCCTGACCAAAAGGGGGGAAAGAAGTGTAACTAATAAAGTATCAGTGGCAGAAAGAGTTCAAATAGAGTCGAGAGGCTACTCTGAAGGCTGCACTTATGCAAGTTTCAGTTGGACCTTGCTACGTATCATAACTTGCCAACCCCCAACCAGGACCATTCCAGCCAATCCTAAAGAACACCTAGGGCTATATATAAGATTCCACAAGGGTTCTATGCTCTAGAGTAACTTTCCAGAACCTACAACCTCCAGATGGGTCCCTGGCCCAAATAAGTCCTGAAACCTAGCCCAGCCTCTCCAGCATCTCCAGATAGTTTCATCTCCCTATCCTATATTAGTAACAGACCCCTCCAATATGAAAAATTTAGACTGGCCATAGCCCAAACACCCCTAAAGAGAGGGATGGAAAGGTCAAAGGTGATGGTGGAGTTATACAGAGAAGGTAGGATTTAAAAATGAATACGAATGCTGAATCATTGAATTGATATCTCTTTTGGTCTCCAGTATTTTAGAGCAGCTAGAGGTAAAAACCTAAAATTGTGAAATTGTAACCCATGTCAAACTCTGAGATATGTTCTACAACTAATTATGGTGCTGTCCTTCAGAATGTGTAGCATTTTTGTATATATGTTATTTTTCACAAAAGAGGAAGGAAAAAAAGTCGATTGTGATAATAAAAAAATATTTAAGCCTTCTAGTCTCCTATATTCTGGAGCAACTAGATGGAAAAATCTGAAAGGATGGTATGGTAGCCATGACAAACTCTGGGGCCTGTCCTGTAACTTAGTTGTTGAATAGTGCTTTGAAAACTATTGGTTTGTTTTTTCCTTCTTTGCTTTGTGTATATGTCATACTATACAATAAAAAATTAAAAAAAAAAAAGATCCACAGATGCATTTTTAAAAGACCTATTAAAAATGTATATTCTTACTATCATTAAGTAATCACTAACATCCTTCCAGACACTTTCCTCCATATCTGCGCAAATGAAATTTTAAAATAAAAAAATGCAAAAATAAAAAACAAAAAAAAAATATTGTAAATGTTGCTTGCAGAAATATGAAGATCTCAAAATTGTAAATGTATAAATGTTATAGTTAGGGGATTGATATTTCTAAAACTATGAATATTTGCTATTTACATTTTAGCTTATTTTCCTATTATGGTTTATAATTTGATAATTATAAATAGTAATTATTCTTTATGGAAATATATTAAAATTTAATAGGTCAATAGAGGGAATATGTATATTGAAAAATCATTTTTATTCATTTACTCAACAGATATTTATTGAGCACCTATTATGTACCAATCACTGCTCTGGGTGAACAGCATTGATGAAGAGACCAATTCCCTGCCTTTCTGAAGATTACACTCTAATGGGGAAGAAGTGAAGGGTGGAGAAGGGAGACAGGTAACCACAGGATAAAAGCAGAATAAAGTATATATGCTTTAATAGAAGCAAATATAGAGAATATTAGATATGCCATGAAAAAACATAAGGCAGGAATGGGGATGTTGCTATTTTAGACTAGACAACGGTTACCTACGTTTGAGAGTGGGGACCTGAATGAAGGGAGGTAATGGGACATGTGGTTTCCTGGGGGAGTAGCATTCCAGGCAGAGGAAACAGCTAGCACAGAAGTCCTAAGTTAAAGTGGTTGATTAGATTATCTCCAAGAAGGTGTGACACACCCAATTGTGGGTATTAACTTTGATTAGAGGGAGATGTGACTCTAAGAATTCCAGTAAACCAGTCAAGTTCCACCTGGAATAGGTAGAGTCACATCCCACTGTACCCACTGTGAGATGGACCTGAGCTAAAACTCCATTGATCACCTGGCCTCCATAAGCCCCCACTCTGACTGGTGGACCAGAGTGATGTTTTGGGTCCTGTGGAATAAATGTCACTTCTGAACCAGTATCTAATAATCCTTGAAATATCTGATCATTTCATTTTCTCCAATGCACAGTTACCCTGATAAAAGGCCATCAGTCTCCTTGGGGAAGCTTGGAGGAAGATTAACAGTATAAATTTGTGGCAGTGTACAGGGTTCTCCCCCCAAGGGACCTGACCTCCCCTTTATTCAAGGGGCTCTGGGTCTGTAAACTGTTTCAAGTCTGGAAATTGATTAAGGGGCCGTAACTCTGTGTTCTTGTAATTCAGGTTAGACTTCTGTTCACTTGACCTAGAACACTTCTGTTTATACAACTCAAACAAGAATATAGTAAATAACCCTTCTATTGTATTTCTAGGTACCCCATGATTTACTAGCCAATGCCACAAATCTCTGAGAGTCATATAATTTTGATGCCTGCTTTGAGTTTGCTGTCTACTATAATAGACACATCTACCCTGTCTTTGGTGATTCAGTGCTGCCACCTGGCTTCTGCCAAGTCAGGAGCATGTCATCCCCATTGTGTTTAAGGATTCCAGCTCAGTGACAGCAGTTCCTACAGAAATATCTGACCTACAGAGAAGTGCAACTACAGAGCTTTTCAGGGGTGATGGTGCTAGTCTCACAAATTTATTTCTCACTGTTCTGGTAAAAGGTGCATCCTCCGGATATTCCTGGAGTATAAGAGCATGCTTTGCATGATAAATCCACTCTAACATTCCAATCTCTCTAAGCCTCTGGATCCCCTCATCTACATTATACCAGGGCAGTTCTGGCATTTCAACCTCAGGTAATGTCAGCCACCTTTTCATCCATGTTTCAACCAACCATCGAAACAAACTCTTAATACCTTTTCTAACACCTTGAGCTATAACACTGAATGCAGAGTCTCTGCTTAGTGGGCCTGTATCAATAAATTCAGCCTTATCCAGCCTTATATTCCTCCCACCATTAACCCACACCCTTAAAATCCATTGCCACACATATTCCCCTGATTTCTGTCTATATAATTTGGAAAACTCACACAGTTCTCTTGGCGCATAACATACCTCCTCATGTGTGATACTTTGTATCTCACCTTTAGGGGCCTGTTGGGACTTTAGTGTAGTTATCGGTCTGGAAGAAATGAGGGGTGGAGGGGGTGGGTCATGAAAAGAATTAGAAATATCTTCCAAGCCATTTGCTTCAGGGCCTTCATTTGCAGTTTCATCTGGTGAAACAGGATTAATCACTCTCGGGCTAATCCCTTCAGGTGGAGGTTGGGTGGCCAACTCCTCAAGGCAGGCTGGAGGTGGGGCAGTTATGTCTTCAGGGCAGACTATTATAGGGTTATCTAGAGAAGACTCAGCATAACCTAGGGTTCAACTTCACCCCCGACATTATTATCAATCCATATGTCACCATCCCATTTTTCAGGGTCCCACTCCTTTCCAATCAATGCCCTCACTTTAACGGCAGACACCATGCAACATTGAGATTTCAGTTTACATTGTAAAGTTGCTACTCTAACAATAAGATTCTGAGTCTGATTTTCAGAGATCTCAAGTCTACATCTACAAAAAATAAGATTTTCCTTCAGGATACTAATAGAAACATCTACATTTGTCAGATGGCACTTAAGCATCTCATTTGAAGGCTTAAGCCCAACCCTTTCACTCCTTAATGTAGCCAGTGTATCCAACAAAACCAGCCAACATCTCTATACCTCTTATTTCCACAAATCTCTGTAGGTGTCAAAACATTATCCCCCAGAACCTGACTTCATATAAGCGAAGCATTAGGAGAATTGAATGGTGATACTTTGACTATCTCTTTTACCAACTCACTCCGTGGATTGGGAATGTCATTCTGATTATGGGACTCAGAGTCCTTAGTGCCTCATGGAGGGGTTGAGCATGTGTCCCAGAAATGGCAGAGAGCCCAGGTGTGGCCCCAATGCCTAGAGAGAGTGGAGCCGAGAAAAAGGTGATATCTTCAATATTCTCAGAGGTTGATTTGGAAAGAGGTGGGCCATTGCATAGGCCCTTGGAAAGGTTGGGACTGCCACTTTCTAAAGCTGAAGGATAAATGACTTTCAGACTTTGAAATCCAATGGTGTTTGCCCTGCAGATTTTCCTTCCAATTTCTTCCTATGGATCCTGTGACTGTCCCTCCTTTGCGTATTGGCACCACACCACTTGTTTTGAGATTCACAACTTGTTTTGAGATTCACAGGTCCACAGCCAGAAGAGAATTTTTTGCACCTTAATATTGTTTAGGGTGTTGCGTGTAGTTGCCAAGTTGACAAGGGGTGGACGTGTGGTAGTTAGAATCAGTTGTCAACTTGACCAGGTGAAGACACCTAGTTCTGTTGCTGTGGACATGAGCCAATGGTACTTGAACCTCATCTGTTATTGATTACATCTGCAGTCAGCTAAGAGGCGTGCCTGCTGCAATGATGTTTGAGTTAACTGGCTAGTGTTTAAATGAGAGACTCAACATAGCACAGCCGAAGCAGCTCAGGATACCTCATCTTGGCACTCACAGCTTAGCCCAGGCCTTTGGAGATACAGAAAGGAAGCACATGCCTTCCCACATAAGAAAGAACTTCAGTCGAAAGTTAGCTGCCTTTCCTCTGAAGAACTAATGAAATAAAACCCCTTTTATTAAAAGCCAATCTGTCTCTGATGTGTTGCATTCCAGCAGCTAGCAAACTAGAACAGATAATAACATTCTTCAAAGCAACTTAAATGCATTAAATTTAATTCTACCAAAAGAAAGAAAAAGAACAAAGAAAAACAAACAAAAAAACTGAAAAAATTTAATTCTACCTACATTGCAGTACATTTTTGTTATTCTCTGTTTCTTATTTTTCCAATTTGTAGAAAGGTTTTTCCTATTGTCATAGGAATAATGCCAAAAATGGATAACTGTGTGCCTCTTCCATGAAAATAGTCTATTATCCAAACTTTTTTACTTCTTTTCTGATCCCCACCATTTTACTGTCTCAGTCTCTTCCACTGTGTATTTACCGTCATTAAGAAATAATCAACACTGTTGAATCAAATTGTTTTGAGTGAAACTTACATTACCAGGGGAATAATTTTTTTTAACTTTTTTGTTGTATAGTAGAACAAATATACAAAGCAGAGAAATAAAAAAAGCAATAGTTTTCAAAGCACTCTTCAACAAGTGGTTACAGGAAAGATCCCAGAGTTTGTCATGGGCTACTGTACGATCCTCTGAGATTTTTCCTTCTAGCTCTTACATAATATAGGAGGCTAGAAGGCTTAAATATTTCCTTATCACCACAATTGACTTTTTTACTTTCTTTTTTGTGTAAAATAACATATATACAAAAAAACAATAAACTGCAAAGCACAGCAACACAATTAGTTATAGAACATATTTCAGAGTTTGATATGGGTTATAATTCCACAATTTTAGGTTTTTACTTCTAGCTGATCTAAGATACTGGAGACTAAACGAGGTATCAATTTAATGATTCAACAATCACATTCGTTTGTTAAATCTTATCTTTTCTGTATAATGCCATCATCAACTTTGATCTTTTTATCCCTCTCTTTAAGGGTGTTTGGACTATGGCCATTCTAAACTTTTCATGTTTGAAGGGTCTGTCGCTAATATGGGGTAGGGAGGTGGAACTATCTGATGTTCTGGAGAGGCTGGACCCTCTAGGTTTCAGGACTTATCTGGTCCAGGGAACCATCTGGATGTTGTAGGTTTCTGGAAAGTGACTCTAGAGCATGGAACCCTTGTGGAATCTTATATATTGCCCTATTTAGGATTGGCTGGAAAGGTCCTGGTTGGGGTTTGGTAGGTTATGATAGGTAGTAATAACTAACTGAAGCATGTCAAAGAGAACCTACAGAGTAGCCTCTAACTCTATTTGAACTTTTTTTGCCACTGATACTTTGTTAGCTATACTTCTTTTCCCCGTTTTGGTCAGGATGGAACCGTTGATCCCACAGTGCCAGATCTAGACTCATTCCCTGGGATTCATCTCCCATGCCGCCAGGGAGACTTCCAACCCTAGATGTCATGTCCCACATAGGAAGGCAGGCAATGCTGTCACTTTCAGAGTTGGGCTTAGAGAGACTGAGACCACATCTCAGCAACAAAAGATATCTCCCAGAAGTAACTCTAAGACATGCCTATAGGTAGGCTAAGCTTCTGTGCTACCTGCATAAGCTCCATGAGAATAAGCCTCAAGATCAAGGGCATGGCCTATTGAGTTGGGTGTCCCTAAAGTTTGAAAAAGTGTCAGGGGATTCCCTGATGTAAAGATTAATAGTTCCATATTTTTTCTCCCATCCCTCAAGGGGCTTTGTCTATACTTTTTGATTATATATAGATAACTGTGCCAATTTGAAAGGATGTATATATCCTAGAAAAGCCATGTTTTAATCATAATCCCATTTTTTAAAGGCAGCCATTTCTTCTAATCCCTATTTAGTAATGTAAATTGGAAACTTTAATTAGCTTATCTCCATGGAGATGTGACTCAGTCAGTGTGGGTAGTAAACCTGATTAGGTGGAGACATGTCTGCACCCATTCCAGGTGGGTCTTGATTGGTTTTAACAGAATCCTTTAAAAGAAGAAGCACTTTGGACAAAGCTAGAGAATGACAAGGGAGAAAGTCATGAGATTCTGAGAGAGCAGAATGCTGCAGAACCATGAAGCAGAGTCCAGCAGCCAGTGACTTTTGGAGATGAAGAAAGAAAATGCCTCCCAGGGAGCTAGAGAGAAAGCCAGCAGATGATGTTGTATCTGCCATGTGTCCTTATAGCCAAGAAAGAAACCCTGACCGTGTGTTTGCCATGGGCCCTTCCACTTGAGAGAGAAACCCTGAACTTCATCGGCCTTCTTGAATCAAGGTATCTTTCCCTGGATGCCTTGGATTGGACATTTCTATAGACTTGCTCTAATTGGGACATTTCCACAAACTTAGAATTGTAAACTAGTAAAATTCCCCTTTTTAAAAGCCACTTCATTTCTGGTAAATTGCATTCCAGCAGCTAGCAAACAAGAAAAATAACTTCTTATGAATATATTTTGCACGAACATGTTCTTCTTGTGGGACTAAATAAACCTCAGCACCTCCTAGTCTTCTAAATGGAGCTAATTTTTCTTGCCTCATTATCCTCATCCAAAAAATGGAAATAAGAATAATTTCTTTCACTTGTACTTCTGAGGACTGAATAGACTATGTATTTTAAGTTGTCATCCACTATCTGCACCTAGAATAATGTCCATGAATGCTAGCTATTTTTACTCTTGAATGTTAAGAATTAGTATCAATTCTTCTTATAAATGTATCATCATAGAGTCCTAGATTTAAGAATATGTTTTAAGACAGATTATTTTATGAAGGAAATGCAATAATTTAAGCTTTGCTTCAGGTTAACAGGCTTTATGTATTTGCTGAGCCTACGCATTTGAAAATTCACACTAAATACTATTCCTATTGATTTTGTTTATACTTGGTAAACTTTTAAATAGTGGCAGAGATATTTTCATTAAATATCTTGTTCATTTATTATTATATATAACCAAATATTTGTTAAATGTCAATTATATCTTAAGTCTTGTGCTACTTTCTTGGACTTAAGTTTTCATAAGGTGGACATCAGCCTACGTCTCCTGTAATTTGCAGACGAAAAGACAAGACTGCTATTACATTTTGAGCTTACAAAGAAATCTGAAAGTTGTTCTGAGTCCATGCAACTTAATCTTTTCCAAGAGCCAAAGGAAAAGTTCCCTAAGTAAAGAAATTTTTTAATTGAGACTTTATGAAGAAATGGATTTTATAAATGGAGAACAAAGGGAAGAGGATGCTAGGACTGCTGGTGAAACAAACTTCTGTGTGCTTGCATTATTAACTCATTAAGTGGGTTCATATACCAAGATATATGCTTACAAAGTATAGGTTTACCATAGAAATCAAGTGAAACCATAAGACATGGGATAAAACATGAACATAATTCCAAGAAAGTTCATTTTTATTTAAAGAAATTGAAACAAATTCATAGAGCTAATGTTATTACCAATGTTAGCAGTGAACATGGTTCATGAAGGTTGATGGCATTAAAGATGATCAAAAGGCACTAGCAGCTTCTCCAGGGAATGGTGCTCCCCACACATGTGGCCAGCTTCTGACCTGTCCGCTCTCAGGTGGCTCCAGAGCAAAGAAAAGGTCTGAGAGGGTAAGAAAAGGAGCATGAGAGGAGACTACAGATGAGGGGACTGTGGTCCACATTAATAAAGCTCACGACACCACAATCATAATCCAGGAACACCCCAACGTGACCCAAAGTCTGTTCTACATGCTGAGATAAGAATGGGGAGGAGGTAAAGAGGCTGCACCGTTCATTCTCTTTGATACAAAAAAGGAGAAACATTCCCTCAGAGTCAACCAGCATGTCATTTCTCACTGACCAAGAATCATCACAGAATCCAATAACCCAGTTTGAACAGTTCCCCACATACACCTCCCAGTAACGTCTGCCGGATATGAAGCACTCGGCTCCCCATGCAAGAAAGTACTTAGAGCTTGTTGGATTACTGGCCACATCAAGATGATCAGGGCTAAGGAGCAAACGTCTCAGATCTTCAAACATAGGTATGTGACAGATGATTTTCTCACGATCTAAGGAAATATGCACTGCAGAAAGAAGAAAATAGTTTTAAAATGGCATTATAAAATCTGATGGACAGGGGTTTACATAGCATCTGGGGTACTATGCTATAACTGGAAATATAGGCTCAGGGCAGCAGAATAGCTTTAGAAATCCACAGTCAAATCCTTAAACAAATGGGAGAAATCCATGCATTTTCTTGGAATGTATAAGGAAAAGGGATAATGCCAAGATCTCCATGACTATTTCAGGCATATTTCAAATTGCAGAATATTAACAATGAAAGTCAGTAGTGAAATTAGCCAGCCCCTCTCCTCAGTAAATGTAAAGTAATAATAATGATTGCAGTAATTCTTAGTTCTAAAAGTGACCAATTTTCCTCAAATTTGAAGATCTTTCTCTACAATCTACAAAGATAAAATAAGCTGAAAGAGAAAAATCAGATATATTTTTTACTTAAGACAGTTTCTTTGTGAGAATTTTGTCTGCCAGAATTTGTTTTGAAGAAGAAAAGGAATAAATCCAGTGATTGTTTTATGCTTTTACTTAGTTTGAACTGTATAATGTGCAAATAAAATTATTTAAAAATGAAAAAAATTAAATCAATCATCATTCAAAGTATTTTTGTGTCAGATGAAGTTTAACAAAAGAGTGAAAAGAAAAAAATCCAAACATTTTAAGTATCAAACAATCCAAAAATAAACACAATAAAATTTGAAATGTACTGAATATAGATGAAAATTTGCATTTCATATGAAGAGTTAACACTCCATCAGAATGCTAATACAGCGATACAGTTTATGGAGAGTTTTTCTATACTTTGCTGTGAATATAGCTCATTACAATCTCACATATTTAGTTTTCTCACATATATGTTTGTTGTCTTATAAGGGAACATTTGTTCATCAGAGGTCCCTAAAGAGATACCACAGATCAACCAATGGGTAAAGATTACCCATGGGGACTATGAGTGGAGGAGAAATTACACCTGTCCCATAAAATATTGCCTGTTACCTTGGAAACGATTAAGCCTATCAGTCCAGTGATGGGCCATGAACAGAGCTGTGGGTTCACGGGCTGGGGCATGTGCAGCTGCACTGACTCACTCCTGCAGAAAAGAAGACAGTTAATCTTTCTGGGCCCAAAGTTTTCATAACAATGATTATATCAGTGTTCAACTTTAAATGATTGTTCAAAATCTTCAGTTAGGGTGAAGGATCTGAATATAATTCCACACTGGAGGATGCAGCAAATGTCTATTTCTCTTATGAAATTCAAATTAAAAGCAATCCTATCTCCTATCACTTCAATCCCTTCTCAACCATGACATATCTAGTTTCTCTCTCCCTACTACAGGGCTCTGCAAAGCAGCCTGAAGTTGTGGAGGACATTCAAGAAAGGCCCTCTGGTTCTCAGTCCACACTGTTCACCACTGAAATGCTCAATGTCTCAATCCGCAAGCCTACCTAGGAGTGATAGATCAGGGTTCAAGAGGGGAGGCAGGGAGCCTGCTGCCTGGGATGCGGCGTCCCTAAGTGCACTGCACAGGACCTCTATGTGAGGATGGAATCGCCATCTTCTGTATATGGAATCCCCATATTTTGATGATCCTCCATTTTCCCTCTTCTCACCCGGCTTCCACTTTATAATTATTTGAAAAACCTGCCTCTCCCAAATAAATCCTTGCTTGCTTTGGTCCATATTCTCACTTTTGAAAATTAAAATCAGGAATGGAAGTTATCTTGAAGTAACTTCCTTGAAAATAAAGTTCCCTTACAAATCTGTATTAGGCTAGACAACAAAAGCTCTACTTTCTGAGAAAATGAAGGATGAATATATTCTGAGGGTGATTATATTATCATAATAAATTATGTTCCCACTTTAGCACTAATACTCTATCACTGTCACAATTTTTACTACTGAATTTTAGTAGCAAACTTACCTTTTCAACATCTTCCCAAACTTCTGTAAAGAAAGAATGAGAAAAGATAAATTCTTATTAGTATTCATCACAAATTCATAATGAGCTCTCTCTCTTAATTTCTCAAGGGTGAGTTCAAAGATGGTAGCAATTGCTGTCAGGGGCGTGAAAATAGAAATGGGAAATAAAGTGTAGATTCCCAAGTTACTCACATTGCCAGGTCCAGACATATCTTTCAACTGGCTTTCCTGTTGTAGTTCAGGGACTGAATATATTTTGGGAGAAATTTTTAGAAGGAATTTTTCTCTGAGGTGGTTGTTTCCACTTTTACACAAAACTTTGTTCTTCTTGGATATGGCAAGAGTGAACTTTGAACAAGAGTGACAGGCAACGCGTTTATCACACAATCAGAGAGCATCAGTCACAGAAAACGGAGGAAGGCAAAGAGAACATGACATCATTTCCATGCAGAGCCCTGACTCCCCTTCCTCAGTCCTTACCTGGAGAAGTTCCATCTGGTTTATGGCATATTTCCTTCTCCTTCACTTACATTCCTCTTAGGAGCTGCCCCTTTAAATCTATACAGTCTTCACTTTCCTGAATAGTTGAAAGAATTCTTTCTTTTCCATTTCCAGTCTCTGTAAATACTTTTGCTCTTCCTCATGGAGCACTTGGCACACCTTTGAGTATTCAGCACGGATCATTTTCCTCTGAAGATTCACAGCATCCTGAAGTGACAATAGATTAGATTTCTCATGTGTTCAGGCTGAGTTTATCTATGTATTATTATGTGCTTTTTCTCTTTTACCAATTTGCCACTGAATCCAGAAATATCCTCAAATACCTTCCCCACAGACTGACTCTCCACACTCAGGAAATAATAGTAAATATTTCTTTCAAGGATAAGGCCTTTCTGGAATTTCTATCTCCTAGTCCACAGATTGCACGGTAACCAAAATTTATCTCCAGGGGCGCAGCTTGCCTCTTCTTGTCCAAAGCTACCCATTTCACATCTTATCAGACATCCATGAGGTCCTTAGAACCCTGGTTCAACAGACAACCACCTTCCAGTATCATCTCCCTCTCTTTTAATTTCACTTTTCGCATTTTCTTTCCTTCTTTTCTAAAAACTTTTAAGCTTGTTCAATTTATGCCCTTTGTTTTGAAATAAAAATATGCCACCATTGAACCAGTGTCTTTATATCTTTTGTGCTGTTACTTTTACCCCCAAGAAGATTTCTTAAACACATATGCACATTCACTGAATTCTTTTGTCAAAATCTTAATATTTCATTAGCACACTGAAATCTCTCTTCCACTCCCCAAAATTTACTGCAACCAATCTCATCTCACCAGGAACCTGCTTTGCTGAATCAATGTATTACTTTTATTTCCATATTACTAAACCTAATCCTTCCATCTATAAAACCTGTTAGCCTTGGCTCCAAACAAAGCCCCGTCTCCTGGTTTTCCTCTAGCAACCCACTTTTACCATCTCTTCTTTCCCAGCCTGACCCGTTAATAGGGAGATTGTTCAAGTTTTTCTTTTACACAGTGAGAGCTTTAAGAGTTAAGAGAGTAAAGTTCACAGGTGCAAAACTACTCTTTCATTTCTGAAAACTCTCATCGTGTATTATCTACCTCAAGGTGAACAGACGCCAATCATAAATGCTGACAGATGTAAATTTCCATGTCTAGGTCAAATACTTCACATGAGCTCCGACGTCATTCCTTCAATTCAATACAATATAATTCCTGGATATCTCACAGGAACTTAAAATGCAACCTGTCTCGAACTCTATTTATTTTGACTCTTATCCAAAATCAGCTTTGCCTCCACCATTGCTAACCTCAGTGATTAGAAAGGAACCTGTGTCTCATTCTTGATTTTACTGTTTAAGTAAAATCCATTTCCAACCAGTCACTATTTTCTGACATTTCTCTATCATGATGAATATTTCCTGTATCCACTCACTTCTCATTATCTGGGATCAGTTCATTTTTGTTCTCTTCTTTAAGATTCCTGAAAAAGCTTCCTACTTGCTTTCCTGGCTCCCATTTTAAACTCATTCCATCAACTCTCTATATGGTACACCTGAATGAACTTTCCAAATGAAAATTGTGATCACATTCCTTCTTTGATTATTATCCTTCAGAGGCTTTCATTTATACTCAGAATATACTTTAATTCTTAGCATATATAAGATGACCTTTCAGTATGTGACACCTACTTATAACTGTAGCTTAACCTATGCCCCACTTAGTCACTTCTCTTTGTATACCACAGTCCAATTAAATTTCATCTTTCCAAATAAGCGAGAATCCATCTTTATGTCTGTTTTCTTGCACACACAGTGTCATCCATGTAGCACGCTTTACCAGACTGTAATTATTAAGTCACAGTAAACTTTTCAGGCTGATTTCACATTTATCCTCTGTCACTCCTTCTTCACATGAGAGTCTTTAGAATGGAGAACAGAATCTTGAAGTGGGGAAATAAGTTTAGTCGGAGGTGTGTTGAGATTAGTTTTCACGATGTAAAAAGTGATTTCCTCAGACAGCCATCTGACCAGTTTCTAACCACTTTCAGGTATCTGCCCAAATGTTATCTTCAATAAGAGTATTTTCTCACCACCACATTTAAATGTCAAAGCTGCATTGTGTATTTCCTTTTCCAGTTGTATTTTTCTCCAAATCCCTTATCACAATTTATCCTACTATAAATTTAACAAATTTTCCTTGTTGACTTTCTATCTCCCCTGTCGACCTCATACGCTCCTGGAGCGCAAAAATGTCTTTCTCTTTTGTCTATTTCTATATTTCTGTGGCCTGCAAGAGGTTATTCACACACAGTAGATACCCATTATGTTGATAGTGAATATTAAAAGTTATATCTTCAAGCGTATAATCCTTGAATAATCAAGACAATTCTTACTGCTCTTTGGCATTTCCATTCTCCCATTTTGATTCCTTTCTTAGAGGTTATGAATATCTTTAATATTGTTTGTTCATATGAGCCCATCAAAAAACTTTACTTCTTTGAGAATTGGATGTACTCTATGTTAGCTTTCCTATTTCTGGTTTTCAATCCATATTAGTGAATCAATAAATAACAGAATTCAAATTCCTCAAGCAGGCATTTAAGTTTCATATTAAAGTGACCTTTGTTACATTTCCAGCACTGCTTCTCTCATAACTGATATTACCTATGTATTAACTAATATGAGTTGTATGAGAACCCAAGAGGCTCACCATTCATCTAGATTCTAGACCTCAGCTCCAACAGAACAAGCTGGTACTGAGGGAAACAGATATTTACTTATCTCCCATGTTTGGATTATGTTGGTTTCTCTGTTTAGATTTCTCTGGTTTTCTTGTGTCTTTTTCCATATAGACCTCATTCGCTTCAGTATCTTCTCCTGCAAAAGAACAGAGCAACAGAGAAGCTGCTGTTGAAGGTTCAGATCCTAACTAACGGAGACAACGGAGAGAATGTGAGACAACAGCACTCAAGGGGACACAAGAGCCAGTGCATTTTCTTAGTTAAGCTGAATTGTCAAATCTAGAATACTTTTATAACCATAGAATAAAAATCCTAAAATTAGAAATGTTCTTTTTAATAATAAAACTGAGGAAATTGCACCTCAAATTTTATACCACCTGATCAATTTTCAAAAGCAAAACAGGTCTCAGATTTTAGGTGCCCTGATATTAGTTCTTATTTCCTTCTACTATACTGTTGTTCCAGCTATTTGCTAGGATTTCTAAACAGATCTCATTAGATTATATTTTTGGCAATCACGGTTATAGTGCCAATAACTATAACTGAAATTAATGGATTTGCCCATCTTGCTCTTACATTGAGTTATCAAAATTTCAACCATCATCATTATGATCAACACAAAGCTACAAGAGTTTAAATCGTAAGAATGATAGCTCTATAGTGAGAGGGCATTTTATTTTTAGTTCACAAATTTACCGCCAGCTGCTGGCACACAGTGCTCTGTGAATACCTGTTATGTATGTTCCATGAGTGAACACGAATCCTCTCTTGCTTCAGTAATCCAGCAGATGGTGGGTCCCCAGTTTCAAACTTCTTTCCCAGCCATTGCTTACCTGGTATTGCTCAGTGGTCCAGTCGATGGAGCTGTGTTTGTGAGCCACGTGCCCCGCAGACTGACAACAGAGCATACACAGCACATCCCTGGTCACTTCACAGAAGTTCTTAGTTTTCACGTGCATCCCACACAGCTCTGTGGTAGGTAAGTGGTCAGGTCTCCTTCGTCTCTCAAGGAACACCGTGTCTTCAAAACAATGTTGGTTTTAAAGTGCATGTGATGTGATCTTTCCCTGCACTCTGGGCAGGAACAATTTTTGGCTTCTTCCCAGCAGAGGCAGAAACATGGCCTACAAAAGCTGTGCCCACAGCCTATCATGAATGGGTCTGCAAAATAATTCTTGCAGATGGAGCAAGTGAACTCATTCTGGAAGATTTGGGAATCCATGTTTCCGAAAAGAGAAAAATAAATAAGAAAGAAAAATTATTTTGTGCTGGATCTTTAAAGATGGGCATGTTCAAAACCCTCAACAGAACTCTGGAATATGAGAAACCTTTACTTTCTGTTTTTACACATACAAGAATGTATTCTAAAAGTTCAGGCTGTGTATTGCGTATGACAGAAAAGGATGCTGGAAAACAAATGGATTACTCCTGATCTCCAAGCCAGCATGTTGATTTGTCAACCATGGCCCTTCAAACCCAGTTTCAGCTCCCTAATACAATTCCAGGTATGGTTGTGTTCTTCCTTCTAAATGGACTGGGAATCTGTAGTCCAGGTCCAATTCCCAGACACAGAAAGTGTGCTATCCTTCACCTAAAAGTATCATAATATTCCCTTGTCAGTACTTGATTTTAATAGCTGCTTGACCGTATTTTGTCTAATGAAAGATGAAAGAAAGACTATTAAGATTCTGTGAAAGATTTATTCTCCCTTGGGAGGTGGGGGAGGGGCAGGAAGAAAAGAGACAATTGCTTCATCTTCCAATGGACATTGTATATGATGCCTAAAGCTGACATCATGTGACCACAGTGTAACTTTAAAAAAAAAGCTAACACTCTAAAGATGACAAAAATAAAAAGGAAGACTTAAATTTTAACAAATTCATCAAGGCATTAAATTAACCAACCTTGAAGCTAGCAATCAACAGATGTAAGAGCAATAGAATCAAAGGGGAAAGAGGATTATCAAAGGAGGAGTTAGAGAAGGTGTGAGTATGACTGCTGAATTAGTATATTGATATTTCTTTTAGTCTCCAATATCTTGGATCAGGTAGAAGAGAAAACATGAAGTTGTGGAACTGTAAGACATGCCAAAATTTGAAATCTGTTCTATAACTACTTGTTAAAATGTGTTTTGAAATTTAGTGCCTTTTGTGTGTATGTGTTATAATTCACAATAAAAAATGTGAAAGAAAGAGCCATAGAAAGTCATATTCCAATCAAATAATATTATATTAAGACAAATATCATCAGTGGATGTAAAAATCATTAGATGAAAAAGTACAGCCCCAAAGATTACTTAATGCTTTGTTCACTTTCACCTACCATAAAGTAATATACAAACTTATTTATTAAAATAAAGAAATATATACTTACTGTTACCATAATTTGTGACTAAATGTTTGTTTTAATTATATGGTTTTTGTCATCCCTCCTTGTCTATTAAATATTGAATTGGAAAGGCTGCATACTTCCAAGCCTAAAAACATATTACATTGTCCAAAGCAGGCCATGATGTAAACAATTGCGCTATTGAATACTTATAAACCCAGCCTTAAGAGACACCTCTTTGAAAAATACATAGCAATAGGATGATATTGCCTGCAGATATATATTTAAAAATAAATTTGTGAGAAAGGATTTTATAGACTGCTGATTGATGACTAAAACAGTTTCAGCGGTAAGGGATATAAATCCATTTGCTTCCAGCATGCCTGGAATGGGGAGATAATTTGAGGGACTTGGGCAAAGTTTATATTAGCCCATCATAGACTGCATAAGGAGCTAGCCAAGAGTTTATTATCAATATAATAATTTCTATATTGTTAACATTAATCTTTAGTAATTTTTTAATGAGAATACAAGTTAGTATTTATTGTTTATTCCTTCCAGGCATTGGATTAATTCCTTTTATCTGGGCTATTTATTTTAATCCTATCAGGAATACTATTGATTCATTTTCTATTCATACCAGCATCTTATCATGAGGAAACTTGGCATTGTGTGAAAAAATTATTTGTCAAAAAGGATACATAGAATAAATGACTAAATGATTTCTCCAGAACTCAAATACAGAATTTACTGTATTTGTAGGTAAAATAAAATATAAACTTTGCTGACAGTAGTTTATTATTCACCTGTTGGTGAATAAGACAACACTCTGATACTCAGTGGCTTAGGCTTTGATGGTAAATATTAAACAAGTAAAAGAGAAAAAAAGAAATTGTCATCATGGAGACATGGGTGATGTTCCATGGAAACAGAGAGGAGAGAACCACCTAACATTTTGTTGTTAAGTTGTTTTTGGTAAAACAGCCATGCTATACCTAACACCCCCCACACTCAAGTCACAAATGAACAAATTTATTTGTTTCAGTAGCTTTTCTTATTTCATGACAGCATCCTTTGTGCACATTGTAACTTATCTTCAATACAAAAACTAGGCTAAATTTAAAATAAAGTTTTTATAATTTTTTCCATATTTTACCTACTACCTTCATTTTGAAAATTTCGAATAAATCTAAGTTCTCTCCTATATCAACCCTGATGCATTCAAGAAATTAAAAATATAAAGAAGACGTTAGCACAATGATCATGAATACAATCAAGCTCAATATCTTGGTTCTCCATACTCAATAAAATGATGTATCCCTCAAGTTAAAATGATTGTCAGCAACAAACTATATCCATGCTCTAAAATAAATGTATCTGGCTACAATATTGGGTTCTTAAAGATATGCAGTAATTTACTGTAGCTAGCTTACATTAGATCCCTCCATGTTACATTTCTACTCCCAAAGCTCTGTGTAAGGGAGTTTGGAGGCTGGCCGGTGGTGGATGTGTCCAGAGACAACACTAGACCAACACTATGACCCCTAGTTACTCTTTGGCTGCATGGCCAATGTTGAGTTTTGATTTGCATACTATATCTTATAGATCTCTTCCTTACAGTCAAGAGTATAATTTTTTTTATAGCACTATCCTTTTCCAAACACTCTAAAATCCAAGTCTCCAATTTGAAATCACATATATTAAATTGTTTGGGAACATACTAAACTGCCAGACTTAGTAAAAGTCCTAATTTTTAAGATAAAACAGCAGAAATTATGTGTAAATTGAGTATTCACCTGTGGGTATACTTCTAACAAGGTTTTCCACCGCCCAGGCAACACCGAACACAGGGCTTCTGGAGAATGAATATTGGCTCGTTGCATGAGGTTTTATAGTAGTCCTGCAGACCATGCCCATTTCCTCAAAATGATTAGTTCTAACATACCTTTAGAAAGGTATGCATGATTAGATTTTTCGAAGAATGGATAACATACCTTAAGGACGATGCCTAACATCTTTCAAATCTGCTTAATCCAACTGCCACACTCAACCGTTAGGGGACTGTGTCTGGCATTGACTTATCTAAACCATGTATTTGTTAGTTTTAAAATAAATAAACTAAAAAAACCATGGAATTCATATCTTCTTTTTCAGAAAACATAATCTAATGCCAACTGCTTCACCCCCTTTAACAATTCCCACCCCATTTCACTCTCTGTTGAAACTGCATCCATTCCTTTGCTGATAGCTCTTGAAAAGCTCACACCAATTGGCAAATGAAAACATGTAGGTGACCACTGAACCCTACTCCTAGGATCAAGCTTATAAATGTATCTTAATCTTTGCAATAAAATAGTTTACAGCTGGGATTGCTTAGATTTTTCTCTTTTACATTTCTGGTAAGACTGAATATATTTTCTGACTCTCCTCTCAAACTCAACACACCCCCAGAGGTGGGCGGTGTGGCTAGCAGTGGAATTATCAAAGGAAGAAATAGAAAGAAAGAAACTATCTGTTTCAGCAGCAAAAAACGAGAAAGAAACAAAAAGCCTGGAAGGATGTCATCAACAGAACTAAATATTTGAGGAATTGGAAGAAATGTTTTCTTTCCATTGAGAGAGATGTCAAGCATTTCTGAACAGATGAGCCTTGCTGGAAGAAGGTGGAAATGTGTCCCCAACAGAACAAAGTGAATCCCAACTCTGAGCAGAGGCCTCTGAGTTGGGGCTTAAAAGCTCAAGCAGCAGGATTTTAGTTTGTGAGCTGTACAGTGGAGTGGACTGCTTTCTTTTCCCACTCACTAAGGCAGATGGGGGACTTGCCAAGTGCAGAAATGGGGATGAAGCCGTAACAAGAACAATACAGCCTCCCAACAAATGCCAACCACCACCTCTACTCAGTCGCTTGTGCAGCATCCTCAACTCTGCTGCAAGAAGAAAACTTTGAGGTCAGCAGAGGCCAGAGGTAGGAGGCTGGTAATGAGCAACCCATGCCCCTTCTGGGCCTCATAGAACAGCCAGCCGGGCAACTCTAGGTGCCCTTAGATGCTGTGCTTTTTGAGCCCTGAAACCCCTCGCTTTTATCTTTAGGGAGTCCCTATGGACTGGGCTATTTCCTACGGAATATTGCCCCTGCTGTCCCATCTCCACTTATATGGCACCAGGGAGCCCAGATACCTGCCTCCTGCTATACTGAGGTGGTCATAAGAAGGAGAGAGGGTGCAAGTGGAAGAAGCCCAAGATTTACAAAAATACCAAGGGAGTAGGCACCAGCATCCAATGCTACTCAGCCTCCATCCTAAGTGTGGACATTAGAGAACAACCTCATCCTGAAGAAAGGTGGATAACAAATGGCCATCAGGATAAATGGCTCCCAGCAGAAAGCAGAAATATGAAGGCACTTAAAGCATGTGAATTAAAATCCTCAATAATATCTGGGAGGATGTTGCATGTATTTACTAAAAGAACAGCCAGATATATCTTGAGGAGAGAATGAGAGACCAAGACAGAGTTCTTAGAAATTTAGAACTTAATGGTAAAATTGGAAATTGAATAGGGAATAGTGGAATGCACACTGCTTAAAAATTTTTGTGATTTAGAAAGCTAAGCAAGGAAGTCGCAGAAAGATTTTGAGGCATTTATTTGGATTTGTAATTATTTTCATCCTATTTCCAGACCAGTTTTGTGGTTGCAGTATAAAAATCTCAGGACTATTGTGTGGTAAACTGGTGGCTCAGTTGCAGAATTCTTGTATGCTGTACCGGAGACCTGAGTTTGAAAAAAAAAAAAAAATCTCAGGACTATCAACTCAAAACAGAGTGTTAATTCATGGTCTAAAGTAAATGCCCCTGAGTAGGAAGGCTGAGGGTCTCTATAGAGGAGCAAAGAAAGGCAGAGGGGAAGCTCCAGCAAAGTGGTAGAATAAAAAAAGGCCAATTCTTCGGGCCCTGGATGGTGTGGAGAGGGAGAAAAGAAAAAAGTGTGTTGAAGAGACCAGCACACATGCTCCTGTTTTCCCCTCTTGGTCTGGAATTGAGGATGGTGAGGTGATACCATCCAGATGGGCATGGGGCATGGCGGACCTTATGGACATGGCATGGGGGATGCTTCAAACCAAGAGAAGCCCCACAGGTAGCCCCATCAGAAGGCAGGCAAGAGCACAGAAGAGGCAGAGGGAGGAGGGCAGAGAGACACTGTGTGGTGCAGGGGATCCAGCTTGGCACAGGAAGGGATTCCATTCTCTATAGAGGCCCACAGATCAGCTGAGGCCCCAGGCTGAGAGAGGCCAAAGGCACTGGAGGATCAGCAGGTAGCAGGCAATGGGGCACTGCTGTGGCATGCTGAAGGCCAGATAGGGCCCAACGCTCCCTGCAACACCAGTCCAGAGACCAGACCAGACCAACCAGCTGCCCTGCATCAGAAACCAGCCAAGGAGAGCAGGGGACAGTCACCTGGCCCCCAACATGCACAGATACTGCCTTGGAGAAGGAGAAGAGAAGGAGCAGGATAGGCCCTGTGGAGAAGATGAACTTTGAAGTGACTATACATTCACTCTAAGCAGAGTGTTCAGTCTGGAGGAAACAGAGACTCCATTAACAATTCACGTATTTGCTCCTGCTGCTAGCTGGGAGGAATTTTGTGAGGAATCAAAGAGCCTCCATCGTCTGCACATCTGACTGTGTGTGCAATTTTACAACCCTGGTATGTAAACATGAATCAGAATTAAGGACACTATAAATGGTAAAACATGATAAACAAGAAACAATGATGAAAAACAGAAAAAAAAAATCAATGGGAAAAGTTCAATATCAATTGCAGTGATTTTATTGAGCTTATATAAATAACTTTTAGGTGTGTTTAGACTTCAATTTTCAATCAGTACGAGCTTTTAGGATTGTGTTATAGCAACATTCATTAAAATTTTTAAAACTATGCAAAATTGTAACCCAAAATTCCAGCTTTATTAAAAAATCTAACCTATTCATTGAACAAATTTTTTAGATGTAAATGAGAATTTTCAAATACTCTTAACTAGTTGTTATCCTGTTGCAAGTGTCTGCCCCCTGACATATAAACACATATGCACAGACAGCCCCATCAACACTCACTGTAACTCAAATATTTGGAGAGATTGAAATGATTTCCATCTTCGCTTTCTCCATCAACAAAATGGTGGTGAAACCATCCAGTTTGCTTCTTGCTAAACTACATCCTAAATTCTATGTTAACATTTACTATTTTATTAAATGAAGGTAATTCTGTAAAGCATTGTGGGGTAAATATGTATCTACTTTAATTCCAATCCACGTGATTAACTAAAATGTTCATAATTTTAGATTGTGGTTTCACTTACATTACACTGTTGGAATTCTAAACATCTGGCTCTGGGTATTTGTCCCTTCAAGAATCCTCAGTAAATCCATTTCAGAATACACACTTCATTTTTTCAAATACTTCATGCCATAAAAGACTGGTTTGGAAGTGGCATTCACATTTGATACAACAGTAATGACAGATATAGCACCTCAACTGGGGAAAACCTGTGTCATGGTCAGGTTCATGTGTCAACTTGGCCAAGTAGTGGTACCTGTTTGTCTGGTTGAGCAAGAGCTGGCTTGTCTGTTGCAATGAGGACATTTCATAGAATTAAATCATGATCATGTCAGCCACATCCACAGCTGATTCCATGTGTAATCAGCCAAAGGGAAGTGTCTTCTGCAGCGAGTGATACTCAGTTTATTCACTGAAAGCCTTTTAAGAAGGATTCAGAAGAGACAGGTTCTTTCTGCTTCGGGTGGCGAGCCTCTCCTGCGGAGTTCATCCAGACCCTCCGTTGGAATCATTGGCTTCACAGCCTGCCCTGTGGATTTTGGACTCTGTGTTCCCACGGTGAAGTGAGAAACTTTTATAAATTTTACATTTGCAAGTGTCCCCTATTGATTCTGTTTCTCTAAATAACCCTAACTAATACATCTTTATACCAGTAGTGGTTCTTAAGAAACAGAATCTTAAAAATGGGTTTTTATGAACGGTTTTCTACTCTGACTGGACTCAAAGGCACTAAGGACTCTGATTCCCATAATCAGAATGACACTCCCAATCCATGGAGTGAGTTGGCAAAAGAGATAGTCAAAATATCACCATTCGATTCTCCTAATTCTTTGCTTATACGAAGCCAGTCCCTGGGGGATAATGTTTTTGACACCTTTACAGAGTTTTGTGGAAATAAGAGGTATAGAGATGTTGGCTGGTTGTTGTTAGATACACTGGCTGCATTAAGAAGTGAAAGGGATGGGCTTAAGGATTCAAATGAGAAGCTTAAGCACTGTCTGACAGGTGTGGGCATTTCTTTTTTTTTTTTTTTTAAACATTTTCTTATTTTATTATATTTTGTTTGTTTGTTTGTTTTTTACATGGGCTGGGGCCGGGAATCGAACCGGGGTCCTCCGGCATGGCAGGCAAGCACTCTTGCCCGCTGAGCCACCGCGGCCCGCCCTAGGTGTGGGCATTTCTGTGAGTATCCTGAAGGAAAATCTTATTTCCTATAGCCGTAGACTTGAGATCTCTGAAAATCAGACTCAGAATCTTATTGTTAGAGTAGCAACTTTACAATATAAACTGAAATCTCAATGTTGTATGGTGACTACTGTTAAAGTGAAGGCATTGATTAGAAAGGAGTGAGACCCAGAAAAATGGTATGGTGACATATGGATTGATAATGATGTTGGGAGTGAGGTTGAAACCCTAGGTCATGCTGAGCCTTTTCTAGATAACCCTGTAATAGTTTGCCCTGAGAACATAACTGCCCCCCCTCCAGCCTGCCTTGAGGAGTTGGCCACCCAACTTGTTCCAGAAGTGATTAGCCCTAGAGTGATTAATCCTGTTTCACCAGATGAAACTGCAAATGAAGGCCCTGAAGCAAATGGCTTGGAAGATATTTCTAATTCTTTCCATGACCCACCCCCACCACCCCTCATTTCTTCCAGACCTATAACTACACTAAAGTCTCAACAGGCCCCTAAAGGTGAGATACAAAGTATCACACATGAGGAGGTATGCTATACTCTAATTTATATAGAGTTTTTCAATTTATATAGACAGAAACAGGGGGATATGTGTGGCAATGGATTTTAAGAGTGTGGGATAATGGTGGAAGGAATATAAGGCTGAATCAGGCTGAATATATTGATATGGGCCCGCTAAGCAGAGATTCTGCATTCAGTGTTATAGTTAAGGGGGTTAGAAAAGGTATTAAGAGTTTGTTTGGATGGTTGGGTGAAACATGGATGAAAAGGTGGTCAACATTACCTGAGGTTGAAATGCCAGAACTACCCTGGTATGATGTAGATGAGGGGATCCAGAGGCTTAGAGTCATTGGAATGTTAAAGTGGGTTTATCATGCAAAGCCAGCTCTTATACCCCAGGAATGTCCAGAGGATACACATTTTATCAGAACAGTGAGAAATAAATTTGTGAGACTAGCACCATCATTCCTGAAGAGCTCTGTGGTTGCACTTCTCTCTAAGTCAGATATTACTGTAGGAACTGCTGTCACTGAGCTGGAATTCTTAAGCACAATGGGGCTGATGGGATCCGGAGATGACAGAAGCCAGGTGGCAGCACTTAAACGCCAAAGACAGGGTAGACATGGCTATTATAATAGACAGCAAACTCAAAGCAGTTGTCCAAATTATATGACTCACAGGGATTTGTGACAATGGCTAGTAAATCATGATGCACCTAGAAATACAATTGAAGGGAAGTCTACTAAATTCTTGTTTGAGTTGTATAAACAAAAGAGTTCTAGGTCAAGTGAACAGAAGTCTAAACTGAATTACAAAAACACAGAGTCATGGTCCCTTAATCAATTTCCAAACTTGAAACAGTTTACAGACCCAGAGTCCCTTGAATGAAGAGGAAGCCAGGTCCCTTTGGGGGAGAACCCTGTTACACTACCACTAATATATACTGTTAATCTTCCTTTAAGCCTTCCCTAAGGAGACTGATGACCATTTACCAGGGTAACGATGCATTGGGGAAAAGGAAATGATCAAATATTTTGGGGATTATTAGACACTGGTTCAGAAGAGACATTTATTCCATGGGACCCAAAACATCACTCTGGTCCATCAGTCAGAGTGGGGGCTTATGGAGGCCAGGTGATCAATGGAGTTTTAGCTCAGGTCCGTCTCACAGTGGGTCCAGTGGGGCCCCAGACTCATTCTGTAGTTATTTCCCCAGTTCCAGAATGTGTAATTGGTACAGACATACTGAGCAACAGGCAGAATCCCCACATTGGCTCTCTAACTCATTCAGTGAGAGCTAAAATGGTGAGAAGGCCAAATGGAAACCACTAGACCTGCCCCAACAGAGAAAAATAGTAAATCAAAAGTAATACTGAATTCCTGGAGGGATTGCATAGATTAGTGCCACTCTTAAGGACTTGAAGGATGCAGGGGTGGTGATTCCCACCACATCCCCACTCAACTCTCCTATTTGTCCTGTGCAGAAAACAGATGGGACTTGGAGAATGACAGTGGATTATTGTAAGCTCACGCAGGTGGTAACTCCAATTGAAGCTTCTGTTCCAGATGTTGTATCATTGCTTGAGCAAATCAATGCATCTTCTGGTACCTGGCATGCAGCTATTGATCTGACAAATGCTTTTTTTCTCAATAGTAGCTATTAGTAAGGACCACCAGAAACAGTTTGCTTTCAGTTGGCAATGTCAGCAATATACTTTCACTGTCCTGCCTCAGGGGTATATCAACTCTCCAGCCCTATGTCATAATCTTGTCCTCAAGGAACTTGATCATTTCTCCCTCCCACAAGACATCACACTGGTCCATTATATTGATGATATCATGTTGATTGTACCTAGTGAGCAAGAAGTAGCAACTACTCTAGACTTACTCATAAGGCATTTTGAGTCAGAAGATGGGGGATAAAACCAACAAAAATTCAAGGGTCTTACACCTCACGGAAATTTCTATGTGTCCAGTGGTGGGGAGCATGTCGAAATGTCCCTTCTAAGGTGAAAGGTAAGTTGCTGCATCTGGCTGCTCCTACAACCAAAAAAGAACCACAACATCTAGTTGGTCTTTTTTGATTTTGGCAACAACATATTCCTCATTTGGGTGTGTTACTCTGGCCATTTATCAAGTAACCAGAAAAACTGCTAATTTGGAATGGGGACCTGAACAAGAGGACGCTCTGTGACAGGTCCAGGCTGCTGTACAAGCTGTTCTGCAACTTGGGCCATATGATCCAGCAGAGCCAATGGTGCTTGAAGTGTCAGTGGCAAATAGAGAAGTTGTCTGGAGCCTTTGGCATGCCCCTATAGGAGAATCAAAATGCAGACCATTGGAATTTTGGAGGAAAGCCTTACCATCTGCTGCAGATAACTACTCTCCTTTTGGAAACCGCCTTCGGCCTGCTAGTGGGTCTAAATAGAGGTTGAACACTTAACCATGGGCCACCAAGTTATCATGAGACCCAAGTTGCCTATAACGAGCTGGGTGTTGTCTGACACACCAAACCATAAAGTTGGCATGCCCAGCAGCACTCTATTGTGAAATGGAAATGGTATATATGAGATAGGGCCAGAACAGGTCCTGAAGGCACAAGTAAGTTACATGAAGAAGTGGCCCAAATGCCCATGGTCTCCACTCCTGCCACATACCTTCTCTTTCCCAGACCAGAGCTATGGCCCCTTCAGGAGTTCCTTACAGTAAATTGACTGAGGAAGAGAAATCTCAGGCCTGGTTTACAGATGGTTCAGCATGATGTGCAGGCACCACCCAAAAGTGGACACCTGCACCACTACAACCCCTTTCTTGGATGTCCTTGAAGGAAAGTGGTGAGGGGAAATCCTTCCAGTGGGCAGAACTTTGAGCAGTGCACCTGGTTGTTCATTTTGCTTGGAAGAAAAACTGGCCAGAGGTGCATTTGTATACTGACACATGGGCTGTTGCTAATGGTTTGTCTATATGGTCAGGGACTTGGAAAAACCATAATTGGAAAATTGGTGACAAAGAGGTCTGGGGAAGAAGTATGTGGATAGACCTTTCTGAGTGGGCTAAAAACATGAACATATTTGTGTCCCATGTGAATGCATACCAGAGGGTGTCTTCAACAAAGGAAGGTTTTAATAATCAAGTGGATAGATGACCTGTTCTGTGGCTATCAGTCAGCCTCTTTCCCCAGCAACGCCTGTCATTGCCCAATGGGCTCATGAACAAAGTGGCCATGGTGGTAGGGATAGATGTTATGCATGGGTTCAGCAACATGGACTTCCACTCACCAAGGATGACTTGGCTACAACCACTGCTGAGTGCCAAATCTGCCAGCAGCACTACACTCAGACCCCAATATAGCACCATATCCCACGGTGACCAGCCAGCTACATGGTGGCAGGTTGATTACTTTGGAACACTCCCTTCATGAAAGGGGCAGCAATTTGTTCTAAATGAAATAGACACATACTTGGATATGGGCTTGCTTTCCTTGCATGCAATGCTGTTGCCAAAACTACCATCCATGGGCTTACAGAATGCCTTATCCGTGGTCATGGTATTCCACATAGCATTGCTTCTGACCAAGGAACACACTTCTCAGCAAATGAAGTGCGGGAATGGGCACATACTCTTGGAATTCTCTGGTCTTGCCATGTTCCCCATCATCCAGAAGCAGCTGGATTGATAGAACAGTGAAATGGCCTTTTGAAAACTCAATTACGGTGCCAACTAGGTGTCAATACCTTGAAAGGCTGGGGTAATGTTCTCCAGGAAGCTATATATGCTCTGAGTCAGCGTCCACTGTATGGTGCTGTTCCTCCCATAACCAGGATCCGTGGGTCCAGGAACCAAGGGGTGGAAATGGGAGTGGTACCCCTCACTATTACCCCTAGTGATTCACTAGGAAAATTTTTGCTTCCTATCCCTGTGACCCTGAGCTCTGCTGGTTTATAGGTTTTAGTTCCAAAATGGAGAGTGCTTCCTCCAGGAGAAACAACAATGATTCCATTGAACTGGAAGCTAAGATTGCCACCTGGTCACTTTGGGCTACTTATGCCACTGGATCAATAAGCCAAAAATGTAATTATATTGTTGTCTGGGGTGACTGACCCTGACTATCAGGGGGAAGTAGGACTGCAACTACATAATGGGGGTAAAGAAAAGTTTTCTTGGAATATAGGAGATCCCCTAGGGCGTCTTTTAGTACTACCATGCCCTGTGATTAAAATCAATGGAAAACTGCAACTACCCAATCAAGGCAGGACTACCAATGGCTCTGAAACTCCAGGAATGAAGGTTTGGGTCACCCCACCAGCCAAAGAACCACAGCCAGCTGAAGTGCTTGCTGAGGGTAAAGGGAACATGGAATGGGTAGTGGAAGAAGGTAGTGATAAATATGAACTTCGACCACGTGATCAGTTACAGAAACAAGGGCTGTAATGTTGTTTAGTTCATGTTATACTATTTAAGTTGTAAGATATCAAGTTTAAGAATGACTATTACCCAAGGATTTGCACCCTATTCTGGAGAGATTCAATATGTTTCCAGTTATATGCAGGACAGTTGAGTATTGTTATGCGAAAGAAAAATGTGTGTTTTATTGTTTTTTATTTAGAAATTAGGTATGGTTTAAAGTGGTATGTAAAGCTGCCAAGTTGGCAAGGGGTGGACTGTCATGGTTAGGTTCATGTGTCAACTTGGCCAAGTGGTGATATCTGTTTGTCTGGTTGGGCAAGTGCTGGCCTGTCTGTTGCAATGAAGACATTTCATAGAATTGAATCATGATCATGTCAGCTACATCCACAGCTGATTACATTTGGAATCTGCCAAAGGGGAGTGTCTTCTGCAATGAGTGATGCTTAATCTGATCACTGGAAGCCTTTTAAGGAGGATTCAGAAGACACAGGCTCTTCCTGTCTCAGCTGGTGAGCCTCTCTTGTGGAGTTCATACACTCCCTCCATTGGAATCGTGGGCTTCACAACCTGCCCTGTGGATTTTGGACTCTGCATTCCCACGGTCACATGAGACACTTTCATAAATTTTATATTTGCGAGTGTTCCCTGTTAATTCTGTTTCTCTAGAGAACGATAACTAATACAATTGTTTGTCCCCATTACATTTCCCCCATTAGTTTGTGAGATTTCCTATTGCTCCCCACCTACATCATCAACATATGTTATTGTAAGACTTTTTAATTAAAGACACTATAATAGATAAATGGAGATGTGTAACTTTTGTTTTGATTTTCATTTCCTAATGACTAGTAATGTTGATCATTTCTATGTGCTTATTTGTCATCCATATATCTTCAGTGGTAAAGTATCTTGTCAAAACTTTTGCCCAATTTTAATTTGGATTGTTCTTTTACTTGAGTATCATGAGTATATATACAAGTCTTTTATCTGATATATAATTATATGATGTGAAAAACCACGCATCACATTCTGTACCTTATCTTTTCATTCTTTTCACATTGTCTTTCAAAGAGCATAAGTTCTTAATTTTCATGAAATCCAAATTATCAATATTTTTTTCTTTTGTGGATTGTAGTTTTGGTGTCATGTCTAAGTTGTCTTTACCTAACTCAAGGTCACAAGTATTTTCTCCTTTTTTCTCTAGATGTTACATAGTTTTAGATTTTATGCTTAGGTGTATTATCTATTTTAAGGCAACTTGTTTACTTTTTAAGTGCTGTGCATTTCATTCTTTTTTATCATGGTGAAATTCATGTAACGTATAATTAACCATTTTAAAGTGTAAAATTCATGGCAATTAGTGCATTCACACTCTTGCTCAACTACCACCTCTCTCTAGTTTCAAAACTTTTTCATCAGCCCAGAACACTCCATACCCATTAAGTAAAAACTCCCCCTTCTCCCCCCATCTTTTGGCAATAACTATTCTTCTTCCTGTCTCTATTGATTTGTCTATCTTGGATATTTCATATAAAAATGCATACAATATGTGACCGTTTGTGTCCGGCTTCATTTACTTCATTCACGGGTTCTTCATTGTTTTCTAAAGTTGAGTAATAGTCTATTTTGTAGACATACCACCATTTCTTTATCCATTCATCTCTTGATGGACATGAAAGCTGTCGTCACCTTTTGACTAAGGTGAATAGTGCTACTTGTACATGTGTGTACATATACCTATTTAAGTACCAGTTTTCAACCCTTTTGGGTACATAGGTGTGGAATTTCTTGTCCTCAATTTCCTCAATTTTTTGAGGAGGCACCAAATGCTTTTCCATAGCTAGTCGCACCAGCAGTTTTTAATTTTTCCTATTTTCAACATTCTCACCAGCAGTTTTTGATGATGATGATGATGGTGATGGTGATGATGATGATAGCCATCCCAGTGGGTGTGAAGTGGTGTCTCATTGTAGTTTTGGTTTGCTTTTCCCTGGTGACCAACTGTGGGAAGCTGCTTATGGCACCAGCAGTGTGCCGGCCATCATCCCGGTGTCTGACGCCATCTACTGACCACCTTGTGGTCTAACACCATCTTTGGTACTAACACAAGTTAAGTTTTTATCTCAAGTTAAGTTTCTATTTCCTCCTGTCTGCTCTGCTCTGCCCAGAAATCTGCTGACTAGCCTCGGCTGATCTGCCTTTGCTATCTTAGTTTCTGCGGATTGGCCTAGCCGCAGTGCAATGCCCATCACCTGCTGACGATACGAGGCACTTCCCCTGTCCCGCTGGATAAATACCCTGGATTTGCCCTCAATAAATTGAGGCTTGATCAGAATCCTGTCTTGTCTCCATTCTCTGTGTCTTTTGTCCCCTGTTCTCGCTCCCTCCCTCAGGTCCAGGTTCGTCTGTCCCGCGGCTCGGGTCGACCAACGAAGACCATCTTTTCATATGCTAGTTAGCCATTTTTATATTTTCTTTGGGTAAACATATATTAAAATCCCTTGCCCACTTTTCACTGGGTTGTTACTTTTTGGTTGTCAGTGTTTTTTTTTTTAATATTCTGGCTACAAAATGCTTATCTGATATGTGATTTGCAGTACGCTCTCCCATTCTGTAGGTTTTCTTTTCACTTTTTTTTATAATGTTCTTTGTAGAGAAGATTTCAGTCTTAATGAAGTCCTATTTATCTACTTTTCTATTTATCTATTTATTTACCTATTTATCTATTTTCTTTCGCTCCTGCTTTTGGTGTCAAAACTTAGAATCCATTGCCAAGTTCAAGGTCCTGAAGAATGTTTTCTCCTAGTAAGGATTTAATGATTTTGGCTCTTATATATATGTCATTGGTCCATTTTAAGTCATTTGCTGTATATGAAGTGAGGTAGGCATGCAATTTCATTCTTTTGAATGTGGTTATCCAGTTGACTTGTAAAATTTGCTTAAAAGATAATAGTCTTGACACATTTGGATGGGTTGGCACCATCTTAAAAATCAAGTGATCCTAGATATTTGCATTTATCTAGACTCAGAATTTTTTTGGTCCATTTCTCTTTTCTTAGTTCAGTAGCAGATGGTTTAGCTGTTGTTTATACACTATATGGCAGGGATCACATGTCATTCTACTTCCATGTGAGTATCCCATTATTGCAGCACCATTTTTTTAATTTTTGTTGTTTGTTTATTTTCTCCTTTTCTTTGCTTATTTATTTGCTTTTGGGGAGTGCATGGGCCAGGAACTGAAGCTGGATCTCCTGCATGGCAGGCGAGAATTCTACCACTGAGCTACCCTGGCATCCCCCATACATGGTTTTGGTTACTGTAGCCTTGTAGTAAGTTTTGAAATTAGAAAAGTTGAGCCTTCCAATTTTTTTTAAAATTTTGTTTTGATTATTTGGGATCTCCTGCAATTCCATACAAATTTTTTGTTTGTTTTGTTTTCTTGTTTTTGTTTGCATGGGCAGGCACCAGGAATTGAACCCAGGACTCTGGCATGGCAGGCGGGAACTCTGCCTGCTGAGCCACTGTGGCTTGCCCTCCACATGAATTTAATGATTGAATTTTCCTTTTCTGCAAAAACCGTCATTGGCCATTTTTATAAGGATTGCAGTGCATTTAATCTATGAAGCATTCGGCAGGGGAGTATTGCTGTCTTAACGATATGAAATTTTTCAACCCATGAACATGGGGTGTCTTTCCATTATTTTGACTTCTTTCATTTCTTTCAGCAATGTTTCATAATTTTCAGGGTACAAGTCTTTAACCTCCTTGGTGAAATTTAGTTCTAGGCATTTTATTCTTTTGGATGCTAATGTAAATGGAATTGTCTTAATTTTCTCTTTGATTGTTCATTACTGGTGTGTAGAAAAATCTCAACAATTAAATTCTTATTTATTGTAATATATTATCTTTCTAAATGTGTATTATAAGAGGCTTTCTCATTAGAATTAAGAAAAGGGGAAATGACAATGATGGGTGAAATAGAGAAAGGTAAGAATCATCCTACCATTTTTTGTGACTCCTTTGTGAGTCAGGCATATTATGAGCACTAATTTTAATTTGTATTTATATCATAAGTGGTTATAACCTTATCCCAACTTCCCAAAATGTATAAATGAGAAAATGGTTAACCAAAGAAATAAATTATTTAAATGATAACAATATTTTGTTATTTTAAATTCATAATTTTCATCTATCTTTCTCCATGCCTGGCATTGATGTTTTATTGCCCAAATAATGCTGGCTCTTACTGATTGCATTTACTGGACAGTCTTCCTTGTTGGGCGCTGAGTACATAAAGGCAGGAATTGTAGCTTTTATCCCTGTATTTCATCCAAGTAGAAAAAGGCTTAAGAAATAGTAGGTGCTGAATGAATTTGAAAATGTATAATATAGAACCACAAGCAAGACTCAACTGAATGTGTATACCTTATCTTCTAGAATGAGTAATAAGCCTTACTATAATGTAGTAGCAAAAAAACTTTTATGGTATTTACTGGTAAAGAGTCACATCTTTGAAATTAATTTTGCATATTTAATGTTGAGTAGCAAAGTGATGGCACAATCTTCATCAGGGTTTTCCAAACACATTCAACACTTCAGTCATCTAGAGTATGTATAAAAGTAAATAAATCTTATCAAGCCATAGAGAATGTTCCAATTTGAAGCTATTATGTACCCCAAGAAAAGCCATGTTCTAATCCTGATCCAGTGTTGTGGAGGCAGCCATTTCTTATAATCCTAATTCAGTATTGTGGGTCATGAATTTTAGATTACCTCCAGGGAGATGTGACACACCCAAATGTGGATGTGACCATTTGATTAGATGGAGATGTGACACCATCCATTCCAGGTGGGTCTTGATTGGTTTACTGGAATCCTTCATAAGAGGAAACATTTTAGGGAGAATTGACACAGATGCTGGCACTTGAAGAATAGAAATAGGGATATTTGGAGATGCTTGGAGCCCAGTAGATGTGGCCATGAGATGGTAAGGAAGCCAGAACCTGGAGAGAGCCAAGGGAAGCCAAGGGATGAAAGCCAGCCTCAGAGAAACAAAATAAGGACCCCGCACAGGAACAGAGGCTGAAAGCAGTGGAGCTCAGGAAAAAGAAATAGCAAATGCCAGCCATGTGACTTCCCATGGGCCTTCCTTGAATTAAGATATCTTTCCCTGGATGCCTTAGTTTGGACTTTTTATAGACTTAGAACTGTAAACTTGCAACTTAATTCCCTTTTAAAAAGTCATTCCATTTCTGATATATTGCATTCCAATAGTATTTAACAAACTAATGCAGAAATAAAACCATATATTTCCACTATAATACATTATATATATAAATGATACACTACTGACTGCCTATAAACCTATAGATATTTTAGTCATTATTTGCATCTCCAGTGCCTTGGGCACCGCCTGCTTGTTTATTCCATAAAAACTCAAAATAGGTTTAATAAATAGAAATTTCAGTAAAATGAAGCATAAAAATATATTTAGGAGACTGACATATATATATATATAATTTTCAGAGAACCTCATCTTTAATTTAAAACATTTTCCATTATTCTCTTAATTGCCAAAACATTTGTAAATCATCATGTGTTATATATTTTAACTCAGCTATCTCCTCTGTGTTTAACAACAGGCAAAGCATGGAAAAAAATGTAATCATCCGACATCTTTTATCAAAAACCTCTGAGAGCTTGGCACGCCCTATGACCCTTCTTCAGGAACTCACATTTACAATTGTGTAATGAGAGGGTAGATCACCTTCACTGAGCTTGTGGAGTTAGGAGGACCTACTAATGTAGCAGAGAGAGAATATTGGCACTTGGGTATTTGGTGAGATCATTGCCAAAAGACCTCATGCTTAAGGAGGAGTGAGTTCTGGAATTTTCATGAATTATGATTTATTCTGAAGTTCTGGATTGGTGCTTTAGAGGAAAATGGCCATGCATGCTAATGAAATAATTTGTGATCTAAATTTCTCTAGATATAAATGGTAATTTGAAGCTGTTAGGCACCCCCCAAAAAGGCCATGTTCTCTTTTTAAAAACATTTTTGTTGACAAATCTTCACACACATACAGTCCATACCTGGTGTACAATCAGTGGCTCACAATATCATTAGATAGTTCTGTACTAAATGAGAGGCAAGGGTAAGGGGTATGGGATGCATGAGTCTTGTCTTTTTTCTTTTTTTTTTTTAATTTCTGGACTGATGCAAATATTCTAAAAATGATCATGGTGATGAAGACCATGTTCTATTAATCCATTCCTGTGGGTGTAGACCTATTGCAGGTGGGATGTTTTGATTAGGCTATTTCAACTGAGAAATTCCCCATGTCATTCAAGGTGAGTCTTAATCCTTTTACTTGAAATTGACCATTTGTTAATCCAGTCCAGTCTGTGTGTCTGGACCAGTTATGGAAGAGATTTTCCTCTAAAGATCTTCTCCCCCTAACTATATTTTCTTTCAATCTTCTAGGGAAGTCCTTTGGCTTTAATTGGTTTTAACTTAATATTTAATAAGTGTCCTGCTTTTTTCCAAAGATCTTGTTATTCTACAAAAATCTAATTTAGATAATAAAAAATGAAAATTAAGATTGAGTGAATTTGATAAATACGTTTAGAAGTGTTGCAAAAATATGATTTTCCTGACATTGGAACCACTGAGAAAATTTGTCTAAATTCTAAGCATATCAATACAATATAACCAAGTGGATTTATTTCTCTATTATGCCAAAGGTTTAATATTAGGTAATCCATAAATAAAATTGCCCATACCTATGAAAAAATTAGCTAGATGACAGATGGATATAATGAAAATGAATACATACTTTATAGACTAAAAAACATCTACAATATAAGTAAATAGACATTTCATTAGTATATTAAAATTCATTTTAAGCGTATATGTCAGTAGAATTTTAAAAGTTGGAAATCCCATAAACCTTAGCTTAAAGAAGCAAAACAAGACCATATCATCACAATTAGCATTGTCTGGATGTACAAACCAACAAATTTAAAAAGACAAAGAAATTAGTGGTATAACAATTGCAAATCATAGCATTATTTCCAGATATTATAATAGCTTACTTAAAATAACACATAAATAATAATTCACTAAATGTCCAGGAATCCAAATGGACAGCTCCACAAAGGAGGTAGAGGTCACAGACTCATGAGGATCCCCCTCAGAAGATAAGGAAAGAAAACTTCTTCAGGAATAGTCCATCTAATTCCATACGTCCTCCACCATCCAGCCACCTCATTGTTTATTCCAAGAGCTTTAATTCATAGCGTGCCTCAGAGGAAATGATTTAAAGGTATGGGGTGCACTTGGGGATACTGGGTCCACTTCAAGTTATTCTCCCAGAAGGGCATTTGCAGGGGCATAGAGGAGAGTCTTCTCCCCTTGACAAAGAAGCTCCAGACCTTTCTGAATGTTCTTTCTCCAAGCCTTCAGGGCAAAGACCCTTCAGACTGAAGTGCACTTGTAGTCTGAGTCAGAGGAGTCCTCTGAGAAAGTTGAGCTCTCAGACTCACTTTCTTCATCTTCATTCCTACCGCTGAAATCTGAGGACTTAATGCTTTCTTCATCTTCCATATTCTCATTCTTAGGAGCTTGAGACCCCTGTGAGGGATGGAATCCACCTGAATAGTCTCTGATGAATGTGTCTCTGGGACCTGCAGTCCCTGCCCCTCTCCATGTCCTTCTGGTAGGCTCTGCATTGATGGGGATCAGAGCTGTCTGTGTGAACTTAGGGCTCAGGCCTCCCATCATGTCCATGTTCTTGAGCTTAACAGAGGTGGATTCTCTATGTGCAGCATATTCCTTAGGAGAAAAACCCTTGAGCTAAGATCCATATCCACTTCGTACTGTTGCTGCAAATTCTCAGCAAATTTCTCATACTGCTTCTTCAGACTCTGTAAGATGTGCTGCCAGTGTCTTGCGATCTCCACCATGCGCTCTCTCTCTCTGACATATGGTGCAAGTCACTACTTGCCCACAAATCCTCATGGAACTTGTGGTATCCATTCATTGGAGGCTTCATGGGCTCTCCATAGAATTCCATCCTATTGGTAAAGTCATCAGGTTCTGGAAGACATCTCATTTCTTTCACATTTTTCTGAGAACACTTTTGGGTTTGGCCTTTGCTTTTGTTAGGGATAACAGCTGTCTTAGAGTTTTGGATTAGAACAGGGTGTTCTTCCCTGAACTAAGAAATTTTTTCTTAAATTCCTGTGTCTCTCTCTGGAAATCTTCAGCATATTTCAGCTTCATCTGTTCTGGGAGCTCCTTGTATTTCTTGGACAAGACCTTGGTCAGCTCCTGCTTTTTCAGCTCAGGGTGCATTTGGGAGAACTCAGAGCACTTCTCTTTGTAGAAGCAGAAATAAGACTCAAGGGTTTCTTGGGAAAATTTGGATGTTTCTTGTGTTTTGTGCTTTTGTGGGATTTTTTGCAAGTTCTTCAGCTTCTAGGTGCGAAAATTCCTTTCGTTAAGGTGCGAAACTTCTTCAAATTATGAGAAAGTTCTAACCACTTGACTTTCCACATTTCTCCAGAAAAATCCCTAAAAGCTACTTTTCCCCAATCCAAATGAGGCTGTGTTGTTTTAAACTTGTGTTTGTCATTGGATGGAAAGTCATTCTTCATGCATTTCAGTAACATCAGAACGTCTTCTTTGGACCAGGGACTTGGCTTTTAGGCAATGCCATTTCTAAGTCTCTGAGACACTTATTTGGTCTAGATGTCCAGACACCTCTGCAGGAAATCAAAATCTTTCACTGAAGACTTGGCAGGGGAGTTATTTCTGGAAATCCTGCAGTATGTGCAATACAATTCTCTGAGGAGAAAGAGAAGGAAAGTTACTCTATTTCTATGGAATGTATAAAAATAAATCAAGCACACTCCTTTTAAATCACTCCCCCTTCTATCATTTACCTTTAACAATTTGAAAGGAAAATTGCCCAACTTCTAAATTAAAATTTATGTTTAGCTTTCATTTGTGCCATCAAAAACTCCCACTCCTTCCCACACTCTGCCCACCGTCCCGTCCCCCATAATTTCATCAGGGCCTATTTTAAATAGTTCTTAACGAGACAAATGAGTGACTTTTCATTCAATATTCTTAGGATACGGTAAAGGCCCCAGGAAAGGTGAGTAAAAATTCAAATGTGAAGAGAAATGGCTAAAAATGGAAAGGCACAGCCCAGATGGCAATGACAGAAGGTGCAGTTGAGGAGCTGGAAATAGGAATGAAACAAACCAAGGAAGCCCTCACCCCACAAAAAAATAAAATCCAAACCAAAAAACGAACACATCTCACCATGAATTTGAACCTGAACTAATGTCTGGTTTATAGATTCTTTAGAAGTTGTGTACCTAGGGAGCTGTACTCTTCTCTCTTCAGATGGCAAAGATTTAATGAGAATTACAGAACATTTACAAGATTTATGTGGTAAACTGCTTCTTATCTTTAAGCCTCAGTAGAAGTTTTACCTCCTTCAGAAAGCCCTACTCAATACTTGCCACCTACAGGAACTGAAGTGGCAGATGGGATTCCTACTATCTCCTCATATCCATTTAACTCCAGTTACAATCTTGTCTTTTCTAATTGAGTATCTCGGGCACATATTTCCTCTAGTTATGCTGCAAATTCTCATGATAATTCCTTTAGTAGTGTTTTTAGGATAATCTTACATTCTAAGACTAAGCTCCACAAATACCACTTTGCAAAAAATTAAATCAAACATTAAGTAAAACCATATTTTGCCTAATTGGGGAGTGAATAAAAGAAATGTAACCTGGCATCCCCAGGAGAAAAAATATGGAAGAATGGAAAGTGAACATCAATATCAGACTTAAGAGTAAAAGGAAAGTTGAACTTCTGATTTGACATCTGAATATTTGAGAATTATGTGATATTCTCAGTAGAGAATAAAAATACAACCTTAACAAATTAGTTTGAAAAATTTACTGGATGAGTGAAGAATTAATAATTATAATAATGCAAGATGAAATTAGTAAGAGCAGATTTAAAGACCGTATTTGAAGTAGAAGAATGAAAAAATGTTACCCAGATATTAGACTCTAGGATGTAGAAAACACTCTTGGGAAAGCTTTTCTATAACACAGAATAAAAAATTGTAGAATGAGAACTTTTCAATCCATTAGGTGTTGTGAAGAAAGATTAAGCATAAAAGCTCTTGAGTTTTTAATTTCAAAAATAAAAAAAAATTATTTTATCAGTATTCTTAGAAGACGAAGAATAAAGACAAGCTAAAAGAAAAGAAAAAGTAATGAAGATAAAAGTAGCACTCACAAGAGAAAGTACAAAAAAAGATACAAGAAATAAATAAATCTATACATTGTGTTTATGGCCACAAGTTACTGTCATGCTTAAGGAAAAAATAAGTTGCTCGTATTAAACTTTAAACTATTTTATAACTCATAATTGTTTAAAATAAAAATATCAGACATACTCTAAGAGTAGTCTAACATTAGAAATGAGATGTATAATATTTAGAATCTGAATCTAAAAAGGATAAATTGATCTCTTTTCAATTATTCTTTAATATATGATGATGTGTGTAGAGCAGTGAAAATGAATATTCACTTGTGTTGTTATGTGGCACTTTTATGAAGCAGGCAGTTTTCCAAATTGTAATGGGATGAATAATGTCTCACAGGAGGAAATGTCTAAGTCTCAGTCACTAATACCTATGAGTATAATCTTATATGGAAATAAGGTCTTTGCAGATGTAATTAAGGATCTCAAGGTGGGATTATCCTGGATTTAGGATGGGCTCTAAATACAGACTGAGGTCCTTGTAAGAGGGAGATTTGAGACACAGAGACATAGGGAAGGTCATGTGAAAACAGGGACAAGGATTGGAGTCTGTTTGCCACAAGTTAAGTAACCCCAATGTTTATAGGCAGAAACCAGAAGCTAGGGGAGAGGCACGGAATGTGTGGCTATTCCCTCAGAGCCTCAGAGGGAACCAATGTTAATCTCGGACTTTAAGCCTCTAGAACTATGAGTGAATAAACTTCTGTTGTTTTAAGCCAATCATGGAAACTTTTTATGTCAGACCTAGAAAAGTAATACACAAATGCTTTACCCTTATCTTATTTTCTTCCTCTTAACTTCATGAGGTTGATTTACCATTATTGTCTTATTATATAAATGAGTAAACTAAGAAAATTAAGAGTTTATACAACTCATGAAAGTTATAGAGATGGTAGAAAATAATTTTTTAAATAACAAGAGTGGACTTCCGGGCCAAGATGGTGGTTTAGCAATGTGTGCGTTTTAGGTCGTCCTCCAGAACAACTACTAAATAGCCAGAAACAGTACAGAACAGCTCCTGGGGCCACATCAGTGACCAAACACACAGCTTACCCCAATCTGGACGAGCTAGACCGGCTGAGAGCCCCCCAGAACCCAGGGAGAATCTGCCAAAGTTAAAGGTACTGCATCATCTTACGCTGGTGGGCCCTGCAGGTAGAAAAGCACCACATACTGGGCAGGATAAGAAAAAACAGAGCCCCGAAATTTCACAGGAAAGTCTGTCAACCTGCTTGACACCCTAAGGGAAAACCAACGCAGGTGACTCTTTCCTCCTGATAAGAGGCCAGTTTGGTCTGGGAAAATCTGGCTGGGGTCTATAATACCTAAGTAGACCCTCCTAAGGGTGGAGGGGGGAAAGGCACCATACAAGCAGGGCAAGAAACAAGAAAACAAGAACTGAAAAATTCTCCTCTGTTAAACAAAACCTAAGCTACAGGTTCAGATAAAGCTGAACTGAATGTCAAAGAACAGATAGACAACAAATTCATCCAGCAAGAAAACCCTAGGTAAAAGAAGTGAAAGCAATCTCCAGAATAAACTAATTAAGGAAATTAAATGCCTAGATGCCAGCAAAAAATAACAAATCACACTAGGAAAATTGAAGATATGGCCCAGTCAAAGGAACAAACCAACAATTCAAACGAGATACAGGAGCTGAAACAATTAATTCAGAATATATGAACAGACAGGGAAACCTCATCAAAAAACAAATCAATGCCCAATAAGACTATGCATAGATTTCTCAATGGAAACCATGGAAGCAAGAAGACAGTGGGATGATATATTTAAATTATTAAAAGAGAAAAACTGCTAACCAGGAATTCTATATCCAGCAAAATTGTCCTTCAAAAATGAGGGAGAAATTAAAACATTTTCAGACAAAAAATGACTGAGAGAATTTGTGACCAAGAGACCAGCTCTGCAAGAAATACTAAAGAGTGCACTAGAGACCAATATGAAGGCAGAAGACAGGGGTGTGGAGAAGAGTGTAGAAAGGAAGACTATGAATAAAGGTAAAAAGAAGGAAAATTAGAAGGACATATAAAAGCCAAAAGGCAAAATGGTAGAGGAGGGTACTGCCTGGGCAGTAATAACACTGAATGTTGATGGATTAAGCTTCCCAATCAGGGGACATGGATTGGCAGAATGGATTAGGGAACAGGACCTATCTATATGCTGTCTCTACTCAAAGGACGTGAGGGAAAGGACACAAGCAGACATTTGCACACCAATGTTTATAGCAGCATTATTTACAATTACCAAGAGATGAAAACAGACAAAATGTCCATCAACAGACAGGTGATTAAACAAACTGTGATATATACATATGATGGAATATTATGCAGCTGTAAGACAGAATAAAGTTATGAAGTATATAACAACACGGATGGACCTTAAGGACATTATGCTGAGTGAGATGAGCCAGAAACAAAAAGACAAATACTATATGGTCTCACTGATATGAACTATTAGTGAATAAACTTGGAGAATTTCGTTGGTAACAAAGACCATCAGGAGATGGAATAGGGTAAGATATTGGGTAATTGGAGTTGAAGGGATAAAGATTGTGCAACAGGACTGAATGCAAAAACTCAGAAATGGACAGCACAATACTACCTAACTATAATACAATTGTTAAAACATTGAATGAGGCTGAATGTGAGAATGATAGAGGGAGGAGGCCTGGGGGCATGGATGGGGTCGGAAAGAAAGATAGATGAGAAAGATTGAGATGGTGTAATCTGGGATTGCCTAGAGTGTACAATGACAGTGACTAAATGTACAAATTTAGAAAGTGTTTTTGCATGAGGAGGATTGGGGGAGTGTTGTTACTGCAGGGTGCTGAAAATAGATGGTAATTAATATTTTAAAATTTCAACTTGTGTGTGGGACTAAAGCAAAAAATGTTTGCTTGGTACAAAATTTATATTTTGACTAGTGCATTTCCTAATATAACTTATGTAGTTAGTTGGTTGAACAACATGAGTACATGGAATCTTGGGTAGGACATGAGATTTTGTTGGTTTGTCCGGAGTGATGCCCCGATGAATCCCAGAGTGATTTGATGAGTGAGAAGAAAAGTATTTGCAAAGTCCCTTTTGTGGGAATGGTGAGAACAGGGGAAAATTCAACCTCCCCAAGTTGAATTCTTGATATTCTCACAAGCAGTGTGGACAACCAAAGCTATAGGCTGAGCCCCCAGTCTTGGGGTTTGCTCATATGAAACTTAACCCCACAAAGCATGGGTCGAGCCTACTTGGAATTGAGCCTGGGAGTCATGCCCAGGAGGGCCTCTTCTGTTGCTCAGATGTGGCCTCTCTCTCCACCCAACACAACAAGCAAACTCACCACCCTCCCCCTGTCTACGTGGGACATGACTCCCAGGGGTGTGGACCTTCCTGGCAACGTGGGACAGAAATCCTAGAATGAGCTGAAACCCACATCAAGGGATTGAGAAAACCCTCTCGACCAATAGGGGGAAGAGTGAAATGAGACAAAATGTCAATGGCTGAGAGATTCCAAACAGAGTAGAGAGGTTATCCTGGAAGTTATTCTTGCGCATTAAGTAGATATCACCTTGTTATCCAGGAGGAAATGGAGAGGCTGGAGGGAATTGTCTGAAAATGTAGAGTTGTGTTCCAGTAGCCATGTTTCTTGATGATGATTGTATAATGATATAGCTTTCACAATGTGACTGTGTGATTGTGAAAACCTTGTGTCTGATGCTCCTTTTCTCTACCTTGTCAACAGATGAGTAGAACATATGGAATAAAAATAAATAATAGGGAGAACAAATGTTAAAATAAATTTAGTTTGAAATGCTAGTGATCAATGAAAGGGAGGGATAAGGGGTATTGTATGTATAATTTTTTTTCTGTTTTCATTTTATTTCTCTGTTGTCTTTTTATTTCTTTTTCTGAATTGATGCAAATGTTCTAAGAAATTATCATGATGATGAATATGCAACTATTGGATGATATTGTGGATTACTGATTATATATGTAGAATGGAATGATCACATATTAAGAATGTTTGTGTTTCTTTCCTGTAATTTTTTAATCTAAAAATTAATTTAAAATTTTTTAAAAATGCCACTAGCCTTGAGTGCTCAAAACACTGTGATTTAAATAAAGTCACATTACAATAAACTTGGAAAAAAAGAATTAAATGGGAGGAAACTGGAGGCCTAAATGAACATGAGAATGCATGCTAGCTGGGCAAATCAGTTGGCAATTCACAAAAACAAGATTTATAAATAGTCTGCTCAATCTAGCTCTGGACCTAATTCATCTCGCAATACCAGCACCCCCAAACTGGAATACGTGCATACCCTACACTGTGAGAAGCTGGGTCAAAACTTTAGGGATCACCTAGAGCTCGAACTGAGACTCCATAAAGGTTTCATGCACTAGGTTTGCCTTCCTGGAACATATACTCCCCAGAGGATTCCTAGGTTACATAAATCCTGAAACCCAGAGAGACCAGCCTTTCCAAGGTTATCAATTAATCCCATTCCCTGATTTTCCAGTGTGAATACCCTTCTCAACATGAAAAAGTCAGAACAGGCACTCCCCAAAGATCCTTATAGACTGGGAGAAGGTTAAAAGGAGAAGGAGGAGGTATGACAGATAAAATGAAATTTGACAAATGAGTATGGCTGCTGAGTCACTATGTTAATATTCCTTATAGCTTCCCATGTTTTAGAGCAGCTAGAAGGAAAAATATTAGACAATGGAATGGTAGCCCATTACAAACTCTGGGATCTGTTCTCTAACTATTTTATTGAAGTGTGCATTGTTACTTTTTCTTTCTTTGCTTTGTATATATGTTATATTATACAATAAAAAACAAAATGAGCAAAAAAAAAGTACACTTTTTTTCTTTCACCTAACAATACTCAACTGTCCTGCATATAATTGGAAACACAGTAACTCTCTCCAGAATAGGGTGCAAGTCCTTGGGTAATATTCATCCTTCAACTTGATATCTTACAACTTAAATAGTATAACAGAAACAAAACAGCATCATAGTCCTCGTTTCTGTAATTGATCACATGATCGTAGTTCATATTTATCACTACCTTCTTCTACTACCCATTCCATGTTCCCTTTCCCCTCAGCAAGCACTTCAGCTGGTCATGGTTCTTTGTCTGGCAGGGTGACCCAAACCTTTATTCCTGAAGTTTCAGACCCACTGGTAGTCCTTCCTGGATTGGGTTGTTGCAGTTTTCCATTGACTTTAATTTTAATCACAGGGCATGGTAGTTACTAAAAGATGCCTTAGGGGATCTCCATATTCCAAGAAGACTTTTCTTTATCTCCATTGTATAGTTGCAGTCCTATTTCCCCCTGATAGTCTGGGTCATTATTTCCCCAGACAATAATACAATCCTCTTCTTGGCTTGTAGATCCAGGAGCATGAGTAGCCAAAAATGCCCAAGTGGCAGTCTTAGATTCCTGTTCGGTGGAATCATTGTTGTTTCTCCTGGTGGAAGCACTCCCCATTTTGGAACTAAAACCTGTAAACCAGCAGATCTCAGGGTCACAGGGACAGGAAGCAAAAATTGTCCTAGTGGATCTCTAGGGGCAATAGTGAGTGGTACCTCTCCCATTTCCACCCCTTGGTTCCTGAACTTATGGATCCTGTCTATGGGAGAAGCAACACCATACAGCAGACGCTGATTCAGAGCATACACAGCTTCCTGGAGAATATTACCCCCACCTTTCAAGGTATTGCCACCTAGTTGGCACCGTAATTGAGTTTTCAAAAGGCCATTTCACTGTTCTATCAATCTAGCTGCTTCTGGATGATGGGGAACATGGTAAGACCAGAGAATTCCATGAGCATGTGCCCATTCCAGCACTTCATTTGCTGTGAAGTGTATTCCTTGATCAGAAGCAATGCTGTGTGGAATACCATGACAAAGGATGAGTCATTCTGTAAGCCCATGGATGGTAGTTTTGGCAGAAGCATTGCATGCAGGGAAAGCAAACCCATATCCAGAGTATGTGTCTATTCCAGTTAGAACAAATCGCTGCCCCTTCCATGAAGGGAGTGGCCCAATGTAATCAACCTGCCACCATGTAGCTGGCTGGTCACCTCAGGGAATGGTGCCATATCGGGGGTTGAGTATAGGTCTCTGCTGCTGGCAGATTGGGGACTCAGCAGTGGCTGTAGCCAAGTCAGCCTTGGTCAGTGGAAGTCGTTGTTGCTGAGCCCATGCATAACCTCCATCCCTACTACCATGACCACTTTGCTCATGAGCCCATTGGGCAATGACAGGAGTTGCCAGAGACAGAGGCTGGCTGGTATCCACAGAACGGGTCATCTTATCCACTTGATTATTAAAACTTTCCTCTGCTGAAGTCACCCTCCAGTGTGCATTCGCATGGGACACAAATATCTTCATGTTTTTAGCCCACTCAGAAAGGTCTATCCACATACTTCTTCCCCAGACCTCTTTGTCACCAATTTTCCAATTATGGTCTTTCCAAGTCCCTGACCATCCAGCCAAACCATTAGCAACAGCCCATGAGTCAGTATACAAACGCACCTATGTCCAGTTTTCCTTCCAAGCAAAATGAACAACCAGGTGCACTGCCCGAAGTTCCACCCACTGGGAGGATTTCCCCTCACCACTGTCCTTCAAGGGCACCCCAGAAAGGGGTTGTAGTGGTGCAGCTGTCCACTTTCAGATGGTACCTGCATATCGTGCTAAACCATCTGTAAATCAGGCCCAAGTTTTCTCTTCCTTAGTCAATTCACTGGAAGGAACTCCCCTAGAGGCCATAGCTCTGGTCTGGGAAAAAGAGGATAATGTGGCAGGAGTGGAGACCATGGGCATTTGGGTCACTGCTTCATGTAACTTATTTGTGCCTTCAGGACCTGTTCTGGCCCTATCTCGTATATACCATTTCCATTTTACAATAGAGCACTGCTGCACACACCCAACTTGATGGCTTGGTGGGTCAGACAACACACAGCTCATGACAGGCAATGCAGGTTTCGTGGTAACTTGGTGGCCCATGATTAAGCATTCTATCTTTACTAAGGCCCAGCAGCAGGCGAAAAGCTGTTTCTCAAAGGAGAGTAGTTGCCTGCAGCAGATAGTAAAGCTTTGCTCCAAAATCCTAAGGGTCTGTGTTGTGATTCTCCTATAGGGGCCTGCCAAAGGCTCCAGACAGCATCTCCATTTACCACTGACACTTCCAGTACCGTTGGATCTGCCGGATCATATGGCCCAAGTGGCAGAGCAGCTTGTACAGCAGCCTGGACCTGACACAGAGCGTCCTCTTGTTCAGGTCCCCACTCAAAATTAGCAGCTTTTTGGTCACTCGATAAATGGGCCAGAATAGCACACCCAAATGAGGAATATGTTGTCACCAAAATCCAAAGAGACTGGGATCCAACTAGGGGTTGTGCCCCTTTTTTGGTCATAGGAGGGGCCAGATGAAGCAACTTATCCTTCACCTTAGAAGGGATATCTCGACATGCCCCCCACCACTGGACACCTAGAAATTTCACTGAGGTGGAAGGTCCCTGAATTTTTATTGGATTTATCTCTCATCCTCTGTCACACAAATGCCTTACCAGTAAGTCTAGGGTAGTTACTATTTCTTGCTTACTAGGTCCAATCAACATGATATCATCAATATAATGGACCAGTGTGATGTCTTGTGGGAGGGAGAAATGATCAAGTTCCCTGCGGACAAGATTATGACATAGGACTGGAGGGTTATATACCCCTGAGGTAGGACAGTGAAAGTATATTGCTGACCTTGCCAGCTGAAAGCAAACTGTTTCTGGTTGTCTTTACTAATAGCTATTGAGAATAAAGCATTTGCCAGGTCAATAGCTGCATACCAGGTACCAGAAGATGTATTGATTTGCTCAAGCAATGATACCACATCTGGAACACCAGCTGCAACTGGAGTTACCACCTGGGTGAGCTTATGATAATCCACTGTCATCCTCCAAGACCCATCTGTTTTCTGCACAGGCCAAATAGGAGAGTTGAATGGGGATGTGGTGGGTATCACCACCCCTGCATCCTTCAAGCCCTTAAGGGTGGCAGTAATCTCTGCAATCCCTCCAGGAATCTGGTATTGCTTCTGATTTACTATTTTGCTTGGTGGGGGCAGGTCTAGTGGCTTCCACTTGGCCTTTCCCACCATAATAGCCCTCACTATTAGTTAGAGAGCCAATGTAGGGATTCTGCCAGTTGCTCAGTTTGTCTATACCAAGTATACATTCTGGAACTGGGGAAATAACTACAGAATGAGTCTGGGGGCCCACTGGACCCACTGTGAGATGGACCTGAGCTAAAACTCCATTGATCACCTGGCCTCCATAAGCCCTCACTCTGACTGGTGGACCAGAGTGACGTTTTGGGTCCCATGGAATAAATGTCACTTCTGAACCAGTGTCTAATAATCCCCAAAATATCTGATCATTTCCTTTTCCTCAACACACAGTTACCTTGGTAAAAGGTCATCAGTCTCCTTGGGGAAGGCTTAGAGGAAGATTAACAGTATAGATCTGTGGCAATGTAATAGGGTTCTCCCCCAAAGGGATCTTGCCTCCCCTTCATTCAAGGGGCTCTGGGTTTGTAAACTGCTTCAAGTCTGGAAATTGATTAAGGGGCCATGACTCTGTGTTTTTGTAATTCAGGTTAGACTTTTGTTCACCTGACCTAGAACTCTTTCATTTATACAGCTTGAACAAGAATTTAGTAGACTGCCCTTCTATTGTATTTCTAGGTACCCCATGATTTACTAGCCATTGTCACAAATCTCTGCAAGTCATATAATTTTGACGCCTGTTTTGAATTTGCTGTTGTTCTAGTTTGCTAGCTGCCAGAATGCAATATACCAGAAATGGAATGGCTTTTAAAAGGGGGAATTTAAAAGTTGGTAGTTTATAGTTCCAAGGCCGAGAAAATGTCCCAATTAAAACAAGTCTATAGAAATGTCCAATCTAAGGCATCCATCCAGGGAAAGATACCTTGGTTCAAGTAGGCCGATAAAGCTCAGGGTTTCTCTCTCAAGTGAGAAGGCACATGGCAAACACAGTCAGGGCTTCTCTCTTAACTGGAAGGGCACATGGTGAGCACAGCATCATCTGCTAGCTTTCTCTCCTGGCTTCCAGTTTCATGAAGCTCCCCAGGAGGCATTTTTCTCCTTCATCTTCAAAAGGTTGCTGGCTCGTGGACTCTCTCCTTCGTGGTGCTGCAGCATTCTGTGCTCTCTCTGAATCTCCTTATTCTCCAAAATTTTCCTCTTTTATGGGCCTCCAGAAACTTATCAAGACCCACCCAAATGGGTGGAGACATGTCATCACCTAATCCAGTTTAACAACCACTCTTGACTAAATCACATCATCCAGGGAGAGGATCTGATTATAGTTTCAAACATACAGTCTTGAAGAGGGATTATTCTGCCATTATGAAATGGGATTTTGATTAAAATATGGCCTTTCTAGGGGACATACATCATTTCAAACCAGCACATTCCACCTTCTGGACCCTAAAAAAGACATGTTTTTCCCATATACAAAATACATTCATCCATCATAATATCAGAAAATTTTAAAGCATTTCAGTAACAATCAAATGTAATACAAGATTAAAACCAGTACAAAGTCTCCTCAAGTTAGGTACAAGCATGGTCTGTGCTCAGGCAAATTTTCTTCTGTTTCTGAACCTTTAAAAACTCATAACAAGTTATTTGCTGCCAATATACAAAAAAGGAACAGTCATGGGATACATATACGCATTTCCATAGGGAGGAAAGAACACAGGGGTCACAGGACCCAAGCAGTTTTGAAAACCTGCAGGGTAAAGTCCATTAGATTTCAAAGTCTGAGATCATTCATCTTCAGGGCTTCTGAAAGCGGCAGTCCCACCCTCCCCAAGGGCCTAGGCAGAGGCCTGCCTCTCTCTGGATGCAATCTTGGAGAATATTGGGGAGACCACCTTTTTCTCAGCTCCACCCTCTCCAAACATTGGGGCTGCACCTGGGTTCTCTGCTATCCTGGGGCACACGCTCAACCCCTCAATGTGGTGGCAGCCAGGCTCTCCCTAAACCCCAAGTAATGTGCTTCATCCTCTCCAAGACCTGAGGCGGCATGACTCTTCCACTGCAAAGAGGTGGAAGGCCCATTCTGTGCCTTCAGGGCAAGCTCACCTTCTTCATGGGCTTGGGTGGGTCCACTCTCCTGGCCCAAGGCTTCTTGACTTCAGACCTCAGCCTCCATGGTTTTGCCTCTGAAGTTATTTTTCCTCCAATGTGTCCCTTCTCTGAACCCGTCAGTACAGACTGGCAGCAGCTCTGCTTATACAGGTCCCACAGCACTCGTTGGCTTTCTGTGCAATAGCCTTAGATCATGCCCATCAGACATAAGGAGTTTCCACAAATCCTTCCTGGATAACTCCATGCCCAATCCTGGCTTTCTCTGAAATGGCTGACTTGTTCCACATCTGGTCGAATTCTCACAAGTAGCACTATTCTCTGGGGCCTCCCTTCCTGGAAGACCAGAATTTTCTATGACATCAATTTCTGATTTCTTTATACCCAAGAGTTCAGTTCTCAGCTTATTTCTTTCCTGTCTCATTTCACTATAAGCTACAAGGAGAAACCAGACTGCACTTTCCATATTTAATTTGAAGATCTCTTCTGCTAATATCCAAGTTCATGGCTTTTAAAATCTGCCTTCCAGTCAAAGCCACTAGTCAATTTTGCCAGGTTATCTGCTATTTTAAAACAAGAACCGCCTTTCTTCCAGTTTGCAAAAACAAATGCCTCATTTCTGTCTAAGGCCTCATCACAGGTATCTTTAGAGTCCACAGTTCTACCAACAGTCTCGTCAAAGCATTCTAGGCCTTCTCTCTGAAGCTTCTCACAACTCCTCTAGATTCTTCCCTTTATCCATTAAAAAGCCATTCCAACATGTTTGGTATTTGCAAACCATAGCAGCACCCCACTCTCCGGTCTAGTGCAAGAATTTAGTAGACTGCCCTTCTATCGTATTTCTATATACCCCTTGATTTACTAGCCAATGCCACAAATCTCTGAGAGTCATATAATTTTGACGCCTGCTTTGAGTTTGATGTTTATTACAATAGTCACATCTACCCTATCTTTGACAATTAAGTGCTGCCACCTGGCTTCTGCCAACTCAGGATCCTGTCATCCCCATTGTGTTTAAGGATTCCAGCTCAGTGACAGCAGTTCCTACAGTAATATCTGACCTACAGAGAAGTGCAATCACCGAGCTCTTCAGAGATGATGGTGCTAGTCTCACAAATTTATTTCTCACTGTTCTGGTAAAAGGTACATTCTCCGGACATTCCTGGGGTGTAAGAGCAGGCTTTGCATGATAAATCCACTCGAACATTCCGCTCCCTCTAAGCCTCTGGATCCCCTCTACATTATACCAGAGCAGTTCTGGCATTTCAACCTCAGGTAATGTCAGCCACCTTTTGATCCATGTTTCAACCAACCATCGAAACAAACTCTTAATACCCTTTCTAATCCCTTTAGCTATAACATTGAATGCAGAGTCTCTGCTTAGTGGGCCCTTATCAATAAATTCAGCCTGATCCAGCCTTATATTCCTCCCACCATTATCCCACACCCTTAAAATCCATTGCCACACATATTCCCCTGATTTCTGTCTATATAAATTGGAAAACTCACACAGTTCTTTTGGAGTATAACATGTGATACTTTGTACCTCACCTTTAGGGGCCTGTTGGGACTTTAGTCTAGTTATAGGTCTGGAAGAAATGAGAGGTGGTGGGGGTAGGTCATGAAAAGAATTAGAAATATCTTCCAAGCCATTTGCTTCAGGGTCTTCATTTGCAATTTCAGCTGGTGAGACAGGATTAATCACTCTAGGGCTAATCCCTTCAGGAGGAAGTTGGGTGGCCAACTCCTTAAGGCAGGCTGGAGGTGAGGCAGTTATGTCCTCAGGGCAAACTATTACAGGGTTATCTAGAGAAGACTCAGCATGACCTAGGGTTTCAACCTCACCCCCGACATCATTATCAATCCATATGTCACCATCCCATTTTTCAGGGTCCCACTCCTTTCCAATCAATGCCCTCACTTTAATGGCAGACACCATGCAAGACTGAGATTTCAGTTTACATTGTAAAGTTTCTACCCTAACAATAAGATTCTGAGTCTGATTTTCAGAGATCTCAAGTCTACGGCTATAGGAAATAAGATTTTCCTTCAGGATACTCATAGAAATGTCTACATCTGTCAGATGGCCCTTAAGCTTATCATTTGAAGCCTTAAACCCATCCCTTTCACTCCTTAATGCAGCCAGTGTATCTAACAACAACCAGCCAACATCTCTATACCTCTTATTTCCACAAAATTCTGTAAAGGTGTCAAAAACATATTTATGTATAAATCCATATAGTAAGTGCTCAATAAATGTGGGTTTTTATTACTAGTATTGATAAATGAAGGAAATTTATTGTCAGGATGAACTTGGACTTCACAGTCACACTACTAACCCTTATTCTCAGGTCTGTCAGACAGCCTTAGGTTCTCTTTTCCTATCAGACAGCCTTAGGTTCTCTTTTTCTGGTGCAAGCAAACACACTAATTCAATCAACAAACATTTATTAATTTCTACAATATGTCAGGCACTATATCTGATGATGTGAATACAAGGTAAATATACAGTTAAATGTGGGAGAACAATTAAAACAAAAATCAGTGGAATATTGTATAAGATGAAATGGGAACAGATAGTAGGAATACTTGCCTGCATTTGGTTCTGTCCTCCCACTCCATCCCCTCAGGACCTGAGTGATAAATAAAAATATCACTTAAATAGCTGCCTGGTTATCAAATAATAATAATAATGTGTGGTCACACAGAGTCTCTATGCTAACAGAATCTCTCTAAGCTCCCTGCCTCTCAATCTACAGATATACTTTTCTGGAGATGATTAAAACTGATTAACTTTAAATTGCTTGTGTGATTTAATCAGTTTGTTTATTTTTAAATCAGCCTCTAAATCCTGACATGTTAGGGAGTTGAGTGTACGGTCTTAACATTAATAGCAAAATTCTTCCTTTCAGGAAACAAAAAGTAAAAATTGCTTATTTTTTTGTAGATCAAGAAAACAACATTGCACAGAATCAGTTCAGATTATCAAGAGACCTTCGTATTTTAAAATTGTGAAAATTCAAGCTACAGCAATAATCAGCAACAATAAGTTAATTATTCTTAAAAGAAGTAAATCAGACTTTCCCCTTTCCACTAGAGGGAATTCAGAGATGCACTGATAGAATCAAAAAGATTGATCCTTATTTTTATATTTCATTTACATATTTTTATATTTCATCATAGCCACCAATGCCACCTCTTAGAAGAGGTGGATCCATTTGGATCACTTTTCAAATTGAATCTGCAAACTATAGGTTTTAAAGGGATAAAGAAATGACCTTTACAACATGGGGTTTCCAATTAATTCAACACATTTATTTTTTATTCAAACGTGCATAAATAATATTAGGTGAATACATTATATTAAACACATTTTACAGGTTTTATAGATTTCATATTGCATAATAACTGGGAAATCTCTTTTAATATGTAAATAACCTAGGAATACATAATATAATAGAATAAGTAATATTTAAATAGCAATATAATACACACCATTATATTACGAATGCTCTAGTTACTTTTTTTTTTGTTAAGAGTTTAAAAATGTACATTTAAAGGTAATACTTAGCTCCCTCTGAAAAGGAGTTAGTTAAGATTATGGATTGGGAGAAAAAAATCACCTGGACACAATGAACAGTTTAGGAAGGTAACACAGGAAAAGCCGCTGCACCCCGGACCCCTTCCTCTCCACACGGCCGGCGCAGACACGTCGTTTATTTTACAATCCCAAATACACACTTACAGATATTGAGGATTATTCGTACACCCCAGTCATAGGGTCTTTGAGGTCAAAAACAAAAAATAAGTCAGGTCATCATCCTTGACATTGTTGATCAGAGATGTCGGACAAGCTCTAAGTCTTGTGCTGGAGACTCGTGATCTTCTCCGACCTGCACCTTGATGAAAATGTTTGTCCCCGAGACCACCTGGCATTTGAACTCTACCCCGTTGAGACCAGGAAATTTCTCACTTTCTTTCTCCTCAAGCTGGGTCTTTACCTGGTCGGTGATCTGCAGCTTCTTGGGGGCGGCAGGCTGCGAGGCCAGGGCGTCCGGCACATCTTCTTGGCCCAGGAGGATGCAGAGCGAGGGACTGGGCTCTAGTTACACTTGAAGTATGAGAGTTCCATGATTGCGTGGAGAAGTCCCAAGTGGGCTGAAGGCAAAGCCAAAGAATTTTTAAAATGACACATAGGCAAATAGGATTTTACTCTAAGTTTCACACTCCCCCAGAGTCTCCTGGAATTAATTCTGGAATATCTGTCTAATTCAGAAAAGGAAACAAGTCTTTCTAGGGACGCAGCAGTAAACCTCAGCTCTCCAAAGCCCAGGCAGCTGAAAATTTAGTCAGTTTTTTTCCAGAGTAGAATTCTTCTCCGGACAAGTGTGCTTTATGAAAATCAGACTCACCAACGACCACATCCATTTCTTGAGATTGCCTGTCTTCAGAAAGAGTCGGAAATGGCTGATTAGATTACACTCAGAAAGGTATAAAATGGTTGAATAGATTTACATGATACATAAAGTAATATTAGATGCCTGCAGCCTGGCAGATCATAGATTTCAGGTTGGGGATTTAGGAAGCAAGAAAGTTGTCCCATTGCAATTGTTCAAAAATAAATTTTAACTGAAGTGATGACCATATTAAAATTCTTATTCTACAATAATTACTTCAAAGTTTTTATTTTTTTCTTACTCTACTTTTTAAATTTATACTTGTTAATTAAATCTTCAGCTACTTTTTACCTGAGTATATCCAACAGTAAATTATCAAGAGAAACAATCAATATTTTTGTATTGTGGAAACTCTCTTATAAAGAAGTACACCTAGGATATGACTTGGTTTGTTGTTTGTTTGTTTGTTTGTTTGTTTTTTAACTTGGGCAGGCATCGGGAAACGAAATGTAGGATTTCTTGCTAAATTTAAAAATTAGCTTAAATGTTTGGTTACTTTTCTGAATAAAAAAAATCTACTATTGATACGTCAGCAGATGCACAAGGAAATGCACTATCACAAAAATGGAATGCAATGATCACTAAGGTGAAGATTTACAATTGATTTCTAAAGAACTTAGCAATATTTGCATTTTAGGAAAAACTTCTCATACAATTAAGAAGTTAATCTGATATTAACATGTGGGAAGATCACAAATTCTTAGGCATTGGTAGCAGAGAGATCTGAGGAATTGGAAAACTAGAAAGGACAGAAACCACTGAATTTTTTGTGACCTGCAAGAAGTTCCCATTGACCATACGTGGGTGTGAGGCAGGCTGTGCTGAGAGTATGGTTACCAGTGTAATTTATAGCCAGATAACTAAATGAATTTCTAGCTAAAAGATTTTAATTTTATCATTCATTGATTACAGATTATGAATTGAGCACCTGGAATTGAAGATGTGAATTAAACTATATCCATATTCTCAAAGAACTGAAGCTCTTCTGAGGGAAACACAAAAACAGGCAATATTAGAGAAGGATTAACTTCTTAACAGGATTTTGTGGGAATACCAAAGGGGAATGGTAAAATCATCCTGATTATTTAGGATTTATTTTCTAACGAATCTTTCTAGTTAATTGATGGCCTATAATTTGTTGATCACTGTTTTAGCCCAACAAAGAGACACAGAAGTAGAAAAAAGAGAAAAAACTGCCCTCCATGATGTCTTAGTTTCCCAACTGTTGAAACAAATACCACACAATGAAGTTTAACAACAGGAATTTATTGACTCATGGCTTCAGAGGCTAAAAGGCTTCCTCCCAGGGTCGATAGCATTCTGGCTAGCCAGTTAACTCTCAAGTTCCTCAGATTTCTAATCACATGGCAGTGTCCTCTCCTTTCTCTTTCTGGTTCCTGTGACTTCCAACATCTGTTCCTCCGTGTGTCCTTCTCCATCAGGTCTCCAGTAATAGGATTAAGACTCGTCCTGATTCAGTCGGTCACACTTTAGCTAAAAATGAAATCTTCAAAATGTCCTATTTGCAATGAGTTCATACCCATGGGAAGAGAATAAGATTAAGATATTTTTCTGGCATACATGATTCAGCATACCACAAGTTTATACTTTTGTGAGGGAATTCAATCCACATATAAAAATGTAAACCTTATAATGTATCACATTTGTTAAGGGCTTGGAGAAAAGTGAAGCAGACAATGGGCATAAGGAGTGCAATTTGGGGGGATTTAGTTTTAGATAAAGTGATCAGGGAAAAAATGTGAGGGTTTGATTCTGGGGAGAGTTCAGGATGAGCTAAAGAATGAACTAGAGGCTCACTGGGTGCACATCTTTCTTAGACAGAGAAGACCAGGGCATAAGAAAAAGGAATTCATCATTAACAGTCTTAAATGTGGAAGGAATGCTACCAAATGCCATGGATACTTTTGCCAGATGGGCTTAGTAACCAATTCCAGAGACACCAGGGTAGAGAGAGAGAGAGAGAGAGAGAGAGAGAGAGAGAGAGAGAAAGAGAGAGAGAGAGCTTTGTACTAGGCGTGTAGTAGATCAGATGGCCTACCAGCCGAAAATCTGTCTCACCAAACTGCAGTAATTCTGATAGTTTTATTAGAGAAAAATATGGGCAGGTTTAGGATAATGAGCACAATGGCCCCAGATGTTGTAGTTAGAGGTGATCTAATTATTGAGCATGCACAGATTGATTACATGCTTTGTCACAGAATGTACATAAGAAAATGAAGGAATGAGTATAGGGGACTTATAGATTAAAGTCTAAGCTACCACACATGTCAGGTGGGTACATTTGGGTTAGATCCAGTCTCGGTTATCAAGGTGACTTTAGATTTGGGGTGGGCTAACCCAAGACTCTTCATTAAAAAAACATTAAGGACTGTCTTTAGTGATGACAAGACTCTAAAGTTGAAAAATTGAATGGATAGGTACAAATGAAGTTAGTCACAAGTTTTTTTGCAATCACAAGGGCAGAAGATAAAGGCAATTAAATCATTATCAGAGTTCAAGACACCTGGATTACAATTTAGATATTTCATGTATTTCCCTCTTTCTACTCCAATATGCAAAAAGGAGTATCTATATAACAATTCATTAATCAAAATCATCCCTTAAATTCTGATTTCTTGGTTACTGGAATTTGAAGTAATATAAAACTGAATCATATTTATTCTTAGGAGAAAGAGGGTCTTGAAGAACTGCAAAGTGTGTTTCAAGAAAAACTAGAGAATCAAAGAGAGTGTTCATTGCCTGGATGAAGGATTGGAAATTGTAGACATGGCACTCTGTATGAGTGTAAATATTTGCCCAAGGAGTCTAGCTTTGATGAGGATAAAAATGTTAACACAGGAGAGGATGCAGACATTAGAACAAGGATTGTTTTTTCCCCAGAAAGTGGTGAGAAGAAAATTAAGGGAGTGTAGAAATACAATGAGTTAATAGAAGGGAGAGTGAGAGGCAGACAGACTAAGATGGAGAAAGAGAGAGATGAAGATGGAAAGAGTAACAGAAGGAGACAGGGAAAGATGGAGAGACTGAATATTGGGGAATAGTCATCTAGAAAATGATTTTTCTAAGGAGACAAAACAGGATGGAGCCATTAAAGAAGGGGCAGGTGTAGCCTTGGGTAGGAAGAGGGAGGTACAGCTTAGCACTGGTGAGAACACAGGTGTTTTTGGACAATGAAGTAAATTTAGAGAGATTGTGCTTAATGTTCTCTATATTCCTGAGGTAGATATATTTGTTGTTTTTGCTGAGTGTGTGTAGTTGCCTTATTTTTATATAAAAATATGAAGGTTCAGGGAAGAAAGTAGAAGCAATGGTGCAATAAAATAAATTAATGAGAAAGAAAGGAGGAAGTAAAGAAACCAAATTTTTGGTTCCTTAGAATTGGGAAGCATAAAGGTCTAATGTAGTACACTAGTATGTGACATGAGACAAAGCAGAATAGATGATAAGGGGAGCAGAAAATGAGCCAGGGTGTATGAGCTATTTAACCCCATGTCACTGCAGAGTTTTGTGAAACTGTAGATGGTGAGGAATACCAAAAAATACATTAATACTTCCATGAAGAGAGCATAAATATTTAGAGAACACGGAAGAAAATGGCAAGACGATTTTCTGACAACTCATGGAAAATGGAGCCAAAATGGTCCAGATAGGGAAATTTCTAAATGGAATGAATGAGCAGCTGATGAAAATGTGCTATAGGTTAGACGTGGAGCTGCTCCGGGTAAGGACTGACGAAGGATGGCAGAGCACTGCACCTTGCCTGAAAATCATTTACATCTTCAGAATTCTGTATTCTCTTTGACCTCTATTATTTTTCTCATTTCAAAGTCTCTGCCTCTCCTGGCTTTGTTGTGGCAAGGTTTTTGCTCTCTCTTTGGTATAGTCTATAAATCCATGACTGTTCTTGTCTATCTAAGAAAGAGAAAAAAAAATAGACCTATCCTGGTCCTGGGAGTCAGAGCAGATTTCCCTGCAAAGAAGGTTTGTTTTGTTTTGTTTTCCACTCTTGGTGGGTAAATTGCTAAGTAAGATTTTCCTAGATCAAGATGAGGGAGAATGATATTTGAGATAATGACCATATCTGTGTATGTTGCAAGAACTCTATATTCCTGTGTATCCAGCGGCCTACTGACATTAGAGTCAGCTGAGACCCATTCCAGGTTCACGGGTCTCATTGCAGAAAGAATTCAGACAGAAAGAATTCAGAAAGAGACAGCCAATAGGAATGAGCAGTAAAGTTTATTACAGAGAGAGAAAGTATATTTTAAAGAGATATGCCTTGAGTGGCAGTGGGTGAGCTTGTTATATAGGGAAGACTTTTCAGTGGTTTTCCTTCTCAACATTTTAATACAGGTAAGCCAGTTTGAAAGGATTTATGTACCCTAGAAAAGCCATGTTTTAATCCTAATCAATCTTGTAGGATCAACCCTTTATCTTAATCCTTATTCAGCAATATAGGTTGGACACTTATGTAGATGTGACTCACCCACTAGTGTGTATTAAACTTGATAAAACGGGGGTGTATCTCCACCCATTCCAGTTGAGTCTTGATCACTTTACTGAAATCCTTCAAAAGAGGAAGCATTTTGGAAAAGACTGGAGATTCTGAGGGAGAATGACGAAAGCCAGAGCCCATGCAACCATAGACCTTTGGAGATGAACATGCCTCAGAGAGAGCTACATGAAACAAGAAGCCTGGAGAGAAAGTTAGCAGACATCACCATATTCACCATGTGTCTTTCCATTTGAGAGAGAAACCCTGAACTTCATTGTTCTGTTTTGAGTGAAGGTAACCTCTTATTGATGTCTTAATTTGGATATTTTTACCGACTTGCTTTAATGGGGACATTTTCTCAGCCTTAGAACTGTAAACTAGCAACTCATTGAATTCCCCTTTTTAAAAGCCATTCCATTTCTGGTATATTGCATTTCGGCAGCTAACAAACTAGAATACCAGGTGTCTTCTTTGTTCCAGGGGAAGATAACGATCAGAAATTGTGTCCTTCCCTCAGGTACCCAAAACTTGTCTTTGGGGGGATGTTTAACAATCTTTACATCCCCATGCTTTCTGTCATTAACTAGGAGTCCCCTTCCTGCCCCTGATTTTACAAGTTTTTAAGGTTTATGGAGGTTTCAGGACTTCAGGGAATATTTTTGTCCCAAGAAGTTTTCAGTTTAAGTTTGCAGCTGTGCATTAACTCTTTTGGAGCTGGATAGTATACTAGGGACCACAGCCTTGATACCCTATTCTATCCTGCCTCACCTGCCTTAGATCATTGTTTGAAATAACACATTTGCAGGCATATTCTCATAACTCCAGCATGTTCTCAAAGCAGATGAACAACTACAGCATATATTATAAGTAATGGACCAGAGAGATTATTTTAGTTTAAAGTGAATCAACATTTTCCATTTTGTACTATCTTCATATTTAATAACAGTAAAATTGTATACATAACAAGCTTAAAAGACAAAGTATTATTGATTTATTTCAATACAGAAGGGTTCCCCAAGATAAGGAGCTCCCAGACATACAATGAGGTTCCTGGCTTAACCCTGATAATGTTCAACTAGTAAAGAAAGGCCTGAGAGGGAAATCAAAGGAGCCAGGGGGGTAGCTCCATATGAGGGAACTCTTGGCAACATTCAAAAAACTCACACTTCCACTGTCAAAATCAAGGAACACACCAACACGGCCCAGAGGTTTCTGCCTATAGTGACAAAATACTGGGGCGGTGGTGAAGAAACTGTAATGGTTGTCCTCCTTCACACATAAAAGAAGAAACACTTCCTCAGATTCAATTAGAGGGCCATTCTTCCTTATCCCAGGATCCCTGCAGACTCCGAGAGCCCAGCTGCAAGAATCATCCACATTCAGCTCCCAGTAATGTTCCCCAGAGGTGAAGGCCTGGGTCCCCCATGAAGCAAAATTGTTAGACCTTTAAGAATTGAGAGTCACATCTTGATGATCACCTATAGACGTCAATCTTCTCAGACCATCAAACAGCACACTGCTGCAATTGTGTATTTCATCATTGAAGGAAATTTGCGCTGTAGGATGAAGAGATTATTTCAGTCACCATCAATTTTTAAATTCCTATGAGATGAAAAGGTCTACCCAGATTCCCACTAGGATAAAAACAAGCTGCAACCTCAAAGGCAGTACTGGCTGGAAAACATCAGGTTCAAGGATTACCCAAATACATTTAGAAGAAACACATACCTAACCACAGTGGAAAACATTTCTATAAATTTAGATATAAATGGGAATATTTTCAGGCCAACTTCTGGTTCATTACATTTCATGGCACATATCGAACTGGAGACCTCAGTATGGAAGTCAAGTCCACAACAGTATAAAATTTTCACTGCCCCTTCTCAGGGAAAATAAATAGTTTTAGATCTAAATAAATGGTGATGACTTAGCCAGAGTTATATGATAGTCAATTTAAGCAAATTTTTACTTAAGAAAAAATCTAAATACGTATTTATAGAAATGGTCTCCTACAAAGAATTTTCTTTTACAACTAACTCCATCTCAGACCTAATCTTTCTGTCTTCTAGATCTATACTGATTTAGATCTATTCGGGAGCTACATATATAGTCTCATTTACCACCAAATTGCTTTATTGTTCTTTATTGTTCTCATAAATTCTCATTTTCTGTGTTTATTTTATGATTACTCATGTATTTTTTTCTACTTACATCAATTAAAGGGCACATTATTACAAATACAATCATTAAGAAACTTTGAAGGAAAATACTTATAAATAAAAAACCACTAATCCTGTCACGAAAATTAATTGTGCTTAATTTGAAATTGGAATGCCCTTTATATTTCTGATGACTCATTAAACAATTGATATTGGATCTGTAACTGCTTCTAGATCTCAAGGAACCTATTTTCTGAGTGGTTCTATTGCAGAAGTGTTTTAATACTATCCTAAATCATTTATCTTTTATCCATTTAGTTTTTCCATAGTATCATAGTGCAAATAGGACTATAAATGCCAATTCACAGGCTCTTCTCCTCTGCTAAATGAAAGGTTAATAGAGAAGGATTGCCCATAGGGAAAACCATTACCGACCCTCACCTCGGTGGCAGCTGAGCCTGTCTATCAGTCCAGTAATGGGCCCTTCATCGAGCTCTGAGTTCACAGGCTGGGGCATGCGCAGCTGCACTGACTCACTCCTGCAGGGGAAGATTCAATTAATCTTTCTGGTACCAAAGGCTCTATTCACAGTATAAAAGGAAAGACAAAACTCATTCAACCAAAAAATGTTTTGTCACAACCTTATTCTGATATTGTAGTGAACCTCCATAATCATGGGGTGGAATTAAGGAAGAAGTAATCTTTCTTCTTTTTCTGCTTTGCCTGCATCTAACCTCCCCGCAACCCCGCCTGCTTCTCAGAGGTGCCTGTCTCTCTTGCCTATGTATCTAATTTATCTACCTCAATATGTTTATGATTTTGAAATCCTGTAGTCAATTCTGCATTTAACTTTGCAACTCATGCTTCCATAAACCACAGGAAATAAACAAAGAACAAACAAACAAGACCAACTTCTGATAAAGGAGGATAAGAGAGCATATTCAATAAAATTTACACATGTGCATAGCAAGATTTAATATTTCAATAAATTATGACTCCATTTTTAATGTCTACGTATAGCATTTATGGTGCCCCAGTTTACACTGAAAGCCAAACATACCTTGACAATATGTCCCCCAAATCCTGTAAAGAGAAAAAGAAAAGCTTAGAGTTCTACAAATTGGCCATTCCTATCCACTCATTGGAGGAAAGTTCAGAAAAGTCCCAAACACCTACCTTCTCCCTGCCCCCACTCTTATAAATTCACTTTCCCTTTCCTCTCTAAGGGATAATCTCAGAACAGTACATTGACAGAATCTAAATTCTTCATAAATGCAGAACCCGGCGGGTGAGCAAGGAGGGAGGACAAGGGCAGTCACAGTGGAACCATCCAGGACTGTCTGCAAAGCGGTCTTACCCAGGGTTTGGCCCAGAGGGAATGTGCTCCAACTAAGGGTAACTGAAACCGAGGATTTCTAGACAGAAAACATTAGGAGGAGGTAAATTTTAGCTTTCCCCCAGATTTCCCCATTATGCCTGACTTCTAATAAAAATGGATGTCTGTCAGTAAGTTGTTCTTTGCTGGTTTTGGGGAAAGTGACATAAGGAAAATTTTAAAAGGGAATGTACCCTCATGGATCTGCTTTATTCCATAAAAGCTTTGTTGTTCCTGGTTAATATAGGAGTTCCTCTTTACTTCTTTTAATCTCAGTTAGGAATTAGCACCCACCATAAGGATAGAGATAAGGAAATGAGTTTTTGGAACCAAATGAATAAGGGAGGTCAAAGATGTGGACTTGAGTTAATAGAAATGATTTTGAGGCGTGTCCTTGGTTTTTACCTGGAGCATCTCCACATCTGGTTTATGGCACATTTTCATCAGCTCTTCATACATTTCTCGTAGATGTTTCCTCTTTTGAATCACTGTGGCTTCATTTTTCTTGAGTTTCTGTAAAATCTTTTTGCCTTCCTTTCTCAGTCTCTCTAATTTTTGTTTTTCTTCCTCATGGAGCTCTGGATGCAACTTCCTGTACACAGCTTTGATAATCATTCTCCTTAGACTCATATAATCCTGCAGGGACATGGAGTTCCTAGATTACATACCCTGACTGACTTTAATATCTTCCACTTAAACTTCATCCATTGTAGCAATCAGCTGTATACACCCTAAATTCACATCCTCTACTTCTCAGAGGCTGTAAATTCATCCCTTTCCCATCTTCACTTATTTCCATTCTTTATTAACTACATGACCTAAATCCATCCTTCCTTCAAACCACTTTCATCCGCTTCATAAATTCCTGGAGAAAAGAAAAGCCTTTCAGAGTTCATGTCTTTAATATACATCTTGTCACATCTGAATTACTACATGGACACAATTGAAATTTATGATTACTTAGTAAATTATATATAATAATATGATATCTTTGTTAATAAATTAGTCTCTTGTTTTTAACCAGAATGGGAAACCATCAGACAAGATATTCTTAAAATTCCTAACCCCAGGGCTTCAAACTTATTTCTATCCTCATAGCCCTTTCTCTGTCCTCTTCCTATGTAAGCCACAGGCTCCCTAGCTGCCCTGCCAAGTAGAGAATTGACTCCTCATTCCATTGCATACTGCCTCCTAATATTTATAAACTCAGTATTTCTCCACCTCCCATCTTTTTCTTGCTGCTTTTTCTCATCTCCTCAATATGTTCAAATCCATCCTACTTGAGACGATATCATTATTTAGCTACTCTTAGTTTCTCTACCTATCAGTTTTCACCACTACAAGCACATTTCTTAAATTGCTGTTCATACTTCTTTTTCTGCCCTATTGGCATCATTGTACTAAGCATTATATGAAACACCAGAGCTTCCAATTATATACTCTTTAATTTATATAATCTCATACAGAAACCTCTGCCTGAAATATCCATGAATTTTTAATGCCTACTTGCCCTTCAGAACTCAAATTGATATTGAACCTGAGAAACTAAATGATGTCCTAACCATAGCTACTGAACTTCTCCAAATCCCTTTAGGTATCTCTACTAGTTACTGTTAAATTAGGGTCTAGAAATATTAAATAAGCCAGGCTACTCCATGTTGAAAAAGTAGATTCTTTTTCCTATTGATAGATCTATTTCAGAATCTCATGGCTCATGATTTTAGCTCAAATGTTTAGTGGAGAAATTTCCACCATATCTGTCTCAAGATAATTCTGAGAGTCTCATACTTACATTCCACATGTTAATTATGCTACTTTCTTCATTTAGATTTCTCTGATTTTCTTGGATCTTTTCCCATACAGAATCCATTTGCTTTAGGAGCTTCTCCTGAAAAAGAGCTATGAATTAGGCACAAGAGAAGCAAATAGTGTATACTTCAAATCTTAAGTGATGTAGAGAGGAAAGAGATATTAGAAAAATGTACTTTAGGTAGAGTGAAACAATCATAACATTTCTACTTGTCCATAATCATCAGTTTTGAGAGATCTCGTATGGTAATACCACAAAATGTACTGCACTGTAATCATTTGCCCAGGGATGTTATGTAATATAGGTGATTTCTGATAAATATCTTGCCTCAGAATGTGTTCTACTGATGCTAGTCCCCTATTCTTTCTACTCTACTACTATCCTTTTTGCCTGGCATTACTAAATATGTTTCAATTATAGAGGTCTTTTAGGTCTTCTAGGTTTGGTAGTTAGAGATTGCTTCTGGACTAGAAGGCTTTCAAATAACCTATGCATTATACTATTAATCAGAATAATAATAGTTATTAATCATCATCTCACTGGAATAAAACTCCAGGAAGGCATTTTATTTATTTATTTTATCCACAATTATCCTTTATGCCTAAAACAGTATTCGCTTCATATTAACCATTTAGGCAGGATTAATCTTCATCATGACCCTCATTTTCCCAGTAATCTTTGCAGTAGTATCCCTAGCTTTCAGAGTGCTCTCAGAGGTGTCACTTACCCGGTAGTGCTCAGCCGCCCCTTCTATAGAAGAGTGTTTGTGAGTCTCGTGCTCCTGAGACTTAGAGCAGGGCCCACAGAGCAGGTTCTTGTCCTCTTCACAGAAGATCTTCTTGGTCTCCTTGTGTGTCCCACACAGATGCTCCTGTGAGCTCAGGAACTGGCAGAGACTTGCTTGTCTGACATAAGACACCATATTCTTCAGGAGAATACTGGTTTTGAAGTGTGTCTGCTGAGAGCTTTCTTCCCTACATGTGGGGCATTTGGCAGGTGCTTCCACTTCTTCCCAGGAAAGATAGAGACAGGGCCTGCAAAAGCTGTGCCCACAGCCTATGGTGACCGGGTCTACAAGGTAGTTCAGGCAGATAAGGCAGGTGAGTTCTTGCTGGAAGGCCTGTGGGATGTCTGAGTCCATTTTCCTGAAGGAAGAAGTTTACATGAAGTTACTCTTTTGCCCTGGAGAGATACAGACTGAAGGAAAATTTTGCTGAGGTTATGACTCAGTAATACCCTTGTGGCTTGAGCAGAATAGGATTTATTTTGCATATGATACAAATGAAAAACTGAGGCATAAAGAGAGCTCTTAAGCTCTATGGAAAGCTTTTTGTTTTTGTTTTTTTGCCCAAACAACATGCATCTACCTTGCCAATCCCTTCTTTCCTCCATAAAAGAAATGGAGTTTATTGAGGTATGACTTTTATCCAAATTGCTTGAGTTTCAGGAGTTTAATACAATTGAAAGCGCCAGGGTATAAGTTCTATTGGTCTGAAAATCAACCATAATACTATACTTTCCGCTGATTGCCTTAGCAAAGGACATATAACTAAGCTCTTGTACTTTCATTACTTCATTAAATTACCACAATTATCCTAACATGATAACATCTCCAAAAATATACTGACAACAAGTGTTGGAACCAGAACTCATGTCTTTGGTTAAAATCAGCATGATACTGTTGTAGTATATTTCCCAAGATACACCAGGCACGAATATCCATTGTCGAAGCAACTACATGAATTCAGTCAACAACCATCTACCAATGTCTATCAATTTGGGAATGTAAGAGTTGATACAAAAACATCCTTAGAAAAGCAATGATAAATGTTAAAAAAAAATTAATAAATGCAGAAATACGCAGAATGCAATCTGTATATCTTCTGTCCCTCACCTAAGATTCAGAAAATGCCCTCCTTGCAACTGACTGACAATTCATAAAAATTATACTCAGGACAGTCAGAAAGCCAAATTTAGTCCTATAATGTATTTTATCTCAAGCAAAACCAGCCATCCAGAAGCAATTTTAGAATACATAAGATTTAGTACAAGTTGAACCAGGTTTTGACCTCCTATCTTTGTCCCTACATCCATGCATTCAAACAGACCAAAAATTAAAGAGAAGAACAGATTCTTCCAAGTCTTTTAAAAATCTTTTCAAGCACCCCTTCACACTGTAAAATGATGTAATTGTCATGTAGTTATAACAATCAGCACCAGAAAACAAATTATGCTTTTTAAAAAGAGTGGGTTCTGATTTCCACTCAGGCAAGTAAAGATGGCATTCTCATTGCTAATGTGTTTTGTATGGTCACTTTTCTTTAGGCTCAATCATTTCCTGACTTCCTTAAACCTTGTCAGAAAAAAACAATAATGTTTCTGAAACAGATATATTGTCCATACTCACAAACACTATTCCCAAACCTTTCAATGCAACTTACACATCGCATTATCTACTAACACACTGTAGAATATGCTCTCACTTATATATACATGTTCTCACCACTTAGAGTGATAGAGTAACACTTGCTATGTTAGAGTAGAATCTACCACATTTATACGTAGAGAATAAAATACTCCTAACCCATTTTAGAACTATACCCAGTGCAAAATTACAAGATATCTGGCAACTATAACCCATATGAACCACGTAATATGTAAAATGATAGAACAAAATCATATTGATAATCAGTAATCTTATTGTTTCCAAAACTGAATAGCAAGATATGGTGGCAAAATAATGAATTCATAAATAGGTCAAAAGATTGGGATTGTTTTTATAAACTAGGCAGATTAATTTCTTAGAATCTACCTCAGTTTGATGATGGTTAAATTAACATTATGATTTTTTCAGTTTGTTCTGGTTTGGCAAAGTATCAAGAACTCCTCTCTTGTAAATTTGGTACTCACCTAAGGAATATGTCAAAGGTTTCACCAGTTCCTGACTTAGAAGTTCTACTATGGAAGTCAGTTGAGGGATCAGTTCCTCACAAGGTGGCAGGAGGAGCTTTCAGAAGTTCCCACAGCTGCTGACTGCAAGTGCACTCTGTGTGTTCTGGAGACGAATGAGCTTGGCTCCTTGGGTGTCCTTTTATAGAATCCCTGAACACCACACCCATTTCTTTTAAATGATTGCATTTCATGGTCTTCAGATGGGTTTTCATGTGAATGATTAGGTTTCCTTAAGACAGAAGAAGGGATTGATTTAACACCTTTGCTAATCTCCGTAAACCTCTAAAAAACATCTCATCAAGAGCTACTCACTTTTCAACAAATGAACCTCCAAATATCAACTTTGAATCTAAATATTTTTGTCCAAGGACTTTCATTTTTAACTTATAAAAGTTAGAAAATAACTAATGTGGTACACCTTTTCCAGACCCATTGTGTGGGTGCTGGCTGGCTGCCCTGAGTTGTGGTGGCTCAGCAGGCAGAGTTCTCACCTGCCATGCTAGGAGACCTGGTTTCGATTCCCGGTGCCTGCCCATACCGAAAAAAAAAAAAAATGTCATCAGCTAATGGTTTTAGGAAATTTCTTGCAAAATTTAGAAATATTTTGCCTGCGGTTAACTTTGACTTTAATTATATTCTATCATGTAGAAAGTATATTTCATTTATTGATTTTTTATATTTTAATGAAAACATTTAATTTAAGAATATCTTTGACCACCACTTCAAAGTGGTGATTTATTTTCCTGCCCCTCATATTCCACATCAAGCCTCTCAGCAACAGTAGGGCACAGGATTTTCTGCTGGCACTTCCAGGTTCAGTGGGTACAGGGAGAGAAAGCCTGGGAAGCCCCAGCTCAGGGAAACCCTGCATCAGTGCACTGGAAGAGAGCTGTACTCAGGTCATTTGGAATTTATTTCTACTGGAGAAGGTGATGATGGTGGAGCTTATGTTCCCTAACCCATTTAGTCCACTGCTTATGGGGTAGGAAGAGAAGACACCTTGAAACCTTGATAAACCCAGTTCCTAGTTATGCTTGACCTCAGATGTCCTTCACGTGATCAGGGAAAGCCAAACTGGATTCTGGAGATGCAGCTCAGACCTCATTACAAGCACTTAGAACATTGCCTTGTGTATGCAGAGACCCTAGGGTCCAGGGACAGTCTGAGCAGAGAGAGAAGTGGAGTGAGGCTCTGAGGAGCAAGAGGAACTGACAGGAGGAGACAAGGAAAGGAGGGAACCCCAGTTTCCAGATGCCTCCTTTGTGCTTGTGAGAAACTGAGTCAGTATCCCAAAGGCTCCCATTCTTTGCCTGAGCCCTCTGAGATCCTGGAATTTCCCTGGATTTAGACTCCCAGGGATAGGGCAAGAATAGAGTTCAGATTTGGGGCAGCGGGCATGGGGCATGGTGGGGAATAACTTTTAGAACTTGTAATCCCCAGAAATCTGACCCTTTAGCTCTAATGTATGGAGGCAGCCAAATAGGGAAGGGGTAGGTCAAAGGAATTCTGGAGGGCAAATAAGTGGGAGATTAGTTGAAGGGAAGCACTTTTTCTATTGCGTTCACTGGATAGAACATCATCCCCTCTTAGCTTCAGAAATAAGCAGAGGCTGTACTGGGGGGTCCTGGCCTCAGTCCAAGGGCCCTTCCAGACAAGCCCAGCCCATTGCCACAGGCACATGGTTTCCTGCCTGGTTTCCTGCCTCCAAGGCCTCTCCCAAATCCAGGGCCCTAAATTCCCTGCCAAAAGCAAGTATTGCCTAGGCTCTTTGCCTTGTTTTGTTCTGTTTTAATACCTCCAAGGACTTTTTCATTCTACCTATTTCTTAATCAATTTTCCTAGCACAATCCTTTCCTTACCCAAGCACAGAAATATGTATTTATTGATACAATAACATGTTATTCTAAAATATCAATTAAGATTCTCCAGGGATGATAGGATCAAAGTGATTTCATTTTTCTTTTGCTTTTCTGTGTTTTACAAAATGTCACTGTATAAATGTGATGCTTAAAAAAAAAGTGATGCTTTCTGTAAGCAGAAAATACATTGTACAAACACGTGTCCGTGTATGCCATGAATTTGGAGGAAAAGGAATGGCCTTTTATTGTTTATTTAACAACCTTATATTGTTCCAAGCCCTTTGGACAAACTTCTACTCCTGCATGGAATTATAAGGACCACCAACTTCTCAAAAAAAAATCTACACAAGAAACAAAAAAATGCTTCTAGACGGCCATCCCAAGGTGGAGAGATGTTTACCTTCCTTTGATTCTTTGCTGGTAACTACTGTCACCAGGGAGCTGAAAATAAGGTGGGGTTGTTATCAGACCCTGATCAAGTATCATTTCCAATCAACCTGGGAATTTGAGACCCTGAAACCCAGCTCTGAAAAAAGCTCTGGGAAAACTAGGTGTGAGATGTGAGGGGAGGGGGGGATAAGAATGAACAGTATCTGGTTTATAAATCTGTTTTCTCACCACCAGCTTTTGTTTTTCAACAAGAATCCTGAGGTCCTAGTTTGGGGGACCTCGCCTTAAGGAACGTCCTGCCCTCAGCCCCGGTGAAGTTCGCGTTCCCACCACCCAGGCAGGCGGAGAAAAGGGCGACCCCTCGGCAGCTTCTCACTCCCTTCTGGGAACCTCCCCCTTCTCACATTAATATCCAAGCTGACTTTGCCCAGCAGTTAAGATTATTTTTAGCATACACAAAAATATATATACTTTTTTAAAAGTACATTTTTTCCCTCCGCAGCGTCTTGGAGCCAGATACGCCCTGGAAACCCCGTCTTAGACGCAGCTTTTCTGCCCAGTGGGGGCGGCGGTGGGGGAAGCGGGGAGGCGCTGGCTTCCTACGGACCCGGAGGAGCTGTGCTTCCGCGGCCGCCCGGTGGCACACCCTCTCCAGACCCGTCATGTGGGTGGCGGCTGGCTGCCCTGAGTTCTGGAGTCATGAGGCCTCATAGCAAAATTCACATCCAGGGTGGCATCCAAGTCAAAAATGAAAAACAAAAACAAACCATCTTTGAAATCTCTAAAAACTGGTAACAACAAACCAGAAAAATTCAAATATAAGCCACTTGGGGGAAGGTATTTACGTGGATTTTCCTGTCACCATATCTGAAAGACTGCACCAAGGATATTAAAGACCTTGGAGGGAGAGTTGAAGAATTTCTCAGCAAAGATACTCTTATTTCAAACAAAAAGGTTGCTGAATTTGCACAGTCCTTAGGTAGAATTTCTCCTGAACCAAGTCCAGAATTTGTGTATACTGCAGAAACCTCTTCACATCATCCCAGCCATGACAGAAGTTTCTTTAAGTCTCCAGATTCAGTTGTTTAAGCAGAGGAAAGTTATTAGTTGAAAAAGCTATCAAGGACCATGGTTTTATTCCTTCAAATAATACATTATCAAATGCTTTATCGTGGGGAATGTGCTGGTTTGAAAGTGTTATGAACCCCAGAAAAACCATGTTCTTTTAATCCTGATCCAATATTGTAGGGTGTGACCTCTTGATTAGGTTGTTTCTATCAAGATGCGACAAACCCAAATTATGGGTGTGATGTTTTGATTAGATGGAAATGTGACCTTACCTATTTAAAGTTTTAAAGTGGGTCTTGATTAGTTTACTGGAGTCCTTTAGAAGGAATCATTCTGGAGAAAACTCAGATGCAGACAGATGGAGATGTTTGGAGTGCCAACAGAGATGCTTAGAGAAGGCATATGAAACCAGGACACAGATGTTTGAAAATAAGAAATATATGATCCTAGGAAATGCTAAACTAAGAGTTGAAACCCTGAGCTTTGCTCTGGAGCAGCTGAGACCTACAGATACTTAAAGTGGAAGCCCCTGGAGTCAGAAGCTGGAAGAAACAGAACCAGGAACAAGGACCAGCAGATGCCAGCCAAGTGCCTTCCCATGTAACAGATATCGCCTTTCTGAAGTCAAGGTATCATTCTCTGGATTCATTAGTTTAGCATTTTTGTGGCCTTAGAACTGTTAACTTGTAACCTAATAAATCCCTTTTATAAAAGCCAATCCAGTTCTGGTATATTATATTCCAGCATCTTTAGCAAACTAATGCAGGGAGGTCAAATTCTTCATATTGGTGATGTTAGATACTACATTGAACAAAAGACAAAATAATTGTATTTACTCAAGAAATCAATCACTTCTGTAAGAGATGTGGGGAAAAGAGCTAGTACATGAAACAAGAACAGGTAGACTGAAAAAGCCTTTTGTAAAGGTGGAAGATGTGAGTCAAGTTTGTAGTCCATTTTACCTTCAGTTGATCAATGTGTCTTTTGAAATTATTCTATTCAGAAATCCCTGTAGTCCATTTGATATGGATAAATCATGTCATCCAAAAGCAAACTTAGGTTAAATTAAGAATCAAAATTGGTGGCAATAAATATGGTGGGATCCCAATTCAACTCCATTTGAAAGAGAAGGGTAAAAAAGGATATTGTGAATGTTGGTTGCAGAAATATGAAGATCTCAAAACTGTAAATGTGATATTATATATAGGGGATTGATATTTCTAAAGCTATAAAAAAATTGCTATTTATATTTTAGCTTATTTTTATTGTGGTTTACAGCTTGATAATTATAAGTAGTAATTTTTTTATAGAAATATCTTAAATTTTAAAAACCCAAAAGAGGGGATATGTATATTGAAAAATGATTTTTATTCATTTACTCAACAAGTATTTATCGAGCATTTTGTGTACCAGTCACTACTCTGGGTTAACAGCATTGAACAAAAGAGACCAATACTCTGCCTTTGTGAGGATTGCACTATATTGGAGGTGAAGTGTGGAGAAGGAAGACAAGTAATGACAAGATAAAAACATGATAATTAACATGAGGGTGGCACCTGGTCTCCAGGGACAGTGACAACACCACAATACATATTTGCCACATTTCTGCCTAAGGGCAAAGGTGGTGAAAGTACCACCGCAGAGGTCAGCTGTGACCAGAGGGCTCCCCTGGAAGGGGCAGTGGTGGCTACAGAGGTTCCAGGCAGGGCCAGGGGCAGGATGGTGCAGGCTGGATGGAAACATGTTCTGGCAGAAGTTTTAAGGCAGCAGCTGGTGCTGCTGGAGAGTTTGCTGTGGACCTGAGTTCCTACCCTGGAACCAGTCAAGTATCCTTGACTTCTTCCTCATGTGTGGGAGGCCAAGTGAGGGGCAGACCCTGGGGCTCTTCTGTACTCCCTGAATCCCAGGGTTTAGATGTGGCAGGGGGGTAGGGGGTTGTCTAGTTTGCTAGCTGCAGAAATGTGCTATACCAGAGATAGTCAGCTTTTCAAAAGGGGAATTATTAAGTTACATGTCTACAGTTCTAAGGCCATGAAAATGTCCAAAGTAAAGAAAAGCTGTAGAAATGTCCAATCTAAGGCATCCTGGGAAAGATACCTTGGTTCAAGAAGGCCATTGACGTTCAGGGTTTCTCTCTCCACTGGAAAGTCACATGGAGAACATGGCAATGGCTGCCAGCTTTATCTCCAGGCATCTTGTTTCATGAAGCTCCCCTGGGGCAGGGTTGGGGGAGGGTGTTCTTTCTTCATCTTCAAAGGTCTCTGGTTGCATGGGCTCTGTGGTTCTCTTGGCTCTGAAGCTTTTTCCAGAATGTTTCCTCTTTTATAGGATTCTAGTAAACCAATCAAGACCCACCCAGAGTGGGTAGAGTCACATCTCCCTCTATTCAAAGGTTAATACCCACAACTGTGTGTGTCACATCTCTATGGAGATGATCTAGTACAGTTTCCAACCTGAATAGGGATTGGATAGGGATTAAATTGGATTTAATTGGAATACAGTACTGAATAAGGATTAACAGAAAAGGCTGCCTCCACAAGATGGAACCAGGATAAAAACATGGCTTTTCTGGGGCAAAGAATCCCTTCAAACCTGCACAGAGGGTATGGGGTGGGGCAGTTAGAGAAGCCAGACTCTCCCACAGAGGGGTCACAGCGAGCCATTGTGCCTTCCTACCAATTAGACTTCTGGGAAAGACAATCAGTTTTTCCCCTTCATTCAAGATTTTTCCATATGTGACAACCAACTATATACTTATTTCCTCAGTAGTTTTAAAAATATTCTTACATTTTTATGAAAATATTTTTAGTTTTAAAATAAATTTTTATATCATCACACCAATAAAAACTCACTTCTCTTTTACAAGAGAAATTGGAAAACTTACAGAATGTAAAATAAATGAAATAATCATGTCCCCAAAAACAAATCTGACCCATTTACAAAAACACATTTAAAAAAATAAGTTCCTCAAAGATATAATGATCAATAAAAAATGTTTTTTCTTTACATATTCTTAAAAATGCACAACTATGCATTTCTTTTTTTTTTAAGTTTTTCATTCTATTCCACTCTTTACGGGTATTTGGGATATGCCATTCTAACTTTTTCATTTTGGAAGGGGCTGTCAGTAATAAGGGGTAGGGAGATGGAACTACCTGATGTTCTGAAGAAAGATCAAAGGTGATGGTGGAGTTATTCAGACAAGGTACGGTCTAACAAATGAATATGATTACTGAGTTATTAAATTGATACTTTTTTTAGTCTCCAGTATCTTAGAGCAGCTGGAAGTAAAAACCGAAAATTGTGGAATTATAACTCATACCAAACTCTGAAATCTGTTCTACAACTAATTGTTGTGCTGTGCTTTGAAATTTATTGCTTTTTTGTATGTTAAATATTATTTTCACAAAAAAAGAGAGAAAAACTTGATTGTGATGTTAAAAAAATATTTATTCCTTCTAACCTCCTACGTTCTGGAGCAGCTAGAAGGAAAAATATGAGAGGATGGTATGGTAGCCCAGGATAAACTCTGGGATCTGTTCTGTAACTACTTGCTGAAGAGTGCTTTGAAAACTATTGCTTTTTTCTTTCTTTGCTTTGTATATATGTTATATCATACAATAAAAAATTTAAAAGAAAAAAGTCTTTCAAATATAAGCTTTTGTTTAAAAACCACAACTTCCACCTCCAGTGGTGTATCTTAATTTATATCTTCTTAAAAACGTATGCCCCAAACAAGCAATCTAAGGTATTTGCATTCTCATTAACAATCCATAAACAGGTAATTGACTTTTTTCTAGTAATTAACTTTTAAAATAGCAAAAATAATAGTAGAAATAATGAACTCAAAAAATAATTTTTCTTTACATTAAAGATTATTTTAACTACTATCAAAAAAAGATACATACAGTGGGAGATTTCTGCTAATGGTTAAAACATACAATATAAAGAATGGATTTACTCTGCCATGTGAAACAAACTAAAAGCCAGACAAAACATATGAAAGAAATGTTTACAAGAGACTTAACATCGAGCAATGAAGGACTAGGTGATACCCATGACTGTTGAAGCTTATTGCCTTAAGGTTTGCCAGGCTTCAGCCCAGGCATGGGGACCCCAGCGTTACTCTGGCTAACTCCCTGAGTTGAGGAAACCAAGTCAAGAGTCAGAGGAAACCAAGACATCAGAATTTGCAGGACGGAGATCTGGTAAATAGAGAGCTGCCCAGAGAGAGCACTTTGAAGATCAGAATAGGGACCGCTTGAGTGTGCAGCTAAGTCTGATTAGTGCATGAAACTGTGGCACTAACACAGGGCAGTGACTAGTGCCTGTCTGATCAGCCAGGCTGCATCCTTCACAGAGCACTGGGTAGAGCGCACAGAAATGACGTGTCGCAAGAGTGAGGAATAATTACCCTTTGGTTGAGCTTTGTTCAAGCTCTGGATAACAAGGGAAGATCCAAAAGGATCAAACTGTCTCCAAGTAATGGTGTTCCTAAGTAGCATGCAAAAGTATTCAGTATTAAAAAACAACAACAACAACAAATATATCCTGCACACACAAAAACATAACATTCACTATGTGTGGAGTTCAATCAAAAAAAATTACCAATCATGCAAAACGCCGAAAAATAATAAACATGAAGAAGAAAAATTCAATCAAAATTGAACAAAAACTGACACAGATATTAGTAATAGCAGACAAAGACATTAAACATTTAAAATAACTTTACTAAATATGTTCAGAAAGATAAGTACAGACATGGATGATATAAAAGCACCTAAATTGAAATTGTAGAGATGAAATCTAAAATATGTAAAATGAAGAATACTTTGGATGGGATTAATGACAGATTAGCTATTGAAGATTCGATTATTAAAAGTGAAGACATAACATTAGATATTATGAAGCACACAGAGAAAAGAGAACTTTTAAAAATGATCCTAGGGCAGACCATGGTGGTTCAGCAGGCCGAGTTCTCACCTGCCATGCCGGATACCCAGGTTCGATCCCTGGTGCCTGCCAAGGCAAAAAAAAAAAAAAAAATTCAAGTATCTGTGAGTTTTAGGACTTCAATAACCTAATATATGTGTAAATGGAATCTCCAAAAGTAAGAACAACCTGGTGAGACAGAAAAATATCTGAAGTAGTATATCATAATCAAACTGTTCCATATCAGTGACAAAGAGAAAAGCAACCAGGCACAAAAAGATATGCTATATTCAGAGGAAAAAAGATTAAAAGGTCAACATATTTCCTGTCAGAAACAATGAAAGTGGGAAGAGAGAAAGAAAAAGGCTTTCAAACTAAAATTTTGTAGCCAAGGAAAATCTTTCAAAAGCAGAGGCAAAACACGTGTTTTTTCCAATATACAGAAGTTGAAAAATTGATCCCCTGCAGGCCAACACAAAAGAATGAAAAGCACCAGAAATTTTAATTAGATAGTAAAATACATATGATTTTTTGTTAGCATAAAAAACTCTTTAAATTGCATATTTAAACAAAGATCACAAGGTAGTGAAGGTTTTTAATAATATGTATAAATGTAAAATTTATGATGAAAATAGCACAAAGGTTGGGAGTAGAGAAGTGAAACTATACTATTGTAAGTTTCTTATAATATATGGTGTAATATCACTGGTAGGTAGACTATAAGTTAAAGACGTATGTCATAAACCCTTAAGAAACCAATAAAACAAGAAAAAAAGGAGTTACAGGTAATCAGTGAAAAAAGAGACAAAATAGAATCAATATTAAATTATTATTTAAAAAGCATAAATGGGAAAAAGAACAGATGTGAAAAGTAAACAAATAACAATTACGCAGTTGATACTAATCATATCAATAATTTCACGTAACATGAATGGTGGAAACACCACAATTAAAGACAAATTTTCAGACTGAATACGAAAGAACGATACTTACATTTAACATGTATTTGGTGTAGACTTTTTTTGGTGTATTTAGTGTACACTTTAAATGTAAGTTTCACTGCCTACATCAAATACACTGTAAATGTAAGTCTCAAATGGGCTAAAAGTAAAAGGATGGAAAATAATAAACGTTGCTAACACAAACTGTTGGCACCCTGCTCACTGCGCCATACTGACAGTCAGAAAGAGACACTATTATCACCTCCAGGGCAGGGGTCTGACCACACGGAGGGTAGCAAGGAACATAACAATGCCTGCCACCAAGAAAAGCAGTTCAAGGGCCCCAATCCAGGCCATGGTTTGTAGGTGTCACGTGTGTCAGCAAAAGCACAACTCACAGACAGTGGAAGGAAAACTGTTTGCTCACGTAGAGAAGGGACCCAGCAAGGTTAGCTTCATCAGTGGCTTTTAGTCCTCCATGCCCAATGGATTCCGATCTGCAGCTGATACGGAGAGACGTCTGCACTTACTACTTGTGTAGTAGTAGAAGGACACCACTCCCTTCCAGCCAAGGCAGATACCAGCAGGCATGAGCCAAGTGCCATAAAATGACCTACTTTAGCCAAACTATCTCCAGAACAAATGTTTACACATGCTCAGGACAAAAGGGGTCGGAAGGTGCAGTCAGTCCCCCATCTGATAGGGATGTGTTCTACTTCAAGTCACCCCCAAGAAGGGAGTCAGCCTGCATTTATAATCCCATCTCAGAAGCCAGCCTAACACAGGGCAAGCAGAGGGCTTGGTCACAGGAGGTCACAGGGAAAGGTGGCAGGCTGTGCTTGGACCATCACCTACCACATTCATACTATCCTAAGAAAAGCTGGAGTGGTTATATAATAGTAGATAAAGTCAATTTCAGAGCAAAGAATATTATCTGGGATAAAGAAGTTTATTTCATACTGATAAAGGGATCAATTTATCAAGAGGACATAACAATCCTAAACATTTATGTACCTAATCTCAGAGCTTAAAAATATATGAAACAAAAATTGATAGGACTATGCAATGAGACATAGAAAAATCCACAATTCTAGTCAAACACTTCATTACCCCTCTCAATATCCATAGAGAAAATCAGTGAGGATAGAGGAGACTGGGCATCACTATCAACCACCTTGACCTAACTGTCATAACAGGACACTCCTCCCAACAATAGCAGATGACTAAAAAAAAAAAAAAAGTAAAAGTTGAAGAACTAACACAACCTAGTTTCCAGGCTTGTTATAAAGCTATAATAATCAAAATAATGTTGTATTGGTATAAAGATAGGCAGATAAATAGTACCAAGTACACAATTCAGAAATAGACCCATATATATATGGGCAACTGCTTTTTGATAGAGGCAATTCAGGTAGATAAGGTAACCTTTTCAGCAAACAGTGCTGGAATACCTGTATATAAAAATGAGCTTCATACCACACAGCATATGTGAAGAGTAACTTGAAATGGATTACACATCTACTTTCAAAGCTAAAATCATAGAACATCTAGAAGAAAACTTTGCAATATTAGGTTAAGCAAAATCTTTTTTTGATACATGAAGTAAATTGGCATGGGCCTGGAGGCAACTTGTCTATACATGTCTAAAGCAAAAACAAACTTACCTGGAGAGGACTAAACTAAAAATAACTCACTTGTACATGTTCAAAATCTCTCACATAGGCTGTGGTGACTTGAAGCTGTTTTGCATCCCAGAAAAGACCATGTTATTTTTAATCCATTCCTGTGGGTATAAACCTGGTATAGGTAGGACCTTTTGGTTAGGCTATTTCAATTGAGATGTGACCCATCCCATTCCAGGTGGCTAGTAACCCTTTTACTGGAGTCTTTTGTGAGAAGATTAAACACACACAGAAGTAGAGAGATGAAGCCAAGGAAAGCTCACATACAGAAAAGCATCTGGAGAAGGTGAGAGAGGAAGGTATGGAAGCAAGAAGCTGGAAGCAATGAAACCTGGGAGAGAAGGACTAGCAGACACCGGCCATGTGCCTTTTTATGTGACAGAGGTGTCCCACATGCTGACAGTGTTTCTTCAGAGAAGGTATCACATTGTTGATGCCTTAATCTGGACATTTTCATGACTTAAAATTGTAACTTTAAGGTAATAAATCCCAATTGTTAATAAGCCCATTGTTGTTATATTGCATTTTGACAGCTTTAGCAAATCGAAACAGATTTTGGTACCGACAAGTGGGATACCGCAATTTGCAAATGTCAAAAATGCTGGAATGACTTTATAAATGGGTAAGGGGGAAGATTCCAGAAAAATTGTGAGGCACTTGATGGAAAACACCAAGAGATTGGGCACTAAAGGAACTTTCAATGAAGATTTAGACAGAAATGACGAATGTGTCATTGCAAACTGGAGGAAAGGCGATCCTTTTAAAGTGGCAGGAAATTTGGCAAAATTGAGTCCTGATGTCAGATGGAAGACAGAGTTTGAAAGTGACAAACTTGGATATTTAGCTGGAGAAATTTCCAAGCTAAATGTGGAAAATGCAGCCTGCTTCTCCATGCAGCTTATGGTAAAATGTGGGAGGAAAGTGATAAGCTGAGAATTGAAGTTTTGGGTACAAAGAAACCAGAAATGATGGCTTGGTAAATTCTGCACTTCCAGAAAGCAAGTCCCCAGAGAATAGTTCCTCATGTGAGGATTTAATAGAACATAGAATCAGACAGCCATTTCAGTACAACTCAGAATTGGAAATGGTGTTATCCAGAAAGGATTTGTGGAAAACAAAATCCTGTCTAATTATTGGTACCTCTGTTTGCTGCATGCAAAACTGATAAGTTTTTTTTTTAAGATCTATGTGAATGGAAACCATTGCCAGCCTGGACTACAAGAGACAGAAAAGTGACAGATCGAAGGAATAATGACTTCAAAGGCAGAACCATGTATATTAATCAGGGTTCTCTAGGGAAACAGAATCAACAAACTATATGTAAATTTGAGATTTATAAAAGTGTCTCCTGCAACCATGGGGACACAAGAATCCAATATGTGTAGGGCAGACCATGAGCTGGTAGCTCTGATGAAGGTCCTTGATGAACTCCCCAGGAGAGACTGGCTGGCTGAAGAAGAGAGAGAGAATGAAAACCTTCTCCTTTAGAGCTTTCAGTTCATCAAATTAAAAATCACTAGTTGCAGAAGACACTCCCCTTGGTCAACTGCAGATGTAACCAGCCCTGGATGCAGTCAACATGCTAATGATTTAATAAACCATGGGTTATTGACCAACCATGAAATGTCCTTACAGTAATGGCTAGGCGAGTGCTTCCTTGACCAGACAACTGGGCCAAGTTGACACATGAACCCAACCATAACAGTCCACCCCTTGTCAACTTGGCAGCTATACCCATCATTCTAAACCATACTTAATCTCTAAATACAACACAAGAACAGACATAGTTTTCCCCTAACAATACTCAATTGTCCTGCATACAACCAGAAACTTGGATTTAGTCCCTGAGATATCTGTTCCTTAAATTTGTAACAGTTAGTGATATGACAGAGGTTTCCTTGAGTACCAGGAACTAAAGAAAACAAACAAACAAATGCAAAAAAAAAAAAAAAAACTTTCACAGTTTTTGCAAATTGGTCTGCATTGGATTGTGTCCTCTTTCAGAGTTTAGTCTTCCTATCAAGAAGATCAGCCCAGGGGGTGTGCTGGTGGTTCACTGGTAGAATGCTCACCTGCCATGAGGGAGACCCTGGTTAGATTCCTGGCCCATCCATGCTGCCACCCCCCCCCCACCACCCCAAAAAATCAGCCCAAGCTGAATGTCAAATGCAGGGTCCTGTCTCTGTTTTTTTGAGACTGTGTCTTGTCATGGGTTTATATTTGCATATGACCTAAGAATTTCCCTTTTTACAGGAATTCAAATGCCTCCTCTACTCCTTATGAAATAAACTTTCTTTTCTCCCCTCCCTGGAGCTCTATTCTATAATAATCCTTTGCCTCAGGTTGCTTTGATTTAATTGTTCTTTATAGTGTTTTAACTGTCTGCAAGCTGCTTCTGCTTCCAAGGCAAGTTCTGGGTGGGTGAGCCCCTGGTGAGTTCCCTCTCTATCTGCCGCATGATAGATTGGCACTGGCATACACGCAACACACTGTGTTTGTAGGGGTGACTCTTCTCCCTCCTCACAGGGCCAGGGACCCAACCACAAGGGGAGTGCAGTCAGCTCTATACCATGCCAAGGTGGGGGTGGGGATGGGCCAGAACGAGCACCAGGAGCTTCTCCTACTGTTTGTGAAGCTGTGTTTTCTTGATCCAGCCCTCACCCAGTTACTATAACCGTTTATTTTCTGGAGCTTTGAGGAAGATGGCTTTGTTAGTTTCTGATACATGTTTAAAGATTCAGTAGCACCCTGGACTGTCTTACACCACTATTTTGGTCCACTGGCAGCCTTTGGGTTTTTGTCTTATTTCTAATTAAATAGTTTTTGTTGTTGTTGTTTGTCTTTTTTTGAGAGCTCCTTATATATTTGAAATACAAGCCTCTCGATGGATATGTGGTGTGCCAATCTTTTCTACCAATCTATAATTTGTCTGTACATCCTATTTACAGGGTTTTCCCCTGAACCAAAGTTTCAAATTTTGATGAAGTACAACTTTATCGTTTTCATCTTTACGAATCAGACTTTGACTATGTCAAGACTATGTCCAAGTCTTGAAGATTTTCTCCTATGTTTATTTCTAAGAGTTTTATGGTTTTTCATTTTACATATAAATCTGTGATTCTTTTGAGTTAATTTTTATGATGTGAGATTTATGCTGAAGTTTATTTATATGCCTTTGGACATTCAGTTGCTCTAGCATCATTTGCTGAAAAAGCTGTCACTCCTCCTTTTAATTACTTTTGTACCTTTGTTAGAAATCAGTTGGGTATACTTGTATAGGGCCATTGCTTTTTAATAAAATGAAAAAATTATACTTCTCAGTAGTGTATATTAAATTTTTTAAAAGGCATACTTCTGAAAATAGAATAAAAATACCTTCATAGGGCAAACCAGTCAATACACATAATACTAATTTCTTTAAGTATATTAAAATGCAAAATATTTCAAGCCATAAATTATACAAGATTATGAGTAATACAGACCTATTATTTGTTGTTATGACAAATAGCTTTGTTCTATATACTACAGTGAATTCAGAAAGCTCCATTTTATTCGTGAACAAGCAAAAGATTCAATATTTAATTTGAGGGGATGGAATTGATGCATTACTGCCACCTGTGGAAGTATTCACCTATTACAGGATATTATAAAAAATTATAAGGTGTTATAAAAAGGTGAGGTATTAGCAGAAAAAAGGCGTTACATAAACCAAAATACTGTCCCCCAAAAAATCAATGAAAGGAATGAAGTTCTGACATATGCTACTATGTGGATGAACCTTGAAAGCATTATGCTGAACAGAATAACCTGACACAGAAGGACATATATTGCATGATTCCACATATGAAGTATCTAGAATAAAGCAAATTCAGAGACTGTAGAGTACAGGTTACCAGAGACCTGGAGGAGGAAAGAATGGGTAGTTATTGCTGAGTGTATATAGCAAAATCCATTTTCTCTTTGGGGTGATGAAAAAGTTTTGGTAATAAGTGATGGTGGTGGTAGCACAACTTTGTGAACATAATCAATGCACTGATGAATTGCACACTTAAAAATGGTTAAAAGGTGAGATTTATATTACCAAATAAACTTAAAGTTAGAAGAACAATGAGGGTACTCATTTTCTGCTTTCCATTTTCATAAATATGATACAACTTTAAAGAAGCATTTTTTCCTTTCTCAAAACAGTTATATATATATATTTGTCTTAAGGAATTGCAGTGATGGTACTATATTTTATGATATGATTTAATTTGTGGAATTTATTTGTCCCATATACTAATAATACTCATTAAAACTACAAACCTACGGGCGGGCCGCGGTGGCTCAGCGGGCAAAGTGCTTGCCTGCTATGCCGGAGGACCTCGGTTCGATTCCCGGCCCCAGCCCATGTAACAAAAACGGAGAAACAGAATACAATAAAAACAAGAAAATGTTTAAAAATGTTTCCCTTTCTTCCTTCCTTCCTTCCTTCTATCCTTCCTTCCTTCTCTCTGTCTTTCCTTTAAAAAAAAAAAAAAAAAAAAAAACTACAAACCTAGCATGTTTCTTTCTGTGAAGCCTGTGAGTTGATTCTAAAATGCATATAAAAACTCTGTGTTAAAAATATTCAGTTTAATCTTGAAGAACAAATTTGAAAGAACTTGTACTAAAGATATCAATTTATTTTTAGAATTTAAGTCCCCATTGCAGTTTTTTTAAGACCAATGCTTCTCCAATTTAATATAAATTTAGATGACCTGTGTATCTTGCCAAAAAAAGATCCTCAAACAGTAAACCTAAGCAGCACCTGAAAGTGGTTGCTCCCAGGTGAGGCTGCTGTAGCTGGCCTTTGACCACACTTTGAGTTACCAGGTGTTAGATTAGCAGTTTGCAGCCCTAGCTTCGCATTCACCGGGGGAGCTATCTTAATAACTCAATTCCAGAACAATTAAATTAAGTCCCAAGTGACATTTTTAAAGCTCCCAGGTGATCCTAACATCAACTCATTATGTTCTAAACCTAAGAAATTCAAAGTTAAAAACTGCAAGGAATAGTATAGTCTCTATCCCTTTCTTAGAAACTTCAGATGAATGTCAAAGTGGCAACAGAGGTAAAATCCATAAAAAAAAAAAGAAAAAAGCCAGAGTACACTGGTAGATATTTGTATACATCTGTCCCATATGATGTTTAAGGTCAATCTCCTCAGACCATGTGATGGTTAAATTCATGTGTCAACTTGGCTAGGCTGTGGTGTCCAGTTGTTTGGTTAAGTCAACACTGGCCTGATTGTTACGGTGAAAATGGATTTACATCATTAGTCAGTTCAGTGCACCTATGGCTGATTTTATCTACAATTCACAAATGAGATTGCCTTCAGCACTGAGAGAAGTCTCAGCCAATCAGTTGAAGGTCTTAAAGAGAGAACTGATAATTGCAGCAGTGAGAAAGAAGAATCTCCATCTCTACCTCATCTAGCCAGCTTCTCCTGGGGAATTCATGGAAACATTCATTGGAGTTTCTGGCTTGCCACCACCATTACTGAATTTGGACTTAGCAATCCCTGCAGTCATGTGAGCAAATTCCTATAATAAACCTTATAATATTTATGTACACACACACACACATCCTGTCAGTTCTGTTTTCCAGGAAAACTATAGACTAATAGAAACCATCACTAAGAATAAAGTTAGTCTCCTGCAAAAAGTACTGAGGATTTGCCTCAGCCTTTCTGGGATAGGTCTGGCAAACATTATGCACAGAGACAATGTGATTGATGGAGATGGGAGTTCATACATAAGCCTCAACTTCCAATTAACCTTCAACTTACTCTAAACCCGTAAATTCATTCCACTACAATATACATATATGTTCATTGAAATATGACTGGTAGTGTCCAGAGAGAAAGAAGGAGCCACTGCTTCTGGTTTAAATGCCTGGGCCTGAAGCTTAGGAAAACAACTGCAAACTTTCTTTTTTTCCTTTTCCTTTTCCTTCTTTCTTCTTTTTTAAACAACTTTGTTGAAGTATAATTGATATACAATAAACATTTTTACAAAAACAAAGTACATCTTTGAATGGACCAATTTGATAAAGTTTTGACATATATATATATTTACACCCTCAAAACCATCAGCAATCACGATGGGCCACTTTGTGAGTCACCCTCCTGACCTCCCTGTAGCTCCTTCCTAGGCAAACACTGAGCTGCCATCCGTCACTATAGATTAGTTTGTATTTTCTAGAATTTTATTTATATGGAATTGTATAGAATATACTTGTTTTTACCTGACTTCTTTCACTACACATAATTAGTTTGAAAGTCATCCATGTTCTTATGTATATGAATTTTTAATTGCAGAATAATATTCCATTGCATGGATATAACAAGGCATGTTTAATTATCTGTTGATGGAAATCTTGGTTGTCTCCAGTTGATTTTTGTATAACGTGTGAGGGAGAAGGCCTCTTTCTTTCTTTTTTTTTTTTTTTTTTTTGCAAAATGGAGATCCAGTTTTCCCAGAACCATTTGTTGAAGAATCTATTCTTTCCCAATGGAGTGGTCTTTGCCCTTTGTCAAAAATCAGTTTTCTGCTGTGGGTGTGATCAAGGCAATGGACAAGAAGGCTGCTGGAACTGGCAAGGTCACCAAGTCTGCCCAGAAAGCTCAGAAAGCTAAATGAATATTACCCATAACACCTGCCACCCCAGTCTTAATCAGTGGTGGAAGAACGGTCTCAGAACTGTTTGTCTCAATTGGCCATTTAAGTTTAATAGTAAAAGACTGGTTAATGATAACAATGCAACGTAAAACCTTCAGAAGGAAAGGAATGTTTTGTGGACCATTTGTTTTCGTGTGGCAGTTTTAAGTTATTAGTTTTTAAAATCAGTACTTTTTAAATGGAAACAACGACCAAAAATCTGTCACAGAATTTTGAGACCCATTAAAACAAAATTTAATGAGAAATCTGTGTCTTCTTTTGAAAGATCAGCCTTGAATTGCTTAGGCAAAAACAACCTATTGTTGGTATTCCATCTGCGGAAATTTGATGGTTCAGGGTAAAGTTTTGTTAGGACAAAAATCTAAGGGTTTTTTTTTCCGCCTCTAAGGGAAAGGGATCAGGACGTGACTTAAGCTGTTTTAAGCATATACTAAAATGCAGTGGTTTGTTGGTTGCAGCCTTGGGAAGTATGGAAAAGCAGAGGGTAAGTTGTAATGTTTGTAAGCTTCCTTAGGCCAACTTCTGTAATAAAGACCATGTGTTGGATATAGAAAAAAAAATCAGTTTTCTATAAATGTGAGGGTTGATTTCTGAGCTCTTAATTTGATTCTGTTAGTGTCTCTGTCTGTCTTTGTGCCATACCATGCCATTTTATATCATGTACATTAAATGTGATTATTGATATGTTTGTCGTCTTGCTATTTGTTTTATATTTATCTCAACTTTCCTTTTTTCCCCTTTTCTACCTTCTTTTGAATTAACTAGGTATTTATTATTATTAAATTTTTTCTCTGCTGGTTTAATAGCTAAAATGCTTTGCTATTTTATTGATTGCTTTAAGGGGTTATAATATCCATCTTTAAATTATCAGTCTGCATTCAAGTGATATTGTACCACTTCATGTATAGTACAAGGCTCCTAACTAGTATGATACCATTTTTCTACTACTGGCCTTTTTGTTATTATTTTCATACAACTTCTACTTATACATAGCTTATAAACCCCATAATACACTGCTATTAGTTTTGTTTAAGCAGTCAATTATATGTTTTTAAATTTTTATTATAAAAAATAACATATGTACAAAAAATCAATAAATCTCAAAGCACACTACAACACTTAGTTGTAGAACAGATTTCAAGAGTTTGTTATGGGTTACAGTTCCACAATTTTAGGTCTTTCTTTCTGGCTACACCAAGACACTGGAGACTAAAAGAAATATCAATATAATGATATTGAGTCATACTCATTTGTTAAATCCTACCTTCTCTGTTATAACTCTACCTTCCCCATTGATCTTTCTCCTAGTCTATAGGGGTACTTGGACTATGTTCATTCTAAATTTTTCATGTTGGAAAGGGCTGTTGAGCATATGGAATAGGGCATGGAACTAGTTGACATTCTGAAAAGGCTGACCCCTCTGGGTTTCAGGACTTATCTGTTTTAAGAACCCATCTAGAACCATTAAACTTTACCACCTGAGAAATTCCTGATATTCTTTCAAATATTAGGGACTCCCAGGTTAATACTCCAAGCCATTGACCTTGAGGCTTGCTCTTATGAGTATGAACATCATAATGTTCACTTGGGTATACCACAGTGAAAGTTTCTAGCTCTTATGAAATTTATTTCTGTAGCTGAGAAGCTAGGCCTACCTAAGAGTTACTCTTTTGTTGCTCAGTTGTGGCATCTCCTTCTCTCTCAGCCCAACTCTGCAAGTAAAATCATTACCCTCCCACCTATGTGGGACAAGACATCTAGAGGTGAAAGTCTCCCTGGCAACGTGGGATATGACTCCCAAGGATGAGCCTGGTGTTGACACCATGGGATCAACAGTGCCTTCCTGACCAAATGGGGGGAAAGAATTGTAACAAAATAAGGTATCAGTGATCAATTACATTTTAAAGAGACGTGAATAATAAGAAAAAAAAGCCTTATAACTTTACCCATGTAGTTATCATTTCTAGTGTTCTTCATGTCTTAGTGGTGATCCAGATTTCTATCTTCTCCTGCTCTCTAAAAGATGTACTTAAATATTTCTTGTAGTGAGTGAATCTGCACGTTATGATTTTTTTTCAGCTTTTGCATGTTTGAAATTAAAGCCTCATTTCACCTTCATTTTTGAAATAAGTAACAAATGCTTGGGGAATATAGCCAATTTTAGTTATAATAACAGGAGTTCACACTCCTTCACAGAAATGAGCTGGTATTAGCAAAAATCTCTCATTATTCTAATCCCCATGCCCCCTTTCCCTTATCACTTCTATAGCGACCCCATTGGCCAGTGGTCCTGAATGCTCATTTAGGAATTGCTAAAGAATAGAGAAAACCAAATAATGATGATAAGGTTGATTAAAACAATCATTATTATTAGTATAATAGAATGTCAGGAAATAATTATCGTAATGTTCACTTGGGTATACCACAATGAAAGTTTCTAGTTTATTTCAAATGTTACCATCAAACTCTTCTTCTATTAAATCATGTGAATAAGATACTTTGTGGTCTTAAGACAGTATGAAAGACTCGAGAATTGAAAGGATGATAACTTAGGTGGCTGCTTCTAACAGCAAAGGACATCTTAAAGAAAGATAACAATGAAATCATTTCTCTAAATTCTCACTTTAAGTAACATTCTAAAACTCAGAGAACTCTGCCTCCTCCCATACACACAAATTCTAATTTCTTGCAGTTGTGAAGTTGAGATTGCCATAGAACACATGCTAAGTTTATTGGTGTGGTCTGGCGAATTACAAGGTCAGTTTAATTTATAATGTTTGAATCTCCTAACTCAAAGTTTGAGCGCAGATTGCAGAAGAGTGATACACCGAAGATTCAGTTGTGAATATATGGGCAGACTGAGTATTTTAAGCCTGACTTTCTAGCTCGAGTGGGCTCTTCTCCCTTTGCTGAGGAAACCATTCCTCCCTAGTTTGGACTCACTCACTCAAAGGAGTTCTACCTTGCAAGAAAGGTCATTATCCTTCATAACTCAATGTCTTCTGACAATAACCAGAGTAAGATTAGAAGCCTTGTCCATAACACGTCCTAATGAATGTTTACATAGCATAAGAATTGCAGGGCTTAAGCAATTTTACTTTGGCAATTATCTTTCAAATGGATTTTGGTATGGATTCTGATGATACTTAGTAAAAAAGAAAATACTTTTAGAATAGGCTGAATTTACCAAAGTGTAGCTTAGACACCTGAAAGTGGTTTTAATTAATTTTTAATCATTGCTCTTTGCATTTACTCTATCATTCAGGAGAAGCTAGTCTTTTAAAGCAGTGGAATGACTTTTTGAAGACTCAGTGCCATCGGTTAGCACCTTGTGAGTTTGAAGTACCATCCTGTAGAAAAGCTTATATGCTAAACCAGTAACTAATACATAGTACATTTCTCCCATCTCAGGAAATTTTGGGTAGAAAAAGTAATTCTCATAATTATATCTGACAACCCACTCATAGCTGGCACTTACAACTCTGGACTCTGGTACTTAAGAAGTTCTAACATCTAAGAGCAAAATGCTTCCATCAGGGGAAATAACAATTGCTCTATATCTGTTTAAGGCAGTTTAAGACTGCCACCTGGCTCTTTCAGCTCCTCAACCCACCAAAGAGAAAATGGAATTATAGGCATAAAATAAAATTATACTGTTGGCTGGATGACATCTAGCTGGGGTGACACTGATAATTAATGAGAAATAAGAATACTGTAGCATACAGATGAGGGGGTGGAGAGAAAGGACTAAACATAATAATCCCATAAATTACCTCCCTAAACCTCTATATTGAATGTAAAAAAATTGATGGAAATTACTAAACAGAAGGATTGGCAGAGGTTCATGTCCCACAGGAAAGAAAGTAAATAAACCTGGATAGTTGAGATACTTGCTGAAAGCAGGAGGAACATGGAAGGAAAGTGGAGGAAGTTTAAATGACCTCATGATCAATTGCTGAAAACATTGGTCTTCTTTTATACTGTATCGTGTATATTTTTTTAATTTTAATTTCTAGTTTCTTTCTCCATATTACATATAAAATGTAAATAAGGTATGAGGGTGATATTTAGTGTCTCAATTTTGATCATAGTATGTACGACATTGAAATGGACAGAACTAGAGGAACAATGGACATCAACTAGAATGCTACATTTGCAGTTGGAGGCAGTAACTATGAGATTTGGGATTAATTCCCCCCATGTATGAAAGCAACTCTATTTCTCTTTGGTTGTCAAGATCACTCTAGACATTGGTTCCTGAACTTTAACAGATTTAAAATCACCTCATTTCTGATTCAGTAAATCTAGAGTTTTTCTAAGACCTTGTACTTGTAACAAGTACATTGTGATATTGATACAGCTGGCCTGGAAATCTCACTTACAGAAAGAGCCACTGCCAAAGGCAATATTCTATACACATTTTTCTGTCAGTTTAGAGAACTGTGTGAAGTTTTTAAATGAGAAAATTACATAACTATCAATGGGGATATATTTTCCGGACATGTAACTATAGGAAGAATAAAGTGTGTGGATATTGGGCAAGCAAAGGAATGGAATACATGGTCATCTGCTGTTATGTTTTTGGCTGTTTAGCATTTGAATACCTTTCCTATGTTTGTGAAATGTCCACTTTGTGATTATAGTTTTGGAACTGTTTTTCTATTAGAGAAGAAATGATGTCTAAATATTTATTTTATTTTCCCCTAGCAGCTAAGGCGCAGGCACACGATCTAAGTGGTCCTATAGTTGGGTGGGGATGGGGGTGGTAGTGGGGTGATCTCTATGCAAGTGCGTCAAAGGACCAGAATGAGAACCATCTGTGTTTTGCTGCTGCAGCCACACCATCCTTCCAGAGTGGTTCTTGTGACATGATTTTTGCTATGGTTATGGCTGCCTGCTCCTTGGTTCTGCCCACTTTTTATTTTTAATGTAATTTTCTAATTTAGCGAGAGATTCTGTGAGTTACTATTTATTTTCTGCTCAAATATGCCACTCAGTGTATGTTGCTTCCAAAATTGAGCCTGAAGGATATCAAAAATACAGGACAATGCTGATATAAGTAAGCTACAGGTGATGTGGTTAACACTTAAGTTTTTCAATCGGCAAAGCACACTTTCATTGCATGAGATTCCATTTCTCAGTGCCTGCACACTAAATATTGGAATAAATTTTTTAAATGAAAGGCAAACAGGAATTGCCTCACTTGAAATTCTGTGCTCACATATTAGTCTTGTTTTTTTTTCCACAAGATTAAAAAGGAAAGGTATGAAATTCAGGAAAGCTAAATGTCCCCTAGGGTAGTGACTCTCTTAACTGTGCTTTGCTGGGGAAAGGAAGGTCTCTTCAGGCCAATAAATTATGAGGACAGAATATTTATCTTCTAAGCATCAGAGTACATGCAGCATTTTGCTAAAATGCAGGTTTTATTCTATGATTGTTCACCATACTACTTTTCTTCACAAGATGACAAGAGAAATGAACAGAAAAATTGTTTGGGAGTATGTCCATTCATCTTGCTTGGAGTTAGATGGTTTTTTGTATCTTTTTGGAAAGAAAACTATGTCTACAGATGGCTGTAATCACCCTCTGATTTTTAGACATTTAAAGGTCAGCTTTATCTATTTAGTTCTAGGGTCTTTTTGCCCCTTATTTTTCAATATACATTGATCATCATAATCAATTAGAGAACATTTTCATCCCAAAGAGGGTTCACTATACGGTCCCATGTTTCATCCTTTGTTTTTCCTTCTAGTGACATGCACAACACCGAGCATTATCTTTCAATCACAATTGTGCCCACATATCATCTCTATTAGTCATGCTCACTATAATGTATTTGTATTACCTCCATCCATTTCCAAACATTTACAATCAACCTTATTACATATTCTGCACAAATTAAGTATCAACTTCCCATTCTCTCCCTCATTCTATCATTTGGTGACCTATGTTCTAGATATTAACACCATGAGTTTACTAGTTATATTTAGTTCACATTAGTGAAATCATTCAATATTTTTCCTTTTGTGTTTGGCTTATTTCATTCAACATAATGTCCTCAATATTCATCCACGCAGTCATGAGTCACGACTTCATTTCTTTTTATAGCTGCATTATATTTGATTATATGTATGTACAATATTTTATTTGTCCATTCACTGGTTGATGGAAAACTGGGTTATTTCCACCTTTTGAAAATTGTTAATAGTGCCACTGTCAGCATTGGTGTGATCTGTGAACACAAAATTATTCAATTTTATGGAGGTCCCATTTATGTATTTGTTGTTGTTTTTGCTTATATTTTGGGTGTAAGTGCTAAAGAACCACTTCCTACCACAAGATTTTGAGGAAGTTTCCCTACATTTTCTTCAAGGAGTTTTATGGTTCTGGCTTTTATATTTAGGTCTTTGTTCCATTTTAAGTTAATTTTTGTATATGGTATAAGATAGGGGTTCTCTTTCATTCCTTGATACGGATATCCAGTTCTCCCAGCACCATTTGTTGAAGAGAATGTTCTGTCCCATTGGATGGATTTGATAGCATTGTCAAAATCAATTGACCATAGATCTGAAGGTCTATTTCTGAGCTCTCAATTTGACTCCAATATGTCTATCTTTATGCCAATACCACACTGTTTTTATCACTGTAGCTTTGTAATATGCTTTAAAATCAGAAAATGAGACTTCTCCAACCTCATTTTCTTTCTCAAGATGTTTTTGGCTTTTCAGGGTCACTTATCCTGTGAAATAAATTTGGCAATTGACTTGTCCAGTTATGCAGGGTAGACTGTTGGAATTTTTATTGGGATTACATTGGATTTGTAAATTAATTTGGGTAGAAACACAGAATGTCCCTTCATTTATTTAGGTCTTCTTTGATTTCTTTTTGCAATACCTTGAATTTTCAGAATGCAGAGCCTTTGCATCCTTGGTTAAGTTTCTTCCTAGATACTTGATTCTTTTAGTTGGTATTATAATTGGAATATCTTTCCTGATTTCTGGCTCAGATTGCTCATTACTAGTGTACAGAAACCACCTTGATTTTTGTGTGTTAATCCTGTATCCTGGCACTTTGCTAAACTCATTATTAAGTTCAATAATCTTGTAGATTTTTTGGGACTTCCTAGGTATAAGATCATGTCATCTGCAAATAGTGAAAGTTTTACTTCTTCCTCTCTGATTTGGATGTCTTTTATTTCTTTTTCTTGCCTATTGCTCTAGCTAGAAATTCCATTACAATGTTGGAAAACATCTTTGGACATCTTTGTCTTGTACCTGATCTCAATGGGAAAGCTTTCAGTCTTTCACCATTGAATACAATGTTAGCTATCAGTTTTTCATATATGCCTTTTTATAGAGAAAGTTTCCTATCTTTTGAAGTGTTTTTATCAAGAAAGGATGCTGGATTTTGTACAATGGCTTTTCTGTGTCAATTAAGATTATCAGTGGTTTTTCTTCAATTTATTAATGTGATGTATTCCACTTGATTGATTGTCTTGTGTTAAAGCACCCTTACATACCTGGGATAAAACCCACTTGATGAAGGTATATAATTCTTTTTATGTGCAGTTGGACTCAATTTGAAAGTATTTTTCTGAGGGTTTTTGTATCTGTATTCATGAGAGAGTTTGGTCTGTAATTTTCCTTTCTTGTAGTATCTTTATCTGATTTTGATATCAGGGTGATGTCAGTTTCATAGAATGAGTTAGGTATGTTCCCTCCTCTTCAATTTTCTGGAAGATTTTTAGCAGATTGGTATTTATTCTTCTTGGAATGATTGATATAATTCATTTATGAAGCCATCTAGTCCTGAGCTTCTCATTGTTGGGAGGTTTTGATGACTGTTTCAATCTCTTTACTTGTGATTGTTTTATTGAGATCTTCTATTTCATCTGGAATCAGAGTGGTTTTTTCATGGGTTTTTAGAAAATTGTCCATTTCATCTAAGTTGTCTAATTGTTGGCATACAATTGTTCTTAGTATCCTTTTATGATATTTTTTATTTCTGTGGGGTCAGTAGTAATGAGTACCTCTCATTTCTGATTTTATTTATTTGCATCTTCTATCTTTTTTTCTTTGTCAGTCTAGCTAAGGGCTCATAAATTTTGTTGAACATTTGAAGAACCAACTTTTGAAATTATTGATTCTTAATTTCATTTATTTCTGTTCTAATCTTATTTCTTTCTTTCTCCCTGCTTTAGGATTAGTTTGTTGTTCTAAGTAGTTGTTAATTTGAAAAGCAATTTGTTTTTCTAATTCCCTTTGATATGGAGTTAGATCTTTGATATTACCTCTTTCTTTTTAACATAGGTGTTTAGGACTGTACATTTCTCTCTGAACACTGCCTTTGCTGTATTCCATAAGTTTTGGTATGTTATATACTCATTTTCATTCATCTTGAGATATTTCCTGAAATCTTACTGTTTCTTCTTTGACCCATTAATTGTTTAAGAATGTGTTGTTTAGCCTCCTTAAAAATGTCATTTTCCGATCCTCTGCCTATTGTTGAATTCCAAGCTTCATGCCATTATCATCAGAGAAACTGTTTTGTAAAATTTAAATATTTTAAAATTTATTGAGACCTGTTTTGTTATCTAGCATGTTGTCTATCCTGTGGAATGATTCATGAGTATTTGAGAAAAATGTATATCCTGCTGTCATTGGGTGCATTGTCTATAGATGTCTGTTAGATCTCGTTCATTCATCAAATTATTCCATTTTTCTATTTACTTATTGGTCTTTGTCTAAATGGTCTATCTATTGATCTGAGTGATGTATTGAAGTCTCCAACTATTGTTGTGCATATGTCTATTTCTCCCTTCAGTTTTACTAATGTCTGCCTCGTGTATGTTGTGATACTCTAGTTAGGTACATATATATGTATGATATTTCTTCTTCTACTATGCCTCCAGATATTAGCAGTATTGAATTGACTACCTCTTAGGTCGTCTTCCTAGATGAAGACTAGGAAAAGTGGAGGTCCATGTATTTTTTGCTTAATGAACTGCAGAGCATTCTTTATATCATCTTTCAGCAATAAAACATCTTGAGACATATAGATATCACTTGGGTCAAAATGGTGGGATAACAAACCACAGTCTTTCCTAAAATGTGATAAATCTTTGAGGTACTGAGGCAGTAAATGGACCTATCTGGTCTTTCAGATAGCCTAACTTTCCATTGATACCCAAATGGAAATAAGCTTTCATGAGCTCCTGCTGAGGGCATATCTGAATAGGTTCTATCTATTGAGGGGTTTGAGTTTGAATACCATATGTGTTGGGAAAACTTGAAGTGTTGGCTTTCTGCTACACCTGCTACATGAACTACCCAATCATTTTCTAGTGGACTCTGATTGGAAAACCTCATGCTAACATTACATTGACTTTATAGCAGGATATACAATGCTGGACAGAATCAATGTCATTAGAACTGTTTAATTCATTGGCCAGGAGTTTTGCAATGATATAAACAGTTTGTCCAGAAAGAAATCATTTTCTATCATGGCCACAATTACTAGGAAATCACTTTTGTCTACCAGGATTTCTTTTTTTCATAGTCTACAAAGTCAGGGGGCACATAGTAATACTTTGGTATGACAGGATATCTTCTGTGGTCTGATGAAATATTGGAGTCAGAGCATCCTGATTTTCCTTTACTTGCTTGGGATTACCTCTAAAAAAACTCCATCAATCATTATGTAAGGGTAAAATATGGGAAATTCAATTTCAATACTATCAAATAACTTAATTTCAGCTGGTTTGTAGTAGTGTCTATTGGGATCTCCCAACGATGTTCTAGATCCCTCTCTTAAGAAATGCTTAAACCCATATTTTCCTTTTAATTTTCTAAGCTCTTTATCAAGTGTCTGACTAAACAAAGCAACATTATCTAGGGCAAATGCAGGATAACTGATGCAGAGGAGCAGGGTAGCATCTATGTTGTGAGATCCTGATTCTCTAGGTAACAGCGAACACAGTGTTTGCCTCTTGCAATTGTGAGCATCAAGATCCACAGATATAACTGACCAAGAACAGCAGTTGATTGCCAAAGAGGTTGATTCCATTAATTGCTTCTAAAGCTGCTTTTGCTAAGCCAATTGAACTTGAAGATAGTTCCATGCTACCATTGTTATATTTGCTTCCTTATTCCCAGACATCAAAGTCAGGCACATATTAAACTCTTTCTATACAAAATACAAGGTTTTGAATGAAGGAGACTTCATCAGTGTGGTAAATAATCTGAAGTCTTGAGGAAATCAATTCTACAAGTTAAAGAGATAGAGTGATACTACATTTATCTGAAAGATGACCATATTCCTCATGAAGACTTTGTCTCCTTTATGCACATTAAATATAGAGTGAAGATATATTGTTGGGTATAGATCCTGCTTAAGCTGCTGAACCTTATCAGCCTGATGCATATAGTGGTAGAGAATTCCTTTCTTACATTTTACAGCCAAGTGCTCCAGCTCAGGGATCATTCCCTTATCATCATCAGTGCACCTGTATGCAAGAGCCAATGCCCATGCCCCAGCAGCCCAGTACAGGCTGTCCTGGATCTTGGCTTTCTGATCATCACAGCATGTTTTAGTGGGAAAGAGACCTCTGGTTGGACTTTGATACAGTCAAAGTATCAAATGTTGACTTGACAGTTCTATAATAATGATCCGATTTATCCCAGAATTCCATTATCAGGTCTTGGAAGATCAATGATATTAAGAGGTTCATAAACTAAGTCAGACCTAAGTAAGCAGGTAGAGTGTAGACAACTGTATCAGGTGAGCTGGTCATTTAAAATTGTTGACTCTAATCATAGCATTCCAGACTAAACTGAGCGCTTTGGTCCGGACTCTTCTCTCTGTGACCTTCCGGCTCACTTCGGCCAAGAATCCCACCACCCCAGCCATAACATTGGTCAGTCATGTTCTTTTAAGTAAAAAGAAATTGTATGGAATGTTCCAACAACATTTTTTATTAAAAGAGATTTATTGAAATTTTTAAAAATTGCATTAAATTTTGTTGTAGATGAATGATTTGTGTGTGTTTCAGGATTTAGAATAGGCTATATGGTCAAAGAATATTCTTTGAACCAGGCATTTTTGTATCTTCTTGGACCATACCATGATTCTCTTATTATCCATCTCTTCATCTTTTTCACCTTCTTTCCATGAATAAATCAGAGCTTGCAATAACTTCATCATTGGATCATGCTAAAACCCCTGTCACTTGCTCATTAATAGCTTTGCATGTCTAAATAAATCTCAGAAAGAGAAGGTATTATGAATGAAAGGTAAGGTAGTAGTGAGAAGAGCTGACAAATGCGTGGCAATCAGTTTTCAGGGTGAGCTGAAAATTAAAGAACAGAGAATAAACACTGGATCCCAAATACTGTTAACATAGCTTATGGAATTATGGGGTTGATTTGATCATGGATAGGGATTATATTGCTATTGTGATGAATTAGACTGTCCTTTATCAGTACCAATATGAGTAAGCAATTAATTAAAGAATCTCAGCTCACTGAATATGAACATGAAATGATTTTAGTTTTTCCAGTAACTACCTCCAACCATAGAATTGTTTAACACTACTTAACACTGTGAAAGAGGGCCAGGGGCTTCCTTAGCCATTTGCCATGTAACACTGCCTCCCTCCATCTGTGGACATACAGAGTGGTTGAATATCACTAGGAGAGTTTAGTACAGAAAGTCCTCCCTCTTAGTTAGTCTGGTTCTATGTTTTGCTGGTGATCTCTGCTGATAGGGTGGTCTACTGACCTTATGTATTTGATTTGCATGTGCTTTCTGGGGGTGGTCTTCCCTTGAAGGGAGGTAAGATTCGAGAGCTAGATCATGTGGGCTTTAGTCTGAATTTTATTGTAAGTTTTAATGGTAAGGTTTTAAATAATAATGTGATCTGATTGTTATGCTAGAAATAACATTATTTAGTCACAGATGGACTGTATGGGAGCAAGAGTGAGCCAGGGAAACTAGTTAGGAGTCCCTTGCAAAGGTTTAGGAAGAGAGATAAAAATGGGTGAGATTAGTAGAAAGCTAGTGGAAAGCTTGAAGATGACAAGCAGCTAGATCAAGATATACTTTTTATTACAGAGCCAATAGAATTTACTAATGCACTGGCTATGAGGCTGAAGGTAAATGAGGAGTGAAAGGTCAGAGAATGGGATGCACAAAAAATCTACAATGCAGCCATTAAAGTCAGTGGAAAAGGTTGGATTACATGTGGTACTCAGTTTAGGACAATGACAAGAAAATGAAGCAAATGATAAGATACTCAGATGGCAGCAACTCTGAAAGAGAATACAGTGGAATCATGGAATCAGAGTAAAGATCTGCCCATCCTTTCTAACCTCATGAGTAAAAGGAGAAGAAATATGCTTTTAACCAGTTTTCAGGAAAGCAGAGTCATCAAGGGAAAATAGGTGTTCAGTAAGATGGAGTAGAGAAAGGCTTGTTAGAGGAAAGATGGAGAATCCTGGAGCAATAATTCATAATCAATTGATAATGAAGAAACAAAACAAAAGGACTGCGGACCTAAGAGTGAGAGGCTAGAAGATGAGTGTTTGGGAAGAAAAAGTCCTAAAAGGCCCTTGATTCTGGCACTTTAGGCAAAAGCTGTCATCAGCAACAAATTGAAGAAATGTGTTAAAGATAAGAAATGCTGAACAGGAAAATCTGAGTTAAAGGCCAAGTTAAATAACTTACCAGTGCCAAGGTTCCAACTAGAATGTTAATAGGTAAATTCAGAGTTGATCGGAGATCATTGGAGAGTGTCCTCTCTCTGCTGTACACTTAGTGAGTTTTTTCTAATTTCTACATTTATTGTTGAGTAGAGTAATTGTGACATCAGAAGGAAATTATCCAATCATGGTTTTCTGCTCTTCTTTTAAAATTTCTTCCCACTTAATTTTATTAGTCATTTACTCTTTTATAACTATCTATACTTGGTCTTCTCACCTACAGTATAGTTTCTGTTTTATTGTTTAATATACCCATACTTGAAACCCTATTTTAAATTTGAAATTATTGTCTGGCAGTTTTAGAAAAATAATTTTGGAAATATTCAAATGGAATGTGTTTCCTGTCAAGAATCACACCAACATAACAGCAACCATTCACTTTGTTGGCAAGTGAATATTGCTGTTTGGGTGACCATATCATTTGTATATTGTAATTTCTCTAGCAGTGCTATCTTGTGACATCAATGATGGCATAATGTCCATATCCATATAGTGAGCATCTAGGTGATACCTCTCATCTGAAGGATGAGACAACACCTCCAAACAAAACATGAAATTTGTTATACAGGCAGCTTATGAGGCTGTAGGTTTGACAAACATCTGACCATTTTATCATCAGGCTAAACGTTCTTGCTCCATTAAATCTTAATTATTGGAATGCTTATTGAAGAGCTTACATTTATTGTTTTATACATCACACTTTGTTTTCAAATCATGCCATGAGCCATTGATGGGACTTTTGAACTTAGGAGTTTCAAGTTTGCTTCTCCTAGAATCTGAGAAGAGAAAAAAATGTTGATATAAGAACAAGTTAACTTGATGAATGGAGAGGATGGTGAGTTTTCTCTTCTTAGAGGCCCACAGAATAACAGGATGATCAAATGTGCCAAGGAGTTTTACTGTGAGGCTGATTCTTCCAATTTTTAGCTTTGAAGGAAAGTTTGAAAGGAGTTGTGCATAAGTCAATGTTTTTTTGTTATGTATGCTTTGCAAGGTGCAAAGATCTGCCAAGATGCTAACAGTTTAAAGTATTTGAGATAACAGGCTTCTGTTGCAAGCTTAAGATGGAATTCTGAATGATTGCAGCATCTATATTAACAAAAAGCTGAGAACTTGTTGAAACAGCTAACTGGACTTATTACGATGAACTATCAAGATACAGATTGCAGATGTCATCAGTTGAGGCAGCGACAACATTCACATTTGAGGTAATACCCCTCCTTCTTGGTACACTTGACATTTAATAACTTGTTTATTATCTGTCTTCCCATTTATAGCCAGCTTCATAAAGGCCAGGACCATGTAATTATAATTTTTCTCAATGCCTGGCATTGAGAAAGAAGGCATCCCAATGCCTTCTTGCCTCCAAGGTTTCTCGTGAGGATTTGAAACTTAATCTTATTGAGGCTCTTTTGCATGTGACACATTGCTTTTCTTTCGCAACTTTCAGAATTACTTTGGGCTATTCTATAATATACAAGAAAGTAAGAAAGTATCTATAAAATGGTTCAATAATTATAGGCACTTGTTAATTATGTAACTCTTATTGAACTATACATTAACATATCAAAATGTCCAAGTTTCAACAAAAGAGTATACATACAAAGAAATAACTGAAAAAACATACAAACAAATAGCTGAAAATGTACCATATTTAATGGAATATATAAATAAACATATCCAAATATGAGAGTCTATAGGCATGCTATAGACTCTCAAGAAATGTTGATTGAATGAATTATCTAATTTTGACTTGGGAGGAGGAATCAAACTAGGAATCTGTTCTAAATAATGTACAAATTTCCTCTATTAGTCAAAATTCAATTATCTTCCAAACTGGGAAATAATATAATAAAATAAATCATTTTAATGATTAGTTTCTATCTTCTCCTTCTCCAATTAAGCTTTTTTCTAGAGATAACTTTTATCTCCCTTTTGAAAGAGACAGTAAACAATGAAAAATGGTCCCAGAGCAAATACAGGAAGTTAAGAATCTAGAAATTAATCAATTTTGTTTTTGTATTTTAGAGTCTAGAAATTAATTTTTAAAAGTTTTGGATATTCTAGGGAAAGATCTTTTTAATAGTTTACCTTAACAAAGCATAATTACTTCATTGGCTATTGTACTTGATGCTTATGTATGTTTGAGGGGGATTTTTTTTTTATAAAAATGATATCTTTTGAAAAACTTAAAGGTATTCATTTCTAATATAGAAATACCTTCCTTCCTTCTTTCTTTCCTTCCTTTCTTCCTTTTTTCCTTCCTGTTCTTTCCTGCCATTCAAGGAAAGCTCTGTCATAACACTAGCTGGACACAAGTTGTTCTAGTTTGCCAGCTGCTGGAATGCAATATACCAAAAATGGAATGGCTTTTTAAAGGGGAATTTAATAAGTTGCTAGTTTAAATTTCTAAGGCCAAGAAAATGTCCCAATTAAAGCAAGTCTATAGAAATGTCCAATCAAAGGCATCCACCCAGGGAAAGATACCTTGGTTCAAGAAGGCCGATGAAGTTCAGGGTTTCTCTCTCAAGTGAGAAGGCACATTGTGAACACAGTCAGGGCTTCTCTCTCAGCTGGAAGGGCACATGGCGAACACAGCGTCATCTGCTAGCTTTCTCTCCTGGCTTCCGGTTTCATGAAGCTCCCTGAGAGGCATTTTCCTTCTTCCTCTCCAAAGGTCGCTGGCTCATGGACTCTCTGCTTTGTGGTGCTGCAGCATTCTCTACTCTCTCCGAATTTCCTTCATTCTCCAAAAGGTGTCCTCTTTTATAAGATTTCAGAAACTAATCAAGACCCACCCAAATAGGTGGAGACACATTTCCCCCAATCCAGCTTAATAACAACTCTTGATTGGGTTACATCTCCAGGGAGATGATCTAATTACAGATTCAAACATACAGTATTGAATAGGGATTATTCTGCCTTTATGAAATGGGATTTTGATTAAACATGGCTTTTCTAGGGGACATCCATCCTTTTACACCAGCACATGAGCATAAGGAGCACACACCTTAAAGTCTAAATTCCAGAGATTATAATACTGACCACAGTGTGGGTAACTTGCCCCACAAACACAATGAACGGTCCTATGACATGAAAGTTTCAAAGGGAGAAAGAGCTTTATTGCAAAACACAAAACAAGAACAAGAGGCTTATGGACCTCAGATCTGTCTCTCTGAAAAGTGGTAATTCTGAGAATTATGTATGTTCAAGGACAGGCAGGTTTAGAACAATGAGTATAGTGGCCCAAGATGACAAAGTTAGAGCTTCTTTAATTATTGAGCATGCACAGAGTGATTACTTGCTTAGTCATAGAATGTATGTAAGAAAATGAGGGCCTTAATATAGCGATGGGTGTGAGTTTTAATATTAATGAGGTATTGGTCACATATAGGTTAAGGTTTAAGCAACTGTACATGTCAGGTGGGCCAATTCTAATTAGAACTAACTTTGTCTAATAAAATAGCCTAGGAATTGGGACGGATTAGATATGAACTACTCAAATTCCTTCATTAGTAAACATTAAGGGGAAGGCTATTGATCACAAAACTTGAAAGTTATAAAACAAGGTAAGGGGTCCAAGTGGAGCCGGTCACAAATAATTGTGAGCTTTCCACAGAGTAAAGATTATATAGTTGCACTATCAAAGATTAAGGCATCTGGGTTACAGTTCAGTGGATTTCAGTTGTTTCAGGTATTTACTTTGGGCTATTCTATACTATACTAGAAAGTAAGAAAGTATCTATAAAATGATTCAATAATTATAGGCACTTGTTAATTATGTAACTCTTATTGAACTATACATTAACATATCAAAATGTCCAAGTTTCAACAAAAGAGTATACATACAAAGAAATAACTGAAAAAACATACAAACAAATAGCTGAAAATGTACCATATTTAATGGAATATATAAATAAACATATCCAAAATGCTTAATGAACTCCAGATAGGATATACTCAAACAGGCCCTTCCTGCAGCATATTAAAATCCAAGTGTCAAACACCAAAGACAGAGAATTCTGAAAGTTGCAAAAGAAAAGCAATGTGTCACATGCAAAAGAGCCTCAATAAGATTAAGTTTCAAATCCTCACGAGAAACCTTGGAGGCAAGAAGGCATTGGGATGACATATTTAAAGTATTGAAAGCAAGACATTGCCAACCAAGAATTCTATATCCATCAGAACTGTCCTTAAAACATAAGGAAAAGATGTCATCAGCATGGTGATATAAGACAACTTCTGAAAAAACTCTCGCCATGGATTCAGCAAAAAAAGCACAAATCTCACTTGCTTAAAACTCAAGGAAGGTAAAGATGGGAGAAAGAGCCAACAAATGCTGAATTGAAGAAAGAGAAAAATATCAGGTAGGAAACTTCCATCTCAGACTGGACGGTCTTCTTCCCTCCCCTAATCAATCCCACACAGCTCAGTAAATTCCCAGGGGCAGTGACCAGGATCCCTCCTTCCTCCCACTGGGGACACAGACTATAAAATCTCTCACAGTAGAGAGACAGACCCGCATGTATATTCAGACACAGAGACCAAAGTCTATACCAGGGCAAACACATGCTGCTGTGGACTGTGGAAATCAAGAGGGCACTGAGGCGGAGCTTCTGAAATGGAGGATTAGGAAGAGAATGGCAGAACCTACTTTTTTCCCAACGCAGCAAGTAGCCAGGCAGAAGCAGTCCAAATCAACTGTTTGGGGTCCCGTGGGACAGGGGAGGACATTTCAAGGCCTGGGCTAGTGAGGGATGAAGACTGTGAGACAATATAGACAGAGACTGTATTTCCAACTTTGGGTCCTGGTGCCCATTCCCCACCCTTGAGGGAAATGGCAGCAGATGGCCAGATCCTTGCCTGAGGGAAGGTTGTAGACTGAGGCAGTTATGGACATCCTCTGTTCCAAATAGAGGAGAACATAGCCCCACACTGAACCAGATTTTGGCCAGTGAAGTGAGGGCACATGAGCCTTGCAGTTTCAGCCCTGCTCAGTAGGATGCTGCTGGGCTCTAGGAGGCAAACAGCTTTTGAGGACAAATAAGTAACTGAAGATTGCCATTTGTTGGGCAGACCAGAAAGTGCAAGGAAAAACTGCAGGGCTTCAGAGACTCTTCAGACTCTATCCCAGGCACATTGGAGCTGGTCTAGACCCCATGCATGGGTACCAGGCCCTGTTTTAGCTAGGAAATACTGATGACCCAATTGTCAAAGTAGTGCCCTAATACAAACCAGGCAACAACTAAACCCTAGGCAAGACAGAGAAACAAACCTTCAGGATAGACCCATCAAGATAATCAGATGGTCAGATATCAGCAAAAATAGCAAAGCATACTAAAATGCAAGAAGAAATGGCCCAGTCAAAGGAATAAATGAAAAAGTCAGAGGACATATAGAATCTGAAACAATTAAAGATGTTTGAAAAAAATCTCTTGAATCAATTCAAAGAAATGAAGGAAAATAAAGAGATCAAAGATATTAAGAAGACACTAGAAGAGCGTAAAGAAGAATTTGAAAGGCTACATAGAAAAAAACAGACATTATGGAAATAAAAGACACTGTAGAAGAAATTAAAAATATACTAGAGACACATAACAGCAGATTTGAAAAGGCAGAAGAACGAGCAAGCTAGAAGACAGAACACCTGCATTTGAAAAAACAAAATAAATGGAGGAAAAGGAAAAGGAAAAATTTGAGCGCTGTCTCAGATAAATTACTGACAGCACAAAGCACACAAACATACACATGATGGGTGTTCCCAGAAGGAGAAGAGAAGGGGAAAATGCCAGTAAGTGTATTTAAAGAAATAATGGTTTAAAATTCTCCAACCCTTATAAAAGACATAAATGTGAAAATCCAAGAAGACCAACATCCTCCACACAGAATAAATACAAATAGACCCACTGCACTCACTCATCAACTGTCAAATGTCAAAGAGAAGGAGAAAAATTTGAAAGCACAAAGAGATAAGTGATTCACCACATACAAGGGAAGCCAAATAAAACTAAGTGTGGATTTCTCATCAGACATCATGGAGGCAAGAAAGTAGTAGTTTCAGATGTTGACACTGAAAGAGAAAAATTTCCAACCAAGCCTTCTTGATCCAGTAAAGGTGTCTTTCAAAAGTGAGACACGGGGGTGTGACGGTAGTTCAGTGGTAGAATCCTCGCCCACCATGCGAGAGACCTGGGTTTGATTCCCAGCCCATGCCATGCACTTCCCAAAACAAAACAAAGAAACCAACACGAACAAACAAACAAAAATTCAATAAACGGTGCTGCAATAACAGATACTCACATAGAAAAAGGATGAAATGTGATCCTGCTGTACAGTATACAAAAAAGAAAAGAAAAGAAAAAAGTGAAACAGATAAACAGAACCTGAGAGAGTTTGTTAATAAGATAACAGTCCTACGAGAACTACTAAAGAGAATTCTGTTGGCTGAAAAGAAAAGATAGGAGAGACAGAGGTCTGGAGAAGTGTACAAATTTGAAGACTATTAGTAAGGATAACTAAAAGGATAAAAAGGGAGAAAAGAAAATAGATCTTAAAAATAAAAACCGGAGGATAAAATGGTTGAAGTACTGCTTTTATAATAATAACTTTGAATGTTAATAGATTAAATTCCCCAATCAAAAGACAAGATTGGCAGAATAGATTAAAAAATATGATCCTTCTCTATGCTGTTTAGAAGAGTCTGATTTTAGATCCAAAGATACAAATAGGTTGAAAGTCAAATGATAAAAATGGTATTCCATGCAAGAAGTAACAAAAATAAGTTGGGGTAGCTATACTAATATAATACAAAATAGACTTTAATCTCAAAAATGTTATGAGATAATGAAGGACACTACCGACTAATAAAAGTAGTAATTCACCAAGAAGAAAATACAATCATAAATATTTATACTCCTAATCAAGGTGCCCCAAGGTGCATGAGGTAAACATTGGCAAAACTGAAGGGAGAAATAGGTGACTCTACCATAATACTGGGAGACTCCAACACACCCCTCTCTTGAATAGATAGAGCATCTAAACAGAGGATCACTAAAGAAAGAGAACCTAAGTAATATAAATGAACTAGACCTAGCAGACATATTTAGAAAGTTATACTCCCAAACAACAGGATATATATTTTTCTCAAGTGCTCATAGAACATTCTCGAGGATAGACCATATGCTTGGGCACAAAACAGGTCTTAATAAATTTTAAAAGATTGAATTATACAAAGCACTTTCTCTGATCATAAAGGAATGAAGCTGGAAATCAACAGCAGAGAACCAAAAAGAAAAAAACCCCACAAATATATGAAGGTTAAAATACATGCCCCTAAGGAATCAGCAGGTCAAAGAAGAAATTGCAATAGAAATCAATAAATGTTTTGAGATGAATGAAAACAAGAACATTAAACCTGTGGGATCCAGTGAAGGCAGAGCTGAGAGGGGAATTTATAGCCCTAAACACCTACATCAAAAAAGAAGAAAAAGCTAAAATAAATGACCTCATTGAACAATTGGAGAAACTGTTGTAACAATAAACTAATCATAAGGCAAGCAAAAGGAAAAAAACTAACAAAGATTAGAGCAGAAATTAATGGAATGGAAAATAAAAAAAACAATAGAATTGATGAAACCAAAAGTTGGGTCTTTGAGAAGATCAATAAAATTGACAAACCCTTAGCTAGACTGACAAAGATAAAAAGAAACTGCAAATAAATACGATCAGAAATGATAGGGGTGACATTTCCATGGACCCTGAAGAAATAAAAGCAATCATAAGGTATTACTATGTACAACTGCATTCCAACAAACAAGACAACTTAGATGAAATGGACAACTTCCTAGAAACACATGACCTACCTACATTGGCTCTAAAAAAATAGAAAACCTCAACAAACCAATCAGAAGTAAAAAGATTAAAATGATTATCAATGGCCTACCAACTGAGAAAAGCCCGGGACTGGATGGCTTCACACGTGAATTTTACTAAGCATTCCAAAAAGAATTAATGCCATTCCTACTCAAATTCCTCCAAAAAATTGAAGAGGAGAAAACTATCTAACCCATTCTATGAAGCCAACATCACTTTAATGCCAAAGCCAGATAAAGAAACTACAAGCAAAGAAAACTTCAGACTCATCTTTCTAATGAATGCAGATGTAAAAATCCTCAACAAAAATACTTACAGATTAGATCCAACAACATATTAAAAGAATTATACACCATGACCATGTGAGTTTTATTCCAGATATGCAAGGGTGATTCAAAACAAGAAAATCAGTTAATGTAATATACCACATTAACAAACCAAAGGTTTAAAACCACATGATTATCTCAAATGATGAAAAAAGGGTATTTGACAAAATTCATCATCCTTTCATGATAAAAATACTTCAAAAGGCAGAAGTCAAAGGAAACTTCCTCAACATGATAAAGGGAATGTGTAAAAAACCCATAGCTAACATCGTCCTCAGTGGCGAGAGAGTGAAATCTTTCCCTCTAAGTTGGTAACAAGACAAGGATGCCCACTGTCAACACTGTTACTCAACATTGTGCTAGAAGTTCTATCCAGACCAAATAGGAAACAAAAAGAAATAAAAGCCATCCAAATCAGTTGTTGGGTTCCAACAACTTTCCCTGGGGTGATTCCTTTCTGCATCCCCAAAGGCCTGAGCTGAGCCGCAAGTGTTGAGATGAGGTATGCTGAGCTGCTTGGGCTGTGCTACGTTGAGCTCTCTCATTTAAGCTTCCAGCCAATTAAATCAAACATCATTCATTGTAGCAGGCACGCCTCCTAGCCAACTGCAGGTGTAATCAGGAACAGATGAGGTTCACATGCCATTGGCTCATGTCCACAGCAATAAAACTAGGCACCTTCACCTAGCCAAGTTGATACATTAATCTAACTACCATAACTAGTAATAGCTATCTGAGTAGGCAATCAAGAAAATTTCATTTACAATAGGATCTAAAAGGATCAAATATCTAAGAATAAACTTACTTAAGGATGTAAATGACTTACAAGCAGAAACTAGAGAACATTGCTAAAATAAACCAAACAAGACCTAAGTAAGTGGAAAGACTTCTGTGTTCATCAATTGGAAGACTAAATGTTGTTAAGATGTCAATTCTACCCAAACTAATTTACAGATTCAAAGCAATACTAGTGAAAATTCCAACAGACTCCTTTGTAAAAATGGAAAAGCTAATTATCAATTTTATTTGGAAAGCTAAGGGGCCTCGAATCTCAAATAGCAAAACAAAATCTTGAAAAAGAAGAATGAAGTGGGAGGCATTAAGCTCCCTGACTTTAAAGTATATTACAAAGCCACAGTGGTCAAAATGGCATTGTACTGACCTAAACATAGAAATATCAATCAATGGAATTGAATTAAGAGTTCAGAAATAAACCTTCAGGTCTATGGTCAGTTGATTTTTGACAAGGTTCCAAAATCTACTCAACCAGGACAGAACAGTCTCTTCAATAAATGATGTTGGGTGAACTGAATATCCATAAACAAAAGAATGAAAGAGAACCCCCATCTCATGCCCTATACAAAAATTAACTCAAAATGGATCAAAGACCTAAACATAAGAATCAGTACCATAAAATTCCTAGAAGAACACCTAGGGAAACCTCTTCAAGATCTAGTGATAGGTGGTAATTTCTTAGACTTTACCTGTGACGCACAGGCAAGAGAAAAAAGACAAATGAGAACTCCTCAAAATTGAATACTCAGTGCTTCAAAGGACTTTGTTAAGAGTATAAGAAGGTAATCAACTTGTTCTAGTTTGCTAGCTGCCAGAATGCAATATACAGAAACAGAATGGCTTTTAAAAAGGGGAATTTAATCAGATGCTAGTTTACAGTTCCAAGGCTGAGAAAATGTCCCAGTTAAAACAAGTCTATAGAAATGTCTAATCTAGGCATCCAGGGAAAGATACCTTGGTTCAAGAAGGCCAGCAAATTTCAGGATTTCTCTCTCAAGTGAGAAGGCATCTGGCGAACACAGTCACAGTTTCTCTCTCTCATCTGGAAGGGCACATGGTGAACACGGTGTCATCTGCTAGCGTCTTCTCCTGGCTTCCTATTTCATAAAGCTCCTCAGGAGGCATTTTCCTTCTTCATCTCCAAAGGTTGCTGGCTCATGGATTCTCCACTTCGTAGTGCTGCAGCATTCTCTGCTCTTTCTGAATCTCTCTCTTTCTCCAAAATATTTCCTCTTTTATAGGACTTCAGAAACTAAACAAGACCCACCTGGATGGGTGGAGACATGTCGTCACCTAATCCAGTTTAACAACCACTCTTTATTAAATCACATCTCCAGGGAGATGATCTAATTACAGATTCAAACAGTATTGAATAGGGATTACTCTGCTTTTACAAAATGAGATTTTAATTAAAACGTGGCTTTTCTATGGGACATACATCCTTTCAAACCAGCACAGAACTCAATGGGAGAAAATATTTGGAACCACATATCTGATTAGGTCTGATATCTAGAATATATAAGGAAATCCTACAGCTCAACAATAAAAAGACAAACAACCTAATTAAAAAATGGGGAAAAGACATGAATAGACAGTTTACCAAAGAGGTAATACAGATGGCTAAAAAGCACATGAAAAGATGCTCAGCTTCACTAGCTAGAAGGGAAATGCAAATCAAAACCACAATGAGATATCATCTTACGTCCACTAGAATGTCTGCTATTAAACAAACAGGACACTACAAATGTTGGAGATGTGGAGAAATTGCAACACTTATTCACTACTGGTGGGAATATAAAACTGTACAGCTGCTGTGGAACATGTTTGGCAGCTCTTCAGCAAGCTAAGTATAGAGTTGCCTTATGACCCAGCATATTCAGGATACAAGCAGAGATCTGAAAGCAGGGATGCAAGTAGACATTTGCATACCAATGTTCATTGAAGTATTATTCACAATAGCCAAAAGATGGAAACAATTCAAGTGCCCATCAACAGATGAATGATTAAACAAAATGTGGTATATACATATGACGAGATATTCAGCAGTAAGAAGGAATGAAGTCCTAAAGCACGCGACAGAGTGGATGAATCTTGAGGGCATTATGTTAACTGAAATAATTCAGATACAAAAGAACAAATATTTTATGATCCCACTGATACGGACTAATTATGATAAATATTAGCTATAGAATATAGGTTACCAGGATATAAGATGAGGCTAAAGCATTGGGAGTGGTTGATTGATATGTGCAGAATGTTTAACTAGGTTGAACTTAAACATTTGGGAATGGATAGAGGTGCTGGTAGCATGTTATTGTAAGAATGATTAACAGTGCTGTATTGTGTGTGAATGTGGTGGAAAAGGGAAGTTTAGAGTCATGTATGTCACCAGAAGGAAAGTTGGAGGTTAAAATGTGGGAATGTATAACACAGTGAATCTTGTGGTGGACAATGTCTATGATTAAGTGTACAAATATTAAAAAGTTCTTTCATGAAGTAGAACAAATGTATGACAATATTATAAGGAGTTAATAATAGAAAGTTATGTGAGGAAAATATACCTATTGCGAACTAGGGACTACAGTTAACAGTAATATTTTAATATTCTTTCATCAACATTAACAACGTTTCATACCAACACTATGGGTCAATAATAGAGGGGATAATTGGCATGGAAGGATTTGGATTTTTTTTTTTTATTTCTTTTCTGGAGTAATGAAAATGTCCTAAAATTAATCATGGGGCTATATGCCAACCATGTAATGATACTGCGAGCCATTGATTGTATACTTCTAATAGTTTGTATGGTGTGTGAATATATTTCAATAAAATTCTATTAAAGAACACAGGGTACCACTATATACTCATTAAAATGACTATTAGAAAGATACACAAAAATAACAGGGTGGTATAAGTGGTATGGGAATTTTTTTTTTTAAGAAATAGGAATGTTCTCAGATTGTGGTGGTAAATGCATAATCACATCCTAGTGTGATTATACCAAGAGCCACTGATTGTACACTTAGGACGGTTTGTATGGTGTGTGAATAAACTGTTTGAATTTAAAAAAAAACCAAAGACAACAATAAAAAATAAAATTAGGTGGTGCAAGGGTAGCTCAGTGGTAGAAATCTTGCCTGTGATGCGGGAGACCTGGGTACGATTCCCGGAACCTGCACATACCAATAAATCAATCAATCAATAAATATTCTTTTAAAAATAAAGGAAAGATTAAGACATTCCCAGATAAACAAATACTGAGGGAGTTCATCACTGCTAGCCTAGATTACAGGAGATGCATAAGAGAGTTCTTCAGGTCGAAAGGAAAGGGCAGTAAGAAACAGAGCAAAGACAGGAAGTGAAAAAAGAGCTCAGTTTAGGGTGACATGAGTTAATATAAATGCCAGTACTATTGTATTTTTGGTTTGTAACTCCACTTTTTACTTCCTACAGTTTCCAAAAGGTAAATAATAAAATGCAATGATAATTCAGTGGCTTTGGATTCAAGATGTATAAACATGTAATTTTTGACAAGAAATACATAAAGATGCAGGTCAGAGGGTTATAGGAATACAGCTTGTGCATATGATTAAAGTTAAGTTGGTACTGAAGCAAACAAGACTGTTAGAGATTTAGGATGTTAAATTTGAGCCTCGTGATAACTACAAAGAGAATATAAAAGCTCATAAAGATGGAAATTGGAACATAGGTTGTCAAGGGTGGGGGTAGGCTGAATGGGGAGTTAATTCATAATGGGTATAGGATTTTGGTTTGGGGGTGTGGGAAAGTTTTAGTAATAGAAGGTAGTAAGGGTACCTCAATATTGTGAAAGTGAATAATCCTATTTGAACAACATGCTTCGGTGTGGTTGAGATGGGAACGTTCATATTGTATGTCGTTGCCACAATTAAAAGACAATAAAGGCAAAAAGAAAGAGCAACTAAAGAGATAAGGACAGTTAAATGTAATATATAATCCTAGTTGGGATTTATCTAATAAGGGAAGGCAAAATGTCCCAATAATGTTATTGGAAATGTTATGGAATATTGACTGTAACCCTTTATATCAATGTTAAATTTCCTGAACTTTATAACTGTACTTAAGGTGGAATATGAAAGTAAATATCCTTTTCTTTAGGAAAAATATGTGGCAGTTACAGGTGTTCAAGCAGCATGTGTATACAACCTATACTCAAGTGTTCAAAACTGCATAGACAGATGATAGAATGATAGAGTGATATGGCAAATGTGGCAAAATATTCCTCTTTTACTTTCTGAGATAATAGTCAATGGGAAATATCTGAAATCAGAGATATCTCTGACTGTAAATTTAGCTGCCTTGATCTCTGATAATGATTGTATATTATCTTGTGTCCTTGTGATTGTAAACACCTTGTGACTGACTCTCACTTGTACCCATTTTATCTGGTTTTTCAACTTCAGAGTCTTTTAATCACTAAAGACAGCCCCTAATGTTTATTAATGAATTCCATGAATCAGTCTAGAAGTAACCCATCCCAATTCCAAAGCTATCTTGATCAAGGAGGCTGGATCTAACTAAAATGGGCCCATCCGACATGCTCAGTAGCTTAGACTTTAACCTGTAAGTCACTTAAACCTCATTATAATATTAAAAATCACACCCATCATCATATTAAGGCTGCCATTTTCTTACATACATTCTGTGACTAAGCATGTAATCAATTTGCACATGTTCAATAATTAGATAATATCTGATTACATCATCTGGGGCCATTGTGCTCATTATCCTAAAACCTGCCCATCTTTTGATACTATAAAACTATAAGAATTACTGCAGTTTGGAGAGACAGACTTTTAGGCCCACAGACCATGTGATTTCCTGCTTTGTGCCTAGCAATAAACTCTTTTCTCTCTTTGAAACCCTGATGTCATGGATTGTACATCAGACAAAGAACCCACTGTTTTTGTCCAGTATCAGAGGTATGTTGAAGTTCTCTATGTGGAGTTTGTATTATTTTTGTAACTGTCCTGTAACTTTGAAAAGATTTCAAAATAAAAAGTAAAAAGAAAAAAAAAATTAACTCTTTCTGGCAACTTTATTAGGAACAAAAGAAAATACCTTAACCAAGATCATCAGGGCTCCAGAAAATTCAGCTATGGAGGTATAACTCTAGAAGTACCATTACCTTCAGTGGGTACCTTTGCTTTGGATGCAAAACTGCTTTTGGCTAGAAATGAGGAACCAGTCATGAAGGGCTAAATTTTAGGGTGAGATGAAAGGATGAAAGGCTGCTATTTATAAGGCTCACCACTTTGCAATGCTTCTAAACTATTTTAAAGAGAGATGCTCTATAAATATAATACCAGGATGACGACAGGGAAGATGAAATCTGTTGAGACCCTTCTGTCAGTATTCTTGCAAGGCACTTTTAATATGAAGTAGGTAAAAACACTGTTACAGGCAAGGAAACAGAGCTAGAAAAGTTAGGAGACCTGTTAGGTGAAGGGGGAAAGAACTCAGTTCCATCAACTTTGATGTTGATGCACGGTTGAGGAACTAGCAGTGCGTTATACTGGAGCAGGTTGAACCAGAAGTGCTTCCCGAGTTTCACCAGTTAGAAAGTAGGACAGAGAATCTGACATCAGAGTAATCAACAGGAAAGGCAAGACAGTAGTTAAATGCAGTATGCAGCAGTTCTTGGATGGCGGCAGTGAAGACAGGGGTAAGGCGAGTTCTTCAGGAAACAATTAGTGATACTTTCTCAGGGTCACTGCAGGATCAACAGAATGGAAATTCGCTGAAGGAGGAAGAATGGGTCTCCCTCCCTCTGCTGGGTTTCCTCTCTTCCCTCGAGGGCCTGCAGGGTCATAGGGGCCCAGGAGAGCTTTACATTCCTTTTCCCGGTTTTTTGGCTCGGGACCTGGAGGCGGGGCTTTGGATGGTGGGCGGCAGCGACGCGCCCTGCTGCTCTCAGAGCCCCGCGAGCTTTGCAGCGATCGGGCAGCTCACCCTCTCTGTTGGTTCGCAGCCCCCAGGCTCGCGAGGGGGGCCGGTGCGCCAGGATCCGTCCGGAAGAGGCCATGGCGACGTCGAAGGGCCGACTGTACCTTTGGATGTGCTTGGCTGCAGTGCTGGCATTTTTCCTGGCAGGATTTATGGTAGGTAAGTGTAAGAAACCCTTTCTTCTAATTCTGCAGCTGCTCCTGCGCGTAGGAAAAGGGGAGAGAATTTGGGCCAGCTGAGCTCCTTAGGGCGTCCTCCGGGAACTTCAGCAGAATTAAAATAGAATGGAATGAATTTTGGCCTTCTTGCTAATTGAAGTGACAGAAATTCATATTTATTAATTGCTCACTGCGTGCTGGGTACTGTTCCGGGCTGTTGGAAAGACCACTTACAGCTTCCACTATCTGCAAGGATGAAAAAGTGGTTTCATTTCCAGGCAGTATTAGGTGAGTCAGAACTTTCAACTACCGTGTCAGAAACTGCGCTACGGACTGGATTCCCAGGGCAGAATAAGGAAGCCAGGACATGTGCCTCGATGAGTAACATGAGAAACTTAAAGAACATCCCTACATATATCTTGTTTTAACAAACTCAAGAATTACATTACATATCAGAATTTAGAGGTTTTCTGCTTTTCTTTCTTTTTTTCTCTATTAGTGACACTGTGGGTTTATAACAATCATGCATAAAATACCGGATACCTGTATACCATCCAACTATTAACACCTTACATTGGTGTGGAAAAGTAGTGTTACAATTGAGGTTTTTTTGCATTTAATATGAACTACTTTTTTTTTTTAAGTTTACCATGATCTGTTTCTTAGGTAAAGGCAATTTTTTGTTTTTGGCCTCTGATTTTTATAAAAGTCGAAAGCAACTGTGTTGTGTTGCCCACCCGCAGGCTGGTTTGTTAAGCCTCTCAAGGAAACAGCCACTTCACAACGCTATCATCAAAGCATACGGTGGAAACTGGTATCAGAAATGAAAGCTGAAAATATTAAATCATTTCTCCGGTAAGCTGTTTTTACATATATCTTAAAAACGTGTTTAATATAATTCAGAATGAGACGTGTAGAAAACACTGGTTTTATTCGTGTAGGCAATCTTGTTTGTATGAAGTTGTGTATTACTAAGTAATTTTTGATCGTTGAAAATATCTATCATTGCAGGGTGAAGTCCCTTTGAATGTTAAAGGAGTAGGCCTTCCTTAATCTGATGTACAGAGGAAATATCTGGTTAGTTTACTGAGAGATGTTTCAACTTCATATTACTTCATATTACTTTGGATTGCAACTGAATGCTTTTCTTTGTTCCTCTAGCCTGAGTTTGATCAGTGATTTTATTTTAATATTCTTCATATTCTGTCAGGAAGAGTTTGACAGTTGTTAATGCAGTGGTTTATAATAAAGGAGATCAATCTTTCAGATTCTGTCTACCACAAGTTAAATCTTTACCCCATTTTGTAAATATGAATGGTAGCCACAAATATGGAACCCTAAAAAGGAGAAAAAAGGCAAAAAAGGATCGATGCAAAATACAGTCTCAAAGTCTCATACTTTTTCAAAGTATGAAAAAGCATTATAATCAGGGGAGTAATTATGAACTTTTTGAAGTAGTAACCATGACATTGATTTCTTTGTTCGGTCCTTTTCAAATAGGGGTCATTTTAAAACACCAGTTTTGGGGTGCAAGGGTAGTTCAGTGGTAGAATTCTCTCTCGCCTGCCATGAAGGAGTTTGATTCCTGGCTGAAAAAAAAAATTCAACAAATGGTGCTGCAATAACAGGATAGTCACATGGAAAAAGAATGAAATGTGACCCCTACCATACAGCATACAAAAAAAAAAAATCAGTTTTATTCAAATGTAATTTACCTAAAATAAACTGCACCCACATAAAGCCTATAAATTGAAAGTTTTGACCAGTAGACACAACAAACTAACTTCTCAATCAAGGTACAGAAAATTTCTGTCATATCCTTTGTAGTCTATCACGTCTGATCACCTCTGGCCTTAGCCAATCATTGATCTACTTTATGTCATTATAGGTTTGTTTGCATTTTCTAGAATTTTAAAGGAAATCATACATTATGCACTCCTTAATGTTAGGCTTCTTTTACTCAGAAATAAAACTTACATTCTTATGATTTTGAGATTCATGCAAATTGTTGCAGTATGAGTTCATTTTTTATTGCTGAGTAGTATTCCTTGCGTGGATATACTACACCGTGTGTAGTTGATAGACATTTGTGTTGCTTCTAGCTTTGGGCTATTGTGAATAAAGCTGCAGAGGACGTATGTTTACAAGTCTTTGTGTGAACACGTTTTTATTTTGGAATGGCTCGGTATATATGTTTAACTTTTTAAGAAAATGATCGTTTTCCAAAGTGGTTGCACCATTTTACATCCCCATTTGTCATGTGTGCATGTTCTAGTTGTTCCACATTCTGGCCAACACTCAGTTGTTTTGGCTCCTAGAACTACTTTTTGTTCCATATATTATGAGGCTTATTTATTAATGTTATTCTTCAGGATGAAATGACACTTTTATGTTTATGAAATTTCCCTCTTTATCTTTTTGATATTCTTTGTCTTTTAGTTTATGTTATTTGATATTAATATAGCCACACAAGCTTCTTTTACTTACTGTTTATATGAGTATCTTCCCTCCATTAATTTTCAGCCTTTCATTTTCTTTATAATTAAAGTATTTCTTCTATAGAGAGCATATAGTTGCTACTTGGCCTTTTATCTATTTTAATAATATTAAATTGTTTTCTCTGGAGGCAGCATATGGGAGCAGTTTGGGTTTTTATCCTCTGTTAATCTCTGCTTTTTGAGTATTTGTCCATTATTATTTGTAATTATTGCTATGATCAAACTTTAAAACTTTAATCTACCATTTCATGATTTGCTTTCTATTTGTCCCTTTTGTTTTTGTTCCTCTACTCCTAATTTCCTTCTTTTTTTTTTTTTTTTTTTGGTGGTAGGACATTATTTGAAAATTTTGGAATTCCATATGCATCTATCGTTTGCATTGTTTTTTAGTGGATACTCTAAGGATTACACTATACATCTATAAATCTTCACTGTCTTCATAAAGTTATTGTACCACTTAACATAAACATGTAGAAAATTTACATTTTTATATATGTATACCTTCTCCCCAAGCATCCTTTATGCTGTAGTTGTCATATATATCATATATGTATACAATATGCACCTCACAAAATAATCTTGTAATTTTTTTGAGTTATTTATATGTATTATAATTGAGTAAAAAGAACAGTCTTATATTTCTCAGAAATTTATCATTTATAATGCTCTTCATTTGTTTCTGAAGATTTGGGTTTTCCTCTGTTTTTTTAATGTGACTAACGTAAGCATTTCCTGTAATTTGGGTCTGTTGGAAATGAATTTTCTTCATCTGTAAGATTCTTCATTTCACCTTCATTCTTAAAGCATATTTTTCTTGAATAAAGAATTTTGGGTTGACCTCTGACCCCCCATCTCCCGAACTTTAAATGTTGTTTTTCTTCCAGCTATGGCATTTGAGAGAAATCCAGTCATTTCTGTGTGATAAAACATGAGTCATTAATCTTTGATTTTCAGCAATTTTATTATGTGCCTAGACATAGTTTTCTTCAGATTTATCCTGTTTGTGGTTCTCAACCCTATAAACGTATTTTTCAATTACTTGAGATGGTTTTATTAATTATTTATTAAAACACTTTTCTGCACCATTCTTTCTCAGCTGTTGTCTGAGACTCCAGTTACCTGGTAGAAATTTTATTATTCCACAGTTCTTAAAGCACCTTTTATTTTTTCTCTTGGTTCTGAAAAGATTGGATATTTTCTGCTGGTCTATTTTCACGTCTCTGACTCTTCTGTTACCACCCTTCCTTTACAATGAATTTTTTATTTCAAATGTTGACTTTTTTTCAATTTTAAACATTCCTTTTCATTTATTTAGATGTTTTTTCTTAATCTGAAGGTAATGGATCTCTTCCTTCATTATGATTGCATTTTCCTTTACTTAAATGAATGCAATTATAACAGCTGCTTTAAAATCTTCATCTGATAATTCTAACATCCGGTAGTTTGGGGATTGGCCTAAATTGTCTTTTCTTGAAATGTAGTCATGTTTTCCTGGCTCTTTGGAAGTATAGTAATTCTGGATTGCATTCTGGACAATTTGCCATTGGCTTTTAATAAAAGGGGATTTATTTTGTTAGTTCTTCAGAGGAAAGGCAGCTAACTTTCCACTGAGGTTCTTTCTTATGTGGGAAGGCACATGTTCTGTTCCCAAGGATCTGAATTCTGTAATATTCCTTTGGAAAGTGTTGATGTTTTCGTTTTAGCCAACAAATTTCAAAATCTTCTTGCCTTTCTCTTTCTTGGACAAAGCCAAAAATTCACAAGCTCTTCATGGGGCCAATCACTTTCTCCAAGTTTTGAGACCCTTTCAGAGGTCTACCTGCTTTTGTTTACTCTCCAAAGTCCTTTTTTTTGTTGTTATTCTTATTGATTTTTGTTTGTTTGTTTTGTCTAGAGTTTACAGTTATTTTCTTCAGGAGCCTAAGTTTGTTAATAGTTTACTCTTCCATACTGGATATAATGGCTTGGTCATATATATATATATTTTTTTTTGTTGTTGTTGTTGTTGTTTAAAATAAAGTTTGATAAGATTACTAATTTTTAGGAATAATATCGACTAATAACAGATTGTGGGCAACATGTTTAATTTATTTTATAATTATCATACTTGCTGATTCTCTCTTAATTGCAGCATATTAACCCTATCTCCAATGCCCTTAAATATACTATCAGCTAGATTTATAAAGTCACATCTTATGCTAAGAGTTGAATCCAACAGGGGGTACATAATCCCACATTTTCACAAATAATCTAGAATAACTTGATGTTTTCTTAAATTGACCCCCAAAATCATGCTTTCATATATACTCAGTCACGTTAAGTTCTCTTCTTTCAGAAATTCTTTCTGAATTTCAGAAGTGCTCTACTATTTTCTGAAGTATAATATAAAACATTTGTTTGGGATTCTAGAATATACTTCTAGCCCTCAAATTCCTGAGGTTGGGTCTGTGTTAAACAAAAATGACATTCAATCATTAGAATCAAATCAGTAAGAGGAAGTACATACACTGTGGGTATATTTTCTTCTTTTCTGTGCTCTTGTCTGAAGAGATCACAGGGTACTGTGCTGGGTACCATCGATGAACTAGAACGAGCTATGGTAATGAGGAATGAACGCAACTATAATGTTCTTACGAAATTTGAGCTGACTTATGACCAAGGCGTGTCACATTATTAAGAAGCTGAAATTCACATTCAAATTTGAGGTGCTGATAGTGGAAGTAAAGGAAAAGAACCACTAGGCACTGGGATGAATGACACTTGAACAGAGACTCAGTCTATATTGCTCATGTAATACAGTAAAATCTCAGAATATCTTACTAAGTGAGGCAGAACGCTTTATATTTAAATTTGTGTAAGTTAAAATTCCAGGTAAGATGTTGTTCTAGTTTGCTAGCTGCCGAATGCAACACACCAGAGACAGACTGGCTTTTAATAAAAGTGGATGTATTTTGTTAGTTCTTCAGAGGAAAGGCAGCTAACTTTCCACTGAGGTTCTTTATTATGTGGGAAGGCACAGGATGGTCTCTGCTGTCCTTCTCTCCAGGCCCCCGGGTTCCAGCAACTTTCCCCGGGGTGATTCCTTTCTGCATCTCCAAAGGCCTGGGCTGAGCTGCGAGTGCTGAGATGAGGAATGCTGAGCTGCTTAGGCTATGCTACGTTGTGGTCTCTCGTTTAAGCACCAGCCAATTAAATCACACGTCATTCATTACAGCAGGCATGCCTCCTAGCCAACTGCAGATGTAATGAGCAACAGATGAGGTTCACGTACCATTGGCTCATGTCCACAGCAGCAAAACTAGGTACATTCACCTGGCCAAGTTGACAACTGAATCTAACTACCACAGATGTTAACACTGTTGAACCGTGCAGTGAATTATGGAGTATTCAAAAGAAAGGGCCAGAAAAATTATAAGTGGCATCAAAATTACAAGTGGTTTCTAATCCTAGAGATGTGGAGACATGAGAAATAAAAGAGCTCGCAGTGAACAGTGTCCTCAGAGGAAACCAGGTTTTAGTTAAGGCAAAGAGGTCAAACAAACATTCAGAGAAGGGGCTAAGGTCATAGGAGAATTATCATTCATGCATCTAGAGGGTTTTAAGACCACAATGAAAGAGTTGAGGAGGAAAAGGAGGGGTTCAAGAATGGGTTAAATGTGATGAGTATCATTTGATTTTTTCCTTATTCTCATTTTCTTCCTTGTTGTTAGGTGAGCCAGAAATGTTCATTCTATCCTGGTCTTGGCCTTGTGTATACTTACCATTGTAATAGTTATTCTTGCCTAGTCTCAGCCCTGTTTTATAGTTACTGTTGTTATGGTTATTACAGTTTAGCCTCAGTCTTGTGTATATGCTTACTATTGTAGTGGTTATTGTAGCCTAGTCTCAGCAACTACCTCTTGTAATGGTAATAACTCCATCCTTCTTTGTTTGAATCGATAAAAACCCTGAACTCCTTAGACTAGGGGGGAACAGATTTTGGGGCCCATAGACCATCTGATCTCAGGCTTCACATGTAGCAATTAACTCTTTCTCTCTTTGAAACCCCAGTGTCTTAGCTTGGCTCTTACATGCATCTAGCAGAAAACCGCATTTGCTTGGCATCATTAGGGCCTCAACTTTGTGTGTTCTTTAAGTATTCAGTAAGGGCAGCCAAGGAGTCTCTTGACTATATTATAAACCAGTCGTGAAAATTCTATTCCCTGTCGCAATGATTAGTTTGGGGAGGGGTATATGACCGTATGGTGACTAATGAAATGGGAGGAAAACTGAGGTGACATCTTCCCCCAAAAGTGTTCCTCTGATTACAAGAAACACGAAAGAAGGAATAATTGTTCTTGTTTCTACTCAGTTTTGTTGTGTCCTCAGCATGTGGTGCCTGGAGCTATAACACCTATCTTGTGACTAGGAGGAGAAATTGTAAAGTGTAAAGTGAAGAATATTGTAACCTGTTGCTGCACTTCTGCATTTCATTTCAGTGGGTTCTCTGAAGACTGAGAGGAAAACCCTCCATCTTAATTTGAGGAAATAGGTCCTTCTTATAATTGGGAAAATAAATATCATCTTATTGTAGAATATAAAACAATAAGGAGATATATAAAGTAGAAATTAAAAATTCCCAACCTTACTGTTTTTTCTGTATTTGTATAAAGTTAACATCTATCTATACACACAGTTAAAAATTTTAAAACTAAATTTGTAAGATGTCAAACATCTGTACCCTGTAGTTTTCATTTAACCGTTTAGAGAGGGAAAGCTTCACAGAGGAGACGCTTAGAGACTCTTAATGCATGATTAATAGTTTGCAAGTAGAAAAGAGAGGTGAGTCGAGGCAGTGATGGAAAGAGGTTCAGGTAGTGGGACAATATTTATGTTTGGGGGAAGACTATACAAAGGCTCGAAGGTATGAGAGCCTGGTCACTTCAGCAAAAAAGATGAGTATATCAAGTAGCATCAAGTAGAAAGACGTTTATAAGGAAAATGGTGGGAAATGAAACTGGAGAGGTGAAAGGGTGGCGCAGATAAAAAAAGTCCTATGTCTCATGTTAGAGTGTGAAGTTTATAACATGGTATAGGAAGTCATAGAAGGATTTACGGTAATGTATCAGGTGAATGACTTAGTAAAATTCCTATTACTAAATGACAGTAAAATTCCTACTTTCTAAAGGTAATCACAGATTCTAGCTTCAGCACTTACTAGCTATGAAATTTTGAACAAGTAATTTAGCCACTCAGTTTCTTTGTTTACAAAATAGAAACAATGGAAGAAGAATTGTGAAGATTATATGAAATAATTCATTAAAAGTGCCTGCTACTTTCTAAAGGTAATCACAGATTCTAGCTTCAGCACTTACTAGCTATGAAATTTTGAAAAGTGATTTAGCCACTCAGTTTCTTTGTTTACAAAATAGAAACAATGGAAGGAGAATTGTAAAGATTATATGAAATAATTCATTAAAAGTGCCTGGTAGAGTGCTTGACATATAATAAGCCTTAGATTATTAGTTACTTAGTTACTTCTCCTTTACTTCCCTATCTCTTTTGGTTGTCCTTTGGGTGACTAAAAAACCACCTTATACAAAGTGTTTTTTCTATATGGATGGAGGAGGGGTGCAGAAATAATTTAAAAATATTTCTCAAGCAAATGAAATCTCACTAAGAACTATGTTTGTGAGGCCATATAAATGGTACAACACATTTACACCAAGAGAACCAAGAGAACATTGCCCAAATTCAATTTAAAACCTGTATTGTGTACTTCCTGCATAACGGGCAGGGTATAAAAATAAAAATGAATGGCCTCAACATCAGTGAGATAACTAAACAACTAATACCTTCAGCATGATAAAAATAATGGTAGAAGTTTAAGTGTAGAAGTCCCCTAGTTGTCTCTGGCAAACATTAAGGTCTTTTTTTACAAAAGTCTTTTATTCGCTGATGGAGAGTGAGAAGGGGCACCAGTGGTACAGAGGCGCGCATTCTTCAAGAGTGTCTCCTTACACCGGGAGTGTTGCTAGTTGTAGGTGGGATGTATTCTTTTGCGCAAGAGCATAATGCAAAAATTATGGTTTTCCACAAATATTTAAAAATTGGTGTATCTGGAAGTTGACCTCTATAGCTGGTATTTTTTATTTCTCTGACACAGAAATAGCTATGAAGTAATGTGTCTAGAATAGTTCTTAGGCACATCAGCTGAACACAGTCTTGAACTCACACTTGTATTTTGTTTTCATTTTAGGTCATTTACAAAGCTCCCTCATCTGGCAGGAACAGAACAAAATTTACATCTTGCCAAGAAAATCCAAACCCAATGGAAGGAATTTGGAGTAGACTCAGCCGATCTGGTTCATTATGATGTTCTCCTATCTTACCCTAATGAGACAAATGCCAACTATATTTCAATCGTGGATGAACATGGAATTGAGGTGATTTGATTTGGTACTTTTTGTATTTTATAGTCCCCCCCCCCCCCCAGTTCAGATAGAAGTAGAGATGTGTTGAAGAGTGTAAAGGAAATCATATTTTCTAAAAAGTTAACAATTTGCAAACCAATTATTCAGTGCCTACTATGTATTAGGCACAGCGCCCAGTGATGGCTCCTGAGGCTAGAATGAAAACTAGGACATGTTTCCTCCTCTTGATTAAGGTGGCATTGGAACATATCATTTCAAATCAGTATGGTAAGTGCTATGAAGAACATGAATAGGGTTTTTTACACAGAAAAGTGTCACTTTACCATCCTGGGAATTAGGAAGTCTTCCAGTAAGAATTGGTAGGTGAGTTTTGAAAGATCATAAGAAGTTACTCATGTGAAAAAGCAAGGTAAGGGAAGAAAATTTTAGGCAGAAGAAAAAATATTGACAAAGACTTAGTGACATAATAGCTTAGTTTTATTTGGGAACTTAAAGACTTAATGAATTTTCTACAGTGTAAAATACAAAGTGGGTCATGACAGATAAATCTGCCAATGTGTTTTTGGGAACAGGTCATAGAAGGCTTTGCATGCCATCCTGAGGAACTTAGACTTCAACTTCAGTCCATGGAAACCATTGACAAGTCCTAAGAAGGGAATGGATATGGTTAGAGAGGCATTTAGATAGATTGGGCAGTTTGCAGATTAGATTTAGGGTAGACAAGGAATCTGAGTTGGAGGACTAATGTAATAATCTAGGAGAATGAGGTCCTGAATTAGATGTTTGCAAAAATGAGGAGGAGGGCTATGTTTCAGAAATTGTTAGGAAGCAATATTAGCAGGGCATGGTTAGTGACTTACTGGAGGGAGGAGGTAAAGAAAGAGTTCAGGATGACTCTTGGATGTCTGTTGTAGGGGTCTAGCTAGTGGTATTTTTCTTAGATGGAGGGGATGTGAAACAAGAAGTGGCATGGGGTAGATGATGAAATCAAATTTGGACATCGAAGTTGACATAACCATCAGTTCCTTGAATGAGTCTGGAAAGGTGGGTGTGAGCATCTCAGCTATGGGTACAATTTTAAGAGTCAGTTTCAAAGGTAGGGAATTCAGAATGAAGCAAGCAGAAAGGTGAAAACAAAACATTATTTGAATACAAACAAAAGAAAAGAAGGAGACTCATGAATGCTACCTTCACAGCCCGCTTTTTTACATTACATAACTTTTAGTTACCTGAGATGCTGTGAATTCATAGAAGTTTCTACTGCTTTGAAGACAGTAATGATGAAGCTCTTTTTTGTTGTATCAAGTAAAATTAGTTATTATTTAATAACAATCTAATCATTCTCAAACTTGATGTGTTTCAATTCTTGTTAGATTTTCAAAACGTCATACTTTGAGTTGACACCAGATGGATATGAGAATGTTACAAATATTGTACCACCATATAATGCTTTCTCAGCCCAAGGCACACCAGAGGTAAAAGGAAAGATTTTTTTATGCAAGTCTTTCAACCATCCTGTGTTATATAAAACCCATCTAGAAGAGTAAGACCCCAGGAATTATGTGAATCATAATTACTAACCCACAGTTTAAGACAAAGTAATGTGAGCCCTTTCTCCCACCCAGTCAGCCCCCCCAAAAGAAACAGGAAAATAAAAATGTTGGGGTGTTGAGGGAGTACATTTCTTTTTTTATTTTTTTCTATTTCTTTTTTTGGGGGGGCAGTAAATTTAAAAAGCAGCCCCTGATGAAGCAAATGCCACTCTTCAAAATAACAAAGAAGCAACTGAGCATGCCTTGAATTTAGTTAAGGGCAGTCGTTGTTTTTACAAGCATCTTTCCTGTGTTTGTAATCTGACTTTTGATTTATGAATTACACTACAGAAATTCTTAAGTAAATGCCATGGTTAGAAATTAAACATGGTTGAGAATTTTAAATGGCTTTTATCTATTTGTGAGCTATGGTTCAGTGTTTACCAATGGTTTCTTCGAAATGGAACAGACAGTTTAAAATATGTTTCATATATTATCTGTTTTTTTTTTAACTTTATGGAATTTTGAAAGAGTCTCTAAAGAATTGTACATAAATACTATGGGTCTGTTTATTAAGAACAAATCAGGAAAGACAACTTTTGAGGATGTATTATAGAACAAATATATTCTTTGGTTTACAATTTGATTATAGCAAAATTATGTGTTTTTAAAATTTGTTTTATTTTGCGTTTTCCCCCTACAGGGAGAACTTATATATGTAAATTATGCTCGTACTGAAGACTTTTTCAAACTGGAAAGAGAGATGAAAATAAACTGCACTGGAAAAATTGTTATTGCAAGATATGGGAAAATTTTCAGAGGAAATAAAGTAATGTGTTATCTGATTTTCTAGATGGGTTATATAGGATATATCCTATTATTGTAAATGATCAGGTGTGTAACTCTACAACATTTGTAGAGTTGTATAGAATAAATGAGAGTTTAAGTAAGAGGGAAATTGTATACAAGGCAAAGAGTACTAAATGTGTAATAGCACACCATAAAGCAGTGTCTGCATTTCCTTACATTATTGTTTTCTTACATGAATAAGCCAATCATTTGCCATTTTTGTATTTTGAATTGCATGCTGCCCCTGTAGGTTAAAAATGCCATGTTAGCAGGAGCCATAGGAATCATCTTATATTCAGATCCAGCTGATTACTTTGCCCCTAATGTGCAACCATACCCCAAAGGATGGAATATTCCTGGAACTGCAGCCCAGAGAGGAAATGTGTTAAATTTGAACGGTGCTGGGGATCCGCTCACTCCAGGCTATCCAGCTAAAGGTAATTACTGCTTGGAATTTAAAAGCTTTTCCCTTGTATTATTTTGATTTTCAATTTTCATGAGGGATAGTATAGAAAGGGGAAAATCAGTTGATATTCTCCCTCTACTTTTACTAGAGGTTCAGAAACTTCCTGTCCAAAGTGAATATTGTCTTTAACAAGTTAGAATTTAGGTTTTCTGAATTATTACCTAGGTATTTTATCTTTTTTTAGGTTATAGGTTTTTTTAGGTTTTTAGGTATTTTGAAAAATACCAATGAGTTGGTTTTTTTTAACAATGTTATTTAGAATGTGAAACCTGATAGGTTTTGACCTGGGAAACCATCTCCACCATCAAGGTCATGAACATATACGTTACACCAAAAAGTTTCCTTCTCTCTTTGTGATCCCTCCCTACCAATCCTTTCTGCCCCCTCCCTGAGGCAACCACTGATGGGATTGGTATCAGCATAATTATTTTGACATCTATCCATGTTATGTATAGCAATAGCTCATTTCTTTTTTTGCTAGGTAATATTTCATTTTGTGTGTATACCATGATTTGTTTATCCATTCATTTGCTCATGGATACTTGGGTATCTTCAGCTTTATACGTAAAGTTACTATGAACATTCATGTATAAATATTTTTATGAACCTGTGTTTTATTTCTCTTGGGTAAATAGGAGTGGAAAGGCTGAATATGATAAATGTATATTTAACTTTTTAAGAAGCTTACAAGTTGGTTTCCAAAGTTGTTCCATTTTACATTCCCGCAGCAATGTATGAGTATTCCAGTTGCTACATCCTCACCAATACTTAGTAAAGTCAACCTTTTTAGCTTTATACTCTACTAGAGATATAGTGTTATCTTATTGTAGTTTTAATTTTCATTTTCCTTATGACCAGTGGTGTTAAATATAATTTCATATAGTTATTTTTGTCTTCTGAATATCTTCTTTGGTGAAGTGTCTGTTCAAATATTTTGTCTATTTCTTAAAGTTAGATTCTTTGTTATCTTATTACTGAGTTTTGAGAATAATTTATGTAATCTAGTGTCTAGTTTTCTATCAAAAATGTGATTTGTAAATATTTTCTCCCAGAATATTTGTCTTTTCATTCTCTTTCCCTGTCTTTCAAAGAGCAGAAGCGTTTAATGCTTAATAATTGGAGTCCAATTTATCAATATTTTTCTTTAGTGGATCTACTTTTCATGTTCTAAGAAAAATATACTTAGCTGTAGGTCACATAGATTTTCTCTTGTGCCTTCCTCTAAAAGTTGTATAGTTTTAGGTTTTACATTTAGGTTCATGATCCATTGTAGATTAATTTTTTATATGGCATGAGGTGTAGATTGAAGGTAATTTTGCGTGTGGATATTCATAGCACCTCTGGTCAAAAAATACTCTCCTTTGTCAACTAAAATTGCTCTTGCACCTTTGTTGAAAACCAATAGGTCATATATGTGCAGGTCTACTTCTGGACTCTCTATTTGTTCCACTTAATTTGCTTGTCTAATTTGATATCAGTACCTCACTGCTTTGATTATAGTAGCTTTATAGAAATTCTTGATGTCAAAGTTGACTTTGCCTATCTATATGAATTTTAGAAACAGCTTGACAATTTCCACCAAACAGCCTTCTGGGATTTTGGTTAGGATTGTTTTAAATCTATTGTTTAAATCAGTTTGGGGAGAGTTGACAGCTTAGCAATATTAAATTTCTGATCCTTGATCATGGAACTCTCTTTTTATTTAGGTATTCTTTAATTTCTCTCAGTATTGTTTTGAAGTTCTTGCTTCATTGTTCGTTGACCTTGTATCCTGCAACCTTGTAAAACTAAATAGTTCTAGTAGCTTTTTGTAGATTCCTTTGAATTTTTACATAGCTGATCATCTCATCTGAGTATAAAGACAGTTTTATTTCTTTGTTTCCAATTTGCATGTCTTTGGTTTCTTTTTCTTGCCCTATTGTACCAGCTAGAACTTTCAGTAAAATAGTGAATAGAAGCTGTTAGAGCAGACATCTTTGCCTTCTTCTTGCTCTGAGGGGAAAACCATCCAGTCTTTCTCTGTTAAGCTTGATGTTAGCTGTAGGATTTTTTGGTAGTTTCCTTTTACCAGACTGAGGAAATTTGCTTCCATTTCTAATGTGCTGAAATTTTTTTTATTTTTTATTTTTATTAATTAAAAAAAGAATTAACAAAACAATTAGAAATCATTCCATTCTACATGTACAATCAGTAATTCTTAATAACATCACATAGTTGCATATTCATCATTTCTTAGTACATTTGCATCGATTTAGAAAAAGAAATAAAAAGACAACAGAATGAGAATTAAAACAATAATAGAAAGAAAAAAAAAAAACAAACCTATACCTCACATGCAGCTTCATTCAGTGTTTTAACATAATTGCATTACAATTGGGTAGTATTGTGCTGTCCATTTCTGAGTTTTTATATCCAGTCCCGTTGTACAGTCTGAATCCCTTCAGCTCCAATTACCCCTTCTCTTTTTTTTTTTTTTTTTAATTAACGGAAAAAAAGAAATTAACCCAACATTTAGAAATCATACCATTCTACATATGCAATCAGTAATTCTTAACATCATCACATAGATGCATGATCATCATTTCTTAGTACTGAAATTTTTTTTAAAAATAGGGATGTATATTAGATTTTGTCAAATGTTTTTTTCTGCAACTACCGAAATGCTCATTAAAAATTTTTTTGTTAAATTTCACTGCTATTTGAATGTTAAACCAGTCCTGTTTCCTGGGATAAACCCCACTTAGCCACAATATGTTATTCTTTTATATATTGTTGGATTGGTACCAATAAGAGTTTAAATAATTTTCGGTTTTTCTTTAAAGAGAGAATTGTATAATTGTTTGAATAAGATCTTTATCATTTATTTACCAATATCTCATATGTTTCCTTCCAGTTTTTTCCCAATTATTTCTAATTTCAGAATCTTGGTCACATTTTTCAGACATCTGATTAACTAAAGCTTTTCTAAGAAGGATTCAAGATATCTTTGTGAAAGTAAAATATTCCTGTAGTGTTCAAGAAAATGAATGTGAAATTAAAAAAAAAAATTGGGAATCTATAATCCCCATAATCTATTTTATATTAAAATGCCAAGGATTTAATGTTTTACTGTTAATCAAATAAGACATTTTACTGTTTATCTAATAGACCATATTTGATAAAACAATCATTTGACGTTTTTAGAACTTTTAATTTTGGTATAATTTCAAATTTATAGCAAATTTGCAAAGATAATACAAGAAACTCATTTTGCCTCTTGCTTAGATGCTCCAATTGTTTTCATGCACTTGATTTTTTGCAGAGTACACCTTCCGGCTTGATATTGAAAAAGGAGTGGGAATTCCTCAAATCCCTGTACATCCCATTGGATATAATGATGCAGAAATATTATTACGGTATAGTTTTCTAGTTGGATATGGGATTAAGATATTTTGCACTAAGATGTCCATTTTCTGATCTCCAGTCAATATAACTAATTACTTAATAACTTCTGATATTGAAATAATAGTGTAATCCTCTTTGTATTAGATAAGAGGCCAATTTATTGACTAAGAAATAATAATAAAACATTACTGTCTTTGTTACAAATGAAATTCTCAACTATAAGACCATATACTAAGAAAAAAATGAATACTGAATTAAAATTTTTCAGATAGTTATTTCTTTAGATATTCCCATCATATTTACATTTGATCTCTATTTTAAAAATACAAAATGTACACTTCTGTGCTTTTCCAGTATAGTAGCTATTAACCACACAGAACTATAAACATTTGAAATATGGCTGCTCTGAATTGAAATGTGTTGCAGGTATAAAATTCAGATTTGTTCTGAAGACAGTACCAAACAAGAAGGGCCCTGTTCTAGTTTACTAGCTGCCGGAATACGATATACCAGAAATGGAATGGCTTTTTTAAAAGGGGAATTTAATAAGTTACAAGTTTACAATTCTAAGGCCATGAAAATGTCCCAGTTAAAGCAAGTCTGTAGAAATACCCAATCTAAGGCATCCAGGGAAAGATACCTTGATTCAGTAAGGCTGATGAAGTTCAGGGTTTCTCTCTCAAGTGGAAAGGCACATGGTGAACATGGTGTCATCTGCTAGCTTCCTCTCCAGCTCCCCAGGAGGCATTTTCCTTCTTCATCTCTAAAAGTCACTGGCTGGTGGACTCTCTGCTTCGTGGTTCTCTGCTCTCTGCTCTCTCAGAATCTCATGACTCTCTCTCTTGTTGTTCTCTAGTTTTTTCCAAAGTGCTTCTACTTTTAAAGGATTCCAGTAAAACCAATCAAGAACCACCTGGAATGGGTGTAGACACATCTCCATCTAATCAAGTTTAATTCCCACACTTGATTGAGTCATATCTCCATGGAGATAAGCTAAAGTTCCTAACATACAGTACTGAGCAGGGATAAGAAGAAACCCACAGAATTGCACCCACAAAGCTGATTAGGATTAAAACATGGCTTTTCTCAGGCACATAAACCTTTTCAAACTAGCAAAGGCCCTTAACTAAAATAGTCCATGTGTCATGGTTAGGGACAGGTGTCAACTTGGCCAAGTTGTGGTACCTGTTCATCTGATTGGGCAAGCGCTGGCCTGTCTGTTGCAATGAGGACATTTCATAGGATTAGGTCATGATCACGTCAGCTACATCCACAGCTGATTCCATTTGTAATCAGCCAAAGGGGAGTGTCTTCTGCAATTAGTGATGCTAAATCCAATCATGGGAAGCCTTTTAAGGAGGACTCAGAGGAGACAGGTTGCATTCCTGCTTTAGCTGGTGAGCCTCTCCTGTGGAGTTCATTCAGGCCATCCATTGGAGTCATCAGCTTCGCAGCCTGCCCTGTGGATTTTGGACTCTACATTCCTACGGTCACGTGAGACACTTTCATAAATTTTATATTTGCAAGTGTTCCCTGTTGATTCTGTTTCTCTAGAGAACCCTAACTAATACATCTTGGTACCAGGAGTGGTTCTTAAGGAACAGAATCTTAAAAATGGGTTTTTATGAATGGTTTTCTACTCTGACTGGGCTCAGAGACACTAAGGACTCTGATTCCCGTAATCAGAATGACACTCCCAATCCATGGGCTGAGTTGGCAAAGGAGATAGTCAAAATATCATCATTCGATTCTCCTAATGCTTCGCTTGTACGAAGCCAGACTCTGGGGGATAATGTTTTTGACACCTTTACAGAGTTTTGTAGAAATAAGTTATAGAGATATTGGTTGGTTGTTGTTAGATACACTGTCTACATTAAAGGGTGAAAGGGATGGGCTTAAGGCTTCAAACAAGAAGCTTAAGTGCCGTCTGAAAGATGTAGAGGTTTCTATGAGTATCCTGAAGGAAAATTTTATTTCCTGTAGCCGTAGACTTGAGATCTCTGAAAATCAGACTCAGAATCTTATTGTTAGAGTAGCAACTTTACAACGTAAACTGAAATCTCAGTCTTGCATGGTGTCTGCCGTTAAAGTGAGGGCATTGATTGGAAAGGAGTGGGACCCTGAAAAATGGGATGGTGACATATGGATTGATAATGATGTTGGGGGTGAGGTTGAAACCCTAGACCATGCTGAGCCTTCTTTAGATAACCCTGTAATAGTCTGCCCTGAGGACATAGCCGCCCCACCTTCAGCCTGCCTTGAGGAATTGGCCACCCAACCTCCTCCTGAAGGGATTAGCCCTAGAGTTATTAATCCTGTTTCACCAGATGAAACTGCAAATGAAAGCCCTGAAGCAAATGGCTTGGAAGATATTTCTAATTCTTTTCATGACCCACCCCCACCACCCCTCATTTCTTCTCGACCTATAACTAGACTAAAGTCCCAACAGGCCCCTAAAGGTGAGGTACAAAGTATCACACATGAGGAGGTACGTTATACTCCAAAAGAACTGTGTGAGTTTTCCAATTTATATAGACAGAAATCAGGGGAATATGTGTGGCAATGGATTTTAAGAGTGTAGGATAATGGTGGGAGGAATATAAGGCTGGATCAGGCTGAATTTATTGATATGGGCCCACTAAGCAGAGATTCTGCATTCAGTGTTATAGCTAGAGCAGTTAGAAAAGGTGTTAACAGCTTGTTTGGGTGGTTGGTTGAAACATGGATCAAAAGGTGGCCAACATTACCTGAGGTTGAAATGCCAGAACTGCCCTGGTATAATGTAGATGAGGGGATCCAGAGGCTTAGAGAGATTGGGATGTTAGAGTGGATTTATCATGCAAAGCCTGCTCTTACACCCTAGGAATGTCCAGAGGATGCACCTTTTACCAGAACAGTGAGAAATAAATTTGTGAGACTAGCACCATCATCCCTCAGGAGCTCTGTGGTTGCACTTCTCTGTAGGTCAGATATTACTGTAGGAACTGCTGTCACTGAGCTGGAATCCTTAAACACAATGGGGATGACAGGATCCCAAGTTGGCAGAAGCCAGGTGGCAGCACTTAATCACCAAAGACAGGGTAGACGTGGGTATTATAATAGACAACAAACTCAAAGGAGGCATCAAAATTATATGACACGCAGAGATTTGTGGCATTGGCTAGTAAATCATGGGGTGCCTAGAAATACAATAGAAGGGCAGTCTACTAAATTCTTGTTGGAGCTGTATAAACAAAAGAGTTCTAGGTCAAGGGAACAGAAGTCTAACCTGAATTACAAAAACACAGAGTCACGGCCCCTTAACCAATTTCCAGACTTGAAACAGTTTACAGACCCTGAGCCCCTTGAATGAAGGGGAGGCCAGGTCCCTATGGGGGAGAAACCTGTTACACTGCCACAAATTTATACTGTTAACCTTCCTCTAAGTCTTCCCCAAGGAGACCGACGGCCTTTTACCAGGGTAACTGTGCATTGGGGAAAAGGAAATGATCAGATATTTCGGGGATTATTAGACACTGGTTCAGAAGTGACATTAATTCCAGGGGACCCAAAACGTCACTCTGGACCACCAGTCAGAGTGGGGGCTTATGGAGGCCAGGTGATCAATGGAGTTTTAGCTCAGGTCCATCTCACAGTGGGTCCAGTGGGCCCCTGGATCCATCCTGTAGTTATTTCCCCAGTTCCGGAATGTATAATTGGCATAGACATACTGAGCAACTGGCAGAATCCCCACGTTGGTTCTCTAACTCGTGCAGTGAGGGCTATTATGGTGGGAAAGGCCAAGTGGAAGCCACTAGAACTGCCCCTACCAAGCAAAATAGTAAATCAAAAGCAATACCGTATTCCTGGAGGGATTGCAGAGATTACTGCCACTCTTAAGGACTTGAAAGATGCAGGGGTGGTGATTCCCACCACATCCCCATTCAACTCTCCTATTTGGCCTGTGCAGAAAACAGATGGGTCTTGGAGAATGACAGTGGATTATCGTAAACTCAACCAGGTGGTAACTCCAATTGCAGCTGCTGTTCCAGATGTAGTATCATTGCTTGAGCAAATCAATACATCCCCTGGTACCTGGTATGCAGCTATTGATCTGGCAAATGCTTTTTTCTCAATAGCTATTAGTAAGGACCACCAAAAACAGTTTGCTTTCAGCTGGCAAGGTCAGCAATATACTTTCACTGTCCTACCTCAGGGGTATATCAACTCTCCAGCCCTATGTCATAATCTTGTTCGCAGAGACCTTGATCGTTTCTGCCTCCCACAAGACATCACACTGGTCCATTATATTGATGATATCATGTTGATTGGACCTAGTGAGCAAGAAGTAGCAACTACTCTAGATTTACTGGTAAGGCATTTGCGTGTCAGAGGATGGGAGATAAATCCAACAAAAATACAGGGGCCTTCCACCTCAGTAAAATTTTTAGGTGTCCAGTGGTGTGGGGCATGTCGAGATATCCCTTCTAAGGTGAAGGATAAATTGCTGCATCTGGCCCCTCCCACAACCAAAAAAGAGGCACAACGCCTAGTTGGTCTTTTGGATTTTGGCGACAACATATTCCTCATTTGGGTGTGCTACTCCGGCCCATTTATCGAGTGACCAGAAAAGCTGCTAATTTTGAGTGGGGACCTGAACAAGAGGAGGCTCTGCGACAGGTCCAGGCTGCTGTGCAAGCTGCTCTGCCACTTGGGCCATATGATCCAGCAGATCCAATGGTGCTGGAAGTGTCAGTGGCAAATAGAGATGCTGTCTGGAGACTTTGGCATGCCCCTATAGGAGAATCACACCGCAGACCCTAAGGATTTTGGAGCAAAGCCTTACCATCTGCTGCAGATAACTACTCTCCTTTTGAGAAACAGCTTTTGGCCTGCTACTGGGCCTTAGTAGAGACTGAACGCTTAACCATGGGCCACCAAGTTACCATGAGACCTGAGTTGCCTATCATGAGTTGGGTGTTGTCTGACCCACCAAGCCATAAAGTTGGGCATGCACAGCAGCACTCTATTGTAAAGTGGAAATGGTATATACGAGATAGAGCCAGAGCAGGTCCTGAAGGCACAAGTAAGTTACATGAAGAAGTGGCACAAATGCCCATGGTTTCCACTCCTGCTGCCACATTACCTTCTCTTTCCCAGACCAGAGCTATGGCCTCTTGGGGTGTTCCTTACAGTGAATTGACTGAGGAAGAGAAAACTCGGGCCTGGTTTACAGATGGTTCAGCACGATATGCAGGTACCATCTGAAAGTGGACAGCTGCACCACTACAACCCCTTTCTAGGGTGTCCTTGAAGGACAGTGGTGAGGGGAAATCCTCCTAGTGGGCAGAACTTCGAGCAGTGCACCTGGTTGTTCACTTTGCTTGGAAGGAAAACTGGCCAGAGGTGCGTTTGTATACTGACTCATGGGCTGTTGCTAATGGTTTGGCTGGATGGTCAGGGACTTGGAAAGACCATAATTGGAAAATTGGTGACAAAGAGGTCTGGGGAAGAAGTATGCGGATAGACCTTTCTGAGTGGGCTAAAAACATGAAGATATTTGTGTCCCATGTGAATGCACACCAGAGGGTGACTTCAGCAGAGGAACATTTTAATAATCAAGTGGATAAGATGACCCGTTCTATGGATACCAGTCAGCCTCTTTCCCCCGCAACTCCTGTTATTGCCCAATGGGCTCATGAACAAAGTGGTCATGGTGGTAGGGATGGAGGTTATGCATGGGCTCAGCAACATGGACTTCCACTCACCAAGGCTGACCTGGCTACAGCCACTGCTGAGTGCCCAATCTGCCAGCAGCAGAGACCCACACTCAGCCCCCGATATGGCACCATTCCCCGAGGTGACCAGCCAGCTACATGGTGGCAGGTTGATTACATTGGACCACTCCCTTCATGGAAGGGGCAGCGATTTGTTCTAACTGGAATAGACACATACTCTGGATATGGGTTTGCTTTCCCTGCACGCAATGCTTCTGCCAAAACTACTATCCGTGGGCTTACAGAATGCCTTATCCATCATCATGGTATTCCACATAGCATTGCTTCGGATCAAGGAACACACTTCACAGCAAATGAAGTGTGGGAATGGGCACATGCTCATGGAATTCTCTGGTCTTACCATGTTCCCCATCATCCAGAAGCTGCTGGATTGATAGAACGGTGGAATGGCCTTTTGAAAACTCAATTACGGTGCCAACTAGGTGGCAAAAACTTGAAAGGCTGGGGTAATGTTCTCCAGGAAGCTGTGTATGCTCTGAATCAGCGTCCGCTGTATGGTGCTGTTTCTCCCATAGCCAGGATCCATGGGTCCAGGAACCAAGGGGTGGAAATGGGTGTGGTGCCACTCACTATTACTCCTAGTGATCCACTAGGAAAATTTTTGCTTCCTGTCCCTGCTACCCTGAGTTCTGCTGGTCTACAGGTTTTAGTTCCAAAATGGGGTGTGCTTTCTCCAGGAGAAACAACAGTGATATCACTGAACTGGAAGTTAAGATTGCCACCTGGCCACTTTGGGCTACTTATGCCTCTGGATCAACACACCAAGAAGGGGATTACATTATTGTCTGGGGTAATTGACCCTGACTATCAGAAGGAAGTAGGACTGCAACTACATAATGGAGGTAAAGAAGAGTTTTCTTGGAATATAGGAGATCCCCTGGGGCGTCTATTAGTACTACCATGCCCTGTGATTAAAATCAATGGAAAACTGCAACAACACAATCCAGGTAGGACCACTAATGGCTCTGAGACTTCAGGAATGAAGGTTTGGGTCACCCCACCAGGCAAAGAACCACGGCCAGCTGAAGTGCTTGCTGAGGGGAAAGGGAACATGGAATGGGTAGTGGAAGAAGGTAGTGATAAATATGAACTTCGACCACGTGATCAGTTACAGAAACGAGGACTGTAATGCTGTTTTGTTTGTGTTCTACTATTTAAGTTGTAAGATATCAAGTTTAAGAATGAATGTTGCCCAAGGATTTGCACGGTATTCTGGAGAGATTTAATGTGTTTCCAGTTATATGCAGGACAGTTGAGTATTGTCAGGTAAAAGAAAAAAATGTGTGCTTATTTGTTTTCATTTGGAAATTAAGTATGGTCTAAGGTGATATATATATATATATATATATATATATATATATATATATATATGTGCCAAGTTGACAAGGGGTGGACTGTCATGGTTAGGGACAGGTGTCAACTTGGCCATGTTGTGGTACCTGTTCATCTGATTGGGCAAGCGCTGGCCTGTCTGTTGCAATGAGGACATTTCATAGGATTAGGTCATGATTCCATTTGTAATCAGCCAAAGGGGAGTGTCTTCTGCAATTAGTGATGCTAAATCCAATCATGGGAAGCCTTTTAAGGAGGACTCAGAGGAGACAGGTTCCATTTCTGCTTTGGCTGGTGAGCCTCTCCTGTGGAGTTCATCCAGGCCATCCATTGGAGTCATCAGCTTCACAGCCTGCCCTGTGGATTTTGGACTCTGCATTCCTATGGTCACGTGAGACACTTTCATAAATTTTATATTTGCAAGTGTTCCCTGTTGATTCTGTTTCTCTAGAGAACCCTAACTAATACACCATGTAATTAATTCATTCCAGAAATATTTCTTGAGAACCTATGATTTGCCATTTGCTGGATTAGGGAACTAGATACATAACAATGAATAGTGTGCCCTGCCCTCTTGAAACTTATATTTTAGTGGTGGAGATAATAAACTGAAAGACATAGATTATGTAATGTCAGGTATTGATGAATGTTCTAAGGATAAGGTAAAGCATAATAAGAGATAGGGAAAGATAGGGGCTGTTTTTTTAGTGGGTGGCCAGAGAAGGCTAAGGCCTTTAAGGAAGAGATATTTGAATAGAGATATGATTATGTGGGGGAAGGCCATTTTAGGAAGAGGAACAAAACTCTCAAAGACCTGGTACCCTAAAATGTTTAGCATAATCAAGAAAAGAGACCAGTGGGGTGGAACACAATGAGCACAGACAAAACTCGTCGAAGTATTGTCAGATTACATAGGGTTTTGTAGGCCATGGCAATAAGCATTTGGAATTTATGCTTAGTGTGATGAGCAGCTACTGGAGCGTTTTAAGCTTTGTGACTTGATCTAATTTTAATAATGTGATTATTGGAGTGAAAATGATTTAAGAGTTGGGAAGGAGGTTAAATGAGGTAGTAACATCATAGGAGTGACTATGTTTTGCCTGAAAATTAAAGGTGTAGGGCATTGGATATTTGGGTTGAGAGCAGGACTAGTAACCATAGGATGTCATATAATAATGGAAGGAGCTAACCCTGCAGTCTTCCGAGGACAGAACAAAAGAAATAGGTCTTCTTAACAGCAGTACAGGTATGGTTAGATGTTAGGCAGTTTTCTAGTTCTCACAATTGTAAAATTTTAAAATTTGTTGCTTCTGGAAGTTACATCATTATCCAAGAGCCTCACTTGACTCTAAAATGCACATTTATCAGACAATCTTAAAATGTCTCTGAAACCTTAGGAAAAAAATTTGCAAATGAGAAAATGAGGAATTGTTTTATCTAGTTTGCATTTAAAATAAAGAGTGGGTCAATAAATGAAACTGTACATATAACATGTTACATGTTTACCTATTCTCATCTATAGTATAACCTCAGGAGCATCACTTGTCTATAAATTTTCTTTTATCATAAAATACATTAATTTTATAATAAATCTTTCTTATTTCTTACAAAGAGATTTGGGTGCTTCCACCTACACAACATCTCTGTCTACTAGGAAGAAATACCACTGGTCACCAAGAGTAGATGCTAATGTAGTATCTAACAGTGGTACAGTGCTTTGCAGTCTATATAGCGTTTTCACGTTTTAGGCAGATAGGCTATTATTTTACAAAAAGAAAATTTGTTTTTAGAGAATTCAAGCACTTGCTGGACACTAGTCCACTTGTAAGTAGTAAAACTAGGACACCACCCAGCTATAGTCCTCTTATGGTTAGGGCCATTAAACCTTGAAATGATTTTATTTCACGGACTTTATTGGGATTTATGTATGCAGTTAACTCTGAAAGTCAGTATAATTCAGCAACATGTAAATACTAAGATGATATTCACCTATACTGAAGGCAGAAATATGGGTCTCAAATGATTATAAATAGTTATTCAGAAATGTACTGCTTTATGAAGTAAATAGAAATTTCTTTCTCTTAAGACTATTTTCATGCACAGAATCTATCCTGGAAATCTCCCTTCTGACTGTGGATTTATATTTTTCAGGTTCCTTCAATAAAAAGCAGCACAATAAATTGATTCAGGACAGGGATTCTGAAATGTAGATTTGAATTCTTACCCCCACCAATTACTAGATGTGACTTTGGGCAAGTTACTTAATCTTTCTCTGATTCCGTTTCCCTATCTGTAAAATGAGAAAAATAATAGGGTTTTTATGAGAATTAGATGAGCTCATGTATGTAAAGTACTTAACACACTTTCTAGACTACAGTAAGTGCTTTATTAAGGTTTCCTATTATTGTATTCTAGAACTGGTGTTCCCTTGCATGTCTCCAAACTTCTATATATACATATATAAACAAGTAAAATCAAGAGTAAGGAAGCTGACGAGTCCCATCTCCTCTATTTCATTTTTCTCTTTAGCTCTTATCACTAACATATTGAATGTTCCTTATTTATCTTCATGATGGTTCCTTCAAAAGGGAAGGGAATTTTGATGGTATCTGGCACTTAGTAAATGCTCACTAAATACTTGTTGGATGTATGAATGAAATATCTCATCATCACACTTCTTGGTTTCTTTTTGGAAATTGTAATCTCATTTTATTCTGTCATTTTCATTTTCTCTCCACAGCAATATGGGAGGAGCTGCTCCACCAGATGAAAACTGGAAAGGAAGTCTTAATGTGAGTTATAATATCGGGCCTGGCTTTATAGGGAGTGATTCTTTCAGGTAATTTTGCATTACTTTAAATTGTATGGAAAAATTTTATATTTAATGGAATAATGTCAAGATAACTGTTCTGCAAGTTATTACCTCATTTTTCACTAGTGAACAATTGAACATTTTATATCATTTAAGCATAGAGAATGAAATATTAATTGTATTTTCTACTAATAGTGTTACCACAATAAATTTGTTTCACAAATTTCACACATTACTACATTTCAGTTATAGTTTTAACATGTCAAGCAATTATTTTTCTTTACCCCTTTCACCTAAAGTTTTTAAAATAATGTTTTAAATAACTTTCAAAACAATTTTTTAAATAACTTTCAACATGTGGAACAATAGGTGAGGTTAAGGGAAATGTTAAAGCAGAAGAGAGAAAGGAGCCAACATTCATTGATCACTTACTGTGTGGGTTGTGTGGGTTAAATGAGTTAAAATGGGAAAGCATTTAACTGTTGTAAAGCTCGTAGATGACCATTATAATAATTATTGTTATAACACATTATAGCACTCTTGTAAAGGACAGAGTGTCAAAGAATAAACTTTTGTTGAGCTTAGTCTTACAGAAAGAGAAGTTTCCTACAGGATCAAGGCAGATAGGAAATGCATTCTAGAGAGATCAGTTTGTACAGCTATTAAGGAATAATCACGATCAGATCTTTAAGAAGTTAAATTTGCCTGAAGCATAGGTGAAGAGGGATACTTAACACTGATAACTCACAGAATCAGCTGTTTTTATTAAACCAAAATTATTAAATCAATCTTATCTGTTAACAATTTAACTTAACGATGTGAACTTGGATTCTCAGTGTTTCTTACTTTTTGTACATTTTTTTATTCTACCACATTTAAATATTAGTTCAACTTTCTTATTTCATAGGTATTTTGGAAAATGTTCATTTATATAAGTGCTTATTCCATCTCTATAAATTAATCAGAACAAAGTTTCTTTAAGAGTTTATTAGCTAACTTATTAATACTTCCAGAAATGAGAAGACATAAACTCACAATGAAAGGTAAAGGCCTTTCTGAATCACGAACAGAAACACACTGACAGAGAGAGACCGTTTTGCTCTACTTGTGCAACTTCATTTGCAGGTCGAGTAAACACAGGAACATAAACTCACTGTTCTCAATATAAGAAAGCTGTTCTCCAAAATGGGCACACAGTATCCTTACTTGATTTGAGCTTAAGTGGACAGATACACAAGTAAACAAAAGGTATACTAAAATAATATTCCTGTTGTCTCTCACGCAACAGAAATCTTAATGAATCCATATATAGAGGTCACCAATGGCAAGAACATGAAACCAAATTCCCAATCACTGCTGCCATCAATGGGGAATAATTTATGAGCTGTAAGCAAATTAAAAACATAAAACACAAAATCATTATAGGGTGGAGGGGGGAATAGAGATACAGAAGCAAGGTTAAAGTTCCTAAAATTGCTCCTTAGGATTTACCTCTGAAAGTAAAAAGACATGTCTGGGTTTAAGCATCCTGTAACTGGTTCAATGAGAAAAATCCATTGGGCATCTTGGATGCCCAAAAATGATAAGGGATACTTTTAAAAATACTAAAATCATGATTCTATACACATATAAAGTGAACACGTGTCAAAGATTTTATTTAATTCACTAATTAACAATGCAACCAGAAAAGTGTTAAATCCATTTCAGAGAATTCAAAGATGGTACACATAAATCAGCTCATTAGAAATGCAGCAATGGATTTACTTAATAGCAGAAAAATTTCTGTAGTGAGGAAGGACATCAACTGAACATTCATCCGATAAATCATATCATACGTTTCAGTGGATGTGAATTATTTTTAATAGTATTAAGGTTTCTACCAGTTAAATTCTTTTTCCACAGAATTGTAAAATAGTCTAGTCAAAGACAATGAAAGGCAGAGAGCACAATGGATGAGCTAAGATTTTTGTTTTGTTTTCAGCTTTCCCTTGCCAGAATTATCTTACTTCATTGAACACACATTTCATCTATTATACCTCAGGAACCATACTGGGTTCTGGGGATTCATTAGAGAATAAAACAAGCAAATAATCCTACCTTGTGGAGTCTGTGTTAGAGCTCTTTTTTTTTGGTAACGTGATGAGTTTGTGTGATAGGAAAAAATAAGTATTATTATTCTCTAGGCAGTTAGGAAATGAGTCTAAAAACTTAGAATGGCATCAGTACTGAAGATGTTAAGATTCTTTGACAATTTGGACATGCATCTTATGCTTATTTTCTTATGTAGATTAAAATACATGTCTTTTTATGCATGTATTGTATTATTACTTAATTTTCCTTACTTAATGACATAATACCAATGTTTTTTTTGTCTTACTAATTATAGATTTTAGGTTAGTATTTTTAGAAACACATGCTAAACAATGTTTCTATTCTTTTGCTTCTATTTTTAAATTATTTTTATTGTGAAATATATATACAAAATTTCAAAGTACATTGTAACAAGTACATTGTAACAAGTAGTTATAAAACAGATTTCAAAGTTTAGTATGGGTTACAGTTCCACAATTTCAGATTTTTCCTTCTATCTGCTCCAAGACAGTGGAGACTAAAAAGAAATATCAAAATAATGATTCAGTAGTCATACTCATTTGTTAAATTCTAACTTCTCTGTGGTAACTATTTCTTCAGTCATTCTCCCAATCTTTAGGGATATTTGGGCTCTGCCCATTCTAACTTTTTTGTGTTGAAAAGGGGTGTCGACAGTATGGGTTAGGGGGATGGAACTGGTTGATGTTCTTGGAAATACTGGCACCTCAAGGTTTCAGGACCTGGCTAGGAACCATCTGAAGGCTTAAGGTTTCTGAACAGTAAACTTAATACATGAAACTTCTGTAGAATTTCAGATAGAGCCCTTAGTGTTCTTTAGGGTAAACAGGAATGATGTTGGTTGGAGTTTGGCAAGCTGTGACAATTAGCAATATCTACCTGAAGCTTGTGTAAGAGTTGCCTCCAGAATAGCTACTTGACTCTATTTGAATTCTCTTAGCCATTGACACTTTATTTTGGTACATTTCTTTCCCCCCTTTTGGTTTAGAAGGCATTGTCAATCCCATGGTGCCAGGGCCAGGCTCATCCCTTGGAGTCATGTCCCACATTGCCAGGGAGAATTATACTCCTGGATGTCTTGTCCCCTGTGTGGGTAATGATTTTACTTGCAGAGTTAGGCTTAAAGAGAGAGAGGTTGCGTCTCAGCAACAAAAGAGGTTCTCTGAAGTAACTCTCAGGCATAATTATAGGTAGGCTTAGCTTCTCTGCTATCGAAATAAGTTTCATAAGAGCAAACCTCAAGATCAAGGACTTGGCCTATTAACTTGGGAGTCTCTAATGTTTTATGGAATATTAGGAGTTTCCCTGGTGGGAAGGTTTAATAGTTCCATGTTTTTTCTCTAGCCCCTCAAGGGATTTTGCCTATACTTTTTTTTTTTTTTTTTAATTTTTCTTGTATGCTGTATGGTGGGGTCACACTTCATTCTTTTTCCATGTGAATATTATTACAGCACCACTTGTTGAATTTTTGTTTGATTTTTCATTTGTTTGTTTGCTTGTTTATTTGGGAAGTGCATGGACTGGAAATTTAACCCAGGTCTCCCACATGGCAGGCAAGAATTCTTCCACTGAACTACCCTCATGCCCCCTGCCTATACTTTTTAATTATCTGCCCAAAATACTGTGGGATGTATGCAGGTGTTGCTGCTAATTTTTATCTCTAAGTAACAAAAATTATTCTTTAACTTAACCCTATAAGTTGAAAGAACTTGCCTATTCATTAGTTTTCCCCTGAAAGCACTTTCAGTTTGTTGCTTCCTGTTGAAAAGGAGCTCGAAGGATATTAAGGAATGATGAGAAAAAAAGAAAAGAAGAAGGAGAGAAAGAAAGACACAGATGGGCTCAGGGGGTCTGAAGCTTGAGTTTACTTCAGACAGACTTCAGACAATTTTATTCTTAACCAGATCCTGGTTATATACCACAGGATGACAATAGGCATGCATGCATTTCCTGAGGGAACAAAGTTCTTATCTTTCAGTGTTCTTCCTTCGTACTTAAAATAACCATTTGGGGTAAACAAACATTCTCTTCTTCCTAGACTGTCTTACATAAATCAGATAACATAAAGCAGCTTACTGCCGCCACCACCCTAATGCCATCTACTCCCAAGTAGTTCCGCAGGTTTTATGTTAATCCTATCTCCTACATCAGTTGACTATTGCATGTGAATTAAATAGGCATTGAGAAACACAATATGCTTTTGAGGGAAAAGCCAGAATGTGTTCTTAAGAATTTACAGGTTTTTATAGTTTGTTAATTCTTCCATTCAAAAACAGCTACAAATAAAAAATTGCTGAGATTTTTGCTCCCAGAATAAAGACTTACTTTGTTGTCCTGTGAAAAATCATACAATGTGAGAGGCATTTTTTATCTGTCTGAGCTTGATGGTATTTTCCACTTGTATTTTAATTTGATTAATTGTAATTTATGAATGAATGCTTAAAAGACTGGCTCTAATCAGAATTAGCCATGATTTAGTTGTAGCCAGCATTTAGTAGTTGTCTTGTGCATTTTGGCAGGAGCTTCCCAAATTCCCATGTAACAGTAGAATTTATTATTTTATTTATCATTTATATAAACATAACATTCAACCAGCTCTTTAATAATGCACTGATCTGCTCCTTAAATAATGTAGAAGAGGTTAGTGAATGGCAGGAATTAATATAAATATTATGACAAACATTCAAATACTATGTTTATATTTTTTTCTTTATTAGGTAATGGTTTGTCTTCTTTGCTTTTGTGAACAATTAAGTAGGGTAAATTGAAACATTTTGGAATGAATACCCAAGGCATTTTGAAAAATAGATACTTTGAATTTTAAATAAATCCCAGCAAAATAACTATGAAGGAGGGGAAATATAAAACATTAGGTATGCAGTTTTTAAAATTTAACTTAAAGGCTCATGCTCAGGTATTAAGGAGTGATGTTTCATGATGCCTGCAAATTGCAAATGGTTCAACAATGTTAAAAATCATGGAAATTAGTATGTGGATATATGGGAATTTGTTGTCCTGTTCTACAAGTTTTCTTGTGCTTTTGAAATTTTTCATAATAAAAAGTTGGAAAAAAAACTGCTAGATCTATTACTCTCTTATTAGTAAATCAGAAGTGATTTATTTCCTTTGAAATTCTAGGAAGATTAGAATGCATGTCTATAACACCAATAAAATTACAAGGATTTACAATGTAATTGGAACTATCAGAGGATCTGTGGAACCTGGTGAGTCAGTGATTATTATTAATTTTTTTTACATTTTGATTTTAAAAGATTAATAGAATTAAGAGAAAATAAATTTCAGTCAGCAATTGATTTTTTTTTGACTGATGTGAAACTAGTATATTTGAAAAATAAAATTGTCCAACTCTAAAAGAAGGTACTGTCTTTTCATGTTTATTTTCTCCGTGGGGGAAAGCTCAAGCAAGAGAAAGCTTAATTTATCAATATAAATTAGTTATTTAGAATGTATTCAAACTGGTAGTTCTTTGGATGCTTTATTTTCCAGATAGATATGTTATTCTGGGAGGTCATCGGGATTCATGGGTATTTGGAGGTATTGATCCAACAACTGGGGCTGCTGTTTTGCAAGAAATTGTCCAGAGTTTTGGAAAACTGATGAGTACAGGTAAATAATGTTTCTTTGGTAGGTGATAACAGAAAATTACTCAATTTCATTTTATTTATAGGCAGGTCTGCCTAACCATGTATGGTAACAATGATTACAGGCTGGAGACCTAGAAGAACTATCATTTTTGCCAGTTGGGATGCAGAAGAATTTGGACTTCTGGGTTCAACAGAATGGGCTGAGGTAAATAAGACAGGAAAGGTTCTAATGTTCTTGGTCAACTGGGAAGAAATGTACATATCTCAGGATGATCACAAACATACTGTGTTCCCTAATATGATTTTTTAAAAACATATTTTTATTGAGAAATCTTCATGCATGATCCATCCAAAACATACAATCGGTGGCTCACAGTATCACCACATAGTTGTGTATTCATCACCATGATCATTTTTAGAAAATTTGTATTACTCCAGAAAAAGAAAAGAAAAAAACCCTCCCTCTCATTGACCACTAGTATTTCAATCTACCCATCTTTTTTTGCCCCTTATCCCCCCTATTATTTATTTATTTACTTATTTTTCCTTTTTGTTTGACTCATCTGTCCATACCCTGGATAAAAGGAGCATCAGACACAAGGTTTTTACAATCGCACAGTCATATTGTACAATCATCTTCAAGATTCAAGGCTACCGGAACACAGTTTATAGTGCTTTGGAGTGGCTAGAGGGAAGTACTTGAAACCTAATATGGTTTTTAGTTTAGAGAATACTTCAAGAAAATTTAAGAAATACAGTTTGTTATGCTTATATCAGTATGGCAAACAGTAGCCTCTTAATTACTACTCTACAAAAGAAATTTGTTCATTATTGTAAAAATATTTTTGTTTCTATTCATATTTGTTTTGTGATGAATGAGCAAAATTGGTAAGCTCAGAAAATAATCAAAACTAGCAAGCTGTTTGGACCAAGTGAATTAATTTATCTACAAACTGATACAGAGACTTGGATTCCAGGGCTTCAAGGTTTTGAAGTTCCTGGGAGTTCTGCCATTTAAGAAAATATAAGATGTTCAATAAAATAACTATACCTTTATTATAATTTTACCTTAACAGATTCCAAATTGAATTATAACTATAGGGGGATATGTGTAAGATAATAATATTGTAAATCGAATTACATATCATATTGACTTACTTTGCAAATTCAGAGGTTTTTTCCTCCTTAAAACATAATCATTTGTCACTTTAGCTCTAAATGAATCTCCTAGGCCCCCTTTGTTCATATTGTAGTTTCTTTGTCACTGGATATCTAAATTCTTAAATGTATAAGGTAAGCGCATTACATTTATGCAAGGTGGGTGTACTTTATAAACATTTATTCTCCCCCTAGCATCTTCTGTTTTTCTTATATAAGGCTAGATTTTATAGAGTTGTCTTTTTTTTTTGGCATGGGCAGGCTCCAGGAATTGAACCTGGGTCTCCAGCAAGGCAGGCTGGAGAATTCTGCCACTGAGCCTCCGTTGTACTGCCCAAAAAAGGAGGGTTTTTTTGTTTTTTTGGCAACTGCCACATCTGGGAATTGAACCCAGGTTCAATTCCTGGAATTCTCCCAGGTTCTCGTATGTTGGGTGAAAATTCTACCACTGTGCTACTTATGCCCCTCCCTGTAGAGTTGTCTTAAAGCATTACTATTGTCTTTATTTTTAAAATGCTTTTCTCCTGACTCATTTCTTCTTACATTACTTTAAAATTACAATGAATCAAATAAAGATGGGGATAAAATCACACAAACTCATACCTGTGTATCACATATCCTTTGCTGATTCCAGTTTCATTATAGATTTTTATGACATTGATATTTGTGATTATGCATTCTAGAAAGTAGAAGATTAATTTAGATTAATCAGATATGCATTAAGATCGTTCTACCTTTGGAGATACAAAATTTTCTCTGGTCACATACATATATAATATGTGTATTTGTTCCTATAATTTCAGCAATATAAGGCTCAAAGAAATCTAGGACATCAAATGATTATTTTTTGCATTATTTTACATATATGAGGGCTGACAATAGATAATTCCAATATTGTTTCTAGTTTCTAATTTTCTGCTAGACTTTTGATCATATTCAGCAGCATATTTCTTCCTTAACTGCACAAGGAATTTTCTTTATTTCCACTGTAAATTTGTAATAATGGAAAGTCTTTATTTATAGTGGGGGCATTTATCATCTGACCTGTGTGGGACGGTGCAGAGAGGTGATAGGTTTCATTTGTGCCATGGTTTCTCACACAGCTTTAAATGTCTTTGTACAGCATGCTCTTATCAGGTAGCAAACTAGCCAGACAGAGGTCATCCTGTGAAAGTCTCTCTCAGTGTTTCCATCTCTGTTATTATATTCAACTTTCCATATCTTTTTTTGAATTGTGTATTTGTGTGTGTGTGTGTGTGTGTGTGTGTGTCTGTCTGTCTGTCTGTATGCGTGCCCATGTAGGGAGGAGAGAGACAGAAACACTCTGTCCTAATCTTTCCCTTCTCTCCATTTTTCCCTGGCCGCTTCTCCTTTTTTTTATTCTTTCTCTTCTCTACATCTTTCCCTTTTTTTATAAATATGTATGTTGTTTTTAGTCATGGTCTCCTTTTTATAAAATATGAATAAATTGACATTTCTATTTCTCACGTTTAAGCAATACTTGAGTGTCCTCTCAGTGGATCACAAACTTTACTATATGTAAGAACTGCTAGGGTTACCTGTTAGAAAATAGACAATTCTAGGCCTTTCCTCCAGCAATTCTGCTTCAGTTCACCTGGGTGGGTCTCCTCACTTTGGCCTAATGGACGAATGCAGGGACTCAGGGTACCACAGTTTGAAAATACCTGTCTGTCTGGAGCTCCCTGTTAATGCCATAAACTGTAGTTAAAACCTTAAAATATTTTTCTTTCTTGTTTTAATTAGATTAATGTTGTTGATTGAGCAGTGAGTAGAATTTTCTTAAATTTATGATCAAGAAGCATGTACATTTGATTCTTAAGCGTAATGGCAGACCACTTTTCCACTAAATTAATTTGCTTATTTTGCTTGCATTTCAACAAATGTAAGCATTGTGAATAAAGTAACAACTTTACTTCAATTATAGGAGAATGCAAAAACACTCCAGGAGAGAAGCATTGCTTATATCAACTCAGATTCATCTATAGAAGGTAAATTTCAGATTGTTCTTAAGCAATGTATAATCCTTTAAGGCTATAAATCCTAATTTGCTAATTATCACAGACACCCTATTCCTATGAGATACCTGCATAATGCTTTCATTTTACATTTTACCATGGAGAAAATCGGTGAATATGATTTATAACTAGGCAATTGTTATAATTTCTTAGTATATTTATATAATTTCTTTCGTGTATATATCATTTGCCTCTTGGATTACTACTGAAAATTCTAGTCTTAGCTAAATTCTTCTTATGGAGTTATTAAAGAAATTTGGCTACAGATATTTAGTCTTTTGGGAAATATTTTGTATATATTAGAAAAAATTTGAAGCACAAACTTCCTCTTGAACCTGACATGACATTTGTGTCTACTGGCTTTCGTTGCACTTTATTTCTAGATACATGCCAGAGTGGTGACCTTACTTGCTACTAACATGCTTTATTCTAATGTTCTAATATATACTATTAAATTGAATAAATGAATGAATGTTGTAGACCTAAACACTTCCTTTGTCAAAGTCCCCTTAAGAGATGCTGTCAATAGGGATGGCCCTTAATATTACTGTGGAAGCTGCTGCCCTTGATGGCAAAACCCACGTACACCTTTTTCTGTGCAAAGTGTGTGCTATAGCCTCTCCCACACCTGAAGTTCAGTTTCCAACCTGGTTTATTCCCTGAGAAAGAGCCCAAGATTTGAAAACTATTTGTTCTGTTTATAATTAGAAAATGAAGTTACAATTAAACTAGAGGAAATTTTATTTATAAGTATTAAATAATGTTGTGTTTATATATTTTTTTCAGGCAATTATACTCTGAGGGTTGATTGTACACCCCTTCTATTCCAATTGGTGTATAGACTAACAAAAGAGGTATTTAAGTGGATCTAATTTTATATGTTTTCTGATGAATGAATATTCTTCTTTCCCCTGAATTAGTGCTACTTATTTTTAAACTAGTGACAGAAGATAGATTTGTATTAATAAGTCAGAACAAAATCATTCTACACTATTTAGGCTAGTACCTATGAAAATAGTATTGCCAATCTCTTTGTTCCATTAATAGTTCTGTGAATAATCGTGCACATAATTATAATGTGAAGGGTATATAATTTTCATCTGGGAGAGGGACTTTGGTATAGCAGAAAGAACACTAAGCTGGAAATAAAAAGTCTTGTGTTCAGAGATTGCCTTGGCCGCTTATTCATAAGTTCATACTTTAGTAGTTATGTATCAAGTACTGTCAAATGAATTCTAGCAGCGAGAACAATAAGGTCTCTGAATTCAAGGATAAGGTCTCTGAATTCAAAGACTTTATAATCTAGAGAGGATATAGACATATAAGTGAGCAATTACAGTACAGTAGAATATTTGATACTATATATACAGTAGAATAATTGAAAACCTAAATATCTGTGATAGCTGTGGGAAGTTGGGGTACATATGAGGTTTCTGGAATAATTAATGTTTGGACTGTCAAAAAGAAGGATGTGGAAATAAGGGAATGGGTATTAAAAGCAGAGGACACAGAACCTGAAAAAAAAAATATGGAGGTATGAAAGAACATGCTGTGCTTCATGGCGAACAGGTAGCTCAGTATGACCTAAGCATAAGATGCTGATGGAAGGATGAAGAGCCATGAAGTTAGCCAAGGTGTCCAGAAATCTTATGATGGGAAAATCATTAGAATTTTAACAGGATTTTTAACAAGGTTGTACGTTATTTTATCGTTCATTAGAAAGGCTGCTTTGCTCTCAAGCATTAACATATTTGGTAGTATCAAGACCAAAGGCAAAATTGAAATATTATATGTGCACTTTTTAGAGGTATTTACATTATATGAGTCAGTGATGTAAATGTACTTTGAAAACTCTAAAGCACTGTGAATCTCTAAAGAATTATATAAACTGCTTATTTAAAAATTCCCTGCTGTAGAATTTAATTGTAATAGGTTGAAATTTCTATTTCAGCCATTGGGAAGTCATCAGTTTTCTCTGGCTACTATTTCTCAGTCATTTGTAATCTTTACCCTCCCTTTCCACTGCTAATATCTTCAAAGACTAGTTATCCCTAATAAGAATCCTTTCCTCATTCCCATTATCAACTCCCACCCATCCCAAGTAGCTTGTTATGTTCTTGATCCTTTTATCGGAACGTACCTGGTTTTTCTGCTGTCTTATCTAAAGCAAGCTAAAAAAGCAAACCTACATTATTGGAAGAATGCTTCTCAGGAAGTCTGTACCTCTCTTGTGCTGGCATAGAGAGATGGCTGTGGCCTTGGATGTCAAGGATGATGAGAAGCTGGGGCCAGTAAGAGAGAAGGCTTTGGCCTATACAAAAGTACAAAGGGGAATGTTTGTCTATACCCATACCAAGCCCCAGGTGACAAGAGATTTATTTACTCTCCTGTAAACTGATTATTATGGGTCTGTCAGCCCTTAGCTTGGCACAAATAAGACATGTTGGTGACATGAGGATAGGATAGGGATGGGAGAAAGGCAGCTGCCTAATCAAGCACAGAGGTAGTGAGTATCAGAAATGGGACAAACCATTAATTAATATGTAAGAGAAAGGCCACAATTCTAAAAGTGTGTATAGCTCAGATAGTTAGGAGGGATCTGGGTGTACTGGCTAAAGGACACAATTGTGATTAGTGCTAGACAGAGGTAGTGTGATTTCAGAAAATTAAGTGGATTTTGTAGGAAATTTAGTCCAAGTAGTACATAGAATTGGAGCCAGGATATTAGCCATTGTAAATTGGCAGGAGCAGAAAGTAGGACCCAGTCAGCTGACTAAAAATTAATGGAATATCCCTGCAGTTGCAACATGCTGGTAGGGAAGAGGATGCTTCTGTGGAGTGTTGAGACTGTTTTCAATCTGAGAACCTCATATGCAATGATAAAGCAACATTCCATCCATACTCAGCTTCAGAATAAGTGACATATTTTCCAGCCCTACCTTCACTCTGGAAGGAGGAGAACTCATCACTGTTACCATCTACCAAGTTTGGGGAGGGCCTGTGTTATTAGTAAAAAACAGCACTTTTGTGCATTTGGCATAAATGGGATAAGACTGCAGCAGGGAAAGTGCTCAAAAACATGTACCAATGCCTGACACCTTGAGATACTCTTAAACTTCACTGTCAGTTCCTCTGAATGGTCTTCCCTGGGGACACATTCAGCTTCTGTCCCCTATGTACAGCTCTCTATAACACTTGGTTCTTTTCTTTTGAATTGCATGTGATAAGAAATTTGATATGTGTCTCCCCAATTCAATTGTGATGTTCAAGAATGTAGGGATCAAAACGCTGTGTTCCTTATCTACACTAAAGGTCCAGCACTCTGTAAATGTCTGTAGAATTTTTTTTTATGTAGAGTGACACAGAAGAGGGAATACCAAGCACTGTGTAAAGACCAGAGAAGTTATCAGATGAGATGAGATTTGGTTAAAGTAGGTAACATTAGCCACATTTTCATAGATGAGAAATGAGGGTATAGGGTCTGCCTCTGATCCATTTTTTTTAAGAAAACAAATGAACAAATAAAATGTAGCCAATGTGTGTGATGATCTCAATCTAAAATTGAACTTCCAGAATCTCTTTTTTTTTTAGCACATAGCCCTGTTTTTCTTGGAGTGGAGAAAAGACCAGAGCAGTCTAATTTAAGTATAGTTTTAATGAGGATAATAAAAAATGTATATATATATACAGAAACTCTTAAAATTCCCAAGTAGAACTCTGAGGATGTTAGTTTCTAAAACCCATAAATTTCCAATTTTGCCTAATCATAGACTTTTGGATTTATACTGACAATTTTAAGCTCAGTTTCTTAATGTTTATCACCTCTGCTGCCCTAAAACTTGTCCTTAGGTTTCTTGGACAAAAAAGAAAATATTAAATTCAAAGTTTTTTCCAGTGACTTCCCACTAAAGGAAATCTAAGCTGCCAAACATTATAATGAGATGTTTCTTTACAATGTGAAAATATTAAAAAGTTTATCAAAATTATCAGGAAATTACATGGCAAAATTATCAACAGGGAGGCATCATAGACAAGAATTTGGGCTGAGTTTTAGTCTTTCCACTTTCAATTAGATATATTTTCTATAAATGAATATGATACATATGCATATATAGAGGTAGAAGTTGATGGCAATAACATGACTTTATCTTCACATAAATTGAGTTCCTTCTACACCTAATTCTCCATGTTTATCTTTCCAGATCTCCAGCCCTGATGATGGTTTTGAGACTAAATCTCTTTATGAAAGCTGGTTGGAAAAAGACCCTTCACCTGAAAATAAAGATTTCCCTAGGTAAATTAGTTGTATGCATCTTTTCTACCATTGGACAAATTCTGAATTCCCTTTGCCCCTTATTTCTCAGGACATTTAATTCTCAGAGGTCTTATCAACAATTTAAGTACAGAAAAGATAATTCTAAGGGATCCCTCTCTAGCAGAACCTGGTCCTTTAACAGAGCAGATAAATTGATACGTTTGTTATTTTGTATCATTACAAAAAATTTTGTTCAGAAATGTATTAAATGCATTAATAAATAATTTGCTTAAAGTTATAATGAAGTACAATAACATAATAGATGATTTGCTTCTAAATTTAAGGAGCACTATCAGTAACCACAAATTGTCTTTTCCTTTAATTAATTTATATTTTAAGTATTAATTCATTACCTTTATTCCTTCATAATAAACATTTTTTGTGTTTATATTTATGTGTTTTCTAGTCGAATATTATTTCTAATACTGTGTGTAATGGTAGCAGTTTATAGCTTCATTCTGTATTCCAAATTAGTCTTTTGAATATGTAAAAGTGATGTCCATTATAAGAGTAATATTTACTTATTTAAAAAAATAGTAAATATATTTTTAAAATATCCAGGATGCCAATCTTTAAACACATCTAATATTTTAGAAATATGGTTAAAAATTGAATACATATATACTTCTATGTTCTGATATATGTATATTTAGTTTAATTATATGCAAAGAAATATATTACAATTAGATTTATTTCTGAAATGAAGGAAGGTACATTTGGATTCTTGATCTTAATCATAGACTTTATCATGGTAGTTTTCACTAGACTGTGAATTCTCTGAGGGTTAGAACCATGACTTATTTTTCATTTTTCCCTCTAAAAAAATACCATATATGCTGAAAAAAAGCAAGAGTGCATTCTAAGTAGACTGCCACCTTTGGTGGTGCTGCTGAACTCTGGTTATAGTCGATGCAGACATATATCTTTATCATAGCTGTTTTCCAGCAGATAATAGGAAGTGTCTTGAGGGCAGTATACCTTTTTCTAATACATACAAATTTGCCACGAAATTCCTCGCTGTTCTTTGTACAGGCTTCACTGTCCCATCCATTTAGCCTCTATGTATATATGTATTATGAGTGTTTGTATTTATTATATTCTACACCTAGAATCAACAAACTGGGATCTGGAAGTGATTTTGAAGCCTATTTTCAGAGACTTGGAATTGCTTCAGGCAGAGCCCGTTACACTAAGAATAGGGTAAGCTGTTTTATTATTTTGAATGTGTAGCATTTCATCCACAACTTTGGTGAGTAAATTTCATTGAGTGGTACCAGAGCTGGGAAGAGTTTCAACGATAGAAACGGACTGCAAGTCCCTTTGTAGATGGACTAGCAAGTACTCTGGGTTACTTTGCAAATTTTTCACTACTAGGGTTATTTAATGATGTGACAGTTTGTGGCGTATTACGAGGTACTTAGCTGGTTATCAATACCTAGCAGTTTATATGCTTTTCCTGAAGCAGGTTTTGTTGAGAAAAATCATTCTCTAGTCTTGTAGGCCCTGATGTATATTTCCTGAGGAAAATATATAGTTGGAGATCATATTTGAATTAAGGGAAACACTGGACTGTTTTTTTTTTTTTATTGTCAGATCCTTCTTCCTATTTCCATTCCTGTCATCTGAATCGAGGGCTGTGGTAGGGAATGTTTTTCTTTAACTTGGACCCCTGTTCTGTGCTGACAGGTTTACATTATTGTACTCAAATATTTTGATAATATGCAAGTACTTGGATATCAGCTAACATATATATGTTTTGCCTATAAATTGTGTCATAAACTGAAGAATTCATTAGCAGACTTACAGATTTGTCACAAGTTGTAATTTTCAACTTATAATTGTAATACACTAATATCTTTCTTATTCAGAATATATATCATTTCCAAATTTAGCTATTCAGAATATAACTAAAAAACAAAGAATTAAAGATAGCTCCAAATTAATAAAAAATGATTGCAGGAAGTCTAAACACTAAAAATGTACTTTGTTTTCAAGGCCTCTTCACTTTTAAATTATCAATCTGAACAAAGTTATCTTTGTTATTTGAACAAAGCTATCTTACTAAGACTACCATATATGAAGGAGAAAATTAGAAGAGACAAACAGAGTCTGCTTTTTAGTAATAGTAAGAGTGATAGCCTTTTAGCAGGTAGCAGACAGGTAAAAATTAAAGTAAGGAAAGACAGATTTAACTCAAAAATATTTATATATGACACAACCATGTAATAATTTTGTATTCAAAATGGTAGGCCTTAATTGTGAAACGGCATTTACCCTTTATGTGCCTGTATATACACTGTTTGGGAAGGCAGGGAAGGGTTTAGTACATTTTAAAACTTAAAATGAAAATTATTTTAATTTTTTAATGATGTTTAAAGGCATAATCCTGCAATAATATATTTAACTCTCCAGAACCTTCCGTTGCCTATCAGTTGAGTCATAATTTTATATTCTGCTGTTATACAATTTGATTATGTATTCTTTAATCCTAGTTATCAGAAATACAATAAGGGAGACTTATTTTCAAGATACAGCATTTTTTTTTTACATGGGCAGACACTGGGAAATGAACCCGGATCTACCGCATGGCAGGCAAGAACTCTGCCACTGAGTCACCATTGCCTGCCCAAAATGCAGCAGTTTGAATGAAGGCTATATGAATTATAAAATGAGAATATTTCAAATTAGTGAATATTTGGTTGTAATTGCTTTGTTGTGGTAAAACTCAGGGTGCTATTAAATGGTTGTATTTTTTCTGTAGTCATTTTTATTGAGCTAAATATTGTAACTTCAATATTTAACATGTATAGTGTTTCCTTTTTTTTTTTTTTCTTTTTCAGAAAACAGATAAGTACAGTAGCTACCCAGTATATCACACAATCTATGAGACGTTTGAACTGGTAGAAAAATTTTATGACCCCACATTTAAAAAACAGCTTTCTGTTGCCCAGTTACGGGGGGCATTAGTATATGAGCTTGCAGACTCAAAAATCATTCCCTTCAATATTCAAGACTACGCAAATGCTTTGAAAAATTATGCAACAAGTATCTACAATTTATCCAAGAAACATGATAGACAACTGAGAGATCAAGGAGTATCATTTGGTAAGGAGTAGTTGGGTAGATATTTTATAATTGTTAATGGAAGTGAGAGCTTAAAATTATATCTCCTATCATGATCAGTGCATACTGTTTTATTGTAGAATTTATCCCTGCCTCACTTATTCTCATTTCTAGACAAAAATTTTTAACAAATGCCTATTGAATCTATTTTGATCCGACATGTAAAGGATGAATACATTTTTGCTACATTAGTACTAGAAATATTGGTTTAATAGTTTTCCGATATCACTGCCTTTAAGAATATTTTTACTGTTACACTAATAGTACTATAAAATACATTATGAAAATACCAGAAAGTACAGAAAACCACAAATTCCACTAAATATGTATTACTATTATTGCATGTAGTTTGTCTGGGTGGAAGATTTTTTTTTTTTTTACATAGTAATTGATGTTCCATGCCAGGTTATTTCCTATAAAACAGGGATGAAATACAGTATAGTATAGTAGCTTTGGGCACTGATTCTGGAAGCATTTTGTCTTGTTCAAATCCTGGCTCTACCATTTAGTCACTATGTGACCTTGGGGAAGTTGCTTTACCTCTCTTGTCAGTTATGAGTGCAATGGTATAAAGAGTATAACATACTTCAAAAATTGTTGGGGAGATTCAATTAGTTATTATAAAGAAGCAAAGCAATAGCGATGGGCACTTACTATTCAATAAATCTTACTTTATTGCTACCGTTTTTATTGTAATCCTATTTTTAGTATTTGCCAAAATTTGTCAAATGTGTACTAAGTTTCCACGTGAACCAGGTAAATTTTGCTATTTTCTGGGAGATACAAGGATGTGCAAGACACAGTTGTTACCCTCAAAGAGCTTAAAATCTTATGTGGGGAAATAAAATAGAAAATACAAAGGACAAGTTGTTGTTATCAGATATACAGACAAAATGGGTAAAGGATAGTCAGTAGTGACTTTCTGAATATTAGAGGAAGATTAATAACTTCTAGGAATTTATAAAGAACAGCTGGTATCAAAATCTAGATGTAAATGGAGTAAGAACATTTAGGAAATTGTGTTTACATCAGTATAATTGGAGAATCTCTGCATTGATGGAGGAAATGCAGAGATGAAACTGAAGAAAAGCAAGCACAGCCTACATCATGATGGATATTTATAGTTCTGTGGCTATACAGCATCAAGGTGCCTTCTTAAATAACCTGATTTCCATTTGGTAAATTACCTCTTAGAAATTTTTCTAAGTCACAGTCCAATCAGGAGATAGAAACCACACAATTACAGTAGGAGGGCTCTTTCCATACAAAGCTTATTCTTCCTACTTTTCTTCTTAGGAATTTTATCTGATCTGGTAATAATTAATTTCTGTATCTTCAAGTTCTCCATTTCTGTTAGTGACTACCCATCAGCATTAACCAAGCTCACAGCTTCTTTCTTAAGAACCATGCCATTCTTTCTACCAGAGATGTTTCACTAGTCTCCACCCTATCTCTCAAAAAATATTTTAATGAAGGAATGAATGTATGAATACATAATATATACACTGTCTCCAGTTGGTCCTACTAACTACTTTAGTTCATGTGTTATGTCCCTACCACTCTACTAAAACTCCCTTGCCAAAGTTTTTTTTCATTGATCTGTGTCATTAAATCAGTGATCTTTCTTCTGTGTTGCACTTGAAATTTAAAACTTCTTATACAACACTCTCTTCCCTTGGTGTCCATGATATCTAATATTAGGTTGTTTGGTTTGCATAGGGTTTTAAAAAAATTAAAACCGAAATTACGTAGGACTTAAAAGACTTTATTACTTATTCTGGACGTACCACTTACTGATGGTGTGACCTAATCGAAATCATGTCCTGAGCTGTAAGTGCTTTACCTGTGAAATGAATATTGTGTGGTCTGCTTCACGTGCATCACAGGACTGATGCAAGAAACAAATTAATAATGTTTGTTGAGGTCGTTTAAAAAATATGGAAAATGATAAATAAGCTGTAGTAATGAAAAACACAATATATACTGAGAACCTAAATCATTCTTAGAAACTTAGTCAACTAAGGAAAACTTTGCCCAGACCAAAGCTGTTATTTTATCTCAGAGACTGGATAAATCAGTTTGTCACAAGTTGCGTTCTGAGATCTTAAATGCACTATTTGAAAACAAGGATTGACACTGCTCTATCCTGTAATAGAAACAGGAATCATAGCTCATTTGTAACTATATCCAGCCCAGCATATAGTGCTTGTCCCAATATGCATTGAATGAATGAATGAATAATTGAAAGCTGGGTTTCAGTTGTTGGTTTGAAGAATTATTTCCTAGACTTCTGAATGTTATTTCCCTGAAAACCAATTTAGCAGTATTTCTTCTTTTCATTCAATATTTTCTTTGTTATGATATTTCTAATCCATAATAGATATGCAAGAAGGCTAATTAAAAAAATGATTCAACATCTATCAGTCATAACAGCCTTGAATGGGGAGAGCAGGAAAGTGAATGTATAAAATATGAAGCACTTGTGCTTACTAATTTCATTTCTATTTTTCTATTTTTAATAAGAGTCCTTATTTTCTGCTGTGAAAAACTTCTCAGAGGCTGCTTCAGATTTTCATAAAAGACTTACACAAGTTGATCTTAATAAGTAAGTTTCAGATATCAAGCTCCTTACTGTTTTGAAAAAACCTTGATTATTAGAACTGTTTTCATTTATATAAATATTCTCTTCTAAATCACTGCCACTCAAATTATGATCTGCAAACCAGCAGCAGTAACACCACCTGGGAGTTTATTAGAAAGTCACAATATCAGACCCTACCCAAGACTTATTGAGTTAGAATCCTGCATTTTAACAAGAACCCCCTGAACTCATTTCTAAATAAGGGCTACTAAAAAATATGTCTTTAGGAGATTACAAAAGAATTCTGGTTATAGCTGGTAATTTAAAATGTGTTTAAGTGCATTTGTTTTATATTTCACTAGTTATTTGACCAGTACTCCTATGTAACAATTTAGAAATCAGTTTAGAAAGTGATGTAAATTTTTGAATATCATTTAATTTGCTTTTAAGTTGAGAAATAATTAAAAAGTTAGATATAAAGTCAGAACATTATGTAGCAGGCTTCCGAAGTATACAGTGTCACATTTCCTTAATTCTTCATATTTTATCAGAATAGGGCTCTCACCCCCCATTTGACAGAAATATTATTCATTTTGTAGGAATGTCCCCACAAGAGAATCTGTCAATTCCGAGTGGAAAAGGGGATTTTTTCCCTCCCACTGGGTACAGCTATCATACCAGTCCTTCTTAAAGATGCTGGAAACCTTCATTTGTTCTTAGTTGTTCATCCTTTATTTTGCGCCTTTCTTACACAACAGAACTGGTTGGCTCACCAGGACCTCAACAGCTCACCCTGTCTACTTTTCAGGGAGACTCTGCTATCCTAGAATGAGTGAAAAAAAAATGCTTGTTAGTTCTTTTTGATCATGTGTTCTTAAAAAGCAAAGTAGTTTCCCAGAAGTTCTCTCTATTATAAATATCAGAAGATTATCCCTGGTATTACATGTCACTTGCCCTGTAAAGCATTACTGTGTTAATACATATTTTCTTAAAAAAATTATTTTACAAGGTTGTTGTTCTATGCTTTATGCTTATTTAATATTATTTAAAACATAGTTGGATGGTAAGGATTATAATTATGTATTTCTTCTTCTCAAAGTCCCATTTCAGTAAGAATCATGAATGACCAACTGATGCTTCTGGAAAGAGCATTCATTGATCCCCTTGGTTTGCCAGGGAGGCCATTCTATAGGTAAGGAAACAACAGGTGATCAGAAGAGGGTACCTACAAGCATACCTGAGGTCCACTTTAAATTAATGTCATCAGATGAGTGGAAGGTGAAAAATAAATATATATATATATATATATATATATATAGAGATACACACTGAGAGAAACATGGATATGGATCTAATAACAGTATAATTTGCAATATCAGAAAAATTAATTTCACATTGTTGCTTTGCTGTGGAAGGAATGGTAAATGTCAGTTTAAAAAGTACTCTAACAAAGTAATAAAACTATGGAGTCTCAACGGGAATCTTGCAGTGCATCTACTTCAACATAAATCCTTTCTGTAGGATCTTACATAAGTTAGTTTTAAACGATGGGACGCTTACTGCCATTCCATTTTAGGGAATGTCTTAATTATTTAAAAGTTCTCTTTATAAAAAGATTTGAAATTTTATCTTCTTATAATTTTCTCCTTACACCTTTCTGCTCTCCAAATCAAACAGAATGAAACTAGATTTATTTCCACATAACATTTTAGGTTTTTGAAGATATGTCTTGTTTCCTCTAAAGAAATAACCTGTCTTCCTAGCTTCCTATGGTTACCTTTAATATCTTGGGCTACATGCCTCTATAATTGCTAAGTCCCTAACCTGTGGTTCCACAATGGACATTAGAAAGGTCATAGCATTCTGAGTCAGAAAATGTATGCTCTAAAAATCACTTACAAATATGTTAGAGCACATTATCTTTAGGGTTTTCACATCTGAATAGAGATAATACTTGCTACTTTACAAGACTTTTTATTATCAGTATAATGTGAAAGTTCTGATATATGACCTTTCTTATAAATATTAGTAATTGGTGTTAACATTTAAATAATTATAAGCACTGGCTTTTTAGAGCCCAACTCTGAGAGATACTGTGATGTGTGCAAATGTTTTTGCATGTGAACTTTTGATACTTGTTCAATGCATTACTGTACACGTGTACAAAATAAATATATGCATATATGTATATTCAGGTAAATGGAAATAAACAATGGTTTGCAACTTGTTTTTTTTTTAATGTCAGTATATATAGTTTTACCTTTTCTTTCTCACCTGCTGCATAATATTCTAACATATGGCATAGGTTAAGAACATTTAAAAATATTCCTTATTGAGTATTGGAAGTAGATTTGTCAAGTTATTTATTATTATGAAAAATACTGCCATACAATGTCCTTGTATGCACTTCCACTTGAAAATTTTATCTGGGATTAGTGTCAAAAGGTAAATACATTTTTTTCTAATACTATTTTTTCCTTATTAGAGAAGTTGTAGGTTTACAGATCATGCATAAATTACAGGAGTCTCATACCATCCTATTATTAAATCTTGCTTTGGGGTATATTTGTTAAATTGATGATAGCATATTTTTATAACTGTGCTATTAACTATAGTACGTAATTTAATCTAGGGTTCACTGTAGTCAATTCATGGAATTAAAAAAAAATGTGTGTTACCATATATACAATCAAATGTTTCCCCTTATCACATTCAGATATATATTTCAATGCTGTTAATTACAGCCACAATGTTGGCTACCATCACTACCATTCATTACCAAGTTGCTTATTTACTCTAATTTCAAGTCATAAGGTCATACAACATTTGCCCTTTTGTGCCTGGCTTATTTCACTCAATATTTCTTCAAGGTTCAACCATGTTGTTGCATGTATCAGCATTTCATTCCTTTTTACTGCTGAATATTGGTTGATGGACATTTGGGTTGCTTCCATTTTTGACAATTGTAAATAATACCACTATGAACATCGGTGTGCAAACATCTGTTTGGATTCCTTCTTTTAATTACTTTGGGTATATTCTTAGTAGAGGGATTTCCAGGTCCTTTGATCACTCTATAGCTAGCTTTTTAAGGCACTGCCAAACTGTTTTTCACAGTACCATTTACATTGCCACCAGGAATGGATGACTGTTCCCATTTCTCTGCATCCTCCTCATCACTTATTTTCCATTTTTTAATAGTAGTCGCTCTCAAGGGTGGCAAACGGTATCTCATGTTTTTTTGATTTTCATTTCTCTAATGGCTAGTGGTGTTGAGCATCTTTTTGTGTGCTTTCTGGCCATTTGTGTATTTTCTTTGCAGAGATTACTGTTGAAGTCTTTTTCCTATTTTATAATAGTTGTCTGTTTTTCGGTTGAAGGATTTCTTTATATATTTTGTATGTTAAACCTTTATCAGATATGTAGTTTACAAATATTTTCTCCCATTGTATAGGTTGTTGTTTTACTTTAATGATAAAGTCTTTTGAGGAAATTTTTCAATTTTCCTCAAATTTTTCAACATTTTCAATTTTCATGAAATCACATTTTTCCCTTTTTTCTTTTGTTGCTTGTGTTTAGAGTGTAGAGTCTAAAACAACATTTCCAAACACAAGGTTCCAAAAACTGTGTCCGTATGTTTTCTTCCAGGAGCTTGACAGTTCTGGCTCATATACTTAGGTTTTTGACATATATATTTCTTGAATAACATTTTAAAAATCCATAGAACTGTACAAAACAGTGAACTCGAGTATAAACTGTGGACTCAGTAGTGTGTTTCACCAACTGTGTCAAAGGTCACTAATGCAAAGTGTTAACAGAGAAAACATTTTGTGAGGGTGACTGGTGGGAGATTTGGGAACTCTGTACCTTCTGCGTGATTTTTTGTAAACCTGTTTCTCCTATATAAGTGTATATATATATATATATATATATATATATATATATATATAGCTCCTGTAGCTCAATGTGCTTTTTTTTTTTTTTCAATTAGGCATATCATCTTTGCTCCAAGTAGCCACAACAAGTATGCTGGAGAATCATTTCCTGGTATCTATGATGCTATGTTTGATATTGAAAATAATCCAGACCCTCATTCAGCCTGGGCAGAAGTAAAGAAACACATTTCTATTGCAGCCTTTACAATTCAAGCAGCAGCAGGGACTCTGAAAGTATAGGAAGGTGTCAGCCAGTGGCTACCAAATAAAAGTGTTGTTGAAAGTGTGAGAATAAATTCATCTTTTTTTTTGATACTCATGAACTCAAAATATTCTTTAAAAGATGTGCTTGTCATTTTATGTTTTGATTTTAGACTTCCAACTTGCTTATTATAAAAAGAAGTCTGTAAGAAAGCAAAGCATATGAAATGTCATGTGTCTATATTAACAGAGCAATTATACTAAGAATATATTCTAGAGAGGAAATTGGATAGACTGTCAATACATGTGACACAAGGGTGTTTAGTATTTTTTCATACTGAAAATTAGAAATTATTTATCAATAACAAACTGATTTACAGTATAACAGTGCAGTTAAAATAAGGAACCAGAATTAGATGGTACATATTTTTTTCATCTCCATGTGAAGTTTGCCATGATGTTGCTAAATTTAAAAAGTGAGAGAACTCAATGTACCCCCCCCCAAAAAAAAAACAAAAACAAAAAACCCAAACCAAATGTTCAGATATTAAACTAAATATAGTGCTTATTTGGGGTGGTAGAATTTAGATGACTTTTACTCTTTTTCTATATTGCTTCAGGTTTTTTATGAACATATATTCCTTTTTTGAATAATACTTTCATTTTGAACAGAAAAAATTATACAAAATTCTGGGATATAATAAAGTTCATAAATTTTCTTTTTGCTACCTTTGTAACTTGACTGATTTTTCTATTTTGGAGACCTGCACAATACTCATTTACAGACATATATTGGCCATTTAATATTTTTCATATTTAGATCAGAATTTCAAAAATACCAATGAAGTAACATTCAAACTTTCAAGTTTATATATGGACATGATACAAGAAAATAATAAATTGCCTTCCAACTCTACAGTTTGGAGTAAAATGGGAACCTCGGAAATTACAGTGCTATAATAGATATTGGCCTTGATCTTGTCATTCCTTTTTAACCTTGAGCCATTAGTTTTCCTTTTCTTTCCTGTGATTATTCTATATTCAGGCCAGTATATTTCAGTAAGACTTCGCAGAAAATTTCCTTTCGTACCACCCCACTTCCTGCCCCCCTTTATAACTTCATTTTACTAACTTCAACAGGAATGATCTTCCTCGATGTGATCACCCCACACCCTATTATAAAACCCCTCAGTAGGGACCTTCCTTCTACTCAAAGGTACTAACAACTCCAGTTGCAACAAGTAGGAAAAACAGTGGATCAAATGCAAAAAAATTTTATCGATATAAGAGCTGCAGAAGCATTGAGAACTAAATATGCTAAAACAGAGTTAATGGAGGTAGCAGAGAATGTCAACTCTTTCCTTCCTTGGCATGGACTAAAAATCAGACTTGGTATGGTTATAGGAGTTTACTGGGCGATAAGAGAAATTCGAGTTTTAATGGCTACGTGGACTACCATAATGTGCTGGAATCTAGAGGCACACCAAAGCCCAAGGCTGTTTGCTTTTTCCCCATGAGATATTTGCTTAGAACTACGGCAGGTTGGAAAGCTTGGAGGACTGATTCTCTCTCAATTCAAGTCCAGGCCATTCTTCCTCTATAGAAGCCTGTCCCTCTCTCCTATTTGTCTGGCTAAATTGTACATATTTTTTCAGGATTCTGATGTCTTTCCATCCAGAAAATCTACCAAATGTGCTCCCTTCAGCCTTCTTTAGTCTTATTTTAGCATAGTTTTTAAGAACTTTTGTTTTCCTTGCTAGAACATTAGATGCTGTTTTGATCAGTTATCACCATCACATAGGAAATGGCCAAAATATATTTCCTGAATGAAATGAAAATAATAAGCAAACGGATGGCTACAATGTTAAAGATGTTTACAAACTTTTAAAAGTCATTAAAACATTAATAAAATATGTAAAATTGATAACTATCTACTCAGAGACAATTATTTTGGCAGGAAAAGCATGAAACTTCAAGGTTTTCTGATAATGTGATCTGGAATCACCCATGCATACACAAGGATTCTCTTTGGAAAAGGGATCCTATAATTTATAACATCCTAATTGTACATACGGGTGTTAATTCATTAAAACACTTTAGTTCAGGAACTTTTTGTCATTCCCCTGTAATTTAATGGGGCATCTTCCTAACCTCCCACAAATAAGAATCTAGCTAGTTTTAAATTTGAAAGAGTTTATTTGCTTGTCTAATGCACTACTATTTAATTTTGACACACTGCTTCTTTCATCCCATTACAAGTGACTTACATAAAACATAGTCTTCCAATCATCCACATCTATAAATGCAGAGATGTAGAAAAAGGTTCTAGAACTCTTCATTTTTGTTGCTACTGTTGTTGTTGTTGGGAGTCCAGAGATAAGCCCAATTTATTTATATGCACATATCTTTAGAACAAGCTCCTGCATAGGACAAATTCATTACTATGGGCCTTTTACTTTTGGTCACATAGCTGGACTCTATCCTAATTCACAACTGGTGCCCCCATAAGCCACTCAGAGGACCTTACCAAGAAATTCAATGGTTCAGACGACTGAAACTGAAAGCACGTTCTTAAAAAATGGTAATCATCATTTGATACTAATGAAGAAGAACTGAACACCAATAAACAGTAGCTCCAATTCTGGGTTGTGCGTGGTGACCTTGATGTCTACTGCTATGGCTAAGTTTAAGGACTTTGGAGTAAAACAACATAATTTCAAAAGCTATTATCACCATTTGCTTTCTATGGAACCATAAGCAAGTTATGTAGCTTGCTGTCTTTATCCATCTGTCAAATAGGGGTTACAGAATATATTCCTAGGGGTATTCTGAAGATAAAATGAAAAGCTATGATCGAGTTCTCTGCAAAGTGTTTGGCACATTCTAATTGTGAAAAAATTGGCTGTTACTATGTCTACTGCTTCTTTGAATTAAGTGTAATTACTACTTCCTAAACTCCTAACCCTAAATCTAACTAAGTAAATTAATCCTGTAATTGGACATCTACTTTTCCTAAAGGTTTTTAATTATCTGCCTGAAAAGTGAGACTAAAATTTCATCTAATCAGTATCTTTCAATCATGATTTTCATTATCCTATTATTGACTTTCTGCTTCCTTAAATTTGATCCCCTCCTCTGAAACTACCTTTTTCTTGGAAGGGGTAGACACACTTGAAGGTATCTTCAAGGCATCAAAAATAATTCAAAATGGTCTTAATATGAAATAATCAGTCTCAGATCAATCTATGATTAGAATCTAGCATTCTTTAGTGGGGAGCCTTTAAAAATCTTATAGAAAAACTGAATTATAATGAACTCATTAATTTTAACAACCCTAAGGTAACAAATATTTAAAACTTGTTAAGTTTTGACCCATAACCTCTAAATTTCCCTCCACTTTAAGAATACATCCTTTCTAGTTTGTCATTCATACAGGCACAATGTACTGTGGTGAATTTGTTTTTGTCCTTCCTGCCTTTCGTCCTCATTTTTCTCATAAAATAATCTTTCCTTCACATGGGGGACCCAACAGAGGTGGTGTGGGTGGCACACTCTGGACATTCAAGATGTAAGCCTGAGCAGTCCTTTGTTGGATTTAATTCCATGCCTGTTTATTTCTACTACAAACTTAGCAGCAGCAGGGACTGTCCTTGTAAAGCAAGATGCTCTCAAACCTCAGAATGCTAACTACCTCCTCCTTGCTATAGCAAATACCAATGCTTAAATAACGGCAACTTACTGGCTCACAGTTTTGAAGCCAGAAGTCCACATCAAGACATCATCAAGGTGGTGCTCTTCCCATAGACTGGCATTATGGGGTCTAAGTGCTGGGTTCCTTGGTTTCTGTGTCTCATGGCAAGGCATGTGGAAGCCTCTACCTTCTCTTCTGGGTTTCATTAACTTTCGGCTTCAGGCCACTCCCTCTGAGCTTTCTCTGTTTTGAGTTTCATTCTGCTTATCAAGGACTCCAGTAATAAAATTAAGACCCTACTGATTAAGGTGGGCTACAACTTGACTAAAGTAACATTATCAAAATGTCGTATTTACAATGGGTTTGCACCCCCAGGAGTGGATTAAGTTTAAGAACATATTTATCTGGGTGGGGTACTTAGCTCCAAACCAACAGTTAGTTAATATAGTTAGTATATTTATTTACTACTCCAAATCCTGAGAGCCAGACAAAGCCTTCCTTAAAACTTCAGACCTGAGTCACCTGTATTTTCTTCACCTGGATGTTGAAAAGATTCCTTTAACTCATTGGTCCCTTGCAAAAATCACTTCCTTCAAAACCATCTTCTACATTTCCTATCTAGTTTAGGCTCTCTGTTCTCAAACCTACAAATTATTCTAGAATCTTCTCCATTTCCTGATCCTAAATCTTTTAATTTATCCACTCTTCCTTATTCCTACCACCACTGCTGTATTCCATGCCCTAATCGTACCTGGTATGTCTTTTTAAACCATCTCCAATTCCTTTTTTTATCAAACTGATCTTTCAAAAATACAAGCCTTATTATGACTGTATTAAGACAAATAAAAATAACTGAAGAGGAACTAACCTGAATAAATTTGGAAACACATCTGTAAGACAAAAGGGAAAACAAACTATACCTAAGAATTGCACTCCAGTTGTTGGGGAGGAGAGACACACCTCCTATGTAGAATCCTAAATCATCTTATGTAGATACTCTGCCCTTAAGGACACATAAAATAACTCCCTACTTAAGTGTGGGCTGTACACAATTACTTCCTTCCAAAGAGTACAATACGGAAAGAGGGAAAACAAATAACTTTACACCGACCAATTTAGACAGTTATTAAGGTTAAAATCATCAGTGACAAGTCATGCTTAAAGTATGTGTCATTGATATGACATGAAAGAAGTGCACTTTAAGGCTGTAGTTTTCATCCCGCAAATACGTAAGTCTAATCATAAGAAAGACACTAGAAAAATCCCAAAAGAGACGTTCTACAAAATACCTGAACACTACTACTCAAAATTTTCAGTTATCAAAAGTCTGAGAAACTTTGTCGAAGCTAAAAGAAGCTAAGAGAGACATGAGGACTAAATGCAATGTACGCATAGATGGGATCTGAAAAAGAAAAAGGACATTAGGTAAAAACTAAGGAAATCTGAATAAAGTACGGGCTTTAGTAACATATCAATATTGATCCATTAATTTTTCACATACACACATCATACTTGAGATGTTAATGGAAGAAACAGAGTGGAGGTATACGGGATCCTACTGTATTATCTTCACAAGTGCTCAATAAACCTTAAACTAGTTTATTTAAAAAAAAAAATAACAGGAAAAAGAATGCAAGCCCAATCAGACTATTCTGATAGTAGTTTTCAAACTTTACATCAGAATAACCTGTAGGCTATGCTGTAAATTCTCTCCGATTCTGACTTAGTAGGTCTAGTTTAGGAGCAAAGAATTTGTATTTTTAATAAATTCCCAATGATCTTGCTGCTGGTCCAGAAATTTTAAGTTGATAACCACTTGCCTAGGCTAGGAGATAACAAAAATTCAAGCGATTCTTTGCTGACTCCTTTGTTTACAATCTTAGCTATCGTCTTCCCTATGAAGGAAGCTTATGTACCAGATGCTATAAATGGTAAGACTTGCTTTAACTAGGTCTAATATTTTTAGTGAAAAAAAAGGGGGGAGGGGAAGGAGAGTTTGAATCTGTTTTAGTATACATGTTTTCTAAAACGTAGATATATAAATCACTACCAAAACAGCAATGCACATTTTTTTAACAGAGGATTCTGAAATTGCTTTGGAGGCCATTTAGAAAAACTAGAGGTCCTAAGAATTTTCAAATCACAAATGATACGTTTTTAATTGTTATAATAACCAAAATAACTGAAACTAAAGGGCTACACCTTTACAAATTTATTTTCTAACAAAACACAACAAAATAAAAATTTGTTCCTGAATATCAACACACTTGTTAGAAGTTTTCCATGTATATGCCAATGTTTTATGAAACCTGCTAATTCAAGCAGCATAGAATAGTGGTTAAGAGTAACAGACCACAAAGCTAGAGTACCTCAGTTTCAATTTTACTCTGCAGCTCAGTACATTCAACTCTGGGCAAAAGTTATCTAATCTTCCTGTGCCACGAATCAGTTTCCTCAACTTCAATAAAATAATAGAACCTACTTCATAGGGGCAGCATATTTGCAGGTACTATACTTGAAAATAGTGATGCAATGGGCTGGCCAAAAGATAGCAGTCCAGCTTTTCTGCAAGCTACAAAGGGATACAGACATTCACAAAGTAATCACACAAATAGAGAAAGAAATTTGAGTGACTATGGAACTGCAAATTGAAATTAACACTATAGAAGGAAAGGGTCACACTTTTTACATTAATATACCCATCTAATCTCTTTTGAGGGAGGAAAGGAAAGTACTACAGGTTTAAGAAGGTTCCTTATTAACCCTATTCCAGGCTTAATCACTAATCGTACTTTAACTAGCAGTTTTAAAAAGGATAATTTAACAATCCCAGCATTTGGATACTGTTTTGTCAAAAAGGAGTGGCAAATTAAATAAATTATGTTGACACACAATCTGGAACTAAGTAACATAAAACATTTAATGCTGGAAGTTTATTCATTTTAATGGACATTAAAGGTGGCCTACTAAATTGGAAAACTAAGTCATTAATACATATATAGTGAAAACATACTACCTACAAAACTGTTCTTGAAGGAACATTCATCACAATCCTAAACTATATAAAATCTTAGCCAAACAATTCTATGCAGAAGAAAAACTTTGCAAGACCAGTACTTTAGGGATAATACATACATATAAAGTCCTAGGCATCTACAATTAACTTTTAAAAAAAGGCAAGCCATGCAACTTTAGATGAGTTTTAAGTTGTAAGATATCTGAGAAGTAGGTAAATAGATAGAAAAGCCACCTCCCACCAACTAAACAAAAAGTATGAAAATAAATGAAACAAAACCTTAACAAAAAAATTAGCAGCTGAACTTAACTTACATTTCAGAACTGAGGTTGTTAAAATTATGATCTAACCAAAAGAATACAAAGTAAATACTACATATGAATGCCACTTCAAAACAGTTTGCAATGAAAATAAAAAATAACCTGTTAATATTCTAAGGTGATAAGTACCTGATTCTTTAAAAAAAAACAGAAAGGCTACAAATACCCAGATATCCTAAAACTGACCAGAACTTATAAACAAGCTTTTAAAATTTTATTTAAAGTAGATATAATGCATGGCATGCATTTTGAGACTGCTGAATGACTGATTTAAATAAAAAACAGGGGCAGAGGAATAACAACCCAAAGTCATCTTAAAATATTTGCAAAAACTAAGGTTCTCTTCACCCTAAGATGGTGCTTGAAGAGTTTCTTAAAGAATAAACAAAACAATTTATATTTTAAGAAATTAAAATCTTACATAAAACCTAAATTATGTATTAAAAAAATTAGTCCTTTTCGAGTATATGGTTATGCCAAAAATTATATTATCTACCTGTAAACAATTTATGGTAAGCTGATTTCAGCTTTTTTCTTGTTTATAAATTACTGACTTAAATTATAACAAAAAAAGCTAGGTTCAGTCTATTTATTTATTAAATCCTTTAATAAAAATAGGTAGTCAAAATTAAACAATGTCTTAGTTAATTGTATTGTACAAAAATTAGTTTATTAGTTTTGTGAATGTTCTATGGTTATGTAAGATCTAACAAAAGGATATACAGGAACTCAACTATTTTTTTTTTACGAGTCTTCAAAACACTAAATCTACCTTTGACTGTTTTGCTACAGTAATTTACTTTAAATTCTTAGAAAGACAGTATATTTCTAGAGGAATAACTCAAAGTTTAAAAAAAGCATTTTTAAAATCAATTTCCTTGGAAAATTAATAGAGCAAAACATAGTCTACCTAACCATAATTTTGTTCCTTTATGTACGAGTCTAAGACAAATATTATTTAGTTATTAACCTGGGTAACAAATTCAGAGGTTCTTAGGAATAGGACAAGAAATAAAATGGCCATTATAGTAATCAGATTAAACATTTAAAAAATGAGCTCTGTAACTAACTCTGAGATGAAAATCCACCTGCTTTAAATAATAGTTCACTTTCACATAATGAAGTAAGGTATTATTTAGGGGAAAAGTCTCAAGATGGCAATATTAAAAAATGTATATTAATTATACTTTAAATCAAGGTCCAGTCTTTTACCCCAAAAAATAAAAATTTCATGTCTCTAAATGAACCCAGATTTATAAGTCATATAAGATAACTTTTAAGAAATCTGACTGTAGTCAGACTCTTAAGTACCAGACTCTTAAGTACTCTATTTGGTTTCCAATGTGTACTACCAAAAATTTCTTGCCATAGGACTTTGATGTCCTAAAAGCCTGGTAAGCTATTATAGCTGGCCAGATTTTGAGTCTGTATTTCTAAGAGAGCTAAACCATTTAATACCTACCTAATTACATCCAACAATTATTTACTAAAAATAGTAGAATGAGATACACTTTTTAATGCGTTAAATAAAACTATACTTCTGCAAGCTTTTCTTTATAAGAATTTAATTACAAGAAAAGGAAAACCCTCTAAGTAAAAGGGCTTGGGAAATAATCGTTTTAATCTATAAACATAATTCATACTCAAACTTAATGTTTTGTCAAAGATTCTTCCTTCATAATATTTCTTAATTTTAGTTTTCTTTGTGAGCTCTGCCCTCTCTCAAAAAGTAAACTATCATTTAATGGGTCCAATGAGCATAAACAATTTAATTCAGTGATTCCTAAATTAAAACAAATGAAGTACAATAAATATCACCTAGAACTGTCAAGTTCTTCATGAAGGTCTAAAAAAGAGACTCAAAATAATTAAGCCATTTTATATATAACATGTAAGAAACAGTTGTTATAAAGCAAAGCATTTACGTATTCTAATGTATTTTCACAAGCCTTTAAAATCTATAATTTTACAGATATAGTTTTCCATCAATGAGGCCAGATAAAGTTTCTTTTGATATGTAACTAATTAAAGGTTTTAAGGCTTTATAGCTTTAAAGGCTATAGGCTTACAGACTACAATTTAGTCATAACACTATACAAAGGACTTTAAAATAATATTATATTTAACATTATTGCTATAGTCTTACAAAACCGTGAATTTTAACCAAATTGATATCTCAATCATCTTATTTATCATGCCTCCTATACAATTATATCACACTGCTTGGCAAGTAATCCAGGTTACTGAAATACTGTTTTAATTCAATTAATTGTAACTGAATTCTAACATGCTAACCAATTTGTTACACTATTTACTACAATTCCTCTCCTAGAAAATGTAACCATCCCAATTGGAAAGAACAATGCAGAGCTTCATCTCTTCCTTAAAGATTTTCAAGTATTATAGGAACATAAATCCATGAAAAAAACTGATTCAAATTTGACATTCCATCTTGTTTTACTCATTATGGAATAAGAGAAAAGGTAAAAGAAAAGTTCTTTAATATTCCTCTGCTCAACATAAATATACTAAGAAGTTCTACAACTCTGTTTATGAACTAATTTCTAACTTCTTCAAGTAAAGAACACAACCATGGTTTCATTAGTGAAGAGAAATGAACAACCAACCTTATGTAACTCAAAGGAAGATGGGAGAGAATAAAAATATAAAATGACTTTGGCTTTTAAAAACCTACTACTGTTGACCCTGAAATGCCAGACTTCAACAACAAAAAAATTTATAGCAGCAAGCCACCAATCCATCACACATTATTAACAATGCTGATATAGGCAATGGTTTTTCCTTTCTCCAATCAATCTGCTATATCTTCCTTTTGTTTTTCCTGCTTTTTGGTTGCAGGCAGTTCAAGGCTTGCCCATTGCATGGGTTCAGCTTTTCTCATGGTGATTTCAATCTTGGTTGCAGTCATAGACACATAACTTCGCTTTACATCAATCACCTGCAACATATGAAAGAGAAAGTAAACCTGGGTTGCTTTTTCAGTCTCAGATGAAAATACTGGTCTGGCCAATGCTAATAATCCCAAACTCAAGATTCTAAAGTCATTTTTAAACCTAGATTTGACTTTCTGATAAGATGTATTCTTAAAACTATATCCCTACTTTGCACCCATGCTTACCTTTTATTCTACAAATGGTGTTTTAAATTATCAGAAAAAATTCTAAAGGCAACATAATACTTACTCCCCATAACTTCACATTTTGATGAAATTTTTTCTCTCCTTCAAATACAATGTGCACATTCAACTGAAAAATATACAGAAAGTTGATTAATGTAAACTGAAAATTTCTAAGATGCAACAATGACAAAACATGAAGACTGATAAAAATCAACTAAGCTACTGTTAAAAAACATAGCCAATAACTGCATTTTTTTCATTTGAGAAAAAGAAAACAAAAGAAAAATTGACTAAGTTTCATATTTAAAGCTAAAGGGGGCAGTGCAAAGGTGGCTAAGCAGGCAGAATTTTCGCCTGCCATGCAAGAGACCTGGGTTTGATTCCTGGTGTGGTGCCTGCCCATGCAAAAAAAAAAAAACAAACCACCAATGAATTAAATAAATAAATAAAGCTAAAGGGCCATTACAGTCCTTAATAAATTCTAAGTGAATGCAATATCACCAGAATGTTTCAGAAGTAACTATACTATGCATATTTTCCTTTAAAATTGTTCACATGAAAGTAATTAAAAACTCTGTTTTCAAACAGAAAAGATCATAAGAGCTTATCTTAAAAATCAGCAAAAACTATGAGGCATGCAACTAGGTGAATGAAACTTAAGGACAGTATGCTGAATAAAATGTCAAGAACAAAAAGATAAATATTATCATGCCTCACTCATATGGATAAACTATAATATACAAACTCAGAAAATTGAAGTCAAAAGCATGGGTTATTAGGTTGGGGCCTATTATAAAGGTTCCTAGATTCTAAGCTCTTACAGCAGCCACATATATTTAAGAGTTGTAGCTGACATTTCTAAATTCTGTGATACTGAGCTATTTGTATGTAACCTGGTAGCTCCCTGAAATTTCAGGTACTTATGTGACACCCAAGACTCAGAGTTGGAGCACTGAGGCTATGAAAATCAGCATCATCCTATTCAGCAACTATTTAAAAAGCTAGAGAAATGGTAGGATTTCATCTAGAGATGTGACTGGGACTGATCTGGATAGGACTAGCGTAGATCAGAAGAGTGGATGAAGGATATGGCCCATATTTTTTGGCTTCAATCTCTGTGTGAGATCAGGGAGAGATTTTATTTGATGCAAGTTTTATATTTTGGGTAGCACATTACCTAATTTGTTGTGTGTAGTCAGTTTGCTTCAACACCATGATTGCATGGAGTCTTGAGTGGGGCATGAGATTTTGTGGTTTGCACAGGTTGGTGTGGTGCCCTGATTTGTCCCAGAGGAATTTGGGCAGAGAGTAAAAAAGTATTTGCAACATGCCCTTGGGGAACTGAGGAGAGAAAGGAGGAAATATTACAATTCCCCATATGGGGAATCCTCACATTCTCACAAGCAATAGGGATGGCGAGTTCGGTGGGCTGAGCCCTCAATCTTGGGGTTTGCCCCTGTGAAGCTTGTTCTGCAAGGGAGAGGCTAAATCTACTGATGATTGTGTTTAGGAGACACCCAGGGAGAGCCTCTTTTGCTGCTTGAGTGTGGCCTCTCTCGCTAAGCTAACTTGGCGGGTGAACTCACTGCCCTTCCCCCTATGTGGGACATAACTCCCAGGGGTATAAGTCTCCCTTGGCAATATGGGACCTGACTCCTGGGGATGAGTCAGAACCTGGCATCATCAGAATGAGAAAGTCTTCTTGACCAAGAAAGGGAAGGGAGAAATGAGACACGGTGGAGTCTCAGTGGCTAGGAGATTTCAGACAGAAGTTATCCTGGAGGTTGTTCTTATGCATTGGGTAGATGTTCCTTTCTAGTATGCAGTGTGTTGGAGTGGCTGGAGGAGGGTGCCTAAGACTGCTGAACTGTGTTCCAATGGCCCCAAAAAATTCTTGGGGATAAACTGTGTGGCTTTTGCAGTGTGTTGTGAAAACCTTGCATCTGATGCTTCTTTTGTCCAGGGTGTGGAGAGATGAATGAAAAAAATAAATAAGGAAAAAAAAATTAAAAAAAATAAATGGATGAATGGTAGGTGTAGATGGGGGTAAGAGGTAGGTGGATTTGAATACTGTGGGTTGGTGAGAGGGAGGGGTGAGGGTGTGGGATGTATGCGTGCTTTCTTTTCTTGGAGTGATGCAGTTGTTCTGGAGGCGGTCATGGTGAAGAGTGCAGTTCTGTGATGGTGTTGTGAGCCACTGACTGTGTGATATGGTTGGGCTGTATATGCATTACTGTTTCTTACTGCAAACATAAAAAAATCTATCAGTGAAAACAAGAGCAATATTTTATAAGACACTATCTTTAAAGACTATGTAGAAAATAATATTTACCTAAGGTGTTCAAGGTACTTACCAATGTACTATTTGCTTCTACTCGACTAAGTTCTGGAAGTGAATTTTTAGCATATATTGAAATGGTAATTTCACCCCCTGTCTGATGCCAATCATGTCTACATGGAACAACTTTTTCCCCCTGTAATATAAAAGAAAGTTTAAACTAAACTCTTAAAAATTAGAATTTAATCCATGTAACTAAGAAAACTCACCATACCCAACTGAGTACTTAATGTCTTTAGAGCAAACTCAAGATACCCAACTGAGTACTTATGTCTTTAGAGCAAACAACTTTTGAAGTTCCCTCAGATGTTTAAACAATAAAATATATCATGATACAAAGAATCTTTATATAGTTTAATGAGTTTATAATTGAGACTATTCTTACTGTTTTGAGTTTTCTCTTTTAGTGTCATAGTGTTAATGTACACTAAGTTAAGGACTTCTACTGAACTATATACAATTTTATCACCTTTGAACCACAAGTAGAAACATATTCTTTAGAAAATGAAGTGAAAAAATACCTGGCTACTTACAACTATCTGCTGTTTTTTTTTTTTTTTGAATACTTATTTTCTTCTCCTGTTAACATGCAGAAAAAGTGGGAATCTGTGGATATAATCTCTTGATTACTATCAATGAACTAATTATTACTAACCAGTGATACACTGCTTGATGAACACACTTTTTAACAAGTGATTTCTTTAAATGTGGGTAATTTAGACATATAATTCAGGAAACTTGAACAACTGTTGTAAAAAAAGCAGCATTTACAATATCCAACCATCTCTTAAAAAATAGCAACTACAAATACCTGAATGTCGAATAAATGAATCTTTTAAGCAAATCTGAAAACTTACAATTAGTTTCTAGGTTAAAAGGCACAGGTTTTATATACCAAACAGGTTCACTGTATTGGTCATTAGCATAAATACAGTACCCAAGACTAACTTAACTATAAAATAAATTAGCAATGAATAACACTGATGTAGAATACACTGGTTGCCATCTTACAATTTATGAGTTTTGAGGGTATTATATGCACAGCCCCAAGTCTTTCTATAAAAAGCTATCTGGTGAAGTGAGAACTAACCCTTTCTTTTCTCTCTTGATAAATTTCTCTGTAGTAAAAAAAGTATTCACAAATGAATTCTAAGGAATTTAGTCTGCAAGCCTCTTCACTGACCACTGAATGGAGAGTCTGTGCATCTGCTAATGGCTGAACGGCCATAAAAACAATCAAAGATCTACTAAATAATGGTAACAAATGAACAGAAAAGTGATTTTAAATAAATAAAAAATTGTAATAGGCAATGGAGTTACTTTTCTCATAAGAGACCAAGATGATTTAGTTTTTGCAAGCTTAAATATTTCACAAAATCCTAAATAATGGCTAGATTGCTCAAAGGGGACGGTGCTCCAAGAGCTTGAATCAGATCAGTTTTAGTTTTTTAGCACATCAAAATCTGCCTGTGTGAAGGAGGTACATTTTTTTCTAAAAACTAGAATAATCTCAAATATTTAAAAAGTGACGCAGATGAATATAACCCATTGCATTATTTTGAAAAGGTTACTTACAGCACCCTTTTTAGTCCATGTGTGTTTTCCTGTGGTACAGCCCTCTTGGGCTAAAAATGTATTAAAATCAGAAGTTTTCCTTCTACAACAGCTCCAGTATTTCATCCTTTAAATTATCACAGAAATATTTCAAAATAAAATTTCACAAGCAATTAAGTCCAGAAGTATAATGAACACGTGATTTTTTTAAAAATTCAATAAATTTTAAGTGTGCAAGTTTAGTATCATACAATTATGTTACCACAAAGTTAACACTGGATATATATCAGAAAGGCTTATCATTTTAAGACCTCTATTTATTTTAACAATTCTTGAGCTCTTAAAACCATCAAAAAATTCCAAACTGGCCTTTCACTATAGCTCATATCCACATTGCCTGATGAAGCTACCAAAACGAACATGACCAAAGATTTAATATGCTCACGTTCTAATAGAGGTGTAAACATTCAACAAGTTAACAATGTTTCTACAAGCTGTTATGGTTAAAAGAGATGAAATCCACTATTATTTACTTGAGAAACCGCCATCAGAGGAAGGAAAAAAAAAAAAACCCAAACAGTAAACTTCAGCTTTGAGTTCAGAAGAGCAAGGAAATAGAGTGAAGACTTTATTTTAATGCAGTACTGTGTTTCCATGAACTACTCAGCATAATATAAAAGAGTGTTTCTTAATTGAGGGCTGTGGAAAGGCTTGAGTGCTCTTAGGTATCACAAAGATCTAAGGGTCTTAGTGCCCCTGGGCCAAGAATTAATGATTTGAAATGTGAGAGTCCATCAAACAAAAAACTATTCAGCCCAAAACAAACAGCATCACATTGTAATATACACTATAAAGAAAAGCTTGAATCACAATGGCTACTTAATAGCTTTAACTTTCAGTTTTTCCATGTGTAAAAGGACAAAATCCACATTTCTTGGTTATTGTAGGGATTAAATAACAATGTAAGTAAAGTACCTAATAATAATGCACAGCAAATAATATTTAAAGGTGTATTGACTTTTCTAACGTCTACCATTAAATGCTTTATCTAGTCATGCTTACCCTTCATGGAAAATAGGTACTCCAGAATGATAAATACAGGTTTCTTCTAGACTCTGTAGACCCTGATATGTCTAAAAGAGAAAAGAGAGGGAAAAGATTAGTTGCATATCTCAAAGTTACACCTCCTATAGAGTTGAAGCAGTGCCATGAACTATGCAAAATGCTCAAAGACAATTACCTAGAGAACACTCATAAATCCACTATGGTCATTCCTTAAACCCATTAAAAATAATCCCCTTGTGAACATCATTAAGTTTCAGGTGCCTGTGAGAAAGGCCTAAAGAAGTAAGCAATAGAACGTAAAGATGCTTTTATTCTTTTGGGTATGAGGTCCCATGAAAGCAAATTCAAGTATTACATTTATAGACCAATGCTGAAAATAAGGAATCCTCCACAGAAATATGATTACAGCATGGATCATAGCATAATAAACTGCATGTGGACATTATAAATTAGTATCAGGTGCAAGAGTGGTTCAGTGGTAGAATGCTTGCCTCCCATGCAGAAGACCCAGGTTTGATTCCTGGACCATGCACCCCCCCCCCCCCCGCCCTCCCCCTAACCCCTCAAAGAAAATTAATATGGAAAATGCTAACAATTCTGGAAGTTCAACTGTAACAGTGAGTTCACATCCTTATGAAAGGTAAAATGAGTTGCAGACTTGCATGTATAACCAGAGTTGGTGTGTAAGACCCAGGCCTTATTGCCACTGTAGATGAAGGCTCTACAGATGAATGCACAAAAAGTTATGTTAGTAAAATATGAATGAAGTTAGTAATAAACTTCCTCTCTATTTTGGTATTGATAGCAACTACTTGTAAGTATAGAAAGGAAAATTCTGTGTTTATTTTGTGTAAATCCCATGTACTAGATGTGTGTATCTCCTAAAAACATTTCATAAGCACATAAAATTCAGTATGGTGGCCCCAAAGCCCTTCTACTTCCCCTCCCATCTAATCCTCTGTCACCATATCCACCTAGTCTCCCAGAGCAAAATCCTTTATGTCCTTGCCAGTTTCTCCTTTCTCTCTACCCACATGTAGTCTAGCATGGAATTGTGTCAACTTGATCTGAAAATATATATCAGTTTAATCTACCAATGTTCCTATTGATCACCAACAGATTTTAGGCAGATTATACTAATGGGCCTCTAATTCCCTTCTCTGCTCTCAATTTCTGTTCTCTACTATCCAATTATAATAAGCATCACATTCTCCTGTAAAATCTTTTAATAACATCTACCTCACATCTTACACAATTAGTTCCAGGTGATTTGCATAGTTAAATCTGCTATTGGAACAGAATAGAGAATAAAATACCCATAGCTCTGACCTAAGCAAAGATTTCTGAAATAAGATAAAGAAAACAGTAGTCTTAAAGGAAAAAAGACAAATTGGATTTCACTAAAGTTAAGAGCCTCTGTCAAATATCAGCATTAGCAAAGAGAAAAGGCACAGTATTCCTCTCTGATAAAGGACTTATAAATAGACAAAAAGGTCATCAACCTCGACATCAAGGAAATGTAAATTAAAACCACAATGAGAAGATTAAACACTCACTGGAATGGCTAAAATTTAAAAGATACATTACAAAATGTTATCAAGGTGTGAAACAAATGGAATCCTTAAATACCACTGGTAGGAATGTAAATTAATAAAAACCACTCTGAAAATCTATTTGGAAGTATCTGTTAAAGCTGGATATACACATAGTCTATGATGAAGCAATGCCCCCTCTTTTCATATACCCAATGGAAAAGTGTACATCTGTCCCAAAAGTCACATGTATGAACGTTCACAGTAGCGCGTTATACATAATAGCAGTAAGGACAATTTATGGAACATTAAGCAATAGTACACTATAAGGCCATGAAAATGAACAAACTACAGCTGCATACATGTTTTATGATTTCATTTATACTAAGTTCAAAAACAGACAAAATTTATCTATGTTGATAGAAAATTGTGGTTACCTTTGGAGGACAGAAAGAATAAGAAGAGGGGAGAGCTTCTGTAGTGCTGTGTACTTTGAAAATCCACTGTATTAACTGTAAACTTCTATTTCTATGCTTTTTATTTGTTACATTTCAATAAAATAGATGAAAAATTCTTTAATGGTCTGACCTAACATAACCTACAGAAAGCCTAATTTCACATTATAAAAGCCTTTCAGAATTTGGACCCTACTTACTTTTTTTTTTTTTTATAAATGCAATTTTATTGAGATATATTCACACAGCATAGAAACCATCTGAAGTATATAATCACTGGCTCACAGTAAGTTAAGAAGATTTTCATTAGTCCAGAAAAGAAAAAAATAATAATTAAAAAGAAAACCCTAATACTCCCATACTCCTTATCCCCTTATTATTTTTTTTATTAATTAAAAAAATTAACTAACACATTTAGAAATCATTCCATTCTACATATGCAATCAGTAATTCTTAATATCATCACATAGATGTATGATCATCATTTCTTAGTACATATGCATCGATTTAGAAAAAGAAATAGCAAGACAACAGAAAAAGAAATAAAATGATAATATAGAGAAAAAATAAAAATAAAAAATACAAAAATATATAAGAAAAAAAAACTATAGCTCAGATGCAGCTTCATTCAGTGTTTTAACATAATTACATTACAATTAGGTAGTACTGTGCTGTCCTTTTTTTTTTTTTTAGAAATCATACCATTCTACATATGCAATCAGTAATTCTTAACATCATCACATAGATGCATGATCATCGTTTCTTAGCACATTTGCATCGGTTTAGAAGAACTAGCAATATAACCGAAAAAGATACAGAATGTTAATATAGAGAAAAAAAATAAAAGTAATAATAGTAAGAACAAAACAAAAACCTGTAGCTCAGATGCAGCTTCATTCAGTGTTTTAACATGATTACTTTACAATTAGGTATTATTGTGCTGTCCATTTTTGAGTTTTTGTATCTAGTCCTATTGCACAGTCTGTATCCCATCAGCTCCAATTACCCATTATCTTACCCTGTTTCTAACTCCTGCTGAACTCTGTTACCAATGACATATTCCAAGTTTATTCTCGAGTGTCGATTCACATCATTGGGACCATACAGTATTTGTCTTTTAGTTTTTGGCTAGACTCACTCAGCATAATGTTCTCTAGGTCCATCCATGTTATTACATGCTTCATAAGTTTATCCTGCCTTAAAGCTGTGGACCCTACTTACTTTTAATCTCAACTTTACACCAGCAAATTTTATACCAATAATATTAACTATTTATTGCTTTTTTTTACACTACCACTACTGCCTCTATTTAGAAATCCTTTCCCTTTTTCTCCATTTACAAAACTTTCATTTTTCAGAACTCATCTGAGTTATCTTCTTGACCTCTCTCCATTACCCTACCATTTGTACAAATATTTCCTTCTACATACTCCTACCTTATATATATGAATATGCATTTATATGTACATTCCTAAAAGTAAGGTCATTTCAAATTTAGTATGAGAAAAAACTCTACCCCCACCCCATTTCCTCCTTTCTCAGTTAACAGTGTCAGCAATCACCCACGCATACTATAAAGCAATATATATTATCACCCACGTGCTCAGGCCACAAGCCTCCTTCACATTCAATCCGTTCAGAAGTTCTAGAAGCAAAAAATACTTCCAAGTTACATCATTCATTCATTCCACACTGGTCACTGCACTAAGCATTCAAAATATGGCAAAGAACACACAACATTAAAATCCTTATCCTCTTAAACCTTTCATGAAGGAGAAGAAAAGGGGTAATTAAATGCAATAAACAAGATAAATACGCAAAACAAATAGTATGTTATAAGGTGGTAAGCGTTATGGAAAAACAGAAGGACAGGGAGAGTAGAAATGTTGGAGAGTATGGTATTTTAGAAATAGTCATGAAAAGATTTCAATGATGATGTGTGATTATATCCCTAAGTAATTACTTCCCAACAATTCTACTACTACTCCAGAATCCCTCAGCCTGGTCTTTCCCAATAACCTCCTAACTGGTTTCCCTCAATCCAACTGCACTCCTGTCCCATTACGATACATTTGCCACGCACTAGTAAAATAAGTATTTTTAAAGTTCTCCTTACAAATGGGGTAAAGGCTTTTCATCATGCTTAAAATAAAGCCTAATAAGGACTCTCATTTTATGACTTTTAAAGACTCTCTTGCCCCTATTTTCTCACCCTTGAACAAGCCTCAATGGTCTTATTATTCCTCCAATACACTATCCAAAGCCTGAATACATGATACTCCCTCCATCTACAGCACTCTCCTCCCAGGTATTTACATAACTCATCCTTTACGTGATCCAGATTTCTGACTGTCATCACTTCAAAAAGGATTTCCTTTAAAATCTCATGGACACAGCTCCCAACCCCAACTACTCTTCCGTCTGTTTTATTTTCTCTTTATCTGAATTCATAATATGGAATTACTTATTATTCTTCTCCCCATACTAGAATAGGGATTTCTGCTTTACTGCGTACTGTATCCCCAGTCCCTAAAATCATTTCTGACACATAGAAAGTACTCAATAAATAATGAATAAATTAGAATTATTTATTTCCACAATTTGACTTTTTTATCAGACAGTAGTCCACAGAGACAGAGGATATTGCTCATCCATGTTTTGTAGTCCTAGTCTAAAGCACAGTGCCCAACAATAATAGGCAAATGTTTGTTGAACTGAGTTACTGAATTGTACTCTTTTAAAAATAAAATTACTTTCCATGACACAAAACAATTTTTTACAAAATATACAACCTTTGCACACCCTCCATTTTTACATGATGTCCCAATCTTAACTTCATCACTGTGTTCCTCTGAAAAAAAGGAAAAATTAAATTAGAAACATTAAAATAAAACTTTACTGGAACCCCATTCTGAAAAATTAATCTTTTCCATGAAACAAATATTTTAATAATCTAAGAATCATTCTTTTTGGGCTGTGATTCTTTTACTGAGCAATAATTCACATACTGTAAAACTTAGAGACAGCAATATTTTAAAAAACTAAGTTTTCTATGTGAATTTTCATGAAGTAACATATTTAAAAAGATAAGGAGAAGTCAAATGTTGTGATTAATGTTTTCACCTATACCTAAAACTGACGACAAATTTCTATTCCATAATGCAATGCCATAACCATTATCTTAACCTTGTAAGAGAAAAATCATGGTCATCAGTTACAGATGAAACAATATGGAATAACTTCATATGCACAGCAAAGTATTTTCAGCTAAAATACAAATGTAATTCAGTGTTAAAATGTAATGAATCACAGAAGAAAATAAAATGGATTCCCATTTTCAATAAAAGATATAAGGGTATGAACCACATAATTATTCTATGCTATTATTGGTAATTAAGGAAAAAAAAAAGTTCTTTACTATGAATGTTTTATTTTTCCCACATATACCCAGTAATTTATACAGTGACGTCGCTTTTAGGTGACTAACTGAACAAAAAAAAATTACAAAAAACATCTTACCCTTATCTTCTTCATTCCCTGATGACAGTTTAAGTTTAGCAAGTGCTTGTTTTAGGGAGGCAGATACTTTTAATTCCAAATTTGTCATTGGTTCATCTGGGCTGGAGAATTTAGAAAACTTTGTTACCATTATTAATGTATCAAAATATTTCTTTGCTCTCCAAATCAATATACCTAAAAGCCTCTTTACGACAAGAAGCTAAATGCCATGTAAATCAAATTTCCCCATTAAAAGGTATTGTACAAATAACTTTTATAATGTATCTACAGTTTTCAGTTTTAGCAAAAAAGAGCTCTTACATGTACAAAATGAATCCATACTCATATCTACTAGTGAAAATTCCTTTCATATAGACACTGTTATATGGATTTATGAATTCAGATAAAATTATATTGTCAAGGCAATTTCACTAGGATTAAAAAAACAATAACCTCAACATATTTCATAACGGTAAGTGTTATATGTACAACTTAAGGCCATTCAATTCAACAAAAAAGTATTAAGAATATTAATCAATGCAGCAAATAAAATGAGAAATCCTAAATTATTTATTTACACCTACAATGAAAGACCAGACATAAGAGGTATAAGTCAATTAGCCACTAATTTAGTCACTGTATCTTTATAATCTCTACATTACCAAATAAATTTAGAAAAAAAATATTTAATTTCTCTCTTAAGTAAAATTAGCAGCTTACTCTTTTTTTTTTTTTTTTTTTCTACATGGGCAGGCACCGGGAATCGAACCCGGGTCCTCTGGCATGGCAGGCGAGCAGCATTCTTGCCTGCTGAGCCACCGTGGCCCGTCCAGCAGCTCACTCTTTGAAGAAAATATTAACCCATACTGTCAGTTAAAGTAGATTCCACTAAGAAGAGATTAACTAAGAGTTAGCCATGTGAGAATTTTTGTTTTTTTCTGATAATTTTTAAAAACTTGTCAATTAGCCAGCAAGGTATTTCCTAATTTCTTGTGATTACCAATAATAGGGAGATAGAATAAAATCCTTCTAGGTAGTTTCTTTAACCTGCAGCTAGAGTGTTAACGAACAAAAAATCTCCTAGGGTTCTGATTTTGAACTTGTCGTAGTCAATATTTTATAAATTTATTTAAATAAAATCAACAGAGAAAAAGTAGGGAATACCGTAAGTTCACGGTATGAATAAAAACTTCAATAGGGGTAAAATCTGGGGCCCAAATCATTTTATGGGCAGGCACTGGGAATCGAACCTGGGACTCTGGCATGGCAGACAAGAACTGTGCCTGCGAGCCACCGTGGTCCGCCTCAAACCATGTTTTTAAAGTGCTGTATTTCAGTTCTAAAAATTCAGTACTGATGTTCAGTATGAAGAGACCTGGGTTAACAGTGGTATCCAATATGCACGTGTGAGAATGTTTAAGAGTCTAGTCAATGAGAAGGTGAATATGAAGCAATCTGTATAATTCTGTAAAATGAGCAAACCGTATTTAAAACTACTTAAAAGATATGCCATCTAAATCAAATGCCATAAAAATGTGGCAATATTAATGAAAGTAACAGTTTTCAGGCATCAGATAAGGCTTTTTCTAAATGGCAAAACTGAGAGAAATTAAAGAGACAGAATTTGGTTCAATACAAGGAAAACAAGCACGACTTAGCAACAAAAAAACCAACTTCTCTGAGTTAAAAGTAAATTATTTTTCAACAGAATTATAAGAATAAAAATTAAATATTCTGTTAGGAATATCCTAGAAAATATTCAGGTAAACAGTAAACAAATGAGAAAGCTTCCCTCTCACCTAACCTTTTTCAACTCAAACTGATTCCATGTCAAGGACTATTTCTTTATAAAATTTCACCAGGCCAAAGTGAGAAAAGCATATGCTAAAGCACAAGGAAGATGCATGACTCCCCTGCCCATAATCATGATGGTACAATAAGCAATTCTGCAGTGAAGTTTTATATGTTCATGCCCTCAAGCTAAGGAGGAATAAAAGATAAAGGGAAAACCAAAGGGTTCAAAACATAGTGGCCTACACGATAGCTACAAATGATATTACGTAAAATCATAAATGGAAATATCAGGAACAAATACTATTAACTCAACAGTGACACAAATACTCAGCTGTGAAAAGAATACCTTGGCCTTTTAATTGCTTCTACTGGTTTAGGGGCCTGAATGATATGCTCTTGAAATTTGGGTTTCAATTCAGATAGTTCTTTCTTCTCAGTAGTCTTGACTTCAGGTTTGACTGGTTCAGTTGGCTTCTCACTATTATGCCTACCTTTTGTACAGCCCTGTTAGCAAAAGGCATTTATTAGGAGTTATCCTATCATTCATTTTACATGTCATGATACTATTTTTTATTAATTATTCAATGATAAATTACATGTTTTATCTAGTTTTTAAATTAACTTTTAAAAATTAACTTAATAAACTTAAAACAGGATTCCAAATTTACCATATTCATACCTTTGAATAAAGCTTTTAAAAAAAGGCTCTGAATTATGCTTATGTACTTAACTGATTCTACGACTTGCTTAGCACAAACTTCTTACAGAGAAGAAATTCTGAAGAACAACACAGGGAGATTTTTTTTCTTTCTTTTTCTTAAAATATATTGATTGCTCTATTCAGTCAACAATTTATGAAGCCATTTTAAGATTTTGGGGGTTATGACTGAAAGAATAAAAAGCACTAGGTATAAATTCTGAAATATCAGAGGGATATGAAACAAAATATCAGCTGAGATGCTGGCTTGAAGGGGTCCACAAGCCTGTGAATAAGGATAGCCTGTAGAAACTGGAAAAGGCAAGGCAATAGGTTCTCTTGCAGAGCCTCCAGAAAAGCCTTCTGACACAGACTGTTAGTGCAGAAAACCCAGTTTATATTTCTGTCATTCAGATTTGTGAGAAAATAATTTTGGGCTAGTTTAAGCCACTAAATCTCTCATAATTTGTTTCAGGAAGAATAAGAAATTAATACCTGACACAGAATAATTAGTTTTAGTAAATATGCATGTGGAAACCAAATTTAAAAAGATCATGCTACAGTTTTCATTCTTGGCCTTAAAATCCACTTAACAAAATATATAAGCTTTGTAATACTACAAGGTGAGTTTAATACTGTTACTCCAAATCTGTTTACCCAGACAGATGAGAAGAGAATCATCTTGCTGGAAATACATTTCTCTAATTGTGAGTAAACTGGCTGCTGAAGCCAAATAAGTTCATAATAAATTAAAATCAATCAATTATATAAATCAGTAACATAAAAAGCCTAAAGGATAATGTAATTGAATTACTGCCCATTTTGTATCTTGAGACCACAAATATCCATTATATATTTTGGCTTTTCTGTTTTCAGTAATTCTGTTTATTTTTGACCAAAAGTTAGACATACACTCACTAATCTGAGATCATTAGCTCTTGATTTCAGCTTCTTAACTCTTGATTTCAGCTTCTTATCTGAGTGGCAAAGCCATAACTATAGTTTATTAATAGATTCAGTCTTCATTTGGATGTCATACCTACTCTCTTTAATTCATCCCGTTTTGGAAGCATTTTACATGTACATAGGCATTTCACATGACTGTCAAGCCCTTGAGATATACTGCCACTTTTAAGACAATTGCCTATTTCTTGCCCCAACATTCTCACTCCTGAATACACTAAATATAAATTGCTAGAGGAAGTACATTTATTTATATTTTTTAGGTAAAATATGTCTGTATTTAATTATGGATTTTCTTATTCTTGCGATGTGCTTAAACTCATAATCACTACAGAACAATGCATGATATAGTAGAGAAAGGGAAAATCTTCAACTCACAAAGCCCACATTGATTCATTCATTCATTCTTTTTCTTTATTTACTTTTTACTGATATATATTTACATACCATGTAATAATCCAAAGTACACAATTTTTTTTTTTTTGGTGAAAAATAACATCCAAAAACGTGCTTAATTTCAAAGCATACTGCAACAATCAGCTGTAGAACAGATTTCAGAGTCTGATAGGGGTTACAATTCATTTAAGATACTTTTTAAAGATTAAATAAAATAACAGAGTTCCTGGCACATGTGGCAGGTACTAAATATTCAACAAATGCTAGCTATCAACAAATGCTAGCTAATCTTACCACATTCCACTGAGTCATATACACATGTTAACATCTCTGAAATCACACATCTCTGAAACCATACAAAGACATATCAGTTTAATAGCAGCTTTAGTTTTAATAGCACATAAATAATGGTTCATTTTGATGGTATCTTTAAATCTGACAAAGTACTTATATTCTTAACCTAAAATGCTTTGAATTGTTGTCTACCACTTCCTACTTTTTGATAGTTCCTCAAAACTACCAACATCAAGAATAAAACTAAACTGACAAGTAGATAATTAAGTTTGAAATACTACTCTCTAAAACAGAGTCGTTACTTTAGAGGCTGTGGAAAGGAGAGGAGTCTATTTTAAAAGGTATTATCTAAAGTTAATAGGAGTCAAACAATAGGTATCAGAAATCATACTACTCAAATCTGGAGCCTCATGTAATATGTACTTACTTTATGAGAGAAAATTTAGAAAAAAAATTTAGTACTTACCACAATGCTTAAGAAATCAGAAAAGTCAGTTGTTCTTCTCTTACAGCAAGACCAACCCTATGAAATTTTAAGAGAAGAAAACTGAAAACTATATTTGCATGGGAGCTACAAACCATTAATAAACGTATTTTACTTACACTTACCTCTTTGAATCCCAAAGTGACTTGCATACATAGATTTCAGTTTTAAAGTGCTGTAAATCATTCACCTAACTCAAGTGAAATAATTTTTAGTCATTCAGTTTTAAAATTTTATTCAATATTTAAATGACGTGTTATGATCTGTCATAAAAGGAAGTACCTTAAAACAGGGAAAATGACATTGCTTTTCTTTTTAAGAACAGTAACAGATTCTTAAAAAAATATTATATCTAAGAACATCATATATTTTAAAGAATCTGGGGAGGCTCTGCTAGCCGAGAGGCCAAGGCGGGGACCTCAGGGCTAGGGGAGTCCCTCCCTTCCTCCTTCCCGGGCCAGCTGGCAGAATTGGGCAGGCGGTCCCCTCAAGCCGCGGTGGCTGGCGCCCCCACCACGCGTGGCCACCTGGACCAACTGAGAGAACTGGATCAGAAATCCCCAGGCCGCGGAGAACGGTGACCGGGGGGTCCCTTCCAAACACGTGACTCCCCGGTCCGGCTGGGAACGGCGCACTCTCCTGGGCCGCGGCGGCTGGTGCCCTCCCACCACGCTTGGCGCCCAGGGTCGACTAGGAAATTCGGACGGGCGCTGTCCCGGGCTGCGGCGGCCAGCGACCCTCCAAGCGTTCGGACCCCCGGGCCGGCTGGCACTCTTCCAAGCCGCTTCTCCCCCACGGCGAGAGGTTTCCAAAGTTAAAGGACCCACAGCACCTTTTACTGGTGGGACCCGCAGACAAACGTGTGCCACGAGCGCCACCTACTGGGCAGGATAAGAAAAACAGAAAAATCTTTCAACCTGTTGGGTCCAACACCCAGGGAAATCTGACTAAATGCCCAGACCCCAACAGAAGATAACGTATCACGCTCAGAAAATTGAAAATATGGCTCAGTCAAAGGAACAAACCAATAGTTCAAATGAGATACAGGAGCTGAGACAACTAATGCTGAATATACGAACAGAAATGGAAAACCTCTTCAAAAACGAAATCGATAAATTGAGGGAGGACATGAAGAAGACATGGGCTGAACAAAAAGAAGAAATAGAGAAACTGAAAAAACAAATCACAGAACTTATGGAAGTGAAGGATAAAGTAGAAAAGATGGAAAAAACACTGGATACCTACAATGATAGATTTAAAGAGACAGAAGATAGAATTAGTGATTTGGAGGATGGAACATCTGAACTCCAAAAAGAAACAGAAACTATAGGGAAAAGAATGGAAAAATTTGAACAGGGTATCAGGGAACTCAAGGACAATATGAAGCGCACAAATATACCTGTTGTGGGTGTCCCAGAAGGAGAAGAGAAGGGAAAAGGAGGAGAAAAACTAATGGAAGAAATTATCACTGAAAATTTCCCAACTCTTATGAAAGACCTAAAATTACAGATCCAAGAAGTGCAGCGCACCCCAAAGAGATTAGACACAAATAGGTGTTCTCCAAGACACTTACTAGTTAGAACGTCAGAGGGCAAAGAGAAAGAGAGGATCTTGAAAGCAGCAAGAGAAAAACAATCCATCACATACAAGGGAAACCCAATAAGACTATGTGTAGATTTCTCAGCAGAAGCCATGGAAGCTAGAAGACAGTGGGATGATATATTTAAATTACTAAAAGAGAAAAACTGCCAACCAAGACTTCTATATCCAGCAAAATTGTCCTTCAAAAATGAGGGAGAAATTAAAACATTCTCAGATAAAAAGTCACTGAGAGAATTTGTGACCAAGAGACCAGCTCTGCAAGAAATACTAAAGAGAGTACTAGAGTCAGCACAAAAAGACAGAAGAGAGAGGTATGGAGAAGAGTATAGAAAGAAGGAAAGTCAGATATGATATATATAATACAAAAGGCAAAATGTTAGAGGAAAATATTATCCAAACAGTAATAATACTAAATGTTAATGGACTGAATTCCCCAATCAAAAGACATAGACTGGCAGAATGGATTAAAAAACAGGATCCTTCCATATACTATCTACAGGAAACACATCTTAGACCCAAAGATAAACATAGGTTGAAAGTGAAAGGTTGGAAAAAGATATTTCATGCAAATAACAACCAGAAAAGAGCAGGAGTGGCTATACTAATATCCTTTTTCTCAAGTGCTCATGGATCATTCTCAAAGATAGACCACATGCTGGGTCACAAAGCAAGTCTTAACAAATGTAAAAAGATTGAAATCATACACAACACTTTCTCGGATCATAAAGGAATGAAGTTGGAAATCAATAATAGGCGGAGTGCCAGAAAATTCACAAATACGTGGAGGCTCAACAACACACTCTTAAACAACAAGTGGGTCAAAGAAGAAATTGCAAGAGAAATCAGTAAATACCTCGAGGCAAATGAAAATGAAAACACAACATATCAAAACTTATGGGACGCAGCAAAGGCAGTGCTAAGAGGGAAATTTATTGCCCTAAATGCCTATATCAGAAAAGAAGAAAAGGCAAAAATGCAGGAATTAACTGTCCACTTAGAAGAACTGGAGAAAGAACAGCAAACTAATCCCAAAGCAAGCAAAAGGAAAGGCATAACAAAGATTAGAGCAGAAATAAATGAAATTGAAAACATGAAAACAATAGAGAAAATCAATAAGGCCAGAAGTTGGTTCTATGAGAAAATCAATAAGATTGATGGGCCCTTAGCAAGATTGACAAAAAGAAGAAGAGAGAGGATGCAAATATATAAGATCAGAAATGGAAGAGGAGACATAACTACTGACCTCACAGAAATAAAGGAGGTAATAACAGGATACTATGAACAACTTTACGCTAATAAATACAACAATTTAGATGAAATGGACGGGTTCCTGGAAAGACATGAACAACCAACTTTGACTCAAGAAGAAATAGATGACCTCAACAAACCAATCACAACTAAAGAAATTGAATTAGTCATTCAAAAGCTTCCTAAAAAGAAAAGTCCAGGACCAGATGGCTTCACATGTGAATTCTATCAAACATTCCAGAAAAAATTAGTACCAACTCTCCTCAAACTCTTCAAAAAAATCGAAGTGGAGGGAAAACTACCTAATGCATTCTATGAAGCCAACATCACCCTCATACCAAAACCAGGCAAAGATATTACAAAAAAAGAAAACTACAGACCAATCTGTCTAATGAATAAAGATGTAAAAATCCTCAATAAAATTCTAGCAAATCGTATCCAACAACACATTAAAAGAATTACACATCATGACCAAGTAGGATTCATCCCAGGTATGCAAGGATGGTTCAACATAAGAAAATCAATTAATGTAATACACCATATCAACAAATCAAAGCAGAAAAATCACATGATCATCTCAATTGATGCAGAGAAGGCATTTGACAAGATTCAACATCCTTTCCTGTTGAAAACACTTCAAAAGATAGGAATACAAGGGAACTTCCTTAAAATGATAGAGGGAATATATGAAAAACCCACAGCTAATATCATCCTCAATGGGGAAAAATTGAAAACTTTCCTCCTAAGATCAGGAACAAGACAAGGATGTCCACTATCACCACTATTATTCAACATTGTGTTGGAGGTCCTAGCCAGAGCAATTAGACAAGAAAAGAAATACAAGGCATCAAAATTGGGAAGGAAGAAGTAAAACTATCACTGTTTGCAGACGATATGATACTATACGTTGACAACCCGGAAAAATCCACAACAAAACTACTAGAGCTAATAAATGAGTACAGCAAAGTAGCAGGTTACAAGATCAACATTCAAAAATCTGTAGCATTTCTATACACTAGTAATGAATAAGCTGAGGGGGAAATCAAGAAACGAATCCCATTTACAATTGCAACTAAAAGAATAAAATACCTAGGAATAAATTTAACTAAAGAGACAAAAAAACTATACAAAGAAAACTACAAAAAACTGTTAAAAGAAATCACAGAAGACCTAAATAGATGGAAGGGCATACCGTGTTCATGGATTGGAAGACTAAATATAGTTAAGATGTCAATCCTACCTAAATTGATTTACAGATTCAATGCAATACCAATCAAAATCCCAACAAGTTACTTTTCAGAAATAGAAAAACCAATAAGCAAATTTATCTGGAAGGGCAGGGTGCCCCGAATTGCTAAAAACATCTTGAGGAAAAAAAACGAAGCTGGAGGTCTAGCGATGCCGGACTTTAAGGCATATTATGAAGTCACAGTGGTCAAAACAGCATGGTATTGGCATAAAGATAGATATATCAACCAATGGAATCGAATAGAGTGCTCAGATATAGACCCTCTCATCTATGGACATTTGATCTTTGATAAGGCAGTCAAGCCAACTCACCTGGGACAGAACAGTCTCTTCAATAAATGGTGCCTAGAGAACTGGATATCCATATGCAAAAGAATGAAAGAAGACCCATTTCTCACACCCTATCACAAAAGTTAACTCAAAATGGATCAAAGATCTAAACATTAGGTCTAAGACCATAAAACAGTTAGAGGAAAATGTTGGGAGATATCTTATGGATCTTACAACTGGAGGCGGTTTTATGGACCTTAAACCTAAAGCAAGAACACTGAAGAAGGAAATAAATAAATGGGAGCTCCTCAAAATTAAACACTTTTGTGCATCAAAGAACTTCATCAAGAAAGTAGAAAGACAGCCTACACAATGGGAGACAATATTTGGAAACGACATATCAGATAAAGGTCTAGTATCCAGAATTTATAAAGAGATTGTTCATCTCAACAACAAAAAGACAGCCAACCCAATTACAAAATGAGAAAAAGACTTGAACAGACACCAAAAGGCACATGAAGAGATGCTCAATGTCCCTGGCCATTAGAGAAATGCAAATCAAAACCACAATGAGATATCATCTCACACCCACCAGAATGGCCATTATCAACAAAACAGAAAATGACAAGTGCTGGAGAGGATGCGGAGAAAGAAGCACACTTATCCACTGTTGGTGGGAATGTCAAATGGTGCAACCACTGTGGAAGGCAGTTTGGCGGTTCCTCAAAAAGCTGAATATAGAATTGCCATACGACCCAGCAATACCATTGCTGGGTATCTACTCAAAGGACTTAAGGGCAAAGACACAAACGGACATTTGCACACCAATGTTTATAGCAGCATTATTTACAATTGCAAAGAGATGGAAACAGCCAAAATGTCCATCAACAGAAGAGTGGCTAAACAAACTGTGGTATATACATACGATAGAATATTATGCAGCTTTAAGACAGGATAAACTTATGAACCATATAATAACATGGATGGACCTAGAGAACATTATGCTGAGTGAGTCTAGCCAAAAACTAAAGGACAAATACTGTATGTTCCCACTGATGTGAACCGACATTCGAGAATAAACTTGGAATATGTCATTGGTAACAGAGACCAGCAGGAGTTAGAAACAGGGTAAGATAACGGGTAATTGGAGCTGAAGGGATACAGACTGTGCAACAGGACTAGATACAAAAACTCAAAAATGGACAGCACAATAATACCTAATTGTAAAGTAATCATGTTAAAACACTGAATGAAGCTGCATCTGCGGTATAGGTTTGTTTTTTTTGTTTTGTTTTGGTTTTTTTTGGTTGTTTTTTGTTTTTGTCTGGTTGTTTGTCTTTTTTTTTCTTTTTTTACTATTATTATTACTTTTATTTTTTTTCTCTATATTAACATTCTGTATCTTTTTCTGTTGTGTTGCTAGTTCTTTTAAACCGATGCAAATGTACTAAGAAATGATGATCATGCATCTATGTGATGATGTTAAGAATTACTGATTGCATATGTGGAATGGTATGATTTCTAAATATTGGGTTAATATCTTTTTTTCCATTAATTAATAAAAAAAAAAAAAAAAGAATCTGGGGAAAAATTGAAGGCGCTTTACTTAAAAAATCCAGTGAGTTAAAGAGAATAATTTAGTTTCTAAGCAAACTATCATAGTTGTTTCTCCGCAATAAGCATTCTACCTAATTTTAAAAACATATATTAATTAACATAGCAGCTAAGTATCCTAAGATATTTGAAGGTAAATGATACAGTGCTAAACAAAAGTTTAAAATTATAATTAAGAGTATGTGATTTCCAAACAAAATTATTAAGCAGTTTACAAAAATATGGCTTGAACTTACCAATTATAATTCTAATCATGATAGGGAATAAGAAAACAAAATGCAGTAGTCTTAATGGGACATCATATATTCAGAAGGGCCAACTATGCCCAAGTCCACATAGACCTCACTATTTATCAACATACAACATGAAGGACTTTGTAGTGATTTTTTTACAATTTGGACCTTCAGATTTTTTTCCCAAAAGAAAATTTTAAATTTCTTTTGTAATTAAAATTTTCCTAAAACTTGAAATTTAATTCTTTAACTCTGAAATATATAGATGACCAGTTACCATAGCCTTAAATCTAGGGTTTGAACAGCCCTGAAAATATAGTCATTAGGAAAGTAAATTCTGTAAGATAAAAAGTATCATAATCACATATACAGAATTATGTCAGACACTCTGGAGAAACACAGATACACACACAAGACATGAAATAGGCCAGCTGTTCCCAACTGTTAATCTGGGATCTACACTAGTCCTTGGTAAAATGAGGAAAAAAAAGGATAAATTAAATTATAACATTAGGGTATAAAATTACTAACTGCCTTTTCTGAAGAACTGTCCTTTTCTCTCAATGTCTTTTTTCTTAAATGCAATTTTACCCACCATATAATCCGTCCAAAATATACAACCAATGACTCACAGTATTACCACACAGTTGTGCATTCATCATCATGATCCATTTTAGAACATTTTAATTACTCCAAGAAGAAAAAGAAAAAGAAAAAAGAAAACCCCAAACCTCTCATTATTATTATTTAACAGTTTTATTCACAACCTATACAATCCATCCTGAGTGTATAATCAATGGCTTTTGGTATAATCACACAGTTATGCACTTACCACTACAATTAGTATGAGAACATTCTCCTTTCTTCTGAAGTAAAAAATCCCCATACCCCTTATATCTCCCTATTATTGACATTTAGCTTTGGTAGAGTGTCTTTTGTTACAATTAATGCAAGGACCTATAATGTTACTATTAACTAAAGACCTGGTTTAAATGAATTATTTTTTCCCATACATCACCCTATTATTAACATCCTGTAATAGAGACATATGTTTTATTCTAATTCATTTATGAACTTTCTTATAATTATACAATTCACTACCCTCACTGTCTTCTCTAGGTTTCTAAGTTTTAAGTTATACAGCCCCAGTTTTTATCCTCTAGCTTTCCTTTTGGTGAAATACATGACTGTGGCCTTCCTCTTTCAACCAGACTCACACTCAATATTGTGCTACCACGAAGTACTTCAATGTGCCCCTTTTAATTTCAATATTAAAGCCTTCTCGGTCTAATACAAAACTGGTGACCTTATTTTGGTCTACATATCTTCTCTGAAATCTACTGGCCTGTGAAACCCATTAGTCATGGAAAGCCTAGGTCTTCAAGAAATGTTTACACTATAGAGACAATAATAAACACTACAATTGGAGAAGAAACAAACTAAAAGTATTTAAAAGTGAAATTAATTAGACTAGTTATCGGTGGAAAAACAAAAGAGCAATGGACTGTCTAGAAAGTCAGTGGTACCATTACAGGAGCACCAAAGATGGGAGACAGACTATTTTTAGAATAAGAGTTTATTTTATAAACCCATCTGAAGTTGTAAATATGGTATAGAGATGACATCTGAGGGCACGAATGAATGAACTGAGGAAGAGAATTTCCACCCACATAACAATTAGTTAAGAGGCTTAAAAGACATAAGGAGGATCTCAACTTGCCCGATGGTTTATTCTGTTCTCTTCAATCAGAACTAACCAAACTAATATAAACTTGGTATCTGCCTGTATATTTTTGTTTAGACTTGGCTACCCAAAAGTTAAATACCAAAAAGATCCAGCTACTCTCTGGAAGATAAAATTAGAAAATCAAAGACAACAATAAAACAATTAAACATGCAAGACTGTTTATATTCCTGAGAAGAAAAGTGGCAGCACCTAAAACCATGACAACTCCCACTGCAATATTTTCTTTTAAGACATACAAAAGAATCTTTCAACTATAGCACACTATCAAAAATTTTAAAAGATCAATAATGCCAGACAATCCACCATCAAAAACCTGATCAATCACCATCAAAAATCTGGTCAATGTTCTACTATTTCTCTGGTTGCCCAAAACATCAAGGAAGTATAGGTGGAAAACTGTGGGCATCTCTTTGTAATAAAAATACTCAATTTACATGTCTGAGATTGCTGGTATTAAGTATTCATACCAATACTTTCTAAAATTCAGAGCTGCTCCCAAAATTATCTTAAGCCATCTAACAGTCTATGAGATTTATATAAAGAAGCAATACAACTTCCATTTTACCTCAAAATTTTAAAAATGAAAAAATAAGAAAATAAAAAATAGGCTGGAAATAACATAACTTTATAACTGGAAAAAGGTCTTAAGATAATCATCTATAATGTCTTTTTTGATTTTAGTGAAGTATGAGTTTAAAGCACTATTACATCTCTAAACTTATAGATATGAAGAGATTTTTTAAAAAAAGCTTTCATATGGGCTGTCCACTTCATCCAGCAGGGTCACTGGCATTGAGTAATTGAGCAGTCTCAGATTACCAGCCAGAAGGCGAAAAGGGGGAAAAGGGCAGAAACTGTAGCTTCCTGTTCTGTGCACTGCACTGTCATCCTGGAGAGGGCACTCAAACCTGCTTTTTCTGACCCAACGAGGATCAGACCACCCCGAAAACATCTCAGGATTCAGTTTCCCAGATCCTGGTGCCACCTTTGCAATGAGAATGCACATTTTCCAGCTGGGACCCATGAAGAAGGTGCCCACGGTTCTGGGATCGCATCCACAGAATCAAAGAATAGAGGTGAGGTGATGCCTTCAACATGACAATATTAAAACATCCACTGAAAACCTCTTCCCAGAGATTGAGCAAAAAAAAGGATAAACCTCACTTGCTTATAACTCAAGAGGAAGGTAAAGACTGAAGAAAGATCCCACAAACGTTGACTTGAAGAAAGAGAAAACTATCAGGCTGGATACTTCCATCCTTGCCACTCAGTCCCATCTAGCTTGCTTAAGTGCCTAAGGCAGCGGCCAGGATTCCTCCAATCTCCCACCACAAACACAGACTATAAAATCTCTTAAAGTGGTTTTGGGGGAAAGATGGCGGCTTATGAGGTGTGGAATTTAGTTTGCAAGTTAGAGCAACTAGTAAATAGCCAAGAATGGTATACAACAACTGCTAGGGGAACATCAGTGACCAGACACACAGTGTACACCAGTCTAGACTAGGTAGAACAGCTGAAAGCATACACAGCCCTGTAAGTCCCCCAAGCTAGACAGGTTGGCGCTGCTCCCCCACGGGCACAGAAGGCTGGTTCCCAAGGGGAAAGGAAACAGGCTTTACTAGTAGCAAGGGCTTAGCTCAACCAAGCTCCAATTGCAATTAATTAACAAATTCTGACTACTGAAAATAGGACCCCAGCACAGATAAACCTGGAAAAAGCAGTAAAGGTATTAGGAGTTTTTGCTCCAGCAGAGAGAGGGGGGAAAGGCTGACCAAAAAAGAAAAAGAAACATGTTATAGTTTGCTAGCTGACAGAATGCAGTATATCAGAATTTAATGAGTTGTTAGTTAACAGTTCTAAGGCCGAGAAAACGTCCCAATTAAAACAAGTCTATAGAAATGGCCAATCTAAGGCATCCAGGGAAAGATACCTTGGTTCAAGAAGGCTGACGAAGTTCAGGGTTTCTCTCTCAAGTGAGAAGGCACATGGTGAGCACAGTCAGGGTTCCTCTCTCATCTGAACGGGCACATGGTGAACACAGCATCTGCTAGCCTTCTCTCCTGGCTTTCTGTTTTATGAAGCTCCCTGGGAGGCATTTTCCTTCTTCATCTTCAAAGGTTGTTGGCTGGTAGACTCTGCTTCTCAAGGCTATGCAATTCTGCTCTGCTCTCTCTGAATCTCCTTCACTCTCCAAAATGTTTCCTCTTTTATAGGACTCCAGAAACTTCTCAAGACCCACCCAAATGGGTAGAGGCATGTCATCACCTAATTCAGTTTAACAACCGCTCTTGATTGGGTTACATCTCTAGGGAAATGATCCAATTATAGATTCAAACATACAGTATTGAATAGGGATTATCCTGCCATTTTACAAAATGGGATTTTGATTAAAGCATGCCTTTTCTAGGGGACATACATCCCTTCAAACCAGCACAAAACACAAACAAACCAACAAAACCAGGGGCTTTTCAAATCAGACAGCACAAAATACTGAAAATGGGCTGAGTCCTAAGAAAAGGGGGAACACAGAGCCTGGAGAAACATAGAACCACACACGAACTTAAGCTCTTGACTGACAAACACGAGGAGGAGGGGGTCAGCTGTGAAAAGGCTTTTTTCATTGTTCTTTATCTGAGCCTTAACAGCTCATTAGATGGAACTGGAAGCCCTCTCCAGCACTGCACCAGGCAAAGGCTGAATTAAGTTTGTCTGAACAACAAAGTAATCAGGTGAAAGGAGTTAATTCCCTAAACAGTGTATCTTCCCCAAGAGAAATGTGGTGCCCAGCTCAAATGGAATCCCTACTTCAAGGAATTCAAGCCCCAGGGACTGGAAAACTGAAGCAATTAAAACCATCATATTACCTCAGCTAAGTCTCACCCATGCCCCCTGCAGGGAAAGTCTGTCTAAATTAAAGGCAACATATCATTGTACCCTAGTCGGAAGCACTGGACAGATGAGTGTCACATACTGGGCAGGTTAGGAATAGCACAGAGTCTAGAGGCTTCATAGGAAAGTCTGTAAACCAGCTGGATCTTACCCTCAGGGAAAACTTATGCTGGCCACAATTTCTTTGTGAGACAAAGTCCTCTCTGGTCAGGGAAAATCTGACAAGGGTCTATATATTATCTGAGGAGACTCAACTCAAAAAAAAAAAAAAAAAAGTCCATATAGACAGGGAAAGAAACAGAAAAACAAGAACTGGAAAATTCTGATCAGTTAAACAAAACCTATGCTAGAAGTCTGAAAAAGTTGAACTGAATGTCAAAGAAAAAGTAGAGAACAAAGCTATCTAGCAAAAAAATCCAAGGTAAAAGAGAACAACCGTCACAATAAACTAATTAAGGAAATCAAATGTCTAGATGCCAGCAAAAAATAACTAAAAGTTAATGAGTAACACTAGGAAAATCAAAGAAAGCTAAGGCCCATTCAAAGGAACAAATCAACACTTTAAATGTGATACAACATTGAAACAACCAAATTCAGGATGTTCAAACAGACACAGAAAATCTCATCAAAAATCAAATCAACAAGCTGAGGAAGGATATAAAGAAGACACTGGATGAACAAAAAGAAGAACTTAAAAGCTTGAAAAGACAAATCACAGAACTTAAAGCACTGAAAAGCATGATAGAAGAGATGAAAAAAAAAATGGAAACCTACAACAGATTTGAAGAGGGAGAAGAAAGGTTTAGTGAACCAGAGGACTAGACATCTGAAATTCAACACATAAAAAGAAAATAGAGGGAAAAGAATGGAAAAAGATGATCAGGGTCTCACAGAATTGAATGAGAATATGAAGCACACAAATATATGTGTTGTGGGCATCCCAGAAGGAGAAGAGAAGGGAAAAGGAGGAGAAAGACTAATGGAGGAAATAATCACTGGAAATTTTCCACCTTATATGAAAGACAGAAAACTACAAATCCAAGAAGTGCAGTGTACCCCAAACAGAATAGATCCAAACAGACATACTTCAAGACACTTATTAATCAAATTGGCAAATGTCAAACACAGGGAGAGAATTCTGAAAGCAGCAATGGAAAAGCAATCCATCACTTACAAGGGAAGCCCAAGAAGACTAGGTGTGGAATTCTCAATAGAAACTACAGAGGCGAGAGAGCAGTGGTAAGATATATTTCAGATTCAAAAAGAGACAAACTGCCAAACAAGAATTCTATGTCCAGCAAAACTGTCCCCCCCAAAATGAGGGGGGATTAATATTTTCAGACAATCACTGGGAGAATCTGTGACTGTGACTAAAAGACTGGCTATGCAAGAAATATTAAAAAGAGCACTATAGGCAGATAAGAAAAGGCAGGAGAGTGAGGTATGAAAAAGAATGTAGACATGAAGACTATCAGTAAAGGCAAAAAAAGAGGAAAAAATAGATACGACATATAAAATCCAAAAGACAAAATGGTAGAAGAAAGTACTGCCTTTACAGTAATAACATTAAATGTTAGTGGATTAAACTTCCCAATCAAAAGACAAAGACTGGCAGAATGGATTTAAAACCAGGACCCATCTACATACTATTTTAGACCTAAGGACAAAAACAAGTTGAAAACAAAAGGTTGAGAAAAGATATTTCATGCAAACAAACAAGAGTCACAAAAGAACAAGAACAGCTCTACAAATATCTGACAGATTAGACCTTAAATGTAAAACTATTACAAGAGACAAAGAAGGACACTATATGTTAATAAAAGGAACAATTCAAAAGAAGACATAACAAGCAAATATTTATATACGAAGCCATGGTGCTCCATGAAGCAAACACTGACAATACTGAAGTGAGAAAGAGATACCTATACCATAATAGCTGGAGACCATCATCAATGGATAGAACTAGTAGAGAGAGGATCAATAGAGAAACAGAGAATTTGAATAATATAATAAATGAACTACACTTAACAGACATTTACTGAACATTACACACCACATCAGCAGGATACATCTTTTTGTCAAATGCTCACGGATCACTCTCAAGGACAGACCATAATATTATCCTGGATTACAAAGCAAGTATCAATAAATTTAAAAAGACTGAAATCATACAACACACCTTCTTGGATCATAATGTAATCAAGTTGGAAATCAGTAACAGGAAGAGGGCCAGAAAATTCACAAATATGTGGAAACTAAACAACACACTCAAACAACCAGTGAGTCAAGGAAAAAATTACAAGAGAGATCAGCAAATATCTTGAGGCAAATGAAAAAGAAAACACAACATATCCAATGTTATGGGATTCAGCAAATGGAATGCTAAGAGGGAAATTTGCCTAACATGCCTATATTAAAAAACAGCAAAACTCAAGAAATTAACTGTTTCCTTGGGAGAACTAGAGAAAAATAGCAAGCTAACCCCAAAGCAAACAAAAGGAAAAAATTAAGAGATTAGAGCAGAAATAAGTGAAATTGAGAACACAAAAACCATTGAGAAAATTAATAAAACCAGAAGTTGGTTCTTTGAGAAAATATAATCGATGGACCCTTAGCTAGGTTGACGGAAAGAAAAAAAAAGAGGACGCAAATAAGTTAAGTCAGAAATGGGAGAGGAGACATAACCACAGACCCTGCGGAAATAAAGTTGGTAATAAGAAGATACTATGAACAACTATATACTAATAAATTCAACAACGTAGATGAAATGGACAACTGCCTAGAAAGGCATGAACAACCAATACTGACTGGAGAAGAAAGAGACAACCTCAACAAAACCAAACACAAGAGACTGAATCAGTCACAAAGAAGCTCCCAAAAAAGAAAAGTCCAGGACCAGATGGCTTCATATGTGACTTCTACCAAGCATTCAAGAAAGAATCAGTACCAATTCTGCTCAAACTCTTTAAAAAAATAAGAGGAAGGAAAACTACCTAACTCATTCTATGATGCCAATACCACCCTAATACCAAAGCCAGACAAGGACACTACAAGAAAACTGCAAACCAGTCTCTCTAATGAACATAGATGCAAAAATACTCAACAAAATACCTGCAAATCAAATTCACAAGTACATTAAAAGAATTATGCACTATGACCAAGTGGGATTAATTCAAGGTACGCAAGGATGATTCAGCATAAAAATATCAATTAATGCAATATATTATATAAACAAATCAAAACAGAAAAACCACATGATCATCTCAAGTGATACAGAAAAGGCATTTGACAAAAATTTAACACCCTTTGATGAAAACACTTCAAAGGATAGGAATAGAAGGGAACTTCCTCAATATGATAAAGGGAATATATGAAAACCCACGGCTAAAATCATCCTCAATGGGGAAAAGACTGAAAGCTTACCCTGTAAGAATATGAACAAGAGAAGGGTGCCCACAGTCACCACTGTTATTTAACATTGTGCTGGAAGTTCTAGCCAGAGCAAATGGAAAAGAAAAAAATAAAAAAATGGCATACAAATGGTAAAGGAAGAAGTAAAACTCTCACTGTATGCAGATGACATAATACTATATGTTGAAAATTCCAAAAAATCTATAGCAAAGCTACAACAGCTAATAAATGACTATAGCAAAGTGCCAGGGTACAAGATAAGCAACCAAAAATCAGTAGTGTTTCTATACACTAGTAATGAGCAATCTGAGGAAATTAAAAAAAAGAATCCATTTACAACAGCAACCAAAAGAATCAAATACTTAGGAATGAATTTAACTAAAGATACAAAAGACCTATATACAGAAAACTACAAAAATTGCTAAAAGTAATCATGGAAGGCCTAAATAAATGGAAGGGCATACCATGCTCATGGATTAGAAGGCTAAATATAGTTATCAATTCTATCCAAACTGATTTATAGATTCAAGCAATACCAAATAAAATCCTAAGAATTTACTTCACAGAAGTAGAAAAACAAATAACCAAATTTATTTGAAAGGGAAGGGTGTCCTGAATAGCTAAAAAAAATCCTGAGAATGAGAAATGAAGTGGGAAGTCTCACACTACCTGACTTTAAAAGCATATTATGAAGCTACAGTGGTCAAAACAGCATAGTACTGGCATAAAGATAGATATACTGACCAGTGGTATCAACTAGAGCGTTCAGAAATAGAACCTCTCATCTATGGAAAATTGATCATTGATAAGGCAGTCAAGTCAATCCACCCGGGCCATAGCAGCCTCTTCAATAAATGGTGCTTGAAGAACTGGATATCCACATGTAAAAAAATAAAAGATCCATACCTCACAACTTATACAAAAATTAACTTAAAATGGATCAAAGACCTAAACATTAGAGCTAAGACCATAAAACTTTTAGAAGAAAATGTAGGGAAATATCTTATAAAATCTGTAATAGGAAGCGGTTTCTAGACCTTACACTCAAACCACAAACCCTGATAAAAGAAATAGATTAAAGGATACTCCTCAAAATTAAACACTTTCGTGCATCAAAAAAAGCACATGAAAAGATGCTCAATGCCACTGACTATTAGGGAAATACAAATCAAAACCACAATGAGCTATCATCTGACATCCACAAGAACGGCCATGATCAAAAACAAAACAAAACAAAACGACAAGTGCTGGAGAAAGAGGCACACTTATACACTATTGGTGGAAACATAAAAAAATGGTACAACTGTTCTGGAAGGCAGTTTGGCAGTTCTGTAGGAAGCTAAGCATAGAATTACAATATGATCCAGTAATCCATTACTAGACATATAGTCAGAGGATCTGAGGGCAAGGACACAAATGAACATTTGTACACCAATATTTATAGCAGCATTATTTACAATTGCCAAGATATGGAAACAGCCCAAATGCCCACCAACAGATGAGTGACTAAACAAGCTGTGGTATATACATACAATGGAATTACACAACTGTAAGACAGAATAAAGTCATGAATCATGTAACAATGTGGATGAACTTTGGCTAATTATGCTGAGTAAAATCAGCCAGAAATAAAAGGACAAATACTGTATGGTCTCACTAATATGAACTAACTTTAATGAGTGAATTTTGAGAACTGAAATCAAGAACAGGTTATCAGGAGATAGAAATAGGGTAGAGATTAAGCAATTGGTGCTGAAGGAATACAGACTGTCCAACAGGACTGACTGTAAATGCTCAGAAATGGATAGCACAATACTACCTGATTGTAACACAATAAGTACACTGAATGAAGCTGAATGTGAGTATGATTAAGGGAAAAGGGCTGGGGGAACATATGAAACCAAAAGATTGAGTCTAAAGACAGACAATATCATTTAGGAATGCCTGGAGTGGACAGTGATGGTGATTAAATATACAAATAAAAAAAATATTTTTGCAAGAGGGAGAACAAATGAACGTCAACATTGAAGGGTGCTGAAAATAGATGGTCTAGAGGCGGGGGAGTGCAATCAATGCAAACTAGGGTCTATAGACAATAGCAACAATGGTTATATGCCTCTATTGAACATAACAGGCATTATGCCAAAACTAAATGTTGACAGGTAGGGTAGGAGGAAATGAGGGAGGGGTATGGATTCTTTGTGGAAGAAAAGGAAATGTCTTTAGATAGAGTATGATGGCGAAGGCATGTTTCTACACTTACGTTGGATTGTATCATATGTGAATAAAACTGTCTATAAATGAACAAAGCGAAATAAGTGCTACAGAAAATGCAGAGAAAGAGATGTACCTATTCACCATTGGTACGGAAACCGAGAGATGCAGCCCTTTGGGCAGCAGTGTGGTGGTTCCACAGGTGGCTAGTGCTGGGGTGGCCATATGATTCAGAAACTCAAAGCCGAGTATATATCTGGAGGAACTGGGTGTGGGGACACGAGTGGACATTTGCACAATGGTGTTTCTGGTGGCAGTGCTTGTGATCCACACTGTATGGAGGTAGCTTAAGAGTACAACAACTGAGGAATGGAAGGGGGAACTATGGTGCATACATACAATGGACTACTAAGTGGCTGCAAGAATGAATGAAGTTGTAAGGCATGCAAGTAGATATATGGACCTTAAGAACTGTATGGTGAATAAAATGTCAGGAACAAAAAGACAAATATTACCATGCCTCAATCATACAGACTAACTCTAATATAAAAATTCAGTGAACTGAAGTTGAGAACATCAGGTTAGGGCCTATTGTAAACGGTCCTAGATTGTAAGCTCTTACAGCAGTCACATATATTAAGGAGTCGTAACTATTATTTTTAAATTCTGAGATACTGACCTATTGGGTCATGTCAGAAACCTCGGGTATTTATGTGACTGACACCTGAGACACAGAGTTAGCGCTCTGAAGCTATGAAAGTCAGCAGTACCCCTTACAAAAACTGTTTAAAAAGTTGAAAAAGTGATCAGACTTGAATGACGTTGATCTGGATACAACCAAAGTAAACTGGAATTTAGAGTAAAGGATGATAGGATACATATTTTAAAACTTCAATTTCTGTGTCACCCTAAAAGGAGTGATATTTGTTGCAAAATTTATATTTTGGTTAGTGCATTTCCTAATTTAACTTGTATGGTCAGTTTACCTGAACTCTGTAATTACATGGAATCTTGAATAGCATGTGAAATCTTCACATGTTAGTGTGATGTCCCGATATATCCCAGAGTAATATGAAAAATAAAGAAATATTAGCAAGGTCCCCTTGGGGACTGGGAAGAAAGGAGGAAATATTAAACTCCCTCATTTGGAGAATTTCTGATATTATAGCAAGCAGTGGGGACAACCAAATCAATAGGCCAAGCTCTGTATCTTGAGGTTTGCCCATTTGAAACTTATTCCTGCAAAGGACAGACTAAGTCTACTTAAAATGAGGCTTAAGAGTCACCCCCAAAGAACCTCTTTTGTTGCTAGGATGTGGCCTCTCTAAGGCAACTCAGTAGATGAACTCATTGCCCTCCTCCCTACATGGGACATGACTCCCAGGGATGTAAATCTCCTTGGTAATGTGGGATAGAAATTCCAGGATGAGCTGGGACCCGACATCAGGGGACTGAAAAAGCTTTCATGACCAAAAAGGGGAAGAGAGAAATGAGACAAAATAAAGCGTCAGTGGCTGAGAGATTTCAAACAGAGTAGAGAGGTAATCCTGGAGGTTACTCTTCTGCATTATTCAGATATTCCTTTTTTAGTTCATAGTACAGTGGAATGGCTGGAGGGAAGTACCTGAAACTGTTGAGCTGTGTTCCAGCAGCCTTGATTCTTGAAGATGACTATATAAGGATATCACTTTTACAATGTGACTGTGTGATTATGAAAACCTTTTTTTGTCTGATGCTCCTTATATCCAGGGTATGGACAGATAAGGAAAAAAGCAAGGACAAAGAATAAATAACAGGATGGATAAAGCATAAAATAAATTGGGTATACGGAAATACTAGTAGTCAATGAGAGGGAGGATTAAGAGGTATGGTATATATGAGTTTTTTTTCTTAATTTCTTTTTCTGGAGTGATGCAAATGCTTTAAAAAAATGATCATCGTGATGTATACACGACCATGTGCTGATATTGTGAGCCACTGTATGGACTGTAGGTACGTAAAGATTCTACCAATTAAAAAAAAAAAAAAAACCTCTCACACTTGTGAGACAGATCCCCACATATATCCAGACACAAAGTCCCAAGTTTGCACCCATGGCAGGATACAAGGTGCTGAGGAATGCAGCATATAAAATGGCACCAAGGAGGAGCTCCCAAAATGGAGGGTTAGGGAGAAGAAAGGCAGAACCTATTTAATATTCCCCAAAGCACCAAGTACTCAGGCAGAAACTACCATTTGTTTTGTTACCCAAGGGGTATTTCAACACCCACATCAGTGTGGGATGAAAAGACTGAGAAAACATGGGTAGAGACTGTAATTCTGGCTGTGGTTCCTGGCACCAATCCTCCACTTTTGAAGAAAGCAGCAGCAGGAAGCCCAGTTCTTCTAGGGGGATGACTATGGAGTGGGGCAGCTGAAGAAGCCCTCCATCCAAAGTACAGAGAGGAACAGAGCCCAGTAGTGAGCCAGATAACAGCTGGCAAAGTGAGAAGCCTAGGATCTCCATAGTTTCAACACTCCTGGTAGATACTGCTGGGCTCCAAATATCACCACCTGCAGGGCAGGCCAGAAAATGCAGGAGAAAAAAGCAGGGCTTCTTGGAGCCTCTCCATACCCTAATCCCAGGTCCACTGCAGCACAATCCCTCCATGGGTACTGTGCTGGATTCAAAGGATGGATGACCCCTACAAAATTCATGTTTTAATCCTAATCCCATTTTGTAAAGGCAGCATTTCTTCTAATTCCTATTCAGCATTGTATGCCTGAAACTGTAATTAGATCATCGCCCAGGAGATGTGATATAATCAAGAGTAGTTGTTAGGCTGGATTAGGTGACAACATGCCTCCACGCATTCGGGTGGGTCTTGATTGGTTTCTGAAGTCCTATAAAAGAGGAAACATTTTGGAGAATAAGTGATTCGGAGAGAGCACCATGAAGCAGGGAGTCCACAACCAGCAACATTTGGAGATGAAGAAGGAAAACGCCTCCCTGGGAGCTTCATGAAACAGGAAGCCAGGAGAAGAAGCTAGCAGATGATGGCTTGCTTGCCATGTGCCCTTCCAGATGAGAGAAAAACTGTGACTGCATTCATCTTGTGTCTTCTCGGATGAGAGAGAGAGACCCTGAACTTCATTGGTTTTCTTGAACCAAGGTATCTTTCCCTGGATGCCTTTGATTGAACATTTCTATAAACTTGTATTAACTGGGACATTTTCTCGACCTTAGAACTATAAACTAGCAACTTATTAAATTCCCCTACTTAAAAGTCATTCCATTTCTGGTATATTGCATTCTAGCAGCTAGTGAACTAGAACAGGTTCTCTGCCCTGTTTTGGCTGCAAAGTACTGACAATCCAACTGTCAAAAACAGTGCCCTAATACAAACCCAAGTACAACTAAATTCTCAACGAGAGAGAAAATGATCTTCAGAAGAGACCCATCAAGATATTCTGATGACCAGGTATCACCAAAAATACACAAGGCATACTAAAATACAGGAAGATACGGCTCAGTCAAAGGAACAAACTAAGAAGTCAGAGACACACAATTTGGAACAACTAATCAAAGATGTTCAAACAAATCTCCTGAATCAATTCAAGGAGATGGCAGAAATATGTATAATGAGATAAAGGATATTAAGAAGATAACAGGAGAGCATAAAGTAGAATTTCAAAGAAAACACAGAAAAATAACAGACCTAATGGAAATGAAAGACACAGTAGATAAAAATTTAAAATATACTAGATACAAACAGCAGATTTGAAGAGACAGAAGAGATCAGTGAGCTAGAAGACAAGAGTAACAGAATTTGAACAGACAAAAGAGCAAATAGAGAAAAAAATGAAAAATTCTGAGGGTCTCTAGGGAAATGACTGAAATGCACAAACATATGCACAACAGTTGTCCCAAAGGAGAAGGAAAGTGAAATGGCCAGGAAGAGTATTTTAGGAAATAATGGCCAAACATTTTCCAACTACATAAAGGTTAGACAAGATGCACTTTAACAACGAGTGGGTCAAAGAAGAAACTGCAAGAGAAATCAGTATGTTGAGAAAAATGAAAACAAGAACACAACATATCAAAACACATGGGATGCAATAAAGGCAGGGCTGAGAGGGACCCTAAACCCCCACATTAGGAAGGAAGAAAGAGCTAAAATCAAAGACCTAACTGAGCAACTGGAGAAACTAGAGAAAATGACAAACTAATCACAAAGCAAGCAGAAGGAAAGACGCAACGATTAGAGAAGAAATAAATGAAATGAAGAACAAAAAAATGACACAGAATTACTAAAAGCAAAGGTTCTTCGAGAAGTTCAATGAAATTGACAAGCCCTTAGCTATACTGACAAACAAAAAAGAAGATGCAAACAAAATAAAAAATGAGAGGCAGGTCTTTACCATGGAGAGTAAAAACATAATAAAGATAAGGTACTATGAAAAACTTTACACCATCAATCTAGAAAATTTAGATGAAATGGACACCTCTTAGTAACACACGAACCTACACAGACTCAAAACAGAAGACCTCAACAAACCAATCACAAGTAAAGGTATTTCATCAGTCACCAAAAAAAAATCCCAGGACCAAATGGTTTCACAGGCAAATTTTACCAAGTATTTCAAGAAGAATTAATACCACTGCTGTTCAAACTCTTCCAAAAATTGAAAAAGAGGGAACAGTACCTAGCTCATTCTATGAAGCCAACATCACCCTAATACCAAAGCCTGATAAAAGATACAAGAAAGGAAAACTACAAACCTCTCTCTAATGACTATAGATGCAAAAACACTTAATAAAATACTTGCAAATCAAATCTAACTATACATTAAAAGAATTAAACACTATGACCAAGTAGGTTTTACTCCTGGCATGCAAGGATGGTTCAACAGGAGAAAATCAATTAATGTAATGCACCACATTAATAAACAGAAAGGAAAAAAAACAATCAACTCTCATCAAAAGACATCTGACAAAATTCAGCATTCCTTCTTAATAAAACTATTTAGAGAAGTAGGATTGAAGCAAAATTCCTCAATATGATGAAGGGCAAAAATGAAAAAAACACCAATAACTTTGTATTCAACCGGGAGCTGAGAGCTTTCCCTCTAAGATCAGAGACAAAACAAAGGTGTCTACTGTTACCACTGTTACTCAACATTATGTGAAAAGTCCTAGCCAGAACAATTTGGCAAGAAAAATAAACAAAAGGCATTCAAATTGGAAAGGAAGAAGTAAAACTTTCACTATTTGCAGATGACATGATCCTATATTTAGTAAATCCTGTCTTTAATAAACCCTGTAAAAGCGGTCACAAAGCTAACAGAGCTAATAAATGAGATCACAAAAGTGGAAGGATACAACACGCAAAATCAGCAGTGCTTCCATGCACTAGTGAGCTGGTTTTAAAGGATGTATGCCCCCTAGAAAAGCCATGTTTTTAATTAAAACCCCATTTCATAAAGGTAGAATAATCCTTATTCAATAGGGATTATTTGAAACTATAATCAGACCACCTCCCTGGAGATGTGATTTAATCAAGAGTGGCTGTTAAGCTGGATTAGGTGACGACATGTCTCCATGATCTTGATTAGTTTCTAGAGTCCTATAAAAGAGGAAACATTTTGGAGAATGAGAGAGATTCGGAGAGAGCAGAGAATGCTGCAGCACCACTTAGCAGAGAGTCCATGAACCAGCAACCTTAGGAGATGAAGAAGAAAAATGCCTCCCGGGGAGCATCATGAAACCAGAAGTCAGGAGAGAAAGCTAGCTGATGACTCCATGTTTGCCATATGCCGTTCCAGCTGAGAGAGAAGCCCTGTGTTTGCCATGTGCCTTCTCACTTCAGAGAGAAACCCTGAACTTCACTGGCCTTCTTGAACCAAGGTATCTTTCCCTGGATGGATGCCTTGATTGGACGTTTCTATAGACTTGTTTTAACTGGGACATTTTCTTGGCCTTAGAATTATAAACTAGCAACTTACTAAATTCCCCTTGTTAAAAGCCATTCTGTTACTGGTATACTGCATTTCAGCAGCCAGCAAACTAGAACAACTAGGAACGAGCTATACGAAGAAGTAATCAAGAAAAAAATCCATTAACAATAGCCACTAAAAGATTCAAATATCTAGGAAAAAATTAATGAATGATGTAAAGAACCTGTACATAGAAAGATACAAAACACTGCAAAACAAAATCGAAGTAGACTAAAATGAATGGAAAAGCACCCTTAGTGTTCATGGACTGGAAGGCTAAATGTTGTTACAATACCAATTCTGCCCAAATTGATCTACAGATACAATGCAATACCAACCAAAATTCCAACAGCCTACACTTTGTAGTAATGGAATAGCTAATTATCAAATTTATTTGGAAGGGGAAGGGGCCTTAAATAGGGAAAAAAAATCTTGAAAAAGAATGAAGTAGGTAGACTCAATACTTCCTGACTTTAAAGCATAATACAAAGCTACAATGGTTAAAACAACACGGTATTGGTATAAAGATAACACATATGGAATTGAATTGAGAGTTACAAATAGATCCTCAGATCTATGGTCAACTGTTACTTTGTTTTATTTTTTGATACATATTATATATTCACATACCATGTAATCATCCAAAAAGTACAATCAATGGTTTACAATATCATCAGATAGCTGTGCATTTATCATCACAATTGACTATTTTTGGGTGTGAAAAATAACATATATACAAAAAAGAAATAAATTTCAGAGCACATCACAACAATTAGTTGTAGACAGGTTTCAGAATTTAGTATGGGTTACAATTCCACAATTTTAGGTTTTTATTTCTAAGTACTCTAAGATACCGGAGACTAAAAGAGCTATCAATAGAATGATTCAGCAATCATACCTACTTATTAAACACTACCTTCTCTGAGAAGAGTGTTGTCAGGATTCATTAAGTGAAAGTGACCTTAGAGAATTTATTTGCAGTTCCTCAAATAAACCATGAGTTTGCTTAAAAACAAAATAAAAACAGTACCTTCTTAACTCCACCATTACCTTTGGATCTTTCTTCCACTCTTTAGGGGTATTTGGGCTATGCCCATTCTAACTTTTTCATGTTGGAAGGGGCTGTACATAATAATGGATAGGGGGCTGGAACTAGCTGATATTCTGGAAAGGCTGGCCCCTCTGCATTACAGAACTTATCTGGTCCAGGTACCCATCTGGAAGTTGTAGGTTTCTGGAAAGTTACCCTAGTGCATAGAACCTTTGCAGAATTTTATGTAACACCCTAGGTGTTCTTCAGGATTGGCAAGGATGGTCTTGGTTGGGGTTTGACAAGCTATGATTGCACAATGTCTTGTATAACAAGACAGAAGCTTGTGTAACAGTGACCTCCAGAGTAGCGTCTTGACTCTAACTGAACTCTCTCAGCCACTGATACCTTATTTGTTACACTTCTTTTTTCCCTTTTGGTCAGGATGGCATAACTGATCCCACAGTGCCAGGCCCAGGCTCATCCCTGGGACTCAACTCTCGTGCTGCCAGGGAGACTTTCACTCCTGGATGTTATGTTCCATGTAGGGGGAGAGGGCAATTATTTCATTTGCAGAGTTGGACTCTGACAGAATACATCTGAGGTCCTCTGGAAGTAACTCTGAGGCACACATATGGAAGGCTAAGTTTGCCTGCTACGCAGACAAACTTCACAAGAGCAAGCCTTAAGATCAAGGACTTGGCCTATTTATTTGGGTTTCCCTAATATTTGACACAGTATCAGGGAAGGGTAAGCTTCTCTGCTACACAGATAAGCTTCACAAGAGCAAGCCTCAAGATCAAGGACTTGGCCTATTGATTTGGGTGTCCCTAATATTTGACACGGTATCAGGGGTTTCCCTGGTGGTAAACTTTAAGAGTTTCGTATTTTCTCTCTCATCCCTCAAGGGACTTAACCAATACTTTTTGATTATCTGCTTGGTATACTCTGGGATGTATCAGACACTACACATGCTATACAGGATCATTCTTATTCTGGGCACCCTGTGTTTGGATTGTTTAAATGATATATCCAGACAGGTTGAGTTAGATTATGTGATACAGAAAATTTAGGTTCTGGACAAAGTAAATCTTTCTTCCTTTGGCCTCAAAGAGTAAATGAAGTTCTAAAATACAGACAATATTTTCTTTAGCCCTGTATTCCGAATTAACCTTAATCCTGACCTGATCGGCTTCATTCTTATGAAGGCAGGATATGTATATCCTGCAAATACCAGGATATACATATATAAAACAACCTCTCAAAACCCAGAAATGAACAATTACCACTCCAGACTAAATGTGACTGTTATACCAGGCCCGTTTTCTTATAAGTATTTTCTAAATGAGACCATACATATTTACTCTTTTGTTTCTGGCTTATTTTGCTTCACCAGATGTCACAACACTGCATGACTCACAACTTTGTGCCTTTTTGTAGCAGTACAATATTCGATCATATGTATACACTTACGTTCCCCAATCTACTTCTCAGTCAGTGTATCCTTCAGTCACCTCCATTCATTGGGCACCATGTATAACGTCCAAAGTCAACAGTCCATCAACACTCTCAATTTTAGGTGATTTCATTGTTCCCAAGAGAAGATAACCAATACAAGACCCTCACCAAATGGAAAATCCAAACTTCCCCTTAACCTTTGTCCCTCTTCCCATTATTTACCCCTGGTATTGCTGTGATACTGTTTACCTTTTCCTGTTGAATACAGACCACAGCATGCAGTAACAGTTTCCCCCTATAACCCAAAATTATACACTCTTTGTACAAGATTCATCCCTTTCCGGTTCATGCAAGAACTTACGTATATTTATATTGTTAATCAGTGGGACACGTGGGTCTATACAACCCCTTTCAATCATATTTACCTTCAATATAGTAATATTACTCTAGACCCACTAGTGAACCGTTTTCACTTCTATTTATTCCTTTCCATTTAAGTTCAACCTCATTAGCTAACTATTCACCCAACTCTACTCTCTGTGTATCTCTAGGTTTCCCATATTCTGTATTATAAACCACTGATATTACCTTTACCATAGTCATAAAAGTGGAATGAATCATACAGTATCTATCCTTTTGTGTCTGGCTTATTTCACTCAACATTTATGTCCTCAAGGCTCATCCATCTTGTTTTGTGCTTCAGACGTTATTTTCTTACTGCTACATAATATTCCAACATACATATAGATCACATTTTGTTAATTTTCTCATTTGTTGATGGGCACTTGGACTGTCTCCATCATTTGGTGATTGTGAATAATGCTACTATAAACATCACTGTGCAAATGTCTGTTTGGTCACTGCTTTCAGCTCTTCTGGGTAGATACTGAGTAGTCGTACTGCTAGGTCATAGGGCAGCTCGATACTCAGTTTTCTGAGGAACTGCCAGACTGTCTTCCATAGCAGCGGAACCACTATACATTCCCATCAGCAGTGCGTAAGTGTCCAAATTCCTACTCAACATTTGTAGTTACAGCAGCCATTCTTATAGGTGTGAGGTGTTACCTCATAGTAGTCTTGATCTGCATTTCTCTTATGGCTAATGAGTATCTCTTCATGTGCTTTTTAGCCATCTGTATTTGCTCTTCAGAAAAATCTCTATTTCTATCTTTAGCCCATTTTATAATTGGGTTGTGTGTTTTTATGTCGAGTTATATGACTTCTTTATGTAAAAAGGATATCAAACCATTGTCCGATACGTGATTTCCAAATATTTTCTCCCATTGAGTTGGCTGCCTCTTCACCTTTTTGTACGGTCAACTGATTCTTGACAAGGTTCCCAAGTCCACTCAACCAGGAAATGGTATTGGGAGAATTGGATTTCCATATCCAAAAGAATGAAAGATGATCCCTATCACACACTCCATTAAAAAAGTTACTGAATTTGGACAAAAGACCTAAATATAAGACCAGTACCATAAAACTCCTAGAAGAAAACATAGGGAAACTTCAAGGTAAATGGGAGTTTCTTAGACCTTATACCCAAAGTATATGTAATGAGAGGAAAAAAATAGATAAATGGGACCTCCTCAAAATTGAATACTTCTGTGATCCAAAGGCTTTGTCAAGAGGGTAAAAAGGCAACTGTCTAACAGGAGAAAATATTTGGAAACCATACATGATAAAGGTTTGGTATCGAGAAAATATAAAGAAATTCTACAATTCAACAATAAAAAGATCAATTTAAAAAATGGGCAAAAGACATGAATAAGACATTTTTCCAAAGAGTAAATACAGATGGCTAAAAAAACAACAAAAAGTCCTCAACTTCACTACCTATTAGGGAAATGCAAATCAAAAGTACAGTGACATATCACCTCACACCTACTAGAATGGCTACTATTTAAACAAACAGAAAACTACAAAGTGTTAGAGAGGATGTGGAGAAATAGAAACACTTGTTGACTGCTGGTGGGAATGTAAAATGGTACAACTGCCGTGGAAGACGGTTTAGTGGTTCTTCGGAAAGCTAATTTCGGATGATATGGGAAAGATAATTTTAGATGATATGGGTATTTACTGAGTCAAACAGCTGCTTCACTCAGTAAATACACATATCATCTGAAAGAGCGGACACAAACAGAAACCTGCACACCCATGTTCATGGTGGTATTATTCATAATTGTCAAATGATGAAAACAACCCAGGTGACCCTCAACAAATGAATGAATAAACAAAATGTGGTATATACATATGATGAAATATTATTCAGCTTAGTTTGCTAGCTGCCAGAATGCAATGTACCAGAAATGGAACGGCTTTCAAAAAGGGGAATTTAGAACTGCTAGTTTACAGTTCTAAGGCTGAGAAAATGTCCCAATTAAAACAAGACTATAGAAATGTACAATCTAAGGCATCTAGGGAAAGATACCTTGGTTCAAGAAGGTCGATGATGTTCAGCATTCTCTCAGCTGGAAGGGCACATGGTAAACATGGTGGTATCTGCTGGCCTTTTCTCCAGGCCTCCTGTTTCATGAAGGTCCCTGGGAGCCGCTTTCCTTCTTTATTTCCAAAAATCACTGGCTGGTGGACTCTCTGCTTTGTGGTTCTGCGGTGCTCTGAAGCTTTCTCCAAAATACTACGTCTTTTATAGGATTCCAGTAATCTAATCATGACCCACTTAGAATGGGTGGAGACATGTCTCCATCTAATGAAGTTCAAAACCCAGTTAATTGAGTCACATTTCTGTGGAGATAACCTAATCAACTTTCCACCCTATCAGTGCTGAATAGGGATTAGAAGAAACCATTCCTCCCACAGGATTAATTAGGATTAAAGCATGGTTTTTCTAGAGTACATAAATCCTTTCAAACTGGCACAAGCAGTAAGAAGCAATGAAGTCCTGAAGCACACAACATGGATAAACCCTGAAGACATTATGCTGAAAGAAATAAATCATACGCAAGAGGATAATTGTATGATCTCACTAATATGAACTATTTATAATAGGTAACTCATCAACATAAAATCTAGAATATAGGTTACCAGGAGGTACAATGAGGCTAGAGAATGAGGAGCAGAAATTTCAACTAGGTCGAACTTAGGAAATGGATAGAGGTGATGGTAGCACATTATTGTGAAAATAATCATCAGTGCTGAATTGTGAGTGAATATGGTATAAAGGGAAAATTTAGAGCCATGCATGCCACCAAAAAGAAAGCTGAAGGTTAAAACATGGGAATGTATAACACAACGTATCTTGTGATGGATGAGGACTGTGCAAATATAAAACGTTCCTTCATAAACTAGAACAAATATATGACACTATTACAAGGAGTTAGTAGGAGTGGTATATGGGAAAAAAAACGTACCTATTTCAAACTATGGATGATAATTTATAGTAATATCTTTTACTGTCATGAACAGTAAAAAACCCAATACTCCAATACTAGGGGTCAATAATAGGGGAGGATAAGAGGCATGGGATCGTTTTCGGTTTTCCTTCCTTTTTTGGGGTGTTAATGAAAATGTTCTAAAATTGATCATGGTTCAAAAATAAATAATAGTGGGAAATAAAGGGTGAAAAAACTGGGTAGACTGAAATACTCATGGTCAATGAGAAGGAGAGGTATGGGATATATGAGTTTTTTCTTTTTTATTTTTTTGGAGTGATACAAATGTTCTAAAAATGATCATGGCGATGAACACACAAATATGTGATGGTATTGTGAGCCACTGGACCGTACACCATGTCTGGACAGTACGTGTGTGAAGATTTCTCAATAAAAATATTTCTTAAAAAAATCGATCATGGTGATGTATATGCAACTATGTGATGACATTATGAGCCACTGACTGGATGGCTTTATGGTGTGTGAATATATACCAATAAAGTTGCACGAAAAAATATATATGTATAAAATTCCTACCTTTAATGCATCATGAAAGACTGGAACACCTGGGTGGTACGTGCAAGCATCTGGTCAAAAAGGAAGAAAGAAAAGCAAAACTCATTCTTTATAATATAGAAAAATGTGCATAATATTTCCTTCAAGCATTACATTTACTCCTTTTTCCAATGTGCGTAGTAGCAGTTTTTCTTTGAAAATTCACTAATGATCGAGTTTGATACATGGCATACAATGCTTAATCTAACATTTTGTCAAAATAGTAACAGTTAAAAGTTTAATTTAATAGTATATTTATAGACAATTTCAGAATAGTTCAAGTACAGCAAATTATATTTTATATTTCTCTAATCTTTGTAATAAAATAATTTAGTAACAAAACTTCAAGCTCTCAAAATCTGACCTTTATCTTTCAATTCTGCCCCTACAAAAATATTACCAAACTTAAGTGTTTTTAAATGTACTGACTCATAAAGATCGCCTCCAAGAGAATCCCTAAGAAGCTACATTCAACGAAGTCATTAAAAAAAAGAAGAATTAATATTCCTAAGACAGGCACCAATACCCAGGCACAAACCTCATCAAACAGGTTAAGTTCTATAGCGTATTTTCAGGGTTCTGTCATTCTTTCTGTATTTCCTTCCTCACTCCCACGTACACCACTTATTTTTTTCTTACTGAGCTCTCACGAAAATGGGTTTACTATAGTTTGCAATATGTAACATGATAAAAAAAATCAGGTAATAGGCACACTTATTCCCTAGCCAGAGAGTATCGTCAGCATAGAGAAAACAGGTCAGTTCTAACCCTAAACCCGGTTTCTTACAGGGCTAACTCAAATCAATCTTTCACAACTGTTTAGCTTTTCAATCCTGTACAACTTATGATTCCTAGTGTTGCCTACAGAATGACTCATTCCTAGTACTCAGAGAAGTCTCTTTACCCCTCTAAGTATGGCTTGCTTAAATGGTCAGTAACCACGTGCTACACAGATAGTATGGAAGTTAATGAAACAGGTAAAGGCTAGGTATTTTCCTAGAATAGAAACCCATGGATTAGAAAGAGGTTATCAAAAATAGTGGAATTAAAGGCTGGAAAAGGAGGTTTGGAAGCAGAAATGGATATGAACAGAGACATGATTTTGAGAGGAGGAATGGACTGATCTGGAGAACAAATACAGTATTTCTGAATAACAAATTTAATGTACATTTATAGCACAGCCAGGGGAACAAAAGAGTCATAATAATAGTCAGTTTTGGCACAAAAGCATCAGGAGTGAGTCAAGTCAACCATGTAACTACCAAAAACAAATTTTAATATCACCGCTTTAAAGTTACAAAGCAGAGAGACATTTTCTTTTCTAGCCGTTATCAGGTTTTGCTTAAATTAACATTTTAAGTTAGAAGCTACAATATAGAGATAAAGAGACAAGAGTTTATAAACTTTGTCTCTTAAAAAGCCTAACCCTGGCTCGAATTCTGGCACTGCCACTTAGTACCTGCTTCAGCTTCCTCAGATAAGTGGATTAAATAATACTGTTTGTGAATCTGTGCTATTTCCAGAATAATTAACATATGGCAGTTTCCAACCATTCCCTTGTAACACCCATTTAACAAACTAAAATCCCGTATGGGTTTAGAAGGTAGTCTAATTTTTGTCTGTAGGAAAAAAAAAAACATTACAATGAAGAGGCTTAAACATAGTTTCGCCATAGCACAAAGAGTAATATACTTAATCCAGGTGAACAAATTTTAAGGATAACTGATGTATCAGGTTCCATACACCATGTACATTGTTTCTTGTATCTTCAATTTCATCCCTTTTTTTTTGCATGGGCAGGCACCGGAAATCAAACCCGGGTATCCAGCATGGCAGGTGAGAACTGTGCCTGCCGAGCCACCATGGCCCACCCCAATTTCATCCCTTTTACTTATTTTAGTCAGTGTGCAAGGTTAAACCATTCATTTTATAAAACTTTCTTGTGACCAAGTCCACAGTTTCCTATTAGTTCTTGTCTTCTATTCAGTTCCTCCATTTCTTCAACTTTTCATTCGCTCAACCAACTTATTTGAAATACTTATAAGTCTCTAAAATAACCCTTATTTTGCTAAAGTGAATATACTCTCTAATAATTTTAATAAAGTTCCTTGCTGCATTTTGAATTGTTGACCAACTGATCCTTCTTCAGAGATCCTGCACTACCTCATATATCCACACACACACATACATATGAAATACATATATAAATACTGTTGACTTTCAACAGATGGCTGTATCTCCCCTGGATCTTAGACTGGTATGCAAATCCCTAAAAATTACAAACTGTCCTATGCAACAAATCAGTCTCTCCCCTGTATTTAATATTCAAGTCGAGTAAATGCTAACACCAAGTCAAGTTTTTTTTACATAGGATACCATGGGCAAAAGGCTTTAAAACCACACATCCCTTAATATTCTCATCCACTAAAACCTCAAATTTTATTTTCCCCTTCACTAATTTCATATACACATCATAAAAATTTCTTCAGGGACAGTAACTTGACTGTTGTCTAAAGACTTGGTTTATCTTTCTTATAGTCATGTACCCAGTGGTCTTAGTTTAAATGGTGTAACTAATTCACTGTACGCCAATATAAATACCTCAAATGAAAACGATTTTAAAAGGTTTTCAATTTACTTAACAACCCTGAACTGCTTTGGGCATCTTGAACTCAGTTTCTCTATCAATCAGAGCTAATAATGCAGACTTCACAGGACTGATGTGAATTTTAAATGAGATAGCATAATGAAAGTGAAGGATTAACGAATGACATATAGAAAGCATACAATAAATGCTTTTAAATTGGAGAAACCGTCACTTTCCACAATATGCAACGGATCAACTCATTTCTTTATTTCCATTTACCAATCAAAAAACAAATTCATTCGTCATTTTTCATCGTTCATCTAGTTCACTAACTCGCATTACACCCTTACCTTTACACCTATAGCGAATGCCGTAGAGGACATTCGATCACTTTATCCTGAAGATAGCAAGGCTTAAAATGCAGAGGCCACAACAAAAACATTAAACAAATGCTATACTAAGTAAACGGTAACGAACGTACATCTGATGGATGTACCAAAACTGAGTGTAATGATACATAAAAATTTTCTTAACCAAGAATACTTGTTTAAAAAGTAAGCAGTTTATAACAGCGGATACGGTGAACAAGCCTACAGGAAGCTCTGAGACAAACTTCTCTATTAATACAAAGGGGTCGATCTTAAATGCTAGGACAACCCACTGCCCATCCATCCCCACTACCACCCCCCACCCCCAAATAATACTTAGGAAACCTAAGCACAAAACGAGCCCACGAGTACCTCTAACTTTTGCTTCCCCAGACTTGGGGGTGGAGGCCGAAGCGGTTTTAAATTACAGGCAAATCAGAGAAAGTAAGCGGACTACAGAGGAACACGACAGGCCAGGGGAATGACTCTTTCAGCGGATGCACAGAGGGCAGGTTGGTGCCGTTGCCCAGGTGCTCACCGAGTGGCCACACACACGTGGGAAGCGGAGGGCGGGTTCACAGGGTTCCTGAGCCGGGTCAGCGCAGTAACCGCTCGCGGGAGGACCCGGGCTCCCCCTCAGTCTCCTGGGCGTCCTCCGGCCTCTGCGGAATGAAGAGGTGGAGGGAGCTGGGGAGGGCTAGCGGCGCGTTTCTCTTACCATCGGAATTGTCTTCTGGATCGAAGCGCTGGCCGCAGCCCCTGTTGTAGCACAGTAAGGCCATGTCTTTCCCCACGGTTATAAAAAAGGCCCAAATACCAGGAACCACAGGAAGAAGCGTTCACAGCTCTCCTACACCAAACACCGGTCTGACGGCTGAGGCGGCTGCCGGCTTCCGGAAACCGCCGGTTCCGCTTCAGGAATCTTCGCGAATTTTCCGGTCGCGCAGGCGCAGAGAAGAGGCGTCGGGGCGGAGGAAACTGCGGGAGGCCGAGGCTGAGGCAGAGGCGGATTCCGAGCCGGAACGTAAAGGGGCAGTCTTTTGTGGATGGTAGCAGGCTCAGAGATGTATCCCGGGGTTTTGTTGTAAGACAATAAAAAATGAAGGTGCCCAAGGGTTAACGTGCTCGCTGTAGATCTGAGTCGCTTGCTAACTGGGGGAATCTTACGCAGCAGCGTCTACCTCATCTAGTCTCACGTTGGCTTTTCTTACTTTCAACGTCACAGCTTTGCTTACTTTTTAATCCCTTGCCTGGGTGAGAGCAAGTACTGAATCATACAGCATTATCGAATGCTTTAGTATAGAATTTAGTAAAGGATGAGAGCAATAGTGGCCGAATCTCAAGGAGTGTGTGTCTCCAGTACCCTGATCTCTGGAGGAATTAGGAATCTAATCTCGTTGAGGAAATGTGGGCAACGGAAGTAATACCTGAAAAATTTCGATCGAATCACTTCAAAACGGGAAGCACTTATAAATCAGAATATCAAATAAACTTGATCAAATACAGTGCTAGAAATGGCCACTATTCCTTTAAGATCTTGGGGTAATGGCTGTTATTTCATACTAACCTTTACTTAATTTGTCGTTAGTTAATTTCCTAATTCTGGAACGTTCAATAAAACAATCTAGTGTGTGATAATACTGCAGTAATACACTAACAGGCGCATGCAGACAAGACTAGCTTCAACTTATTTCCCAAACTTAGAGCACTTAAAATAAAAGCAAATGCATTTTGATTGCAAGTAATACTGAACAACTTTAAGTATTAATATTGATAACTTGGAGGATAAAAAGCTGCACAGTGTTTCCTGTGATCCCGTCCCGTCTATTAATGAGAGATTGGCTTCTCAAGATTGAGAAGTCTAAAAAGTTTTGGATTGTGGGCAAATTCGTTGTCTTGAGTTTCCTAATGTCACTGCAACAATATTAGGATTGAATTAAACCATTTAAAAATATTTAAGAATATAAAATTTGTATATAATGATAATGTGTTTGCAACTGATTCTCCTTTTTATTAGTATGCTAAAACTTTTAAATAGTTTTAATGTTTTTTGCCAGTTTTTTATCACCAGTTACATTTTACAATCGGAAAATGATAAATGCATATAGTGGATGATTTGGAAAATGCAGAAATATATTACTAAGAAAATCAACAACAAAAAAATCTCGCTGCCCAGCAATAAGTACAAAATCACTAAAATAACTCACTGGTAAATTTATTTTCTGTGTTTTTTTCCCTAGACATTTAAAGTATGGGGCCTCTAGTATATGTGGAAGCTCATGTTCCTCTTTAGAATTTTTATAAGAAACTAAAAATTAATACATTCATATGATTTTAAAAAGCACCTGTACAGAGACAGTGCATTCCGTTCCCAGTCATACTTACGCCTCTACTCCCACACTGCTGCTATCGCCAACTGTTTGAGAAACTTTATGGTATTTATGTATAATTTATATAGACTTCAAATCCAGCTTCTTTGTCCTACTTTTCCTTTCTCCAACCGTTAGGACACACATATACACCTACTTGGTATCTTGAGATTTTTTTTCCCATGTCATGAAAGCAGTGCCGTAGAGTGGTTAAGAATAAAATTTTAGGGTGGGCCATGTTGGCTCAGCAGGCAAGAATGCTTACTTGCTGTGCCAGAGGTCTCGGGTTTGATTCCCGGTGCCTGTTCATGTAAGGGAAGAAAACGAAACGTTGGCATCAGACTAGGATTCAAATTCTGACTCGGCAGTTAAGTAGCTAAATGACCTTAAGCTGATCATTTAGATCTCCCTGGGCTTCAATTTTTCTCTTCTATAAACTGTAGAAAATGATTCTTTACCAACTGTGTGGATGCTGCTGGTATTAAATCATTGAAATATCACACAAATCTCCTAGTGCAGTACATTGCATTGCCTATAGTAAGTCCTCAAGAAAACTATTTTTGCTTTGAAATGTTCTGCAGAAATGATAATTGAATTTTATACAATCCCATTTCTAGAAATACCAATATTTTTATCTTCTTAGACAAGAATAGCCTTTCCATTGTTGCTGTCATTGAACTGGTTTACAATATTTTCTTTATAAATAATATGAACAATATCCTTATATACAAATGTTTGTCTTAATCTCTATTTTTTCCCTTAGTCTTAGAAGTAGAATTAGAATACTTCCTTAGAAGTAGAATTGAGGTTCAACTTCCTTAAAAGTGGAATTAGAATTCTACTTCCTTAGAAGTAGAATTTCTAGGGAAAATTTTAAGAATGAATTTAAAACTAATTATAGACCTATGCTAATTTCCAGGTAGATTATACACATTTACACTCCAGACAGTGATAGGTGATAGCCCCAGGCTCAATGCACTCTTCCAGATTTAGATATTATAACTTCCAAATAATTTTGCCTTCCTTGCATTTGTAAATTCACTCCTCGTGCCTTTTTGCTCATTTTTCTACTGTGAAGTTAATGATTTTAATTTTGGTTATGTAATTTTTATTATTTAAAAAAATACTGAAACTTTGACATTTTGGAAATATTTTCTCATGATTGGTCTTAATTATTTTTATTTATGATACTTTTAAATGTAGAAATTTTTAATTTTTATGCGGTCGAATCTTGCTTAATTTTGTTTATGTTTTCCCTCCAATGTTTTTATACTTAGATCTTCCCTTTCCCAGTTGGGTCATCTATTCCCGTAATACTGTGAATGTGCATACATGTATGCATTTAGTGGTTTCTTTCTATGTTTGTATTCAATTCTATTAAACTATTATCAATTCCGTTTTCATTCATTATTTCACTTGCTTTTGGGGGGTTTATTTTTTCTTTTCCTTTTTTAAGTTGAAGTCTTGATTTTTTGTTTGTTTGTTTACTAATGAAATAATTTAATGTGTGAATTTGTCTTTGCATATGTCTTAGTTTTCCAGAGTTGCTATAACAAGTATCATTGACTACTTGGCTTAAACAACAAAAATCTATTATCTCACAGTTTCGGAGGCTAGAAGTCCAAAATCCGTGCGTCAGTAGGGCTATGCTTCCTCTGAAGAGTGCAGAGTTCTAGCAATGGATTGCCAGCAAACCTCTTTGCTTCTCTCACATGGCCTTCTCTCCTCTCTCCTCTCTCCTCTCTCCTCTCCCTCTCCCTCTCCCTCTCCCTCTCCCTCTCCCTCTCCCTCTCCCTCTCCCTCTCCCTCTCCCTCTCCCCCCTCTCCCTCTCCCCCCTCTCCCTCTCCCCCCTCTCCCTCTCCCCCCTCTCCCTCTCCCCCCTCTCCCTCTCCCCCCCTCTCCCTCTCCCCCCTCTCCCTCTCCCCCCTCTCCCTCTCCCCCCTCTCCCTCTCCTCCCTCTCCCTCTCCCTCTCCCTGCTCTGTATTTTAGACTTACAGCTTTCCTCAATTTGGGCTAGCCATATTTCAATAGTCACACTTGCTAGTGGCTGCCATGTTAAGCAGCACACTAATATGTCAGCTAATATCCTTTCCATAAATATATTTTAAGTGATTGAGTAAATGAAATCTGGTAAGCCTTTAAAGTGGAGTACTATGAAATTTTTAGAGAATGAAGTTGATTGGCCTGGAAAGACACGTGTGATGTGAAGAGGTAAAAAATAAAGTTCCATTATCTAGAAACAACAACAATTATGAATATTGTATGTATATATGTGTGAAAAATGTAAATAAATAAAATATTTGTACTTAAACACATGTAAAAGGTATGTTTGAAAAGACAACTAATCTTTGAGAACAGTGGCTACCTTTAAAGAAATGGATAGGTTGAAAGAATTAAGATTTTCCTTTGCATTTCACTCTTTACACTTGGTATGAAAAAGAACACAATGTATTCATTTTTTATATAACTAAAATTACGAAGAGAAACACAACAAATTGTCTATAATTATTTTTATTTTATGTGTTTAGTCCCAAATGTATGTGTTAATTTACCCGTTATTATTGTGTTTTGAGCAGTTTGCAGTTTAGGTAATTGATATTATATTGTTCAGCATGTAGAGGTACATGGCTTTTGTATTTACATAGTTCATTATATCTGATTTTAATATAAAATTGACTTTATATCATTTAGTATTTTTGTCTTGAAGTCTACTTTGATATTATTGTTTTAACTTTTGTTGTGATTTTCTTTGTATTTTCTTAATAAATCTCAGCCAGCCATTTATATTTAACCTGTGTTATTGTATTTTAAGAATTTCTCTAATAAGCAACCTAAAGATTACTTCTCTTATTTTTTGACCCAAAGTGGCTCCAGAACTTATTTTCTCAGTTATTTAACATCTACAAATCTCAGCTTTCTCATATGTAAGACTTTAATAATGACTATTATGAAGATCAAATAATACAGTGCATGTAAAACATATTGTAAAGAACATAGTAATAAATCCACAAAAGTTTCACAATGAAAATGGTTGTGAATAAGTCCTAGTCTATCATTTACTTATGTTTTCTGTTTGTGATTGCGTCTTTTTTTTTATCTATTTGCTAAGTAAAGCTTGATTTTTTTAATTTGTTTTTATTGTCTCTTGTGATTTTCAAAATATCTATCTTGATTTTAGTTTATTTCAACAAATAGTAAGTACTTAATGTGGGTTAAGTACTATATTAGTTGTAGGGTATAGTACTGAACCACTGATACATTTATCTGTTTGCCCTTTTTGTATATGAATTTCATGAGGAAGGTAAACATGAATCAAATACCCTCCAATGTTTTTGGGGGGGTGCATCGTCCAGGAATCAAACCTGGGTCTCCCACGTGGAAGGAGGGCATTCTAACCACTGAATTACTTGTGCACCCTCCCCAAGTTTTAATTCAAGCTCTGTTAATTGCTATAAATGCTATGAAAGGATATTACACAATGCTAAGCTAGTAAGAACAGGGAAAAGTTTACCTGATGTAGGGTTAAAGTAGAGGCACAGATAATAGCCTAGGCAAAGGTTGTGAGGTAGCAGAGTGTGACATTAAAGAAACTAAAAGGCTACTGAGGTAGGCTAGAGGAACTGCCAGATGAGACTGAAAAGGTAGACAGAGGCCGACTTATACAGAGAGCTTCAGAGCCATTGTTAAGGATATTGGTCTTTAGCCTCATAGCAGTGAGAAATATTTTAAGGATTTTGGCATGAATGAGATTTTCATTTTATTGGTATTTACTGGTAATAATTTCAAAACCATTATTCCCAATGCATTTCTTTGTTATAAACCACCACCTTAATGGCTGTATGGGACAGGAAGGATAGTGTGAACCCTAATCTGCCCAATTACTGGAGTTGAGTCCAAGGTGACTTGCAAAACCTACGAAGTGGAAATAGAATTTTCAGGATGGCAGAGTAAGGATGTTCAAAGATCTGCTTATCCATATGAACAGTGAGCACATAGGCAGAACCCTGAATATTAACCAAAGGACGTGCAACATCCAAGGGTTTCTAGTCAAAAAAATAGCTGAATCTCTGTAAGTTTTATAGAGCGTTTTACAGGGCATTTTGGCACACCCTATTTCAGTTCTTTTTTCTGCAGCTCCACAATAGCCTTGAAACCCAGTAGACTTGCAAGCACAATAGCTGTGAAAAACAGCAATTTAACAGCTACTGCATGAGACAGAATACTTTAGATATCTACAAAAAGCACCATCACCAAAGAATGGGGCACTTTTGATCTGTCTGGCAGCTTTTTTGAAGAGCCTCATTTTCAGGAATTGACTTTGATTGACCTGACTCAGAGCTTGCTCAGTGGGAAAAGTCTGTTTCCAGGGCATTTGCTGAAAACAGTCAGCAATTATTTAACATGACACTTCCTGAGGAGATGATACCGGTGAGGCAAACAAGAGGCTAGCCAAAACAGTTAAAGGAAAATCAATACTGAGGATTGAGTACACAGTAGCCCTTGAACAGCTCTGACACATTTCTGGGGAACTTCAAGAAAGCCATATGCATATGTAGGGCTCTGTGTATCCCAGGGAATGATCTGAGAAGGCCCTAATCTTCACCTGTAGCTGACCTTGAGGCTCTGTACACGCAAGAAGTAAGACTAAGGCAGAGCTGTAGAATACAGAAGTATTGAAGGCATGTCACAATGCACATATAGAGCTTTTTTTTTTTGCTTCTGCATTCATGTTGTTATTATTATTATTATCATTATCATTGAGAAATCTTCACACACATACATTCAATACATAGTGTACAATCAATGGCTCACAATGTCATCACATAGTTGTGTTTTAATCACCATGACTTTTTAGAACATTTGCACCACTCCAGAAAAAAAAATAAAAACAGAAAACACATACATACCATACACCTTACCCCCATCTCATTGACCACTAGTATTTCTATTAACTCAATTTATTTTACCCTTTATCCTCCCTATTATTTATTTTTTATCCATATTTTTACTTGTCTATCCATATCCTGGATATAAGAAGCATCAGACATAAGGTTTTCACAATCACACAGTCACATTATAGAAGTTATATCTTTATATCTTCATACAATCGTCTTCAAGAATCTAGGCTACACATCTCAGGAAGAATCTAGGAACACAGCTCAACAGTTTCAGGTACTTCCTTCTAGCCACGTCAGTACACCAAAAGGGATATAATGCATAAGAATAACCTTCAGGATAACCTCTCAACACTTTTTGAAATCTCTCAGCGACTGAAACTTTATTTTTTCTCATTTCTCTCTTCCCCCTTTTGGTCAAGAAGACATTCTCAATCCCATGATTCTGGGTCTCGGTTCATCCTGGGATTTCTGTTCCACGTTGCCAGGGAGATTTACACCTCTGGGAGTCATGTCCCAAGTAGAAGAGAGGGCAGTGAGCTATTCTGCTGAGTTGGCTTAGAGAGAGAGGCCATGTTATATAGAGCTTCTTAACAAATAGTAGAAGACTTATTCATTCAAGGCATTTAAGGAAATCTATGTTCAGCAATTTGCTGGCCATCAAGCTAATCAGGAAAAGGATTAAGTGCTTGATCAGCTTAACAGAATCAGTCAAGGAAGACACTAAACAAACAGCAACAAAAACAAACTTTGTTGTGTGTGTGTGTGAGTGTGTGTGTGTGTGCGTGGCGATCTGATTTCCAGAGTCACCACATTATATTATACAAAATGTCCAGTTTTCAACAAAAAATTATGAGACATGCAAAGCAACAAGAAAGTATGCCCCCTCAAGAGGACAAAAACAGTCAATAAAAACCATCCTGAGGCAGTACAGATGGTGGACTTACTAGACAAAACCTTCGAATAACTATTGTAAATATGATCGAAGAGCTAAAGGAAATTAAGGGAATGCTGTCTCACCAAATAGAGAATATCAAAAAAAGATACAAAAGTGATTAAAAAATAAAAGAATCAAGTAAAAATTCTGGAATTGAACATACAGTAACTGAAGTGAAAAATTCACTCCAGGGTTCAGCAGCAGCAATGAGATGGGGGTAAGGTGTATGGTATGTATGTGTTTTCTGTTTTTATTTTTTTTTCTGGAGTGGTGCAAATGTTCTAAAAAGTCATGGTGATTAAAACACAACTATGTGATGACATTGTGAGCCATTGATTGTACACTATGTATTGAATGTATGTGTGTGAAGATTTCTCAATGATAATGATAATAATAATAATAACAACATGAATGCAGAAGCAAAAATAAAAGCTCTATATGTGCATTGTGACATGCCTTCAATACTTCTGTATTCTGACAATCATAGGTCAGTTGAGATTGTACAATATGAGGAACACAAAAAAATAAAGACAAAGTGAATGGAACCTCAGAGACCTGTTGAACATCATAAAGCATACTTGCATATGCAGACTGGGAATCCCAGAAGAAGATGGAAGAGAGAGAGAGAGGGAAGATCCCACCCAAGCAATAGATCTGCTCCCACAAGATTGGATTAAGAAAAAGAACATGGCTTTTCTGGAGTACATAAAAGTTTCAAACCAGCACAAATAGTTTCTTTCTTTCTTTTTTTTTTTTACTTCAAAAGGGATAGGCTTGCATTTAATTTCCACTAATTTAAATACATTTCATTTTGGGTAAAACATAAGCACAAGCAAACTGAAAAGTAAACAAGGACTCCTAAAAAAGGAGCTAACACAGATGTTCCCATGTTTAAAAATATTATTCATAAATACCTGAATCAGTGTAGTCAGGGACAAATACAAATATAAGCATTTTAATTGGGGTTCCTGGAGTCACTGAAATCTAAATTGCCTCTGGAAATCACCAGCGTTCTGGGCATAGCAGCTGTCTCCGTACTGGGGAAATGTTGGATCACCGCAGCAGAGCTGGGGTGATGTCCAGAAGAAGAAAGGAAGGAAGCAGGGGCAAGTTCACTAGTCTTTTCTTCGGTAATGTGTAGGTCTGCCATTAATCCCATTCAGTTTTTTGTAAATTTCATACATCATAGACTTCACAAGTTTAATTTTTTAAAAAAATTCCCCAATGTGTTTACTTAACATGTTCATCTTTGCTTTAACTTCTTGAACATGAAGATTTATAATAACTCTTTTATTTTTCTTATCTAAAATATAAAGATAAGAAAAATATCTTGTATTTTTACCATCTATGCTGTGTCTGCTTTCAATTGTTTGATTTTCTCTTTCTTATGAGTCATATTTTCTACATCTCTGCCTGCTTGGAAATTGTTACAAGACATCTTGAATTTTACTTGTGGATGGTGTATATTTGTTCTGGCTTGCAATTGAAGTTCTTGGAAATTATTTTATTCATTTGGTATTCATTTTAAGCTTTTTCAAGGGTGACTAGAGCAGCATTTAGGATATGGATTTTTTGTGTGTTTGTATTCATCACCATGATAATTTTTTTAGAACATTTGCATCACTCCAGAAAAAGAAATAAAAAGAAAAATGGAAAAACTCATACATATCATATTCCTTACCCGTCCTTCTCATTGACCAATAGTATTTTCATCTACCCAATTTATTTTATTCCTTTATTTATTTATCAATATTTATTTACACCCATTATTTATTTTTATTCATATTTTTTTACTCATCTGTCTATACCCTGAATAAAAAACAGCATCAGACCCATGGTTCTCACAATCACACAGTCACATTGTAGAAGTTATATCTTTATACAATTGTCTTCAAGAATCAAGCCTACTGGAACACAGCTCAACAGTTTCAGGTACTCCTCTGCAGCCACTCCAGTACACCGTAAACTAAAAAGGGGTATCTATATAATGCATAAGAATAACCTCCAGGATAACCTCTCGACTCTGTTTGAAATCTCTCAGCCACTGAAACTATTTTGTCTCATTTCTCTCTTTCCCCTTTTGGTCAAGGAGGCTTTCTTAATCCCTTGATGCTGGGTCCCGATCCAACCTGGGACTTCTGTCCCAAATTCTGCACAGGGAGATTTGCAGCCCTGTGAGTCCTGTCCCATGTAGAGTGGAGGACAGTGAGTTCACCTGCCTAGTTTAGCCTATGGATATTTTTCCCTTACTATTTAGACAAAATTACTCAGTGTGCTAGCTGATGGCTCACTAATTACTAGGATTTTCACTCTGATTGGTGGGAGCTGTAACTTTTCTCATTCTATCTCAGCCCTAGAGTTGTTTTCTCTAATCCTTCAGGTATTTCTTATCCTAACTTTGGTAGTATCCTCAAATTCAAATGTTAATCAGCACTCAGCTGAATCCTCAAATGGAGATCTTTGAAATTCTCCCCCTTTGAAGATGTCTACTTTCTAGTGGTCTGTCCTGCAAATCCTAACTAATCTATTTTGGCCTTCCCTCAATCCTACTCCATATCTTCAACACAGGGAGAACATTGGGCTGCCTCTCAGCTCATCCTCTCTATGTTGGAACTGGAAATATTCTGAAGGCTGTAAACTGGAGCCATTGTAGTTTTCATCTCCTTTGTATCATGTCTTTCAGCAATCATTGTTATCCAGTGCCTAACGTCTTATGCCTTGAGAACTGTCATTTCACGTTTTTGCCTTTTTGTTGTTATTTTAAGCAGTATGGTAAATCCAAATCTTCTTGCTCCATCTTGGCTAAAATCAAAGTCCCAAGAGATCTTGAATACTTTTTCAAATCATTAGTGGTACCAGCTATCCTGGGTTAGTTTCTCTGGAGCCAGACACTGAGTCAGGGTTTGGCATACAGGATATTTACAAGAATCAATACCTGTAGATGGAAGGAGACAGAAGGAGCTTTGGGTAGAGGGTGAATTCAAACTGCAGTTTAGGTCCCAAACTGTCTTGCCCATCCCATAGAGAAACTCTGGAGGGTATATGACCTATAAGAGTTGGTTTTGGTGAGCTGAAATGTTCTGGTCGTTACATCCACACCATGATCAGCTATTGGTTATGGGACTCTGAGGGTGAATGCTATTATGCAAGGCAGCTATCTGCAGCTGAGGAAATCCTAATCTGATAGAAAAAACAGTTGGAAGCTGTATGCTGATAGTACTGTCAGCAACTGGAAACTGGAAACCTCAGAGGCACATCTCCATTTCCTTCGCATTGATTACCTGGCCATATGATTTATGATAAAGGTAGCACTGCAAAGCAGTAGTGAAAAGATGAACTTTTCAAAAAGTTTGACTGAATTAGTTAACTATCTTAAAGCAATGAAAGATCATCCATATGATCCACCACAACTGAAAATGATTCCTATTGGATTACAGATCAGAAAGTAAAAAAAAATTCTAAAGATAGAATTCATAAGAATATTTCACAAGAACATTCCAGTGGTGAATTATTTTCTGGGCGGTGCAACGGTGACTCAGTGGCAGAGTTCTCACCTGCCATGCCAGGTTTGATTTCCCTAGCCTGCCCATGCCAAAAAACAAAAGGAAAGAAGTAAAAAGAATTTCTTTCCATCAAAAGATAGCACTGAGTTAAAAGCAAATGACATGCAGTGATAGAAATAATTTGCAATTGAAAAATGTTCGAATGAAGATTATATAAAGAACACCTATATATTAGTAATAACACAAATCAATAGGAAAAAAGGTATTCCAGAAACAGGCAAAAACAACCTATTACATTTAAGAATACATACTATGGTGATAAAGCCAAAAAGATTAATTGAGATGTTATTACTATAAAATTCAGAATAATGGCTACTTTTGGGCAGGTAAGAAAAAATGATGATGGGAAATAAGAATGCTTCTTGGTTACTGTCATATTTCATTTCTCTATTTGATAGATGTTCATTTTATAATAATTTATAAAGCATTACACTTATATTTTATATACTTTTCTGTATTATTATTCCTTCATCACAGGAATTTAAGTATTTCAAATGATCAGAGGTAATACAGTTCTTATATATAGCATAAATTTATTTTAAATTTAAATTTAAATATTTTATTGATGTATGTTATATATTCACATAACATGTAATCATCCAAAGTGTACAATCAATGGTTTACAATATATCATCACATAGCTGTGTATTTATTATTACAATTGACTTTTTTCCCTTTTTTTTGTGAAAAATAACATATATACCAAAAAGCAATAACTCTCAAAGCGCATCGCAACAATTAGTTGTAGAACAAATTTCAGAGACTGGTATGGGTTACAATTCCACAATTTTAGGTTTTTACTTCTAGCCATATAGCATAACTTTTTATACAGTTTACACTGAATAATTAAATTGCACGCAGATTTTGGTGGATCAGGCTGACCCAAAAAAGAACTTGAAACTGTAACATACTTGCAGTGAAGAGCCATCGGAAATCTTTGGAAGCTGGGTGGAAGTGGGTAAACAGCCAGTGAATGGCATCATCATCCACGTAGTCTCTCAAGCCAGACCTGCAGCAACAAGGAGCAGTTAACATGCATCTTCCCACTATCACTTGTGAGTCTGGGAACTTTCTTAGGATTAATTATAGACCTAATGATTTATCTACATTAGGTAGTCTAACTCCAGGGCTTAACAGGTGATCTTAATTATTTTGATTAGCCATGTCATGTTGAACACATACATTAGCTTCCTTTTCAGAGTCCACTGAAATTGTAGTGAAGGATTAAAAAAACATATAAACCTTAAAGGCAAAGAGATTTGAATAGCATCCTAAAACAGATGATGTCAGCAAAATTTTGCTTTGATTAAATTTTTCTTTCTTTTAGTATGTAGGAAAGTTTGCATGTCTGTTCTAGTGGTTCCCTATGCATTAATATCTTTTATAGTTACCTGACTTTTTCTTACTTAGGCATCTACTATTCAGTTTCTCAGCTTTAATAGTGTCTTTCAACTGTTTGCTATATGGCAATCAATGAGATCATTATATATTTCCCTTTCTTCTTTCTCCTCTCATTTTATTGTTCTGTTTTTTTTCTTTTCAGAGGATGTATCAATTATATACTATTTATTCTACTCTTATGCCTGGGTTTACAGTCTTACAAAAGACAGTTACTACCTGTCTTTTGGCTGAAGTTTCTTCAGTCTTCTTTTGGTTACATTTTGTCCAAAATAAGTTGAACATTTTTAATTGAAGTAGATAATAAATTTGCATTTTCAAAGAAACCTTCAGCTTTTGAAGTTTTCAGAGAATTAATGATTAAAAATAAATATTATAAACAAGAATAGATTGAATTTATCCTTACAAAGCAAGGGAGGAACTAAAATATAAAAATGAGAGACTATAGTTGGTAATTTTTATGCTAAAATGCATACATTTATGTTTACAGTCTTTTACACACACACCCCAGATATACAGTTATTTGAAGAGTACAACTTTCCTAATGTTACCCATATTTGCATTTCTTATGTAGACAGCAATCCTGATGGAAGTGATTGTTAAATTCACAAATGAAAATTGTGAAATAGATTTTCTTATGATCAAATCTTGTTTATGTTTTACTCTTTTAGTTCCCATCTAATATGGTGTCCTTATTACTTTTAATACTTTCACAAAAGGGAGGTATGAACTGCTCATATTTTTGTGCCCCACCTCACATCATCTTGTTCCACTGACTCCAGTCATTGAGGAGAATAATCTGACATTTCATTTCAGATGCATCACACACCTCTTGCTTTCTACTCCCACGCTTCTCTGGTGCCAATATATAGAACGCCGGTAAAAATCAGTCAGCCATTCTGATGATTACTAAACTTGGAAGTGGAAAGAGCCAACACCAGTTGACCAGTTACAAATGGAAACTGGCGGATAAACTGGTGGCCTTGATTTTGCATCTTGGGTGGACAATTCTGAGTCCCAGAATTGTGTTCTGCCCAGTTCTTTAGAAGAATTGATCCCTAGTTGCTTAAAGTAGTAATTTGGGCAATAATATCGCCTAGGATTAGATTTTCCTCCTTCCTTTCTCTTCCAGTTCCCTATTTCTTGTCTTTGGGATCATTTCCTAAAAACTATCTATGTATAGCCTTTGTTTCTACTCTGCTTTCAGAAAGGACCCAGGTTAGACATGTTGAAATGTGTTAAAATATCTGCAATCTTACTAAACATCTTTTTTAAAATTAAAGCTTAAATAAATGAAATGTATTATATCTGAGAATTTTATGTACTAAATGCTCTCCTAATGGAAAAAGAAAAGACAACTTTATAGGCAGAACGTTTGAAGCCTTTGTTGATTAGGAAGATTTATTTCCTTATGTTATAATGGCTGGCATTTCCATCAAATTATATTTCCTTTTATTGGGTGTCACTGTCTAGAATGCTGGCTTTTCTAAACCATTCAATTTTCATTAAACTCCTGCTCTTTAGATAGTGCATATGAAAGATAAATGACTTGGTTTGTTCAAATTTGAATATTCTAACCAAACTTTTGAAATTTGTAATTTGTTACTAACTCATTTATTTGTAGCATACTTTCCTGGCATCGTATCAATACAGAAGTGGTTACTAGGACTTTTAGTTTCTAAAATTAAATATGTAGAAATATATATCTGTGTATATATAATATATACATATATAAAATGATATATATAATATACATATATATAAAATGATCCTAATTTTGGAGTATCCTAGACCATATTTACTCCAAAAAGTACCTCATTTTAGTGATAGTTTCTCCTATATCTTCCTTCCTTCCAAGTTAGGAACTCAATGTAGTTTGTTATAGTGAAAAGAAAACCATGATTTTAAAAACATAAAAATCCTCTTTAAATATCTAACTAGAACATAAGCTCATTGAGGGCAGGGATTTTGTTGTCTTGCTTATATTGTATCCTGAGTACCTAGAACTATAGGCACTCAATATTTGAATAAATGAATTTATATATACTCAATGGGAAGAGATGAAAGGAGGTAAATTCACAATTAAATTGCCATTAAGATTTTACCTTAGCCAACAGAATCTGGAGCATGGTTTAATAAGTTTAAATTTAAATAACGAAATTAATTTAGAAATATTTATGCTACAATTAAAACAATTTTAGACTACAAAAAAGATACAAGTAAAAAGTTCATGTGGGTTTAAAGTAAGTCTAAATAAATGAAGCAGAAGGAATACTTTTAGATATTTAAGGGTTAAGATGAAATTTATTTTTCTTTAAAATAATGAAGAACTTATCTATGGGTAACTATGGACAATAAGTCATGCAAAACTTAAGACGTTGTATTAAACATAAATATTTTTCTTATCCACAAGATGGCAGCAAAGATTTATTTTAGAATCACTAAACATCTTAAGTCATTTTACCAAAATATGGACATCTTTAAAGCTAATGTATAAATGAGGTGAGACGTATTTTTCATTGTTCCTCTGAGGTTCACTTTATCAGAAAGGTTATATCACTGGAACCTAGCACTTCCGTGACTCTGTACTTTTCTCCTTTCTTCTAAGTTCGCCCCCTCTATTTCATTGTTTACATCCTTCCAGATTAGTTTTAAAGTACAAATTTGAACATGTTATTCCCTAACAAAAGGAGCTTCAATAGTTCCCCTAAAGCATATGAAAGAAAGAAAATGCCCCTTAGCTTATTCACTTAACCAACATAAATATCTTCTACTTACAAGGCATTGGGATAGGAACTTGAATAATTCAGTTTTCCATTTTGGGAACTAGAAACTTGTAAGAAATAGTTCCAGCAAAGCACCTACAGGTATGTATAGAAAACTGTGGTTTCGGTACCATAGAAGACACAAAGGAAGAATGGGGGTGAGGGTAAATATGACTAAGTGGCTTCCAGGTCTGGAACTCAGGGAAATAAAAAACTGAACTCGAGATAGCAATTTGGGAATCATCGGGATACAAATATAACTGAAGAGTGTATACGTGATACATTTTAACAGACTTTCTCCAATTTTATAATTTGAAAGTGAAATTGAAAAAAATATTCATTAACTATAGAAAGTGAAATTGACCGGAATATCTTCAATGCCTCTTAACATCTTGATGTACATTCCTTCAGACATACAAGTAAACATAACAATTATTCTTACTAAATATTTATTTCTTTTTGTATATAGATTATAGATCATAAATGGGGTCACCCTACACATTCTGTTTCTGCTACTGTAAATCTTAACCATAAGTTAGAAAGGGAGAGATATTGAGGGCAACAAATGAGACCAAGAAAGAATGACCAGGAAACTGGACAAGAATCAGGAGAGGAGTGCCACATATCAAAAGACAATAAAAAGCTTTTAAGAATGGAATAATTTGGTGTCAAATGCTTCAGTGATTAACCGAGAACAGGACTGAGAATAATGGATTGGATTTAACAGCTAGTATCCTGGATGATCATCTCTCCCAGAATAGCTTCAGTGGCCTGGCAGAGTGGAAACCTGTTTGTTGTGCGGATAAAAGAGGGATAAGAAGAGAAGATGGAGTGACAGAGTTCATTAACTCTGTCATATTCCTATGAGAAGGTTACTTTGAAGACACATGTTTGGTTGCTCCATAGAAGCTCTGAAAAGAGGAAGATAATTTATTGATTGATTTGTTTATTTAAAGTAGAAGAAATATAGCATCAATATAAATTATGAAAAAGATGCTGGTAGATAAAGAGTATTTTAGAATATGAGAGTAATAGGCAATAACAAATAGAACAAGATTCTGGAAGAGAGAGGTGGGATGTAACCAAAATCTAGATGAAGTATTTATCTACAAATGAAGGGAATACTTTTTTCCCCTCCAACTTTGGTAGAAATGTTATGAGAGTGAGTTTTAGTTAAATCTTGAGGTATAGTGGTGAGAGTTGCCACGGATCTTTACACCATAGTTTCAATCCTTTATTACTTAGGTAGCTTACACAGAATCAAATGAACTACTTCCTGTTGCTCTTCTATATCCTATGATTTCAGTACTCTTTGCGATGCTTACTTTATTCTGTCTTTGCCAACCTCTTCTTGTTCAAAACTTATACATTCTTCAATGTTCAGAACAAATTACATCTCCTAACTGGAGCCGTTCTCAGTAGATGATCTAGTTTGTGACTTTCATTATTCTGCAATTTATGTGCTAGTCATTCCTAGCTCCAAAAACACACCCAACATGGAATACCGGGAAACAAGGGAAATCAAGACAAGTAGAAATGGATTGATGGTTGAGGAAGAACTTTTTTGTACATGACCTTGCATGTTCTGTCCACATTAGAAAATCTTGTGGGTGGTAAAGGGGGTTCTAGTAAATATATTAAGTTCTTTTAAAATTCAATTCAATCTACTGCTTTTTAAAAATGCAAACCTCACTCATGATTAAAAGTAAAACGTATATTAGATTTATTTGTCATTAAGGAAATGTTTATTAAATTTTTTGCTTGCTTTCTGTTTCCCAGTTGTAACACTACCATTTTCCTAAACTGTTTATATACTTAATTTTTTACCAACATATAAGAAGAATAGAATTAGGGAAAGAAATAATTGCAGGCGAGCATTAAAGTAATACTAAAAAGTATCAGAAAGAGCAAGGAGGATTTGAGTCAGAAAAATCTTCTCTTGAGTCCAGGTGTTTCTACTAGCTCTATAATCATGGGCATGTCACTTGACTTCTCTGGACCACATTTGTTCTAACCTAAAAATAGATTGTTGGGCATATCAATTGGGATAGTTTTTGTGAAAATGTGTTGTAACCACCAAGGTTGTAAATATATTTGGTAAACATTCTTTTAGTAACATTCATGTTAAAGAATATCATTTATTTAAAAAATGCTTTATTGTAATTAAAATATACAATTGGTAAATTTTGCAGATTTTGATATCCATACTGACAGTGAGTTGATCCTTATTACTAAGCATAAGTCTGACACTTAAAAGTCCTTTAGTAAATTTTAAATGAATGAATAGTGAATTATATCTCTCCTGGATTCTAAACTAATAATTTGTTTTTAAGCATCAAATTACTTTATACATTTAACGTTACATTCTGACCCCAAAGTCATTTTGTTACTTGTTCTTTAATATAAAATATTTTAATCTGAATTATAGCAAAACTGATGTGCTTTTGTGAAAATATTTGAGGAAAATAAAAAAAAATTCTCTGCAAACTTTACTATTTTCATTTAAAATTTATAGACATTTTCAATATAAATCCTTATCTTAGGTTTTTAAGGAAGATTTAATCCACGGACTTTTTTTTTCATCGTGAAAAATAACATATGTACAAAAAAGCAATAAATTTCAAAGCACATCACAACCATTAGTTGTAGAACAGATTTCAGAGTTTGGTATAGATTACAATTCCACAAGTTTAGGTTTTTATTTCTAGCTGCTCCAAGTCACTGGAGACTAAAAGAGATATCAATATAAAGATTCAACCATCATCCTCATTTGTTAAACCCTATCCTCTCTGTATAAATCCACCTTCTCCTTTGATCTTTCTCCCACTCTTTAGGGTTATTTGAGCTATACCCTTTCCAAGATTTTAATCTTTGAAGGGACTTTCAGTAATATGGGATAGGGGGGATGGAACTAGTTGTGTTGTAGAGAGGCAGGCCCCTCTCATTTCAGGACTTATTTGGCTTAGAAACCCATCTGGAGGTTTTAAGTTTCTGCAAAGTAATCATACTGCATGTAACCTTTGTAGAATCCATTGACTGCTTTATATCTGCTTAAAATATTATCCCTTACAGCTTCTGCTATTAAGCATTTTCTCTGGTAACCATTATTTCTACTTAAGCCAATGTAGTTTAATCAAATTTTGTATGTTGCATTTCACATAAAGTTTATCTGTTTTCATATTTATTTTTTTCTTGCATATTTAAACTAATCATTTACCTTAAACATTTTGAGACTGATAGCTTATATTTATTTCTTAGCTAATTTTAGAGAAAATATAGGTTGATTGCATTCAGATAATTCAATGAGCTAAGGTTCAGGGCTGGTTTATTGTATGGATAAGCTAGTACCTTCAATTGCTCCTGTCTTACCATGTTCCCAATTTAATTTTGATTTCTTACCATATTTATAATATTGTGTTCCTTTTTTTAAAAGCCTGCAAAGCTAATCAGCTTAATAAATATAATTTAAGTAAATATTGAAAAAAACATATATTTGGTCAATTATCTGTGATTCTGAATAGTTTATGCTTAGGCTTTTCTCCATTTTTTTGACTAGTGACTTAATATAAATTATTTTATAGGGAATATCAGTGTCCAGTATTCATTAGTTGTTCATGAATCAACTTATAAATAATCATAAATTAATTTATAAATACCAAATGGAGAAAGTGTTAAGAGGACTAAATAGATATAATGTTATAATATAAGAAAAGAAATTTAAAATAAATGCAGTTTCAGAAAAACATTCTGATACTTAAATCATGCTATGAAATATTCTTTCATGGGAAGTTAAAAACCTTCTGTTATTCAAAACCAGCCTGGTAACAACATTAAAAAATATAGCCTTGAGAGTAATTTTTATGCAGCCAACTAGGAGCCTAATTCACCTTTATTTTACCTACTTTGATTGACTTGAGTAAAATGGCAATTTTTATATAGTAATTGCCATTGAGAAGTAGAAACTAAAACGTATCTTGACCAGTGCAGGTAATATGAAACCTATTAAATAATAACAGTAATGATTACTTTCAAAGAATTTTGAAAATAAAAAGTATTATGAAGTGTTGTGAGGCTCGATTACATATTTTATCCATACAAAGTACTTCTCTGGGAAAATAATTCCATAAATTGAAAAGTGGAAAAGAAAGGGGGCTACTATAATGAAAAGAAACAAAGTAATGAGGTAAAGCAGAAAACATCTGTGAAACGCTCTAAAGGGCATTAGGCTTTAATGGGTTTAAGGAGTATTTATTCACATCAATAAAACAAAGAAATCCAGATGTTTCTTTTTCAAATGTGTTAAAGAAGAAAAAATACTATATCTGTTTTTTTTAATACTTAGTGTTTATTTCTAGCATTGTAATTTAAATTTGTAAGATTTTTTGTAATGAATATTTTATTGGCACAACTTTTAAAAACCTATCTCATAATTTTAAGTCCATTTTTTCATCATTGGAAATAAATACGTTTGAAAGAGAACAATATAAACTGCAATTCTGAAAATCAAGAGTAGTTAAATCAACATACATTTCCACAATATTTTATAGATAGCAAAAGTCAACTAAATAATGTCTAAACATGTGCAATTTATGCTGCTGTTGAACTATCTAAATAAATTTCCTGTTAATAATAGCTGGGAACACAGGATCATTCTGTTCTTTTACATTCATTACTAGATGTAATGCTGATAAGAACAATAATAATAGCCATCATTCAGGGCTTACTATGTTCCAGGAATTTTATATGTATAATCTCATTTAATCCTCACAAAAACAATCTGAAATGAGTGCTTTATTATTCTGATTTTTCAAGTTAGGGAAATGAGGCATAAAAGGGTCAATTTAACTTGCCTAAGTTAAATCGTTACATGTCAAAGATCTAATTCAAACTCATGACTCTCTAAAGTATTTTAATGAAGCTTATTTTATAGTATTTTGGATTTATGGAATTAACACAATGGAGTACTAATATATCTTGGAATGCTTGGGTAATTAATTTGAAAACAGATTCAGAAGAAGATAGGCCAATATTATCGTCTCAGTAAGTTCTCATATTAATCAGTGTTCTCTAGAGAAACAGAACTTATATATTCGTGAGATTTATTATGAGAATTTAGATCTTTTGAGACTTCTTATAAGAATTTGCTTATGCTTCTGTGGGAGCTGGTTAAGTCCAAACTCCATAGACAGGACCCATCACAAGGTGATGTTGAAGTCTTTAGTTCAAATTCTCCAGAGGACGTTGACTGGCTGGAAATTCCCACAAGAGCCAGAGCTGAACTTGAGGCAGAAATTCTTCCCTCTGCAACCCTCAGCTCTGTTTTTTAAGTCTGAATGATATTACCCACCTTGCTAAGGGTAATGTCCTCTGTTGGTTGTGAATGTAATCAACTGATTATAGATGCAAATCCCATTTATGAAAGACCCTCCTAGTAACAGGCAGGCCAAACAACAGAACACCATAAGAATAACTTATGAAATTGACCATTATAGCACTCTGTTGTTGTTAAAATTCAGTCTTACTTTCATCTCCAAGGGTTTTCCACAATGCCATTATATACTTCTGTATATACCTAATAAATATTTGTGGAATAAATTGTTCTCTAAAATTTCTCAGAGAAAAGAAAGGGGAACAATGGTTGAAAGCTACATCAATGGAGCAAGAGTTTTTTTGCTTTTATTTTTTAATTAAACTTTTTATTTTGAGATGATTGTGGATTCACATGCAGCTGCAAAACAACAAAAATACCTGGATACTTAGGTAGCTTTAACCTGTTTTTCCTAGTGGTAGCATCTTGCAAAACTGCAGTACAATATTACAAAGAGGAAATTGTCATTTAAATGATCCATTGATAATATTCATATTTCCCCAGTTTTACACTTACCAATGTACTCATTTGTGCATCTGTGTTAAGTTCTATACCATTTTATCATGTGTATAGGTTCTTGTAACTATCACCACAATCAAGATACAAACACTACAAGGATCCCTAGATTGCCTCTTTACAACCACTCTCACTTCTCTCATGCTCTCCCTTCCTTTCTTAACCCTTAACCACTAATTTGTTCTCCTTGTCTCTAATTTTATCATTTCAAGAATGTTATATTAATGGAATCATACAGTATGTGAACTTTTTGGATTGGCTTTTCATTCAGCATAATTCAATGGAGATTGACCCAAGTCATTCCAAGTGTCAATACTTTGCTTCTAAGTAGTTGTCCATGGTATGGATCTCACCCTTTGTTAGCCATTGGCCCACTGAAGGAAATTTGGATGGTTTTCAATTTTTGGCTATAATGAATAAAGTTACTGTGAATATGTAAGGTACATGTTTCTGCATGAACATAAGTATTCATTTCTTTAGGAATACAATTGATGAGTCATATGGTAGTTTCATATTTAGTTTCATTAGAAACGGCTCAACTGTTCCACAGTGGTTGTAACATTTTATGCTCTCACCAGCAATATATGAATGATCCAGTTTCTCTGCATTCTTTCTAGTATCTGGTATAGTCACTATTTTTAGTTTTACCCATTCTAATAGCTGTGTAGTCATATCTCATTGTAGTTTTAAACTTGCAGCTTTCTAATGACTAATGATGTTGAACATTTTTTCACGTGCTTATTTGCTATCTGTATATCCTGTTCAGTAAAATGTCTCACCATGGCTGTTGACCATTTCCAAACTGAATTGTTTGTTGTTTTATTATTGCGTTTTTGAGGGTCCTATATATATGCTATGTACTTGTCCTTTATATATTCTAGATATTAGCCCTTTTTTTGGTTTGAAAATATTTTTACCCAGTCTGTAATTTGGTTTCTTTTTTCATCCTTTTAACAATGTTCTTCACAGAAGGAAAACTTTAAGTTTTGCTGAGGCCCAATTTATCAGTTTTTCTTTTGTGTATTGTTCTTTTACATATATAACCATAGGAACTTTTCCCGTAGCCCTAGCTCCTAAAGATTTTCTCCTGTTTTTTTTTTTCCTAAAAGTTTTACTGTTTTAGATTTTACATTAAAGTCAATAGTTCACTTTGGACTAATTTTTGTGTAAAATATGAGGTTTAGGTTGAGGTTAATTTAAAAAAAATTTCTTTCACTTATGGATGTTCAGTTGCTCTGGTATCATTTGTTGAAAGGCTATTCTTTCTCCATTGAATTGCTTTAGATCCTTTTTCAAAAAATCAGTTTTATTTGTCTGATCTATTTCTGGGCTCTCCATTCTGTTCCATTGAACTATGTGAAGATATTTTAAGATCTATTTATTACCAGAGAAAAGAAAGACCCCCTGAGCAGGGGTCAGCAACATTTTTCTGTAAGGTCCAGGTCACAAATGTTTTTGGCTTTGTGGTCTCTGTCACAACTATTCAACTCTATTGTAGCCTGAAAACAGCTGTAGAATATACATAAACAAATGAGTATGGCTGTACTCCAATTTCTTTACAAGAGCACATAATATGCTGGATTTGACTGAAGGGCCATGGTTTTAAGGCCTCTCTTCTAGAGAAAAGGGCAATAATTGAGGTAAAATTGTATTATCAAGAAAGTATTGGATATTTAGGAAATATTGCTGAATTCTGTCTAGGACTACAATGTTTAGGATGCTAATCACCTTGCTATCAACTTAATGTTTCTCACTTGAGTAATGTATGGAATCATTTTAATGGAAAACAGTCATATATTCCTAATGGTTAATTAAATCACATTTATTATGGTGTTATTTAAATACACAAAGTCATAGAAATAGTTATAAATTTCTTTTTTATGGGTCTTATATATTTTAAACCCAAAACTACCAAGCAAATAAAATTAACACTAGCAATATTAATTGGATGTAATTAATGAATACCTTGTTAAAACTAAATAACTTTCTTCAAAGTGAGAATGGTAGTGACCCTTTTAAAGCACAGACTACTTTTAATTTTACACAACTGTGTAATGACTCAATTTTCCATAACATTTTTCCTATTTGATTATTTTTAATACTGTATTCATTTAATACACTGATAAAATATTTAGCCTTCAATTGACAAATACTCATCAGCTATGTATAAATGGTTATTTTCTTAGCCTCTGACAATTAAAAGTCCTTCCTTGTTGCACCATTATAATAAACACAAGCTAGGTATTGAAGCTATGAAGCAGTTCTTAGATTTAAAATGGCCTTCAGAAGATCTGGAACATACTTATATTAAATCTTTCATAATATAAATTAAAGTGTAAAATTTGAAAATATCCTTGTGTTAGTTTGCAAGCTGCCAGAATGTGATATACCAGAACTAGAATAACTTTTAAAAAAAGGGAATTAATAAGTTACTAGTTTACAGTTCTAAGCCTATAAAAATGTCCAAACTAAGGCTTCCAGGGAAAGATACCTTAATTCAAGAAGGAACAATGGGTCTGGAACACCTCTGGGAAGTCCTGTGGTTGGCATCTGCTGGTCCTTTGCTCCTAGGCTCCATTGCTTTCAGTCTCTGTTCCTGTGGGGGTTCCTCAGTTAGCTTCTCTGGGGCTGGCTTTCATCTCTTGGCCTCCCTTAACTCTCTCAAGGTTCTGGCTGGCTTAACATCTCATGATGATGTCTGCTGAGCTCCAAGCATCTCCAAACATCTGTGTCTCTCTTCTCTGAAGCAACTGTTCTCCAAGTGTCTACATCTGCTCTCTCCGTTGGCTCTGAGGCGTCTGTCATTTCTGTCTAACTCCAAAACATTTCCTATTTTAAAGACTCTCATAATCTATTCAAGACCTATCTAAAATGAGTGGAGTCACATTTATATCTAATCAAAAGATTACACCTACAGTTGGGTGGGTCACATCTCTGGAGATAATTCAATCACAGGATTCCAATCTATAGTATTGAATCAGGATTAAAAGAAACTGTTGCTCTCTAAAGATTGGATCAAGATTAAAACACGGCTTTTCAAGGACACATAATACTTTCATTAAGGACTATTATCTAGTCCTCTAGATAATAACCCATATGACACATCCATGAAACGCCATTTAAGAAATGTTTATCCTAAATTTTTCTTTCTAAAAGAGGATAGCTGAGTCTTTTATAAAATTGGTTTCTGGGGTGCATGGGTGGTTCAGTGGTAGAATGCTCACCTTTCATGTGGGAGACCCGGGTTTGATTCCCAGACTATATGCCCCCCTCCTCCTCCCCCCAAAAGGAAAAAAATTGGTTTCTGCCCAATCATATCTCTGTACTTGCGAAGAAATAGGAATGTGTAATTTATTTATGGGTATTCACTTTGTCATAATTAATTTCCTCTAATGGATTTTCATCCTTTAGAGTCAGTACCTGACTTCTAGTTAGTACTGAGATTTTTTTTTCTGAAATAAAATACTGCACTTGTTATTATTTAACAAGTGTTCACTGAAAACCTACTTTATGCTTGTATTGGAAGTAAATATAAATGTAAATCCTGCTCCCTGCCATGGCAGGGTTTAATATCCAGTTTAGGAAGCAAAGTATTCTCATTAATTTGGTAATGTCAATAGTTAATATTTAGTGAATGCTTGTTGTTTGCTGGGGGCTATTCTAGGTTCTTCACTTATAGTAATCATTTAACCACACAAACAACTTTGTAAGGTAGGTAATATTATTATTGTTCCCCTTTTACCAAAGTAGCTGAAGCAAAGATAGTTTAAGCAACTTATCTGGGATCCCCCAGCTAGTAAGTGGTAAAGGTAAAATTTAAACTAGGTAATCTGACTCAAGATCCTTTACTCTTGACCAGTATTCAATACCGATTCTTCCAGAAGTTAAGTATTATCATTATGTCAGTTGTTAAGGGCCAAGCTTTTTTAGTCACTTGATTTTATTGTTGCATTTGCCATCATATACCTTTTTGCCAATCCAATCAGTTGAGTTTACAAAAGCAGTTTTATTGAGATATATTCACACACCATACAGGCTATTTGAAGTACACAATCAACGTTGTACATACAAACCCATTATCAATTTTAGAACATTTTCATTACTCCAGGAAAAAAAAGAAAAACAAAAAAGAAAACCCAAATCCTCCTATACCCCTATCACCCCCCATTTTATTGATCCATACTATTGGTATAGTACATTTGTTACTGTTGTTGAAAAAGTGCAAAAATATTACTGTTAACTATATCCAATAGTTTGCAATAGATGCATTCCCCACCCCCACCCCAAAAAAACCACACTACTATTAACAACTTGTAGTAGTGTCATAAATTTGTTCTAGTTCCTGGAAGAACTTTTTAAGTCACCTTCAATGTCTACTGCAAGATTCCCTTTGCTTTACAATCCCATGTTTAAACTCCAACTTTCCTTCTGGTGACATACATCATTCTAAACTTCCCCTTTCCACCAGATTCACACACCATTCATCACTGTTAGCTATTCTCACAATAATGTGCTACCATCACTTCTGTCCATTTCCAAATGTTTTTGTTTACCCTAGTTAAACCTTCTGCACATATTAAGCAAGCGTCCCCCATTCTTTAGCCTCATTTTATATCCTAGCAACCTATGTTTTATAATTAGTTCTTATCATTGAGATGACCCAATATTTGTCCTTTTGTGTCTGACTTATTTCACTTAACATAATGTCCTCAAGGTTCATTTATGTTGTCATGTGCTTCAAGAATTCCTTCCTTCCTACTGCAGAATAATATTCTGTTGTGTATATACACCACATTTTGTCTATCCATTGATCTGCTGATGTACACTTGGGTTGTTTCCATCTTTTGGCAATTGTGAATAATGCCACTATGAGCATCGGAGTACAGATGTCTGTTCGTGTTCCTGCTTTCAGATCTTCTGGGTATATACTGAGTGTATTCCTGGGTCATAAGGCAGCTCTATTTTTAGCTTCCTAAGGAACCAGCAAACCGTTTTCACAGCAGCTGTAACATTTTACATTCCCACCAGCGTGGCTAAGCGTTCCAATTTTACCATAGCCTCTCCAATGCTTATAGTTTCCTGTTTGCTTAATAGCGGCCATTCTGGTAGGTATGAGAAGATATCTCATTATGATTTTGATTTGTATTTCCCTATAGCTGGTGAAGCTGATTATCTTTTCATAGTCTTTTTAGCTATCTGTATTTCCTGTTTGGAAAAATGTCTATTCATGTCTTTTGCCCATTTTCAAGATGTGTTATCTTTTTATTGTTGAGTTGTAGGATTTCTTTATATATATTGCATATCAAATCTTTGTCAGATATGTGGTTTCGAAATATTTCCCCCCATTAGGTTGGTTGCCTTTTCACCCTTTTGACAGTGTCCCTTGAAGCACTGAAGTATTCAATTTTGAGGAGTTCCCATTTATCCGCCCAGGTGATTTATATGTGGTACTTGGGGAATCCTGGTTTAAGCAACCTATAGAAATAGTTTTAGCACACTTTTCCGTTGGATTTTTTATTCTATTAAATAAAGAAAAATAATTAAAGCAGCAAACAAAATAGTTTCTAATTTTCAGATTATGTTCACTAGCCTTATTCAAAGTAATATTTGCTTGATAAGGCAAAGCTTCATATACATCTGCTTAAGTTAACTGCTGTTCCCATCTTGACTGACCCATTTTGCAACAACAGCAAGTTCGCAGGCCATAGCAAATGCAGAAAGGGTTTATACCAGTACGAGAGGGAGGAAAAATGAATTAATAAGAAGCTTTTCAAGAGATATAGGAATAAGCCCCTAATTTTTTATCAAATCAAAATATGACCCTAAAAAAGAAAACTAGAATTCAGGACAAGATTTCAAGATATGCAAACATCCATGTCCAAGTAGTTAGCCACCTTTCTAATTTACCTTTTATTGCTCTCTACCTTTTGGCCAATTCTTATTTTTATTTTCCCAGGTATTATTTCCCTTTTTGAACCACCTGGAAGCTTGAGGACATTCTCAGGAGTGCCTGCAATGAATGTGCTCATCTTGAAAGCAATATTCCATTAACCACTTTTTAAACAGCTTTATTGAAATTATTAATAACCCAAGTGGAACTCTGGTAGCTGCTTTCAGCCTCTCAAAAGAAATACCCATTTTTCCTTCTAATTTCTACACAAATATTTTTGGTCATTATAAAACTGGGGAAATTATTTTAGCCATTATAGTGGTCAACTTGATTATATATTCACAGAAAGCTTTCCATCTATTTAATACTTCTAGCTTTATTTTGGGAAGTTCCCTCAGAACTACTGTCCCCTTTTTTGGACTGCCCTAGGGTGGACTGGTAAAAGCATTGCATTTAATTTAGAAATTTTATTTCCTGACTGGCTACATAGACACATAAAAAGGACCAGAAAACAAGGTATTATGATCAAATAAGCTTAGTAGATATGAAAATGATTTATTTGGCTTATGCTGATGTGTTTTAAAGGGTGTTTCTGTACTAAGCCAATTTTTATTATGTTGGCATTTCTTTTAACATTCATGAATTAGTCCAATGAATGATCAAAGTGATTTTTAATAATTTCAATGATAGTATTAACAGAACTTAAATTTAATGTAAATATTTTTCAATAACTGCATTTTTACTTATTGAATAAAACACTCCAAATATGGAATTCAATTAACCCTTTTTCAGTGATGGCTTGATAATTTGGACATGTTCTTCCTCTTAGTTTAAGTTATTTGATTGACAGAATATCACTATATATATATATTTTTTCATGCACATTGTCCAGGAATGGAACCCAATAGCATTATTTTTTAAAAACATTTTTAATTGTATAGTTAACATATATACAAAGCAAAGAAATAAAAAAGCAATAGTTTTCAAAGCACTCTTCAAATGTGGTTACAGGACAGATCCCAGAGTCTGTCATGGGCTACCATACGATTCTCTCATATTTTTCTTTCTTGCTGCTCCAGAATATAGGAGGCTAGAGGACTTAAATACTTCTTTATTATCACAATAGGCTTTTTTTCCTTCTTTTTTTTATTAACAATGACATACAAAAAAGCTATAAATTTCCAAGCACAGCACCACAATTAGTTGTAGAACATATTTCAGACTTTGACATGGGTTACAAATTCACAATTTTAAGTCTTTACTTCTAGCTGCTCTAAAATATTGGAGACTAAAAGAGATATCAATTAAATGATTAAGCCTCTCTTCTATGCAAAATTCCACCATCAACTTTGATCTTTCCATACCTCTCACTGAGGTTGTTTGGGCTATAGCGATTCTAAATTTTTGATCCAATGCCAATATATCTTAATAATGGCTTTTCTGCACAACAACTTTAGAGCTATAGAATTCAAATGCATGTAGAATAACAAGTTAATTACCCTACATTGGGGATTGAATTACATCCCACATAAAATACATAATCATTTCTTAATCCATGTTCCTATGAATGTGGGCCTTTTGAAGATGTTATTATTAGTTAAGTTGTAGCCAAATTGAGTCAGGATGGTATTAATCTGTATGAGTGGAATCCTTATAGGGAGACAAAATTCAGATGTAGTTGAAATCAGTGGAAACCAGAAACCAAAAGAAGGCAAAATTCAGAACTCAGACAGGAAAGAGAGATTGCCATGTGAAGGAGTATTACCATCACCAAAAAGCAATCAACTCTCGGAGAAAGCATGGCTTTGCCAACATCTTGATTTTGGACATCTGGCCTTCAAAATTAAGAGACAATAAATGCCTTTTGTTTAAGCTCATGTGGTATTTGTCATAGCAAACGTGGCAAACTAAGACATTATAATAAAAGTTTTATAATCTTTTTGTTTCTGTCTCTTTAGCTGTTAATATAACAGTGAAGATAAAAAATATTACTTCTATGTATTAATAAAAGGGACAATTGATTAAGAAGACATAACAATGTTATAAATATTTATGCACTGAGCCAGAGTGCCCCAAAATACATGAGGCACTCAGTGACAACATTGATGGGAGAAGTAGACATGTCTACCATGATAGTTGAAGACTTCAATACACTGCTCTCATCAACAGATAGAACAACTAGGCAAAGGATCAATAAGATAACAGTGATTTGGAATAATATGATAAATGAACTAGATTTAATAGAAATTTATACAATACAAAACAACACAAAAACAGGACATAATTTTCTCTCATAGGCTCATGGCTTATCATCCAGGTTAGGCCACATGTTTGGTCTCAAAGCAAGTCTCAATAAATTTAAAAGACTGAAAATATACAAAACTCTTTCTCAGATTATAATGGAAAGAAGTTGGAAATCAATATGATAATTAACAAAAGATAAGATGTCTAAAAACAGCATACTTTTAAAATTACAAGAAATTTGAAGGAAGGAATTACAGGAGAAATCAATGAATACCTTGAGGCAAACAAAAATAAAGTACACAACATATAAAAATTGAGACGCAGTAAAGGTGCTGCAAAAAAAAAAAATTACTTCTTTGCTGATGACTCTCAGGGTTAAAATGATATGGGATTGATCCTTTAAAGGAAAGGCGTATTTTATCAGTTTTGAATCTGATGATAAAAGGATTCCTAAAGCGGTAGGAAAAATCAAAGTGATTAAATTAGGAGAAGGCATAGAGTGAGTTTCAACAAAATGTGTAAGCACTTATTTACTGGTATATGTATGGCTGCTACATTAACTTATATGTCAAAATGTTAATTGCACATATGTATAATAAGTGAAGATATATAAAAATATATATATTGAATTTATTTTGTTATGTAAGTTAGTTAGCAGTTGTTCAAAAATATTTGCCATTAAATTCTTTGCAATTTTATTAATTAATTTAATTAGCAATTTTTAATGAGGGCCCACTACTATTTTTATTTGATTCAGAGATGCATTGTCCCCACATCAAAAAAATTTTTATTGGAGAAGTTGTGAATTTACAGTACAAGCATGCTTAAAATACAGGATTCCCAAGTACCACTTTGTTATTGGCCTCTTGTATTGGTGTAGAACATATGTTACAATTGATGAAAGCATATTTCAATAATTGTATTATAAACTATGGTTCATGGTTTAACTTGGGGTTCACAGTTTGTATAGTGTAGTTGTATGGATTTTAAAACAGTTATTCTATTATATACAATCTGACATTTTCCCTTTTAAACACATTCAGATATGTATTTCAATGCTATTAACTATGTTTACAATGTTGTGCTAACATCATCACCAACCATTACCAAAACATTTCTATTTTCCCATATAGGAGACCTGTACCTTTTAAGCCTTAACTACCCTTTCCCTATGCCCACCCTTTCCCCTGATAAATTATATTCTAGACTCCGACTCTATGAGTTTGCTTATTTTATTTATTTCAAATAAGTGATATTACACAATATTTGTCCTTTTGTGTCTGGCTTATTTCACTCAACGTTGATGTCTTCAAGGTTCATCCATGTTTTCACATATATCAGGACTTCATTGTTTTTTTATGGCTAAATAATATTCGATTGTATGCACATACCACATTTTGTTTATCCATTCTTCAGTTGATGAACACTTGGTTTGCTACCATCTTTTGGCAATTTTTGAATAATGCTGCTATGAACAGTGGTTTGCAAATACCTGTTTGAGTCCCTGCTTTCACTTCTTTTGGGTATATACCTAGTAGTGGTATGGCAGTGTCGTATGGTAATTCTATACTTAGCTTTCTGAGGAACTGCTAAACTATTTTCCATAACTCCATAACAGCTGTACCATTTTACATTGCCATCAGCAGTGAATGAGTATTCTTATTTCTCTGCATCCTCTCCAACACTGGTTATTTTCCATTTTTTTTTTAAATAACAGCCATTCTAGAGGTTGTGAAATGGAATTCATAGTGGTGTTGAATTTGCATTTACCTGGCAGCTAATGATACTGAGCATTTTGTCATGTGCTTTCTGGCCATTTGTGTATCTCTTTGGAGAGATGTTGTTTCAAGTTTTTTGTTCATTTTTTTTTTTTTTTCAAATGGAGATCCAGTTTTCCCAGCACTATTTGTTGAAAAGATTATTTTTCCCAATTGAGTGGTCTTTGCCCTCTTGTCAAAAATCAGTTTGACATACATATGAGAATTGAATTCCAAGCTCTTAATTTGAGTCCATTGGTCTGTATATCTGTTCCTGTGCCGGTACCATGCTGTTTTGATTACTGTGCTTTTGCAGTAAGCTTTAAGATCAGGAAGTGTGAGCCCTCCCACTTCATTCTTCTTTTTCAAGATGGCTTTGGCTAATTCTGGGCCCCATACTCTTCCATATGTTTTCCCACAACACATTGCATAAAGCCATGATAAATTTTTAGCCTCATTATCAACACTTTGTTTACCAAAGTTTTGTTTAGCGATAAATTGTAATTTGGTTTGCACTGGCTATGAACTTAGCTATGTGTAGGTGCTTATCTTTCTAATTGTCACCTTAGTTGGGATTTTTACAGATTAGTAACAACATCAGAAAGAACACTGAAGATGGAATTTTTAAATTAATTAGTTAAAAAAACTTTATTAGTGAATTTGTAGGTTTATAGAAAAAACATGCAGAAAATACAGAATTCTAATATCTCCTCCACTCCTGTTATTAACACCATGCATTAGTGTGGCACATTTGCAAAAACTGAGGGAAGACTGTTATTAAAATTGTTCTATTAATTATAGTGCAATTTTGAATCTTAATTTTAGATTCAAATTTATGGAAATTATTATATTGGTATGAAGCATCAAATGAAAAGTATTGGGAGCAGAAGAGCCTAAAAGCAGATTTTCAAGATGAAAAATTATATTAAATAGAACAAATATTTGTTGCTGGAGCATTATCTGAATCTTTTTAAAGCATCAACTAAGTGATTTACAGGACTTAATTAGAGAAGAAATACTCAAGAAGAAAAAGCTGAATTTCATTTTGCCATCCAGACATTTGAAAAGGTAATTCAATTAAAGGCAGAAGGAATTGCCAGATCTCTTGGAACAGATCACAGAATTTCCAAAACTGGGAGAGGTTGATGTGATAATTCATACATCATGAAAATCTATCCCTTAGATGCTGAGCTTGTAACTTTCAAAGGCTTCCAGCTGACTTCCAAGAAATGCTGTTAACTTTCAGGGATCCATAAGTCCCATAAGGAGAAAAGGAAATTTTGAATTTAACTAAATAGGAAATGCAGATACAATTCTGATAATTTTTAATATGTCAAAAATTATACAGTCACTCCTAAAGGTGCTAACATGGTCCGAATAATAAACATGGACTCACAAAAAGCAGAATTTCTGTTTTGTTACTTACTATGCCTGGAAGTTATTGAAATAAGTTTTGGATTCTGAATTATTAAAAACAATCCTACATTTCCCAGGAGAAGGAAGTCTTATTACATAGCTAATGTCCAAAAGGCCCCTAGCCTATAAATAGACAGCCCTACTTGTTTCCTAAGCCATATGGTAATCTCAACAATGAGAGAGAGGTAGAACAAGAGCTAAAGTGAGACTGAGAAGGAGAGGATGAGAAATAAGAGTGAAATGAGCAGATGGCCTCTAAAACTCATAAGTCTGGTAGAGGAGGAGCCAGCAAAGACAGTCTGTAAAGGGGTAGACTGAAAGAAAAATAGGAAAAGAGTAGACGGAGAGAAAGAATGGAAGCTATTGTTATAGAAGCAGAGCAATCATAGTATTTCAAGAAGGAGAGAGTGATCAATTCTGTCAAGTCCTGTTGAGATATAAGAAGGATGAGGGCTGGAAAATGTCCATTGTGTTCAGTTTGAAGGGAAGAAATTGGACTTATGGATGATGGTTTTCATGATGTAGTGGGACAGAAGACAAACTAGATTGGTATGAAAAGTTATTGGGACAAAAAATAGAGGCAGTGAATTTAAATAACTCTTCTGATGAGTTTAGATGTGCAGAGGATATGAGCTAAATGAGTTCTTAGGGGTGAGAGTTTTTCCCCCTAAATTAAAAAAATTTTAGATGAATGAATTTAAAGATAAAGTTGACAGGGAATACAGTAATTTATTATGATTCAAACTTCAAATTCTGGCTCATTTGTGGGCTGTAACTAATTTCATAGTATATGAAAGCATGAAAAAGAAAATAAGAAAAAAATGTCAAGAGTGCATACTAAGGAATGTCGCTTTGTGAAACTTGTGTTTGGTTATTTGTATAAATTGTTGACTTCAATCTGCAGTAATAAATAGATTTTATATATTTATATGATGTTTATATATAGTATGTATATAATTTATGCTATATGTATAGAGAATATATTTTATGTCGCATATGTTGGGTTGCAAGGTACTTTATATTTCTTCTTGTGAGTCATAGTAAAATGAAAAAAAATGTCTCATACAATCATGGGAATGCACAAATCCAAAATCCGTAGGGCAAACCATGAGGCTGGCAACTCCAATGAAGGGTCTCAGTGAATTCCACAGAAGATGCTCACTGGTTAAAGAACAAATGAAAATTCTCTCTTCTCCCTTAAAAGTCTGCAACTTATTGCATCAAATCCAACTGACTGGATTCTTCCATTTGCATAAGACACACCTTTAGTTGATCATAAATGCAATCATTCACAGATACAATCAACTGACTGATGATTTAATAAACCAGACTTCTGGTTTATCAACCAGTCATGAAATATCCTTGCAGTAACTTGTTGGATGGGTGCTTCCCTGACTTGACAACTGGGTACCATCACCTGGCCAAGTTGAAACCTAAGCCCAACCATCAAGATCCACCCTTGATAACTTGGCAGCTATATGCATCACCTTAAGCCATATGTAATCTCTAAATAAAACACAATAACAGATATATAATGCACCTAACAATACTCAACTGATCTGCGTACAACCAGAAATGCACTAAATCTCTTCAGAATAATGTGCAAATCCTTAGGTGACATTCACTCTTTTTTTATTGAACTTCTTTTATTGTATAATATAAATATACACAAAGCAAAGAAAGAAAAAAGCCATAGTTTTCAAAGCACTCTTCAGCAAGTGGTTACAGGACAGATCCCAGAGTTTGTCCTGGGCTACCATACCATCATCTCAGATTTTTCCTTTTAGCTGCTCCAGAACATTGGAGGCTAGAAAGAATATATATATTTTTTATCATCACAGTCAACTTTTTTTTTCTTTATGGTAAAAAATAATATGTACACAAAAAAGTAATACATTTCAAGGCATAAGCCAACAATTGGTTCCAGAGCAGATTTCAAAGTTTGGTATAGGTTACAATTCCACAATTTTTGGTTTTTACTTCTAACTGCTCTAAGATACTGGAGACTAAAAGAAATATCAATTTAATGGTTCAACAATCATATTAATTTGTTAAACCTACCTTCTCTGTATAACTCCACCATCACCTTTGATCTTTCTATCCAACTCTTTAGGGGTATTTGGGCTATGACCATTCTAATTTTTTCATGTTGGAAGGGGCTGTCAATAATATGGGGTAGGGAGATGGAAGTAATTGATGCTCTGGAGAGGCTGGGCCCTCTATATTTTAGGACTTATCTGGTCCAGGGACCCATCTGGAAAGTTACTCTAGTGCATAGAAACTTCGTAGACTCATATATTACCCTAGGTGTTCTTTAGGATTGGCTGGAATGGTTTTGGTTGGGGTTTGGCAAGTTACGATAGGTAGCAATGTCTAACTGAGGCTTGCATCAAGTGACCGCCAAAGTAGCCCCTTGACTTCACCTGAACCCTCTCAGCCACCAACACCCTATTAGTTGAGCTTCTTTTCCCCATTTTGGTCAGGATAGAATTGTTGAACCCACAGTGCTAGGGCTGGACACACTCCTGGGAGTCACCTACCATGCTGCTAGGTAGACGTCCAACCCTGGATGTCATGTCCCACGCATTGAGGAGGGCAATGATTTCACCTGCAGAGCCGACCCAGAGAGAGCAAGGTCATATATGAGTAACAAAAGAGGTCCTCCAGAAGTAACTCTCAGGCATACCCATTACCAAGCTTCTCCACTACATTCATAAGCTTCAAAAGGGTAAGCCTCATGATCAAGGGACTTGGCCTACTGATTTGGGCGTCCCTAATTTTTTTAAAAATTTATTTATTAATTAAAAAAATTTAACAAATGAACTAAAACTTTAACATATATAATCAGTAATTCACAATATCATCACTTAGTTGAATATTCATCATTTCTTAGAGTATTTGTATCAATTCAGAAAAAGAAATAAAAAGACAACAGAAAAAGAAATAAAACGAAAACAGAAAAAAAAAAGATTATACGTGCCATATCCTTTACCCCTCACTTTCATTGGTCACTAGCATTTCAAACTAAATGTATTTTAACGTTTGTTCCCCCTATTATTTATTTTTATTCCATATGTTCTACTCGTCTGTTGACAAGGTAGATAAAAGGAGCATCAGACACAAGATTTTCACAATCACACAGTCACATTGTGAAAGCTATATCATTATTCAATCATCCTCAAGAAACATGGCTACTGGAACACAGCTCTACATTTTCAGGCAGATCCCTCCAGCCTCTCCATTATATCTTGAATAACAAGGTGATATCTACTTAATGCGTAAGAATAACCTCCAGGATAACCTCTCGACTCTGTTTGGAATCTCTCAGCCACTAACACTTTGTCTCATTTCACTCTTCCCCCTTTTGGTCAAGAAGGTTTTTTCAATCCCTTAATGCTGAGTCTCAGCTCATTCTAGGATTTCTGTCCCACGTTGCCAGGAAGGTCCACACCCTTGGGAGTCATGTCCCACATACACAGGGGGAAGGTGGTGAGACTGCTTGTTGTGTTGGCTGGAGAGAGAGGCCACATCTGAGCATCAAAAGAGGCTCTCTTGGGGGTGACTCTTAGGCCTAATTTTAAGTAGACTTGACCTATTCTTTGTGGGGTCAAGTTTCATATAAATGAATCCCAAGACTGGGGGTTCAGCTTATAGCTTTGGTTGTCCACACTGCTTGTGAGAATATCAAGAATTCAACTTGGGGAAGTTGAATTTCTCCCCATTCTCACCATTCCCCAAAGGGGACTGTGCTGGTTTGAAAGGAAGTATGCCCCGTAGAAAAGCTATGTTTTAATCAAAATATCATTTCATAAAGGTGAAGTAGTCCCTATTCAATACTGTATGTTTGAAACTGTAATCAGATCATCTCCCTGGATGATGTGATTTAGTCAAAAGTGGCTGTTAAACTGGATTAGGTGACGACATGTCTCCACCCATTTGGGTGGTTCTGGATTGGTTTATTGGAGTTCTATAAAAGAGGTAATATTTTGGAGAATGAGAGATTCAGATAGAGCAGATCAGAACAACATAGCCACGAGAGGCTGAAGTCCACCAGCCAGCGGCCTTGGAGATGAAGAATGGAAAGCCTCCCGGGGAGCATGATGAAACAGGAAGCCAGGAGAAGCTAGCAGTTGATGCTGTGGTTGCCATATGCTCTTCCAGATGAGAGAGGAACCCTGAGCCTGTTTGCCATGTGCCCTTCCAGCTGAGAGAGAAACGTTGAACGTCCCTGGCCTTCTTGGACCTGGGTATCTTTCCCCGGATGCCTTAAATTGGTCATTTCTATAGACTTGTCTAATTGGGACATCTCCTTAGCTTTAGAAGTATAAACTAGCAACTCATTAAATTACCCCTTTTAAAAGCCATTCCGTTTCTGGTGTATTACATTCTGGCAGCTAGCAAACTAGAACAGGGACTTTGCAAATACATTTCCACTCACTGATCGAATCACTCTGGGATTCATCAGGGCATCACTCTGTGGATGTCCCTAATGTTTGATGCAGTATCAGGGGCTTCTTTGGTGGTAAAGTCCAACAGTTCCATATTTTTTCTCCCATCCCTCTAGGGACTTTGTCAATACTTTTTGATTTAGGTGATATTCACTCTTAACCTGATATCCTATAACTTAAATACTATAACATGAACAAAACAATTTATGTCATATAATAAGAAGAAAGCAAGATATTTGCTTTAGGTACAAATATACTCACAATAAAACAAGGAGGAAATATTCATACCATCACTACCTTATTTCTGTAACTGATCACGTGGTCATAGTTCATACTTATCACTACCTTCTTCCACTACCCATTCCATGTTCCCTCTACCCTCAGTAAGCACTTCAGCTGGCTAAGTTTCTTTGCCTGGTGGGGGGATCCAGACCTTCATTCCTGCAGTTTCTGGGCCATTGGCAGTCCTGTCTGGATTGGGTTGCTGCACTTTTCCATTGACTTTAATCATAGGGCATGACAGAACTAAGAAATGCCCTAGGGGATATTTCCTGTATTTCAGGAAATCTTTCCCTTTGATAATCACATCAATAACCCTGGATAGTATAGTAACTGCCTTCCTTGCCTATTGATTCAGAGGCATGAGAAACCCAAAATAGCCAGCTGGTAGTCTTAATTTCTGGTTCAATGGATTCATTGTTGTGTTTTCTGGTAGGAACACTCCTCCTTTTGGAACTAAGACCTGCAGACCAGCAGGGCTTAAGGTTTCAGGGACAGGAAGCACACCTTTTTCTACTGGATCACTAGGAGTGATAGTGAGTAGTGTTACTTCCATTTCCACTCCTTGTTTCCTGGACCCATAAATCCTAATCATGGGAGAAACAGCACCATAGAGTGGATGCTGATTCAGAGCATACACAGCCTCCTGGAGAATATTGCACCAGTCACCTAGTTGGTGCCATAATTGTGTCTTCAAAAGGCCTTTCCTCCATTCTATCAACCTAGCTGCCTCTGGATGATGGGGAGCATGGTAAGACCAGAGAATTCCATGAGCATGTGCCCATTCCCACATTCATTTGCTGTGAAATAGGTTCTTTTGACAGAAGCCATGCTGTGTGGAATACCATGATGGTAGATAGGTATTTTGTAAGTTCATGGATGGTAGTTTTGGCAGAAGCTTTGCATGTAAGGAAGGCAAACTGATCTGGAGTATGTGTCTATTCCAGTTAGAACAAACCACTGTTCCTTCCGTGATGAAGGTGGTCCAATGTAATTAGCCTGCCATCAGTTAGCAGACTGATAACCTTAGAAAGCAATGCCATGTCAGGGACTGAGTGTGGATCTTTGCTGCTGGAAGACTGAGCATTTAGCAGTGCTATAGCCAGGTCAGCCTTGGTGAGTGGAAGTCCATGTTGTTGAACCCACCATGCATTTTGGTACCAGAGAAGTGGAATGCTGCTGTGGTTTGTAAATACCAAACATTTTGGAAGGGCTTTTTAAATGTGGCAGGGGAAGATTGTGATAATGGATAATGGAAGTGTTGTGAAGAGCTTGATAGAGAAGATCTGAATTGCTTTGAACAGACTGTTAGTAGAAATGTGAACTCTAAAGAAACTGTTGATGAGACTTTAGACAGAAATGTTGAAAGTGTCATTGCAAACTGTAAAGAAGGCTATCCTTTTTTTCAAGTGACAGAGAAGTTTACAAAATTAAGTGCTGGTATTGGATGGAAGGCAGAATTTGAGAGTGACGAACTTGGATATTTAGCAGAAGAGATTTCCAAACTAAATGTGAAAAATGCAGCCTGGTTTCTCCCTGAAATTTATAGTGAAATGCAACAGGAAAGGGGTGAGCTGAGAACTAAAATCTTGGGTACAAAGGAACCAGAAATTGATGGTCTGGGAAATTTCGGGCTTTCAGAAAGTGAAGCCCCAGAGAACAGTGAGGACTTAACCAAACATGGAACTGGTCAGTCATTTCAGAAAAAGCCAGGATTGGAAATGGTGTTATCTAGAAAGGATTTGTGGAAAGTCGTATTGTCTGATGGCTTTGATCCCCATATGCAACATGAAAAATCCACAATTTTTTTGTGAGATCTGAATGAACAGAACCACTGCAATTCTGGACTAAAAGTGACAAAAAAGAGACATATTGAAGGAAAAATGACTTTAAAGGTAGGATCATGGAATCTATGGTCCAAAGCCAAGAAGTCTGGTACCAAGAGATTGGACCCAACCTTCCACACGGAAAAGGTGAGTTTGTCAGGAAGGCAGAGGGCAGAATTTCTGATTCATTGCTCAGGAACATTTTTGCTCCCTCAGGCCTCAGAGAAGGTGGAGAAAATTCCCAGGGAATGAGGGGGGGGATGGTGATCACCCCATTGTTCTGAGGAGGTTGAGTGCCTCAGCGATGGCAGAAGCCTGGGTGCTTCCCCAATGTTTAGATAAGGTGGAGCCAAGAAGGTGTTCCCCCCAACGTTCCCAGTGTTGCAACCCTCACCCCAGTTTTGCAGAGAGCAGAGTCACTGCACAAATCCTTGGAAAGGATGGAATTACTGCATTCTGAAACCCAGAAATTGAAATGTCATTCCATAAACGACTCTCAGACTTGGAATTATAATGGAGTTTGCCCTGGAGGTTTTAGGAATTGTTTGGGAACTTTGACCCCTGTTTTCTTTTTGATTTCTCCCTATGACAATGGAAACGTCTTCTATGACTGTCCCTCCTTTGTATATTGAGAGCAGTTAACTTCTTGCTGAGTTTCACAGGTCAAGGCCAGAGGATAATTTTTCGTCTTAGAACAGACCATGCCTATAACTGACTTTGATGAGATTTTGTACTGTTTCTGGCTTTATTGTATGTGTATTGTTACTGAAGTGGTTTAAGGATTTTGTGACATTGTGATGGAATGAATGTAATTTTTATATGAAAAGAACATATTTTTTTTGAGTCCAGAGGGTGGAATATGCTAGTTTGAAACTGTTGTGCACCCCAGAAAAGCCATGTCCTTTAATTCTGATATAATATTGCTTAGGGTGTAACCTTTGTTTAGATTGTTTCCATAGAGATTGACCCATTCAATAGTGTGTGTGACCTTCTGCTTAGATGGAGATGTGACTCCACTCATTCAAGATGGGTCTTGATTAGCTTACCAGAGTCATTTAAAAGGGGAAGCATTTTGGAGACAGCACAGAGCTGACACAGAGATGTTTGGAGATGCAGAAAGAAAATGCCCCCTGGGAAGCTGTTTGAAACTAGATGCCAAAAGACCAACAGACAACAGCCACATGCTTTCCTAGCTGACAGAGGTGTTCTGGACACATCAGACTTTCTTGAGTCAAAGTTTCTTTTCCTGGATGCCTTAGTTTGGATAATTTTGTGGCCTTAGAACTAGAAACTTGTAACTTAATAAATTCCTTTTTAAAAGCTGTTCCTTTTCTGGTATATTGAATTTGGTAGCATTTAACAAACTAATACAAGAGCTAAAGCATTAATTGTTAGCATGGATTCTGGAAAAGATGAGAAGGGCTTGATCTCAGATAATATGCATTAGAACTGGTTTTCAAGAGGAGGAAAGATATATACTTTTTTGTAGCAAGGAAATTGAAGCAAAGCTTTGTGTAGATGTAGGTGACTGACAAATTTGACAGTAGATATTGAAGGAATCCTGTTTTGCCTCTTCAGAACATTTTAGTTAAACACAATGCAACAATCTGCTGAGAGCAAAAGTTTTACAGAAGGAACCATGAATTGTGAAAAACAGAGGCTGTTTGAAATATTTGTTATAGAAGGAGATCAAGATAATTAGGGCATTATATTAAGATTGTGGGTAGGTAAGATTGTTGATTGAATTTATAGGCATATGAATCCATTTGGGAGTGGTTAGTTCTCTGAGCGCAGAGACAGATGCAGGCAAGATTGTTGGATTCATATAAGATTGGGGTTTTTCCAGTTGGAGGCTTTGAAAGAACATATGTAAAAAGGGAGGTTAATATATTAATAAAAATGATTGAAATGAAAGATGATGTAATCAATGGATAGAATAATGAGTCTGTTATTTTGGAAGTGGAGAGGTGAATGGACCTGAGGACCTGAAGAGTTGAAGAAAAGTTATAGCAAACAAATGGGAATTTTGGTAAGAATGGAACCTTTAAATTGTGATTTTGGAAGTGGAAAAATTTTCAGTGTTGTTATAAGGCATTGACTGAGCCGATGGGAATTAAACAAAATGAAGAAAGAGCTAGGGAATCATTAAAATATGATATTGGATAGTTTGTCTATGGTAATTGAATTTCCTGAGAAGTTGAGGCAGGAATCAAGGAGAAGAACACCCTGAGCTAAATAACAGAATCTTTAATGAATGCAGTAAAGTGGTCATGAGGTTGGTGGGAAACAGCAACAAGGAACAATAGTCCTTTTAAGAGGCTGGAAGAGCTTTTGGTGAGCAGGGCAACAAGGAAAAGTGCAGCTCCACTTCTAACCCATAAGCTACTTTGGAAGAGGATATTGCTGAAGAGCACTAGTGTGGGATTCAGATTGTCTGGATTTCATGGCTGTTTCCATTTCTCTGTACTTCTGTCACTTTGAGCAAGTTATTTAATATCTCTATGACTTAATATCACACCCTTTTATGGATGTGTGCATATATCCCTCTTATGGGAATATAAGTATCTACCTCATAAGATTGTTGTGATAATTAAATGAAATAATTCATGTACCTCATTGGTATTGTGCTTGTGCATACACATTGCACAGTATTAGCTATGTATTAGCTATTATTTCCTATTGTGTTAATGAATAAACAGTCTCTATTTGGGAGAGCTGTAGAAAGTTCTTCAGTAGTGAACCATTTTTTTGTTAAAAGAATGTTTGGGGAAGCTAGTAAGGCTGATTATAGAGGGAAAGTTCCAGAAAGCCCAGTGGGAAAGTTTTGGAGGAAAAAGTAGGAGTGTGTGGGATGGCGGGTAGTGGAATGGCCATCCTGAGAATCAGGAGGATGAGAGGAGAACTGGAGATTCCCAGAAGAGCTTATAGAGTTACCTTCTATTTTTGTGCAAGTTGTGCATTACACAACTCCATACAATATCCAGTCAGTGTACCTCCCCTTCACCTCAGTTACTGTTATTTCTCTACTTTATTTCCATCTAGGTCATTATCATTATCTTAAATTACCATTTACTTGTTTACATATTTTTCTGTTTATTTAAATGTGAAGTCAATAAGAGCAGTGATTCTATTTTTATTGTTTATTACAGCATCCCAGTGACTAGACATCTGCCTCTATTTGTTAGATGGAAGAGAGCCTCAATTCTTCTCAATCCAGGGGTCTTAAATAATTTTGATGTTGATGCATCACAGTCTGATATGTGGAGTTACTTTGCCTTATAAAAATTTCACATTGCTGTTAAGTGCCTAATTCTTGGTGAAGTACCATTTTGAATTTGTCTTTCTTATGGCATAAAAAAATGGCACCATAATGAATAACTAAGCACCAAACTAATAGTTTTGCTGCATAATAGGATAAGTAATTTTATTCATGTAAATTTAGAACTATTTTTTGTGAAAGTTCATACATTTTATTCATTTTATTAATACTCATTGAGGAAGAATGGTTGGTTCATTCACTGTGCTGTGCTTGAAAAGAGAGAAAGTATGATGATTTCCTCACTATATTGGCCTCTGTAACAGTCCTCCTCAACTTTGCTTCATATCTCTCAAAATAATGAAATTAGTTCATGAGTTGGAAAGACCCAGTAGATTCATGAAAAATTAAAAATGCATAGCATTTATTTTTCTGGAAGTGTAATCAAACGGTTATTGGAGATCTTTCCTCAGTATAAGTGAATACACATTTTCAGAAAGTGCAGTTTTCTGAATAATAATAAAGTGGTACCCTCATGTAGACAATTCCTTTCATAGTTCTAAGAGATTGCAGATGTTTTTATGTTTTTTCTTTTTGTTTTTTTTTTTTTTTTGCATAGGCAGGCACCAGGAATCTAATCTGGGTCTCTGGCATGGCAGGCTAGAACTCTGCCTGCTGAGCCACCGTGGCCCGCCCTACGTTTGTTTTTGATAGCAAAGATCATATTTAGTTTTTTTTAATAAGCATCTGCTAAGATTCTTATTTATGATTTATAGTTTATGAAAGGATTATGATGGTTACCAGAAAATCCTGTCTTTTGTTTTCTACACTGCCCCCTTAGACTGATCTACTTCTTTTTGCAACAAAATTCTCTGTCTACATTTCACTCCATACCTGGTCTAATTTTGCCATGTATATACATATATCTTTATGATCCAGATTCACATATCCAATTGTCTACTTGACGTATTCAACTGAAAGATGTCTCAAATTTAACAAGTACAAGAACACATTTCTTATGCTCCAAACTTAGCTGTCTTTAAATCTTTCTCCTCATACTTTTTGGCATTACTATCCTCATATCCTGTGACATCAAGTAAAAGTTTCAGTGTTTTTCTTCATTCTTTCCATTAGGAAGACTGGTCAAATCTACTTCAAAGATATGTTCATAAAGTGCTCACTCTTCAATATCTCTTTCCACCCTTCTAAATTAGGTTACCATCCTCCCTTCCCATGTTATTGCAAATTTCTTCTAACTAAACTGGCTTCATTTTTAAATGCAATTTCATGGTGATATATTCACACAGCATAGATCCCATCCAAAGTATACAATCACTGGTTCACAATATCATCACATGGTTGTGCATACAGCCCTGTGATCAGATTTAGAACATTTTTATTACTCCAGAAAAATAAAAATAAAAATAAAACCATAATGCTCCCACACTCCTTTTTCCCTCGTATAATTGACCCATAGTATTGATGTAGTGCACTTGTTACTGTTGATGAAAGAGTATTACAATATTACTGTAATATTGTAACTGTAGTTACATATTGGAACTCTAGTCCATAGCTTGCAATGGGTACATTTTCCCCATATATCTCTTTATTATTAACTCCTTATAATAGTGTCGTACAAATGCTCTAATTCATGAAAGAACAACTGACTTCATTTTAAGTCAAGTTCTTCTTCCCAGAGAAAGATCATTCCATTCCTAATTAATTTCTCAAAAAAGTCCAAGGTAGGGCTCTCATGAGCCTGGCCTGGGTCATATATCCCAGAACCAATTACTGGCCCAGAAGGAAGTATTGCTCTTATTTGTCAAGAGTGGCTCATGTGGAACTCTAGATCAAGTGGCGTCAGCTTCACCCAAACCACAGTTACAGAGAAAAAGTAAACCTCATTCCCTAAATGAATATCAAGACACTATGTCCAAAAGAAGGGAAAATGGATGTTGTGAAGGAATAAACAATGATGTCCACAATTGTGGCCCTCCTGCAATATATTTTCCACACATCAGACAGTGTAATTATTTTAAAAACTCAGGTATGATCATATTGTTACTCTTTAAAATCCTGTTCCTTGTCCTTATTGCATTTAAGTAAATTTCAAATACCTTTTAATGTCTACAAGGTTATGCATGATCTGGAAACTGCCTGTCATTTAGACTTGTCTCATGCCACATTTTCTCTCACTCACTACACTCTTATATGACAGTTATTTTTATGCAACATTCTTAACCCCACTTGCTTTACTCTTACCTGGAAATCTCTTCTACCTATTCTTGTTATCCTGTTACTACTTACCTCAAGAGTCGCTTCCCTAGAGAGGTTATTTCTGCTCATCATCCCTGCACTCATAATTTTCTATTATGGCACTACTTTCTTTACTTTTAAGTGCTTTTTGCAAGCTCTATATATTCCCTCCTATCTGCTATGTCCCTAGATGCCAAGCTTCATGGCAACAAGGATGATATTAGTCTTCTTCACTGTAAACCAAGAACCTACAATTTCTCTAGGTCAATATAATCTGAATTCCTTAGGTTGCAAGGGCTATTTCTGCCACTGTTCACTTTTGACATTTACAAATACATTTCTGGATGCCTGTAGTACTGCTTCAGCTACTTTTAATATTAATGCTTTATATTGCTTATTCTATATTAGTATTAACAAAGTCAATCACTTAAATAAAATAATTTTTTTTGTTCTTTGAATAAAACCTTTCTTTAAATTCTGTGACTGTTTTCTGCTTAATGGTTTGTCTCTGCAATAATATTGATCTAAATTTTATTTTGTTTAGTTTAAAATATATATTTTTGTTGAAAAATCTTCACACGCATACAGTTCATACATGTTGTTCAATCAATGGCTTACAATATCATCACATAGTTGTCTATTCATCACCATGATCACTTTTAGAAAGTTTGCATCCTTTCCAAAAAGGAAAAAAAGGAAAAACTCATACATCCTTTACCCCTTCCCTCTTCCTTTCTTTGAACACCAGCATTTCAATCTACCCAATTTTTTATCTTCTGTTGGAGAAGCCATACAATATCGCTATTGTTGGAGAAGCCATAAAATATTGCTAACATGGCTGCCATGGCTGATGCAAGGCAACACGAAATGGCTGACCTGAAATCTGCCCTCTGCCCTAGCAACAACGGTGACCAATCCCAGAAATTTGCCCTCCAGCCTAGCAACAATGACCACCAATCCCAGCCCGACACGTGTCCCTGCATGCTTCCAAGCCTATATAAGCCTGTGTACTTCCTGAATAAAGCAGATGCCTTCCATTTTCCCCTGAGGGTTGTCTCCTGAGTCGTGTGCTGTGTGTCTGTGTCTGTGTGAGTGACTCAGTACGGCCGCTTACCCCCAGCCATCAGCTAACCAGCCACCAGCTACCCCACAAGTGGCACCCAAAGTGGGGCCACCCCCCCCCACCCCCGTTTTCGGCAGTTCTCCGTGAGAGATGCCCCCTTCGGTGGTTCTCCGTGCCAGCCACCCGTCTCAGTAAGTGGCCCCCTCAGTGGTTTCTCTGTGCACACCACCCCCTCTAAATTCTCCCTATCATGGGCAATACTCCCTCCTCTGATTTCGTGCCTCAGACTCAAGCCATCCTTGCCTTATTGGCCAGGAGGTGGGTTAAAATCTCTGAAAAAACCTTGCACGAGTACTGGGAAGTCCTTACATGATCCAACCCCTGGTTTGAAACAGCCTCGATATGGGACCCAAATATTTGGTGCAAACTCCTTCAGTGCGTTCCTGCCGCTGAGGAACAGGAGGGAAAAACTTTTCCCCTAGGTCTCGTTCCCACCCTCCTAGTGATACATGCATGCCTCATGGGAGCCCTTTCTGGGGCGCTTTCGCTTTCGCCTGCCACGCCGGCTTCAACCTCCCCACCCCACCTCTGCACTCCAACTTCTGCCTGCTTCCGAACCCGAGCCTCCCCTTTCCGAACCCAAGCATTCCCCGCCTCCATACACACCGATCTCCGCCTCCGTGGTAGTGTCGCTGTATCCTTCTCTACCCTCACTCCCTGCGGTCGCTGTCGCCATGGCTGCCCCTCCCCCCACTCCTCCTTTTCCCCCTAGTAACACTCCATTGCTCGATGCCGCCTCCCTCGACAACCCCTGCCCCCTTCCCCCTTCCTCTCTCCACACCCCTGAGCTGATCGGCTCCGCCCCACAGCCTGCCGGCCCAGCCTCCACCCCCTCCCCTCCTGTTGTGCTTCCTCCTCCTTCCCCTCCCTTACCGCCAGCAGCCTGCTCCCCCTCCCTGTTTCCACCCGTGCTTCCGGTTCCTGTGGCCCCTCCCCCTTCCCACTGAACATGCCCTTCCGTCCCCCACCCCTCCGCGGCATCACCGCGCCCTCACCTGTTTCCCCTTAATCTTCATCCCAGGTCTTCCCTTCCTTTCTCCTGGTACCCGTAGGATCACAAGATCATCTCTAACCTTCGCAAAGCCATCCAGGAGGACGGCTTCTATAGCCCCTATGCTCAGATGCTTCTTGAGAACCTTTCCTATGAATACAACTGCCCGGTAGACTGGAAAAACCTTGCCCGCGCTATTCTCAAGCCAGGAGACTTTGTTACCTGGAATGCGTTGTATAATGATTAAGCTGATCGAACTGGTGTCCGGAATCTCACCAATGGTCACACTGAAGTTCCCCCTGATACCCTTAGGGGCACGGGACAGTGGTCTCTTCCTTTGGTGCAAGCCTCCTGCCCCCCTCTCCTCTTTGAGCAGGTCCGTAATATCCCTAGGTCTGCCTTCCAGAGGCTCAACCCGCAGGGCAAACCCATCCCCTTAGCTGGTCTCTTACAAGGTCCGGACGAACCCTTTTCCACCTTTTTCAGCCGCGATAAAGATGCTGTACATCGTAAGGTGTCAGCAGGCCCCGCCACTGATGCCCTTCTCAAGGAACTCCTTTGGGAAGGGGCAAATGCTCCCTGCAGACAAGCTATCACCCCCATTCGCAATCAAGAGGTGGACAATTGGGTCCTGGCCTGTAAGGACATCTCTTCCTCCTCCCCTGCAGCGACTGCTGCTGCCGCTGCCTCCGCTGCTACAGCTGCTTCTCGAGATGGTGCTTCCATTCTTGCCGCCACCCTTATAGAACACCTTAATTCCCCCAAAGGGCCTAGAATCTGTTATCGATGCCATCAGCCCAGCCACTACGCTCGCGAGTGTACCTTTAACACTTCCCCCTCAACTCCTCCTACAAACCCCTATGGTCCCACCCCCCCTCCCCCGCACTCTGTGTGTCCCTGATGTAAACGTGGGTTCCATTGGAAAAAGGACTGCAGGGCTATCTTTGACGTTCAGGGTCGCCCCTTGCCACCATTAAACTAATCTCAGGGCACCTCTCAGCCCCACCCCCAAGAGAGGAGCACTCCCCCACAGTTCTCTGGGCTATTTCCATCACGCAAAGCAAGGCCTTTCTAACACTAATGGTTCAAGGCAAAGCCATTACTGGTCAACTGGACACAGGGGCCAATGTTTCCATCCTTCGGCCCCAAGATCTCGACCCCTCGTGGCAACTTAAGTCGGGACCCTTAGTGCAGGGTGTTGGAGGTCTCAAACCTGCCCAACAGCTCGCGAGCCCCCTAACCTGGGTGGACCCCGATGGAACCACAGGCACGTTTAGCCCTCTGGTTCTTCCCAGTCTAACTTACCCACTCTGGGGCCGGGACGTCTTCCCAAAGCTTAATGCTGTTCTTACATCCCACCCTGTGGTCCACCCCCACGCATAGAGGCCACTGCTCGTCCACCCCAATTTTCAGTCATCAAGCCAGTGCCCATCAAGTTATGGTGGCTAACAACTGCCCCTATTTGGATGGAGCAGTGGCCGCTGCCTCGAGAAAAACTTTCTGGCCTGCACTCCCTTGTCCAGGAACAGCTTTCCCTTGGACACATTGAGCCTTCCATCAGTCCAGTCTTTGTAATCAAAAAGAAAACTGGCAAATGGCATTTCATCCATGATCTCCATAATATTAACACCCAGATGGAAAAAATCAGATCCCCACAGCCGGGACTCCCCCATCCTTCAGCCATTACACATGTCACTATATCGTTGCCATTGACATCAAGGACTGTTTCTTTTCTGTTCCTCTCCATGAAGAGAACCGCCCTTATTTTGCTTTTTCAGTCCCTACAATTAACTCAGTGCCACTCCTCATCAGAGCTTCCAATGGAAGGTCCTTCCTCAGGGAATGAAAAACAGCCCAGCAATGTGTCAGATTTATGTCTCGGTTGCTACTAACCCACTTCTGTCATACTGTCAAGTGGCGCATTACATGGATGATATCCTTTTGGCCCACTGGGACCCGAGTCATTTATCGGACTATCTTACGGCTTTATTTGATAATTTCAAACAGCTACAGCTTGCCGTTGCAGCTGACAAAATTCAACATTGCCCCCCTTCACATTCCTGGGCTACACCATCACTGATGAGATCACACCCGCCTCCCCTAAGCTGGACCTCCCAAACTGATGCACCCTTAATGAGCTCCAACGCATCTGCGGGGACATTAATTGGCTGCGCCCCCACCTAAATATTACCATTCATGAACTTAGGCCCCTGTTTGAACTTCTAGAGGGAGATTCCAACCCCTCCAGCTACCGTACTCTTAGTGACCCCGCACAAATGTGCATATCCCTTATAAACGACAAAATCAAGGCCATGAGACTCGCCCGATTCCAACCAGAGCGCCCTCTCTTGGCCCTAGTTATCAACACCCCGGGGACACCTACAGGTCTCCTTTACCAAGATAGGCCGCTTTTCTGGGTGCATTTGGCACTCACTTCTCTGGGAAAGATCACTCCATACCGGGATGCAGTCTGTATTCTTGGGAGAAAACTTCGGACCACTGCTGTCCGCATGTTCGGCCTAGAGCCCAATACGTTAGTTCTCCCCTTTACTATGGAACAAATTAATCATCTTTGCCAATCCGATCTCAGCATGCAAATTCTCCTTGCCGGCTACACAGGGAAAATAGATAATCACCTGCCCAAACACAAACTCATCACATCCATAACCCTTCTTCCCTTTATCCTCAGTTCAGCATTTCCCACCTCCAAGCCCATCCCCAACACCCCCCTTGTTTTTACAGATGCAAACAAGACTCACAGCTCTATCGTTCTTAAGCAAGCCAGTACTCCAAATACTGTTGAGGAACACCCACACTCCGGCTCAGTACAGCAGGGGGAGCTTTATGCCCTCCTCTTGGTTTTCCTTCACCACCAAAACTCCTCATTAAACATCTTCACAGACAGTGTATATGCAGCCCAAACTGTCAGGGCACTTCCACATGCGGTTCTTAAGAACAAGATGTCTCTCCAAGATGACATGCTTGTAGCCATGAGAGACCTCCTGGAAAATCGTGCATTTCCCTGGTTCATCCAGCACATTCGGTCACACACTGAGCTCCCCGACCCCTCACTGAAGGTAACGCTGCTGCGGACTCCACGCTCACAGTCCATGTCTTGAGCTCTGACATCGACCAGGCCCGTGTACTCCATGCTAAATTTCACATGTCGGCACAATCCCTTCAACAGCTTTTCCCCTCACTTTCTGCACAACAGTACAAACACCTCACACGTACTTGCGCTCGGTGTGGGCCCCTCCTTCTGATAGGCCCGTTACAACCACAGGGAGTAAATCCACGTGGCCTACGACCTAATGCCATCTGGCAAATGGATGTTACACACTTCCCTGGCTTTGATAGGTTCAAGTATCTCCATGTCATTGTGGACACATACTCCAAATTTGTCCATGCTTCCACCCTCTCTGGAGAAAAGGCAAAACATGTTATCTCCACCTGCCTCCAGGCATTCAATACTATGGGGGTGTCATGGGCTATAAAAACAGATAATGGGCCTTGTTATCCCATACTGGGGGCGTGAAACACTAGCCACTACTTGGAAACCTCTCTCCACTGATCGTTACCTAACTCTAACATGGGCCCCTTTTGGATGCAAACCTCGCGACCACTCCATCAATCACATATACAATAAGTTAAACTGAAAAACTGAACCTTACCATACAGCTCCCTACTGATCCCTCTTGGCTGATCAGCCGAACATGGGGTTTCAGATATTATTTGGAAGGGGTCGACCCAGGGGGTCTTATCGTGATAAAAAAGGAAGCAATGCAGCAGACCTCTGCCATTGGGCCCAACAGAGTACTTGTACCCCTGCTTCAGGCTGTTCCTTCCCCCAATCCCATTCCCATCTCAACATTATCGCCCTCAAACAAAACAAGCTCTTCCTCTGCTCCCTCCCCTCCCTCTACCCCACTCTGGCCAATGCTCCAAGCTGCTTTCCTTAAACTCCTCCTTTCCTAACCTTACTCGGCAGTTGTTGGCTGTGTGTCACTGCCCAGCCCCCCCCCTATTATGATGCCATAGCTATTAATGCCTCGTTTACTACTTCTGACGAGGACAATCCCTCCCAATGTCCTTGGACTAGCAGAAAAGTCAGTCTCACCATGCAATCCGTTCTTCACTCTGGGCATTGATTGGCAACGTCTCCACCTCCCTAAATACAGTCTGTGCTCAATCATTCTCTCCATTGCATGGTAAATACTATATTCCCCCAGTAGGGGAAAAATGGCTGTGCTCTTCCACAGGGCTTACCCCTTGCATAGCGAAAAAGGCCCTCACTGAGACGGGAGAACTGTGTGTCTTAGTGACTATGTTGCCCCATGTCCTCTTCCATAAAGAAGAGGACCTTTATCAATACTGGGATGCGTGGCTTCCAGCCATGCTAAGAGAAAAAAGAGAACTAGTCACAGCCATTACTCTTGCCTCTTTTTTTGGTGTAGCTGGCCTAAGCGCCGGCATCGCCTCTATTACCCTCCAACAACAGGGCCTCTCCAGCTTAAGAGCTGCGGTGGACGAAGACTTAACCCACATAGAAAGCTCCATCACCCACCTCAAAAAATCCCTTACGTCCCTATCAGAAGTCATTCTCCAAAACAGGAGAGGCTTAGACTTGCTTTTCCTCAAGCAAGGAGGGCTCTGTGCTGCTTTGGGCGAGGAATGTTGTTTTTACGCTGACCATTCTGGTGTAATTAAGGAGTCCATGACCAAACTTAGGGAAGGACTTGCGACCTGTAAGCGTGAGCGGGATGCCCAAGGGACCTGGTACCAACAATTATTCTATAAATCCCCATGGCTAACCACCCTTATCTCTTCTATTCTGGGACCCCTTTTCATCCTCCTTCTCCTGATATCTATAGGCCCATGTGTAGTTAAGCGCCTCCTAGTTTTCATTAAAGCATGCGTTAATGCTCTCCACCTTATGGTGCTTATGCAGCAATACCAACCTATTCCATCCCCTAGCGATGATGCAGCAACCACAGTATGACAAACCCCCTAGCTTAAAGGCCTGTTGCTAAACCATTTGTTTAAGATTTATTGCAGACGTGGCTGAGAGGACATTAAGTGCTGGAGAAACATGTTGAAGATTTGTATTGCGAGCTGCCATTAACAACCCCCTGTGCACCCTTCCCACCTGCTTTCCCACCAGCTGCTGTGTACCCCTGAGTCCCAAGGAAGTCCTCAGGCTCCTTGAGGCCCCCATCCCCTTCCCGAATACTGGTGGTTTCTAGCCTACCCCCTCCCACATGCACTCCCGTTGTCTGGGCTTTGGCTTTGTCATAAAGTAGCATCATGTGCATCTCCACGGTCTCCATACAGTTAGCCCGGGCTGTGCATCACAATTCTCCTGGGTTATGATCAGCAGGCAGCCAGTGACGGGTAAGACCTCCTGGGGAGGCAACCTAAGACAGGCGCTGCTACCCCTCATTTCCGGTGGCTTAGCTGGTAGCCAAAGATGGGTAAGACCTCCGGAGGAGGCAACCTAAGACAGGCACAGTTACCCGGAAAGCTAAAAAACAAAAAAGGAGAAATTGTTGGAGAAGCCATAAAATATCACTATTGTTGGAGAAGCCATAAAATATTGCTAACATGGCTGCCGTGGCTGATGCAAGGCAACACGAAATGGCTGACCTGAAATCTGCCCTCCGCCCTAGCAACAACGACCACCAATCCCAGCCTGACACGAGTCCCTGCATGCTTCCCAGCCTATATAAGCCTGTGCACTTCCTGAATAAAGCAGACGCCTTCCATTTTCCCCTGAGGGTTGTCTCCTGAGTCGTGTGCTGTGTGTCTGTGTCTGTGTGAGTGACTCAGTACGGCCGCTTACCCCCCAGCATCAGGTAACCAGCCACCAGCTACCCCACAACCCTCTATCCACTCCCTATTATATATTTATTTTTAATTCATCAGAGATACAAAGGTTTTCACAATCACACAGTCACATTGTAAAAGCTATATCATTATACAATTGTCTTCAAGATTCAAGGCTACTGGAACACAGCTCAACAGTTTCAGGTACTTCCTTCTGCTCACTCCAATACACCATAAAATGAAAGGGAATATTTCTGTAATGTGTAAGAATAACTCCAGGATAAGCACTCGACTCTGTTTGAAATCTCTCAGCCACTTTGAAATTTTGTTTTCTTTCATTCATCTCTTCCCCCTTTTAGTTAAGAAGGCTTTCTCTATCCTATGATGCCAGGTCCGGGCTCATCCTGGGAATTCTGCCTCATGTTGCCAGGGAAATTTATACCCATGGCAGTCATGTCCCACGTAGAGAGGAGGGCGGTGAGTTTACCTGCCAAGCTGGTTTATAGAGAGAGGCCACATCTAAGCAACAAAATAGGTTCTCTGGGAGTGATTCTTAGGCATAATTATAAGTAGGCTTAGTTTCATGGAGGTGAACCCCAAAATTGAGGGCTCAGTCTATTGATTTGGTTGTCCCCATTGTTCAGTTTTTAAATCAACATATCATTCAGTTACTTTGCCACACGAGCTTTGTTTTCCAGGTTGTTTTATATCTTCAGTGCCTTGCAAAGATATTGAATAGGTCATGATTAGAGTCAGATAGTAACTTATGAAAGTGTATGATAAAGTAATAGGATTCCTATCAAAATAATAAATGTAGAAGGAATAGAAAACATGTTTCCATTTTTACTTTAAAATAAAATAAACTAAGAAGCACTTCAGCAGTATTCAATATACAGACAATATTTATCTACAAATATACCATGAGTAAGAGATTATTTTTATTTTTATTGAACTGAATATCAAGAGTATAGCCATCTGAGAATAAATTCATTTCCTGTGTGGGTCCTAAGACTTCATTTTATCCTTTTGGAGTATAGAGAATATAAGGTTTGTTATGTAGTGCTAATATATTTATTAGTAAATATTAAATAATGATAATTTTGAATAAGGATTGTGCAAATTACCTGGTATTAAAAATAGTTTTGAGCTATAATACAAATTACCTTTTAAAAAGTGGAGTATTTATAAATTTATAGTTTTTTTAACTTAAATTTAATGTGAAAGCTAGCATTGTGATGTAAAATTTAATATTATGGTTAGTATTTGTGGAATTTGCATTCCTCAATTGGAAATCAAATTATTGACAGGGCTTATACAGTGGACATGGAAAGAAAATTCAGTGGTGGCATTATTTGAGGTACAACAACATGATCCAGTGGAAGAATCAGCAACCAGTATTTTTTTAGTTTACATATGATCTCTGTTGCATATTAATTTTATTTATTTATTTATTTTACAATCTCTTAAAAATGTAAAAACCATTCTTAGCTTATAGAGCTGCAAACCGTAGTTTGATGACTCCCGAATGAAACCATTCTGCCTGTCTACCAAGCTTTTTCTCTCTCTTAAAAATATTTTGACATTCTGTCTTGGTGACTGGTACCAGATATGTCCCTTAATTCAAGCCCAGAATCCATGACAGTGAGCTCACTCAGTTCTTACCGAGGCTACCCACAGAATAGAGGTTCTGTTGACAGATCCTTCCTTTATCTATCATGACCCGTAGGAAGAATCAGAGAGAAACAGGACACAATATTTTCACTTTAGAAAGGGCCAGCTGTAAACCTCTGGGAAGCTTCTCAACAGTCTTCCTTCTCCTGGAGAAGTTGTGGCTGTGTTGCTCCTGCAGAGGTACACTAGTTTCTCAGTGCTGAAATCTGCTTTTCCTCCACCAAATGTAAATAGAAGTGATCAAATGATCTTATGGCCAGGGCTCCTGGCAGGATGATCTGCATCTCAGACCCATCACCCCTGCCACACATGAATTACTTCAAAACCTAAACCCAACCTCGCTCGAGACAGCAGCAGATGAGGCTCAATACTGCTTTGTGGGTCCCTCCCCCAAACTTGGGGCAATTTATACTTCACCATTAGCAGCAACAGAGAACATCACATCCATTTTTCCCCTATCTGACCCCAGTGCCAGCCAAACATGTACCACCTAGCTGTAACAACAAAACCAGGACCAAGAACTTCACCTGTAGGACTGACTGCCATGCACAGAGTTAACTCAACAATGGTGTTCAATGCCTTGCCTTATTCTGCCTTTACTTAAACAGGACTTGGTATGGTCAAGTTTAAACACTTTTTGGTGTCTCAACCAAAACACTGTTTTTTTTTTTTTTTGGGAAAAACTCTGACATAGCAATATTCCCTGGAACAAGCCTTGATCATTAATGTATTTTTAAAATAAAAAGCATAGTAAGAAGAGTTAGGCCTTAATTTTGCCACCCAAGAGTTTTCCTGAAAGGGCCTGAATGAGCTAGGAATGTGTGCCACTGTGGTGATGTCATTGCCACAACTCTTATTGTTCAACTTGCAAATGTAAGATTTTTGACGTGTGTGCATATTCATACACAGTCTTCTTCAGAAATGATTCTCCTTGGAAAAACATGACTTGAGGGTCGAGTTGTGTGTCTATTGCCTGATGGCCTTTGGCTGTCCCAGGCCACATGAATGAAATCTCCCCTTTCAATTCTTGTGCTGTATGTTAGTTATTTTTAGTTGCTTCTCTCTTCCTTTCCATCACAATTGTTTAAGAGAAGGCAAGATGTAAGGGGCTGACTAAAATCCACAGCGAAACTCAGGGAGGGATCACATGAAAAGATATATCCTAACACAGCAAAAAGCAAAAAGTGGGTCAACTTTTGCTCACCCACAAAGGGCTTTTCAACTTTCCTGGGGTAGAGTTCCTTGACAGTTTAGAGATTGCCATTGTGTTTCTTGGTGTTGAGTGGGACTTGTGCAAAGAGGAAGACTTGCTTAGCTTGGCATCCTGGGAGTCAGCAATGGTGAATGGGTCAGCCTCACTGGAAAGGTCTTCCATAGAGAAGTTGAGACTTGTAAGCCTGGCAAGAGAGTGTGAATGCTTCGGCTCGGAGGGAAGGCAGTGAGACCCTCCATCTGGAAACTTTTCAATCTCTTAGGTACCTTGCTTAAACTTTGGGTGCTGTAGATGCTGTCTCAGCTAGAACACTGGGTCAGGTTGAGTAACCAATATTCTTGAAAAGGCACCAGGAACTGTTGCAACTGTTGCAGGATTAAAATCAGGTATAGGGATCAAGGGAACAGACAAGTATTGTTCCGTGTTCAGCTTTATTGGTGCTGAAAAAGTGGTGGATTTTGTCCAGCATTTTTTTGAGTACCACTCAATTTCTTCAAAAAACTTTCTTCAAAAGTTGTCTGATTATTAAAAGGCAAGTCACCAGTCTGTGGTCATAATGCCTGGGTCCTTACAGCTTATATAACTGTGCTTAAGATGTTTCTGATCTTATTATCTTAGACCCATCACCTAATGATTTTTAAGGGACCTTAAAGGTAACATCATATATGATTTTTGTTATTTTTATGCCTCCTTAATTGTTGTTTGAGAGAACTGGTAAAATTCCATTATAACCTCCATAACTAAAATTTGTTCTATGCAACTCTAGACTTACAATTATTAGTGTAGTGGTTAAAAGTGTGGCCTTTTGTGTCACATGGTTACATCTGTAGCCACATCCTAGTTTTGTTGCTTACTAGTTATGGGACCTTGAGCCAGTTAGTTAAGTCTTTTGAACTTTAATTCCATTGTCTGTACTAGAATAATAATAACTTCTACCTCATGGGATTGATGTGAAGATTAAATAAGATTATGTAAATATACCATTGATAAATGTTTAACAATAAAAATTTAAACATTAATAAATGTCATATTTTATAAGTAATGGTTTGGAATTTATAATAACATATATGTTTACCAAACATTTAAAATTGTGCTAGAAAGGAAAAGTAGTGTAGCACAAAAGAAAAAGCATGGGAATTGGAGTAAAACTGCTTGAATTCTAGTTTCACCACACACATGCACAAAAAATGGATGACTTTGAATAACTAGCTTAAATTACCCAGTCATCTATTTTTTCCCCACTGAAAAATAATAATATTGATATTTCATCTCAATAATTAAATGAGATAATATATGTAAAGCATCTCCCAAAGTGTATTTAACATATTTGGCCAAAGTATATGACTGTATTCTGAATTAGAAAATCAGATATGTATAATCTTTTCTGATTGTGTGAGATGATACATTATACATTTGTTAAGTGTAAACTATTATATGCAAATTATTTGGATGTTCATCAGAACTTTTGACAAATTACTAAAAGTTATCTAAGTAAGAAACTCCCAACAGATTTATAATTATGATTTTATAATAAATGACTTTACTAAGATATTTCAGGTAAACAAAAGTGACTACATCTCTGGATGGACTGTTTTTCTCACATACCCTCGCTCTTTTCATTCTAATCATAAATTGGCTCCACAGTTCCCAACTGTGTGATCTTGGGCTAGTAACCTAAGCTCTTTATGACTTTTTTCCTTTTTGGTCTGTCCTTTTCTTTATTGAAATATTTTATTTGGATGTACATGAAAACTATTCAATTCCTTTTTCCATATGACTGTGAAATAGCAACTCTACTGCATTCAATAGAGATGATAATTTTAAAAATTAAGGTGATTAAAGTTATTTGTAAAAACAATTTATCAATTGAGACTTTTTTGCACATATGACTAACCCATTATAAGTAAATAATTTGAAAGACAAAATTCTATCTTAAGTGCAGTTTAAACTAAGTACAGATAAGAAAGTACGAAGAGTTCATTGGTAATGCTATACCAAATGGATAAAAAGTAAAATTGATTGTATACTGTAAGTTATGTAAGTAAATAATAAAGCTCCTATTATTTTTTATTGCTGGTATGGATACACTTCTTGTATAAATAACAAAATGTTGCATTTTGTGCACTTCAATAGGATGAACTCCTTAGAAAAAGGCTGAAAAGGTCTGATAATTAATTCCCAAATCGTATGCTTCTTTTTTCTTTTATCAATTCTCTGACCTTTAACATAAACAGGGAAATCTTTTCAGTAATTTAAGCACTTAAATCTAGAAATGTCTTGAAGAGTTCTGCCCAGTTACAGATATCCCATGTTGCTTTTGGTTTCCCACCTCCTCTTTGTGTCACACTGCTGCCCGCCCCTCCCCCCATGCAAGTTTCTTCTTTTTCCGAACAAACTGTGAATTTTCAACACTCTTTCCAGCTTTTACAAAATTTTGGCAGGCGACAGCTTTGGCATTTTTTACACCAAACTCTTGAGTACTAACTAGTTGCTGAGTTCCTCAGCTTTCTCAGTATTCCACTCTTCCACAGCCTGGTCCATGCTTTTTTCAAGACCTGACTTCTCAGTTTTTTTCTTTTTTATAGGGTGGGTCAAATCTATCATTGACTCCAAGATATTGGGTGAGCTCTTTCCACTGGGTTTATGAGATACCTCTTCATTGTTCAGTTTATCTTTTCTGGAGCATTTTCTTTTTTTCCTCCTGAATCCTGAGGTGTAGTTTTTCTGTTCATAATGTTTTTAATGCAATTCATGTAATTTATTCCACATATTTAATAAAATTCCAGACGGACACTCTTTGTGTGCAATTACATTTGCCTCTGTCTCAGTTTTTGGTCTGTTTGTAGGGAAATATGAGATTTCTGATTTTCTTGTGGCCTGATCTTCTTTATTGCCCTGTAAGTTAAATCCAGAGTTCTCTATTGTTTCATCTTCAGAATTTGACTCAACATCCCTTTCATTTAGGCCATGCTATAGCAGCACACTCCACATCTTTTCTTTGGTTAGGAACCAGCAACCCAGCAGCCATCTTAAGACCTTCCCTATGCTTTTCATCCCCCAATAATATATTCATGATGATAGTTGTTCTGGTTTGTAAGCTGCTGGATTGCAATATACCACAAGTGGAATGGCTTTTTAAAAGGGGATTTAGTACGTTATAAGTTTATATTTCCAAGCTTATAAAAATGTCCAAACTAAGGCATCCAGGGAAAGATACCTTAATTCAAGGAAGGCCAGTGGATCAGGAACACCTCTGGTAGCTGGGTAGTCACATAGCTGGCATCTCCTGGTTCCTTGCTCCTGGGCTCCATCTCATGAGGGTTCCTCACTTTACTTCTCCAGGGCTGGCTTTCATCTCTTGGCTTCCCTTGGCTCTCTTCAGGTTCTGGCTTGCTTAACATCTCATGGTGACATCTGCTGGGCTCCAAGCATCTCCTAACATCTGTGACTCTGTTTCTCTGCCTGTCAGCTCTGCTCTGAAGGTTCTGTCAGTGCTCTCTCTGTCAACTCTAAGACTTCATTTCTGACTCTCTGCAAAATGTTTCCTTTTAAAAGATTCCAGTAAACTAATCAAGACATACCTGGAATGAATGGAATCACATCTTTATCTAATCAAAAGTCCCACCCATAATCGGGCACATCTCATCTACATGAAGATAATCTAATCAACTTCTCAACCTACAGTATTAAATCAGAATTGAAAAAAAACAATTGTCTCCACAAGATTAAATCAGGGTTAAAACATGGCTTTTCTGGGGTGCATAATATTTTCAAACAAGCACAATAGTCCACCTGATATGTAAATGATGTGTTTGTACATATAAAGCTCTGGCATAAACACCTGAAAGACAGACAATTTAACCACCATAGGTGATATAGATTTTTGTTGGTAGTTGTAAAGAGATCAGGACTCTCTTCTTTATTATGTAGAAGGTTTTTCTTTTATCTACTGTAACTGGAGTGTTAAGGATGGTGCATAGTGAGTTTTGCTGGACCAAGCAGAGGTCTATGATAGGTCCAAGACTAAAGGAAGTATGGAATATAATTGTAGAGTTGACCCTGCCCCAGGACTTAAGATGAATTGAAAAGACTATTTATTGCTTTATAGGAGAAGAAAACAGATAGTGTTTGAGCTCAGAAGACAAAGCCAGGAATTAAGAAGGTGCCTACAGATGATATTGTTGACATCTTATTTCATAGGGACTTTTAGCATAGCCTTAGAAGAGTAGGAGGCATTCACCAGAGCTTGATAATTGATGGAAACCAAATTTCTGGCTAATGCTTTACCAAGCAGAAAGCAACTGTATGTTTTCTCCAAGGGATCCAAAGTTATTTAAAAATTTCAAATGAAAATATTAAATAATATGTTTATTTGCATTTTTTACAAACAACATTGAACTATGAAGTATTATAAAATCTAAGTTCTAAGAAATTTTATAGACAAATGAAGACACTGACTTTTAGAGAGTTTAAGATCTTCCCCTAAATCTTATTGCCCTTAATGACAGAATTTGGACTGGAACTGAAGTTTTCCAGTTGACTGTTCTTCTCAGGATACCATATTGAGAAGTAATAGTAATAGTAATTTACATAAAAATGATCCAAATGATATCTATATAACAATGTAACAATGAACATTAAGATTTCAGTATAGTTAGGGTTAGGATTAGGGTTAGGGTTAGATTTGGTACATTTTCGTAAGGAATCTTGGTGGCCTTATAGGTCACTACTTGATAATACAGGACTCTTCCAGAGTAAACCAAATCCATATTGATTTGTTTTAGAATTAAAAGACACATTTAAAAATATATATATGTTAAAATACAGAAACAAATTACACTATCAATAACAAATCCTAACCATCTCTGAGATTTAAAAGATTTGTTAAGGAATGCCCAATAAAGGCTTCCTACATAACAGTGACTATGTAAAAAATAAACTTATTCACAAGAATACTAATTACATTAAATACAGGCTGCTTACTATATTTATATATTTTTAAATCTATTCAATTTATTTTAACATTTTCTCCCTCTATTATTTATTTATTTTTATCCATATTTTTTACTCATCTGTCTATACGTAGATAAAAGGAACATCAGACAAAACAAGGTTTTCACAATCACACAGTCACATTGTGAAAGCTATACCATTATACAATCATCTTCAAGAAACATGGTTACTGGAACACAGCTCAACAGTTTCAGGTACTTCCCTCTAGCCTGTCTAATATACCTTAAACTAAAAAAGAGGATTTCTATATAATGCATAAGAATAACCTCCAGGATAACCTCTTGACTCTGAAATCTCTCAACCACTGACACTTCATTTCATCTCATTTCTCTCTTCCCCCTTTTGGATGAGAAGGTCTTCTCAATTCCTTGATGCTGAGTCCCAGCTCATTCTAAGATTTCTGTCCCACATTGCCAGGGAGGTTTACACCCCTGGAAGTTATGCCCCATGTAGAGATGGGGAGGGCAGTGAGTTTGCTTCCTGTGTTGGCTGAGAGAGAGAGAGATTGGCCACATCTGAGCAACAAAAGAGGTTCTATGGGGGGTGACTCTTAGGCCTAATTTTAAGTAGACTTAGCCTATCCTTTGCAGGGGTACGTTTCATGTGAACAAACCCCAATATTGAAGGCTCAGCCTGTTCATTTGGTTGTCCCCACTGCTTGCAAGAATATTAGGAATTCTTCAAATAGGGAAGTTGAATTTTCTCCCTTTCTCACCATTCCCCCAAGGGGACTTTGCAAATACTTCTTTATTCACTGTTCAAATCATTCTGTGATTTATTGGGGCATCACACTGGACAAACCTACAAAATCTCGTGCCCTATTCAAGGTTCCATGTACTTATGGTGTTCAATTAACCTGCCCATATAAGTTATATTAAGAAATGCACTAGTCAAAATAGAAATTTGTAGCAAATAAATTTTTTTTGCTTTAGTCTCATACAGAAGATGAAGTTTTAAAATATAAATGATCATTTATTTTCAACATCCTGCAATATTTGCCTACTCTATTTTTAGAGGTCTAAAATATATCTTTAAATCCAAATTTTAAAAGTGACATTATAATTACTGACAGAGATGCTCACATACTATTTTAATGTTCAATTTAGAGTAGGTTACCTTAAAAGTTGTGGTTGAATGACCTCACTGGGAAGATTTCACACACTTAGCAGAAATATAAATGAACCAAGGAAAAAGTGGTTGCAACAAAACCAAGAAACAATGGAACTTAACTTTGTGTTACTCTTTTACATTAACTAGTTGAGAGTACCTAAACTTTTTCTGCTCCTAAACGTTCTCTATCTTTCCATTAAATTAAATCAACCTCCCTAATATTTTTAATACCAGTGTCACTATAAAATAGTGGTTAGTAATGTGGTTTCTGAGTCTGGTTGCTGGGGTTAGAATCTTGGCTCTGCCATTTACTGTGTGACTTTGGGCAGATTACTTAACTTCTTTGTTTCAATTTCTTTATCTGGAAAATGGGGCTAAAAGTAGAACTTAGCTCACAGAGTTGAGTTAGAATGAAGTGAGATTAGGAAAACGCTTAGCAAAAAATAACTGCTTAATAATTTAATTTGCCTTTCCTCTCTTTTGCAGGTGTGGCTGACATTTGAAGAATGGCCACTCATTTGCTCTGATGGACTTCTGTCTTTGCAGGTCTTGAAAGAAGGCAATGGGGGTATGGCTTTATAAACGCGCTCAGTGGCTTGGATCCACTACATTCAATATCTTTATATCCTTTTCATCAGGCAAAAACTTCCCTGCTTCTCCATCTGGAAGCTACACATGAAAAGATATGGTTTTGGATTGTTCTAGTAAAATAATATTTTAACATCCTCCAATCAGTTCAACTATTTGAAAGTATTTTAAAATATATACCCACTGAGGCACAAAGTTTCTTTAATTTCAAACTTTTTTTTGGAACAGCTGAAAAAAATGTAAAATTAATGTTAAATATGCATGACATATTTTCATAGACATCTAATATTTGTTTAGATATGTAGATAATAGATAAAGATATGAGAAAAGGAAGTAAACTGTAAACTCATTGACAAATCATGAAAAATGCCAATGTCACATCAGTATGTATTATCCAGAATATGACTTTTTTTTTAAGACATAATGTTATAGAAATGTAAACAGGAAGCATTCAATGCCCTTTGAATGGAAATTTCTTAATTTAGAATGACAAATACAAGAATATTTGCCAAGTCTAGATCACTGGCTTTTTTTTTTCTTTGAGCATCTAACAGAGTATTTCTTTTTAGTAGAAAACAAGTGCTCTGTATAGTATGCAATGCAGTTTATTATTATGCTGGTTTATTTCCCCCCTAGTATCCTTACATGATGTTTAAATTTCATTTTAATTTAGTAATGTATTCAAAACATTTTAGGCTGTTTTAAGTTTTGCATTCAGTCTCATTTTTCTGGATTTGTTGATGAAGGCAGAGAATATGGCATCAACAAAATATAATTTTGTCAGGGCCAGAGAGAACTACTTCCTAAATGCTCCTGCTCACAGTGCATAGAATGTCATTTTTGTGTGGTGAGGGCAATTGATGTTTCTAGCACTCCTATTATTCACAAGAGAGCACGCCCTCCATTGCCTTCTTATTCAGTCTTGACCACATGGACAATCTTCCAACCAGGCTCTTATGGAAATTTTTTATTTCTCTGCTCTCTTCTTTGCATCTCACTCAATTTTTCAGTATTCAACCTAAGGTAGATCACAAATGTGTGCATTTTTTTAGGTTCTACTCATAATCTTCTAAGCACTAATGGAGACAGTTATGAAAGAGGCCTACTTAGTGTTGAGTCCAGTGTTAGCCCCGTACTAAATATGGCAAATTCTAGAGAAATTAAAAAGGAAACTGTAATATATTGAGTTCCTATGATGTGACCAGCATAGTGCTTGGTTTTTAACATATATTTTCAATCAATTCTACGTTCATCTTTTCTCTGGAATCCACCTCCTACTCATCCTTCACACTCCCTTTATTCAATGTAATACCCCAATTATTCTTGGATTACTAGATCATTGCAAAAATCTTTTAACATATTGCCTTATTTTCAGTATATCTACTTGAATTAATTTTAAATGTTGCTCTCAGATTTTTCTAAGCTACAGTTTTCTTTAAAAATAATATTTTGCTCTTGTTCAAAAATTTGTAGAGGTGTGGCATTGTCTGTTATAGGTAGATTCCATAAAAGAGGTGAGTATATTTAAGTAAAACACAATATGATGCTCTAGGTTTTGGAAAGAATATAACAAAACTTTATTTGTATTATTATAGTGACGAATGACATTTTTAAAATGTGACTGAATATACAGGTGTGAAGCGATATATTTTTCTCATAAAGTTGCATGAGATTAATATTCAGAAAATACCAGTATAGAATGAAATCCAAATAACTTAATCAGGTATTCGTTTCCTGAACTTTTGCCCCAACCATTGCTTTCACACTATGTCTTCATTCTACCTTTGCTAAAGTTAAACTGAGATGATACATTTTGCTACAGAAGTTCCCTATTTTCCTAAATGTTTATTTCTCCTGTCTGGAATATTGATTCCTTTCATCATTTAGTTTCAAATCTTATCCATTTTTCAAATTCTAGTTCAAATGCTCAGTCCTTTGTGAATAATTAACCTTTTAAAACAGTTTTGATTATAAATAACAGAGAACAAATCAAATTTACACAAATAATATAGGGAATTTATAGGTTCGTTCCCACTGAAAAATTAAGATAAATGGAAGGGTTTATGTGCAATTTCATCATGTCCAGATAATGAATGATTCCCTTGCCTTTCCAATTTTTCATGTGATATCTGTCCTCAGGTTAGCTTTCTTCAAGGTTATACAATGTTGCAGCAATTCCAAGCCTTTTATTTGCATGCCGCATTGTGGCAGAGCAAGAAAGAGAGAGAGAGCTCTACCCACTCTCAAATTCAACAAAAATCCTTGAGTTCACACTGAATAAGCTATGTCATCTTCTCACTTGTGTGGCCAGAGAAATTCTGATTAGATTAGGACAGCCAGGATTACCTCTGCTTGAGTTAAGCCAGTCAGGGTCCACTCTTGGAGCTTGCAAGTCATCTACTTCATGGTTGTTTTACAATGGAGGAAGAGTAGAATATTTGCTGGGTAGGCAAACAGTAGTGTCCACTAAAAGCTTCAAGTCATTTACCACCTAAAAATGATTCCTCATTTCCTGAATTACTGTCATATTTTATTTATACACTTTCTTCTTTTTACTTATTTTTACTTATTTTACTTATTTTTACTTATTTTTTCTTGTATTTATTACAGCACTTTTCTTTATATCTACCAGATTTTAAGCTGTATGATTCACCTTTTTATTAAACTTCTCCTTGCCCAACATTTAGCATAGTGTTTTGCTAAATTAATATATATATATAATAAATGAATGAAAGAAAGAACGTATGATTGAATGATTATATAAAATTATTTACCTTAAAATATAAATTCCCTTTCTCTGGAAAATTTCAAGGAAAATTTGGTGGAGCATACATTCAGATATAGAAAGGATTCATGCATTAGAGCTGGATGCAATTATCTAAGACTCCTTCCATTTCAAAAGTAAGATTATTTCTTGAAGACTTGATATGTGTGTGTGTGTGTGGGTAGCTCTTAAATGACTTCTTCTTAATTACTTATTTTTGTGATCCATAACTAGTCCATGGAAAAATGTTACTTGTCCAGAAAGAAGAAAGGAAAGTACAAAGAGATTGGAAGGGTTGACACATTAGCCTGTCTAATATTATGCCTTTCAGTATGGGAAGAAATTTGACCCTAAACAGTTCTTACTTTCACTTTAAATGAATAAAAATTACTTAACACTGTTATTAAATTAGTTGATCTTTTGAAAAGATATTTTCTTAACATAAAATTTTAATTAAATGAATAAAATGTATATATTATGTAAGCTTCAGATTCACTTTTACGAAGTTTTAACTTTACCTAATACAGAAGCTATAATTAATGAAAATTATTTTCATATGACTTTCCCTACTTATCAGAAATCTTTACACCCCCAAAATGCTCTGCTCAAGCATTAAATCCAGTGAGTTCAAGATGTATATATACAGTGGTCTATTTGAATACTCCAATTCAATGGATCGCAGTCAAAACCTGAACCTATAATTTGCCCCCAACAAACCAGATTCTCCTCTATGTCACCTTGTCTTGCTCAGTGATTTTTTCATCTACAAAGTAGCTCTTTTCAGAAACTTGGAAGCTACCCTTGAGATTTCCTGTACCTTACCCTCTGCAATATCCAATTAATTATCAAATATTGCCAATTCGACTTCCAAAATCAGCAAAATGTGACTTGAATGTGTTCACTTTTCTCAACTGTTGCTACTAAGCAAAACCAAGAGCAATTGCCTGGATTTCTATAAATAAGCTTCTAACTGGCTTTCCTGTTTCTAATTTTGCCTTCCTCCATTGCATTCCCCACACTATGACCAGTATGTAAAAACTGCCATTATAGGCCTTTAATGGATTTCCATGTTCTATGGATGAATTTATTCTACCTGAGCTGGATAATCTAATCCCTACCTGTTTCTCCGTCCTCATTTTTCATTAACCCCCCTCTCTTGCTCACCTTTCTCCTTATATACTAACCTTCTCATTTCCTGAAATGCATCAAATTCTTTTATTCTCATACCCTTGCACATCCTATTTTCTGTATGTGAAGTACTCCTTTTACCTCTAATACACACACACACACACACCTCTTCCTAACCTAGTTAACTACTATTCATCTTTCATGTCTCAGATTAAATATTATTTTGATTTGTCAGTGAACCTTTATGAGAATTTCCTACCAGATTAGATTAATTCTTCCTGCTATAAACTCTCATAGCACTCTGTACTTTTACATAATAGCATACATAACAGTTTTATTAGTTATTTATGTAATTATTTGTTAAATATTTATCTTTTCCATTACAATGTGACCACTATTAGAGTAGACACTGTCTTATTTTATCCCCTGTTGTACCTCAACTACCTAGCATAATGCCTAGCATTTAGTATGCATTTAATAAATAGATATAAAATGTATGCACTACAAAAGCATCACAGAAGAATTAGATTTACTGAATAATTCTATTGATCAAGGGGTCATAATAGATAAGGATAGGGGTGGCCTCCTAAGAAAGGAGAGCACAAAACAGCAAGCCATAGCAAATGTGTTGTCCATGTGATTTTTTAAATGTAGTTCATACATAACAGCACTTATTCTTTATTTTCTCTCTTCTAGGCTCTGTTAACTTTACTCTATATAGGTTTCATGAGCCAGCTTCTTATCTTTGTCTTAAACACTCTCCAACTTACTCCCCATATAACATTACTCACAAATTTCCACCAGCTTTTCCCTTTGGATTATCATTACATTTTTCTCTTTAGTCTACTGACTCTCCTCTATTGCGGAGCATAATATTTGTATCCTAGGTCCTCTGCAAAAGTTTCCCTCAATTCATAAAGTACTCTGATACCAGATTAATTTATTTTTTCTTGTTGGTCACAGGCTAATTTTTTTAAAACTTTTTTTATTGTATAGAATAACATATATAAAAAGCAAAGAAATAAAAAAATAATAGTTTTCAAACACTTTTCAAAAAGTGGTTGCAGAATAGATCCCAGAGTTTGTCATGGGCTACCATACAATTCTCTCATATTTTTCCTTATAGCTGCTCCAGAATATAGGAGGTTAGAGGGCTTAAATACTTTTTTTTATCATCACAATCGACTTTTTTTCCTTTTTTTGTGAACAATAACATACATACAAAAAAGCTATAAATTTCCAAGCACAGTACCACAATTAGTTGTAGAACATATTTCAGATTTGGACTGGGTTACAATTTCACAATTTTAGGTTTTTACTTCTTTTTTTTTTTTTTATTAACGGAAAGAAAAAAAAGAAATTAACACAACATTTAGAAATCATACCATTCTACATATGCACTCAGTAATTCTTAACATCATCACATAGATGCATGATCATTGTTTCTTAGTACATTTGCATCAGTTTAGAGGAACTAGCAACACAACAGAAAAAGCTATAAAATGTTAATATAAAGAAAAGAAATAAAAGTAGTAGTAATAGTAAAAAACAACAACAACAAACAAACCAACAAGCAAACAAAAACAAAAAAAAACCCTATAGCTCAGATGCAGCTTCATTCAGTATTTTAACATGATTACTTTACAATTAGGTATTATTGTGCTGTCCATTTTTGAGTTTTTGTATCTAGTCCTGTTGCACAATCTGTATCCCTTCAGCTTCAATTACCCATTGTCTTACCCTGTTTCTAACTCCTGCTGAACTCTGTTACCAATGACATATTTCAAGTTTATTCTCGAATGTCCGTTCACAACAGTGGGATCATACAGTATTTGTCCTTTAGTTTTTGGCTGGATTCACTCAGCATAATATTCTCTAGGTCCATCCATGTTATTACATGGTTCACAAGTTTATCTTGTCTTAAAGCTGCATAATATTCCATCGTATGTATATACCACAGTTTGCTTAGCCACTCTTCTGTTGATGGAGATTTTGGCTGTTTCCATCTCTTTGCAATTGTAAATAACGCTGCTATAAACATTGGTGTGCAAATGTCCGTTTGTGTCTTTGCCCTTAAGTCCTTTGAGTAGATACCTAGCAATGGTATTGCTGGGTCGTATGGCAATTCTATATTCAGCTTTTTGAGGAACCGCCAAACTGTCTTCCACAGTGGTTGCACCCTTTGACATTCCCACCAACAGTGAATAAGTGTGCCTCTTTCTCCGCATCCTCTCCAGCACTTGTCATTTTCTGTTTTGTTGATAATGGCCATTCTGGTGGGTGTGAGATGATATCTCATTGTGGTTTTGATTTGCATTTCTCTAATGGCCAGGGACATTGAGCATCTCTTCATGTGCCTCTTGGCCATCCGTATTTCTTCTTCTGGTAGGTGTCTGTTTAAGTCTTTTTCCCATTTTGTAATTGGGTTGGCTGTCTTTTTGTTGTTGAGTTGAATAATCTCTTTATAAATTCTGGATACTAGACCCTTATCTGATATGTCATTTCCAAATATTGTCTCCCATTGTGTAGGCTGTCTTTCTACTTTCTTGATGAAGTTCTGTGATGCACAAAAGTGTTTAATTTTGAGAAGCTCCCATTTATTTATTTCCTTCTTCAGTGTTCTTGCTTTAGGTTTAAGGTCCATAAAACCACCTCCAGTTGTAAGATCCATAAGATATCTCCCAACATTTTCCTCTAACTGTTTTATGGTCTTAGACCTAATGTTTAGATCTTTGATCCATTTTGAGTTAACTTTTGTATAGGGTGTGAGAGATGGGTCTTCTTTCATTCTTTTGCATATGGATATCCAGTTCTCTAGGCACCATTTATTGAAGAGACTGTTCTGTCCCAGGTGAGTTGGCTTGACTGCCTTATCAAAGATCAAATGTCCATAGATGAGAGGGTCTATATCTGAGCACTCTATTCGATTCCATTGGTCGATATATCTATCTTTATGCCAATACCATGCTGTTTTGACCACTATGGCTTCATAATATGCCTTAAAGTCAGGCAGCGCGAGACCTCCAGCTTCGTTTTTTTTCCTCAAGATGTTTTTAGCAATTCGGGGTACCCTGCCCTTCCAGATAAATTTGCTTATTGGTTTTTCTATTTCTGAAAAATATGTTGTTGGGATTTTGATTGGTATTGCATTGAATCTGTAAATCAATTTAGGTAGGATTGACATCTTAACTATATTTAGTCTTCCAATCCATGAACACGGTACGCCCTTCCATCTATTTAGGTCTTCTGTGATTTCTTTTAACAGTTTTTTGTAGTTTTCTTTATATAGGTTTTTTGTCTCTTTGGTTAAATTTATTCCTAGGTATTTTATTCTTTTAGTTGCGATTGTAAATGGGATTCGTTTCTTGATTTCTACCTCAGCTTGTTCATTACTAGTGTATAGAAAAGCTACAGATTTTTGAATGTTGATCTTGTAGCCTGCTACTTTGCTGTACTCATTTATTAGCTCTAGTAATTTTGTTGTGGATTTTTCTGGGTTTTCTACATATAGTATCATATCGTCTGCAAACAGTGATAGTTTTACTTCTTCCTTTCCAATTTTGATGCCTTGTATTTCTTTTTCTTGCCTAATTGCTCTGGCTAGAACTTCCAACACAATGTTGAATAATAGTGGTGATAGTGGACATCCTTGTCTTGTTCCTGATCTTAGGGGGAAAGTTTTCAATTTTTCCCCATTGAGGATGATATTAGCTGTGGGTTTTTCATATATTCCCTCTATCATTTTAAGGAAGTTCCCTTGTATTCCTATCTTTTGAAGTGTTTTCAGCAGGAAAGGATGTTGAATCTTGTCAAATGCCTTCTCTGCATCAATTGAGATGATCATGTGATTTTTCTGCTTTGATTTGTTGATATGGTGTATTACATTAATTGATTTTCTTATGTTGAACCATCCTTGCATACCTGGGATGAATCCTACTTGGTCATGATGTATAATTCTTTTAATGTGTTGTTGGATACGATTTGCTAGAATTTTATTGAGGATTTTTGCATCTGTATTCATTAGAGAGATTGGTCTGTAGTTTTCTTTTTTTGTAATATCTTTGCCTGGTTTTGGTATGAGGGTGATGTTGGCTTCATAGAATGAATTAGGTAGTTTTCCCTCCACTTCGATTATGTTGAAGAGTTTGAGGAGAGTAGGTACTAATTCTTTCTGGAATGTTTGATAGAATTCACATGTGAAGCCGTCTGGTCCTGGACTTTTCTTTTTAGGGAGGTTTTGAATAACTAATTCAATCTCTTTACTTGTGATTGGTTTGTTGAGGTCGTCTATTTCTTCTTGAGTCAAAGTTGGTTGTTCCTGTCTTTCCAGGAACCTGTCCATTTCTTCTAAATTGTTGTATTTATTAGCGTAAAGTTGTTCATAGTATCCTGTTATTACCTCCTTTATTTCTGTGAGGTCAGTAGTTATGTCTCCTCTTTCATTTCTAATCTTATTTATTTGCATCCTCTCTCTTCTTCTTTTTGTCAATCTTGCTAAGGGCCCATCAATCTTGTTGATTTTCTCATAGAACCAACTTCTGGTCTTATTGATTTTCTCTATTGTTTTCATGTTTTCAATTTCATTTATTTCTGCTCTAATCTTTGTTATTTCTTTCCTTTTGCTTGCTTTGGGATTAGTTTGCTGTTCTTTCTCCAGTTCTTCCAAGTGGACAGTTAATTCCTGCATTTTTGCCTTTTCTTCTTTTCTGATAAAGGCATTTAGGGCAATAAATTTCCCTCTTAGCACTGCCTTTGCTGCGTCCCATAAGTTTTGATATGTTGTGTCTTCATTTTCATTTGCCTCTAGGTATTTACTAATTTCTCTTGCAATTTCTTCTTTGACCCACTTGTTGTTTAAGAGTGTGTTGTTGAGCCTCCATGTATTTATGAATTTTCTGGCATTCCGCCTATTATTGATTTCCAACTTCATTCCTTTATGATCCGAGAAAGTGTTGTGTATGATTTCAATCTTTTTAAATTTGTTAAGACTTGCTTTGTGACCCAGCATATGGTCTATCTTTGAGAATGATCCATGAGCACTTGAAAAAAAGGTGTATCCTGCTGTTGTGGGATGTAATGTCCTATAAATGTCTGTTAAGTCAAGTTCATTTATAGTAATATTCAGGTTCTCTATTTCTTTATTGATCCTCTGTGTAGATGTTCTGTCCATTGATGAGAGTGGTGAATTGAAGTCTCCAACTATTATGGTATATGTGTCTATTTCCCTTTTCAGTGTTTGCAGTGTATTCCTCACGTATTTCGGGGCATTCTGGTTCGGTGCGTAAATATTTATGATTGTTATGTCTTCTTGTTTAATTGTTCCTTTTATTAGTATATAGTGTCCTTCTTTGTCTCTTTTAACTGTTTTACATTTGAAGTCTAATTTGTTGGATATTAGTATAGCCACTCCTGCTCTTTTCTGGTTGTTGTTTGCATGAAATATCTTTTCCCAACCTTTCACTTTCAACCTATATTTATCTTTGGGTCTAAGATGTGTTTCCTGTAGACAGCATATAGAAGGATCCTGTTTTTTAATCCATTCTGCCAGTCTATGTCTTTTAATTGGGGAATTCAGTCCATTGACATTTAGAGTTATTACTGTTTGGATAATATTTTCCTCTACCATTTTGCCTTTTGTATTATATATATCATATCTGTCTTTCCTTCTTTCTACACTTTTCTCCATGTCTCTCTCTTCTGTCTTTTTGTATCTGACTCTAGTGCTTCCTTTAGTATTTCTTGCAAAGCTGGTCTCTTGGTCACAAATTCTCTTAGTGACTTTTTGTCTGAGAATGTTTTAAATTCTCCCTCATTTTTGAAGGACAATTTTGCTGGATATAGGAGTCTTGGCTGGCAGTTTTTCTCTTTTAGTAACTTAAATATATCATCCCACTGTCTTCTAGCTTCCATGGTTTCTGCTGAGAAATCTACACATAGTCTTATTGGGTTTCCCTTGTATGTGACGGATTGTTTTTCTCTCGCTGCCTTCAAGATCCTCTCTTTCTCTTTGACCTCTGACATTCTAACTAGTAAGTGTCTTGGGGAACGCCTATTTGTGTCTAATCTCTTTGGGGTGCGCTGCACTTCTTGGATCTGTAATTTTAGGTCTTTCATAAGAGTTGGGAAATTTTCAGTGATAATTTCTTCCATTAGTTTTTCTCCTCCTTTTCCCTTCTCTTCTCCTTCTGGGATACCCACTACATGTATATTTGTACGGTTCACATTGTCCTTGAGTTCCCTGATACCTTGTTCAAATTTTTCCATTCTTTTCCGGATAGTTTCTGTTTCTTTTTGGAGTTCAGATGTTTCATCCTCCAAATCACTAATTCTATCTTCTGTTTCTTTAAATCTGTCATTGTAGGTATCCATTGTTTTTTCCATCTTTTCTACTTTATCTTTCACTTCCATAAGTTCTGTGATTTGTTTTTTCAGTTTTTCTATTTCTTCTTTATGTTCAGCCCATGTCTTCTTCATGTCCTCCCTCAATTTATCGATTTCGTTTTTGAAGAGGTTTTCCATTTCTGTTCGTATATTCAGCATTAGTTGTTTCAGCTCCTGTATCTCATTTGAACTATTGGTTTCTTCGTTTGACTGGGCCATATGTTCAATTTTCTGAGCGTGATCCGTTATCTTCTGCTGGCGTCTGGGCATTTAGTCAGATTTCCCCGGGTGTTCGACCCCACAGAAGATTTTTCTGCGCAGTCTCTGGGTTCTGTTCTTCCTATCCTGCCCAGTAGGTGGCGCACGTGGCACACGCCTGTCTGTGGGTTCCACCAGCGAAAGTTGCTGTGGGTCCCTCAACTCTGGAAAACTCTCGCCGTAGGGGAGGTTCGGCAACCGAAGCGTCTTGGAAGAATGCCAGCCGGCCCGGGGTTCCAAACGCGGGGAGGGTCGCCGGCTGTCGCAGCACAGGAGAGCGTCCGGCCAAATTAGCTAGTCGGCCCGGGGCACCAAGCGTGGCGGGAGGGCGCCAGCTGTCGCAGCCCGGGAGAGTGCACTGCTCCCAGCCGACGGGGGAGTCACGTGTTTGGAAGGGATCCCCCGGTCACTGTTCTCCACAGTCTGGGGATTTCCGACCCAACTATCTCAGTTGTTCCGGGGGGCCTCGTGTGGTGGGGGCATCAGCCGCCGCGGCCTAAGGGGACCGCCTGTCCAATTCTACCAGCTGGCCTGGGAAGGTGGAAGGGAGGGACTCCGGTCGCTTGCTGTCCCACCCAGGAAAGCCCGTGCCCCTTGGTGATCTCACCGGAGCTGGTTCTCCCAGATAGTCAGCCGTTCCAGGATGGGGTACGCTGTCCCTTTGATCTCCCTCGTGGCTCCGGGAGCTGCTCTGTATTATCTCCACTCCCCCAGTAGTTGTTCTGGAGGAGGAAAGGTGAGGGCGGCAAGGCTGTCGAGGCTGGTAGCGGAGGAGCACGGTGAAGGCGGGGGAAGAGGGCACCGTGTTGGTTGGAGAGCAGCCGGAGCAGGAGGGGGAGGAGGGGGGTAGGGAGGTCGGGCGGCTCGGCTGCTGCGGGGCGCGTGCGCCGCGCGGCGGTCCGGGGGAGAAAGAGAGGGGGTAGGGGGGTCGGGCGGCTCGGCTGCTGCGGGGCGCGTGCGCCGCGCGGCGGTCCGGGGGAGAAAGAGAGGGGGTAGGGGGGTCGGGCGGCTCGGCTGCTGCGGGGCGCGTGCGCCGCGCGGCGGTCCGGGGGAGAAAGAGAGGGGGTAGGGGGGACGGGCGGCTCGGCTGCTGCGGGGCGCGTGCGCCGCGCGGCGGTCCGGGGGAGAAAGAGAGGGGGTAGGGGGGTCGGGCGGCTCGGCTGCTGCGGGGCGCGTGCGCCGCGCGGCGGTCCGGGGGAGAAAGAGAGGGGGTAGGGGGGTCGGGCGGCTCGGCTGCTGCGGGGCGCGTGCGCCGCGCGGCGGTCCGGGGGAGAAAGAGAGGGGGTAGGGGGGAGGTTTTTACTTCTAGCTGCTCTAAAATACTGAAGACAAAGAGATATCAATTTAATGATTCAGCATTCATATTCATTTGTTAAGTCCTATCTTCTAAGTATAAATCCACATCATCTTTGATATTTCCATACCTCTTATTGGGGTTGTTTGGGCTATGGCAATTCTGAAGTTTTGATATTGGAAGGGTCTGTCACTAATATTGGGTAGGGAGATGAAACTATCTGATGTTCTGGAGAGGCTGGGTTAGGTTTCAGGATTTATCTGGACCAAGGACCCATCTGGGAGGGACCGGGGGGGGGGGTTGTAGGCTTCTGGAAAGTTACTCTAGTGCCTGGAACCCTTGTGGATCTTATAAATTGCCCTAGGTGCTCTTTAGGATTGGCTGGAATGGTCCGAGTTGGAGGTTGACAGGTTTGATAGGCAGCAAGATCTACCTGAAGCTTGCATAACAATAACCTCCAGAGTAGTCTCTCGACTCTATTTGAACTCTCTCTGCCACTGATACTTTATTAATTACACTTCTTTCCCCCCATTTGGTCAGGATGTAATTATTGATTCCATGGTGTCAGGTCTGCATTAATCCCTGGGAGTCCTCTCCCACATCTCCAGGGAGACTTTCACCCCTGGATGAAACTAGATGTTCTAGTTTGCTAGCTGCCAGAATGCAATATACCAGAAATGGAATGGCTTTTAAAAAGGGGGATATAATAAGTTGCTCCTTTATAGTTCTAAGGCTGAGAAAGCATTCCAATTAAAGCAAGTCTATAGTAATATCCAATCAAAAGCATCCAGAGAAAGATACCTTGGTTCAAGAAGGCTGATGAAGTTCAGTGTCTCTCTCTCAAGTGGAAGGGCACATGGTGAACACAGAGTTTCTCTCTCATCTAGAAAGGCACATGGTGAACATAGTCAGTGTTTCTCATCTGGAAGGGCACGTGGTGGGCACAGCGTCACCTGCTAGCTTCCTTTCCTGGCTTCCTGTTTCATGAAGCTCCCCAGGAGGAATTTTCCCTCTCTCTCTCTGCTTCTTGTGGCTAAGAATCTCTAAGAATTCTCAGAATCTCTCTCATTCTCCAAACTGTTTCCTCTTTTATAGGACTTCAGACACCAGTCAAGACCCACCCAAATGGGTGGAGACACACCTCCACTTAATCCAGTTTAACAACCACTCTTGATTAAATCACATCTCCAAGGAGATCTAATTACAGTCTCAAACATGCAATGCTGAATAGGGATTAGAAGAAATGGCTGCCTTTACAAAATGGGATTAGGATTAAAACATGGCTTTTCTAGGGTACATGCATCATTTCACACCAGGTGTGGTAGTCAGATTCAGGTGTCAACTTGGCTAGATGAAGGTGCTTAGTTCTATTGCTGTGGACGTGAGCCAATGGTATGTGAACCTCATCTGTTGCTCATTACATCTGCAGTCAGCTAGGAGGGGTGCCTGCTACAATGAATGATGTTTGATTTAATTGGCTGGTGCTTAAATGAGAGAGCTCAATGTAGTACAGCCCAAGCAGCTCAGCATACCTCATCTCAGCACTTGCAGCTCAACCTAGGCCTTTGGAGATGCAGAAAGAAATCACCCCAGGGAAAGTTGTTGGAACTCAGAGTCCTAGAGAGAAGGCCAGCAGAGATCACCCTGTGCCTTCCCACATAAGAAAGAACCTCAGTTGAAAGTTAGCTGCTTTTCCTCTGAAGAGCTAATGAAATAAATCTCCTTTTATTAAAAGCCAATCCATCTCTGGTGTGTTGCATTCCAGCAGTTAGCAAACTAGAACATCAGCACACCAGATTAATTTTGGTAAATTTGGTAAAGCAATTATTTGTTCATGTCATCCACAGTTTAAAAGTCTTCATTCATTCTTTATCATTCCATTAAATAAATCCAGACATATTAGTTTTGCCTCCACATACCTAGTCCCAATTTATCTTATCCATTTCTTATGTGAATTCTCATATCAGTGAAGCTGATCCACATATTCTCAGATTGACAATGTTTCTCACTCATTTTATTTCTCTTTAAAATATCTTCCTTTTATACTCTCCTTTCTTTTTTGCTGTAATATATATTTTTATAACTTTTTAATTGTATAATTATAACATATATAGAAAGCAAAGACAGTGAAAAGCAGTAATTTTCAGAGCACTCTTCAACAAGTAGTTACAGGACAGATTCCAGAGTTTGTCATGGACTACCATACCATCCTCTCAGATTTTCTTTCTTACTGCTCCAGAATATAAGAGGCTAGAAGGAACAAATATATTTTTATCATCACAATTGATTTTCTCTTCTTTTTTTTTTTTTTTTTGTGATAAATAGCATTGTTCTAGTTTGCTAGCTGCCAGAATGCAATATACCAGTAATGGAATGACTTTTAAAAGGGGAATTTAATAAGTTGCAAGTTTACAGTTCTAAAGCTGAGAAAATGTCCCAATTAAAGCAAGTCTATAGAAAGTTCCAATCAATGGCATCTAGGGAAAGATACCTTGATTCAAGAAGGCCAATGAAGTTCAGGGTTTCTATCTCAAGTGAGAAAGCACATGGCAAACAGGGTCAGGGTTTCTCTCTCATCTGGGAAGGCATGTGGTGAACACAGTATCATCTGCTAGCTCTCTGGTTTCATGAGGCTTCCCAGGAGCCATTTTCCTTCTTCATTTCCAAGGGTTGCTGGCTGGTGAACTCTGCTTCTCATGGCTATGTTGTTCTGCTCTCTCAGAATCTCACTCATTCTCCAGAATGTTTCTTCTTTTATAGGATTCCAGTAAACTAATCAAGACCCACCAGAATGGGTGGGGCATGCCTCTACCTAATCCAGTTTAGCAACCACTCTTGATTAAATTACATCTCCAGGGAGATGATCTAATTACAGTTTCAAACATACTGCACTGAATAGGGATTAGAAGAAACAGTTGCCTTTACAAAATGGGATTAGGATTAAAACATGGCTTTTCTAGGGTAATACTTCATTTCAAACCAGCACATTCCACCCTCTGGACCCTAAAAAAGGCATGTTTTCCCCATATACAAAATACATTCAATCCATAACAATATCAGAGAACCTTAAACCATTCCAGTAGCATTACAAATACAATACAAGGTTAAAACCAGTACAAAATCTCAAAGTAAGTTACAAGCATGGTCTGTCCTAAGGTAAAATTCTCCTTTGTCTCTGGACCTTTGAAACTTGTAACAAGTTATTTGCTGCCAATGTACAAAGGAGAAGCAGTCATGGGATACATATACCCATTTCCATAGGGAGGAAGGAACACAGGGGTCACCGGACCAATACAGTTTCGAAAACCTGCATGGCAAAGTCCATTAGATTTCAAAGTCTGAGAATCATTTATCTTTGGGGTTTTTGAAAGCGGCAATCCCGCCCTTTCCAAGGGCCCATGCAGAGGTCTGCCTCTCTCTGAACGCAACCTTGGGGGACATTGGGGAGACCACCTTTTTCTTGGCTCCACCTTCTCTAAGCACTGGAATTGCACCTGGGCTTTCTGTCATCTCCAAGGCACATGCTTAACAACTCCATATGGTGGCAGCCAGACTCTCTCCAAACCCCAAGGAATGTGCTTCACCCTCTCTAAAGCCTGAGGTGGCATAACTCTTCCACTGCAATGAAGTGGAAGGCCCATCCTCTGCTTTTGGGGCAAGCTCACCCTCTCCACAGGCTTGGGTGGGTCTGCTCTCCTGACCTGAGGCTTCTTGACTTCAGACTTCAGCCTCCATGGTTTTACCTCTGAAGTTATTTTTCTTCCAATGTGTCCCTTCTCTGTCCCTCTCAGTCTTGACTGGCAGTGGTTCTCTTTATACAGATCGTGCAACACTCTCATTGGCTTTCTGTGCAAAATAGCCTCAGATTATGCCCATCTGACATAAGGAATTTCCACAAGTCCTTCATGGATAACTCCATGTCTGATCATGGCTTTCTCTGAAATGGCTGACTGTTTCCACATTTGGTTAAATCCTTACATAGAGCACTACTCTCTGGGATCTCCCTTCCTGGAAGCCCAGAATTTTCCAGGACATCAATTTCTGGTTTCTTGGTACTCAAGAGTTCAGTTTTCAGTTTAATCTCTCTCCTGTGGCATTTCACTGTAAGCTGTGAGAGAAACCAGGCTGTACTTTCCACATTTAATTTGGAGATCTCTTCTGCTAAATATCCAAGTTCATGACTTTTAAAATCAGCCTTCTAGCCAAAGACACTAGTCAACTTTGCCAGATTATCTCCAATTTTAAAACAAGGCTCACTTTCCTTCCAGTGTATAATAACACGTGCCTCATCTCTGTCTAATACCTGGTCAACAGTATCTTTAGAGTCCACATTTCTACCAACAGTCTGTTCAAAGTATTCTATGCCTTCTCTTTCAAGCTTCTCACAACTCTTCCAGATTCTTCCCCTTATCCATTTAAAAGCCGTTCCAATATGTTTGGTATCTGCAAACCACAGCAGCAACTCCTCTGAGGTGACATTTTAGCAGGGACCTGAATGAAGCGAGGGAGGGAGCCATGCAGATATTTGAGGGAAGAACATTTCTGGCAGAATGAAAAGCTGGAGGAAAGAATAAACATAGAGGACAGTGAGCACTGACTTCCTCCAACTCCTCTGGTTTCTACAGGGGCTGTGTATTAGTCAGGGTTCACTAGAGAAACAGAATCAACCAGAAACACCTGCAAATATAAAATTTATAAAAGTGTCTCATGTAACCGTGGGAACGCAGAGTCCAAAATCCTCAGGGCAGGCTGCGAAGTCGATGATTCTGATGGAGGGTCTGGACAAACTCCACAGGAGAGGCTCACCGGCCTAAGCAGGAAGAGAGCTTGTCTCTTCTGAATCCTCCTTAAAAGACTTCCAGTGATTAGATAAAGCATCAGTCATTGCAGAAGACACTCCCCTTGGCTGATTACAAATGGAATCAGCTGTGGATGCAGTTGACGTGATCAGGATTTAATTCTATGAAATGTCCTTATCACAAAAGACAGGCCAGCACTTGCCCAACCAGACGAACAGGTACTGCCACTTGGCCAAGTTGACATGTGAACCTGACCATGGCAAGCTTATATACAAAAAGCAATGTATTTCAAACACAGCACAACAATTAGTTGTAGAACAGGTTTCAGAGTTAGGTATGGGTTACAACTCCACAATTTTAGGTTTTTACTTCTAGTTGCTCTAAGATACTGGAGACTAAAAGAAAGAACAATCCAATGATTCAGCAATCATATTTACTTGTTAAACACTACCTTCTCTGTATAACTCCTCCATCACCCTTGATCTTTCTATCTCACTCTTAAGGAGTATCTGGGCTATTGCCATTCTAACTTTTTTATGTGGTAAAGGGCTGTCAATAATATGGGGTAGGGAGATGGAACCAGCTGGAGTTCTGGAGAGGCTGAAATCTAGGTTTCAGGGCTTATTTGGTCCAGGGACACTTCAGGAGGTTGTAGGTTTCTGGAAAGTTCCCTTGTGCACAGAATCTTTGTAGAATCTTATATATTGACCTAGGTGTTCTTTAGGATTGGCTGGAATGGTTTTGCTTGGGGTATGGCAAGTTATGATAGGTAGTAACGTCTAACTCAAATTTGCATAAGAGTGACCTCCAGAGTATCCTCTCGACTCTATTTGAATTCTCCTAGCCACTTATACTTTATTAGTTACACTTCTTTTCCCCCTTTTGGTCAGGATGGAATTGTTGATCCCATGGTGCCAGGGTCAGACCCATCCCTGAGAGTCATCTCTGACATCACCAGGAAAACCTTCACCCCTGGATGTCATGTCCCATGTAGTGGGGAGGGCAATGATTTCACTTACAGAGTTGGGCTTAGAGAGTGAGGCCACATCTGAGCAACAAAAGAGGTCCTCCAGAAGTAACTCTTAGGCATACCTATAGGTCGACTAAATTTCTTTACTACTTACATGAGCTTCACAAAGCCAAACTTCAAGATCAAGTAAGGCTTGACCTATTGATTTGGGAGCCCCCAGTGTTTGACACAGTATCAGGGGATTCCCTGATGGTAAAATTTAATAGTTCCATATTTTTTCTCCCGTCCTTCAAGGAACTTTGCCAGTACCTTTTGATTATCTGTTTACTATATGCTAGGATGCATTCAGGCATTACATTAACCTTTACAGGATTAAAGGCCTTCATTCTTATTCTGGGCTCCCTATGTTTCAATTGCGTAAATGAACTATTCGGACAGGTTGAGTTAGATTATGTGCTACAGAAAATTTAGGTTCCAGACAAAATAAGCCTTTCTTCCTTTGGTCTCAAAGAGTAGATGTGGTTCTAAAATGTAGACACCATCTTCTTTACCCCTGTGTTCTGAATTACCTTAATCTCAACCTGATCAGCTTCATTCTTATCTCTAAGTACCAAGTTATAGATATATAAAACAGGCTCGCAAAATTCAGAAATAATAATTACCCCTTTGTACTAAATGTGTCTGCTAAAAGAACTTATACTCTAGGCCCCTATTTTCTTATAAGCATTTTCTAAAGGAGACCATACAATGATTGCTCTTTCGTTTCTGGTTTATTTTGCCTCACCAAATGTTCCACAGGTTCATTCACATTGTTGCATACCTCATGACTTCATTCCTTTTTGTAGCAGCCCGATATTAGATCACATATATACACCATCATTCGCCAATCTACTTCTCAGTCAGTGCACCCTTAAGCCACCTGCATTCATTAGGCATCATGTATAATGTCCAAAGTCCACAACCGTCAACACTCTCAATTTCAGATAATTTCTTTGTTCCTGAGAAAAGATAGCCAATAAACACACCCTCACAAAATAAGAAATCTAAATCTCCCCTTAACTCTTTTCCCTGCCCCCATTATTTACCTCTGCTGTTGTAATATGTATTTTTGACTACTACTGCTGGCAACAGTCTCTCCTTTCTCTAAAATTTATTCTCTTTTATGCTATGAGATAATCACTTGATGCTACAGAATATTTTTTAATTATTGATTTTTTTTTGGCATGGGCAAGCTCTGGGTATCACACTTGGGTCTCTGGCCTGGCAGGTGAGAATTCTGCCACTGAGCCACCATTGCACCGCCTTTAATCATTGATTTTTATTTTCATGTGTATGTTCTGAATCTTCAAATAAATTGTTAGCCATTTGAGAACTTCATTGTGGTCCCAGCATCTAGCATGGTATCTGCTGGGAACTGAATCATGTCCCCCATAAAAGGCATGTTCTGGTCCCAATTCCTGGTCCTATGGGTGTGAACCCATTTATAAATAGGACTTTGGAAGATGTTATTAATTGAGTTGTGCCAAAATTGTATGAGGATGACCCTTAAGCCAAAATGGCTGAAGTCCTTATAAGCTAAGGAAATTGCACTTGGAATAAGAAAGTCATGGGAAAAAGCCAGAAGTCAACAGACTCTGAGGTGAAAGAAGACACTGTCTTGTGCATATTGATATGATAGAGAAGCTAGGGACCAAGTATCTCTGGTAGCCAGCCCTAGAACACCACAGTCTTCTGAGAAATAGCATCATGTTGCTAAACATCTTGATTTTAGACTTCTCCTAACCTTAAAATCGTGAGCCAATAAATTTTAAGCCAGTCCCATTGTATGGTGATCTAATGATGGCCTCATAATTCACTTAGTACCAGCATTTAGATTAGTACTTATTATATAGTAGAACATTGTGGGTATTGTTAGTGATCATGAGTATTTCTTAGAGAGGGAGATGTGGGCAGGATAAACACAGCATCTTGAGGAATGCCAAGCATTCATAATATATTAAGTGGAGAAGCTAACTGAATACCAGCCCTGAGATTCCTGACAGTTTGATGGTATCAGCTTTGGGAGAATTGCTCCCCTGATGTGAGTGAGGATGAAAGAAGGACATTCTAGTGGGTAGAATGGCATAACTAAAGGCTCAGGGGTATGAAAGATGGGCTAATTTGATAAGAAGAGGAATTTTTTCAACCCATATGGAGTACATTAGATTATCATCCATTTCTTTTGCAGGCAAAAAAATGAAGCTGTGTTTATGTAATCCCCTATGCCCTCAAAATACTTTTTGGAGGGGCTACATAATTATATTTTGATAGACTCCTCCTTTTTATACCAACTTTCTCTTTTGAGAAAGTATTAAAATTTTGGTCCAGAAGAGAACAAAAACCAGAGCATTTGTATTTGGTAAAACAGGTAAATTAAATTATACAAACTGAAAACAATCTGAGCCAACTTCCTATGTTCTTATGCCTCCATATCAAATTGCTTAAAATTAGTCTCAGTTGCCTAAAAACGATAAATTAATTATTTCTTAATTTTGCCATATTGCATATATTGTTGCTTTATACATACAAACTATTATTTTATAATTTGGATTTTTTCTCCTTGAGATTTTAGTATCTGCCCAATATTGAACTATAAAAGATTAAATAAATTGAAATCTGTGGAATTCAATACTTTTAATAAAAATGACCTTCTATCTCCTTAAATTTGGTTAAGAAAGAGTCTATGTATAAACAATTATGAAAGTAGATTATTTTCTGGTTAACAGAAGTCTAGTACACCAAAACAATATTAGGTTTCTTAATGATAAACTAATATCTAATTCTAATACTTAGAGAAGAATTTGATTATGTCTTTTATTCCACATAAAATGCATGTAATTTTTAATATACATTTTATATGGTACCATATTGATCTGAAAGTCTTAAACATTAAGCTATGCACTATGTAAATAATTATTTAAGATTTCATGATTGCTTTCTCAGTTTTTTTAAGTTTCATTTTTATTTGTTTTGGTTTATACTCCACTTACTTGAATGCACTCCTAAGCCTTTGTTGCAGAATGTATATTAGCCAAGGTTCTCTAAAGAAACAGAGCCAAAGGGAGGGATCTGTAAATAAGAGATTTATAAAGTTGTCTCATGCATTCTTGGGGATGTCAGAATCCAAAATCTGTAGGGCATGCTGCAAGACTGGCAAATTTGATGAAGGATCTTGATGTATTCCACAGAGAGGCTGGCTGATTGAAGAAGAAGTGAAAATTCTCTCTTCTCCCTTAATTCTTCAACTGATTGGATCAAATCCAATTGGTGGTAGACACACCCATAGTTGATTATATATGTAATCAGCCACAGCTACAATCAAGTGACTGATGATTTAATAAACCAGTCTTCTGCCATGAAATATCCTTGCAATAATGGTTAGGCCAGTGCTTGCCTGACCAGAAAACTGGGCACCATCACCTGGCCAAACTGACACCTGAACCTAACCATCACAGAGGACATATTAAGTAATGGAAGAGTGAGCTATAGGAAGAAGGTAAGTAGTAAAATTTTCATTTTGTTTTGGTTTTGCTAAAGGTTTGAGCTTGGGATATTCCAAGGAATTCAAATTATCATTCGACTGTTCTTCCATACAGATGAAGTAGCTAAGATGGACACCAGTAAAAGCATTTACACTCTCATAATATGTCTCTAGTTTCTCCTGTGTGGAGAAATGAATATACAATTTAGACCATGATAGCCTTACTAATTTTTCATGTTATGGTCTAAATCAAGGATATAACCAGGTAGGGCAAAACAGGGAGTAAGGGATATGGACCTGTAACAGTCTGCTCCAAATATAGCTTTTTATTTTTTTTTATTTTTGTGACCTGATGATCTCTTAATCAATTTTAATCTGGGAGCAGAAAATGGTGACATTATAATTTCATTTGTGTTTATGTGGTAATATCATCGTGTATTTGATATATGGTCATTTGAAATCAACAAGTCATTGCTTCCTAAAGTAGAGATGACAGACAAAGTGGGACAGTCTAAGTTCCCCTTGGCAGGCAAATTAAGATTTCATGGCCCTCTGTCTTCAAGTTTAAGGGTGCTGGAAAGCAGAAGAACTGCATAATTTCACCTATTGTCAAAAACATTAATTCCTAGATAAGTAAAATATTTGCTATGAAGTATTTTTAAGAACCTTGGAAAGCACTGTAACTTTTTAATACATTACTTTTCTCGTGGCCTAGCTGATATCACTATGGTCTGAAAAATTGAATGCACTGACTCCCCATTTAAAAGGACATAATGATCCTGGAATGATTGGTCATTGTTTTGGTTGAAAATATATTTTAATAGATTTCCAACAAAAGCAATGTGCATTTTATCAAGTTTCATGAAGTGATGACATTTTCATAATGGAAAATGTATAGCAAGAATTCTGGTGGTGTTTGAATCAGCCTAACTTGATTCAAGTATAATTTGAAAGTTTTGGAATATTATGAAAAGTAAAAAGTAAGAAATGAAATATCACAAACTGAAAGTGGATATAAAATACCTGGAATATTTATAAGTGAAATCCGACTTTCCCTTTATGGTAATAATGAAGGAGGCTTAGAGATTTATGGTCAGAGTTTCAGAAAAAATGGGGTATATATTTTTGAAAAAGGTTGTCCTAACTACAGGGTGACTGTGGTAGGGAAGAAGGCAGGAAATAGACTGAAGTGGGAGAATGCTATATTGATGTATATGGGACACAGATTTGCACTTCAAGAGTAATGTTTTAACTAGTCTATGCCTCCTGCTCAATCCTCTTTATCTCTGTATTAGTCTAGATCCAGAATTTGCAAGCTTTTTTCTAAAAAAGGGTAGAGAGTAAATATTTTTGGCTTTCTGGGCCATGCAGTCTCTGAAACAGCTACTCTACTCTGCTATGGTAGTCACAGCCAACAGATAATCAAATAGCTCTATCCTATACAACTTTATTTACGAAAACAGGTGACAGGCCAGATTTGGCCAGCAGGCTGTAGTTTGCTGGCCCTTAGTAAAGATTCTTACTTACCAAGTCAGGTCTTGTCAGGACCAGATAATAGTCTGCTACCTGTCTGTGGCCATTATCTTCATAATCTCATTAATTTATTTTAGAATTCTTGCACCACATTTAGTATGTACTAGAGACCTATCTTTCAGAAACAGGAAAAAGATAGATGACTTTCTTTCCTTCAGGAGCTTTTACTGTAAAAAAACAGATGATACATAAACAAAGAAATGAACAAGATAATGCAAATGGTTTTACTTATTATAAAGGAAATGAACAGGATGATGTGAAAGAGAGTAACTGGCAATAGTAGCACAACTTTAAATAAGGTGGCCAAGGAATACTTTCTGCAGAAAGTAACATTTAAGCTGAAATGAAAATGATGAAAAGAAGGCAGCCATATGATGTTCTAGGTTTCCTTTCCAGAAAAAAAAAAAAGAAAGAAAAACTAAAAAGGCTCTGAGGTGAAAGGATGTTTGATATGTTTTGAGAAGAGAAAGGGAGACTATGTGCCTGGAGTATAGGGAAAAATTATAAAATGAGGTTGGAGATGAAGACAGCTTGTACATCAAGTAGAGCCTGGAAGGTTATGGGCATATGCATGGAATGTTTTTGAATGACAATGAGAAGCTACTGTAAGTGTTTTATCAGGGTGGTTACAGGAGCCAATACATATTTTTAAAGGATTATTCTGTATGCTGGATAATGAATGGAATGAAGGAAGCAAGAGTGGAAGTAAGAGATTAGTTTAGAATTTCTGCCATGGCTTAGATGAGAAATTCTGAGTGCATTTGCAGTGAGAATAGAGATAAGAGGTTGGACTTGTATGTATTTTGGAAATAGACCAAGAGGAATTGGTAATGGATTAGATATGGTAATTGGGGGAAGATAGGAATAAAAGATAACCCTAGATTTTTGAATTGAGCATCTGGATGAATGGTGGTGACTTACTGAGTTTGGGAAGACCAGGAGAAAAATATGTGGGGATGGAGTGAGTCAAGAGTTCCACTTTGGATAAACTGGATTTTGGGATTTAAATGGTAATTTAAGGGAAAACTATAAAATAGGAAATTGGATATATGTTTGCATTTCAGGAGACAGTCCTGGACTAGGGTTATAATTTTGAATGGCATCAGCATATAGTTGGTATTTTAAACTTTGCGCCAGACATTGGCTTCCTGTCATGATGGCATAATGGCTTGTATTTACTCATCCACCATAAACAAATTAAAAAATAGGACAAAATATATTAAATAATAGTTTTCAGAAGATGAACAACAGACATCTGAGAGCAGGAAAACAAATGAAGTGATTCCTACAACTGACCCATTGATTGCCTTAAGAGAATTTGCAGGAAGGAGAACTAAACAGAGCCAAGCAGTCTCTTTGAATTGAGGAAACAGAGTTGAGAATGCTGAGAGGAATTCATAGGGCAGCACACTGGAGAGGAGATTGCTGCACAGGAAGACAAAGATCTAGAAATCAGCAAAGGGTTCCCCTCAAGTCTTCAGCTGAGTACTGATCAATGCCTGTATGTGAGGAAGCTACCTAAGTCTGGGGAAATAGGCACACTCCTCTGTCCAAGAGGTAGAATTTACAATGAAGAGTCCTGGCAGTGTCACTTCAATCAAGTGACTGATGCTAACATCATCAAAATAAGGCATTGATATCATGTACACCCTGATAACATGCAATGAGAAGGGCATTTCATCATTATACTCTTCAAAAAAACTATAATAGTCTGAATCATGCGAAAACATCAGACAAAACTAAAGTGAAGGCTTTTCTACAAAAATTAATGGCAAATACTCTTCAAAAATATCAAGATCACAAAGACAAGGAAAGACTGAGAAACTATTTCAGATTGGAGAAGACTAAAGAAGCATGACAACCAAATCCGATGTGATAATATGGAACAGAAAAATGGACATTAGGGAAAATGGTGGGGAAAAAAACAAAATTGTATTTTACTTCATAGTACTGTAGGGACATTAAATTCTTACATTTAATAATTGTACTCTGGTTATGTGACATGTTAACATTAAAGAGAAGCTGGGTGAAGGTTATATGGGAACTCTCTACTATTTTTGTATACTTCTGCAAGTCTAATATTATTTTAACATGCAAAAAATTTAAAAGAGAAAAATGAAGACTTTGGAAACAATAGAATAGGGCACTGACAACTTCTGTAATAGCAGCAACACTGGGGGAAGCCTTTCTAATTACCCATAGGAAAAGCAGTAATATTCATTCAGTCCTTTAATATAATTAATATAAATGCATTGAGAACTTATAATGAGCCAAACACTATGCTATGCTATGACTATATTTATAGTAGTAAATGCAAAATACTTATTCTTTTAATCACCAAGAAGTTTATGAGTGAGTGTGATACTCATGGAAAGAGGAGACTGAGGAAGTTTGAATATAAAATAAAGAAATTGGGTTGGTGGGACTTATGGGGGTCAGCTATAAACATCTTTTTATTATCTTCAAAGTCTATCTTCATGGCTTATGTGAACTGTGAAAGCAGAGTTTCAGAGGAAAATAAAGTGTAATACTCAAATATTTCTAATCTTTGTGCAAGAATCCTATTTTACTGGTTTTTGCTGGTCATTTGCATTATAGACTCAATTGCTTGAGTGAGTTTCTGGTCTGAATGGGAATAGTAGCATAGACATTAGAGCAGATTTGTTAAAGTACCCAGCAATGTGAATGAATATTCTTGATGTATTAATCAGTATTAATATTGTGAAATCACACTCTGGTATAGTCTATAACCCATCCAGTATTACAATTCTGTCTCCTATGCAGGAACACACTCAACAGCCTGCTTTTTTCCTCTCTTTTCTTCATTCCTTTGCAAATGGTAAAATCAAAAGGGATTATTAAATATGTTGAAATAAGTAGACTGAATTTTGAATAACTGGAGAAAGAAGTATTGATGAGATTTGTATGCTTCTGGGGTCCTCCTGGGAATTTTTGCTGTCAGCATAGCCTGTAAATATTTAATATTTTCTAGAAATTATCCTCAGAGGCTCAATCCATTAACTCAAGTACATTCTATAAAAACATATTCTGTATCCTATTGACAGTACAAGACAGAGGAAGGAGGGAAAATGGATGTTTTTCTATCAAGTACCATGATTTAGTCATTTCTGTGTTCTATAAGTTAGCCCAGTGCTTGACAATACTTGTAGATTCTCAATTCAATTTTCTTGAAATGAGCAAATGAATGAATGAATGTATCAACCAGTATTTCACTGTACGAGCTTAAAACATCACAACATTTTCTTTAATTTCAGGAAATGTCCTAGGCAAAGCCAATGCAATATCTGACCCTGTTCAATAATTTCAGGAATGTTTCCTACATACCAGTAGATGGCAGTCCTTCTTCACTTATTTTTCATTAAAAGAACTAGGAAGAAAGGGATTGAAATAGAAAGAGATGAAAATGGAAACAGATAAAGATAGATTTTAAATCCAGAACATTGTGTTTGCTTAATTTTCATGAATGGATTTTTAAAAGTGAACTCAAGACACAAGGAAAATTAAAATATGACAAGCTAATTGGAAATAAGCCATCAGACACAACTGACTGTGCTAGCTCGTTGGATTTCTTATCAATGACTTACATTTTGATTAAATGGCACCTATTTCTTTGTGAAAATGAGCTCATCAATAGCTACATCGCATATGTGATATTCCAAGAAAATGTCACAGTTTCTTTCCAAGCTGGGCACTTATGTGAGGCAGGCTTCAGTTTTAAGATCTTGAGTCTCCACTTTGTTATCAACCTGGTGCCTTACAGAATACTTAGGGAAAATCTCAAATTATTTTTATCTCCAAAACATTTAAAATGTTTCCGCAGCTCAGGATGCTGCAGACACCTGAACAGATGCATTCACTGGCACAGTAACATAACACTGAAACTGCCCCAACAGGAGCTCATTATACAGTTCCAGAGAGATTCCTAATATGTGAAACATGCTGATGCATTCAAATTGCATCTCTGCTACAGTAGTTGCTAGGGAGCAAATCGAGATTGCCAATTTCATTTCCTCTAGATAGTATCTTTATTTGAAACCTAAATCATGGGTTCCAGACTAATTCCTTCAACCTCTTCCCCTCATTATATCCATCATTCCTCCACCCACTTTAGCCCTCTCACACTGATCCTCCTCAAATGGGAAAAAATGTGACTAAAACCCAGGGAGCAATTCAGAATTTCAAACACTGGGTCTGCTTCCCCCTTATTTTGTCTATAAAAAATCTGTCAATAGCTAAAAGCACAATAATATTAAATGTGCTCTAAACTATAACCATTGCTAACTAGAGAATACAGATGATAAGAATACATTTTCTTGTGAAAAGAGGTGTCTTCTCAGATATTTTTCATCAAATCCATTTCTCTGAGAATAAACTGCCATATGGATAGTGTTATTATTACTGTACAAACCTCTGTGTTTTTATTTTGCTATTAATATTTCTAGGGTAGATCAAATAGCTATCTAGTTACTGTGGATATAGGAAATAGCAGGAATGATATAGACAAATCACTATGCTCACTATAAATATATGTATTTTCCTTGCCCTATGTGGAAATAACACAATGCTTACAAGGCAACAATTGCAGCTACAAACTCGGCTGTAATTTTTGCTGTTTGTGTATGTTTCCCCGATTAGACTTTGAGATATTTGAGAGCAAGAACATTTTAACATTAATTTATTTGTGTAATCATGCCCTTGCCAATCATTTATAGCATGCATACTGGTAGTTTGATGCTGTATGTCTCCCAGAAAAATATGTGTTCTTAAATCTAATGCATTCTTGTGGGTGTGAACGCATTGCAAGTAGAACCTTCAGTTAAGGTGTAGCCCAGCCCAGTCAGGATGGATCTTAATCCTATTTTGGAGTGGAAAGAAATTCAGACAGAGAGAGCAAAAGCCACAGGGAGAAGCCAAAAGCTGAACATCAATGGAACACGGAAGAGAAGGGAGAGACAAGGGATGCTGCCATGTGCCGTGTGACAAGCTAAGGACCAAAGATTGCCAGCAGCCAGTCCCAGAACACTGCAGTCTTAAGTAAGAAAGAATTGCCTTTATGATGCTTTGATTTGGACTTTTTCCTCACCTTAAAACTATAAGCTCATAAATTCCCATTGTTTATCCCAACCCATTTCATGGTATTTTCTTGAGCAACCAGGGAAACTAAAACACTTAGTATGTAATGGTCTGGGAATAACAATATAAGTACAACACAACCTTTGCTTTTAAGAAGCTTAAAATATGTAAAGGCAAATAAGAGAGATAATAACTAAGACCAATGAATCTTCATAGGACCTATGATATAGGTGCTTCACCTATGATATAGATATAATGAAAAGCTTCATTAGACAGGGGTACCGGAGGTACTTTGAAATATGTGCAGGCATTCATCAGGTTGTTAAACTGTGAGATAGAAAATTCTACACAAAAAGAGTGGTGCAAATGCAAAATACCATAAATAATGTGGTTTATTTGAGAGCTAAAATTAATTATGTGAGGCAGGGCAAACAATAGGGCCATGCATGTAGATAGAGATACTGTCAGAGAAACTTTGCATGCCATGCTAAGGAATTTGAGCTTTATTCTCTGGACATATGGATCAAGAATGGGTTTTAAGCAAGGGCGTGACATGGGCCATTTAAATTTCAGTTTGACAGAAGCATAGTGGAAAGACTGAGAGATGGAGATTTGACAGTAAGGAGATGATGGGGAGATTTCTGCAACAATTTAGGCAAGAGATGATTAAGGGATTAGTTCAGAAGGATAAAATGAGTTTGAAAGGACAGACAGAAAGTTCAGTTTTGGATAGGTTTAGTTTGAAGAGCCTGTTGCACATCCAAGAAGAGATATGGGGCCACGTTTGGAATGAAGGGAACGCTCTGGATTAGAACCATGGCCTTGGGACCATTAACATATAAATGTCAGCTGGAGCCCTGAATGTGGATGAGATCAATTTGTGAGAATAAGAAAGTCAGAGGAAAGGGGGGTGGGGGAACAAAAAGAAGAGGGAAAGAACAATGGAAAATTTAACATTTAAGGTATAAATGGATAAAAAGGAGCCCTGAGAAGAAAAAAAGAACAAAGAACAGAAACATAAATAGGAGAAAATGGAGTTGGAGAAGTCAAAGTAGGAACAAGTCATCAACATGCCCAATCAGTATATAGGTGGTAAATTAGGGTGAAAATTGATAAGAAATCGATTGAATTTAGCAACTAGGAAGTAACTGGTGTCTTTTCCAGAGGAGATTAGAAGTGGTGGCAGAGGTGGAAGGCTGAAGGTTGAAAAAGGAATGGAAGGAGGCAATAAATACATAGGACGTTTCTTTCAGTGAGCTTCTTTGAGGAGAAGAAAGAGGTATCACCAGTACCTAGAACAATATTTGACTTTGAGAGGGAATTAATATATATCTGAGGAATTGAATTCATCAAATACACTTTTTCATCACTGCATTATTGTTTGAAGACATAAATGTAATCCATACACAGAAATATTCATGTTCTTTACCACGTCTGATGCCTTATCATAGGACACATACCTCTATAATCAGGAGGCACAACTACTGTGTAGCTTGACCAAAAATTAAAGCTCATGGACTTGTAAGAGGCAGAAGAGTGGAATCTGTGGCTCTATCTCTAAGGATAATCTTTAGGCTCTTTCAGCCCACTAGGTAGATGGGATTTTCCTTACCAGCAGAGTGCAAAGTTGCAGGATGGGAACAGAAAGTTCCACAGGCAATCTAAAGCATGACTGAGAGTGTAAAGACCAAATGAAAGTGATGAGAAACTATTTATTCAATAAAGTAAGAGTTGAAGGAGTCCTCAGCTATCATCTGACCACAAGTTTTTTAAACTTTTTTGTTTTATTAATAGAACATATTTTTACCAAGTAAATGTTCATGTGTAATCCCAGTATACAATACCAATACAGCTAGAATTTTATTGATGTAAATTTATTTTATAAACTAATATTTATAACAGCTATATATTCTTAATAGATCAATAAGTCTGCTTTGAATGAATACAAACAGCTAACAATTTAAACTTGGTTGTTAAAGAGGACAGCTGCGATTATATTAGCCTTATCAAATTATTTCTATATTTTGCTTTGTTAAGACAAATTAACACATTTCTGCATGATTCTGTGCGCTGTTAAGGGGAAAATCCTGAATCGCACAGGCAAGTAGTTATAAATGGTAATTTGGTTCTTATAGCAGATCATTTTGGAACCTTAGGACACAAATTATCTAGAAGGACAGGGAATCTTGACATTCATCCATTCATGCATGGAGAAATAATTAAGACTATTGTGAAGCACCTGCTAAGTGTTTTATGCTATATGAAATGCTTTGGAGGTTTAAAATTAACTTAGTAAAGGTTTACCCACTCATTAATCATTAACTGAATGGTTGTTTTGCAATGCGCTGCAGATTTGAAGATGAATGAAGACAGCCTCTGCCCTTAAATTTACAGTAAAGAGGGAAAATTTGACTCAATTAAACATCAAAAGATGGAATGATAAAAGCATGTTATGATGCATAGACTATGCTGGAGATATAAATGAGGAAGAAAACGTCTCCACCTGTGAAGGTGCAGAAGAGAGTTATATAAAGCTTCATGGAGGAAATGTTACTTCTTCTGTCATGAAAAATATGTAGGTGTTCACTAAGTTGACAAAGTGTTGGGGAGATACTAACAATAAATAAATGATATTTTGTCTAAACTATTGAAAAGACCCTCCACCATTATGTAACAGTTGCTGGTATTATTTTCTAATTTACAAAAGTCAGTCAACATTGTATTTTAAAACTTCAGCTTCTCTGTGAGACCAAAGGACCCTCAAGCCTCAAGACATTTATTGTGTTTTGGGGCTTGCCCTTGTGAAACTTATTCCTGAAAGGAGAAGCTAAGCCTACTTATGATTATGCCTTAAAGTCACCCCAAGAGAAACTCTTTTGTTGCTCAGATGTGGCCTCTCTCTCTCTAAGCCAACTCAGGAGGAGAATCACTACTCTCCCCTCTACATGACTCGCAGGGGAGTAGATCTCTCTGGCAATGTGGGACTTGACTCTAGGGGATGAGCCTGGCCATGGCATTGTGGGGATGAGGAAGCTTTCCTGACCAAAAAGGGGAAGGCAAATAAACAGTTTCAGTGGTTGAGAGATTTCAAATAGAGTCAAGAGGTATTTCTAGAGATTATTCTCATGCAGTATAAAGACACCCCTTTTCAGTTTATTGTGTTTTGGAATGGCTGGAGGGAAACACCTGAAACTGCTGAAATGTAATCCAGCAGTCTTGATTCTTGAAGATGATTGCAGAACCAAAGAGCTTTTAAGATGTGAATGTGTGAATGTGAAAACCTTGTGATTAAAACTCCCTTTATCCAGTGTTTGGACAGATGCATTAAAAAAAGACACAAAAAATAAATAAACAATAGGGCATATGGGGGTTATGAGGTGCTTTGGGTGTTCTTTTATACTTTCATTTTTATTTTTGTTTCATTTTTTATGGATTTTGGAGTAATTATAATGTTCAAAATTATAATGATGAATGTACACTTTAGATGATTACATCTCAATAAAAAACACTGGAGAAAAAAGTCAGCCAACAAACAACTAATTCTTATACAATAAGCATAAAACTATGGTATGACATTATCATCGTACGGCATATTATGCATTTTCTTATTGTTGCATAAATAACTACTACATCACGTAGAAGAAAACATGGACCAAGCAGAATTGCTCAAACCTTGACTGGCAATTTATTGTGTGTTGCCTGAGTGCTCTAGGAATTTAGCCACTGTGCATGAGCAAACGTGAATTTAAATTAGTGAATTTAAATTAGTGAATTTAGTCCTGAATTTAAATAAAAGGTCAGTGTCAGAGTATAAGCTATATAGCTAATGACATAATTATAAAAATTCAAATATGTATAAACAAGACAACAGATTAAACTTCCTTTTAAGGTCTATACAAAAACATAGTAACATACTGGAGGTAGGTAATAGGTGGAAGTTTGGCTTATAACACATTTTAATGTTCACTTATTCATTGCTAGTTTATTTTAAATAGCTACAAATATGCTTTAAAACGGAATTAGAGTAAAACTTTATGGAATGCCTGCAACCTTTCTGGAACACAATTTATAAGCCATTGATTTATCCCATCAGCTCAGAGGTGAAAGAATGGTAGGTAACACAGAGTATCTCACCAAGTTGCTTGGTGTACCTGTGCTTAGAGAGTTGCGATAGAGTAGGGCTAGGACCTTGTCACGTGACTCCCAGTTCAGAGTTCTTTCCATAATAAGTACTTTCTCTTTATTTACCTTTTTGCCCGGCAGAAAGTCTACTGCTAGCACTACTACAAATAGAGGAAATTAGTACCCATTGTATCTGTGTTTATCTTTCTTTTGTTATGGCAGATGGAAAAAAGTATCATGTTTGATCCTTCATTTTGAAAAGAAAAGCTAGAAAAATGCAGACCCTAAATAGACATTTAGATTGAAGAGAGACTTTAATTTGTCCCCATCTTAATAATTGAAACAAAAATATATTTTCTTTTCAAACCTAGAGGTCCATGCTTTTTATCTTTGCTTCTTGTGGTTTGGGCACTAACATGTTTATCAATTTCTGTTTGGTTAAACTCTGGGCATAAAATTCTGTTACAAAAGAAATGAACAAAAATGAATTTTATATAGAGCCTGACTTAATTGTACCAGAAGAGGATTTATGCCATTTAAAAATGAGTGGCACATTTTTTTGAAATAGTGCATCTTGTAAAACTGAATGGCAGAAAATGAAAAACAAATTGGGAATATGTCTTAATTAAAAAACAAACAAACTTTAAACGCCAATATATTTAACTTCAGATATAGATTGATTCTGGGGAAGCCTATAACCACTGCAATTTGCTTAGTTGAGTTCACATGCCATGATATGATTAGAATGAAGTCTGGAATTATGCAAGTGGGTAAATGTAAATGCATTCCTTCAAAATTACTTGTACATGTCATGATATAGTAACATATACTTAATTCATTTCATAGCTATATAAATAATTATATTAAAAAATTTCTAAGAAATATAAGATATTCAAAATACTATTAAGAAATACTTAATGGTAATTAAGACTGTTATTAAGCACCTGCTAAAAGTACTACAATGCTTTGAGGCTTAAAGTTAAAAATGGCTCTCTTTCGAATGGTTAATGAAGGAGAAAGTCTACAGGCATCACTTACAAAGAAACTGTTCTTGCTTATGAGAAGGTCTATGACTCTGCTTCATTCACTTTATTGCTTGCTTAGTTTTTGCTTCTCCCATCCTCTTTATTTTACCTGATTACTCATTGGCTGCTCCCATACATCATTTTCATTTTTGTATTCATGTATTAACATGTAGCCTTTCCTTGATCAACACATGGGTTTTTTTTCTGTTCTTGCTGAGTGAGTGTATGGGACAATCGTGTGACAAAGCTACGGGAGAGAAGAGTGTCAAATGGTGGATAATCATGTAAAGTGGCTGAGAAGATCGAGACTCTTGATTTGGTCATAAGATAACCACAGGTCACAAAATAACCACGGGTTACTTTGTGGTTAAAATATCTGGATTAGAATAGAAAGTTGGTAGTAGATGCTTAAGGAATGAATTTGAAAGATGGAATTAAAAATAAGTATTTAGCCTGGAAGATGTAGAAAAGCAATGCTCTAACTAAATGCAGAGAAACCGCAGTCCAAATTTTTCTAGAAAATATTAATTTCAACATAACCAAATGTGAGAAATATGTAATTCAATGCAACTGATTTTAAGATTATTGTACACATCATATATTTTCTCAAAATTAAATCTTTATTTTTAAATCTAAGCTTTCTCATAGTGTGATAAACCTCTACTTCCCCAGTATGATTGAGGTTGATGTATTTTGGTTAACGGAAAATTCTTGTTAACTGAGACTTCCCAAACAGCTCATACTTTTCACTTAAATTCTAATCTTTCAAGACTTGAAACAAAGAATTACATTTCATTAAGATTTATTAAATACCTCTGATTATTACTGATTCATTTCCATTGGAAAAGTATTGGAAGTAAATAATCAGAATTCTTCAAGTATCTGTTTTGTTCCAACATTGTTCCAACATTGTTTCAAATGTACCAAATTTAATAAGATCATCACAAATTTATTTTTCGGAAAGCTGCCTATTTATAATTATCCAGTATTTAGTATGCATGTTCAACTCTAAATATCTTGATGTTGAGATTTGATTTGCTCATCTTTGAATCCCCAACATACTTCTTTGCACATAGTAAACATTTAGAAAATGTTTACTGATATACTGAACTTTCAACTCTGTGCCTTTAGTTCTGACAAGAAAAGAATATAAAATCCCAAAAAGCAACCCACTGATTATTTCCTCAGGGTGATACTATATCTACACAGGATCAAAAAATATTTTCTGTCACTAAGAAAGATATTGGAAACAAAGCAAAAAAAAGTCCTATCCTAAATTGCTCTAAATTATTAAATAGCTACATTAGGAATTTCTGTTTTTCAATCTCAAGAATATCATGACATGATTGAAGACTATTTAAAGGAAGTACACACAGATTTTACAAGTAGAAATAAAAATTATAGGCCTTAATTTGACCAACCTTAGTTATAAAAAGTGTTACATTAGATTAGGAAAAAAGGACTTGAGCAGAAAATAACTTTGACATTATATTTGTGTAATGGCATAAGTACTTAACTGACATGTGAAATTGCCCTTCTCAACAAAATAAAGGAGAGAGTTAGAAAATATTTGCATTTCTGTGATTAAAACATTTCTACAATTAATAGACATGTTGGAAAAACAGCCAAATAGGAACAGGTCACTTAGGTAAAAGTGTATACATGCTCCCCTTATTATTATTATTATTATATTAATTTTTCTCTTTATGTTTTCTGACGAGAGAACATCCCAAGAAATTCAGCAATTTAGCTATAAAGTTGTTGGTTAATTTCTTTGGAATGAGGTTTATGATGCACAGAAAACTTATAAAATGTGTCTGTACAAGAAATTTTATTTATTCACTTAGCTTATACATTTATTTTTTAAATAGAAAATTGAATTTACTTAAACTGTGAATGACTTTACCAGCCTTTGGAAAATTAACTCACTGTTCTATAAATTAACTCTATCGTCTTGTAATCAGTTCACCACCATGTGTGAAATACTCTGGTTAAAAGAATATTCCCACTACTTTTCCTCAAAGCTGCTAAAAATAAGCATTGCCTTTGACAGATTTAGTTTAAATAAATTGTGAAGCATGGTTCTTTTTACATGTGTGACAGCAGCTTATAATGTAGGACTTTTCCATCAGGAAAGATAAAATCTGGAAGTAGTAATCACCTAAAAGTAAGAAATCATGAAGACTATGGCTACTATTAACATTGGCTTATTTACTAGGAACATGTCTTTCAAACTTGAAAGAATAAACTTGCAACAAATGAGAGTACTTAATTAAATTCTAAGAGATGGTAAACGCTTAAACATGAATTAATTCAAGAAAATTTTAATTAAATCCATGAAAGATGACGGTAAGGAAATATCTCTCAACCTCTTGAGTTTTTATTAAGGAAAATTACTCTGCTTCTTTATGAAAACATCTTTAGCTGCTATAGTCAAATCAGTGTTATCTGATTATATAAAATGAATGATTCTACCTGGTATTAGAAATTTGTATGTGTGAGTGAATTAATAAATATTTTCAATTAGATGATGATATTAATATCAACTAAAAATTCTATCTACTACCTTCTAAATGTTCTGTAAAAGCTTCTTACCTTGATTCTTAATGACATCTAAGGCAATCCCATAACTTTCTGGTTACTTTTGGGTATAAAAAGTCCAGTTGAGTACAATTTAAATCAGTTGAGCACTTTTAAGTTCATATTTCCCTTTGCATAACACTGACTGATCTTGAGCCTGTGGGTTTTGATTTGGAGAGAGGGATGACAGCTCTTTCATTTCTCTTTTGCCTTTTTTTCTCTTCTTTTTTTTTTTTTCTTTCTTCTCCAGTGAATGGGAGTCTGGGAACAAGGATGAGAGAAAGAGAAGAAATCTTTGTACTTAATTAGTGCCCTTGTAATCCACTCTTGGCTGTCAATGACAGAAGTTTAGAAAGAATCTAAATAGTGACTCTCATGTGAAACATGTATGAGATCACTGGGAAATTTGGAGGGTTTTCCCACTGAATAGTTCCATAATATGGGAGGCATTTTCATCACATTCCTGCTTCTCTCTCCCCCAGAAGTACATCCTTTCTCTTGCTGCAGCAATCTGTTTCTAAAGTGGCAGCTCAGGCTCAGTTTCTTTCCTAAATGCCTGTCTGGATTATGGGAAATTCCCACATGCTTATGATGACTAATGGCTTGAATGCTGTACACCCCACTCCTGTTTCCTCTCTTCACTTTGCAGTGTCTCTCCAGTTCTCTCTTCCTCCCGCACAAGCAAATGTCCACCTAGACGATGGAATACCAATTTGCATTTTTGTAGGCACTTGAATATCTATAAGTGGTTCTCTTAAAGCCTCTCATTTCAATGGAAGGAACAACCCCTTAGCCTCCTTTTGTGGAGGGAAGATATGCATTTTACCAGGATAGCTGCATTTCCTATGACTCTGCTTATGAACTCTTGTATTTCTTTTCTTCTTGTATATAGTCTTGAAAAGTACTGGGGAGGTTGAGGGTATTTATTTATCTTAATAAACCCTGCTAGGATCTAGGTGGAAGCTCTCTTTAAAATGTCCTTAGAGTATTTGGATACAATCTGAAAACAACAGGAAAAGTCACATTCACAATCTATTACATATGTATTTAACTGAATATTTGGAAGAGCTATTTTTTTCCCATGTTTTTTTTTTCATTTCCCCCTCAAATTTTCAGATTTGATAAATTGTTTGAGGAAGGTATTTTATTTTTTGACATATTTAAGATTTTAGAATCGTCCTGTCATCCATACATTATCTGTTTAAACTTGGAAAAATCACATCTGTAACTCAAAATGCAAGCCATTCTTTATCATTTCTTGATGAAATTAATTATTCTTTTCAGTAATTGTTCTTAATGCTTTTAGCCTTAGAGACTTATGATTATGAGATGGTAGAAGAAGGATGAACTAGTATTTATTAAAATGAATGGGAGAATTGTAGTTCATCCCTTTTTTCTCATAAACATATCTTGAGTCAACAGAGTATGTGTACATCTATGGCAACAAGAGATTGCCTATGTATGTAGTTCATGGTAAAACAATTTTTGCTAATATGTATTTTTGAATTGCAGAATGAAAATAATTTTCCCCTCTAATCCAAAAGACTCTACCACGAAGGAGACTAAACTAAGAATGTTCCTTTCATATTTCTAAAATAAAATTCAGCTCTTCCATTTAAAGACTAATCATTTATTAGTAAAAATTAATTTTGAAAAAAAATTGTTTGTTAAACCTGATAGAAGGTTCAGCCCCAAGCCATTTTGAAAGACTTGTAATTTAATATTAAAACTATAGCATACTGTAGTTTTTTATTACCTATTTATTTAATGCAGGTACCTTTTAGATTCATAAAATAATCAAGCAATTGTTGATAGGTGAGTTGAATTTTGTAAGACCACCTTCCTTACTTAAGTGATGTATTTCTATTGAGCTGTCAGTTAAAAGATGATCTCATGCTTCTTGGCACATTATTAGTCATTGACTGTTAAAGGAATGTTGATATTTCCTATGCTATTTGTTTTACTTCTTTATATATCAAATTGGCCCTCTTTTTTTTGTCCTATACACCCTTTCTGTTTTTTGTTGAGAAAGATATGAAATCAGTTGATAATTACATCATGGGTAAAAGTCAAAATGTGAAATAGCTATTCTAAAAATAAAAAATAAAAAGCCACTTTTTTCGATCAAAATTTCTTCTTATTCTTGGCTGCTATTAATTTTATCTTTGAGTTACGCTTATTGTATACACTTAAAAGAGAGCACTCTACTTTTTATTTTCTAGCATACTAATTTTATAACACATCTAACTGAAAAGATCTTGCAAGTTTTGAGTTAATTTAATAACATCTTGAAATTGTTTAATTAATTCATTCATCTTTGATGAATGTTTAGAAAAATCTAAACACCTGCCATGTGCCAGACAAGGTCTCTTGAGAGACCTTGAGAGAGAGAGACCTTGAGATTCTCATGGATCTCAGAGTCTTGGAGATAGGAGAAATAAAAGCAACATTTAGTAAAGTGATAAACTCAAAAATTAGACATTGTGATGACTATTTGAGTAGTCATAGCACCTAGTCCGTTATAAGTTCATGTGATAGTCTCATCAATTATTTGGTGTCAAGTATATAGAACACTTGTCTATACTTTCTCACTCCTCTAATAAATCACTATAGTTTTCCTGAGTACTATTTAGTTAATTTAGTCAAATATAGCTTTTTAAACTCTCATAGCTTTATTATTTAAAAAAAAAGCATTTATAAGTGAGGAAGCATCATGAATTCATGAAGTGAAATTTAGTTTTCATGAACTGTAATTGTGACAACTATTAGCAACATGAGATACATGTGCCATACTTCATGTCATCTCTCATTGTTCTCCAATTACCCCTCTCCTCCCATATCCTAATCTTACGGAGGTCCTTGCTTCTCAACACACCTCACTCTTTCTTGCTTCTGGCCTTCTGAAAGTATCATTCTCTACACTGTTCTTCCTACCACTCACTACAAGACAGTCAAGTGTCAGTGGCAAAAATAATTCAAATAGAGTTGAGAGGCTATTCTGGAGGTTACGCTTATGCAAGTTTCAGGTAGAAATTGCTAATTACCACAGTTTGTCAAACCCCAACCAATACATTCCTGTTATTCTCAAAGAACACCAAGGGCTCTATCTGATATCCTCCAAAAGATGCCCACACTAAGTTTACTCTTCAGAAACCTAAACCTTCGGATGGTTCCTAGGCCAGATAAGTCCTGAAACCCAGAGGTGCCAGTATCTCCAAGGACATCAACCAATTCCATCCCCCGTCCTATATTGTCAATACCCGTTTGCATGAAAAAAGTTAGAATGGGCACAACCTAAATATCCTTAAAGATTAGGAGAAGGATTAAAGGAGAAGGAGGAATTATGACAGAGAAGTTGGAATTTAACAAATGAGTATGACTGCAGAATCATATTTCTTTTTTGGGTCCAGTGTCTTGGAGCAGCTAGAAGGAAAAACATGAAATTGTGGAACTGTAACCTACACCAAACTTTGAAATCTTTTCTATAGCTACTTGTTAAAATGTGCTTTGAAATGTATTGCTTTTTTGTGTGTATGTTCTATTTATTGGAATATATTTGTTTAAATATTTTTTATGACTGCTTCTGAGTTACAGTATGGGAGAATTTGGTACTTATACATAGTCTGTATGTCCTCTAAAACCTAAAATATTTACTATCTGGCCTTTTACAGAAAAGAAAAACTTCTGGCCCCTGCTCTAGTATTGTAGGATAGTACTTACTACACTAAATTATCAGTAGCTGTTTACTTACCTAGTCACACGTAGCCAGATATTTTTTCCAGGTTCTGGGGTGCAACAGCAAAACAAGTGTAAGGGTTTCTGCCCATATGGCGCTTACATTCTGATGGAGGATAAACTAGACATTAAGCAGATGAATATTTGATAAATCTGATGGCTATAGGAGCTATGAAGAAAAGTAAAGCATGTTAAAGTATAGAAGGTGACTAGGAGCAGTAGTCGGAGTGTGTATTCTTTTATATAGGATGGTCAGGGAATGCCTGTCTTTCCCTTTTTCAACAACATGCTAGGAATTTTGCCTTTTCTCTGTTCTGCCTAGCCCATTGCCTGGTCCATATTGGATACTCAATAAATGTCTGTTAAATAAACAAATACCTAAATTAATGAATGAAAGAATGACACAAAGTGTTAGGAAAGGCAGTTCTTTCTATCTGGACATAAGAATCTGGAATGTTACTAGCCTGTCTTGAAATTATCTAAATCATTCCATAGTTGATGGGCTGAAATCCTTCAAGGATTAACTCTTATTTGGTATTTCAAAGAGCCTCAAAGGGATTTAGGTAATATTTGTCTCAGTTTCTTAGCTGCTAAAACAAATACCATACAATGGGCTGACTTAATAAGAATTTTTTGGTTCACAGCTTTGAGGCTAGAAGTCCAAAATTGAGGCATTACCAAGGAAATGCTTTCTCCCAGAAGACTGAGGCATTTCAGAGCTGGCTGCCAGCAATCCTTGGTCCTTGGCTTTTCTGTCATGTGGCAATGCAGATGGCAGCATCTTCTTCTTTTTCTTCTGGGTTCCATCAACTTCCAGCTTCTGGTTGCTACCGGGGCTTTTCTTTCTGTGTCCAATTTCCTTTGCTTATAAGGACTTCAGCCATATTTGATTAAGGCCCACCCTTATTCAATTTCAGCATAGTTTAAGTAATAGTACCTTCGACGTCCTCTTTACAAATGTATTCACATCCACAGGACCTGAGGTTGTGGCCTGAACATGCATTTTGCATGGGACATAATTCAATCCCCAGCAGTTTTCAAAACAAATTTAGCTCAAATAGAAAATTTTAAGGTAACACGTCACTTTTAGGAGGGGAGACAAGGATTCATATATCTGGAAAGCACAGTGAGTTATGAGCCAATTTTACAACTACAATAGAGGTAGGAACCATCACACTTCACCCTGCTATGGTATTGAAGATACAGACTGTAGATGTGAAAAGTTACTTTGGATCTTGGCTGAGTGCTTCATTATTCAAAGCACCAAGATTATTCAAAGCTTTATGTGAAATAAAATTGATCTGTTTTAGGAGTATAGCGATTTCACTTTATGTTGTTTCACATCAAGAAGAAGTTAATATCAAAACATTACCATTATATCAGTCATCTTGATGGTTAAACTGATTCAATATATAACTTTGTTCATAAATTTCATCCAATATGTTGAAATAAGAGCCATCTTTATTTTACTTCATTTGTAAATGAGTCAATGAAAACTGCTACAAAAATAAATGAGGAACTTTAAGTGGTTAATGATCTTCAGAAAATAGGAAAATCATGGAGAGCTGAAGACTTCCTCACTTTTTGAATCAATTATTAACTCCATCTATGATGATAAAGGCAGAGCAGCTGTCCAACCAATGTAAGTGCCAGAGTATGCTTAAACTAAAAAACAAACAAACAAAAAATGTGCTTATTTTTTTCTCATGAATAAACTTGAGGATATACCCAATGTGCTTCTTAAGTGACTATCTCTAATGATATGAATAGGTAGTTAGTCTGGGCACAAAAAAACCTCAGCACCAAGATAGAGACCCTAGGGTGAAAGGACTAGGGAGACTGAGTGACTTTGCCCCTTGTCAAGCACACAGTTTTACTTCCAGTGTAGGATTAAAATGTTAGGCCAAGATGCCTATGAATGCGTTGGGCCAATCTAGAAGAGGTAAGGGGAAGGATGCAAACCCGGAAAGATATAAGTGCATATCACTCACCCAGGGCATTCCAGATACTGGAATCATGGCAAAGAGACCCCATGGCTATTAAGTTTGCTCAACAAATGGTCAAAGCAGAGCTTGAAAGATGGAGAGATGATATCATTATATCTGGAAAGGGTCAGGGGCCAACAAGGGTGGACATCAGAATTTGTAGTCTTGGAGGAAAATGATTGAATAACCTAAGTATTATATATATATATATATATATATTTTTTTTTTTTTTTGGAAATGCTTAAATGATCAGAGGAATGATATGGCTCCTTAAACCCCCAGAGCAACACATTACTCCTTGAATTTTCTACAAAGTCATCAATTTAAATTAACTTCTTTTCATGATCCTTGAAACTTTCCTTAAAATTATCTACTTACCAAACACTTTCAGACTAGGAAGTGAAGTTTACTCTGCATATCTCTTAAATTAACAAAAGATTTGTGTAAAAAGCCAAGACAAACTTTCTTTCCCACTGGCATTATTAGTTCAGAGGAATAAGTGGGAGTATCAGCAACCTAACATAATAATGATCTGAAGATGGCATGAGGAGGCTGTGAAATAACACATTTACTCTCTCAAATTTCCTGTTTGGGAATGCAGATTTTCTCTGTGATTGCTCGGTTCACCACAAATTGTGAGAGCAAAACAGGATAAAAAGGCATCCAGCAACTCAGGACACATCTCGTAATCTAGAAACCATAAGTACAGAATGCAGATATCAAGTTGGAAATTGCTTTCACCATTGTAATCACTCTCTGTTGCCTAGCCTTTCTATTTTGCTTTTGCTCTCATACTTTTTGGCTTTTCTTCCTTCATTTGTTTCTCCTCACTCATAATATCTTCTCTAGCTTTTTTTAATTTATTAGTTAAGATGTATATGTGTCCTAACTTATGCTAACTTGAACTAGCATAAGACTTGACACACAATTTCATTTGAACTTCTGATCTCTTCATTACATTGTAGTCCTATTTTCTCTTTCAAAAGGATCCTACAAAGCAGAAGCAATCCCTCTTTCTACAGATTTTCAGGATCTGAAAGTTCATTAACTATCTGAAGATCTATGCTGGCTAAAAGGTCACTAAATTTTTTTAGTGGAAAATCACTATGTCCTTTCAGTTTATTTTGAAAAGGGGATCACTTAGAGTTTTCACTTTTAACATATATAAAGTACATTATCTAGTTTAATTTATTTCAAAAAACATATAGGTCTCTTCTTAAATCTATATTTGCTCCATATAAATCTTTTCTTTGTGGTGATGGTCATCCTCCAAACAAAAAAATCTTTTTAAAATTTTTTAATGAACCCGATTACTGAAAAGTAATTTCATACTTTAACCAAGAGTATATGTCCCTTTACTTGTCAAATAATTTCTTGCAAAGATTGTTCTGAATCCATCAATTTTTTAATTAGAGAAGTTGTGGGTTTACAGAACAACCATGGATAAAATACAGGATTTCCATATAACACCCTATTATTAACAACTTGCATTGGTGTGGTACATTTGTTACAACTGATGAAAGCACTTTTGTTTTATAACTGTGTGATTAACTGTAGTTCATGTTTTAATTTAGGGATCACTGTGTTGTGCAGTTCCATAGATTTAAAAAAAAAAATCTAGAGCTATATACATACAAACTAAAATTTCCCGTTTTAACCATATTCATATATATATAATTCAGTGTCATTAATTACATTCACAATACTGTGGTACCATCACCAACATCCAGTATCAAAACTTTTTCATCATGCTAAGTAAAAACTCTTACATTTTAAGCATTAACGCCATACTTCCTTCCCCTACCCCATCACATGTTAACATATATTCTAGATTCTGACTTTATGAATTTGTTTATTCTTATTATTTCATATCAGTGATCTCATCCAATATTTGTTCTTTTGTGTCTGGCTTATTTCACTCAATATGTTGTTTTCAAGGTTCATCCATGCTGATGCATGTATCAGAAATTAATTCCTTTTTATGGCTGAGTAATATTACATTCTGTGCATACACCACAGTTTGTTTATCCATTTGTCAGTTGATGGACACTTGGGTTGCTTCCATGTTTGAACAATTGTGAATAATGCTGCTATAAGTATTAATGTGTGCTTTCATGATACAGTCTTTTGAGGCACAACATTTTAAAAATTTTAATGAGGTCCCATTTATCTATTTTTTCCTTGTTCTTTTTAAATATTTTTATTGAGATACCTTCATGAACCGTACAGTCCCTCCAAAGTATACAATCAATGGCTCATAATATCATTACATAACTATGTATTCATCATCATGATCATTTTTAGAACATTTAGAACACTTGTATCACTCCCCAAAAGAAATGAAAAGAAAAAAAGAAAAAAAACATATATCCCATACCTTTTATCCTTTATCTCATTGACCTTATCTCATTGTAATCTACCCCATTTTTTGTACACTTTATACCTCCTATTATTTATTTATTGTCCTTATTTTTTTTTTTTACTTATCTGTCCATACCCTGCATAAAGGGGGTTTCAGACACAAGGTTTTCACAATCACATGGTCACACTGTAAATGCTATATAGTTATGCAGTCATCCTTAAGAATCAAGGCTACTGGAATATAGCTCAACAGTTTCAGGTACTTCTCACTAGCCAATCCAATATAGTATAAACTAAAAAGGGTTATCTATATAACTCATAAGAATAACTTCCAAGATAACGTCTCAACTCTGAAATCTTTCAGTAAATGAAACTTTATTTTGTCTCATTTCTCTCTTATCCTTTTGGTCAAGAAGGCTTTCTCAATCCCATAATGCTGTGTCCTGGCTCATCCCTGGGAGTCATGTCCCATGTTGCCAAGAAAATTAACATAAGATGTGCTTTGTATTATTTGCGTTCTTTGATTTCTTTTAGCAATATTTGGTATTTTTCTGTGTATAAGTCCATTTTATCTTTGGATAGATTTATTCAAGATATTTGATTATTTTAATTGCTATTATAAATGCATTTTGTTGCTGATTTCTTCTGATTGTTCATTGCTATTGTATAGAAACACTATTGATTTGGGGTGTTGATCTTGAAACCCACCCCATTGCTGAATTTGTCTATTAGCTTTAGTAACTTTGATGTGGATTTTTCAGGATTTTCTCTATATAAGATCATATCACCTGCACATAGGGGAATTTTTACTTCTTTCCTTCCAATTTGAATGCTTTATATTTCATTTTCCTGCTTAACTGCTCTGGCTAGGAGTTCAGTACAGTATTGAATAACAGTGGTGATAGTGGGCATTCTTGTCTCTTTCTGACCTTAGATGAAAATATTTCAGATTTTCACCATTAAATGTGATGTCAGTTGTGCTTTTTTCATACATACCCTTTATTTTGTTGAGGGTTTCCTTCTAATCCTAGTTTTCTAATGTTTTTATCAAGAAGTGGTGCTGGATTTTGTCCAAAGCCATTGCTTTGCCAATTGAGATGATCATGTAGTTTTTTTTTTTTTGTCTTCATTCTGTTAATTATATCATTTTTCTTATGTTGAAATACCCTTCCATACCTGGGATAAATACCACTTGATCAGGGCGTATAATTCTTTTAAAGTGATATCGGATTTGGTTTGATAATATTTTGTTGAGGAGTTTTGCATCTATATTCATAAAAGATATCGGTCTGTTATATTCTTTCTTGGAATGTCCTTATCTGGCTTTAGTATGAGGGTAATGTTGGCCTCGTGCAGTGAATTAGGGAGTGTTCCTTCCTCTTCAATTTTTGAAAGAGTTTGAGTAGGTTTGTGTTAATTCTTTTTAGAATGTTTGGTAAAATTCCCCAATGAAGCTATTTGGGCTTTTCTTTGTTGAGAGGTTTTTGATTACTTGAATCTATTCTAATACAGTATTTATTTTAATATCTGTTGTAAATGGATAATTTTCAAATAATTTAAAATATCTGTTGGTCAACTTTTGATATCTATTTCTGTGTTAATTACTAGGGGAAATTAGTTGATGTGCTCATTGGAAGAATTGGAATCCATAGCAAGGAATTTGGCTTTTAGGTTGATCTAAGATGACTGGAAGATTTTGAGCAGGTTAGTGTTATGATTTGACAGATATTTTAAAAAGACCAGCATGTTGTAGGAAGGATAGACTGAAGAGAGGCAAGAAAGGAAGTCACTAGTTCAAATAAGACATAATGTAACAATATCTTTTCCTGTACATCATTTGTTTTGCATGCATTGAATTTCATTCCTAAAGTTATCACCCTTTTCAATGAGGAAACAAAGGCAATCGAAGAGGTGATCGTGAGTCCTTCTGAAAGGTATAGATGTAAAATTGTAAAGTGGGAATTTGAATTGATATTCAAATTGTATTTTGGTTTTACTTTTTCAACTTTTCCTATATCATAGTTGGCCAGTGTTATTCAGGTTAAATAGAATAAGAAAATCAGAAATCAAAAAGACAATCAGAAAGAAAAATAAGTGATTTTTATTTTTCATTTGGCCCATCTCTCAGTGTTTTAAAAATTTTAAAACCCTTTCCTTTAGTACCTTCAGAAAACAGTCCTAACAGTCTCCTAAACTGGCATTCAAAGCTCTCTGTGATCTGACCTATGCCTACCTTTAGTCTTATTTTCCATCACAATCTTACCCGTATTTTTCTCTCAGGTAATAGGTCACTGGGAACTGCTTCATTCTGTTTCATGTTCAGTGGCTTTGCTTATGCTCTTCTCATACTAAAAACTTTTTTTAATGCTTGAAAACTTAGCCTACCAGTCACCATTCCTGACTGTCTCCCCATATTCTTCCACTCACCTTTTTATTTTTGCTAACCTCACTAAAAGAGAGCAATTAATACTGTGTCATTCATGCTAGTTCTGTATCACCAACATATTTTTAGTGTTTCATTTACTGCTTTGCACTATTTGTTTTATATCTGTTTTTCCTCTATGGCTATGAATTTTTGAAGTCTCATACTTATCATGTTACTCTCATTTTAAAAACCCTTCAATGGCTTGTGATCATTCAGGATAAAGTCTAAATGTATAAGATGGTATGAAATATGCTTTTTGTAAGATCTAGACTGCACTTTGCTTTCAGCCTCACTTCTTCCTAATCCCTTCTCTCTATATGTTATATTCACACTATCCTGCATTAGTCTGTCTGATGAGCCACACTCTCTTTTACCTCAGGATTTAACATGCTATCCCCTATACCCTGAATGTTTCTTTCTACTCAATCCTGTCACTCGGATAATACATGTTTGTCCTTTAATCTCAGTTTCACTTACCTTTTCCAGGAAGTCTTTCTGCATTACCATCTGAAGGTTGGGTGTATTTCTAGTGAACATATTCTATCTTGTCCTTATTTCATCGTAAAACCATACTGCGATCCCTCTATTTACTTACCTCTGGCCCCAACTAGACTCTAGGCTCCTCAATGGCAGAAATCATGTTTGTATTTGTGTAGGGTTTTTTCCCCCCACTATTTTGTTTATAGAACTCAGCACAATGACTGGAACATAATAGGAGCTCAGTACACATTTATTAAATGAATGAAGTAGAATTTTCTCTAATTCACTTATATATCCCCAGAACCCCACACTGTTCTTAATAAATGTGTGTTGAATTTAACTGTAGCATGTTTAACCCTCAATTTTAAGAGTATGAAAAATAAAGAAAACCAAGTTTGAGTCTTAAATCTTTATGAGAACAAAGTACAGACCATTTAATCTAATCTTACCCCCCCTTTCTTTCTCAAGACCCCTGAACAGTATGCGCTGTTACACCCAGAAAAACCTCAAAAGCAGCTCTATACAATTACAACCCAATAACATTTATTGTGTTCTGGTATTCCAGTTACTGCCAGGAAACATAAACGTGATGAGAGGATAGCCCTTGCCATTTAGCAGTGATGCTTGGGTGGAGGGAAGTTAACCTAGAACAAAAACTCAAATGACTCTAATATAAAGTAATATAATGGTTAGAGACTGTATGGTTTGACACTGTTATGTACTCCACAAAGCCATGCTCTCTTAATCCTAATCCAATCTTGGGACAGAGCTATTGTTTGAGTAGGTTCTTTTGATTAAGTTGTTTCCATGGACAGTGGGTGGGACCCTTTTAATTAGATGGAAACGTGACCCTGACCATTCAAGGTGCGTCTCAACTAGTTTACTAGAGTCCTTAGAAGAGCAGACACAGAGAGCAGAAGCCTAGACACAGACATTTGGAGATGCTTGGAGATAGATTGAAGCTCAGAGAGGAGTCCACTGGAACCAGGATCTGAATACAATAAAATCCAGAGCAAAGGATCAGCAGATGTCACCGTGTGCCTTCCTATGTGACAGAGAACCCCTGGATGTGATTGGCCTTTCTTGAGTGAAGGTATTCTCTTATTGATGACTTAATTTGGACATTTTCATGGTCTTAGAACTGTAAATTTGTAACCTCATAAATTCTTTTTGTAAAAGCCAATCCATCTCTGATATACTGCATTCTGGCAGCTTTCGCAAACTCAAACAGAGACATTATCAATTATATATAATTCTGTGTTCAAATGCCCTTCCATCCTTAATAGCTTTGTGATATCTTGGGAAAGATATATTTCATTAAAAATCTCTAACCCACAGGGATGTTGTGGAAGTTAAACAGGGTAAAACATATATAGTACTTTTGCACAGTGCCACATACATAGAGAACAGATATTTATAATCTTGCAATTAACTCTTAGTTGCAATTAGCAAATTGTCCTTTGGATTTTTACATAAATTTCTTTGAGTTGAAGTAGTGTAAATCAATTTACTAAAGCCAGATCCTTATAATAACTTCTCCTTTTTTCTGCATGGGCAGGCACCAGGAATCAAACCCAGGTCTCTGGCATGGCAAGCGAGAATTCTGCCACTGAGCCACTGCCGTACTGTGGTTATAATGACTTTTAAAAAACCCACAGGATCTGTGCTCCTGCCAATCAATCCCTGTGACCGCTTTTATTTCATCTTCTATCACTTCACTCCTCCTCTTTGCTCCATATAGGACAGTTATAATTAAAGAGACAGACAATAACAAGTGCTGACAAGAATGTGGAGAAACTAAAACTCTTGTACATTGTAGGTAAAAATGTAAAATAGTACAGCCACTTTGTAAAACAACTTGGCACAATTCTGAAAAGTTAATCATAAATTTATCATATAATCCAGAAATTCTCCTTGGAATCTACCCAAGAGAAATGAAAATATATATTTACATTAAGACTTGTACATGAATGTTTATAGCAGCATTATTCAAAATAGTAAAAAGCTTGAACTAATTCAAATTTCCAGCTGGTGAATAGATATATGAAGTATTGCCAGATACTAAAGACTGTGAATTGATTCCATTTATACGAAATAGACAAAAGTATCAAATCAATAGACAAAGAAATTAGATCGCTGTTGTGTTGGGGCTGGGAATGGAAGTAAAGATTGACTGCAAATAGGATTGAGGGAATTTGGGGTAGTAATGGAAATGTTTTGTGGTGATAATTGCACAATTTGACACATTTACTAAGAATTATTGACTTTCAATGGGTGAATTTTATGGTATGTCACCTATACCTACACAAAGTGTCAAAAATGCAGTTTTATTAGTTGTCATCATACGTACAGGCAACCATAAAGTTGGGCTAAAATCTCGTTTTAGAATGTTTACCTGGTTTATTTTTTCTTACATTATAGGGAGAAAGCTGCCTCATTTTCTGGGTAGTTATGTTTATAAATACCAGATACCAACTATTCTACTAGAGAAGTCTTTTGTAATTAGCAAAGAAATCCTTTCTGAACTATTTGCTTGAAGCCTTGAATTTACATTTAACTGACTTGTGCTTATATGTATACAGGTTTAAATAATGCAAAGTTCAATTTGGTAAAACAACTGGTTGTTCAGGGAACTATCAAATGATGTTGGATTAAATATGTTCACTTACTCATTTGGTTTTCAATCATTGCTTGACCTTTTATTGAGCTTCTATTTTGGGTAAATAGTAGAAGCATAGCATGTTAAAAAATAAAGGAGAGTGTAGGGATGATTACATTGATTTCAATTTACAAAAATAATACAACTGAGACCTGGGGAAGTCAAGTGGTGTTCTTATTTGCTAGTTGCCGGAATGCAATATAGCAGAAACAGAATGGCTTTTAAAAAGGGAAATTTATATAAGTTATAAGTTTACAGTTCTGAGGCTATGAAAATCTCCAAATTAAAGAAAGTCTATAAAAATGTCCAAATTAAGGCATCATCAAGAGGTTACCTTCACTCAAGAAAGGCCGATGATGTTCAGGGTTTGTTTCCCTCTCAACTGGAAAGGCATATGGTGAACATGGTGATGGCTGCTAGCTTTTTCTCCAGGAATCTTCTTTCATGAAGCTCCAACAGGGGTGTTTTCCTTCTTCATCTCCAAAGGTCTCTGGCTGCTTGGGCTCTGGTAGTTTTTGTGGCTATCTCATCATTCTGTCATTCTCCAAAAGGCTTCCTCTTTAAAGGATCCCAGTAAACTTATCAAGACCCACCTGGAATGGGTAGAGCCACATCTCCCTCTGATCAAAAGCTAAAATTCACAATTGGGTATTTCACATCTCCATAGAGATAACCTAATCAAGTTTCCAACCTACAGTATTGAATAGGGATTAAAAGAAATGGTTGCTCCCACAAAACTGGATTACGATTAAAATATGTCTTTTCTAGGGTACATAAATCCTTTCAAACCAGCATAAATGGCTTGTCAATTTCTATATAACGAGAGCAGAGCAAATTCTCCTTGACCTGAATCTCCCCACTACACCTGTGCTAAGTTCTCTATTCATAAGAATTTACTACCATTTTAACAAATTTTCATCTCTTTAGTTTTTAGACAAACTTGTATGTACACATAGTCATTATTTGCTTCATTCTTGGGTATTAGACTTTGAGAGAGGTAGGGGCTATAGGAAAGTCATTGAAAACACTGTAACTACTCTCTTCATATTCAAAATGGGAAGCATTCTAAATTTTGTCACATATTCCTCCACATTAGTTTATAATGTAATTTCATCCTTGTTAGGTGTAAATACCATTGAAGGTAATTGAAACTGAGACGCCCCAATGACAGTAGTTTATGAAACTAGATTAAACATTTATTGATTAGCAAACCAAACTCCATGCAGCATTTGAAAGTAAATCATTCAGTAGTCATAAAAAATGTAACTTAGACATATAAAACCCACAGTTCACACATTCTGAGCTTTAACATTCGAAAAGATCAAAGCCTGAAGCATCTTATGTTATTTGGTTTCCTTGTATTTGCAGTGGGCTGAGGGGAGAGGGAGAGATGAGGTATTCCACATGGATTTGGCTTTTAGGCAGTAATCATAAGGCAGGAGCACATACACTGATAGACTGAATTTATTTTAGAATTCTATATTAAAATATTTAAAGTAAATCATAATAGATAATGCCTCAAAGGAATTTGAATACAGTATTTACAGTGACTAAATTAATGGTAGGGCATATATATGTATATATAATATATATATAAAATATATATATATATATTTTTTTTTTTTTGACATGGACCAGCTCCAGGAATTGAACCCAGGTTTCTGGCATGGCAGGTAAGAATTCTGCCACTAAGCTACTGTTGCACCATCTGGTAGTATATATTATAGTTACTGGAAGTAGGAAGGTAAATTTTAGAAAAAGCAATCCAAATTCTCCTAATTTATATTATTTTCTAAACTTGCAATGATTCTAGATGATCACTTCCTCTTTTTTTTTTTTTTGGACGTGTGGGTTGGGAATTGAACCTGGGTCTCCTGCATGGAAGATGAGCATTCTACCACTGAACCACCTGTGTACTCCAATCATTTCCTCTTAGTAATAAATTTTTATTGCCTATTTGCTCCTCCCTCCCCCCACAATACTGGTAAGATTATAATCCTAAAAGAATCCATTATCAATAATCATTTCTTGAGTTCCTGAGGGTCAACAATAAATGTCAAAATTTAGAAGTGAGAGACTTTATTACAGAAATGTATTACAGTATAAGAAAACCATCCCCAAACTTAGTGAGTTTAAACTCTGATAATATGTATTCTGTCCACAAATGTGCAATTAAATCAGCACTTGGCATCATCTAAGATGGTTCAAAGGCTGAGTTCTGCAATCATCGGAAAGTTTGCTCATTCACTTGCCTCACAATTGATACTGTCTGGCAGTTAAGGCCTTCAGTGGAGCTGTCAACCACAGCATATACTACACATGGCTTCTCCACTTGGCTAAGCTTCCTCACAACATGGTAGCTGGGTTCCATGGGTGAGTGTCCTAACACAGAACCAGGCGAAAGCTGTGTGATTTTTAGATCAAGGCTTGGAATTCCATACTAACGCAATACTTCTTTAGTCAGAACAGACACAATCCCTATGAAATTCAAGGGGAAAGAAAATAGACTCCTCTTCTTGACCATGATATGCTAAGGATTGTAAGAGCATAAGGGACCAGAAATATCTCTGTGGACAGGTTTGGTGAATGCAATCTGCTACAAACTATTTTCCTCAACATAATAAATAAAAATAATATCCACAAAATATTTCTAATTAAAAAAAAATTGACCAAATGTAAGTCTAACAATTTGTTTAATGCTCTCAACAGTAGAGAACACAAAACTCTTCTTGTTTGGTTAACTCAGGATTTACTGATTAACTTTCTATGTTGTAATTGCCAATTTACTAATATGGACTTTTAAGCTCCATTAGAACAGGAAGTGAGTGTCTTGTTTAACCATTGTATCTCTGGCACCTGGCATATGATAGATATTTTGCTAATATTTGCTAAGTAAATTAATTCATAAGTATATTAAAATAAACTTAATATATAAATCACTACCCCCTTACAACTGATCTCCACGGTAAAGTCTTTTCATATGCATTTATTTCAGAAGCCTAATGCCAATTTTGAAATCAATATGTTTTCTAGTGTCAGTAAAATAATTCTTACAATGCTATAGAGTGAGAGAAAAATGTTCCTGGGAAGTTGACCACTAATACCTACATTTATCTATTTCTCCCACCCTGTTTCCAGTCGAATATACTATTTCACTTTTACCTTTCACTCAGTCATTCCACAGATATTTATTGTATATTTAGTATGTGCTTGGTCTTTTATTAGATACTAGTTTTCTCTGAACACACTGCTCTTTTACAGTTCTATATGTATATATCAGATTTTGACCACAACCAGCCTTAGCTGATTTTAACAACCTAGCAGAAGATTAAAGATTTTATTATCTATTTCTAAACTCCAGATACTTTTAGTTTTCTCATAGTCCTGAACATGGTTCGCTATGAAAGAATTTTCATTAAATTGTGAGCTATAGCAATGAAAATAAAGTATCCTTTTTGTATATCAAAAATATTATATTTTTCAAGAAATGCTCAGAACAATTTCTCCTTACCAGGCTGCTTCATCTAGATAAATTGTTAATGGTGCTTTTCTTTTAATCATCATGTATTAGGAACTGAACTGTTTTTTACTGAGCTGCAGTTCACTGGAGCCAAGAAGGAGATAGAAGGCCTTCTCTTTGATCTTTCCTATTTCAAAGCCTCAGATGAAGATACCTTATGTACTAAAAGGGTTCATTAAGAAACAAAGCAATGAAGTCAATGATGTTAGAGTTTCAGCATTATGACCATGACCATTGCCAAACATGCAGAAAACAAAGGCTTTTAAGGGAAAATTTCCTCAATTGGGAGTGTTACTCAAATTGCTGTCTCTCGGGAAAAGAAACAAAAAAATAAATAAAATAATTAACTAGGGCTCTGAAAAACAACCTAATGTGGTGAATTAAATGGTGGTCTTAACAGATACAACAAAATCCATTTCTTGACTTTGAAAATTGAAAAATCATTGCTGTTGCATGTTTAGCAGGAAAATAAATGGTTCATTGAGCAAGAGTTTGCTCTCTAGCTTTATCTGTCCCAGTTATCCATTTAAGAGATACTCTGGGAATATTATAGATAAATATAAAACTACCTCACTGGCAATACAGTTCTAAGAAATTAGGCATTTTTCATAAGTAAAATTTTTACAACAACTGAATTTATACCTAAACAGACTGCATTGTGTGTCATATGACTGTGTGTACTGTGTTTTCAAGGACTCAGATTTTACCCTCAACCTAATATTCTCTGGTGGTTGAAATTTTTCTAATAAGAGAGAGTCTTCTATTTCATTATTGACACTGAGTTTGAGAATGTAAATATTCCAGAGAGAAAGAATAGATATCAATTATGATTCTTATTAAGTTGTAAATGGCTAATAACTTCCAGAGAGTAGGAATAGATATCAATTATGATTCTTATTAAGTTGTAAATGGCTAATAACTTTTTTTTTCTAGAAACTGATTGTGATAGAGTAGACTATGTACTGTGAAGAAGAAATAAGGTTACTTAATTGTAGATGTCTGCCCATTTTATCATGTTACCTAGGGCCAGCTCCATTCCCAAATAATTAAAACTATTCTTTTAAGCAGTGAACTATCTATTACTTGTCATAGAAATGTATCATGCATTCCCTTGCTTTATTAAGCAGAGCATACTGCATAGAATATAAACTTTCTTCATGACTTAGAGTTATTATTTTAAACATCCAATGGTATAAAATGCTGTAAGGTGGAATTGCCACCAGGGCTATTAAGCTGTCTTATATTAAGCTGTCTGTGCCTGGACTAAATTATCCTAGATTGTTATATTGTGTTGTGATTCTGTGGTCTCATTCTATAATGGCAGATGTCCCAGCCTAGGACTGCTGCTTTTAGCAGCAACTTTTACCTACTCTGCCATCCCTTACTACCTCTCATATGTTCTATAGCTCCACAATTTTAGAGTCGTGAAGTTCTAGGTTTCGATCATGACTCCAAAATTTGGTAGCTGTGTTACCTGAAGTAAGTTACTTGGCTTCTTTAAGTCTTGTTTTTGGGGACTAATGGTACTACCTCCTTAAAGGTATATGGTAGAACTAAATTTAAAAATTTAAATGAAAAAAACACAGGAAGTATAGAGCTTTTAATATTATTGTTTGTTTAGCTGTCTGCAGTAACTTAGAAACAATGGGAGATTACCAAATAAAGCAGCTTGAATTTTAAACATAATTTTGAAATTATAAAACTTTTTCCAGAGGGTAGCTTGGTTAGTTTCCTATATCACTGATTTTTTTTTAGTGAATTATATGTACTTTTTACTAATATCTAAATTTAAGACATATTCTGGGGAGTTGAGGATTGGAGAAGGATGCTAACCAGAAACATGGATAGAACTGCATTTTTACATATTAAATTTATGGATAATGCATAAAATTATATAAATGAAATTTCAAACTATTGAAGGAAAATCACTATTAATAATTACAATAGTATTTTTAAACATTTAATGGACAATTATTTAAAAGGCAGTGTAATGTGGGAGGAAGGACATTATTTCTTAAGTTAATTATCCATATAGTTTTCACATCTCAATATCATCCTTCATTTCTCTTTAGCTTTCCCCAGTGGAGTAATGGCCAAGTCTTTTGCATTCCATCTGCATACTGTCTTCTGTCTTTTTTAAACTCCCCAACATCTTTCAGGGAAGAAAAAATGAGAACTTTCCACTTGCAGCATCATACTTCATAATTCATCTACTTGTTTTTATCTAGCCTTACCTCCAATCCCTCTAAAAAGTACGTAACCAGATTATCTTCCTAAAGTTAATACTGTTCAGTTTTTGCTAAATCTGTCCATTTTTACTAAACCTTTGGTTCTCTAATATCACCTTTACTTTAACATAAATATTCAGGAGGATAGTTTGCATTATCATATTTATATGAATATTTAATTTTATGTCTTTTAACTGTTTAACAAGTTGCATCTCCCCTTCCCCTCCAACTATCCTGTAGCCCTCTGAGGTCACTGATTTCACTTCCTCCCAAGATATAACCAGGCCTGACTAGCTTGTTTTACTGGAGAAGGGGACATGAAATTAACAATATGAAGATAATTAGGACTAGAGGTTGGGAAGAACACCCTCCCCTCCCCATATATACCCACTGTCCCAAATAAAAAATAACCAGCTGTTGGGAGCAGTCGATTGAGGGGAAGGTGATGGAGACAGGGAACTCAAGGCCAGCAGTGAAGAGACCATGCATGTGTGGTAAGGGCCCAGAGCAGTGGCTGTAAGAGCGAGTATAAGTCTCTGCATCTCCCACAAAGGTATGCTGAAATATAGAGATAAAATTTTCCCCTTTTTCCCCTTTGCTCTGTGCCGTTTGTCACAGTCGTGAGGGTGAAGGGTAGGGGAAGGAACAAGTCATCACCAGATTGCTATCAGACCCACATCCATCAGTTTCTGGATCTTCTGAACTGTTACAGGATTCTGTAAGTGTTCCCTGAGTGTGTGGGGGTTCTTCTGCCTTGGCTCCAGAATGAGCAGCATGGCCGGGCCACTCATTATCTGCTGCACCTCAGGGTCAGCCATGTCTGTCAGTTCATATCCTCAGGGCTGTCCTCTGGGTTATACTGGACCATTACAAAGCGTTGGTAACCATTTGTGGCCTCCTTACAGTTGAAGTCCAGTTCTCACACCTTCTGGCAGACATCCATGGCTTTTGTGTAGTCCTTCATTGCTTCCAGGGCAGCTGCTTTCCATATATGGTCCTTGATGAAGGCTGGCTTTAGCTGGATAAACTCCTCACAGTCCTTCCAGCTGAAACTCAATGAGATGGCATAGCAAGCCCTAATTGCTATACAATTGGGCATCTCATGGGTTCCGCTTGATGGTCTCTTATAAGGCTTCATGATCGAGGGCTGGTTTCCTTTCTGGAGACATTTATTGCCTTTGTTCTCCTCCAGAGCCAGGTCAGGGTTAAGGTGAGCCAAGCACTCCTGCTCCTTCCGGATTTTCTCTGTTTGCTGGCATTTCATGAGTATATCTGGGTTTTGGTACTCTGCCAAAGATTTGTAGAAATGGAATCTGTACTTTTCTTCTTTGAAGTAGGAGTTATGGATTTGGGGGCTTTGGCAATCTGCCAAAGTCATTTCAGTTTTCTCTCCATACTTCTGTAGCCTTCTCACAGAACTCCTGGCATTTATTGTGGTCACCCTTTCCAAAGTCCAGGGCTGCTTGATTGGTAATGTCATGTTGGCATTCCCAGATCCTTGGCCTTGTCGTAATTCTCCAAGGCCATACTACATCTTTCTTGTAGTAGGCATCACTTCCCAGCACTTCATTTTATTTTTTTTACCTGTGCAGGCACCAGGACTCAAACCTGGGTCACTGGCACGGCAGGCCAGAACTCTGCCGCTGAGCCACCATTGCCCACCCTCCCCAGCACTTTTTCTTTGTGTCTGTTACTTATTCTCTGGAATGTCTTCTTCCATGGGCTCTGATTTGGTCTCCTTTTCTGGAGGAGGTGGCAGAGGAGGTGTGACAACCTTTCCTCCTTATCCATACCACCCAGACTAACTCCAAGCAGGACACTGAGAGTTGTCATGATCAGGGAACATTGTCATTTTGTGCCCAGGTTGGTGGCTTGTCTCAGTTGCTCTATCAGGTCCTAGTAGATAGGATTCACTGAGTAGTGTCCTTGTTTTGAGATTACTTTCCAACTTCTGGTACAGATTAGGCATGTTGAAAGGGTTCATGAATTCCCTCTCTGCCAATTTGGTCTCCATGTAAACCTTTTTTGAGTTGAGGGTTATTTGCTTTGTGTTTTAAACACTCCTCATACCTTCATTAGGCTTCTTCAAACTGGTTTGAGAACTCCAGAGTAGGTACTTTTCATGAATAGCCTTACCACAGTCAGACTTCATGTTGGTAGTTTTGTAGCTGTCCTCATAAGCTTTTGGGTAGCCTCCTTTCTTGTCATAGCCTGCTGATTGAGTCCTGCTCCACTGCCTGGCCCAGAACCCTGCTGAATAGAATCTGTCTGTTCAGCGTTCCCAACACACCACTGAATTTTGATGTGATTTGATATTGCACTGATATAGCATATCCAACTTTATACCACCTGCTGTTATGACTGAGGCACAATTAACAGTGAGTGATGCTAGGCTAGAAGGGAAAAAATACAAAGTGTCAAAAGGAAGAACCCTTGCCTTAAATATTATGGGATTGCCCTTTCATTGGAATCCTGGGAAGTTTGCCAGGAATTTGCATTCCGAGTATCTTTTTCTAGTTGAAGGACTTTTGGAACCTAAGAAGAATTTTTAAAGGTCAGTTTTCAGTTGCTTATGACCTATCTTTCTCACAATTATTGCTGATATTCAGCACAGTCATGGAGAATATACAATTAAGAGTCCTGCTTGGCAAGTCACCTTCAAATTCCTATATTATATTTGTCCCCTAGCATCTATTTGGAATGCCACCATCCTGGAACCTTGAAGGTATATGATCTTTATTATAATGACCACTCTCCAAGGATATCAATGTTCTAAAATAAAAGGCAGGCCAGTGTGACAGATAATAGCAGTACTTCTTCTCTCCCATCAGATCACTACACGTGACCTTCAGGGTATCTCTTTTCCTGTCCTTTCTTTTCTGGCCAAACTGTTAGCATTGAAAAAGAATATACTTATAACTCAGTTACTCAGGGATCTTCTAGTTTGAAGTTTCTCACACGAAATTTGGGGGTTTAAATCTAGTCAATTAGAGTTTGAGAGAAGGGTTGTGGTTGAAACAGAATTTATCTAATATTCCTTAGAAGCAGATTAGATAGTCCTACCTCACCTAAGGAGGGTTTCATTCTAGAAACAGGTCTTCTCAAATGGAAAGTTCTCATATGCTTTAGAGGGCAATGTTACACCCTAGACTTGGCTGTGGAGAGTTAACATTTGACAAAATTGAAATTTACCATGAGGATCATTGGTGTTTTGTCAAAGTATCTGAGGGAATCAAAGCGATACTTGCCTGTTTTGAATCCTTTTTATTCTACGCCTTTTTATTCCAATGCTTGCCAAGGGACCTCTTGAAAAAGTATAGCATTCTTTTCCTGACAGTGCTATCTTGTCTGAAGAGATCAGAAAATTTAAGTAATGGTATTGGTGCCTTTCAAAAATAAACACAACATTGGGCTTTTAAGAGAGAAGGATATTAATGGCCGTGTAGTTAAATATTGACAGCTTCTCGGAAATATATCTGGATATATTTAGATGTAATTTTTAAAGATATTTAGCTAGAAATGCCACCCTGAAGTATGTCGGTGTCTAATTTGACAAGATATTGACCAGAACAGCTCTTGATTCATCATAATTGAACAAGAGTAGTTCAATTAAAGTAATTAAAACTCATTTTCTCTGAAGTTATTCTTTGCCTCTTCCGTTCAACTCCAAAGCTAATAATGATCAATAGTCTAAAACAGAATTATTCATTGAGTTGATGATCTTGACATGAATACTGCCAAGCAGCTTAGGGCCTATTTTAAACCTCAAGACATACTCTGAAATTTAGATTGATATTTTAACATCAAACACCATTATAGAGAAGATCTATAAGATAGTAAATGTGTGTGAGTTTACTAGTGGAATTGGAAGTTAAGAATGAAAGATCATAAGCAGAAGTGAACAGGGAATATCTATTTTTACCTGAAAGTTTGTTCTGACAACTCTGCTTTGGATATAAGGATCAGTGATTTCATATATGCCACATAGCAATGTCAATAATTTGTCATTATATTAGGAGAGCAGTACAGGTAGCTTGCCTATATGATACTGGTTTTTGGGTATTACCATTACAAACCCCTGTGATCATTGTATTTTTATTGAATTCCATTGCTATTAAACTCATGCTTTATATATATTATAGGAAAATATCTTTCAGCTAGTTTATTAGAAGTTGAGAAAAATCAACAGGTAATGTTAAAAAAAAATTAACCACAATGGAGATACCCATTTGAGAAACCTGGATTGGGAGACAAGATACGATCATGAAAAGATAACTAATAATGAATAATTGCATGAAAAGAATGACATGTATCATATGATGTGGTTGTCAAATTTAGAAAAAAGAGTGAACAGCATGAGTTCAGTTGGCCAGGAATAGTATCACAGAAGTGGCATTTACTGTCTAGAATGTGGATAATACACGACAAGGAATAACAGAGTATTATGGGTTCAGTTGTCTCCTCCAAAAAGACATTAGAGGGTTAGGTTCAAGTCCTAACCCTCTGTCCTGTGAATATGAAATTATTTGTAAATAATGTCCTCAAAAGTGTTATTAGTTAAGATGAGACCCAACTGAAATAGAGTGAGCCCTAATTCTACATGACTTGTGTCCTTATAAGCAGAGAAATTTGGACACAGAGACCATCAGATTCAGGGGCAGAGAATGAGTTATGGATTGCTAGCAAGCAATGGTTAGAACCATACAGATTTCAGAGGAAGCATGGCCATGTTGACTCCTTGATTTGGATTTCTAGTCTCCTGAATTGCAAGACAATAAATCTTTATTTTTTATACCACCAAGCTTGTAGTACTTTGTTAGGGCAGCCCCAGGAAACTAAGACACAGAGGGACATTGTGTGGGGAAAGACAGAAGCAGGAATTTTTGAGGCCTGTATTCTTGTTGAAATTGTACATTTTATGCTGGGATTGCAAAGGAAAATAAGATTGAAAATGTGGGAGATCAGATAGTGGATCAATTCACATGCAAGGCTGAGAAGGGTCTCAAAATGAGAACATTAGCAACCTAAAATATAGCTCTGGCTATTTCTTTTCTGTCTAACCTTGGGTACAATGTGAAACCATTCTGGTCTCACACACGAAATGATAGTGTTTAACTAGAAAATATCTAAGGCTTCCCACCTGTAAGATTCTATATTTGGGGGGAAAATTCCTAAAAATATGAGAATAGACCATATGGCTGTAAGTCAATTGATGTCATGAACCAGCTTATTTATAGGCAATTCCACCAAGCATAGTTTTAGACCATTTTCCAACCTGTATTGTAGGAACATTGGTGTCTCATGAGTTAATAACAGGTATTGCTCAAAAAAGTGTTTTGGGATCATAACAATTTGGGCAATTATTGACTGAAAGACTTCTTTGAGCCTTTAGGTAAGCTGATGCATGTGGTGGAAGCTATGGAAATCCTTGTTAAGATAATCACGGTGTATTCTCCTTCCCTTCTGAGGGAACATCAATGCTTCTGCTCCTATCTACCTATTTGTACATCATCTATACGAACAAAATCAAAGTCTTCTTATTAGAATACTTGAATCTTCTCTCTGCAGCCCCTCTCCCCTTTTTACTCTTTTATGCAAAGTTTTTTCCAAGAGCATTTAAAACAATTTGGAGAACAATCATTATAAGTTTACATATATATGTATATTTAAAATTTTTTTCAAGTAAAAATGTAATCTTAACCAGGGCCAAGGAGATAGGAATCCTTGAGAGGATAAAATAATCCAAATGCCCTTAGTATTCCTGATTTTATAAATAGTATAAGATTTGTATGTACTCTTCAAGTCATATGACAATCTTGAAGGATATAGAGAAAGCTCAAGTGCTGTGAGGACTTCCATATAATGTTGTTCATTTGCTCATTCCCTGGAAGTGGAGACCTTCCTGAGACAGTCTGAGACAGACCAGTTTTGAACCCGTAAGAGCCTGAAAACTTCCATCATGCCCATTGTATTAGTTGGGGTTCTCCAGAGAAACAGAATCAACAGGGAACACTTGCAAATATAAAATTTATAAAAGTGTCTCATGTGACCATGGGAATGTAGAGTCCAAAATCCTCAGGGCAGGCTTTGAAGCCGACCATTCCGATGGAGGGTCTGGATGAACTCCACAGGATATGCTCGCCAGCCGAAGCAGGAATAAAAGCTGTCTCTTCTGAATCCTCCTTAAAAGGCATCCCGTGATTAGATTAAGCATCACTCATTGCAGAAAACACTCCCCTTGGACTGATTACAAATGGAATCAGCTATGGATGTAGCGGACATAATCATGATCTAATTCTATAAAATGTCCTCATTGCAGCAGACAGGTCAGCACTTGCCCAACCAGACAAACAGGTACCACAATTTGACCAAGTTGACACATGAACCTGACCATGACATCCAATTTCCTTTCCTCTTTCCATTGAAGATTTGAAGTGTGGAAGGACAGAGTACGTAAGAGTCAATTGACTTCTTCTATGTTGGTTCTGGGGCTAGTAAGTGGAAATTGTGCTTAAAAAGGAAGGACCCGACCCCTTACTGGGTTCAGGAAGCTCAGTACCCATGACTTCATCTCCAATAGGCTGGTACAGTAGATAGGAATTCCCAAGTTTATTGATTGTGAGTGTGTGTGTGTGTGTGTGTGTGTATGTGTGTGTGGGAGAGGGAGAGAGAGAAAGAGAGAAAGAGGGGATTCTATATTGGTATTTACTGGTATTACAATGGATACATTCTGAGAGATGCTGCTCTAAAACACCTGTGTCCTGGGCAGTTGAGTAGGTAAAAGCCTTATTTCTACTTTATGGAAACCAGCAAGAGGAATTGACTCAAAACGTATGCTACTTTATTGCCTACTACAATTTCCTGACAATGTACCATGTGTCTCACTTTATTCTTTGGTAATACAAATAAACTATTTATGTGGTTTAGGGGCCTAAGCACTTAATTTATTGCTCACTTAACTTGGTAAGTGTTTTTTTTTAAAAGCTTGCTTACAATTGTCTGCCAGGAATGTGGGAAAGTACAGCAGGGAGATACAGAAGTTTGTAGGTTCTCTTTTTAAATTGAATTTCATGGAGAAACACAGGTGTTTCACCTCAGGCCAGACTGTTAATTAGGGATGAGCACTATTTCTGGCATGTGCTGTGATCCTGGAACATACTGTAAAGAATTAAGAATGCGAATTTGCTTTAGTCTTGATAAATACATCAATATGTATGTTGGCATTTTAATTTTTATGAGTATCAAACAGCATCAAAGAAAAACACCAACCTTCCTGAAATAAATCAAAGGTATTTGCAGTAGCTATAGAATACTTTGAAAAAAATTTCAATTCCAAAGTAAGAAAATTACATGGATAAAAGGGGAATATTTTGCCAGTAAGATTCAAACTTGTTTTGTAAAAGGTTCAGAGAGGTAGAAAGATAAGAACACCAGACTTGGACCAGGGCACTTGGGTATTGTCTTTAACTACATTTTGCTGGGCAAAATACTTAATTTCTTTAAGTTTCTTCATCTTTATCTATAAAAGGAGGGATTGGATTAAATGATCTTTGCAGCTTTCTATTCTTAATGCTTAGAGTTTTAAACAATATCCTGGAGAATAGTAATAAGACGTTCATCTTGCCTACTACAATTCCTTCCTTCCTCTTTTCTCTCTCTTTTTTCCTTCCTTCCTTCCTGTCTGCTCTCCATTCTCCCTTCTTCTTTTACAGATATTATGAAGTTGGTCTGCCAAGTTGTGGGCACTATGTTGGGTACTGTATTAGTTAAGGTGCTCTAGAGAAACAGAATCAACAGGGAATACTCGCAAATATAAAATTTATAAAAGTGTCTCACGTGACTGCAGGAACACAGAGTCCAAATCCACAGGGCAGGCTGTGAAGCCGACGACTTCAATGGATGGTCTGGATGAACTCCACAGGAGAGGCTCACCAGCCAAAGCAGGAATGGAATCTGTCTCCTCTGAGTCCTCCTTAAAAGGCTTCCCATGATTAGATTTAGCATCACTCATTGTAGAAGACACTCCCCTTTGGCTGATTACAAATGGAATCAGCTGTGGATGCAGCTGAGTGATCATGATCTTATTCTATGAAATGTCCTCATTGCAATAGACAGGTCAGCACTTGCCCAACCAGGTAAACAGGCACCACAACCTGGCCAAGTTGACACATGTCCCTGACCATGACAGGTACTGACAACACAATGTCAAACAAGACAAGGACCTTATTTTAAATTTAGTTAGGGAGATAGACAATGAATTAGCCCTTACAGTACAGTGTGACAAGTGGTTCCATGGGGATAAAAACCTGAGAGAACATAAAAATGATACCTAATCTCATGAGATTTATAAAAGGCAGACATTCAACTAGTTTACAAGAGAATGGCTATTAAAACAGTGAAACCCTTCTGCACTGATTAATAAATAGCTTCTACCTAAGCTCCCAGGTGCTTCCTCTGACACCTTGACTACCCAGGCCATATATAAAGACCTCCCTTTGCAACCAAGGAGTTAAACCAACACATCATAAGCCCTCCAAGATTCTGTTCTAGCATTGTAGCTTATGAGCAGTCTGATTGCTTGGCATACGAACCATTCTTGTTGTTAAGTGTTTTAAATATCACTTCTGGCTCTTGACCTGCCTCTTGGAGAAGTGAATAGGCACCTGTCATCGTGATATCTGTACCAAAAATGGTGTCATAAGTAAGGACTGGTTGCTATCCCCTGCATGTACAGATTTCTCCAGGGCATGCTGGAAGCATCAATATCTACTTCAATATCAAAGGAATTGAAATATATAAGCATTAGATATCTCTTCCCATTCTACTAATCATTCCAGAGGGAAAGGGCCGTGGCATCTAGAAACAGACAATGAATTATCTTCAGATTTTAGCCATTTGAATATGGCATTACTATTTTTGGGAGTGAACTTCAAGTGCTATTAAGAGTAATGTTTGAAGACTGATTTTTTTAAGGCCTAGATATTAGGAGTGCTCAATAAATGTTTAATGAATGGACGAATAAATGAATGAAATATGATAATTCTCAGGTGTAAAGTGGCAATATTTCTTCCCTCTCTTGATGTTTCTTTGCTATAGAAGAAATCCCATTAGCCTATGTCTCCTGGAATCATTTTCAAATCTCACACTCTGTTAGAAGAGTGGGAGTGAATTAGTATCACATGATGAGTTTTAGAGGACAAATCAGACATGCATTGCCCAACCAATCTTCTCTGTATCTCTTGTGTTGAGTTGCTACCAAAGAAGAAATCATATTTCCCAGGAAGGCTCTTTGTTCTGGGAGGCAGGCATATATTGTGAGAAAGTCTTTGCCTTTCCAATGTTGCTATGGCTGAGTAGCTAAGTTTGTTTAATGATAGGCTTTGTTATTAGAAAGCCTGGTCGCAACATATGTTAGTGACATTTTCCAGAATGAGCTTTATTACTTAAATGTAATATTTTGAATGTGCTGAATCTTATGTTTTTTTTTCCCCATTTGTTTCAGATATCAGCTAGAGAATAAGGGGGACATTTAGGAGACCCATTTAGGAGATGCATTATTTTCACTCAAGCCATTGAAAGCAATTTCCTGCTAAATTTACAAAGGAGAGAATGAAAGAACACTTACTTTTCACTTCATATAGTTATAAATATATACTTTAGCAATGTTTAAAAATTGCTATTTAAATGGTTAACGAATTCCTGTGATTGTAAATTGTCTAATTAAAAAATCCTCAATACAATTATTTTTCTTCCCAGAAAAAAATTGGCAGTAAAAGTTAAATATTCTTCTTTGAGTTCTCTGAAAATTTGTGTTTAGAAGACATTAAGTAGTAACAAACAAATTTGTCTGTCCTTTCTAGTTCGCAAGAAACTCAGAGATTTAAAATATTTACCAATTACAACTTGCAGTATCTTTTCAGGTTACAAATAACAACACATATAGAAGTTATGAAAAGAACTGTAAGAGGATATTTACATGAAACTTTATGGCAAAATTTTGAAAACATGGAGGATATGGATTATTTCCCAGGAAAATATAAATTATCAAAATCAATCCAAGAAATGTGGAAAATATAAGTCAGTTTTTTAAAGGAATGGCTGAAATGGTGATTAAGGACCTGTCATTTTAAGTGTTCGCCATCTAATCTTCAAAAACGATTAAAACTGTCAGTTTTTTCAGGCTGCTATGACAAATACCGCACAATGTGTTGGCTTAAAACTGATAATTTATTGTCTCAACATTTTGGAGGCTAGAATGCTTGCTTCTTTCCGGGGTTGGCAGTGTTTTGGAGTGGTTTGCAGCATCCTGGGACTTGTTCAGCATGGATACCTGCCTCACATCCCATAGCAGTGGTTCTCCTTTCTCTTCCCCATTCCTGCTGTCTTAGGGATACTGGCTCCTCCCTGTGGCTCTTTCTGACACTGATTTCTGTTTTGTTTTTTTTCTTTATGAGACCTCCAGTAATCCTGATTAAGACCCAACTTCATTCAGTTGCCCACACCTTAATTTTGAACATCTTCTGGAGCACCTATTTAAAATGGGGTCACACCACAGGAGATGCGGATTAAGAACATGTCTACATTGAGTACATATTTCAATCTACTATACCCTACCAAAAGTATTCTAGAACAATAAATGTATAACTTCCAAGTTCATTTTATGAAGTCATCACAATATTAATACCAAAATCTGATAATGATGGTACCACCTCATTTATTACTATAGATACAAATTTTCTAAAACTGGCATTGCTAATTAACTATCATTGTTCCAAAGGTTTATACCAGACCCCAATACAGGTTATTCTAGAAATGCTAGGGTGGTTCCATATTGATCAATCTGTTAGTATAATTTCTTTCATCAAAAATGAGAGGAAAAAGCATATTTTTTTATCACTCAATGCTGAAAATGTGTTTGAAAATAAAATCCAGGAATCATTCCTAAGAGGTATCCAAGTAGGCTGATGTAGGAGGAAATTACTTAAATTCAATAAAGACAAATTATAAAATCTGAAAGCAAATATAAATGTAAATTATGAAATAGTTATACCATTTTAATTGAAATTGAAAACCAGAAAGGGATATCTTAAGTGTCATTATTAATTAATATTAGATTGAAGAGCATAAAATATACAATAGGAGAAAAATAAAATAATGGCTACAAATTTTGTAAAAGATAAAATTATTTACTTTTTCTGATTAGGTGATTATATAACTAAAAAAAAATAATAGCCCAAGATACTCTGAGGGGAAATGTATTACCTGATTTGAGAAAATTGGGAATTGCATATCGGTATTGCATTTAAGATAAAGAGAAAAAAAAACTTCTCTCTAGTCTAGTGATAAGTAACTAGAAAAGGAATTAGGAAAATTCCCATTTTATAAACAGAAATTTATAAAGTACTTAATAATTATTTTAACAAAGAAGATCAGGAGTACTTTGAAGAAAATTACAAGGTCTTATTAAAGCAAATAAATAACATGGAAAATCACATGATGTTTATAAATTAAAAATTTAATATGAAAATGAGAATTCCTTCAAAATTTTTATAAATGTAATACAACTACAATTTGAATTTCAACATGAGTCTTAGAAAATTTAGATAACTTCTTTTTTAATTTGTATGTAACGTTGAATATAAAGTAATTCAAGAAAATTATGAACAGATTTCAGACAAGTTAAAGAGCCATAGGGTAAATGAATATGATTTTGCATAGAAAGAGAAAATGAACCAGGCAAAAAAGTAGTCCAGAGAATCCTGAAATAGAATCCATTTTAAAGAAAACCATATTTTATTTTTAAATAGAAAAAAATGAATGAAGAAAGAATGAAAATAGGCAACTGATAGAGGCACCATTCTATATGACTATCAAAAATTGGAAAAGATACGGAGGCTCACTGATCAGGGAAGTGAATGTTTAAGCAATGATGGAATATTACTTTATTCCACCAAGCTGCTAGAATTTAAAGTATCCAAAAGCTATTGTTAGCAAATGGAGAATGATTCTATCAATTTTGTATTTGGAAGACTTTACTAGATTGCTTTCCTCCCCCGCAGAATTATTGCTTTCCTGGAAAACTGTATTTTTATTGAATAAGTTCCCAGGAATACAGCTGCTTGGTAGAATAATATATATTTGCTTAAATAGATTGCACCAAATAGTTTTTATTTGGTGTTTATATTTTTATTGAATAAATTCCCAGGAGTACAGCTGCTTGGTAGAAGAATATGCATTTGTTTAAATAGATGGCACCAACTAAACACCAACATATAGGATATTTTCAAGGATTTTTATGGAATCGTTGCTTGTGGCGGCAAAAACACTTAAAGACAAAATTAATCACCATTAGTAAAGAAATGGTTTAATAAATTACACACAAAGGGGATTTCTCCACATTTATTTGTTGGAATTTTCTTGAAATATTGTGGACAACAATATGCAAAATGCAAAGAAAGCTAATATGATATTTATTTGTTTGGTAAAGTAAACAATGATACTTTCTTATGTATGTGTAAATATATAGTCAGTAATATTTGCATGTATATGCAAATGAGTATCTACTTTTATATGGTCATGCACACACAGATAAAAATACAGAAAGATACATACCAGATGGTTTATACAGGTTGGTAGGATTTGAAAGGTAATACATGTGGAAGGAAAGAGTGGAAAAGGGAGCCAAAATAATTGAAAGGAAAAGAATATAATAAAAAAAAAAGTCAGCCTGTTAAGGTATGAACCTAATTATTTAAAATCAGGTATCTATATATGTATTTGCCTATTTGTGTATGTGTATATGTGTATGCACATCAAAACCTGGGGAACAGGATATACATTTTACATTCCTTTTATAGCAGAATTCCTTTTCTTTAAATTGTCTATAGAGATGTCATTGGTATTTTGATTTTGTTGATTTTCTCTATCGTTTTCCTCTTTTCCATTTCCTTGATTTCTGCTCTGGTGTTTTATTATTTCATTTCTTCTTCTGACACTAGATTTAATTTGGTCTTCTTTCTCTAGTCTTCTACATTGGAATCTTTAGATTTTAGATCTTTTTTCTTTTCGAGATATATATTTAATGCTATAAATTGTCTTGTAGGCACTATTTCTGTCACATTCCATTCTGTAACACGCACAGAAGTCCTATTTTCAATTTCATTTAGTTCAAAATATTGTTTTAATTTCACTTAGACTTCTTTTTTGCCCTCCTGGTTATTTATAAGTGTATTGTTTAATCCCCAAATGTTTGGGGTTTTTCAACTATCTGTTATTGATTTCAGTTTAATTCCATTATGGTCTTAGAACATACCTTGCATGATTTCCATCATTTATTTATTTATTTATTTTGTATGCTATTTGGTGAGGGTCACATTTCATTCTTTTTCCTTGTGAGTATCCCATTATTGCAGCACCATTTGTTGATTATTATTATTATTATTATTTAGTGCACAAACTGGGAATTGAACCCATGTCTTATGCATGGCATGAGAATTACACCACTGAACTACCCATGCACCCCTGATTTCTGTCTTTAAAAAAAATTTTAAGGTATGGCCCAGAATATGGTCTACCTTAGTGAATGTTCTGTGTGAGCGTGTAAAGAATGTATGTCCTGCCATTGTTAGATGAGTAGTCTGCAAATGTCAATTAGATCAAGCTGATTGGTAGTTTAAGGGCTCTTCCAGTTATTTGTATCTTTACTGAACTTCTGCCTGTTTGATCTGTCAATTGCTGAAAGAGGGATGTTGAAGTCTCCAACTGTGAGAGTATATTTGCCTATTCCTCCCTGCAGTTTTATCTGTTGGGCTTCATGTACTTTATTTATTCATTTTTTTTTATATGGCTTCATGTACTTTAACAATCTCTTGTTAAATACCTCATGCTTGAGATTTTTTTTGATAGTTTTCCTTTTCCTGAAATCTGTTTTGTCTGAAATTAATATAGCTACTCAAGCTTTATTTTGGATACTGTTTGCATTGTATTTCTTTTTCCATCTCTTTCCTTTCAATTTATCTGAGTCTTTATATTTAATATGTATTTCTGGCATACAACATACCGTTGGGTCTTATTTTTTTTTTTTTTTATCTATTCTGACAATCCATCTTTTAGTTGGTGTGTTTAGACCATTAACATTTAAAGTACTAATTAATATAGTTGGATTAATATGTACCATCTTTGTTTATTATGCATTGCATTTGTTCTTTGCTCCTTTCCCCCCCTTTTTCCACCTCCTCTGATTTTAATTGTGTATTTTTTATGATCCCATTTGATTTCCTCCCTTTGCATGTTATAATACTCCTCATTAAATTTAGTGCTTGCCATAGAGTTTATAGTATACATTTCAAACTAATCTAATTCACCTTCAAATAACACTATTCCACTTCACTGCAGTCCAGGTAACTTGTAATAGAGTATTTTGAATTTTTCCCTCCTATTCTTTGTGACATTGTTATCATTCATTTCATTCATACATATGCTATAAGCACCCGATATACTTTAGCATTTATTTCTTTAAACAGTTACCTTTTAGATTAATTAAGAAAAAGAAAAGACAATGATTCTATTTTACTTTCATTTACTATTTCTCTGATATTCCTCTTTTTTAATGTAGATCCAAGTTTTTGACCTATACAAATTTCTTCTGCCTGAAGAACTTTTAACATTTCTTGCTATATAGGTTTGCTGGCAGTGAATTCCCTCAGTTTTGTTTGTCTGAGAGAGTCTTTGCCACTTTTGAAGAATTTTGCTGGGTATAGGCTCTAGATTTTTGTTTTGTTTTGTTTTTCTTTCAATGTTATAAATATTTCACTCTATTGACTTCTTGCTTGCATGGCTTCTGATGAGACGTCTGGTAAAATTTTTGTCTTTGCTATTCTAGAAGTAAGGTGTATATTTTTATTTTTTGGCTCTCTTAAGGATTTTCTCTTTACTTTCTTTTCTGCAGTTTGAATATGATATTCCTGTATGTCTTTTTTTTCTTCTTGTATTTAGGCTGTTTGGTGTTCCTTGTATTTTCTAGATCTGTGATTTGGTGTCACACATTAATTTTGGAAAGTTCTTGCTATTATTATTTCAAATATTTCTTTTACCCTAGTCTCTCTTTTCCTACCTGTATTGCAATTATACATGGATATCATATCTTTTGATATTGTCCCAAAGATCCTCGATGTTTTATCCTGTTTGTTTGTTTCTGGGTGTTTTTATTATTATTATTCTTTTTTCTCTTTGCATTTCAATTTGGGAAGTTTCTATTAAAACTATCTTCAAATTCACTGATTGTTTCCTGGGCCATGTCAAATATACTAATGAGCCCACTGAATGTATTCTTCATTTCTATTAGTGTTTTTTGGTTTTTAGCATTTTCTTTTGATTCTTTTTTAAGCTTTTCATTTCTCTGCTTGTACTATCTATCTGTTAAGGCATGTTGCCTACTTTTTCTACTAGCACCTTTGTTATATAACTATATTAATTATAATTATTGAAAATTCACTGTCTGATAATTCTAACATCTTGTGTGATATCTGAGTGTAATTCTGATAATTGATTTGTCTCTTTTGGCATGCCTCATAATTTGTTTTGTTGTTGAAAGAAGGACACATATCGGGTAACAAGAGCTAAATTAAATATGCCTTTGGTGTCAGGATTTATGTTACTCTGGCTATGTGTTGGGCTATGTTTAATGCTTATTTTGCTATGGGTACCAGAGGTTTTTAATTCCTCTAGTGTCCTTGGTGTTTCTCTTCTCTTGGCATTGGGACCTCCCTATGTATAGCCCTTCAGAGAGCGTCCAAGTTGCAGCTCTTCAGAGAGCGTCCGTGTTGCAGCTCTCTCAGCTGTAATCCACTACTAGACCGAAGCCCTGTTGGAGTGGTGGTAGTGAATGAGGGAGGTATGATGTTCTGATGTGACTCAGTCTTTTAGTGGGTCTGTGTCAGGTTGTTTCTGTCTCACCTCCACTGGTAGAGCTTATTCTCCATGCCCCCTCCTCACTTCCCTGGCTGCAGTGTAGACAATATTTTTTTTCTTCCTAAGGTGAGACAAGAGAGCTGAAGGACTGAGTGGGGAAGAATTCTCTTCCATATCTGGATAAGATTTCAGAACAGCGGGTACAGCCGCTTACTCTGGTCTTTGTTGTGGAATTCTTAGGTGTGTTTCTACTATCCCCTCACCTGCCAGAGCCGAGAGGGTTCTTTCTCAGATTCTCATCCTGAGAACCATCAAATTCTGGGATTCCCTTAAGATAGAGTCCCCAGGAGTTTGTTCCCATCTTAAACCTCCACCGTTTCATCAAAATTACTATGTCTTTCTTTTATACCAGTTTAGGGCTCCTGCAGCCTCTGCTCTAAGGAAGGAGATCTTGGCTGCTGTGTTCTCTGTATGGCCTGTCTCTCCAAATTTTGGGGTGGTGGGCCCTGTGATCTCAGTTTTCTTAATGGCCCAAGAAAAGTCATTGAGTTTTAGTCTGTACAGCTTTCTCTTGAAGTAACAACTTCCCCCAAATTTATATATCAGAGCTCTCTTTGACATATTGAAAAGTGAAAAATACAGGATGGGTCACGGTGACTCAGTGCCATACTGGGGACCCGGGTTCAATTCCCAGTGCCTGCCCATGAAAAAAAAAAAAATACAAGCTGTCAGTTAATTTTGTGTAAAGAGTTTATCTTGGAATAAGTAAAATGCAAAAAAAAAAAAAATTGAAGAAACAAAACTCCTTATGTGTGCGTATATGCTTGTAAATATTTTTCTGAGCTAGAAGTCAAATTTGAAAAGATGCTCACAAAATCATTACACTGATCATTTCATGTAGTTGGGATAGAAAGGCAAGAGGATAAATGATTAGCTTAGCTGTTTACACATTTTTGTATTGTATTAGTTCCCTCATTACAAAAAGCATGTATCATTTCTCTAATTTGATTATTATTTTTAAAAATGTTGGACAGTTTTTCAGAAGCATTTATCATTTGTTTGTATAAATGATGTTGATAAACCTTTAAAAGTTGGAGTGTTCTAAATACCAGGCTAAGAGACATGGTCTTTATTTCAGGGTAAAGGGGTATTAACTGATACTTTTTGAGAAGGGAAATGATATAACTTGAGCTCTGATTTTAGACAACTTATCTAGCTGCTGTGTGTTGAATGGATTGAAATACTAAGAAACTCATTTTGGAGACCTCCAACATTATTATAACAATGCTTTCTATATGTATGGTGCTATAACATTTATTGAACCCTCTCATTTATATTAATTTATTTATTTCTCAAAAATATACTGTGAGTCAGGAAGATCAGAGAGTTTTATCTTACATCTGGAAATGTGGCCACTGGCTCTGAATAATGTTAAGCAACATGCGCTGGACCACACAACTGTTGTTTCTCAAATGGTACCTGAAACCATCAATTTGTGTTCTTTCTACTCTAGCATAAAGCTTCTACACAAAAATAAGCAAAACTATCTCACATTTTTATGAAGCTTATTGCTTATAAAGTGCTTTCACAGGGCTATCCTAACTAGGGTGGTGCTGATAGAAATGAAAACAAACAATCAATACATAAAACAAGCAAACTGACAAAGAAGATTCCTGAGAATGGTGAATAACTGAAGGGAAAAGGAAAAGGAATTAATATTGTGCCTCATCTTTGATTTTATTAGATCGTTCTGCTCTTTAAAGTTAGTATTAAGTTTGTATTCTTAAGGGGGTACAGTGAGTTGCTCAAAAATCACACATCTTAGAGCACAGTTGAAATATGAACCCAAGTTTGTCTGATTCTACACCTGATATCATGTTGCTTCCTACTGAAGTAATATACCTTCTTGGCATTGTATGCATCTGTTGGATTTCTTTTTGGAGAACTAAAATAAACGATAAGAAGAGTGTGGTTGACAAGTTGATGTCCTCTCCAGATCCCCTTTGAGGGGGAAGGCCTTGCTGCCCAGCTGCAGGCAGCTCCCTCAGCAGATAGCTTTCAGCTGTCAGCAACTCGTGCTCTGTTTCAGCTGTTGAGAGCAGCCTCAAGAAATTCAGACAGTTACATCACAGTTCAAATTCTTCCTTTGCCAAATCATGCCTCTGGCCCCTTCGTTTCACAGGTTAATTATTTTCCCTAATAAACACCTTGCAAAATTCCATCCAAATTCCATCTCAGCATCTGCCCTTGGAGAACCCATTCTGCAACAGGTGATGCCATGAATGGTTTGATCAAACAGTCATAAAGGGGTTTTGGAGTTGGATCATTCACCACTTCTTTGTCAATGAAGACCCAATCCCTGATGGTAGGTAGAGAACATACAGTCCCTGACACAGGTGAATTGTGATAGTGTGTGCCAGTGGAAGGAAATGTATTTGCAGGCTTGATGTATTAGACTTTTGAGAGGTAAAGAAGAAATAATAGCTGTAAGTATGATGGTTTTGATGGCTATTGGGTTATTGATTTATTACAGAAATATGACAGCAGCTGAGGTTGAGTAACACATATACAATGAAGTTCTCATCTCCTTCAGCAGTGGCATGGAGAAAACCAAGGATTAAGCTTAGGACTTAATAGAGTAAATGAACTGCAGAGATATTATCCCAAAGCACATCTTTTATGCAGAAATTATTTTGATACTCCAGACACTTTTGAGCCTGCAGACATGGCCTGCAGACACCATTCCTGATTAAGAGTTAGTACACCCCCCTTTGCAGGAAGACAATGTAGAGGTCTCTCCTTTGCAAGTCAACATATGCTTCCTGAAGACATGCCCTTCTTGAATGGGCCCTATAACTAGGCACTATCCAATTGGGGAGGTGCTGAACCTGATGAAGGTGAGAAGGGATTATATCCCAAAGAATCTGTGAGAAATAGCCAGCATGAGATGGGGGAGTGCATGTAGAATTAGATTTGATGTTACTAAAGCAAGGTGGATGGGACATAAAATTGGGTGCAGAAGGGTTTATGACTTGTAAGCATTCTTCTGATATAGATTATACTCTGAGAAGAACCCCAGGAGATGATGCAAACTGACTATTGCTCCTGGAAATATGGAAAAAGCAATGACTCACACTGAGAGAAGCTGAAAAAAACAGAAATATCATGAAGAGAAAGAAGAAATTAATGGCCTTGGGAAAATGTACATGCTGAAATAGATAAACTATGCATGTCCAGAAAACTTGGCAAATGACTATATTTCATGGAAAGGCTGAGAAGACAAAGTATTTGCCAAAGCCCAAAGGAATTTGCTGGTGAAATTAGACACCAGCATCACTTAAATATTCAGTGGTGGCTCTTTTATTCAGATGAAGGCTGATGGTAGGACAAACTATTATGGAACTTGGATCACCGAACAAATAGCGAAGATAGAACTCTGAAACAGTGGAGGCCAAGTGTTGGCACTTAACTGCGAGAGGCAAGAGGCTCATAATTATTATAATGAGCATCAGGATCAGAAGGTCAAGTAAGGCAGCTGACTAGCAAAGAGTTATAGAGATGGTTAGAAGACCATAGATTCCCTGGGGCAGCTGCAAGGATCTTATTTAGCTTGACCAGCAGAAGAAATCAAGAACGGATGACTCGGGTCCTGTGGGCAGTCTCCCCAATAGAGAATGAAAATCCTTTGCCCAGTTTCCAAACTTGGGCTAGTTTTCAGACCTGAAACCCATTGATGAAAGAGGAATGCTCAGTCTCCAGGGGAAAGGGTGTTTTAATATCATGACAACTGTACACAGTAATATTTCCCCTAGTCCTTTTTCAAAGGAACTTAAGGTCTTTTACTCAGATAACTTTACTAAAGAAAAGAGAGTACCTAGACATTTTGAAGACTATTGCATATACCGTTATACATAGAATCTAAATTAGTATTGCTATTGGGAGAGCCAAAGAAACATCAATAACTTCCTGTTAGAATGAGTGCACAAGAGGTCCAGGTAAGGAATGAAGTTCAGAAAAGTTCTGCTTTACAGTGGGTTCAGTGGGTTCCCACACCAAACTTGTCGTCATCCTCTCTGTCCCCAAATGTATAATTGGGATTGACATTTTTTTGCAGTAGGTAATGTAACCCGCACATTGGGTCCTTAGCCTGTGGTGTATTAGCTATCACAATGGGGAAAACCTAATGGAAGTCTCTGAAATTCTCCCCCTACTCAGCTTTGAAAGAAAATAAAAACAATCTTGCATCCTGGGGATAGAGGTGGGGAGTGAAATTAGTGCTACTCTTAAAGGATCTAAAGACAACACTGATGATTGTACATATCATATCTAGGTTTAAGTCATCAGACTGGCCAAGGCAGAACCTGATAGAGCTTGGAAAGTGTCTATAGACTACCACAAGCTGAACTAAGTGACAGCTCCAATTCCAGCCTCTGTGCCAAGTATGTCATCTTTGCTAGAACAGCTCATTATGATCTTAAACTCCATCTGAGAATCGGTTTCTAGAGACGTTAAGAGATGGTAGACTTTTGCATTTATATTCTCATTTCACAGGTGGGGCTAATGCAGGTACAGTTCAGAGGTTTTTTTTTTCTTTTGAAAAAATGGTTTGTTGCTCAATCTTTCTCTCTGACAAATATTTCAATCTATTTCCAGATATTAGAATCAACTGAGATTACACACACAAACACAAAGGTCACAGGCTTTCTATTCCAAACTGAGGCATTGTTATTTATGAGATGCAATGTACATGCAATATTAATGCTAAGCTGTCAGAAAAACACATGAATCTTAAGCAATCTAAAGGATATTGAGTGCATCTTGCTTTTTAAAACATTTTTTGTTTGACTGATACTATATATTACATTATTAACGGAATGCATCTTTTATGGTGTTAAAGAAAAAGTTATGCCATCTGCAATCTGGAAGCCAGAGAATAAGAAAATTTAGAGGCTTTTGACGGAGGTGGAGGGAGAGGAAGGAAGAAGGGCTTATATGTGGTAATCATAAGGGACTCTGGCATCTGTCACTTATTCTATGAATGAACATTTGATCTATAAGCAAAAGGGCAACTTCTAATTGTTTCTTTATTCAGAGTCATCCTATCACCTTATTCTTTTATTTAAAGAACCATGAACTTTTTTTGTCTTTGTAGAATGACTCGATATTTTCCTGTATTTATTTCACTATTGATAACTTTAATCCAGTGATTCCAATGATCCTCCTTTGAATTGTTTTCTATCTCTTTTGCCAGTGGTGCCAATCAGTGCTGTGGTGGGGATTTTTTTACAGGTGGTTTCCTGAACATGGGGCCCTGAAGAGGGAGCACCTAGAGGCTGAAATCCCCCAGGAACCCTGGCTTGTTAAGGGCTGTCCTGTAATTCATCTACTCAGGGAGGGCACCTTTTCTAATTCACATACAGGCATTTTGTTTAATAAGGGTGACTCTGCCCCTAATGTAGGCTCAAGTAATCAAACTGACAATTCCCATTTCTCTGATTAATAATAAAAAATAAATTAGGATATTGTAATTTCTACTTAGAACTTTAGCTTATCTCAATGAGTAAAATCTTAAAAGTATATAAATTGTAAAATGCAAGTTTTTGGTTTAAAATCTTTTCTTCTTTGAAATCTTTACCGTTTATTAACTTATATAGCTTCTTTCTTGGGTGCCTTTCCAGACTATTCTGGTGCTAGTCACTGGTAAGTACTTAGAATTTTGCAAGTAATTTACTCCCTTTCATATACATTATAAGCTCAAATGTGCAGATAACTTTTTAAAAATTTACATCTGCAGGCTTATGGGAAGACATATCAGTGATCTGGGGCTTTTGACAGGGGGAGAGGAAAATAGGGCTCATGTGCATCATAAGATAACCTGACATCTGTCACTTTTTCACTTCGCAAAGCTCTTAAGCATCAGACCCAAACTCACTAAAATATTAAGCTGCATGAAAGCAGAAATTTTCATTTGTCAGCTCATAGAACAGTGCCAGCAAGTAGCAGGCACTCAACAAATATTTGCCACATAAATGCATGTAGTAAATCCTTTAAATGCCATGTCTAAAATTTGAAAAAACAATCTAAATTTTATGAATCACTGCTATTTACATTTCCTTATATAGAGACTTAGCCTCACTAAAGCAACCTTTCTCCCCTTACGTTTTATGAGGTCTGGGCAGTGCACCACATCATCCATTGCAAAGTTTACTATGAATACTAAATTTGATTATATAAAATAATGTATATTCTAGGCACCAGGACTGGAACATTGTGAGTTATTAATAAGTGCTTAAATATATATAGTAAAGTAATAATTTAGAGTTTGTGTAGCATAATTAAATTTTACATTGTTTCCCTTTCCCTGTTCTTTGATTGCAAAAATTAGTCAATATTTATTTGAGTGATTATTAAGCCCAAGGAACAAATGTTTTTTTGTAAGCTATGTAATGCTCTTTCTGTAGTAGTCTTTCTGATATTTATTTAGCAAATGAGTAGGTAGAGTGGAATGAGATGCTTTTTAATCATATTCTAAGGTAATAATAGAAGCAGAAAAATGAATTGATATTACTGTTTCAAAGATCCTTTTGTTAATTGTTTTTTTCTTTAGAGGTTGCATACTTTGACTTCATTAAATTACCCCAAATTACTTGGTTTTAAAACTTCAACACTATAAAATAGCAAAAAATTGGCTTTCTCAGTAAGCAATATTTCAGTTACATGACTTTCAGTGATTCAAATCAGTACTGAAGTCAGAAAGCTCATCTATAACAATGAGAATTTTTTTGAATCTACATTGGGAAATATGGATGGTGTTTTGGCTATAAAGCCTGGCTATTACTGGTGAATATATGGATTTCTTTAAGTCCATGTGTCAGTACTATGTTAAATATTAGATACATATTTTATGTATTTTATTATTTTTGTTTCATTAATGCCCATAATTGGCTATGCTTAAATCTTGACAGTAAGAGTTAAGATACTGACAACCAACTTAAATGGTGATTGTTTTGTCCTATTAAGAAATTTTAACATTTACTTGAAAATACATTATGGGCTTGGATATTTCTCCTCTCAACCTATTATTAAAAGACGGTATGATATCATCAGAAATCAAAAGCCCTTTGAAAGATGTGATGAGATTCAGTGCCTCAAATGAGATGACAGCTAAACAGAGGAAGGTTTGGATGTTTAAAGGAAAATGAATCAACACAACAAGAAAAATATGTCCTAGCTCTAGAAGATATTATATATTGAACTAATCCTTTCTTATCCTGTAACCCAATATAAAAAGTCAGTAATAAGGCATATGCATAATTCAATAAGTTCATGACTCCAGATGTTGCTTTCAATGAAGCCCCAATTTTATCTCAGAATATCTTTATTTATTTATTTTTTGGCCATGATACTATTCTGTTTTTGAGGCTGGAACTCTATAGTAACATTTGTATATATTTTAATATGAATTGTTCATTAGAGAAGTTTTAGATTTACAGAAAAATCATACAGAAAATACAGTTCCCATATGCACCTCCCAACACACACTATTTTTAACACATTGCAATAGTGTGGTGCCTTTTTACAATTGATGAAAGAATACTATTATATTTGTTCTAATAACTATAGTTCATAGTTTACATTAGGGTTCACTGTATTGTACATTCCATGCTTTTTAATTTTTATTTTTATTCTAGCATATATGCAGTCTAAAATTTCCCCTTTTATTCACATTCAAATATGTGATTCAGTGCTGTTAATTATATTTATGATATTTTGCCATCATCACACTCATCCCTTACCAAAACTTTTCCATCACTCCAAATAGAAACTGTGATATCAGTTAAGCATTAACTCCCCATCCCCTGCTCCCACCCTGGACACCTGATAAACTATATTCTAGTGTCTCATTCTTGTGAATTTGCTTATTCTAATTATTTCATATCAATGAGATCATACATTATCTACCCTTTAGTCTCCAGCTTATTTCATGATGTCTTCAAGGTTTATCCATATTGTTGCATGTATAACAACTTCATTCATTTTTGCAGCTGAATAATATTCCATCTGTGTATGTGCAACATTTTATTGATCCATTCATCTATTGATGGACACTTGGGTTGCTTCCATCTTTTGGCAACTTTGCATAATGCCACTATGGACATTACTGTGCAAATATCTGTTCAAGTCACTGTTTTCAATTCTTTTGGGTATATACCTAGAAGTGGGATTGTCAGGGTCTATGGTAACTCTATATTTAACTTTCTAGGAACTGCCAAACAGTATTCCAAGCAGCTGCACCATTTTACATTACAATAATCTGTATAGATGCTCCATTCTCAAGGAAGGACAGTAAGTTAAGAAGGCCATTCCTTCTTAACTGTGGTCTGTGCATAATGATTTCCTTCCAAAAAGTACAATATGGAAAAGGGGGTAAGGGGGCAGTGATGGGGATAATTACTTCATAGTAGATAAAACTGACAACACGACCTAGCCCAGTGATCAAGGTTAACATCCTCAGTGAGAAGTCATATTGATAGTATATGCTTCTGATATGCTCGATGAGAATGGCAGTTTACCTCTGTAATCTCCACCCCCCAATTCCCATAACCCCAATATAATCATGAGGAAAACATCATATAAATCCCAATTGAAGGACATTCTATAAAATACCTAACTAGTACTCCTCAAAACTGTCAAGGTCATCGGAAACAAGGACAGTCTGAGAAACTGTCACAGTCAAGAAGAGCCTAAGGAGACATGACTGATAAATATAATGTGTATATCCTGGATAGGAGCCTAGAACAGCGGAAGTGCATTAGGGGAAAATGAAGAAAACTTGAAGGAAGTATGGACTTTGAATTATAATAATGTATCAACATTGGTTTATAAACTGTAGCAAACATACCATACTAATATAAGATGTTAATATTAGGAGAACCCAGGTGTGAGGTGTAGGAGAATTCACTTACTATCTCCTCCTCCATTATATCAGGTAAAAAAATGAAAATATTGGGTCCAATTGCTAACAGGTTTTTAGAATTGAGGGAATCCCTCTGCTTTCTCAGTGAAATAGAGATCAATGAACCACAGGTGAGGGGTCTGACATAGAGAAGGCACAGAAGTTGGCAGTGCTCAATAGTACCTATGTTCCCCCATTTTTTCTATGTATATAGGTTTAAGCCTCCATCGGTGTTACTTGCATCCAGATATTTGAATTTTGTCCAAAGTAAATATGGGTGGATAGGTTGTATGTATGTTGGCCTGTTTAGCCCTCCCATAAGAAAATCTCTTTATTCTCTCTTTCTTCAAGCGTCAATGGACTTAAGAGGTTTCTGAGAGTTTAGAGAAAGTTGTATTGGTTATTCCACTGTTGCCTCTCAGTTGCACGCCCTTCTATACCCTATGTCATAACATATTGCCTTTCTCCCTTGCAAGGTGACTCTCTGTTAGTCTCTCACAATAGGGAACATTAGAAAGAGCTAAAAAGGAAGAAGATGGGACAAATGATCTCTGCCTGTATGTGTATTGCCATTGCTGTCAGCATTACTCTAGCAGTGGCCCTTCACCTTGTCAGCAGCCATTGCTTCCCATCTCCATCCAGCTTTTGTTCAAAGTATTTATAGAACTAGTATTGTGCTCTCTCAGAGGTTACCAGGCAGACAAAACTGACCCTCCTCAAAGATCTTAATTCATGTGGTTTCTCCTCCAAGCTTCTAGATTCTATAGCCCTACCTCTTACCTTTGGTCTCCAACCTAGGGGTAGTACCTGCTTTCCAGTTATACTATCTCTCTTTTTCCTGGCTGTTACATTATCTATTTTTCAATTTTCCAACATCTATTTAATATGTTCCTTATGTTAAATTATCTTTGAGTTCCTGATAGGCTTTTGTTATTTTGACTGGGCCCTGATTCTAAGGACGGCTCTATAAAATAGAAAGAGCTCAGGTCTGAGTAACTGCTTGGACAAGAGTTGTTCAGGACAGTTACTTGCTGGAGATGGTTCTCCGAGGGCTTGAGCAGTTGGCTGAGAGCCGGGGGTATGGGGCATAGGCACACTGTACCCTGCTAATGTGGTGAACTGCTGCAGCAAATGCTCTCAAGGACTCTGACTCAAGAGCCAGAAGACACCTGAATAGAGAGCATTCTGATAAGTAATAAACAGTTCCTGGAACAAGTTGCTGGAAACCAAACTTTGTAGCTTTGCAGACATGACAGATATTTAAAAAACAATCTGCCCTAAAGCAGTTTCCATGTAAGAACACAATAAATGTGTGGACGTCAGTACATCTTGGGCCCTTGCTCTTGCTCCTGATGCGTTTGAGTCCCCTGACCTCACTTAACTGACTTCTTATATTTGGCGTTTCTTAAGCTTGCATGGCATCTCTTCTCCCCTGTTCTCCAGGGAAATCCTGGCAGGTACTCTATCTGGAATACCCATGAATGAGAACTGATTTGTCTAAGCCACTGCGAACTGGTGGATTAAGGAGTATGGAGGTAACGTTGGGCCATAGTTACAGAACCTGTGAGCGTCAATTTACTTGAAAATTGCCAACGTTCTAGCTGAGTAGTCCTTAGCTATACTTTTCCTGGTTGAATTGTCCTTAGCTGCCAGATGACAGTCATGGAGAAGGCAGGTGGATGAATTATTTAAGAAGGGGATTTCAATGAGGAAACCCAAAAGGGACAAATGATGTGGTAGAGAACAGTATTTTAATTATCTGCATTTTAGTTGAAATCAAATCTGCTTTCTGATCTTCCTACATTTCTTTGGGATCCCTTCCATTCCATATATTTTGTTTGTATGAGAGTCACATGATTTACTTTTTCTAAACATCAGATTCTACTTGGCATCATTTAATATATGAAAGCTTAATACATCATTTCAATTAGTTTTTATTTTTTTAAAATTTCAAAATATTTTTAGGTGAGTCCTTTTGAAATATACAGATGTCAAAATATTGATCTGCCTGGCCAATAACAAACTTCAAAAATTTGTTAAAGCCCTAGAATATTGTTTCTAAAGTCTGTGATTATAAAACTTTTTTCATGTTGTTTGAATGTATTTCGGTTTTTGTTGCAAAAATAACTTAGAATTGATTTTCATAAAACTGTATGAAATAACATAGCATGCTAACAATTTGCATTAAAATGAGGAATATTTTAAATGCAGTTAAAAGAGATTACTATATTCTGACAGATGTAATAACCCTGGGAATATTTAATTCTAAATCCAATATAATCATGTATAGATATTGGCAGACATAACAGAGGTTGAAATTTAGGTCATCTCGGTAAACCATATGGAGGGTCATTTTTTTTTTTTTTGTATTCAGTCATGAGTCAAAGTCAAAAAACAAAGCTGTCACATAATGTTTCATCAACCCATCAAATCATAGACTCAAGAACGAGAATTTTCATTATGCATAATGCAAGGCACCTAACCATTCTTATTTCACTGAATTTCAATATATATCCAATTCAAAGAGAAAGAATTCAGAACATTATATGCTTTTCTTATGGCCCTAGAACATTCTAATATCTATTCAAGGCAATAATCATCTTATGAATTGGTAATATATTTTGCATGCTTATATGAAAGATTTCTGTTACAGAATGCGTCCATAGAGTTGGTTTTCAACAAATCTATATAAAAAAATTCTTCCAGGACTATGAAAATGAAATGTACATAAAAAAGTCTGCCAATGACTGTGGTACTAACACGTCTGATCCCTTTAAAAATCAGGCTTATTATCAGCTATGCTTAGCTCATGCAATGATATATTACTACTCATATTTAATTTCTGAGCATGTATTAGATATCCTTATAGCTACTGTACATTTTAATTATGATGAACATGGTATTTGTTGTGATGATACAAAAATTAAGCTAGCAAAATACTTATGAGACTAGACCTTTATAAGTTATTGGCTGGAATTTAGCCTTAACTTGGTTAGGGAACTTGTATACCTTTCTTGCCATTTGGTTCCCAGTACTTAGCTAAATGTTGGGCAAATAGAACGGTCTCTATAATATTTACAAATAAAAACAGAGTCAAGCTGAGCATCAAATAATCATTATAAATAGCTCAATTACTTACAAAGTTGGGAAAATTAAATAATAAATAAATAATAAATTTAATTAAAAGCTAAATATTTAGCCTGAAAACTCAATATCTTAGACTCTAAATCAGTTCATTCATTGCTTCAAACCGCATTTAAGTCTGATCTGATCCCCTAGTTTTTGTCCTATATACTTTAAATACTCATTGTCTAATTTATCCACTTTTGTTCAATTATGATAATTGCTTGTTTTCAAATACTTATTATTTTTCCAATGAAATTTTTGAATTCTCCAATTTTTGGAGGACTGTAAAGATGTGTTATAGACAGAAGAACATGGATTTTTCTATATTTCTCAGCTATACTAAGGATTATTGCAGAATCGTGTCTACTTCTAAACATTAGTATTCTTTAATCACCATGACTATCATCTGTCATTCCAAGAACTATTAGAATTCTACCTTATAATAAAAAATGTGTTTAATTTGAGAGGCTAGTTTTTTTTGTTTGTTTGTTTTTACCAGATATTGTGCTAGGACTTTGTATACATCATCTTTGATCCTCACATCTCTTCACAGTAGTTATTTTTCTTCCATTTTGCTTATTAAAAACCTGAGACTCAAAGACAATGAGTACGTTGCTCAAGATCCCCTAGCTGCTCAGTGATGGGACTGGTACCCTTGTCTGTACCCTTGTTTGTTTGCTGCCTGACCTCTTAGTAACTACTGCCTCCCACTTTTGCTGAGGTGATGATTTTATATATTTCTTGTGAACAGTTTCTTTATACCTTATGTTGGACTTCTCTAATAGCCTGATCCATCTTAGGGGCATCTCTGAAACAGGAAGAAGATTAGCTGGCCGTCCCAGTCTAGGTGGGTTTTCTCCTATAATAGCAACACTTGGCAAGGTCCTGATATGTCCACAAGGAAGTAACTCCCATGAGGGGTTTTGTGGTTGATCATCTGATCATTTGGATCTGCTTAAAATTCCTAACTTGCCTGGCTACTTTCCTTCTCCATCAGACCAGGATCTTTGGGTCCAGGTGTATATATAAAATTATAAAGAGCTTGAGTTTTAATTTTTAATTATATGGTGCCTAACACAAGAAATGAGAGCAAGAGAGAAAGAGAGATTGATTTTTGATGTGATAAAGCAAGGTACTTTGCATTTAAAGTATCTTACATTTCTCAAACATTTCTGTTCACAAAGATACTCTATTGTAAGAGAGTAAAGGCCTTTATATCTTAATTTTGATTTTTGCAATCTGAAAGGTTTCAAATGCTTGTGGTACCTAATAAAAAATAGAGCTGCAAATATGACAGGGACATTTAAAATGTTAGCTTTTAAGTGGCTCCTAATTCTGAATTACATCTTAAGTTTTCTCATACTTCCGTAGTTCTAGAAAGCCATTCATTAGATGGAGAACACAAATGGTTATAAATGGCTTGCATAGTTGGGATAATCTCTTTGGAGACTCATGAGAATTTAAGTCCGTAGAGATTTCTCTGAACTTCATATCAAGTTTATATTGAATTACTGTCTACTCTTTGTTTAGTACGCATCCATGCTGAGAGCTTTAAAATAAATCTTTGGCAGCCCCAGAATGATGTACACAAATCTGATCATCAATAATGATTATTTTGGCTTTTGTCACTTTTTCTCTTTCTTTGAAAAGTGGAACATAGAAGGCAATTAATAATCTTTTCTCCTTCCTGGTGGATTATTTAATCCCAGCACACTGAAGTTGAAACTAGAAGGACAAAATTTCTACATTCTTCCTGTGGGACATTTGATCTCTTAATATATCAGTTTCCTAATCTGTAAAAAGGGGGTAGACATATTAATATTGCAAATCTCATAGACAATGACTTGTGTAATAGGCAATATAACTTGTCAGTAGTCAAAATAGACTTTTCAGTAAAACAGATCAAAAAAAGTTCTCATTGTTTCTAGACATGAGAAAAGATCTAGAAAACATGTGACCTTTTCAAGTTACTTGATCCAGTTGTGCCTCAATTACCCTATCTAAAAAAAAGTGGTTAATAAATACCTCATTTCATCATTGGGAGGATCAAATATGATGTTTGTAGAGTGTTTATCAAAGTGCCTGACTATAAAATAACATCTAAATAAGTGGTAGTTAATAATTATTGAAAACAATGTATGGGACAGGTCTTTATAAACTGTTTTACTCAAGTTTGCAATATGTTAATCTTAACTTTTAGTGGTTAAGAATTAGCACTATTTGGTTCATTAAAATTTACAGGACTTCTGCTTTGTCTACTAAAAAGGAACTGTAAAATTGGTTAGATATGTAGGGAAGACAGTCTACTATGTGTTTGAAATTCTGGAATGTCTGGATGAAGAAAATCCTAAACAACCAGCCAAACCAAAGAGAAAGAATCATTTCGAGATTTTGGAAATGCACATGGTGGGAAGGAGCACAACTAAAGATTGTCTTATTGCATTTTGATTTCAGTTGTATCTGTCATCTCAAGGATAATAGTAATAACTTCACAAGTTTGGTTTCCGAATTGAGTGAGAAGATATGTGAACATCCAGCACTTTCTTGCCATATACTAGCTTTTCAATAAATATATGTGGCTTTCCCCTAGGGAGTGAATTCCCTGAAGGGTAGCATTACAAGTTTTACACTTTGCTTCTCAAAGATATTGCCTTGTATAGAGCAGATGATTAACATAAGTTTATTAAATTAATAATATAATAAATTACGTTATATTAATAATAAACAGTATGAATATAAATAATATAATAGCATTATTATATTAATAATAAACAGTATGAAGCAGTTGCAGTTCATACAAAAAAATTGTAGTTGTTCAGGCAGGAAAACTCATTTCCTTATTGTTTTATTATTAAATCAAGTGGTATTAATCACCTACTGTGTGACAGGCACTGTGCTAAGTATTAAAGACCCTAATATGAATAAGACAAAATGGAGATTCCACTTTTAAGGGAAGTGTAATCTAATGGGAGAGGCACACATCTAAACAAATGATTGTAAGGCACGTCAAGTATTTTTTTATGCCTGTAGCATATCAATGTGGATGAATGGAAGGGGTAACGATTGGAAGATAAGAATCAAAATGTCAATCTGCTTTCCAAAGTATCAGGTACTTTTAGGAAATGTGTATGTAGAGACTTCCCATTCAACCAGTCAGGGTCATTAAAATTTTCTTACCCCAGTTAGTTTATATTTTATTAATATAAAAAAATGAAATACCTGCTATTACTTACATATTTGAGGGGTCAAAAAAATAGTTTTCTCTTAGTGACTTCTGATAGTAGCATCAACAATGATGAAAAGAAGAAACCCACAGAAATCTCTGTGTCCTTCATCTAATAGTCTATGTTGTAGATAAGTCTCTTGTGCTAAAATTATTTGTTCTATTGTTTCTTTTATGGCTCTCCAAGTTGTTTGCTAATAAATATACAGATTGCAACTTCTTGACCCTTTTGGCTTTGCCAGAAATAGAAAGTGCTGGTTAGTTTTGATTTATCTTCATCATACACAAATTTTGTTTTTTTACACAGGCTTTTTAATAAATATTTTCCTTTTAAATAATTCAAATATACTGTTTATGCTCTTTCAAGATATTTCTTTTCTGATTTATGCTGAAGAAAAGCCATAGTCCTTCTTTTGACATATATCCTTGCTAGCTCTCCTGAGACAAATGAACATTTTCTTAATGACTTGCTTTTCTTCATAATTTTGATTTTTAAATGAATATATATATTTAAGCAATACATGACCATTGTTTAAAAAAAATTAAACTACCTAAAGGCTTACAATAAAAAACAGTTGTCCCCTATCCCATCTTCTTATCCCTCATATCCAGCTTCTGAGGCAAATTCTATTAGCCCTTTTATTGATTTTTTCTAGTAATTTCCAAAATATTTCTAAATAAAATTATCTTCCTGTTTCTTGATATATCAATTTTAAAATTATCTTCTGAACTCTTCCTACAATAGAGGATTTAGTTCTTTTATAACACCTGCATATTTTGTGATAGACTTATTAATAGATAGAATTTTTACACCTCCCTATGTTCACTCACTTTGGCGTAGACACACACACACTGACTCTGAGCTTGGCTACAAGACTTGCTTTTAGAGTGGTATTTTGTCAAAATTGATGCAAGGAGAGGTTTGGAAAAGCACTTGGACATTTCTATTTCCTTCTTGAACCTCTGCCAATGCCATAAAACCGAGCCCAGATTGCCCTGCTGAAGGGTGAGAGATTTTGTGAACAGAGCCACATTGCTCCAGATGAAGCCGTTCTAGACCTTCGACCTCTTAACTGACCTGCCCACTGATTAAAGGCACTTGACTGAATCCAGCTGCAATCACCCAGCCAATCTGTAGACTCATAAAGATGTTTTCAACTATTAACTTTTGAGGTGGTTTATCAAGTAGCAATACCTTATTGAACCCCCTTTCTTCCTTTTACCTTCAAAATACAGTTTCACTCTATTACCTACTCTCTCCAGCTTCTTCCTTCCATTCCTTCCATCTTTTATTGTTTGTGTATTTGTGGGGGTCCTCTAAACTCATGGGCTAATCAGAAATTGTTTCTTTCTATATATGTAGTTCATTTTGGGACTTATACTTGCCACTCCTCTGATTAGATCTGCTGCATTATCTGGACTATATCTGTCATGGTCAGGTTCATGGGTCAACTTGGCCAGGTGATGGTGCCCATTTGTCTAGTCAGGCAAATGCTGGCCTATCTGTTGCTATGAGAACATTTCATGGACTTAAATCATGATTATGTCCGCTGCATCCACAGATGATTGCATTTGTAATCAGCTAAGGGGAGTGTCTTCTGCAATGAGTGATGATTAATCTAATCACAGGAAGGCTTTTGAGGAGGATTCAGAAGGGACAGCTTCTCTTCTTGCTTTAGCCAGTGAGCCTCTCCTGTGGAGTTCGTCCAGACCCTTCACAGCCTGCCTATGGATTTTGGACTCTTCCATTCCTACTGTTGTCCAGCAAGCCCTTCCTGAGAGTTCGTTGGGGAACTTCATCGGAGTTACCAGCTTGCGGCCTGCCCTACAGACCTTGGACTCTACGTCCCCACGTTTATGTGAGACACTTATAAATTTTATATCTATGGATATTTTCTGCTGACTCTGTTTCTCTAGAGAACCCTAGTTAATACAGTATCCATAATTTTTTTAGTTTTGGTTAACTCCCTTTTTTTGCCAGGATATATTCTTCCATTTCTTCCAAGGATGTGTATATGTGAAATATATTTTCAAACTACCTACAAATATGAAATTTTTGGTCATCCTAAAGTCATATTTGTTTCATGTTTTTATTTTGTAAGTTGAAGATTAATTTTTCTAAAACATATTTGACCACTTATCCTTGTATTTTAGCATCCACTCTAGCTGATCAAAAGTCCGATTATTATTCACAGTCTCTTTCCTTTGTAAATAACCTGCTTTCCAACTCTTTGGAAGTATTTAGGATCTGTTTTCTCTGAACTTCTTTGTTGTTCTGTGGGAAATAATAAATGAGTACCAAAAATTAATGGAGAAGGAAAAAAAAATTTAAATTAATGAAGAAGGATGGCTTGACGGGAAACTAATGTTGGAAATGATATCTATCCATGGGAAAAAGTAAAATTGAATTGATATTAGCATCACAGACAAAGAAAGAATCTAGTTGAGTCAAAGACTGAATAAAAGAGGTAAAACCATAAAGTTAATAATCAAAATATAGAAAATATTTTTTGTGATCTATGAGTTGGGATAGCTTCTTAAACAAAATTTCAAAATCATATACCAACTTTATAAGTTGAATTTGATTATATCAAAGTTAGATATTTTTTCCACCAAAGGATACCATTGACAAAGTTAATAGATGACATGTATAGATATGATATCTGCAATATCCAAAGTGGCAAGAAATTAGAATACCAAATATCTAAGAAGACTTGCAATCAATAAGGAAAATCAGTAATTCCATCAGAAGATTGGGCAAATGATATGAAATAGATAATTTAATGAGAAAATAAAAAAGCTAATAAGCAGGTGAAAACATATTCAAAATTATTGGTACTCAGAAAAATTGAATTTCAAAATTTCAATGAAATATCACTTTTCAATTACTGATATTATTAGACCAGAAGAATTAAAAAAGCTGAGTAATGCCAAATATCAGTGGGTAGTAGGGCATAAGGAACTGTCATACCCTGTTAGTAGATTAGATTGATGAAATCATTCTGGAAGCAGTCAAGATAAATACACTGAATTATGTGATACAGCAATGATAGTCCTTGGAATGACAGCAGTTCTAACATGGATTCATAAGGAGGCATATGTAAATATGTTCATAGAAGAATTTCTTGTTTTGCTGTAGAGTTGAAGTCCATAACTGTGCAAGTATAGAGGTAAAATGTAGCAGATGCTCAATACATTTTATTGGGAATATTATTGTTCAGAAGTTAGAGGCAAAAGATTAAATGTTTACGCGATTACTTGTGTAGAACTTAGTATCATAGTTCTCAGAGTAAAAAAGGAAACAATGAGACATAGCAAATAATACTTTTGTAACCATCCATCAATCCATGCATCCATCCATGATCTATATATCTATATTATCTCTCTGCAATGTAATCTATCTATCTATCTATCTATCTATCTATCTATCTATCTATCCATCTATCCACCTATCTATCTACGTATCTACCATTATCCTTGACCATCTACCATGTCCTCCTTTGTGTAAAGGACATGCCTCACAGCATTCCTCCAAATTAAAAGGTAACTGCAATTATCAAACTCCTATGAGACATAACTTACTTTTGATCTGTTTCCTTCTTCATGTACTTTAGATTGTTAGCTAATAAATTTTAAAATAAAATCAAGCACATTTTTAGTTTTCCATGTGCTTTATAAAAATAATATCTTAAAAAATTAAAAATATTTTGCTCATAATATACTTTAACCTAAGACCACAAAATTTTCAATAAATGTTTAATGAGAATTTATCATATGCTGAACACTATGCAAGCTCTGTGAATAGAACAATGAACAAGACAACCTTGGCCTTCTGAAGGTTACATGTGTGTATTTGTATTGTATATAAAAACCTATTCATAGCATCATTTATTCAACAAATATTTTTGTTCTTTTATTATGGTCTTGGCACTGAAATTACAACATTGGGCAAAAGAGACATGGTCCCACATTCATTGAGTTTGGGTAACTAATTTATTACAACTTTGCTTGATATCGATAAAAATGATCATATCTTTCACTTAACTCCTATAGGAATTTATTGGTAGCATTGACATTCCATTTACACTACCTGGTATTATAGTTATTTATCTATTGCAAGGGATCTAGTCCTGAACCTAATCTGCATGTTCATAGAATGAAGACTTATTTGAACATTTCTAGTGGACAGGTGGGCTACTGCACAGTAAATCTTTGAGTATGCTATTGAAGATCCATGAGAAAGATGATTCAGTATAAGTGAACAGATAAAGTTAAACAAACAAGCACACATCAATCTATCCTTTGATATATATGGGCCTTATGTTTAGTGTAACCACTAGGGAATAAGAGACTGCAAGTATTTTTCATTAACATTTTTTAGACTAATTTGTTGCCAAAGTGTCAAAGCACATTAACAAGTGAGGAAAGTGGTCATTCTCCACATGTCTGGTCAGAACACAGCATGTTTTCAGCCCATTAGTGACTCCAAAGAACTGTCTGCCATAGAATTAGTTACATGGGAGGCAAAGATGGTGTCTCCTGAGGCTAGAGGTGCTTTGTTGGAAATGGCTCAATGAAGGTTACTGGAAGCACCAACAAAACACCTGTCTATTGCTTCAGAAGCAGATTGCCTTTACAGAGACCATCTCACTGAGCAGTGGGACATGGTAGGAGAGGAAGAACTTGGCTGGTGCCAAATAAATTTAGAAAAGACATTCATGAGTGCATGTGAGACATCTTCAGATATGGAGACTTCTAGTCTTCTGCCTGATTTTGAGAGACTTATTGGGAAGGTAAAGGTCCTTCTTTAGAATGCAGCAAGAGCCAGCAACTCTATGGTTGCATGTTTATGGTTCTTAGTTATCTTCTTTAATTGAGGCTCTTGGCTAGCAGTCACTGGCTATAAGAAGAGCTTTTCTGTCTTCTACTACAACAAGTACTAGGTCTTCAAATGAGGTATATTTAATTAAATATATAAATTTATAAATTATTATTCATAAATATATAAATTTATAAATATATTATTTTATACAGTTATTAAAAATAAATAAAATTATATTCATAAATGCATAAATTTATAAATATATACATTTACATAAATATATGTAAATGTGAGAATGTGAAAATTTTTGAGAAAAACATGTCACCATCGGGATGAGCTTCTTGGGTGTATGACTCTTCTTACAAAGGGCCTGTGAGTCTTTAAACACAGGCAGTTCACATGTTTAAAAGGACCCCATTCTTGGTTTAATGCTCAACTATTTCTATCTTGAAATCCTTAATAATTTTTTAATGAGGGGCCCCACATTTTAATTTTAATTTTGCACTGGGTCCTACAAATTATGTAGCTCGTCCTGCTTACCATTTAGTTTCACAGTGACTTCCAGGAAAAATTGGTATTCTTCTGAGCTGTTGAGAATCGTTAAAAAAGAAACAAGCAAAAGATAGGTAAAATATCATTGGTTGTACTTCATTGCTTATTTTCACTTTGGGTTAATATCTGATGTTATACTCTTATGTTCTCCTTAAAGAGAGGGACCTCCTTTCTTCCTCGTCTCTCTCCTCTCTTACCTCATCTATTCTCTTATTTCTATATTCCATTTTCTGTGCTTAAAGTGCATAAAATCTCATTCCATTACATTGTGTTTTCATTTGTGTAAAATGCTTGTCATACCACAGATATTTTATTGTTATTGAATTTTGGAAAATGAAAAGGCTAAACAGATTGAGAATCAATGACCTAAATGCATTTTTCTCCTTAATTCTCCTATGAAATGACATATTTTAAAGTGTGCAATTTTCAAATCAATTTAAAAATATCCTGGAACTCTCTGAAGGCCCATGGCAGTCCCCCTTGTATGTATAATCTTTCTTGAACCTCTCTCATTTGCACAGCTTTTGCATAATTTTGAAACAATGATATTACTTTAATCATATATTAATTAGAAAAAATTATAGCAACAACAATTATAATTCATTTCTAATTTCCATTTGACTATAACATAGTGATCATAAACTTTTACCAAACAATCCTCAAATGGAGTACATATTAAACTTTATCATGAATTAACTTTTTCACCGTGGGCCAGATATAGTTCCGGTTTCTACCCTTAAAAGGAGTGCCAATTATGCTCATGTTCTTATGGTTCAGGTTTTTTTTTTTTTTATGGTTCAGGTTTTAATTGCAACACTATCCTATCTCATAATGTAACTGTAAGGTGTGAGGATTCCTTTCTTTTCACAGACACACTTGTCCTCTGGCCCCATCCTGTCATTGACCATAGATCACTAATCTTGACATTAAGTCTCCCACTTCTCTAAGGGGGCCATTCAGCTCATTTCTTAGTTGACTGTTCCACTTCTTACTTATTCTCCTTTCATATTTTTATTATTGGCATTGCTAACATCTCTCCTCAGCTAACTTGGATGTAGAGTTAAATAGACAGAATAAAAACATTCAATGCACCCTCAGAATTTGAAACACTTCAAGTCTAGAAAATGGTTAGGCTACAATAATGATCAATATATTTTTGCTGAAGCATAAGAGTCAAATGTTCTATATCTTTAGTCCTGATATTGCCAAAAGTTTTCAGCCAACACATCTCTGGGTTATACAAAATTACAAAACAAGGCATATGTGTGATCTTTGTGAGTTTTCCCTAGTTAAGCCCTTATTAAATTACATCAGTCAGTTCCAATGCCTGATATTTCTAGGTGAATCAATTTTAGGGGTTAAAGCACTGGAGATGAGTATTATAACTTTTTATCATCATCATAGAGTCTTTGGGGTTGTGTAAGTTAATCCAAATCTCTCATTTATTTTGTGCGATAAGGTTCAGACCAGTTATCTCCAGCTGATTTGCATCAGGGCTGGAATCAGATCTTATGTCTGTTTATTGACCTTTCTAGATCTTTAGTTGTCTTTTTTATTAAATGAGAATAATAATGAAGACTGAAATAAACCATTTAACCCATATCCACTTACTGGAATCCTACCTATTTTTAAAGTTGGGATTCAAATCTGACTTTTTACCTTAGTGCCCTTCCCAAACCTCCATAGAGCTTAATATCTTCCTTTTCAGTTCTCTAAATTTACTTTATGATTCAAAATATCTCTGTATTACAGTTCCCAATTACAAAAAAAAAAAAAAAGAAAAAAAGCAAAAACCCCCCACCAATTTGGCTTCATTTAAGCACAAAATGAATTTATTAGAATGGTATTCCAAAGGTCATGTCAATGCTAGAGAATCAGGTTGACATAGGACTGACTCTGTAAGCAGACACTTGCTATCACAGGATACCTTCCTTCAGGCCTCAGGACTCAACTCCACCGGAACCACTGTAAATAAACTGTAACTGACTAACACTTTATGCCACTCTCTCAAAAGTCAAGTTACTGGGTGGGACATCTGCTTGACTGTTAGTTGGCAATGTACCCAAGTTCTAAGCTGTGTTTTCCAATATTGTAGCTGCTAAGTATGTGGCTATTGAGCCCTTAAAATGTGGCTAGTCTGAATGGAAATGGGCTATAAATGTAAAGTTCATATTAGATTTCAAAGACAATCCAAAAAGAGAATGTAAAATATCTCCCTAATAATTTTTTATCTATTGCATTTTAAATGGCACCCTTGAATATATTAGGCTAAGTATTTTAATCTTGTATTATTTAATATTTTTAGAGCCAATTTCATTTTTTTCTTTTTAGTTTTTAAATGTGTCTTCTAGATAATTTAAAATTATGTTTGTAGCTCAAATTCTATTTCCCTGGACAATCTAGCTCTAAAGTTCTGATGTTTGTGGGAGATAATATCAACCCCCTTGGGGAATTTCCGCAGACACAGAGAGGAGTCACATCTATCCGTAATCACTTATGCCAGGTTGTCTGATATTCTGGTTACTTCTTTCTGGAGCTTGATGAAACCTTGATATATCATTTTTCTCCCTTATGTCAACCCTTCAAATCTTCATAAATATTTGCTGAATTTGATTTCATAGAATTACCTAAATGTTTTGAAACCCTTTACCATGCTGAGGATAATTTAAATACTACACTAAAATGAACACTTAGAATTTTGAGAAATAAAACTGCCTTCTGAAGGCAAAGCATGTACCATCATCATTTCTGTACATACCATCATCATTTCTGTATCTTTAGTGGGAGGTTGAGAAAAGAATATTTGATTTGTATTAGGCAGTTTCCCTTGTAACATCATTAATATGCTTGACAGTCTTACATAGAAGATCCTGTCATATCCATTTTACAGATCCCATAGTGAGGTTATGAGAGGTTCACTAAATTCCTTAAGTTTATATAACCCCTCAGTTGACAAGACAGAGGTTTGAATCCAGTTTTATCTATGACTTGGCTTATGCCATATCCATAGTTTAAGTCCTTTCCACTAAACTATGTGCCTATAAGAATGGTACTTAAATCTCTGCTGTTTGTTTTTTTATCATGTTATTTTTGAAAAATCACAAGATCACATGAAAGCCACATGAATATGTAGAAATTTTGCAAAGTAACTTTTTAAAAACTAATTATAGAAATAAAAATTCTATGTTGTCCAGTTCTCTTGTAAATATATTTTAAATTATGGACAAAAGACATAGAGAAACATAATTTGAGTATTATGAGCCCCTAATGCCTGAATATATCTTGAGATCTCTTGAAATTATGAAGCACAGCTGGATAATGTATCTTGGCATAATTTATTTTTTTTAAAGCCACTCACACCTGGATTGTGTTTGCAATGTATTGGATTTTGTGGGTTTATTTTTCACAGAAAGTACTTATGCCTAGTCAGAATTCATTCTGCTCTAAATGAAGAAATCCCCAAGGTTCACAATGAATATAGCATCATAGCAATGGTTTGTGTTCTGATTAAAGCAAATTATTTTTATATGACATCCATTCAAACAGTGTAATATCCATTTCATGTTCTGGAAGTAATTTTTAGTGAGGTTTTTTTTTTGCCATTTCCATTAGTTATGAAATAATGGAAGAGATTGGTGGAGCCTTAGAAAATGTTTCGACTTAAATTTCTCATTAATATGGCATTTTAAAGACAAATGGCAGTATGCCTGTCTTTGGTGAGGTAGATTTCTTACTTTTGCTATTAGAACACATTTTTGCATTTGTGTCACCTATACACAGGAATTGCTTCTATAATAGAATATTTTAAATCCCATGCTTTTTAGAGATTAAAATTCCTAAATCTCATTAATTTAAAGTAGTTAAAATTAGCATTTCCAAAAATGTTTTCCTTGACTTCTTAGGATTTGTGTGTGTGTGTGTTTGTGTGTGTATGTGTGTGTGTTTTCAGAAGAAAAAAAATGCCTATTATTGGTTTGGATCTTTTTTTGCAAGTAACAAAAACTCTAACTATTCTAACTAGAAAGAGAAGAGTTCAACCAGGGACTAAGAACCCTCAGCTCACTTTTAACGTCTCTCTGGTCTTTGCTCCTCTCCCCACATTGTTCACTTTTTCTCAGGTCAGTTTCCTCTTTAAACCTGGACTCTGGCTGCAGTGTACTCCAAATTTATATTCTTGGTGCTTGAAACTAGCAAAAAAAAAAAAAATAGTTCTTCTGCACCAACTCAAGAAAGACAAAAGCTATGGAAAGACTATGACCCAGCACCTGGGTCATAGGCCCCTTCCTAGATCAATCTCTGCGACTTGGAATATGTATTCCAGGTCCTTTGGCCAATGGAAAGGCATCTGTAACTAGAAGTAGTATCTGGGAAAGTGGTCTTGGCAGTTAAAACTCTAACAGGAATCCAAAACATCTGAGCAGGCTTTTGAACTGTAAGTTATCTTTATTATGTTAATATAAATTATGAATCTGGACAACATTTCCCAAATACATTGAATTCAAATAAATATACTAGAATACTGAAATTTCTTTTTAATGGGACATCTTATCAAATGTAGGTGCTATATTGTCACAGATATACTCACATAACTAACTTCTTTAATTTCTGCCTTTGGTCTAATCTTTGTGAGCTCCCACACTGCTGAGTTGAGGGACCAACGAAGGTATGCATTTAAATGAGAGAGTGAGGATGTGAGTGCAGGATATTTTAACTGCCAATCAAAAATATTTCACAGTTTTCTAATTTAAATAATGTCTTTGGATAATTTGTCTCATTGGGTTAAAGGTTCAGTTTGCCAAATTACCTCCCTCTTCATTTCAAGTTGGTCTCTATCTAAATATGGGAAGTTGGAGTTATTTAGGGGACCTCATGGTAATGGGAGGGGGGTCTGTGCTCTTTCCTCTGTATCCTCACTGGCCTATGCTGTGGGATATCTGATATGGCCCTCTGGTTTCTTGAGCTGAGGTTTGTTGAGATGTGGCTGATGACCTTAGGGTTTATTATTTGGCCCAGGTAGGTTTTTTGGTCCTTTTATGCTAAATTGTTCTTCAACTCTGGTTTTGCTAGTGCTACACAATCACCTGACATCTAATTGCCTTCCATTCAGTACTTGGTCAAGGCTATTTATCCCATAATAGTGGGTCATTTTTCTTCTCACCATGGTCACTTCATGGTGGGATCATTGGTTCTTTACTCAGATACTTTTCACATATCCCCCATTCCCCTTAATCTATATGGGAAATTCTAGGACCTATGCACACTAGATCAGAGTTGAAAGTGGTTAAGAAATACAAACTCAGGACTTCTCTTTACTTAACCATACTTGTTGCTAGTATCTACCTTGAAGCTGCGTCCCCATTTTGACACATCAGGTTTGGTTTTCCCCTCAAACTGTCTAACAGTTTACCAGTCCCCCTCCCTCAACTCAGTGGATTCCTTGACACATGCATTTCTAGTCTTGCTTTTCTTATTTGGACTGCTCCTCTTAATATGAAACTATTAAAGTTTACCACCAGGAAAACTCCTGATACTGTGTCAAACATGAGGGGTATTCAAATCAGTAGACCAAGCCCTTGAAGATTCAAGACTTGCTCTTGTGAAGTTTATCTATCTAGCGGAGAAGCTTAGCCTACCTATATCCTACCTATAACCTATAGGTATGTCTAAAAGTTACTTCTGGAGGACCTCTTTTATTGCTCAGATGTGGCCTCTCTTTAAATCCAACTCTGCAAGTGAAACTATTGCCTTCCCTCCTATGTGAGACATATATCCAGTGAAATTTTTCCTGGCAGCATTGGAGATGACTCCCAGGGATGAGTCTGGCTCTGGCACCATGGGATTAACAATACCATTCTGATCAAAAGGGGGAAAAGAACTGTAACAAATAAGGTATCAGTGACTGAGAGATTTCAAAAAGAGTCAAGAGGCTACACTGGATGTCACTCTTATGCAAGCTTCAGTTAGACATTGCTACCTATCATAGCTTGCCAACCCCCAACCAAAACCATTCTAGTCAATCCTAAAGAACACCTAGGGTGTTATATGAAATTCTACAAAGGTTCCAGAAACCTACAACTTCCAGATGGTTCCCTGGACCAGATAAATCCTGAAATACAGAGGGGTCAGTATCTCCAGGACATCAACTAGTTCCACTCCTCTATCCTGTACTATCAACAGTCCCTTCCAGTATGAAAAAGTTAGAATGGGCATGGCCCAAATGCCTCTAAAGAGCGGGAGAAAGATCAAAGACGGTGATGGGGTTATACAGAGAAGGTAAGGTTTAACAAATGACTATAATTGCTAAATCATTAAAAATTGGTATTTCTTTTAGTCTCCAGTATTTTAGAGCAGCTAGAAGTAAAAACCCAAAATTGTGGATTTAAAGCCTGTATCAAACTCTGAAACCTGTTCTACAACTAATTGTATTAGTGTGCTTTGAAATTTATTGCTTTTTTGTATGTATGTTATTTTTCACAAAAAAGAAAAAAGTCAACTGTGACGATAGATGAACAGCTATATGATGATATTGTGAAATATTGATTGTACACTTTGGATGATTACATGGTATGTGAATATATAATATATCAGTTTAAAAACTCTCCAGAGCTTTGTCATCTCATTTAGAAGAAAATAAAAAATGTTACCTTAGCCCGACATGATTTGGGCACCACCATTCCCAAGACCACATTTCCTGCCATTCTTCCTTATCACTGCTTTGACAATCTAGGGCTTTCTATTAATACTCTGGCTATATCAAGCTCACTCTCACCTCAGACCCTTCATACCTGATGTTCCCTCTGTCTTGAAGTCTCTTCAGTCAGATCTTCCCAGGGCTAGTTTTCCTTGCCTGTCATTGCTTGGCTTAGATGCCATTTTATCAGAGGTATTATCAGGCAAGTACCAAAACTATTCAAAATAAATTCTGCCTTCATCTTCCATCCTTCCAAAGTAGCTGGTTTCTTTTGTTCATTTTTTCCTGTTCTGTTTTTCTTTGTTTCCTATGTAAAGGGAAGTGGCAGTCAAGTCTTTTGAAAAACGTCCCACCATGAGATAATAATTCAAAGCATGAATTCTGTACCCAGGCAGCCTGGCTTGTCACTTTTTAGCTGTTTACCTGGTAGCAATTTATTTAACCTCTCCATGGCTCATTTTCCTTCTCTGTTACATATGTAATGCTAGTGCTGCCTTATTGCATTGTTATAAAGAGTGAATGTTCTTAGGACTGTGTCTGAAAAATATAAAACATCCAGTAAATGTTGATAGCTATTATTGATACTTATTATCTATTTACACTTTCAAGAGTATAAACTCCACGAGTGCAAGAACTCTATCTGCTTTGTTCTTTACCATATTCCCAGCACCTAAAGTAGGAACTAGCACATATTGGGTGCTGCACAAGTTTTTGTTAAATAAGTGGTGTTTAACATCTTAGTGAATCAGGGTAACTGATTACAGGGTTCTGAGAAAATTGACTGGATTGTTGGTGAAGCCAGCTTCTTTGCTGCAGCCTAACTGGTTATTTGCTCTGTGTTGAGCCTCTGACTGCAGCCAAGACTAAATTTGCAGTTTGATTTGCCATGTGATTCAGCTGAAGGAGGTTTAGCATTGGAGCCCTCAATTCCTGGAGTTTGATTATTGATCCACTGCTTATTAGTTGCCTGAATATTGTAAAGTAGTTGAACTACTTTGTACCTTAGTTTTTCCTGTGAGCAGGATGGTAAAATTCCCTACATAAAATGTATTGATAAGACTGTCCTCATCACATTGATTGATGCTTCTCTAAGGTAGATGGAGTTAATCATTTCAGACAGAAAAAAATACTCTGTTCTTAACAATCTACTGTGAAAGGGATACCAACACTGCCTTAAATTACCCAATCTAGTGTTTAATCATCCTCTCAGGAAATTCTTTCTTCTGCCTGAATGTGGTTTTGGCAGATCCTTTACCAAGAATGTATTTGTCTCATAGACTACCCCCCCTCCCCATATGTATGAGCTAAGAAACCCCAGGAGACAATGTCTGCAAATTTAGAAGGATCATGGCTTTCTTTTTTTTTTTTTTTTTTTGAGATACAGATCCTTTTGCTAGGAGGGGTGGACCACATTTCCCCTTAGGAACAATTCATCTCTCTCCACTCTCAAGACTTACACTTCTTATATGGAACCTAAATCCTCTTAATGCAATTTAATCCAATTTCCTGTGGTCGATCTCATTAGGGATGAAGAACAGCTGGCCACCATTTTCTATATAATAAACCCTTATATGATTTAAGATAGTTTTAATTTTCCATTCTTTTCCTAGGCAAACTCCAACTCATTATTTTTTTTCTCCCATTTAGACCTGTTTTTTTTTCTGCCTATGACTCTAGCTGCATTTAATCCTTAAACATTACCAATTGTATCATTAACTAAGTATAAGTTTTGAGATTTTCATCTCTATCTCCAAAAGAATATGACAATCTAAAGGATGTCTTTACTGAAGCCTTTCCCTTACACTGTCACTACACAAAATATTTCTTGCTATTTTTGATCAGTTTATATTCAACAGTGAGTATGAATGTTGTACTAAAATTACAAAGCACAATCAGTCTTTCTTGCCTATAAATAAGAAGCTCAGTAATTTAGGTCATGCAAGTGTGAATGTTGACAATAGCTTTTATAATATTCCTACTTAATGATTACTTTTCCGTTTTTGGTGCTGTATGTCCCAAATACTCAAATAATCACTAGGTAGTATTGTCATTAGAAAGAAAACAATTGATTTGACTGATGTTTTTTTATCAAATCAGGAAATATTTTATCATGCCAACACTGCTTTAGTCATCTTATATCATTTCAATTAGCATACTAACATTTTGAGCACTTTCAATATACTGGATAATGTAGTAGGCTCTTTGACTTTCATGTCCTTAATTATGTTCCTAACACATTAAAAGGTAAATATTATTATTCTTTTATAGATGTGAAAACTGATCATCAAAAGTATAAATTTTTTAAGGACTCATGAATGAACAGTTAATTAGGCATATAACTGAATAAGGAAGGCATTTATTAAAATTCTATTGTTAATTTCTGACATTGGAAGATACCACCACAAATGGGTGATAAGAAAGGGAAAATACCTACTTCGTGGTTACCTGCGACTCCTAAATACTAATAATTTTAGTTTCTATTGTTGTAATTGCTAGTTGAGGTGGTCAATTTTGAGTCACTTAGGAGTAAAAGATTCATTACATCTATCACCCCATCCCTTCTGAAATTAGAAACTCAACAGGGATAATACTGAGAAGACCACATCTCTTTCTTCTTCTAATGACAGAAGTAGAAGGCAAACAGTATAATTTACTGAGCCCTTGTTATAGGTGATAACTGTTCCAATTACCATTGTGCATCACAAACCACCATACATTTTTTGTCATTTGTTATGCTCATGGATTCTGAATGTGTGGGATTTAGAATGGGCAGAATGGGGATAAGTGGCCTCCTTTCCACAGTGTCAAAAACCTCAGCTTGGATGGCAGTGTCTTGGTGATTGGGGACTGGAATCATTCGCAGGCTTGTTCACGCACAAAACTGGCAGTTGGTGCTGATTTTCAGCTTACATCTCATCCTGGAGCTGATGGCTGGAATATCTACATGTGGTCAGCGCTTCCTTGAAGCACATTGATCTCTGGTAGTTGAACTTCTTACACAGCATCTTAGGGTTCTCAAGGTGAATGTCCCAATTAAGAACGCAGAATCTGAGTATCCTCTCATGAATTAGATTAGAAGTCACAGTGTCTTTTTTTGCATTTTATTGTTGAAAGCTAGTCGCATACTCAGGTTTCTCTTCAGATCGTATAAATCGTTTGCCTTTTACTAAAGATTTCCATGGAGAGAAACAATAATGAGTTATAAGACTAATTTTTTAAGGTCTTGCCAAAACAAGACCAAACATAAACTGTCAAAATCAGAAACTTGACTTACTAATTAAGCTTCTAAGCCAAAAAAACCCAAATTTAATCCCAAACCCACCCAAATAGAAGGAGGAAAGAATGAGAGTTCACTTTTTAAAAACATTTTTTATTGTGAAATATACATGCAAAAACTGATAAATTTCAAAGTACGGTTTAACAAGTAATTATAGGGCAAATTTCAAAATATGGTATAGGCTACAGTTAAACAATTTGAGGTATTTCCTTCTGACTATTCTAATAAATTAGAAACTAAAAAAGAAATATGTGTATAATGATTCAGTAGTCATAATCATTTATTAAATCCTAACTTTTCAGTTACAACTACTCCATCTCATTTGATCATTCTCTCAATCTTCAGAGATATTTGTGCAATGACCCTTCTAATTTCTTCATTCTGAAAATGGGTATTGATATTATGGGGTAGGGGAATGCAACTGGTTGATGTTCTCAGAGAGACTGTTATCTCTGGGTGTCAGGGCTTATCTGGCATAGAAATGATCTGGAGGTTTTAAGTTTCTGAAAAAATAAACTTAATAAGTAAAACTTTTATAGAGTCTTAGATAGAACCCTGTGTATTCTTTAGGGTTTTCAGGAATACTGTTGAATGGGGCTAGGTGTACTGTGACATTTTGCAATATCTGGTTGAAGCTTGCATAAGAGTAGCCTCCAAAATGACTTGCAACTCTATTTGAAATCTCTGAGCCACTGAAACCTTATTTTGTTACATTTCTTCACCCTCATTGGTCAAAAAGGCATTGTCAATTCTACAATGCCAGGGCCAGGCTCATCCCTGGGAATCATGTCTCACATTGCCAGGGGACATCATATCCCATTTAGGGGAGAGGTTTGCAGAGTGTATTTGCAGGGTTTGACTTAAAGCAACAAAAGAATTTCTCTGGGAGTGACTCTCAGGCATAATTATAAGTAGCCTTAGCTTTCCCATTGACAGTCCACTTTTTGATGGGAGAATATCACATTTCTAGAAAAGCTCATAGGGTGGTAGATAGGGTTGTGGCCACCTTTGGAAAATAAAATATACCACAAATACCCTTGAGAGAGTAAGTAATTTTGACTAACCCTCCCACTAAGGACAACTGAAAAAGCTAGATAAAATATTTCAATTTTTCAATCTGTTTGCAAGCACTGAAGTGCTAACAAGCTAGTGAAGAGTCAATGAGAAGACATGAACAAAATGTACAGAAAAATTAAAATCTACATGAAAACAAACACAATGACTATAGACATTTCAGAGAACAGTTATAGAATTTAAAATAACTATACTGAAGTTTCAGGAAGAAGATCGAGAGGACTTAGAATTTCAGCAGAGAATGAGAGGTTATATTAAATTACAAATGGAAGTTCTAGAACTGAAAAATTTAATAATCAAAATTAAGAATTCAATGGACATTTTAACAACAAACCAGAAATAGATGAAGAGACTGGCTGGAAAATATATCAGAAGAAAATATTTACAATAAGCTTGGTGAGGTTGAAAGATGGAAAAATAGAGAACAGAACAACTAGAAAGCACTGAGTAAAATGAGAGAGTTTAATATATCAGAAGTTGCTTCGAATATAGATAAAATAATGCTATAATTAAACAAAAATGACTACCAGTTTACACTAGATAAACTAGCAATGTGTTTTTGCAATGACTACATTTTAGACAAAAGCTTTAAAGGTGGAAAAGTAAAAGGCTGAAAAAAATGGAAATGCTAACATAAAAAAGCTGGTGTAGCTTTATTAATACAAGGCACAACTTTTATATAAAAGCTTTAATAGCGATTACAGAGTCACTTCATAATGGTGAAATCTTCAATTGACCAGGAAGAGCTATCAGTTGTAACTGCATGTACACTTAATAACTTAGCCTCTCTCTTTTTCTCTGTGAATGTGTATGTGTGTGTATGTGTGCAGAATTACAAGATGAAATAAAGAAATTCAGAATGGAAGATTTTAACGCATCTTCTACAATTGATAGAACAATCAAGCCAAGCTCAGTAAATATATAAAAGATATGAACAAAATGATAAGTAAATTAGATTTATTTACGTATGTGGAGCAGTGCATCTAATAACTGTAGAGTTCACATTGTTTATTATAACTTATAAACTGTCTCCAAAAATGACTATACATTCTTTACTTTGCAACAAAAGAAATATTGTCAAATTTCAAAAGATTAAAATCCCATAGGGAAAAAAAAACCCACAGAATGTATTCTCTGAGAATTATGTAATTAAGCTAGAAATCAATTACCAAAAAGATAACTAGAAAATCCCCAATGTTTTGATATTAAATTATAAACTCTAAAAAACATTATAAACTACTAAAAAAAAACCAAAGCTTAAAAGGAAAAAAAATTATAATAGATATAGACAACGAAGAAAATATCTTGCTGATACAGAGTAATTTTCAGGATAATTTGTTGAAAAAGAAAGAAAGTATAAGAAAAAAGGACAAAAAGTAAATATACATTTGAAGAAAAAATAATGCACAAAAAATAAGCCCAAACTAATGAGATTGTTTCTTCACAAGTGGAAATGGGTGCAAAGAATGGAGGAACAGAAAAGGGGATTTTACTTTACTGAGTGAGAATTTTTGTCCAGTTTTTTGTGTAATTGTACAGTTTTGTAAAGTTTTGATTTTTTGAGCCAGGTTATGGTTTTTAAAGTAATGAAATCAACAAGGAGGATATTGAGATGAATTCACAAACAGGAAACAAATGAATCAGACTGCATTTCAAGTGTATAAAATGGAGTTCACTCTTTTCAGAGTTCATGCCTCTGAAAAGAATGGAGGCGTGAACTAACCCCAAGTAACCCCAGAACCTGTTATTTTGACTATATACCATTAAGCTAAAGACGAAATGAACTGTAAACAATGTTGAATTTGTTAATAAGCTTATGTTTCATAGGGATCAGCAATTCTCAAGCTAAATGTGTATTCTAAGATTAAGCAAATGAGTAAATATTTGTTGATGTGAAATCCAGGTTTCTCACTGTCAGAGAAGGGAGTTGCTGATATGGAATGAGGCAAGTCTGGATTGAACCTTGTAGCATTTGAATGAAATTTGAGATAGTGTGAACCTAGGCTAGGATAGATTAATAGTGACAATGATAGATAGATGATAGGTAGACAGGTAAATAGATACATAGAGAGGTAGGCAGATAGACAGAGGGATGAACGATAGAGATGTCTAGCACTCACAACTTGGATTCTAAATCCCATCCTCTACTATAAGGCAGGGCTCCTTGGGAACATAACTGATTCCAGGTCTGGGCCAGAGAGACTGTTTGATGATCCTAGAACCTCTTGCTCTACCAGAAAGTAAGGAAATATTAAAAAACAAACAAACAAACAAAAAAACCAGATGAGGGTGTGTCAAAAAGCACAAGATCCAGCCTGAAGGGGACAATATTGATCAATTGTCTGGATCAATTTGAGTATCAGAATAAATAATTGTATTAATGGATGATAATATGTGGAATAAAATTAGAAGCCATGTGCCCATACTACTATAAATATATGAATAAGTTAATTATAGAGAAAGGAAATCTCTGCCTTACATTATGGCAATTAACAATTTTAGAAGGAATAATGGGGTTAAAAATGTCAGCATTTGGCAACCACTATTGTAAATATTCTGTAGGCAACTGGTTGCTATCAGTAGAAAGTGAAAGCCTGAAGAGAAATAGGATATTTGTATAGTTTCAAAAGCACCTTCCAACAAGATAAATATTAATAGTACTCTGACAATGGAAAAACCTGGCAGACACCACCTTAACCAAGCTGCCAAAATTAGCATCAATAGTCATGGACAAGTAGATATTGTGGACCCCCTATTATGTTGTAGCGAGAGCCTAACACCTATGGTTAATATTCTTGCTAGAAATGCAAAGGATGAATCTAAACAAGAGAAAGTAATAGATGAACTAGAATTAATGGGCATTTTATGAAATTAATGTATATACTCTTCAAAAATGTCAAGGAAAGCCAAAGAAAGACTGAAGAACTGTTTTATTTTTTCTATAGAGGAAATCAGTGGGACAATTGTCAAAACTTACAAGCAATCTGTTTGGCAAATAATCATTCCATATTAATATTATATTTGCTAATTGCATGGTGGTTATATAAGAGATTGTCCTGTTTTAGAATTGAAGTATTTAGGGCTCCAAACAATATTGTGTCTGCAACTTACAATCAAAGATTCAGGCTCTTAGTGAGTGTCTCTCTCTCTCCTTCCCTCCCTGCCTCCCCCCTCCCCCCAAGGATCAAGCAGACATAGATGTATGTTAACATTGCTACCACATCTAGAGAATGAGAGTGAAGGGTATATGAAACTTCTTATTCCTATTTAAAAATTTTTGTAAGTCTAAGATTGTTCCAAAAAATGCTAGTAATATTTAATCCTAGTGTAGCAGACACTATTGGTGCCCACTTTATACCAGTGCACCCACTTCTATAGACTGAAGGTTGGTTACCAGTCACACTTGCAGCTCCTTAACTGAGGACCCTCTTCTGACTGCAGGAGCACTATGGTTCATCTGAAGGGAAAGCCAGGCATGCCAGAAAGTTAATGGTCCTGGAAAAAGCCTTACCTGACAATGAATTGGAATATATGTGGATAAACACCCCAGATTTCATTGCTTTTTGGTTGAGATGAGTTTGAAACATGCTCTATATTATAAAAGTCCCAGCGTTTACCAGTAGAATTATATACCAGTTGTCCATAGTAATTTTTTAAATAATGTACCCTCTACCCTTTCACAATTTCCTATCCTCCCAGATTTCTTGTATCCCCTTCCAAATAAACTCATAAACTTGAATCTGTCTTAAGGTCTGCTTCTGGGGAAACCAAAGAAACAAGTGGTTCTATGAAAAGATCATTAATATACAACTCTTGAATTTGATCACTTATTGGCTTGATTATTACAAATACCCATTGGTGGTGGTAAGTGAAATAAGAATAATTCCTTTCATATTCTAGCCTCACAATTATGAAGACACTTACCTTTAGTAAGTTGGGAAGTTATGTACGTGACAGGAATACGCTAGCTTATGTAGTACTGCCTCTAGCATTTGGCTGATATGAGGGAATAGTAATTATAAGGCTTGTGGAATGTTTGGTTGTCGTTAACTGCCATTGAACCACTGAAGGAAGAAAATAACTGGCTCAGGACAAACACCTATCAATTCAGGCTATAGTGCAAATATCCAAGGCCTTTTTGTCAGCATTTAGAGAGAACTTCATGTCCTGCAATTGGAGAACAGGGTGTACTGAAAAGAAGGCTCAGTATCTGAATTTGAGAGCAATGGGGATACAGAGACAGCTGAATCTACAATCCTGAAAATCCTATTATGCTAAAATTAGGGAAAGACTAGATGAGTTGGAATATTTGGATGGATGCTGTTGAAAACCTTGTTGCGGAGATTCCATTGAACTCTCTGGGTTTACTTGCTTCCCCTTGGAGAGGACAGTAGCTTCTGGTTAGAAGAAAACAGTCCCTCTTTTACTAGACAATGTATATGCAAAAGCCTCACCTGATTTTTTGGGTATAGCCAGAGAACCTACCACGTTACTATATTCTTAGAGCATATTCATTTCACTACAGTGACAAAGAATGCTCTAGATAAACTCTAGATATCTTTGAGAAGCTCTAGGTATCTTTGAGAAGTTCTAAGTGTCTTTGAGAAGCTTTTGTACCTGTACTCTGTAGACCAGTGTTATCAGCAGACAGTGCTGCTATGGAGCCGGTGGAGGTAGGATCACAGAACAATAGCACTAAACTGTGGGAGGCAAAGGAACATAATTACCATGGTTTGCAGCAAGTCTAGAATGGCAAGCCTAGGTCTTAACTTACAGGGTTCTGTGGCAATACCTAATGATATTCCTGTGTACGAGATAGATGGGAGGTGAATAAGAAACTTGAACTATATTCTCAAAAAGGACCAAAGGTGAGTGGAAAATTGATACCAGCGAGCACAATGGAAAAAACAACAACAAAAAGCCCCCACTTGTTTCCAAATATAAGCTACTTCTCAGATCCAAGACTCATGGGTTTGAAAGTGAGTGGGGGCCTCCTTGAAGGACGACCCTGTGTTGACACAACAAATATTTTTAATAGTGATTCCCCTAATCCTTCCCCTAGGTGACCTATGACTACTGGAGTTACTATATCCGAAGGAAAGGAGATAACCCAAATCTTTTCAGGGTTGTTGGATACAGGGGCTAAAGTGATACAAATAATAGGAAACCCAACACAGTGCCAAATTCCTCCTGTTAGAGAAGAATTCATGGGTCTACAGATCCATTCTGAGGTCATTTTCTTGATCCCTCAGTGAAAATTTGCAATTATTAATATTTTTCCACTAGTAGAGCATTCATGTTGATCCCCTGACCTATGGAGTAAGAGCTGTCATGGTAGGAAATGACAATTGGGAGTTCTGACCCCTAGTCAAAGCAGTAAATCAAAAGTAATACTTCATTTAAGGTAAAATGTCAGATATTACTTCTATCCTCAAAAACTTAAAGGATTTGAGAGTGGTGGCATGCATCATAATCCTTTAAAATTCACTAGTCTGGCTCTTACAAAAACAGATAAATAATGGTGGATGATGGTGGTTTACTGCAAGCTCAAAAAAGTAGCTTTAATCACAATGCTGTATATTTTATTTCTACCACAGCAGAAAAGAATAGCTTCTGGCACTTGGCTATTTGTCTGGCAGATGGCTTCTTTACAATTCCTATCAAGAAAGTATTTCGGAAACAGCTCACATTTATCTTCAATGAATAGTAGCACACAATCATCCTCTTACCCCAAAGCTATGTTAACTCTCCAGCTTTCCCTCACATTATGATCTTAAGGGACCCTTGATCATATGTCTGCTTTTTTGATGACATCATATTAAATACGTTTAGTCAATAGGAAACTGCATGCAATTTGGATTCTGTGGTAAACAATACTGTGTCGGAGGGTAGGAGATACACCTCATAAAGACTTTTACATTGGTATAGCTTTTGGGTGTCTGTTGGTCTGGGCATGCCAACATATTCCCTGCATAAGAAGTCATAAGCTATTGCACTTTGCATCTTGACCCCTTTGGAGTATGGAGACACAAAATTTGAGAAGTATACCCGCTTTTCAGGTAGTGCAGAAGAATGCCAGTTTTAGTGAGTCCCAGTGCAAAAAAGGACTCTGCAATTGATTTAGGTTACGGAATATGTGCTCTACTTTTTGTGCCATATGAATTGGCCAATTCCATGGAGCCAGATGTTTTCAGGCCCTAATAGAGGATGAGGCCATCCCATAATTTATGACCATGTACTTCTATACTCTGATGGCTGCATACTGCGGTCACCTGCAATATTACCTGAGGATTTTTATTTTTCAGTTAGAGATCTGGGTGGGGTAGTAGTCTGTTGTAAGAGCTAGCTTGGCTGATGTGCAAGAACATAGTATATGGCTTGAAAAGCAGCCCTCAGTCAACAGCAAAAGGAGTAATTGGAGGATGAATAATTTAACTTCTTCTCTCATCAATTGGGATAACCATATTGCATACTGTATCCCAGGGGGATTAAGTCTTAGTTGCCCACAGTTGTACTTATTTGATAACATACCCTTTATTGGCATCTTTCCTTACCCATCTCGCTTTCAGTTTCCTATTAATGCTTCCTGGGATCTCCTCCAAAATAAACTCCTTGAATTTGAATCCTGTCTCAAGGTCTGCTCTGTAGGAATTCAAGCTAAGACTTATAAGGAAAAATCTATCAAAGATGTGAAAGAGCTCATAGAAAGATCTCAGAAAACTACAACGTTTGCAAAAAAAAAAAAAAAAGAAAAGAAATCTAAAGAAGACCTATACACATGGAGGGGAATACCAATTCATGGCTTAAAAGTCTCAATGTTGTAAAGATGTCAAGTCTTCTTAAAATAATCTGTAAAGTATATATAATTCCCATCAGAATCCAACAGGAAGTTTTTAAATAGAACTTAACAAGTGGATTCTAAAAATTATATGGAAAATGAAAGGATGGCATAGCCAAGATACTATTGAAGAAGATTAAGGGGGAAAAACTCATTCTATTCTATATCAAGATTTTTAGACAATATGGATCTGGCACAAAGACAGACAAATTGACTAATAAAATGGAAAGGGAGAGCCCAAAAAAAGTCCTAGTCATAAATTTATGACAAAGGAGGCATTGCAGAGTACTAAGACTATGAAAGAAAGAATTGCAGAGTACTAAGGGAAGGATTACTTTTCCAATGATCCCTTTCTCACAGCGTACATTATAAATTATATACACAGTAATGTACATACACACACAGAATTTGATTTCAGGATAATTCTATATCTAAATATAAAAGGTAAAATAAATCTCCTAAAAGATTGTATAGGAAAAATTTCATGATATCAATGGAATTGATTTACCATAAAAGACAGAGAAGTTTCCTCTGTGCAGTGAGATGGCAGTAATTGGGAAGGAGAACAAGGGGGCTATTTGAAGGTGCTGTCAACTTTCAATTTCTTGATCAAGGTGATGGATGCATGAATGTTCAATTTGTGAAAATTACTTCTATTCATTTTTGTTGGGTAATAAATTTTTATATGTGTCTTATAATTCACACTTTAAAAGATTTCAGAAAAGAAACAGAACAAAAGCATTTAAAAAGTGGGCCCAATAGGCACTCAAATCATGGATGGTTCAGGAGCAAACACCAGTAATGCATTCTTCCCATTCGCATTCGCTCTGAAGCAGAACTTCCATATCTGAAAGCAACAGGTGCTGAGCCCAAGGGCACACATGGAGGAAAGCAGGCACTAGGACTAGGCTTTATTTATTTAATTATCTTATCTACAAAAAGCATATAAATCAACCTCTTTTCATTTTTTAAGAGTCTCGTTTTGACCTCTCAGTTCAGTTGGGCTCTTGTGAAATGAATAGAAAATCTTTGGACAAACTTACCCATGACTTCTATTCTAGCCAACACAAAAAGAGTGGAACAAAAAACCTACATCTGGACCCTGGTTTCCTGGCTCCTACTACTGCATCTTTTCTATTCTTTCATGCTGAGACAGATATAAAATGATGTTTTCATTTTTCACTGCCATAGTTTTCATAATGTGTCATATATAGCAGATAATGTTCACTGTTTTTTTCTATTGATTTCAGCCTAATTTACTACTACTAGAAGAAATTAAGAGAATTTATTAAGAGAAGAAAATATTCTTCAGACACCATTTTTTTTCTAATTTCAAAAATAGTCTACTTAGGGTATAAATTTAGACAATACAGAGACACAAAGAAATAAAAAAATAAGAAATAACCTGTTAACATTTTGATTGATATTTTTCCAGTTTTTTGTTCTGCAAAGGAACACCTATAACCTAGTGATCTTGGACAAATTACTTACCTCTCTAAGCTTCATTTCCCTCATCTTTTCAGTTGATGTTATTATTTTCAATAATATCCAGTAAATAGCTGATATATATTGACAATTAAATAAAATCATGCATACACAGCATATATATGAATGTCTTATACATACTGATTACTAAATAAATAGTACACATTATTATTTAAGGTATTTATATTTACATTATTTTAAGGTGATTATAATTTTCATTTAAACTGGAATAATTTTATAATGACCAATAATACAGAGGCCGGAAGGCACTGACCAACAGGTAAACACTGGACTTTTCTGAATATTCTTAGGTTATATGAGTTTCTTAACTAATAATGTTTAGAATTACAAAATCAAGACCATAAGATATATATAATTTTTTTAATTCATTTTTTATTGGGTGTTGATATGTGAGCAATTTACATACCCACACATAATGTTCAGGATTGCCCATCTCAATTTTATTCAACAAATATTTATTGATTACTTAACCTGTTTCAGGGCTCTTCTAATACTGGGCATACAGCAGTAAATAAAACACACAAAATCCCTTGTACTAATAGATCTTACTCACCGGATGGAGCCTAACATCCTTATATCAACAAATAAATTATAAGAAATAAAAGAAATGGAACAGGAGACTAGAGAGTTTAAGACAGAAAATAAATAAGTCAATAGCAATGTGTATCTCTTATTTGGATCTTGATTCAAGCAAACACACACACATGCACACACACACATGGCATTAGTGAGATAATTGAAAATTTGAACACTGACTAGTTATTTGATGATATTGCACAGTTTATATTATGTTTAGGTTTGATAATGGCATTACAGTTATGTTTTTTAAAAAAAGACCTTATCTTTTAGAGATATGTAATAAAATGCTTTTAAAAAATGATTTCCAGTCTGCAATTTGTTTCAATAAAATGTGGGAAATAAAAGATGGGACTATAGGTAAAATAAGAATGTGCATAAGTCAGTAATTGCTGAAGTTGGGTGATGGCTGCATAGGTGTTCATGAAAATATTTTGTCTATTTTGTACAGGTTGGAAATTCTCCATAAAATATTTAAAAATTTCTAGCAATTCCCTATCATTGAAAATAACTTTTGTTTTATTTTGATTTTCTTTGATTACTACTTAGGATGAACATTTTTCTTAAGTTATCAGTCATTTTTATTGAAGCTTTGAAGACATATGTAGCAGATTTGCCATGTATCAATTTTTCTCTTGCAACCTTGTATTTTATCAGCATCTCTCTCTCTTTCTCTGTTTCTGTCTTTTTCTCTCTTTCAACAGTTATAAACAATTTCTTTTCATCATTAGAGTAATATTAAAGAATATGTTTGGAACCACAGGATACACAAGTCTGTGGACCTGGGGCGTGCTCCAATTTTATATTTATGTTATAACTTTTCTCTGAGTATATACTGACAAGCCCTTTGTTTTCTTAGAACTTTCTAGATATATTTATCAGCAGGGAATCTATTGAGGTACCAGATTTCCTCAAATACTTGGGCAGTTTTTAATTATTTTTCCTGTTGGCCTGTTGAGAAATTGACTTTCAACAACCTGAACATTTTTTCTCATACCTTGTTGGAACAAATTGTTCTGACTCATTGGCTGGGTCCATATGATATCAAGATAGTAGAGATGACAGAAGCCAGGATAACTCTGGCCACCTAAGATGCCATCATTCGTTTTATTCCCCAACTAGCACATTTTAAACTTAAAAGTTATTTTATTCACCGTCTTAATAAAACCATAGAATTAATCTCAAATTGAAAGGTCAGTTTGACATGTCCTATAGTTCCTCCTGAGCAAGCAGCAGCTTATGAATTTGAGCCAAGAAGGATGGGGTTAAAACAACAACACCGGTAAATGGACCGGGGGTGGGGGGACTAGTTGAATATTGTCCTGGAGAACAATGTAAACAAATAAAAATCTTAACAGAATAAGCCACTAGAGTAATCTAAAAGGATGGGCGGTGAGGGAGGGTAACAAAACAGAAGCTGTGGAAACCAAATGGGAAGGACAATTCTTTTGTGGAATGAAACAGGAAGGGAATAAATTGAAATAATCTACCCTGCCATTCTAAGTTTGATTTTTTTGCCCTTTCTCTTAGTTTATGAAGAAGCAGGACTGATAAGGGACAACAGAAAAGGACTGCTTTCATGAAGATAATAATACTAAATAAGCATTTATTGAGAGTTTATCATGAGCCTACAATTGTGTTAACAGTTTGCTATAAATGTTCTACCATAATTCTGATTCCTTAGGTGATACCATGATTTGATCCATTTTATAAATGATACAACCGAGGCAGAGAGAAGTTGAGAACATTTCCAAATGTTATAGAATAAGAAATAGGAAATGCAGGAGCCAAGGGTTAAAAGAAAACCTGCGGAATTTATTGGAAGTGACTGGCTTCAGAGTGGCCTTGGCAGGAAACTGTGGAAACTGTTATCTGCTTACTTGGAGGACAATCTGAGAGGGACAGAATGTTTGTTTTTTCTTAAGCCCCAAGGTCTTTTTTAGCTATCTCTTGTATGTAACAAGTAATATGCTGAAAAGCAGGCTTGGTCAGCAAAAGAGCTGTGAGAAATGATATAAAATAAAGCAGCTGAAGCTCTTCCGGGCTGCAGTCATCGTGTCTGTCTCGTACGTCTCGTGTGTCTGTGTGGCTCATTCTGCAGGGTTGCTGAAAGACTGCAACACGTGTCCGCGTCTTTGTATCTCATTTTACAGGGCCACAACAAGGAACCAAGATTTGAACTCGGATGATGGTAGTCTGACTCCAGAGGCAGCATATTTAATTATTATACTTCATTAAATAACTAGATAAACATACATAATGATTCCTAAAGCAGTCAATAGCAAGATATGTACCTTCAACTAAGGGAGAAGTTTATGTTTAATCAATATTTACGGAAAACATACTATAGTCAAGTTCTACACTGGTAATTTTTCAAGTATTTTTTTCTCAACCTCCAAAAAATATCCTATAAGTAGATGGTGGTGGCTAATATGAAGTAGGGCTTGATTTTAATTTCTTATTCTGAATCAGTGATAGCTCCATGCTATCTTCCTCTAAGAACTATTAAATTATTTCTATTGTTCATGCTTCTAACTTGCTTTTTAATTTTTTTGTTGTGATAAAATACATGTAACATAAAATTTACCATAAGCAACATTTAGTACTTTTACAATATTGTGCAGCCATCATCGCTCTCTAGTTCCAAAAAATTTTCATTACCACAAAGGAAAAATTGTGCACATTGAACAGTCATCCACTCCTGTCCCAGCCATTGACAGCTTTCCATCTATGATTTGCTTGTTCTGGATATTTCATGTAAATAGAATTATACAACATGTGGCCTTTTGTGTCCGGTTTCTTTCACCTACCATAGTGTTTTCAAAGTACATTCATGTGTAGCATGTATCAGAAGTTCATTCCTTTTTATGAGCAGGTACTGTTCCATTGTGTATCTGTTCTTCATATTTTGTTTATCCATTCTTCAGTTGAAGAACATCTAGGTAGTTTCCACATTTGGGAATATTGTGAATATTGTTGGGAATACTGCTGCTATGAACATTCATGTATGAGATCTTGTTTGAGCACCTTGTTTTCAACGCTTTTGAGTATATACCCAGGAATGGAACTACTGGATCATAAGGCTTAATTTACTGAGGAACCATCAAACTGTTTTCACAGTGGATGTACCATTTCACAGTCCCACCAGCATGTAGAGGGTTTCAATTTCTCCACATATTTGGTAACACTTACTTATTTTTTAATTATTATTATAGCCTTCCTAGTAGTTGTGTGATGGTATCTCATTGTGGTTTTGAGTTGTGTTTTCCTAATAACTAATGATATTGAACATCTTTTCACATATTTGTTGGTGATTTGTATATCTTCTGAGGAATGTTTATTCAAGCCCATCCCTCATATATAATTGGGTCATAGGTCTTTCTCTTTGGTTGGGTTATAAGAGGTATATATATATATATTCTGTATACTAGACCTCTATCAGATAAATTATTTGCAACTATTTTTTCATTCTGTGAGTTGTTTTTTTTTTTTTTTTTTTACATCATTATAGTGTCCTTCGATGCACAAAAGTTTTTAATTTTGATGAAGTCAAATTTATCTGTTTTTCTTTCATTGCTGTTCTGGTTTGCTAGCTGCCACAATGCAATATACCAGAAACAGAATGGCCTTTAAAAGGGGAATTTAATAAGTTGCTGGTTTACAGTTCTAAGGCCGAGAAAATGTCCCAACTAAAACAAGTCTATGGAAATGTCCAGTCAAAGGCATCCAGGGAAAGATACCTTGGTTCAAGAAGGCCGATGAAGTTCAGGGTTTCTCTCTCAAGTGAGAAGGTACATGGCGAACACAGTCAGGGCTTCTCTCTCAGCTGGAAGGGCACATGGCAAATACAGCATCATCTGCTAGCTTTCTCTCCTGGCTTCCGGTTTCATGAAGCTCCCTGGGAGGCGTTTTCCTTCTTCATCTCCAAAGGTCACTGGCTGGTGGACTCTGCTCTGTGGTGCTGCTCTCTCTGAATCTCTCATTCTCCAAAATGTTTCCTCTTTTATAGGACTTCAGAAACTAATCAAGACCCACTCAAATGGGTGGAGACATGTCATCCCCTAATCCAGTTTAACAACCATTCTTGACTAAATCACATCAACCAGGGAGATGATCTCATTACAGTTTCAAATATACAGTATTTAATAGGGATTATTCTACCTTTATAAATGGGATTTATATCAAAATATGGCTTTTCTTAGGGGGCATACTTCCTTTCAAACCAGCACAATTGCTTATGCTTTTGTTGTCATATCTAAGAAACCATTGCCAAAGAGAAGGTCATGAAGATTTATCCCTATGTTCTACTAAGAATTTTATAGTATAGATCTTACATTTAGGTTGTTCACCCATTTTCCCAGCACACTTTTTTAAAAAGATAATTCAGTGTTTATTGAATGGTCTTGACACCCTTGTTGATAATCTATTGGCCAAAGATGTATGGGTTTATTTCTAGACTCTCAAGTCTATCTCGGTATTTATCCTTATGCTGGTTGCTTTGCTCTATGTTTTGCTTTGCTCTAAGTTTTGTTGCTTTGCTCTAAGTTTTGGATTACAAATTACTGTTGCTTTACTCTAAATTTTAGAGTATGAGTTCTTATACTTTATGGTTCTTTTTAAGGATTATTTTTGGCTTCCAAGGAATGGGCCATATTTTCATGTTTCTTTGTATGCTTCAAATTTTTTTGTTGTTGTTGAAATACAACATCTTAAATATTATGATGTTATAACTCTGGTAATCAGATTCTTCCTTATCCTCAGGGTTTGCTGTTGTTGGTTTTTGCCGACTCCAGTCATCTGTTTGTCTAATGAGTTTTCCAAGTTTTTATTTTTTAAAGACTTTATTTCTTGCCTTGTGTGGTTACTGAAGTCTCTGTTCTGTTATCTCAGTGGACAGCTAGTGACCTGTAGAGATTTCCTTAATTGCCTGGAACCAAATAAACAAATAAAACCAGCACATCAAATGTAAGGTGTTGGTCTTTGCAACTTGACTCTGTAGACTTCTTTAATTGTTAACCAGAACACATACAACTCTACCTTAGCCTTTACCTCCTGTTCATACCAAGGTGTATGCCCTTCATTCCCCTTGTTCTTTTCTGAGCATTTGTCCAGCCCTGTACATTATGTGGCCCTCCAAATTCCCTGGTAAGCATTGGGGCCCTTCAAAACCCTTATTTTCCCTTATGTCTTCTCCCCCAGCTTCCCTTCCCAGCCTTTTTTGGCTTGTCTTCTGCTTGCCTTGCCTGCCATCCCTGCCCCAGGTGGCAATAGACAGTATATGTGTTTAAATACTTTTGACAAACACTGCCCTGGAGGCCACTCTACACTCTAGCCCTACAAAAGTTCCTAAGGGGGGAAAAAGGCAAGCCTCAAAATCTGTCTCTCACCAGGTAGGTCAAAGTTCACAAACACAATTCTTTGTGAACACAGTCCATATTGCTTCTCTAGAACCAGTAAGTCATACCAGGAATGTAGGGTGCCTTCCATTGGTTGCTGATGAATGATGACAGGCTGGTAATAAAAGATGCCACAATGCTCTCTTACTGAAATTTAGCAGTTACTTCCCTTTTTTTTTTTTTTTTTTTTTAACCAACTCTCCTGGTTATTGTAATTTTTAAATTAGATTCTAGGGTTTTGAGAGAGTTGACTGAGAGAGTTTTTCCAACTTAGCTATTGCTTCAGGGATGGTGGGGGGATGAATTCTTAGGGCTCACTACTTTGCTATTTTTAGTGATGTCATTTTTATAATATTCTTGCTTTTGATTGAAAGACATACAAGAAATCAAAACAAAACAAACTCGTTTTAATCTTCACTTTGACAACATACCTGTGTGACTTTAGACATGTAAACTTAACTGTCTCTAAATTTGAAATCGTAATATACCTCATGTGGTGTTTAGAATTAAAGGAAATAATATACAATCATCTCCCAGTGTGCCCACCACATTGCAAATATTCAATAAGGGTATGCTATTATTTTTGTTATTATTAGTAGCATAGTAGTTGTAATAATTGGAAGATATGTTTTTTCTTCCTCTTTGTTATTGCATTGTAGGTAAAGAACAGAGTAATTCTTTCTCAATAAGTTGGAAAACATATTATTTTAACCAATTATAGAATAAAGAGTTAGCAATCATTGACACATATGTCCAAACAAGGAAACATTATTTCCTGTGTTCATGTTGCCTTTATATTTCCCATTATTATAACTTAACAGCAAGTCCAGACTTGCCTATCCATGTGTCAGTTGCCTAATGATGAATTCGGAGGAAAAATTCATATCTATAATTCTTACCTACAAATTCCTGTCCCACCAATTTTGTCAGGATGATTAGAATATTCTCAGGGTCATGGTAATACAGATTTTTGCAACAAAGTAAGTATAAATCAGATGAAGTAATACTACATTTTTAGCAACTGTTTTTGCCAACTCTTCCTCCTTATTTCATTGTCTGTGTATTTGATTATTAAATACTAATGTAGCTGGAGGTCCCTAAGTTATTCAGGATGAGTTGGAAAGTTGTATAAGACCAATTGTGTGTTTCATTCCTAAAGTTCTGAGATGTGTTTATTGGTTAAACTCTATATCAGTCATGATTTAGTTGAGAAAACAGAAGCCGCTCTTCTTATTCCAGGTATGAAGGGTTTAATATCAGAATTAGGGGCTTACACAGCCCTTGGAAAAGTGGAGAAACAAAGGGCAAGAAGCAAATACTGAAAATCAGTGTAGCTACTGCTACAGGGCCTGAAGCAATAAAACTAAAATTCACTGGTTGTATGATATGCAATTGTGCAAGGCATTACTGCCTAATATTTAGAAGCATGAGCTATATAGCCAGAGAGCTGGGGTTCAAATTCTGATTCTATTACATAGAAGATGTATTGCCATGAGTTAAGTCATTTAACCTTTCTCTTCCTCAGCTCTCTTCTCTGCCAAATGGGCATTCTAATAGCAGTCTACTTCATAGACTTACTGTAAAAGTTAACATCACATTAAAATACTTAATTTTGTATCTATAGTAAATACTCAAATCTATAGTAAATACTCAAATACTCAAAATTTTCTGAGTAACGCAGGGTACGTTTCCACAAATATTCATTGAAAAAAAAAGATGAAAGGATGACTGGGATATTAACAATAAAACTGCTTCTGTTAATTTTTCAATAAATGGATCTTTTTAAATAACCAAAATATGTAAATGGTAGCCAATTATTTGATGCTTTCAGGTCTGTGATTACATCTTCAACTGTTCTCATCAGCTATAGAAGTCCCCAAAGTCAAGATACATTCAGTTCTTACCACATAGGCATCCTTGTGTAAGTTTTAATGATACATCAACTACATTAATTACTTTTGTTGACTGAGTCTGTGCTACAGACATTATTTCATTGTAGCAGCATTTCAAATGTAAACCTCTTTATTATGCTTTTAATGCAAATTCACTTTTACTTGAGAAAAGGTATCATTTCTGTCTGAAGTGTAAGAATTTGAAATCTATCACATAACATTTAATTAGGTAATTTATCAGAGAAGGATTTTGTAAAACAATGTATACAGCACAGCCTTGGAGCACAATTTACATTTCTGTGTTCCCAAGTACATGACTCTCATCAAGCAGTTTTGTAATATGAACCAAGCTTGTTAATTAACTAAATGACTATGGCAACTAAATATTCTATACATAGCTAACCTCTGTAATATATTCATAGTTTCTCATTAAAAAAAATAGTCAATGGGAATGCATGTGTTGTTGCTGTCTTAGTTCATACATCACACTTAACTAATTATTTCATTTCTAAAAATGGCAGACATAATAGCATTATCTTTGTGACAACCAAGGAATGAGGGTAAAGGGTTAGTATTAGTATAACTATGATATTTTATTATTTATTGAGTAACTTTATGAAAGAATGAATTGCTTTTACATTGCATATCTTCATAATTTTTATTTTGGAGCATGAAAAATGTTTAAAATTTAGATGGTCACATCTTCTAAAATGTGATATATGAAATAGATGTGAGTAAATAAATTTGCTCTATCTTTATATGATACAGATATTCTGATCATACTCAGAGTATTTGAGTTTGTCTATTGAGATGATAGACAATTTTTGTTGCACATCTATTTCAAATATGGTTATGAGAATAATAACAAAAGTGCCATTGATTTGGAAGGGGATTATATAATGAAATAATCATATCTTCTTTAATAAAACATTATAAAATATTGTTTAAAATAAATGTCCCTTTATCAGTGAATCAAATGTTAAGTATGTCTGTGCTGGTTTGAAACTGTTGTGTACCCCAGAAAAGCCATTGTCTTTAATTTTTATTCAGAATTGCTGGGTGGGATCTTTTTGGTTGTTTCCGTGCAGATGTGACCAGAAAGCTATGGGTGGTAATTTTTGACTAGATAGTTTCCAAGGAGATGTGTTTCCACCCATTCAAGGTGGAGTTGAGTACTAAAGCCCTTTAAGAGGGAACCATTTTAGAAAAAGCTTTAGAACCACCACAGCCAACAGAGCCCACACAGCCAGAGACCTTTGGAGATGCAGAAGACGATGCCCTTAGGCAAGTCTTATACAATGAGGAGAAAAAGCTAGCAGACATTGCCATGTGCCTTTCCAGCCAAGAGAGAAACCCCAAATGTCATTGGCCTTCTTGAATCAAGCTACCTTCCTGGATGCCTTAGTTTGGACATTTTCACAGCCTTAGAACTGTAAACTTGAAACTTAATAAATTCCCCTTTTAAAACTCATTCCATTTCTTGTATATTGTGTTCCAATAGCTTTTACAAAGTAAAGCAATGTCTTTCACCATTTTAAGTATTTATTTTTGACCATTTCTTATTCACTTTTGTTAGTCCAGAGGCTACTGGGGACACAAAGTCAGGTAAGACATCCTCCCTGCCATCAAGTTGCTCATTACCTAGTTGAGGAAACAGGTTTATAAATCAGTGATGAAAATTGTACCTAACAAACTTTAGGTGGTCCCTGAAATCCACACACCCTGGTGTTCATATGCTTTCATAATCTTCTCTCCTTGAATATGCAGTGGACCTGTGGTTTGCTTTTAACCAATAGAGTATGACAAGAGTGACGCTGGTCACCCTTGTGATTATTATGTAAAACCCCTTGCTAGCAGACTTACTCTAGAATCTTGCTCCCTTGCTGGCATTGAAAAAACAGGTTGTTGTGGGTTTTACAGCCACAAGGAAATTAATTATGACTGTGTTATAAAACAAAGGTGGTAGATTCTTTGCCCGATGTGCTCAAGGACCAATTCCCGAGACACTAGGGTTTCAAAGATAGAAAGAGTTTATTGCTAAGCACTAATTTAACAAAACTGATGGTATATGTTTCCATGAAATAAATAAGAGGTAGGCAGGGGCCAGAATTTATATAGGGCTTTCTGTTTCAGTAAAGATTTTTAGCTTTTATATGATGGGAAACATTTTATGTAATTTAAACTGGGAAAGATATGATAAGATTTATGTGGAGAGATTAAGCTTAGAATATGTAATGCATAATGAGTCCAATGTAAATTCTCCTAGCTTCAAGAAAAAGGCCGCAAGAAGAGAGCCACTAACTCCTTTCTTCTTTCCCAGTTGCGCCCTCTAAGTACTTCTGCACAAAGGTCACATTGTTGTATTGCATCCATTTGTTTACCTGGCTCTCTCCACCTAAGACATTCCTGAGGGTACCACCCATTTCTTATTTCTTATTCACCATTGTTTCTTCTGAGGCTAAGACAATAAAAGGTACATGATTTATATTACTACAAGATAACGTGTTATTGGGTGAATGGATCATTCAGGCATGGTTCAGGTGAAGTTGAGAGTAAATTTTGAAAAAAAAGAGACAGAGATACAGTTCAAGGCATATATAGCACAGAATTTTGTAGGACAGATAGTCCAAACAAAATACATGAAGCACATAGAACAGGGTCAACAAAATGTGAGCAGTAGAAATGAAAGGTAAAACTGGACCAATTAAAAACTGCAAAAATCATATTAATCTGTCTCATTGTAACTAATAAATTAGGATTTAATAACTGATTATGATTACTAAATCATTATATAGATATTTCTTTTATTTTCTGGTGTATTACCTCAGCCAGTGGGAAGTACCTGAAATTTCTGAACTGTAATCTGGCTGCCTTGATCTCTGGTAATGATTGTATAATACTATAACCTTTATTTAGTGATTGTATAAACTTTGTGACTGACCTCCATTTGTACCCCACCCCCTTATCCTGTTCTCCAACTTCAGAGTCTATGTTCACTAGAGACAACCCCTAATGTTTATTAATGAAAAGCCTGGAGTCAGCCTAGAACCAACCCAATCCCGAAACTATCTTGCTAGACAAAGCTGGATTCAACCAAAATTGGCCCACTTGACGGGCAAAGAAACTTACACTTTAAACTGACCTATACCTCATTACAGTACTACTATAAAATTATAAGAGTGACTGGAGTTGAGGGAGACAGATTTTTAGGCCAATAGACCATTTGATTTCCTGCTTTGTGCCTAACAATAGCAAGAGTTTAGCAATAAACTCTTTCTTTCTTTGGAATCACAGTGTCTCAGACTTGGTCATTTGAGCACGTCGGGCAGAGAACCCACTGCTTTTGGTCTGTATCATCATGGGTTCCTCAGAGGGAAAATAAATCGACATAGAATCCCCTTCAAGGAAAGTCACAGCGTTGAGAGTTTGGAGTGCAACAGAGAACAGTTATGTAAAATTAGGGTGGGAATGAGGACCGGGGGCTCTTTTTTTTTTTTAACCTTTTTTATTATTCTTTCTTTTTTTTGTGTATGCTGTGTGGTGGGGGTAACATTTCATTCTTTTTCCATGTGAGAATTCCATTATTACAACGCCATTTGCTGAATTTTTGTTTGTTTTTGTTTACTTGTTTTGTTTTGGGGAAGTGCATGGGCAGGGAATTGAACCTATTCAAATATATATTGAATATATTCAGATATATATTGAAGTTATATTTTTCTTGCTCTCTAGTACACTGTAGAAAAGCCAAAAGCAAATACCTGAAATTACTGAAGCCCACTGAATTGCAGGTTGTAAAAGCCTCCCACTCTCACTGCTTTGTAGTCCTCATAGTCTTATAATCACAAAGGCAGTTCCTAATTTAATGAAGGAAATTGAGTCAGCCCAGTACTAACCACACTGACTTGTTATTGTAGTGGTTATTCTACCTTGATTCTAACCTAGCTGCACTCCTTTACATTTGTAAATTGTAGTTGCTTGTACTTATTAGTTTAATAGTAACAACTCCATCTCCCCTTGTTTGAATCCATTAAAAACTCTAAACTCTTGGGACAGATTTTTAGGCTCAGAGGCCATCTAATTGCCTGCATTATGTTTAGCAATAAACTCTTTTTTCTCTTCGAAACCTTGGGCTATAGAGATTGGCTGTTATGCACTTTGGGCAGAGAACCCACCATATGTTTAATATCAAGATGTTCTAGGTTTCCAGAAAAATAATGCAGAAAAAACAGGAGTTTCTATGTATCTCCACTTATATACACAATGTTTCTTATTAGTCACACTTTGCATTCATGTGGTAATTTTGTTGCAATTCATGTAACAATAGTATTGTACTATTACTTATAGCATGTAGTTTACATTAAGGTTCAATATTTGTGTTATACAGTAGTTTTTGTTTTTTTTACTTTTTTCTTACTTTATATACATTATAAAATGTCCCTTAAAACTACATTCAAGCATGTAATTCAGTGGTGTTAAATATATTTACTCCAGTGCATCCTTTATCAAAACTTTTCCATCACCCCAAACAGAAACTCTATACAAATTAAGCATTAATTCTCTACCCTCATCCCAGCCCCTGATAACCTATATGTTTCTGATTTCAAGAATTTGCTTATTCTAATCATTTATGTCAATGAGATAATACAATATCTGTTCATTTGTGTCTGACTTATTTCAGTCAACAAGTGATCTTCAAGATTAATCTGTGTTGTCACATGTATCAGAACTTCATTCATTTTTTGTGGCTGAATAATATTCCACTGTATGTATATATCACATTTTGCTTATCCATTCTTCTGTTAATGGTCACATGGGTTGGTTTCATGTTTTTGGCAATGGTGAACAATGCCTCTATGAACATATGCAAATACCTGTACAAGTCTCTGCTTTCAATTCTTTGGAGGTAAAAACCTAGAAGTGGGATTGCTGGTTCACCTATTAATTCTGCACTTAACATTCTGAGGAACTGCCAAATTGTCTTCCACAGTGACTGCAATATTTTACATTCCTATGAGAAAAGAATCAGTGTTCCCGTTTCTCTACACTCTCTCCAACACTTTCAATTTTCATTTTCTAATAGTAGCCATTCTAGTGGATATGAAATGGTATCTCATTGTGGTTTTGATTTACATTTCCCTGATGACTAATGATGTTGGGCTTCTTTTCATGTGGTTTTGGGACATCTGTATATTCTCTTCGGAGAAATGTCTTTTCAGATTTATGCACTTTTTAAATTGGGTTGTTTGTCCTTTTGTTGTCGAGTTGTATGATTTTATTTTATATATTCTGGATATTAAACCCTTAGCTGGTATGTGGTATACAAATATTTTCTCCCATTGTGTAGGTTGTCCTTTTAATTTCATCATAAAATCCTTTAATGCACAAAATTTCTCAGTTTTCAGTTATCTATTTTTTTCTTTTGTTGCTTGTTCTTTGGGTATAATGTATAAGAAACCATTGCCTAACACAGGGTGCTGAAGATGCTTACCTATGTTCTCTTCTAGGAGTTTTATAGTTCTGGCTCTTACATTTAGGTCCTTGATTCATTTTCAGTTAATTGTTGCTTATGGTCCACCTTCATTGTTTTGCATATGAAGATGTAGTTTTCCCAGCACCATTTGTTAAATAGACCATTCTTTCCCAATTGAGTGATCTTCTCCCCCTTGTCAAAAATCAGTTGACAATAAATGTGAGTGTTGATTTCTGAAATCTCAATTTGATCTCATTGTTCTATATGTCTGTTCTTGTGCCAGTACTGTGCTGTTTTGATCATTGTGACTTTGCGATAAGTTTTAAGATCGGAAAATGTGAGTCCTTCAACTTTGTTCTTTATTTTCAAGTTAGCTTTGTTTATTTAGGGCCCTTTAAAATTCTTACATTTAATGAGTTGGTTTTCCATTTCTGTAAAGTAGGCTATTGGAGTTTTGATTGAGATTACATTGAATCTGCAAGTTGCTTTGAGTAGAATTGACATTTTAACAATGTTTAGTCTTTCAATCCATGAGCATGGAATGTACTTCCATTTATTTTGGTCTTCTTTGATTTCTTTTAGCAATGTTTTGTCATTTCTGTGTGCAAGCCCTTTACATCCTTAAGTTAGAGTTATTCCTCCATATTTTATTCTTTAAGTTGTTATTTTAAATGAGATTGTTTTTCTTGATTTCTTCTTCAGATTGTTCTTTACTAGTGTATAGAATCACTACTGATTTGGGGGCGTTAGTCTAGAACCCCACCACTTTGGTGAATTCATTTATTAGGATTGTGGATTTCTCAAGATTTTCTGAATATAGGACCTTTCCATCTGCAAATAGGGTAAGTTTAACTTCTTCTTTTCCAACTGGAATGCCTTTAATTTCTTTTTCTTGCCTAATTCAACTGGCTAGAACTTCCAGTACCATGTTGAATAACAGTGGTAACAATGGGCATCCTTGTCTTGTTCTTGATCTTAGATGGAAAGTTTTCAATCTTTCAGCATTAAGTGATGCTTACTGTGGTTTTTTAAATATGCCTTTTATCATGTTGAAAATGTTTCCTTTTATTCCTAGATTTCTGCATATTTTTATCAAGAAGGGATGCTGGTCTTTTTTTTTCAAATGCCTTTTCTGCATCAATTGAAAGGATTGTATGTTTTTCTTCCTTCATTCTGTTAATGTGGTGTAATATGTCATTTTCTTATGTTGGACTACCCTTTTATATACTTGGGATAAAACCTGCTTGATTACGGTATATAATTCTTTTAATGTGCTGTTGGATTTGGTTTGCTTGTATATTATTGAAGATGTTTCATCTATATCCATACAAGTATTAGTCTGTAATTTTCTTTTCTTGTTGTGTCTTTATCTGGCTTTGGTATGAGGGTGATGTAGGCCTCATAGGTTAAATTCAGGTGTGTTTCCTCCTCTTCATTTTTATTTTTGGAACAGTTTAAGTAGGGTTGGTGTTAATTCTTGGAATTCCTCTGTGAAGCCATCTGCTCCTGGGCTTTTGTTTGCTGGGAGGCTTATGGTTACTGATCCAATCTCTTTACTAGTTGTTTGTTGAGATTTTCTATTTCTTCTTGAGTCAGCATGTGTAGTTGTATGTTTCTAAGGATTTGTCCATTTTGTCTAGGTTATTAATTTGTTGGTGTACAGTTGTTCATAATATCCTCTTACAGTTCTTTTTATTGCAGTAAGATCAATAGTAATGTCCTACTTTTCATTTCTCACTTTAGTTATTTGTGTTCTCTCTTTTTTTCTTGATCAGTCTAATTAAAGATCAATTTTATGGATCTTTTCAAACAACCAACTTTCATTTCTGTGATTCTATCTATTAGTTTTTTTAATCTTCTCTTATCTTTGTTATTTCCTTCTTTCTGCTTGCTTTGGGTTTAGATTGCTTTTCTTTTACTAGCTCTTCCAGTTTTGAAGTTAGGCCTCTGATCTGAAATTTTTCTTCTCTTTTAATGTAAGTGTTTAGAGCTATAAATTTTTCTCTCAGCACTGCCTTCCCTGCATCCCATAAGTTTTGGAATGCTGTATTTTCATTTGCCTCAAGAGGTTTCCTAATTTCCCTTGTGATTCCCTCATTAACCCATTGGTTGTTTAAAAGTATGTTGTTTAGTTTCTACATTTTTTGAATTTCTATTATTGATTTCTAGCTTCATTCCATAGTGGTTGGAGAAGATAATATTGAGTGATTCTTTTCCTTTCTTTTTTTATTTCCTAAGATTTTTTTTTGTATGTGTATGACCTAAGGTAAAGTCTATACTGGAGAATGATCAATAACTACCAAGAAGATTGTGGATTCTGTTGTTGTGTGAAGTGTTCTATATATGTCTTTTAGGTCTAGTTGATTTAGAGTGTCAATCAAATCTTCCATTTCCTTATTGATCATCTGTCTAGGTGTTCTGTCATTATTGAGAGTGATATATTAAATTTTCCTACTCTTGATGTAGTACCATTTATTTTCTCTTCAAATTTGACAGTATTTGCTTCTTATATTTTGGAAGCAATATGCATAAATATTTATAATTGCAACATCTTCTTGCTGAATTGACCCCTTTATAAGTATATAATGACCATCTTCAATCTTCAAAACAGTTTTTGACTTAAAGTGTATTTTATCTGAAACTAAACAACAAAAAGACCCCAGCTGTCTTTTTGTTATACTACTTGTATAGAACATTTTTTTCATCCTTTCACTTAAACCTACTTAGGAGTTGGAATTTAAGATGAGTCTCTTGTAATCAGCATATATAATTGGGTCATATATATATTTTAAATCCATTCTGCCAATCTCTGCCTTTCCACTGGACAATTAAATCCATTTACATTAAATCACTACTGATAATGCAGGGCTTTATTTTGCAATTTTTGCTCTTTAGTGTTTGTAAGTGCTTCAACTTTTATCCTTCAATTCTTAAGTTCATGCCTCCTTTCATATTTGTTTGATTTTTTTTTTTTTGCTTGTTTGTAACATATTGAGGTCCCTCTCATTTCATTTCTGTCTGGATGTATTTTTCATATACTTTCCTTGTGGCTACTATTTTGTTAAAATTTAATATCTTAAATATGTAATAATTAAATTTGAATAATAACAACTTTCACTTCAATGAAATATGCATATAATATTCCTGTACCCCTCTACCCCCATCCTTTTTTGTACCTGTTATCTATTATATTTTTGTATGTTGTACAAAACCATAGATTTATCATTAGTTTTTATGCATTTGCATTTTAGCACCTATAGGGACTAAGATGCAGAGTTACATATCCCCAAATATTCAATAGTACTGACATTTATAATTACCCAAATGGCTACCTTTACCAAAGGTCTTTATTTCTGTTGCAGCTTTGATCCACTGTCTAGTGTTCTTTTCCTTCAGTCAGAAGAACACCATCCTTACTTCTAGGGCAGAGCTACTGGTAATGTACTCCCTCAGCTTTTGTTACCTGTGAATAGCATATTCTCTTCCTCTCTTTTGATGAAAGTCCTGCCAGATATAAAATTATTGTTTGATGATCATTTTCTTTCAGCACTTTAAGTATTTTGACCCATTCCCTTTTCTTCCTTGATTTCTTGAGAAATTAGAACTTTATATAACTGGGACTCCCTTGTACACAACACATTGCTTTTCCCTTGTAGCTTATAAAACACTCTCCTGTCCTTTACATTTGACAGTGTTATCAGTATGTGACAGAGCATATTATATTATCTTCAAGTTTATTGTGTTCTGTGTGCTCTGGGCTTCTTGGGTGTGCATATTTAATTATTTTGTTAAGTTTGGGAAGTTTTCTGTCATTATTATTTTGAATATTTCTTCTACCCCTTTCTGTCTTTTGTCTCTTGGGACTCCTATAATGCCTAATTGTTACACTAAGTGGTGTCCCAGAGGTTTCTTAGGCTACTTTTGCTTCTTATGATTCTTTCTTCTTTTTTCCTCAGTGTGACTCATTTTAATAGTCTTTTCCTTAAATTCACTGATTCTCTCTTCTTCCACCTCCAATCTGCTGTTGAAACCCTCTTGGAAATTTTTCATTTCCATTATTGAGGTCTTCAACTCCAGCAGTTCTGTTTGGCTTCTTTTTAAAATTGTTTTCCTGATATTTTTTAGTTCTTTCTCTGTATTTTACTTCATCACCTTGAGCACACTGAAGATCTTTTTTTTTTTTTAATTTGGGCTTTTTGTTTGTAAATTCAGCACCCAACATCTAGCATCATCATCTTAAAAGAAAGGGTATATTACATATTGTATCAGACAAACATCATTCCAAGAACATGGGGAGAGTATTCAAATAAAGTGATTTGTAAAAATGGTGGTTGAAAAGGTGTATTAGACAAGAATGTTGAAATTTTTAAACCAAGTGATTCTTGTTTTTGTTGTTTGTTTGTTTTGTTTTTGAATTTAGCTTTTGAAAGTAAGCTTTTTTAAAAAAAACTCTTTGGTCCTCTTCATTGATGTTTTCTGGAATATTACACTCTTCCTTTGGGTAGATGATAATTACCTGTTTCTTTGTTTGTATTGTAATCTTTTATTGCGCATCATAGATTTTAATATTTTAAAATGCTAACTCTGGAATTCAGTTTATGAGATCTGTTTCTTGAATACATATCCACCTGGAGATGTGACAAAGATTTTCTTGAGTGTCAGTTGCTAACAAAACCAAGCAGAACTAAACAAAAATCACTTTTCACTGTCTTTGCAAATTGGCTTTGCATTGGCTAGTCCTCTCCATCAGAGTTAGCCCTCCTATCAGGAAAGTCAGCCTAAAGTGAATACAAAGTACAGAGGCCTCTCTGTGTTTTCTGGACCTGTGTATTTTCCTGGGCTTGTGCTTGCTAGTGGCCTTAGGAGTTCCCCTGTTTCCTGGAGTTTTAATGCCCCTCCACTTCCCAGGAAACTGATCTTCTCCCTCTCTTTGGTGTTATCCTGCAGAACTTAGAATAGTAAGCCTTTGCCACAGGTCACCTACCTCAATTGTTTCTTATACTGCTTTCATTGTCTTAAGCTGCTTTTACCTGGAGGCAAATTTTGGGATGGGGGGACATCAGGAGGCATTTCCCAGCAAGAAGTTCTGGGTCCCACAAAGGGAGGCAGGCTTTCTCCAAACTGCCCTGGGTAGGGGGATAAGGGAGAGTCTAGGAAGGGCTCCAGGAACTTCTTCCTTAGCTCCCCAAAAGTGCACTTTCTTGACTGGACACCTGTCAGCAAATGCAGTCATTCAACTGTCCTCTACAGCTCTAAGGAACCACACAGTCTTTAAGCCTCCTCTGCCTCCTATTTCAGGGTGGGTGGGAACTATGCCTGCCCTCACAGAACAGCTCTCAGTGTTCCAAAGTGGCTAATGAAAGCAATAATCTGTGCTCTTGAAGAGCTGGATTTTTGTGTCTCTTTTTGACACCAGCCAGGTATGCTAGGGGCCAGATCAGACTTGCTGCCTGCAGTGTGGGGGATGCCTGATGATAACCATTGTGCAGAGAGTTTAATTTACCACTATTTACTTATTTACCAGCTTTTTCCTCTTGCTCTTCCCTGATGCTGTACAGTCTATTGTACTCCAGAGTTTCAAAATAATTGATCCAGACATTTTCTTTCTGTTTAATAATTGTTGTGGTGGAGCTTCCTTCTGATTCCTCCTGATTCTTATAGCTTCTGTCTCTCCTATCTCTCCACAATTGTTTCATGAATATTATTTTTACAGGTTTATTTAAAATTTATATTATACCACAATAATGAAAAAAAGCAATAAAATCCTCTAAGATATTTAAATCAGACACATTGTAGGAAATAAGCTTCGGAGTTTACAATATGGTGAAATTAGAATAAGAAACTGTGATAAGAGTAACAATGAACAAGTAGATTCTTTAAATTAAATTTTATTATAGACTTCTTGGAATTCACTGTGGCACATTGAGCCTTACCATACGTACTAATTTGAAAGTGCTGTGGGCCAAGAAAAGCCATTTCCTTTAATCCTAATACAATATTGTAGGGTGGAAACCCTTTTGTTTAGATTTTCTCTACGAGGTGCGACACTCCCAGTTTTGGGTGTGTTGATTAGATTTTCTCTAGGAGGTGTAACACTCCCAGTTTTGGGTGTGTTGATTAGATTTTCTCTAGGAGGTGTGACACTCCCAGTTTTGGGTGTGTTGATTAGATTTTCTCTACGAGGTGCGACACTCCCAGTTTTGGGTGTGTTGATTAGATTTTCTCTAGGAGGTGTGACACTCCCAGTTTTGGGTGTGGCATTTGATTAGATTATCTCCATGAAGATGTGGTGTGCCCAATTGTGGGTATGGCCTTTTGGTTAGAGATATGACTTCACCCATTCAAGGTGGGTCTTGATTAATTTATTAGAGTCCTTTAAAAGGGAAAATATTTTGGAGAAACTTCAGATGCAAATGCTTGGAGAACAGTTGCTTCAGAGCTGACAGAGACACATGTTTAGAGATGTTTGGAATGCTAACAGCAAGAGCAGATGCCTAGACACAAGCAGAGCTCAGCAGATATCACCATGTGCCTTCCCATGAGATGCTAAGTAAGCCAGAACCCAGAGGTGTATTCTGGAGGAACTAAGTGAAGGCACACAGACAATTACAGAAGAAACTACTGGCATCAGAAGTGGAAGCATCAAACTGGGAACAAGGCCTACAGATGCCAGCCACATGCCTTCCCTGATTGGCCTTCCTTGAACGAAGGTATCTTTCTCTGGATGTCATGGTTTGGATATATTACTGACCTTCGAACTATAAGCTTGTAACTTAATACATTCCCTTTATAAAAGCCATTCCATTTTTGTATGTTGCATTCCAGCAGCACTACAAACCAATACACCATACTTTTGAGTCATGCAAAAAAGTATGGCGAAACTCATGTGATGAGCTATTATTCTTCCCTCATTATTTTTCTTTCTAATTTCACTGTTGTGGTTTAGTACACCCACTTTTGTTTCACATCTAAATCATTGTACTGGCTTTCTGGGCACCTTTTTTGGGTCAAAATTAGTATAATATTGTGGAAAAAGAATGGATTTTAAAGTAAAAAAGACCTATATTGAAGCCTGGCTTTCTACTCCTTGCTCAAATAACTTTAGCACCACTCTTCACTATGTGAAAACATGAAAGTCTTTATTGTCAAAATAAAATATTAGATAAGATATTATTTACATACATTTATTTGAAGAGTTTATGATTCATGAATCAGGTAGCATCTAAACTGCATGTGGAAAGCAGTGGTGGGGTGGAAAGGGGGAGCGGAATAGAGCAAATACAGAAGCGAATGAGGGAATGTTCTGACTGACTGACAGTTAAGTGGGCTGAAGATATACATTGATTAGTATGGTATACTTGTCCATTCTGATAAGATATCTTTAAGAGAAGAAAACTGATTTATGAACAAGTGTGGCTTATCTGCAATTCTGTAGGGTACATTTCGTTGTTTCATGTTCTCAGAAAGCCCCTGCAGGTCAACTATTTTGTCTTTTGGAAAATCCTTTCTTATAAGACCATCCTCCTACATAAACTTTTACTTTACTTAACATCTATAAGAGGTGTTGGGAGGATTAAATAGGAAAGGCTTTATAAAGATTTTACCAGAATAAATATGATACCACCTCCAATGTTATTAATCATTTGTGATTTTCATCAGCTAAATTAATCCTAATAAAAATAGTAGATCCCACAACCATGCTTGACTAACTGAAAAAAAAAAAAGTAGATATTTACTGAGAGCCCCTATGGAATAGAGGACAGAACTTTTATCATCTTGACCCCAGGTACAAACCTGTCCTTATTTTCTAGTCGTTGTGTGACCTTACACACGTTACTTAACCTTTCTTTATCTGTAAAATGCAAGTATTATGGTGAAAATTTAATGAGTGAGAAAGTGTATATGAAAAATCCTAACAATATACCTCACACACAGCATATTCAAAACAAATGCTTTGTGAACATCTACGCCAGGCATTAGTCTAAGCTCCAAGAAAGATTTAGAAATAAAAAAAGTGTTATATTATTCCAAAGAGTTTAAAACTAATGTAGAAGCAAGCAGAAAATGTCAAATAAATTTTTCCTAAACACAGTTGATTTTCATTATTCACGGTAGACATGATCTACAAATTGCCATGAACAATGAATTAGTGAATAATATGCAATTGCTCCTGGGGGGAATACAGGGTTAGGTTCCCCTGAATCTCTAATCACAATATTTTTTCAATTAATCAATAGATTGCCTTGTTTTATGTATGTTTCTATTTAAAGTCACCTTGTTTAATTTTAATAAACATTATTGATTCATTGACATTGAGCTCATGGCCAGCAGCACCATAACTCATGCCTGAATGAAGTTTATCTAAAACATCTATTTTCTCCATAAAGCACAGCACATTCTTTTTGCATTTAGAAACACTAGACAACCTTCAACATTATACTTGGAGGTCACTTTAAAGAGAAAAAGTATTAAGAAAAAAAAGCACAAAAATGCAAAAAAAAAACCAAACAGGCAATGATACTAAATATATTGCAAAAAGGATGCTTGTTTACGTTATGAGAACTGCAGTAAGATTGCAGAGTGTTGCCTTGTTCCACATCAGCTGAGAACATCTGTATCAGACCACCCAAGTTTTTCACCACCCAGCATATGTACAGAAATGACCACATAATTGCTACAAGTATTGATTTTGTAGTTAATAGTAAATTTTAGTGTGTAGGCAAATTTACAAATACAGAATTTGCAATTAATCAGGATCAACTTTGTGTTTTTTTTACTTTCCACTAAATTTTCTGAAAGTTTCAAGTTCAACTTGGGGATGGCTTTAACAAAAAGTGACCAGAGAGTAAGTATACTAGAGTGGGCCAGACTGTTCAAGAAAAAAGTTACTTCAATAAGCTAATATAAACATTTTAGTTCCTATGGGACAGAAGCAGCAAGGTTTCATGCAAAAAGCATGATCTTTGGAGACAAGATGCTTCGATATTTAATCTAAATCTCAATATCCTTATATACTGTGGTGGTTTGTACTGTACGTACCCCAGAAAAACATGTTCTTAAACTTAATCCATTCCTGTGGGGTAAACCCATTGAAAGTAGAATCTTTTGATGGGGTTATTTCAATTAAGGTGTGGCTCAACCCCATCAGAATGGGTTTTAATCCTATTACAGAAGTCCACTGTAAGTGGAATATAAGAAAGAGAAAGAAAGCCATGGGAAGCAAGAAGCTGAATGTCAGCAGAAACTGGAAGAGAAGATAGAGGCCAGGAGAAGCCATCATGTGCAATACCATATGACAAGCCAAAGTCCAAGGATCACTGGCAGACAACCCCAGAATGCCAATCTTCTGTAAGAAAGCATTACCTTAATGATTCTTTGATTTGGAGTTTTTCTTAGCCTCAAAACTGTGAGCTAATAAATTCCCATTGTTTAACCCAATCCATTGCATGGTATTTGCTTGAGCAGCTGAGTAAACTAAAACGTACACTAATTCCTATTTTATAAGATTCTTATAAAGATTAAGAGTGATGTGATATGGCATATGGTCCTTAAATTCCAACTCATTTCTTCCTTTCCCTTTATAGAGGAGATGGGTGCATCAGTCCTTTATAGTTTAATGATAATAACTAACAAGATTATTCTGACTCCAGAGTCTTGGAAAAAATCTTCTTATGGTAATATGGGTTCAAGTTGTAGACTTCCCTAAAGAGGAAAATCTCTACTGATAAGTTAATATGAATCTTTAACTCTTCTAAACATTTATATTCTTGTCACAAATTAAGATTGGCACTCTGTCTTACCAACCAAGCTCTTCTCTTGAACCATATCACTCTACTCCTGAACTTGGTCAACTCTGATAATAGAATTTATTTTCTTGGTCCCAAAAATAGGAATGAAATTTTGGATGGAAACAAATGTATAACCAGCATTTAGTGAGGTGCCTGGCACATCTTACATAAAATGATGAATTTTATAAGTAATATCTGCTTATGATACGATGACTGAAAAATCCAGGTGATTATCCTCCCACTATTCATTAGTTTATTCATTCAATACATATTTATTAAACTTCTACTGTATGCTAAGAACTCCTCTGAGGAGAGAACAGTAAATAAAACAGGCAAAAATCCATGTTTTATGTATCTTAAAATCCAGTGTGCAGGAAGCAGGTATCATTTTAACTGCATTACCACACAAAAGAAATCAATTTTTTTAAAGTAGTTTTTCTTCATGTAAACCTATGATTATATTTATATATATATATATTTGTTATTTTCCAGAGATTTAAAATATGAATTTAATCATGTAGCATCTTTAGATGGTATCTATTGAATACGGATCAGAAGCATTCATACTCAACAAGGGTTCTTTGAGAACTACTATGTAATGGGCTCTGAGATAGGATGCTGGGGATGCAAGATATAATAGCACATATATTACCCTCAACTACTGTGCAACCTAGTGGACAAAATGAGCAATTAACCAGACAATTAAAATACTCAAGTGTAACTCATCCTACTACTGGCAAAGTTCTCTGGACGAACCGTGAGAAGATGGGAAATTTGAGTCTTTTAGGTCCCTATTCTGCTGTGTTCATTAAAACATAGTCTTAAAACAACCACAGTAATAATATACCATAATAATTAATATCTGATTTTATTCCCAGTGTATTGAGACATCATGGGATGTGATAAAATTACTTCATTGAATATATGAAAAATACTGGTATTCTACACTTGGAAAATCTTTTTTGGCTGTGATCCAATATAAGCCTGTTAAAAGTCAGGAATAACCTTTCTGTCATCACCATCATCAATTTTCAAAAGTTCTAGAAACAACAGTATATGTGTATAATTTTAAACTTTTTTTTGACTATGATAAATTTGAGAACAATTTAAATGTCACAATAGGAATCATGGCTAATATAGAATTAAAAAAAATGAGAACAATGAGATAACTCATTCCTGATAAATATAGTCTAAAATGTGCTGATGTAGTGGTTTCAGGCATGAATGCACAGCTGCACCCTCTACATCTGAGGATTGTTTACCAGAATCCAGTTTCAGGGAGCTCATTTTTAACTATCACTTTTACAAACTTTAGTCTCTGTTTGTCAAGGTTTATATTTTCCTATGTCCCTTTGAAAACTAGTTACTCTGATAAAGCTGTATTAAAATATTCTAAACATTAGAAAATACTCACTTATAAAATCTGAATTATTATTAAATTATATATAATGTTTATGGAAACAATTTGCTTGCTTTTAAGTATTCTATATGGTAATACACCATCTCTCACACAGTAGATGCTCAAAAATATTTTTGAGTAAATGAAGAAGTTTTAGACCTTTCCTTCCTTTCTTATTCCTTATTGCATTTCTTCACCCTCCCTCTTTCATGTATTTGTTGAATAGGCCCTCCTTTCCAGCCCCCTAATATTCCTGCCTTGGTGAGCACTAGCTTTCAATGTAGATGGAATTAAGTATTTTGTGGAACAACAAACAGAAAGTTTTCCTCCAGGAAATTAGTATCTAAGGACATTCTCAGAAAATATTTGTGTATATTTTAACGGAGTAAAGTTCTTCCCTCCTTTTGCCCAAGTTCACCAACAGGTTAAGAATTCATGGAAAAGTGTAGTGAAATGATTTGTGGAAAAAAAACAATTGCCTAGAGATGAGAACCCTTAGAAAATAATACAGCCTTTGAAGGGTCAATCCAACAATAGAGTTAGAAGGCTATTTTGGGAGGATACTAGATTTTGAAAAGCACTTTGAGATTCTACAAATTCAAATAGGGGAGAAGTAAAGAATTTGAGAAGAAGTAGCTCAGAGTAGTTGGGCTGTGTTGGTCACAGACCAAGAGATTTTATGATAGAATCTAACTCAGTCATAATGGCACTGAGTTATAGTGAACATTTTGTTAGTTGGATAATATACTCTCAAGTCCAATCCAGACAGATATTTCAAACTAATTTCCTGTTGTGGGTAACTATCTGAGATAGACGTAGATAGGTCATATTGACGAAATGGAAGATCACTGGATTTAGAGTGAGAAGACCTAGCTCTACCATTCCACTGAGTGAATGTGGGCAACTTCTTTGACTTCCTCAATTTTCTCATCTTTGGGACGGAAATAATATTCAACAATAATACCTCACAGTATTGCAGCAGGAAACATGAGACCTATTTGCTTAGGCACTATTGCCATGCATGATGTTATTTTGATTATTTATATTGACAGAGATCATAAATGCCATTTTCTGGTGAGTATAAACTTTAATCTTTTACAGTAATTTATAGATACTTTTTTCTAGTCCCTTTGAGCAGAAGTAAGAGTTTGATTCTCTAATTAGATGATATGTGATACATAGGAAGTAGGTCATCTTTGATCCATTTCCCCTAAGACTTTCCTTCAGAGACTAGGCCAAAGTTTTAATTCTTTTGAAGAAACCACTCTTCAGTTATTTAAAGTGTGCAATACTTTGAATCAATTTATTATTTCTCAGAAAATTTGTGTCCTCTTGTAAAAAAGTTTTTTTTTTAATTAAACGTTAGTTAAGTAGTATGAAACATACCACAAAAATAGATTAGGGTATTAAACTATGTAATACATTATAAATCAGTATACATCTCAGAATTGAAATGAGTTATACCCCCAAAGAGAAGGCTTTTATAAAGCAATAAGATTTGAAGGAAAAGAAAGGGCACTGTACATGTCAGACAGGTAACATATCCTTCCTTAATGGGCAAAGCAAAGTAGCAGAAATCAATGAGAGTCTTGTTTTAATTTCACAATGACTAAGGGAGGTAACAGAGAATACCCAAAGACTCACTTTACTAGCAACTACTTGGTAAGAACAGCCAACACATGGAAAGATTGGCCCTGGTTGCACTGTGACCAGTTTAAATGTCAAAGCAGGGTGAGAAAGGAGATTCAAATAACATTCCAAGAAGAGTAATTGTGGAAATGCTGATATGAAGGGATAAGAACAGAAAGATTACTTACTTTATAATAAATGACTTAATTAGAATACAAGCGAAGATAATTAGGAACATCTTAAGGTTAATGACAAAGAAGTTATTTTTCTTCTGAGAGTGACATTTTATATTGATATCTTGTTTACATAAGATCAATATTTTCTACAGTCCCTTTCAACTTTGAAATTTTTGGTACTCTAAGAAGTAAAGTATGATATTTGTATTTATACTGTCAGGTACACAAAGATTTAATTTTTTTAAAAAGAAGTAAAATTGATTACTGTGCTAGAATGTTTCTGAGGTCTGGCCAATCTACATTTGGGTGTTTATCCTGAATTTCCCTGATATTATATAAAACAACAGGGATTGTTTTATATAATCCCTGATTGTTTATATATTGTTGTTTTAAATGCAAGAGGAAAGAGATAAGTTGTTAAAACAATAGTACTGCTCCTGAGTTGCAGAACAAATATCTTGGAGAATATCATACTGTGCCAGTTTGAAGCTATTATGTAGCCGAGAAAAGCCATATTTTAATCCTGATCCAATCTTGTAGGGGCCAGCCATTTATTTTAATCCTGATTCAATACTGTAGGGCAGAAACTTTTGATTAGATTATCTCCACGGAGATGTGGTGCACCCAATTGTGGATATGATCCCTGATTAGATGGAGATGTGACTCTATCCATTCCAGGTGAGTCTTGTTTCGTTTACTAGAATCCTTTAAAAGAGAAAACAATTTGGAGAGAGTTAGAAATGACAGGAATAACACATCTGACAGAAACTTCAGAGCAGAACTGACACAGATGCTGACACTTTCAGAACAGAGACACCAATGTTTGGAGATGCAATGTTTGGACCAGTAGATGTTACCATGAAATGTTCAGCAAACCAGAGCCTGGAAAGAGCCAAAGGAAGTCAAGAGACGAAAGTCAGCCCTGGAGAAGCAAAGCGAGGAATCCCCACAGGAACAGAGACTGAAAGCAATGCAACCCAGGAGCAAGGGACCAGCAGATGCCAGCCACATGACTACCCAATGGACCAAAGTGTCCTGACCCATCAGCCTTTCTTGAATTAAGGTATCTTTCCCTGGATGTCTTAGTATTTTTTTATAGGCTTAGAACTGTAAACCTGTAAATTATTAAATTTTACTTTGTAAAAGCTATTACAGTTCTGGTATATCACATTCTGGCAGCTTGCAAATAAAATGGATTTTGGTACCAGGAATGGGATGCCACTGTGGTTTGCAAATGTCAAACATGTTGGGTCAGCTTTTTAAATGGATAAAGGGAAGATTCTGAAAGAATTGGGATGTAGGTTAATAGAGAAGGTCTAAAATGCTTTGAAGAGACTGTAGAAATGTGGACTCTAAGCATAACTCTGATGAAACTTTAGACAGAAATGATGAATGTTTTGTTCCAAACTGGAAGGGAAGCATTCTTTTTGGATGGAAGGCAGAATTTGAATGGATATTTAGCTAAAGAAATTTCCAAACTGAATGTGGAAAATGCTGTCTGGCTGTTCCTTGAAGCTTATAGTAAAATGCAAGAGGAAAGAGATAAGTTGAGATCTGAACTCGTGGGTAAAAGAAAATAGAAATTGGTGTTCTGGAAAATTCTGAGCTTCCAGACAGTGCGACCCCAGTGAATAGGGCCTTGCATGAGTATTTATCCAAACATGGAAGCCGTCTGCCATTATAGGACAAGTGAGAATTTGAGATGGAGTTATCTACAAAGGATTTGTGGATATGATCCCAGCATACCAACAAAAGTGTTGTGGGATCTGTAGAAATGGAACCAGTGCCAGTCTGGACTAAAATGGACAGAAAAGGGGCAAATTGGAAGAAAAACAACTTCAGAGGCAGAACCATGGAAGCTAAGGTCTGAAGTCAAGAAACCTTGGGCCAGGAGAACAGACCCACCCACACACATGCAAAAGGTGAGTTTGCCCTGGAAGCAGAGGGTGAGCCTTCCACTTTGCTGTTCAGGAAGAGTTGTGCCACCTCAGGCCTCACAGAGGGTGAAGTGCATAAGCTAGGGATTAGGGGGAGTCTGGCTGCCACTCCGTTGTTCTACAGGGGTTGAGCATGTGCCCTGGAGATGGCAGAGATTCTGGGTATTGCCCTGAAGTATGTAGAGGGTGGAACTGAAAAAAAAAGGTGGTCCCTTCAATGAGTCCCAGTGTTACAAGACACTCCAGCATTTGGAAAGAGAGCAAGGCCACTGCATAGGCCCTTGCAAAGGGTGGGACTGCTGCTTTCTAAAGCCCTGAAGATAAAGGACTCTCAGTTTTCAAATCTGGTAGAGTTCACCCTGCAGGTTTTTGGAACTGTATGGATTTGGTGACCCCTGTTTACCTTTCAGTTTTTCCCTATGGAAATGGAAGCATGTATCCTATGACTGTCCCTCCTTTGTATATTGGCAGCAGATAACTTGTTCTGAGTTTCACAGGTCTGCAGCCAGAGGAGAATTTTTTGCCTCAGAACAGACCATGCCACAAGGTGACCTTGATGGAATTTTGTACTGGTTTTAACTTTGTATTATATTTGTATTGTTACTGAAATGTTTTAGGGCTCTTGTGCTAATGTGATGGAGTGAATGTATTTTGTATGGGGAAAAAACATGTCTTTTTTAGGGGTCCAGAGGATGGGATGTGCCAGTTTGAAAGTATTATGTACTCTAGAAAAGGTACATACTCCAATCTTGTGGAGGCAGCCATTTCTTTTAATCCTGATTCAATATGGTAGGTTGAAAACTTTTGATTAGATTGTCACCATGGAGATGTGATATGCCCAATTATGGGTGTGACCTTTTGGTTAGATGGAGATGAAACTCTACCCATTCATGATGGGTCTTAATTAGTTTACTGGAATCCTTTAAAAGAGGAAACATTTTGGAGTGAGCTCAGAACAGAGACACAGATGTTTGGAAATGCTTGAAGCTCAGCAGAAGTTGCCCTGAGATATTAAGCAAGCCAGAAACTGGGGAGAGCCAGGGGAAGTCAAAGTTGAAAGCCAGTTATGGAGAAGCAAAGTGAGGAAGCCCCACAGAAATACAGGCTGAAAACAATGGATCCCAGGAGCAAGGGACCCACAGATACCAGCCATAGGCCTTCCCAGCTGGCAGAGGTGTTCCAGACCCATTGAAATTTCTTGAAGTAAGGGATCTTTCCCTGGATGCCTTAGTTTGGACATTTTCATAGGCTTAGAACTGCAAACTTGAAACTTATTAAATTCCCTTTTTAAAAGCTATTCCATTTCTTGTATATTGCATTCCAGCAGCTTAACAAAATAACGCACGTACTTTCTGGTAAGCAAGTCTATTAGTTGTTATATTAAAACACCGTTTACCTCTTATAAGTAAAGATTGCTTACTTAACATTTCATTAACCAACCTGATGTGATTTAATTTGATAGTCCACAAACTTAATAGCAAAGAAGATGGAATTGAGGTTCAAAATGTTTTTCTCTTGTAAAAGTCTCTGCTATCTCTCTGGGGACATGTTTATGAACATTTTTTTTTTCAGAGTTGTGGTTATATTTTGTGGTAATGCTTCAAGTCTTTGTTACTATGGAGAACATATCTAAACCTTTTTAACAGAGTCATTTTTAAGTAACCCACGGCTTATTTTCATTTGAAATATCAAAAGAACTTTTTCCTATTTCCCAATATTTTGAAACACAAATAATTTTTGTATAAGTAAAAATAGCTTTCCCATTTCAATAATAAAAACATTTCTAAATCACATGAGTTAAACAATACAAAAATAATATAAGAAATAAAGTAAAAATAAATTTAAAGTAACTTGTTAGTAGTTTGGTGATTTTCAGCATCTCCATAAATAAATATATTAAAAGATATTATTTTTATAAATTGTATCTTCTCATACTATATATATTCTGTAAACAATATTTTTATTCAATGGCATGCCAAGGGCATCTTATCATATCATTAAATGCAGATGTATATTATTATTTTTAATGGATGCCTTATTGATTGTTTGGTTCCAATATTTATATATTTAGCCACATATGGTGGTTTGGAACTGTATGTACACAAGAAAATCATGTTCTTATAACTAATCCTATTGTAAGTAGGTTTTCATGTTGTTACTTCAATTAATGTGTGGGCCAGGGTGGATCTTAACATTCTGACTGTAGTCCTTTATAAATTAGATGTATACGAGAGAAAGAAAGCTACAGAAGCAAGAAGCTAAGAGCCACAAAACCTAAAAAAGAAGGGAGAGACCAGCAGACACCGCCATGTCTTGCCATATGATAGAGGAGTCCAGGAGTACCAGCAGCTGCTCTTCAAGAAGAAAATGTTATTTTGATGATGCCTTGATTTGGATATTTTCCGAATTCCAAAACTGTAATATTGTAAGCTTGTAGATTCTCATTGCTAAAGCAACCCATTTCATGGCAATTTGCTTTCAGCAGCATAGCAAGCTAAAACCCTGTAAATGGGCTTTCACATTTTTTACTAGTATATTAGTATGAAGATAAAGTTAAGATTTTGATTAGCAACCTTATGAACACATTTTTTGTACGTGTCTTATTATTACATCTGGATATATTCTAGGAGGTGGTGTTTCTAGGTTATAGGATATGTGATTTAAAATAAATTTTGATACAGAAAGTGTTCATCATTCAGGCAGCAGCCAACAGGTACTTCCTCCCTCACCACCTGTTAATTAATTGATACTAGCCTTCCTTGTTTTTTTAAATAACTAACAACCTCAATTGCTTCTTGTGCTAATGCCACCAATTTGAATGGAGAAGGACATTTAAATTGAAAAAATTTAAAGTACTTCTGAATTAAAGTTTAATTGCTCAGCATTTTATTTGTGGAGGAAAACTGATCCTCCATGATATAATCAAGGACAGCTGTTATTCCAGCCTCGCAAACAAGATCTGACGTTCATAATGGGTGAGAAATAAAAATGACTTCTTTCCTCCTTTCTTCCTCCTTCTTTCCCTGTCTTCTGTTCTATTGCAAGTCATTATTGAAAATGTACTTGATTTCTGAGATTTTTTTAGGTGCTAGAATTTACCTTTTTTTTTTTTTTTACCTCTGGGAGCTTAAAAGTGGTACTATAAAAACAACAGCAACAAAACAATCAACAACCTTTATATTTGCCCCTTATATGGTAAATTCATGGGTGGCAAAAATGTCCTCATCACAGAGGTGTCCGACTGTAAAAAGAACACGAGTTTTGGAATCAGACGGGTGGGGGTTTGAAGACTGGCTCAACTATTTGCCAGCCATCTGACCTGAGGCAAGCCTCTTAACTCTTGCTGAGACTTCCTTTCCTCATTTGTAAATTTAGGGAGAATAATACTGAATTCTTAGAACTTCTATGAGAATTACAGAATATTTAGAGCACATAACCTAATTTTTTTTGCCTTTAGCATATTATTTTCACTCTTATTTGAAATTCCACAGTTAAAAACTTTGGAACAAATGGGAAATAGAAAGGAACCTTAAAGATAACCTTATTTCTTTACTTTGTTTTAAAGTTAAACAAAACAAAACTAAACAAAACCTTGAGGCTCCCACTGGGTGACAGCTTCTTCAAGAATTAATGATTAGTTTCAGGGTCATATAGCTTGAATGTCAAGAGACTCAGAGTAGAGCATTCATATATGATTATGATTAATTCTCAACTTTTTAAGTTTTGTCCCCTTTTAACATCCAAGTTACCTTAGAGAGAGATAAAATCTTGAATCTAGTTATCAGCCATAATTTAGTGTAATATGTTTATTGACTCAATAAAACTTTTCGTGAGATAGTTATTCCTTCTCTATTTCACATAAAATGAGGTGCTTTAGATAAAGATTGAATATACCCCATATCTTGAGGGGAAAACTCAGCATAAAAAGGATACATATGGATCACCAAAGGACTGAGGGAGAAACTCTGTGCTAGCACTATTCCTATGCATTACTTCACTTTTTTATCTTTTAAATCCTCATAATAATATTATGAAATGGATGGTGTAATTCTCATTTTGCCTTAAAGGTCCGAGATTCAGGGACGAATATGTCAATGGGTATTCTAGTTTGAAAGCTGCTGGAATGGATATACCAGAACTGGAATAGCTTTTAAAAAGGGGAAGTTCATAAGTTGCAAATTTACAGTCCTAAGGCTGTGAAAATGTCCAAACTAAGGCAAGGCTTATAAAAATATACAAATTAAGGGATACAAGGTTAGATACCTTGGTTCAAGAGGGCCGATGATGTTGGGGGTTTCTCTTTCAACTGGAAAGACATATGGCAACCTCTGCTGGCATTCTCTCCAGGCTTCTTCAAGAGCTTCCCCGGGGGTGTTTTGGGGGTGTTTTCTTTATGCCTCTGTCTGTGTGGGCTCTGTTGGCTCTGGTGTCTCAACGGCTTTTCTCAAGATGGTTCCCTCTAAAAAGGCTCCAGTCAGCAACCCCACCTTGAATGGGTGGAGACACATCTTTGCAGGCACCATCTATTCAAAGATTACCACCCAAAATTGAGTGGGTCACATCTCCATGTAAACAATCTAAGAAGATCCTACCCAGCAATATTGAATGAGGAGTAAAGGGCACGGCTTTTCTGGGGTAACAACAAATTCAAACTGACACAATGACCAATATGCTTATATTCAAAACTAGGTTATTTGACACCAGAGTGCTTCCAGTTTCTGTTATATCATACTGCCTTCAGTCAAGGTGAATTGAACCTGCATAGATCCAGCTTTGCTGCTCTATATTAGTTGCAGTTCCCAATATGAATTTATAGACCTTTGTTTGGGTGCAGAAGAATGCAACAATCCTTATTAAAGTACCATAGACAAAAGAAAATTGGGTTTTCAAAGTTTTAAAAAAATGAGCAGAGTAATTTAAATAGACCTAATAATCAAGAAGAAGCAGACTAGTTACTAGGTCACCATCAGACCAGAGCCCCCAATCTCCCATTTTTCTCTCCCAAACCTTCTCTCTAGAGGCACATTTCTTTGGGCTATAATAATAGTCATTCCTTACATTTATCTCACACTTTGTACTTTATGAGGCATATTCTCATGTATTTGTTAGTTCTAATGTCTCTCTCCAGTGTCAGGATGAGCAGGTAATTGAGGCTTTTTGTCTTTGGGGCTTCCAGATACGGTAAGAGTTGAAATAGTGGTGGAGATGATAAAGCCAAACAGGGGAAGTTAGAGGCATGGCATAAACAGAAAGAGGGCACGCTGTCTCCTGTACAATCAGATGTACATTGTAGATTGCCTACAATGGGCCTTATTGGGATAAACTGGGCACAAGTGTATCTGGATAAGGGTTTGCATTTAGACCTCAGTATCTCATTCAACTTCATTTGAACAGTTTATCATCTCTTTTGTTATTAGTTATATGGTGTACATGTAGTCATCATCACCATCCACATTCACTGATTGCACACAGTGTTTCACATGGAGAGGACCGCAGAGAACAGCGATGGTGCCCGACTGCAAGGAGGTAGTCAGACTCCACCAGAGTCCATGCCTGTCCTGTTCACTTTGTATCTTAGTGCCTTCGGCCTGATACTCGGTAGGTACTTGTGGGAGTTTGTGTTACTAGTCACCAAGTAGTCTGGTTTCTCTCCTGCGGGGCCATGCAATGTGGGAAGATCATATACCTTTGCATTGTTTAACCCAGGAGTCACCATATAACCTATTTTAGGTCAGTGAAATTTTGGCAGATCTACATATATCATTCCATGAAACAGATGTAAGAACTGATATTTAGTTCATCATTGTCCCTTTTTTTCCCAGAAGCTGTGATAACGGAAGAGTCATTTGAGATGGAATTTCAGTCAGAATAGGTCAATGAGTGACCAAAGTACGCAGGGCCCTTTTATCAACCTGAAATAGGCATATAGTGTGAATAAAAAAATATATTTTATTGTTATAAGTCCTTGAATTTCCAGGCTGTTTGTCACTGCAGTATAGCCTCACCTATCCTGACTGACGGTATCTAATATTTGTTGAGTAGATGAAAAAAGAATGAACCTATTTTTAGTGTCTAATATTTTTGAAAGATTCTTCATTTGCTACAAAAATTTCAAAGCTGAATACTACATTTTTGCCAAGAATTTATAATCTATAAAATACAATATATAAATATTAAATATAAATGATAATTCTTTGTTTGAGGAACAGGGACAGTTTCATCAGACAGTTATTAGGCAACAGGACCTAGGATAGGGTCACAAAAAGAATGGAAAAAGATAGGAATTAGTATATCAATTCTTTAAAAATTTACAGAGCGCCTACTATAAGCCAGGCATTTTGACATTTCCTATTATTTAAACATATAGTAGGTGAGTCTGCTGAGCAAACATTTTTTTAAATTTTCACCTGGGGCTGGAAGATAAATTCTACCCTGATATTTAGGGAAGCCAGTGGGTTTCATTACATTCTATTGGTTCTCATCCCCACAGAGGATAGAGACCTACTGGGAGACATTTGCACTTTAAAGACACTCTTATTATTAATGAAAATATGATAAAAGATGGTTATTAAAGTTTACACAAACACTGATAAGAGACAGTCAGTTTCCACTCCAGAGCAGAAGGTTATTAAATCAAGGAATCAGGAAAAGTCAAGGCTGGGAAGAACCGGAGGATAGAGTGTTGGTTTATGGGGCTTGTGGAAAGGAAGACCCTGTCCTACATGGAACTGAGGGGTAGAAGAACCCAGCAGCAGGAAAATAGATAGTTTGGATCAATCGATAATTCTTTTTAAGTTGCAAATTGGATTCTGTAGAGTTGAACAGAATGTCAGATTTCCACATGAAAGGGAAGAAATAAATAATTCAGGAAAATTAAGAAGGCAAATAAGCAGGTTGGTTCTGTTGGAAGTGCCCCTGAAAATTCCTCAGGCAAATCTAACTGAGAAGTGGGTATAACAGATCCTCCTAGATCAGCTTTCTCCATGGCCAGGTCTCCCTTAGGAGATAGACTTCCAAACTCTTCCCTGCAGACAGAGCCAGCTCCTGCCTCACTAGGCATAGCTGATGATGTCCTTGACCAGGAATTCTCCAGAAAACATTACTTGTTACATAGGCAAGTACTGGAATATTCAGAAAACTGTGAATTACTTATTGATTATTAGAGTCATTAACTCACTCTGACACACACTAAGGTATAATGGCACTGCACACTATATTCAATTGATTGCAAATTCTACTCAGTCTTCTCCAATTTCACCTCTTTAAAGGGTCTTTACATGCATTGAACTGGATATGATAACAATTTTTAAATTTTGAATGTAACTTTTGTTATGTATATCCTTCACAATTGCATGGAAAGCCCTAAGAGGGTAGATTTATTGTCCTACTTGTTTTTGTAACCCCTCAGAGCTCAGCATAGTTCTGTGAGCATAATGCATACTTCATAAATATTTATGGAATTCTTTGTTTGGTATAAGAGATTATCAATTTAAGGCTGTGGGAAGCATAGTTAGTGATTTGGTTAATATATGATGTGTATTTTTTTTGAAAAATTGAAATATATTCTGATGCTCAAAATTTAATTTAAACTTTTAAGTGACATTGGATATATAGATATATACCTAATCCTACTGATATATTCTGCCACAGGTGAAGTCTTTTTTTAGATAGCTGTGATTTCAGTAGAAATTCTGTTTTCAAAAACCACGTACTCATCAGTCATTAGAATTTTTCTTGATAGCTTTAGCCCATTTGCTAATGTGTGTCAATATATATAAAAAGGGGTTTCCTGGAAAAAGTCCCTGTACTTATTACTAGAGCATCAAACCTTTAGGCCTTTTCATTAGCTAAAATTCAAAGCAGCAGCCAAAGAAAAGCCCTTCCTGTTTGGTCCCTGACTATTGCCATGGTTGTAGTTGCTCCTGTTTGCTCTTCGCATGACTGCAGCCATAGCATTGCAGGACTCAGCCATGTAAATACTATAAGCTGAAAATAACATTGTTAAGAGCCATGTTTGATGTTCATATGTGTTTTTCTGGCGTTTCGTGTGCATCTAGATCCATCTGTTAAATGGCAGAGTGCCTACAAACAAGGTAATATGCCAGTTTCTCTGGGAGTAACAATGCTAATTACGAATGTTTCTCAGCGGGCAAGCTGCCTAATGTCACAAGAGCCATCTCCTTGTTCAATTTTCTCTTTTGTTTCTGAATTACCACATTGTATAGATAAGCTTCTTTTCTTTCTTTCCTTTTTTTTGGATAGGGAGAGAATATTTGGATAGGGGACATAAATATAAAATTGAAGGAGATATATTGAGTGGCCAAATTTAAAGAATACCAAAAGCAGTGCACACTGATCACACTCATTCTGAAAGAAAATTACCAGAGAAATCAAATACATTTTAGGAAATCAACAAAGTCATTTTTCTGTAAATTGCTTCTTTTCTTCTTTTATATTCTCAATTGTTTTGGAATGCATGCTGAAGAATAATACTAAAACACAAATAAATAGCGCAAGTATTAAATGCATTAAAACAGACCAGTAAATAATCAATATTTTAATTAGCTATAGGCACAGAGTTGACCAGGTGAAATTGCAATACATCAAAATTTAGATTACTAGACCACAGGTCAAAGATCTGGAGAAATTTAATGCCAGTGACTTGGCATTCTTTAGATTTTTAAACTAAAACGATAATCATAAAAGCTGATGCAGATAAAGAAGGCTAAACGGTACTGAAATTACTACTATATTAATGAGTTTTGTATATTGAATTTAATTCAATATATATTTATAAAGAATTTATTTGTACTGGTGTTGGTGGAGGTGGACTGTGGGAAAGAGATTTGAACAAACCCTTAAGGAACATATAATCTAATGAGGTAAGTTAAACAGAAGCAATTGCTTTTTTTTTTTTTTTTTTTTTTTGCATGGGCAGGCTCTGGGAATCAAGCCCAGGTCTCTGACATGGCAGGCGAGAACTCTGCCTGCTGAACCACCATTGTCCGTTCAGGAGCAATTACTTTTGATACAAGGCAGAATGATATATATGCTAAATATGTGGGAAAATAACATGTTCTGGATATGAACGAAGGAAAATTTATGATTATTCACTATGGAAGGTATCCAAAGAAGAGGTAGCAGAGAAGCTGGGTTTTTACAAAATAAGCAAAGTAGAAATGGGAGGGGGTGGTATACTTAAAGAACAGCACCAGCAAAGAGAATGGAGGCTGAAGTCTGTTTTCCAGTATGTGTCATAATGAATCCGTTCCTAAATCTTTGAGAGTTTTCACCATGGCAAATCTTGTGGGCAAACATTTCAGGTTTGACATGGGGAGTGGAGTTGTTTTAGGAGCTAATTTAGGCAGCAGCCTGAAGAATGTTTCAGAGGCATCAGAAACTGGAGCTGGGAATCAGGTTAGAAGGCTATTTTAGGAAAAAAGGTTATTGTGACAGAATCCCTTTCTCTTTGTATTGGCTGCTCCTTTGAACACATAAACCTCTTAAAACCATTCAATTAAATTTGTGGGGGCAAAATAACTGGCAATGGAAAAAAAATGAAGTTATTAGGCAGATTAGTTAGCTAAATAGATCTTGAAAGAAGACCAAGACTGGCAAATATGGTAGGACTTCACAAATCCGTGAAAAGAGACAAAGATAGAAGTTTTATGTTAGATGTAAATAATAATAATGATATAAGTCACTGTAAGTAGATATTTTTCTTGATATATGTAACAGCCACTGTTAGGTGGCTGTATTTCTTAAACTTACTTTTCTCTGCAGTGAATGGAAAATAACCATATTTGAGCTCACTATAATTTCTTCTCAGAAAAATTTAAATAAAGGGCTTATGAAAGAAGAAAGAGTAAAAAAAAAAAAACATAGTCAAGAGAATTTGTGAAAAACATTCCCCTTCATTAGAAATGAGGAAAAGAAGGGGGACAGAACTTTTAGTAAACAGCAGTAGTATGGGTCACTCATAGGAATTGGGAGAAAGTCTTAAATTCAGTTTCCTTTTATTGATTTTTAAAAAAACTTTTTATTTGGAAATATTTCAAACTTACAGGGAAATAGCAAAAATAATACAAACCCCATACAGAGAACTCCAACATACCCGCACTACCCAAATGTCCAGATCCACCAATTTTCTTCATTCTTCCTTCTGCTCCTCAGACTGGATGATTTCAACTGTCTTATCTTCAAGTTCACTGATTCTTTCTTTTGCTCACTTAAGTCTATTGTTAAGCCTTCTAGACAATTTTTAATTTCTGTTACTACATTTGGTTCTTCTTCATAATTTCTATTTCTCTGTTAGTATTCTCTTTAGGTTCATCTTTCACTTTCCTAATTTCCTATAGCTCTTTGTCCATGTTTTCTTTTAGCTCTGTGAGCATATTTAGAAACATTTTTAACAATTCTTTGGAGAGGATGATGATGGATGATGATGTCATCAACATGGTGGCATAAGAATATTCCCTGGTAAATTCTCCCTTCAGAATCAACTAATGAAAGAACAAATCCCATTTGCTTGGATCTCTGGTGTATGATAGAGACTGGAAGAGGACCCCACAAATGCTGAATCAAAGAAGAAAAAAAAACATCAAAATCAGGTAGATTTCAATCTTTGACTTGCTAGTGCAGACCCCTTTCCCACCCTTACTCTGTCCCATGCAGCCTGGGAGTTGTACAGAAGTTGCAAGACCTGGGACCCACCTACCATGGATGCAGACCATAGAACCACTCACAGCAGCAAGTTAGAACCCTACACATATCCAGGCACAGTGACCAAGTCTGAAGAGACTCAAGGTGGAACCCAAGTGTCTGAGGAGTGCCACATACAAAAGTGCCCCCAATGGGGAGAGTAGAGTACAGCAACTGGAAGGTGGGAGACAGTGATGTTCCAGTTCTAGGGCCCCATGCAAAAGGTGGACCCAGAGAAAATGAAATGGTGCATGCACAAAGACATGCTCTCCTCCATACAGAACTTCCTTATCTATGTGGCTCTGCTGGGAGTCATTCTTTTTATTTTAAAGAAATTGGACAGCCTAAGAAAATTGGGCCTCACATGTGAATACAGGAGATGAAGTTCCTGGTTGACAGTCTCTGGTCCCATCTGCAAGTGAATATGCCCAGAATGATACATGAAACTTTGATGGAATAAAAATTCTACTTGTTAAGAACAAATTTGGGTCTGGTGACTGACCTTAGTAGCTAAAACATGAAACCATTTAGGAAGTATGACAAGACTTCTTGTGGTCATAGTACACCCTTATGCCTGTGATATTCAGCCTCCATGTATGGTGGTACAATAGTAAATAATGTTGAACTCCATTTTCAGCAAGTATTAAAGGGTACTTATGTCTGAAATGGTACTGTCTTGGAAGTCATTTCTGTTTATCTTTTTTACTTTTCTCAGGGGTGTGTTTGTGAAGAGCCCCTCATAATTAGTACAGTTTTGTGGAAGTCAGCTCAAAAATGACATTTAAACACAGCATTATTAGCATAAATTCTAAATAATTGTATCAATTAAGAAAAAAAAAAAAGTATCCCCAGGATTAAAAGAGTTCATGGCAGAACTATTGGTAAAAGGCACACATATTCAATCCAGTCTCTGTTGGACCACATAAACACACAATGGATCTTTCCGATTGACCCCATCTGACATTCTGAGGTGAGATACTCCAAAATGGATGAAACCAGAGGCAGAAAACCTGATGGACAAAGAATAAAGGATGGGGAGACTGAATGGCTATAAGGCAGAATAGGTCTCAGAACTGAAGGGTGTAATGAAAAGGAGACATTGAGTAAGGGAGATAATTTAAACAAATCACAGGAGCTGAGAAACTTCTTCAGGAAACAAAGCAGAATACATCAAGATCTTGGGAGAAGGAACTGAGGAAAAGAATCATTCTTGTTTTGGTGAATCATTTGCACAAAAAAGTCCAATCTTAAAAATTGTGCCACATATTCAGTGCAAGAATCACGTGCAGATTAGCTCAGAGAATCTGAGGCTATGCTAAAGGTCTAGAATAAGTTGGACCAAGTGTCAAAGAAGAGTCTTAACACAAAGTCAATTAATAGTAAAAGCTTAGGCAAGATGGAAAACCTGAACTTCAGAGTTAACACATCAACAAATCAGATGCCCAGATATCAGCACAAATTACAAGCCATCCTAAGAAACAGAAAAAATATGGCTCAGTCAAGGTAACAAGTAAAAACTTCAGAAGAAACACAAAATTTGGGACAACTAATCAAAGAAGTTCAAACAAATCTCCTAAACCAAATCAAGAAGATGAAGAGAAATGTGGATAGAAATAAACTAATGGTGACTATAGAGCTAAACAATATTAAGGAGACAATATTTAAGCCTAAAGAAGAAATTGAAAGTTTAAAACAGCATAACATAAATTACGGGGATGAAAGGCACAATGAGAGATTTGAATAGGAAGAAGAAATTATCAATGAAGTAGGATATAGGACAATCAAAGTTATACAGTTAGAAGAACAAATAGGGAAAAACAGAAAAAATTGAGCAGTGTCTCAGGGACTTGAGTGACAGCATGATGTCTACAAACATGCAACGTGAGTGTCCAAGAAGGAGAAGAGAAGGGGAAGGGGTCAGAAAGAATATTTGAAGAAATAATGGCTGAAAATCTCCCAACTATTGTGAAAAACATAAATAAACATTTCCAAGAAGTACAGCAGATTCCAAACACAATAAAGCCTAATAGAACTACTTTGAGATACATACTAATCAGAATGTCATTGCCAAAGATAAAGAGAGAATTCTGAGGGGAGCAAGAGAAAAACAATTTGTCACATGAAAGAGATTCTCAATAAGATTCAGTGCTGATTTCTTAGATACCACAGAGGTGAGAAGGCAGTGGTATGATATATTTAAGGTACTGAGAGAGAAAAACTGCCAGCCAAAATTCTTTATTCAGCAAAACTGTCCTTTCAATATGAGGGAGAACATCATTCTTCTTTATGGCTGAATAATATTCTGATACATGCTACAGTATAGAAGAACCTTGAAAATATTATGTAAGTGAAAAGAAGAAAGACACAAAAGGTTGCATATTGTATGATTCTTTTACATGAAATATACAGAATAGGCACATCCATAGAAACAAACAGCAGACTGGTGATTTCTGGGGGGCAGAAGTTGGAGAAATGGGGAGTTAAAAAGCCAAACAAAAAAGGTGAAGGAGAGTTTAAAATACTCACAAACAGACTGAGAGAGTTCATCCACAGAAGACTTACCTACCCTACAAGAATTACTAAAGGGAGTGCTTTAGATTGAAAGGAAGAGACAGAAGAGAGTGGCTTGGAGTATTATGCAGAGGTTAAGAGCTTCAGTAAAGTTAACTAAAAGGGTAAATGCAAAACCCAATAATACTGTTTTCTCAATGTGTAATTTTACTTTTCAATTCCTATAAGAGTCAGAATAAAAAAGAACAAGAAAACATCATATTTCCTGATAATAGATCCACAAAATATAAAGAGGCAATGTGGAAGAAAACAATACACAGAATAGAAACCAAGAGATAAGGGAGTAGAGAATGTGTGTGTTATTGAAGCTAAATTGCTATCTTTTCAAATCAGTAGGTTATAGATGTGGATTGTGTAATACAAACCCCAAGGTAACCACAAAGAAAGTATTTAAAAAATATACAGAAACAGAAATGAGAAAGGTATTAGATAGATATATCACAAAAGATAAACTATATAGAAGAGGAGGCTGCAATATTGGAAAAAAAGACATTAAAATGTAGAACATATGACAACTAAAGGACAAAATAACTGAAGTAAGTACCGCCTTTACAATAATAACACAGAATGTTAATGGATTAAAAACTTCCCAATCAAAAGACATAGATTGACAGATTAAAGAAGGATGATCCAACTAGGTTATTTACAAGAGAATCATCTTAGACCCACATACATAAATAGGTCGAAAGTGAAAGGTTGGGAAAGGATCATCTATGCAGACGTAACTAAATAAACGCTGCGGTAGCTACACTAATATCAGATAAAATAGACTTTATTTTTTTAACTTTTTTATTGTATAATATAACATATATACAAAGCAAAGAAAGAAAAAAGCAATAGTTTTTAAAGCACCCTTTGAAACAAGTCAGTTATAGGACAGATCCCAGTGTTTGTCATGGGCTACCATAACATCATCTCAGAGTTTTCCTTCTAGCTGCTCCAGAACATAGGAGGCTAGAAGGAGTAAATGTATATATTTCTATCATCACAATCTACTTTTTTTATGAAAAAGAACATACATACAAAAAAGCAATAAATTTCAAAGCACAGCACTACAATTAGTTGTAGAACAAATTTCAGAGTTTGGTATGGATTACAATTCCACAATTTCTGATTTTTACTTCTAGGTATGCTAAGATACTGGAGACTAAAAGAAATATCAATTTAATGATTCAGCAATCATATTTGTTTGTTAAACCTACCTTCTCTGTATAACTTCACCACCAACTTTTATCTTTCTATCCTACTCTTTAAGGATATTTTGGCTATGGCCATTCTAACTTTTTCATGTTGGAAGGGGCTGCCAATAGTATGGGAAGGGGGATGGAGCTAGCTCATGGTCAGGAGAGGCTGACTCTCTAGATTTCAGGTCTTATTTCTGGAAAATTCCTCCAAGGCATTGGACCTTTGTAGAATCTTATATATTGCCCTAGGTATTCTTTAGGATTGGCTGGAATGATTTTGGTTGGGATTTGGCAAGTTATGATAGATAGCAATGTCTAACTGAAGCTTGTGTAAGAATGACCTCCAGAGTAGCCTATTGACACTATTTGAACTCTCTCAGCCACTGATACTTTATTAGTTATACTTCTTTTCCCTGTTTTGGTCAGGATAGAATTGTTGATGTCACAGTGACAGGGCAGGAATCATTGCTAGGAGTCATCTCCCATGCCTCCAGGGAGACTTTTACCCTTGGATGTCATATTCCAGGGCAATGATTTCACTTGCAGAGTTGGACTCAGAGAGAGAGAGAGAGAGTGAGAGGCCATATCTGAGCAACAAAAGAGATCCTCCAGAACTAACTCTTAGGCATACCTATAGGTAGTCTAAACTTCTCTGCTACATTCATAAGCTTCACAAGAGCAAGCCTCAAGGACGTGGCCTATTGATTTGGGTGTCCCTCATGTTTGACACAGTATCAGGGGTTTCCTTGGTGGTAAAGTTTAATAGTTTCATCTTTTTTTTCCCATCCCTCAAGAGACTTTGCCAATACTTTTTGATTAGTACATTATAGGCTGTATACAGGCACTACATTAAGCTAAACAGGATTAAAGACCCTCATTCTTAGTCTGGGCTCCCTGTGTTTCTATTGTTCAAATGAGCTAGCCAGACAGGTTGAATTAGATTCTGTGCTACAGAAAGTTTAGGTTCCAGACAAAATAAACCTTTCTTCCTTTGGTTTCGAAGAGTAGGCATGGTTCTAAAATATAGACAATATCTTCCTTTCCCCTGTGTTCTTAATCCCAACTTGATTGGCTTCATTCTTACCTCTAAATACCAGGTTACACATTTATAGAACAGCCTCTCAAAATCCAGGATAATAATAACCACTCCAGACTAAATGTGTCTGTTCTAGGAGCTTGCAATCTTGGCCCCTTTTTTCTTATAAGCATTTTCTAAAGGAGACCATACAATAATTATTTTTTCATTTCTGGCTTATTTTGCCTCACCAAATATCCCACAGGTTTATTCACATCATTCCATGCCTCAAGACTTTGTTCCTTTTTGTAGCAGCACAATATTTGATCATATATATACATCATCATTTGCCAATCTACTTCTCAATCAATACATCCTTCTGCCACCTGAATTCATTAGGCATCATGTGCAAGCCCAAAGTCCACAGTCCATCAACACTCTCAATTTTAGATAATTTCACTGTTCCCAAGAGAAAGATAACCAGTAAACATACCCTCACCAAATAGAAAATCTAAACCTCCCTTTAGCTCTTGTTCCTCTCCCTATTATATGCCCCTGGTGTTGCTGTGGTAGTGCTGATCTTTTCCTGTTAAACATAGCCCATTGCATGCAGTGGCAGTTTTCCACCTGTACCCTGGACTTACATGCTCTTTGTACATGAGTATACTATCTTTGAAGTAGTGCTTGCAAAAACTAATTTATACTTCTAGTGTTAATCAATGGGACACATAGGTCTGTACAACACTTTCAATATTATTTACCTTCAATATGGTAATATTACTTATAGACCCATTAGAGAACCACCTTCTCTTCTATTTATTCCCTTAAATTTGAGTTTAACCTCTTTAGCCAACCATTCACCTATCTTTAGCTTCTGCGTATCTCTAAGTCCTCTATATTCTATTTTATATTTTATACACCTCTGATTGTAACTTTACTATGGTCATAAAAGTGAAGTCATACAGTATCTATCCTTTTGTGCCTGGCTTATTTCACTCAGCATTATGTGCTCAAGGCTCATCCATCTTGTCATGTGCTTCAGGACATCATTTCATTTTACTGCTACATAATATTCCATTGTATACAAAATATATTGCATTTTGTTAGTCCACTCATCTTTTGATGGGCATTTGGATTGTTTCCATCTTTTAGTAATTGTGAATAATGCTGCTATGAACATCAGTGTGCAAATGTCTGTTTGTGTCACTGCTTTCAGCTCTACTGAGTATATATTAAGAACTGCTATTACTCGGTTATAGGGCAACTCGATATTTAGTTTCCTAAGGAACCGCCAAACTGTCTTCCATAGTGGCTATACTGTTATACATTTCCACCACCAGTGTATAAGTGTCCCAATTTTTCTACATCCTCTCCAACATTTGTAATTTTCTGTTTGTTTAATAGCAACCATTCTTATAGGTGTGAGGTGGTATTTCATTATAGTCTTGGTCTGCATTTCCCTTATAGCTAATGAAAATAAGCATCTCTTCTTGTGCTTTTGAGCCATCTGTATTTGCTCTTCACAAAAATGCCCATTCATATCTTTAGCCTGCTTTTAATTGGGCTGTTTGTTCTTTTGCTGTTGAGTTGTATGATTTGTTTATGTATACAGGATATCAAACCTTTGTCTGATGTGTGATTTCCAAATATCTTCTTCCATTGAGTTGGCTGCCTCTTCACCTTTTTGACAGTCTTTTGAGGTGCAGAAGCATTGATTTTGAGGAGTTCCCATTTATGTGTTTTCTCTTTTGTTGCTTGTGCTTTGGGCATAACATTTAGGAAACTACTTCGTAGACAAAATAGACTTTAAGTTCAAAACTATTGTAAGAGAAAAATAAAGTCCAGAAAAGCCAAAATCATATTGAAAAAGAGCAAATTTGGAGGACTCATGCTGCCTGACTTTAAAATGATCACAAACCCACTATGGTCACAACAGCATGGTAGTGGCACATGAATAGATGTATAGAGCAATGGAATCAAACTGAGAGTTCAGTAATATACTCTCACATCTATGGCCAATTGAGTTTTGACAAGGCTGCCAAGCCCCTTAAATTGGGACAGAACAGTCTCTTAAACAAATGATGCTGGGAGACCTGGATAAGCATATACAAAAAATGAAAGAGGACCCCATCTCACACCATATACAAACTGAACTCAAAATGGATCAAAGAACTAAATATAAGAAATAGAATAATAAAAATCCTAGAAGAAAACTTAGGGATGCATCTTCAGGATCTTGTGATAAGCAATGGTTTCTTAGACTTTACACCCAAAGCATAAGCAGCAAAAGAAAAAAATGGATAAATAGGAACCTCATCAAAATTTAAAACTTTGTGCATCATAGACTTTATCACAAAAGTTAAAAACAACCAATTCAATGGAAGAAAATATTTGGAAACCACATACCAGCTAAGGTTTTAATATCCAAAATATCTAAAGAAAGCCTACATCTCCACAATAAAAAGACAAACAACCCAATTTAAAAAATGCACAAAAGACTTGAATAGACATTTCTCCAAAGAAAATATACAAATGTCCAAAAAACCACATGATAAGATGCTCAACATCATTAGCTACTAGGGATATGCAAATCAAAACCACAATGAGATACAATTTTATACCTACAGAATGTCTACTATTAAATAAATAGAAAATTATAAGTATTGGAAAGGATGTGGAGAAATAGAAAAACTCATTCATTGCTGGTGGGAATGTAAAATGATTTGGTCACCTTGTCATATTCAGTAACCTAAAATATAGAGTAATAGGCACTGGGTAGGGTAGAGAATTGGGAGTTAATGCTTAAATTGTACAGAATTTCTACTGGAGTAGATTGTAAAGTTTTGATAATGGATGGTGGTAATGGTAGCACAACATTGTGAGTATAATTAACAGCACTGAATTATATATGTGAATGTGGTTAAAAGGGAAAGTTTTATATATGTTACCAGAATAAAATTAAAATAACATAAGACTGTACAACATAACAAACAATTTGTAAATGATGGACCATAGTTAATGGTACATTTATAAAAATATTCTTCCATGAATTATAATGAATGTACCTCACTAATCCAAGCTGTTAAGAATAAGGTGGTATATGGGAACTCTGTTTTATATATTTCATGCATAATATTTCTATGAACCTATAACTTCAATAACAAAAATTTTTAAAAAAGATTTTTGTCTAGAATGTCCCTGGTTCGATCCTTCTTATTGATGGTTTCTATTTTAATCTTCTCCTTTGCCTGCGCCATCACTTCCTGTTTCTTTGTATGCTTTGTAATCGTTTGTTAAAACTTGGAAATTTTGATATTTTAGTTTGGTATCACTAAAATTTAAACTCTGAGGTGTCTGTTACTTAAGCATGTATCCAGTTAGTGTCCTGACAGAGTTTTCCTTGAATGCCAGCAGCTAATAAAAAAATAAAAGAAGGAAAAAAGGGAAACATTTCCTCATTCTTTGCAGATTGACCTGTGTGAATAGTCTCCTTCAGGGCTTATCCATACAACGACCTTTGAGAACAGCTTCAGGCCAAAGCATTTGGGCATCCTTAATTTTTTTGTGCATGTCTCTTGTCTTGGGCCTGAGTGTGTGGCCCTAGGAATGCTACCTATGTACATAAATATGAGTGATCATTCTTCCTGAGGAACTACTTTCCTTAAGGTCTCAGGCACTGCACTGTATGTCCTAAAGCCTGCAATTCCTTGCCCCAGGCAACACAATTTGCCCATTCTCCCTCAGAGTTCTATTAGTCAAAAGAACCAGCATAATAAATGTAATTAGTTCTGTTGTAGGACTAATTGATTAAGTGCTAGAAAGGTTGGTGAACTGCCTTCCACAGGCAGAGCAAGATCTGGGTTAGTCCCTCAGCTACCGACAGACAACATGCCCCCAGCATGTGCACGAGGGTTATTCTCCTTCCTCCAGAATAGGGACCAGGAGTTCACATGTGAGGATGAGCTGGTAATGTGTAGGGGAGAGGCCAGCCAGGGCACCAGGAGATCTTATCTCTTTTAGGTGGCCTTTTCCTTGATTGGGTGCTTGTCCCATTACTGCATCCTTTAATGGTTTTCTGGGGCTTTAACAAAGATGTTTCTGCCAGTTCTTGATGGTTCTTTAAACTTTCTCTGTGAGACACAGCCCCTGAAGTGTCTCATCTTCCATCTCAATTAGAGGAGGAGTAAAATTTAGTTTACTTTTAACCAAATTTCAGGGGTTTGGAAATGTTAATAATGTCACTCACTCAAATGTAAATATATTCTGAAGTTGCTTATTTGAACCTTAATTTGCTCAACCTAAAATTGAAGGATTAGATAACAAGGTGTGCTAGTTTTAACAGTGTATAATTCTGTGAAAATATAAGCTCCTGTGATATCATTAATTAATAGCTTCATGAAATCCTACCTCAGGCATCTCTCCATCAACTGGCTCCTTTTTGCTTTCCTGCTCTTATCCCAGGTAAGCCAAATACATTAACATTTGAAGCATGGGGAAAGTGTGTCCATGGAGAAGCCTATTTGAAGTAAGCAGATTTGAATTACAAGAACCAAGAATTATATCATGCAAATGTGCTATTAAAATTACCCTAAAATTGAATTTAAATTACACCTTTCCACAGAGAATTAGGCATTGAAAATTAGAACAGATTTGAAATGCACAAGGCACAAAAAGCTCTTTGTGGCTCTGCCTTTTCAGCTAGAACAAGGGTAATGGGCAGCAGGAACACTCAAGAGAAAAGGAGACAGGGAGCATGTGAGAAAGAGCCTTCTATGAAATGAGTGACCAAAGCACTGTTAATAGTGGATGTAATGCCTTACAGGATGAATTCATTTCTACAATTTAGATAACAATTACCTTATTACATTGCTATGGTGCCTTCTTTCAGTATTTGTTTCTAGGGGAATCTGTCAGAAAATACTTTAAGTATAGCAATATAGAAATTACTTCTAAGTGAATCAAGCCCATTTAATTTGCTACATTAAAGAGAAAAAGGCACCTTATTTGCCTGAAGATAGTTACTTGTCTTATGTTTGCGAAAAATCTCCATCATTCGATTGTCAAGTCTCTTTATTGCTATAAGGGGCAAAATTAAAGATATTTTATTTAAGTGGATGCATTAGCTAAGGTTCTCTAAAGAAACAGAATCAGCAGGAGATATCTATAAATATAAAATTTATAAAAGTGTCTCATGTAACCATGGGGATGTAGAATCCAAGGTCTGTAGGGCAGGCCACAAACTGGCAACTCCGACAAAGGCCCTCAATGAACTCTTAGGAGAGGCTGGCTGACTGAAGCAGGTAGAGTGATTGTCTCTTCTGGATCCTCCTTAAAAGTCTTCCAGTAAGGGGGTGCATGGTGGTTCAGTGGTAGAATGCTCACCTTTCATGTGGAAGACCCAGGTTCAAAACCTGGACCATGCACCCAAAAATAAAAAAGATAAAAAAAAAAAAATAAAGTCTTCTGGTAATTAGATTAAGTATCACTCATTGCAGAAGACAGTCCCCTTAGCTGATTGCGAATGCAATCAGTTGTGGATGCAGCCAGTGTGGTCATGATTTAAGTCCATGCTATGTCCTCATAGCAACCGACAGGCCAATACTTGCCCGACCAGACAACTAGGCACCACCACCTGACCAAGTTGACACATGAACCTGACCATGACAGTGAAAATGGTGGGTATGAAAGGTTGTGGCACTTTTTAAATCTTGCTATTCTGAAAAATCATTAAATATTATGCACATATTTTAAACTCTGAAAATTATATGGAAGATTTCTTTTCAATTAGTTATCAATAGCATGCTTTGTCTAATAAAGAAGCAGAGTCTTCTGAGACTTAGTCCACTTCCCATGAATAACCACTCTTTATACTCTCTTCTGGTAAGCACCAGATCCACCTTTGAGGACAATTCAGTTAACAAAATCCTATTTGGTCTTTTAGGATAGGAGAAGGGCTCTGCCGTCACTTCTTATTCTCTGTTGCTGGAAGCAATTCCTGCCTTCCATTTCTTAGGGATCTTCTATTAAGTGCTAGTGTTGGGGTGTGCATGCGCATATTGAGACATCAACATAGAAAATGGACGCAGGAATGACTAAAACCCCACAACTTTTTTCCTTGGATGGGGTATACATTAATAATCAATCATAGGAGTCTTTTCCAATGAGATAGGACTTAGCTTCGGAACTCTAGGTAGCTCTAACTAATCAATACAATTTTCTAAGAAAGAGAAAACCTGGTTTCATGACACATGCATAGACTCAAAAAATCAGGAAAGTTGGGTTCTTGTTCCATCATTTGGGCAAGCCACTAACCGTCTTTAAACCTAATTTTCTCATCTGTAAAATGAGGATTATGATGACTTTTCTGTCTATAAATCACATTAAATGTGAAAAAGCTTTGCAAACTGTAAAGTATCATACATTTTAAAAACACACACACAAAAACAAAAAAATGTGTAAAGTACTATTCAGTGGTAAGATATCTATTCATTTTCTACTATATTGGAAGTGCCTACCACAATGCTTGCTTCACAATGGGCCCTCTTCTGCCTTCCCTTTCTAGCATTATTTGAGAACATGACTAGGAACTCACTGCTAACCACTGAGTTCCTTCTCCCTCATACTGAGACTCAGAGAGGAGTTTTCACAAATATGTATGAGCTCCAAAATTTAATAACCCCCCAAGTCTCCTCTCAGTTTCTCTTACTGCCTATAATACCACATAATCATCCACATCTACATGGACAGGGATAGGGATTCTAACATCTCTTATCATGTCAGCCTTTCTGCAGGCAAAATCACCATCTTCATCTGAAGATGCTTGGTGTTTTGAGTGGTGGCTAGGGACATATATGCAGTTTTCAAAAGATGAGAGTTACAGAAAAACATATTTTGGGGTCTGGAGGAATATTTTAAAAGAAGCACAAATTCTGATGGGGAAGAGAAACTGTACATAAAATTGCACTGTGTGAAAACACTAGAATAGAAATAAGATAAAGATACTTTGGAGCAGAAATGAAGAGAACAACTAGCTTGTCTTTTCCCTTTGCATACCTCTTCCTTCTCATTCTCCATGCTATCAAATTCACTGACAGTTGTGGTAGTTCTCTCTGTAGCTGCTCTCAGGATATTGCTGAGTGAATGGTAGGAAAACCATGTCCTTAATGATGACTAGGTTTGAGCCAAACCTCTTTTGATCAAAGAGATTGGATTTATTTCCATCTTTTAAAGGATAACATCATACTAAGTATTCAGGAACTCCCTTCCAAATATCTTGCTAGCTTCATGGTCCAAGCTCAGAGGATAAATAGCTTTTCTCTGCTGCCCCTTGAGTCCTCTCTTTCAGTTCTGGATCCTTTCTCGAGAAAACTGTCTTTTTCAGGAGATCAGCATAAACAGGCTCCCCTTATTCAGGTGTGATCCTGCCCCCTTATACAGCATAGAGTGTTTCACTGAAAATCCCATGTGTATGTTTGCCATATAATATACCACAACCACAATACTCAAAATCCAATTATTATAGTAGCATTCCATTTCTAATGCCACCGTTTACAATGGGCAGTAATTTCCTGTTTACTTGTGTCTCCTTGCAAATATCCTTTAATAAGTATGCTTTATTTCTAGACAATAGCTGATTAGGTATTCATTTTCTAGTTCTGGAAATACAGCTTGATATGCTTCTTCAGTATATGAATAAGTATATCTTTACATGGAGACATAAATTCATACCAGATAGGTAAACTTATTTTTTCAGCCTTTAGTCTTCTTGAGACACAGTTAAGAAGGGGAGGGATCTTAACCAAGGAGGAGAATTAAGAGTAGAAACATCTTAAATTCCAGGCAGAGTTTGATGTGTGTTCATGTCAAAGTATAATGGGTAGATTTGTTTCAAAGTCCTAATGGTCTTCAAGGAGGATTACAGCTTCTATTATCCAGTCTCAGAGCTCCTGATAGTTGTGGCACCATCTGAATAGTGTCTACTTGGCTTCCTTAGGCTGTCCTTTTCCAGCAGTTATCATATCCTCCCTTTTATGCATCCTGTTGCTTGTAGAACTGACCATTTCTGTGTTTGGTGGGCTACCCAAAAAGCCTGAGGATTGCCAGTTATGTAGAGGGTGAAGTGAATAAACAAGAGTAGCCTATTTAAAAATTTTACCAAAAACTTACTCATACCATAACATTAATTTCTAACTCAAACCAAATATTGTTTTTATGTTTCATAAGCCAGATGTAGATCCACAACTCTTAAGCATCTGGCAACCATAAAATAATAGCTCAGTCTGGTATGAAGTAATACTTCCATGATGAGTCCCCAAGAGAGGAGATTAACCTAAATACCATAGTACATGGGCATACATATATTTCTAGTATATCTTTTCCAACTTGATGAAAAAATTCAATTATAATACTTAATATAACAGCCTCTTTCATTATTTTTTCAGTATTGAATATGTAATAACTATTTTGTGGTACTTAGTTTATTGGTTCATTCATAGAATGCTGTGTTATATAGTAGTCATTTTGTATATGGCAGACTGCTAAAATATGAGATTGTTTGAATATTGCCTCATTTACTTATTCTTTAACAGTTTGCACGGGACTAGGTAAATAGTAGATACTTAATAATTCTAAATGATCTTTCTAAACAGAATCTTTGATAGTCCCTATACTGAAACTCAAGGTTTACCCCTCCATAATTTTTTCTGCTTAACCATGTTGTTCATTCAGTGACTATTTCCTTTGACCCCTTCTTATCATCTTATCAAAGTCATAAACTTAAACATGCCTGAAAAACTGTCTCTATTTCACTGAAATTATGTTTTGTAATCTAAAGCCAGAACAAAAGGAAATATTTTTGCTTTGACTTGACTGCATCTCTATCGTCCCCATTGTAGGGCATTTAATACAGAAACACATTTTGTGTTCGTGTATGATGTATAAACCACAATAATGTTTTTTTTTCCTTCCCTTCTACCTATCCCATCCCCACTAGAAGGAATACCAATGATCATAAAATGGTAGTAGGAACAGTATAGTGAATAGCATAGGTTTAATGGATTGGGAACACAGTTGGGATTATTATTCATTATGTATTTTCAAGTAGAATATGTATTTCTATTTATGATAGCTATGCCTACACTACCATAGTGAAACCATACAAGAAAATATCTTGGGTATTCCCTTCACTTTTCAAAATATGGAGTCTACTTTTTCTCTTTCATCACCCCACTCCCTTTTATTTAACTTCCATCACTAGGTTTTCACATCTCCAAAGTAAAAACACATATAATACCTAAATTTCAAGGACAATATGAAGAGTAAGTTAAGTAGTTGAAAAATATTCTGTGAACTATACACTGATATACAGATATACTTCTGTTATTTTCATTGTAGAACTGCTTGGATATTATAAAATGCACAAGGGGCAAGGTTTATTTGGCAGCTGTCTTGTGGCTCCAAATAAATTCATTTATCATGTATTTATTGAGTGATTTATAGCCTATAGAGAATTTGCTCTGTGAGAATGCAGCTTTGGAATTTTCTTTTGTTCTTTTTTCTCTGTATGGCTGAATTATCCACAGGCAAATAATGTTCTTAACCAGGTAGTTAAGATGCAACTGAATTCTCCAGGGCCTTTCCATGGTATGGATTTAGCGCTTAGGGAAATTCAACTTAAAAATGGAATTTAACCCTTAACTAGAGTTGTTTACCACAGGTTCCCTCTCTGGAAATTATCTCTGTCTTGATATCTGCTATGCATTGTTGTCTTTTCTTCTTGCCTGTTTCCATCTATTTTCCCAACCTAGTAAGACTTTAAGCAACCCTAATATCATTTTTGCTTCTGCTATATTGGTCTCTACAATGTTTTAATTTTGGTTGGTGACAAAGAAGTGATAGCAATGATCATAAGAGTCTTAGTTTAAATGTGGTCAAGTGATACATAGGAGTTTAATTGATGGAAATTATGTTTCTAGTACTGTCAAATTATGTATGGAGAACCTATTTTAAACTGGCCATCCATCATAGAAAGGCACTTTTAGATACTACTTTCCAAATATGAACAGAGGCCACAGTGGCTAGGCAGGCAGAGTTCTCACCTGCCATGCCGGAGACCCAGGTTCGATTCCCAGTGCCTGCCCATCAAAAAAAGAAAGAAAAAATGAATAGAAACACTCAGAAAGACTAAAATGTATGATTTCTTAGAATAGCATTTTCTTCCTTTTATGTTGTTTCATTTCATACACACTTAAATAGCATTTTATTGCATTTAAATTATGTGATTTCCTTAAAACTATTAATATGTGTAAGGATTTGTGACATGAAGTATATGTGGTTATTTAAAATAGTGACACAGTAGTTACTTCATTTAAAAAAATGGCAGATAGATATACAGCACCCACTGTGAAATAAGAATCCAAGTCCAATCATATCAAGGGACCATTATTCAAAAGTTATCATCACATCATGAATATATCTTTTGCTTTTGCATGATTTGTTATAACACTCTGATAAAATATCTTTAAGTTTCAGGGCAGACAATAGATCATGATTAAATTCAAGTGAAAGGAATCAGAAATTGATATCAATACATAAATAAACTTATTTGTAGCAGGTAAAAATTAGTGTAAGATATCTAATTTTACCTTGTTACATGGGAAGTTTTCAGAGTAGCTGCTCTCAGATTTTCATACTTCACCTAAAAATTAACAAGGAGCTAGAGCTTAATTCTATAATAAAATTGGGCAAGAAATACCTTTGAGAAAGTTGTAAGAAAGCATTTTGGCAACTTTTCTTTGAGAAATGAGAATATTATCAAGTAGTGAGCTTGTTAATGACAGAAATACTGAGCCTTATCAAAACATCACTTAAAATTGTTCTTAAAATTTTTACTTTGAGCATACTCACACACAAACTTATCTTTCCTCTTGTAAAGTTTTGATTTAGAAGGAAGCCTTCATCTTAAAATGTGAAAACAAAACAAACCAAAGCTCATATACTTTTGGGCTCTATAGATGAAAATCTGAACATTTGTATGTTATTACATTTTTGTGAAGAAATTATGTTAAACTGCAATTTTTCTTGGATTCTGTAACTATTATTTGCTTACCAATAGTTTTCCAGATTTCATGTAAAATAATATAAAAGCATACATATATGGAATATGATTATTCTCATAATAAGCAGTAGTTATTTCCTGTTGTGAGTTTAGTAGAGAATGGGTAAAGAGGAAGTAGGGAATACAGTTATAGGTAAATCTTTTGAGGAGTGTTCACACAATGATATCATTGAATTATAATAGTAAATTAGCAAATATTAAAAATAAATATTTAATTTATGGAATTATAGCACAATGGAGATAGAAGTAAATAAAATCAAATATATAGTTAGACTTTCAAAACATAGTGGTGGAAAAATTGGACATGCTTATGCAAAAATTGAAACAACCCATCACCCACACCATATTTAAAAACTAACAAAAAAAAGCGTAGACCTAAATGCAGTACATTAAAAATATAATTATTTTAGAATAAATCTTTTTTGCTTGGCTTAAGTAAAGATATTTCTTAAATATAACACCAGATACATGATCCATTAAAAAAAGGAAGATAAATTAGACTTCATAAAAATTTTTAAATCTGCTCTTCAAAGACAACATTAAGAAAGTAAAAAGACAAACCCCAGATTGTCATAAAATATTTACAAACTGCATATCTGATAAAGGACTTCTATGCCAAATACATAAACAACTCAAACTCAACAATAAGAAAACCACACAATAAAAATGGGCAAAGGCTTTGAGCAGAAATTTCATGAAAAAAGATAAACAAATAGCAAATAAGCATGTGAAATGATGCTAAACATTATCAGATATAAGGGAAATTCAAATTAAAACCCATTATACTGCTGCTAGAAAAGCTAAACATTCACAGGCACACATACACACACAATACAAAGTGCTGAGGAAGCTGTAAAGCATGTGGAATACATTTTGTGTTGGTGTGAATATAAAATAACACAGTCACTTTAAAAAACTGTTTTGCATTTTCTTATAAAACTAAGTATATATTTACCATGAAGCCCAGCTATCCCCCTCCTAGGCATTTATCCAAGAGATACAACAATTAATGATCATCCAAAAGCCTGTACCTGAATGTTTATGGAAGTTTAATTCCTACTCACCCCGAACTGGAAACAACCCAAGTTTCTTACACTTGTAAATGGGTACACTGTTGTATGTCCATAAAATGGAATACTACTAAGCTAAAAATGAACTAATAAATCAACAGCATGGATTAATGTCAAATATCTTATGGCAGGTAAAAAAGTCAACTTCTAAGGCTACACAGTGTGTGATTCAATTTATATAACATCCTGTAATACACAAAAATATGGGAACAGAAAACAGAGTAGTGGTTGCCAGGATGTGAGAGAGTGGAAGCAACTGACTATAAAGGGAATAGTTTAGGATAATGCAACTATTCTATATCTTCACTGTAATAGTGTTTATATGACTGTATGTATTGGTACAAGTCATACAGCTGTATGTTAAAAATCGTGATTATACAATCAAATTAAGCATCTTCTCCACTCCAAAAGAAAACATACTTATTACCAGTAGTGGATGCCAGGGAAACAGCTAATTATTTTCATAACTAGTGAATTATATCACTGGGAAAACAATTAGTTGTTAGGGGAAATGTTTCATTTATAGATTTATACCAGCTAGCAAGTAAAAAAGGAATGATGAAATGACAATGATACTGTCCTGCAGCCTCTAATGTATCTAGGGATTGATTGCAAAGACAGCTACCATCATAAAAAGATAGACAGCCAAATATTGCCTCCTGAAGGAAGAACACAATGCCCCCTGTGAAGGTGTTTTCTAAAAATATGAAAAAAAATTGCAGTGGAATCTAATTGAGTCTTCATATTCAATTACCAATTTATGGAAAATATGGTGGAGGGAGAAACATATTAAACTACACATTGCAAACACAATTAGCCAAATCCAGACTATGGGGTGGGTCAAACATACTCTATCATTCTTCAAAAAAAAAAAAGAAAAGAAAAACATTGTAAGGGGAAAAAAAGGATGAAAGGGAAACTGTGGATTAAAAAAGACTTGAGACACGTTAAGCAGTCTCAATATATGAATCTTCTTTGGAACCTATTTAAACAAACTGTAAAAAATTATGCCACTCAAGAGATGATGGGAAATTTGACCACTGACTGAAAATTTGATGACACTAAGATATAGGGTCAATTTTTAAAAAGTGATAATGATGTCATGGTTTTAAAAAAATATTTTACCATTTGAAAAGATACACTGGATTACTTACAAATGAAATTATACAATGTTCTGGATTTGCTTAAGAATAATTTGTACTGAGTAGTATCAAGGGCTCAACTCCCTCAGGCAGAACCATCAAATCCCAAAATGAGTAAAGGGGGAAGCTTTTCCTCTCTTTCTGTCTTCATCCCAGATCAGAGAAACCCGAGTTAGGATCTGGGTGAAGGATAAGCCCCTGACTTGTCGATGGGCACGCCCCACACACTGACCCAGCACCTGGACCTGCTTTGACAGGGAAACTGCTCCACCTTGCCTGAGGGCCAGTGAGCACCGCACTTCTCCACAGGGTGGAGGACAAGAGGAGAAGGAACCAAGCCTGGGGCGCCTCTCTCCTGTCTAGGTGTACTGATTTTCCTGGTTCAAAAGACAAGATGGCAAGAACGTGAAATCAACTTCTACTTACCTTCTGCTGCTGATGTCTTCTGTATTCTTAGCTTGACCTGATTAACTTCTGTCTTTTGGCTTCATGTTTGGTGTCCTTGGTCAAAACCTGCTTTGATGTACATGAAGATTTCAGGTTCAAAATCAATGTGTTTTAAAACAGAAGTTTTTTAAAAGAAGAAGAAGAAAATCGGCTATAACTTGCCAAACCAGGCTTGAGGTTGGTGAGTGACTCTTGAAAGGATTTTCGTTCTTCAGGCCTAGGTTTGAAAATTTAGTTCAGCAACATGAATTCTCAGACGATACCCTTTCAGGGAGCCAATGAGCCATGCAGTACCTGCAGTCTAGCCACTAATCATAGCAGATGCCAGTATAGGAAATGCGTTATTCACAATCCCTGGGCAATCTTTTTCTTCATCCTTTTTCCTTTTTCTAACTCCACCCCACTCTCACCTCTATCTTTATTTCTGCCCTAGAATTAGTTTTTGTAGGGGCCAGAGGTACTTAACATCTCTGAAATTTGTTTGGGAAATGTGCTCAGCTGTATGAAGAGCTGAGCTTTAAATTTTGAGTTTAAAATGTACAACATGAACAATTAAGGAAGGTCTTTCTAAAAGAAAAACAATCTTTCAAATTTGATTTCCTATATCTTTGACTATTCTATAAATACTCTGGAGTTTTAAATTTTTTTGAAAGTAGACAAAATCTGTTTTGTGGGATTTTTTCCTTGAAAGAGTACAAAAGAACCTGTTTCTCAGGTGGGCCATGGTGGCTCAACAGGCAGAGTTCTCACCTACCATGTAGGAGTCCTAGGTTCAATTCCCAGTGCCTGCCAGCGCAAAAAAAAAAAAACAAAAAAAACTGTTTATTTACATGCAAATAAATTTTCTTGATAAGAAGTAAAAAAAATAATAATATTAATTTGGGGGTGGGGGAAATGGGCCTGAAAAGCAGATAAAATGAGACTGCACATAAGCTGATAAATGTAGACAATGGGTGATTATGGTTGTAAGGTCCCCTTTGTACTCTCCTGTCTCCTTTCATCATGTTTATATTTTCCTTTAATAAGAAGTAAAGAGAAGAAAAGAAATAAAAAAAAAAAGGAGAGATGCAGGAAAAGGGAGGAGGAAGGAATGGGGAAAAGAGTAATAACGCTGCTGCTATGTGCAATGTGCTAGCTGACTGCTGTCATGACAGTATAGCATTTTCTAGATTTTTGAACATTTTTACATTCAGAATTCAGCCAAGAAAAAGGGAGATAACTGCCAACTTCTTTCCTAACCACTTCTCTGCTAGGTACCCGATCCCTGCATGCCTTGAGACCCAGGCATACACTCAAGATAACCAGTTAACATTCACCAAATTTTTTTAAGTACAGAAAGAGATTCAATTTAGGTAAATGTAAGAAAGTCCTTTTTCTGAGACAGATAGAAAGTAAATAAACAGCGGTCAAGTTGGGAATTATTTTTGAGGCCATTGTGAAGGATCATCTCATTCTCTATAACATGGAAATTGTAGTTGTCTGTACATGGCTGGGGGTGGAGTGAGACATAGGAGTGGAGTGGGGGCTTGAGTGGGAATGTTTGTAATGGGCAATGGGATTTACAAGGAATATCTCAGGAGGAAACAGAAATTTATTTTTGTTGAGGCTACTTTAAAGTTATCATGTTTACCTTATAAAAGAGCTTAAGCTACTGGGTCAGACATTATAAATCTACACTTTGTTACTTTTTATTTTATTTCATGTGAAATGTACTCTTTTTGTCCATTCTGCTTTCAAATGTCAACAAGCCTACACTTTCAATTGTCTTTAAACAATAAAGGATGACTCCTATGTCAAGATTATACTAGTTAAATCTTTACCAAGTAGTGCTAAAAAGCTATGGAAAAAGGACAGCAATGCACCCTCAGATGGCACGAAATAGGTACAAAAACACTTGTGCAGATTTTGTCAGTGAAGTGTAGGTTCTGCTCTATCAATTGCTGCTCATATGAAAAAGCCAAATTAATTCACTTGGGAGAAAGCAAATAAAACAAAAACTGAACATTGCCTTAAAAAGCTGGTTGAGTCTGGCTGTTCTAATAATGCAAGATGGGGAGGCACACAGGTTTTCCAGATGGCAACAGGTGCACTGGTATGCAGTGGTGGTTGGACAGCACAGCCTCTGGACTTGGGCAGGAAATAAGTCCCTTCTACAACACTTACCATCTCTTTGTTCTTGGGCAAGTTATTCACATTTTTTGAGCTTCTTTCCTCACCCAAGTACTGAAACTACTCCAGGGAAATTGGAGAAAAGAAAATATTTTAGAGCTGGAAAAACAATCTGTTTTGCTCAATCCACAAGGACAAAAATGGACTCTACAATCATGAAATTTATGTAGGGGATATTCCCAGTTTTATATTTCCTTCTTAGTTACAAAGGAAACGGGACTATTTCACGGCAGCAAAGACAGCAGAGGCAGCAGGGAAATGTTATATTGAGAGTCAGTCATGTAACCATGCCAATTCAGATTAAGAAACAGAACTTTTGCGTCCATATTTTAATGACAAAATATTAAATATAGAATTTATATGTCAAAACTTCATCTATAAAATGAGGACATATGTGAGGATTCAAGTAAACATAGCACTCAACGTAGAATACCATGTATGCATACTATTTTACTCTCAATAAATGACTTTATAAATATTCCAATACTTCTGATACTGTCAGCCTTAAGCCCAGTAAATAGGTGCTTGTGCCCATATATGATTTCAAGGACACTGAGAAGATCTTGAACAGCTTCCAGAAGCACCTCTTCCATCACTTTCTGAGGCACCCACTTCCTTTCCCATGAGACTATGCCTTCTCTAAGATTTAATATGTAAGTTCCCATTTGAGGTAACACAGTAAGATGAGGCATAATTGACTGATGTTGGATCTTTCCCGGAGAAAAAATTTTGGAAAGAAAAGAGAAGATTAAAAGAATGAGGATACCATGGTTTAGAAGACCTTGCAACCCCCTTCTCCATACCCACTACATCCTGCAGAGAAGCCTTAAGGGAGGAAAGGGGGTGCTGTTAAAGAAAAAAACTTATCTAGTTAATGATGATGTCGATGAATTTTCAAATACTTGGTAAAGAGCTGTTAACTGATTGAAATTACTTTCAGCTGCTGTTTCAGGAACTGACCAGGCACCTCTCAGAGGTGCTTTCTCCACGAAGTGTGTGCCTCGGTCTGACTGCTGAGAGAGCTAAACGGCATCAGGTAGAAACCTTGGCAACTAGTTTTTAAAAAGGATACCTTAAACTTGCAGCCCCACTTACAGCATGGAGCAAAAATGAAAAAGACATATAGTTTCCTACCCAGATTTGTCCACACATTTGAACTCTCAGAGTTAGACTGATTTTGACACAGACTTGAGTCCACTCAAAACCACAATGTCAGTCATGAGAAAATATTTCATCAATTTATGGGTTGGGATTCTAAAACAGGTTAAAGCAGATTTGGCACCAACCTTTTTATCCCTATTTCACGCATATTGATTTGGTGCCTGCCTAAATTCCTTTCCCTCTAACAACAATTACACATGTAGTAAAAGTGATAATCACAGTGGGAAGAGATAGAATTTCTTTTCCTCTTCAAAGAAAGGGCATCATTGTAAAAAAAAAGATGGTGCTAATTAGTTCGATATAATTACAAATTCATCAGAATTAACATGTTCTCTCTACCGGCAGAAATGCAATTTGCCATATGGTATTGAGAAAGACACAAGAAAGAATTTTCCTATGCTATTTTCTGCAGTTGAAGTTTGGGTTTAGATTATTTGTAGGTTTCCAGGTATTTGAATTATGCAAGCTGGTTAACTGGCCTCAAGCATTCAGGAGAAGAGATTTTAAGCTCATAATAGCAAATTAGTTTCTTTACAAATGTATATCAAAATCTGCAGTTTCAATTTTCAGAAATTTTGGGGTGAGATAAATTTTTCTCAGTTAAATTTATATGTCTAAAGCTGCTTAACATGGAGATTGCCTGAGGCCAAAAAGAAAAAAAAAAGACATAAAGATAGAAATCTTGAAAATGGTCTTCAAATTAAAAATGAAATCTAAGAATAATGTATTTCCATTCATTTTGTCCTAATTTTAAGCATGTGTCCTCAAGCCTCCAATTAGCAAAGGTCTAAAGTAAATAATGAAAGAATGGAACAGTAGACTTCCAAAAGGCTCAAAAAATTCTGCAACTCTCAGAGAAAATTGTTCCTATACGTAGTTCTCTAACAATAGAAAGGGAATAAGGAGTAGGAAAATATTTCCTCATCCCTTACTGTTATTTTTACAGTCTATATTTAAGATAGTCACTCAAAATCTTACCCTAAAATAGCATTTGCTACTTCAGAGTTTTATATTTCTGAGTTAGTTTTTAAAGCTTTTAAGCATTTTTGCTATGCTATATTCCCTTAGGTAATGAAAATAAGGATTTCAGGATCTCATTTGGATTTTTAAAAAGTTTTCTAAATCTTCAAACCATTTATTGACATCCCAATGATAGTTATTGCTTTATCTTACCTTTCATCTTTAGGTTAAAAACTACATAGATTGTTAGTTGTCTTAGAACACAGATTCTGTCTATGATTACTCAGCAAGAATAATTAGCATGATGTTTAGACTTCTGAACAAATTTGACCATTCATTGTCTTAGACCAAATAGACTATTCTAAGCATTTCTCAGATTTTCACACATTTTGTCTTGGGCATTGCATCCTCTAGGTTGCTTTCTTTACTCTAATAAGAGCCCTGCCTTCTGCTATTTATTTTAATAAGACTGAATCAAAGATTTGGTAACTTATAATGCTTTATCAAAAATTCATTGACTTCTCTCTGAGCACAACTTCAGTTTCATGTTATTTAGAGTTCTTTAGGTTGCCTGGGACAGAAAATCCATCCCAAACACTTGAAAGAGGTTAAAATGGGAAATTGTGTGCTGTATAAATGCTTCCATAAGAAAAGGTTTTATAAAAAGTCAGGTTTTTTTTTTTTTTTGCTTATGTAACTATTAAGTCCCAAGGGTGGAGCTGCATTCAAGGGAGCCTGACTAGGGCTCAAAATATTCCAGAAGAACTTAGTTTTTTCTCAGTCTCTTCTTTGCTCAACTCTGTATGTGAACTTTTTTCTGATGCTACCAGTGTTGGCAGGTGAAATGATACCAAATCCAGTCTACATTTTCTTCTGGTATGTTGAATTTATGTGCCTCCAGAAACACTTTTCTTGGTCTTATCTGCCTTTCTATGAGTGTGAACCTATTGTAAATGGGATCCCTTAAAGATATTGTTTTAGTTAGGGTGTGGCCCAACTGAATGAGGTCAGGCATTAATCTGATTACTGAAGTCCTTTAAAAACAGAAGAAATTCATGGTTAAGGAATGCCACAGGGAGGAGCAAGGAGTGGGAATAGGAAGTCAAAGTCAGAGGAACCTGGAAGAGAAAGAGGAGGACATCACCCTGAGCCTGAGCCGGGAAAGCCAGGGGCCCAAGGATTGCTGGCAAGCCAGAGTGCTAGCTAACCAAGAGGAGGCAAGCCTTCTAGCCAATGCTTAGATTTAGACTTCTGGTTTCTGAAACCATGAGCCAGTAAATCCCTGTTATTTAAGCCAAAAACCATTTGTGCTATCTGTTGTAATAGCCAGGAAATTAATATGTCTCTTGATTCAAGTCCTGTAGAAATAGTGTCTGCTGGGTGGGCCATGGTGGCTCAGCAGGCAGAGTTCTCACCTGCCATGCTAGAGACCCTGGTTTGATTCCTGGTGCCTGCCCAAGCAAAAAAAAAAAAAAAAAAAAGTAGTGTCTGCTTTTACTTCACAAGTTTCTACAAAAGTTTTGTCAAAGAAAAAAACTGCCCTAGAAAATGTTAAAAAGGCAGTGACTTTATTCAGGGAATTCTACAGCAGGGAAGATAAAGTGGAACTCAACTCCATTGAAAATAAAAAAAGACAGCAAGCTTTTTAAGGGCTGGAAGTGGGTCAGAGGAAAAGGACTGGAAGATAGCAAAGGAATTGGTCATTGAGACGGGTGAATGATTTGCTGAAGTTGCACTTGGATAGTTTGGTCAAAAGTTTTCTTTTGCTGTAATCAGGCTGCCTGGAGCCTATAAATTCCTACAAAAGGGAGGAAGGAGATAAGAAATTACCCAGTTAAGAGTCTCTTGGGCCCCTGGGTAGCATAAGGGCTGGGGTGAGAGAATAAGAGTTGGGGTAGGGATCAGGTGGGGTTTAAGATATTCTGTAGTTTTGGTTCTGGTTTTCTCTGTAAAGTAAAGGCTAATTATAAATATTTTAAAAATATCCAAATGGTGGGGGTTTTGTTTATTTCTGCAATGATCAATTTCTAGATTTATTATATTTGTTCAATTTAAATATAGCATGGTAGTTAAAGAAGACAGCTGCTGGAGCTAGGCTGCTCTGCTCTACAATTTACTAGTTATATAACCTTGAGCATTTCACAGAACATCTCTGTGCTTCATCTCCCTTATCTGTATAATGTTGATAATAGCAGTATGTACCTCATTGGGTTTTGAGAATTAAAATGCACTTAGAACTATTCTTAGCACATAGAAAATACTTTTAAATGTTGCTTCTCTCTCCTCCTCTTCCTTGTCTTCCTCCTCTCTCTTCCTTCTTCATCTTATCATTATTTTTAATTTGGAATCTATTTACATTTTTAGAAATTTTTGTGTTCTACTTTATGAAAAAATCTTTGGTGATGCATATAACTGTGCGATGACCTGTTCAAAGAAAAGCACATTCTTTTTTCAAGAGTGGTTTTAAGTAAATGTGAATTAGCTCAATCTTATTAAATTCTAGTTTCTCAGATATGCTATATTCTTACCTAATTTATCCTATCTGAATTCTCCAGGGCCAGGAGAGTCTCTCTATTTTTAATCATATTACTAAACTAGCTCCATGGATTTGTGGTAAATTTTATATATATTTTGATTACATGTGTTTTGTGTCTGAAGGAATATGACAATTTGGGAAAGAAAAGGTTTACAGCAGGCCAGTAATCCATTCCTTCTTGCACTGATGCTCTGGAAGAAGGAATGATCCAGGTCAAGTCTCTCATAAGCATGTAAAAATCAGACCCCCTGATATACACATTAATGATATTTCTAGTGAAAAGATAACAGACAGGTTTTAGCTATAAAATGGATATAATTGGTGTGGTAGGTTAAATAATAGTCCTTAGATGATATCCATGCCCTAATACCAAGAACCTGTGTATAGGTAGGTTATGTTACATGGAAAAAAGGACTTTGCAGATATATTTATGGTTACAGACCTTGAAAGAGTAGATAATTGTAGATAATCCATCCTTTCATTTTCTATCTTTCTAAATCACTATTTTTCAGAGTCTTAGATATATATATAGCATACAGTGGTTTTGTTTCTCAATCCGACAATACAGACTTTTTCTATTAAGATATGAGTTTATACCATGTGTATTTATTAGTGTAATAAGTATGTTTTGCCTAAACTGTCATCTTAATTTGCTTTTTGTTTTTAATATTACCTTGCTATTTCCTTATTTTGAATCTGTGGCAATATTATCATTGTTTTATTTTTATTCTCTTCTCCTTGAGACAGTTTTGAGGTTTATAGGGTTATTTAAGCATTTATTTTGTAATTTCAGAGTAAAATACTTGAGCCTTTGTGTATTGGGTTTTTGATTCTAAAATGGAGACAGTGACTCTTGACTCCTTGCTAAGGAGGATGAAGGAATTTGCATATGAAATGATATTATGAGGTAAATTTGGCACAATATTTATTTACTGGAGGTCTAATTGGGCTAGAATCTCTTGCCTTTCATAGCTGTCACCCATGTCCTTTACTTTTAAGGTATTTTTCTTAAAAAAAAGCCAGTGAGAATAATTTACAAGGGTATCATACAACATGGAGTTTTCTGTTGCCAATATATTGACAAAATGCCTCCATCCTTGTCACTAACCAGAGAACAAAAACAGTGTGTCAGTATATAATTTGTCTGTCTTTTCAGTCCATCAAGTGAGAGACAGATTCTAAATTTATCTTGGCATTAATGAAACAGTTTTGGACTATATTAACAGATTAGATTGTCTTTCCTGATTTGGGGTTTTTCAGGGATCATTCTCTCAGGTGATAAGCGCTATAAGAATATGTGAAAAACTTGGGCTAAATTAACTACAAATTCATTGCCGAAAAGTTGTTTTCCTGGATGCAGTTTCAATGATTTTTATTTTTTTTAATGTATGGCTCCCACCTGCTTAGCTCAGGGATTCCAAAAGAAGGCACTTTAAGTTAAAGTTAAGTTAATAAATGTAATGTTTCAGAGGAATTCTAAATAAAATTCCAAACAGAGATGCTGTCATGGTTAGGTTCATGTGTCAACTTGGCCAGGTGATGGTGCCTGGTTGGGCAAGCCCTGGCCTGTTTGTTGCCATGAGGACATTTCATGGGCTTAAATCATGACCACGTTAGCTGTATCCACAGCTAATTGCATTTGTAATCAGCTAAGGGGTGTGCCTTCTGCAATGAGTGACCTTCAATTTAATCACTAGGAGGTTTTTTTTGTTTTGACATGGGCAGGCACCTGGAACTGAACCTGGGTCTCTGGCATGGCAGGCAAGAACTCTGCCACTGAGCCAGTGTAGCCTGCCCCATCAGGAGGTTTTTAAGGAGGATTCAGAAGAGACAGTCACTTTCCTGCTTAGCCAACCAGCCTTTCCTGACAGTTCTTTGAGCACTTTCTTCAGAGCTGTCAGCTTGTGGCTGCCCTACAGACTTGGACTCTACATCCCCATGGTTACATGAGACACTTTTATAAATTTTATATTTACAGATATCTCCTGCCGATTCTGTTTCTCTAGGGAGCCCTAGTTAATACATGCTGTGTAGAGAACTTTACTGTTTTCAGAATGGCTAAAGGATAGATTTCAAACTCCTTAATAATTTTTGAAGATCCGTCTCAGTACTTGTTGACTTATTTCAATTACATTTCCACTTTTTCCCACTTAGGCATTTTTAAATCCCAGCACATCAAATTAGTTACCACACTAAACTTCCTTGTCATACACTTTCACTCCTCTCTACCTTTATGTGTACTATTTCCTCTGAATAGAATGTCTTTTACCTTTCTTCTCCATGTGTTGAAGTCCTACATAACCTTAAGGTTTGACTCTACAAAGCCTTCCCATTTTCCTTTATGCATTCATAGCACTTTATGTGTATTTATTCCATGTTAGGGCACAATACAGTTTGTAGTTCATTTTGGTCTCCATCAAACACAGTCTGTCCCTGATCTATATTAGCTATCAATTAGGATCAAATAAAGAAATGAATTTCTGTATTAGCACTCTGCATTCTGTTCTGTACCCCAGGATCCTGAACTCTTGGGGCTGAATCAATAGGCTCCATTGTTTTCTGACATCTACCTGGGTTCTCTGATTAATGGGAGTCATTGGCAGGTGATTTAAGTCTATGGTTTTATTTCCTTGCTCTTTCTCTGCCACATCACTGTAGAAGAGCTCTGTCTTGTTACTGAAGACCGCAATTCCTATTTTGTGGCTCTCTGCTACAGCTATTCTCTAGGTCTTCAGTATGCATCCTCTCCCTTTGCTCCATCAGGCTTATTGGTGAAAAATCCACCCTGCTGTCGCCAGGCCATGGCAGTACACCTTCCCTTACTGTTCACACCTTTGTAAATGGTACTATTATACTTTCCTAAATTATCCAACTTATGTGTGCCTTCAATTTCCTGTTTAGACCCTGACTGATTCAGTAACTGGTACAGGAAATTGACCCAGGAAACAGACCCTTATAATGGCTTTCTAATTTCAGGTTATTCATAAATTTAAAATTAATGTATTCTGGAAATTTGTGCCATGTGCTGGCATCAGTGTTATGTGTAGTAGTACCAGTGGCTTTTGACATGGGATGAGGTGCAAGTAGAGGCATGATGTGGGGAAATAAAATGGCTATGACACAAACAGTGATTACCAAGATGGTTGTACCCAGGCTAGTGCTGAAAGCCTGAGAGAGCATACACATGGAGCAAGACAAAATGAAGTCTTCTAATGTCCAACTCGAAAAAAAAACAAATGGAAAATTAAAAAAAAAAATAGTCCTTTATGGCAGTTTTGAAGGAGCCTCTCATCTCCTGCAGTCACAGAATAGATACAATAGAAAATAAAACTCCTGGGCCAGATTGTGTGTTAAACAGTTGAGACACTCAATTAAACTATAACTCTTATGCTAAAGTTAGAGGGCTGGTGGGGAAGTGGTGGGAGGCTGAGATGTACTCTTTGTGCATCTGAGCAGAAGCAAATGAGACTGATGAATTTTAAGTCCAAACTTTTAAGAAAATTCCTTATTTGGGGAAGCAGCTCCTCACTCCTTCCCCCCCATTTGAGGGAACCAGCTTTCCAGACTGCATAAAAGCCTTTCAGTTATTACACCCGGAGCAGTTAGTTCAGAAGGGTATACATATGTTCTTCTAGAGACACCCCCACAACCTCTCACTGCCTCTCAGCACATAAATGAGAGTTAGACCCAACATAGTTCAGATAGTAAAGTTCAAGTTCTGATATGCAAAGAACTGCACACTGAAAGACGTTCAGGGCCCTACCAATTATATCATCATGAATCTAAGGACATGTATGAGTGGATTTTAAGAGTGTTAGACAAAGGAAAATGAAATGTGAAACTTTATAAGGCCGAGTTAATTGAAACCGATGCACTTGCCCAGGAAGTGGAATATAGTGTGCTGCTTTAAGGACCTTGCAAAGGCATTGACGTTTACTGTGTTGGCCCCCAAATGTTCAGACTCAGCAGGGTCTATAGTCAGTGTGGTAGTTAGGTTCAGGTGTCAACTTGGCTGAGTGAAGATGCCTAGTTCTGTTGCTGTGGACATGAGTCAATGGCATGTGATGCTCATCTGTCACTGATTACATCTACAGTTGGCTAGAAGGCATGCCTGCTGCAATGAATGATGTTTGATTTAATTGGTTGATGCTTAAATGAGAGCGCTCAACGTAGCACAGCCCAAGCAGCTCTGCACACCTCATCTCAGCACTTGCAGCTCAGCCCAGGCCTTTGGAGATGCAGAAAGGAATCACCCTGGGGAAAGTTGTTGGAACCCAGAGGCCTGGAAAGAAGGCCAACAAGGATAATCTTGTGCCTTCCCATGTAAGAAAGAACCTCAATTGAAAGTTGCTTGCCTTTCCTCTGAAGAACTATACATTTTTAACTAAATAAACCACTTTTTATTGAAAGCCAGTCCATCTCTGGCATGTTGCATACTGGCAACTAGCAAACTAGAACAGTCAATGAGATTGACATATGATAGAGAAAAGAGTTGGAAGACTCTAGGAGCTGGGTATGTTTAAATGGATCTATGATGTGAAACAGGCTCTACACTCCCTGATCATGTCATCTGGGAAGGTCCAGAGGACACTACCTTCACCAAGGTTTTAAGCCATCTATTAGTAAAGTGACAACAGTATCGTTAAGATCTCTACAGAGGCTGACTCTGTAGTTCAGAGATATTGGTGGAGTTTCTTCAGTAGAATTAGGCTCCTGATTTCAGTGGGAGTATTAGGTCTCTTAGGTTGGAGAGGCCAGATATATTGTTTAACCTTCAGAGACAGAATGAGAATAGTTACCAATAATCTATCACATTAATCTTGAGATAGAAAGATGACTATATTGTTTCAACCATAGAGACATGCCATGCTATCTAATTGATCACTGGATCCTTAGCAATGAAATTCATAAGCAGACTACTAAGTTGTTTTTGTAAATATATATATATACATTTACACATACAAACATATGTATTTATAACTTTAGGCTGATGGGAAAAATCCTAACTTAATTTGTCATAGTGAAGATTGATGGCCTCTTCTTTCCCAGATCTCAGAATAAGCAATACACAAACTATGGGATCCATTATTTGAGGTAGACGATAGACCCATTTGAATACCATTTACTATGACTTGTCCCCAAAACTTTCCCCAGAAAAATCTGTAACCTTTTATCTGAGTAGCTATGAACCAATGAAAAGGAAGTATCTAGAATTTTCAGGGATTATTAGATATAAATTTTGAATTCTGGCTAATCCCTGATGCCACTTTGGTCTATCAGTCATAATGAATGTTTATGAGGGCCATGTGAGAGATGAATCCTGGACCAAGTCTTCCACACAGTAGGACATTCTGTGTAGGACAGACATTTAGGACGCTCAGGATAACTGGCAGAAATCCCACATTATTTCCCTGGCTCAGATAGTGAGGCTCTTAAGGCAAGAAGGGCCAACTAGAAGCACCTGAGATTAGTCCCTGGATTATTCTCTCCCTTGCAAGTAGAAAAGAGGTAGCTCAGCCATGGCAGGGGGCATTTTATTTTAGTGCCACTCTTAATGATTTCAGATATGTATGGCTGAAGAGTCTTCTAATATTCATATTCAACTTGCATGACAAATGACCAGATTTTCACAATGTTAATCAGATGGTCATGTTAATAGCAGCTATAATCCAAGATGTCCCTCTATTATTGAAATAAAAAAAATGGGATATAGGTATTAACCTAATAATTGCTTTACTTTACCCCCATACCATCAACAAAGATAATTAGAAGCAGTTTCCCTTTATATGACAAGAACAACAGTATTTCTCTCTTACTTCAAGTCTATGTCAACACTCAATTTCTCTGTCATAACTAATAACAGAAAAATCTTCATCATTTTGACATTCCATAGAACATCATGCTAGTCCGTTATACTGATGATATAATGGTAATTGAATCCAATAAGCAGGAAGTAGTAAGCACCCTTAGTTGTACTAATAAGACCAATGTATGCCTGAGGATAGAAGGTGGACTTTACAAAAGTTTACCAGCCTGCTACACTGGTATTTGCAGTAGTACAGCAGCCTGGTGCACATTTGCATATCTATCCTAAAGTAAGTCACATTTAATGAATCTCAAAATATGACAAATGAGGGAAATTTCTTTTGGTAGGCCTTTTTTAGATTTTTGGAAGCAACAGGCACACATACACACAATAGCATGTGTGTGTTTGAACTATGTCCCTACTTTCCTGGAAACCCATGAGACTGCCAGTTTTGAGTGGGAGCACAGAAAGAGCTTTATAGCAGGTCCAGGCTGTGATGCAAGCTTCACTATCACTTGGGTCTTATGACTTGTCATAGCCAATGAAAGTGGGCATACCTATGGCTGAGAGAAATGCTATATGGAATTCAGCGAACTCAAATAAGAGAATCACAGCATAGATCCTTAGACTTTTAGCCTAAGGCTATGTCTTCTTTTGCTAATAACTTTATTCCATTTGAAAAGCAGTTTTTGGCTTGATCATAGGACACAAGTGATGATATACTAGGCATTTTCTGATCCATTGAATTATAAAATTGGCTGTATGCAGTAGCATTCTATTATAAATTAGAAAATGAAATATATGTGTTTGGGCGCCAGCAGGTTCAGAAAGAAAAAGTAAACTGCATGAACAAGTGGCTCAAATTCTCTATGCAGCTCTTCTCTCAGCCTACATCTATTGCCCATGGGTATTTTCTTACAAGTGTTGGTATTCCGACACCAATTGGATGTGGATAGATACTGCACTACTATCTACTTAGGGATGGCCCTCTGAAGCAATGGTGAAAGAAGTCCATTTGTGTGAAGAAGAGATAACCAACATACTGATCTATAGTGATTCATCTAAAGTTCAAATATGTCTTATGTAAAGCCCTGGTCAATAGAAAACTGAAGCAAACAGATAAAGACAGGATCACCAAGGACTAAGATATTACAAGACTGAAGGTTTGATTTAACCCACCAATATAATCATCTCTTGCTAAGGTGCTGTCAGAGATAACCCAAAGCATGGCATATGAACTATGGATAAATTATGATTATCAAGTTAGAACTCGTGACCAGTTACAGATGCAGGGATTTTTATGGTTCTGTTTTATGTTTCTTGATATTTTCCTCTCCCACTTCCCTCTTTGCTACCTCATTCATAGGTCAGTGGTAGGGTCTAATATTTTGCAGTTGGGGGGCGCGGTGTTCAGATGGACATAAACCCATGCTATTGTAATAGCTGATGAAGTTATATTATTTTCATTTGAACAAATTTAAAGAGAGAATCCTAAGGGGCAAAAGAGAGTGACTCCTCTGGACATAATTTGTGCCTCTCCAGATCCATGCATCATTTTTCACTCTTCTCTGTCTACCGGGAGGCTGATCTATATGATTTGCTTTAACAGGCTTTAGCTAATCCTCTAGCTTCCAATTGGGTTTAGCCTTTAGGAGTCACCAACCAATAGATTAGAGAATGAAGGTGAGTAAATTCAAGGGATTGATACCATTAGCTTTCTTCCTACAGGGCTACCAAAAATTGACTGCACCCCTTTCTAAAAATTCATAAGTCCTGTCAGGTGGCCCCCATCTGTAGCTACTATCACTTGTTGGCTAACCTCCCCCCTTGCCCATTAAAGCGTATTTGATAATGGATTCCTGCTACTGCTGTCTCTGGGTACTTTATCATACATTTTTGAGTTTCCTAATCCTACTGATACCTTTGTCATTTCTGTATTGTACACTTCAATTACTTTGTTTGAGTATGCCAATTCCTTTCTGCCAGGACCTTAACTGATTCATTTATCAATATTAGTATAATAAAATCAGCAGGCAATTAGGGGAGGTTGGAGATTCTTCAAAGTGATTTTGTTTATACAAATAGAACATGGAACACTTTTTAAAACCTTTTAGCTAAAATTAAAATTTGAGACTAAATTGGTGAAAAATTAAATTTAGAAAAGCAAGACCTTAATATGGTGCTCTTTTTATATAGAGAATTTTTCTTCATTTAGTTATTCTAATGAATTTGGAAGAAGAGATTGCTCCACTAGTAAGAGCCAAAGAGAAAAAAACCTCTGCATATAACTGAATTAGTTGCTCCATCTATTTTCTTGATCATCCATTCACTCCATCGCACATTTTCTTTTCCTTTGGCCCAATTCTTCTACTACTCATTTAATTTAAAAAAAATCTTTTTTTTTTTTTTTGTCTTTTTTATCCTTCTCCATTGACTTTCTGACTTTCTAGATTTTCTGGTGTCATTCAGTTGAACCACTTATTTCCATTAGCTCTGAAGTAGCATTTCAAGATTTGGGAGGTATTGAAAGAGGAGATTCCTGGTCAGGAATTAAATTCCCTTATTCTTCCAAGATTAAAGCAATTTAAATATAACTGCTTGATTTTGTAATTTTCAGATGATAGAGGGGAAATGATTAAATTTAAATGTTGACTGCAGGATTAGCCAAAGTAATTTATTGTTTTTAAACCATGATTTTCATCCTTTATGCAGTTTTCACAGTTTTAACCCATTAATATGGCTTAATATATTTGACAGTTTGTTACCCTTTCCTTCCTACTCCCTGAAAGATGTTATTTTATATAACTCAAGCAGATGACTATATCAAAATAAAATTTCATTTTTGGTACTAAAAAGAATATTTAAGAATTTTTAACATTTTTCTACCTTCTTCCATGCTGTGACAAATAGAACTGCCTTGATATATTGAGCAGTGAGGAAGTCTGGATTAAAGTATAACTTTGGTTTTATCTTGAAAACTAATTATGGAGGTAAGGAACTGAAACCATGATATCTTTTTAAAAATATTTTTATTGATAAATCTTTACACACATACATTTCATACATGCTATACAATCTGTGGCTCACAATATCATCACATAGTTGTGTATTCATCACCAGGGTCATTTTTTAGAACGCTGTATCACTCCAGAAAAATAAATAAAGAGGAAAGAAAAAAAAAAAAACAAAACTCGTACATACCATACAACTTACCCCTCTCTCTCACTGACCACTAGTATGTCCATCTACCCAATTTATTTTACCCTTTGTCTCCCATATTATTTATTCTTTATCCATATTTTTTACTCATCTGTCCATACCTTGGATAAAAGGAGCAACACAATGTTTTCACAATCACACAGTCACATTGTAAAAGTTCTATTTCATACAATCATCTTCAAAAATCAAGGCTACTGGAACACAGCTCAACAGTTTCAGATACTTCCCTCCAGCCACTCCAATACAGCATAAACTAAAAAGGGATATCTACAGAATGCATAAGAATAACTTCCAGGATAAATTCTTAACTCTGTTTGAGATCTCTCAGCCACTGAACTTTTATTTTGTCTCATTTCTGTCTTCCCCCTTTTGGTCTAGAGGCCTTTCTCAATCTTTTGATGCCAGGTTCCTGCTCATCTTGGGAGTTCTGGCCCACATTGCCAGGGAGATTTACAACCCCGGGAGTCATGTCCCACGTAGGGTGGGGAGGGCAGTGAGTTTACCTGCTCGATTGGCTTAGAGAGAGAGGCCACATCTGAGCAACAAAAGAGGATCGCTGGTGGTGACTCTTAGGCTTAATTTTAAGTATGCTTAGCCTATCCTTTTCAGGAATAAGCTTCATAGGGGCAAATCTTAAGATCGAGGGCTCAGCCTATTGATTTGGTCGTCCCCACTGCTTGTAAGAATATCAGAAATTCTCCAGATGGGGAAATTGAATATTTCCTCCTTTCTCCCCAGTCCCCCAAGTGGACCTTGCAAACAATTTTTTATTCACTACCCAAATTACTCTGGGACATATTGGGGCATCATACTAACAAACCGACAAGACCTCATACCCTATTCAAGATTCCATGTACTTATGGTATTCAACTAAACTGACCATACAATTAGGAAATGCCCTAACCCAAATATAAATTTTGCAGCAAATAAACATCTCTCCCTCTGAATTCACACAGAGTTGAAGTTTTAAAATATGGACCATCTCATTCTTTATCCTATATTCTGATTTAACTTAGTCCTATTTAGATCAGCTTCATTCATATCTCAATAAGTATACTTACATTATTGTGCTACAATCAGGTAGTATTGTGCTATCTATTTCTGAATTTTTACAATCAGTCCTGTTGCACAATCTGTATTCCTTCAGCATCAATTGCCCAATCTCTACCCTATTTCTATCTCCTGATAATCTGTATTCTTAACTTCAATTCTCAAAGTTCACACTTAATATTAGGTCATATTAGTGAGACCACACAGTATTATCCTTTTGAAACCATGATATCTTAATTTTATTGTATGGAAACAGGTAATTATATTAATCTTTTTTGCAGCTTTTAGAAAAAATAAATTTATGAGAAATGATTTGATTACCTTCAATTAATCAGTTGACCACAAATATTTCAAGATAGATTACCTCTAAATTCAAAATATTATGATCTCTTATTACTCATATTTCCTGGGTGAGGTTGGGAAACTCATCATATTAATTTTGGATAGGCATCATAATAGCAACAGCAACCATTTCCTGAATGCTTATGAAATTAGCTCATTTCATCTATTTATTAAGACTATAAGGTATTGTTACCCTATTTTTATAGTTGTGAAAATTGGGGCTGACAGTAAATAGCTGGATTGTGGTGTCTGGTAGTGTAGGCTGGCTATGTCCTTTAGGAGCTTTGAAAACTTATACATGCCACTTAATCTCTAATAGATACAGTGCACTCACCTGTGAACAGAATTTAATTGGTGACTTAGAAGTTTCATTTTAAGTTTAAAATCTCTGTATTCTGTTGTCAGTATACCTATACTGAGATATTTCACTCTGCTCTGGTTGGACATATAATGATGGCCATGTTTATCATAAGTATAGCTATCATTAAATAAGCCATTAACCTTCATTGCCTATTATACCACATCTAGTGGGTATTTTTTGTTTTATTGTATCTTGTGAGATCTTGTAAGATGTTAATTTTAAACCATGATTGTGGTACTTAGATTCAGGTGTCAACTTGGCCAGGTGAAGGTGCCTACTTCTATTGCTGTGGACATGAGCCAATGGCATGTGAAGCTCATCTGTTGCTAATTACATCTGAAGTCGGCTAGGAGGCGTGCCTGCTGCAATGAATGATGTTTGATTTAATTGGCTGGTGCTTAAATGAGAGAGCTCAAAGTACCACAGCCCAAGAAGCTCAGCATACCTCACCTCGGCACTCGCAGCTCAGCCCCAGGCCTTTGGCAATGCAGAAAGGAATCAACCCAGGGAAAGTTGTTGGAACCCAGAGGCCTGGAGAGAAGGCCAGCAGAGATCACCCTGTGCCTTCCCACATAAGAAAGAACCTCAGTTGAAAGTTAGCTGCCTTTCCTCTGAAGAACTATATGTTAACTAAATAAATCCCCTTTTATTGAAAGCCACTCCATCTCTGGGGTGTCACATTCTGGCAGCTAGCAAAGAAGAACAATGACAATTTTTTTTATAAAGGGGAATCAAACAACCTTAAATGGCTTGGCAAGTTTAATGAAATTATTTTTATTACAACAAAAGTCACCAAAGCAATAAGGACATTGTTTCAAGTTAAAGAAAGTCTTCTTACTTTTTATGAAAATAAGCAAATGATTCTGTTAACTCATGGAAGATTAGGCTTCAATTATTTTTATCATCAATTATGGTGCTAATCGCCAGGATATCTAAAAATTTTAATTGCAAATATAGAAAATGTTGAGATGATCTTTTACAATATATTTAACAATTTCTATGAAATATCATTTTTAGGTCATTTAAATTCTTATGCTTTCATAAACAATATATATTGTTCATTAAAGTTTGTAAAACTTTAAACTTCTTAAGGATTATTTTTCTCTAAATTAGGTTTTATTTATGGTTGATACAGTTGAAATATTAATAGATATCTTATATTACATTTCAATATTTATTGAAGTAGTATATGTCAGTTGCTTCCTTATGTATTTTTGCTAACAAAAGAAAAGATAGAAGGGAAAGGAATTAGCATTTTTTGAGTATTTCCTATATGCCAGGCATTGTGTTAGTTGATTGACCTTTTATGTGTATAGATAGATCCTTGAATTGTAAAATTAATGTTTCCATAGGAAAACTTTTATTGATATCTGATTAAATGAAACAATATAATATTGCCAGAACTGAATTTATATATATATATATAAAATATAATATATATACAAAATGTAAAATGCTTTTATATATATAAAATAAAACTCCAGCATACAGATATACAGATTATGTACCAATGCAATAATCATTGACTGCCTTTTAATATGCTGAGTCCCAGAGAAGGATAATTTTGAGTTCAGGGTATGGGAAGAAATACTTGAAGAACCTGCACCAAAACTAGTGCTATATTCATTGAAGAACCTTACATTCCCAGCACAAGTTGTCAGTTATCTATTAATAAGTCAGCTAAAGTCACCTTTGCAAAACTATCAATGAACTTAACTTTACCTTTGGAGTATCCATTCAAAAAGCCCATTCTTCCTGTCTCGAATTACTGCCCTCTCAATTGAAAAATAAATAAATAAATAGATCCCTGTTCTAAGCTAAACTACTCTTAAAATCCCCTAATAACTTTGCTCTTTAATGCAATGCTGCAGCCAGGCCATAGCAGTCATTTCTTTGAGGGCAATGTTTTTCCTCTGTCCTCCTGGGAATTTGTATGTTTGCTCCACTTCCAGATCCTCTGGAGACATTATCTGTGGCCATATTTAGTAACCATTTGGCTCTCAGTTGGCTGTGTTTAACAATTCTGTTTTATACTTCTACTTCACTTTGCTCCCAGCCTGCACCTTCTATAGCTTCGAACATTATATTATTCAGTACATTAAAACAGAAACCTCAGGTCTCCCCTATCTATAATCAGCAATGCTTGGTCCCCCACAACATACTATGACAGCCCACCTCCTTTTATCTACACTTAAACATGTGGGATTTTCCCATCATTCCTAGCTCCCCATTCCTATGACCAGTAACAACTTTGGTGCACCAGTTAAAAGGCTGGCCAATGAAGAATCAAATATAAGTAAGACACAATCATTACCTTCTAAGTAAATAAGGCATACTGGACTGTGAACAAATAATCAGAGTGCTAGACAAAATAATATAAAACTGTATTTGATGTACTGGGGAATCCTACAGGAAGGAGCAATGAATTCCACTTTGAAATATCAGGGAAAACCATGAAAATGACATATTTGAAGAGGATGTTGAAGGAAGTTGCCATATAGAGAGGATTAGGAGTAGAAAATTTCAGGTAACAAGAATATGAGCAAAGAAAAAGAATTAATGGCATCAGTATCCATACATTTAGTTAAATTGTAGATCTTGATTTCAACATTGAAGATTTCTTGATCTATCTTCTATTCTATTCTAAGAATAGATCCATTCTATCCATTTTATTGTAAGATCCTTTTAATGCTCCCTCAAAATATTAGTTATCTAGATTCCAATTTTTCCTCTCGACTGCTCTAGAAGTATATTTAAAGTATCTAATCATTCTTTTTACCTCGAATTGCTAGATGCTTTCACTTGGCCTAAAAATAAACTGTAAACTCCTTAGCATGCTATTTGATATCTATTTCTACATTTCTAGTCTTATGTCTCCAAACAATTCCCCACATTGTTTTAGTTATACTCAACTAGTTACCACTCTCTGAATATGCCACGTGCTCTCTTATTTCCATTCCAGGATTGTATAAAATCCTTTTCTTAGAGTAGTAGCATCCTATCAAAAGGCATCAGGTTATCATTGCTCTTATGGTATAGTAAATGGTCTTTGTATGATCAAGAAACCACGTCTATCGGCCCTCTAGGGTTTCAGTCTTGTTTTACATTATCCACCTCCAATAATCTGTTCCACTATAGAATTTGTTTTTTACTTCCTTCTACTAAAGGTTCTTTATACATCCACAGTGCTCTTTCTTTTTCCCACCTTCCACCGTTGCCTTTTAACTCCCATCAACCTTAAGTAACATTTCCTTAGGATAGGTGTAGGTGTGCTTTTTATGTGCTTCTACAGTTCCTCATTCTCTTTCTTCATAGAACTTGCTTCAGTTTGTGATTTTATATATATATATATATATATATATATATATATATATATATATATACATTAAAGTGATTATTTAAATAATTTCTCTCTCCTGTATTAGGTCATAAAAAACAGAAGATTCGGGGTTAAATTCAAGTTTGCTATTAATTACCTGGTCTAGACCTGGAGCACAGGGTTTCTCAGGTAAAGAAATGTGTGGATCAATAAATAATGAGTGAATGAAAACTTCAAGGTCAATTTGAACATCATTGCTTTAGTTAAATCTTCCCTTTCCCCTTCAAAGCAGAGTTAATCCTTCCTTCATCTATGTTCTCAGAATAATGTTCATTACATTATATTGACTGTATACAACTCCTTTACTAGATTATACATTCCTTAGGAGTTGGAACTTTCTGAATTATTCATGTTCATATCTATTTTACTGCTTAGATAAATGCCTGATAACTAGTTCAGGTAGAAAAAATTTTAAATTAACTAATAATTTAGTATGTTCTTACAGTGTCTAATATTAATATAGTGTGGTATTTGTTGATCTGATACTTATAAGCATTATGGAAATTTGAAATTAGTTTTTATATAAACTTAGTTTTAAACAATGTGCATTTTAATGGTCTAAATGGTAAAGCTTTGAAAGAATACTCCTATTGATAAACATACTCATGTAGAAGTTTATACTTTTTCAATTACATAAGAGAAAATTAGAGAATATTTATGATTCGGTGACTACAGATAGATAGTAAACAAAATGTCTAGCCCCACACGCAGAGATTATATTTAAATTTAGAGCTGTACAATTTTTATTTCTTCTCTTCATAATCATAGAATTTATTTGTTAGGGAGATAACAGTATCAGCTCTTCACCACTGTTACAGAAATTAAAACATACAATGTATAGTGATTTGAATGCAAATCCAACACCAAATTTGATTTCTACCATAGCATATTGAAAAGTCAGAATTTAAAATACAAAATGATCAATGAACTTAAAATTCTATCTTTATTTTAAAACTAGATAAGCATACTACTAGTTAAAAGAAAAGAGAAATCAAAATAGATTATAATGTTAAAGAACATTTCTTAAGATATTTAAACTAGTCCTTGAAAGATGTGGGAAGTATCTCAATTGCAAATGAGTACTTTACATTGAGTTGGGGGAGGAAAACAACAACAAATCAAATCAAACCCCCAAGCTAAGAATTTAGCCTTATGGTCCTAGAAACTACCACCTAAAGCAGGGAGCCATCAGCTAATATGTTATGAGAAAATCATTAGAGAATTAAGATGTAAACAGTGATACGGCTTTAACAGCTTTAAATATTCTTTTAAGGCACAAATTCAGAAATTGTTTTCTGTGTGATGAGGATTATTTTACATTCATTGATCTTTTCAACCATTGCTACAAAAAATGATAATAATAGCATTCAAGAGGAGGTTTTCTTTTTAAAAAAAAAAAATCTTTTCTTGTCTGCTTTTCCTTTCTCTTTTCTGCTTTCCTTTTCCTTTCATTTCCAATTCTTTTACTTTATAAAATATTTTTTCCTTGTAATTATAAAACTTGTATAGACAACTTTGAAAATCCAGTAATTTATAAAAGAGAAGTTTTAAAAATGACCTACAGTTATGCATCCTGGTGACTTTTTGCAGCTGTTTGGTGTATTTCCTCTAAACATTTATGCTTAAACTCAGGAAATATAGATCTTTTCTGGCAGTGAGGAAAATAATTTATGTCCTGAATAATATTTCCTTCCTTTCATCATTTGCAGTACCTGAAAAGCAATGAACATATGGATGTTTGTGCACACATATTCACACACACACACACACACACACACACACTAACAATCACTTCTCTTCCTGTGCATCTTCCAGCTACAGTGCTGTACAGGAGAAGATTCTACGTGAGAATTCCAGTTGTTAATGTTTGTTCTTTCATCCCCAGCCATGAGATATGTAGTGTCTGAATATATGTATGAGGAGGGGTTATGGAGCAAGGCAATGGGGGAATGGCCACCTTGAAAGCAGTGCCAAGCAAATTTCTCAGCACCATTTTCCAACAGTATCTGTTCACTTCCTGTCTCAGTGTCACATTTTGATAATTCTTGCAATATTCAAAACTTTTTCATTATCATTATTTCTGTTATGGTGATCAGTAGTCAGTGATCTTCGATGTTATAGTGTAATATTTGGGGGCACCATGAACTGCACCCATATAAAATGGCGAATTTAATAAATGTTGAATGTGTTCAGACTGCTCCACTGACTGCAACCATTCCCCATCTCTCTCCCTTTCCTCAGGCCTCCCTAATACATGAGACACAACAATTAATAACTGTACAATGGCTTCTATGGGTTCAAGTGAAAGGGAGAACTGCATATCTCTCACTTTAAATCAAAAGCTAGAAATGAATAAGTTTAGTAAGGAAGGCATGTCAAAAGCCAAGGTAGGGTATAGCTAGGCCTTTTGGGCCAAACAGTTAGCCAAGTTATGATTGCAAAAGGAAAGCTCTTGAAGGAAATTAAAAATGCTACATCAGTGAACACGTGGATGATAAGAAAGTGAAACAGACTTATTGCTGATATAGAGAAAGTTTTAGTGGACTGGATAGAAGCCAAAGCAGCCACAACTTCCCTTAAGCCAAAGCCTAATCCAGGACAAGATACTACCTCTCTTCAGTTCTAGGGAGGCTGAGAGAGGTGAGGAAGCTACAGAAGAAATCTGGAGCTAGTAAAGGTTGGTTTATAAAGTTTAAGGAAAGAAGTCATCTTCATAACATCAAAGTACAAGGTAAAGCAGCAAGTGCTGATATAGAAGCTGCAGCAATTTATCCAGATTATCCAAATAAAGTAAATGATGCAGGTGACTACATTAAACAATAGGTTTTCAATGGAGATGAAAAAGCCTTCTACTGGAGAAAATGCCATCTAGGATTTTCATAGCTAAAGAGAAGTTAATGCCTGGCTTCAAATCTTCAAAGGACAGGCTCACTCTCTTGTTAGGAGCTAATACAGCTGGTGACTTGAAGTTGAAGTCAAAGCTCATTTACCATTCTGAAAATCCTAGTGCCCTTAAGAAGTTATGCTAAATCTGTTCTGCCTGTGCTCTAATGGAACTGCAGAGTCTGGATGACAGCACATCTGTTGACAACATGGTTTACTGAATATTTTAAGCCCACCATTAAGAACTACTGCTCAGAAAAAAGATTTCTTTCAAAATACTGCTAATTCACAATACATCTGGCCACCCAAGAACTCTGATGGGGATGTACAGCAAGATGAATGTTACTTTCATGCCTGCTAACACAATGTCCATTCTGTAGCTCATGGATCAAGAAGTTATTTTGACTCTTAAGTCTTATATTTCAGAAATACGTTTTGTAGAGCTGTTACTACCATAGATAGTGATTCCTATGATGGATCTGGGTAAAGTAAATTGAAAACCCTCTGGAAAGGATTTACCACTCTAGATGACAATAAGTATATTAATGATTCATGAGAAGAAATTAAAATATCAAACATTAATAAAAGTTTGGAAGACATTGATTGCAATTCCTATGGATGACTGAAAAGTTAAAGATTTTCAGTGGAGAAGGTGATGGAAGATGTGATGGAAACAGCAAAAGAAGTATAATTAAAAGTAGAGCATAAAGATGTAACTGAATGGCTAGAAACTCATGATAAAATTTTAATGAATGAGGAGTTGTTTTTTGTGGATGAGAAAAGGAAAGTGGTTTCTTGAGATGGAATATATTCCTTGTCAATATGCTATGAACATTACTGAAGGAAAACAATAAAGGATTTAGATTACATAAACTTAGTTGATAAAGCAGCAGCAGGGCTTGAGAGGATTGACTTTAATTTTAAAAGAAGTTCTAAGGGTCAAAGACTATCAAATAACATTGCATGCTACAGAGAAATATTTCATGAAAGGAAGAGTCAATCGATGTGGCAAACATTATTATCTTATTTTAAGAAATTGCTGCAGCTACCCCTACCTTCAGCAACCGTCATGCTGATCTATCAGCAGCCATCAACTTTGAGATAAGACCCTTCAACAGCAAAAAGTTGACAGCATGCTGAAGGCTCAGATGCTGGTGAACATTTTTTTTTAACTTTTTTTATTAATTAAAAAAAATTAACAAAACATTGATATCATTCCATTCTACATATACAATCAGTAATTTTTAATATCATCACATAGTTGCATATTCATGATTTCTTAGAACATTTGCATCAATTTAGAAAGAGAAATAAAAAGACAACAGAAAAAGAAATAAAACGATAACAGAGAAAGAAAAGATTATACATACCATACCCCTTATCCCTCGCTTTCATTTACCACTAGCATTTCAAACTAAATTTATTTTAACATTTGTTCCTCCTATTATTTATTTTTATTCCATATGTTCTACTCTTCTGTTGATATAGTAGCTAAAAGGAGCATCAGACACAAGGTTTTCACATTCACAGAGTCTCATTGTGAAAGCTATATCATTGTTCAATCATCATCAAGAGACATGGCTACTGGAACACAACTCTGCATTTTCAGGCAGTTCCCCCCAGCCTCTCCACTATATCTTGAACAACAAGGTGATATCTACTTAATGCATAAGAATAACCTCCAGGATAACCTCTCAACTCTGTTTGGAATCTCTCAGCCATTGACATTTAGTCTCATTTCACTCTTCCCCCTTTAGTCGAGAAGTTTCTCTCAATCCCTTGATGTTAATTCTCAGCTCATTCTAGGTTTTTCTCAGTCCCTTGATGCTGAGTCTCAGCTCATTCCAGGATCTCTGATTCACGTTGCCAGGAAGGTCCACACCCCTGGGAGTCATGTCCCACGCAGAGAGGGGGAGGGTGGTGAGACTGCTCGTCATGTTGGCTGGAGAGAGAGGCCACATCTGAGCAACAAAACAGGCTCTCTTGGGGGTGACTCTTAGGCCTAAATTTTAAGTAGACTTGACCTATCCTTTGTGGGGTTAAGTTTCATATGAACAAACCCCAAGACTGGGGGCTCAGCCTATAGCTTTGGTTGTCCACACTGCTTGTGAGAATATCAAGAATTCAACTTGGGGAAGTCGAATTTCTCCCCACTCTCACCATTCCTGGAAGGGGGCTTGCAAATACTTTTCCAGTCACTGATCAAATCACTCTGGGATTCATCGTGGCATCACTCTGGACAAACCAACAAAATCTCAAGTGCTACCTGAGATTCCAAGTACTTATGACAGTCACTCAAACTATCTACATGAGTTATATTAGGAAATGCTCTAGTCAAAATATAAATTTTGTAACAAATAAACATTTTTTGCTTTAGTCTCACACATAAGGTGACATTTTAAAGTATTAATTATCATCTATTTTCAGCACCCTGCAATAATGGCATTCCTTTGTTCTTCCTCATGCAAAAACATTTTTAAAATTTGTACATTGTACATTTCACTATTATTATACACTCTAGGCATTCCTAGATTATACCATCTCGATCTTTACCATCTATCTTTCTTTCTGATTTCATTTATGTCCCCAGCCCTCCTCCCTTTATCATTCTCACAGGCAGCTTCATTCAGTGTTTTAACATAATTACATTACAGTTAGGTAGTATTGTGCTGTCCATTTCTGAGTTTTTATATTCAGTCCTGTTGCACAATCTGTATCCCTTCACCTCCAATTACCCAATATCTCACCCTATTTCTATCTCCTGATGGTTTCTGTTACCAAGGAAATATTCCAAGTTTATTCACTAATGTCAGTTCATATCAGTGAGACCATACAGTATTTGTCCTTTTGCTTCTGGTTAATCACATTTAGCATAATGTCCTTAAGGTCCATTCATGTTGTTACATACTTCCTGACTTTATTCTGTCTTACAGCTGCATAATATTCCGTCTTATGTAAATGTCACAGTTTGTTTAGTCAACTCTCTGTTGATGGACATTTTGGCTGTTTCCATCTCTTGGTAATTGTTAATAATGCCACTATAAACATTGGTGTGTAACTGTCCATTTGTGTCTTTGGCCTCGTGTCCTTTGAGTAGAGACAGCATATAGATGGGTCCTCTTTTTTAATCCATTCTGCCAGACTATGCCTTTTGATTGGAAAGTTTAATCCATTAACATTCAGTGTTATTACTGCATGGGTAGTACTTTCTTCTACTATTTTGCCTTCTGGATTTTATATGTCATATCTAATTTTCCTTCTTTTTATCTTTACTCATAGTCTTCCTTTCTACACTCTTCTCCACACCTATCTCTTCTGTCTTCATATCTGTCTCTAGTGTTCCCTTTAGCATTTCTTGCAGAGCTGGTCTCTTGGTCACAAATTCTCTCAGTGATTTTTTGTCTGAAAATGTTTTAATTTCTCCCTCATTTGTGAAGGACAATTTTGCTGGATATAGAACTCTTGGTTGGCAGTTTTTCTCTTTTAATAATCTAAATATATTATCCCACTGTCTTCTCGCCTCCCTGGTTTCTGCTGAGAGATCTGCGCATAGTCTTATTGGGCTTCCCTTGTATGTGATGGATTGCTTTTCTCTTGCTGCTTTCAAGATCCTCTCTTTCTCTTTGACCTCTGACATTCTGAATATTAATGTCTTGGAGTATGTCCATTTGGATCTATTTTCTTTGGGGTATGCTGCACTTCTTGAATCTGTAATTTTAAGTCTTTCATAAGAGTTGGGAAATTTTCAGTGATAATTTCCTCCATTAGTTTTTCTCCTCCTTTTCCCTTCTCTTCTCCTTCTGGGACACCCACAACACGTATATTCATGTGCTTCATATTGTTTTTCAATTCCCTGAGTCCCTGCTCATATTTTTCCATTTTTTTTCCTATAGTTTCTGTTTCTTGTTGGATTTCAGATGTTCCATCCTTCAGTTTTGAAATCCTATGTTCTGTCTCTCAAAATCTACCATTGTAGGTTTCCATTGTTTTTTTCATCTCTTCTACTGTGTCTTTCATTCCCATAAGTTCTGTGATTTGTTTTTTTGGACTTTCAGTTTCTTCTTTTTGTTCTTTCATTGCCTTCTTTATATCCTTCCTCAATTCATTGATTTGGTTTTTGATGAGGTTTTCCATGTCTGTTCGTACATTCTGAATTAATTGTTTCAGCTCCTGTATGTCATTTGAATTGTTGGTTTGTTCCTTTGACTGGGCCATATCTTCAATTTTCCTAGTGTGATTTGTTATTTTTTGCTGGTGTCTAGGCATTTAATTACCTTAATTCGTTTATTCTGGAGATTGCTTTCACTTCTTTTATCTAGGGTTTTCTTGCTGGATGTATTTGTTGTCTATCTGTTCTTTGACATTCCGTTCAGCTTCATCTGGACCTTTAGCTTAAGTTTTGTTTAACAGAGGAGAATTTTTCAGTTCTTGTTTTCTTGTTTCTTCCCCTGCTTGTGTGGTGCCTTCCCCCCCTGCCCCCCCACACTTAGGAGGGTCTACTTAGATATTATATACCCCAGCCAGATTTTCCCAGACCAAACTGGCCTCCTATCAGGAGGAAAGAGTCACCTGCATTGGTTTTCCCTGAGGGTGAGACCCAGCAGGTTGAAAGACTTTCCTGTGAAGTCTCTGGGCTCTGTTTTTCTTATCCCGCTCTGTGTGTGGCACTTGCTGACTGCAGGTCCCACCAGCATGAGATGACGTGGTACCTTTAACTTTGGCAGACTCTCCCTACTGGGGTCATGGTGGAGACAGAGGAGAGGCTGTAGGCTGGTTTTAATGGCTTCAAATTACCAAGCCCTGGTGTCTTAATTCCTTGATGGAGGGATTCCACCTGGGTGGGGCTTCACCCCTCCCCTGGGGAGGGCACAGGCTCCAGACAAGCCCCCAAAAGATCTCACTTCTGCCTATGCCTGGGGCAGTTACAGCCTGAAAAGTCCTGCCGCTGTATCCAGAGGCAGTCAAGCCTTTGTAGATACACAGCCACAAAAACCTCTGTTTCCTTCTTTTTTTCCCCCCCTTTTTCTGTCAGTCCTGCCCCCTTGGCGCCAGGGCAAAAATGAGCAACCTCCACTTTGATCAGGTTCACCTAAGCTGGGGGCCTATTTTTAGTACTCAGAATTTGTTAATTAGTTCCACAATTGGCGTTTGATTGTGCCCAGTCCCTGCTGCTGGTAAAGTCCTTTCCTTTCCCCTCTGGGAAGTGGCCTGTGGGGGAGGGACACTGGCTGCCGCAGCTTTGGGAACTCACGGTTCGGTGGGGGTTTGCTCACAGCTGGTCCAGCTGGTCCAGACTAGGGTACGCTGTGTGTCTGGTCACTGACGTGGCCCCAGGAGCTGTTCTGTACTGTTTCTGGTTATTTAGTAGTTGTTCTGGAGGATGAACTAAAATGTGCACGTTGTCAAGCCACCATCTTGACCCGGAAGTCTCCTGGTTAACATTTTTAGTAATAAAGAATTTTTTTAAATTAAGGTACAAACATTGATTTTTTAGACATAATACTATTATACACTTAGGAGACTACAGTATAATGTAAATATAACTTTTATGTGCACCTGAAAACCAAAAAGTTCACATGAATTGCTTTATTGCAGTATTTGCTTTATGTGGTGGTCCAAAACTGATCATTTAAAATGACTGATTTATCACAGGATCCTTCAAAGTAAAATAAATGGGTATCCTGATAATCAAGTTATGCTTGATATATAGAGGTGGATTTCTAGATCTTCTGGTCTGAAATCTGAACCTAGCTAATATTGTTGGAATTCATGTGCTCTTACCTGGTTTCTAGACTTATTTCTGTTCACAAATCTGGAACTAAAAGTGAGGAGGAAGCTAAGTCTTTTTTGAGTTGGACCCTACAAAATAGCAACAGGGTTAGGCTATTAATATTCACCCATGATATTTTCAGAGGGACATATAGCTCTTTACCAAATTGATTGCATTCTGAGGAAAGAGAAAAACTCAGTATTATTAGATACTGACTTTGCATTTGTGTTTAATCCCAAAGAACCCATAAATCATAAACTTAGGGCTAATGGAATCAACTGACAGCTGAAGGGTTGGCATAAGTTGGTCTAACAGAGTACATGCAGTAGGACAATGGATGCATCCAGTGTTTATTTCTCTAGTCCAAGAATGTATAGTGTGGGATAAATATACTTAGTTACTGGCAGTATTTATGTGCTTTGACTAAACCTAAAAGTGAGGATGGTAAGGGTGCAAAATTAATATTATGGTAAGAAGAGTGTGTAATTATTCTGTATGAATGCCCTGCCAATATGCTAGACAAAAAATAATATAACATCCCTTGGAAAATTGCTGATACTTTTGCCAGCATTCACATTACACTTGTCTATTTGGCCATTGCCAATAAGAAAAGGATATAAAAAGTAACAATAGATAGTCATAAACTCAAGCAGTTGTTGATTCCAATTACATCAGTGATTCATGATGTGATATCTTTCCTAGAAAAAATCAATATAGCCCCTGACATGTATTATATGAAGACTGACTTAGAATGAATATTCATTTTTATTTCTTGGATTCCCATCACAAAGAAAAATCAGAAATAAGTTGACTTTATATAGAAATACTAACAATATACTTTTGGTCTTTTAAGCCATGCCCATGTCACCTTTCCTGCTCCATTCTTGCTTGTCATCTCACGGTACATGATGTTGATCCATGGTCCATGGACCCATTCATCCATGAAACAACAACTTTCAAAATGAATGATCTCTTGTGAAAAGATAAACTGTACCAAAACTGTGATGTGCAGTCCAAGCTCCCTAAGCTCAATTTGTTTTAATAATTTATTTTAACCCCAAGTCGTTCAGTTCCAGAAGTTACAAGATAAAATTAGAGTAGAAATGGCTCCAAAAGGAGTCTTGTGTTCAAAATGTAGACTACTGATTTGTCCAGCAGCTTGTTCTAATAAATCAAAGCAAGATGTAAAGCTAAATTTGACTGATATCTTGACTACAGCTTTATTAGACCTCAAGCAGAAGATCTTGGTAAGAGATACCTAGAAACTTGACCCATGCAAATTCTGAGATAATAAGTGTGTCTTATTTTAATTGTTTAGTTTATGGTAATTTGTTATGCATCAGTAAAAAGCTAATATAGACTTCTGTGCCAGAAATGGGGTACTGATGTAAAAAATACATAAAAATGTGAGAGGGGTTTTGAACTGGGCAGTGCACTGAGACTGGAAGAATTTTGAGAAGTCTCATAGAAAGTCTGAATTGCTTTGAAAGCTTGGAATGTGGACTTGGAAGATACTGAGGAGGCCTCAGGAGCAAAAGAGGAAAGGAAGGAGAAATCCATGTTATGTAGGGAAGAAAGCCTAGCAAGGTTATCTTTGCTGTTACATGGAAAATAGAACTTTTAACTGAGGAAGTTGGTTAAATATAGCTAAGATTTCCAAGGAAGGTATTAAAGATGCTAGCCTGATTTCTTCTTTCTGCTTATAGAAAGTGGAAAAAGAGAGAGGTAAATTGGAGGAAGATTGTTAAGTAAAAAGGAACCATGAATTAATGATTTTGAATATTTTCTACCACTCCCGAGGGCAAAAGTTGCTAAAATTAAGAGAATCACCATCAGGAAAGCATGTCTAAAGAAAAGATGGAAGGTACAACTTTCAACCTGTGGCTAAAATCTCGGAAAGATCAAAAAGTCAAAATGCTCTTTCAAGACATTAAGGTTGTGTCTCCCAGATTCTTTCAATGAAACCATAGGGCCGTTAGGAAGCTGAAGGGTATTGTCCCTCAGCAATCTCAGTGAGGGCTAAAAACACATAGAAAGATCTGTGGATAGGCCTTTGTCCAGTGAAAACCCCAATGAAATCCATGGACACTTACATAATTTTTGAGAAATTAATTTCAGTGAAGTCAGCCAACTTGGACTGAAAGGAATAGAGAAAGATTCACTTGAAAGGAAATTGCCAGAGCCCCCAAATTTTGTCAGCAGATGTCAAACTGAGAAAACTTCTCTCCAAGCACATGCTATCTTTCATTCAAAAAAGCAAGGATAATTCAGGGGACACAGCCAAGGGGTCCACAAAGTAGAACTGAGAGCCACTGGGGATTATTCCCAGGCCTCAAAACCTCATCAAGGAACTATGATTTGAGTTTTCCAGATGAAAGAACTGCTCTGGAACAGCAAAGATGCTTTAAAATCAGAATATCTATAGTGGGTATCCTCTGCCTGTTCCACTATTGTATGTTGGGTGTATGAAGGAAGATATTTGACTCTTCAGTTTTACAGGTACACAGATGGACAGGAATGGTGCCCAAGGGTTGTATTTAACTGATTATACTCAGGAGCCTCATCTGCATTGGGACTGATCTAGATGATGAGATCATGGACTTTGAGCAGATGCTGTAATGTGATGAGAGGATTGGGAACGCTGGGAGATAAATGTATTTTGTATGTGGGGGTGATGTGAGTCTTTGGAGAGTGGAATGGCAAACTGTGACAGGCAGCCTCTGAGGAACTTCTGATTCCTATTTCTGCCCCTTGGTGTTCATGCTTTGTAGTTCTTGTTCTGAGATACTGGGGGCCTCTGAGGACTGGAGAGAGAATTTATGGATGGCCCCCAGTTGACAGCCAGCAAGGAATCAGGGATGTAAGACATTGGCCCCATTGGAACAGAATTTTGCAAACAACCTGAATGAACCTCGAAGTGAATTCCCCCCAACATCTTCCAGATAAGAGCTTAGGCTGGGCAAAACCTTGGTTTTTGCCTTGTGGGACCCAGAGCAAAGAGACCAGCTGACCTACAGGACAGTGAGAAAATAATTTGTTTTTTAAGCCACTAAATTTATAGTAACTTGTTATGGCAGCAATATAAAATGAATGCAAAAGGCCCTGAAGAAGAAGAAAAAGTAAGGGTAGGTAGAAAACACTTAAATCGTGATGTAAAATAAAATGAAATCAATGTGTATATTGTATTGATAAATCAATAAATACCATAAAAGCTTATCATCTAGATATGTGAAGTTAAATGTCAGAAAAAAATAGTCAAACCTACTGAAAGTAGTTGTCAACAGTGATCAGAACTGCAGGTCTTGTGAAACACTAAGACAGAGGATTGCTATTCATTGTAGATGTACGGTATTTTTAACTTTTAAATGTATGTGAACATTAATTAAAAAAATATTTTTGTGTTAATAGTGGCCCTCTCTCAATTATGGTATTTTAAGTAATTTTTATTTTACTATTTGAAAATGTCTGTACATTTTCAAGTTTTTGATCATGGAAAATTATTATTTTTATAATCAGAAAAAAAGAAGCTTAAAAAATTGTAGTTCCCTTATAGGGCAGAGACACTCTTTAAAGTGCTATAATAATACTTAATTCTGTCTGAGGGTGCTATAAATTGTATACATATCTATTTTTATACCTATCCTTTTGCAGAATAAGAATAAGTGATGATATCCCATACCTAGAACAGGTATCATGGTAAATTCTCAATAAATATTCATTGAATGAATATTCATCACCATTGTTATCATTTGAAGCACTCTCTCATGTATAATTATCAGTGCTTTTTTGGTGTTTTTTTGTATGCTGTATGGTGGGGGTCACATTTCATCCTTTTTCCATGTGAGTATCCTGTTATTGCAGCACCATTTGTTGATTTTTTGGGGGGGATGGGGTAAGTGTATGGACTGGGAATCGAACCCAGGTCTCCTGCAAGCCAGAAAGAATTCTACCACTGAACTACCCTTGCACCCCCAATTATAAGTTTTACTTAATTGTACTTGTTTGAAGTAATTCTTTAAAGTACTTTTCATCTTTTGCCTGCTATCCTTGTACCTTGAGAATTTTCAATTTGTCAGTAAATACCTCTCATTTTATAGATGGAGAAGGATAGGCCCAAAAAATTAAAGAAAGCTTATGGAGATCACACTAAAGCTAATCAGCTAAAAAGCTGGAACATAAATTCAAATTTCCTGATAACCATATTAGGAGTTTTCTGGGATATCATGTGTTATATAGAAAACATTCTTTTATTCACAATTTGTGCCATCGTTATATTGCATTTTACTTCAACTAATACAATGTATTATTCAAAAATAGTTGAAAATTTGCTTGATGCTTACATATGGTGCTAGTATCACACAAATCCCTTAGTATAAGTTATATAATCAAGCCAGCAAAAATACTAAGTCTGGCAATCTCTTCTTCCATTCTCCAAATATTTCTATCTTGGATCCATTAATAATAGTGATTTTTTTATAGCAGTCTGTGAACTGGCAAACCATCAAGAGTACTAAAGTGAGATTTTTTTCTTAGCTGTTTTTTTATTTCATTTCCTCATTTCTCTTTTATGAGATTGCTTTACGTTATTTGAGTTCTCATTAAATTTTATATTTGTGGGTTTATTTTATGATTTCTCAGATGTGCCAAGACTCCCTTGCTGCAAGTGATAATAAAAAGATGAATAACTTTGAGGAGACAGTTTATTTGATAAAAAATTGTGTCTATATTCTTTTCTATCAAGAGCATTCTCTTATATTTATTGTTTTAAGAATAACCTAAGCATCTTTATGTTCCGAATTCTGTTTGAATTCTTTTAAAATCATTTCTTATGTCATCTATTACCAACAAATAAAATTCTGATTCATAAACACTATTCACTTGAGATTTTACCATTTATGATGAGGGCTTACATGAGTGACCCATGTCTACGTGACCAGGGTGGAAACTAATTGGATCTCTTGGAACGTGGTTCTTCTTTTTAATAAAATAAAGGATAATAATATGAATACTATGTAACTAATAGAGCAGCTGTGATTCGAATGAGCAAATATTAATATGCGTGGAAATGGGAAAACACTGCTGTTATATTGTTCTCCTTTGTATTGAAACATGATGCATACAGTAGTGATTATTTGGATTTCCCAAATGTTCAGCTGATCCTCTCAGGTCTTCTTTTCACATAGTGCACATGGAAGGTGTTCTGGTTTGCTAGCTGCTGGAATGCAATATACCAGAAATGGAACGGCTTTTAACAAGGGGAATTTAATAAGTTGCTGGTTTACAGTTCTAAGGCTGAGAAAATGTCCCATTTAAAACAAGTCTATAGAAATGTCCAATCAAAGGCATCCAGGGAAAGATACCTTAGTTCAAGAAGACCGATGAAGTTCAGTGTTTCTCTCTCAAATGAGAAGGCACATGGTGAATACAGTCAGGGTTCCTCTCACATCTGGAAGGGCACATGGTGTACACGGCATCATCTGCTAGCTTCATCTCCTGGCTTCCAGTTTCATGAAGCTCCCTGGGAGGCATATTCCTTCTTCATCTCCAAAGGAGGCTGGCTGGTGGACTCTCTGCTTCATAGGGTTACTCTCTCTCCAAAATGTTTCCTCTTTTATAGGACTTCAGAAACTAATCAAGACCCACTCAATTGGGTGGAGACATGTCATCCGCTAATCCAGTTTAACAACCATTCTTGACTAAATCACATCAACCAGAGAGATGATCTCATTACAGTTTCAAATATACAATATTGAATAAGGATTATTCTATCTTTAAGAAATGGGATTTATATCAAAACATGGCTTTTCTTAGGGGGCATATTTCCTTTCAAACCAGCACAGGAGGTGTTTAGTTTTGTTTTTTAACAATAATCTCTTTAATTCACAGAACTACTATAGTTTGTGACTCCATAGTTTAGAAACATAAAGGGAATTTAAAAGAGATATGTGAGTGATTCAATGTTTCACTATAGTATAGTGATGTCTGGTAGAAACATTGAGTAATAGCAGAGAGTCTATTTATGTACCTTATAGAATTTAAAGATAAGCAAAATGTTGCCAACTTACACTTTTGCTATTCTTACAATTGATGGAAGCATTATGTGAATAATAAAATGGAAATTAATATAAAGATATTTCTGAATAACTAATGGCTTTTATATTGTATTTTCTCAAAATAAGTGAAGGGATTCCTAAGGCCACAACCAAGTGCAAGACTAGGACAAGGCCTAGGGTCACTAAAGGATGAGAGGCTCTGTAATTCACATTTGCCTTGGGCTCATCTTCTTGAGAGGAGCACTAGGCTACAAAGCAGACCACTGGTCAACACAAAGCCAATTTGCAAAGATTGTGAAAGGTGTTCTTTGAATTGGTTAGTTTGTATGTGTTAGCTCCATCATTTAAATAAACTTCTATTATATCAGTATCTGATTACAAACTTAAGGAAGAGACAGCACATGGAATAAATCCCAGAGTTAATGCAATAAAATATTTAAATGTGCAGTGTGCAACAGAAGATTACAAGATAGAGAAACTATCCAAAGAACAAGATAAAAATCCACAAACCCATCCAAAGAACAAGATAAAAATCCAGAAACCATTAATGAAGAATACCAGAGTTTGGACATATTGGATGAAGTCCTTAAAAAAAAAAAGATCTTTAATCTGTTTAAACAGATAAAGGAAAACACATAGAAAGATATGTGGATATTAGGAAAACAATGAACAATATGAGAATCTCAATGAAGAGATAAAAATTTTAAAAAGAACCAGACATAAATGCTAGCATTGAAGACCACAATAAGTGTAATGAAAAATTCCTTAAAGGGAGTCAATACCAGATTGAATTTAGAAAAATGAGATAGTACTTGGCTACAGAATTTCGCTGTGGAAACTGAAGAGTTATATATGTTTAGGTCAAGGGATGCCAGGACAGAATTCAGGATGTGATAAAAGGATCTAAATGTAATACAAACATATGAAACAACTTCTGGAGAAGATGGCGGCTTAGTAAGACGAGCGGGTCTTAGTTCCTCCTCCAGAACAGCTACTAGGGGAGTAGAAACGATACAGAACAGCTCCCAGAGCCACGACAGAGATCAAGAAGACAGCGTACCCCATTCTGGAACAGCTGACTGGCTGGGAGAACCAGCTCTGGTGAGATCGCAGAGGGGCGCGGGCTTTCCCGGGCCGGGGCGGCAAGTGGCCGGAGTCCCTCTCTTCCTCCTTCCTGGGTCAGCTGGGAGAATTGGACAGGCGGTCCCCCTCAAGCCGCAGTGGCTGGTGCCACCCCCACGCGTGGCCCCCTGGACCAACTGGGATAAGTGGATCGGAGATCCCAAGGCCGCGGAGAATGGTGACCGGGGTCCCTTCCAAACACGTGGCTTCCCGGTCTGGCTGGGATTGGTGCACACTCCCAGGCCATGGTGGCTGGCGCCCTCCCGCACACACTTGGTGCCTTGGGCCAGCTAGGAGATTCGGACGGGTGCTCTCCCAGGCTGCGGTGGCCAGCAACCCTCCCCGCGTTCAGATCCCCGGGCCGGCTGGCACTCTTCCGAGCTGCTTCGGCTGGTGAACCTCCCCCACGGTGAGAGTTTTCCAAAGTTAAAGGACCCACAGCACCTTTTACTGGTGGGACCCGCAGACAAACGAGTGCCATGAGCGTCACCTACTGGGCAGGATAAGGAAAACAGAACCCAGAGATTTCACAGAAAAATCTTTCAACCTGTTGGGTCCAACACCCAGGGAAATCTGACTAAATGCCCAGACGCCAGCAGAAGATAATGGATCACGCTCAGAAAACTGAAAATATGGCCCAGTCAAAGGAACAAACCAATAGTTCAAATGAGATACAGGAGCTGAGACAACTAATGCTGAATAAATGAACAGAAATGGAAAACCTCTTCAAAAACGAAATCGATAAATTGAGGGAGGACATGAAGAAGACATGGGCTGAACAAAAAGAAGAAATAGAAAAACTGAAAAAACAAATCACAGAACTTATGGGAGTGAAGGACAAAGAAGAAAAAATGGAAAAAACAATGAATACCTACAATGGTAGATTTAAAGAGACAGAAGATAGAATTAGTGAACTGGAGGATGGAACATCTGAATTCCAAAAAGAAGCAGAAACTATAGGGAAAAGAATGGAAAAATTTGAACAGGGGATCAGGGAACTCAAGGACAATATGAAACACACAAATATACGTGTTGTGGGTGTCCCAGAAGGAGAAGAGAAGGGAAAAGGAGGAGAAAAACTAATGGAAGAAATTATCACTGAAAATTTCCCAACTCTTATGAAAGACCTAAAATTATGGATCCAAGAAGTGCAGCACACCCCAAAGAGAATAGACCCAAATAGGCGTTCTCCAAGACACTTACTAGTTAGAATGTCAGAGGTCAAAGAGAAAGAGAGGATCTTGAAAGCAGCAAGAGAAAAACAATCCATCACATACAAGGGAAACCCAATAAGACTATGTGTAGATTTCTCAGCAGAAACCATGGAAGCTAGAAGACAGTGGGATGATATATTTAAATTACTAAAAGAGAAAAACTGCCAACCAAGACTCCTATATCCAGCAAAATTGTCCTTCAAAAATGAGGGAGAAATTAAAACATTCTCAGACAAAAGTCACTGAGAGAATTTGTGACCGAGAGATGAGCTCTGCAAGAAATACTAAAGGGAGCACTAGAGTCAGATACGAAAAGACAGATGGAGAGGTATGGAGAAGAGTGTAGAAAGAAGGAAAGTCAGATATGATATATATAATACAAAAGGAAAATGGTAGAGGAAAATATTATCCAAATAGTAATAACACTAAATGTTAATGGACTGAATTCCCCAATGAAAAGACAAAGACTGGCAGAATGGATTAAAAAATAGGATCCTTCTATATGCTGTCTACAGGAAACACATTTTAGACCCAAAGATAAACATAGATTGAAAGTGAAAGGTTGGGAAAAGATATTTCATGCAAATAACAACCAGAAAAGAGCAGGAGTGGCTATACTAATATCCAACAAATTAGACTTCAAATGTAAAACAGTTAAAAGAGACAAAGAAGGACACTATCTACTAATAAAAGGAACAATTAAACAAGAAGACATAACAATCATAAATATTTATGCACCGAACTGGAATGCCCCTAAATATGTGAGGAATACACTGCAAACACTGAAAAGGGAAATAGACACGTATACCTTAATAGTTGGAGACTTCAATTCACCACCCTCATCAATGGACAGAACATCTAGACAGAGGATCAATAAAGAAATAGAGAAACTGAATATTACTATAAATGAGCTAGACTTAACAGACATTTATAGGACATTACATCCAACAACAGCAGGATACACCTTTTTCTCAAGTGCTCATGGATCATTCTCAAAGATAGACCATATGCTGGGTCACAAAGCAAGTCTTAACAAATTTAAAAAGATTGAAATCATACACAACACTTTCTCAGATTATAAAGGAATGAAGTTGGAAATCAATAATAGGCAGAGTGCCAGAAAATTCACAAATACGTGGAAGCTCAACAACACACTCTTAAACAATGAGTGGGCCAAAGAAGAAATTGCAAGAGAAATTAGTAAATACCTCGAGGCAAATGAAAACGAAAACACAACATATCAAAACTTATGGGATGCAGCAAAGGCAGTGCTAAGAGGGAAATTTATTGCCCTAAATGCCTATATCAGAAAAGAAGAAAAGGCAAAAATGCAGGAATTAACTGTCCACTTGGAAGAACTGGAGAAAGAACAGCAAACTAATCCCAAAGCAAGCAAAAGGAAAGAAATAACAAAGATTAGAGCAGAAATACATGAAATTGAAAACATGAAAACAATAGAGAAAATCAATAAGGCCAGAAGTTGGTTCTATGAGAAAATCAATAAGATTGATGGGCCCTTAGCAAGACTGACAAAAAGAAGAAGAGAGAGGATGCAAATAAGTAAGATCAGAAATGGAAGAGGAGATATAACTACTGACCTCACAGAAATAAAGGAGGTAATAACAGGATACTATGAACAACTTTACGCTAATAAATACAACAATTTAGATGAAATGGATGGGTTCCTGGAAAGACATGAACAACCAACTTTGACTCAAGAAGAAAGAGATGACCTCAACAAACCAATCACAAGTAAAGAAATTGAATTAGTCATTCAAAAGCTTCCTAAAAAGAAAAGTCCAGGACCAGACGGCTTCACATGTGAATTCTATCAAACATTCCAGAAAGAATTAGTACCAACTCTCCTCAAACTCTTCAAAAAAATCGAAGCGGAGGGAAAACTACCTAATTCATTCTATGAAGCCAACATCACCTTCATACCAAAACCAGGCAAAGATATTACAAAAAAAGAAAACTACAGACCAATCTCTCTAATGAATATAGATGCAAAAATCCTCAATAAAATTCTAGCAAATCATATCCAACAACACATTAAAAGAATTATACATCATGACCAAGTAGGATTCATCCCAGGTATGCAAGGATGGTTCAACATAAGAAAATCAATTAATGTAATACACCATATCAACAAATCAAAGCAGAAAAATCACATGATCATCTCAATTGATGCAGAGAAGGCATTTGACAAGATTCAACATCCTTTCCTGTTGAAAACACTTCAAAAGATAGGAATACAAGGGAACTTCCTTAAAATGATAGAGGGAATATATGAAAAACCCACAGCTAATATCATCCTCAATGGGAAAAAATTGAAAACTTTCCCCCAAGATCAGGAACAAGACAGGGATGTCCATTATCACCACTATTATTCAACATTGTGTTGGAGGTTCTAGCCAGAGCAATTAGACAAAAAGAAGAAATACAAGGCATCAAAATTGGAAAGGAAGAAGTAAAACTATCACTGTTTGCAGACGATATGATACTATACGTCGAAAACCCAGAAAAATCCACAGCAAAACTACTAGAGCTAATAAATGAGTACAGCAAAGTAGCAGGTTATAAGATCAACATTCAAAAATCTGTAGCATTTCTATACACTAGTAATGAACAAGCTGAGGGGGAAATCAAGAAACGAATCCCATTTACAATTGCAACTAAAAGAATAAAATACCTAGGAATAAATTTAAATAAAGAGACAAAAAACCTATATAAAGAAAACTACAAAAAACTGTTAAAAGAAATCACAGAAGACCTAAATAGATGGAAGGGCATATCGTGTTCATGGATTGGAAGACTAAATATAGTTAAGATGTCAATCCTACCTAAATTGATTTACAGATTCAATGCAATACCAATCAAAATCCCAACAACTTATTTTTCAGAAATAGAAAAACCAATAAGCAAATTTATCTGGAAGGGCAGGGTGCCCCGAATTGCTAAAAACATTTTGAGGAAAAAAAAGGAAGCTGGAGGTCTTGCGCTGCCTGACTTTAAGGCATTTTATGAAGCCACAGTGGTCAAAACAGCATGGTATTGTCATAAAGATAGATATATCGACCAATGGAATCGAATAGAGTGCTTAGATATAGACCCTCTCATCTATGGACATTTGATCTTTGATAAGGCAGTCAAGCCAAGTCACCTGGGACAGAACAGTCTCTTCAATAAATGGTGCCTAGAGAACTGGATATCCATGTGCAAAAGAATGAAAGAAGACCTGTATCTCACATCCTATACAAAAGTTAACTCAAAATGGATCAAAGATCTAAACATTAGGTCTAAGACCATAAAACAGTTAGAGGAAAATGTAGGGAGATATGTTATGAAACTTACAATTGGAGGCAGTTTTATGGACCTTAAACCTAAAGCAAGAGCACTGAAGAAGGAAATAAATAAATGGGAGCTCCTCAAAATTAAATACTTTTGTGCATCAAAGAACTTCATCAAGAAAGTAGAAAGACAGCCTACACAATCGGAGACAATATTTGGAAATGACATATCAGATAAAGGTCTAGTATCCAGAATTTATAAAGAGATTGTTCAACTCAACAACAAAAAGACAGCCAACCCAATTACAAAATGGGAAAAAGACTTGAACAGACACCTACCAGAAGAGGAAATACGGATGGCCAAGAGGCACATGAAGAGATGCTCAATGTCCCTGGCCATTAGAGAAATGCAAATCAAAACCACAATGAGATATCATCTCACACCCACCAGAATGGCCATTATCAACAAAACAGAAAATGACAAGTGCTGGAGAGGATGCGGAGAAAGAGGCACACTTATCCACTGTTGGTGGGAATGTCAAATGGTGCAACCACTGTGGAAGGCAGTTTGGCGGTTCCTCAAAAAGCTGAATATAGAATTGCCATACGACCCAGCAATACCATTGCTAGGTATCTACTCAAAGGACTTAAGGGCAAAGACACAAATGGACATTTGCACACCAATGTTTATAGCAGCGTTATTTACAATTGCAAAGAAATGGAAACAGCCAAAATGTCCATCAACAGAAGAGTGGCTAAACAAACTGTGGTATATACATACGATGGAATATTATGCAGCTTTAAGACAGAATAAACTTATGAAGCATGTAATAACATGGATGGTCCTAGAGAACATTATGCTGAGTGAGTCTAGCCAAAAACTAAAGGACAAATACTGTATGGTCCCACTGATGTGAACCGACATTCGAGAATAAACTTGGAATATGTCATTGGTAACAGAGTCCAGCAGGAGTTAGAAACAGGGTAAGATAATGGGTAATTGGATCTGAAGGATACAGACTGTGCAACAGGACTAGATACAAAAACTCAAAAATGACAGCGCAATAATACCTAATTGTAAAGTAATCATGTTAAAACACTGAATGACGCTGCATCTGAGCTATAGGTTTTTTTGTTTGTTTGTTTTTGTCTGTTTGTTTGTTTGTCTGTTTTTCCTTTTTTTTACTATTATTATTATTTTTATTTTTTCTCTATATTAACATTCTATATCTTTTTCTGTTGTTTTGCTAGTTCTTTTCCTAAATTGATGCAAATATACTAAGAAATGATGATCATGCATCTATGTGATGATGTTAAGAATTACTGATTGCATATGTAGAATGGAATGATTTCTAAATGTTGGGTTAATTTCTTTTTTTTTCTTTAATTAATAAAAGAAAATTAGCATCACCAATATCGGGTAAAGAAACATAATGTGCCTCCTGATAAGATGCATTGAGAAGGGTGCATCATGTATGAGATATTCCTGTCAAAAATGAATAACCTGAATCTAATAGCAGGTAAACATTTGGCAGAGCCAGAATGAGGAACATTCTTCAAATGAACTGGCCTTTACTCTTTGAAAATGTCAAGGTCTAAAAAGTCAATGAATGACTGAGAAACGGTTCCAGATTAAAGGAGGCAAAAGAGATTTGAGAACTGCATGCAATGTCTGACACTGGAATGGATCCTGCACCCAGAAAACACAACAAAACAAAACACAAAGGACATTTTGTGGACAGTGACAAAATATGAATATGGAGTACAGATTAGATCATAGGTTTATAGGCTCAATTTCCTGATTTCGATATTAGTACTGCTCTTATGTAAGAGAATGTCTTTGTTCTTTGGGAAAACATTCTGAAATATCTAGTGGGAAAGGGACATCGTACCCCAAGATAGTTTTAAATGGTTCTGGGAAAAATATGCATAGAGAGAAAGATTAAGCAAGTAGAACAAAATATAAGCAAGTGGTAAATCTGGGTTACAGGAATACAGGAATTCCTTGTACTGGTCTTAAAACTTTTCTAAAGTTTGAAATTATGTCAAAATTAAAAATTAAAAAAAAACATATGAAACAATTTCACTAAGTGTGGTTGGGGTATAAGTTGCTGACACAAATAACTTTGGAAATGAATGGATTCCATTAAACTGAAAGTGAAAGGAATTTTACATAAGCACTGTTATTTAGTTGGTTGGTTCCCATGGGGATACAGGTCAGCAATTCTGCAACCACTATATCAAGTGTACTGGAACTGAACATTAAGTAAATGGATGGATAATGGTGATTATAGGTTTCTTACTGATGGAGTGGATATTACAGATGATACATATGGTAATAAATTAGAATTGGAGACATCAATATGTCTTACATTTAGCTTAATATAGATACAGATGTTTATATATAGAAATATCTATAGATATGTTTGTAGCCACAGAATACTGTATCTGCATTTGTCTCCTTGTTCTGTAAGTGAGTAGAGCTGGAAGAAGATACTTTAGAAGTAATAAGCACATCTAGTACCCTAATCATGGTTTCTTATGATATTTTCTAACAAGAGGAACCAGGCCTCCTTGGAGAAATGGAGAAATAGGATTGGGGCAAGAAATTTATGTGTTCAGAGTATCCTGTATTATCAGAAAGTATGAAGAAGTGCTCAAATAAATAAACACCACAATGTCAATGAGACAGAAGAGCCCAATGAAAGATCTCTCAATGGCTAAAGCTAGTATAACAAAAATAATTGATTTTCCATTGTATTGTAACTTGAAAGTATAAAATTAATATACATGAGTCCATACTGATATAAATACATTATTGAATAAATAGATAAATGAGGGCCAAAAGACCATTTTCCTTTAAAGAAGAATTCCCTATAATTTGAGCAAATATTCCATCTTCAAGGAGGTGGAGTACTACTACCCATTCCTTAAGTGTGATCTGTGCATAATGCCTTCCTTCCAAAGGGTATTGGTATGCAGAGGTGGGAAAAGAGTATGTTATAGAAATCTGACAAACACCAGCTCAGTCATGTGATCAAACTTATAATCAACAGTGATAAGTTATGTTGATAGCATGTACTTTTTATTTTTATTTATTGATATATATTCACACATCATATAATCATCCAAAATGTAAAACCAGTGGTTGACAGTATCATTATGTAGCTGTGCATTCATCATCACAATTGATTTTTGAACATTTTCATTATTCCCCATAAAATAAAAATAAAAATGTAAGTGAAAGTGAGCACCCAAAACATCCTATCCCCCTCATTCCCCCACATTTTTTTTTTATTTTTTGTCTTTTTTTTTTCTTACTCAGCTGTCCATGTGCTGGATAAAGGGAGTGTCAGTCATGAAGTCTTCAGTCACATGAGTATACCTTAAAAGCTCTATAGTTATACAATCATCTTCAAGAATCAAGGCCATTGGATTACAGTTAAACAGTTTCAGGTATTTCCCTCCAACTACTCCAATGCGCCAAAAACTGAAAAGAGATGTCTATAGACTGCATAAGAATAACCTCCAAAATGACCTCTTGATTCTATTTGAAATCTCTCATTATTGAAACCTTAGTTTGTTTGACTTCTCTTCTTCCTTTTGGTAGAGAAGGCTTTCTCATTCTCATATTGCCAGGGGCAGGCTCATCCTAGGTGTCCTCTCCTTCATGGCCAAGGAGATTTATGCCCCTGGGAGTCATGTCCCAAATATGGGGGAGGGCATTGTTTCACCTGCAGAGTTGGCTAACAGAGAGAGGCCATAGCTCAGCAACAAAAGAGGTTCTCTAGGGGTGACTTTTAGGCATAACCATAAGTAGGCTTGGCTTCTCCTCTGTAGGAATAAGTTTTATAAGTTTTATAAGGGCAAGCCCCAAGATCAAGGGCCTGGTCCATCAAATTGGCAGTTCCCAATGCTTGTGATAATATCAGGTCTTCCCCAGGTGAGAAACTTTAATATTTCCAACTTTTTCCCCAGTGTCTCAAGGGGACTTTGCAAATACTTATCAATCTGCCTAGCTTTGAGCAGAATTTGTATTGTTTCCTGAATAATATTTGGTAGAGTTCATCTGGTTCTGGATTTTTTTGGGGGGGGGGCATGGGGGAGATTCTTGATGACTGATTCAATCTCCTTACTTGGGATTGATTTGTGATGTCACCTATCTCTTCTTGAGTCAATGTTGTTTGTTCATGCTTTACTAGGAGGTTGTCCATTTCGTCTATGTTGTCTGGTCTATTAGCATATAGTTGCTCATAGGGTCCTCATTATCTCCTTTATTTCTGTGGGGTCAGTAATTATGTTCCGACTCCCATTTCTGATTTTATTTATTTGTGTCCTTTGTCTCTCTCTCTCTCTTTCTCTCTCTCTCTCTGCCTCATTTTTTTGTTTTGTCAGCATCGATTTTATTGGCTTTCTCAATGAACTAACTTCTGCTTTTGTTGATTCTCTCTGTTGTTTTCATGTTCTCAATTTCATTTCTTTCTGCTCCAATCTTTGTTACTTCTTTCTTTCTGTTTGCTTTGGGGTTACTTTGCTGTCCTTCTCTAGTTCCACCAGGTGTACAGTTAATTCCTCAATTTTTGTTCTTTCTTCTTTTTTGATAGAAGCATTTAGGGCCTCTCAGGGCTACCTTTTGATTCATCCCATAAGTTTTGATGTATTGTGTTTTATTTTTATTTCCCTCTTGATATTTACTGATTTCTCTTCTAACTTCTTCCCTGATCCACTGTTTAAGAATATATTGTCTAGCCTTCATATATTTATGAATTTTCTAGTCCTCCACATGTAATTGATTTCCACCTTCATTCCATTATGATCTGAGACAGCATTTTGTATAACTTTAATCTTTTTAAGTTTAATGAGAGTTGCTTTGTGATCCAACATGTGGTCTATCCTGGGGGATGGTCCAGGAGCATTTGAGAAAAATGTGTATTCTGCTATTGGGGGGGGGGGGGGAAGCGCAGTGTTCTGTAAATATCCGCTATGTCTAATTCACTTATCATATGGCTCAAAATCGTTGCGTCCTTATTGAGCCTTTGTCTAGATATTCTATCCATCAATGAAGGTGGTGTATTGAAGTCTTTAAGTATTATTGTAGAGGTGTCTACTTTTCCCATCAGTGTTGTCAGTGTTTGCCTCACATATTTTAGGGCACACTAGGTCAGTGCATAAATATTTATGATTGTTATATCCTTTTGATTAATTGTTACTTTTGTTAATACACTGTTTCCTCCTTTGTTTCTTTCAGTTGTTTTACATTTGAAGTCTGATTTGTTGGATATAAGTATAGCTGTTCCTACTCTTTTCTGATTGCTGTTTCAGAAAGGAAGTATCTTTTTCCAACCTTTCATTTTCAATCTGTTTTTGTCCCTGTGTCTAAAGTGAGTTTCTTGTAGACAGCATGTAGATGCATCCTATTTTTTAATCCATCCTGCCAGTCTGTCTTTTAGTTGAGGAGTTAAAAAAAATCCATTAACATTTAATGTTATTATTGTAAAAGCAGTACTTTCTTCCAACATTCTGTCTTGAATTTTATATGTCCTATCTTGTTTTTTCTTTTTCTCTTTTTACCCTTGCTGATAGTCTTCTCCTGACCCCTCTCTCTGCCTTTTCCTATCTGCCTGTAGTTCTCCCTTTCGTATTTCTTGTAGAGCCAGTCTCTTATTCACAAACTCTCCCAGTGACTGTCTGAAAATATTTTAAATTCTCCCTCATCTTTCTTTTCTAGGTATAGAATTCTTGGTTGGTAGTTTTTCTGTTTCAGAATCTTAAATATATCATACCACTGCTTTCCTGCTGCCACAGTTTCTGCTGAGAAATCAATACATAGTCTTACTTTATGTGATATATTAGTTTTCTCTTGCTGCTTTCAAATTCTCTCTTTGTCTTTGACATTTGACAATCTGATTAGTAAGTGTCTTGTGGTAAGTCTCTGTGGATCTATTCTGTTTGGGGTATGCTGTGCTTTTTGGATCTGTAATTTTATGTCTTTCATAAGAGATGAGAAATTTTCAGTGATTATTTCCCTCATTATTCTTTATGTTCTGTTTCCCTTCTCTTTTCCTTCTCGAACACTCATAGTATGTATATTCATGTGCTTTGTGTTGTCATTTAATTCCCTGAGACCCTGCTCATATTTTTCCATTGTTTTCCTTATCTGTTCTTTTGGTGTAAGATTTCAGATGTCCTGTCCTCTAGCTCACTAATGCTTTCCTCTATCTCTTTAAATCTGCTGTTGTAGGTCTCCATTGTTTTTCATCTTTTCTATTGTGCCTTTTATCCCCATAAATTCTGCCATCTGTTTTTCAAACTTTCAAGATTTTCTTTATGGTTGCCTAATATCTTCTTAATATCCTTCATCTTTGTTGTTTTATTTTCCCTTAACTTGTTGATTTGATTTTTGTCTTGATTTAGTATGCTTGATTGAACATTAATTAGTTCTTTTCAACTCCACTATCTCATTTGAAGTGTAAGTTTGTTTTTTTGCCATATCTTTAATGTTTCATCAGATGACACATAATTTTTGTTGGCGTCTTAAGCATCTGATTTCCTTGATTAGTTTATTCTGAGTCATTTTCACTCTTTTACTTAGCATTTTTTGTGGTTGGCTTTGTTCTCTATCTGGTTTTTGGCATTCAGTTCACCTAATTCTAGACCCCTAGTGTATCTTCTATTTAACTGTTCAGAGTTTTTCAGCTCTTGTTTTACTGGTTCTTGCCCTGCCTACGTGGAACCTTTTTTATTGAGAAGGGTTTCTCAGATATGATAAATCCCAATCAGATTTTCCAAGACAGGGCAGGCCCCATTTTCAGAAGGAAGGTGTAATCAGTATCAAGATTCTCTGAGGATGAGACCCAGCAGGTTGTCTGACTTCCCTGAGGAGCCTCTAGACTCTGTGCTTTTTCTACCCTACCTGATAAGTGTTTTTTGGCAGCCTGCAGCGCCCCACCAGCATAAAGTGGTGTGGTGCCTTTAATTCTTAGCCTCAGGGCCATGATTGAGACTTAGGCTGAGAAAGAAGGCAAGCCTACTCTGCTTCCATTCCCATCCCCTGGGGTCTGATTTCTCTGAAGGAGGGCCACCACTTGATCTGGGTTCTGCCCCTCTTTTCCTGGGGAAGATAAGCCCTTTAAAGAATTATCTCCTTTACTTGATTTGTTACTTTTTCTCTCAGACCTATTTTAATTCTGCCTTTGCCTGGGTCAGAGCTGACAACTGAAAATGCCTGAGGCTTTCTCTAATGAACTACTTAGAATACTTTAAAAGAAAAATTAAAAAAAAAAAAAAGAGAATGAAATAAAATAAAAATCCCTTTTCAGAGCCAGTCCCCAGTCCTCAAGATTCACCAGTCAAGAACTGGAGTTTTTATCTGGCTCTATAAAGGGGCATAGCCCTTTTTCAGTATTCTGAGTTTGGCAGATTCCAGAAGTTCCACCGCCCCCCCCCCTTTATTTTCTCCTCATCAGCCCCTTCTCTTCTCTACTGGAGACTATGACCTCAGGGTTCCTTGCTTTCTCTGGGATTATCTGTGCTTGTAACTTGTATTCAGCAGTCCAAACATGTTAATTAAGACCACACTTGGAGCTTGGTTTCTTTTTCCCACTGGGAAGTTTGTCTCTATCAGCCTGCAATGCCTGTGGGGGTGAGACACCAGCCTCCACAGCTTGGGGCTCTACTTACTGTTGTGTGTTGTGACCTTGGCCTTTCCATTCAATCCAGATTGGTGTACAATGTATGTCTGGACATGGCTATCCCCCAAACAAGTTGTTCCAGACAATTCCTAACTATTTTATACCTGCTGTATAGGGTTAATTAAATTCCTCACCTCCTTATGCCACCATCTTGCCCTGCCTCCTGCCTGATAGTGTGTACTTTTGATATGTTATAATGAAAATGGTATGTTGCCTTTGTTGTTGTTCCCAAAAGGCATAAACCCATCTAATAATGAGTCAAACACTAGCCAAATCCCAACTGAAGAATGTTCTACAAAATACTTCACAAGAATTCCTCACAATTATCAAGATTATCAAAATTAAGGCAATTCAGAGTGATTGTAGTACCCAGGGGCAGTCTAAGAAGACATGATGATGGAATGCAATGTGATATCCTGGATGAGATCCTGGAACATAAAAAAAAGGTTGCCTCATAAAAACTAAGGAAATATGATTACAATTTCTACTTTAGTCAATAATTGCTCTGGTTTGGAGCTGTTATATATCCCAGAGAAAAACCATAATCTCTTAATTCATCCTCATGGGTGCAGACCTATTGTGGGTGGGAACTTTAGGTTCAATGGAGATGTGGCCCAAGCCATTCAAGGTGGGTGTTTATATTTTATACAGTCCTAGAATCCTTTAATGAGAGGAATTTTGGAAAGAGAGCTTGGAGAGAGACAAACACCCAGAGATGCAAGCAAAGGCCCACAGAAACTGAAAGAGCCAGAACCTGAAAGCAATGAAACCTGGGAGAGAACGATCAGCAGATGGCATCCATGTACCTTCCTAGGTGACAGAGGAACCCCAGATGCTATTGACGTTTCTTCAGAAAAGGTATTGTCCTGTTGATGCCTTACTTGAGATATTTTCATGGCCTTAGAACTGTCAATTTGTGAACTAATCAATGCCCATTGTAAAAGCAAACTCATTTCTGATATATTGCATTCTGGCAGCTTTAGCACAATGAAGTAAATTCTGGTACCAGAGAAATGGGGTGCTGTGATTTGCAGACACCAAAAATGCTGGCAAAGTTCTGTAAGTTCATAAAGGGAAGATCATGAAGAATTGTGATATGTTTTTCAGTAAAGGCATACACTGCTCTGACGAGACTATTGGTAGAAATAAAGAGCCTAAAAGCACTTTCAATGAGGCAATGATGAATGTTTCATTGCCAACTGGAAGAAAGGTGATCCTTGTTTTAAAGTGGCAGATAATTTGGCAAAATTGAGTACTGATTTTGGATGGAAGGGAGAATTTGAAAGTGACAAGGTTGGATATCTAACTGAGAAATTTTAAAAATGAATGTGGTAAATGCAGCCTGGCTTCTCCTTACAACTTATCATAAAATGCAAGAAGAAAGAGATAAGCTGAGAAATGAACTCTTGGGAACAATGAATTGAGAAACTGATAGTCTGGAAAATTCTGAAATTTTGGAAAATGAATCCCCAGAGAATAGTGTCCCATGTGAAGATTTAATCAAACATGGGATCAGTCAGCCATTTCAGGACAAGCCAGGATTGGGAATGCAGTTACCCAGGAAGAACTTGTGGAAAGTCTTATTGTCTGATGGTTGGGACCCTGTGTGCTGCATGGAAAACCAACAAGTTTATTGCAAGATCTGAATGAATTGAACCCCTGCCAGCCTGGACTAAAAAGGGACAGATTGAAGGAAAAATGACTTCAAAGTCAGAACTATGGAAGCCAGTGTCTGGATCTAAGGAACCTCAGGGCAGGAGAGCAGATCCAACCATGCACATAGAAAGGGTGAGTTTGCCCCAGAATTTGTAGAGGGTGCACCTTCTGCCCCATTGTTCAGGAAGAGAGTTACCACCTTAGGGCTCTCATGTGCCTGGGGAATGGAAGGGTGTTTGGCAGCCTCCATTGTTCAAGAAGAATGCTGCCTCCCCAGGCTTCAGAGAGGGTGGAGCACATTCCCCAGGGATTGGAAAGAGCCTGGCCACCACTTCTCAGTTCTATGGGTCCTGGGCCCCAAAGATAGCAGAGAGTCTGGCTGCCAGATTATTTTTTAGGGTGGAGCCAAGAACATGGTGTTCTCCGCAATGCTTAGAGATGTTGAAACCTTCACCACAGTGTTTGGAGAGAGCAGGGTCATTGCAAAAGCCCTTAGATAAGGTGGGACTGATATTCTCTTAAGCCCCAAAGATAAAATGTCATTCTATAAATGACTTTCAGATATGGAAATATAATGAAGTAATTGCTGCTTATTTTTTAAATTGTTTGTGTCCTTTGACCTCTGTTTTCCTTCCAGTTTCTCCCTATACAAATGGGAACATTTATCCTATGAGTGTCCCTCCTTTGTACATTAGAACCAGATAACTTGTTCCAAGTTTCATAGGTCCACAGCCAGAGGGAAATTTTGCCTTCAACAGATCATGTCTGTAACTAATTTTAATGAGGCTTTGTACTTAATATTGGTACTGAAATGATTTAAGGCTTTTGTGATATTGTGATGGAATTAATGTATTTTGCGTATGGAAGGAACATATCTTTTAGGGGTCCAGAGGATGGAATATGCTGTTTTGGAGCTGTTATGTACCCCAGAAAAGACCTTGTTCTTTAAATCCATCACCATGGGTGCAGATCTTTTGTGGTGTGACATTTAAGTCCCAATAGAGATGTGACCCTGCTCACTCAGGTAGAACAAATCACTGCCCCTTACATGATGGGAGTGGTCCAATGTTATCAACTTGCCAGCATGTAGCAGGCTGATCACCTCAGGGAATGGTGCCATTTTTGGGACAGATTGTGGGTCTCTGCTGCTGGCAGACTGGGTACTCAGCAGTGGCAATAGCCAGGTCAGCCTTTGTGAGTGGAATTCCATGTTGCTGAGACCATGCATAACCTTCCTCTCTACCACCATGACCACTTTGTTCATGAGCCCATTGGAAAATGGCAGGAGTGGCTGAGGAAAGTAGATGACTTATATCCACAAGATGAGTCATCTTATCCACTTGATTATTAAAACCTTCCTTTGCTCTGGTGAGCATTCACGTGGGACACAAATATCTTCATATTCTTTGCACACTAACAAGAGTCTGTCCACATACCTCTTCCATAGACTTCTGTCACCAATTTTCCAATCATACTCCTACCAAATCCCTGACCATCCAGCCAAACCATTAGCAACAACTCATGAATCAATATATAAGTACTCCTCTGGCCAGATCTCCTTCCAAGCATAATGAACAACCAGGTGTACTGCTCGAAGTTCTGCCCACTGGGAGGATTTCCCCTCACCACTGTCCTTCAAGGACACCCCAGAAAGGGGTTGTAGTGCTGCAGCTGTCGACTTTCGGGTGGTACCTGCATATTGTGCTGAACCATATGTAAATCAGGCCCGAGATTTCTCTTCCTCAGTCAATTCACTGTAAGAAACTCCCCAAGAGGCCATAGCTCTGGTCTGGGAAAAAGAAGACAATGTGGCAAGAGTGGGGGCCATGGGCATTTGAGCCACTTCCTCTTGTAACTTACTTGTGCCTTCAGGACCTGCTTGAGCCCTATCTCTAATATGTCATTTCCATTTTATGATGGCGTGCTGCTGTGTATGCCCCACTTTATGGCTTGGTAGGTCAGACAACATCCAGCACATGACAGGCAACTTATGTTTCATGGTAACTTTATAGCCCATGGTTAAGCATTCAGTCTTTACTAAGGCCCAATAGTAGGCTAAAAACTGTTTCTCAAAAGGAGAGCAGTTATCTTCAGTGGATGGTAAGGCTTTGCTCCAAAATCCTAAGGGTCTGCATTGTGATTCTCCTATAGGGACCTACCAAAGGTTTTGCTACTTATACTACCAGTACCAGTGGATTTTCTGGATCACATGGTCCAAGTGGCAAAGCAGCTTTCTCAGAAGCCTGGGCATGTCACAGAGCCTCATCTTCTTCAGGTCCCACTCAAAACTAGCAGCTTCTCTGGTCATTCAGAAAATGAACCAGAGTGGCACACCCAAGTGAAGAATATGGTGTCTCCCAAATCCAAATAGCCCAACTAGGTATTGTGCCTCTTTTTTTGGTCATAGGAGGGCCCAGAAGCAACAGCTTATCCTTCACCTTAGAAGAGATATCCCACATGCCCCATATCACTGGACACCTGGAAATTTCACTGAGGTGGAAGGCCCTTATATTTTTGTAGGATTTAATCTTTCATCCCCTGACATGGAAATGCCTTACCAATAAGTCTGGAGTAGTTGCTACTTCTTGCTCACCAGGTCTAATCAGCATGATATCATCAATATAATGGACCAGTGTGATGTCTTGTGGGAGGGAGAAACGATCAAGGTCCCGAGGGCAAGATTGTGACATAGAGCTGGAGAGTAGATATATCCCTGAGGCAGGACAGTGAAGGTATACTGATGGCCTTACAACTGAATACATACTGTTTTTGATTGTCCTTCATGACAGCTATTGAGAAAACATAGCTGCATACCACGTACCAGGTGATGTGTTGATTTACTCAAGCAATGCTGCCATAATCTGGAACAGTAGCCACAATTATAGTCACAACCTGGTTAAGCTTATGTTAATCTATCATCATTCTCCAAGACCCATCTGTTTTCTGCACAGGCCAAATAGGAGAGTTGAGTGGAGACATGGGAATCACCACCCCTCCATCCATCAAGTCCTTAAGAATGGCACTAATCTCTGCAATTGCTCTAAGAATACAGTATTTATTCTGATGGTGGGAGAAGTTCTTTTGGTTTCCACTTGGCCTTTCCTACCATAATAGCCCCCAGTCCATGAATCAGAGAACCCATGTGAGAATTTTTCCAGCTTCTGAGTGTGTCTATTCCAATTGCAGTTTTTGGAAATGGGAAATAACCACAGAATGGGTCTGGGGACGCACTGGACCCACTGTGGATTGGACCTGAGCTAAGACTCCCTCAATCACCAGACCTCCACAAGCCCCTACTCTGACTGGTAGACCAGAGTGACATTTTAGGTCACTTCTGAGACAGGGTCTAATATCCCTGAAGTATCTGATCATTTCCTTTTCCCCAGTACACAGTCACCCTGGTAAATGGCCATAGTTCTCCTTGGAGAAGGCTGTGAGGAAGGCTAACTGTAAATTTGGGGCAATATAAAAAGTTCTTTCCCCAAGGATACCCAGCCCTCCTCTCATTCATGGGGCTTTGGGTCTGTAAACTATCTTAAGTCTGGGAATTGATTAAGGGGCAATGACTCTGTTTTTGTAATTCAAGCTAGACTTCTGTTCACTTGACCTAGAATTCTCCTGCTTATACAGCTCAAACAAGAATTTAGTACACTGCCCATCTATTTCACTTCTAGGGACCCCATGATCTACTAGTGAATGCCACAACTGTCTGCAAGTCAGATTATTTTGACTGCTGCTTTGAGTCTGCTGTCCAATATGATGTGGCTACACCCACCTTGTCTATGGTGATTAACTGTTGCCACATAGCTTCTGCTGACTCAGGATCTGATCATCCCCATTGAGTTTAAGAATTCCAGCTCAGTCACTGTACTTCCCACAGTAATATCTGACCTACAGAGAAGGACAACTACAGAGCTCTTCAGGAATGATCAAGCTAGTCTCACAAGTTTTTTTTTTTTTTTTTTTAATTTCTCAATGTTCTGGAGAAAGATGTGTCCTATGAACATTTTTGGGGTGTATGAGTAGAATTTCTATGATAAATTCACTCAAACATTCCCATCTCACTAAGCTTTTGGATCCCCTGATTTATATTATACCATTTTGACCTCAGGTAATGTCGGCCACCTTTTGGTAGATTTTTCAGCCAAAGATTCAAACAAGCTGTTAATATTCTTTCTAACCCTCAAGGTACAACACTGAATGCAGAATCTCTACTTAGTGGGCCCATATCAATAAATTCAACTTCATCCAACTGTATAGTCCTTCTGATATTATCCTACACCCTTAATATCTATTTCACACATATTCCCCTGATTTCTGTCTATGTAGATTGGAAAACTCATGCAGTTCTCTTGGAGTATAGCATATCTTCTCATGGGTCACACTTTGTACCTCACCTTTTGGGGCCTGTTGGGACTTTAGTCTAGTTATAGGTCTTGAAAAAAAAGAGGGGTGGTGGGGGTGGGTCATGAAAAGAAATAGAAGTGTCTTTCAAGCCAACTACCTGAGGGCATTTTATTGCAGTTTTATCTGGTGAAAAAGGCTTAATTGCTCCAGATAGAGGAGTGAGGGCTTTCTCCCAGGCAAGGTGGGTTGCAGGATTAGCACACATAGAAGTGTTAATCTCATTTGATAGAGGTTGGATGGCAGACTCCTCTGGGCAGACTGGACGCTGGGAAGCTGTTTCCTCAAGGCAGTCCATTACAGGTCTATCTAGCAAAGTCTCAGTAGATTTCAGGCAGTCCATCTTCCCATTGCCAGCATTATTGAGCTATATATCCCCATTCCACATTTCAGAATCCCATTCTTTTCAAATCAAAGCCCTTACTTTAACATCAGACACCCCGAAAGGTTGAGATTTTAATTTTTGTTGTAGATCTGCTACTCGAACAATGAGACTCTGTGCCTAGCTTTCAGAGATCTCAAGTCTGAAACCACAGGAAATAGGATTTTCTTTCAGGGCAAACATGGGGACTTTTACATCATTCATATAGCACTTAAGTTGTAAATTTGAACATCCTTTTCCATCAACACTGTATCCAGCATATCTGATAACAACCAGCCAATATCATTATACTTCTTAATTCCACAAAACTCCATGAAGGTGTCAAAAACACTCTCACGCAGAGCCTTGCTTTGTATAAGTGTAAAATTGGAAGAATCTAATAGTAATATTTTGAATATCTCTCTTGCCAACTCATCCCATGGATTGACAATGCCATCTTGATTATTGGAAACAGAGTCATTAGTGCCTCTGAGTCTAATCAGAGTAGAATATCAATCATAAAAAAAAAAAAAACGTTTTAAAGATTCTGTTTGCCAAGAACCACTCCTGCTACCAAACTGTATCAGTTCTCTACAGAAACAGAACCAACAGGAGATATCCGTACCTATGAGATTTATAAAGTTGTCTCATGTGACCATGGAAATAAGAGTCCAAAATCCATAGGGCAGGCTGTAAAGCTGGTAGCTACAATGAATGGTCTGGATGAATGCCACATAAGTTAAAAAGCCTTTCTTTGGGGCAGGCCATAGTGGCCCAGTAGGCAGAGTTCTTGCCTTCCATGCCAGAGACCCAGGTTCGATTCCTGGTGCCTGCCCATGCAAAAAAAAAAAAAAAAAAAAAAAAAAAAGTCTTTCTTTGCCTGCAAAATTCTTCAACTGACTGGATCATTGGTGGAAAGTATGCCTTAGTTGATCACAGATGTAATCAACTACAGATGCAACCAACTGACTGATGATTTAATACATCAGGCTTTGGGTTTATCAATCAACCACAAAATATCCCTGCAGCAACAGCCAGGCCAGTGCTTGCCTGACCAGACAACTGGGCATCTTGACACCAGAACCTAACCGTCACAGGTATTTACATAAAATTTTCTCAAAAATTCCTAACCTTTGTATAGTTGGAAAACCAACATTTTTCCCTCATTTCTACAAAGCTGTGTGGAAATTTAATTCTCATAATTTCTTCTATACTTTATTTTATATACTTGAAGAACTCATGTTTTTCATCATTCTCTGTTTTCTTTTCTAACTCATGCCACTGTGAAGTGGAATACTGTCTCTTCAGTGCTTTTCCCTCATAACAGTTACACAAAACATATATGCAACTTTTTCCAAAGTTTGAGGTAATAAAGATTACAATGAAGCACAATAAAGCAAAATCCCAAAGACTGAATGTTGGATACTGTTTATATAATATTTTAGCCATTCTCACTTTGCAGAGTCTCCTTATTGGTGGATATTTTTCTCTGTGCCCTCTTACTCACTGCTATATTACACAGCCATTTATATTCTCTCATTTCTCTTTTTTGCACACTTATATTCCTGTTTAATTTATGAGACAGTCCAGTTTACATATAACTTTATGTTACTGTCTTTTTCCAGACCACGTACTGGTGGAGAGAGGCATGAGTAAGAGTGGGCATATTACATCTTTCTCAAAATGTCCTATCAAGGTATTTTTCTAAACAAAAATCACCTGTGCTTTGGGCAAAAAAGCAAGAATGTGTTGTTTTTAAAAAGCAATTAAATTTAATTTCATACACAGATATTTATTTATAGCATTCCTTCTCAGGAATATGAGTATGGAATAAACTCCATTTTCCTTAGGATAGACTACTGATTCCAATATTCTATTCTCACTCTCATCTTCTTTCTATCTCATATTATTTTAAAAACCTTTATATACCTCATGCCATAGTCAAATCATTAAACTCCTTCTTCCCTGACCAGACTGCAATCTTTCATGCTCTGTCCTTTTCTTCATACTCATCATTTTTTCCTGGGATGTCCTTTCAAAATTCATCTCCCTGAAAAATGTATCTTTTAAGAAACATCTCTCAGATTATCCCCTAAAACTCACAAAAAATTAGAGTGCCCTCTTATTCTTCCACAACCCCTGGTTTAAACTATTAGCGAACGGGATTATAATCACTGCTTTAAGAATCGTTCCTTTCTCATTTCACTGTGCATCCCTTGAATATATTTTATTTACTGTACTTCAGCACCAAGAGCTTCTAGATGTTCAATAAACATTTCTTTTGACTCAATAATTGTTATTAATGCTTAAATATATTAGATATTTTTTTCTGATGTTTCACAAATGATTTTCACTAATTTGGGACCTCTTCCTTGATAGAAATATTCCCCAAAATTTCAAATGGCACTCTTGGATTTTTCTAGCAGATTTCATCCCTGCTAATTACTTACCTGTGTCTTTCAGTAAGTTACACAGTCTCTTGAATCCTCCTTTTTTTACCCCCTGTAGAATGGGCATAATAATAGGACCAAGTATTGGTTTTGAAAAACCAGTGAAATAATAGTAGCAATATATTTAGTATATATATATAACAAATAGTAAATAATCAGTGTGTATTCTTATTTATCCTTTTATGGAGCTGATCAAAGCTGTTCCTTAGAAATAAAGAGCAAACCCTTCAAATATAGCACAGTTTCAGTATGCTTCCAGGACCAAGCATCCTGAACCTGATCCCTGTTTTCCAACTCTTTCCTTCTCCCAAATGAACAGACAAATGTTTTTCAAAACCACAGTGAGGTATTTTTCTTCCATGAGCACCACAGATTTTTATCATATTAGATAATGAGAATTATTACCCCTCCCTTGATGTTTTGACTTCTGAGGATGTGTTGACTTCTGAGGATATGCTCATAAGCATGATTTAAGCATGGGTATTCTGTTTCAGGGCTGAGTTCCAGCATGGGAAGTACCAGTCAAAAGGTAGAGGGAAAACCAGGATTTACAGTGTTAATTCACATTATGGAGCCACCTTATTTTATTTCTTGTTAATTGATGAGCATTATATGGCAAATCCAAAAAACTTCAGAATCTTTGTGGGAAAGTATACCTGGGTTGTTATGATGTGGTATTTCTAGGAGCCCCCTAAAATATTGCAACAGTACATAAAATTAGACCTTGCATGTTGCTTATTCCTTTGTGCATTTTAGCCATCTCCTTTTGAATCCAAAATGGATGTTTACTGTGAAAAACTTCATTTTTTTAATAACTTGAAGTATTTACTTCTATGATGAGAAACAATGGGCTTGAAATTAAATATTCTCATGTCTGTTAAACATTATTTTTGTTAACAGATTTTCTAATATATTACAAGTTTTCAGCTGGCACAAAATGTATTCAGCCTTATTCATCTTCTGAATGAAAATTGTTAAATTATTTCAAGCTGCTCAGTAATTAAAAATAATTTGTTTACCAATTTGGACACAGTTGCCTTCTTGACATAAAATACCGTAAACCACTGAACAGGTTTTTAAGCAAAGGAGTAGAAAGAAAAATAAGATTAAACTGTTGAAATATTCATAGATTCTACTTGTGCTTATGGGAGCTAAGAGAGTTGCTTAAAAAACAGTATCAGATTCTTTTAAAGATTATGATAAGTATTTGTAATATGACTTTTTCTGCGCAAAACTTAAAACTACAACTTGAGAGACCCTTGTGAACATGCAGTCTCCAGTAGACACTCCTCATATTAATTTTTGCTTTCATTTTCTGCGCAGAACTTTTTACTTTATGTGAGCAAAGACCTCATCTGAGAGTTCACTGCTGTATTCTCAGGACATTTGAAGAAGGCCTGATCCAAATAAGACATTAAAAAGATATGTGTTAATGGCATGATTGGAAATGTCAATACATTTTGGTCCTATTATTTCCTTATTGTATTAAGAAAGTTAAGAATTTTCAGGTGAGGCCATCTTTTTCATCCTTACAATGACCCACGTTATCTTCATTTCCCGCACATTTGTTTCCTGTCCTTTAGAGCAAAATTCCTCATGAATTGTTTATTCTTGCAGCCTACAATTTCTCTCCTTGCATGTTCTTCTAAGCTTAATACAATCAATGTGCTTTTTATCTCTTCTATTATACCAGGACTATTCTTATCCTGATTACCAATAATTTTCTCATAGCTAAATCCAATTGTTAATTCCCAGATAGCATGCTATTTGACTTAGTGGTGTGTGGCAATGTTAATTATTCCCTCATTTTTAAAGATGTCCTTACTACTTGGTTTCTAGGACACAAGCAAATCTTGTTTTTCCATCTACATTTTTTTCTAGTACTTCTCATGAAAGCTTACTCGTTTGCCCCATTCCCCATTTCCCAAATATTGTAATGCATCAGGGTCAGTTCACAGAACTTTTACTTTTTTCTACCCATACTTGTTTTCATAGTGATCTCATACATTCTCAAAAAACTTAGGTATCATATCTATGTTGATATTCAAAAATTTATATTTCCATCTCAGATCTCTACCCAGAACTGAACTCATATGGCTAATAGGCAATCCAGACTTAAAATTTAAACATTCAAATATACAATATCCAAAACTGGGTTTCTGATATTTCCTCCAAATTTTCCTTTCCTAGAGTCTTTTCCGGTTCAATAAATGGTAACTACAAATCTGCAGTTGCTCAGATAAAAAACCCTGGGGCCCTCCTTAACTCTTCTCTTTCTTTATCCTTCATCTCATTCACCAGAGAATTCTGTGGGCTTCACCTTCAAATACCTGGAATTTTACCACTTCTGCTGTCCTGTGTGTCAGGACTGTCGGGTTACTTTAGGCCAATGTGATCTCTCACCTGGATCACTATAACTATTTGCCACTGTAATGGCAAAAACAAAATTTAAAATAAAAAGGCTTGATTCTCCCTGTTGAACATAAGAGGATAGATTTCCTCCTCCTTCCCATCTCTGAGTATTTACTTTAGAAAACCTTTAACTCTAAATTTTTTCTTTGTCCTTTGAGATGTAATCAAAGAAAATATGGCTCCTATATCTTAGTCTCCTGTTAAGAGATTAGCATAACTTCCAGGGGACTCCTGGCTCCAAACTGTAAACCTACCTCTGAAACATCTTGAGAATATATATGTAATGGGTTGTATCCCCTGAGGCACATGAAAAGAGTAAGCTTTCTTTCTGTCTTTGCAATCTCTTTATAGATTGCCTGTGATACATCACATTCTGGTTTGATGTGTATTCAATAGTAAAATTGTTTTTTTTTTCTTCTACCTTTGTGGAGAGGGTGTCTGGTTGAGAAGAAAAAATTGTTCTAATGTATTCCCCCAAACCCCCTAACTGTTCTCCTCACTTCTACACATACTCTTTTATCTTCTATTCTCAACACAGTTGCCAGAATGATATTGTAATATAAGTTAATGGATAATTTCTCTTCTCTGGATCCTCTATTGACTTCCCATTTCACTCAGAATTAGGGCAAGGGATTTCAGTGGACTGGAAGGCCCCAAATAACCTGTCCCCTACACCTACTGTTAATTCTCAGATATTACCCTCTTCTTTTTTCTCTCTTCCCCACACTGCAGTTACCTAGTTATCACTGCTGTTCCTTAAACAATCCAGAGACACTTATTCCTCAGTATCTTCACATTTTCTGTTCTCTCTGCCCATGATGCTTTTCCTTAAGTTATCTGCATGGTTTATTCTCTCACTTCCTTTAGGTCTTTACTCAGATATTGCATTCTCAACGACGATTTTCCTTGACACTTCATACACAGAGGCAACCCTACCCCTCAACTCCATCAATTGTCCTAGACTCTCCCTATGATCCATTGTTCTCCTTAGTATTTATCACTATCTAACATATGTTTACTCATCATTTTTATAGTGTGTACTCTCCCCCCTCCATTGAAATATAAGCTTCTTGATGGCAGGTTCTGTATCTCTAGAACCTAAAACAGAGGCAGGCCTATAGAGGGTACTCAGCAAATTATTGCTGAATAATATTTTTTAAGACCATATGAGACGAAAAGACTATTTACCAATGAAAGGGATGAATCAGATGTACAGTGAAATGCATCATTAAAAAAGTGAAATGGATATGAGTTTTGTCTCCAAACTCTGCTATTTACTAGTAGGGTGATTTAGTCAAATTATTTAATTTGTGAGATTATCAGTTTTTTTATAGATTGGTATAATAAGTTCTAAACATTTATATGAGGATTAAATAAAATAGCTTATTTAATAGTGCTTGACATCATAGAAGATGTTCAATAATTCTAGTTTTTGAATGGGGGATAGAGAGAATGGTTTACAAAATGTTGCCAATTAATATAAGAAATTTGCATATCATGCTATTGTTAGTACCTTAGGTGGAAGTAAATTAACATGTCTATAAAAATCATGGAAATCTGAAATTGAAATGAACTTTAGAGACCATCTAAATACTTCATTTTATAGATGGGAAAAAGTGTCATCTGGGGAATTTAAGTGATTTTGATGGAGTTGGAAGTCAGTCCAGTTCTCCTAAGTCCAAATGCAGTGCTCCTTACAATCACAATAAAATCAGAGGACAGAGACACCTGTTTTGTCCCAAATGTCCAGATGAAAGACTGAACCCTGTTCCCAAAGTCTTTTAGGTGTAGAGTGAAATCATTTGAGATATTAAGTCTACCAAGTGACTACGGAGGACTTTTTAAAACCTGGGGGCAGGGAATAGTCTAGGACACAGATACTTCCATTTTTACATTCTTTCATTTGAGAAGATTGATGTGAGAGTAAAAGAGATAGTCACTTGGCATCTAGTCTTTTGGTATCCCAGAGAAGAAACCTTAGCAGAACATTAACAAAAGAACAGCACCCTGCAAGGTTTGCAGCTGTGAGATAATCATTAGTCTGCAAGCAGGCTGAGCCAGGAAGCTGCCAGCAAAGTGTTTCCAATTCCTGAGAACTGCATTTGTTTTATAATGAGCCCAGTTGTGTAAGTGTCATTTCATTTAGAAGATGGTACCCTTGCTGAATGGAGTTGGGTGAGGCAGAGCCAGCCCCAAAGACAGGCGATCATCATTGCTCTGTAATTGTGAGGCAGGTTAACTGGTCAGGCTGTTCCTTTGGTTTCCGCTCTTTTAAAAATGGAAAGAAATAAAAGGTAACTAGAGCCCTATTTCCAAATGACTTGGAAAAGATACAGTCAATCTTCTCTTTTGTACTTATGGGAAGCACTACTGGTGTCACCTCAGGAGTGAGGAAGCTGCATTATCTAGGTGGGATCAGTGTGACCTGAGGGCTTTTGAAGTGCACATTCTTTTCTTTTGAAAATGAAAGTATTCAAAAGAGCTCAATTGTCACCTTTCAATGAAAAACTCTCCTTTGACTATACCAATAGCATCAACAGATTACTTAGATAGTCAGAACTAAGCTATTCAGAACTTAAACTCTTCATCCGCTTAAATGCTATTTAGAAAGATGAAAAATATCACCCTAAAGTGCATATTCTGGAACCCTTTCCAATCCTTTCTCTCATTCGCAAATGCAAAATAATTCTATGAAAGAAAAGTTGTAAACATTGTACACATAGTGTGAGTTACTAATTTTCCACTGGGTTCTCTTAGAAATTGCTGCCAGTAGCTGTTGTGGAAAGGGGATTATACTACTCTATAATTTTAGATAAATTGGGTTGGCCCTGTGCTTTCAATTAACTATAAGGAATCACACACATCTATATAGAAAATATTAGGGTAAAAGAATATCTACATTTTTGTACACTTCCTGCAAGCTACAATTTGATTTGTCTCATTTTTGTCCATGGAATCATTTGGGTTTCCCTTCTCTAAAGAGATGGAAAGAGAGTAGAAAAGTAATATCTAGCAGTAATTATGTTCTCGGTGATAGCAATTCATTTTTCAAGTGTTTACATAATTTTTTGGGGGGATGAGTGGGGGGTGCATGGTCCGGGAATTGAATCCAGGTCTTCCACATGAAAGGCGAGCATTCTACCACTGAACCGCCTGTGCATCCTGATGTTGTTTTTATTAGTACCTAATCCCAGTGAGAAGCATCTTCAGATATTTAACTCTATAAGTATTTGTCAGAAATAAGTGGTCAATGTAATGAAGACGGTAGATAAAATCTCATCAGGCTAGACAATTGTTATTAAAAACTGTATTTCCATTATATGTAACTGCTCCTGTAAAACTCACTGTTATCAGTTGCTAATTCTCACAATTAGTTGAATTGATACATTGAGTCCTTAGGGATGTAACTGCACCAACATTTAAGTAAGGATTTATTTTGATTTGAATCTGTTATGTACCCCAGAAAAGCCTATGTTATTTTAGTCCATCTCTGTGGGTGCAGACCTATTGTGGATGACATCTTTTTGTTTCCATAGAGATGTGACACAGCCCATTCAAGCTGGGTCTTAATCCCCTTGCTGGAGTTCTTTATGAGATGATAAAAGGCAGAGACATTTTGGAGAGAGCTTGAGAAAGAAAATACCCCAGGAGAAGCAAGAAGCACCTATAGGAGATGAGAGAGCCATTCTGAAATCAGAATCCAGGAGAGAAAGACCAGCAAATGTTGCCATGTGCCATGTTACAGAAGAACCCTGCATGCCAGTATCATTTCCTCAGAGAAGGTATCTTGCTCATGATACCTTAATTCAGACATTTTCATGGACTTAGAACTTTAAATTTGTAATCTAATAAATTCCCTTTGTAAAAGCCAGTTCATTTCTGGTATATTGCATTCCAACAACTGTAAGAAACCAAAACAGCATTCTTCAGCATTTCCTGAAAACTCCCACATACCACTTTTGCAGACTGTCCTGCTAAACGTTGTAACTCTTTAGTCCCACATAGAATTGATATTGGTTGGCAGAAGGAAGGCTAAGAACAAGAACAGGTGGGTAAATGGAACAAAAGGAGCAGTGACTTCAGGTTGATTGCCATTTACTGATTGCTTTCTTTGTGCTTCTCTGTGCAATGAAAACACTGTCTTATTTCTCTTCTCAAAGAAATTCCAACTCTGTACTTATTTAGCTGCCTAAAGATCAGTGGTAATAGACCTGGAAAGAGTAGGTTCTAAATATTAATTCTGCCCTTTATTTGCTGTGGCCATGTGTTTTACTTTGTTAATGCTTACGGGATGAAATATACCAGAAGTGGGTTGGCTTTTATAAAGGAAATTTATTAAGTTACAAGTTCACACTTCTAAGGCCATAAAAAATCCAAACAAGGCATTCAGAGAAATATGTTGTTCTAGCTTGCTAGCTACCAGAATGTGATATACCGAAACAGAATGGCTTTTAAAAAGGGGAATTTATTAAGTTGCAAGTTTATAGTTCTAAGGTCTTGAAAATGTCCAAATTAAGGCAGGAACAAGAGGTTAACCTTCACTCAAGAAAGGCCAATGAAGTTCAGGTGTCTCTCTCAGCTGGGAGGGCACGTGGTGAAGTCTGCTAGCTTTCTCTCTTGGCTTCTTGCTTCATGAAGCTCCCCCTGGGGGCATTTTCTTTCTTCATCTCCAAAGATCTCTGGCTGTGTGGGCTCATCTCCAAAGATCTCTGGCTGCATGGGCTCTCGTGGCTCTGAAGCTGTTTCTGAAACAGTTCCTTCTTAAAGGGCTCCAGGAGGCAACCCCGCCTTGAATGGGTGGAAAGACATCTCCATGGAAACCATCTAATCAAAACTTATCACCCACAATTGTATGGGACCCATCTCCATGGAAACAATAAAAATGCTCCCACTCAGTAGTACTGAATGAGGATTAAAGAACTTGGCTTTTCTGGGGTTCACAATAGATTTAAACCAGCACAAATACCTTGACTCAAGAAAGGGCCGATGGTGTTCAGGGTTTCTATTAACTGGGAAGGCACATGGCAATATCTGCTAGACTTCTCTCCTGGATTCTTGCTTCAAAATCACTTTCCTGGAGGTGTTTTCTTTCTGCATCTGCAAATGTCTCTCTCTGTGTCAGCTCTGAAGCTTTTTCCTCTTAAAGGACTCTACTAAGTGTATGAAGACCCACCTTGAAAGGGTGGAGATATATCTCCATGGAAACCATCTAATAAAAAGGTTCCACCCCACAATTGGGTGGGTTACATCCCCATGGAAACAACTTAATCCAAAATATCCCATCCTACAGTATTAATTCAGGATTAAAGTACATGGCTTTCCTGGAGTACACAGCAGCTTCAAACCGGCACACCATATGAACTTTATCAAGTGCGTTATTTAATTTTATTAAGCCTCATTTTCATAACTTGTAAAATGGGAATAATTTTATCTTGCAGAGAAGTTAAAATAATAAAAAAGGACAATGTATGGAAAATGCTTAGGATTTTCCATAATGTCTAACAGATACACATGTATGTTAATTTGCTTCTCCCAGAAAACTGTGCAGAGTTTATAATGCCTCTGACTTCTCTTACCTTTGGAAACTAGAAACAGGGCAAGGTACATGAGCAAGAAAAGAAACAATTATCATTCCATTCATGCTTATTTCTCTTAGGTGGGAAAAGGGTTTTGAGAATATTTTTTCACTGGAGTCTTATGGGCCCCAAAATTCATGATAAATAATCAAGGCAACATCCACAGGTATTTTAATCAATTACATAACTGTGATGCTTGGATATAGGAATTTTCCTTGATTAGGGTTAGTAATTGAGGGAGAAATGTATTCCCATTTTTGAGGTCCTTTTGTATGACAAGATTTCTCATGAAGCTGGGATTAGCTCATTTTTGAGAAAAATACATCCTCTTAAAATTGGACAGAAACAACAAATACTTTATCAAATTATTGGACAAAGCTCACGCATGTGCTTTGAGAAAGGTAGAAGTTTCCATATTTTCAAGAGGCTGTTACTGTAATTAAATAAGAGGATTCATCCACTGGAGACATACCACTGGGCTTCAGTTCAGTGAGAATGATGGAACTGGGAGGCACCCTTACTCCACCTGTGAACCCTTCTTAATAATAACTCAACCCACAAAGTCATCTCCAGCTCTTTCTCCAGTCAGTTTAACTCCTTTTATACTTTGCAGAGTAACGATTACTCTCTTTCCTGGCTCAGAGTTTTTGACATATTTTTTAAATTAAAGAGTTAGTTTCTAGCTATATAATCCCCTATGAAATGTTGTTTAATGGCATTCTCTATTTTTGCTATAGTTTGTAAAAAGAAACATTGCAATTTGCTTCATTTTAAAGCATCTCAGCTAGAAGATTAATGCTAATTGCCATGAACTGAAGGGGAGCCAAAGGGGAAGAGAAAGGTTAGAAGACTTGGCTATGTTCTAAGAATGACTGACTCCCTCACCCTGCTACTTTGCAGCTAGAAGCCTCTGAAGAGGATATTAGTAAGTGCTTTCTATAAACCTTGATGCCAAATATTTGCATGATACTTTTGAGAATTCAGTCCCAGTGGTTAACTAGTTCTACCCTAAGTTTGTAGTAACATTTACAAATACATTGTAAGCAAAAATTCATAGAGCATTATTACATGTTTTAATGGATAGATAAATGGAATTTACTTGAGAAGAAAGTAAGGGTGAAGAGACAAAAGTATCATAAAAGAGAGATTCTCTTGAACCATGAAAAAATATGTCTTTATCTCTATCCTACAGTAGGGAGAAGGAAGAAACAGGGAAGACATTTGATGAAGGCTTTGTTGACAGAGGGCATCTGTGTCTGTTATATTCACAGACAACACTGAAATTGAGAGCAGGCAGAACTAACAGTTACTTAGGAGAAGGAGTATTATCCATTCATTAAACTAGGGGGAGAGCCATGGTTATAAGCTCAGGTAACACCTGTTATAAGCTCGGGTAAAAGCCTGTGAAAGTGAGCAGAAGCATTTCCCAGGCATTGTTTGAAGAAAAGTAAAGGCAATGTTTCAAAAAAACATCTGACCATGGCAAGGGTAATAGGCTATCAGCAAAGGACTTAGGGAGGTAGTTAAGAGAAGACTACAGAGTGGGCTAGTACAATTTATTTACCCTTGATACACTAGACAAGGGTTCTCACCATTTTCTCAGGAGGAAATTCCACTGCATGTTTTTTACCTTTCATTACATATAAAAGTAACCCATGTGTCTACAACTTGAATGTCACTAAGTCTTCCAATTATCTAGCATCCATCATGTCTTTAAGTATAAACAAACTGCCTTGAGTTCCTGCTTCACCTCTTCTTGAAAGCCAGCAACTCCCTAATACTTCGGAGTGGTCTAACTAATATATTTTGATTGAATTTCTTGTTTCCACTGAATTCTTTATTTCACATTTTTTGGTTGTTCTCTTCTCTCTTATTTTTAGCTCTACAAGCACAGAAAATCTTCCCTCTCCTTCAGGGCCCTGTGTTCGTTTGCAAGTTGCTAGAATGCGATATGCCAGAACTGGTTCTGCTTTTAAAAAGGGGAATTTTATAAGTTACAATTTTACAGTTCAAAGCCTATAAAAATGTCCAAACTAAGGCATCCATGGAAATATACCTTAATTCATAAAAGGTCTATGGGTCAGGAACACCTCTGTCAGCTGAGTAGTCACTTGGCTGGCATCTGCTGGTCCCTTGCCTCTGGCGTGCTGTTGCTTTCAGCCTCTGTTTCTGTCGGGGTTCCTCACTTTTCTTCTCTGGGACTGACCTTTATCTCTTGGCTTCCCTTGGCTCTCTCTGGGTTCTGGCTGGCTTAACATCCCATGACAATGTCTGCTGGGCTCCAAACATCTCCAAACATCTGTGTCTCTGTTCTCCAAGTGTCAACATCTCCGTCAGCTCTGCTCTGAAATTTCTGTTGGCTCTGTCGTTTCTATTGTTTCTAACTCTCTCCAAAACATTTCCTTTTTTAAAGGATTCTAGTAAACTAAGACCCCCTGGAATGGGTGGAATCAAATCTCCATCTAATCAAAAGGTCATACCCACAATTAAGCATATCACATTTTCAAGGAGAGAATCTGATCAAAAGTTTCTACCTACAATATGGATTAGGATTAAAAGAAATGGCTGCCTCCACAAGATTAAATATGGATTAAAGCTTGGCTTTTCTGGGGCACATAATACTTTCAAACTGGCACAAGCCTCAATCCACTAATTAAAATGTTTTGAACAAAAGGTTTTCTATAATTATGAAAGACTAATGGAGATAGATTTTAGCACAGCACATAACAGGTCACAATTTATAACTGAATGTCAGGAAATTTGGTCCTTCAGCCCCTTTTACATATTTGAATCAGGTATTTTTTTTTTCTCAGCTGCCTCTCTTAGGGCACTGCCTGATATAATGTTTATTTGGGCCTCCCTCCATCTCTCCAGAGACTAATTCCTATATCACTTTTTTTCTAGTACTTCAAATGTCTGATACTTGTCATTCACAGCAACACATTTATTCATTATTCTTTTAGCTTTTCCACACTTTGCAAGAGTGTGAAGAGGCCAATGATCACCTTTCACAACTAAATAATCCCATGTGGGTGTTTTTCTTAAATGAAAAACTATTTACCTCTGATAATACTGCTTCAACCTTAGAAGGCAGCTCAGCCATAATTGTATTTTTTGTTAGTTTTTTTTTTTTACTTCTGATATAAAAGTTACACAGGAAGGTATATACAGTTCTTATTACATATTATGGAATTCAGAGTTAGTTCTTCAAGTCACAAGTTGAAAGAGATAAGTAATTGGACTGCGTACAGCTTGGCTAGTTATTGTGAGCATAATTAACAGCACTGAATCATATGTTTGACTGTGGTTAAAAGAGGAAATTTTAGGTTGTATATATGGTACTAGAGTTAAAACTTAAAAAAAAAAAAATTTAAATGAAGATTTTGCTACCTGGGATGAGAATAAGTGTTAAGCACCTTAGAGCTATTTGTAGAACACTTGACAGGATATGCCAAATCTCTTATAATTGTCATTGAGATTTTTTTGGTGTCCTTGAGGGTTGCTTTTGTGCACAGAAAAGAAAATTTGGGGGGACTTTAACATTTGTAATTAATATTTGCTTTATATTTAAACTAAAAAAAATCCTAATTCATCCATAAACTCATAGTTTAAGTTATGGATGTAATCATTATGTTTAATGAGTATATCTTATTTTATAAATTGCTTTAAGTAAAACTTTATAACTTAATTGAATTTTCTTAAAAATTTTAACTGTTTATTATAAGTTTAATGCAGTTTTCCTTATAAGTATCTTAACTAACAAACAAAACCTTACTAAGAATTTATCTTATAAACCTAATAAATTAAACTTATATTGTTATAATGCTTTTGTTCCAATACTGTTATCAAATTTATTAATTTTTTAACTTTAATATTAAAATCAAAATATAAGTCAATTACTTAAATATTTTCATTATAGTCATGATGAAGTTAATCTGTTAGATACTCTAATATGTAAACTTATATTAAACAACAGTATTTGCAAATATATACGTATACAAAAAAGCACGTTCTTCTCAAGTTTAGCACAAAAGCATTAAAACCATAGGCTCCATTAATTCTTGAATTTCATAATCCATTCAAAATCTTTTTGCCTACCAAGCAAACATTCATGTACCTTTGAGCAATTTAGTCTGATTTCCCCAGGTAATCTTAGATTAACTGCCTGTTTCAGTTTGCCAGGCTATTGAGATAAGTATCACATGAGTTGGCTTAATAAGAGGAATTTATTGACTTATGGTTTCAGAGGTTAGAAGGCTTACTTTCTCCCAGGTTCACAGTTTTCTAGTTGGTCAGCAATCATTAGGCTCTTTGGCTTTCCTGATACCTGGCCATATCTTCTCTTTTCTCTTCATGGATCAGTAGAACTTCCAGCTTCTGGCTCCCCCATGTAGCTTTTTCTCTCTGAAACGTCTGAATTTCTTTTGCTTATAAATGACTCCAGTTATCTGAGTTCAGGCCAATCTTCATTCAGTTGTGCCACATCTTAAATAAAAATGTCTTTAAGAGGTCCTATAGGCAGTGGCTTATACCAACAGAATGAAAATTAAGAGCATGTCCAAATTCAGATACATAATTCAATACAACTCTGATATGGTTTTTTCTCACTTATTTATTATTTCATTCATCAACTTAAAAAATATATGGCAGATATTTTTATAGTCTCTGTCCCCAAGGAACCTACAATTTTCTTTAAAGAAAGATTTCTAAGCAGATAATTGAATAAGATGAATTAAGACATAGTGAAATTTTGATACAGTATTGCTAGAATGCTGAGGAAAGATGGAGGAATGATGTTTAGAAGTGAATTCTCTTTAGTTATTTTAAGGTTAGTTGATAATTTGGGTGGGAGTGAAGCAAGAGTTAGTTACTTCATTCATTCATTATTCCATTTATTCATAAACATGTATAGATATATGTATATAAGCTCTTTCTGTGTTCTGGAAAGTGTTCTAGATCAAAAACAAAAATATTCTTACCCTCAAGGGACTATTATTCAAAGGGGGAGAGATAAATGAACCACTAAAGATGTAAATTACAAAATATATGAGATGGAAATAGTGCTGAATAGAAGAATAAATCAGGAGTGGATGAAAGGGAGTGCAAGGCCTGAGCCGCCTCTTGAGCATAACCAATGGGAATGAGGCTAAGGGAAGACGTAATATTACATTTCAAATTATACTCAGTAGCATGTTAGGATTTTCATTGATGTTCCATTGATGAAGATCAATTCTGATGAAAATGAGTAGCGTGTAAAATAATGAATTAATGGAATCTCTTTTTATCTTTCACTTACAGTGGAAAATTGATTTTAGCACATTTGATTTTCTCCTCTGTATTACTTTGCATTTTTTGTAGTTATTCCTTACCTTAGCCATTCTACCAATCTGTCATGACATGGCAAGCTGTCTTCTACTGCTATCATTTTGATCCTGTCTTCCCTTCCACTTTTTTGAAACTTGTGGCAAAATTTTGGCTATCTTAGAGAATAATTCAAAGATAACATTCTGAGAATAAACCCCTCACCAGGATGGTCTTAATTTTTTCTTCACTTCTGCCTTAGGTTTCATGGTACATAGCCGTGAATACTACTCACGCTTTCTCCTGGCCTGAGTTTTCTCCAAAAATATGTTTTATATCTGTGATACTCTGTTAAATGTAACATGCTCTTGGTACTTTTATAGATTTTTAATTGCCCTGAATAATTTTACTATAAATAAGTGTATTTTTTATTGTTGAACAAAATGTCCTCCCAAATTATTTGATCCAGGGTCCACCACGTTCAGTTTTTCCAATGCTTATTATTACTAGTTCATGGCAGTATCACTCTTCAGAAAACATTTAGGAAAAATAGCTGACCTATAAGTAATTATGTTTGCTTCTTAGTCACTTTTTTTATGGTCTAAATAGTTCCTAGAATTTAATATTATGGCAAACATGGTACATTTCATCATAATTCTATACACTTTCTAATTAAAAAAAAATGCTAGGTGTTTCATAGTAGGCACAATAACATGAATATTTCATTACCCATTTATGTTCTGATGCATTATATTTGGTTTTACTAACTAGTCTTCAATGTATTCGATTTTATCTAGAAAAGAGTTTCTCCATGTTATATACTAAAAGGCGGGGCCATGATCTACATGATTCTCATAATATTGTAGTTCTCAAACTGCAGCATGCATTGGAATCCCATGGGAGCTTGTTGAAATACAGAGTGCTGACTGCCACCTCTGGAGTGTCTAATTTAGTTGGTCTTAGATAGAGTATAAGAAGGTAGGTTTCTAACAAATTCCCAGGTACTCTTGGTTCTCCTTATGCACAGGCACACTTTGAGAAACATTGACACATAAAGTCTTAATACAATGACATATAAAGTCATTCTTTAGAAGTTGATGAAATGCTTAACACGTGCCCAGTAATCAATGAGAAGAAAATTAAGTCAAGGACCATCTAGTATGGTATTTATCTTAATAATTCTCAATTTCTCTGTCCTTTTCCTCGCAATGTCTCATGCAATTTGGTGATCTCTTATATCAAACAAAGTCCCAAGGAAATGGAATATTCAAAATACAGTAACTCAAAGAGACCTTATTAAGGAACTGTTTTCTAAGTCATGGGGTCAGTAGAACAGTCTGGAGCTTAGTGGTAATCAAGCTATCGCTATCCTTAGAGCCAAATTAATAAAGACAGAAGTTATTGGAATAATTGGAAACAGAGATTTGCTTAGGCCCAGGAACCTGCAATCAACGAAGATGAAGAATTCAAGGTGTTTTTAGGTACAATCATCCAATCCCTCCTTCCAGGCTTCTATAGGGATGCTCTGGAATCCAGTTGGAAATCTTCGGTCATGGAAACTCATAGATGTGGTTCATACAATCCACCTTTACAGCAGAGATCTGTGAAAAAGAGTACATTCACCTGATCAGTGGTTCCATTCCACTTATCAGAGGCTATTTTAATTTTCTGTAACAAATATACTGCATCCAGCAGAGCAGCTCCAAAGGTGCTACTGCTGGGAAAAATTTTGTGCTAATTCTCTGTCATCTACTATGATTCATTCAGTTTGGTTAGGGGCCAGACTGGGGAAATAAGTTGTAATTTGATGCAAACCACTATGCCTTCACTCATTCATGGATTTTAGGGCTTCACAGAACATTGTCATTTCCCAGAGGATGCAGTATTTTTTTGTGTGATTTATTATCTTGGGGAAGGGGGTAGTTTTCAGAGCTTCTGCTTTGCATTCACCATGATGAAAGCTCTTACATGACATTCAAAGAACCAGTATGAGGATTTCACCAACTACAAGGATGCTTGTTCAAATTATACATCTGCTGACTGGGAAAATAACCAAGTATATACGTGGGCACTGCTTACCCACTGTGAGCTGGATCTGAACCCAGATTCCATTTTGTTATCTATCTTGTACATGCTCTTGCTCCAGCAGGTGCTATGATGGTATTTTGGTCCCAGCTCCCTTTGTGTAACTGTCCTGGAACTGTTTAGGTATTCATCTTTTTCCAAGAATATGGATATCTGATTAAATGAATATGTTACCTTTTGGGGAAGGAATGGAGGAATCATTACTGGATATAATTGTAGGGTACTTCCTTCTAGATAGCTGACCTCTTCTTCAACAATGGGTTCTGAGTCTAAGTACTGACTTGAGTACAGAAACTGTCAAGAAAATAGCTTAATTGAAGTAGTTGTCCCCAACTCCTTATTATCCATCCTTGGTTTATTTTATTTTAAAAATTAATATTTTTTTGGCTACCCATCTATCTTGTCCTGAGGAGTACTATTCTATTAGCCACCTCCATAACTCTCTTTGGGTACAGGGCCTCTGATCAACATCCCAACTGTGGGCAAGTTTAGCTCCCTGTTGGCTAAAAAAACAATGTTTTTTAATATTAAAATAATACATAAAATATTTATTAATAATAAACACAAATATAATTCATTCATATATTTGTATTATATAATAAAATAATATGCATAAATGGAAAACATATACAATATGTTAATATTAAAAAATCTTTTGGCTTGAAAAACATGTTGGTTGGAAGAAAACACAATGGACTCTTCCAAGACCTTTCTCCTGTGGCTTTGCAGACTAAATACATTTTTGGAAGAAGAATACGTTTGAGAGAGATATTTTTACCTTCCAATACTTTCAATCAAAAGTGGTTGCAGGGTAGGCCATGGTGACTCAGTGGCAGAGTTCTCGCCTGCATGCCAGAGACCTGGGTTTGATTCTCAGTGACTGCATATGCCAAAAAAAAAAAAAAAAAAAGTAGTTGCAAATCTGTTCAGGAAGAGTTCCTATTAGTAGTTCTCATATGGAATGGACCTCAATGTGGTGTTAAATCTTCAGTATGAACTTAAGTGTTCATAAATCTGTCCAAATAATTTCTGGGGAGGTCTTGACTTGATTAGTTGGTGAATTAACCAGGTTGACAGAGTCTATCCTTTAAAATTAGATGTAGAAGCTGAACCCAGGTCTAAACAGAAAATGAATTGCATGTCTTTCTTATCACGTGTTTTTAGTTTCTTCAGATGATAAAAAAATCATGCAGCTTAAAAATTGCTCCTTAGGGTTTTTTTTTTTTTTTTTAATTTAACACAAAAGGATAACAACAACCATAAACAGCAGCATATAATTCCAAATTGAATATGTCTCACAGGGCACCTAACTTAATAAGAAAAGATCAGAGAACATTCTTTAAGGAAAAAATAACCTACTTGGTCGATCTCTGTTTAAACTGAAAGGTTTTGTCACAGCTTTGTAGTAAATAGCTCTGTGATTTTGAGAAAACCCCTTATTCATTCTGAGCCTCAGTCTCTGCATTTGAAAAACGAAAACACAAGTTTAGGTATTTTCTTTTTTATACCATTGTGGCTGTACTTTCCAACTAGTGGCAATTTGGCAGAATGCATACGTGTTTGGATACTGGAATCAAACACATTAGAACAAAACAAAAGTAGGTTTGATCTGGGATCTACCAATAGTCAGCTGTGTAATCTTGAATAACTTTTAATTCCCTGTGCCTCATTTCATCATCTGGAAATAGGAATAATAATAAATATAAGAATAAAATGCAGTAATGTGCTTAGCATAGTGACTGACTCATAGCTTAGTAAATGCTCTATGAGAAAAATACTCCTATTCAGTGCAGTAGTAAAAAGCATAGGCTCCAGGGACCAACTGCCAGCCTCATATCCTGGCTTTCAAAATTATCAGATAATTTAAAGTTCAGATTAAGTGAAGTATGCTCTCCCTCTTCAGGCTGGGCTGCCAGGAGGCTCGCAAGCTACCTGTGCACTCAGCACCCATCACAGCGTGGCCACTGAGACCCGACACTGCCTCTCAATCATGTTATAATTACCCAGGCACTGCCTTCCTGACCACAGCATGTGTTTGGATAGATTACTTGCTGTCTTATTTTTATTTTTATTGTTTTAAGATACTGTTAATCTCCAAGTTGACATCATGTATTGGATCTTTGCCTAGAAACAGGGACCAAATGGTAAAAACAGTATATAAAGTTGCTTCCCAGAGGCTTTTACACTCCTAAATTCTTTCTTTATTGATATTCAACTCCACTTGCTTTTCTTAAAAATGTCTATCACAAATTTGAAGGGATCTTAAGTATGACTAGTATGTCTATCTGAAAAATGTTCTTTCGGTGAGTCTAAGCCCCGTATACTTCCACTTCAAGGGGCTGCAACTGACATTCCTGTTGGGAAACAGCACTCAGCAAAGACCATGATTTGCAGGAAATTATGAAAAGAAAAATTATGCTGTGATGGGAAGGGACCTGGACATGGATCTGGGAACCCCAGGGCTTTAAATTCAGCTCTGCCTAGTTCTTTATGCAGATCTGTTTCTGCCACACCACAATAACTCCCTGACCCTGGAAAAGTTGCTTCTGTTTTCTATATGACACTTTTTTTTTTCTGGTATGCTAAATGGTTCACACATAACTGCTGTATCTGATAAAAAAAAGCATAAAATTTCTGGGATAATAAAATAAGATATATGTGGCATTGTTTAGGGATAAAAGTGCCATATACCCTTATTTATGTCAGCAGTTATTTTAATTAGCAGTTATAATAAGATTATGACAACAAGAATTCTCTTCCCAATTGCAGTAAATGTAGATACTGCTCTATTGCTGCAGTGCAATTCTTCATTGATAATAATAAGAAACTGTCACAAATGAAAAAGGTAGTAATTTTAGTACCTGTGAGATCTTTGGTTAAATCATGATTTTTATCCAGAACATTTGTAACCTTGGATAAATTTCTTTTTTTTTTTTTTATTAATTAAAAAAAGAATTAACAAAACAATTAGAAATCATTCCAATCTACATGTACAATCAGTAATTCTTAACAACATCACATAGTTGCATATTCATCATTTCTTAGTACATTTGTATCGATTTAGAAAAAGAAATAAAAAGACAACAGAATAAGAATTAAAACAATAGAAAGAAAATAAAAAACAAAAACAAAAACAAAAAACCTATACCTCACATGCAGCTTCATTCAGTGTTTTAACATAATTGCATTACAATTGGGTAGTATTGTGCTGTCCATTTCTGAGTTTTTATATCCAGTCCCGTTGTACAGTCTGTATCCCTTCAGCTCCAATTATCCCTTCTCTTTTTTTTTTTTTTAATTAACGGAAAAAAGAAATTAACCCAACATTTAGAGATCATACCATTCTACATATGCAATCATTAATTCTTAACATCATCACATAGATGCATGATCATCATTTCTTAGTACATATGCATTGGTTTAGAAGAACTAGCAACATAACCGAAAAAGATATAGAATGTTAATATAGAGAAAAAAACTAAAAGTAATAATAGTAAAATCAAAACAAAACAAAACAAAACAAAACAAAAACCTATATCTCAGATGCAGCTTCATTCAGTGTTTTAACATGATTACTTTACAATTAGGTATTATTGTGCTGTCCATTTTTGAGTTTTTGTGTCTAGTCCTGTTACACCATCTGTATCCCTTCAACTCCAATTGCCCATTATCTTACCCTGTTTCTACCTCCTGCTGAACTCTGTTATCAAGGACATATTCCAAATTTATTCTCGAATGTCTGTTCACATCAGTGGGACCATACAGTATTTGTCCTTTAGTTTTTGGCTAGACTCACTCAGCATAATGTTTTCTAGGTCCATCCATGTTATTACATGCTTCATAAGTTTATCCTGTCTTAAAGCTGCATAGTATTCCATCGTATGTATATACCACAGTTTGTTTAGCCACTCTTCTGTTGATGGAGATTTCGGCTGTTTCCATCTCTTTGCAATTGTAAATAATGCTGCTATAAACATTGGTGTGCAAATGTCCATTTGTGTCTTTGCCCTTAAGTCCTTTGAGTATATTCCCAGCAATGGTATTGCTGGGTCGTATGGCAATTCTATATTCAGCTTTTTGAGGAACCGCCAAACTGCCTTCCACAGTGGTTGCACCATTTGACATTCCCACCAACAGTGGATAAGTGTGCCTCTTTCTCCGCATCCTCTCTAGCACTTGTCATTTTCTGTTTTGTTGATAATGGCCATTCTGGTGGGTGTGAGATGATATCTCATTGTGGTTTTGATTTGCATTTCTCTAATGGCCAGGGACATTGAGCATCTCTTCATGTGCCTCTTGGCCATCCGTATTTCCTCTTCTGGTAGGTGTCTGTTCAAGTCTTTTTCCCATTTTGTAATTGGGTTGGCTGTCTTTTTGTTGTTGAGATGAACAATCTCTTTATAAATTCTGGATACTAGACCTTTATCTGATACATCATTTCCAAATATTGTCTCCCATTGTGAAGGCTGTCTTTCTACTTTCTTGATGATGTTCTTTGATGCACAAAAGTGTTTAATTTTGAGGAGTTCCCATTTATTTATTTCCTTCTTCAGTGCTCTTGCTTTAGGCTTAAGGTCCATAAAACCGCCTCCAGTTGTAAGATCCATAAGATATCTCCCAACATTTTCCTCTAACTGTTTTATGGTCTTAGACCTAATGTTTAGATCTTTGATCCATTTTGAGTTAACTTTTGTATAGGGTGTGAGAAATGGGTCTTCTTTCATTCTTTTGCATATGGATATCCAGTTCTCTAGGCACCATTTATTGAAGAGACTGCTCTGTCCCAGGTGAGTTGGCTTGACTGCCTTATCAAAGATCAAATGTCCATAGATGAGAGGGTCTATATCTGAGCACTCTATTCGATTCCATTGGTCGATATATCTATCTTTATGCCAATACCATGCTGTTTTGACCACTGTGGCTTCATAATATGCCTTAAAGTCAGGCAGCGCGAGACCTCCAGCTTCGTTTTTTTTCCTCAAGATGTTTTTAGCAATTCGGGGCACCCTGCCCTTCCAGATAAATTTGCTTATTGGTTTTTCTATTTCTGAAAAATAAGTTGTTGGGATTTTGATTGGTATTGCATTGAATCTGTAAATCAATTTAGGTAGGATTGACATCTTAACTATATTTAGTCTTCCAATCCATGAACACGGTATGCCCTTCCATCTATTTAGGTCTTCTGTGATTTCTTTTAGCAGTTTTTTGTAGTTTCCTTTATATAGGTTTTTTGTCTCTTTAGTTAAATTTATTCCTAGGTATTTTATTCTTTTAGTTGCAATTGTAAATGGGATTCGTTTCTTGATTTCCACCTCAGCTTGTTCATTGCTAGTGTATAGAAATGCTACAGATTTTTGAATGTTGATCTTGTAACCTGCTACTTTGCTGTACTCATTTATTAGCTCTAGTAGTTTTGTTGTGGATTTTTCCGGGTTTTCAACGTATAGTATCATATCGTCTGCAAACAGTGATAGTTTTACTTCTTCCTTTCCAATTTTGATGCCTTGTATTTCTTTTTCTTGTCTAATTGCTCTGGCTAGAACCTCCAACACAATGTTGAATAATAGTGGTGATAGTGGACATCCTTGTCTTGTTCCTGATCTTAGGGGGAACGTTTTCAATTTTTCCCCATTGAGGATGATATTAGCTGTGGGTTTTTCATATATTCCCTCTATCATTTTAAGGAAGTTCCCTTGTATTCCTATCTTTTGAAGTGTTTTCAACAGGAAAGGATGTTGAATCTTGTCGAATGCCTTCTCTGCATCAATTGAGATGATCATGTGATTTTTCTGCTTTGATTTGTTGATATGGTGTATTACATTAATTGATTTTCTTATGTTGAACCATCCTTGCATACCTGGGATGAATCCTACTTGGTCATGATGTATAATTCTTTTAATGTGTTGTTGGATATGATTTGCTAGAATTTTATTGAGGATTTTTGCATCTGTATTCATTAGAGAGATTGGTCTGTAGTTTTCTTTTTTTGTAATATCTTTGCCTGGTTTTGGTATGAGGGTGATGTTGGCTTCATAGAATGAATTAGGTAGTTTTCCCTCCACTTCGATTTTTTTGAAGAGTTTGAGGAGAATTGGTACTAATTCTTTCTGGAACGTTTGGTAGAATTCACATGTGAAGCCATCTGGTCCTGGACTTTTCTTTTTAGGAAGCTTTTGAATGGCTAATTCAATTTCTTTACTTGTGATTGGTTTGTTGAGGTCATCTATGTCTTCTTGAGTCAAAGTTGGTTGTTCATGTCTTTCCAGGAACCCGTCCATTTCATCTAAATTGTTGTATTTATTAGCATAAAGTTGTTCATAGTATCCTGTTATTACCTCCTTTATTTCTGTGAGGTCAGTAGTTATGTCTCCTCTTCCATTTCTGATTTTATTTATTTGCATCCTCTCTCTTCTTCTTTTTGTCAATCTTGATAGGGGCCCATCAATCTTATTGATTTTCTCATAGAACCAACTTCTGGTCTTATTGATTTTCTCTACTGTTTTCATATTTTCAATTTCATTTATTTCTGCTCTGATCTTTGTTATTTCTTTCCTTTTGCTTGCTTTGGGATTAGTTTGCTGTTCTTTCTCCAGTTCTTCCAATTGAACAGTTAATTCCTGCATTTTTGCCTTTTCTTCTTTTCTGATATAGGCATTTAGGGCAATAATTTTCCCTCTTAGCACTGCCTTTGCTGCATCCCATAAGTTTTGATATGTTGTGTTTTCATTTTCATTTGCCTCGAGGTATTTACTAATTTCTCTTGCAATTTCTTCCTTGACCCACTTGTTGTTTAAGAGTGTGTTGTTGAGCCTCCACGTATTTGTGAATTTTCTGGCATTCCGCCTATTATTGATTTCCAACTTCATTTCTTTATGATCCGAGAAAGTGTTGTGTATGATTTCAATCTTTTTAAATTTGTTGAGACTTGCTTTGTGACCCAGCATATGGTCTATCTTTGAGAATGATCCATGAGCACTTGAGAAAAAGGTGTATCCTGCTGTTGTGGGATGTAATGTCCTATAAATGTCTGTTAAGTCTAGCTCCTTTATAGTAATATTCAGATTCTCTATTTCTTTATTGATCCTCTGTCTAGATGTTCTGTCCATTGATGAGAGTGGGGAATTGAAGTCTCCAACTATTATGGTATTTGTGTCTATTTCCCTTTTCAGTGTTTGCAGTGTATTCCTCACGTATTTTGGGGCATTCTGGTTCGGTGCATAAATATTTATGATTGTTATGTCTTCTTGTTTAATTGTTCCTTTTATTAGTATATAGTGTCCTTCTTTGTCTCTTTTAACTGTTTTACATTTGAAGTCTAACTTGTTGGATATTAGTATAGCCACTCCTGCTATTTTCTGGTTGTTATTTGCATGAAATATCTTTTCCCAACCTTTCACTTTCAACCTATGTTTATCTTTGGGTCTAAGATGTGTTTCCTGTAGACAGCATATAGAAGGATCCTGTTTTTTAATCCATTCTGCCAATCTATGTCTTTTGATTGGGGAATTCAGTCCATTAACATTTAGTGTTATTACTGTTTGGATAATATTTTCCTCTGCCATTTTGCCTTTTGTATTATATATATCATATCTGACTTTCCTTCTTTCTACACTCTTCTCCATACCTCTCTCTTCTGTCTTTTCGGTTCTGACTCTAGTGCTCCCTTTAGTATTTCTTGCATAGCTCATCTCTTGGTCACAAATTCTTTCAGTGACTTTTTGTCTGAGAATGTTTTAATTTCTCCCTCATTTTTGAAGGACAATTTTGCTGGATATAGGAGTCTTGGTTGGCAGTTTTTCTCTTTTAGTAATTTAAATATATCATCCCACTGTCTTCTAGCCTCCATGGTTTCTGCTGAGAAATCTACACATAGTCTTATTGGGTTTCCCTTGTATGTGATGGATTGTTTTTCTGTTGCTGCTTTCAAGATTCTCTCTTTCTTTGACCTCTGACATTCTAACTAGTAAGTGTCTTGGAGAACGCCTATTTGGGTCTAATCTCTTTGGGGAACGCTGCACTTCTTGGATCTGTAATTTTAGGTCTTTCATAAGAGTTGGGAAATTTTCAGTGAAAATTTCTTCCATTAGTTTTTCTCCTCCTTTTCCCTTCTCTTCTCCTTCTGGGACACCCACAACACGTATATTTGTGCGGTTCATATTGTCCTTGAGTTCCCTGATACTTTGTTCAAATTTTTCCATTCTTTTCCCAATAGTTTCTGTTTGTTTTTGGAATTCAGATGTTCCATCCTCCAAATCACTAATTCTATCTTCTGTCTCTTTGAATCTATCATTGTAGGTATCCATTGTTTTTTCTATCTTTTCTACTTTGTCCTTCACTTCCATAAGTTCTGTGATTTGTTTTTTCAGTTTTTCTATTTCTTCTTTATGTTCAGCCCATGTCTTCTTCATGTCCTCCCTCAATTTATCGATTTCGTTTTTGAAGAGGTTTTCCATTTCTGTTCGTATATTTAGCATTAGTTGTCTCAGCTCCTGTATCTCATTTGAACTATTGGTTTGTTCCTTTGACTGGGCCATATTTTCAATTATTTGAGCGTGATCCGTTATCTTCTGTTGGCATCTGCGCATTTAGACAGATTTCCCTGGGTATTGGATCCAAAAGTTTGGAAGATTTTCCTGTGAAATCTCTGGGTTCTGTTTTTCTTATCCTGCCCAGTAGGTGGCGCTCGTGGCACACGTTTGTCTGCAGGTCCCACCAGTAAAAGGTGCTGTGGGACCTTAAACTTTGGAAAACTCTTGCCGTCTGGGGGGTTCGCTAGCCGAAGCGGCTTGAACCGGCCCGGGGTCTGAACACAGGGAGGGTTGCAGGTCGCCGCAGCCCGGGAAAGAGCCCGTCCGAATTTCCTAGTCGGCCCTGGGTGACAAGTGTGGCGGGAGGGCGCCAGCGGCAGCAGCCCGCCCGGGAGAGTGCATGTTCCCCCGGAGTCACGGGTTTGGAAGGGGCCTCCCCCACCCGTCACCGTTCTCCTCGGCCTGGGGATTTCCCATCCAGTTCTCTCAGTTGCGCGTGGTGTGGGCGCCAGCCGCCTTGGTTTCAGGGGACCGCCTCTCCAATTCTCCCAGCCGGCCCGGGAAGGGGGAAGGGAGTAACTCCGGCCGCTTGCCACCCCGCCCGGTGAGGCCTGCGCACCTCGGCGATCTCACCCGAGCTGCTTCTCTCAGCCAACCAGCCATTCCAGGATGGGGTACGCTGTCTTTTTTATCTCTGTTGTTGCTTTGGACACTTTCTGTATCGTTTCTACTCCCCTAGTAGCTGTCCTGGAGAAGAAACTAAGATCCGCGCGTCTTACTAAGCCGCCATCTTCCAGCGATGGATAAATTTCTTGATATCTTTAATGTTTCACTTCTCATCTGTGAAATGGGGATAGTAATAGTAATCTCTGTCATATTGAGAATTAAATCATTTTAAGACTTAGCACTATACTTGGCACACTGTGAATATTCAAAATATCAAAGTAGATTGCAATTAAAATGATAGTATTTTATTCATTGCTGTTATAAGTAAGTGGGATGAAAAATAATTTAGTTTTCTTTCATTTCTATGGAAGCCTGAACCTATGAATTACAGAATTATGAATTTCAGCAGTGAAATAATTCCAAGAGATCACCTAGTCCAATCTATGTTAAGGCAGAGAAAATGTTTTCATTTCTGCTTGTTGTACAAAGCAACTGAGGTCCATCATGGTGAACTTTGTCCTTGGTAGTGAAAATATACGTACAAAAAGGGAGATGCTATCAGGTCATCTACCTTTTAATGCAATGTTTCTCCAATTTATCAATGTCATTTTTCTTAAGTAAATAAGGTATTATTTTGCTGATGGAAAACTTTGGTAGCAAGTAATAGCTTGGTGTTGTGAATTTACTGAAAATGGGACTTGAAGCAGATATGAGTTTTCTAAAGTGCCAGTAAATTATCTCTCTTCCCAGTTTTGTTCTCCAAATGGAATAGTCTCTCCCTCAAATAGTAATGCTGTTCTAGCAGTGAAAACCCTCATAGATTTCACCTGGTGCCTCTTTCCTTACTCTTTAGGATGCTCTAAGTAGTTGTAATATTACTGGACCAGTTTCTCGCGTCTCACTCAGGAAATTTGCAGTATTGTAACGTAGTACCTAGGATCCATGGCTCTTACTCATTTGAATTTAAAATCATTGTTTTAGCTACATGTGGTTATAAAAATACGCAATTTTATGTGAAATGGGATGATTAATTCTTTACCAGCTCAAATTCTAGTTTGAGCAACATCCTCTGTCTCATTTGGTTGAAATTCCAGGATTATTGGAGGAAAAGGACTTTATGTTGTTGCAATGAATTGTTAAATAGCCCCCATTATTTTACTCTACTGAAAGAATAAAGGAATCATTCACTGCATACACTCTGGAATTTGTAAAGTTGATTAAGATCTTTTCCTAAAAGAAGTTCTCCTTCATAAGGTAGTAATATTAATTGTGATTGTTTAATAGTTCATCTGCTGACAAGAGCCTTTATATGCTGCCTATAGACTACCATATTGTAATGATAAACTCAGACAATAGTAAAACTACCAGTTCGTGTTAATAGCAACGTTTTGAGTATTATTATTGTTACTTGGTTTTATTATTTTGGCTTAGGTTATCCTATCTGCAGCAAGCCAACAGTACAAAATGTTAAGAAACATTCTTGGCATGAAATCGTGTTAAAAATATTTCCTAATCTATTTCTGCATAGACATTAAAATCTTTTCCTCCTTCTTGCCGCTCAATGAATGTATTTAGTTACTTGCTTTGTTTTGTATTTGAAACATTCCCTTTACCATTGTACAACCCTGTGGTCACTTTTACTTTCTTGGAAAGCTTTCAGCTGCTGACTTAACTTTGGACTCTAATGTAATTGCTTTGCACATATGCTTCGTTGTATGATACATATTGTGGCTACCCACTTACTTTCTATTAAAGATGAAAATGTGTGGACGTGTTACTCAAAAAGTAGCACCTGCCCCATTGCCAAACTCTTTGTCAATTAGTCTTTAAAATCTCAGTCATACAAATTCTACAGTACACTGCAGATTTGCCAAGAGAACGTGCCTTTCCATGATTAAAATAAAGAAGCAATAAGGAAAGTAAGGTTTATCTTCTACAACTGTATTTCCTGCTAAATAACTCACCATTCCCCAATCTGTCCTGAGTTTCCTTGCCTCTGATCCTGCATTTTCTATTACATAGATTTTTTTGTTGTTGTTTAATTTTGGGAGATTATTCCATTGTGTGAAGTATTGTTGTAAAGTGGCTGTTGATGACAATAAAAGAAGAAAAATAATGCCATTAGTATTTTGGCATTTATTTTGCAAATTATTTTAAAAAGTGCCCCAAAGTTATAAATCAATATAATTACAATGTAATACAGATTAGAGACAAAAAAAGTAGTAATGTTTTGTGAAACAGGAATCAAAACATAGATTTATAAAATTATATGTGGCAAATAATATGTTTTGAATAATATTGTATAAAAAACTACACAAATTAATTGAACTGTACTTAAACTATTTATGTAAAACAATATGGAAATTATATGATTTGAGCACTTTTAAAAAATGTCATCTTAAACAACAAAATCTATCAGTGTTAGATCATCGACTCTGCAATATGTTTTTGTAAATTTTTCAGCTGCTCAACAAGCTTTTCCATTCTCTTCTGGACAGGGGAATGTTGAAGAGATAGTTATTAATTAACTCCAATTTTTCACTCCAACTATTTAATCAGGAAATAATCCCATTACTTGTTTGATAACTTTAAGGATATTTTTGTGAATAATCACTTTTATTTATAATGAGCTATAGATTTACTTCAAACAGAACATTTCCAGTTCAGTTGTGTCTTTTAGCTTAATTACGGAAAAATGAGGATTTCGTTTGGAGGTATAGGTACCATTTTCAGTATTGCCATTTTTATATTCCACTTGTTCAGAAATTTTGAACTTGAGCTAAGAATTTTACTTCTAGACAAACTATGAATTGTTAATAATAATTTTCTCCTTTCTCTGAGGATTATGGAGGCAAATGATGACTGCTTTCCAAATGAATTTTCCTTTGACACCAAGTATCAATGTCAAGTATATCTCTCTAAATATGACTCAAGATACAAACTATTGGGTACCGGGGTGGTTCAGTAGCAGGATGCTCACCTGCCATTTGGGAGACTCAAGATAGATTCCTGGTCCATGCACTTCCCACCCACCCCCACCCCCCACACAACAGATGTAAATTACTTACGGAAATTATTTAAGGTTCATGTGTTTAAAATATATAGAAAAAGCAGTTTTAAAATAAAAAAAATAAGTACTTCAATACACATAAGTAGCACAGTATACCAGAAAAGAAGAGCACTGAAATTTGGTGTCAAAATCACAAGAAGAAGCATTGATTCTCTCAAATATGAAGGCACAAAATAAGGTTCTCCTTTCCCTCACCTTTATATCCAGGCTCTGGCCCATGACCTAAATAGCCTTTTGGATGGCCCTGGATAATCCATGCCCAAGATGCTGACTCTGCTGAGTTATGCAAGGATCAAATGGCAACTAGAACTCATTTCTGTGGAGATGTGTTTCTACCCATTCAAAGTAGGGGTGCATGCTTGGGCCCTTTAAGAGGCAACCATTTTTGAAAGAGGTACAGGGTCCATGTAGCTGATGACATTTGGAGATGAAGAAGGGAAATGCCCCCAGGGGAGCTTCATGAAACGAGAAGCCAGGAGAGAAAGCTAACAAATGCTATCATGTTTGCCATGGGCCTTTCCAGTTGAGAGAAAAACCCTGAACAACATTGGCCTTTTGAACCAAGGTATCTTTCCCTGTATATCTTAGATTGAACATTTCTATAGCCTTGCTTTAGTTGGGACATATTCATGGCCTTAAATATTGATTATTCATTAATAATTATTAATTATTTATTAATCCCCCCTCTTAAAAGCTGTTCTGTTTCAGGTATATCACATTCTGGCAGCTAGCAAATGAAAACAATGTCTTTCTAAGAAGTTGTCCAGTTCATCTAAATTGTCTATTTTTTAGCATACGGTTGCTCACAATTCCCTCTCATTATCTCCTTTATTTCTGCAAGATCAGTGAGTATGTCTTCTCTTTCATTTTTATTCATTTTCATCTTCTCTCACTCTCTCGCTCTCTCGCTCTCTCTTTTTTTTTTTGTCAACCTAGGTAAGGATCCATCAACTGTATTATTTCCTCAAAAAACAAACTTCTGGTTTTTTTTATTTTCTTGATTCTTTTCATGTCCTCACCTTCATTTATTTCTGCTCTAATCTTCATTATTTCTTTCCTTTTTGTTTCCTTTGGGGTTAGTTTGCTGTTCTTTCTCTAGCTCTTCCAAGGAAACAGTTAATTCCTCAATTTTTGCTCTTTTCTTTTTTAAATATAGGCATTTAAGGCAATAAATTTCCCTCTCAGCACTGTCTTTGCTGCATCCCATGAATTTTATGTGTTTTGTTTTCATTTGCATTTGCCTCAAGATGTTTACTGATTTCTTTTGCAATTTCTTCCTTGACTCACAGGTTGCTTAAGATTGTGTTGTTTAGCCTCCATACATATTTGTGAATTTTCTGGCTCTCGGCCTGTTATTGATTTGCAACTTCATTGCATTTTGATTCAAGAAAGTTTTTTGTATTATTTCAATGTTTTTAAATTTATTGAGACTTGCTTTGTGACCCAGCAAAGGGTTTATCCTTCAGAATGATCTATGAGCACTTGAGAAAAATGTGTATCCTGCTGTTATGGGGTGTAACATCCCATAAATTTTATCTATTTATCATATTATTAAAAATCTCTCTTTTCTTATTGATCCTCTCTCTAGGTTTTCTATCCATGGATGAGAACAGGAAATTGAAGTCTCCAACTATTATGGTGGGGGTATCTACTTCTCCCTTCAGTGTTGTCAGTGTTTTCCTCATGTATTTTGGAGCACTCTGGCTTGGTGCATAAATATTTATGATTGTTATGTCTTTTTGTTGAATCACTCAAAAAATGAATTTTTAAATACATAGTGTCCTTCTTTGTCTCTTTTCTTTCACATTTGAAGTCTAATTTGTTGGACATTTGTATAACTACTCCTGTTTTTTTTATTGATTGTTGTTTGTATGAAATTTCTTGTCCCAGCCTTTTACTTTCAACCTATTTTTGTCCTTGGGTCTAAAATGAGTCTCCTGCAGATAAATGGGTCCTATTTTTTAAACCATTCTGCCAGTCTATGTCTTTTGATTGGGGACTTTAAAAAGAATTCATTAATATTTAATGCAATTACATATAGGCAGAACTTTCTTCTACCATTTTGTCTTTTGGAATTTATGTGTCATATCTATTTTGTTTTCTTTTTTTTCACCTTTTACTGATAGTCTTCATTTCTACACTCTTTTCCAGACCTCTCTTTTCTGCCTTTTCCTATCTTCCTGTAGTGCTCCCTTTAGTATTTCTTGCAGAGCTGGTCTCTTAGTTACAAATTACTCAGTGACTGTTTGTCTGAAAATATTCTAATCTCCCCCTCCCTTTTTTCACCCCCTTATTTTTTGAAGGACAGCTTTGCTTGGTATAGAATTCTTGGTTTTCAGTTTTTCTCTTTTAGAATTTAAATATATCATACCACTGCCTTCTCACTTCCATGGTTTCTGCTGAGAAATCCACATAATTTTATTGAGCTTCCCTTGTATGTAATGGGTTGTTTTTCTCTTGCTACTTTCAAAATTCTTAGTCATTGATGTTTGGCAATCTGATTAGTAAGTATCTTACAGTATAACTATTTGGATCTATTCTGCTTGGGGTATGCTGCACTTCTTGGATCTGTAATTTTATGCCTTTCAGAAGAGGTGGGAAATTTTCAGTGATTATTTCCTTCATTAATCTGTCTCCTTATTTTCCCTCCTCTTCTCCTTCCGGGACACTCACAACACATATATTCATGTGCTTCATATTGTCATTCAGTTCCTGGGACCCAGCTCATATTTTCTCATTCTTTTCCATATATTCTCTTTTATGTGTTGGATTTCAGATGTCCTATCCTCTAGTTCACTAATCCTTTCTCCTGCCTCTTCAAATGTATTGCTGTAGCTTTCCATTGTTTTGTTTTTGCTTTTTTCATCTCTACTACTGTACCTTTCATTCCCATAAGTTCTGTGATTGTTTTTTCAAACTTTTGAGTTCTTCTTTTTGTTTGCCCAATGTCTTCTTTATATCCTCCCTCAACTCATTCATTGATTTGATTTTTGATGAGAGTTTCCATGTCTGTTTGAACATCCTGAATTAATTGTTTCAAATCCTGTATCTCATTTTAAGTGTTGATTTGTTCCTTTGACTGGATCATATCTTCTATTTTCCTAGTATGACTTGTTATTTTTTTCTAGCATCTAAGCATTTGATTTCCTTAATTTGTTTATTCTGGAGGTTGTTTTCACTCTTACCTAGGATTTTCTTGCTGGATGGCTTTGCTCTCTATCTTTGTTCTTTGACATTTGGTTCATCTTATTCTAGATCTCTAGCATAAGTTCTGTTTAACTGTCCAGAGTTTTTCAGATCTTGTTTTTCTGTTTCTTGTCCTGCCCATATGGAGACTTGTTTTTTTTGAGGAGGGTCTCCTCAGATATTATAGACCCCAGTCAGATTTTCCCAGACCAGACAGACCCATATATCAGGAGAAAAGTGTAGCCAGCATCAGTTTTCCCTTAGGGTGAGGCCAAGCAAGTTGTTAGATGTTCCTATAAAACTTCTAGCCTCTGTGCTTTTCCCATCCTGTCTCATATGTGGCACTTGTCTGCCATGGCTTCCCACAAGCTTAAAATGATGTGGTGCCTTTACTTTCAGTAGACTCTCCCTGCCAGGGGAATGGTTAAGACAGAGGCGAGGTAGTAGGAGGGCTTTAATTGCTTCTCTTTTCCAGTCCCTGGGCTTGAATTCCTTGAAGGAGAGATTCCACTTGAGCTGTGCCCTGCCCCCTTTTCCTTGGGAAGAGATACCCCTTAGGAAATTAACTCCTTTCATCTGACTATTTGCTTTGAATCTCAGCAAGCTTTATTCTGCCCTTACCTAGGGCAGAGATGGCTTCCAGTCCTATCCAAGGAGTTAAAAAAAAAAAAAAAAAAGCAAGAAAGGCTTTTCAGAGCTGGACCTCTGCTACTCAGGTTTGTCAGTCAAGAGCTTGAATTGGTACATGGCTCTGTGTATCTCCAGGCTCTATGTGCCCCCTTTTCTTGGGGTCCAGCTCTTTTCCAATATTTTGTGCTGTTCAAATAAAAAAGCCTCTGATTTTTTTTTCTGCCAACCCATCACCTCTCCCTGGGGGCAAAAACTCCTAGTTCTTTTAGGGCTTATTCCAAGTTTATCTGGCCTTTTTTTTGAATAGTCAGAATTTGTTAATTAATTCCACAATTGGACATTGGTTGAGCTAAGCCCTTGCTGTTGGTGAAGTCTGCTTCCTTTCCCCTCGGGGAACCAGCCTGCCATGACTGTGAGGGAGGGGTGCCAGCCTCTGTGGCTTGGGGACTTAGTTTTGTGTGGTATCTCAGCCATTCCACCTGGTCTAGACTGTGTATGCTGTGTGTCTGGTCATTGATGTTCCCCCAGCAGTTGTCCTGTATCATTCCTAGCTGTTTACTAGCTGTTCTGGAGGATGAACTAAATTCCACAACTCACAATGCCACTTGCCCCATCTTTCAGCAGATTTTTTTCAGTAAGACCTCTTAGAGTCATTTATTCAATTACTTATACATTTAGTTATTTTGCAACATATTGCATCTAACTGCAAAGTTGCCAGTTTCTGCACATATTTTCCCTTTTCCTATAATGATCTCCCACTCCTGAAAAACTGGCAACTTTGTAGTTAGATGCTACTACCAGTAACAATGTTTTAGAAAATGGAAAGGTGATCAGTATGTTTGCAACCATTGACTTAGAAAATAAGAACTTCTCAAAACGATGTCATCTTTTTAGTTGTGGGAAGAGAAAGGTGAAGTCATGAAAGCAGTGTCAATTAGAAGCCTTTGGATACCATTTGGCAAATCGGATTACATTTTGGAAATGTTTAACAATTAAATATACATAATTGTAGCAGAATGTTGATGGCAGCTTCATTATTCCAAGTTTATTGATCTTTGGATACAGTGGCATGCTAGAGCTAGCATCAGTTCATGAAGTAAATTGTTAAATTTTCAAAAATTTTGCATAGTGGTCTGTAAACACAGCCATGATTAAAAAATAAATTGTGCAAATTTGAAATTGAATACATTATATTAAAAACAAAGGTAATAAATACTCAAAACTCATTACTTCCTAGGTACTTTATTTACATTTTACTGTTATCTTTGCTCTTGAATTTATTTATATCTATTGCAGATATGTAGTAGAAATACTACATAATGGTGTACTACTGCTCATCTCTTCCCAATTCAGCATTCAATAAGTTCAGGTTGGTGAACTGAAATAAGTAATGGTGGGATGACTTGCACCACCAAACTTGACAAACTCTAAAATCATGTCTGGGAGGGGTGCCCCAAACCATTTGTGTTTACGCAGTTACCAAAATACCATGATTTTGATCCCAGCTGGATGCATTCTTGAACTCAGTATTCCCACTGATGGCTTCCTGATTCTCCCTGGTTCAGACTATACACAAGGTGACTTCACTGGGCCCTAGATTCTGTGGACTGCTTCCTGGAGTCCTTGGCCTTGATGCGGCTTTCCCATTCCTTCCAAAGACTTTGTAAGTACTAATTTTTTTTTTTTTTTATCTTCAAGCCCATGCTGCTAACATTGTCTTAATCAGTGTCTTTTTCCTTTACCAAGCCCCATTGAAACTGCTTCCTTAATTTTCTCTTTGTTCTTTCTGCTGCCTTATTAGCTTTAGAATCCTTCTGTTTTCTCAAATCTTCTCACAGGAACTAATGCTGCCAGAAGGTGAAATTTACATATTTGAAGTCTTCAAAGCACAATGTCACCTTTACTGATAGTGTAGTGAATGCCAAGATATCAGCTCTCTTACCAAGATGTCATCAGAATTCTGCCTTTTTTCCCTCAATTAATAGTGCAGGAACATGATGGCAGAAAGGTGGATGGAATTACAGGATAACTGTGGGGGAGATATTGCAGTATTTTAAAATTAAAATGGCTTTTTGAAAATTTCCCCTTTTTTATGTAAAGTTTAGATTGGGACACTACCTGAATCTAAGGGGATGGTAGAAGATTTATACATTTTTAAAATATCCTTTGATACTTAGTGGCAAATGTTCTTGTTCTTTTAAAAAGTACACACAAAACACAAAAGTCTCCAATACTAAAAATGAGAATTATCTATTTTTACCACATTACCATTCTAGTTAATGAAATTTTTTAGCTAGCAGGGAAGAAATGCTTTAGAACCAGCATTTTGTTTTTATGAAAATATTTTTTAAATGGTCTATCTACATCTCAAACTTCTTAAGTGGAATATACTAAACATAATTTATTCTTTATTAATTACTTACTTATGGACATAGGAACATTAGTATTATCAGGTGCTCAAAATTACTATAATTGCAGTTACTGTGGGACTCAGAGCCAAACTGTTATTAATCTGAAAAAGGGCCCTGAAAATTAAATTATTGAAAAGAAAAACACAATTCATTGATGTTTGGCAAAAGTAGCTATCATGTTATATGAAATCTAAAAATTCAATAAATGTTGATTAAATATCACCTCCCACTAACAAAGTGCATATTTTTAAAATGTTAGCTATTTGTCACTTAGTAGAGAGAACACTTCACTGTGACTTATTATGCATAATTATTGAAGGTCAAGTTTGACAAATAATTACTGAGCCCTTATAATTTTATTCCACTTATCATTCTGGGCACCCAGACTATTTTCCTACTCTCATGGAAATTAATGATAGCATGGGAAATAGGTAAAGCCCAAATAAACAGGGAAATGCTATATCAAGAGGATATAAGTAATATAAAAATGGTACAGTATATGAAGATGGAATGTAACAAGGGATGTGCTTTTGTGTAAGTAGATTAGAAAAACCATCTCTCACAAAATATTACTTGAGTAGAAACATGAAGAATGTGAGGTATGTGCCATGCAGGTGTGTGGGGTCCCGAGTCTTTTAGATAGAGAGAATTTCTGGTGGGCTTTGCTGGTGTGTTTGAGAAACAGCCAGGGGATCATTGAGGCTGCAGTGGAGTGAACAAGAGCGTGAGTGGTGGACTATGAGATCAGACCGTGATGGCAGACTAGATGGTGTCGGACCTGTAAACCACAGTGAGGAACAACAAGAACAGTAACACTCAGACAGTACTTAGTCTGTGCCAGGAAACATCTTGAGAGCTTTACCTGCTGTGTTAGTTTCCTAGCGTGCAGTAACAAGTTAACTGAATGTCTTAAAACTCCAGAAACGTATTTTTTCACAGTTCTGGAGGCTAGACATCTAGAATCAAGTGTCAGCAGGAACATCTTCCCTACAAAAGGTGCTAGAGAAAAATCTTCCTTGCCTCTTCTAGTTTCTGGTGCCTGCTAACAATCCTTGGCTTGTAGACTGGATCACTCCAATTTCAGCTTCCATTTTTCCATGACATTCTCCTCTGTTTTTCTGTGTCTCTTTGTCCTAGTTTCCCTTTTCTTATAAGGACACACATTAAATTGCATTAATCACCAGGGTGGGCCATGGTGACTCAGCAGGCAGAATTCTCATCTGCCATGCTGGAGACCTGGGTTCAACTCCTGGTGTCTGCCCATGCAAAAAAAAAAAAAAAAAAGGCCTGTCCTAATCTGGTATCACCACATCTTAGCTTGATTACAACTGCAAAGAGTCTATTTCCAAATAAGCCCACTTTCTCAGTTTCTGGGTGGATAAGAATTTTTAGGAGATAACATTCAACCCAATACATCAATTTTGATCCAATTAATTCTCACCATAAACTTATAAATGTGGTGCTTTAATTATAACATCATATAGCCTGACTAAGATCATGGGACCAACAAATAGTCCAGCTGGGATTTGGATGCACAAATTTGGCTTTAGAGTTATTCACTTAATCCTTGTATTTTCTCAGGGAGATATCATATATATTCAAGCTTTTGAGCTAAGGAGAAAGTGTTCTGACTTCTATTTATGAGGATGATTTCATTATAACTGTTTTGTAGAAAATAGACTCTTCAGAGGCAAAGTAGATGAAAAAGTAATTTAGTTGGCTATTGAAATGTAATACCCAGCGTACATTTGCAGGTGACCTGGTCTAAGAGGGCACTGATGGAAGTGGGTGAGAAGTTATCTAATTATGGGTATATTTTAAAGATAGAACATGTAGGATTAAGTGAAAGATTGGCTATGATGGTGAGAGAAGGGGAGAAATTCAGCATAACTATAAGGTTTTTGGCCTGAACAATTGGAAAAATGGAGATTCTATTTACTGATGTAAGGAAGATGGGAGAAGGAACAGGTTTGTGGGGGCAAAAATATTTTAGTTTTGGACATTTTAACTGGAGATGTTGCAAAGTTATTAGGGATTAGAGTGGAGATGTGAACTTGGGGGCCAGTAGCCTATTAGAGAGTAAGGATCTCCAACATTTAGACTTCAGAAAGACAAAGAGGAAATATCACTTATGAATTAGGAAAATCAAAGAAGAATATAGTTTGAAGGCCATGGGAACAAAGTATTTCATGAATGGGATAATTAGTCATTCAAAATGCTACTGATAGATTAAGATGAAATCTGAAAATTGGTATCAGAAGTAGAAATATGAGGATCACTATTGACCTTAATAAAAATAGTTTCCTTGGAGTATTGGTGGCAAAAACCTTATTGAAATGGATATAAGAGTGAGTGGGAAAAGAAGTAGATAGCAAGGATAAGCAATCTTTTAAGAAATGTATTGCAAAGTTGAACATAAAATAGAGATAGCTAGAGATGCATATGGTGGTAAAGGAGAGTTTAAAAATTAAGGTGTTTATGTTATAGCATATTTGAATACTGATGGAAGCAATTCAATAATGATGAAGCAGAAAAGGGAAAAATGTTTCCAGTTCTTTGGTATTTGAGATAAGAAGGGATTCAGTGCACAATCAGTGGGGTTGATTTAGATTGGACATAGAGCCCATGCTTTATTTGGTTAGCAATGCATATTAGTGCACAAATTTGGTAGTGGGGACATCAGAAAGTTCTCTTTTGAGGGCTTCTATTTTCTAAGTGGAATGAGAATGAGATGAGGGGAATCATGAATGTTCTTTTACTGGCACCTAAAATGCTAAATCATTTCCAGGATACTTTCAATTGACTCTGCCCAGATCAATCATAGGGAATCACTATCTATGGCAGCTATAGCCTTACAAAATTTATGTTTTATATTAATAAGACTTGAAAGTCAAAATACTCCTTGATCCAAGGGCTGCAGAATGGATATTGTGTCAGCAGGCATGAAAACAAGATTAATCTCATTGTACATCTTCATCAGAGCTCTCGGGTGGCCAGGTGCATTGTCAATGAGCAGTAGTATTTTGAAAGGAATCTTTTTCTTTCTGAACAGTAGGTCTTAAAATATTTAGTAGGTCTTAAAATATTCAGTACACTGCATTGTAAAAAAAAAGCTTGCCATCAGACTTTGTTATTCTATTTACAGAGAACAGGAAGAATAGTTTTAACACAATTCTTAAGGGCCCTAGAATTTTCAGATTGGGAAATGAGCATTGGCTTCCACTTCAAGTCACCAGCTGCATTAGCTGCTAACAAGAGAATCGGCCTGTCTTTTGAGGCCTTAAAGACAGGCATTGCCTTCTCTAGCTAGGAAAGACCTGGGTGGCATCTTCTTCCAATAGAAGGCTGTTTCATCTCCATTGAACATCTGTTTAGTGCAGCCACCTGTATCAATTATTTTAGCTAGATCTTACAGATAACTTGCTGAATCTTCTATATCAGCACATGCTGCTTCACCTTCTACTTGGTTTTATGCAGATGGATTTTTTTCCCTTAAATCTCATGAACAAATATCTGCCTCATACTTTTTCTCTGCAGCTCCTCCACCTCTTTCAGCCTTCACAGAACTGAAAAGAGTTAGGGCATTACTCTGGATTAGGCACTGGCTTAAGGGAATGTAATAGCTGGTTTGATCTTCTATTCAGTTTACTAAACTTTCTTCATATCAGCAATAAGGCTGTTTCTATTTCTTATCATTTGTGTGTTCATGGGAGTACCACTTTTAATTTCCTTTGAGAACTTTTCTTTTGCAAACACAACTTGGCTGTTTGGCACAAGAGCCCTAACTTTCAGTCTGTTTCAGCTTTAGGGGTGTCTTCATCACCAAGCATAATTATTTCTAGATTTTGATTTAAAGTGAGAGACATGCAATGCTTCCTTTCATTTGAACACTTAGAGGCCACTGTAGGGCTATCAATTGGCCTAATTTAAATATTATTGCATCTCAGGTAATAGAAAGGCCTGAGGAGAGGAGAGGGAAAGAGACAGGGGAACAGTTGTTGGTCAATGGAGCAGTCAAAACACAAACATTTATTAATTAAGTTTGATGTCTTTTATGGGCATGATTCGTGTCACTCCCAAACAATTATAATAGTAACATCAAAGATCACTGATCACCATATAGATATAGTAATAATGAAAAGGTTTGAAGTATTGCAGGAATTACCAAAATCTGAAACAGAGACATCAAGTAAGAACATGCTGTTGGAAAAATGGTGCTGATAGCCTTGCTGGACTCAGAGTTGCCATAAACCTTCAATTCATTAAAAAACTCAATATCTGCAAAGCACAATAAAGCAGTGCACAATAAAACAAGTATGCCTGTAGCATACAAAGAGATATGTAAAATTAAAAAGTCTTTTACCTTACCCTGCCATCCTAATTTCTACCTCACCTTCTGATTTTATTTTTCCAATTGTTACTACCAAAAATAAATATTATTAGAGCATTACTTTTTTATTTAGAAGAAGCAGGCAGAAAATGTATTGGAATCACATGTAGGAAGACATGTGGGCACTCTTGCAGACAGTGGAAAGGTGAGACAGGTGAAAGGCAATAGGCAGTGTGGAACCATTTGCTTTTATAGATTAGCTTTACTTACTCCCCCTTCCCCTTGGCTGTTTGGAGCTCTTCTACCCCTTCTTCTCTTCAGGGCCATGCCTGGTGGTAGATATTGCATTTGGGGGTTGGTTGGGCTCAACTGTTATCCCTAGATGACTCACTCAGGTGGGGGTCATTTGGCTCCAGGTGGGTTGTCTGTAGCTGGTGTTTCCCTAACTGGGTCAGCCCAGGCAGGTTCTCTGTCCAGGACACGTGTCCTTCTGACCTTGATTAATCATCCTCACTCAGGACCTCCTTCATGATTTTTTCTGTCCCCTTTCTCCCTGTCCTTGCCTGCCTCAAATTCCCCCTCAGAGAGAGTTTGCCCCTGAATCTTAAGGGGTGCTGAGGGTTGAGTGCCAGTTTTCTGTAGCTGTTGCCAGCTAATTGGGGGTATAGGCCCTGCCTGATGGGGTGTAGAACGCTCTGGCTATCTTATTTAAGTTGAGAGAAGAGTAGTCTGAAGGAGTGGTTGGAATGGCTGAAAATCCTTGCATTAGCATTAGTTTGGTGTGAAAGACTTCTAGTCTGGAAGAAATAAATTTGGTGAGAAGTTTAAAAATGCTAGGGCTGGTTAATAGCAAGAGGAGGATAGAAGTTTGTGGCCTTAGGAGAGGCATCAGCCAAGAGAGACTAGGGAAGAGGGAAGAAAATGATAATCTTTCAGGTCTAAGAGTGAATTTTAGCTGGGCAGCTCATTCCTGCTCAACTGGGGAATTAGAGTGTCCATGTGCTAAGTTAATTAAAGGGTATAGGACTGAGGCTCAGAAGGGGCTTGGTTGATCAGGCTTCAGCTTTGGCTGCTGTTGTTGGTCTGGTTTTCCTTCAAGAGATGTTAATATTATTTCTCAGATGGCCAGGGCAATGAATTACTGCTATTTTTTATTGGTGAGAGCATGCCACTTAAGAGTTTGAGTATTTGTTTGTGGTGTTTAATTGGGAGAAAGCTTTGCTCTTTTTACACTACCACATGCACATACAGGATTAGGAAGGCATAGCTTTTTCCCTTTTCCTAGTTCTAGAGCTCAGATGAGGGCAATTAATTTTGCTTTCTGAGCTAACGTCCCTGAGGGCAGGGCTTTGGCTCCACTTTAGTTTAGCTGACTATCTTATACTGCTTTCTTTGTTTCTTGGTTAATGAAGCTACTTTTAGAAATAAAAAATATGTGACAAATTACAGCAGAAGTTTTGTCCTGTTTTACTGTTATACATTTACTTGGATTATATTAACAGGTAGAACATAATTTTTATACTTACTTTGTTGCTTCTTTAAAGCCCTTTTTGTTGATGATGATTTAAGTTTTGACTTAAATCTGACTACCTGCACTTTTTAGAGAAGTTTTGGAGTGAAGTAGTATAACTGACAAGCAAATATTAATGCTCCTGTGATTTGTAACTTTTAACATTATACAGATTAACATTAGGAACTGATAATAATTGTCAAGTTTTTTAGGAACTTTAAATAATTTTTAAGTATATGAATAACACTTCACCCATGCAAATTTAGTTAATAGAAGGATAGAAAATTTCTTTTAATTATTGTACTACTTCTTAAACCATTTTTAAAAATGTGATATGTTAAACTATTTTAGCACCCAAACAAAAATTCTTCGTAACAATTTTCTTTTGAGTGAGAAGACTTGTCTTCTGAAATAAAGGTTGATAAGGTTACCATAAACATTAACAAGGATATTATTCTGATATGATATAAAATGTTTATCTTTTAGACAAAGTACTTAGATGATTAAGAAAAAAACTTTTTATAACCTTTCATTAAATATAGACCAACAGTTTACATTATTTAAGAGGAAATGAAATTCCAGTTTTGTATGCACATATGGTTTTACACAACAGTTTTTTTTCTCACTTTGTAAGAGCTTTATTGTTATACAATTGTCTTCAAGAATCAAGGCTACTGGAACATAGCTCAACAGTTTCAGGTACTCCCTTCCAGCCACTCCAATATAACATAAAATAAAAGGGGATATCTATATAATGTGCAAGAATAACCTCCGGGATAACCTCTAGAGGAGGTTATAGTTTCTCAGCCACTGAAATTTTATTTTGTCTCATTTCTCTCTTCCCACTTTTGGTCAAGAAGGCTTTCTCAGTCCCATGATGCTGGATCCCGACTCATCCCAGGAGTTCTGTCCCACATTGCCAGGGAGATTTACAACCCTGGGAGTCATGACCCATGTAGGGGAGAGGGCACTGAGTGTACCTGTTCTGTTGGCTTACAAAGAGACCCCACATTTAAGCAACAAAAGAGGTTCTCTGGGGGTAATACTTAGGCATAATTATCAGTAGGCTTAACCTATCTTTTGCAGGAATAACTTTCATTGGAGCAAACTCCAAGATTGAGTGCTCAGTCAATTGATAAGGTTGTCCCCACTACTTGCAAGAATATCAGAATCTCCCAGATGGGGAAGTTGAATATTTCCTCCTTTCTCCCCAGTCCCCCAAGGGGACGTCACATTCATTCATTTTTTTATTCATTGCCCAAATTACTCTAGGATATAGGGGGGCATCACACTGACATGTACAAACCAACAAGATCTTACGCCCTGTTTAAAATTCACTGTACTTACGGTGTTCAACTAAACTGACCATACAACTTAAATTAGATAATAGCACCACCCAAAATATAAATTTTGCACCACCTAAGTCTCTCTCCCTTTGTTCTCACCAGAAGTTGAAGTTTTAAAATACAGGCCGTATCATCCTTTACCCTATATTCTGATTTACCTTAGTCCTATACAGATCCGCTTCATTTATAAATCTAGTTGAAGTCTGATCCCTTTTTCAATTTTTTAAACAGTTTCTGTGAAATACTGCTGACTTTCATAGCTTCAGAGCTCTAACTCTGAGTCGCAAGTATCACATAAATACCTGCCGTTTCTGGGACTGACCAGGTTATATACAAACAGCTCAGTATCTCAGAATTTAGAAGTAACTTAGAATTTAGAAATATATGACTGCTGTAAGAGCTTATAATCTTGGACCCTTTACAATAGGCCCCAACCTGATAACCCATGCTCTCAACTTCAATACACCAAGTCTGTGAACTATGGTTAGTCCATATGAGTGAGGCATGATAATGTATCTTTTTGTTTCTGACATTTCATTCAGGGTACAGTCCTTAAAGTTTATTCGCCTAGTTACATGTCTTACAACTTCATTCCTTCTTACAGCCACTCAGTAGCCTGTTGAATGTATTCACCACAGTTCTCACTTCCTACTGTCAGTCACTGTACCCTTCAGCCAACTCCATCCATTGCGAATTGTGACCACTGCCACCATAAACACCAGTGTGCGAATGTCCATTCATGTCTTCATGCTCAGTTCCTCCAGACAACAGGTGTTTTTTTAATATTATGAAAAGGTTTATTAAATTTTGGCTAACATTGAGTAGACAGAGCTTACTTATATATATATATATATTTTACAACTTCTTGTAGTTAGCAGTGATTAAAAATGTACTTTCTTAAACTCTCCACAATTTTCCACACCCCTTTAGGGCTTGCAGATAACAATTGACTACAAAAGATACTTTCTTAAACTTCCCACGATTTTTAAAATTTACTTAGTTAGCAATGACCACAACAAACAAATTTACTTTTATGTTGGAAATATGTTTTCTGAAAGTTAATAGTCTGCAAGACTATGTTCTGAGGCAGTTGGAGGGCTGCAAGGTCTTCTGCTAAGGAATTTTTAAAGGTATGGGAATTTTTTTGAAACCCTTGGGCAGCATTGTCTAAGTGTGCTGGGTGGGAATTTTATCATTAGGTCTCTACCATTGAAAAGTGAATAGGTATTGAGAATTAGGGTGAAAAGGGATATAAAATGGCATTTAAAAAAATCTTAAAGGAGCCTAATTTCCTTGCTGTGCATTCTTTTCCTCTAGCTCCATCATGGCAACACCCAGGGCTGACACCCAGGAAATCACCCAGGCCTTCTGCACTATTTGTAGTCTTGGTTATCACTACGGCTTTCCTGGGTTATTCACCTGCTGTGGGTTCAATATCTTTCTGTAGCTTAGATACAGTTATCTTTTTTGTTGAAATATTTCCTCAAATAATTCCTTTTTGAAAGCAGTACGTGAGAGACATAAAATATATGAGCCTGACTGAATTATTTTTTCTTTTTTTGCTGTAAGACTTTATTGATAGTTTGATTGGAATTAGAATTACAAGCTTAAGATCATTTACCTAAGAACTTTGAAGACATTCTCCCATCTATCATCTAGCATTTGTTAGTGGTAGAGGCAATGGTATGCCATTCTGAGTTCCTATTCCTTTGAAATTAACCTGCTATTTTTTCCATTCTGAAAGCATTTGAAATCTTTCTTCATATTCTGAATTTTTCTAAGGAATTTCTAGGTTTATTTTTTTCCCATTGTATTGATGCTGAGTTTTTTATGAATATAAAAAAAATGACTTAAGATCAGTGAAATTATATTCTACCATAATTTTGGTATTTTATCTCTGAAATTTTCTGTTTTCTCTCTTTCTACAACTTCTATAAAATGGATTTTTGGAATGCTGGTCTTGACCCTTTATATTCTTTAATTTTGCTCCTTTTGAAAATCTTTTCTCCATAATCTCAAAATCTGTTTTGGTTTGCTCAGTGCTGCTGGAATCAATATACCATAAACAGAATGGCTATTAAAAAGGGAATTTTTTACAGTTCTAAGGTCATAAAAATGTCCAATCTAAGGTAACTCAAGAAAGGCCAATGTCTGTCATATGGGAAGGCATATGTGGTTGGCATCTTCTGGTCCGTGTTCTTGGTTTCATTGCTTCCAGCTTCTGATGCTAGTGGTTTCCTCTCCTCCAGAACACAGTTCTGGGTTTGGCTTGCCTAACATGTCATGGGAAAGTACATGGTGACATCTGTTGGACTCTGCCTCTCCAAGCTTCTGTGTCTAGGCATCTGCTCTCTCTGTTGGCAGTCCAAGCATCTCCAAATTTCTGCATCTCTGTTGGCTCTAAAGCTACTGTCTAGCTTCTGTCAGCTCTCTCAGCTCCTGGCATCTCCAGGGCTTCTGCATTTCCAAATTGTGTCTGAATCTTCCTCTAAGGTTTCTCCAAAATATTTCGCCTTTTAAAGGACTCTAGCAAACTAATCAAAACCCACCTTGAATGGGCAGAGCTATATCTCCATCTATTCAAAAGGTCAAACCCACAATTGAGTGGGTCAGTCTCCATTGAGGCAATCTAATCAAACATTTCTACCCCACAATATTGAATCAGGATTAAAGGACATGGCTTTTCTAACCAGCACAACACCCAAGATAAAAACTTTGGTTTAAACCATGTCTGTTTTATTATTTAGCCATTGTGTAGATCTTTTTAATTTTATCAACCACATTTGAAATTACCAATAAACTTTACTCTTGTCTTTGGCTCTTTTTTCATTGCATTATGTATTTATATATAATCGATGAAACAATTTTGGGAAAGGCAGCTTGTCTTTTTTTTGAGTCAGTTCCATTTTTTTTTTTATCTTGGTTCTTGTCTTGCAGGCTGTTGGTTTTCCTCAAGTGTCTAATGATTCTTGGTTGTTTGTCCATCTTTATAAATAGGTTGATAAGCATAGATATTGGCAAGAGTTTTCTCTGTAGGTTTGCGGGTTTGTTTCTCTGAGCTTCTCTCCTCTGTGTGAGAACTCTGACCATAGCTTTTGTGTGGCTTTAAATGGCAGGCATTGTTTTCGTTGGCATAGGGTAGTGGCTAAGAACTTGGGACTCTTGCGCCAGATTCACTGTGTGTAAATCTCAGCTCTAATACTTATAAATTGTATGACCTTAAGTAAATTCTTAATTTTTCAGTGCTCCAGTTCCTTAATTTTTAAATGGTGATATATTGTACCTATTGCATAGGGCTGCCATGAGAATGAAATGAATTAAATTATGTAAAGATCCCGGAATAGTGTTTGACATACATTACTAAGGGGCATGGAATGCCGACTGTATAAGCTGGGGCTGAATTCAAATGCGAAAATAAGAAAGGTATTATCAAGCACAGAGCAGTCCAACATATTAATCTCTTAGCCTGAGCTAGTCTTACATTTTACCCCCTATTGTCCCCACCCAGTGTTTTTTATGGAAATTTGAAGTTACTTTGATCTCTTTGCTTTTCTCTATTAGCCATAAAGGCCTATAGCAGGATCCCTAGCTTTCCTCATGTAAACAATGTACTTTACACAGAAATAGTTTTATAAATTTATCCTGGAGAGAAACACCAGATACCACTTCTTCTGTTTGTGGATACCTGCATAAGGAAAGGCACAAGCTGATCTGCTTGTTTTACAGACAGTCAATAATTATACCGATTGGTGCCAACATTTAATTTTTCTTGGTAGTTACTGATTCTAAGTTTAACCCCCTTCTAAGTGCTCTAGGAATAAGGACTCCCACCTTTTGCTGGCCAAATCCCAGGCTTTGACCTACTCTGCTTGAGTTTCTCAATCAATATAATCCCATCCAATTACAGTTTACCCTAAAGAATCAACTTCTCTGATGTGTAAATGAGAATGATTTTTGTTTGCAGAGTTGTCTATGATTATTCACATTTACATATTCCTACTATCATTGGTGCAAAGGAAAAGATAAAAATGTGTCATGTTCAGTGTGCCACCTTTAACCAGAACTCCTGCTAAGATATAACCTTAGACAAAAACAGTTGCTTCTCAAGGACAAAAATGACACCATGAAAATAACAAAATTTTTTTCCAGTTTATACTTACACCCACAAAAGAGGGTGTATTTTCATTTCATTTCCTTTTCATCACAAAAACACTTGATTTCAGGACTTTTCTTTCTGCAACCATTGGAATAAAGTGTGAGAACTTACATTGCCATCTTAAAACAGCTTATAATTATGAAAACAATATCTTACTTACTGTCTTTAAATATAATAGGGAAAGTGTATGATTGACATAGTCAGTTATTTATAATCTTTTTAATCCTCTAGAGAAGATACTTTCACACAGAAAAGTCATAAAAGTAGATACCAGGAAAAAGATAAGAACATCCTCGATTTCAATTGAACAGCAAAGGAGCCATGATTCTTATATAAGAGAAAAGAAACAAATACTTGGTACCAATGTAAATAAATAAGTGAGCTGACCTTTGAAGATCATGCAGCTCCCAAGGTAGGAGTGAGAGCTGGGTGCCAGCAAAGTGGACTTTTCTTGACTGTTCTGAATATGTGGTTAGCAAATACTATAATAGCTGAATCGTAAGAGTAAGTCAGTAGCATCAGGGTTCTGTCTTCTTGTCATTCTGCACCATGGTTTAGATGAGTCAAATGGGTTCATTCTGTTTCTCTTGAGGATTTATTGGTTCATTCTGATTCTCCTGAGGTTTCATTTTCATTTTAAGAATCAAAGGCAAAGATAGCCCTGACATCTCCAGATTCACCAGAAATTAGCCAATGTGATATAAAGAGCTATACGTGTGTACACGCACACATACATGCACACAAATATCTTTGCATTAATTTGGCTTTAGTGAAAAATTTTATAGAAATTAGCCTGGAATATTAGAAAGAAAAAGCTATGAAATATTCTGAAGACATGTCCTCCTCCCCATTAACTCATACACGTGGCTGCTTAAGAATAGTATCATGATTCCTTTGAAGAATTTAAATGAGTTTAATATTTTCAAAGATGAGTTAATTGACCATTCTTGGTTGCAAGGGATTAATAGTGCATGGCCAAGCATAATGTAGATTTGGTCAGCTGTGGAAGTTTCCCAAACAACCCCATCAAGAAAGACTCAATTGCTGAAGTTTCCCTCCTACCCCAGCCTTAAAACAGGTATTGACCTTTAAAGCAAAATCTAAATGGAGGGGGAACATGCTTGGAGCATAAAGAGAGACTAGGATGAATTCAACAAAAACATGTCCAATTGTGTCAGGAGGCAGAATTTTCATATGCTGGCTTCTGTGGTTATGGTCAAGTGGTTTAGGTAAGCATATAAATATAATTAAAAATATCAATATCCCCCGCCCCACATTATCCAGTGGGGATAAAAGGTGGTAAAAGAAAAAAGTCTAGATGCTGCTAATTTTCCAGTTTTGCAGATATTTCAAGATATTTAAACAATTAAAGTTTAGGAAGCAAAATTATATTTTTCCTATAGTATATACACAAAATCTGATTTTAAGCTTTAGGCTGAGCCCCCAGTCTTGAGGTTTGTTTGTATGAAACTTAACCCCACGAAGGATGGGTCAAGCCTACTTAAAATTAGGCCTAAGAGTCACCACCAGGAGAACCTCTTTCATTGCTCAGATGTGGCCTCTCTCTCCAGGCAACAAACAAGCAAACTCACCACCCTCCCCCTGTCTATGTGGGACGTGACTTCCAGGGGTGTGGACCTTCCAGGCAACATGGGACAGAAATCCTAGAAGGAGCTGAGACTCAGCATCAAGGGATTGAGAAAACCTTCTCGACCAAAAGGGGGAAGAGTGAAATGACACAAAGTGTCAATGGCTGTATTAGTTAGGGTTCTCTAGAGAAACAGAACCAACAGGGAACACTTGCAAATATAAAATTTATGAAGTGTCTCACGTGACCGTAGGAACGCAGAGTCCAAAATCCACAGGGAAGGATGCGAAGCCGATGACTCCAATGGATGGCCTGGACGAACTCCACAGGAGAGGCTCACCAGCCAAAGCAGGAATGAAACCTGTCTCCTCTGAGTCCTCCTTAAAAGGCTTCCCATGATTGGATTTAGCATCACTAATTGCAGAAGACACTCCCCTTTGGCTGATTACAAATGGAATCAGCTGTGGATGTAGCTGACGTGATCATGACCTAATCCTATGAAATGTCCTCATTGCAACAGACAGGCCAGCGCTTGCCCAATCAGATGAACAGGTACCACAACTTGGCCAAGTTGACACCTGTCCCTAACCATGACAGTCCACCCCTTTTCAACTTGGCACATATATATATATATATATCACCTTAGACCATACTTAATTTCCAAATGAAAACAAATAAGCACACATTTTTTTTTTTTCCTGACAATACTCAACTGTCCTGCATATAACTGGAAACACATTAAATCTCTCCAGAATAGCGTGCAAATCCTTAGGCAACATTCATTCTTAAACTTGGTATCTTACAACTTAAATAGTATAACACAAACAAAACAGCATTACAGTCCTCGTTTCTGTAAATGATCACGTGGTCGAAGTTCATATTTATCACTACCTTCTTCCACTACCCATTCCATGTTCCCTTTCCCCTCAGCAAGCACTTCAGCTGGCCGTGGTTCTTTGCCTGGTGGGGTGACCCAAACCTTCATTCCTGAAGTCTCAGAGCCATTAGTGGTCCTGCCTGGATTGTGTTGTTGCAGTTTTCCATTGATTTTAATCACAGGGCATGGTAGTACTAATAGACGCCCCAGGGGATCTCCTATATTCCAAGAAAACTCTTCTTTACCTCCATTATGTCGTTGCAGTCCTACTTCCTTCTGATAGTCAGGGTCAATTACCCCAGACAATAATGTAATCCCCTTCTTGGTGTGTTGATCCAGAGGCATAAGTAGCCCAAAGTGGCCAGGTGGCAATCTTAACTTCCAGTTCAATGGTATCACTGTTGTTTCTCCTGGAGAAAGCACACCCCGTTTTGGAACTAAAACCTGTAGACCAGCAGAACTCAGGGTAGCAGGGACAGGAAGCAAAAATTTTCCTAGTGGATCACTAGGAGTAATAGTGAGTGGCACCACACCCATTTCCACCCCTTGGTTCCTGGATCCATGGATCCTGGCTATGGGAGAAACAGCACCATACAGTGGACGCTGATTCAGAGCATACACAGCTTCCTGGAGAACATTACCCCAGCCTTTCAAGTTTTTGCCACCTAGTTGGCACCGTAATTGAGTTTTCAAAAGGCGATTCCACCGTTCTATCAATCCAGCAGCTTCTGGATGATGGGGAACATGGTAAGACCAGAGAATTCCATGAGCATGTGCCCATTCCCGCACTTCATTTGCTGTGAAGTGTGTTCTTTGATCCGAAGCAATGTATGTGGAATACCATGACGATGGATAAGGCATTCTGTAAGCCCACGAATAGTAGTTTTGGCAGAAGCATTGCGTGCAGGGAAAGCAAACCCATATCCAGAGTATGTGTCTATTCCAGTTAAAACAAATCACTGCCCCTTCCATGAAGGGAGTGGTCCAATGTAATCAACCTGCCACCATGTAGCTGGCTGGTCACCTCGGGGAATGGTGCCATATCGGGGGCTGAGTGTGGGTCTCTGCTGCTGGCAAATTGGGCACTCAGCAGTGGCTGTAGCCAGGTCAGCCTTGGTGAGTGGAAGTCCATGTTGCTGAGCCCATGCATAACCTCCATCCCTACCACCATGACCACTTTGTTCATGAGCCCATTGAGCAATAACAGGAGTTGCTGGGGAAAGAGGCTGACTGGTATCCATAGAATGGGTCATCTTATCCACTTGATTATTAAAATCTTCCTCTGCTGAAGTCACCCTCTGGTGTGCATTCACATGGGACACAAATATCTTCATGTTTTTAGCCCACTCAGAAAGGTCTATCCACATACTTCTTCCCCAGACCTCTTTGTCACCTATTTTCCAATTATGGTCTTTCCAAGTCCCTGACCATCCAGCCAAACCATTAGCAACAGCCCATGAGTCAGTATACAAACGCACCTCTGGCCAGTTTTCCTTCCAAGCAAAATGAACAACCAGGTGCACTGCTCGAAGTTCTGCCCACTGGGAGGATTTCCCCTCACCATTGTCCTTCAAGGATACCCCAGAAAGGGGTTGTAATGCTGCAGCTGTCCACTTTCGGGTGGTACCTGCATATCGTGCTGAACCATCTGTAAACCAGGCCCGAGTTTTCTCTTCCTCAGTCAATTCACTGTAAGGAACTCCCCAAGAGGCCATAGCTCTGGTCTTGGAAAGAGAAGGTAATGTGGCAGCAGGAGTGGAAACCATGGGCATTTGTGCCACTTCTTCATGTAACTTACTTGTGTCTTCAGGACCTGCTCTGGCTCTATCTCGTATATACCATTTCCACTTTACAATAGAGTGCTGCTGCACACACCCAACTTGATGGCTTGGTGGGTCAGACAACACCCAACTCATGATAGGCAACTCAGGTCTCATGGTAACTTGGTGGCCCATGGTTAAGCGTTCAGTCTCTACTAAGGCCCAGTAGCAGGCCAAAAGCTGTTTCTCAAAAGGAGAGTAGTTATCTGCAGCAGATGGTAAGGCTTTGCTCCAAAATCCTAAGGGTCTGTGTTGTGATTCTCCTATAGGGGCCTGCCAAAGGCTCCAGACAGCATCTCTATTTGCCACTGACACTTCCAGCACCATTGGATCTGCTGGATCATATGGCCCAAGTGGCAGAGCAGCTTGCACAGCAGCCTGGGCCTGTCGTAGAGCCTCCTCTTGTTCAGGTCCCCACTCAAAATTAGCAGCTTTTCTGGTCACTCGATAAATGGGCCGGATTAGCACACCCAAATGAGGAATATGTTGTCGCCAAAATCCAAAAAGACCCACTACGTGTTGTGCCTCTTTTTTGGTTGTGGGAGGGGCCAGATGCAGCAATTTATCCTTCACCTTAGAAGGGATATCTCGACATGCCCCACACCCCTGGACACCTAGAAATTTTACTGAGGTAGAAGGCCCCTGTATTTTTGTTGGATTTATCTCCCATCCTCTGACACGCAAATGCCTTACCAGTAAATCTAGAGTAGTTGCTACTTCTTGCTCACTAGGTCCAATCAACATGATATCATCAATATAATGGACCAGTGTGATGTCTTGTGGGAGGGAGAAACGATCAAGGTCTCTGTGAACAAGATTATGACATAGGGCTGGAGAGTTGATATACCCCTGAGGTAGGACAGTGAAAGTATATTGCTGACCTTGCCAGCTGAAAGCAAACTGTTTCTGGTGGTCCTTACTAATAGATATTGAGAAAAAAGCATTTGCCAGATCAATAGCTGCATACCAGGTACCAGGGGATGTATTGATTTGCTCAAGCAATGATACTACATCTGGAACAGCAGCTGCAATTGGAGTTACCACCTGGTTGAGTTTACGAGAATCCACTGTCATTCTCCAAGACCCATCTGTTTTCTGCACAGGCCAAATAGGAGAGTTGAATGGGGATGTGGTGGGAATCACCACCCCTGCATCTTTCAAGTCCTTAAGAGTGGCAGTAATCTCTGCAATCCCTCCAGGAATATGGTATTGCTTTTGATTTACTATTTTGCTTGGTAGGGGCAGTTCTAGTGGCTTCCACTTGGCCTTTCCCACCATAATAGCCCTCACTGCACGAGTTAGATAACCAACGTGGGGATTCTGCCAGTTGCTCAGTATGTCTATGCCAATTATACATTCCGGAACTGGGGAAATAACTACAGGATGAGTCCGGGGGCCCACTGGACCCACTGTGAGACGGACCTGAGCTAAAACTCCATTGATCACCTGGCCTCCATAAGCCCCCACTCTGACTGGTGGTCCAGAGTGACGTTTTGGGTCCCCTGGAATTAATGTCACTTCTGAACCAGTGTCTAATAATCCCTGAAATATCTGATCATTTCCTTTTCCCCAATGCACAGTTACCCTGGTAAAAGGCCGTTGGTCTCCTTGGGGAAGACTTAGAGGAAGGTTAACAGTATAAATTTGTGGCAGTGTAACAGGTTTCTTCCCCATAGGGACCTGGCCTCCCCTTCATTCAAGAGGCTCAGGGTCTGTAAACTGTTTCAAGTCTGGAAATTGGCTAAGGGGCCGTGACTCTGTGTTTTTGTAATTCAGGTTAGACTTCTGTTCCCTTGACCTAGAACTCTTTTGTTTATACAGCTCCAACAAGAATTTAGTAGGCTGCCCTTCTATTGTATTTCTAAGCACCCCATGATTTACTAGCCAATGCCACAAATCTCTGTGAGCCATATAACTTTGGTTCCTGCTTTGAGTTTGCTGTCTATTATAATAGCCATGTATACCCTGTCTTTGGCAATTAAGTGCTGCCACCTGGCTTCTGCCAACTCGGGATCCTGTCATCCCCATTGTGTTTAAGGATTCCAGCTCAGTGACAGCAGTTCCTACAGTAATATCTGACCTACAGAGAAGTGCAACCACAGAGCTCTTGAGGGATGATGGTGCTAGTCTCACAAACTTATTTCTCACTGTTCTGGTAAAAGGTGCATCCTCTGGACATTCCTGGGGTGTAAGAGCAGGCTTTGCATGATAAATCCACTCTAACATCCCAATCTCTCTAAGCCTCTGGATCCCCTCATCTACATTATACCAGGGCAGTTCTGGCATTTCAACCTCAGGTAATGTTGGCCACCTTTTGATCCATGTTTCAACCAACCACCCAAACAAGCTGTTAACACCTTTTCTAACTGCTCTAGCTATAACATTGAATGCAGAATCTCTGCTTAGTGGGCCCATATCAATAAATTCAGCCTGATCCAGCCTTATGTTCCTCCCACCATTATCCCACACTCTTAAAATCCATTGCCACACATATTCCCCTGATTTCTGTCTATATAAATTGGAAAACTCACACAGTTCTTTTGGAGTATAACATACCTCCTCATGTGTGATACTTTGTACCTCACCTTTAGGGGCCTGTTGGGACTTTAGTCTAGTTATAGGTCTAGAAGAAATGAGGAGTGGTGGGGGTGGGTCATGAAAAGAATTAGAAATATCTTCCAAGCCATTTGCTTCAGGGCTTTCATTTGCAGTTTCATCTGGTGAAACAGGATTAATAACTCTAGGGCTAATCCCTTCAGGAGGAGGTTGGGTGGCCAACTCCTCAAGGCAGGCTGGAGGTGGGGCGGCTATGTCCTCAGGGCAGACTATTACAAAGTTATCTAAAGAAGGCTCAGCATGGTCTAGGGTTTCAACCTCACCCCCAACATCATTATCAATCCATATGTCACCATCCCATTTTTCAGGGTCCCACTCCTTTCCAATCAATGCCCTCACTTTAATGGCAGACATCATGCAAGACTGAGATTTCAGTTTACGTTGTAAAGTTGCTACTCTAACAATAAGATTCTGAGTCTGATTTTCAGAGATCTCAAGTCTACGGCTACAGGAAATAAAATTTTCCTTCAGGATACTCATAGAAACCTCTACATCTTTCAGACGGCACTTAAGCTTCTTGTTTGAAGCCTTAAGCCCATCCCTTTCACCCTTTAATGTAGACAGTGTATCTAACAACAACCAACCAACATCTCTATAACTCTTATTCCTACAAAACTCTGTAAAGGTGTCAAAAACATTATCCCCCAGAGTCTGGCTTCGTATAAGTGAAGCATTAGGAGAATCGAATGATGATATTTTGACTATCTCCTTTGCCAACTCAGTCCATGGATTGGGAGTGTCATTCTGATTATGGGAATCAGAGTCCTTAGTGTCTCTGAGCCCAGTCAGAGTAGAAAACCATTCATAAAAACCCATTTTTAAGATTCTGTTCCTTAAGAACCACTCCCGGTACCAAGATGTATTAGTTAGGGTTCTCTAGAGAAACAGAACCAACAGGGAACACTTGCAAATATAAAATTTATGAAAGTGTCTCATGTGACCGTAGGAACGCAGAGTCCAAAATCCACAGGGCAGGATGCGAAGCCGATGACTCCAATGGATGACCTGGACGAACTCCACAGGAGAGGCTCACCAGCCAAAGCAGGAATGAAACCTGTCTCCTCTGAGTCCTCCTTAAAAGGCTTCCCATGATTGGATTTAGCATCACTAATTGCAGAAGACACTCCCCTTTGGCTGATTACAAATGGAATCAGCTGTGGATGTAGCTGACGTGATCATGACCTAATCCTATGAAATGTCCTCATTGCAACAGACAGGCCAGCGCTTGCCCAATCAGATGAACAGGTACCACAACTTGGCCAAGTTGACACCTGTCCCTAACCATGACAATGGCTGAGAGATTCCAAACAGAGTGGAGAGGTTATCCTGGAGGTTATTCTTAGGCATTGTATTAGTTAGGGTTCTCTAGAGAAACAGAATCAACAGGGAACACTTGCAAATATAAAATTTATAAAAGTGTCTCACATGACCACAGGAACGCAGAGTCCAAAATCCACAGGGCAGGGTATGAAGCCGACGACTCCAATGAAGGGTCTGGATGAACTCCAAAGGAGAGGCTCACCAGCCAAAGCAGGAATGGGGCCCGTCTCCTCTGAGTCCTCCTTAAAAGGCTTCCTGTGATTAGATTTAGCATCACTAATTGTAGAAGACACTCCCCTTTGGCTGATTAGAAATGGAATCAGCTGTGGATGCAGCTGACGTGATCATGACCTAATCCTATGAAATGTCCTCATTGTAACAGACAGGCCAGTACTTGCCCAATCAGATAAACAGCTACCACAACTTGGCCAAGTTGACACATGTCCCTAACCATGACAGTCCACCCCTTGTCAACTTGGCATCTATATATATATATATATCACCTTAAACCATACTTAATTTCCAAATGAAAATAAATAAGCACACATTTTTTTCTTTTACTTGACAATACTCAACTGTCCTGCATATAACTGGAAACACATTAAATCTCTCCAGAATAGGGTGCAAATCCTTAGGCAAAATTCATTCTTAAACTTGATATCTTACAACTTAAACAGTATAACATGAATAAAGCATCATTACAGTCCTCGTTTCTGTAACTGATCACGTGGTCGAAGTTCATATTTATCACTACCTTCTTCCACTACCCATTCCATGTTCCCTTTACCCTCAGCAAGCACTTCAGCTGGCCATGGTTCTTTGCCTAGTGGGGTGACCCAAACCTTCATTCCTGAAGTCTCAGAGCCATTAGTAGTCCTGCCTGGATTGTGTAGTTGCAGTTTTCCATTGACTTTAATCACAGGGCATGGTAGTACTAATAGACACCCTAGGGGATCTCCTATATTCCAAGAAAACTTTTCTTTACCTCCATTATGTAGTTGAAGTCCTATTTCTTTCTGATAGTCAGGGTCAATTACCCCAGACAATAATGTAATCCCCTTCTTGGCTTGTTGTTCCAGAGGCATAAGTAGACCAAAGTGACCAGGTGGCAATCTTAACTTCCAATTCAGTGGTATCATTGTTTTTTCTCCAGGAGGAAGCACACCCCATTTTGGAACTAAAACCTGTAGACCAGCAGAACTCAGGGTAGCAGGGACAGGAAGCAAAAATTTTCCTAGTGGATCACTAGGGGTAATAGTGAATGGTACCACACCCATTTCCACCCCTTGGTTTCTGGACCCATGGATCCTGGCTATGGGAGAAACAGCACCATATAGCGGATGCTGATTCAGAGCATACACAGCTTCCTGGAGAACATTACCCCAGCCTTTCAAGTTTTTGCCACCTAGTTGGCACCGTAATTGAGTTTTCAAAAGGCCATTCCACCGTTCTATCAATCCAGCTGCTTCTAGATGATGGGAAACATGGTAAGACCAGAGAATTCCATGAGCATGTGCCAATTACCACACTTCATTTGCTGTGAAGTGTGTTTCTTGATCCAAAGCAATGCTATGCAGAATACCATGACGATGGATAAGGCATTCTGTAAGACCACGGATGGTAGTTTTGGTAGAAGCATTGAGGGCAGGGAAAGCAAACCCATATCCAGAGTATGTGTCTATTCCAGTTAGAACAAATCGCTGTCCCTTCCATGAAGGGAGTGGTCCAATGTAATCAACCTGCCACCATATAGCTGGCTGGTCACCTCGGGGAATGGTGCCATATCGGGGGCTGAGTGTGGGTTTCTGTTGCTGGCAGATTGAGCACTCAGCAGTGGCTGTAGCCAGGTCAGCCTTGGTTAGTGGAAGTCCATGTTGCTGAGCCCATGCATAACCTCCATCCCTACCACATGACCACTTTGTTCATGAGCCTATTGGGCAATGACAGGAGTTGCTGGGGAAGGAGGCTGACTGGTATCCACAGAATGGGTCATTTTATCCATTTGATTATTAAAATCTTCCTCTGCTGAAGTTACCCTCTGGTGTGCATTCACATGGGACACAAATATCTTCATGTTTTTAGCCCACTCAGAAAGGTCTATCCACATACTTCTTCCCCAGACCTCTTTGTCACTTATTTTCCAATTATGGTCTTTCCAAGTCCCTGACCATCCAGCCAAACCATTAGCAACAGCCCATGAGTCAGTATACAAACGCACCTCTGGCCAGTTTTCCTTCCAAGCAAAATGAACAACCGGATGCACTGCTTGAAGTCCTGCCCACTGGGAGGATTTCCCCTCACCACTGTCCTTCAAGGACACCCCAGAAAGGGGTTGTAATGCTGCAGCTGTCCACTTTCGGGTGGTACCTGCATATCGTCTGAACCATCTGTAAACCAGGCCTGAGTTTTCTCTTCCTCAGTCAATTCACTGTAAGGAACTCCCCAAGAGGCCATAGCTCTGGTCTGGGAAAGAGAAGGTAATGTGGCAGGAGTGGAGACCATGGGCATTTGTGCCACTTCTTCATGTAACTTGCTTGTGCCTTCAGGACCTGTTCTGGCCTTATCTCATATTGGGCCACTTCTTCATGTAACTTGCTTGTGCCTTCAGGACCTGTTCTGGCCCTATCTCATATATATCATTTCCATTTCACAATAGAGTGCTGCTGGGCATGCCAACTTTATGGCTTGGTGTGTCAGACAACACCCAGCTCGTGATAGGCAACTTGGGTCTCATGATAATTTGGTGGCCCATGGTTATGTGTTCGACCTCTATTTAGACCCAGTAGCAGGTCAAAAGCTGTTTCTCAAAAGGAGAGTAGTTATCTGCAGCAGATGGTTAGGCTTTGCTCCAAAATTCCAAGGGTCTGCATTTTGATTCTCCTATAGGGGCATGCCAAAGGCTCCAGATAGCCTCTCTATTTGCCACTGACACTTCCAGCACCATTGGATCTGCTGGATCATATGACCCAAGTTGCAGAGCAGCTTGTACAGCAGCCTGGACCTGTCACAGAGTGTCCTCTTGTTCAGGTCCCCATTCCAAATTAGCAGCTTTTCTGGTTATTTGATAAATGGGCTGGAGTAACACACCCAAATGAGGAATATGTTGTCACCAAAATCCAAAAAGACCAACTAGATGTTGTGGTTCTTTTTCGGTTGTAAGAGGGGCCAGATGCAGCAACTTACCCTTCACCTTAGAAGGGACATTTCGACATGCTCCCCACCACTGGACACCTAGAAATTTCCCTGAGGTGTAAGACCCCTGAATTTTTGTTAGTTTTATCCCCCATCTTCTGACTCAAAATGCCTTATGAGTAAGTCTAGAGTAGTTGCTACTTCTTGCTCACTAGGTACAATCAACAATGATATCATCAGTATAATGGACCAGTGTGATATCTTGTGGGAAGGAGAAATGATCAAGTTCCTTGAGGACAAGATTGTGACATAGGGTTGGAGAGTTGATATACCCCTGAGGTAGGACAGCGAAAGTATATTGCTGACCTTGCCAGCTGAAAGCAAACTGTTTCTGGTGGTCCTTACTAATAGCTATTGAGAAAAAAGCATTTGCCAGATCAATAGCTGCATGCCAGGTACCAGAGGATGTATTTATTTGCTCAAGCAATGATACAACATCTGGAACAGCAGCTGCGATTGGAGTTACCACCTGGGTGAGCTTACAATAATCCACTGTCATTCTCCAAGTCCCATCTGTTTTCTGCACAGGACAAATAGGAGAGTTGAGTGGGGATGTGGTGGGAATCACAACCCCTGCATCCTTCAAGTCCTTAAGAGTGGCACTAATCTCTGCAATCCCTCCAGGAATTCAGTATTACATCTGATTTACTATTTTTCTCTGTTGGGGCAGGTCTAGTAGTTTCCATTTGGCCTTCTCACCGTTTTAGCTCTCACTGAATGAGTTAGAGAGCCAGTGTGGGGATTCTGCCTGTTGCTCAGTATGTCTATACCAATTACACATTCTGGAACTGGGGAAATAACTACAGAATGAGTCTGGGGGCCCACTGGACCTACTGTGAGACGGACCTGAGCTAAAACTCCATTGATCACCTGGCCTCCATAAGCCCCCACTCTGACTGGTGGACCAGAGTGACGTTTTGGGTCCCATGGAATAAATGTGTCTTCTGAACCAGTGTCTAATAATCCCAAAAATATTTGATCATTTCCTTTTCCCCAATGCACAGTTACCCTGGTAAATGGTCGTCAGTCTCCTTGGGGAAGGCTTAGAGGAAGATTAACAGTATATATTAGTGGTAGTGTAACAGGGTTCTCCCCCAAAGTGACCTGGCTTCCTCTTCATTCAAGGGGCTCTGAGTCTGTAAACTGTTTCAAGTTTGGAAATTGATTAAAGGACCGTGACTCTGTGTTTTTGTAATTCAGTTTAGACTTCTGTTCACTTGACCTAGAACTCTTTTGTTTATACAGCTCAAACAAGAATTTAGTAGACTTCCTTTCTATTGTATTTCTAGGTGCATCATGATTTACTAGCCATTGTCACAAATCTCTGCGAGTCATATAATTTGGACAACTGCTTTGAGTTTGCTGTCTATTATAATAGCCACGTCTACCCTGTCTTTGGCGTTTAAGTGCTGCCACCTGGCTTCTGCCATCTCTGGATCCCATCAGCCCCATTGTGGTTAAGAATTCCAGCTCAGTGACAGCAGTTCCTACAGTAATATCTGACTTAGAGAGAAGTGCAACCACAGAGCTCTTCAGGAATGATGGTGCTAGTCTCACAAATTTATTTCTCACTGTTCTGGTAAAACGTGCATCCTCTGGACATTCCTGGGGTATAAGAGCTGGCTTTTCATGATAAATCCACTTTAACATTCCAATGTCTCTAAGCCTCTGGATTCCCTCATCTACATCATACCAGGGTAGTTCTGGCATTTCAACCTCAGGTAATGTTGACCACCTTTTGATCCATGTTTCACCCAACCATCCAAACTCTTAATACCTTTTCTAACCCCTTTAGCTATAACACTGAATGCAGAATTTCTGCTTAGTAGGCCCATATCAATAAATCCAGCCTGATTCAGCCTTACATTCCTTCCACCGTTATCCCATACTCTTAAAATCCATTGCCACACATATTCCCCTGTTTCTGTCTATATAAATTGAAAAACTCTATATAAATTAGAGTATAGCATACCTCCTCATGTGTGATACTTTGTATCTCACCTTTAGCGGCCTGTTGGGACTTTAGTGTAGTTTATCAGTCTGGAAGAATTGAGGGGTGGTGGGGGTGGGTCATGAAAAGAATTAGAACTATCTTCCAAGCCATTTGCTTCAGGGCCTCCATTTGCAGTTTCATCTGGTAAAACCAGATTAATCATTCTAGAGCTAATCCCTTCAGGAGGAGGTTGAGTGGCCAACTCCTCAAGGCAGGCTGGAGGTGGGGTGGCTATGTCCTCAGGGCAGACTATTACAGGGTTATCCAGAGACGACTCAGCATGACCTAGGGTTTCAACCTCGCCCCCAACATCATTATCAATCCATATGTCACCATCCCATTTTTCAGGGTCCCACTCCTTTCCAATCAATACCCTCACTTTAAAGGCAGACACCATGCAAGACTGAGATTTCAGTTTACGTTGTAAAGTTGCTACTCTAACAATAAGATTCTGAGTCTGATTTTCAGAGATCTCACGTCTACGGCTACAGGAAATAAGATTTTCCTTCAGGATACTCATAGAAACATCTACATCTGTCAGATGGTGCTTAAGCTTCTCATTTGAAGCCTTAAGTCCATCCCTTTCACCCCTTAATGTAGCCAGTGTGACTAACAACAACCAACCAACATCTCTATAACTCTTATTTCTACAAAACTCTGTGTAGGTGTCAAAAACATTATTCCCCAGAGTCTGGCTTCATACAATCTAAGCATTAGGAGAATCGAATGATGATATTTTGACTATCTCCTCTGCCAACTCACTCCATGGATTGGGAGTGTCATTCTGATTACAGGAATCAGAGTCCTTAGTGCCTCTGAGTCCAGTCAGAGTAGAAAACCATTCATAAAAACCCATTTTTAAGATTCTGTTTCTTAAGAACCACTCCCGGTACCAAGATGTATCAGTTAGGGTTCTCTAGAGAAACAGAATCAACAGGGAACACTTGCAAATATAAAATTTATAAAAGTGTCTCACGTGACCGCAGGAATGCAGAGTCCAAATCCACAGGGCAGGGTGTGAAGCCGACGACTCCAATGGAGGGTCTGGATGAACTCCACAGGAGAGGCTCACTAGCCAAAGCAGGAATGGGGCCCGTCTCCTCTGAGTCCTCCTTAAAAGGCTTCCTGTGATTAGATTTAGCATCACTAATTGTAGAAGACACTCCCCTTTGGCTGATTAGAAATGGAATCAGCTGTGGATGCAGCTGACGTGATCATGACCTAATCCTATGAAATGTCCTCATTGCAACAGACAGGCCAGTACTGCCCAATCAGATAAACAGCTACCACATCTTGACCAAGTTGACACGTGTCCCTAACCATGACAGGCATTAGGTATATATCACCTTGTTATTCAAGATGTAATGGAGAGGCTGGAGGGAACTGCCTGCAAATGTAGAGCTGTGTTCCAGTAGCCATGTTTGTTGAAGATGATTGTATATATAGCATTCACAATGTGACTGTCTGATTGTGACAACCTTGTGTCTGATGCTCCTTTTATCTACCTTGTCAACAGACAAGTAGAACATATGGAATAAAAATAAATAATAGGGGGAACAAATGTTAAAATAAATTTAGTTTGAAATGCTAGTGATCAACGAAAGGGAGAGGTTAGGGGTATGGTATGTATAACTTTTTTTTTCCATTTTCATTTTATTTCTTTTTCTGACTAGATGCAAATATTCCAAGAAATAATCATGATGATGAATATGCAACTATGTGATGATACTGTGAATTACTGATTATATATGTAGAATGGAATGACCAAAATAGGAATGCTTGTGTTTATTTGGTGCTTTTTTTTGGTATTAGAAAAACAAAATAAAATAAAATAGAAAAGAAAAACCTGTAATCTGTATCTCTAGTATAAAAATTGAAACAAACTGTGTGTTTTTACAAAAGTGCTTCCTTACCACTTAAGGCAAATATATGTTTTAATCTCAAAGGTATTCTTTCTTCTCAAATAAGTTAAAGCTTACTTCTACTAATCCATTTGACAGAAACAAGCATCACTGAACAATGTGAAATGGAGAAAGGGGGGTAAGTTGAAGGAAGAGAGGAGAGGGCAAAAAAGCATTTGAGGATTTATCAAGGTATAGGTAAACATGCCTCATTTAAACACGAACCCTCCCCATGCACACCCATATACATTTAGATATCCTATCAAATAAAATAGCAAAGAATATAAGACCTTTTTTTCCTTCCTCCTTTTCCTCCCCTTTTCATCTCCCTCAAGTAAGATAAATTTCGGAAGGAAAAATTTTTGTTCAGGTCAACTACTTCTTTTTATGCCATACTCAAGGAGCCCCACAGAGAAGGAAAAATAATTTTCTAAATGAGTAACCCTGTAAAGCATACTATTTTGTATGTATATGTGTGCTTTTAAGGTGATGTCTTTGTGAGTGTTTAGAGATTATAGGGAGAGAAAGCAAGCACTGCATCTTCTTGCATCAGCTGACACAGTGGTAACTTAACGAAGCGCGTGTTCTGCTGAGGTCTGTGAAATCTAAGAGACTGACATTTTGCTTTGGAAAAAAAAATAAGAGGATGTGGGTTATTTTTCTTATTTTGTGTCAGCATGTCTTGGAGGAATACATTTAGTATGGGATTCATGTATTTTAATTGCTTGAAATAGAACACCTGTGGTTGTCATTTTCTCATACACGCTGCTTTCAATCACATGCAAGAATTACACCCAGCAAAGGTCTCTCTGTGGACCCACATTCTGCAATAATGTTTTCTGGAGGTCACTAAATTTACATATGCAAAAGCTGTATCCTTTCTCAGAATTGAACTAGAACTATTACTTAGTTTTGCAGATAATAAAAACAAACCAACAGACAAAAAATAAATGTCCAAAATAGTTGATATTTACTGACTTTATGTTAGTTGTGTCAAGTATTTTTTGTAAATTTGGTCTTCACATCTGACCCATGGGGTAGGTATTATTATATTCCCCTTTGCTGATGATGAACAGACCTAGAGTAATTAGTCATTTGCTTAAGTTCAAGTGGCCAATAAGCACAGAGTCAGAGTTTGAACCCTGTGCCATCTCTTTCCTTAGCCTGTATTCTGAATTACTGCTTCATACCATTTCCTGGTAATTATTGGCCAGGTTTTATTTTGCAAGTGTCTCTAAAGACATCATATTTTTATAACTTGTCATAGATGAGTTCTCCACTCAGAGATTTTTTTTTACCATCTCAGTAAAACTTGAAGCCACTTTCAATCATCACTACAAAGGAATATATCTGAGAAAGTTCTGAGAAAGTGACGGGTTTGACAAGCAATCTGAGAAAGGGCAGGATAACTATGTATCAGTAACAGGAGGCAAAACTGCTCTCATTGAATGAAAATTGTAATGATGATAAAATCAGAGATCTCATGTGGAGAGAGTGAAGTAATTAAAAAGAAGCATCAGATAATCACCTGATAATGTACAGCTTTTCAGAAAGGTAACAAAGCCAGTGTTCATTCTATCAAAATATCTTGTCATATTTTCTTTTATGACATCTGAGTTACATATATTTATATATATATCAAATACATGTTTCTATAAGGGTTTCTGTAAGTTTGTATATAAGGTCTACATGTTAGTATGTTTAATATGTCTTTTAAATTATGCTTGTAAATGGCAATGGTATGTGTTATTATATGTTGTCATTATTTGTGAAACATAGGTTTGGTTGGTAGATAATATTTTTAGTTATATGCAGGATAGGCGTATGTATTTTTTACAAAACACTATATGTGCATAAATGGAAACAATGCTGTGTTTGTGCACATATGCATTTAGCAATAATGCATTTAAGATATGTCCATCTATTACTTCAAGACTGTGTTTACAATTTGTTCCTCTGTTTTGGTCCTGGTCATTTCATACTGCCGGCATTTGCATGCAGAATCTTTCAACTGCCAAAAAACTACTAAATTATAATGCTAACCAGATCTTAGTGTCTCTAATAGTGTCTGCTTTTCCAGGTGAGGGGTTTGGAATAGCAGTAATTTGCTAGCTCCCTGTGACTGGCTCACAAGTAGACTATTTAGCAGGGATGAATAGAAATCAACAGCAGTGGATGATGCCATGTAGAAAGCCCAAAGGGAAGAGCCCTTCCTCCAAAGCAAGATTCATGACATGTGCAACTAGTCACTAAACTGCTGTGTGCATTTTTTGAAACAGTACCCCTCTTTTTGTTTTATTTAAGAATGTGGGCTTATGGATAATCTTTGCACAGTCCTATTGCCAGAGATGCTGGGCAAATAGCTGTGTTCTGTCACTGTAGGCAGAAGAGGAACCAGCAGAATCTGTAGTACCACCAGTGTCATTAAGCAACCTGTAATATAATGGAAATCACTTGAAATAAAATAGTCTGGCATTCTACAGTTTGAGAAAACTTAATAGTTTATGTCATGAATTGGTCTTTGGATATTTGTCACTACAAATTGTCACTACAAATTTGTCACTACAAATGTTATAGTGTCAGGACTCTGTGTTACTTTTACTATTAATTCTGAATACCTGAATGCCTTGTCTACTTTATGATAGACATATATTATTTCATCTTATGTTGATTCCTTAGAAAAATCCTGAGGTTTAATTATATTTTCCCCATTTTATAGGTACATTAACTGAGACTCTGAGCAAGTAAGAAATTTGTCCAAATTTGTAGAGCTTTTAAAGTAATGGAGGTGGGATACTTATTCAAATGTGTCAGATGCCTAAATCTATACTCTTTTCATTATGCCACATTATTTCATTGCAGAAAGAAAAAAAGACTATTTATGAACTGGGATTGGTGCTTGATTTTCTGATTAATCATCTTCCCTGTACATTTCTTCTGCCTGACAGCCTGCATAAGTGCATTTTGGATAAATGCTTTGCGTTTCTGAGAAAGCATTTACCACACTGTACAAATAAGTAATCTAACTTTAGTTAAACTGTACATATAATGTTAGAAAACTTAGCTCTCCTTGCTTGAGAGCTTCAGGCTTTAGGTAACTTTGTTTGTTTCCAATATTTCAGAAAATAAACCTTCAGGGCTACTCAGTGATTTTTATTTATTTATTTATTTTAATTTTTTTTATTAATCAAAAAAAGAAAAGAAATTAACACAACATTTAGAAATCATTCCATTCTACACATGCACTCAGTAATTCTTAGTATCATCACATAGGTGTATGATCATCATTTCTTAGTACATTTGCATCGATTTAGGAAAAGAACTAGCAAAACAGCAGAAAAAGATATAGAATGTTAATATAGAGAAGAGAATTAAAATAATAATACTAATAAAAAATATGTATATATAAAAAGGAAAAAGAAAAAAAACAAAAACAAAAGATACAAGCACACAAACAAACAAACAAAAAACCATATTTCAGGTGCAGCTTCATTCAGTGTTCCAACCTAGTTACATTACACTTAGGTATTATTGTGCTGTCCATTTTTGAGTTTTTGTATCTCGTCCTGTTGCACAGTCTGTATCCCTTCAGCTCCAATTACCCATTATCTTACCCTGTTTCTAACTCCTGCTGGTCTCTGTTACCAATGATATATTCCAAGCTGATTCTCGAATGTCGGTTCACATCAGTGGGACCATACAATATTCGTCCTTTAGTTTTGGGCTAGACTCACTCAGCATAATGTTCTCTAGGTCCATCCATGTTATTACATGCTTCATAAGTTTAGTCTGTCTTAAAGCTGCACAACATTCCATCATAGGTATACGCCACAGTTTGTTTAGCCACTCGTCCGTTGATGGACACCTTGGCTGTCTCCATCTCTTTGCAACTGTAGATAATGCTGCTATAAACACTGGTGTGCAAATGTCCGTCTGTGTCTTTGCCCTTAAGTCCTTTGAGTAGATACCTAGCAGTGGTATTGCTGGGTCGTAATCCATTCTGCCATTCTGTGTCTTTTGATTGGGAAATTCAGTCCATTAACTTTTAGTGTTATTACTGTTTGGATAATATTTTCCTCTACCATTTTGGCTTTTGTATTATATATATCATATCTGATTTTCCTTCTTTCTACACTTTACTCCATACCTCTCTCTTCTGTCTTTTCGTATCTGACTCTAGTGCTCCCTTTAGTATTTCTTGCAGAGCTGGTCTCTTGGTCACAAATTCTCTCAGTGACTTTTTGTCTATAAATGTTTTAATTTCTCCTTCATTTTTGAAGGACAATTTTGCTGGATATAGGAGTCTTGGTTGGCAGTTTTTCTCTTTTAGTAATTTAAATATATAATCCCACTGTCTTCTAGCTTCCATGGTTTCTGCTGAGAAATCTACACATAGTCTTATTGGGTTTCCCTTGTATGTGACAGATTGTTTTTCTCTTGCTGCTTTCAAGATCCTCTCTTTCTCTTTGACCTCTGACATTCTAACTAGTAAATGTCTTGGAGAAAACCTATTTGGGTCTATTCTCTTTGGGGTGCGCTGCACTTCTTGGATCTGTATATTTAGGTCTTCCATAAGTTGGGAAATTTTCAGTGATAATTTCTTCCATTAGTTTTTCTCCTCCTTTCCCCTTCTCTTCTCCTTCTGGGACACCCACAACACATATATTTGTGCGCTTCATATTGTCATTCAGTTCCCTGATCCCCTGCTCAAGTTTTTCCATTCTTTTCCCTATAGTTTCTGTTTCTTTTTGGAATTCAGATGTTCCATCCTCCAGTTCACTAATTGTAGCTTCTGTCTCTTTAGATCTACCATTGTAGGTATCCATTGTTTTTTCCATTTTTTCTTCTTTGTCCTTCACTCCCATAAGTTCTGTGATTTGTTTTTTCAGATTTTCTATTTCTTCTTTTTGTTCAGCCCATGTCTTCTTCATGTCCTCCCTCAATTTATTGATTTGGTTTTTGAAGAGTTTTTCCATTTCTGTTCGTATATTCAGCATTAGTTGTCTCAGCTCCTGTATCTCATTTGAACTATTGGTTTGTTCCTTTGACTGGGCCATATCTTCAATTTTCCGAGCGTCATCCATTATTTTCTGCTGGTGTCTGGGCATTTGATCAGATTTCCCTGGGTGTGGGACCCAGCTGGTTGAAAGATTTTTCTGTGGAATCTCTGGGCTCTGTTTTTCTTTTCCTGCCCAGTAGGTGGCGCTCGTGGCGGTCGTCTGTCTGCAGGGCAGTCGGCCTGGGAAACCGCGCGTGGAGGTGGGGGTCACTGGCCACCGCGGCTTGGGGGAGTGCCGGTCCAAATTGCCCAGCTGGCCCGAGACGCCAAGCGTGACGGGAGGGCCCCGCTATCCAACGATCCCAGTCAGACCGGGGAGCCACGTGCGTGGAGGGGACCCCAGTCACCAGCCGCCCCGGCCGGGAAAACGTGCGCCCCTCGGGTATCTCACCGCAGCAGATTCTCCCTGCCCGTTCAGCCGTTCCAGAATGGGGTACGCTGTCTTTTTGGTCTCTGTCATGACTCCGGGACCTGTTTCGTATTGTTTCTGTTTCTTTAGTTGCTTTTCTGGAGGAGGAACTAAGACCCGCGTGTCTTACTAAGCCACCATCTTCTTGATTTTTATATTTTAACTGAAACTTTTGAAATAACTGTTTACATAGGCACAATTTATGTTCTACTATGTGGACCTTAATAATTTTAATGTCTTTTGTATTGCATATTTGCCTGCTTATCAATCCTAGGAGAGAAGGGACACACTGAGAGGTGAAAAGAAAACAATGAAAATTCACCCTGGAACTGTGTGACCAAAAGAAACGTTAAGCATGAATTCATAAATGAAAATATTTTAAATGTCATCCTGATGGTGAGATTTGCCTCCAATGAGATTGAACTGATATTCTTCTCTGTTCTTCATGTTTGAATTTTTATTGCCTTCATTTTCAGTTTACTAAGACTCTCAGTTTCAATAGGAGCTCATGCAGTCTACCTTCCTATTTCTTCCTCCAGCCATTGTGTACTATACAGAGCTCTATGGTCTTCAGAAGAAGAAAATGAAAACCAAGAAAGAGGATATAGGTAAGGCATCCCCACATAACTAGGTACCTTGTGATGGAAAAAGAATCACAATCAAATAATTAGGGTTATTCTTGTTAGATTGGTTCTTTGGTTTTAGAAATATGCATTTCTCATATTGCTGTGCATTTCTCATACTGCAAGCTGCCTGAGTGAAAAATACTAGACGTTTGTCTTTCAGTGCGTCAAAAGAATGAAAAAGATTATCCCTTGAGAACTGTAAAGCAACGCTATTAATATTAAAACAAAATTTTCATTGATCTAAGTTTATGCTGTTTTCTTATACAGAAATGCCATCTGCACCCCCCGCCCCCCACTGAAATCCATTCTATCCTGCAAGCCCCTGCTATGCTGCAGCCTCCACTATGAAGCTTCCCTGATTTCCATGCCAATCTCACCCAGCCTACTTCCACCAGACAGAATTATTTCTTTTTTGTTCTCTCAGTGTGTGACTAGTCCTTCCATTAAATAATGTTTAACTCAGAGTTGTCTTATAGTCAGTTGTGGGTTTGTTTTCCTTGATATAAACTGTAGGATCCCTGAAAACATCTTTCTGTCTAACTTTACTCTCCTGCAAAATATTGAGTAGATTGCCTGAGATACAATATGTACACAATTTTTTGTTACCTGAACTGAATTGAACGGTCATTTCTAGCTAAATCTCAGTTCACTTTTAGAAAGCATAGAGTGAAATAGAGGACTGAGATTATTTAAAGAATCTGGGTGCTATGTGTTTTTTAGGGAATCTGGCGTTTCCATATGCCCAAATGCCAGGTTGCAAATTAGTGGGGCGACTACTTCAAAATCTCCTATGTAGCTTTTAGTAAAACATGTTTGTGGCCCTCACACTTCCTGATGCCAGTATTTTCAGTCAGACTCCTGGTGATACTGATGCACAGTCAAATTTGGCAACAGCGTTAACAAATGAAACAAAAGTATGCAAGGTGTCTTAATTTCCTAGGGCTGCCATCACAAAGTACCACAAGCTGGATAGTTTTAAGCAACAGAAATTTATCTCACGGCTCTTAAGGCCCAAAATCAAGGTTTCAACAGGGCCATGTCCACTCTGAGTGACCTAGGGAAGAGTCCTTCCTTGCCTCTGCTAGCTTCTGGTGTTTGCTGTTTCTTGGTTTGCAGCTTTACATGCCTCTGTCTTCACACAGCCTTCTCCCTGTGTCTCTGTGTCTCTTCTCCCCTTCTTATAAAGAACTCATCCTGGGATAAGAGCCCACCCTAATCCAGTATGATGCCATTTTAATTAGTTCCATCTGAAATCAACTTATTTCCCAATAAGGCCATATTCACAGGATCAGGAGTTAGAATTTGACCATATCTTTTTGGGAACACAATTCAATTCATAATACAAGAATTTATATTGATCTCCAATTGTTCATAGTGTTCAAAATAGCATTTGTTGTTACCCTCTCACAGTGATATCAGCTTCATGAGTGAAGGAAACTGCTCTTTATTCATGTCTAAAGTTCAGTGCCAGTGCAAGACTAATGCAAACATCTTCTATCTTCTTCTATCTTGTCTCTCATGATTCCATTCAGCAGCAAGAATTATTTTTTTAAATCAAGGTCTGATCATATAATTTCTCCACTTGTAAATATAAGGCTCTTTTCCCCTTATAAGGTTGTTTTCATCTTTAGTATGTGTTAAAATAAGTTATGGGGCTTTAAAAATGATGTTATTTTCAGAGTTTGCCACAGAGATTCCTTCTCTTTTGGTCTGGGTTGGAAACTTATTAGCACTGCAAGTGATTCTCAATCACTGCAATTGTTGACAGCATCCACTTAGTTTAAAAATATAAAGTCAAAGCACCTTGATGTGGCACTCAGTGTGCTTCAAAATTTGGCCCTAACTACTTACTTATTATAAGACATTATGTTGTAAGTTTGAACTACTTAGACTATTTGCAGTTTCCCAAGGAAATAATAATCTTCATTCTTCCAAGGAATTATATATAATTCCCCTTTCCCACACTACTCTTTCATCTCTTATCTCTCCCAGTGAAGTCATAATTACTGCTCAAGATCTAGTTCTATGGTTACCCATGCTGGAAAGCCACTCCACTTCCTTCCCTTCGAATTAACTGCTCCCTTCACTGCTCTCAGGAGAGATTTTATACTTACGATAATATTTATGCTATGATATCATGTTTTTTCATGTTGGCTTCTACAACTTACACATTATGAATTTCTTAGGCACATATATACATATGTGTGCTTAGCGAAATATACATATGTGTGTTCATACATCACAGCTTTCATCTCTGATTTGCTATAATCTTGATCACTATTGGGCACATGATAACTGATCAATGAAGATTTGTGGAATTTCTTTAAAGATGTTTCACAATTTACTACATATACAATCTAGTTCAAAGAAGATAAGACAGAAGTATATAGATAAACTAAGGATTGTAAATAAGCACATGAAAATATTCCCAACATCATTAGTCATTAGGGAAATGGAATTAGGACAACAATCAGATACTACTACCTACCTATTAGAATGACTAAAATTAAAAAGACTGACCATACTAAGCATGGTAGTTAGGGTCAGGTGCCAACTTGGCCAGGTGATGGTACCTCGTTCTGTTGCTGTGGTCTTGAATCATTAGAATGTGAAATTCACCTAAGGCTGATTCATCTGCAGCCAGCTAAGGGGAGTGTATTCTATAATGGGTGATGTTTAATTTAATTAGCTTAGGCTTAAAAGAGAGAGGTTAGAAGAGGAGCTCGATGCAGTAAAGCCCAAGCAGCTCAGCATACCTCATCTCCGCACTTGCAGCTCAGCCCAGCTGCTTGGAGATGTAAAAAGGATTCACCCCAGGAAAGGTTGCTGGAGCTCAGAAGCCAGAAGAGAAGGCCAGCAGATGTTGCCATGTTCCTTCCTATGTAACAAAGAACCTCAAATGAAAGTTAGCTGCATTTCCTCTGAAGAACTATACATTTTTAACTAATTTTCCTTTTACTGAAAGCAGATCCATTTCTGGTGTGTGACATTCTGGCAGCTTTGGCAGACTAAAATACCAAATATCATAGAGAATGTGTATCAACAGGAACTCTCCTGTACTACAGGTGGAAATGTAAAATGATACAACCACTTTAAAAAACTGTTTAGCAGTTTCTTAAAAAATTAAACATAGGCCTACCATAAAACCTGTCGATCCTAGGTTATTATTTACCAAGAAATATGAACACATATGTCCAAACAAATACTTGTACATTAATAATCATTACAGTAAAATTTTACAATTTTAGAAATAGTGAAAAACTGCATACGTCTCAAATGATCATCAACTTGTGAATGGATAAACAAAAGTGTATATCCATACAATGGGAAACTACTCAACAATAAAAAGTAGCATACCAATGATATATACAATGTTATGGATGAATCTCAAAATAATTGTGCTAAGCGAAAGAAGCCAAAGAGAAGAATACACATTGTATGATTACATTTCCATAAATTTCTAGAAAAATTCAAATTAATCTATAGTGACAAGAAAAAAAAAAAGATCAGTGGTTGCTTGGGCACAATGTGGTCATATTAGATGGGTCAAAAGACAGAATTTCCAAAAGGGAACAAGGAAACATTTGATTCTTTAGTTATGTTAAGATGATGTTTTCATGAGTGTGTGTATGTGTCAAAAGTTATAGAATTGTACATTTTAAATATGTGTAGCTTTTATATGTTTAAACTATATCAGAATAAAGCAGTAAAACATTAAATTAAAACTAAATGAAAAAAACAGACAAATGTTTGGACACTTCACAAAAATCAATACATGAATGGCCAATAAGTCCATGCAAAAGGTTTCATTAGTCATCAGGGAAATGCAAATTAAAACCAATGAAACACCAGAAAGCAAACAAACAATAAATAAAGCCCTGATATCAGCGAATATTGCTGAGGCTGCAAAACAACTGGAATTTTATACATTGGTGGTAGGAGTGTTAAATGGTCAGCTGATTTGTAAAAAGTAAGGTAATTTCTTATAATGACATACAAACATCTATCTAACCTGGAAATTACTTTCCTAGATGTTTGATCATAATAAATGAAAATATATGTACACATAAAGACTTGGACACAATATTTCATAGCAACTTTATTCAAAATATAAATTGAAAGCAAGATGTCAGCCATCAGGAGAAAGGATGGAATTGAGTTGTATTCATACGATGGAATAGTATACAGCAACAAAAGTGAATGATCTTCTGATCTGCACAGGGAAATATCAGGGTGAATATCTCAAACAAAAATGAGCAAAATAACATATACCCAAAAGAGTACATATGTTATGATATCAGCTTTTTAAAAATCTTGATAATGGATGAAGTCATATGCATGCTCCCTAGTTTCAATGAACTAAAGTTAGTAAGTCTGATTTTCATGAAATTTTCTGCTTCCTAATTAAGAGACAAACTTATTGGAGGTATAAAAATATCATTTGAAGTCTAATTAAAATGTCTGTAATTTTGACACGTGTCACTACAAAAGACATCTTTTTCTTAAAATTGATTTGAAATTATTTGAATGTTTGTTTTTATCTTTCAATTCATTTTTTCATGAAAATAATGGAACATATAGGAAAAGAAGTCAAATAGTCTTATAAAGAGTTTCAAGAAAGCAAGCTCTCATTCACTGTTTCTATTCCCCAAAATATATGTATACTTCTATATCTTGAATTTTCCACTCTATATAGATTCTATTTCCTATTATCATCCTTTTATTGTAGTTGAGATGTTCTCCTTCTTGCATATATACACCATCCCCACCTATCCTCTCCCCTCCCCCAATAGTCTTCTCTTTTCAATTTTTATTTAACGAAGCAAGCAATAAATAAGACATAGTATTTTAATTATGCTATAATATATATTTTAAATATATTAATACCATACATTTCTTTCTTGGATTAATTTTATTTGTTCTACAATTAATAATTTTATATTTTCTTAGTTTGTACACACCTGCTGGTATCCACCCATTCCCAATATATTTCAAAATATTTTTCAAAAAGCTAGCAATATTTTATTTCCAATACCCAAACACAGAAGTGGATATCTTAAATTCCATTCTCCCAAGCTAAGCTTACTTATGATTATTCTTTAGAGTCACCCCAGAGAATCTTTTTTGTTGCTCAGTTGTGGTCTCTCTCTCTAAGCCAACTCTGCAAGTGAAGTCACTGCCCTCCCCCCACCCCATGTGGGACAAGGCTCCCAGAGATGTAACTCTCCCTGACAATGGGGAACATGGCTCCTGGGATGAGCCTGGCCCTGGCAATGCTGGATGGAGAAAGCCTTCTCGACCAAAAGGGGGAAGAGAAATGAGACAAAATAAATATTGTGTTTTTTGTGACTCAAATAGAGTCAAGAGGTCATTCTGGAGGTTATTCTTATGCAGTATATAGATAGCCTTTTTCAATTTTTGCTGTATTGGAGTAGCTAGAGGGAAATACCTAATGCTGTTGAACTGTAATTCAATAGCTTTGATTCTTGAAGATGATTGTATAACTATATAGCTTTTAAGGTATCACCATGTGATTGTGAAAACCTTGTAGTGATCTCCCTTTATCCAGTGTATGGACAGTTGAGTAAGAAAATAATGACAAAAAAAAAGAAACAGAGAGGAATGGGGGATATAGGATGTTTTCGGTGTTTTTTAAATTTTATTTTACATTTTGTACTTATTTTTATTTTTTTGTAGTAATGAAACTGTTCAAAAATCAATTGTTATCATGGATGCACAGCTATATGATGATACCATGAACCATTGATTATACACATGGATAATTATATGGTATGTAAATACATAATATATATCAATAAAACTGCAATAAAACATCCCACTCTCCTACCTTGCCCTTCCTTCTACAACTTCTTGTCTTCTAATAAAAAATTGGAATTACTTCTTTTGAGGTCCAGAATATATTGTTATCCTCAGAACTTCCTTTCCACCTCCTTTGCTGGCTTCCAACTTGTGTGTCTCTTCCTTTCATCCCATCATCTTCTTATTCTCACTGTCCATATGTGTTACAATTTCTTTATGCTTCTCCTGTAATTTCAATTAAGTTTGGGATGCAGCCAAAGTGTAAGCACAAATGGTCACTGTACCATGTTTGGCCAAAATTCTTGAGACTGTGCTTTGCATTATTCCCTATCATTCAATCTTTAATAAATGCATTGCAAGCATTTGCACAAGCCCTACACAAGAAGAAAAAGTTGGCAAACTGTTTTGTGGTTTAGGGCATGTGGCCCCATCTTGATATATGAGGAACTGGCAATCAACTAAGTTATTGAGTCACAGGACACAGAACTGTCCACTCTCCCCTACTCCAACCCTAAATTCCATTTTTAATCCATTTTTACTTAAGGTAAATAATACATTGTTATTACTGTATGTTAAAGTTGAAGGCGATTAGCCTTAGCATAAAGTATCTTTTATTCTCATAGATAAATGCTTATGATTAAAAGTATTTAGGCCCTTGCAAGCCAATAAACATAGCCATATTCTTAGTTTCTTATATGTAAAATGGAACTAAAATATTCTATGTTATAATGCTATTTTGAAGAAAGGTAAAATAATGTATGTAAAAGAGTCTTAAATTATAAAGAATTATTAAGAAATGGAAGGCTGTTGACTTTTTTAACATTCGAACAAAAATAATTATGTCATTAGCTCAAGTGATTGTCTGAAGCCAACAGAAAGTAACATGGACCTGATTTTTTTTTTTTTTTCTTTTTTAACAAAGGGAAAAGTACAGGGTATAAGGCTGGGAAGACAGATAAAGTTAAGGTCCTATATCATGTTGTAAGCAATGCTTGAGGGGATCTTGAAATAAGAAGGGAAATGTTTCATGGCTTAAGGAAATTCTGAAGGGAGTATTGATACACAGGTTGGCTTCACCACATAATAATTAGGTCATTGATAATTACTATAGTTACAATGAGTTTCAAATACATTTACATTTTTTGTGCATGAATACAGTTAGTTAACTACTTGCCAAAGGTAGTTTTATGTGACTTTGTCTGAAATATATATATGTGCAATCTCCAGGCTTGTTCACAGCTGCATGTGTTGGCCTAAATGCTATTAGGGGTCAAATAGTTAAGCAGTAAAATCCCTATGATGAGGTGATCTGAGATAGCAAATTGCTATATTGACAATACAAAGGAAGGGTTATAACATCCATGTCTTTTTATGTTTTAGGGGAGGATCTTAGTTTTCCAAAACTATGTCAAATACTACACAATGGATTGGCTTAAATAGTCAGAATTTATTGGCTCACAGTTTTAGAGGACAGGAGTCCCACATCAAGGCACCGGTAAGGCCATGCTTTCTGCATAAGTCTGTAACATTCTGATGATGGTTTGCCCCAATCCTTGAGGTACTTTGATTTACATCTCTGCCTCCATCAAATTGTGATGTCTTTGGTCTCCTACTGTGGCTTTTTCTGAGTTCTGGCTTCCATGTTGTCTGATTTCTCCTAGATCTTGTTATCTACTGTGTTTGAATTTCCTCCCTTTATAAGAATTCCAGTAATAAGGATTAAGAACCCACCCAGATTCATTTTGGCCACACCTCAACTACAGTGTCATCAAAAGACCCTTTTTACAAATGGGTTCACACACACATGAATGCAGATTGAGATAAAGAACATGGCTTTTGTTTGGATACATGATTCAATCCTTCAGAAGTGGATTACTTTATAGCTCAGATCATTGCAAAAGGAGCACTAGATATAACATCACACTCACATCTGCAAAATGTAAAGTGAAGAAGCAAAAGACAGAAGTAGTTGGCCAGAGGACATAGCTTTGAAAGGCAGGTGATGGGCCAAATTTAATGGTTCGAAATGCCACTTCCAATAGTTCATAAGTAACTAGTGATAACGTTTTGTAGAGCAAATTGGGAGAATAAAAAAGTCTGATAAGGGCTCTAAATTAAAAATGAAATTTAAGCAATTACAGATAGTTGGTCATTATGGATTCAACTGTGTGCCCCCAAAAGACAGGCTCAGATTCTAATCCCTGGCCTTGTGAATGTGATCCTATATGGAAATAATATCTTTGAAGATATTATTAGGTAAAGTGAAGCCAAACTCTATTAGGATGCACACGAATCCAATATGACTTGTGTGATTATAAGGAAAAGAAATTTGGACACAGACAAAAGGGCAGCCATGTGATGGGCACTGAGATTGGTTTTTGCCAGGGATTGCTGGTAAGTCACTGACAGGACCCTGCAGACTTCAGAGAAAGCAAGGACCTGCTGATACCTTGATTCAGACCTTCAGCCTCTAGAACTATGAGACAGCAACTTTCTGTTGTTTTAAGTCACTCAGTTTGTGGTACTTTGTTATGGCAGCTCTAGAAAAAAAGACATCGGTACATTTTAAATGAATAGTAATGAGCACATCATGCAGAGAGATGTATATAATACCTAATTTTATAGGACAGATACACCAAGCAAAGCTTACAAAGTCCAGAGAACAGGATCAAAAAAATGTGGGCAATGTAAAGAAAAGGTAAAGCTGGACCAAATAAAAACTGTGAAACTTATCTTAATCTAAGTCTCATGGGTTCCTCAGAGGAATGATAAATTGCTGGAGGAATTAAATACTATTGCTATAGGAATAGCATTTATAATTACTATGTATACTTTTGCATGATTTAATTACATAAAAAGTTAGACACAATGATCACTTCTTGAGTTCAGATATTTTCAACTAGCCCTTGTGCTCAGCTTCATATATTTCAGAGATACTGATTTGGTGAGATATTTTGACTAGATGGACTACATATACGTTACTGGCATCAAGAGACTCGTATTCCAAGTGGGCAAAACTAAATGAGTAGTGCAGTGATGCTGTGATGAGACATTTTGAATTGAATGTGTTCAATATTATGTATACATAATTTGCATTTGTTTTTAGAGCCAGAGTTACTCTAAAAGTAAGAAAGATAAGATGAGGATCAAAATTCTCAGGTTTAGGGCCCTCCCTCAGGTAGAATTTATTGCTTAAATCCTTCTGTTATGAGAAAACTAGAGATTACCAGATTGGTCAGAATTGGTACCTACTGAGGTAGACATGAGTAGTGAATTCACACCACAGCCACTGAAAGTTGCTAGATTCCGAAATATGGGCAAAGCCAGAATCTAGTAGAAAATGCTTTAAACATGTACTAACGATGTTAAATGAAAATTATATTTGAAGGAGCTAGATGTGAGTTCTGAAAGTTACAGAATCCAGAGATTGAAGTGAGATAGAGGGTAGTTACGTAAAATTAGACTGGGAATGAAGACAGGATTTTTTTAATCTTAATTTTTTTTTATTAATTAACGGAAAAAAAGAAATTAACCCAACATTTAGAAATCATACCATTCTACATATGCAATCAGTAATTCTTAACATCATCACATAGATGCATGATCATCGTTTCTTAGTACATTTGCATCGGTTTAGAAGAACTAGCAACACAACAGAAAAAGATATAGAATGTTAATATAGGGAAAAAAAATAAAAGTAATAATAATAGTAAAAAAAAAAAGAAAAAACCTATAGCTCAGATGCAGCTTCATTCAGTGTTTTAACATGATTACTTTACAATTAGGTATTATTGTGCTGTCCATTTTTGAGTTTTTGTATCTAGTCCTGTTGCACAGTCTGTATCCCTTCAGCTCCAATTACCCGTTATCTTACCCTGTTTCTAATTCCTGCTGGACTCTGTTACCAATAACATATTCCAAGTTTATTCTCAAATGTCGGTTCACATCAGTGGGACCATACAGTATTTGTCCTTTAGTTTTTGGCTAGACTCACTCAGCGTAATGTTCTCTACGTCCATCCATGTTACTACATGCTTCATAAGTTTATCCTGTCTTAAAGCTGCATAATATTCCATCGTATGTATATACCACAGTTTGTTTAGCCACTCTTCTGTTGATGGACATTTTGGCTGTTTCCATCTCTTTGCAATTATAAATAACGTTGCTATAAACATTGGTGTGCAAATGTCTGTTTGTGTCTTTGCCCTTAGTCCTTTGAGTAGATACCCAGCAATGGTATTGCTGGGTCGTATGGCAATTCTATATTCAGCTTTTTGAGGAACTGCTAAACTGCCTTCGACAGTGGTTGCACCATTTGACATTCCCAACAACAGTGGATAAGTGTGCCTCTTTCTCCGCATCCTCTCCAGCACTTGTCATTTTCTGTTTTGTTGATAATGGCCCTTCTGGTGGGTGTGAGATGATATCTCATTGTGGTTTTGATTTGCATTTCTCTAGTGGCCAGGGACATTGAGCATCTCTTCATGTGCCTCTTGGCCATCTGTATTTCCTCTTCTGGTAGGTGTCTGTTCAAGTCTTTTTCCCATTTTGTAATTGGGTTGGCTGTCTTTTTGTTGTTGAGTTGAACAATCTCTTTATAACTTCTGGATACTAGACCTTTATCTGATATGTCGTTTCCTAATATTGTCTCCCATTGTGTAGGCTGTCTTTCTACTTCCTTGATGAAGTTCTTTGATGCACAAAAGTGTTTAATTTTGAGGAGCTCCCATTTATTTCTTTCTTTCTTCAGTGCTCTTGCTTTAGGTTTAAGGTCCATAAAACTGCCTCCAATTGTAAGTTTCATAAGATATCTCCCTACATTTTCCTCTAACTGTTTTATGGTCTTAGACCTAGTGTTTAGATCTTTGATCCATTTTGAGTTGTGAGATACGGGTCCTCTTTCATTCTTTTGCATATGGATATCCAGTTCTCTAGGCACCATTTATTGAAGAGACTGTTCTGTCCCAGATGAGTTGGCTTGACTGCTTTATCAAAGATCAAATGTCCATAGATGAGAGGGTCTATATCTGAGCACTCTATTTGATTCCATTGGTCGATATATTTATCTTTATGCCAATACCATGCTGTTTTGACCACTGTGGCTTCATAATATGCCTTAAAGTCAGGCAGCGCGAGATCTCCAGCTTCGTTTTTTTTCCTCAAGATGTTATTAGCAATTCGGGGCACCCTGCCCTTTCAGATAAATTTGCTTATTGGTTTTTCTATTTCTGAAAAATAAGTTGTTGGGATTTTGATTGGTATTGCATTGAATCTGTAAATCAATTTAGGTAGGATTGACATCTTAACTATATTTAGTCTTCCAATCCATGAACACGGTATGCCCCTCCATCTATTTAGGTCTTCTGTGATTTCTTTTAACAGTTTTTTGTAGTTTTCTTTATATAGGTTTTTTGTCTCTTTAGTTAAATTTATTCCTAGGTATTTTATTCTTTTAGTTGCAATTGTAAATGGGATTCGTTTCTTGATTTCCCCCTCAGCTTGTTCATTGCTAGTGTATAGAAATGCTACAGATTTTTGAATGTTGATCTTGTAACCTGCTACTTTGCTGTACTCATTTATTAGCTCTAGTAGTTTTGTTGTGGATTTTTCTGGGTTTTCGACGTATAGTATCATATCGTCTGCAAACAGTGATAGTTTTACTTCTTCCTTTCCAATTTTGATGCCTTGTCTTTCTTTTTCTTGTCTAATTGCTCTAGCTAGAACCTCCAACACAATGTTGAATAATAGTGGTGATAGTGGACATCCTTGTCTTGTTCCTGATCCTAGGGGGAACGTTTTCAATTTTTCCCCATTGGGGATGATATTAGCTGTGGGTTTTTCATATATTCCCTCTATCATTTTAAGGAAGTTCCCTTGTATTCCTATCTTTTGAAGTGTTTTCAACAGGAAAGGATGTTGAATCTTGTCAAATGCCTTCTCTGCATCAATTGAGATGATCATGTGATTTTTCTGCTTTGATTTGTTGATATGGTGTATTACATTAATTGATTTTCTTATGTTGAACCATCCTTGCATACCTGGGATGAATCCTACTTGGTCATGATGTATAATTCTTTTAATGTGTTGTTGGATACGATTTGCTAGAATTTTATTGAGGATTTTTGCATCTATATTCATTAGAGAGATTGGCCTGTAGTTTTCTTTTTTTCTAATATCTTTGCCTGGTTTTGGTATGAGGGTGATGTTGGCTTCATAGAATGAATTAGGTAGTTTTCCCTCCACTTCGATTTTTTTTTTTAAGAGTTTGAGGAGAGTTGGTACTAATTCTTTCTGGAATGTTTGATAGAATTCACATGTGAAGCCGTCTGGTCCTGGACTTTTCTTTTTAGGAAGCTTTTGAATGACTAATTCAATTTCTTTACTTGTGGTTGGTTTGTTGAGGTCATCTATTTCTTCTTGAGTCAAAGTTGGTTGTTCATGTCTTTCCAGGAACCCATCCATTTCTTCTAAATTGTTGTATTTATTAGCGTAAAGTTGTTCATAGTATCCTGTTATTATCTCCTTTATTTCTGTGAGGTCAGTAGTTATGTCTCCTCTTCCATTTCTGATCTTATTTATTTGCATCCTCTCTCTTCTTCTTTTTGTCAATCTTGCTAAGGGCCCATCAATCTTATTGATTTTCTCATAGAACCAACTTCTGGTCTTATTGATTTTCTCTATTGTTTTCATGTTTTCAATTTCATTTATTTCTGCTCTAATCTTTGTTATTTCTTTCCCTTTGCTTGCTTTGGGATTAGTTTGCTGTTCTTTCTCCAGTTCTTCCAAGTGGACAGTTAATTCCTGCATTTTTGCCTTTTCTTCTTTTCTGATATAGGCATTTAGGGCAATAAATTTCCCTCTTAGCACTGCCTTTGCTGCGTCCCATAAGTTTTGATATGTTGTGTTTTCGTTTTCATTCACCTCGAGGTATTTACTAATTTCTCTTGCAATTTCTTCTTTGACCCACTCGTTGTTTAAGAGTGTGTTGTTGAGCCTCCACGTATTTGTGAATTCTCTGGCATTCCGCCTATTATTGATTTCCAACTTCATTCCTTTATGATCTGAGAAAGTGTTGTGTATGATTTCAAGCTTTTAAAATTTGTTAAGACTTGCTTTGTGACCCAGCATATGGTCTATTTTTGAGAATGATCCATGAGCACTTGAGAAAACGGTGTATCCTGCTGTTGTGGGATGTAATGTCCTATAAATGTCTGTTAAGTCTAGCTCATTTATAGTAATATTCAGATTCTCTATTTCTTTATTGATCCTCTGTCTAGATGTTCTGTCCATTGATGAGAGTGGTGAATTGAAGTCTCCAACTATTATGGTATATGTGTCTATTTCCCTTTTCAGTGTTTGCAGTGTATTCCTCACGTATTTTGGGGCATTCTGGTTCAGTGCATAAATATTTATGATTGTTATGTCTTCTTGTTGAATTGTTCCTTTTATTAGTAGATAGTGTCCTTCTTTGTCTCTTTTAACTGTTTTACATTTGAAGTCTAATTTGTTGGATATTAGTATAGCCACTCCTGCTATTTTCTGGTTGTTATTTGCATGAAATATCTTTTCCCAACCTTTCACTTTCAACCTATATTTATCTTTGGGTCTAAGATGTGTTTCCTGTAGACAGCATATAGAAGGATCCTGTTTTTTAATCCATTCTGCCAATCTATGTCTTTTGATTGGGCAATTCAGACCATTAACATTTAGTGTTATTACTGTTTGGATAATATTTTCCTCTAACATTTTGCCTTTTGTATTATATATATCATATCTGACTTTCCTTCTTTCTACACTCTTCTCCATACCTGTCTCTTCGTCTTTTCGTATCTGACTCTAGTGCTCCCTTTAGTATTTCTTACAGAGCTGGTCTCTTGGTCACAAATTCTCTCAGTGACTTTTTGTCTGAGAATGTTTTAATTTCTCCCTCATTTTTGAAGGACAGTTTTGCTGGATATAGGAGTCTTGGTTGGCAGTTTTTCTCTTTTAGTAATTTAAATATATCATCCCACTGTCTTCTAGCTTCCATGGTTTCTGCTGAGAAATCTACACATAGTCTTATTGGGTTTCCCTTGTATGTGATGGATTGTTTTTCTCTTGCTGCTTTCAAGATCCTCTCTTTCTCTTTGACCTCTGACATTCTAACTAGTAAGTGTCTTGGAGAACGCCTATTTGGGTCTAATCTCTTTGGGGTGCGCTGCACTTCTTGGATCTGTAATTTTAGGTCTTTCATAAGAGTTGGGAAATTTTCAGTGATAATTTCTTCCATTAGTTTTCCTCCTATTTGTGCAACACGTATATTTGTGCGGTTCATATTGTCCTTGAGTTCCCTGATCCCCTGTTCAAATTTTTACATTCTTTTCCCGATAGTTTCCATTTCTTTTTGGAATTCAGATGTTCCATCCTCCAAATCACTAATTCTATCTTCTGTCCCTTTAAATCTATCATTGTAGGTATCCATTGTTTTTTCCATCTTTTCTACTTTATCCTTCACTTCCATAAGTTCTGTGATTTGTTTTTTCAGTTTTTCTATTTCTTCTTTTTGTTCAGCCCATGTCTTCTTCATGTCCTGCCTCAATTTATCGATTTCGTTTTTGAAGAGGTTTTCCATTTCTGTTTGTATATTCAGCATTAGTTTTCTCAGCTCCTGTATCTCATTTGAACTATTGGTTTGTTCCTTTGACTGGGCCATATTTTCAATTTTCTGAGCATGATCCGTTATCTTCTGCTGGCATCTGGGCATTTAGTCAGATTTCCCTGGGTGTTGGACCCAACCGGTTGAAAGATTTTTCTGTGAAATCTCTGGGTTCTGTTGTGTTTCTTATCCTGCCCAGTAGGTGGCGCTCGTGGCACACATTTGTCTGTGAGTCCCACCAGTAAAAGTTGGTGTGGGTCCTTTAACTTTGGAAAACTCTCGCCGTGGGGGAGGTTCACCAGCTGAAGCGGCTTGGAAGAATGCCAGCTGGCCCTGGGGTCCGAACGCGGGAAGGGTCGCCGGCCGCCGCAGCCCGGGAGAGCGCCCGTCCGAATTTCCTAGTCGGCCTGGGGCGCCAAGCATGACGGGAGGGCGCTAGCCACTGCGGCCCAGGAGAGTGCACCGTTCCCAGCCAGACCGGGGAGTCACATGTTTGGAAGGGACCCCCCCCCAGTCACCGTTCTCAGCAGCCTGGGGATTTCCGATCCAATTCTCTCAGTTGGTCCAGGGGGCCGCACGTGGTGGGGGCGACAGCCGCTGTGGCTTGAGCGGACTGCCTGCCCAATTCTGCCAACTGGCCTGGGAAGGAGGAGGGGAGGGACTCCGGCCGCTTGCCGCCCCGCCCGGGGAAGCCCGCGCCCCTCGGCGATCTCACCGGAGCGGGTTCTCCCAACCATTCAGCCGTTCCAGGATGGGGTACGCTGTCTTTTTGATCTCTGTCCTGGCTTCGGGAGCTGTTCTGTATCTTTTCTACTCCCCCAATAGCTGTTCTGGATGAGGAAAGGTGAGGATGGCCAGGCTGTCGAGGATCGTGGCGGAGGAGCCGGTGAAGGCGGAAGAGGGCACGGTGGTGGTTGGAGAGCCGCTGGAGTAGGAGGAGAAAGGGAAGGATAAGATGGTGGATGGAGCGCCGCCAGAGCAGAAGGGGAAAGAGAAGGGCAAGATGGCGGTGGGAGTGCCGCCAGCGGAGAAAGAGGAAGAGGAGGGCTCTTAATATTATTTTTTAAATTAGAAAATTTGTGGACTTACAGAAAAATCTTGCAGAAAATACAGAGTACCCCCCTACACACACACACATACACACACGCACACACACACACACACACAAATATATGATCGTCCCTATTAGTAATACTTTGCATTAGTGTGGTTACTTTGTCACAATTCATGAAATTATATTACTATAATTATACTATTACCAATAGTTCACTGTTTACATTAAGATTCAATGTTTATTTTGCATAGTACATGTTCTTCTTTTTGAATTTTATTTTCATCTCACATACACTCTAAAACTTCTCATTAAATGATGTTCAAACGTATAATGCAGTGATGTTAATTATATTTACGACATTGTGCTACCATTACCACTCTCCATTATCAAAACTCTTCATCGCCCCAAACAGAAACTCTATATCAATGCAGCATTACTTCTTTATTCACAAGCCCAACCCAAGCCCCAGATAACCCATGTTCTAGTTTCTAACCCTATGAATTTGCTTATTCCAATTATTTATATCAGTTGAGATATATTTGTCCTTTTGTGTCTGACATTTCACTCAAAATGCTATATTCAATATTCATTCATGTTGTCTCAGGTACGAGAACTTCATTCCTTCTTAAAGCTGAATAATATTCAATTGTATGTATATATCACATTTTGTTTATCCAATCATCACTTGAGGAAAACTTGGGTTGCTTCCATCTCTTGACAGTTGTGAATAATGCTGCTATGCATTATTTTCCTACATCAGTGGGAAAAGATCTGTTGGAGGCCCTTTCAATTCTTTTGAGGATATACCTGAAGTGGATTGGTGGGTCATATGGTAATTCTACACTTAACTTTCTGAGGAACTGCCAAACTATCTTGCACAGTGGCTGCACCATTTTGCATTCCTATCAGTAATGCATGAGTTTTCCTTTTTCTTCATTATTTTGCTACACCTATTTTCCTCTATTATTTTTTTCCTTTATTTTTTCAGTAGTTACCATTCTAGTAAGATGGTGTATCATTGTGGGTCTGATTTGCTTTTCCTTAATAGTTAATGATGCTGAGCATCTTTTCATTTTGGCCATTTGTATATCCTCTTTGGAAAAATGTATCTTCAACTTTTCTGCCCATTTTAATAGGGTTGTTTGCCTTTTTATTGTTGAGTTATAAGATTTATTTATATATTCTGGATATTGAACCCAAATATTTTCTCAAATTGACTGGGTTATCTTTTTACTTTCATGATGAAACCTTTTGACGCATACAAATTTTTAGTTTTGATGAGGTTCAATTTATTATTTCACTTGTTGCTTTGGATGTGAAGTCTAAAAAGGCATTCCCTAACACAAGATACTTCCCTACATTTTCTTCTAGGAATTTTCTAGTCCTTGTTCTTATATTTAGCTCTTTGATCCATTTTGATGGATCCATTATTCTTCATTCTTTTACATAGGAATATCCGTTCTACCGGCACCATTTGTCAGACTGTATGTTCCTATTTAATTGGGCTTAGTGGTCTTGTCAGCATCAACTGGCCATAGATGTGAGTATCTTTTTTTGAATGCTCTGATTCTTTTGCTCCATTTATCTATCCTTTTGGCAATGCCATGCTGTTTTGATCACGGCAGCATTATGATGTGCTTTAAAGTCAGAAGGAGTGAGTTTTCCAATTTAATTGTTCTTTTTCCAAGGGACCATTTACCCTTCCAAATAAATTTGATAATTGACTATTCCATTCTGAAAAGTAGGTTGCTGGAATTTTTGACTTGCATTGTGTTGACTCTGTAAGCCAGTTTGGGTAGAATTGATATCTTAATGATATTTAGCCTTCCAATCTCTGAACACAGACTGTTTTTCCATTTATTTAGGTCTTCTTTGATTACTTTTAGCAATTTTCATAGTTTTCAGTGTATATGTCCTTGGTGAATATATTTCTAAGTATGTGATTCTTTTAGTTATTGTAAATGGAACTTTTTCTTGATTTCCTCCTCATATTGCTCTTTACCAGTATATAGAAACACTGTTGATTTTTGCATGTTGATTTTGTACCTGTCACTTTCATGAGCTTGTTTACTAGCTCTAGTGACTTTGGCGTAAAGCTTTTGGGTCTTTTTATATATAGGATCATGTCATCTGCAAATAGTGAAAATTTTACTTCTTTCTTTCCAATTTTGGTGCTATTAATTTCTTTTTTGACTAAATTCTCTAGCTAGAACTTCTAGTACAATGTTAAATAACAGTAGTGATAGTGGCCATCCTTTGGGAAAGCTTTGGGTATTTCTCCATTGAATATGGTATTAGCCATTATATGGCTTTTCATATCAGATTCCCACTTAGCTTCGATAGCATACACCTTTTTTGCTCTCAAATCTCTCTGTTTATAGTACTTTCATTCCATATTTTCTCTTTATATTTTGCTTTTCCATTATCAGAAAATATGACTTTTTCCTGTTTAGTTGTATTCCCACTGTAATAGGAATTAAAGAGTAGAGTTATATATTGAGCATACAGTACTGTTGGATTTTGCATGTACATTTTTAGTTAACTTTACTGAAGATCTTCACTTACATATTGGCCGTAGAGTATTGTTGAGTTTTGCATTAACTTTTTAGTTACTTTTACTAATGGTCTTCACTTCTTCACACTACTTAAAACTGTTCTCTCCCGTCTTTTCCTTTCAATCTATAGAACTCTCTTTAGTAATTCTTGTAAGGCAGATCTTTGGTTGATGAACTTTTTCAATTCTCTTTATCTGTGAATATTAAACTCTTCTTCATTTTTGAAGGACTATTTTTCCAGATAAATAATTTTTGGCTGGCAGTTATCTCTTACAGTAGCTTTACTATATCATAACACTGCTTTCTTACTTCCATGATTTCTGATGAGAAATCAGTATTTTGTCTTATTGAGCATCCCTTGTATGCAACAAATCACTTTTTTTTTTTGCTGCTTCCAGAATTCTTTCTTTATCTTTGGCATTTGGTATTCTCTGACTAGTATGTTTCTTGGAATAGGTCAATTAGGGTTAATTCTGTTTGGAGTACATTGCATTTCTTGGACATGTATATTTGTGCCTTTCATTAGAGTTGGCAAATTTTCAGCCATTATTTCCTCAAATATCCTTTCTGCCTCTTTTCCCTTCTCTTCTCCTTTTAAGACACCCATGACGGGTATATGTATATATGTTTTATGCTGTTGCTCAAATCCTTGAGACACTATTTTTTTTCTATTCTTTTCTCTATTATTCTGAATATATGATTTTGATTGCCCTATATTCTAGTTCACCATTTTTTCTATCTGTTTAAATCTCCTGTTGTATTCCCCTAGGGATTTTAAATCTCCATTATTGTGTTTTTCATCCCCATAATCTATGTTATCTTCTTTCTAAACTTTTCAGTTCCTCTTTATGCGAGGATATTGTCTTAATATCTTTTAGCTCTATATGTACCATTAGTTTATTTCTATCCATATTTTCCTCTGTCCCTTTGATTTGATTTAGGAGATTTGTTTAAATCTCTTTGATTACTTGTCCCCAGTTCTGAGTCTCATTTGAAGTTTTAATTTGTTCCCTTGACTGAGCTGTGTTTTCCTTTTTCTCAGTATGACTTGTAATTTTTTGTGGATGTCTGGTCCTCTCATTATTTTGTTGTATTAACTCTGAAGGTCAGTTTCCCTCTCTTGCCTAGAATTTTATTGTTAATTGGCTTTGTGTTAAGTCTCATCTTTAATGCTTTGTCCAACTTATTCTGAACTTTTAGAATAAGCTGTTTTTAACTATTCAGATTTTTGAAGCTTTTCTGTACATGATTCTTGCCCTGTATATGACATAATTTTTATGACTGCCCTTTATGTGTACAAAATTTTACCTCCAGGAGGAAGCTTCCTTTCCTTTATTTCTTCTCCCTTTTACTTACACCTTTCAGTTCTGGGATCCATCCTGTCTTACAGCCTTTAAGTCCTCCCCCACCCCTTTGTTTTCCTGTGAGGTCTTTCTGCCTCTGGTTTCTTCTTCACTAAGTTGTCCCTCCCTGGGGAGCCAGAATCTGGAAAATTCCAATCTGGAAAAGTCCATTTTGCTTTCATGTGGTCCAGCAAACACAGACTGGATTTATTGCGTGCACCAAAGGTCCATTTTGCATCCACATGGTTTGGCAAGAAGAGACTGGATTTATTGTGTGCACCTTTTGCCAACAGTTCAGTTGCAGTCTTCTTCCCCCTCTGGGTGCACTTTTGTATGTGGCGCTCCTCTGCTGTTTGTGTTCCATCCTGGGTCTCTATGGACTTGGGCCTGGATAGCCATAGGACACTAACTTCCTTCTGTGAGTGGCTCTGTGGTTTGCATCTGAAGCAGGAGGGACCCAGGCCATGCTGCCTCTGTGCAACTCCTAAACTGTCTGGGACTGAGTGGCGGGGAGGGGACCAGAATGGCATTTCTGGAATGAAAATTTCATACTGATTTCGGTGTTACACTTTTTCTTTTCTGAAGCATTTGTAGAACACTTTTCCAATTTGTATTATACTCCAGAGTTCCAAGCAAGTGGGATTTGTCCTTCTGTTAGTTGATTCTGAGGGGAAAGTTTTCCAGGCATGCCTTATGTCTCCATGTTGATGATGTCATTTCCCTGGTCTGTATAATCCTTTTAATGTGCTGTTGGATTCAGTTTTCTAGTTTTTCTTGAGGATTTTTGTATCTGTATTCATAATTGATATTGGTCTGTAATTTTCTTTCCTTGTGGTATTTATATATTGATATTAGAGTGATGCTGGCCTCATAGAAAACATCAGTTAAGAAGTGTTCCTCCCTCTTCAAGTTATTGTTAGAGTTTGAGTGGGGTTGTGTCTTTTTTTTTTTTTTCTTGCAATATTTGTGTAAAATTCCTCTGAGAATCTATCTGGTCTTGGGATTTTCTTTGTTTCAAGTTTTTTTTTTTTTTCCTTTTAATTGCAAGTTCACTTTGGTTGTTATTGGTATGTTGAGATTTTCTAATAATTCTTGAATCTGTATAGATTATGTGTCCTAGGAACTTGTCGATTTATTCTAGCTTATCTAATTTTTTTGGTGTATAATTTTGATGCTATCCTCTTATAATCCTTTTTATTTCTATGATATTGTTGATAATGGTTCTCCATTTCTTTTCTTATTTTAGTGTTTTTTTGTCCTCAATCTCTTTTTTTGTCAGTCTAGTTAAAGTTTTATCCATTTTATTGATCTTTTCAAAGAATGAACTTTTGGTTTCCTTGATTCTCTCTATTGTTTGTTTGTTTGTTTTGTTTGTTTTTTACTCTATCATTTACCTCTTCTCCAGTCAACGTCATTGCCTTCCTTTTACTCACTTTAGGTTTAGTTTGTGCTTCTTTTTTCTAGATCCTCCAGTTGTGAGGCAGTTTTTGAATTTGATATCTTTCTCCTTTCTATTTTTTTTAATTAATTAATTTATTTATTTATTTTGACATGGGCGGGCTCCAGGAATTGAATCTAGGTCTCTGGCATGGCAGGCTGGAACTCTGCCACTGAACCACTGTTGCCCCTTTCTCCCTTTTAATGTAAGCATTTAGAACTAAATTTTTCTTTTGTTGCTACCTTTGCTACATGCCATAAGTTTTGATATGTTGTGTTTTTGTTTTCATTGGCATCAAGATGTTTTCTAATTCTTCTTGAGATTCCTTATTTCAACCACTGGTTATCTAAGAGGGCATGTTTAATTTCTACATATTTGTGAATGCTCCAGTTCTCTCTGTGTGGTGATTTCTAGTTTAATTCCATTGTGGTTAAAGAAAATATACATATGATTTCAGTTATTTTTTATTTTATTGAGACTTGTTTTGTGACCTAAAATCTTGGAGAATTATCCATGTGCACTAAGGAAGAATAAGTATTCTGCTGTTGTTTGGTCAATTATCCTACTATCCTTCTTTTAGGTCTAGTTGATTTACAATATTGTTCAAGTCTTCTATTTCATTTTTTTCTTATGTCTTCTGTCCATTATTGAAAATCTTGTATTGCAGTCTCCTACTATTAATATAGAACCACCCTTTTCTCCCTTCAAATCTGCCAGGATTTATTTAATATATTTTTGGCCTGTGCTATTAGATGCATATATATTAATGATTCTTGTGTCTGCTCATTGAATTGACCCCATTTATTTGTATGTTATATTTTTTCCATATTTTCACTTTTTAGCTAACTATGTCTGAATTTAAGGTGACTCTATTAGAAATATTATATAGTTGGATCATGCTTTTTTTGTTCATTCTGCCAACCCTTGCCTTTTACTGGAGAATGTTATCCATTTATGATTAAAGTCACTACTGATAGGGGGTGCAAGGGTAGTTCAGAGGTAGAATTCTCGCCTGCTATGTGGGAGATCCGGATTTGAGTACCGGTCCTTGTACTTCTCCCCAAAAACAAACAAAAATTCAACAAATGGTGCTGCAATAACAGATACTCACATGGAAAAATAATGAAATGTGACCCCGTCATATAGCATACAAAAAAAAAAGTCACTACTGATAATGCAGGACTTAGTTGTGCTATTTTATTTGGTCTTTTTAGGTCTAATACTCTGATGGTTTGTAGCTATATGTACCCCAGTAAAACATTTTCTTAAACTTAATCTATTCCTGTGTGTAAACCCATTGTAAGTAGGGCCTTCTGATGAGGTTACTTGTGCTGTTAGGTATTATTAACCCAGGTGTGGCCCAGGATGGGTCTTACTATTATTACTAGCATCCTTTATAAGCAGAATTAAATTGAGAGAAAAACAGAAAGCTATGAGAAATAAGAAGTAAAATTCAGAGAACCCAGAAGAGAAATGAGAGGTCAAAAGAGGTTGCTATAAACATTGCCATGTGACAGTGGAACCAATGGCTGAGACTTGCAGCAGCCAGCCCCAGAAAGTCACGGTCAGCGCAGGCTTTGATGGTGACTTGAGCTGGATTTTCTCTTAGACTCAAAAACAGTGAGTTAATAGATTCCCAGTGTCCAAATCAACCTATTGCATGGTATTTACTTGAGCAGCCAAGGAAATTAAATACCTTTCATTGTCCCTCAATTCTTCCATTAATTTTGACTTTTAGACTTGAGTTATGGTATTGTACCATTTGAGACCCTTCTCATTTCTGTCTGTAGATGTGTTTTTGTTATTTTCCTTTTGATTATCATGAGCCTTAAATTTTATATCCTAACTCTGTAAAATCATTTTGATTTGAGATGAATTTAATTTTAATAATATACTCATACACTGTTCCTATGGAACACCATTCCCACCCCACCCCCAGCTTTTTGTTGTACTTGTTACAAATTATGTCTTTATACATTGTGTATCTAAAACTATAGATTCATCATTACTCTTTTATGCATATCTTTTTAGAATCTATAGGACGCAAAAAGGGGCATTATGTGCTGTGCCAATTTGAATCTCTTGTGTATTCCAGAAAAGCCAAGTTCTTTCATCTTCATTCAGTATTGCTGGGTGGGAGTTTTTTTTATTGTTTCCATGGAGAAGTGATCCACCACTTGTGGGTGGTAACTTTCGATTAGTTGATTTCCATGGAGATGTGTCTCCCCCCAGTTCAAGGTGGGTTGCTTACTGGACCCTTTTAAGAGGGAACCATTTTGGAGAAGCGACAGAACCAATAGAGCCACCAAAACCAACAGAGCCAACAGAACGGACAGAGTCCTGGGGAAGCGGTTGAAGATTGCTGGGGAGGAAGCTAGCAGATGTCACTATGTGCCTTCCCAGCTGAGAGAGAAACCCTGAACGTCATCGGCCTTCTTCAGCCAAGATATCTTCCCCCAAATGCCTTAATTTGGACATTTTCATAGCCTTAGAACTGCAAACTTGCAATTTAACAAGTTACCCTTTGCAAAAGTCATTCCAGTACTGGTATATTGCATTCTGGCAGCTTGCAAACTAGAATATATGCCAAAATTTTAATATACTGGGACTGGTATTTGCAACTATCTATATAGTTACCTTTATTTAAATTCTATATTTCTTTATGGTGCTTAAACCCATTGTCTAGAGTACTTTCCTTTCAGCCTGCCAAATTCCTTTTAGCTTTGTAGATATGTAAGCAAGGAAACATTACTTCGCAGCTTTCTCATCTATAAGTTGGTAATAATAATAATAATACCTATTTTGTAGAGTTATTATAAGAATAAAGAGGATTAATGTGTGAAAATGACATAAGACTATATTTGTCAGTATAGTCTAGTAAATGCTATTGTATAATAAGCACTATATCAGTGTTAGCTGCTATTACATTATATTATTATTATTATTATTTGTTTTTTTATAGTCTTTTCTTCTGCGTGAACTGACTAGGGTTTACCCTTCCCCTGCAGTAATCTATTTTGGGCCTTGTTCTCTGTTTACAAAAGCTTGGGCAGAAATGCATATGCACATCCCAGGAACAAATGGTAATTTTCAAGCATAAGAAAATTTAAGCCTATAGTTAGTAAAAGAAAAATAAATATATATTTTTAAATCCTGCAGAAGCATAACCCTGTTAATATATCCAAATTACTTTAATAAGCTGTACATTTATACCTGAGGCTACAGCACTAGCATTTGAGTTACTGCACAGGCTTATAAGTTTTATTTGCAAGCCATAAGAAAATATTTGTTTTCCATCTTCATGAATAAGAGAGCTTACCAAATTAATACCCTGAAGAAAAAAGAAAGGTTCTGGCCAAAGCTAAATTCTATTCTTCCCTCTAAAAGTTTGTGAAACTGCTTTGCAACCAGTCACCTCAACATCATTATCTTCACCCCCAGAACTTATTAATTCTTCCAGCTTCAACAGAACTTTAAAGTCTAGTCCTCTCTAGCACTTAGTAGAGCAATTTCCCTTTCCTATCACCATCTATGAATGTTCCTTCCTTGCAGCAGGAAAGACCGTCAACTTTTTAACATCCTTATTTACACATAAGAGAATTGTGGCATGGATGGCTAAAATGAGTTTTCCAAGGTTTTAAAATTAGTAAGTGATGGCACTATTATCTGAGGTCTTCTGATGCCAAACCTGTAAACCTTGTTTACCTGGCTCTCTTTAGTAAAGACTTTTTAATATCCCAGTTCTTTAGATGAGAAACAGGCTCAGAGATATAAAGTAACTTGGCCAATGTCATGTGGTTGGTAAGCCTTCCTATGAAGTGTGTGTATTCACGAACAAACTTTTCTTTAAAAGTCCTGAATGCATTTGCAAGTTAGCTTAGTTAGGAGAAAATTATTTTATCTTGGAGTAGGTTTATTCTTCCCTGCCAGTATATAGATAAAAACCTATGGTTTTGACTTCATGCATGAGCACTCTAATCAAATGATGTGATAGATGTGATTTTGTGTTGATCTTGACTTGTGCGAAGAGGCTCCTCTTTAGTAGGGTGGCCATAAAATTGATCATCTAAACTGGGATGATTTTTGACAATAAAACTGATCCTATCAATAGAGATACTGATACAACAGGAGTAAACTGGGACAGTCCTGAGCAAACAAGAATTTATGATTACCCTACAGGTAGCTTATAGGCATGACTATTGGCTTGTCTTAATCACATTCCTTCATGTAAAGAAAATGCCTGGTAATTTCCAGTACAAAAATGAAAGGGCTCTCACATTGTGGAGGCAGACACCCCCTGGCAAGTTTCAGCAATTGAGCTTTTTTTATAAAAAGAGCAGGCTTCATATATTAATCACAAGTACTTCCATTCATCACTAATCCTCTGAAGAATAGAAGGCTCCGAAATGTGTTTTAGTAATAAATATTTTCATGTCACTTCAATCCCCTCAGTTCCCCATTTATCTGGTCAGCAGAATCATAATGCTCTCCTTGTTGAGCTGTGAATAGATTCCTCTTAACCTATCTCCAGCTATGTGCTTGCTCATTTCTCCCTGCCAGGTGGCCTGCGCAGTGGATCAATGATTTCAAACATTATCTCCAAACAGAATGGCAGTGGGGAGCTGAAGGAATCTACCAAGAAAAGCATATTTGAAGGATGTTTAAAAATATGTATAATGGCCCATCTTGATTTTGATGCTAATCTTATATTAAATCCTACAGTGTTTCTTAAAAATAATGGCATGGAAATGACTTCAAGGAATTTTACTCTCCCTAAGCCCCCTCTTCCTTGTTAATGTTTTTATTAATACTGCACATTTAGGGCTTATTAAACTGTTTTAAAATATTAAACTGAAAAGACTGGTTTGTCAATTAACTGAAAACTTGAACAGCAGGCAACTTTTATTCCAACACTTATATCACTGTTTCTTTTATGCAAGTTTAACTGTAGGCAAAATAGTAGAAGCAGCATGGCTTTTCCTTTATACTCATCTAACCTCTTTCAGTGCCCATGTCTCCCATTTTATACCCTCTAGGGCCTTTATTGCTACTGATTACTTGAGGGTCTTGCTGTCTTAAGGACTGTCCAGTAATCATTTTGTTAGTTTTTGCTAACGGAAGCTCAAGGTACTCCTCCTCTCTAGGCATGCACACTTTAATTGAAGCCCCTCCCCTCTGAATTTTTGAAGGACCAGAGAAGTAAATCTGTAATGGTGGAATTTCAGGCATTATAACGGACAGTACTAATAACCTCTGGAAAGCTCTTCTAGAAGCTATCATATTATACCATGGCGGTGATTACTTACTTATTAAACAGATTTGTGTAACTTGTGAGCACTGATGATTTGCGATTGAGAGGAGAAATTGCAGAGGGGACTGTAATAGCTTTCCACTGTGTGACAAATATGCATCCTTACAAATATACATCAGAAACAGATACGAGACACAAACCATAGACAAGTCACTATACTGTGAGTTATTGAAAGGCAGAGGCTATGTTTTAGATTTGCCTTTTATCTGTCTTTATATCCTGCTCAAGGGCAAACACATCTAATTTATTCAGATGGTTATTTGGTTTTAGTTTGTTTTTCGTGGAGGAAAGAAAGAAAAGGAAGGCAGGCAGAAAAGTGGCAGGGCTGGGATTTGAACCAAATCCTGTGATTTTCATCATGATGGCTCCCTATAAGTTGCCCATAGTGGGTTGATTGCTGCTGCTTGTGCCCTTCCTGTTTCTATGACATATATTTACGAAAGAATTCAGGATAGACCTGGTAACTGAACAGAGATTATCTACGAAAAATCAATGTGTTCTTTTCACTTGGAACATTTCAGATAGACAGCCTAAGGGGCTCTTATTTTGAGTATTAGTTTGAATTTGAGATCTTGTTATTTCGAGCATTCCTTGCCCTCTGAGGGAAGTCTAAAACTTTTAAAGAAGTAGGAGAATAAGTTTCTGACACACAAGGTTTTTGGAGTGATTTGAAATAGTATGTACCTCAGAAAAATACATTCTTAAATCTTATCCATTCCTGTGTGTATGAACTCATTGTAAGTAGGACCTTTTGATGAGGTTACTTCATTTAAGGTATAGCCCAGCCCAAACAGGCTGGATCTTAATCCTATTACTGGAATCTTTTATAAGCAGAATAAAGTTCAAACAGAGAGAGAAAAAAAGCCATGGAAGGAAGAAAAGCGAAAATCAGTGGAACCCAAAAGAGAAGGGAGAGGCCAGGAGAGGCTGCCATGTGCACTGCCATGTGACAGAAGAACCAAGCACCAAGGATCACCAGCAGTCAGCTCTAGAATGATAGAATGACACAGTCTTTGGGGGAGAAAGCAGCATCACTTTGGATGATGCCTTGATTTGGAGTTGTTTTTTTTTTTGCCTAAAACCACAAGCAAATAAATTTCCTTTGTTTAAACTAAATCAATTGCACTGGTATTTGCTTGAGCGTCCTAGAAAACTAAAACAGTTTTCCATCTCATTAAGAAAAAATGTACTTGGTTCTTAACTGTTGATGTAATGAATGAATGAATGAATGCCTCACAGCAAGTGTCTCAAAAAGCATGGAAATCATTTGCTCTGTTCACTCTACTTTTTCTACCTGCAAGCATGTGATAGGATTGCCCTTCTCTACCACCTTGAAGTAAAGTATGACCATGTGACTTATTTTGGCCAATAAAGTATGAGCTAAAGTGATGTGTCATTTCTGCATAGACATTTTTAAGAGGGGACCCACCATGTTTTCTCCCCATCACTGCACTGTCATAGAAATGGTGAGATGTCAGTTGTGAATATCTGACAGTTTATGTTCCTAAGTGAGGTTTGATATGAAACAGTCAAAATAAAATTTAAATGTACTATGAGCAAGAAACTGCCTTTGACAATTTATGCCACTGAAATTTGGAAGATATTTGCTACTGTAACATAACCTTAGTCTAGTCAACAGCCACATATAGACTTATCAAAAGCCAGACTTGGCACTACCTTTATAGGACCACCAGTGAATCTGTAGCATGCCCTAGCAATTTAATTCTAATTTCCTTCAAGTGTCACTTATATTAAATCATGTGTATATATTAGTAGGAATTCATGTGTATTAATTTTATTCTCTGGGGTATAATCCAATAAAATTGCAACAATTTATTGCTCAAATTGTTCCAGCTTTGGCCACTGATAATTCTTTCAGTTGGTTCTATGTCCCTTTATATGACATATTCCCATCATTGTGCTTTAAATTTTTGATACTTATTTTCTGGCACTGCAATATGCTTCAGACTCATTTGTGTAATTTTTGTCACAGTCCTTGAATCAGACAATCCTCCAAGGAGTCTTGGTTCCTTTTTATTGCACAAAGTTACTAGAAACCAAGATCTAGGTGCTAGATGTACTTATTGTTACTGGTACGTCATTGATTCTAAATCCTCTCAGTTGACAAATCAAGGAAATAAATGTTAGTATATTCATACTTTTGTATTATGTATAAACCTTTCTATTTGTAGCCATCTGTATCTATATTAACATGAGTTCATACTGACATCTCTAACTTTAATCCATTTTTACATGGAACACTATACTTTTGCCCTTGATTATCTGTAACCTACCTACTCCAACAGTGAGAAACCTAGCTCCTGACATGATTTTTATTTCAGTCCCATTTTATAGATATGTACAGTGAAATTCAGAGAAATGTTATAGCTCATCTATAGATGAGATATATATAGATAGAGATGTAGATACCAATGCCTGACCGAAAATGCAACCATACTTTTGATTCAAAATTCAGTGCTCTGAAACTCTTTATTCTATAGCACATGCTACGGGATTAGTGGGTAGTATTTGTGTAAAATTGGGGGTGGCTTTGCTATCACCTATGAGTATTTAAAGTGAAAAATTTTAAATCTTGTAAAAGATTTTACATATAAAAGACTCATGTAAATATTTACAATGGGTATATTCAATCATATAAGAATATGTATAAGGGATTACTAGGTTTGAAGCACTCTTCTAGATATTTGGGATATATTTGAACAAAACATACAGAATCCATGCCCTTGTGGTTAGTGAGTTCCAAGCTGATATGTTCTGGAGAGCAAACAAATCAGGATGATGTAATAGATGCATTTTTGGGCTTGTTGGAAACCAATGCTGCCTAGTTAGCAGTTTGCTGTTTCTTCTTTATTTGCCAGATAGTAATAATATTCATGAGATCAGACCCTTGCTTAATTTTGCATGCTGTGGGAATTTGATACCACATGTTTTTTTTGTTTTGTTTTCTTTTGGTTTTGAGAGCTGACATATGTTTTTTACACCTTTCTATCTATATGATAAGCAGTCATTTTACTTTTATTTTCCCTAGAAGATTGTCGAAGCTCTTTTGTTTCACTCTATCTGGGTAGAGCTAAGTTTTCCTGTGATTGTAATCGCCTTCTCATTCTATTGGCATCTTTGTATAAATTACAGAGGTTCCTTAAATTGTAATACACACAGCCATCTGTCTGGTAGGGCCTACAAATAAGAAGCAAGGAGTTGAACTTTTAGAAATCTCTTCAAGCTCCAGTCTAATATTCAAAAAAGTTGATGTTTTGGCACAATATGTTTTTGGAAGTAGTGAATCCCTGTTTTTGAAGTTTATCAAAGCCAGTCTAGGGATTTAAACATTAGCTCTGATGTAATGAGACTTGAAGATGAAAGAATGTTCAACTACTCTGTAATGGTTCAATCAGTTAGTCTGTGAGGATACTCGAGTCCAACACCCTCACCTTTCTGGCCTGTTTTCATATTTCCATAGCCAGATTGTCTAGCAATCTCCTCGCTTGTCTGGTCTCTCTTTGCACTGCCCAATCCATTCTTGCATTAGATTAGTCTCCCGACAGCATGACCTTTTTCATGTCACACTCCCATCTTGAAAGTGCTTATTTCTCATTTCCAATATTTTGATCTTGCTTCATCAGAGCAGGGGTTTTACTTCTTTCCTCATAATTTTTCCACTGATTCTTTGATTCTGCTTAAATAGGCTTTTCACAATCCTCAAACTTTCCATGCTCAAATCTTCTTCTGTTAGTTGTTGTTGTTTGTTTGGTTTTATGTTTGTTTTCTTTACAGAAGTTGTGGATTTACAGAACAATCATTCATAAAACATAGGATTCTCATATACCACCCTATTATTAACACTTTGTGTTGATATGGTACATTTGTTACAACTGATGATAGCATATTTTGTAATTACACTATTAATTATTGTTCATGGCTTAATTTAGGGTTCACTGTTTGTATAGTACAGTTCCATGGGTTTTTAAAAAGTTTTTGTTCTATTACCATGTATATAACCTAACATTTCCTCTTTTAACCATATTAAGATAAATGCTATTATCTTCACCTAAAATTCTTTTCTCTTTTTCTGCTACCAGCTAAATTCTACCCATTCTAAAAGCACAACCCAAGTTTCACTTCTTCCTTGAAGAATTTCTTTCCTGCTTCAGACTCATTGATTTCTCTTTCCTCAAAACAGTCGGGGAATCTGGAACTGTTATACTATATATATGTATATATATAGATATACTTAGTGTAGCAGTGTATTTATGTGTTTATATACACATCAATATATAAATGTCAATGATTTGACACATATTCTGTGTCAACATTATTGTCATGTGGTGTTTACTCTTATTCTATATACATCAATATTCTTTTCTCAATCCAATTTTAAATGTGTTGCAAGCAAAGACTTTGCCTTCTAGCTCTTGATCTTTATGTAGTCTTGTGAAGGACTGAGTGCATAACACGCACTCAGCATAAACAATCACCAGTTGAAAATCACTTGAATTACAAATAATCTTTATGTTCCAGCAAATGTCTTCCCTTTAATGGCCATAGCTGAGGAAGTAACTGTGGAAAAGTCAACTTGGAGTTTTAGAGGCTATCTAGGATCAGAAATTTAAGAAAAAAGAAATCATTCCAAGTCATAAAATGATACAATAAAGACACCTGTGCTGGACTACCTTTGCCATAGTCCCATACTTCTTCTTCTTTCATTTTAGTTAGTGAAAAACTATGACCTTTTCAAGGTCAGAAGGACTTAGGGGAAAAAAATCCCAGATCTACCCAAAAACAGCTCTGTGGTTTTAATGAATTTACTCTACACAAGGAATAACATTATGGGCCAGAACCACAGGATAGCAAAACCTGTGCAGTGTTTTTAGGTATTATACATACTCTGTATTCTCCTTACTTTTAATGTTTATAATATCTCAAAGCGGATCCAGGGAAATGCTAAAAAATACTGAAAAATTAATAAAGACCATCAAGCCTCTTTATTTTACAAATGAGAAGCTGAAACTAAGAGTTCAAATAATTCATTCTAGTTCATAAAATGGGTTAGTATTGTCATTCAGAAAGCAATCCAGGTCTCTCGAGCCCAGGATCAGTGCTTTTCCTGCCCTACTGCTCATTTGCTGTTTTTTCCAATCTACCTTTGTATACTGTTGGTGATCAACGTCTTCCATAATCTGTTAGTCCTTACAAAAAGAATGCTCATCATTATTGCTTTTATTATGCTATTGATTTTGGTTTTGATGTTGTTGCAGGGTAGGTACTATTTCTGAACTCAGAATATCATTTAAATAATAGAATAAATACTGGACTACATGAAGGACAATATAAGGGAAGGGTATTTGAGATAATACAAGGTCCATTGGTAGAGCGTCTCACAGCTCCCCATCTCATAGATATTTTTTGAGACAAACCCATAACTGCAAAAAAAACTGATAGTTCCATGATTTTGCTTCCTCTGATTGGTAAAATCCAGGATTAAATTGTGCTTGGCACAAACTTAAGTTGTCAGATCTTTTACCAACAGCTATCTTTCCTCCAAATGTATATCTAGAAGATTGGAAACTTTCTGGATAGAAAGGAAAGCCATTTCAAGGAGGAGCAGTATTCTAAACTAAATCAGAGAGAGGAAATAGAGGGGAAAATAGAAAAGAAAGACTGTACTTAGGACTGTTATCATAGAAGCCATAGAAGCCAGAACCAGAGCTACTCTGACCATTACTTTTCAGATTTTATGTAGCAATTTCTCCTCTCAAGACCTTCTCTCTGTAAGATGTTAAACAGGGGAGCCCACATCCTAATTTTATGACAGTGCCTCTTCACTCCTGCAGCACCTTTCTTAGTGACTGTCTGCTGCCCTATGTGTTCTTGCTATCTCTGGTTGCAAGATACTCTTCATGACACGCTAAGATTTTTTTTTTCCTGATCTAATATTTGGTACTTCTGGTATTTACTAAGGCATTCATAGATGTGAATGAGGAAATATAATATAAATTTAGATGTCATCTTGATTTTATAAGATATTATTTTAATTCTAAAAATGGGTCTTTCATAAGTCACAGCCAACCAGTGTATAAGATGGATGGTTCTTTTATTCTCCTCCAATATGAATGGCATATGTGCACATGTATGAGTGTGTCTCAGTATCTAGCTCATCTAACAGAAAGTATATGACATCCAAGCACATTAGAAAGGCAAAAGCCACAAAAAATAACTCCTTTTTAACCAAACTAGAGTTTCAAGATTTACAACTATGTTGTTGCTTCCATTAGCATTTTCTTATACGCTCATGGTCCTCTACAAACCTTTAACCAAGGAATAAAATAAGGGCAAATTTTGATGGTAAGCAAGATAAGGAGCAGAGAAAGAAACTAATAAAATGTAATGGAAAGCATGCTTGATATGACTCATAGCATCTGGATATGAAGCTTGGATCTATCATTTACTACCTGTCAGAACGTAGACAAACTATTTAACATTTCTAAGGGCAATTTTCCCCATTGGTAAAATGGAAATAATGATACGTTCTTTACAAATACCTGGGGATGACTGAGTGAGATCAAGACAGGAATCTCTATGGTAGCCATATAACTTAACCAAGTTCACTTCCTAAAGTCCTGAATTATTAGGACATTGAATAAATAAACATAAAGGCATAATGTTTTGGTGGACTCCCATGTTCTCTTTCACCACATCTAGGCCCATTTTTAATGTACCCCTACTCAGATTTTCTGAAATCTCATATTTTTAACTTTTTTTTTTCACATGGGCAGGCACCAGGAATCGAACCCAGGTCCCTGGCATGACGGGAGAGAACTTTGCCACTGAGCCACAGTTGCCCTCTCCTGTTCAACTTTTTAACGTTGTAAATTGTAACAACTACATGGAAAACATGCATAAACATAGTGTACAGTTTAATGAATGGTGAAGCGAATAGTCGAGTTCCCTCCAATTTATACAAAAGAGAATACTACTAGAACCCAAATTCTCTTGCATAGTCCCTTTATAATCCTTCCTTTGCCCAGGTGTAATCATTGTCCTAACTTGATGGCATTCAATTACTTCTTCACTGCCCTTTAAAGTGTCATTATTTTAATCAGGCATATGTATATGTGTGTATTTCTATCTTAACTATATATTATATACTATGTATATGATATAGTAATATATAGAAATGTATCTTTATATGTTTTCTTATGTATCCAAGAGTGATATTTGCGTGTGTTCTGTTCTTCATTTTTCAACCTGTCCACTGTCTGTGTAGGGTTTTAGGATCAGGCTATATGAACCATCACACATAGTTGAGAAGCTCCTTCTTTTTCTATTCACTAGTTGTATTATTAATCAGGATTGACTAGGCTATGCTCCATTAACAAGAACACTTTGGCATCAAAGTGGATTAACACATACACCTATACTACTTCTCTTTAACTTAGAAATCTGCTGAGGTTTGATTTTGCCCTCTTGCCAATATTGAGAAAACTTAGTTAAATTGTAGAGATTTATCTTTCAGAAATTCAGGCTCTGATGAGCCTCTTTTTTATGAGTGTTCTTTAAAATTTTTATTAATTCCTGCTTTATTATTATTATTATTATTTTCTTTCTTGTGCTATCTTTGAGAATATTGTGCTTGTTTTTTTCCCCTAATATTGTGAAGGGGATGCTTGGTTAATGTTTAATTATTAAGTTTTCCTTTAAGTAATGATTTAGCTACGTTCAACAAGTGTTGATAATAGTGTCTCATTATTGTTAACATATTTTCTAAATCCTGTTATGCTTTCTTTTTTGGCCCGTTCTTCATTTAGAAAGGTATTTCTTAAAGTCTGAACATCTGAGGATCTATTTGTATTTTTGTTGTTGATTTCCAGTCTAGTTACAATATTAACAGAAAATATGGCCCTGAATTCAGTCTGAGGATTTCACTCTTTCTACTCTGTGCATTAACTTTCATCTGAGAGTCCAGGAACCTCTGCAAAATCAAACCCTGAATCTTATTGCTGGCTCTGTCAGTCCATAGCTGTAAAAGATGAAGGATTTGTTTGTCAGTCATAAGTTCCGACCATCCCCAGTGTCTCCATGGCATTTAGAGCTGGTTTGTTTCCAGTGAAGACTTTAAGGTTGACTTCATCTGAAGTAGTTGTAGTGCAAGGGGCGCTGCTTCACTCTTAACAATCCTCATTGCCTTCAGATCCATAAAGGAAGTCACATTCCATCATGCCCAAGAAGAGGAAGACAAAGAAGTCAAAATAAGGAGAAAATGCTTTTTTATTTGTGATAGTAAATTAATTTTATTAAGAAGAACCAAGGTGTTACACCAATATAGTTCTCTCTCCTCTTTTATCTCTCCATTAGCATGCAGACAAACACTTATTTTTCCCATCTCCCTCATCTCATTTTCTACTGTTCCATTCCTCTTCCACATCATCTTCTGCTATCATTTATTGCAAAATCTTCAAAAGAGTTACCTATATGTACAGTCTTCAATTCTTCTCTTCCCCATTCTCTTTTAAACCTACCTAGTCATGCTTACCCTCTGCTCCCACCCCCCATAAGAAATAGCACATGTCTTGGAACTATGATGTTCTCCCTATGGTTATTTTTAGTGGTCAAATCTCAGTCCTAATAAATTTTGAACTCAGTATAATTTGACTCCTGTTTCTACTTGACTTCTAAGACTCATGTATATACTCCTGGGTTGGTCCCTACCTAACTGGTCTGTTATTGGTCTCCTTGACTTGTCCTTCTAACCCCAGTCTCCTAATGTTGCCGTGCTCCAGGCCTTTACACATGTAAAGTCATGTGTTCACTTAAAACTCCCAAATACATATTTCCAGCATGGATCCATCAACTCCAAGTCTCACATGTGATCAGCTTCCAGCTTGATATCTCTACTGAGATTTCTAGTAGTCATCTCAAAGTTAACATGCCCCTTGCCCCCACCAAAAAAATAAAAGAAAAAACCAAATTGTTGGTCCTTGCCTTCACTCCTTGACCTGAATTATTTAATCCTCAATTTTACAATTTCAGTTGATACCAACTCCATGCTTTCATTTGCTCATCTAAGAACTTTAGAATCTTCCTGAATGTCTCACTTTTTCTCCTACCAGCAAATCCTATGAACTTTACTTTCAAAATGTATTCAGAATCAGACTTGTACTTCTCATCTCCACAAGTTCTATTGCACCATCCTCACTCACTGTGATCCCTGCAGTAGCCTCCCAACCATCTTTCTGCTTTCACTCTTGCCCCAATCTGCCCACCTCTGTTTACTCTGAATAGCAGCCAAAGGAAACTTGATCAAACATAAGCTTAAATTATGCAACCTCTAAATTATAATCCTCCTATGGCTCCTCACCTAATTCAGAGGAAAAAAATCAGTCAATGAGTTTTACCTATACTTTAAAAATTATAATTTCCGTCCTCTGGCATTCACGGTCATTCTTCCTTTTCTTACTATTTTTCTAAAGCATTTATCGTCTCACCTGCTGCATAATTTATTTGTGTAATTTTAATCTGTCTCTTTCCTGCACCCAAAATATAAACTCCAAGAGCTTACTCACAATAACTAAAATATTAACTGTTTTACAATTTATAAATATTTGACAAATGAACTAATGAAGAAATGATAAAGCGAATTTAGATTTTCCCAATTAGATGCACTTATGAGGAACTTTGATTTGGAAAAGAAGCAAATTGGAAGAAAAAATGCAATGTGAGGCATCCATATTAAATGCACTTCTTAGTTAGCTCGAGTTGTTCCATTATCCGGAACTGAAACCTAAGTGATATACACATCCACGATAAAGAGCTCTTTAACTGCCTTATAGGTATAAGTATAGCACCACTTTTTCCTTCATTTACAAATAGTTTTCGAGTGACTATTATTTTACAGCTACCCTGAACTATAAATAGTACTGATAAAATAATAATAACGGAACCATCCATTGAGAACTACCATACTTTGTTAATCATGCATGCACATGAAAACGTACACACACACACACACACACACACACAAGTATAATTTCATGTAATCCTTGCAACATTTCTGTAGGGTAGGTATAATTATTCACAATTAAAAAAATAGGAAATTGAGACTCAAAAGATTAATTAATTTGCTCAAGTTCAAGCAACTACTTAATAGAAGATGTGAATCATTGTTCGTCCAAAACCTGTACTCTTAATCAATAAATAATGCTGCTGCAAAAAGTTTATAGATAAAAGGGAAGAAAAAGCTGAACTAATAGGCTTTTCTGTAGGAGAGACCTGGGTTCAATTCCCGGGCCATGTACCCCCCCCCCAACAAAAAGCTGAAAATGAAACTAAACTAATAATTGTTATTAATAATTAAAATATAATATTTTATACACTGTCCTGGAAGTTAAAAAAAAAAAGTTAGCTGTGTGTTTAGAGTGATTTCACAAGGATTTACAAAGGAGGATGCTGAGCTCAAAGAGACTCCTGAGGGAAGGTAGCAGTTTGCTAGAGAAAAAGAGAATGGGAGGGAAGGAGAAAATAATGCAAACAGGAAATCCTAGATGACAACACAAAATATGAACAAACTTAAGAGGTGCTCTCCTTAAGGTAAAAACTGTTTTATATGTGTACTGTGATGTTATATCTATAATTTGCCACTTCAATGATTCAAAAATATTCTATGAGATAAGGGAAATAGCAATTTCCATATTAGTAACAGCTAACTAATGAGGGTATACTTAATGAATGCCAATCACTTAACATGGATTATGTCATTTAATTCTTACAATAATCACAGAAAGTAGAAACCTTTATAGGCTCATTTTAAAAATGAGAAAACTGAGGCATAGAGAGGTTGCAAAACTTGGCAATTATGAAACTTGCTAAGGTTAAAAAGCTATAAAAAAGATGGAACTGGCACTTGAAGTTAACAGTATCATACCAAAACTCAAGTTTTTGAAGCATATCTAAATCTGTAACTATCTATCTATCTATATGTATACACACTCAGGACTTTCTCTCCTATATGGATTCTATAGATAGTTTGATAGTACTTAGGGGGAGTCGCTTATCTTTTTCTTTAACTTCATTGGCATTGAATTATGTTTGAGAAAAATTCTTTGCCTAAACTTGTTTGGTTAGACCTCCGGAAGTGAGGTGATGAGCAAATATCTTACAATCAGCCAGCCACAATTTTCACTAGGTTTTTTTTTTTTTTTCAATTTACAATGAGTAATTTAGAGAGTAAACTTCAATTTAGTATGTGTTCCTCTTGCAGCCCTGGAAAGTTGCAGTACCCATTATGCACCAATTCATGTTAGCAGTACCAGCAATGATATGTAGGATCCCAGAGCTGTCCTGGAGAAAGCACAAGCAGCAGTCAGGTCCAGCATAACATGCTATCTTGCTACTGCTGTGCTTGACTTAGTTGTGGCTCTGGTACCCTCATGGAACTTGTCTAGCTCTTTTTCTTTTATTTTTTGTTTGTATGTTTTTGTTTTTGCTTTTAACAACGTCTGAGCCTAGCTTTCTGTCATTTTCATCCATTTACTCTATTGCACTTACTTATATTCTCACATCAAATTATGAATTTTATTTTGCTTAAATCAGTCAAATCCATTTATTCCAGAAGTGCACATTGGAAGTGTGCACTTCCTGGCAACATGGAACCAAGCTCCATGTTGATTCCGTCGTCCAGGCAACAATTTCCCATTCAAAATCTTTGAAAGCTATCCACACCTTACATAGATTTCCTCCAAATGACCTTTCAGCAGTAATAATTTGAATAGAATTTGTTTTATCCATAGATGTGTGTTAGATTGAATTGCGTCCCCCGACTTAGACAGGTTTTTAGTCTTAATATGCATTCCTGTGGGTGAATACCCATTATAAATAGGACTTTTGAAGATGTTATTTTTAGTTAAGGTGTTGCCCAACCAAGTAAAGGTGTAGTTGGATCTAAATCTGGATTGCTAGAAACCTTGCAAAGAGAAAGAAATGAAAGCTAGCATCAGAGAAAACCACAGGAAGGAGCCTGAAACTTGAAGTCAGTGGGAATGTGGAACAGAGAGGATCACCATATGATGGGAAAGCCAGGAAATCCAAGAATTACCTGCTGGTGAGCCAGAACTACTACCAGCTGCATAAAGCATGATTTTGCTTACATGCCTTGTTTGGACTTCCAGCCTTTGAAACTGTGAGCCAATAATTCCCATTTTCTTCTCAGCCCTCTGTGTAGTACTGGTCCTCGCAGCCAGGTAAACTAAGACAGATGTACAGAAAGTAATTTTGCTAAAAGTGCTGCAACAGGACTGGTTTTGTTGATTTTTCTTTCTCAGCTTTCATATGCTATTACTAAGAATATAAAATAATTTTGCTTCAGTAACAGTGGAGAGTGATTTATGGCATTGAACATTAAATATTAATAGGTCACAAATTTATTCTACTTCTCAGCAAGCATCTTTATTGATCATAAGCATTACAATAAGAGTTAGGGTATAAAAAATGCATGCAGTCAGAGAAATGGTGTGCTTAGGGACACTTAAATTATTGCAGACCTTTTCAACAGTCATATAGCTTTGTATTAAATCAGAATGTGGTGATAAAATATTGTGATGAAAAGTTTAACCTAGTAATGTTGTAGGAAATATACAGAAACTGAAAAAGAAAAACAAAATTATACATTAAAAAGCATGATTAGAAACAACCATTTAGCTAGAAAATCCTTATAATGCTTTTTAAATAATATAGAGTACTGAAATAAGGGGTCCAACTCTTGTTTTTATAGACTGAAAGAAGCTGTACTGAACTTTTCGTTTCTTTTCTTATCCATATTCTAAGAACATGCACTCATTGCATTTTTTTGAAAAATTTGTAAACATTGTTGAATTTGTGGCAGGCATGCTGACTCAGCTCTGATTTTGTTGCAAGATCAGATAATCATGGTGCTTGGTGAACAATGACTAAAACTTACTTTTTATAATTTATGTGAGACTGAATAAACTCACTTTACTGGAATGTCATAATGAGCTGTAATTTTTTTTTCTGCCTGTAAAGGTATTAGCAGGGCTGTTATTGTTCTGGTTTAATGTCAACAACCTAATCTAATTTAAAGAGAAAATTCAATGATTAATGTTCCTATGCACAGATAGATATGTTGATTATTGAATGGACTGTACTCTCAAGGTAAAATCAGAAATTCACTTACTTTCTTTTCTGTTTCACTGTGTTCTCTTTCAGCTCATCAGGTATTACAAGTCGAAACCAGTTTAAAACAACACTTTTAACTTAGTTTTTCCTTGTTTCAAACTAATTCCTGGTCTGAGGTTCAGAGAAAAACAGGTCTGTTGATCTATTTCCTTACTATTTCTGTTCTACTTTCTCTGAGGACTTCTGTTTTTGTCTCTTTGAGGGATAATATTGTGAAGGGGAGGAAAGATACAGGAGGAAAAAGAGAAAAGGAAGCTTGCATCCTCAGTGCTTACTGATTTTGGCAGTTGAATGCCTCAGTCATTACAGGCATCAAAATAAATCTTTGGTGATATATTTGGAATCCTCCTGTAAGTACCTTCCCATGGTCTTTTTCCCTTGCAAGCTGCATGAACAACTCTACAGCTACCTTCATGTTGCCAGTTAATTCCTTGCCCTCAAGCAGTTCCCACAGCTTCTTTCTACTTAGGTGACCATGCCCAGAGGCCAGCCCTCTATGGCAGAGTCAAGTTCTGCAACAGTCCCACTTACACCACAGGAAAATTCATGCACGGGCAATGCACCTTTTCTATCTACTGCTATTGAGCTCTCCTCCAACCAGCCCCTAGCCTTTCTCCTTAACTTACAGATGCCCAAAAGAACTTGCTGACCTGCATCAGATTCTCCAAAGAAATCCCTCATGCTGAGTCAGATGGAAAGCACAGAGCCAAGGAAATGCAAATCAAAACCACGATGAGATACCACTTTATACCCACTTGGATGGCTATTATTAAAAAATGGAGACTAGCAAGTTTTGAGAAGAATGTGGAGAAATAGGAACATTTGTTCATTGCTAGAGGGGATGAAAATGATTCAGCCTACATGGAAACACATTGGTGTTTCCTTGGGAAATTAAATGTAGAATTACCAATGACACAGCAATCCTACTTCTAGGTATAAAATCAAAACAATTGAAAATAGGCCCTCAGATATTTGTAAATCAATGTTCATAGCAGTATTATCCATCAACAAACTAATGGGAAAACAAATGTATGTACTATTCCTGAAATATTATTCAGCCATAAAAAGGAATAAAGTTCTGATACATCCTTCAACATGGATGAACTTCAAAAACATCATTTTGAACAAAATAAGACGGACACAAAAGAACAAATATTGTATGATTTCACTCCTATGGAATAATTAGAATTTGTAAATTCATAGGGACAGGAATTCTCTATGTAGCATTACTTTTTTGGGCAATGAAAAAGTTTCAGTAATGGAAGGTGGTAATGATAGTACGAAACTGCGAATGTTACTAATACCACTGAAACATATATTTGGAATTGGTTAAAAGGGGAAATTTTGTATAAGTATGCTACCACATAGAATATTTAAAAATAAAGTTGATTAGTAAAAGGATATAGAGCCTACAAATTTCTACAATTCAGCAAGCAACCAGTAAAGAGAGAAATGCTTATAAATGCCCCATCTTCAGTCCTGCAAACAATCTCAGTTTCTATGATTTGATTTTGGGGGGTGTGACTGTCCACTAAGTTAGGATGGGGTAGAAGCACTACCCCTTTTCCCCTACAAAGAATGCTCAATATTTTCTAGGGACTGCTCTAAGCATATATGTATGATGAGATCTCAAAGAGACCCAATAAAAATCATCTTTGCTGCCTGAGTGAGATATGAACCTATTAGGAAAATGACTAGATGGACATTTTCATCTTATTCATAAAGCTCTGGGCTTGATATATGGCACTGTTCCCTTGAAGAGGTGATGTGAGCTCCAGAAGGCATCCACCTCTTCCAAGGAACAGTGAAGGAAATGAGATCCACATCCTGAGTTCAATAAAGAGACAGAGGATAGAGTATTTGCAGAATGCCATGTTAGTTCAGAGCATTTGATGTAAATTGGGAATGGAGGCCATTGGTATATATTGACAAAATATTTAACTATTATATAATTATCCCCCAAATTAAAAAAAAAAAAAAAACAAAGTGTTCTTTGTCAGGTGTATTAGTCAGGGTTCTAGAGAAACAGAACCAACAGGAGATATCTGCAAATATGAGATTTCTAAAGGTGTCTCATACAACCATGGGAATGGAAGAGTCCAAAGCTATGAAGCCGGCAACTTCGATGAAGGGTCTTGACAAACTCCACAGGAGAGGTTGGCTGGCTGCAGCAGCCATGAAAATTCTCTCTTCTTCCTCAAAGATCTTCAACCCAGTTGAATCAAACCCAACTGATTGGATTATCTTGCTTGCAGGAGAAGGGCCCATAGTAAAAATATTTATTATCTGATTACATAGATGTAATCAGCCACAGCTGCAGTCAGCTGACTGATGATTTAATAAACCAGTCTTATGGCTTATCAAGCAGCTGTGAAATATCCTTGCCGCAATGGTTAGGCCAGTGTTTGCCTGACCTAACAACTGGGCATCATTACCTGGCTATATTGACACCAGGACGTAACCATCACACCATGCACATTTTATAGATGAAGAAACTAAAGCTCAGATAGTTTAAATTTCTCAAATCTCAAACATCTAGTAAATAGTAAAATCAGGATTTAACTCAGATTGGTCTGATTCTAAAACCTATGCCTTGTGTCTTTCTGAAGTAATACTTATACTGAGTCATAAGCAGCAAGTAACAGTAGCTAACTAGATTGGGAAGTTGGGAAAGGATACTACAAAGCTTCAGTGTAGCAATTAGCTTTTGCTACTATTGCAATAGTAGTTTTGTTGAAACTATAAATAAAGTTTCAATAAAGTTTTATTAGTACACAGACATACCTATTTGTTTATCTATTGTTTATGTATGACTGCTTTTATGCTATTTAAGTACTCCGTTGAATAGTTTGAGACAAAAATCATACGGCTCATAAAGTTAAAAATACTTATTATCTGTCCATTTATAGAAAACATTTGCTGATCCCTGTTTTAATATAGTAAATATTAATTATTTCTCACAGTTCTTTAATTTTACTGGTTCTATTTTTCTGTGCCAGCTCAGTTGGAATTGGGTAGGCAAAAATATTTTCTTTGGCAGTTGCCAGACTGGTCATCCTTGGAAGGATTTTTCCTGGTTCAGCTGTTCTCTTCTCTACTACATGGTCTCTTAGTCCCCAGTAGCTGTGTCTGGACAATTTTTACATAGCAAGTTCAGAGTTATGAAGAGTGAAAAGGGAGGATAAGCTCCCAGGTATAAGCACATTTCAAACCTCTGCTCACATTTTATTTGCTAATATCCTATGGACAAAGTAAGGCATGTAGTTATATTTTGGCTTCCATCTGCCTTGCCCTCTGTTAAACTTAAAGAGTGCAGAAATAAAATTCCCCTCTTGATGGAAGTTCCCATAAAGTCACATTGCATAGGACCATGCACGGAGGAATAGGATGAATTTATGGCCATTTTTACAATTTATGACAATGGGAGTTAGTATTTTGTACTTAAAAATGGAGCTTGCTATGGCTAGGACAAGTATGTTTAACTGGATTAAAATATGAGGTGATATTTTCATGTGACTAAAAATCATGACAAGTTTCCAAAGGAAGATATTCACAGAAGAAGAAATAAGAAAGGAAATATTTCCTGGTAGAATAGTAAACTGACAAAATGTTTTATAGTTGCCCGATGTCCTTTATAAACTAGTCTTCCAAGGGCTATTATCCATATAACAGGATGATTCATGAAAGATCAGCCTTCTGTACAGGCAGAGGAATTTCTCGAGGTTTCTATGACCACAGTTGGTACCTAGGAAGGTTGTGGGGAAATTAGTTTTTTGGTGAGTTGGCTTCATGGGTGGTGTGCTATATGGTTTTCCCAAGTGGCAAGGGATGGAAATAAAGTCAAGTTTGATAAAGTAGAGATAAGGAAGAACCATGCATGCTCTGATAGGTGTCCCCCAGGCCTCACAGAGAATGGAAACACTTCAGGGCTCAACAGTAGCTCTGTGGGCTGGAAGCAGTTCTGGTGACTCAGCAGCATCTAGTGCCTCAAAATAAAGCACAGGTTGTTTCCTTCTCAAGCAAGTACATCACATTTCTGACTTAGCCTGTCATTTTATGATTCTTTTTCTACTTTGCTTTTTTTCTTACTCGGCTTTTTTTCTTTTCACTTTTTCTCCTTTATGGCTTCACTTTTCACTTTACCTATGTCTTCTGTTCCCTAATAACTCCCACTGAATTTATTCCAAAAGACATCCCCTTCTTCCTTTTGTAGTCCTTTTCTGATGCTCTAGAAGTCTTTCATTCCAACTTTTTAAGAGGTGATGTGATTTGATCAGCCTGGTACCACAGAATAAAACTTCTTTTTGTCAGTACTCACACCTGGCCCATTCATAGGTTCTAATCCAACTATAGAGTGCAGTCTTTGGGTCAGAAGTTGAGCTATTACAGTAGAAAGCAAAGTAACCTATTCGGAAAGAATGCCTTAGAAGGGAGCTGCTTCAAAGAAGGGGAGCTGTGTTCAAAGCAAGCATTTTATAAGCCCTATCCTTTATAGGTGGGCTGTTAGGAAGCTGCCTCAATTAGCAATTTCCGTCCAGTGTGTCAAAACTAGTTTTTTGTTTTCTTTTTTAGGCATGGGCAGGCTCCGAGAATCAAACCCAGGTCAAACATTGCAGGCGAGAATTCTGCCTCTGAGCCACTGTTACACTACCCTAAAACTAGTTTTTAATGGGGTGATATTTTGAGCACCTTAAGCTAGAGGCCACACAGGCCATGTCGGGGCAAATTGGAGCCTCTGGGTGATTACCTCTGGTGCATGAAAAGTTCTCAGTTTATGTGAGTTTACAGATATTGCCCAAGTCTGTGTGTGCCATAGCACGAAAAGTGATGGCAAGTGCTGACTTGACTTTGTGATTTTCCTTCTCCACTGCTCAACAAGGGTTTCAAATCTTGCTTATCTTTCAAAATCAGATTCTTGTATGTATAGTTTTGCATTTTCCCCGACGTTTTGAAGCACTTCTATTTACCATTCAATTTAATCCTTTTTAAAAAGTGTTTCTCTTTTGTCTGCCATAATTGTATACTTCACTGCTATTTTCTCTAATTATTTCAACCAAAATATGTTTTATTTCCCCAAAGAAAATGTAAGCATTGAGAAAACAAGAACAATTATTGCACTCTCTTTGTATCCCTCATGGCACTTTTTGTGTTATTAGGCACAGGGTAAATATTTACTAATTATTTTCTGAATGGAATTAAAACCTTAAAAACAGCATGGGGACTATAAAAATTTATAGACAATATGGGGGTTTCTGTAAAGAAAAAATAAACCTGTCTTAGTAATATGATTAATTATAACCTATGAAAAAATATGCTAGCTATATAAAAAGAATAAATAAATACGTAAGAAAACAAAAACAAAAACTTCTACAAGTCCTGATCCTGAGATTTGGTGGCTATTCTATTCTCCTGGAACAGCTCCTTGCATTTCAGTTTTAAAAGGTGATGCTTAAAGAGTAAAGTCTTCAATCAGGAAATCCCATCACATGGTTACCTCTTAGCTTGATTTCTAATTCATTGTGGAAAGGTTTGTTGTTCAGAGGTGACACAGTGACATGGGAGGCCTCACATCTAATCTCAATCAAATTAACATCTGCTCATTTGCTCTCAATAATCTCATTTTTTCTACCATTATCAATTAAGGTTCTCAGGGGTTTTCTCATGTCTTAACAGTTTATGTTTCATAACTGTGATTTTATGGCTATGAAATGCAATGCCAAAATACCTAGACTATGTAATCTTGAAACTGGATGAGATATGCAGAATCATTCAGATTTGTGCTTAGGATTTCATTATTTTGCTTGCAAAAGTCAAGCATGCATGCAGCTTTTCAAGAAGACAAAGGAAATCTCTATCCTCAGGAGTGCCTCTTTAAGTTAGGCATGCACTGTAAGCATAAAGATGTTCTAAACTGAACAAGTACAGGATAGGAGAAAATCAATTGGTTAAGGAGCTATGAAAAGATCGTTTCAGAGAACATTAGAATGCTTAAATCCCTGACTTCCCTCTTCTTGTGGGTGCCTCTACCTGGAAATGAAGGCAGATGTATTCATTCTCTTCTCTGTACTTTCAAATCACATGGCTGGTATGATGTTGATCACCTGTCTACAATAGGAATTCTCAATTTTGGCCAAGAGACAGAATAAATATACCAAAGAAATCATGATAATTATAAATATAATTTTATTTGTGGGGAGAATTTTTCATTTCTATTAAGAAAGTGCCCATAGATTGCAGTAGAGTTTCTGAACTATATTTAGAACACTGCCCTATGAAAGTACTATCCAATAAAAATATAATGTGAGTCACAAATGCAAACCACATATCTAATTTTATATTTCTTTTAGCCACACTATAAAAAGTAAAAAACAGTACAATTAATTTCAATACTGAAATTTCAATCATTTCAATATATTTTGCCCAATGTATCCCAATCATTATAATTTCCATGTATAATTGATATAATATGAGCAAGATATTTTTTTCTCAGTAGGCCTTCAAATCTCTCATGTGTATTTTACACTTACAGCACTTCTCAGTTGGAACTAGCCAAGTGTCAAGAGTTCATTAGCCACATGTGACTACTGCTACCATATTGAATGGGGCAACCCTATAGTCACTCCATGATTCATTTGTGCTGTCACTCCCCATAACCAATTTTGATCCAATCCATAGGCTTCCAGCACTTCCTGATCATTCTCTCTGTCTCCCTATCCTGTCTCTTACTCTTTCTGTCTCCCCCACCCACCCCCTCTAAATTTCCCTCTCCCTTCATTTCTTTCCTCCCTACCTCCTGGTTAACACCACTTTGTTCAATTATCCATAAATTCAGTAAATCCTTTAAAAACTATATTCAAGATAGAGCCATAGATTGGTGCTTTATAATAATTTTGGAGTCAGAGTCTTATGTGAAAGATTTGAGAGTGTAGAAAAAGAAGACATTAGAGGTTGGACAGGTTCATGAAGGCATCTGCCTCCGCTTCCACCCACAATGCTGGCCACACACGCAGGTTCTAATCTATAAAGACTTTTGGGTATCCAGAAAACTTTGGAAAATAAATGTTCCTCCTGCTATGTGATAATATTTGTGTGCATTATTCTACGAGTTGGAACACTGCTGGGTGTCCAGTTAAGAAAGGCTTAGAAAAGACATGTTTTTTTTCTCTCTCTCTCTTCCCAAAAAGGTCATTCCCATTACTTGGTCTTTTAATTCTGTCTCTTTGGACTCTTTGATGATTTTGAGCTTGTCTTATCAGGAAACCTTTCCATATCACTCATTGTTCAAATCTCTGGAGATAACCTTTTGTTCTAGATCATCTTCTATTAATTTATTCACTTGGCAAACATTTATTATCTGGCATGTTCCTAGTATTGCTATAGCTTCTAAGTAAGCAAAGAATAGTCACATTGTGAGAAGTTTTTTTCCTTGTTCCAACTGCAGATAACTGTAAACCCATACATTATGCCTGATTGTGTAGGGTTTGACTACCTGTATAGCATATTATTCAATATATCTGAGACCTTAAAAAAGCAAGAAGAGTTGAACTCTAACCATTTGGCCATGTCTTGGTGGTATCTTTCTCTGAACAATTCGGGGTAAGGGAAGTCCAGAAACTATACTTCATAATTGCATGAAAAATTTCAAGAACCTACTATAAATAAATAAAATATGAATGTTTATTTGCACAACCATCATTTTACCTTATCACTCTGGTATACCAAATAAGGTAACATGTCATTTACTATTTCACTTAACTGCTGCAATTCCCATTTGCTTTTTTAAAGACTGTTCTGCTTTACAACCCAAGTTCTTGTGTATTGTTATAGTTTTAAGAAATAATCAAAATAATGAATCATGTTGAAAAAATAATTCCTAATTGTTTTTTGCCTTGTTAAATCTGGAACTCAGATATACTCACTTCAAGCATTGAGAGGTCACAAACACTTCAGAATGGATGCTTCAGAACAAGTTGCTGCACTACCAAGAAAGAGATCTGATATTGTACATGGCAGCCTGTATGTTCAGACTATTAAACTATTGTAGAAAAAGTGTTATACTCTATTCTAGTTAATGTGATTGAGACAACTTTGTGCCCAAACAGTTGCAGATTATTTCTTATATTAGAAAATACATTGAAATTGCAACTTCTGGCCAAGATGGAATAATAGGGATGAATTTATCCTGCCACTTGAAACAACCAAAAAATGAAACAATGGTTTCCAAGGCACTGGATATTAGGAAACAAAGGGAAGTAATTGTTTAAAGATGATAAATGAGTCTACAAGTGTTCCAGCTTAATGATATGAAGTTTCCAGACAGTGTGTAGGGAGGTAACATCCAGGTCAAGCCCAGTGAATCCCTGAGTTAAGGAGACAGAGCTGAGAGTCCAGGAAGAATAAAGTGGCTTCAGCTCTCAGAACAGACTGGAGAGTGGCCGAGAGAACTCTGGAACTCTGCAGAGGGTCACCTTCAAGTTTTCAACTGACGCACTTGAGAGACTACACGACACCAGAGAAAGAACCACGCCAGACACTAATACTGGAGGTTAAATGGCCAGTGCTCAGACACGACTGGGGCAAAATCTTGTTACAAACAGACTAAGAAACTTCATGGTTGGTAGAAAACTGAGTAGAGAAAGTAGAGAACACAGAAGGTTTTAGCCTCAGTTGTGGGAAAAATTTAACCCTAGATTACTTGTTGCACTGCTTCTACTTAGTAATGATTAAAAGAAAGATTTAAAGGGATCAAACTGTTTTCAAATAATTTAACAGAGTCCCAAAACAAATCCCTTGAATATGTGTAGGCATACCAAATTCCTGTCTTCAACAGGCAAAATTCTTTTTTTTATTTGTGGGGTTGTAGTTTACAGAAAAACCATTCATAAAATACTGAGTTCGCATATGCCATCCTATTAGCTGTATCTTGCATTAGTGGGTTACATTTGTTGCGATTGATAGAAGACCATTTTTGTAATTGTAGCATTAACTATAGTCCACGGTTCACCTTATGGTTCACTGTATTATACAGTCCTATGTATTTCATTATTTTGTTAAATTATTCTACTACCACATATAACCCCCATTTCCCTATTTAACCACATTCAAATAGATATTTCAGTACTGTTAACTACACTTGTAATGTTGCATTACCATCACCACCATCCATTAACAAAACTATTCCATCATCTCAAATAGATACTCTGTACAATTAAATCATTAAGTCCCCATTTCCTACCCCCACCCTGGTCCCTGGTAACCTCTATTCTAGTTTCTGACTTTGTGAATTTGCTTGTTCTAATTATTTCATATCAGTAAAATAATACAATATTTGTCCTTTTGTGTCTGGTTTATTTCACTCAACATAATGTCTTCAAGGTTCATCTATGTTGTCACATGCACCAGAACTTCATTTCTTTTCAATCTGTATAATATTTTGTTTTGTCTAAATACCACATTTTATTTATCCATTCATCAGTTAATGGACACTTGGGTTGCTTCCATCTTTTGGTAATTGTGAATAACGCCACTATAAATATCTGTTTGTAAATATCTCTTTAGGTCCCTGCTTTCAATTCTTTTGAGTTGAATCTCACTTAGAAGTGAGATTGCCAGGTCATATAGTAGAATTATATTTAACTTTCTGAGAAACTACAAAATAGTCTTCCACAGTGGCCACACCATTTTACATTCCTACCAAAAATAAAGTGTTCCTTTATCTCTGCATCTTCTCCAACACTTACAATATCTGTTTGTTTGTTTTTTAATAGCAACCATTCCAGTGGGTGTGAAAAGGTATGCCATTGAGGTTTTGGTTTGTTTTTCCCTGATGGCTAATAATATTGAGCATTTTTACAAGGATTTTTTGGCCATCTGTATAATTTTTTTGGAGAAATATCTATTCAAGCATTTTTGCCCTTTTTTTAATAGTGTTATGTGATGCTTTGGTTTATGTATCAACTTGGCCAGGTAATGATGCCCAGTTGTCTGGTCAAGCAAGCACTTGACTAGACTAAGAGGATATTTCCTGGACTTAACTCATCAATAAGTTGATTGTATCTATGATTGATTACATCTACAATCAACTAAGGAATGTGCCTTCAGCAATGAGAGACATTTAATCCAATCAACAGAAGGCTTTAAAGAAGAAATCAGAATAGAGAAAATCTCTCTCCACTTCAGCCAACCAGACTTTCCTGGGAAATTCATCAGATGTCTTCATTGCAACTCACAGCTTGCAAACTGCCCTGTGGAATTTGGACTCGTGAATCCCCACAGAAACATGAGACATGTTTATTACAGATATCTCCTCTTGGTTCTGTTTCCCTTGAGAATCCTGACTAATACAGCTTGTTTGTGTTTTTTATTGTTGATTTGTAGGATTTCTTTATATATATTTTGGATATTAAACCCTTAGCAGATATATGGTTTCCAAATATTTTCTCCTATTGTATAGGTTATAGGTCATCATTTTACTTTCATGTCAAAGAACTTTAATGCACAAAAACTTTAATTTTTATAAGGTCCCATTTATTTTTCTATTGTTGATTGTGCATTTGGTGTAAAGTCTGAAAAAACATTGTCTAACATAGGTCCTGAAAATGCTTCTCTGTATTTTCTTCAAGGAGTTTTATAGTTCAGAGTCTTATATTTAGGCTTTGATCCATTTTGAGTTGACTAATGTATACAATGTATGGTAAAGGTCCACCTTCATTCTTTTGCATATGGATATTCAGTTTTCTAGAATCCTTTATTGAAGAGAATATTCTATCCCAATCGAGCAGACTTGGCACCTTTGTTAAAAATCAGTTAGCTGTACATATGAAAGATGATTTCTGAACTCTCAATTAATTTTTTCTTTGTATGTTCTACGGTGTGGTCACATTTCATTATTTTTTTTTCCCTAAAGAATCCTGACTAATACAGCTTGTTTGTCTTTTTTTCCATGTGAGTATCTGCTATTGCAGCACCATTTGTTGAATTTTTGTTTGTTTGTTTGTTTTTTGGGAAGTGCATGGACCAGGAATCAAACCTGGGTCTCCTGCATGGTAGGAGAAAATTCTACCGCTGAGCTACCCTTGTATCCTCTCTACTCTCAATTCAATTTTATTGGTTCTCATGCCTGTCCTAGTGCCAATACTATGCTGTTTTGGCCTTGTAATATGTTTTAAGACTGGGGAGTGTGAGTCCTTTAAATTCATTCTTCTTTTTCAAGATGGCTTTGGTACCTTATACTTCCATGTTAATTGATAATTGGACTTTCCACTTTTGCTCAGAAGACTGTTGGTATTTTCACTGGAATAGCATTGAATCTGTGGATCACTTTGGGTAGAATTGACATCTGTGATGGTTGAAGCTGTACAGACCCCAGAAATAAGTAGGACCTTTGGATTATCTTACTTCAGTTAAGGCATGGTCCAGAGTGGTTCTTTACTCTCTTACTGGAGTCCTTTATAAAAAATGAAATTTAAACAAAGAGAGAGAGTCACAGAGGCAAGAAGCTGAAAGAAACCCAGAAGAGAGTGAAAAGACCAGCAGGTGCCACCATATGCCTTGTCATGTGACAGAGGAATCCAGAATCGTCAGCATCTGGTCTTCAGGAAGAAAATATTTTCTGATGATGCCTAAACTTGGACAATTTTATTGACCTCAAATCTGTAATTTTTTAAGTTAATAAATTCCCAGTATTAAAAGGCAACCCATTTCATGGTATCTACATTTTGGCAGCCTAACAAGCTGTACCGGGGCTAGGGTTCATGACTTTACTGTTGCCCGCCATAAGGTTGTACTGTGAGGTATAACCATTTAAATAACTTTTAGGGAGTTTCTTGTACATGTAAATACACACATAGAATATGGACCAATACTTCCACTTTTAGGTACTCACACAAGAGAAGTGAAAATGTATGTTAACAAAATGAATGTACAGTCATATTCATAATAACAATTCATAATAGGTCAAAATTAGAGGCAGTAATATCCCTCAATAGGAAAATAGATAAATGGCTGTTGTATATGCATGCAATGGAATGCTACTGAGCAATAAAATGGAATGAACTATTATGGTAGTTAAGTTCAGCTGTCAACTTGGTCAGGTGATGAAGCCCCATCCTTTTCTTTCTGTGTACTTAAATAAGCAGTATGTGAAATTCATCTATGGCTGATTATATTTGTTGCCAGCTAATGAGAGTGCCCTCCACAATGAGTGTGGTTTAACTTAATTAGCTGAGGCTTAAAAGAAAGAGGACAGAAGAGAGCTCAGCAGCTCAGCATACCTCATCTCAGAACTTGCAGCTCAATCCAGATGTTTGGAGACACAGAAAGGAATTGCCCTGGGGAAAGCCATTGGAACCCAGGAGCCAGGAGAGAAGGCCAGCGGACACAGTGTGCCTTCCATGTGGCAGAGAAACTCAGATTAAAGCTAGCTGCCTTTTCTCTGAAAAGCAATAAATTTTCAACTAAATAAATCTTATTAAAAGCCGTTCAATCTCTGGTGCGTTGCCTTCTAGCAACTTTAGCAAACTAAAACCACTACCTATACACAAAAACTAAGAGCAATATGTTGAATACAATAAGCCAGACACAAAGAATATGTGAAGCATGATTCTATTTATATGAAATCTAAAAACAGGAAAACAATCTATGGTGATAGAAACTTTTAAGTAGTTGCCTCAGTTGGTAAATGGGTTGAAAAGTGGCACAAGAAACTATCTTTGTGGTAATGGAAATATTCTTTTTTTTTTGAGGGATTGGTTTTTATTTCAAAAGGAAATATGTCAACTTTCAGTATCAAAATAGTTGCATTATTGGTTTCTCTTTCTCCCAATCTGCCCTTCAAAGAGACCACACCAAAAGAGGGTACATTTTAAGTCAGTAAGCAGCAGGATGTAAACTAATAAACCTCACAGAAACCTCACCAAAATGGGGAACTGGGTGAGGTAAGGGATTGTAAAAGATCAGCATACTGCCAGCCCAGTCTGTACAGATGGAGCAGCCAGTGCTCCCCAACCCCAAAGAAGCAAATTTCAAAATGATTTAAATTTTTTTTAATTTTGCATATAAGATATTCCAGACTTCATTACTGACTGATACAAAACAAGAGATGACACTTTTAGAGACAGCAGCTTCAGACCCAGAAAAGGGTGATGACAAGCTTCATATGGCTTAATCAGTGGCAGAAATGTAATTTTCTATACTTTGCTGTTTTAAAAGGAAGCATGAGAGTACATCAGTAGTGACCCCAACATAAGGGGCACATGATCCACTCTAGGAAGGGAGTAGAGAAAGGATGTAACAAAGATGTGTTCTCAAGAGGTCTCACTATATTAATTTGATCACTTCTGATGAGAAAATAATAATAATAATAATAATAATAATAATAATAATAATAATAATAATAAACTTGCCCTAAGATACCTTAAAGCTGAAAACCTCAACAGTACCTTTTGTTTGTTTGTTTCTTGCTTTGGCTAACTCCTAGAATCACCTTTCTGGTTTGTATAGAGCAATGAGGCTTCCCTCGAAGTCTTTCTCTGGGCTATGTTCCGTTCTCAGTGAACAGGCCCGTACCTCTTTCCCTCCTCTTTGGAGAGAGCAATGTGTATTAAGCTGAAAAGTTATCTTCCAGAAATGAGAAAGGGATTATATTGTTGCTACAGAGCTGTTGAAATATTTGAAATGTTTTACAAATGGTTGCTATTACAAAAAGGGACGTAATTATAAAATGTACACATGACAACATGCTTTAAAGACACTTGCGTTGTCTTAAACAAAATTCCATTAACCGTTGTTCCCAAAGGTGCTCAGCCGTTAGCCCAACTGCAATCTCTGGGAGATGCAGAGACAGTTTGGTGAAAAAGATCTGGGGCCAGAGGTGAGTGGGTAGGAACTTGTGGGGTTATACGGCAGAGGAGAAAGCAGTTGTCCAGTTAAGGATCACTCAATTTAAAGGTCAGCTTTGGGCAGGCTGGTCTCAGGTAGATTCGATGTCAAAGGGAGAAGCAGTGGCAGGGCAGGACTCAAGCACTCTAGATCTCATTCAGGTCAAGCAGAGTCTGGTCCAGGATTCTTTGTGCATAGAGGTGCTCATCTTTGGTGCGAATAGTTTATCTTCCAAATCATCAATTGTCTTTTCCAGCTTAGCTACTGTTCTAGTTTGCTAGCTGCCAGAATGCAAAATACCAGGAACAGAAAAAAGGCTTTTTAAAAAGGAGAATTTAATGAGTTACTAGTTTATAGTTCTAAGGCCGAGAAAATGTCCCAATTAAAACAAGTCTATAGAAATGTCCAATCATCCAGGGAATGATACCTTGGTTCAAGAAGGCCGATGAAGTTCAGGGTTTCTTCTCTTAAATGAGAAGGCACATGGTGAACCCAGTCACAGTTTCTCTCTCGGCTGGAAGGGCACTTGGCAAGCTGCTATCTTTATCTCCTGGCTTCCTGCTTCGTGAAGCTCCCCGGGAGGCATTTTCCTTCTTCATCTCCAAAGGTCGCTGGCTGGTAGACTCATGGCTATGTTGTTCTGCTCTGCTCTTTATGAATAGCCTTCATTCTCCAAAATGTTTCCTCTTTTATAGGATTCCAGTAAACTAATTGAGACCCTCCCAAATGGGTGAAGACATACCTCCACCTAATCCAGTTTAACAACCACTCTTAATTAAATCACATCTCCAGGGAGATGATCTAACTACAGTTTCAAACACACAATACTGAATAAGGATTAGAAGAGATGGCTGCCTTTACAAAATGGGATTAGGATTAAAATATGGTGTTTCTTGAGTACATACATCATTTCAAACCAGCACATATATCTATCACTCAGCAAACTCAGTACTGGTCTCTGCCTCCTTGAGTTTATCAATAAGAATCTTTATTTCTTCTTCATATTTATCTTCTTTTTTAGAGTTCTTTTCTTTAGCAGCACTCAGACACCAGTTTCCCATTATCCATCCAATCTGCTCATCCATCTCTTGGCAATGAACTCTGCCAGCTTAGCTCATTCCTCTGCATGCCAAATGCCCTTCAATAATCACCAACCTCTGAGCCACCTCCTCATATTTCTGATCTGCCTCTTCTACGATGTGCTTAGTTTCTTTGAGTTGGAGTTCCTGAAGTTTCATCTCTTCTTCATCTTTTAAAGCCTGATTTTCAATAACCTTCACATCTCTCTAGCTCTCCTCAGCAGCTTTCACTGCTTCCTCCAGCTTTTGCAGGACAGTGGCCAGGTGCTCCCAAGCATGGTCCAGCTCCTCTTCAACCAGCTGTATCGGATGGTTCAAGGAGGCCACCTCAGCCTCAGCCCATTCCTATCCCCTGGGTCAGAAACCTCTCTTTATTGTAATGGAATATTCTACATCCTAAATGATTGTTCTGTGTTACACTACTATCAGTAATGTATGCAATTTCCATATCTTCTATATACTTGTCAGTGCTTTCTAATGTAATTTTTTTTTTTTTGGCTACTCTAGTTTGTGTAGAAGGGTATATAATTGTGATTTTTAATTTAAATGAAGAGGCATATTTAGCATACTTTCATATGTCAGTTGGCCATTCTTATGTTCTTTTTGTGGAGTATATGCTCTTGTATTTTGCTTGAGCAAATATGCAATTTGTCATATTTGACAAATAATGCAATTTGTCATACTTGATTTGCAGGTTTTCTTCGTACATTTACATATGTCCTTTGATAGATATATAACCTGAGAATTTTTTCAGGATGCTGTTTGCCGATTCCTTTTCTAATGGTGCCCATTGGTGAGCTGATTTTAAATATTGAAGAAATTCAGTTTGCCATTTTTATGGTTAGTGATTTTAGTGTTCTCTAAATATATTTGTTTTTTAAATATCTCAAAGATATTCTGCTGCTTTGTTCTAGATGATTTTCCTATCTATACTCTTAAATTGGTGATACATCTCAGAATACATTTTGTGAATGTAGGGATTAAAGTATTTTTTCCCATATGGATATTCTGTTGTTCTATCACCATTTGTTAAAAAGATTTTCCTTTTTTATTGAGTCAAACTATTTATTTGTTTGGAAATCCACTTATCATGTATTTGTTCATTACAATCAGAACTCTTCACTCTTTTCATCAATATTTTTGTTTATTCTAATAGAGATACTAAACTAATATAGCTATCATAACTTTACAGTAAGTTTTGGATATGGGTAATGCAAATTCTCCAACTTTCTTCTTTACTGAGGGCTTTTCTTTTAATGTGGTGAATAATTTAGACTGATTTTCAAATATTAACTATTCTTGAGATAATAACATGCATGTCATGATATATTATACTTTTAATTAATTGCTAGATTTTATTTGTTAATATACTGTCATAAATTTTGTACATATTCATGAAGGATACTATTCTTTTCTTTTCTTGTAAATACATGTATTAAGTTTATTTTACAAGATTGTGTTGACCTCCAAAAATGAGTTGAGAAGTGTTTCCCCCTTTTCAAATATATAAATGGATTTGCTGTATTTGTTTTCTTTTCTAAATATTTGATAGAATTTACCAGTGAAGCATTTTGTAACTACAGTTTTGTACTTACAATGTGGCAAGGGTTGGGCATAAATACAATTCATTTTATAGATATAGGGCTGCGTAGATTTTCTCTTTCTCCTTGGGTCAGTTTTGGAAAGTTGTATGTTTTAAGGAATCTACCCTTTTCTTCTAAGTCATGGAATTCATTGGCATAAAGTTGTTTATAATATCCTCTTATTATTGTTTTACATTTTTTTTGTATGCTGTATGGCGAGGTCACATTTCATTACTTTTCAGTGTGAGTATCCCATTATTGCAGCACCATTGTTGAATTTTTGTTTGTTTGTTTTGATTGTTTGTTTGTTTTCTGGGAAATGTATGGACCAGGAATTGAACCCAGGTCTTCTGCATGAAAGGCGGGAATTCTACCACTGAACTACCCTTGCACCCCCTCCTCTTATTATTTTTAATATCTAAAGGATGTGTAGTGATGTTTCCTCTTGCATTCCTAATGTTGATAATTTGTGTTTTCTCTTTTCTTTCTTAATAAATCTTGCTTTGGGTTTACAAAATTTATTAATCTTTTTAAATGACTAACTTTGACTTTGTTGTTTTTCTTGATTGTCCACTTCCTAATTTATTGATATCTGATTTCATTTTTTTTTTTTTTTTTTTTTTGAAAGACAGAGAGAAGGAAGGAAGGATAGAAGGAAGGAAGGAAGGAAGAAAGGGAAACATTTTTAAACATTTTCTTGTTTTATTGTATTCTGTTTCTCCGTTTTTGTTACATGGGCTGGGGCCGGGAATCGAACCGAGGTCCTCCGGCATAGCAGGCAAGCACTTTGCCCGCTGAGCCACCGCGGCCCGCCCTGATTTCATTTTTCTTCTACATACATTAATGCTAATTTGCTAGTCTTTTACTGCCTTATTATTTGGAATCCTGGGTCATTAGTTTTCACCTTTCTTCTTTGCTAACATAAGCATTGGAGCTATATTTAAAAATCCATGTATAGCTAATGGCTGTCATATTGGACATCACAGATGTGAGATCAGAATTCTTCCAGAACTAACACTTTGGGAAGCTATTGTAAGTCAAATGAAGTTTACACATGTGATGAAAATCTAGCTGTCATGTTGAAACTAGATTGTATCTTTTTAGGAGCAGAAATCTTATCTTTTCTTTCTCTATTGTAACTTTTATCTTATTGCTTGGCATCCTACAAGTACCTCAGATAGTTCTTGAATCAATGAGTCTATATGCAATGGGAAATTGAAAATTTAATACAAAACTCAAACAAAGCTTTATTGGAAATCTGTTTTTATTTTTAAAACAGGACTTTATCTGCATTGCTTATGTCAGTTTTAAAGACTTGGATTCTCCCTCTCTTTTCCTTTCTCCTTTCTTCTTCCCATTTTTTTCCCTGGGCAGACTCTAGTTTATTGAAAGAGTACAGGGGGCTTATTGAAGACTCAAACTAGTAGGTTTCAAACTGTGGTCCCCATGCCAGTAATATCAGCTTGACCTAGAAATTTGTTAGAAATGCAAATTCTGAAATCAGACCTTAGAATTACTGAATAGGAAATGTTTAGAGTGGGGTCCAGAAATTGCTTTTGTAACAGTTCCTCCAGGTGATTTTCTGATACGTAGCATTGTCCCAACTTCTACCCTGGTTATGAACAGTCAAGGCATATGAAAGCAAATTGAGGCAAAGTATTTTATAAAAATGATTTTCTAATTTTTTATTAATTTTAGGAAATGCTAAGACTGACTATGTACCAAGAGGCCCTGGACTCAGCAGTTATTTTTCTCCTCTGACAGCTAATATAATTTCTTTTGCCACTTCAGAGAAAATTCTCTAAGTATGGCAGCATGGTTTTAGGAATAATGTATTGCTTAATTAAGCTTCTATTATTCTCTCTCTCAAAGGCTAGAAACAAATTGTTTGCCCGAGTTCTTATTGCTAGTTAACATGACATAAAGCAATTATCCTTTGAATCTCTAGTTGAATTGGTAGTAGAATTCCTACGCTTCTAACCAAGTGTTTTCCTGAAGAATACACAAAACTATACATCCCTGCTGTGGCGATGCCTTTCTCCTGGTTTACCAGGGGACTGAAATAAATTTTGCTTGAGATCTTCTTCACAGTTACACTTTTGCTCCTAAGTTTTATTTTTTCCTCTCTCATTGTTTATTCCCCTTTTCTCTTTGTTTTTCCTCCTAAGTTTTATTTTTTCCTCTCTCATTGTTCCCCTTTTCTCTTTGTTTTTCCTCTTTCTTTTTTCTCTCCTGTATCCAAGCTATTGATAAAGGGATTTATTCATGAACTCTCTTTTTCTGCTTTTCTCACATTGAGGCCTATGAAATTTAAGCAAACATTTCTATTACTTTCTTCAGTTACTGATAATCCAGTCCTCAGTTTCCCTCTTTATTTCACTGAAATCTACATGGTGCACTTTCTCTCTCCTTTCTAATCATTTTAGGCCTCAAAACACCATTCTGCAAATGAAGGAATTTCAAGCAGTGGAAGAGAATAGAAAAAAAAAAAAAAACTTTCTATATCGAGATAAATACCTAAAGACCCAGCATTGTTCCTGGCATATAGTCAACATTCAATAAATGTCAAGTTCTTTCCTTTCCCTGACCTTAAATAGAACACATCTTGTAGAACATATTGTTAGAAAGCATTTATATTCCAGAACAGCCGCATCTCCTCAATTTCCTGCATCAGTAAAGATTTGTTTAATAGCAATTAGCCTCAGAAAAAGAAAGGCAATAGACATACAGTTGATGAGCTGCTGTGGTTAGGTCAGAAAATTTGATACTTTACATACTGAACTTTGAGTAGTTATAGACATCAAAACTCAGATCTTGCTGTAAAAGAGATAAGAGTGTAATGCATTTAGCATTAGATAAAGGATGCCAGCGTAGGAAAGTAGACTAAATAAGATGCAGGAGCTTCTCTGTACGCAGCCATTTGTCCAGACTACCAAGTCTAAGGGGGAACATCATATTCAAGGAACCAAACTAAGGATAAGCAGTATAAAATAATAGAATTTCTAGATGGCAGTCTTTCTTAGTATTAGGTAGGTGGTTTAATTATAGATCAAGAAGATGCCCCGTAGTCAATTTCAGGTTCTGTAAACATTTGGTAAAGTTTGAAGGGTGAAGATATGGCATGAATCAGCCTTGTCTCAGCTAGAAACTAGTTTGAAAATCAGGATTCAGGGACAGAGGCGAAGGTTATTATGTCAAACTTGACTCTCACACTGTGAATAGGATATAAGGAACTTATACAACCCAGACATTCCAGACTCCTTTTCATTCCAGACTCCTTTTTTTAGACTAATTTTACCACCAGGTATAATTCTGATTGATTCAGGTACTTGACAAGAATGTGTCTATTGGTGGCTTATGAAAGAAAGACCTGACTGGGACCAGCATAAAGACTGCTAGCTAAGAGATTTACAGTACATTAGGACATAGATCCTCAACTTTAGTGTACATCAGAATCATCTGCAAAGCTTGTTTAAACACAGATTGCTTGACTCTAGTACCAGAATTTCTGATTCACCCGGTCTGAGGAAATTGCCTGGGAATCTGCATTTCTAAGAAGTTCCCACACAGAGCTATCAGATTTAGCAAATAAAAATTCAGGTCAGCCCATTATATTTGAATTTTAGATAAAACAAATATTATTTTAATATAAGAATATTCCATATAGTATTTGGTACAAACTCAAACTAAAATATTATTCATTGTTCATCTGAATTCAAATTTTACTGGCTTATCTACATATTATCTGGCAAACCTCTTTGCATGTCATGTTGATGCTGTTAACCTAGGGCTACACTTTGAGAATTTTACTTTAGTGGTAAGTACTTGGAGTTCCATCTAGAACTCACCATGATTTATTCTCGTAAGTTATTTATAAATTAATACATACACACCCCCTACATATATATGAATAATGGATCTTAAAATAGAAGCTTTAATTGGGGTATTAAGAATCAATTAGTAGCACATTCCTAAAGAGACACTAGGTCATAGAAAGTAGCTACAAAGGATATTCTTGAAAAATAGTCCTTTACTATTTACTACTCCTTACTTCTCAATCATATTCAATGTGCAAAAGGACTGAGAATTGAAAATCAGGTGACTATGTTTACAAAAGATTTCCATGGAGAAAATTTATGAATCTGACTCTTCCAACAGAGAAAGGTAGAATATTCTACCTCCAACCCAAGACATAGTGAGAAAAATGCCAAGAAAAAAACTCAAGTAGTATAATGGCTAGAGTTTTTAGTATTGTTTGAATTTTAAACCTCATCATAGGGGACAAATGAAAATGAATCTCCCTTATGAATTCAAAAGAAATTTTAAAGAAATCATTTAGAAAACTTAACACATGGACCCTTTCAATGAGGAGACACAGTGGACGGGCCTTGACAGCTGACTGGAAATTACTGAGGGCAAGGTATGGCTGGTGAACTGTTTGATTTGTAACAAAGGAGAAGAGGCTGAACTTCTCAGCCTGAACTCCCAAAGTCTGTCAGACCAAAGAATGTGTCAGAGCATACCATAGTCCAAATAAGGGTCATGCATGCAAGAGATTTGTGTCTTAGTTTGCCAGGTCTGCTAAAGCAAATAATGCAGACTGATGGGATTAAATGCCATTATCTCACAATTTTGGAGGCTAGAAGACCAAAATCAAGGTGTTGTCAGGACTAATATTTCCCTAAAGTCTATAGTTTGCTGGTAGTAGTTTACAGACAATCTGTAAATCCACCCTACCTCTGTCACAGGACCATTTGTTTCCTTCTTTTCTTTCTGTCTCCTTCTCACTGGGTTGAAACTTCTTCTTTAGAGGAAGACTCCAGTCACATTGGATTCAGACTCACTTGAATTCACTTTGGCCTCTTCTTAATAATAACATCTTCAAAGATCCTATTTACAAATGGTTCACATCCAAAGGATCAGGGGTTCAGACTTGAACAACTCTTTGTGAGGGACAAAGTCAATCCATTATTGTTGGCATGAGATGACTTTGGTTCTATCCAAGAGGGCCACCTGGAAGATAGAAATAACCTCAGTAATAATCACCTAAAAGTAATGCCAGATTCAATGAGGTGGGAGAAGTAATAAGTAAATGGATGAAATAGAAATGCATTAACTCACTCCTCTTCCATAAACAGTTAGTGAACAGGCAGAAACTGTGAAACAACTTTTCTAGGGCTCCAGAGGCCAGGGGAGCATCACACAGCATTCAGGGAAGAACAGGAAGAAGATATTGAGAAGCTGCAGTAAGAAATTTGAGCAGTTCACTCTGCAGTGAACACTGGTATGTATCCCTCACCCTGGATGTGAGCCACCTTGGGTACAGTGCCTGGTTGGCTGCTGTTGACAGAGAGGTATGTGGAAACTCTCTTCCCCAAGGAAGGGGGAGGGCATGGCTGAGAAATGATCACAGCTTTTGATTAGTGAATTTAGATAGCTGGGTCCTGTCTCTGCACTGCTATTTTAGCATGCCCCAGACAGGGACCCCTGTGCTCATTGTTTCTACCCAACCACTAACAGGGGTGAAAGTGGTGAAAGTTAAAAATGCAAGACCTCCTTAGGGCTGTAAGGAACTGTTCGTTGAAGAGTGCCATCTTCTGGGAAGGCCAGGAAAGTTCAGCTTCAGGGTGCTGTCAATAAGGCTTTTTGATGTCTTTCTTGACCCTCTCACCAGGGTTCTTTGCAACCTGTCTCTAGCCTGTTCATGGGTTCCTGTACTGTTGAGGCTGGGAAATAAAAACTTGGGAAAATCCTCTCTATGGAGAACCTCCTTCCAGAATTTGCCTTCCAGGAAAAAGCATCTAGAGGCAATGCATGGAGAGTAAAAATAACTGTGGAAGCAAACAAAACCAAAAAGAAAAGATCAAGATTTCCAGAGAAGGAACAGAGGAAAGGAAGCTTTCTTCCAGGGACAAAACAACTGCATAAATAGTGAAATCTTTAAAATTGCACTGCATACTCAAGGCAAGAATCAGAAGAAGAGCTGAAAAATTCTGATCAGCTAAACATGGGCAATTCCAAAGGTCTAGAATAAGTTGAGCCAAGTCTTTAAAAGTCTTAATACAAAGCCAATCAACAACAAAACCCAAGGCAAGAGAGACAAACTGACTTTCAGAGTAAACTCATTAAGATAATCAGATGCCTAGATATCAGCAAAAAATTACAAGCCATATTAAGAAACAGGAAGATATGGCCCAAAGGAACAAATTAAAACTTCATAGGAGACTAAGCATTTGGAAAAACTAATCAAAGACGTTTAAACAAATCTCCAAAATCAACTCAAGGAGATGGAGGAAAATATGGCTAAAGAGACAAGGGATATGAAGAAGACACTGGATGAACATAAAGAAGAATGTGAAAGTATGAATAGAAACACAACAGAAATTATGGGCATGAAAGGCACAATAGAAGAGATGAAAAATACAATGGAGGCAGATTTGAATAGGCATAAGAATAAATCAGTGAGTTAGAACATAAGACAATTGAAATCTTATAGAGAGAAGAACAGATAGAAAAAGAATGAAAAAAATTGAGTAGGGTCTCAGGGAATTGAATGATAGCATGAAGCACACAAACATGTGTCATGTGAGTCCAAGAATAAGATAAGGGAAAAGGGATGGAAAGAATACTTGAAGAAATAAGGCTGAAAATTTCTTAACTTTTATGAAAGATAGAAATATATGTATCCAAGAAGCACAATGTACTCCAAACAGAATAAATCCTAGTAGACCTACTTCAAGACACATACTAATCACAATGTCAAATGGCAAAGAAAGATAATTCTGACAGTAGCAAGAGAAAAATAATTCATCACATCCAAAGAAGCATGACACCAAGATTAGGTGCTTATTTCTCACGAGCAACTATGGAGGTGAGAAGACAGAGGTATGATGTTTTAAAAGAACTGAAAGAGAAACATTGCCAGACAGAATTATTTATTCAGCTAAACTGTCCTCTAAAAATCAGGAAGAGTTTAAATTATTTCAAGGATAAACAGAACCTGAGAGAGTTTGCTAACAAGACACCTGACCCACAAGAAATACTAAAGGGGTTCTACAAGCTGAAGGGAAAAGATAAAAGAGAGAGGCTTAGAGGAGAGTGTAGAAATGAAGATTATCAGTAAGGGTAACTAAAAGGGTAGAAATAAAACAAGAATAATATATGACATATAAAAGCCAAATGGTAAAGTGGTTGAAGTAAGTACTAGTTACAGTAATTACATTAAATGTTAATGGACTAAATTCCCCAATAAAAAGACAAGTTTGGCAGAATGGATTTTAAAAGTATGATTTATCTATATACTGTTTATAAGAAACTCACTTTAAACCCAAGGACACAAATAGGCTGAAAAAGAAAAGTCGGAAAAAGATATTACATACAAACAGTAACTAAAAAGAGTTGGGTAGCTATACTTATGTTAAACAACATAGACTTAGAATGTAGAACTGTTATAAGAGACATAATTAGAATGTAGAACTGTTATAAGAGACATATAAGAACACTCTATTTTAATGAAAGTGGTAGTCCATCAAAAAGAAATAACAATAAAATATTTGTGCACCTATCCTGTGTGCCCCAAAATACATGAGTAAAACAATTGCAAAACTGAAGGGAGAAATAGATTTGGAGACTATGATGGTTAGATTCTGGTGTTAACTTGGCCTAGTGATTATACCCAGCTGTCTGGTCAGGCAAGCACTGGCCTGACCATTGCTGCAAGGATATTTCATGGCTAGTTGAAAAACCAGAAGGCTAGTGTATTAAATCATCAGCCAGTTGATTGCATCTGTGGCTGATTACATCTGTGATCAACTAAGGTGTTGCGTTAATTTGCAAGCTACTGGAATATGATATACCAGAAATAGAATGGCTTTTTAAATGGGGAACTTATTAAGCTACAAGTTTACAGTTCTAAGGCTATAAAAATGTCCAAATTAAGGCATCCAGGGAAAGATATCTTGGTTCTAGAATGCCAATGATATTTGGAGTTTCTATCTCAGCTGGAAAATCATATGACAGCATCTGCTAGCTTTTCTTCAGTCTTCTTTAATGGCTTCCTTAGGATTCTGTACATTCTCTTGGCCCTGTGAGTTCTGGTAGCTCTCCAGCTTTTTCCAAAATGGTTCCCTCTTAAAGGACTCCAATAGACAACTGCACTTTGAATGGGTAGGGACACATCTCCATGGAAACCATTTAATCAAAAGTTGCCAATCACAATTGGGTGGGTCACTTCTCCATGGAAGCAGTCAGAATTATCTCACCCAGCAATACTGAATGAGGATCAAAAGACATGGCTTTTCTGGGGTACATAATAGCTTTAAACCAGCACAGGCATGTCTTCCACAGTGTGGTAATCCAATCAGTTGAAAGGAATAAGAGAGACTCTTTCACTATTTCTCAGCCAGTGAGCCTCTCCTGCAGAGTTTGTCCAGAACCTTCATCATCCACCAGCTTCACAGCCTGCCCTATGGATTTTGGGGTACATAAGCTATTATGTACCCCAGAAAAGCCATGTCTTTTGATCCTCATTCAGTATTGCTGGGTGAGATAATTCTGACTGCTTCCATGGAGAAGTGACCCACCCAATTGTGATTGGCAACTTTTGATTAAATGGTTTCCATGGAGATGTGTCCCTACCCATTCAAAGTGCAGTTGTCTATTGGAGTCCTTTAAGAGGGAACCATTTTGGAAAAATGGCTTTTCCATTTCCATAATTGCATGAGACACCTTTACAAATCTCATATTTACAGATCTGTCCTACTGCTTTACTGTTTCTCTACAGAACCCTGACGAACACAGAGACTTCAATATACCACTTTCATCAATGGATAAAACTTCTAGACAGAGGATCAGTAAAGAAACAGAGAAGTTAAATAACATGATAAATAAACTAGTCCTAACAGACATACACCAAATTTTGCACACAAAACAGAAGGATATACATTCTTTTCAAGTGCTCAAAGATCATTCTCCAGGATAGAACACATGTTGATTCACAAAACAAGTCTCAGTATATTTTGAAAGATTGAAATTATACACAGCACTTTCTCTGACCATAATGGATTGAAGTTGGAAATCAATAATAGGCAGAGAATAGAAAAATGCATAAATATAAAAAATTAAACAATACACTCTTAAACAATCAGAGGGTTAAAGAAGAAATTATAAGAGATATCAGTAAATATCTTGAGACAAATGAAAGCAAAAACATAACATATTGAAACTTAGAGGTTGCAGCAGAGTCAGTGCTGAGAGTGAAATTTATAGCCCTAAACTCCTTTAAAAAAAGAACAAGATAAATCAAAGATCTAAAAATATCTAACTATGCCCCTAGAGGAAATAGAAAAAAAAATAGCAAATTAATCCCAAAGCAAGCAGAAGGATAAAAATAAGAAATATTAGAGCATGTATTAGTCTGCAAGCTGTCGGAATGTGATATACCTGAAATGGAGTGGCTTTTAAAAAGGAGAATTTATTAAGTTGCAAGTTTACAGTTCTAAGGCCACTAAAATGTCCACATTAAGGCAAGGCTATAGAAATGTGCAAATTAACGCATCCATGGGAATGTACCTTGGATCAAGAAGACCGATGATGTTTGAGGTTTCTCTCTCAACTGGAAAGACACATGGCAACATCTGTTAGCTTTCTCTCCAGGCTTCTCCAACAGCTTCCCCAGGACTCTGTCTATTTACTTGGCTCTGTCGGTTCTGATGGCTCTGTCTGCTCTTGTGGCTCTCAAGCTTTTCCAAAGTGGTTCCTTCTTCAAGGGCTCCAGTAAGCAACTCCACCTTGAATGGGTGGAGACACATCTCCATGGAAACCATCTAATCAAAAGTTACCACCTACCATTGGGTCATATCTCCATGGAAGCAATAAAAAATATTTCACCCAACAATGTTGAAATTGGATTAAAGGACATGGCTTTTCTGGGGTACATAGCTTCAAACTGGCATGGAACAAAGGAAATGAAATTGTGAATAAAAGATAGAATTAAAAAAACCAAAATTTGGTTATTTCAAAGGATCAATAAATTTGACAAATCCTTAGCTTGACTGACATAGAAAAAAAAAGAGAAAAGATGCAAATAAATAAAATCAGAAATGAGAGAGGGGTCATTATACTGATCTCACATAAATAAAAAGGATCATAAAAGGAACTGTGAAAAACTGTATGCCATCAAATTAGACAATTTAAATGAAGTAAACAAATTCCTAGAAACACAAAAACAACTTACATTGACTCTAGAATAAATAGAAGAACTCAACATACTAATTACAAATAAAGACATTGTCAGTCATCAAAAACCTCCAAACATAGAAAAGCCTAGGACCAGATGACTTCACAGGGGAATTCTAACAAACATTCCAAGAAGTTTTAATACCAATCTGCTCAAACTCTTTCAAAAATTGTTAAAGCTGCCAGAATGCAATATACCAGACATGGAATGGCTTTTAAAAATGGAATTTATTAAGTTGCAGTTTTACAGTTGTAAGGCTATAAAAATGTCCAAACTAAAGCAAACAGGAAAAGATACCTGGACTTAAAAAAGGACAGTGGTTCTGGAATACCACTGTCATCTGGGAAGGCACATGGCTGGCATCTGCTGGTCCTTTGCTTTTGATTTCCAACAGCTTCTCCAGGGGCCATTTCTTTCTGCAATCTCCAAACATCTGGGTCTCGTGTTGGCTCTGTCAGTTCTGTTTGCTCATTCCACAATGGTTTCCTCTTAAAGGACTCCAGGAGGCAGGTTAAGACCAACCTTGACACTATATAACTCATCCTATGACGCCAACATCACCTTAATACCAAAGTCAGATAAGAAAAGAAAATTACAAGAAAAGAAGATTATGTATCAATCTGTCTATTGAATACAGATGCAAAAATCCTCAACCAAATACTTGCAAATACAGAACATTAGAAAAATTATACACCATGATCAGATGGGTTTTATCCAAGGTACTTACTGATTGCACACTTTGGATGAATTGTGTAGTATGGTATATCTCAATAAATCTGCTTTAAAAAAAAAGAGAAAAGAAAAAATGGAAATCCCCAGAAATGAAAGTTCTATTAAGAACCTGTGAGGTTTGAATGTCTGTCAAACCCAGGGAGCATACATTCATGATTATTCTGATAGTTAATTTCATGTATTAATTTGGCTAGGTTATAGTACCTATAATAAGAATCAGAAATTACTTCCAGTAATGTTTGCCTATACCTGGTTTCATTTTCAAATAAGCCTTCCTCCCTGATAGCTTAAAAGGGAAGTTCTAGATAGATTTTCAAGGTCCTTAAAGCTCATGATTACAGACATAAACATAGACTGTTCATCTTTTGAAATCTATATGAATTTCTGTGAAAGACTCTGATTGGACCAGATTAGGTTATATGCTCAAATTGGGATACTTAGCATGTCCTGAGAGAAGAGTACTTTATTTTAACTGTATCACATGGTCACTCATGTAGAGTGGGTGATTGTAAGGTCTACCAGAATCATAGGGAAAAGGTGAGGGGCATTTTTTGAATTGAAGGGATTCAATTCAATTGAAGGTATGGTATGCTGACAGAAAATAAATAAATAAATAAATAAATAAAAGCCACAATTTTCACTGCAGCCCCTTCCTAAGTGTAGGTCTTTGGGACAAACACATTACCTTGCTATCACCCAACTTTCAACTTGACCATCAGTAAAATTGGGGTATTAGTATTCCCTTAAAGGGTGGTGATTAAATCAGATGGTATATATCAATGCTTTTCAACTCTGACTGCAAGTTAGCTCCATTCATGGAGCTTTAAATAAAATATCATTTCTCAGCCTCACTGTCAGAATTTTATTTTAGTTGTTCTAGAATGAAGGCCAAACATTCATATTTTTAAGAATGTTCTTAGTTAACTTTAATGTAAAACCTAGGTTGACAATAGCTGATGTCTGTGAAACACATAGTACAAAAATATATTCAATAATTATTAAATGACTATTAGATAGAAATGTATTTTTAAGGAAAAAGGGGCTGGGTTTCATTCAATTTCATGTTTGCAAAAAGTAACTCAACCCCTGTGACTATTTTCCTTTAACAGGATATTGTTGCATTGATATTGTCTTTTTTCACTGTTATTTTGTTGTTTTTGAGTGTAGCTTATCAATTCATCTCTGGACTTTCCTTCTTTCAGGCCTTGACTCTTTTAAGGAGAGGTAGGTTTTCTTTTCAAAACTAAGATTTTTATTACTTTTTTTCATAAATGAACTCAAGTGTTTTAAAATACAATCCTTATGTTCTTCCCAGTATGTGGAAATGGGTAGGATAAGGTTCTGTATGCCTGTTATTTGTTTCAGCCACTTGTTTTCCAAACTCACTCTGTGATAGTTACTTTTAGGCTTCAGCGCAACTCCAGTCATGCCCTGAGCCCCTCACCAGCGGCAATCAAATTTGCAGTTTGATAATATACTAGAAGTCTGATTGTCACTAGTGTTTGGGGCCAGCCATTAGTCTGGCACTGTAAGACCAGAATCCAAACCCAACTTAATCCCTGTGTGCCCATAAATCTAGAATCTTTCAATATAAATTGTTCTTAGTCCTTAGGACTGGGTCTGCTCTGAATCCTAACCTTCTTAGCTATTGTCTCGTTTGCCATTCCTCTCTTCCTAAGGGCTGAATTCATCTCTGTTTGATCTCTGGTGTCTTGCTTCAATTTTGAAGTATCATGCAACCACCTAGAGCACATCTGAATAACTCTTTTGTTGTTGTTCCTACAAACTCAGACTACTTGGAAAGGCATTCTGGCTCAGACGTGAACCAAGTTTGGACAATGATGTGAGCTGTACACAGAATGCACGCCTGGGATCCAGCCCTATAGCTGGATCATCTTCCTTAGTTTCTTTCCTTGCCTGCTGTTGAGATTCCAGAATCCTTATAGGCACATGTGTTCACTACATTTCTTCACAGTTATAAAGCAAATTGCTTCAGCTTGTGCATAATGATTAAGTCTCATACTCAAAAATATTCCTTTCCTTAGAAAGCATGAACTTTTTTTGGGAAAGCTATTTTATTCCTGTTTTAGTTAAAGAATAACCACAACAAACGCAAATGTTTTCATAGTGTAATTTTTCATCCTGTGGCTAGGAACATTGGCAACCCTGAGTACAATTGCAGTTGTATCAGTAAGGAATTGCAAATACTGTAAGGTAATTCTCAGACTGCAATATATTTGGCCCATTTATATACACTAATCAATAAGCCCTTTTACTATTTCTTTCTATTTTGGGCTCTTTATAATTATGTACCAAAGAATATAGCCCTTGTAATCTTCCACATCTCTACAGGACTTCAGATAATTTGCCAAATTATCTGGCTCAGAATATGTTCATTACCATGTCCCTCTGAGTTTATAAGCCTACCCTCAACCATTCTTCCTGATGATATTAGGCTAAATATTATGTTGATGATAGTAAAATTGTCTCATAGCAGGCTGTGGTACTTAAGTCCCTTTATGAAATCTAGAAGCATTTAGTGATTGGTACAAGTATCCACGAATTTGGTATGACTTTTGCCTCCTAAAATAAACTCTCTGTCCACATAAGCCTGCTAATTTTACTTAATTCTGTAAGGAATGGAATTCCAATGTATAAGCTGAAAACAGAGGGATTTTTGAAGAAAGGAAAAAATGTTAAAGCTAAAATTTATTGAACTGTCATATAGGTCAGACACTATGATATGCATTTTATGTTAATTTTCTCATTAAATTTCACAACCTAATTGTACAGGGACCAAGAATATTCCATCTTAACAAGCCAGAAACAGACAGTTTGATTTACTTGTCCAAAAGCACACAATAAGCAGATGGCAGAGCTAGGACTTTAACCTATCCCATCTGTATCCAGACTAAAATCGTACCTATTAATTTATGTACCTCTTATCTATAGGATGATTTAATAGTAGAAGCAGCATGATCCCTTAATATCTATTTTTTCTTCTCTACCCAACAAGAAACTTTGCCTGATTGCATAAGATTATAAAACCCTTATGGGAATTTTGCCTCTGCCGATGATTATTAGCATTAGTCTACATTTTTGAATGCTCATTTTAGTTTTTAACCTACCATGGCCTGTATTACAAGTTGAAGTAACAAACATACTTTTTTGTAACTTGCCATTTGGATTGCCATTACCGGTACCCTATTGCAGATCTGAAATCCTCTTGGATACTGCAAGTGGAAAATTAGATCAGTAGTAACATGAATAGCAGAAACTGTTTTCTGTGTGAGCTTTGGACACATGTCCAGATTCCACCCGTCAAATCCACTGAGTTTTCTAGTAAATGTATTCTGAACAGGGCCATTTATCATGTTAGAAAGTGACCTAGTGAACTAAATTTTGTAACAAGTTTCCTACTATGTTAAAGATTAAGAATAAAGCCCCCAGTCTTGGATATTTAACTGAGTTTGTTAGAGGCTAAGACAATGAGGTCATGACTGACTCAATCCTATTTAGCCATGGAAGTTTCTCCCTGATGCATGACCACTGACCCATTCCTATCTGGTCCAGATGGGCTCTCTATTCTAGGTACAGATTGGAATGCATGGTTCTTCTTGTGTATCCTCTATTGTATAAGAGAGAGATTGAACTTGGCATGAGTATTAAATAATTAATTGACCTACATCCATCATGACTTCAGAGAATCCTTTTAAAACACTTGCCTACTGATGGTGGGATCTTACAAGGTCAGGACTCTTTCTCTGTAGTATGAGAGAAGAATTACCATATTCTATGAAAACATGCTCTAGCTCATCCGTCATGGTCACGTTCATGTGTCAACTTGGCCAAGTGGTGGTACCTGTTTGTCTGGTTGGGCAAGTGATGGTCTGTCTGTTGCAATGAGGACATTTCATAGTATTAAATTATGATCATGTCAGCTGTATCCACAACTGATTCCATTTGTAATCAGCCAAAGGAAGTGTCTTCTGTAATGAGTGATTCTTAATCTAATCACTGGAAGCCTTTTAAGGAGGATTCAGAAGAGACAGGTTCTCTTCCTGCTTCAGCAGTGAGCCTCTCCTGTGGAGTTCGACCGGACCCTCCATTGGAATCATTAGCTTCACAGCCTGTCTCTGTGAATCTTTGGACCCTGCCTTCCCATGTTACATGAGGCACTTTTATAAATTTTATATTTGTGAATGTTTCCTTTGATTCTGTTTCTCTAGAGAACCCTAACTAATACAACGTGGTACCAGGAATGGTTTTAAGGAAACAGAATCTTAAAAATGAGTTTTTATGAATGGTTTTCTACCGACTGAACTCAAAGGCACTAAGGACTCTGATTCCCATAATCAGAATGACACTCCCAATCCATGGAGTGAGTTGGCAAAAGAGATAGTCAAAATATCACCATTTGATTCTCCTAATGCGTCACTTGTACAAAGCCAGCTCTGGGGGATAATGTTCTTGACACCTTACAGAGTTTTGTGGAAATAAGAGGTATAGATATGTTGGCTGGTTGTTGGTAGATACATTGGCTACATTAAGGAGTGGAAGGGATGGGCTTAAGTCTTCAAACAAGAAGCTTAAGTGCTGTCTGACAGAGGTCGGTGTTTCTATGAGTATCCTGAAGGAAAATCTTATTTCCTGTAGCCGTAGACTTGAAAGCTTTAAAAATCAGACTCAGAATCTTATTGTTAGAGTAGCGACTTTACAACGTAAACTGAAATCTCAATGTTGCATGATGTCTGGCATTAAAGTGAGGGCATTGATTGGAAAGGAGTGGGACCCTGAAAAATGGGATGGTGACATATGGATTGATAATGATGTTGGGGGTGAGGTTGAAACCCTAGGTCTTGCCGAGTCTTCTCTAGATAACCCTGTAATAGTCTGCCCTGAGGTCATAGCCTCCCCACCTCCAGCCTGCCTTGAGGAGTTGGCCATCCAACCTCCTCTTGAAGGTATTAGCCCTAGAGTGATTAATCCTTTTCACCAGATGAAACTGCAAATGAATGCCCTGAAGTGAATGGCTTGGAAGATATTTCTAATTCTTTTCATGACACAACCCCCCATCCCTCATTTCTTCCAGACCTATAACTAGACTAAAATCCCAGCAGGCCCCTAAAGGTGAGGTACAAAGTATCACACATGAGGAAGCACATTATACTCCAAAAGAACTATGTGAGTTTTCCAATGTATATAGACAGAAATCAGGGGAATATGTGTGGCAATGGATTTTAAGGGTGTGGGATAATGGTGGGAAGAATATAAGACTGAATCAGGCTGAATTTATTGATATGGGCACATTAAGCAGAGATTCTGCATTCAATATTATAGCTCGAGGGGTTAGAAAAAGTATTAACAGTTTGTTTGGATGGTTGGTTGAAACATGAATCAAAAGGTGGCCAACATTACCTGAGGTTGAAATGCCAGAACTGCCCTGGTATAACGTAGATGAGGAGATCCAGAGGCTCAGAGAGATTGAAATGTTAGAGTGGATTTATCATGCAAAGCCTGCTCTTACACCTCAGGAATTTCTGGAGGATGCACATTTTCCCAGAACAGTGAGAAATAAATTTGTGAGACTAGTGTCATCATCCCTGAAGACTTCTGTAGTTGCACTTCTCTGTAGGTCAGATATTACTGTGGGAATTGCTGTCACTGAGCGGAAATCCTTAAATATAATGGGAATGACAGGATCCCGAGTTGGCAGAAGCCAGGTGGCAGCACTTAATTGCCAAAGACAGGGTATACATGGCTATTATAATAGACAGCAAACTCAAAGCAGGAACCAAAGTTATATGACTCACAGAGATTTGTGGCATTGGCTAGTAAATCATGGGGTATGTAGAAATACAACTGAAGGACAGTCTACTAAATTCTTGTTTGAGCTGTATAAGTAAAAGAGTTCTAGGACAAGTGAACCAAAGTCTAACGTGAATTACAAAAACACAGAATCACAGCCCCTTAAACAATTTCCAGACTTGAGACAGTTGACAGACCCAGAGCCTCTTGAATGAAGAGGAGAACAGATCCCTTTGGGGGAGAACCCTGTCACACTGCCACAAATTTATACCATTAATCTTCCTCCAAGCCTTCCCCAAGGAGACTGATGGCCTTTTACCAGGGTAACTGTGCATTGGGGAAAAGGAAATAATCAGATATTTCAGGAATTATTAGATACTGGTTCAGAAGTGACATTAATTACAGGGAACCCAAAATGTCACTCAGGTCCACCAGTCAGAGTGGGGGCTTATGGAGGCTAGGTGATTGTGGAGTTTTAGCTCAGGTCCATCTCACTGTGGGTCCAGTAGGCCCCCGGATGCATTGTGTAGTTATTTCCCCAGTTCCAGAATGTGTAAGTGAGATACACATACTGAGCAACTGGCAGAATCCCTATATTGGCTTTCTTACTCATACAGTGAGGGCTATTATGGTGGGAAAGGCCAAGTGGAAGCCACCAGAACTGCCTCAACAGAGCAAAATAGTAAATCAGAATTAATACTGGATTCCTGGAGGGATTGCAGAGATTACTGCCACTCTTAAGGACTTGAAGGATGCAGGGGTGGTGATTCCCACCACATCCCCATTCAACTCTCCTATTTAGCCTGTGCAGAAAACAGATGGGTCTTGGAGGATGACAGTGGTAGTAACTGTCAGGCCAACCAGCTGGTAACTCCAATTGCAGCTGCTGTTCCAGTTGTGATATCATTGCTTGAGCAAATCAGTACATCCCCTGGTATCTGGTATGCAGCTATCGATCTAGAAAATGCTTTTTTCTCAATAGCTGTTAGTAAGGACCACCAGAAACAGTTTGCTTTCAGCTGGCAAGATCAGCAACATACTTTCACTGTCCTACCTCAGGGGTATATCAACTCTTCAGCCCTATGTCATAATCTTGTCCACAGGGACCTTTATCATTTCTTCCTCCCACAAGACATCTCACTGGTCCATTATATTGATGATATCATGTTGATTGGACTTAGTGAGCAAGAAGTAGCAACTACTCTAGATTTACTGGTAAGGCATTTGTGTAACAGCAGATGGGAGATAAATCCAACAAAAATACAGGGGCCTTCCACCTCAGTGGAATTTCAAGGTGTCCAGTGGTGTGGGGCATGTTGAGATATCTCTTCTAAGGTGAAGGATAAGTTGCTGCATCTGGTCCCTCCTATGACCAAAAAAGGGGCACAACCACTAGTTGGTCTCTTTGGATTTTGGCGACAACATATTTGTCATTTGGTGTGCTACTCCAGCCCATTTATTGAGTGACCAGAAAAGCTGCTAATTTTGAGTGGGGACCTGAACAAGAGGAGGCTCTGCGACAGGTCCAGGCTGCTGTACAAGCTGCTCTGCCACTTGGGCTGTATGATCCAGCAGATCCAATGGTGCTGGAAGTGTCAGTGGCAAATAGAGATTCTGTTTGGAGCCTTTGGCAGGCCCCTAGAGGAGGATCACAATGCAGACCCTTAGGATTTTGGAGCGAAGCCTTGCCTTCTGCTGCAGATAACTACTCTCCTTTTGAGAAACAGCTTTTGTCCTGCTGCTGGGCCTTAGTAGAGACTGAACGCTTAACCATGGGCCACCAAGTTACCATGAGACCTGAGTTGCCTATCGTGAGCTGAGTGTTGTCTGACCCACCAAGCCATAAAGTTGGGCATGTGCAGCAGCACTCTATTATAAAATGGAAATGGTATATATGAGATAGGTCCCGAAGGCACCAGTAAGTTACATGAGGAAGTGGCCCAAATGCCCATGGTCTCCATTCCTGCCACATTACCTTCTCTTTCTCAGACCAGAGCTATGGTCTCTTGGGGAGTTCCTTACAGTGAATTGACTGAGGAAGAGACAACTCGGGCCTGGTTTACAGATGGTTCAGCATGATATGCAGGTACCACCTGAAAGTGGACAGCTGCAGCACTACAACCCCTTTCTGGGGTGTCCTTGAAGGACAGTGGTGAGGGGAAATCCTCCCAGTGGGCAGAACTTCGAGCAGTATACCTGGTTGTTCATTCTGCTTGGAAGAACCAGCCAGAGGTGTTTGTATACTGACTCATGGGCTGTTGCTAATGGTTTGGCCGGATGGTCAGGGACTTGGAAAGACCATAATTGGAAAATTGGTGACAAAGAGGTCTGGGGAAGAAGTATGCAGATAGACCTTTCTGAGTGGGGTGAAAACCTGAAGATATTTGTGTCCCATGTGAATGTGCACCAGAGGGTGACTTCAGCAGAGGAAGGTTTTAATAATCAAGTGAATAAGATGACCCGTTCTATGGATGCCAGTCAGCCTCTTTCCCCAGCAACTCCTGTTATTGCCCAATGGGCTCATGAACAAAGTGGTCATGTTCATAGGAATGGAGGCTACGCACGGGCTCAGCAACATGGACTTCCACTCACCAAGGCTGACCTGGCTTCAGCCTCTGCTGAGTGCCCAATCTGCCAGCAGCAGTGACTCACAGTCAGCCCCCGATGTGACACCATTCCCTGAGGTGACCAGCCAGCTGCATGGTGGCAGGTTGATTACATTGGACCACTCCCTCTATCGACGGGGCAGTGATTTGTTCTAACTGGAACAGACACATACTCTAGATATGGATTTGCTTTACCTGCATGCAATGCTTCTGCCAAAACTACCATCTGTGGGCTTACAGAATGCCTTATCCATTGTCATGATATTCCACACAGCGTTGCCTCTGATCAAGGAACACATTTCATAGCAGATGAAGTGTGGGAATGGGCACATGCTCATGGAATTCTCTGGTCTTACCATCCTCCCCATCATCCAGAAGCAGCTGGATTGATAGAACAGTGAAATGGCCTTTTGAAAACTCAATTACAGTGCCAACTAGGTGGCAATACTTTGAAAGGCTGGGGTAATGTTTTCCAGGAAGCTGTATGTGCTCTGAATCAGTATCCGCTGTATGGGGCCGTTTCTCCCATAACCAGGATCCATGGGTCCAGGAACCAAGGGGTAGAATTGGAAGTGTTACCACTCACTATTACTCCTAGTGATCCACTAGGAAAATTTTTGCTTCCTGTCCCTGTGACCCTGAGTTCTACTGGTCTACAGGTTTTAGTTCCAAAAGAGGGAGTGCTTCCACCAGGAGAAACAACAATGATTCCATTGAACTGGAATCTAAGACTGCCACCTGCTCACTTTGGGCTACTCATGTCCCTGGATCAGTAAGCCAAGAAGGGGATTACATTATTGGCTGGGGTGATTGACCCTGACTATCAGGGGGAAATAGGACTGCAACTACACAATAGAGGTAAAGAAGAGTTTTCCTGGAATATAGGCGATCCCCTAGGGCGTCTTTTAGTACTGCCATGCCCTGTGATTAAAATCAATGGAAAACTGCAACAACCTAGTCCAGGCAGGACTACCAATTGCTCTGAAACTTCAGGAATGAAGGTTTGGGTCACCCCACCAGATAAAGAACCACGGCCAGCTGTAGCGCTTGCTGAGGGTAAAGGAAACATGGAATGGGTAGTGGAAGATGGTAGTGATAAATGTGAACTATGACCATGTGATCAGTTAGAGAAACGATGACTGTAATGCTGTTTTGTTCCTGTTATACTATTTAAGTTGTAAGATATCAGGTTTAAGAATGAATATTACCCAAGGACTTGCACCCTATTTTGGAGAGATTTAATGTGTTTCCAGTTATATGCAGGGCAGTTGAGTATTGTTAGGTAAAAGAAAAAAACATGTGTTTTATTGTTTTTTATTTAGTAATTAGGTATGGTTTAAGGTGATATGTAAAGCTGCCAAGTTGACAAGGAGTGGACTGTCATGGTCAGGTTCATGTGTCAACTTGGCCACGTGGTGGTACCTATTTGTCTGGTTGGGCACGTGCTGGCCTGTCTGTTGCTATGAGGACATTTAATAGAATTAAATCATGATCAGTTCTGCTGTATCCACAGCTGATTCTATTTATAATCTGCCAAGGGTAATGTCTTCTGCAATGAGTGATCCTTAATCTAATCACTGGAATCCTTTTAGGGAAGATTCAGAGAAGACAGTCTCTCTTCCTGCTTCAGCTGGTGAACCTCTCCTGTGGAGTTCGTCCAGAACCTCCACAGGAATCGTCAGCTTCACAGCCTGCCCTGTGGATTTTGGACTCTGCCTTCCCCCGGTTACTGGATACACTTTTATAAATTTTATATTTGCGAGTGTTTCCTGTTGATTCTATTTCTCTAGAGAACTCTAACTAATACCCCATCCTATGACCCAATCCAAAATATAAAAAGCTGAGGACTTTAATAAACAGTCTTACTTATATAGTAGTTTTATATTGTGCTTTACTGAATGTTTTGCTTGTATTTAAAAGGAAAATTGATCTGATTGTAATTGTTACACTAGTGAATGTTTAGTAATTAACATTGCTTTCAGCAACTCATGCCTCTAGCCCACTGTCCATTTGTTCCTAATTCTGACTTTTAAATAATTTAAATGATAATTTAAATGCACAACTGCTGTTATTGATAATGGGCAAACTTAAGGATTGTTCAGTATGTAAAAATGATACTTTCCCCTCCTGGAGTTATCATTAACATTTGTTTTGTTTCATTTTTTAAAAAAAATTCTAAAATTTTTCCTGTGCCATTTCACCCTTAAAACAGCCAATGACCATATAACCTAGAAGTATTACCAACAGGCCTCAGGGGCAAAAGACCAGGTGATGATGAAGGTGAAAGAGCAAAGTTTAATCATTAAACATAAATGGGGATGGATGCAATTGTAGTTCAGTGGTAGAATGCTTGCCTGCCATGCAGGAGACCTGGGTTCAATTCCTGGCCCATTCACTTCACCCCCACCCCCGCCAAAAAAACAAACAAAAATTCAACAAATGGTGCTGCAATGAGAGGGTACACGTGGAAAAAGAGTGAAATGTGACCCCTCAGCATAAGCATACAAAAATAAAATAAAACAAAACAAAATAAAATAAATGGATATTAAAAACTTGAACACATCCTAAAGATAGAAACCCAGAAAATTAAAGTTAAAGCAGTAGATCAATTTTTGAACAGACTGAACTATATTCCAAGATCGTTAATTGTCTACAAATTTTTAATAATAATTTTCATACTAATAGCAGTTGCATCAAATGACCTTCTTTTTTAATTTAAAAATATGACTCTACTGATTGTTTATCAAGGCAATTTGACATTGAGCAAAAAATTTTCTATGGATTCTCCACAAAGCAAGTGCTCACTGGATTTATCTACAGTTTTTTTCACCAGGCTTTGCTATATGGGCTGGTGGGGGTTATCATCAGAGTAGAGCAACAAACCATTAAAGAATATCAGATCTGACTTTTTTGCCAAAGGACAATAATAGTCTCTGATTAGAATAAGTAGGGATGATACTGGAATAGATTAAGCAGAATTTAAATATGCTAAATGGCGTTCCTCTCACTTCCTTATACACATGTCTAATATTGGAAATTTGTTTTTTCTTTTTTTTAAATATAGAAACAAAAGAAAAGTGAGTAGAAACGGGAAGAAAAAAGGGGAATATAGTATAAATCCTGAATGTAAAATATGAACATAGTTAAAATAGATAAAACATGGCTCTTTACTGAAAAGGTTTCTCTGAGAAGTAACTATTAGGGATTGCTGTGTATTGATCATTCCTTTTAGTTACCTCCTAGGTAACCCTCTGATGTCTGTAATTGGATGTTGTTGAAGGCTGGAATAATTATCTACTCCTAAATGTTGTATACTCATAGTAATCTTCTCTGTGTTGGGGTGATGGTGTTGGTGAACAGTATTTCTCTTTCTCTCTTGGCTCTTGGATGAAAATTATCCTGAGAATATTTGTTTAATCATTGAGTATTTGCCTTAAAATAAATGATGGTCATAAAATTGTATGCTAAACCATTTTGGATGAATCCTTTAATAGTATCAAAATCAAAACAGAAAATTGATGTTAAATAATTTAAAATAAAATAGGTAATCCCAGAATTCTATTCTATATGTATGAGATATTCAACATCCATAAACATTCAACAAATATTTATTGAATACTCTGATTTAGCAAGCACCACGCTAGATTCAGGAGTACTAAGGAGAATATTCTAAACAGTCTTTCCACGAGTTTACAATGGTGGGAAGGTGACCTGAAACAAAAATTATGAACAAGACTTAACTATAATTGTAATAAAGCATGTGCTCAGTGCATAATGGATGAATGAATAAAGTATAAATACAGAGGAAAAGGCACAATCATTCCTGCGATAGAGGAATTAAAACAATCTAGATAGGGAGGTAGGTGATTTGAGAAAGGCTCCTTTGTGGGGAAAAAAATTACCTTGAGAAAGTAAGAATGAGAAATAATTGGCCAGGAGAGGGAATAAATGGAATGGAGCTGTATGGTTTGGATCCAAGTAGAAGAAATAGTGTATGCTAAGAATCCTACTGCAGGATGTCTCAAGCAAAGTGATGGTTTTGGAAATTAGGAATATAATCAGAGGGATACATCCCCAAATTTATAATTTCTTCTAAAACCTTTGTAAGCTCTATAAAAAAGCAGTAACGATAAAAGGATTTAAAAAGACAAAGATAACTGGCTTTTTCAAGTGTGCACTTTGTACTCTGTAAAGTGATTTGTATGTAATGTGCTATTACAATTTTTGTTCTCAATAAAACCCTAATTAGATCATATCTAATCCATTTTTCAGATGAGGAATCTGAAGCTCAAAGAGCTTAAGTAAGTTGTCATCATCATTGTATTAGCTAGGGCTCTCTAGAGAAACAGAATCAGCAGAAATATCTGTAGATATAAAATTTATAAAAGTGTCCCATGTAACCATGGGGACAGAGAGTCCAAAATCCATAGGGAAGGATGTGAAGCTGACAAATCCAATGAAGGGTCTGGATGACCTCCACTGGTGAGCTCACTGGCTGAAGCAGGAAGAGAGACTGTTTCTTCTGAATCCTCCTTAAAAGTCTTCCAGTGACTAGATTAAATGTTACTCATTGCGGAAGACACTCACCTTGGCAGATTATAATTGCCATCAGCTGTGGATGCAGCCAACTTTATCATGATTAATTTTATGAAATGTCCTCATAGCAACATACAGGCCAGAACTTGTCCAAACAGGCAACTGGACACCACCACCTGGTCAAGCTGACACATGAACTTGACCATAACAATCACCTTGAAGTAGCAGAATGAACATTTACACCCAGATCTGTCAGTGTGACTCTTGTAATCCATTCCCTTCCTACTTGATCACTCTTCTTTTTTTTTTCTCCTTCAGCAATTCATTACACATATGTGCAGATTTTTGTTTCATGAATTCAACAATTTACAACCCTCTGTATTGTTGAGTCAATATCCCCATCATTCCTGGTTGCTGCATTCCCAAAACCTTATCTATTAGAGATTTATTTTGTTTTGACCTGGAAGGATAGCTCTGGACTAGATGATCTTGAAGGTCAACGATTCATCTCAGTCTTTCTGTTCACCCCATTCTGACTTCAGTTTTCCTTCCTTTCCTTAAAGAATATATAAAACAAATATCAGAAATAAGGAATACACAATTGCTTGTGCTTTCTTAGATTGCTACTAGATTTCTGGGAGATAACTTCTTTGGTTGAGGAAAGAAAGGAACTCTCCATTATTCCTCTGTGAGGATTTCTCCACCAAAACATGGTCAGTTTTTGACAGAACTTCTACATGTCCATTGATATGGGTTATATTATCAAATTATCAATCCTAATGAACTCTACTAAGAAAGGCTTTTCTACTACTAAGAATGAAAAGTGCCTTGCATGTTCACTGCATGATTTAGAAACAACTGACATATTCTACAGACTCCAAATTGACCATTAGGAAAACTGATGAATTATCAAATTTATTTTATTTTGTGTGAGGATATTCAAATTGTTTGTAGTAATATAGGGTTTATTTTGGTTTTTCATACTCAGTTTGCTATTATACACATTGTCTTTATATAAAACTGCAAAAAAAATTAAATTATGTGTGATTTGGAAACTAAGGAGAAAGACTGAAAAAGAGTTCCTGTCCATTCAAATGTTCTTAAACTGTATTTATAAAGAAAGCTCTGGTTTTAAGCTGTTCTGGGAAGTATATGGCATTTAAGGGGTACAATTTAACTAATTTACCAAAGGTTCCACATTAAGTTGGAAATCTTGAGACCCCTGTACAGTAGCCTCATTTCAGTTTCTATATTTGAGCATGAAGTTATTTCTGAGTCATTTTAATATTTTTGGACAACTAAACAATAAGAAATTGAAAATACCTTTCTCAAGCATAAATCTGAAGTTATAAATGCAAGAGCATATAAGCTTCTACACAGCTTAAACAGCAAATATTTTAAAACATTTTTTCACTGAACTTACCTGAAAGAACTTGTTAACATTATTTTCTTTCTTTTTCCTGATAAAGATGAAAGTGACATCACTGGGTATGGAAAAGTCCCATCATAGTGCTATTTTAGTTTTCCATATGTGGTGACAATATTATAATCTTACAGTCAGGATATATGCTCAGATGGTTTCTTTTTAATTGCTATATTTACTTAGATAAAGCATTTTATGGATCCATGGAAATTAAATCATTTTGGTAATGCATTTAGCAGAGTGTTATAATAAAAAACAATAAAAGTTCATGAAAGTAAAACTGTCCCATAAAAGCCAGTCCCTAACACTGCCATTACTTTTGTAGAATGAGCCCCAGAAGAATAAGTTGCAGCTCTTTGCTCAATTTATTTTAATTTCATTAGACAATGGGCCTTGCACCACTTTCCTTGGGAGACTGAGCTTAAATAGATTATTCTGACTAGAAGGTTTTCTTCATTTTGTTTCTTGTTGGCAAGTGAATTCCCACTATAATTTGAACCTGGGTCTCACTCACTGATGACAAATAGAGGTATGATTTTATGATTTTCAAAAAAAGATAATTCAGTTTTGGTTACAGGGCAAAGGAACAACTGCCAAACAGTACATTCAAGAGTAGTCCTCATGCAATTATTATTTTTATTTTTCATGAAAATTTTAGAACATGCATTTCTAGCCATTGGACTTGAGGAAGTGAGACCTTGATGTACTTCTGAGCAGTGTTTTGAAACATGCTTCATGAGATATTTGAAACCTGTTCTTTAGCAATAAGAGTAATTCAAGTTATATCATTATTTACATAATTCTACTGATTGACACACATTGGGGACTGAATCATATTCTCTTCTCCACCCCCCTCCCCTCACACCCCAAGCCGTGTTCAGAATGCAAAACCTCCTGTGGTTGTGAACCCGTTTGTAAATACAACTTTTGAAGATGCTATTAAAGTGTGCCCAAACTTAATCCAATGTGTTGAAATCCTTATAAGCAAAGAAAATTGGACACGGAAGAGGAAACCACAGGGAGCAATTAGAAGCTGGAAGTCAACCCATTCCAGAAGAGAGAGAAGAAATCGCTGCCATGTGAATTGCCATGTGATAAAAAAGTAAAAAACCAAAAATTCCTGACAGTCAGACCCAGAATACTGCACTCTCCAAAGAGAAAGCATTGACTGATGCATCAATTTGTACTTCTCTTAGACTGAAAGCCATGAGCCAATGATTTCCTGTTGTTAAACCAACCCTTTGCATCATGTTTATTTTAGCATCTAGGAAACTAATGTGATACCCTATAATATTTTCTGCATATAGTTTTTGTTTTTCTTACAGCTATTGGTAACATTTCTACTGGATTAATCTCTATCTAAAAAACAGGGCAACCAAGCAGTTTCAGGCTTTCATACTCTTCCTGAAAGCTTTTTTATTTCTTTGAGGTTCTCCAATAAATTGGAGTTGTTCTTAGAACAAAAGCACAAGGAAGTGGTTTGAAGTTGCTACGTACCCCAGAAAAGGCCTTGTTCTTTTCATCAGTTCTTGTGGTATAATCCACCCTATTCCAGGTGTGTCTTAATCCCCTTATTAGAATATTTTATAAGAGGATAAAACACATAAGCTAGGAGATATAACATTAAGAGAAGCTCATAAAGAAAAGCCCCAGAGAAGCTAAGAGAAGACCCACAGAAGCTCAGAGAGGAAGTCACTGGAACCAGAAGCCGAGAGCACTGAACCCTGGACTAGCACAAGCCAACCATGTGCCTTCCCATGTGACAGATGTTCCAGATGCCAGCAGCCTTTCTTCAGAGAAAGTATTCCTGCTGAGGCCTTAATTTGGATGTTTCCACATCCTTAGAACAGTAAATTTGTAAGCTAATAAATCCCCATTGTAAAAGCCAACCCAATTCTGCTATGTTGTATTCTAGCAGCATTAGCAAACCAAAACATGCAAACTGATTTTTAAAAATAAACTGGCTTCTATTTACAAGCACTTCTTATAAAATAAGCACATTTTATAACTGAGTTCAAACATTTATGCAATAAAAGAAGAAATACATCCATCAATCTTTAATGCAATAAAAGAAGAAATACATTCATCAGTCTTTACAATTTGTTGAGGAAACTATTCTCAGCAAGTAAATTAGTCTATTAAAGTTGCCAGAATGCAATATATCAGAAATGGAATGGCTTTTATAAAGGGAATTTATTACATCAGAAATTAATAGTTTAAGGCTGTGAAAATGTCCAAATTAAGGCACCAAAAAGAGATTATGTTCACTCAAGAAAGACCGATGCCATCCAGGACACCTCTGGCAGCAGGGAAGGCATGTGGCTGGAGTCTGCTTGTCCTTGTTCCTGGTTCCATTGCTTCCAGATTCTGATGCCAGTGGTTTCCTCTCTAAGCATCTGTGGCCCTTCACTTAGCTCCTCCAGGAAACAACTCTGGGTTCTGGTTTGCTTAGCATCTTATGGAAAGGTACATGGGAATGTCTGCTGGGTTCTGCCCCTGTCTAGGCATCTGCTCTCTCTGTTGGCACTCTAAGCATCTCCAAACATTCATGTCTGTCAGTTTTGAAGTGACTGTTCCCCAAGCATCTGCATCTAAGCTTTCTCCAAAATGTGTACCCTTTTAAAGGATTCTGATAAACTAATCAATACCAATCTGGAATAGGTGGAGTCACACCTGCACCCAATCAAAAGACCACACCTACAATTGGGCATGCCATATCTCAAGTTTCTACCCTACGATGCTGAATCAGGGATAAAAGAAATGGCTGTCCCATAAGACTGGATCAGGATTAAAACATGGCTTTTCTGGGGTACATAATAGTTTCAAGCCAGCACATTCTACCCTCTGGATCCCCCTAAAGACATGTTCTTTCCCTAAACAATACATTCACTCCATCATAATATCACAAAAGTCTTAAACCATTTCAGTAAAACTACAAATAACATACAAATTCAAAAACAGTACAAAATCCCATCCAAGTCAGTTACAGGCATGGTTTGTTCTAAGGCAAAAAAATTCTCCTCTGGCTCTGGATCTGTGAAAGTCAGGAAAAGTTATCTGTTGCCAAGAAACAAAGGAGAGATAATCAAGGATACATGTATATTTCCATAGGGAGAAATCAAATCATAAACAGGTGTCACTGGACCAAAACAGTTCTGAAAATCTGCAGGGTAAACTCCATTAGATTTCAGAGTCTGAAAGTCATTTATCCTTGGGCCTTTAGGAAGTGGCAGTACACCCTTTTCAAGGATCTACACAGTAGTCTTTCTCTCTCTTCAAATGCAAGGGTGAGTTGGAACAATGGGGCGCATTGGGGGACCACTTTCTCTTGAATCCACCCTCTCCAAGCTTCAGGACAGCACCCAGTATCCATGACATCTCTAGGGCACACACTCAAACCCTCCAGAACAATGGGGTGGCAGCCAGACTCCCTCCAGTCCCCAGTTTATGTACTCCACCCTCTCCAAGGCCTGGTGCAGGAAAACTCTTCCTGAGCATCAAGGCAGAAGGCCTGCCCTCTGCCTTTGGGGCAAACTCACCCTTTTCAAGCACATGGGTGGGTTCATTTTCCTGACCCAAGGTTTCTTGACTTCAGACCTTAGCTTCCATGTTTTGCTTCTGAAGTCACTTTTTCTTCAATTTGTCCTTTTTCTTGCCCTTTTAGATTAGACTGGCAGTGGTTTCATATGTACAGATCCCGCAACACACTTGTTGATTTTCTATGTTGTATGCTGGAATCATAATCATCAGGCAATAGGACTTTCCACACATATTTTCTGGGTAACTCCATCTCCAATCCTTGCTTGTCCTGTAATGGCTAGCTGGTACATGTTTAGTTAAATTCTCATGTGAGGCCCTATTCACTGGGCTCTTATTTTCTGGAAGCCCAGAATTTTCCAGACCATAAATTTCTGTTTTCTTTGTACCCAAGAGTTTAGTTCACAACTTATCTCTTTCTCCCTGCATTTTACTATAAGCTGCAAGGAGCAGCCAGGCTGCATTTTCCTCATTTAGTTTGCAAATTTCTTGTGCTAAATATACAAGTTCATCACTCTCAAATTTGCCCTCCATCCACAAAGAATGCCTTCCTTCCAGTTTGCAATGACATATTCATAATTTCTGTCTAAAGCCTTATCTGAAATATCTTTAGAGTATAAAGTTCTATCAACAGTCTCTTCAAAGCATTCTGGGACTTCTCTATCAATATCCTCACAACTTTTGCAGAATCTTTCCCACATCCATTTAAAAAGCTGTTCTAAGATGTCTGGTATTTGCAAACCATCACACCCCACTTCCCTGGTACCAAAACCTGTTTTAGTTTGATAAAGCTGCTGGAATGCAATATACCAGAATTGGAATGGCTTTCAAAAAGGGAATTTATAAAGTTGAAAATTTATAGTTCTTTATAAAGTTGAAAGTTCATAGTTATAAGATTGTGAAAATGTCCAAATTAAGGCACCAACAAGAGGTTATGTTCACTCAAGGAAGGCTGATGCTGCCTGGAACACTTCTGTTAGCCTGGAAGGCAAGTGGCTGGCATCCGCTGGTCCTTATTCCCAGTTCCATTGCTTCCAGCTTCTGATGCCAGTGGTTTCCTCTCTAAGCATCTGGGGTCTTCACTTATTTCCTCCAGGAAACAACTCTGGGTTCTGGCTTGCTTAGCATCACGTGGAAAGTTACATGGTGACATCTGCTGGGCTCTGCCCCTGTCTAGGCATCTGCTCTTTTTGTTGGCACTCTAAGCATCTCCAAACATCCATGTCTCTATCAGCTCTGAAGTAACTGTTCTCCAAGTGTCTGCATCTAAGTTTCCTCCAAAATGTTTCCCCTTTTAAAGGGCCTAGTAAACTAATAAGACCCACCTTGAATGGGTAGAGTCACACCTCCATCTAATCAAAAGTTCACACCCAAAGTTGGGCATGTCACATCTCCAGGGAGATAATCAATCAAAAGTTTCCACCCTGCAATATTGAATCAGGATTAAAAGAAACAGCTGCCCCACATGATCAGATCAGGATTAAAATATGGCTTTTCTGGAGTACACAATAGTCTCATACCAGCACAGCAAAGTTAAGTAGGGTGTTACAAAGCAGAGACGTGGCTTTAAAATCTGTATTAGTTCTATTAGTCCTTGGATCTCTTTTAAAAAGTAACTTCTTATTTGGGAGCAGCAAAAAATATGTATGTGACAGCAGGTCTTTAATTGTAGTTCTTTATAAGAAACAAAGAATCATGAAATAACTTTCTTCATTTTCCTTTAAGAATGCAAAAGAAAGAAAATAGGCAACTGAAATTGTGTTAATCAGCTGAAGTTTTGGACTTCTTTCTCTAAGTGTCAGTTCCCTCATCTGTAAAATATAGATATTAATACTTACCTGAATGATATTATAACAAAAAATATGTGTACTTTCTCAGGCGAATGATTAGAACATGAAAAACTATCCATTTGAGATGTGGTCTAGTCTAATGATTAAGATGATGGTATCTTGAGTTTTTCTGCTTGGATAGGAATCCTATCTCACTCAACTAACTATTACCTGAATATCTTTAAGCAACTTGATTTCTCTGTATCTCAGCTTTCTAATTTAATAATAATGTCCATCTGATGTGGCTGTGGTAAGGATAAAATAAATTTGTACATATAAAATGCATAGAAGAGATATTTGCCCATTTTTTTAAGCAGGTAGAAATTCATTAAGTACACATGCAGAGAAGGAACATGTGGGCACTCTTGCAAAGAGGTGTGGGGTGAGAGACCCCACAATGTTGGGGCAATCCTCTTTTATTACTTATTCCCCCTTCCTTGTTTGGTGCTCTTCACTCTACCCTCCCTTCTCTCCAGGACAGTACCTGGTGGTAGATATTGCATTTGGGTGGGTCAGTTACCATTAGATGTTTTGCATATGTTCATTGCCCCAGGACAGGGTGTCCATTCTGGACAGGCCACCCTGTCTTTGAGTAATCTTCCTTGCTCAAGGGCTCTTTCATGGTGTTTTCTCTCCCCTTTCAGATTCTTGTTCTAGTCTGCCTCCCTCTCTCCTTCAGAGAGTTCTAACCCCTTAATTTTAAGGATTACTGTAGAATGGAGGTTGGTTTTCCGTAGCTGCTTCCTGCTTGTCAGGGTGCATAAGCCCTATCTGACAGGGCATAGAACTTTCTGGCTATCTGGTTGAGGTTGAGAGGGGCAGAGTCTGGAGGGGTAGTTGGAATGGTGGAAAATCTTCACATCAGCATTAGTTTAGTGTGAAAGACTTCTAACCTAGAAGAAATAAACTAGTTGAGAAATTGTACATATGGTCTGAACAGAAAAGGAAACAAGATGGAGCTCACAGAATTTTTTAGAGTTTTTAGGAGCACTATTGGCTGGGGGTTGGCATACTTGCAGTTTGCAATATCTGGCTGAAAGTTGCATAAGAAAAGCTTCTATAATGATTTCTTGACTCTGAGCCACTGAAATTTTATTTTCCTTTTTTGATTAATTTTATGATGTAAGGGCCAGTTCATGTTTGGGAATCATGTCTCACTTTGCTAGGAAAGCTTAAACTCCTGGAAGCCATGTCCCACATAGGGAGGAAGGTAGTGAGTTTATTTGTAGAGTTTGACTTAGAGAGAGACTACATTTGAGCAACAACAGAGGTTCTCTGGACATGAGTCTTAGGCATTAATTATAAGTGGGCTTATCTTTGCAATTACAGAGATAAGTCTCCTAAGGGCAAGCCTCAAGATTGAGGGCTCAGCTTATTAAATTGAGAGCCCCTATTGCTCAAGAGAATAGGAAGAATTCCCCAGATGGGGAAATTTAATCATTCTACATATTTTATTTAGTCTCCTATGGGATTTTGCAAATACTTTCATTTTATGATTAAGAATTTTACCTTTATTCTATCTTCTATGTCAAATAAGTAGAACTACATTGTTTAAATAAACTGAGTATAATGGAAAAGTACATTTGTTTGTTTTTTTGATCTGTAAATTTTCTAAGAATGACTAAAACCATAACTAACAACATCTAACATCATACAGCTCAGTATTTGGATATAACATGGACAGTGAGAACATTGTTAAGTTTTTTGGAATTTTATACAATTTCTAAATATATGATGAGATTAGCTTAAAAGAAGGAAAGAAAATTTCTTTTAACTATTGTAATATTTCTTAATGTTACAAATTTTCTGTAACAGTTTTCTTTTAGGGTGATAAGACTTTTCTTTTGAAATAAAGGATGTTAAGGTCAACATAAACATCAACAAGGATATTATTCTGATATGATATAAACTCTTTGTCTTCTAGACAGAGTACTGAGATGCATAAGAACCTTTCATTAAGAGCAGACCAATGGTCTACCTTATTTTAACAAAATTTATTTTCTTAAACTTCTCCACAATAAGTTTATGAAACTTATTCATTTTCATAAACCTACAACTTTCCTTATTCATACAGGGCTTGAGTCAGCAATGACTACAAACAAAATTCACTTTCATACTAGGAATATTTTAAGTCACAAAATTAACATCTTGCAAGACTGTACTGTGAGGCACTTGGAGGTCAGTAAGGTCTTCTGCTAAGGTTTTCTTGAAGATATGGGGACTATTTCAAAACCCTCAGCGTAGCACTGTGTAAGTGAGCTGGGTGGGAACCCCATCGTTAAGTCTTTGCCATTGGAGGCAAATAGGTATTGAGAGTTAGGTGGAAAAGGGATACCAAACAAAGTGTGTTTTTAGGATTTAGGACTGAGAACCAGAATGCAGACAGGGGCTACTTGGTGGGCTGGCCCTGGGATGCCATCATTCTACATAGATAGGTCTATTTGCTCAAAGATCTCCTTTGGGAAGTTAGGAGGCCTCAATCTTTTAGGGGCCTCAGGGAAACCAAGGGGGTAAACACTAGCCAGGTCTTCTAGTCTTAAGGTGGCCCCCAGAGAGTGATGAGAGCCCTTTCACTAGAAAGGGGCTGGGACATTCAGGGGCAATGAGAAATTGATGGCACATCAGAATGTCCTCAAGTTTACAAAAGAGAGGATTAGTGAAGGTCCTAATGTTGAATTTACCATCAACTCCCATAAATAGGCAAATCCAAGTGGGAGTAGGTCTAAAGTGGCAGTTCAGGACAGAGTAAGTGGCTCTAGTACTAAGAAATCAATAATCTTGCCTCCTATGTTGAGTGTTACCTGAGGGTCCCCTAGATTGATAGAAGTGCAGTCAGAGGATCTATCTGCAGCCTTGGAGCCCCTCAATCTTCTTCATTTACAGTGAACAGGGCTCAAGAGGCTGTCCTGCCTCCCCACTTCGGGGGACGGTGCAGTTCCTGGCCCAATACCCATATTTGTGACACTTGTGGTAGGCTCTGGTTGGTCTCAAGGTTGAAAGTCATCTCAAGGTTTCTGGCACTCTCTTTGCCAGTGGCCCTCTGACCCACAGTTGAAGCAAGGCCTTTGAGGCTTAGTATCACAATTCAGATGACCTCAAGGGGACAAGGCACTTTTAGCAGTGACTACAATAAGTTGAGCCTGTTCTTTGGTCTTTTGCTTACCTCTTATTGCCTTTTCCTCCTCCTCAGCCTTGTCCCAATTGTTAAAGATGGAAAGTGCTGTTTCTATTAGGTCATTAATGGGGGTTTGCAGGCTCATGGAGAACTTCTGCAGTTTTCTCCAAATTGTCAGGGGCAGACTGGTGGATGAAATGAGTGCCCAGCAGAATTTGACCTTCCTGGGAATCTGAGCTTACATTAGTACACATTTTAACACCCTCTATCAGCTCTTAAACTGTTAGAGGACCTGGCCCATTTTAAGGGCCCTAAAATGTTAGTATGTATACATGATCGCTGTTATTTGGTCCACTTGTTTTAACCCTGCCTTTTCTCAGCCTCAGGGTACTTTTTCTTTTTATGGTAACGGGGCTATATACTTTGTATTTGTCTGTTTTGTTTCACTTGTTCTTCCTCCCACAATTTCCTATAAAAAAAAGTAAGTCCCCCTCCAAGTTATTCTGTTGTGTTTTTCATCTGTACAGACTGGTTTTGAAGACCTGCCTGAAGAGATCAAGGGTAAAGAACTGGCCCTGCTGTACAGACAGCAATACTCTACAGACAGCATAAATCCTAAAGAGCTTATATCCCCCTTCTTCTCTCAGCTGATTTGAAATAAGCTTTTCCATTCCAATAATAGATTCTCAGTATTTGATGAAATCTCAAAAAACCAAACCCCACCACTATACAAAGTTACATATGGATTTGATATTGTTCATTAAAAAAAAAAAAGAGAAGCAGAGAGACTTTTTAATATCCCCAGACTTCTCAAATGGCATTTAAAAAAAGCAAGACATAAATAAAAATTTTTAAAAAATTAAAAAGCAAGGCATATTTTCATTTTTTTGGCATGTTTATACCTTCCTTTTCATTCCTTTCTTTAGGCACTTCCATCCATTATACCTCCATGAATTTTTGCAAGAAAAATGTTTTAGCACCTTTATGGGGCAATGACAGAAAGTTTAATGTTGTTTGCCAAAGAGGAAAAGCTATTTACTTTCTCTTTTTCTCAGCATAACATAAATAATAGAAATAATTAGAAACTATTTTAATGTACTTTATAAACCTCAGTGTCAGCAAGGTCTGATTTCCTATCACACAATACAAGCTCTCAATGTTGAGATCCTAACAGAGGCTAGTGGCACGAGTGTAGGAGCCTCTCCAAACTTCTTTTACTCCACTGAAGTACCTTGGATTTAGATGCTTACACTAATCAGAAAGAACATTTACAGTGACGCAAAATAAAAAATAAGCAAACTGCCTTGACTGTACATAATTCGTGCAGCTCAAATCTAACTTTATCTGAAGAAAAAAAAATGAAAGTCTTGCCCAACATATGTTATTGAATAAAATTATTAGACTGGTTTTAAATATTTAACAATTAATAGTGAGAGATTATTTTTCATTTGAAATTATCTTAAATTTAAAGTTGAACTTTCCATTTCACCATATTTCTATAAAGAAGAATCTCAAACTTGTGTATTTCCAGGCTATGTAAGGGAAATAATTGCAACTTTTAGTGCAGCAAGTTAATTATGCTAGTTATCAGGCAGTTTTTACTTTTTGAGATGTACCATGTTAAAGCTAATCTGCAATGCACACAGATTCGGTAATACAACAGTAGCTGTTGTAAAAATAGGTCTTTAAAATCAAAGTCACTCATGACACTGTTACTCAAGTTGCAATTTGGGAGGCAGAAATTAAATGTAATTTGTTTTAGTTACTTCATAAAAGACACTCGTTAAGTTGGGGTATTTAATAATTAATTACTCTAACTGTCATTTTGAATAAAGGCTGGGAGCCTTAAATTAATTGTATTTTGATGCACTTAGGAAGGTCTTATGTGAAAAATATCATGTTGACTATGTTTACTGCTAGATGTCACTATTGTTTCAATATTATTCAATACTATTCAATGTTATTCTCAGCTACTTTCTCTGAATATAAAAAGGAAAATATTGAAGAGCTCTGTTGGTCAGCAGTGATGCACCAAAAAAAAACTGTGAATACCATTTCTGTTACATCAGAAATCACTTAATTCACATGCAGAGTACACATTGGAGATTTAAAAATTTCACTAGCGATTTCTTAATGACAGTTTTCATGCTACTGAATATTAGCATGACAGAAGGCAATGAGGATTATATAATTGCTGGGAAATCTACAGTTTTGACTGTATTCAAGATTGAATGCTTGGTAAGAATCTCTGGAAACATCAAGAAAAATGTTGTCTTTTAACTTTGGATCTACCCATTTGGTTTTAAAAATACCCTAATATATTTATGTTTCTTTTGTGTATTTGATTTATTTTCATGTATATATAATGACATGCATTTTTTTCCCTCATTTTGAGTGGTAGTATACCATTCCCAGGGCAACCTTCCAAGGTTATTAAATATATTGTTATAGCATAAGTTACTAGAGGCTCCTCCAGCTCCTTCAAGTTTGGAAGACAGCTTTAATATTTCTATATATAATACAGAATATAATGTGATTAGCACCCTAGGGGATAAAAACAGAAACATCAGTAAAGTACAGTTTCCAATGTTCATGAGCAGAAATAGGTCCTACAAAAGAAAATCTATATGTGTTAAGTACTGCCCAATGACTTTAACCTGAAATTACTTGATTTCAATGTCTTGTTGAGCAGTTTACTACTTACTTATAGGGTAAAAGGAAGAGTCAGTCTATAACAGGGCTGTATTACAAACAATATAACACATCATTAAGTACGAGAGTTATCTTTTTAGAAAAACAATTATGAATGTTCATGGAAGGCTTCTTGTGTGAACAATAGGAAACATTGTGCTATGGAAAGAAAATACTATAATGTAAAGACAGAATGATAATGACAATGCATAATTTCCTCTGTGAGATCAAGAGCCCTCAATTTGTTTAATCTATAGTGCTTTGGGAACCTGTCAAACTTTTCCACATAAAATGCCACATAAAATACATTAGTACTTCGTTTATAAAAAAATAATGCAGAAAAGGCATCTCCACAATTGGGTGAGGTAATCTGGTACAGGAATAATCCAAAATGGCAGTTCAACCATAATATGATTTGAGATGTGGCTAGGGTTTCACAGTGAACAGCTTCACAGCAAACACAGCTGTGGACAGGGAGGGTTATGTCCTTTTCCTACACTGAGCAATTGTGAACTTACAGGTGTGATTTTGTCATGAACGTTTGTTCACTGACAGCAACTGAATGATAAAAGGAGAATTAGTTTTGCATTATAATCTTATTTTAAAGTATAATACTTCAAAACATTTTCTAAGCAGTTCTTTTTAATCAACACAAAATACATATCACAGACAAGCAAATTTTCATTTATTTCTCTTTTATAAAATTATATATTTAAAATATCCCATAACAAAGACTTTCCTTCTTTGCTAATACCTACTGTGATGTGTTCATGGCTTTTGTCTAGGGAATGCAGAAATGAGCAATTCTGTCAGCTTTTTGATATTGATATTCGGAATGAAGGAGTTTGCCAGAAAGAAAAATTTAGTCTTGAGGTTCTGATTGCTCTCTCTACATACATTTCTATGTAGAGACAGGAAACAATAGCAGAGGGTGTTGTGCCAATGGAGGTTCTCATAGAATCTAACCATTAGCGGATCAGCTCAACCAATGACGAGTTAGTCTTTCTAACCTCTTGGGGAATCTTGAGAAAAGATGTGGGGAGAAAGAGGCGATGTCCTGGATTTATGATAACATAAAACCATAAGCTCACAAGACATGATGTATGGAATGAGACTACTGGTCCAGTCAGTTCACCACTTCTACTTTGATAATTATTCCTAAAGATACTTTATGAGAGCAAGACTATCTTTCTCAATATACTCCAAAATGCTTCTTAAATTTACTTGATAGAATTCTAAAAATACTTAACATACGATACATTATTTTCTCCTGAAAACAGAAGAGTTTCACCTTCGTTGAATTCACTGCAAAAAAAGAGAAAAAAGCAGATATAAAAAACTATTCCAGAGGCTGCCTTAAAATGTACTATTACCTCTACTTTTAAGCAATCATAAAATGAATCAGTGTTCAATGAATTTGAGAACACAGGTTATTTAAAAAGCAAAAAGTGCTTTTGAAATTGAGTAAAACAAAAGTGGTTAGTAAAAAGTGACCATCTCATATATTTAAACATTTATAGCAAACATAAAATTCTGTTTTTCTTAACTAGCTTTCTTCTCCCTAACATTTGCTTTTTTTCCTTTGGAATTTCCTCTGTCCTTTTCCACATTCAAATCATGAAGTTAACTTGAAAAAGAAAATTCACATAAAGATTCATGCGGTTGTACTTATTTGTATTGTTGGAGTTAATGATCAAATACATCTTATTTGGGGAGTAATATATTCCTGGCTGAACCACCTCTTCATAGAGGAAGAACTAGCTTGATTCAGATTAATTGCTGAAGTATACATTCAAATACTACTTTTTTCCTAGGGCTCTTAAACTATCTTTAGAAGATTTCCTTCTGGGTATTAATATGGTAAGATGAATTAGTAATTAAGGAAAAGACTCTGGACTATAGAAGACCAAGTTTTGAATTCTGGCTCTTTCTAAGTATATAATCTTAGGCTTACTTACTCTTAGAACTACATTTTCACAAAATGTGAGGCTCATAGGGTAATTACTTAGTTTAGGACCTATATGACACAGAGATTAGGGAAAATAATTGGGTAGGGCAGCAAAACTGTCAGGGAATCATGACTCTAAAGGAGGTAGCAGAATTGAACTAACTTGAATGCGTGACTAACCATATTGACCAAAAGAAATAGCTATCTACTTGGGAAAACCGATAATTCATATAGTGTATAGTGGGAATTTATGGCAGGAAAATTCTTTTTAAAAAGCATTTTGTTCTGAAATTGTATTCCTTTTAGAGATTTTTTTTTGTCAAACAGACATCATTAATCATAAAGGTAACAAGATATAATTAAATTGATCAGATTTTTTGTAGTCTTGATGTTAGCACAGCTTTGAAAGTTTTGATTAAATTGTACAGATATTTTTCACAATCTTTTCAGGAGGAATTTTGTGTCAAACTTACAACTTTAAGATAATCCTTATGGAAATAGGGAATATTTTACAACTTGTCCCCTATTATCTTCTGATGGATCTGAACTTTTATACATTGGTACTTCATTTAAGATTTCTTAGCTCTCTTTTCCTGGATTCACCATTCAAGGACTATCACAGATGTCATCTCTTCCAGGCTGCCTTCTTTAAACCCATTGATTTGCTCTCAGATTTGGTTAAGTGCTCAATATTAAACAATATTAGATACAGACACCAGAAACATTTGAGCTGGTTTAAGCAGAAAGAGTTTATTACGGTTTATCAACAGATCATAGTACTGTTAGGAAGAGCTCACAGTATTAACAGGAAGGCTAAAGAAAAGTATTCAAAGCTTCCAGAAAAACTTCTAAAACCACAGCACAGGACAAGACCAAGAGAACTGCTACCTTGGATTTGCAGATTCAAGAAACTGTCTCTGTGGATAGACTCCAGGACAAGCAGCCTCTGCAATAATTGGGGGAATGCCAAATCTAAAAGCCACCTGCTTTATTGAGGAGCTGCTGGCTCTAGGAAGACACAACTCTGCTGACCTACATTACCAAAATAAAATTTTATGCATTTGGCTTCTCTCCTGAAATAATTTAGTTCTTTTTTAGGTGAGCATAAGCATATATGATTGCTGGAGCCTAACTGGTTAGTTTTTAAAGACTCTCAAGCTCCATTTTCCATAGAGGAAGTTAGGCTAAAAGGTGATTGAGCAAAGAATATGCCACATGCCTCTTTACTGTACTCACTTGTAATTTACACAAAGCTCTCAATGCATGTAAGAATAACTCTTGTATTGCAGTGCTTGTACTCTATACTCAGTTTTAGATAGGCAGGGCCTACCTCACATTATCGCTATGATCATTAAATAAAGTAAATACAAGAAAATAATTTAGCATAGTGTCAAACCCTCTCATTATCACTACTACCCTCTTTTATATCTCTCCTCTCTAGACAGTAGATTCCTCGAGGATAGGGACCATATCCTCAATTCCACATCTCAGTGCCGGTCAGAGCATATGGTACATATTAGGTGGCAATAAGTTTTTTTGAAGGAAGAATGTAAGAGTGCAAATAAAGGCATTCTGTGCGAATTCAGAGATTGATGCCACAGGAATATTGTGTGTATGCATGGGGATGTACTGAAGAGCCCGGAATTAAAGAAAGTAAGAAAGTTTGCATAGATAATGAAATCAAATGAGTCATTATTATTTATTTGCAAGTCAAGTAAAGAGTGAAGTGGCTAATAAGTATGCTTTGTTAAGATATTAAGATATTAGGTATATATTAAAAATGATGAAAGGCACTTCTGTTAACTCACATGTAAGTTAATCAACAAGGTAAAGAGGGCTTTAAATTTATTAATCATTAACACATTTATCTCTGCATATTATTGACGTTTTCTGTGAAAGCTATTTGTGGTAGTTAGGTTCAGGTGTCAACTTGGCCAGGTGAAGGTGCCTAGTTCTGTTGCTGTGGACGTGAGCCAATGGCATGTGAAGCTCATCTGTGACTGGTTACATCTGTGATCAGCTAGGGGGAGTGCTGGGTGCAAAGAATGATGTGTGATTTAATTGGCTAGAGGCTTAAATGAGAGAGCTCACTGCAGCACAGCCCAAGCAGCTCAGCATATTTCATCTCAGCGCTCACAGCTCAGCCCAGGCCTTTGGCGATGCAGAAAGGAATCACCTCGGAGAAAACTGTTGGAACCCAGAAGCCTGGAGAGAAGGCCAGCAGAGATCACCTTGTTCCTTTCTACAGAAGAGAGAACCTCAGATGAAAGTTAGCTGTCTGTCCTCTGAAGAACTGTAAGTCTTTAGCTGAATAAATCCCATTTTATTAAAAGCCAATCATCTTTTGTATGTTGCATTCTGGCAGCTTTGGCAGACTAAAACAGTCATTATTTTTAAGAAAAATACCAACAAACACATTGTATAATGTGCATATGTATTTTTAATTTGATTCTTTTCAAATAGAGCTGCCAAGAGTTCTTGGACAACATTAATGTCATTATTCATTGTTCTTTCCAACCAAAATAAGAGTAAATTTTGCTTAGATGCTCTGAGCTATGCATTTTGATATAACATTAGTAAGCCATGTTCATAAAAATAGGCCTTTCTGTTCTACCTGATCTACTTAACTCCATCAGACCATCTATATATATGTTAAACAGGGTTCTCATTAAAGGTAATAGCAAGCAACAAGGCAGAACTGAGCACCAAACTTCAATGGCAAAACAATAAAATTAATTCTCTAAGACAGTGTTGGTAAGTTGAGATATAGAATTGTATTAGTCAGGGTTCTGTAGCAAAATAGAACCAACAGGAGATATCTGTAAACATGAGATTTATAAACCATGGGGATGTAAGAGACCAAAATCTGTAGGGCAAATCGTAAGCTGGCAGCTCCAATGAAGGTCTTCAATGAAGTCCACAGGAGAGTGGCTGGCTAAAGCAGAGAGATTCTCTCTTCTGAGCTCTCCTTAAGAGACGCTGGGTGATTAGATTAAATGTCACTCATTGCAGAAGACACTACCCTTAGCCAACTGCAGATGTAATGAGCTGTGGATGCAATGAACGTGCTTGTTAAGTCCATGAAATGTCCTCACAGTAACAAGCAGGCCAGCGCTTGCTTGACCAGACAACTGGGCACCATCACCTGGCATAGGTTGACACATGAACTTGACACAAATATTAATGAATATTCTTGGAATATTGGCTATTCACCCACCTAACCATTTACTTGCAACAGTTCTCCATGCTGACCACAAAAATATAGAGGAAAATGATGTCTAATGCCATCCTTACAATGGGGATACTTATTCTAATAGTAAAAACTAAAATTAATATACATATCCCATGTGACTGCTTGGTTTGTAGGGCCACTGAGACTGAAAATACAGGATGGAAAAATTGTGGGGGTGGATGATTAGTTCAATTTCATGTGAGAAACTTGAATATGGGAGAATGTCTTACAGGTAATTCGCTTTAGAAGTCTGTGCTTATAGGAGGGGCCTACGAAAATATATGTGGAAGTCATCATCTTTGATAGGCTATCAGTAGGCATGCTGTGTGCCTGACTGTGCAGTAAGAATAGGAAGCAGGGGTACATGAATGTACAAGAGTAAGAATTTCCTAATTCTTAATTTCTAATTGCTACTCTAGCCTAATGACCTAAAGAGACAGCGAAGCTCACATTTCTCTGACCTACTAACGAGTTAAAATCACCAAACTTCATTGATGCTATGTTTAGAATTAGGGACAATAAGGAACCTGCTACATGCTCGCATCCTTAGTCTTGTATATATTATTTGTGCACTTGGAATTCCTGTCAAGTAGTAAAAAGAAGTGAAAGCAACTTTAAACTTAGCCTGGCGAGTCACCCTTGTCAAACTTGTAACCCAGACCTGCGTCTCTGTTTCTTGCATATCGACTGGGGCTAAAAATGACTATTTAGAATAGTTGTGAGGGTTAAATGATAGGAAACATGCCAAGCGTATAATAAGTAAAAATTAAATTTTAGGCTTCCTTCCCCTTCACCAATTCCATCTTAGACACCATTCATTCTTGGTCTTTCTTAATTCTTAGAACTTTAACTCGGCTTTTTATTTCATCTCATCCTCCCAATCCCCCATAGCTAGGTAAGCTTTTTAATGCCGTTCATATTTGAAAGTCCAAAGAGGTACTATTGCCAGGTCCTAGGTCCTCTATGATCTTGCTTCCATAGATCTTACAAGATTTTGGGCCAGGCTACTTCATATGTGACCCTTAGCTTCATCTTCTTTTTAATGTTTTATTTTTAATTGCGAAATATAACAGAACAAAAAAGCAATAAATTTCCAAGTACATTTTAACGAACAGTTATGGAACAAATTTTTAAAGTTTGATGTGGGTTACAGTTCCACGATTTTTCATTTTTCCTTCTAGCTGCTCCAAGAGACTGGAAACCAAAAGAAACATCAATATAATGATTCAGCACTTAAACTCATTTTTTAAACCCTACCTTCTCTGTTTAACTCCATCATCACTTCTGATCTTTCTCCCACTCATTAGGGGTATTTGTGCTACACCTATTCTAATTTTTCATGTTGGAGGTGGCTGTCAATAATAAGGGATAGGGGAATGGAACTAGATGATGTTCTGGAAAGGCTGGCCCTTCTGCATTTCAGAACTTATCTGGTCCAGGGACCCATCTGGAGGTTGTAGGATTCTTGAAAGTTACCCTAATGCATGGAACCTTCATAGACTCTTATATAATGCCCTAGATATTCTTTAGGATTGGCAGGAATGGTTTTGGTTGGGGTTTGGCAAGTATGACAGGTAGCAATATCTAACTGAAGCATGCATACTTCTCCATAGTGGTCTCTCGCCTCTATTTAAACTCTCTCAGCCACTGATACCTTATTTTTTATGCTTCTTTTTCCCCTTTTGGTCAGGGTGGAATTGCTGATCCCATGGTGCCAGGGCCAGACTCATCCCTGGGAGCCATTGCCAGGGAGACTTTCATCCCTGGATGTCATGTTCCATGCAGAGGAGGAGGGCAATAATTTCACTTGCAGAGTTGAGCTTAGAGAGAGAGAGGGGCCATATCTGAACAACAAAAGAGGTCCTCTGGGGTGACACCTCTAGGTAGACTAAGCTTCTCTGATGCACACATAAGCTTCACGAAGCCTTAGCTTCATCTTTACTACAAGTTAATGCTAGAATAGACAGAAAATTTTCCAAAAAGAGCAAATTCTAATATTAGGTTAGTGTCATTTTAATGGGTCATATTTTTCCCCTCTTTTTTTTTTTTTTGCTGGAAAACATTCTGAAGGGAGATATTCTTTTCCCATTATTTATTGTTCTGCACTTTCATTAGTTTGGATCAGGTAAATGCTAGTTTCTGTTTGAGATTTAAGGCCCTCAAAGAAACTAGCTTTAAAGAAGATATTTCAAGGGTGTGAATATACATACAAATATCTAATGAATAAAGCTAAATTTACTTGGTCCATTTGATTGGACAACTTGGTGTTTGTATTTGTAATGCCAGAGGCTTGATGTCTTTATTTACAAAAGCTTACATGAGACTGGTGGAGTTTTATGTTGTTGAAAAATATAGTAAAAAGATCAGGAAAAAAAAAAAAGATCAAATGCTTTGGGATTACACAGACCTGCATTTGAATATCTACCTGCTGTACCATTTTTTGTTTACTTTGTGATCATGGGAAAATGTTTTCACCCTCCCGAAGCTTCAATTTTATTATTAATAAAATGAAGATAATTGTAATGCCTACTTCATACAGTTGATAGGTAGATTAAATTAAATGATATATATAAAATATCAAATACCTTGCCAGATGCACAATAGGGACTTACATATGTTATCAACGGGATATTAATCAGTTAGGAATATTTATTCATTCAACAAAAATTTATTGAACATTCTCTGTGTTTCAGGTGAGAATCTCATTTACCTATCATCCACCTTCCACAACTTAAACACACAACCAAACTTGTTTTATATACAAACACCCTCTGAACCACTTTGATGAAAGTCTCAGATATCTTATTACTTTTCTATAATACCTCAATATACATTGATTACTAACTTCTTTATAAATTTTAACTGTAATACTCTTATTTCACTTAAAAATTAACAGTAGCTCCTTAATATCATCAAAATATAGTCGGTATTTACATTTCCCTGAATGACTTACAACTGTTTTACAGTGTGTTTCTTTGAATAGGAAACCAAAAAACTTTACCTTGCAATTCTTGATGCATCTGCTAATCCGTTGTCTCTTTTGATCTGTGTCACGTTCATTCTCCCCTCTCTTTCTTTCCCTCTCTCTCTCCCCCTACTCAAGATTTGGGGCCAGGCTACTTCATATGTGAATCTTATGTTCATCTTTACTACCAGTTAATTCTAGAATACACAGAACAATTTTCCAAGAGGGCAAATTCTAATATTAGGTTAACAACATTTTAGCAGATCATGTTTTTCCTTTCTTCTTTGTTGCTGTAAAATACATTATGAATGTAGCTGTTCTTTTTCCATTATTCATTGGGAAAGGCGGTGGAGGAGAAAGAGAAGGTAATTTATATAGATCTTTTTCTCCTTTTCCCTTTGTCCTGATGCAATTCATTATCTGCATGTCCTGAAAATTAGCAGATACAGATTGAGTTTGTGCTATTTTCCTCTGGGGAGTGGGTAGGCTACTTCATAAATACGATGATATCTCACCCTCAGGTGATAACCAATAATCAATATCTTAATCTCAGTTTTTGTAATATCGTAAGTCATTAATTATGTCTGTCCAATCCATTAATTCAGTAGGAGTTAGAAAATGGTGATATTGAAAATTCAGTTGTTTCTCCTTCATTTTTAGGTGGAATACTACTATAGAGAGATCTTTCTTTCACCAACTTTTTGATTACACAGATGTATAGATACATATTTAAATTTTTCCCTTTATTGATACCTAGGCATCTTCCAAAAGTAACCAATGAGCTTTATGTTTTATTTATCTGAATCATTATGAACTTATGGGCTTACATATTTTTGATGCTCACATTGTCCTGTCTTTGGCCAGTGAGTTTATTCAGTTTGGCTTCTGAGCCCTTTTGATAGAAACATTTGATTGCTTCCATTTTTTTTGTTGTTGTTGTTATGACAGAATGTATCCAGGTTTACTTAATAAACTTCTTACCACAGACTTGGAATCAGGCATTTCTCCAGAGGGCTCCAGAGCCCTCTGAGAAACTCTCCAGAGTTTCTTTTAATGGGAAATGATCTCCGAAGAGCACAATCTAGAAGTTATGATACCTTTGCTACTGGGTTATTTATCATATCTAGGCTCTTTTAGTGGATAGAGCTAAAAAAAAAAGTTCAATTTTTAAAAGCATAAAAGACATCATTAATTTTTATTGATCTTTTAATTCAAAGTGTTTAAAAGCCATTTGGAATAATTTCTTGTGTGTGGTTATACCCCCCAAATGGGCACACATTTGTTTAATTCCTCTTTTGATTTTGAATTATTGCTTTTTTAAACTTTAATTTTTTATAACACTGTGAAATATACATTTTCCGAACCTAAGTCTACAAAGTACAACATTAAAAGACATATATATAGATTTAGATATATATGCAAGGTTTCACTTGTGGCATGTTGGTGAAAACTGGTGCCTTTTACTGAGGCAAATAACACTGGGGAGAGAAACAGTTTTGATTGAGATATCAATATTTCAGCTTTGTTCTTCCTAACCTTAAGATGGTTAATAAATTTCCAAGTGGAGCTGTCAGGTAGAGAGTCTTGAATCAATGGAAAAGTTAGTACTGCAGGTAAAATGTTAGGTATAATCAGATAGTTAACAGTATGTAAGTATTTAAACTGTATTTAAAGGCCATTTAAAGAGATTGGGTTTGATATCCAAGAGAATGATTAAGAAGAACTCTGAGGAATTATCTTTGTGATACTCTAACATTTACAGACTGGGAATATTCAGCCTTAGAGAGTAAAATTCAGAAAGGGTGACTGAACGACTAGTAAACTATGATATAAGAGTTTGGAAATCAAGAGTAGTAAGTGTCTTGAAAGCCAAGGAAAAAATATCAAAATAAACAATTGTTTCAAATGCTGCAGAAAATTTGAAATAGGTGAGGCTTGAATACTGGCTATTAGATTTGCATCAGAGATTATTGACAATCTTGATAATGAAAGCTTTATAGTTTAAGACCATAAAATAGGAGCAATTTTTTTTTCTTTTTTTTTTTACATGGGCAGGCACTGGGAAACAAACCTGGGTCCTCTGGCATTATAGGCAAGCATTCTTGCTGTTGAGCCACCATGGCCCGCCCGGGAGCAATTTTTAAAAAATAATAAACTTTACTTTTAAGCAGCTTTAGGTTTACAGAAAAATTGCACAGAAAGCACAGACTTTCCATATATCCACCCCCACCACACACACACACATAATTTTTCTTAATACTAACATCTTGCCATAGTGTGGTATATTTATTGTAACTGATGAGCAATATTGATACATTTTTAGTAATTGAAGTCCACAGTTTACATTAGGAATTACTCTTTGTGTGTGCAGTTCTAAGTATTTGAGAAATGCTTAATGTCATGTATCCATCAATATAGCTTCATACCAAATAGTTTCATTGTCCTAAAAGTGCCCTGGGCTCCATCTATTCATCTCTCCCTTCCACCACCTCTAAATATGGCCACTACTGACCCTTTTATTGTTTCTAGTTTTGCATTTTCCATAATAACAATAATATTTGAACTAGTTTCTTCTACTTAGCAATATGCATTTAAGCTTCTTCCATGTTTTTCATGACCTAATAGGCCAGTTCATTTTTTGATGGATGATATTTTATCGTATGGATTGTGTCATAATTTTTTAGCTTTTCATTTGTAGAAAGACATTTTGGTTGCCCTTGGTGGGTTTGAAATTTCATGTACATTTTGTGTGTGTGTGTGTGTGTGTGTGTGTGTGTGTGTGTGTGTGTATGTTGACGTGTGTTTTCAAGTCTTTTGGGTAAATACCTAAGAACATGGCTGCTGGATTATAGGATAAACCTATGTTTAGCTTTATAAGAAATCACCTAACTGTTTTTCATATGGCTGTATCATTTTGCATTCCCACCAGCAACGAATGAGAATTGCTGTTACTCCACATCCTTGACAGCATTTGGTGTTGTTAGTGTTTCAGATTTTAGCCATTTTAATAGTGGTGTTGTGGTATTTACTTGCTGTTTTAACTTGCAATTCCTTAATGATACATGATGTTGAATATCTTTTCATGTGTTTACTTGTGATCTGTATATCTTCTTTTATGTGTAGTCTATTGAGATCTTTTTCCCACTTTTTATTCAAGTTATTTTCTTATTACTGAGTTTGAGTAGTTCTTTATACATTTTGGACAAGTCCTTTGCAGACATGTATTTTGCAAATCTTTTCTCCCAGTCTATGAGTTCTTTTTTTATTCTCTTAACAGTGTTTTTACTGTTAGAAGTTTTTAATTTTTAGAAAGTTTTTAGTTTTAGGAAACTCCGATTCTATCATTTTTCTTTTATGGATCAAACTCTTGGGTTTAATCTAAAAAGTCATCATCAAGCCCAAGATCATCTAGATTTTCTCCTGTTATCTCCTAGAAGTTTTCTAATTTTGCATTTTACATTTTGACCTATGATCCATTTTTTTAGTTTATTTTTGGGTAAGATGTAAGATCTGCATCTAGATTTTTTTTCTTTTCTTTTTGTGGATGTTCAGTTCTTCTAGCACTATTTGTTGAAATGGCTGTCCTTTCTCCATTGAAATGTCTTTGTTCCTTTGTCAAAGTTCTGTTGACTGTATTTATATGGATCTATTTCTGGGCTTTCAATTTGGTTGCATTTATCTACTCCTTCATCAATACCACACTGTTTTGATCACTATAGTTTATAGTAAGCCTTGAAGTTATGTAGTGTCAGTCCTCCAACCTTGCTCTTTTTCTGTATTGTGTGAGGGTCTTTTGCTTTTCTACATAAATTTTATAATAAATTTATTGATAATCACAAAATACTTTCTGGGATATTGACTGGTATTATCTCTTCTACTGTATCTTTCATTCCCATAAGTTCCGTGATTTGTTTTTTCAGACTTTCCATTTCTTCTTTTTGTTCAGCCCATGCCTTCTTCATGTCTCCCTCAATGTATTGATTTGGTTTTTGAAGAGGTTTTCCATTTCTGTTCGTATATTCAGAATTAGTTGTCTCAGCTCCTGTATCTCATTTGAGCTATTGGTTTGTTCCTTTGACTGGGCCATATCTTCAATTTTCCTAGTGTGATTTGTTATTTTTTGCTGGCGTCTGGACATTTAATCAGATTTCCCTGAGTGTGGGACCCAGCAGGTTGAAAGACTTTCCTGTGAAGTCTCTGGGCTCTGTTTTTCTTATCCTGCCCAGTATGTGGTGCTTGTCTGTCTGTGGGTCCCATCTGCAAAAGATGTTGTGGCTCCTTTAACTTTAGAAGACTCTCGCTGCTGGGTGTGTGGTGGAGACAGAGGAAAGGTTGTAGGTTGGTTTTAATGACTTCAAATTGTGAAGTCCTGTGATCTGAATTCCTTGAGAGAGGGATTCCACCTGAGTTGTGTTTTACCCCTCCTGCGGGGAAGGTTCAGGTGGTAGAGAGCCCTGAAAGCAGCCCACCTCTGCATTCGGGGCAGTTGCAACCTGTGTAATCCCAGCGCTGAGCCCAGCGGCAACCAAGCTTCCGCAGAAACAGCCGCAGAAGGCTCTGTTTCACCCCCTTTCCTCTTTTTCAGTTAGCCCAATAGGCTACTTCTGCCTTGATCAGTTTTGCCTGAGCTGAGGGACTATTTTTAGTAGTCAGAAGTTGTTCATTAATGACACTATTGGTGTTAGGTTGGACTCAGTCTCTACTACTGTTGGAGATTCTTTCCTTTCCCTCCAGGAAGTTGCCTGTGGGGGAGGGGCGCCAGCCACTGCGGCTTGGAGAACCGCCGATCCAAGGCTCCCAGCCGGCCCGGGAAGCCGCGTGTGTGGGAGGGGCTCTGGTCGCTGGTTGCTGGGTCTGGGGGACTGCCGATCCGAGGCTCCCAGCCAGCCCGGGAAGCCGCGCGTGGGAGAGGGGCACCGGCTGCTGCAGCTTGGGGAACCGCCGATCCGAGGCTCCCAGCCAGCCCGGGAAGCAGCGCGTGGGAGAGGGGTGCCGGCCTCCGCGGCTTGGGGAACCGCTGATCCAAGGCTCCCAGCCGGCCCAGGAAGCCGCGTGTGTGGGAGGGGCTCCGGTCGCCAGCCGCCGCGGCTTGGGGAACCGCCGATCCGAGTCTCTCAGCCAGACCGGGAAGGAGGGAGGGAGGGGGGCCCGCCGCCAGCCACCATGGCCCGGGGAAGCGCGTGCCACTCAGGGACCTCACCGCAGCGGAGTCTCGTAGCCGGTCCAGCCGTTCTGTACACTGTGTGTCTGGTCTCTGTCGTGGCTCCGGGAGCTGTTCTGTACCATTTCTAGTTATTTAGTAGTTATTCTGGAGGAGGAACTAAGACATGCGCACCTTACTAAGCCGCCATCTTCTCCGTTGACTGGTATTATATTGATTCTGTAAGTTGGGAAATATTGATACCTTATTAATATTTAGTATGTATTTAGTATTTATTCTCTCCATGGGAACTTAGAATCTTTTTCTGTTTATGGAGAGCAGCTTTTTAATATAATTGTGGGAATGACCAAGCATGGATTAAATAAATGTCTTTTAAAATAGATGGGATACAAACAGAATTAGATCAGGCATGCAGAAAAATACTTAATGACATGAAACATTAAAAGTATGCAAATAAATTCATTCATATTGAAGTGTAATGTTAAATCCATTAACAGAAAAAGAAGAGAGAGACAGACAGACAGAGTAGAGAAAGAGCAAGGGAGAAAAAGAGAAGATAAATCAGAGGCAAATTTATTAAGTAACCCAGAGGAGCTGGTCCATGGATCCCATCATTAAAAATAAAAACTGTTGTGATAGTGTACTAAAATTTGCCATTGTAACCATTTTAAGAATACAATTAAGTGATATTAATTACTTTTAAAATTTTGTCATGCCATCACCAGTGTTGTAGTTTGCAAGCTGCCAGAATACGATATACAAGAAACAGAATGACTTTTAAAAGGGGAATTTATTAAGTTGCTAGTTTACAGTTCTAAGGCCATGAAAATGTCCAAATTGAAGCAAGGCTTTAAAAATGTCCAATCTAAAGTCATCCAAGGAAAGATACCTTGGTTCAAGAAAGCCAGTGACGTTTTAGGGCTTCTCTCAGCTGGAAAGGCACATGGCCAGATCTGCTAGCTTTCTCTTCAATGGCTTCCCTGGGTCTCCATCCATTCTGTTAGCTCTGATGTCTCTGGTGGCTCTGGTGGCTATCATGGCTCTGTGGCTCTAAAGCTTTTCCAAAGTGGTTCCATCTTAAGGTCTCCAGTAAGCAACCACACCTTGAATGGGTGGAAACACATCTCCATGGAAACCATATAATCAAAATTGGATGGGTCACACCTACATGACAACAATCAAAAGCTCCCACTCAGCAATATTGAATGAAGATTAAAGGACATGGCTTTTCTGAGGAACATAATAGCTTCAAACTGGCACAACCATCATCCATTACTCAATTTTTATTACTCCAAACATAAACTCTGTTATATAAGTCATTGTAACTGTCGGGGATTGAATCACGGCCCCCACCAAAGGCATGTTCAGATGTCAATCCATGGTCATATGGGAATGAACCCATGTGTGAATAGGAACTTTGAAGATGTCATTAGTTAAGGTGTGCCAAAACTGAATGAGGGTGGACTTTAATACAATATGGCTGGAGTCCTTATAAGCAAAGGAAATTGAGCACAGAAGAAGCCATGGCAAGCAATCAGAAGCTGGAAGCCAATGGAACCTGGAAGAGGAAAAAGATGTCACCATATACATTGCCATGTAATGGAAAAATTGTGTGCTGGTTTGAACCTCTTGTGTACCCCCAGAAAAGCGATGTCCTTTAATCTGGGTGTTGCTGGGTGGAGTCTTTTTTATTGTTTCCATGGAGATATGACCCACCCAATTGTGAATGTTAAATTTTGATTAGTTTCCATGGAGATGCATCTCCACCCATTCAAAAGAGGTTGCTTACTGGAGTCATTTCAGAGGGAACCATTTTGGTATAAAGTTTTAGAGCCCACACAGCCAGAGACCCATGGATATGAAGAAGGAAAGTGCCCTCAGGGGAGCTTCATGAAACAAGAAACCAGGAGAGAAAGCTAGCAGACTTCACCGTGTGCCCTTCCAGCTGAGAGAGAAACCCTGAAATTCATAGGCCTTTATTGAGTGAAGGTAACCTCTTATTGGTACCCTAATTTGGACATTTTCATAGCATTGCTTTAATTTGGACATTTTTGTGGCCTTAGAACTGTAAACTTGCAACTTAATAAGTTCCTCTTTGTAAAAGCTGTACCATTTCTAGTTTATCACATTGGCAGCTTACCAACTAACATTTTAGCACTGAATAAGTGGGGTCCTGCTGCATTTTGCAAATACCAAACATGTTGGAATGGCTTTTTAAATGCTTCAGGGGAAGATTCTGGAAGAGTTGTGAGGGGTTTGATAGAGAAGGCCTAGAGTGCTTTGAGGAGACTGTTGGTAGAAATGTTGACTCTAAAGATACCTCTGATAAGGCTCTAGTCGGAAATGATGCACATGTTATTGCAAACAGGAAGGAAGGTGATCCTTGTGTTAAAATGGCAGATAATCTTGCAAAATTTACTAGTAGATTTGACTGGAAGGCAGATTTTAAAAGCCATGAACTTGGATTTTTAGCAGAAGAGATTTCCAAATTAAATGTGTAAAGTGCAGCCTGGTTCTCTTCACAGCTTATAGTGAAGTACAACGGAAAGAAATAAGCTGAGAATTGAACTCCTGGGTATAAAGAAACCAGAAATTGATGGTCTAGAAAATTCTGGGTTTCCAAAAAGGGAGACCCCAGAGGGTGGTTCCCCAAGGGAGGATTTAACCAAACATGGAACCTGTTAGCTACCCAGGCAGGAGATAGGGATCCTGGGGGGAATCAAGACTTCTAGCCTCTGAAACTAATCAATAAATTCCTGTTGTTGAGCTGATCTATTGTATGCTGTTTGTTTTAGCATATTGGTAACTAAACAATAGCAATGGATGATGGAAATTAAAATAATAAGAAAGAATATGAGGATACATAGAATATTAAATGGTCAAAATTTTCAGGAGTGTGTTGGAAAAATGGGTTATTTGGAGTAATAGGATTTTGCAGTGAGAAACTAGAATTCTTGACATTAACATTTTAAAATTGATATAGGTATTGGTATTAAAGTCTAGGATACTGTTTTCAAACTTTTTTGATTGTGTTCCAAAATACAAAATAGAGGATTTCCCAAAATGTCTTAGCTTGAAGATGTACCAAGACTTTTGGAATACTCAATGGTTTATACTGAAACACCCCACACCCCCCACACACACACATACACACAAATAAAAAGTCTCATAAAACAGTATTAACCCTAGCTACCTTAGAAAATGTTAGATATTTTCTATTCTTTTTTAAATGCTTCTTATATTATGCCAGATTAATTTCATGACTCATTAATGGTCACACATGCAATTTGGAAAACGAACAAGAAACACTACGGTATGACCATGGGCATAGAGTGACCAAGATAAGGTACAGATGAGTTAGAGGCCTCACAGACTTTGCAAAGAACAGTGACAGGGTAGAATTCTCACCTGTCATGCGGGAGACCATCTTTAATTCCCAGTCAATGCACTTCCCAAAACATAAACAAGCAAAATAAAAACAAACAAACAAACAAAAATTCAACAAATGGTGCTGCAATAACAGGATACTCACATGGAAAAATAATGAAATGTGACCCTGCCAAACAGCATACAAAAAAAAGAACAGTAACAGGATGGAGGGAGAGACAGATAGATAGATTCTAGAATCTTCAAAGAAGGAATGGCAGGACTTGGAAGGTGCCTAAAGAAACGGGTGGTCATTTTTTTCAAATGACCTTCTAACAAATTATTGGAGAGAAAATGATCCCTCTATTACTATATGAACAATTCATTTTAAAAATTTCATAATTATTGTATTAAGATATGATTGTTCTCTAAAGGTATATCTATATACTTATAGCAAAAGAACATGGAAGTAGCTCAATCAGTGCCATACTAGGAGATATTCTGGGACTGGATTCTGAAACTGTTCATATGGACATTTAGAATATAACATATGAATTTCTTGGCCTTTTATAAATGAACAGATTCTAGAAGGATGCTTGAGGAATCAGGTGTTAAGTTGCTTTTGCTCAAGTGAAGAATTTATTAGAACATGAAATGATATTTCGAGCACAAGATAAGACTTACCTTTACATTTTAAAAGAATTCCAGGCAATAAACCCAGTTGGGGTGGTTAGCCATCCTAGGTCTTTTTCTTTCATTGACACTTGGCATCCACTCTCTGATGTGAATGAATGCAGCTGCAGTTCTCGGCCAACTATAATTTAGTTGGCAGTAATTCTACCCTAGCAGAGGGCACACGACTGCTACTTATCCAGCAGAAACAAAGGCAGTCTGATGTGTAATTCCATGTTCATGCTACTTCTTCATTACTATACTTTATAAATCATTTATTCTTTCTACTGTATTTTAAATCCTAGGTATTTGAGGATGGCATGGCATGTTTTACTCTAAACCACCCAAAGTACTCATAATAGAGACACTAACCAATAATAACAATGATAATGATAACAATAATAATAATGATACATTTAAAAGCTGACATTTACTGGGTGGTTATTACTTTGTTCCAGACATTGTGCAAATTACTTTGCACATATTACTTATGTAATATGATAACCTATAAAATATCCATTATATAATTTTATATTCTTATATAAAATATCACCGTATCTTATATGGTGAAAAAACTGAAGATTAGACACATTAAATACCCTGCCAAAATTACATGCTAGTAGATTATAGATTAGATAACAGGATTTTTATCAATATATTAGAGAATAAAGATGTTGCAATATCATTTTATTTTCTCCAAAAAAGGTGAGGAGGCTTATGAAGATAATGAAAAATGCAGAACATATTTACCTTTACATAAGTATTTCAATCTCCATAAAGCCAAGTCAAGAGTGAGAGATGCATTTTTAAAAAAATGTGATAGATCACTGATAAACACTAGATTGTTTTGTTTTGTTTTTCAGTCAGGCAATAGTGTCTCAAAATATTATGAAATTTGGATGAAAGCTTTCAGATGCTATAGAGACCAGCATAAAAAGAATATTAATTAATAACTGTTAAATTATTTTTGAGTCTTAGTGGAAAGGGCTTTTAAAATTCTTCAAATATGACAAAATACCTAGCAATTGGAATTACCAAATTGTTTTTGAAAACTGACATCATATGTTTTTTTTCCACTCCATACTCAAAATGAATATCAAAAAAACTTAAAATTACAATATTTCTACAGGGAAATGAACAAATAAATTTAAGCTATACGGCACAATTATATAAAATTTAAATCCATGACAGATACAATGTCAGAATCCATACTTTGGCTTACAAATCTCTGTTCAGATCTCTGTAGCAGCACTATAAAGTAGTATTGCCTGTTTATTTGTCTTACCCTATATGCTGAGCCCCTAGAAAGCAGGGTTCTCTTTGAACCCCGAACACCTAGCCCATGACTGGCATATGATTGGTGAACTATTGATTTCACCAATTATATATTAATTTTGTTCTCAGTTGATGATGGAACACTATAAAATACACTAATTTGGTCTGGACTTAATAATATTTGAGCTGTTTTCTGTTCAACATATAACCAAGATATTGTTGTCTTTGCTGGCAATATGTATTTGTCATAGACTTTGCATTCCATTGTGGGATCTCCCAACCTCCAAAATGTTTTTTCATGTTAATTTTCATATTTTAAGATTCACATTACCCTGTAAGTTCTATTGGTTTTGGGAAATGCATGGTGTCATGTATCCACTATTACAGGACAATACAAAATGTGTTTGCCCCATAAAAAAGTATCTCTACTTCAACTATTCAACCCTTCTCCCAATACCACCAACCTCTGGCAACCACTGATCTGTATATAATTTCTAGTTTTACATTTTCCAGAGTGTTGCACAAATATGTTAACTTTTTGGACTGGATTTTTTTCACTTAAATTATGTATTTAATATTCATCCATAACTATACCAGGTTTTGATAGCTCATTCATTTTTATTGCTCAATAGTTTTCAATTGTATGGATATACCACAGTTTGTTGTCCCATTTGTCTATTGAAGGACCTCTTGGTTGCATCCTATTTTGGGCTATGATGGATATGATTATTGTTCTAGTCTGCTAGCTGCCGGAATGCAATATACCAGAAACGGAATGGCTTTTAAAAGGAGGAATTTAATAAGTTGCAAGTTTACAGTTCTAAGGCTATGAAAATGTTCCAATAAAGTAAGGGTATAGAACTGTCCAATGTAAGGCATCCAGGGAAAGATACCTTGGTTCGAGGTGGGTAATGATATTCAGGGTTTCTCTTTCAACTGGAAAGGTGAAAATGGCAGCATCTGTTAACTTTCTGTCCCGACTTCTTGTTTCATGAAGCTCCCCTGGGGGCATTTTCCTTCTTCATCTCCAAAGGTCTCTGGCTGTATGGGCTCTGTAGCTCCAAATTGGTTCTCTCTTAAAGGGCTCCAATAAGCAACCCCACCTTGAATGGGTAAAGACACACCTCCATGGAAATCATCTAATCAAAAGTTACCAGCCACAATTGGGTGGGTCACATCTCCATGGGAACAATCAAAAAATTTCCCAGCCAGCAATATTGAATGAGAATTAAAGGACATGGCCTTTCTGGGGTCCACCACAGATTCAAACTGGCACAATTATGAATTACAATTTGAATATTCAACTTAAAAAAATCTGTTGATTGGCATTTGAGTAGGTTTGTCATTGCAAGTGATTATACAATGTATACCTATATAAATGTCGCTATTTAAGTATATCTAGGGAATAATTTCATAGAAGTTGAATTGTATAATTGCCAGAAATAGTTATTGTTGTTATTCATTTATTCATTTATAAGTTATTTTTATTTAAACACATTCCATATCCCCCAAGCATATAATCCCTCTTCACTTATATTCCCATCCTTTGATAAAATCTCATCTTCTTTCTTTCTCTACATATTTGTTATTCCTAGACATCTCTCACAAGTTACAACATATGACATTTTTCCTTGTGTCCTTTCCTGCTTATTTCACTAAGCATAATGTTTTCAAGTTTCTTCCATGTTGCAGCATGTCTGAGAATTTATTCATTCTTGTGACTGAATAATGTTTTATTGTGTGCATGTACCACATTTTGTTTATCTATTCTTTTGTTCATGGATGGTATGGGTTGTTTCCAACTTTTGACTATAGTGAATAGTCAATGCTACTATGAACTTCGGTGTACACATATTTTTTGAGACCCTGTTATCACTTTCTTTGGGTACATACTTAAAAGTTGAATTGTCAGAATATTTGGTAATTCTATAGATAGCTCTTTGAAGGCAGTCATATTGCTTTCCACAGTGACTGCACCATTTTACATTCCTAACGTAATGCACTGGAGTTCCAATTTTTCTGCATCCTTCCTAACATTTGCTATTATCCACTTTTTAAATAGTAGCCATATTTGTGAGTGTAAAATAGTATCTCATTATGTTTTTTATTGCATTCTCTAATGGCTAATGATGTTGAGCATGTTTTTATACGCTTACTTCCCATTTGTACTCCTTCTTGGGAGAAATGTCTATTCAAGTTTTTTGCCCATTTTTAAGAGAGGTTGTTTATGTTTTTGTTGCAGCATTGTCAATGTTCTTTATATATTTTTGTGTGTTAAGCCCTTATCAGATAAATGATTTGCTACTATTTTTCTCTTATTATTTAGGTTGTTTCCTCACTTTCTTGATAATGTCTTTTAATGTACAAAGACTTAATTTTGCTGAAGTTGAGTTTATCTAGTGTTTCTTTGTTACTCATGCATTTGGTATCATATCTAAGAATCCAATACCAAATCCTAGGTCATGAAGACTTGTTACTATGCAATATAAATTGAATTGTTTTTTTAATTTCCTCTTTAGATTGCTCATTTTTAGTGTATACACACACAAATGATTTTTTAAGTGTTGGTAGTTGTACCCTGCCATTTTGCCAATATCATTTATTGGTTCTAGTAGTTTTCTTTGGGTTTTTTTAGAATTTCTATATATAAAAAGGGCTTTCTATATATAAGATCATGTCATCTGCAAATAGTGATAGCTTTACTACTTCTTTCCAATTTGGGTGCCATTTATTTCTTTTTCTTGTGTAACTGTTCTGGCTAGAATGTCTAGTACAGTATTAAATAATAGCAATAAAAGGGGGCATCCTTATCTTGTTCCTAATCTTTAGGGGAAGGAAGCTTTAAACCTTTCACTTTTGATTATGAAGTTATCTATGGGTTTGGTATAAATGACCTTTATCGGGTTGATGAAGTTGCTTTCTAGTCCTAGTTTTCTGAGTGTTTTTATCAAGAAAAGCATACTGGGACTTTTTCAAATGTCTTTTCTGTGTCTACTGAGATAATCATGATGTTTTTTCCTTCTTCTTAATTATTTGATATATTACATTGATTGATTTTTGTAAGTTCTTGGATAAATCCGTCTTGGTCATAGGGAATGATCTTTTTAATATGTTTTTGGATTAACTTGTTAGTATTTTCTAAAGGATTTTTGCATTTATATTCATAAGGGAAACTGGCTTGTAATTTCCTTTTCTTATGATGTCTTTGGTAGGCTTTGGTGTCAGGGTAATGCTGCTCGTACAGAATGAATTAGCAATGAATTATGAGGTGTTTCCTTCTCTTGAAGTTTTGGAAAATTTGAGAAGAGTGGGTGTTCATTATTCCTTAAAGTTGGGTAAAATTTATCAGTGAAGTCATATGTTACTGTTTTTCTTTGGTAGAAGGATTTTGATTAATTCAATGTCTCTACTTGTTATAGGTTGAGGTATTATATTCTTCTATTTTTTTTTAGTGCAGTTTTATTTAGATGTATTCACATACCATACCAACCATTAGTTTTAGTTTGCTAAAGTTGCCATAATGCAATATACCAGAAATGGAACTGGTTTTTAAAAAGAGAATTTATTGCATTACATATTTATAGTTCTAAGGCTGTGAAAATGTCCAAATTAAGACACCAACAAGAAGTTATCTTCATTCAAGAAAGACTGATACCATCTGGAACACCTCTGTCAGCTGGGACGGCATGTGGCAACGTCTGCTAGCTTTCTCTCACAGCTTCTCATTTCATAAGGCTTCCATGGGGTATTTTTTTTCTGCATCTCTAAACATCTGGGTCTGTGTTTGCTCTGAAGCTTTTACCAAAACTGTTCCTTCTTAAAGGACTATAGAAAGCAACCCCACCTTCAGTGGATAGAGACACATCTCCATGGAAACCACCTAATCAAAAGGTCCCATCCACAATTGGGTGGGTCACAACTCCATGGAAACAACTTAATCAAAAGATCCCACCTAGCAGTTTTGAATGAGAATTAAAGAACATGGCTTTTCTGGGCTATACAACAGTTTCAAACTAGCACACCATCTAAAGTATACAATCAGTGTTTCACAGTATCATCACATGGTTGTGCATACAACCTCACAGTCAATTCTGGAATATGTTAATTATTCCAGGAAAGAAAAAAAAGAGAGAATCCAAATTCTCCTATACCCTTTGTTCCCCTCCCCCCATTATTGGCCCATTGTATTGATTAGTACGTTTATTGCTGTTCATGAAAGATTATTAAAATATTACCGTTAACTATAGTCCATAGTTTGCAATAGGTATGCTTTTTCCCATATGCCCCTCTATTATTAACTCCTTGTAATAGTATTATACATTTGTTATAGACTCTAAACTTCCCCTTTCCACAACATTCACACAACATTCAGCACTGTTAATTATTTTTGCAATAATATGCTACTGTCACCTTTGTCCACGTCAAAACATTTATGTTCAACCTAGTTAAACATTCTGCACACATTAATAACGGCTCTCTTTCTTTAGCCTCATTCTATATCCCAGTAACCTGTGTTCTATATTTTATTTCTGTGAATTTACATATTATGATTAGTTCAGTGAGATCATAAAATATTTGTCTTTTTGTCTCTAACTTATTTCACTTCATATAATGTCCCCAAAGTTTATCCATGTTGCATGCTTCAAGACTTCATTCTTTATTACTGCTAATATTCCATCATCTATATATACCACATTTTTAAAATACAGTTATCTGTTGATGGACACTTGAATTATTTCCATCTTTTGGCAATTGTAAATAATGCTATGATTATTATAATGTGATAATCATCATCATCATCATCACCATCGTCATCATTGCTGAGCAAATGTTTGCGCCCCTGTCTTCAGATATTCTGGGTATATCTAGAGCAGCAGAATTGCTGGTTTTTAAGGGAACTCTATATTTAGTTTTCTGAGGAACTTCCTCCACAGTGGCTTCTTCTGTTTTTGAGTCATTTTATGTGATTTGTGTATTTCTAGGAATTTTTCCACTTTTGATCTAATTTTTTGATGTACAATTTTTCATAGTATTCTTAAAATTCTTTTAACTTCACTAAAGTCCGTAGTGATGTCACCATTTTTATTTCTGATTTTAGTTATTTGTGGCTTTTCTCCTTTTCTTTGTCAATCTTCATAAGTTTGTCAATGTTTTTTACTTTTTCCAAAGAACCAAATTTGTTTTGTTCATTTTTTTTATGTTGTTCTTCTGTTCTCTATTTCATTTATCTTGGTTCCAATTTTAATTATTTCTTTCCTTCTGCATATTTTTGCTGTTCTTTGCTTTTCAGATGTAAAATTAGGTTGATAATTCGAGGTCTTTCTTCTTTTTAATATAGATATTCAAAGCTATAAATTTCCCTGTAAGCATTGATTGCTTTTCCTGCATCTCATAAATTTTGGTATGTTGTATCTTCATTTTTATTCATCTTTAAATATTTTCTAATCTCTCATAATTTATTCTTTAAGCCATTGGTTGATTAAAAGTATGATCTTAATTTCCATATATTTGTAAATTTTCCAGTTATCCTCTGTCATTGATTTCTAATTTCATCTCATTGTGGGTAGGAAAATTACTTTGTATTATACTATTTTTAAATTTGTTAAGACTTCTTTCATGCCATAACATTTGGTTTATCCTGGAAAATGATCCATGTGCACTTGAAAAAAAAATGTGTATTCTTTGTTTTGTAGTAAAATATTCTATTTGTCTATTAGTGCTAGTTGGTTTTTAGTGTTATTCAGGTCCTCTGATTCCTTTTTTTAAAAGCAGTATTATTGAGATATATTCACATACAGTAAAATCCATCCAAAATGTATAATCAGTGGCTTTTAATATATTCATAGAGTTGTGCATTCATCACCACAAGCAATTTTATAGCATTTTCTTTTCTCCACAAAGAAAAATGGCATACCCCTTAGCAGTTACCTCTTAATCCCTCTCTATAGAGACAATCTGTCTCTATAGATTTATATATGTTTACTCTTTATATAAATAGAATCATGTGGTATGTATTACTTTGTGTCTGGCTTCTCTCACTTAGCATAATGTTTTAAATTATCATTATGTTTTTTATTTAGAGAAGTTGTAGATTTACAAAAAATTCATATAAAAAAACAATTTTCCCATTTACCCCTCTAAAGTTGACACTTTGTGTTAGCCTGGAACCTTTATTACAATTGATGAAAAGAATGTCAAAATAGTGCTATTAACTATAGACTATAGTATATATTAGGTGTATATTTTTCCATATACCACCCTAACATTAACACTTTGTATTAGTATCAAACATTTGCTATAGTTGATATATTTGTATTATTAACCCCAGTCCATCATCCACAGGAGGTTCTCTTTGTTATACAGTCCCATGTTTTATCTTCTAACTTTCAGACATGATCTAAAAATTCCCCTTTAAGCCACAATCACATACATTATTAAGTGCTGCTAATTACACTCACAATACTGTGCTATCATCACCACTATTCATTTCCAAACCTTTACAATCAACCTAAATAGAAAGTCTGTACAAAATAAGTATCAGCTTCCCATTTTCTACCCCAAATCTGTCCTCTGGTAACCTATATTCTAGATTCGTATGCTATGAGTTTGCTTATTATTATTAGTTCATGTCAGAGAGATCATAAAATATTTGAGCTTTTGTGTCTGGCTTATTTCAGTCAATATGATGTCCTCAAGGCTCATCCATGTTGTCACATACATCAGGAATTCATTCCTTTTTATAGCTGAATAATATTCCATCATCTGTATATACCACATTTTGTTTATCCATTCATTAGTTGATGGACATATGGGTTGCTTCCACCTTCTGGCAATTGTGAATAATGCCACTATGAACATCAGTTTGCAAAAGGCCTGTTCGAGTTCTGGCTTTCAGTTTTTCTTAATGTATAGGTAGTAGCAGGATTGCTGGATTATAACACAATTCTTTCTTTTTTTCCCAAACCTAGAACTCAAACTTAGACCTCAGACCCATTCATTCATTGACAGCAGTTCCAAATCTCCTACCTGAGTCCCAAGTCTGTTTGACAGAAATGCAAACCTCACCCTTAATCCCATCCCCTATAATGGAAGGGGCAACCCTAGAGATTGGCTCTCTATCCTGAACATGCAGGTTGCCAGGCTAAGAAAGAGAACCAACCTGGGAAATTAGAAGTTCTAGGTCTGAGTTAATATAGGGCTACTGCCTGTGACTTTGGACAAGTCACAGTCCCTACTGGGTTTCAATTCTGTTCAATTTTGAGGTCTCAAAAGTCACTTTTCAATATGATTTCATGACTGTTTGAGTCCATTTGACATTATTGGTGACCTCTTTTCCAAGACAAATTTAGAAACTGGATTTAAGGCACCCAGCTTTCTGAGTAAAAGTAATTAATTCAATGTTATTTATTGAGTACTTACTTATATGCCCAACACTGAGCTGGATGTCTGGGGTATAGGGGTGAATATGATAGATGCATTTCTAATTTGGGCCTTTGGGCCCTGGGCAAGAGAAATTAGCAGACAGTTAAAATGTATCATATTTATCATGATAATAGCAAGACAGGGTGCTTTAAAGGACTGAGGAAGGGCAGTTAAGCCCAACCTGAGGAGGCAGGGGAGGCTTTCTGGAGCCCCTCTTGAAAGTTAGGAGCTAGGCAGTTGAGGAAAGAAGGAAAGAGGTAAGAGTGCTCTAGGCAAAGAAAATCCTGTATCAATATCACCAGTCGAGAGAGAGAGCTTGATTCCTCTAAGAAACTGAAATTTTTTTCTTAGGGTTGGAACATGGAGCAAGTGTGGGTAGTAATGAGAGATGAAATTGCAGAAGTAAGTTGGGATCAGATCATGAAGGGGTTTGTAAGTATTTTAAGGACATAGTTAACATGTTGATTATGAAATTTTCATAGTTCAGTAAGTTTGAGCTAGTCATTTAACCTCATTAACTCTTTTTTTTCCCTCATGCAAAAACATTTTTTAATTTGTACATTTAGTCACTATCATTATATAGTCTAGGCATTCCTAGATTATACCATCTCAGTCTCTATCATCTATCATTACTTCTGATTTCATTTGTGCCCCAAGACCTCCTCCTTCTCTCATTCTCACATTCAGCTTCATTCAGCATACTAACATTATTGTATTGCAGCTAGGCAGTACTGTACTGTGATATTCAGTAATTGGAGCTGAAGAGATACAGATTGTACAACAGGACTGAAAAATACAGAAATGGATAGTATTATAACACAATTCTATATTTTAACTTCCTAAGGAATGGACAAACTATCTCTACAAAGTCTGCATCATTTTGAATTACCATCAGCAATACATGAGGGTTCCTATTTTTCCATACCTTCTCCACACTTATAGTTTTCCATTTTTTTAGAGTGGCCATTTTAGTAGGTATGAAATGATATCTCATTGTGGTTTTGATTTGCATTTCCTTAACAACAAGTGATGATGAGCATCTTTTCATGTGCTTTTTAGCCATTTGTATATCCACTTTGGAGAAATGTCTATTCACAACTCTTGCCAATTTTTAATTGGTTGTTTGTCTTTTTATTGTTGAATTACAGGATTTCTTTATATTTTCTAGGTATTGAACCCTTATCAAATATGTGGCTTTCTCCCATTGATTAGGTGGTCTCTTCATTTCCTTGATAAAGTCCTTTGCACAATTTTTTTAATTTTGAGGAGGCTTTGTTTATTTTTTCCTTTCATTGCCTATGCTTTAGGTATAAACTCTCAGAAATCATTGCCTGAGATCTTGAAGATGCTTCTTTACATTTTCTTCTAGAAGTTTAATGGTCCTGGCTCTTATATTTAGGTCTTTGATCCAATTAGAGTTAATTTTTGTGAAAGTTACAAGGATCCTCTTTCATTCTATTGCATATAGATAATCCAGTTCTCCTAGCACCATTTGTTGAAGAGACTGTTCTATCAAAATTGAGGTGACTTGGAGCCTTGCCACATGTGAATTGGCAATAGAGTTGAGTGCTTATCTCCAAACACTTACTTCAATTCCAATGGTTAATAAATCTATCTTTATACCAGTACCATACTGTTTTGACCACTGTAACTTTGTAATATGCTTTAAAGTAAGGAAGTGTGAGTCCTCCAATTTCATTCCTCTTTTCAAGATGTTTTGGGTATTCAGGGCCCTTTTCTTTCCAAATACATTTGATAATTCACTTTTACATTTCTGCAAAGTAGGTTGATGGAATTTTGATTGGGATTGTGTTGTATCTGGAAATCAATTTGGGTAGAATTGTCATCTTAAAGATATTTAGTTAGCATTTCCATTTGGTTCTCATCTATAATTTCTCTCTCATTATTAAAACTCTTATTTTGTTCATATTTTTTCCTGATTTTTCTTTAGTTATTTGTCTATGTTTTACTTAAATCATTAATCTGACTCAAAGAGTTTATTTAAGATCTAAGATACTGTATATCCTTCAGAATAGTTTCCATTGAATTTATTTTTTCCCTTACTGGGCCATAATATTCTGTTTCCTTGTTGTTTTGTAATTTTGTTGTTGTTGGGAACTGAACATTCCAAGTATTATGTTGTAGACAACTCTGCAAATCTAGTACTCCCACTCTTCAGTCCACCTGAACAATAACAAGAAAAAATGGAAAACAAGAATATAAAGAAAGAAATAGTAAAAAGAAAAATGAATACTAATACTCAGAGAAAACAACCTCAACATAACAAAACAATAAAAAGTTGTACTGGTGACATCATCTACATGGTGATGTAAACAGCTACTGAAAATCTCTCCCTGGAAATTCAGTGGGAAAAAAAGGGGCAATTCTGAATATTTCAGAACTCCGGAAAGAGATATAGACTGGAGAAGGACCTGACAAATGCCAAATTGAAGAGACAGAATATTATCTGGGAGGAAACCTCCCACTGGACCAGCCACTCCTCTCCCCTCTTCTCACTCAATCTCACACACAGCACAGAAAGGGCATAAAAACAACAGCTGGGGTGCCTCCCACAGGGGGCAGAGAATATAAATTCTCTCACAGTAGTGAGACAGATCCTTACTGTTTGAAGACCCAGGGGATGGGGAAGTGCATTTCAAATGAGGGATAAAGAGTCTGAGAAAATGTGGACAGAGTCTGTATTTCCAGACCTGGGTCTGAAAGCACTTCCCCCATCCTTGAGGGAAACAGCAGCAGGTAGACTGATCCCTACCTAAGGGCCAGCTGAAGACTGGGTCAACTGAGGAAGTCCTCTGTCTCCTAATTGGGGGATAAAGTGGGGTACAGAGCCCCACATTAAACTACAAAGGGAGGGCACAGAACACCCACGGTCCTAACTCCATCTAGCCAGCTGTATCTTGGGCTACTAGGCCATTAGCTTCTGAGGATGATTAAGATATCAAAGAGCACTAACTGCTGGGCAGACAGGAAAGTGAAAGGGATTGATTTTTTTATTTTTCACAGAAGTTTCAGAAAACTATTTCAGACCTCTTGGATCCAGTGTAGATCCCCTGCATGGGAATACACACCTGCTTTGGCTGAGAAATACAGGTGGCCCAACTAAAAGCAGTGCCATAAAACAAACCCAGTGCTTGTGGGCCACAAAAGACAGCCACCACTGGGACCCAGCAGGCTTGCTTTATCCACAAGTAGAGACCTTGCTTTGGTGACCATTGCCTCTCTCCCATACCTGAGGCAGGCCACTGTGGACATCTGGTATTTGAGGAAGACTAGGGGCAGAGTTAATTTGACAATAGGTCAGTGAGAGAGACAAACAGATAAAGAACAAACCAACCAACACAAAAATCCTAAGCAAGAGGGAAGACAACATCCAGAATAAACTAATCCAGAAAGTCAAATGTCTTGAAAGCAGTAGAAAATCACAGGAAGCATGGTGTTATGGCCCAACCAAAGGAATAAACTAGCACCTAAACTGAGGTACAGAAATAGAAACAATGAAAGATGTTCAAACAAATCTTCTAAATCAATTGAATGAGTTGAAGGAAAACATGGAAAAAGAGATGAGGGATATTAAGAAGACACAAGGTATTCACACAAAATATTTGAAAGCTTGAAAAAATAAATGGCATAACTTATGGAATGAAAGACACAATAGAAGATATGGGAATGAAAGACACAATAGAAGGCATGAAAAACACAATGAAGAATGCAGCAGCAGATTTGAAGAGGCAGAAGAAGGATTAGTGAGCTAGAGTACAGGACATCTGAAATCCTATACACAAAAGAACAGAGAAGGAAAAGAATAGGAAACTATGAGCAGCATCTCAGGGAATTGAATGGCAACATTAAGTGCCTTAATATAAGTGTTACGAGTGTCTCTGAAGGAGAAGAGAAGGGAAAGGGTCAGAAAGAATAATGTAGGAAATAATCGCTGAAAATTTCCTACCACTCATGAAAGACCTAAAACTAAAGATCCAAGAAGTTCAGCATACCCCAAACAAATCAGATCCAAATAGACCTACTCTATGGCATTTACTAATTAGATCTACAAATGTCAGTGACAAAGAATTCTGAAAGCAGCAAGAGAAAAACAATACATCACATACAAGGAAAGCTCAATAAAATTAAGTGTTGGTGAGAAGGCAGTGGTGTGGCATATGTAAGATCCAGAAAGAGAAAAACTGCCAGCCAGGAATTCTGTATCTGGAAAAACTGTCTAAATAATGAGGGAGATTTAAAAATATTTACAGACAAGCAGACACTGAGAGTTTGTGATCAAGAGACTTGATCTATAATAAATACTAAAGGAGGCACTACATGCAGATAGAAAAAGCCAGAAAAAAAGAGGTCTGGAGAAGAGTGTAGAAATGAAGATTAGCAGTAAGGGTAACTAATAGGGCAAAAAGAGAACAAAAATAAAAGTAAAATATGACAGAGAATTCAAAGACAAAATGGTTGAAGAAAGTACTGCCTTTACAATAATAACATTAAATATTAATGAATTAAATTCCCCAACTAAAAGACATAGAATGGCCAAATGGATTAAAAAAAAAAGAGAGAAAGAGATCCATCCATATGTTGTCTATAAGAGACTCACTTAAGACCCAATGACAAAAACAGATTGAAAATGAGTGGTTGGAAAAAAATATTTCATACAGACAACAACCAGAAGAGTAAGGGTAGTTATACTAATATCAAATTATACTTCAAATGTAAAGCAATTAAAAGAGAAGATGAAGGACACTATGTATTAATAAAAGGGGCAATTCAACAGGAAGACATAAAATAACAAATATCTATGCACCAAGCCAGAATGTGCCAAAATACATGAGGCAAATGCTGACAACTCTGAAGGGAGTAGTAGACATTTCTACAATAGTAGTTGGAGATTTCTACACCACTCTCATCAATGGTAGAACATTTGGATAGAAGACGAATAAGGAAAGAGAGTTCTTGAATATTACAATAGATGAACTAGACTTAACATATATTTACAGAGTATTGCACCCAACAACAGCAGGGTACATGGATCATTCTTCAGAATATACCACATAATGGGGCAAAAAGCAGGTCTCAATAAATTTGAAAAATTTGAAATTTTACAAAGCATTTTATTGGATTACAATGGAATGAAGTTGGATTTTCCAGCCTTCCATAACTAGTGGAAGGCTGGAAAATTCACACATTTATGGAGGTTAAACAACACAGTCTTGAACAACCAGTGGGTTAAGGAAGAAATTGCAAAAGAAATCAGTAAATATCTTGAGGCAAATGAAAATGAAAAAACAGCATATCAAAACTTATGGGATACAGCAAAGGCAGTACTGAGAGGGAAATTTATTGTCCTAAGCACCTATATTAAAAAAAAGCAGAAAAAGCAAAAATTGGGGAATTAACTGCCCACCTGGAGGAATTAGAGAAAGAATAGAAAATTAACCCCAAAGCAAACGGAAAGAAAGAAATAATGAAGCTTAGAGCAGAAATAAATGAAATTGAGATTGTGAAAACAATTAAGAGAATAAATAAAATCAGAAGTTGGTGCTTTGAGAAAAATCAAACTCAATGGGTCATTAGCTTGGCTTATAAAGGATAAAAAAGCGAGGACACAAATAAATGAAATCCATTTTTTATTCCTCCAGGAACGGTCCACAAAATTAGTACAGGCTGAGACCAAGGGTCCATAGTTTTGGGAAGCAAGTGATTTATTAGCTCATGTGCCCAGGGCTCAGCTGAGTCACCTCGAAAGTCTCAGCCCCAAACAGAAGGCAACCTTAGTTTTTAAAGACATGCTAGAGATAAGGTAAGCTTAATATGGCAACTGGCAATAGTAAAGGGAAAACAATTGGTTAGTTTAAGGCATGAAGCAGGTTACAGAAGGAGATGAGCTGTTAGGGGATGGATCCCCATCCCAGAAATGTGTCTTATCTTGCCTGCCTGTAGTTTCACCAGTTCCTGGAGGCTATGAGAGGGGGTCTCTATCTCAGGAATGTATCTTATCTCACTTGCCTGCAGTTTCACCCATTCCTGAAGGTCCAGAGAGGGGTTTTGGAGATTTTCCACACAGGAGGCAGCCAAACAAGAAAGAGAAGTGGGTGGAGAGGACTGCCTGCTGTGAAGCCTGTTTGCTACAGGAATCTCTTCAAAATTGAATACTTTTGTTCATCAAAGAACTTTGCCAGGAAAGTAAAAAGGTAGCTTATGCAATGGGAGACCATATTTGGAAAACACATATCAAATAAGGGTTTAATATCCAGAATATATAAAGAGATCTTACAACTCAACAACAAAAAGAAAACAACTCAATTTAAAAATGGGCAAAAGATATGGGCAAACACTTTTCTGAAGAGGAAATACAAATGACTCAGGAACATATGGAAAGATGCTCAACTTCACTTGCAAGTAGGGAAATGCAAATCAAAACCACAATGAAACATGATTCCATACCTACCAGGCTAGCTATTATTAAAAGAAAAAAAATCAAAATTACAAGTGCTAGAGAAGATGTGGGGAAATAGTTACACTCATTCACTGTTGGTGAGAATGTAAAAAGGTACAACCACTCTGGAATGCAGTTTGGTAGTTTCTCAGAAAGCTAAATATAGAATTGCTGTATAATGCAGCAATCCCATTACTAGGTATATATTCAGAGGAATTGAAAGCAGGGACACTAATGGACATTTGCACACTAATGTTTATAGCAGTATTATTCATGATTGCCAAGAGATGGAAACAGCCCTAATGTCCACCAGTGGATAAACAAACTGTGGTGTATACATACGACTGGGTATTACACAACAGTGAAACAGAATAAAGTCTTGAAGCATGCAACAATATGGATGAACCTTGAGGACATTGTGTTGAGCAAAATAAACCAGAAACAGCATGACAAATACTGTGTGGTATCACTAATATGAACCAACTATAATGAAAAAATTCTGAGAGTTAAAGTTGAAAACTCAGTTTATCAGAAAATGGAAAGTGGTTAGAGTTTGTACGTTTGAACTTTAAAGGAGTGCAGAACATTTGTCATGGTTGACTATAAATATCAAGAAATTGATAGCACAATATTATGTGTTGGTTGCATAATATAATAAGTATATTAAACTAAGTTGAAGTGACTGTAGTTGAAAAAGGAAGGTAGAGGATAAATAAAACAAAAAATATAATTTTTTGTATAATATAACAAAAAACAGAGTGGACAGTGATATTGATTAAATGGACAAATAAAAGAAAGTTTTTACTTGAGGGAGAATAATTGAAGGTCACCAATGTAAGTGTTAAAAAGGGGATAGTATATGGGAAAAAAACACAATGCAAACTAGGTCTATGGTTAACAGTAATGTTGGAGTAGTTTTTCATTAATTCTAACAAAGGCAATATCCCAAAGCTAAATGTCAGCAATGAGAGATATATAATGCAGGGTTATGGGAGTCTTCCTGTTGTTCTCGTTCCTCTTTCTTCTTTTTTTTCCTCTTTTTTCTTCTCTTCTCTCTTCATGGAAGAAATGTCAGTTTTCTCACAGAATGTTGTGGTGAATGCATACCTAAGTGATCATAACTTAGGGATAGCTATGTAATTATACAGTAGGGAAGTAGAATGGTATAGACCCTCTGTAGGGCAGTATGGTGGTTCCATAGGAGACTAAATAATGGGTTGACACATGATCCTGCGACAAAATTTCAACCTCTGTAGGAGGCCAAAGGAAGAGATATTTATTTATCCAAAATTTAAATTTTCTGTAGCACACTATCTAAATGGCCCACCTGTTCAGTTTATTTAAACAGTATTCCTTAGTAGGTTTATTTTCTCAGAAACTTAGGGCTTCCAGATTGAGCCTAAGCCAGGTAAGTCCTGAAACCCAGAGGTACCAATCTTTCCAAGAAAATCAATCAGGTTTGTTCCTCTACCTAAGAAGGTCAATGCCCCTTTCCAGCATGAAGAAGTTAAAATGGTCATTACTCTTACAACCCTGAATATTGAGAGAAAGATCAAATGAAATAACAGAGAAATAAGAATTTAACAAATGACTGGGACTACTGACTCATTATATATAGAAATTTATCTTTATCTAGTATGTTAGAATAGCCAGGAGATACCTGAAGTTGTTGAATCATTATCCAGTAACCCTGTTCTTTGATGATTGTATAACTATATTGCAAAAAATAATAGTTGCCCATGTATGGATCTACTTCTGGATTTTTTTTGTTTCATTGGTACATATATGTACATATATAGTATTTATATGAATATATGTGCGTGTGTACATGTATATGTGTGCGTGTGTGTGTGTGTATATATATATATATATACATATACACGTCTGTCAATACTACACAGTCTTAGTTTACCTACCTCTATTGTAAGTCTTAAAATTGGGTATATTGCAATACTAGTTAGTGGTCATTAAGAAGGAGGGGTAAAGGGATGGGATATTTGGGACTTTCTCTTTTCTTTTAATTTCATTTTCTGGAGTAATGCAAGTGCTATAAAAATAATCATGGTAATGAATACACAACTGTGTGATGATATTGTGAAGCATTGATTGTATACGATGATATTGTGAAGCATTGATTGTATACTTTGGATTAATTGTATGGCATATAAAGATATCTCAATAAAAATACATCTAAAAATAAGATGTACTGCCTCTCCAAGTCTCTTGATGTTTGTAGGAAGCCGGAAGCTGTTGTTGTCATGGCAAAACCAAGCCCAGGAGCCTCATTTATTCCTCAGGAATTTAACTGACCAAACAACAAGGAAAAAAAAAATCAAAGAAAAAATTTGCTCTGGCTCTTTATGTTACAGTTGATTCTGGTGTGAGGCCAGAGGCTGTGGCTATAAGCTCACATCTGTGCTGGTGGTCCCTTAGCAATTGCCAGACCAAGAAATACCCACACACAAAAGAAAGTAAACCAATGAATAAAGGTCTATATGCCTTTATTCACTTGGTCTATATGCCTCAGTGGATGCTGGCTAGAACAGTGGCTGAAGTTGGGATCTCCAGGATTGACCTAAAACTTCAGTCTCAACTTTTTAAGAATATCTTTTGTTTCCATCCAATTCACATGGAATCTTTCATCCATTTGGAGTTTGTCATGGAGTATGGTGTTTGAAATCTTTCCAATTTTATCATTTTTCTCCTAGATGGGTACACATCATTCCTACAACTTAACTTTTGTTGAACAGACCACTTCTTCTTCCACTGACATAGTATTCAAGGAAAAAATATTTAATTGAGAGCCAGAAACTAGGGAATGGTAACGAGTACACTGGGAATATCTGTCAATATATCATCTTCTTCATCTCCTTGTAATGTCCCCCTATATTACCCTACCAAATTACTGCAGATATTCCAATAAGAGGCTGAAAGAGCCCTTCCATCTCCTTTCTATCTCTGCCCTATCTTTGTCTTGGAAATTACAGGCACTGAAAAACTTAGCTCAAGAGCACAGCAAAGCGGCTGTCCAGAAATGAAGCTAACTGCCCATTTACTTCTCTTTTTTAGCACTCATACTTTATATGTTAGTGAATAGCTATTTTCTTCTGAACTTAAATTTTGGGGGGAAGTACATATGGAAGATGTCTTTTTAAATTTGCATATTATTGTTTAGGTTAAAGTTTTGCAAAAAGTTTTTCTTTTTTATTCAAGAGTAAGCGATACATTTGGAATATATCATAGATTACATTATTGGGGGCAAAGAAAATTACAATTTACTGAAGAAGGACTTCTTGGGAAGTCCAAGAGCTACAAGGATTTTAAAATTTTCTGTTGAAATAACACTGTTTTCAAGTGAGAATATAAATGCTCTACCTATAGTGATACTTTTCTTCTTATATATTTTTTGTCAGTGGTTTCATATTTCACTACAGTGTTAAATGAATTGAAAAATAATGATTTTCAATGCATAATTCTCTTTTTCTCCTTTGTGACCTCTGACATATTTGTGGTGGAGAGTGCTTACAGTGATGCAAATAAGTAAATGGATGTTGCCCTAAGGTTCTATAATAGGCTGGTGAGTCAGTGAAAATTTATGAGAGGAAGGTGAGGGGTGATTCTTATTCTGGTAGCTAAGTAAGTCTGCATTTTTTGAAAAGTTTTCAGCAAGAATAGTTGTAATGCATGGGACTGCAATGGCTTTATAGGGAAGAAGAGGCTCATGTACTCCTACAAACAGAGAAAAACTTTGTAGGTTATTTGTAATTTGGTATCCTAGATTAGTCTTCAACTAATGGTTAGTCTTTAAACACTGGGGATATTGATGACAGTGGGTTACTGGCCCTATAAGGATGGGGCTGGAAGTCCAAAATAGTGTGAGAATAAGATCACTGGGATTGAGAGTTTTGCAGTTATTAAATGATATGGTTGTAACTTGAACATTATGCTGTGAGAAAATTCAACAGAACTGGTTGAAGATAGGATCTGTAATGTGTTCAAGTGCATGGCATAGGAATTCTAAGTGATGGAAAAACTGTCTTGACCCCTTTGTGGACGGTGACACATTTATATGACTTGAATTTAATAAAAATGAGCCCGAAAAAATACAATAGGTGTATTTCCAAATAAATAATTTATTAATTTAGGACAAGACTTGGAGGACAGGGAAAATTGCCTTGGGGTTGGTTCTGGGCAGCATATAAAAATTTGGGTTTTGGGGAAGCTGTGAAGGAAGAGTAAAGGAAAGGAGGGAGGATGATTTGGTTAAGATAACCACATAGATTGAGATGCATGGCACACATCTCCTGATCTCCTCACTGGAGAAGACATGTATTTTGGATGTGGATTTGCCCCTTAAGCATCTATGAACATTCTGCTATGAACTAGCAGAATGCCTTAACGACTACTGTGATATTCCTCATGATATTATTTCGATTAAAGAACTTATTTCACAGCTGAGGAAACATAACAATGAGATTGAGTTTGAGAAGTGAATAACAGAGCCCCAAGATGGATAGTGTGATTGTCTTTCAGAGATGGAAACAATAACTGTTTGAACTTTGAGTCTTCTCACTTTGAGGAGAGTGTGAGAATATCTTTATTTGTACAAAGTATTGTTCTATCTTATTGTTTGGGATCTAGAGTTGCTTTTATTGTTCTATGGAAATATAAATATTTATTTTTAATATTTTTATTGAAAAATCTTCACACACATACAGTCCATAGTCCTATCTATGGACTATAAACAGTGGCTCACAATATCATCACATAGTTGTGTATTCATCACCACGATCATTTTTAGAATATTTGTGTCATTCCAGAAAAAAATAAAAAGAAAAAACTCTTACACCCAATATCCCTTACTCCTCCCTCTCATTGGCCACAAGTATTTCAATCCACCCCATTCTTATTTTATCTCCCCTATTATTTATTTATTTTTATCCTTATTTTTTTACTCATCTGTCCATACCCTGGATAAAAGGAGCATCAGAGCCAAGGTTTTCACAATCACATAGTCATATTGTAAAAGCTATTTAATTACAAAGCCATCTTCAAGAATTGAGGTTACTGGAACACAATTCAATAGTTTTGGGTATTTCCCCCTAGCCACTCCAATACACTATAAACTAAAAAGGGTTATCTATATAATGCATAAGAATAACCTCCAGAATAACCTTTTGGTTCTGTTTGAAATCTCTCAGCCACTGAAACTTTATTTTGCCTCATTTCTCCTTTCCCCCTTTTGCTCAAGAAGGCTTTCTCATTCCCATGATGCTGGGTCCTGGTTCATCACTTAAGTTCTGTTCTATGTTGCCTGGTAGATTTGCACTCCTGGGAGTCATGTCCCATGTCAGGGGGAGGGTAATGAGTTCACCTGCTGAGTTGGCCTAGAGAGGCCACAACTGTACAATAAAAGAGATTCTCTGGGGTTGACTCTTAGGCATAATTACAAATAGGCTTAGCTACTCCTTTGCAGGGATAAGTTTCATAGGCGCAAACCCTAAGATCAAGGGCTCAGCCTTCTGAGTTGATTGTCCACACTGCTTGTGAGAATATCAGGAATTCCTCAGATAGGGAAGTTGAATATTTCCTCCTTTCTCCTCAGTCCGAGAATAAAACGTTTTTATTCTCTGCCCAAACTACTTGGGGACGTATTGGGGCATCACATTAACCTGTACAAACCAACAAGATCTCACACCATATTCAAGATTCCATATACTGGGTGGGCCACGGTGGCTCAGCAGGCAGACTTCTCGCCTGCCATGCCAGAGGACCTGGGTTCGATTCCCGGTGCCTGCCCATGTAAAAAAAAAAAAATATTCCGTATACTTACAGTATTCAAAATAAACTGACCATACAAGTTAAATTTGATAATGTGCTTCCCAAAATATAAAATTTGCACCAAGTAAACATCCCTTCACTTGGTCTCACACAAAAGTTGAAAATTTAAAATACAAATCATGTCATCCTTTACCATGTGTTCTGATCTACCCCAGCCCTCCCCAGATCACCTTGATTCATATCTCTAGTTGATGTCTGATCAGTTTTTCAACTTTTTGAATAGCTGCTGCATGGAGTAATGCTGACTTTCATAGCTTCAGTGCTCTAATTCAGTCTCAGTTATCACGTACATACCTGAAGTTTTACAGAAAGACAAGCCTTTACACAAATAGTTCTGTATCCCAGAATTTAGAAGTAACAGTTAAAACTCCTAAATACACATGACTGCTGTAAGAGCTTACAATCCAGGACCCTTTACAATAGGCCTTAACTTGATAACCCATGTTCTCCACTTCAGTTCTCCAAATTTGTATATTATAGTTAGTCCATATGAGTGAAGCATGATAATATTTATCTTTTAATTTCTGCCATTTCATTCAACATATTGTTCTTAAGGTTCATACACTTAGTTGCGTGCATCACAACTTCTTTCCTTCTTGAAATCTCTCAGTAGTCTGTTGTATGTATGCACCAGTTTCACCTTCATTCCCTCAGGCATTATATCCTTAGGTCACCTCCATCCATTACGAATCATGAACACTGCCACCATAAACACCAGTATGCAAATGTCCATTTATGTCCCCATTCTCAGTTCGTTCCTCCAGGTATATACCTAGCAACGGGGTTGCAGATCATATGGCAACCCCACCTCTAGCCTCCTGTGGAACCACCACTTTGCCCTCCAAGGGGCTGCCCCTCTTAGTTTCCCTACCAACAATTTAAGTAAATTTATACTTGTACAATTTAATCACCATCACTGTCCATTCTAGGCATTCCTAAATTATACTGTCTCAGTCTTTATCCTCTATCTTCCCTTTTGGTTTCATACTTGAACCCAGCCCTTCTCCCTCACCATACTCATATTCAGCTTCATTCAGTGTACTTTTATTATTGTGCTACAATCAGGTGGTATTGGGCTATCCATTTCTGAATTTTTACAATCAGTCTTGTTGTACAATCTGTATTCCTTCAGCACCAAATCCTCAATCTCTACCCTATTTCTATCTCCTGATAACCTATGTCTTTAACTGTAACTCTCAAATTTTACTATTTAATGTTAGTTCATATTAGTGTGACCATACAGTATTTGTCCTTTTGTTTCTCCCTAAGTTCACTCATTATAATGACCTCAAGTTCAATTCATGTTGTTACATGCCTCATGACTTTCTTATGTCTTATAGCTGTGTAATATCCATTGTATATTATACCACAACATTTTTAACCACTCATCCATTGGCAGACATTTAGGCTGTTTCCATCTCTTGGCAATGATAAATAATGCTGTTACAGAAAACAGTGTTCAAATATCCGTTTGTGTCCTTGCCTTCAGTTCCTCTGAATGAATACATACCTAGAAATGGGATTGCTGGATCATATGACAATTCTAAACTTAGCTTTCTGAGGAACCACCAACTGCCTTCCTGAGCAGTTGTTCAATTTTACATCCCACCAACAGTGGATAAGTGTGCTTCTTTCTCCACATCCTCTCCAGCCCTTGTCGTTTTCTGTTTTTATGATAATGGCCCTTCAGTGGGTGTTAGATGATATCTCTTCCCTAATGGCCAGTGAAGTTGAGTATCTTTTCATGTGACTTTTAGCCATTTGTATTTCCTATTCTGAGAAGTGTCTGTTCATGTCTTCTGCCCATTTTTTTATTTGGGTAGTTTGTCTTTTTGTTGTTGATTTGAAGAATCTCTTTGTATATTCTAGATACCAAACCCTTATCTGATATGTGGTTTCCAAATATTTTCTCCCATTGCATAGGCTGCCATTTTATTTTCATGTCAAATTTCCTTGATGCACAAAACCATTTGATTTTGAGGAGATCCCATTTATCTATTTCTTTTTTCAATGCTCATGCTTTGGTTGTAAGGTCTAGCAAATGCCTCCTATTATGAGATTTATAAGATATTTCCCTACATTTTCTTTTAAAAGTTTTTTGGTCTTAGCTCTAATGTCTGCATCTTTGATCCATTTTGAGTTCATTTTTATATAGGGTGTGAGATATGGATTCTCTTTTATTTTTTTGCATATAGATATTCAGTTCTTCAAAAACCATTTATTGAAAGGTTGCTCTGTCCCAGGTGGGTTGGCTTCATTGCCTTATCAAAGACCAATTGTCCATAGTTGATAGGGTCTATTTCTGAACACTCAGTTTGATTCCATTAGTCAGTATATCTATCTTTATGCCAGTACCGGGATGTTTTGACCACTGTAGCTTTGTAATATGCTTTAAAGTCAGATAGCATGAGACCTTCCACTTTGCTGAAGATTTTTAACATCTATATTCATTAAACATATTGGTCTGTAATTTTCTTTTCTTATAGTATCTTTTTCTTAATGAATTAGGTAGCTTTTCCTCCTCTTCAATTCTTTTGAAGAGTTTGAGCAGGATTAGTACTAATTCTTTCTTGAATGCTTGGTAGAATTCACATGTGAAGCCATCTAGTTCTGGACTTTTCTTTTGGGGGAGCTTCTTTATGACTGATTAAATCTCCTTGTGATTGGTTTGTTGAGGTCATCTATTTTTTTTCTGGAGTTGATGTTAGTTGTTCATGCCTTTCTAGGAAGTTGTCCATTTCATATAAGCTGTCTAGTTTACTAGCATATAATTGCTCATAGTATTCTCTTATTACCTCCTTTATTTCTGCGGGGTCAGTGGTTATGTCCCTTCTGCCATTTCTGATTTTATTTACTTGTATCCTCTTTCTCTCTCTCTTTTTTCTTGTCAACCTAACTAAGAGTCCATTAATTTGATTTTCTCAAAGAACCAACTTATGGTTTGTTGATTTTCTGTATTGTTTTCATGTTCTCAATTTCATTTATTTCTGCTCTAATCTTCATAATTTCATTCCTTTTGTTTACTTTGAGGTTAGTTTGCTTTTCTTTGTCTATTTCTTCCAAATGAACAGTTAATTCCTCTAGTTTTACTCTTTCTTCTTTTTAATATAGGCATTTAAGGCAATACTTTTCCCTTTTAGCACCGCCTTTACTGCATCCTATAAATTTTGATATCCTGTGTCTTCATTTTCATTTGCATTGAGATATTTACTGATTTCTCTTGCAATTTCTTCCTTGACCACTGGTTGTTTAAGAGTGTATTGTTTAGCCTCCATATATTTGTGGATTTTCTGACCCTCTTCTTATTACTGGTTTTCAACTTCATTCTATTATGATATGAGGAAGTGTTTTGTATAATTTCAATCTTTTTAAATTTGTTAGAACTGCTTTGTGACTCAGCATATGGTTTACCCTTGAGAATGACCCATGAACACTTGAGAAAAATGTGTGTACTGCTGTTGTGGGATTTAATGTTCTGTAAATGTCTGTTAAGTCTATTTCATTTATCATATTATTCAGAACCTCTGTTTCCTTGTTGATCCTCTGTCTAGATGTTCTATCCATTGATTAAAGCAGGGAATTGAAGTTTCCAGCTATTATGGTAGAAATGTCTACTTCTCCCTTATGTGTTGTCGGTGTTTGCCTCATGTGTTTTGGATCATTCTGATTTGTGGCATAAATATTTATGATTTTCATATCTTCTTGTTGAATTTTTCCTTTTATTAATACATAATATATTACATTTGAAGTATAATTTGTCAGATATTAGTATAGCTACCCATGCTCTTTTCTGGTTGTTGTTTGCATGAAATATCTTTTCCCAACCTTTCATTTTCATCCTATTTTTGTTCATAGGTCTAAAGCAAGTCTCATGTAGACAGCATATTAATGGGACCAGTATTTTATTCCATCTTACCAGTCTATGTCTTTTAATTGGGTAGTTTAATCCTTAACATTTTATGTTTGTCACTGTACAGGCTAAACTTTCTTCAACAATCTTTTGGATTTTATAGGTCATATCTAATTTTTTTCCTCTTTTTACATTTACTGTTATTCATTTCCACATTCTTCTCCAGGCCTCTCTCTCCTATCTTCCTATATGCCTGTAGTGCTCCCTTTAATATTTTTTATAGATCTGGTCTCTTCATCAAAAATTCTCTCAGTGACTGTTTGAAAATATTTTAATCTCCCCCCTTGTTTTGAAGGACAGTTTTGCTAGGTATAGAATTCTTGGTTGACAGTTTTTCTCTTTCAGAATCTTACATCATGTTTTCTGCCCCCTGGCATCATGTTTTCTGCTGATAAATCTACATGTAGTCTTATTGAGCTTCCCTTATACATGATGGATTGCTTTTCTTTTGCTACATTCAAAATTCTCTTTGTCTTTGACTTTTGAAAATCTGACTAGTAAGTGTCTTGGAATAGGTCTATTTGGATCTATTTTGTTTGGGATATGCTGCACTTCTTGGATCTGTAACATTATGTCTTTCAGAAGAGATGGCAAATTTTCTGGGATTGTTTCCGCTATTATTCTTTCTTCTCCTTTTCTCTTTTCTTCTCCTTCTGGGACACCCATAATACATATATTCATGTGCCTCATGTTCTCATTCAATTCCTTGAAACCCTGCTCATATTTTTCCAATCTTTTTCCTATATTTTCTTTTGTGTGTCAGGTTTCAGATGTCCTGTCCTCTTGTTCACTAATTTTTTCTTCTGCCTCTTCAAATCTATTGTTGTAGGTTTCCATTGTTTTTTTCCATCACATTTAGTGTGTTTTGCATTCCTAGTTCTGCAATTTGTTTTTTCAGACTTTTGAGTCCTTCATTATATTCACCCAATGTCTTTTTATCCTCCCTTAACTCATTGATTTGATTTTTTATGAGATTTTGCATGTGTGTTTGAACATCCTGAATTAGTTGTTCTAATTTCTGTATCTCACCTGAAGTATTTGTTTGTTCTTTCGAGCCATATCTTTTCTTTTCCTAGTATGATTAATTATTATTTGCTGGTGTCTAGACAATTGGTTTCCTTAATTAGTTTATTCTGGAGGTTGTTTTCACTCTTTTATCTATGATTTTCTTGCTGGATGGCTTTATTCTTTATTTGTCCTTTGACATTTCACATTCAATTCAACCCTCTGGCATAGGTTCTATTTAATCAGAATTTTTCAGTTCTCATCTTTCTATATCTTTCCCTGCATAGATGCCTATATGGAGCTCCTTTTTTTTTTTTTGTGAGGAAGGTCTCCTCAGATATTATCAACCCTAGTCAGATTTTCCCAGACAAGACAAGCCATGTCTCTGGAGGAGAGAGTGGCTAACATCAGTTTTCTCTGAGGATGAGACCCACCAGGTTTTCAGACTTTGCTTCAAAGCTTTTAGACTGTGTGCTTTCCTATCCTGCTTAGGATGTGATGCTTGCCAGCTTACAGCTTCCTGCTGTTGTAAAGTGATATGGTGCTTTTAATTTCAGCTGCCTTTCCCTGCCAGGATTGTGGTCCAAACAGAGCCTAAGTAGTAGGTGGGCTTTGATTGCTTCTGTTTTCTGGCCTGTAGGGCCTGAATTCCCTCAAGATGGGCCTCCACTCAAGCTGGGGCCAACCCTCCTCCCTTTAGGGAATTAACCCCTTTCACCTGACTAGTTAGCTTGTCTCTCAGACAGGTTTTAGTTTTGCCTTTGCCTGGGGCAATGGTGGAGTCTGAGAGTGCTTGCAGTTCTATCTAATGAGAGTTCTATGTGTGGTCTCAGCTGGTCCACCCATTCCAGCCTGGTGTACCCTGTGTAACTGTTCACTTAATTCCCCCCAGCAGTTGTTCCATACACTTCCTGGCCATTTCTTAGGTACCCTGGGAGGATGAGCTGAATTTCACCCCTTACAATGCCACCATCTTGCCCCATGTAAATATTTATTCTTGAAGTGAGTATGTAGATTTTGAAATGGCAAATGTGTTGATTAATCCATTTATTAAGCTGTTGTTTCTGAGCTTCAAACTCAGTCTTCTGGGCTCTGATGATGAGGCTGTGATTTTACAAACTATAAGCATCTTTTGTCATCTGGCTTCCTAGAAGATTCTATCAAAAGGACGTTTGATTGAAACTGCAAAGCTGGAGGAGAAATCAGGGATAATCTCTACTCTGTTATTTCCTGTTTTCTTGTTGTTGGGTTTCTTGTTTCTTTTATTTTTACCAACAATGCTTCCTCATCACTATGTCAGCAGTAGTGAATTTTTTTGTTTAGAAACAGTGAATTTATTTTGCAGCTTTCCCAACACTTAACACAAACACATGCTAATTGGAACCTCTCTGGAAAGACATGGATACCAACTTCAATATGCTTTTTCTAAGCTCAAAGACACCAGCACCTGCTAAGCTGCAGTTTCTAAGAAAAAAATATCAGCTCCTCCTGCTACTTCTTGCAGTTGCTACCTCTGTGATATCTCATCATTCTCTTTTTAGTACTCAGTTATCTACTTAACAATTATTTATGCCTAGATAATGATTATTCACATTGATTCCTCCTTAAAAAAAACTGTTGTGGTTTCTGTCTCTTTTTGGAGACTATACAATTCAGACTTCCTGAGTTTCTGTTTCTTCAGTTGCAAGAGGAGAATAATATTATCAAGCTCACAGGATATTGCAAAATTAAATAAAGAACATGATTATGCAAGCAAAGAACATAACACAATCACTGGCACTCTGCATTAAATAAACCTCATATTTGGGGGGAAAAAGGTGGGTAGGGAGAAAAAGCCTGGGGCTTTTAAGGTAAGTGAATGAGAGCTTGGGGATGGAAAGTAGAGCTAAGGAATGAGGCATAGTGGGCTAAGAAATTGAAATATTTAATGAACTGAGAAAGCTTTGGGTTTCTCAATCTAGAAGAAAAGAAAATGTACAACACATTTCACTGATAATGTGTTGGCTGAGAACAAATTTGTGGTATATTAATGAAAAAGGAAATCTATTATCAATTCTGTAAGGTGACCCACATAATTTTCAAGTGTATTTTTTTAGAAAATAAGTAGCCTCAAAATCTCTATTCTAGGGCTTATGGCTAACAGCCATGATTAAGTTTTGCCAAAGCAAAATAAGAAAATACTTAACTACTTTAAAGGGTGTTTAAATTTTTCATGCTCATAGCATGTTATAATTCAAACCATGGATTAAATAATATGTATTTCATTTTTATTAGGCAACTGAAACTCTGCTTGAAATATAGTCTCTGTTCTGGGTACCTCATTAATGAAAAATAAAGTCAGACTAATTAGAAATTTAGAGAAGTTTTTTTTTTTAATCATGATAAATAAACTGGATGAAACGTCTTGTGGAGAAATAGAGAAAAAACAAATGATCAAATAAATGCCTTAGAAGTCATGAAGAATGCATGTTTCTCGAGTTTCTAGCCTAAAAAGAATTTTTAAAATGTGTTTTTTTCATTTAACTGCTTCCATACACATAAAGGAAAATTCTTATTTGAAGAGGGCCCAATGTATTGGAAACTCATGCATTGCTTCTGAGATACATACCATGTTAAAGCAGAAGGAACTTCCAGACCTGAGGGGGGGGGGGGGATTAGCTATAAATATTGCTCAATGTAAAAAATGAGGAAAGTTTAAATAATAAATCAGATAGACATAGTGTCATTCTCTTACAGCAGTAGCAACATCAAACCCAAAGAAAGGAGTTACCAAGGACCTCAAAAGATACGTAAATGATGACAAGGAAGAAGATTGTTATGACTTTTCCTCAATATCAGCACAAACATAGACTCATTGGAGGACAGTTCTCTGCACTCATTTCCTTTATCAGTAAAACATGGACAATAACAGAACCTACTGCCTGAGGTAATATATGCATACATACTTTATATGCTGCAAAACAACATGAAATCTGAGTCAATATGTGGAATCATCAAGAGAGGTGTTAGGGCAGCTGTGCTAATTTGAAATGGTTATGTACCCCAGAAAACCATGTGTGTCAGTTAGATTCAGTTGTCAGCTTGGCCAGGTGAGCATACCTAGTCCTGTTGCTGCGGACATAAACCAATGGTACATGAACCTTGGTACGTGAACCTCATCTGTTGCCAATTACATCTGCAGTCAGCTAGGAGGCGTGTCTACTGTAATGAGTGACGTTTGACTTAATTGGCTGGTGCTTAAATGAGAGATTGCAACGTAGCGCTGCTAAGCAGCTCGGCATTCCTCATCTCAGCACTTGCAGCTCAGCCCAGGCCTTTGGAGATGCAGAAAGAAGTCACCCCAGGGAAAGCTGTTGGAATCCAGGGGCCTGGAGAGAAAACCAGCAGAGACCATCCTGTGCCTTCCACGTAAGAAAGAACCTCAGTGGAAAGTTAGCTGCCTTTCCTCTGAAGAACCAACAAAATAAATCCCCTTTTATTAAAAGCCAATCCATCTCTGGTGTGTTGCATTCCGGCAGCTAGCAAACTAGAACACCATGTTTTTTTTTTGTTGTTTCAATCCTGATCCAGTCTTGAGGTGGCAGTCATATTCTGTTAATCCTGATTCAATATTGTAGGATGGGATACCTTGATTAGGTTTTTTTCCATGGAGACATGACATAACCATTTGTGGGTATGACATTTTGACTTACTTCCATGGAGATGTGACATACCCAATTGTGGGTGTGGTCTGTCGATTAGATGGAGTTGTGACTCTGCCCATTTAAGGTGGGTCTTGATTAGTTTACCAGAGTCCTTTAAAAGGGGAGAGATTTTGGATTTGCTTCAGAGCTGACAGAGATAGGGACATTTGGAGATGCAGAGTCCAACAGATATTGCTATGTGTCTTCCCATGAGATGCTGATCAAGCCAGAACCCAGAATTGTATTCTAGAGGAGCCAAGTAAAGGTTTAGAGGGGAAACCACTGGCATCAGAAGCTGGAAGCAACAGGACCAGCAACAAGGACAAGCAGATGCCAGCCATGTGCCTTCCCATGTGACAGACATTTGTCTTTCTTGAATCAAGGTATCTGTCTCTGGATGCCTTTTAGTTTGGACATTTTTATGGCCTTAGAACTGTGAAACTTGTAACCATAAATCCCCTTCATAAAAGCCATTCAATTTCTGGCTTAGACATACACACAGCTGATTCCAGTTCTAAGAACTAGTTATTAGTCCAGTGTAATTTCCTAGGCCTGAGGAAAAACTATGAAATTAGTCTTACAAGTTCTACCTTCTTTTAGACATTATTCTTGCCTAGTACCTTTTAATCCTCTTCCTTCTCAACGTTTAAAACTTTAATCGGGAGAAAGTGATAAGGAGTTCCTTTTCCTTCAAGTCTAAAACTTTACTTTTCCCAGAAATATTTTTTTCAAAAGATTTGAAAAAGCCTGAAGCCAAAGGAATGAATTTTTCATTGTACAATGTAAGGTAATACTTTTCAGATATGGCAGACCAGGTACTGAAACAAAGTTTGCAGGTCTGTTTCTGTCTCTATTTTTAGGCTATTTTTTCCCTCTCATGGAAAACCCATCCCCCTCCATAGTTTCAGGCTTATTCTGTCCTAAATTTTGCTTTCTCAGTTTTCATATTCATCTCTGCAAAGGGAGTCACATTGTCCTTCCTTGGGTCATATGCTGGTCTATGTCAATTGTGGTGGAGGAAAAAGCTCCTTGAAGATTAATAGTGATATCAAAACCAAAGTGCTCAAAACATCTCATGCAAGCAATGTGTTTTTGAAATGTTACTTCTCAAAATTAATAGTTATGTATTTTTGTGAGAATATCATAGGACTCCAGAAGTAGCAGAATCCAATCAGAACAGAACAAAATTTATTCCAAAATACCCAGTAATCATAGACTTTCACTTTCTTTTTAAGAAACTAAGAATGCTTCTTTTATGAAAAAAATTTACCATATTGATTGAAAATATATTTAATGAAAATTATTAAGGATTCAATAATTTTGGCTATAATTTATTAATCAAAATACAATTTTGAAAGAGAAATATATAATGTGAGGCATTTGTTAATTTATTGTTGTGAACATTTTAGGCTTTGGAGGCCTTGTCATAGCTAGTCAACTGTTGTGTCATGAAAGCAGCCCTAGACGATACATAAATGGAGTGGGTATGGTTTTGCTCCATTAAAACTTCATAAATTCAGAGAGTAAGTTGAATATTGCCTTGTCTTGTGATATTAATGTGGTAAACTAGGTTAAGAGTAAAACAGCCCTTGAAAAGCAACTTTTGAATCAATCTCCAATCTATGCTTAAATGTGTGAGTGGAAGAAAAAAACTGGTGATTAGAGTGGGTGTAGTGCTTTTTGTAGAATAACATGTATGCAAACCCTGTTATGTGCTATTAATATATTTGGAGAGGGAAGAGGTAGGCAGGCAAAAGCCTAGGAAAATAATCATTGGGTAGTTGTATCAAGCCCAAGAACACGTCTGTTTGTTCTGTAAATCAGCACAGAAGAGGGGGAATACAGCGCTATATATGTTTGTTCTGTAAATCAGCACAGAAGAGGGGGAATACAGTGCTATATATGAAAATGGAATTCTCTATAATTTGGTGCTGGGTAAGTACAATCAATATTCATAATAATGGGAGAGCACTTCAGAGAGCGACATGCAGTGTGACACAGTTCCTCATGATCACAGAGTACTAGGCAAGCTGCCAAAGGCAGACTCAGAAGCAGCTATTATTCAATATAAGGCTGAGCTATGTTCCTGAATTTCTTAAAAGCTTGAGGATGATGCTTTTCAGTGGAAAATGCTATTTTTAGAGAAATTTAAGATAGTTGTGTAATGGGCATTTTTATGTACTTAAGTTATCACAGCTTCACTTCATAAATTTTAAACATTTTTGGGAAGAACAGTAAATATTCATATTGAGAAAGAAAGGATGGAATTTTGGAGATTCATAGTTGGGTGATGTAACAGATACCAAGAACTTGAGGCTTTTGTACTAAGTGGAAAATGGGTTTGTAATTTGTGCTTGTAAGGATGCTGTTTTAAGATGCACTAAGTTAGAGAAGATTTTATTTTACCTAGTACATTTTCTCTAAAATTTTATGTTAGTGTTCATGACTTTAGGAATTACAAAATACTTCCTCTAGCCTTCCTGTCTGATGCATCTTCTCCCCTTTTCTCTGTTAATCTTGGCATGTGGACATGTAAAACTAAATGAATAAGTAATTTAATTTATTTGAGCTGTGTCTACTTCTTACCCAACTTGTTTTTAATGAAACTTGCAGTGGAAAAAGAGAGGTAAGACTAAAGATTTGGTTTTCAACACTCTTATGTCCTAATTATTTTTTATGAAAATAAAAAACTCAATTTACTTTTCTGAATCTATTTTCCCATAGATAGAAGGAAGGATTTGAATGATGGGTAATACAGTATCATATCATACAAAGACTGTTATGTAATTGAAAACAAAAATGAGAAAAGAGCTAAAAATAAAGTTTCATTTGGAAAATTATTATTTGTGAAGATGGACAAAAAACGTGTTTGTGAACATAATGCACTGAATTATATATTTGAATGTTGGGAAAAGGACAAATACTATATTATATATATGTTACTAAAATAAAAAAACAGAGGAATGTACAACACAAATAGTAGATTCTATTTAAATGATGAATTGTAACAAATGTACCACACTAATGCAAGGTGTTAAAAATGAGGTGGTGTATGGCAATTTTATTTTATGCATGATTTTTCTGTAAACCTACAACTACTCTAATTAAAAAAACATAATGGAATTGTTATGCCTACCATCATAAACTATAAAAATAAAGAAAATGTATCAAACAAACCATTTCATAAATTGTACGACAGGACACATGACTCTGTTATCCCTGTAAGAAGGAAAATAAATGGCATGTATCCTACTACCTCCCTAACATTTCACTTGAAGGCAATTTATTGTCACTGGCACAGGGAAATAGTACTCTAGCAAAGTAAAACAGGCTTGCAGTTTTGAGGAAATAGAGATTGGAATTTGGAACTGATGAGTTGGTAGTTTGGGTCTTTTAAGGAATTGGCCTATTTGATCTAAATTCTCAAATGTATGGACATACAGTTGTTCATAGTACTCCTTTCTTGCCATTTTAACGTGCATGTGATCTGTGGTGACAACACTGCTTTCATTTCTGATATTGGAAATCTGGGTCTTATGTTTTTCCTTGGCTAGCTTGGCTAGAGTTTATTAAGTCAATAGATCTTTTAAAAGAACTAGATTATTCTTTTGTTGTTTTTCTCTGTTCCTTCCTATTTTCTATTTCATTGATTGCTGCTCTAATTTGTATTATTACTTTCCTTCTGCTTCCTTAGTTTAAATTTATCTTCTTTCTCTGAAGTTCTAAGATGGAGTTTAGATTTTTGATCATAAACCTTTCTTCTTTTCTAATGTATGCATTTATTACTACATTTCACTCTAAGCACTGCTTTCATGGCATCCCACAAATTTTGATAAGGTGTATTTTCATTTTAACTTAGCTTGAAGTATTTTAAATTTCTCTTAAGACTTCTTCTTTGACCATGCATTATTGAGAAGACTGAGAATTTTTTGGATTTTCCAGGTATATTTCTGGTAATGATTTCTAGTTTAATTCCATTGTGGCCTGAGAACACTTTTTATAATATGTCCACTCTTTTAAATTTTTTAAGAAGTGGTTTATGTGCCAGAATATGGTCTGTCTTGGTATGTGTTCCCTGTGAGCTTGAAAAGAAATCTTCTGCTGTTGTTAGGTGAAGTATCTGTAAATGTCAAATAGATCAGGTTGATTAATAGTGCTGTACAGGTCAAATATATCCTTCCATATTTTTAGCCTACTTGATCTATCAATTACTGAAAGAGAAGTATTTAAGTTTCCAATTATAATAATGAACTTATCCATTTTCTTCTTGCAATTCTATATATTTTGTCTCATATAGTTTGTTAGGCACATATGTATTTAGTTATGTTATTTTATCTTTTTGGAGAATTGACCCTTCTTCATTATGAATGCCCCTTTTTACCCATAATTATTTTCTTCTGAAGACTTATTTGTATGAAATTAATATGTCACCCCTCTTTTGACTGGTGTTTTATGGTATATCTTTCTCCATCCCTTTACTTTCACTTAACTGCATCTTTAAAATGCGATTCTTATAGAAAATTCATAGTTTGGTGAAGGTTGAATTGGACACCCTACCCCAACCCCCCAAAAAGTAAACCAAACAACTAAAACATGGCCAGATTTTCTTTCACTTCTGTCAGTGTTAGCCTATGTGTAAATAGGATCTTTGAAGATGTTATTATTAGTTAAAGTGTGGACCCATTTGTGAATAGGATCCTTCATAGTCCTATTTAAGTGAGGCCAAATTGAATCTGGGTGGGGTTTAATCTGTAAGGCTGCAGTTCGTATAAAGAAAGGAAATCTAGATAGAGACAGAGACACCTGCATAGTTGAAGCAGAGGCCAGAAGGAGAAGGCATGTACTGGAGGCAGAGATGCAAGCCAGATAAATGGAAGGACTGTGGTGAGCCCACACCAGAATGTTATAGACTCTAGGAGAAAGCATGACCTTACTGATGCCTTAATTTTGGATTTCTAGGTTCAAGTGTGTGAGATAATAACTTGCTGTTGTTTAAGCCAAACACTGTGTTGTATTTGCCACAGCAGCCCTTGCAAATTAAAACAATTGTACATTATTTTTAATTCACTCTCATAGTCTCTGTCTTTTAATTGGTGTATTTAGACCATTCACATATAAAATTATATAGTTGAATTATTACCTAACGTGTTTGCATATGTTGTTTCCCACCCCCTTTTTCTACTTTCTCTAATTTTAATTGGGTATTTTGTATAATTTTATTGTATTTATTCTGTAACACATCAGATATATTTAATTTAAAATTTTTTAGTTGTTGGTGTGGAAATATTAGCACACATTTTAGCTGATGTAAGTACATCTTCAAATGACAACTTATAAATACAAATTTATTTCCCCTATCCCTTCTAACATTGCTGACGTTCATTTAATTTATCCATGATATAATTACCTAATACATTGTTACTTATTGCTTTACATAGTTACATTTTAGACAACTTAAAAGTTAGAAATTTAATAGATTTTATTTTATCATCATTTATTTCTTCTTTAATCTATTCCCTATTTTTATGCAGATCTTAGTTTCTAGCCTACATTGTTTTACTTTTCTATAAAGAGCTTCTTTTAACGTTTCTTGCAGGACAAGTTTGCTGGTGATGAATTCCCACAGCTTTTGTCTGAGAAATTCCTTATTTCTCCTACATCACTGAAGGACAATTTTTCTGGGTATAGAATTTTAAATTGGTGTTTTTTTCTCTTTTTACACTTTAAATATTTTACACCAATCTTTTCTGGCTTGCGTGGTACAATGATCAATTCACTGAAACTCTTATTCTTTTTCCTTTTTTAAATAAGTTATTTTTGAAAACCTGGTCTTTCTAGATTTTTGGGGGGAATCTTCTAAGTTGGAATGTAATATGCCTAGGTATAATTTTTTGGTATTTAACATGCTTGGGGTTCTCTGAATTTCCTATATCTGTGGCTTGGTGTCAGTCATTATTTTAAGAAGTGTTTTATGGGCCAATAGCTAGTACTTTAAATATTTCTTCTGCTCAGTTATCTCTTCATTTCCTGGAATTCCCATTAGGCATGGTTAATACCTTTTGCAAATTTCACAAAGATATTAGATAGTCTTTTCTGTTTTTTATTTTAAAAATATTTTCTCCTTTGGGGTTCAGGTTTTGAAGTTTCTATTAATCTATCTATCCTTAAACTCACTGATTCATTCTTTCAAGGAACCAGATTATGTTACAGAATTTATCTGGCCTAGGAACCCTCCGGGAATAATAGGTTCCAGGAAAGCAAACTTAGTGCATGAAACCTTTATAGAGTCTCACTTCAAGCCCTAGGTGTTCTCAAGAGTCAATGGGAGTGATGTTGGTTGGGGGTTAGCAAACCATGGCAATCAGCACTACCTAACTGCAGTTTGCCTGAGAGTAGCTTCCAGAATAGCCCTTCAAATTCATTTGCTTTCTCCTGGCCATTGATGCCTTATTTTAAATCCTGAAACCCAGAGGGACACCAGCCACTCCAAGATAATCAATTAATTACACCTCTTTATCCCCTTCTTAACATGAAAAAGTCAGAATGGGCATTGTCCAAAGATCCTTATAGATTGGGAGAAAGATCCGAGGAGAACGTATAACAGAGGGAATAAGACTGGCAAACAAGTATGACTGCTGAATTACTATATTAATATTACTTCTAGTTTCCAGTGTTTAGGAGCAGCTACAAGGAAAAATCTTAGAAGGTGAATTAATAGCCCATGACAAATTCTGGGATCTGTTCTATAACTTTGTTGAGGCGTGCTTTGAAAATTGTTGCTTTTTTCTTTCTTTGCTTTGCATATGTATTATATTTTACAATAAAAAAGTTTTTTAAAAAGAGCACAGAGGTTCTTAGCTCTTCTCTCTAGAATAAAACCAAATAATTAGAAAAAATCCAAAACTACAACAATGACAACAAAATCACTTTGTTGCACATGTGTCAGAAAGTAGGGGCAGTAAAGGGGAAGGGTGTGACTGTGATTATTAATTTGGTGTGGAGGGCTAGTAATTTTTAAATCTTAGATTTAATTTATATACCTGCAACCTTAATATGGGCAAGCAGTAGACTTCTGTTTTAGTTTCCTAAGATGTTCAAAGCAAATACCAGGAAATGGGTTGGGTTAAACAATGGGAATTTGTTTACGCATGTTTTGTTTGTATGCTGTATGGTGGGAGTCACATTTCATTCTTTCTCCATGTGAGTATCCTGTTATTGCAGCACCATTTGTGGAATTTGTTTGTTTCTTTGGAAAGTTCTTGGGCCAGGAATTGAACCCAGGTCTTCTGCATGGGTTCCACTGACCTACCCTCGTGCCTGCTATTCATGGTATTGAGACCAGGAAAATGTCCAAATCAAGAATCCTGAAGGCAGTGCTTTCTTACTGAGTACCAGATAGCTGCTTGCAATCCTTGGCTTCTCTGTCACATGGCAAAGCACATAGCAGCACCCTCTGGTCTGTCCCTTCTCTTCCAATTTTCATTAATTTAAACTTTTTACATCTGTTTTCCTCCTTCCTTTCCTGTTTTCATTCTGTTTATAAAGGACTCCAGTAATATGATCAAGACATCTTCACTGAGGTTGGCCACACCTTAACTGAAGTAACCTCATCAAAATGTCCTTCTTTCAATGCATTTACACCCACAAAAATGGATTAAATTTATGAATATGATTTTCTGTGGTACATATAGCTTCAAACCACCACATTCTCCTTATTTAAAATTTAATCCAGCAATAATTAGAAGTGAGTTCTTAGAGCACAACATGTGCTTCACAAAGAGAAGAACAGTAGCACTGAGGGAATGAGGGTATTGATCTGGGTTCAGCAGGAAATCAGACTACTCTAAATATTCCCCAAATAAATTATTGATTATAGAAATATCATGTTTTTATATATTTGGCTATAATCATTTCAAGAGATCAATGCCTTTTCCTTTTCTTCTGTCTTAAAATTTTGCATGAGTTCCTCTCTTTAGAAAACTTCAGTCTAGGTTATAAAGGGAAGAGGATTTGAGGAAATATAGTTACTGGCTTCTACTCTGAATCTTGAGAAGAGTATCAAATTGTGTGGTCCTGTACTAATGTGATCACATTCAATCATGCACAGGATTAGTAAAAAATGAATACGCTTAAGTTAAGGGTAGTGTCTCAAACATAGTTGATTTTCCATAAATGACAACTCTCTATGCTTTATTTTGCCTGTGTTTTAGTACAGTGATTAATTTAATAAATATTTATTTTGTTAGGCAGTGTTCTATTTTCTGGGAAATGTATTTTTAAAAAGCATATAAATTCCAAGTTCTTAAGGAGTCTGCATATTAATGAGAATAATAATATGGCAGAGAAAAAAAAAACTATATGCTCCTGGAATCACAGGAAAACTATGTTTCATAACCCCTTGTTTTGACCATGCACTTAAAATTGGCTAATGAGATTTGATTCTGTTTCAGAAATGTCTCCTTAAACTTCCTATAAAATCTTCTATTCATTCTCTCATCTCTCATTGGTCAACTCAATGCAGAGAACCCAGCAAAGGTTCTGGATAGGTTCTATGAGACAATGGAGAGACAAGAAGAAAGGATCCTAGATTTTTCAATCACTCTTTTGAAGAGATCGTCATAGGAGAGATGTGATAGCCTTTTTTGGAATTAAGAAAGATTCATGAAAATTAAGTGCTGTTAATTATGGCCACTAATGTTATCTCAACATGAGGGGGAATAAAAATATTTGACCTGAAAGGCAGTGATAAGTACTATGAAGTAAAATAAAAGAGGAAAAGGGGAATATAAAGTGACTGGAGTATGGATATTTTATAAAGGAGGTTCAGGGAAGGACATACTAATATGGTGACATTTGGGGAGACACATGTAAGAGGTGAGACAACAGACCATGTGTGTATCTTCAGGAAAAAAACAGTGGGAACAAAATGTGCAAATTCCTTATGTAATAATTCACTTGACATTTTAGAAGAAGGCCAATGTGATTTAAAAGGTTATAGAGTTTGAGTTTGCTGGAAAAGGAATAGGACAATCAGTAATAAGGTCAGAAGTAGTAGGACCTTATGGATCGTACTAGTGGTTTAGGATTTTCTTCTGAATCAAATGAGAAAATATTCTTTGGAGAATTTTGGGAAGAGGTTGGGAGGCATTGGCTTCTGGGAAGAAACTGGACAGTAGGTGGGAAATGATGGATGTTGAAAGAATGATTAGAGATTTAAAGTAATAAACTAGGTGAGATATGATGGTGAGTTAGTCTAGGGTAGTAGCATGTGAGAGATGGAAGGATTCTGGAATATTTAACAATGAATAAGAGATGGTGTGTGCTCTTTGAGAACAAATAGTAGGCAGGAACTAATGTACGTAAGGAATTTCATGTGGCTTTACCAAAGGGTTGTCATTTAAGTTAGATGTTTCACTCTGTCTACTTTATCATGCAGTGTCCATTGAGTTTAACAAGTCACAGACTTTTTTATACTTCTAAGTAACAATAAAACATACCCTTATTTAATACTCTATATTAGTTATCACCTTTCCCTTGAATTGGCCCCTTTTCCCATATTCATCCCTCAGTCTTAACCCTAAATATCTTCTATAATATCCTTTAAATAATTTTCTTTTCTATTCTCACCTCACTTCATACATGTGATTGACCAGGCACATGTTTTCTATCTCATCATATATACCCAAATATGGACAGTTAATATTTTTTAAAACCTACTCACATGCAGTAATTGCACACGATTTAAGGTAAAACCTCAATTAATATTTTGAACTATTTTTATCTATTGAATTTAGATATAATCCCTTTAAAGTGCTCTGATGCCTGCCAATTTTTGTTCATAATACAATAGTCTTTCCTCATTCTGAATCAATTATGCATCTAGTTAGCTGTGTGTTTCTATGACAGCAATTGTTACAGAATTTCCTTGCATGAAGATTAGCATAAATATATATCATAATTGTATTTATTCTTTCTTTAGCTAGATATTACATCACTGTATTAAAATTGTAAAGGAAGAGTAACAAGATTGATCTCTTCTCTTCCTCTGAAAAGTAATCCCAAACCAAATCAAGATGAACTATCTTGCTATATTTAAGTTGATTTGCCTGCTATTTTAATTTGCATTTATCTTAGGCTCTTCTTAAATGCCTAGGTATGTCCATGAATTATAAAGCCTGTTTCACTTTATAAGATCAGGTGGTGAATATAGAACTAAGTTATAAATAATTCATTTTTAAAAAATAACATGGCTTTAATCTTGAGTGTATTCTCTCTCTCTCACATCCCACCCTACCCACTCTCTGTACTTCTCTCAATAACAAACTTTTTTTTACATGTAATTGTTTTTGTCAAAAACTTATCAGAAGTGATGTATCCAATTAGGGGATTCCATTTCATGTCACTTATAGCCCATGAGTAGATTTAGTGAAAAATCTATATTATTATAAGAAATAATAATGGAGATTTTAATCTATACATTCTGTATATGATAAATAAATAATACATATATAATATGTCATTATTATAATAATATAGATTGTTGAGAAATCAAATACATGCAACTATATTGCTTTCAAGAATACACGGTAATCTGAATTATGCTAACAATATACTAAGAAGAGAAACTTGAGGATAGGATTTAGATATTCAAAAATGTTAGTAATCTATATCAGTTGTTTTCATGCACATGCAGCCTTTAATAACAGGCCCCTACAATGTTGTTCATACCACTGATTCACTTTGGCAATCACTTCTTCAAATACAGTACAATGGCAATCTTCAAGTCACTGTGTTATCACAAATTCAAAATTATGATATTTATTATATAACTAAAACATATTAAATAGGTTTTCTCATTAAAGTATAGAAAGTATAGTGAGAATAAAGCTGTACCTAATTTGGGAGTAAATTGTTGAACTGTTTTAATCAACATTTAGATAAAAGAAATATTCTCTATTGTCTGAAAACTGAAAATTTGTGAATCATATACTCTCCCAAATACTACTATGAGTCTCCTTTTTGAAACATCTACCATTCAGCAGATTTGGAATTTCTAATAAAAAGTTCCCAGCCATCTAGTATTTAAATAACCATAAGGCAATGGCTATCTATTTTTAAAACTAAAACTATGAATAATTTATTTATTCTTCCACAAGACTGTATAAAATAACTTGCCCACTCTCTAACAGTTTTTATATTATATTGAAATCTCATACTCTTTATATTGACATTTTAAAAATTGTTCTTATGAAGCATCTTAATCTTTTTTAGAATACTTGAGATGTTCTTTGGATATGATTCTCAGAAGAAGCTTTTGTTAAATTTGTTTGAGAAGGTGATATTCCTCCGTATTTCATGATGAGAAATAATAATCAGAGCTCATGTACAGTGCATCCTATTTTTCAGGCCAAGTTATAAGTATCTTACACATACTGACTTTTTAAGTCCTCACAGTCATCCTCATTTTACAAATCAAGGAATTTAAGGCATAGAAATTTTAAATGAATCTTAATTTCATTTCCTACTAGTTTTGTGACCATTTCTTTCTTATGGTCACAGAACTAGTAGGAAATGAAATTAAAATTCATTTTCTGATATTCTGTTCCAGATCTCATACAATTAACAGTTTTTAAGACATATGAGGCAGAGAGAAAGAATTCTCATTGCTTTAAAGCCACATATTTAAGTAGGAACAGATATGGGACTAGAAAACATCTGATTTCTACTTTGGGGCCTCCAGCAGATCTCAATGAATTCTAAGGAATCAAGTCATAAATTCTTATATATATATATATATTAAGTAGTCATAATTTTTCCTACACATCTTATTATAAAACTTATAATGAAAATGAGAATATTCCCTATATAAAACTTTAAATAGTAGAAAAAAATCAACTTAACAGAAATTAGTCTTAAAAATAATGTTCATTTAATTGCAACCAATATTTTATGAACACTTTTTGAGAGCCATGAACTGTGATAAGATGATGGAATTTAATTTTACATGTTTTCCCTGAGAGGAATCTATATCAAAAAGATAAATTAAAGTTGTCTTAGATTGAGACTATATATGGGTCATAAAATTTTATTCTGTAAATATTTAAATAGACTTCAAATGCATACTAGTTTCAGTAGAACACGGGGTCAGGAGAAGAGGATAGAGGTAAGAAAATGCATGCATAAAAAGACAAATGCTGAAGAATATAAGGTAAAGATGATAGTGGGAGAGGGAAAATAAATTCAGACACACCTAGAAAGATAAAGAGGAGATAAAAAGAGACAATGAAGGAAAGAAGAGAAAAGAGACAGGCACTGAGAGAAAGAAGTAGGAATCAAGAAGTTTGGAAGTTTCAGGCTTATGAAGAAATTGTGTTTATTATTTCCTTATTAATATTGTGACTCTTTATATTTTGGTTTAACATGTTCATCTCCATCATTTGACTTATTACTTTTTGAGATTCAAATTACATGTTTTATCAGGGTTTATAGCTATTTGACATGCTTTACTGCAAAAAAAACTCATAACTACTTCCCATTTTTGGAAAATGTTGCTATCTTGGATTTGGGTACTTTAACCAAAACAATATTCCTAGAACCATGTCACTGGAAGCTGAAGTTTATGCTGTCTCTCGGACCAGAAACACTCCAAATCTGGCTTATGCCATACTTTTCCCTGACTCCAACAAAATTTTATTGCAAGATTAAAATTTTACTGCTTCAGAAATAACAACTCCAAGAGTATAATCCCTAAGTAGTTAGGCAGTGGAATGTCCTTTAAATGTTCAATGACCTCTTCCCTCTCCTTTACCATCTTTTAATGTTTCTTCATACTCTTACTTCCTCCCTTTATTGGCGTACTTTTCTGTTTCTAATACATGTAAGGCATATAAAGAGATAAAATATTGCAACTCATGCATCTCAGAAGAGTGATCCCAGAGCGGGGGAAAACAGTGATATGAATCCTATGATTGCCCCCAACTTATCGCCTGTGGAGTTTCCAAGATGCAGCACAGAAAGGCAGATCTTATGGGATCTTATGTGAGTCTGGAGAAATAAAAGCAGGTGAAGTTTGCATGAACAGTCTTGGAGAGGAGAGAGCTGCTGAGAAAGAGAGTTCTACACACCTATAGCAATGCCTCTTTAAGACATGGGCTGAGACCTTTTCAGTGGATTCATATGAGGAAACTACCCGAGACTGGTCAGAGAATACATGAAAAATTAGAACAGACATCTCCAGCATTCACAGAGGAGAAGGAATAATGACATTGTGTTTCACTAGCCAAATGGAAAAACCTTATAAGTAAACAAATACTCAGAAGGGTATTAGGTCAGTAGTGGTGAAAAATTAGTCTTAGCCTAAAGGCAGTTTTGGTCCCTCCTAAGTTTAAACATTGATCTAAAAGGATCAATAGCTGCATCTCAGAATAAAGATTGACATTTATAGGAACAAAAAATATTCAGAGGCAAAAAAGTAAAATCACAATATCTGATAACCACCAAAAATTAATAGGCAAAGATAAAAACACTGAACTATGTCCTTGAAGAGGAGAACAAAATAATCACAGTACTAGAAATGACAGATAAGATAGAATTAGAAGACACATATACTTAAAGTGGTATTGCAATTATACTCCAATATATTCAGGATAGTAGAAGAAAGTATGAGAATATTAGGGAGAGATATGGAAGTTATAAATAAGGCAAAATTTAAGTGTTAGAGATGAGATAAGCAATGAATTGGATGAAAATACAAACATACTGGTATAAATTAATGCAGGTTAAAGGGTGAAAGAAGGCTAGATAAATTTGAATACATATCATAGAAGCTAATCAAATGAAACTCAGAAAACAAAAAGATAGATAATAATGAGCTTAGGTAAATGTCAAATGAACTAAATCTCTTGTAATGGGAATCCCCAAAAGAGAGGGGAAAAAGCAGGTCTAAAAAAGCCTTTGAGGGTAATGTCATCAACATGGTGATGTAAGACATTCTCTAGAAAACTCTTCCCTCAGAATGAGCAAATAAAAGGACAAATCCCACATAATTAGAACTCTGGAGGATGATAGAATGGGGGAAGGACTTCACAAATGCTGAATCAAAGGAATTGGAAAATAATCTCCAAGATCAGGTAGGGGATTTTCTTCTCAGACCCAAAAGTCCAGACTCCTCCCTGTTGCTGAGCCATGCTTAGCTTGGGAGTTGTACAGAGAGCATGGCCTGGGTCCTTCCTGCCATGGATGCAGACTATAAAGCAACTCACAGCAGTGAGCTAGAATCCTTTGCATATCCAGGTAGAGGGAAAAAATCTGCAGAGATTCCTGGTGGAAAACAAACCACTGAGGAGTGATGCATACAAAAGAACCTCCAGTGGGAAAAAAGAGACCACAAAGAACTGTTGGCAAGGGGTGTGTACACTCAATCCAGTCTCTTTTCACTGGCCCACTGAAATGCAAATGACTTTTCTGGATTGAGACCATCTAGGGGAGTGGATATCATAATGGGGAAGAAACCAGAGGCAGAAAGCCCTCACAGGAATAAAGAAAAAAAAGAAAAAGAGTGGGAGAACTGAGCTGCTGTAAGATGGACAAGTCCCAAAACTGAAAATGTAAGTAAAAAGGGGGGCGCCGAGTGAGGGAGAACCTCAAACAAATTGTAGGAGCTGGGGAGATTCTGCCCCAAACCAAACAGAAAACATTAAGATTTACGGAGAAGGAACAAATATAAAGAAGTTACATAACAAACTCTTAAACAATTAGTGGATCAAAGAAGAAATTACAGGGGAAATCAGTAAATATGTGAAGATTAATGAGAACAAGAAAACAAAGTATTGAGACTTATGGGATGCAGTGAAGGTAATGCTGAAAGGTTAATTTATAGCCTTAAATGTTTATATTAAAAAAGGAGAAAGAGCAAACATCAAATACCTAATTGCACACCTGGAGGAATCAGGAAAAGAACAGCAAAGTAGACCTAAAGCCATAAAGGAATGAAATAACAAGGATTTGGGCAGAAATAAAAGAAATAGAGAGTTTAAAAAAAAATAGAGAGCATTAATAAAGCCAAAAGTTAATACATTGAAAAGATCAATAAAATTTACAAATCCTTAGCTAGACTGGCAAGGGAAAAAGAGAGAAGATGCAGATTAATAAAATAAAAATGGAAGGGGGCATTGTCACTGACCCAACAAAAAGAAAAAGATTCATATGTGGATATTATAAAAAGCTGTATGCCAATGAATTAGACAACCTAGATGAAATGGACAAATTCTGAGAAATTCCCGAAAAACATATACTGACTCTAGAAGAAACAGAAGATCTCAACAGGCCAATTACAAGTAAAGGGATTGAATCAGTCATCAAAACATCTCAACAATGAAGTGCCCAGGAGGGAACAATTCCTAACTCATTCTATAAGGATGACATCACCTTAATAACAAAGGCAGATAAAGATACTACAAGGAAAGAAAACTACAAATTAAATTTCTCTAGTGAATTTAGGTGCAAAATCCTCAACAAAACCCTTTCAAATTGAATTCAACAGCACATTAAGCGAAACATGCACCACGGCCGAATGGATTTTATCCCAGGTTTGTTCAACACAAGAAAATCAATAAATATAATTTACCAATAAATATAGTTCTCGAAGAAAAAAATCCATGTTCGTCTTGATTGACACAGAGAAATCATTTGACAAAATTCAGCACCCTTTCTGATTAAAAAATAACACTTTAAAAATAGTAATAAAAGAAAATTTCCTCAATATGATAAAGGGCATATATGAAAAACTCACTGCTCATTTCATGCTCAATGGTAGGAGACTGAAAACATTCTAAGATCTGGAACAAGGCAATGATGCTCACTTTCACTACTGTAATTAAAAATTGTGCTAGAAGTTCTAGCTAGAAAAATTAGGCAAGAGAAAGAAATAAAAGGCATCCATATTCAAAAGAAAGAGGTAAATTTTTTCACTATTTGTGAATGACATGCTCCAATTTGTAGAGTACCCAAAAACATGTACAATAAAGCTACTAGAGATAATAAATGAGTTCAGCAAGGTGGCAGCATACAAGATTAATAAGCAAAAGTCAACAGTGTTTTTATATACTAGTAAAGAGCAATCTGAGGAGAAAATAAAGAACACAATTCCACATGCAATAGCAACTAAACAATAAAATATATAGGAATAAATTTAACCAAGGAAGTAATGGCTTCACAGTGAATTATACCCAGCATTCCCAGAAGAATTATTACCAATCTTGCTAAAACTCTTCCATAAAACTGAAGAGGGGAAAGGAAACATTACCTACTCATTTTATGGAGCCAACATTACCCTAATTCCAAAGCCAGATAAAAATAATTCAAGAAAAAAAAAATTACCGGCCAATTTCTCTTGTGAACATAAATGCAAAAGTCCTTATCAAGTTACTTGCAAATTGAATCCAGCAGCACATTAAAAGAATGATACACCCTGATCAAGTAGGTTTTATCCCAGGTGTGCAGGGATGGTTCAACATAAGAAAATAAGTTAATATAGGGATACCACTTTAGCAAAATGAAGGGAAAAAAAATCACATGCTAATCCCAATTGACACAGAAAAGGCATTTGACAAAAATCCCACACTCCTTTTTGATAAAACCCTTTAAAATAAGAATAGAAGGAAACTTTCTCAACATGATAGAGGGTATGAAAAAACAACTGCTAGCATCATATTTAATTATGAAAGGCTGAAAGATATCCCTCTAAGATCTGGAAAAAGACAAGGATGCCCACCATCACTACTGTTATTTAACATTGTACTGGCAGTTCTAGCTTGAGCAAATAGTCAAGAAATAGAAATAAAAGGCATCCAAATTGAAGAGGAATAGGTAAAACTTTCACTATTTGCAGATGATATGATCCTATATAAAGAAAGCTCAAAAAATATACAAGAAAGTTACTGGAGCTAATGAACATTTTCAGCAAAGTGGTGGGTACAAGACAAACACCCCAAAATCAGTGCCAATTCTACATGCTTGCAGTGAGAAATCTAAGGAAGAATGTGGCATACATATAAAGTGGAATATTATTCAGCATTATGTTGGTTCATGTGACAACATAGGTGAACCTTGAAGATATTATGTTGAGTGAAATAAGCCAGACCAAAAAAGGACAGATATTTTATGATCTCAATGATATGAAATAACTAGAATAAGCAAACTCATAGTGTTGGGTTGCGTTTGATGTAGAGAATGGGGAATTTATGCTAAATTTGTACAGAATTTTTATTTGAGTTGATTGTTGAGTTTGGGAAATGGATGATGGTCCTGGTAAATGTAATTAACAGCACTGAATTATATATGTGAATGTGTTTAAAAGGGAAAACTTTAGGTCGTGTATATGTTACTACAATGAAAACCAAAAGATAAAACATGAGATGATATAAAACAATGAACCCTATTGTAAGTGATGAATTATAGTTAATAGCACCATTTTAAAAGTTCTTTCATGACTTGTAAGAAATGTAGCATGCTAGTACAGGGTATTAATAATAGGGTAGAATAGTGGGAGAAATACACCCTAATGTAAACTATGGACTATAATTAATAGTATAATATATTATTCTATCATCATTTATAAACACACAAATGCAGAGTGTTTATAATAGTGAGATGGGGGATGTTGGAAAGCTGTATTTTTTGCATGAGTTTTCTATAAACCTACAACTTCTCTAGTTAAAAAATTAGATTAAGAAAGAATTTGAAAAAATACTGGCTAAAAATTCCTGTTTTATGGAAACGATAAAACCAAGAATCTTACCAAAATCCAATCAGAAATATGAAAAATAAGGTAAAGAATCTACAATAACCTACATTGTAATCAAATTGCTTAAAATTTCTGATAAAGAAAAAAAAATCTTAAAAGCAGCCTGAGGGGAAACTACATATTGCATATACATTACAAAGATGATAATAACAGAAGATACCAAAGAAAGATAAAACTGTCCTTTAACATGCTAGATATCTAGCAAAAATATCTTTCAACAATGAAGACAAAAAAAACACCTTTTACATCTACAAAATGGAAGTATTTCATTACCTGCAGTCATGCATTGTGAGAAGCACTAAAGAAAGTCTATCAGCCAGAATGAAAATCATACAGAGATAAATCTGGTTCTATCAGAGTAAGGAAGAACACAGGAAATGGTGAATATGTTAGAAAGTATAAAATAATCTTTCTAATTTTAATCCCATTAAAAGACCATTTGCAATTTAAGCAATATTTGTAGCATTGCATTTTGGGGTTTAAAAAATATGTAAAAGTAAAATTTATGAAAACAATATTCCAAAGGCTGGCAAGAATGACATGGAAGTACACTGTTTTAAGGTTTACCAGAAGCAGTGTTATTTTACTTGACTATATACTGTAATAACTTAAATACCACAAACCTCAAAGCAATAACTGAAATAAAATAAAACACAGAGTTGCAGCTAATAAGCCAAAAACAAAGATCAAATGCAATAAAAACTTCTCAGGAAAAGAGGATAGAAAAAATTGAAAGCAAGAACTAAATCCATTTTTATTTATAGACACCATTATTGTCTGTGTAGAATCTTTTATGAAATCTACACACATGAAAAAAACTTTAAGGAATAATAAATTAATTTAGTGTGATGTCAGATGAAAGGTGAGTTATACCATACTAATGAACCAGAAGACTTAATATTCTTAATATGCCACTTCTCCCTTAATTGATTTACAGATGCATGCAATTCTAATAAAAAAAGCTGGGCGGGCCGCGGTGGCTCAGCGGGCAAGAGTGCTTGCCTGCCATGCCGGAGGACCCCGGTTCGATTCCCGGCCCCAGCCCATGTAAAAAACAAACAAACAAACAAAAAATAATAAAATAAAAAAAAATACTTTAAAAAAAAAAAAAAAAGCTGGTGCTTTGTAGAAATTGATAAACTGATTCTAAGCTTTATACGGAAAGGCAGAACTGCGCTATAGCAAAAAAATTTATAAAAGAGAAACAAACTGGGAAAATATACATGACTTGATTTAAAGATTATGAATCTACAGTAATCAAAACAGTGATATTGACATAAAGATAGATTGATCAATGGAATAGAATAAAGTTCCAATAAAGGGCTCTCAAAAACATGACAGATCGATATTCAAAAAAGGTCCTGAGGCAACTCAATGAGGAAAATACAATATTTTTCAAACGAAAGAAGGAAGAATGAAAGGAAGAGAAAGTTAGTTCTTATATCAAATCATATTCAAAGATAGAGTGAAAATAAATCATAGACATAAATACAAGAGATAAGACTATAAAACTTCCAAAAGAAATCATAAGAGAAAATACTAATTGCAAGGATTGGCAAAAATATATTGAACTACATACAAAAACATGCTATTTCACTTGACTGTATACTGTAATAACTTAAATACCACCAACCTCAAAGCAATAATTAAAATAAAAAAAAAACACGGAGTTGCAGCTAATAAGCCAAAAACAAAGATCAAATGTAATAAAAACTTCTCAGGAAAAGAGGAAAGAAAAATTGAAAGCAAGAACTAAATTTGTCTTTATTTACAGACACCATGATTGTCTGTGTAGAATATTTTATGAAATCTACACACATGAAAAAAGCTTTAAGGAATAATAAATTAATTTAGTGTGGTGTCAGATGATAAAAAAATCTATAAATTGGACTTCATAAAAAAACCTTAACATGTCAAGAACATGAAGAGACAAGTCACAGACTGTGGAAAAAAAGATTTGCAGAACACATTTCTGACTGAGGACTTGTATCTGGAGTCCTCTCATAACTCAGTAACAAGGCAATGAAACTGATTTTAAAAATGGACACTCTACCTATGAATATATAAGGATGATTTAAAAAACACATGACAATTTGCTCAACATCATTAACCATTGAAGAAATACAAATTAATGCCACAGTGAAATATTAACATCCTCACTAGAATGTCAAAACAAAACAAAATAGCCTCACTCCAATAAAGATGGTGGAGTGAGATGCTTCAGGCTCTGTCCACCCCCTCAACATAGAAGCTTTGAATAACCACAAGGACTGGCAGAAATATCTTTCTTAAAGAACTGCCCCCCAACCAAAAAACAAAAACAAAACAGTAAACAGACTGCAGTGCTGTTAACAATGCTGGCACCAAATCAAGAGAAAAGCTACTTAAAAGCAGTAGGGGCTCATGACACCTTGGCTGTCCCCTTCTCCACTCCTAACTAGTTTGACATGGAACTGGTCCAATGTAGATCCCTTGTCCTTGCTCTGGAGAGAGCACAGTAATACTTGTCCATATACTGAGAACAGGTACGCTGACCCACTCTGTCCGGTAGTCACCTGAAGACTGCTGTCCCTGAACTTCTGCTGCACATAGAAGGAAGCTCACAGGGCTCTCCTACAGAAAGCTTTGGGAGCACAGTCAAGTCATGCTACCTTGGACAAGAGATTTCTGACTGTTGGACATACAGTGCAGTTCATAGGGAAGAGAGGACACTCATATCCATGTAAATGGGAGCCTTTCTATGTCCATATGTGAATACCTAAGACAGGATGCCTGTGCAGAAAGGATCAAAGGCCCCTATACTTTGGCCTAGAGCTATACCCTAATCTGGTTGTCTGGACATGCCCTGAAGGAAAGCACTTGCACATATTAATCTTCGAAGACTGGGAAAGGTGGTTTTGTCTCCTCCTCTCCCTCCCCTTCCTCTGATTTTTTGGTTAGCTACTGACAGTCAAGAAAAGCTCTATCTGTGGTGGTTTGAAACTGCTATGTACCCCAGAAAAGCCATGCTCCTAAACATAAATCCTATCTTTTGGGGGCAGACCTATTGTTTGCATGGGGCCTTTTGATTAGGTTGTTTCCATGGAGTTGTAACTCAACCAATTGTGTGTGCGACCTTTTGATGAGATGGAGATGTGAACCTACCCAGTCAGGGTGGGTCTTAATTAGTTTACTGGAGTCTTTTTCTATAAGAAACATTCTGGAGAAAGCTCAAATGCAGATGTTTGGAGATACTTGGAGAGCTGACACAGATACAGATGTTTGGAGATGCTAAGCTAAGAAATGAAATCCAGAGTTTGTCCCAGAGAAGCTAAGAAGAGACCCACAGATGCTTAGAAAAACCACTGGAACCAGCAGATGTCAGCCACATGCCTTACATATGAGAGACATTGGCCTTCCTTGAGTCAACATACCTTTCTCTGGATGCCTTAGTTTGGATATTTCTATGACCTTAGAACTGTAAACTTGTAACTTAATAAATCTTTTTATAACACCAATCCATTTCTGCGTTATTGCATTCTGGCAGCTTTAGCAAACCAAAACACTGTCATAACACTAGCTGTACATAAGTTTAAGGAACAGTTGTCTCTGAATCTAAGTTCCACACATAAAATATTAAAGTATCAAAATGTCTAGGTTTCAGCAAAATATCACAAAACATACAAAGAAACAGGAAGTGATAGCCTAGAAAGAAGGGATGATTTAAACATTAGAAACTGTCCATGAGGAAACCAGACTAGGAATATACCAGACAAAGTCTTTAAAAAGTGGTCCCAAATATGCTCAAAGAGCTAAAGGAAAATATAAACAAAGAACTAAGGGAAGTCAGGAAAATGATAGGAGAGCACAAAGAGAATATCAATAGAGACATGGAAATTATGAAAAGGAATCAGAGCTGAAGTCCACAGTAACAGAAATTTAAAATTCCCTAGAGGGGTTACACAGCATATTAGAGCTGGCAGAAGAAAGAATCAGTGAACTAGAAGATAAGACAATTGACATCATTAAGTCTAAGGCACAGAAATAAGAAAGAATGAACAAAAGTAAGCAGAACCTGAGGGACTTGTGGGACACCATCAAATATCAATACATGCATTGTGGAAGTCACAGAAAGTGAAGAAAGAGAGAAAGCAGAGAGAATATGCATAGAAGTAATGGCTGAAAACTTACAAACTTTAACAAAAAACATGAATATACATATCCAGGATACTCAATGCACTCCAAACAGGATAAACTGAAATAGACTCACATCCTGCCATGTTATAATCAAACTTGTCAAATGCCAAAGATAGAGAATTCTGAAAGCCACAAGAGCAAAGCAACATTCACATACAGGAGAGCCTCAATAAAATTAAGTACTGATTTTTCATCAGAAACTATGGAGGCAAGAAGGCAGTGGGAAGACATATTTAAAGTGCTAAAAGCAAAAGCTTGCCAACAAAGAGTTATATATCTATCAAGACTGTCTTTCAAAAATGAGGTACAGATTAAGACATTGCCAAATAAGATCAAAGCTGCATTACCCCTCTGGTGAGGGTAATGGTGTATTAATATAAATGCCAGTACTACTGTATTTTTGGTTTGTAATTCCACTTTTTACTTCCTACAGGATCTAAAAGGCATACACTTAAATTTAACAATAAATAAGTGGTTTTGCATAATTATGCATAATGTATAAATATATAATATGTGACAAGACCTACATAAAGGTGGGGTAATGGAGGGGTATAGGAACATAGTTTGTGTATACCATTAAAGTTAACTTGATATGAAAGAAAATACGATTGTTATAGATTTAGGGTATTAAATAAAGGCCCATAGTAACTACAAAGAAAATAGAGAATATTCAAACTCATAGAAATGGAAATTAGAGTAAGGGTTGCTAGGGGTGGGGTGCAGGGAGAATGGAGAGCTCATATATAAATGGAAGTAGGGTTTCTGTTTGGGAAGAAGAGAAAGTTTTAGTAATAGAAGATAGTCAGTTCTGGCCGATAGCTAATTTATACTGTGAAACTCTCAAAAGTATCTTCAAAATGAGTATTTCTACTTTGTCATTTTCCCTAAGTGTCATGATCTTTGATCTCTGTACATCAATAAAAAGTTGGAACAGAGGGAAAAAAGCTGGTGAGGTATCCCAACATTGTGATTGTGATTAATTCCATTGAATGGTGTGCTTGGGAGTGGTTGAGAGTTTATTATATATATGTTCTCACAATTAAGAAAGAGCTACTGAAGAGACAATGATAGTTAAATGCAATACATGATTCTGGATTGGCTCTAGCAAGGGAGGTGAAAGGCTTAAAGGGACATATTGAAACATATGAAAAATTGGAATATAAACTATAAGCTTTATATCAATGTTAAATTTCTTGAACTTGATCACTATTTGAGGTGGTTACAAAAGGGAATATCCTTTTTCTTAGGAAATGTACATGGTAGTATTTATTAAGTGTTCAAGGAGCATGATGTATACAACCTACACTCAAATGTTCAGAAAATTATTGATAGAGATAGATAAATAGATGATAGATAGAATGATACGGCTAATGTGACAAAATACTAAAATTGGCAGATCTGTGTATCTTGGAGGCTGATGTATTTTGGAGTTCTCTATATGGGGTTTACATTATTTTTGTAACTATCCTGTAAGTTTTGAAAGTATTTCAAAATAAAAAGTTAAATAAAACAAAATATAACAAAACTTCATTATATCAAGTGTTGGCAAATAAGTAGAGGAACTGGAATTTTCATACACTAAAGGTGGAAATGTAAAATGGTACAGCCACTTTGGAAAATAGCTTGGAAATTTTTAAAAATTTAAGTGTATACTTACCATACAACTGGCCATTCTGCTTTTAAGTATTAACCCAGAAAAAAAAAAAACGAGAGCATATGTCCACATGAGACTTGTATATGAATATTCATAACAGCTTTATTGAAAACTATTCAAATATCAACCAACAGGTGAATGGACAAACAAATTGTGGAGTACTAGCTGTAAAAAGAATATTAGCTGTAAAAAGAACTGGGATATTGAGACATGCAACCATATGGATGAATCTCAAAATACTTATGCTGAATGAAAGAAACCAGATACAGATGAATACATGCTGTTTGATTCCATTCATATACAATTCTAGAAGATGCAAATTAAACTAAAGACAAATTCTGGGAAAGCAAGGGGACACGGAGGAAAGGGAGAAATTAAAAGTGGGCATTAGGAAACTTTGGGGGTGACATATTTTCATTAACTTGATTTTGAGGTTTGTTTCATGGGTGTATGCTTATCAAATTGTGCATTTTATATATGTGCAGTTTATTGTATGTCTAGTATATATTAATACAGCTATAAAATGAAGAATTTGATGCCTGATTTTAAGAAAGGCTATAAACTACACACTGTGATATAAGCTATGACAAAAATAAATACAGGTTACTTTGGATCACAGAAGAACTCTTTATCTAGGGAATCTTTTATAGAAATATAATACCAAGCACTCTTATTCACATTTTTGGGCTATTTCTTTTTATTTTTGTCTCTGTATAGAGAATAGCTCAATTGTGTATACTCATTACATACTTAACATTTTATAGCTACTAGTTTATTTCTCAATCAAATGCTTTTCCCAACATTTCCCACTGACATGGAAGAAGTTTAAATGAGTTATTTAAACACTAGAATATGCCAGATTCCACCCTTAGCTGGAGTTTTCACTGCAAGCATATATTTTTAAATGACCATCACTTCAAAATCTTAAAATCTGCAATGATTCCATAAACCTCTATTCCCAAAATCATTGTAAAGGATATGTTCTTTGGGGGAGAGAGTGATATTTATTAAGCATTGTGAATCTGAGAGCTAGTATAGCTATTTGGAGGATGTACTAACACATGCTAAGGTTTCTTGGAGTTTCTTGGTTTGTTAATTAATTCTCCTTCATCTATTTTTTTTCACACGATTGTCATGCACCACAATGATCACCACTAACTATGAAAGTCTGCATTGTAAGCCAGAAAAACTGCTCTTAAAATATTTTACTGAGGTTAAAACCATCGCTAGAGAGAGAGAGGTACAAGGGAACACTGAATATCAGTGTTTAGAAGTTTGGAAGTTTAACTGAGTAGTGAATAGTCTCTTAAAATGTGAAAATTATTAAGTGAATTATCAAAATGCAAAAATATTAAATATATAATTAGACTCCATCTGTGCTTTCTGAATTTACAATGGGAAACTGAGATAGACTCTGACCCATTGAAAATATGATTTACTATTCAAAGATATATTTTACCCTTAGCAGTTTTCTGAAATCACTTTAGTAATTCATATTAGCTCTGGCATATAAATATAATCTTTCATTTATATACTATAATGTCCTTAAAATATTAAGTATAAACACAACAATATTTCTAATACAGTAGAATCACACTGGTAGGGCATCTTCGTTAATCCCTTTGTAAGCCAAAGAATCTTTAAGAAAAAGCCTAGATTAAAAATAGTGAAGTTGAATGTGCATGCCGTTTATGAGAAAAGGGCATAAAGAAGTCAGGACCAAATGCTTCCGTAATACATACACACTCACATCACACACATACACAAACATACAAACACACATTTACAAGCCTGGTTTAAGAAGCCGATACTCAATGACTGGCATTGCAAGGAAGAGTAGTGATATTTCTCTTGGTTATTGAGAGGAGATTGTTGACAATATTTCTACAGCTTAAACCATTTAGAAGGAAAGATTGTACTGTAGTTACTGTGAATGGTAGGAGACTTCTTCAAATGAGATACAAGTTTTTCTTTATTTTCGTGGAAAAGAGACTTTGATTAATAATAATCTACTGTAAATTACTAAGAGTTGCTGTACTTTCTGTAGAATTGTTGTGGTTTCCTATTTTCTTCTGTTCTTACACATCTATTTTTCGTATTTTAGAATGCTTATTTACTGAAAAAGAAGGATACTGTTTTATCATTCCTTCATGGGATCAGGAAGTAAGAAGTGAAACACTTTCAGTTTGGAAGTGAGAATTTACAAAATTATTCTGAGATACTGAATTCATTTTCCTGGAAAATTCTTCCACAGAGTTTTGGCTGCAGAAAGACAGGATTTGACACCAGGTCAGAATCTGAATACAATAAGTTAATATCACAGCTGTTGTTCAAAAAGAGGAGTTGATGTTAAATTATCGCCTGTGTTTAATCAAAGAAAACAGTACATACACACATTTTTATATATTGTTTATTTGTTTTATTTTTGTCAAAAATGATTGACAACATGGGGATGAGAGATGAGGAAAAGTCTAGCTATACCATGTGAAAAAACTCGTATGCTTAAACCAACGAGACACTTGCCGAAGACACTCTGCAGACAGCCACATTTGGGCAAATTTCAGAGAACATTTTGTTCTCTCTCCTTAGGGTTTATTAAGCAGGGTGATCCTATACTTTATCTCCAAAACAAGGGTAGTTGCTAAGTATTTTATAGAAATGGGAAGTCTGGTGACACTATTATTGGGTCAACCCAAGGAACTGTGAAATAGCACAGTAACAAATCTGGAATTTGAAGTTTATTATACAGTTCACTCAGATTTAAATTCTGGTTCTGCTACATACAATCTATGTGACTTTGGGCAAATTTATCTAGCTTATCTGAATCTATTTTTTCATTTGAAAAAAAAAATGGTGATAACAGTCCTATTTCCAAGCATGGTTGTGAAGCTTAAATGAGAAAAAATATGTATGATTCTTAGCAGAGAGCCAGGAACATGGTAAGCATTTAAGAAAAGTTACTTTTGTCGTTTATGTTTTAATGGGGGCTGGCTCAAATAATTAGTATTCCTTGAAGCTTTAATTCCTAGAGTTTTCCTTTACTGAGTGTATTAGAGTTCTCTAGAGAAACAGAATCAACAGGAAATATTCTTAAATATAAAATTTATAAAAGTGTCTCACGTAACCGTGGGAACACAGAGTCCAAAATCTGTAGGGCAGGCTGTGAAGCTGACAATTCTGATGGAGGGTCTGAATGAACTCCACAGGAGAGGCTCACAGGCTGAAGCAGGAAGAAGAGAACCTGTCTCTTCTAAGTTCTCCTTCAAAGGCTTCCAGTGATTAGATTAAGCATCACTTATTGGAGAAGACATACCCCTTGGCTGATTACAAATGGAATCAGTTGTGGATGCAGCCGATGTGATCATGATTTAATTCTATGAAATGTCCTCATAGCCACAGACAGGCCAGCACTTGCCAAACCAGACAAACAGGTACCACCACCTGGCCAAGTTGACACATGAACCTGACCATGACACTCAGTATCAATACTTCTTTCTTCTGAGCCCTTTGACACATTGTTCATATCTTTTTTCTAGACAAATTATATATTCTTCCTCTTCTGTCAGATGGTGATCTATTGTATAAATGTGTATTTTGTCAAGAACTTTGGACATTAAATCTCATGTCTCATCTTCCTTCTACCTTACACAGGGTCCATTCACATGGCTTGCACAGAGTAGGTAGTCAACAAGTCTGAATACACTGCATTGAATTCATCATAATATGGTGACTTTAAGAGCCTTGTTTTATTTTTTTCTCCAAATTTGCTATTGAATTTCTAGGTAATCATTGGCTTTCCAAAAGAAATCTGTTTTCTTGATGACTAATGCACTATATTTTTTATCATGTGATTTGGAAAAAAAAATTCCATATACAAATGAGTATGTTAATTGGCCTTAATATAAATATAGTCAAACTGAGGCAGAGATGCAAATGTGCAAAGGGAAAACTCAAGAGTTGACGCTAATTAAACTTTCTCTCCTACAGTCATAAAGTCTAATAAGTGAGCATCATTCAGCCTCTTGAATCTTGAAATTGACCATAAATCCTTCCAAGGCTAGTGTAGCTCAGAGGTTTGGTACTGCTGCCATGTGATACTATGCTGGGGAAAATGGTCGAAGGACATTTCTCTCACTTGGGGAAAACGAGTTGGGCTTATTCATTTATTTATTCACTCAACCAGTAAATAGTTATTGAGATTTCACTATATACCAAACATACAAAGGGATACAAAAATGAATAAGACTCTTCAGCCCTTATGCTAAATATACATAGTTAAATGTAATTAATAAACATTAGAATACATTGTGATGAATGCCAAGCTTCATATGGGGTGCCCAACCAGGATTGCTTCTTGACTCAAGCATGTCAAACAGGTCTGTGTTTATGAAGGGCTAGACTTAACGGGGACTGAGAAGATGATTCATTTCTACAGGATTTCACAGTTCACAAAGCCTTTTCACATGCACTATTTTATTTGATTTTCAGAACAGTTCTGGAAGCATGGAGGTATTTTTTTCCCATTCTGATAATAAAAATACAGCACCTTAAAATGATTAAAGAACCTGCTCCAAATCAATTTAGTTAGTAGGGTTAGGATTTAGATTTATGTGCACTGATATTGAAATCCAAGCCTGTTCATACCTTATCGTATGTCTTTTATATTAAAGTTAGTACAGTTTTGCCATTTAAAGAGTACTTTTTAAAAGTCAGGTCAAGTTAATTTTGTTCCTTTGGTCACACTTTAAACATATTCACCTTTCATCTTTAGTGTTTCACATTTTAGTGTCCCCTGTCCTATTATTTTCTTTTAAATACCCTCTAGGCCAGCATATTGCCTCACTTCTCTAGTTATTTTTGTCATTGGATTATCTTCTATTCCACAGGTTTCTTTTTCTCATTTAATCCAAATGTCTCTAAAATTTTATTCTTTCAAGTTGCTACTATTGGGTTTGATTAAAAACTAGCCCATCATTAGGTGCTAATGGTTAAAAACAATTGTGATTTTTCCTACTCCTACAAACAATCTTCCATGCCTTTCTCCTACTGTAGTGGGAGAATGTAACACCTGGGCACATAACTTGCCAAATAGTAAGAATTCCTTGTCCTTCAAATGACAGTGCATGGCCATCTTTACCTTGACTTTAAGGCCACTTCCAGTTTGGAATAAAATTCACTCTAATTGTTTCGTTTTGTTTGGCTCTGAAAGCTCACTCTCATTGGCGAGAACTAGTCCTCGGTGGACCATGAATCTTGGAAGCAGGCAGCTGGAGAGTCATTTAAGAAGGCAGCAGACAGGAAAGAGTTTGTTTGCATATGGTGCGAAAACAGACCCTAATGTAATGACAAATGTAACCATGGTCTTAGATCTTCCTTCCTTTCCAGGACAGTTCCTCCTAAACTGTATGTGGCTTTCTTTATTTCTAAATTTTTTACTAACAAGCAAGTAATAGCCACACAGTGAGTTTGTAAATAATAATAATGATGATGATTATTGTAATAGCTACTGTTGGGAGGTGGAATTTATTTCCTTTTAGTCTGATATTTCCATATGGAAAAATTTTGCCTAGAGTTATACTTTCAGTGAATTGATTAGTGAAATTCACTGGTCCAACTTCCTGAACTCAATTACTTAGAAGTGAGCATTCATTCATTTTATTCTTTTCCTATATGCTCTGGACCAGTGTGAGAAGGCAGTCTTGAGTAAGGGGATTTGCTCTGAAGACCCAAACTTTCCCTTGAATATGTTTGCAAGATACATGCTGCGGAGGTTTTGGGCAAATACTAGCAAGGCCTTTAGCCTGCAGGTCTAAGCTTTATTCTTTTAGTTTGTCAGATCAAACGAGGGTATTTCCCCCCTACTAATTTCTTGTGTCCCAAGTTAAGAAAAAGTGAAAAATGGAGAGGGATATGTACTGATTTTTTAAAACTCCAGCTAGTATTTTGCACATTTGTTATGTACCAGTCTTTGTGATAAGCTCTTCATTTGTACCATCTTATTTAACTTTTAGAACAACCCTGTTCATACACTGAAAGCAAAGAATTTCCTCTTTCTTCTTTACCAATTTCCCTTAGTCTTCAGGTTGTTTTTCTTTTCCTCCTTTTCTCTATCAAGTATACTTGTTAATATAATCCAGCTTCACCTGGGGTGGCAGAATATAAGTGGATACAGTATTACAGCAACCTGAATCCCACTTTCCAGGCGGGGATATGTTTAGGAAGGCCAGGTTACTCAGGACACCTCAGAGCCAAGTTCTGATTTATTAGAATACTTAGATAGGGATGAAGACTATCAATTCATGTTTATCATTCTGTTAAATTTCGTGGGCATCAGATTCCTGCTCAACTGAATATAAATCATTTGCCAGTTTCAATTATACAAAATGATTCTTTGTCAAGCCACATGTATTATAAAACTACTTCTGCCTAAATTTCTGTGAGCTGAATAATTTTTATTTGATTTGATATTCTGCCCACTGCCCGTTACAGCATTGTTCCTAAATAAGTAATAAAACAAATCTATAATTTTGTACATTGGAGAGACTTTAAAATGGTCTGACTAAAGATTTTACAAATACTTTTAGATAAAAATCAAGCATAACAGCATTTCCACCAACATATAACTATCCAAGCTCTTAAAACATGTGGTTTAGGAAGAAAGTGTCCTTGCAAGTTCAACTAAAGTGTCAATATCTAGTACCATTATGCTATGCTGATGTTAAGAACTCAGAAATGTGAAAATCAGCATTTCTTTACTGGGAAACAAAGGATCAACTGCGGGAGAAAAACACAGAGATGCCCCTGATAATGAACCAAGGAAAGTCATAACCAAAAATCTGAGAGGGGCTAGTCCATCACCATCATTTTACCTTCAAAAAGCTCCCACTTTTGTCCACTCATCAAGCAACTCAACCTCAACTCCTAAGGAACACAGCAGCAACAGCATTTGGTTCAAGGCAAATACATCTGCATAGCTTTCCTTGTGGGTGATTTTTATTAATTTCTCAGCCTTGTCTACCCTCATAGTGAGCACTGACAAGTCACACCACCACTGTGGCTTTGACAAGCAGGTCTAAATTGGAGTTTTCTTAAAAAAAAAAAAAAGGCAGCTCTACCTTGAGAATATGCTCAGAACAAAGCAGAAAAGAGACAAAGGAGAAGGGGGTTTCGTTTATCTAACTCTGGATTCATAGGGGTGGGGGTGGAGAGACATTAAAAGCTTATAGGCTCATTATATAATTTTAACATGTGAAATCAGCTGTGCTTGGATGAACAACATATGCTTCCAGGGAACTCTATGTCTCAAGAAGGAAGGTAATTCCTGCCAGCTGCATAGCATTAATGCTTGCTTTTTGGAATGGAACCAATATGCCCTTTTTCATTTGCATCAGGGCGCACAAAGAGAAGGGCAGTTGTTTCCAAGAGCCAAGATTGGCATTTCGATGATCTTGGCTCAAGGTCATAGGAAAGACTGCCCGGGAGCCTCCTAGTCAGCCAGTAAATGCCAGGCTTTCTGCCACATGCTTGCAGTGTAGGGCCAAATGGAAAACTCAGCTAGTTGTCTGGTCAGAAAAAAAGGGAAATTTTCTAAATTGTTTCTTTTCTTTTCACAGTGGTGCAGAACAACTCTGAACACTAGAGGGAGTTCTGATTTTGCTCACAATCCTTTTTTCATCTTTAAATTGAGCTTTTGGGTATTCAGAAAAAAAGTCAAATTACTTTAAGGGATACAAAATTATATATGCAGGTTACTAACGCATAGGAGATTTATGTATTAGTTCATCTGTTGGCTGAATGGGAAAGGTTTTCACTACAACCTTTAGGGAATGGGTCAGAACATGGAATTTTAGCTTAAAAGCACTGATATAGGTGGATATATATTGAGTGACTTCTTTTGTTTAAGCTTGAACTACCCTCAGCATCCTAACATATATAATTAGTCCATGTTGGGTTTTTCAGTTTTTTTTGCATATGTCTGAAACAAAATACTTGGACTTTTTAATATTCCCAGGACTGAAATAGCAGTAGGAAGAAGGGTTGGGACCTGCCAAAGAATTTAGAACTCTTACTTCTTCCCCCCAAAATTAATGGGATCTAACTCCAAGCTTCATCCCTGGCTAATGAGAAATTCTGTTTCAGTTATAATTTCTACATTCCTCTTCCACAGATTGTGTTAAGAACATCAGATTCTTACTTGGTACATAAAAATAGGAGTAAAATATTTGAAGTAAAATGTTTGGTAAGCCCTCTGTCTCAGGTCCACATTATACTGCTAAGATGCCCATTGCAGAAGTTTGCATGGTCTGTTGAAATCTGACAGCTCTATGTTTCTCTGAGATTTTAGAATCTTCTTAAAGATTGGTGCCTGTCATTCACAATGTCCCTTGACCTGCCACCTTTTGTCAAGGTACTAAAAGTGAGTCATGCATTCCTCACCCTTTAGAACCCAAGCTCTTGCAGTCTTTGACCATCTTTCACAGTCTCAGAGCTGTTCCCTCTGCTTCTCCCTTCATGAAAACATATATCCTTCTTGTTTTCCAAAGGTAAGTCTAGCCCTAGGAGCTCAGATTTCCTCAAAACTAAATCCAGGCAAAGAAGTTGTCTACAAACAATTTCTGCTTTCAGCTATAACAGAAAACTTTCCTCAGTCAGGGATGATAAAAGGTCATTCTCTTAGAATAAGGGGTAGAAACATATTTGAAGGAAAAAAAATATGAAATAATATCTTAATACCTAAACTTGCCACTTATATTTTTCTGTTTTCTGAAATTTATACAATAAAAATTCATTATTTTATTAATTAGAAAAATATATATTTTTATGGAATGAACTTAGTTTTAAATTATTGTGGCTAAAGTTTTTAAGCAAAAGGAGTATTGCAAAGGGAGGACTAATAAACTATATGGTCTTTTTGGCTTTTTAAACCAAAGCATAAGACTGTTGATTGTTTCCCAATTCCATTATGCCTTAACATATATTTTCTTACATATTGCTAAAAAAAGCGGGAGGGGCTATCATTGCTTATTCATATTGAAGAAGTGTTAAACCTTATTGAATTTCTTCAGTTTTTCTGTGGATAAATTTTTATTTTTAGCTCTTCTGAGTTATGGTATTTCTGGGGGCGGGGGAAGGTCTTCTCAGCATTCTAACAATGGAGTAAAGTTAGAATTCTAAAATCTGATTCTTGAGACAAGGGTAATATTCAAATGATGGTATTTAAAGGATAGCATGAAAAGAAAATCTACCAATGGGAGAAACATCTGGCAATATTTCTTAAGGAGTTGAAGGAAATGATCTTAATTCTAGGTGCCAGCACCAAAATTCCCCAGGATTGATTGAGATGAGCAACTTTCTGGATACTTTCCAGGATAATTAGGTTGCAGAGACCATATTTCTCAGTCTATTAATGAATTTGTTGGATTTAGTTATCACCTCTTCTTAAAGCTGACAACTCAGCAGATATTTGGAGCAATAAAACCCCAGTAAGGAGAAACATATTTCTTGCAGACCACAAAAGTCTCTAGATATGCTTATGCCTTTTTGAGGTCTCTAATTTGTTCCAAGAACAGGCTTACTAACAGAGATGAGCGGGAATTCTCATAATCTGGGAGCATCTGTCTGACCGGAAATTGTTCAATTATCTGAACCGAACTCAATCCTACAAGAAACATCATATTCAAACATTCTGAGAAACTGATGCTTGATGTTCCATCTGACTGCTAGAGCACAGGTATTTTTTTAGCCCAGGTCCCTTTCATGTTGACGCTATGTCTGATTTTGTACTGTGAATTTTCAGGTTTCTACTTAGATAGATTAGAATAGACCAGCCCTGTCCAAAAGAACTCACTGTGATGATATAAAGGTTCTACAGCTGCCTAATATGGTAGCCACAACTGACTTGTAGCTATTGAACACTTGAAATGTAGCTGGTTATGACTAAGGGACTGAAATTTTATCTCCATTTAATTTTTTTTTTTCTTTCGCATAGACAGGCACCAGGAAGCGAGCCCAGGTCTCTGGCATGGCAGGCAAGAATTCTGCCACTGAGGGTGTGTCACACCACCCTCCATTTAATTTTAATAGATTTACATTTACATTCAAATAGTCATATACAGCTATGGTTTGGAATGGTAAAGTTCTAGACTCATCAGACCTCTGTTAAGCAGAATTCCAGTTAAACAGAACAGTTTATTCTGTATATTTGGGAGCACATACTGATGAAGTCTGAAGTTCCAAGAAGTCACTCAGTATATATTTTTGATTAAGTAAATACTTTCCCGACAAGTATATGGATTCTAAAACAGAGGTCAGTTAATGATTACCGTTAATCAGATAAAATCTGAAGATCTGAATTGTTTGTCTGTTGTCATATAGTAAACATTAGATATTCGATACCATTCCTTCTCAGGCAGGTGAGGCTTAACAATGGAACTCTCAATAGAATTTCTGCCAAGTCCAAGGAGGAAGCAGTTAGATGACCAGAAATTTAAGAAAGAGTGGCAACTTTGTGAGATCTGTGTTCAGCTAAGCTGGGCACAATGCCCAAGTGAGTGCTGCAAAGGCCAGGATTGAGATGAACAGAGAGGGACAGGAGTACTATCACTGCGACCCCAAAATACTAGTAATAGCAAACATTTGTTTGCAGGAATTATAGTGCCAGGGCTCTGTGCTAAGGACCTAGCTTGAGTCATATATTTCATCTCACAACATCCCAATGAATCAGGTGCTGAAACCATCCTTCATTGTATAGAGAATAAGTAACTCACACTTATTCTGGATAGTCAAGAAACAAGCATGATAGGTTAGGGTTGGGCTAAGAGGGCCGAAATGAAGAAGGAAGGGTGCATGTGGAAGATACAGATGGGCAGAGAGATTTGAAATCAAAACCAGAGTAGCCCAGGGAACAAAGCAATGACATATTAAAGCTAGGCACAATCAGCGGAGCACATCAACAATTCCATTTTATGAAGTAAACCATTTAACACTGCAGTTTATCTGGTATCAACTAATCCATAATGATGAATTTTGACTAACTATGGATTTATACCAATCCCCAAATATCCTTTTGTCAGAGAAAGACAGGTTTGTTATCCAAGGTTGAATACAAGGTATTATTAACTGCTTGGATTAGCTGATGAGTTTGTTGAGAAAAATAATGGAAGAGCTGGCACTTGACTCAGTTTGCAAATTTCATTGAGATTCTCTAATATACAGGCTTTTAAAAAAATCTATTGTGTGCTTAGAGAATTAAAGTTAAATTAGTTCTGCTTCTCTTTTCCAGTGATTGTGTCCATCGGAAGCAATCATATATTCTTTTAACTTCAAGTGAAACAATCAGAAACAAATAGTATTTGGTTTGAAAGGAAAACCACCACACAGAACCTGATTAGCACTTTTATCATTTACAGCAGTGATTACTAAACCTTCAGTGGGGCTGACAGAGAGAGCAGAGGAGATATGCACCATATACATTCAGACACACAACCGTAGATTCTGAACCTGAGTGCAGAATCACCAGATAATTGACAACCACTAACAGTGTATTTCATGCTATTGGAAATCCCAAGAATTCAATTCCCTTCATCCTGCAATTTTTAGAAATGTTTATTTTATTCTATCGCCAAGCAGATGTATATCAGAGTACACTGATTTCAATATTCATTACAGAAAGAAAAAAAAAAAAAAAACTTCTATCTCAAATTCAGATCTCCTGCAAACAAGTTATTTTAGAGAGAACTCTGTGGGTGGCTTTAAATTCTTATTTTTGCACTAGGTACACAGCTGTCACTTGTAACAAAATTAGAGAGGAAAGTCCTGCTGTAATTGGCTATTTAGTCTGCTGCCAGGAGGCAGCTCTTCACAATATATTCTCTCACACTTTGTCCAATCTAGTTAAAATGATAAAGCGAGAAACACGTACCAAAACACCATTAAGTAGTCTAATAGGACTTAATTGCAGCAATAGTTACCAGTTCATCATTTGATGCAAGAAGAAAAAACTTTGAATGTTTAATCTATAGATTTAGTTTTTAAGATGTAATCCCAAGAGACAACAGAGAAATCATTAATCTGGGTGCGATGGAATTTATTTGGAAGATTTAATTTTAGAAACCCAAGAAAGTAATTGAAGGCAAAATATTTTGTCATTGGTAAGGAATATTTCTTTGCCCTAGTTGACTTCTAGGAAGAAAACACCAGTTGTTTAATTCCAGCCTTCAAATACTAGACACAAAGTAGCAAGGCCAACACTGAGCAAAATTGTTATAAAGGAGTGAAAGTATTCTCCAAAAGGCTTTTTATCATTTCCTCTCCCGTGTGCTCTCTTCACCATGGGCCCAAAGATTTCTGCTACAACGTTGCTGCATCTGACTCTTTCAACCTACCCCATGCCAGACTCCCTTGATTTTAGAATTTTATTGCTTTCTTCTCTACAGCCTTTCAAATCATAGCTGTTCCTTTTCCCACTTCTTATCAGATGTTTGCTCCGTATCAGGTGACTAATGCATAATCGGATAAACAAAGTAATGTTGGTGTTTGTGAAAAATAATTAGCTTCCACTTACATATATTTTCTTCCCTGGATAAGATATCCACAATTTAAGATGTTCTTGTACGATAAAAGAGAGCGGCAGTCCAATACCAGTACAGGAGATCCAACCAGGCAAATGTGTTACAAGACTTGACTTGAAACTAATGGGCCTTAAACCTAGAACACTTTTCTCATGACATCAATTTTATAGTCTGGTTAGGTGACCAGTTGACCAGCATAAGCTTAATTGACTTGTAACACCATTGTATATTACTATACTGTGTTCCATTGCTACCAAGAGAAAACATCATCAATTTCAAATGAAAATGCATGATTGATGAAGTGAGTAGATAGACCATCTCCCAATTTAAGTTCTGGCCTCCAGACAAAAGTCTTCCTCTTCTAATCAAACTTCCTTGAATTGTGGTTACAATTCGAGAGGGCAGTAGGAATTTTTAATCTGAAAGCGGATAAATGGGTTAGAGAAGGTGGTGAAAGGGGGAGAACAATAGAGCTCCAGTTTTAGTGACCACCAAAAAAAAAAAAAAAAGAGTTTTCTGCTTTTGCACTAATTAAAAAGTTCATTGTGCTCATTCTATCCACCAAGGGGACTTATGAAATTGTAAATTTATCCTTACTTAGAATATTTTCTGCATGTCACAGTTTCAAAAAATCACCCAGATGTCACCTATATTAGAAAATAGGATAATAGTTTCCATGTGCATTTCTGCTTTTACCAATAACCAATAACATTTTCCCTGCAGTCTTCTTTATTTGGCTTACTCTGAACACACACAGCCTGGGACTCAACATCCAAACTCAATTTTTATAAGACAGTACAATCTTGGGAAGGCAGTACAGATGTAATTTGAAATTAAGTTTAAAACATTGATGGGTTTTCTAACTGTAACATAAAATATTTATGTTTTATTAACTGAGGAAATATACTTTAGAAAGTTTTTAAAACGTCAGACTTACATATACATACTTATAAGGGAAAGTTTCTATTTTCTCATGCTGTTTATATCTTGTGTTTATTTAGGCAAAATAGAATTTGGGGTCAATAATATTTAGAATTAGCTTCATTTTTCATTAGCTTATTAAAAAGTTAAAAATGAAGACACAGATTTGAAGAAGGACTAGAAAGTTGGAAGTGGGGTCTCTAAACAGTTTGGTGTGACAGTGATCCTTTAGACTTTGCTATTGCTAAAGCTTTTGGGATTATTGGTGCATTCACTGATTTAAGTAATCCTAATTGGCCACCCACAAAGTGACTGAACTCTCCATCTGGAGATGAGATTATGCATCTGAGAGATTCTTATATATGGTAAAATCTTATCAAGAGTGTTGTGGGAGCACTTCATTCAACTAGATACAAGATAATTTATATCCAATTTAAATGTAAATCACTAATTAACTGAACAAGGCTATTTCTAAATATTTAAGTTATTTAGAAAGTTATTAAATTATTAATATCTTTAGAAACTTGTTAAATTATTTAACCAGGAGGTTCATAACATACTGGTTAAAAATGTTTAGCTAGTATTATTATGGAAGTAATTTATCTATGTTTGTAAACTTAGTCAACATTTTTATATTATACTTAAACACATTTTCAGACATTTTTGTACAGTAGCTCATTAAGTAGATTATTTTGTTAATTGTTGAGGTTACCTGACTTTCCCATGGTCACATAAATAGCAGCAGAGCAATATAACAAAGTCAGTTTTACTACGAGTGCTTGTTCAGCAATTTTCTAGTTCTCTCTACCTCTATAATAAGATTTTCCTTTCTCTTTGTTTTCTTTTTTGTTTTCCTTTTCATCCCTATAATTTTTGGCTACTAGACAACACCTTCATAGGTAGCATGATCTAGACTACAAAAAAAAAAAAAAGAAAAAAGAAAGAGAAAAAGAAAAAAAACCAGAGAGAGAGAGAGAGAGAATGCTGCAGAAACATATTCAACAACTTGAAGTCTGTTAGAAAATGGGGATTTTATGTAGCACTGAGTTTCCTTTGGGTGGTTATAGGTAGATGAACCTTATAATAAAGAGCCATCAAGCTTAACTCTACATGCCCAGGGACTTGCAGCTCTTTCACTTTCTTGGCAAGTGTTAAAAACGTGAAGGCAAAGCTTATTTACAAACACACATTGGCAACAATTAAGGAAGAGATATGTGGAGGTCTGAACTTGGTCTTTTCCCTACTTGTACTCAACCAACACTGTCAGAAACAAAACATTCTTCTGTCATATGCTTTTATCCAGACACAGGATAAATCCAGAAAATATGTAAAATTATTCCAATACTGGAGTTCTATTTTATTTGAGAAAATGGCATGAATAACTGTTAGAAAATCAAAGAAAACATTTTAAAAGAATAATATCAATGCATGATACATACCAATTTCGATCTTTAAGAAATTAAGTGATATCTTGTGTTTACCTCTTCTATATTGTCTGTCTACACTGAGTTAGAAAAACTGCATTCAAAATAAGCTAGGGAAGGAATATGAATTGCTACAAAGACTTTTGAATTGGAGAAATCAAGGTCTCTAACAAATTGGTTCTAACTGCAAACAGTGTGATAGATTTCATAGTTTAGTACCAAATAGATTAGTACTGAATTCACATTATTATTACATTCTGAATTATAAGAGCTTCAGCCATCGAACTGCAGTTTACTGGGAAGCACAATCTTTTCTTAGGATTTGCTTCCCCAAATCCTTTTTATAATCACCAAGTTTTTTATTGCCTATATCTTTGAATTAATCTATGTTACTATCCTGTTGGAATAGAAACGTAAACCTACTCCTCCAGGTCTGACTGGACAACAAAATTTAGCTTGTGTGTGAATCGTGGCCCCAAATGTCACTGTATCTATTTCCTAGTAGTGCAGAGGACTCTCCCAGTTCCAGTGACACCACTGCCATCATGTCCTCATTTAAGATGCTACCATAGTAGCTCCTTTTGAAATGAGCAGAGGAAGGTTCTTTTCTATCTTTGTTATGCTCAAACAGGGGCATCCTGCTGCCAGCCTGTCCAGGCCCTAAATCTTATAATCATGAGCTCATGTGCTTCTGTTAAAGCACAACCACCATCCTGAAAAGACGTTTTATTTTCGCTATCTACCTTGATAGGTGACATCATCCTGTCCCATAGATTTAAATATAGTTTATATGCTGATTTGTAACCCTAACCTCATTCTCTCTTCTGAACCACAGGCTTGAAAATTCAACAGCCTCCTCAACACATCCACTTGGATATCCAACAATCACGTTAATGTCAGTGTTTCCAAAACAGACTCCTGGACTTCTTTCCTCATGTCTTGTTCTGTAGTTCAGTGAAGACTACCTCCATTTCTTCCAGTTTTTGGAGTTTTGCTGAATTATCTTTTTCTCTCACACACCAAATCCACTCCTTCAGCACCACTATTGGTATTGTTTTAAAATTTATCCAGAATCTGATGACATCTCATCTCGCTAACTTCATTAGTTTCACCATTATCTCACTGGATATCTTACTGCTTCTACTCCTGCCTATTTTCTGCACACTAGCCAGAGGGAGTCTTTTAATGCTTATGTTGAATAATGTCACTTTTCTCTTCAAAACTCTAATGATTTCCTCTATCATTCAAGGCAAAATGTCGAGCCTTTCCAATGGCTCTAAACCCCTGCATAAGCTGAGTCTTGTAGTCTCCATGTACTACCTCTATGATTTCAATGCTTATTCTTTTATTAGCCATATCTTCCCAGCTTTTTCTTTTTATACTTTTATTAAAATACCTTGTCACTAAGGAAACCTTTTCTAACTATTAAATAGCACACCCTCAACCCATTTCTTTCAATGGTGCTGCATCTCCTTTATTCTTATTTATCATGAAATGTGAAGCCAATCTTCTCGGATTTGTGGCTTTACCACGTATTAAGTATGAACTTGGCCAAGCTATATAACCTCTCTGTGACATATTGACCTTGTCAATGAAATGAAAATATTTATACTATTTTTCTCATAGATGGATTAAAAACAGTAAAATTTTAAGAGTATTAGCAGTATCTGGCAAATAGTAATTGCTATATAATTGTTAGCTTCTACTACTCTTATACTCTTACTAATACTAAAATTATTCATAGCATTAAGTATCAACTGATATATATTTTTGTTGGTGTGTTCTATCCATTAGAATGTGAGTCAACGGGAGTATTTTGTCTGATTTGCTCGATGCACAACCCTGAATAGCTTTAAGAGTAATAACACATACAGGGCACTCAATTAGTATTAGTTGAATTAATAAATGAATGAGGGTGACTGTATTGGATCAATTTCAACATTAATTATAGGATAGTCCCAGGATTAATAGTATCAAATAAGTTTTCTGCTTAATTATAACAAGGACCAATAAAAATAATATGATAGATCTGTATGGTTCATGCTCTTCATTGGGGAAATATCTGTAAAGTAGGCTGGAAGCAAATACACAAAATATGAGTACAGAAAATCTTTCTAATTCTTCAGACTTTCATTGTCACCATACAGAAGGTTTTCATGTAGAATGGATAGTTTTGGATGTTTTCATGTAAATAATCTTCTCCAGGAGTCAATGTTACCATAAATGGTTTTAGGGCAGGGCCAACTTTACTATGATGACTTTATCTGAGCTTTCTATCTGATCTCTGAGTTATAGGCCCACCTAGAAATGCAGAAGAATTTCCATCTTAAAAATGAGCTAGGAACTGTCCACTAAAAATATTGCGATGTCTGGGTCTGAGGAAGGCCAGAAACCCAAAGCCATGTTTGTGAGTAAGCCATATTCGTGATTAATCACATCCATAATGTCACAGATTCAAGTTGGTAATGCCACCAGGTGGAAAACTTTCTCACTTTACTTGACTTTCTCCATCTCTTTGAACTTTGCTTTCACTTAAGATAATCATTATGAAAAGAAAGAAAAAGTAATTAGAATTCAATGGATTCTTCTTTGTGCAAACCTCTGTATCCTTATCTTAAAAGGCAAGGAACTGGTTTTCAGGTACTCGGTATCCTGTTTTGAAGATGTGTTAATGGAGCCCTACGGTACTATACCATCCAGGAAAATACAATAGTATCTAACACCTGATGAAATCATGAATAGAGGCTGGAAATCAAATTACTGCTCATTATGGTTTTTCTCCTTCTCAGAGGAAACTTTAAAGATATCCACTTACATCTTTGAACATGCTTAAATTTTAATTTCCAGCTGTACAAATTATAATTAAAGTAGTATGGATATCAGGGCGGGCCGCGGTGGCTCAGTGGGCAAAGTGCTTGCCTGCTATGCCGGAGGACCTCGGTTCGATTCCCGGCCCCAGCCCATGTAACAAAAACGGAGAAACAGAATACAATAAAACAAGAAAATGTTTAAAAATGTTTCCCTTTCTTCCTTCCTTCCTTCCTTCTATCCTTCCTTCCTTCTCTCTGTCTTTCCTTTAAAAAAAAAAAAAAAAAAAAAAAAAGTAGTATGGATATCTTTTATTACCTAAAATGACAGACAGGGTTCAGACTAGTATTTGAGTCTCAAGTGCCCTTTGTTTCCCTGAGGATATCCTGCGATTTGCCTTTGTTCTAGTAGAAAAAAATAGGTTTTACTTGATCATTGAAGAGATCCCACAATGCCAGAAAAAAAAAAAATGAAGCTTCTCTTTAAGTCAGAAACATTCCAAGGTACCATAAGATAAGCTAAAAAATTCCTATTCTATTTTGAATGTTTGTACCAATCTATTCTAACCCTGTTGCCGTTCGTTAAGTTAAAAGCCACTTTCTAAATGCCCTAAATCATTTGGCTCTCTTACTAAGGATCAGACAAATTAGGAGAGTCTCTCCTGGGCCATTTAGCACTTTCTGATAGCAGCATACAAATAAGAATGAATTAGTTTAATTTATCAGGGCTTTCGTCAACTATTGGATTAAGTAGATATGATACATAGGGTTTTCCATTCACTTTCAGATAATTAAAATTCTGAATGCTCTGTATACTTTAATTCCATACATAGCACTGTCATTTGTTTATACTTTAGAGTGAGTAGAAGCTACAAGGCATCTTAGCATTTTCCCCTATCCTTAGGTGAGAAACCTGAGATTCATAAAGTTTAAGTAATTTGTTCAAGGCCAGACAGCTAAATAGGTGGCTGAGACTGACTTTGAACCCAGGTCATTCAATTCCAGAACTGAATTTACACAGTATGTGATAGTACCACTTTATGTAGAATACAGCCCTAAAAAACATACACGTGAAATTCACTTTTCTATTGAAACAAGTCAATATATCCTTGTAAAGTACAGTTATTATAGATTTTATTTCAAAACTATCATCTTAATGTTGTGATTTATTTTTTAGAAATATATGCTTCAATAAAGACTTTTACATAAATAAGATGTTAAGACTTCTAATGAGATGATATATTAACATTATAAAATCAAATTTAGTCAAATTTTTAAGGAAAATAATTGAAATTTATATGGGCATGTGTGTGTATGTGTATATATGTGAACTTTTATTGTAGTAGCATATATATAATTGAACATTGCTCATTTTAATCACTTTCAAGTATATAATTAAGTTGTAGTATTTATAGTCACAGTATTGTGCTACTATTACCTACATCCATTACCCTAACTTTCTCATGACTTCAAATAAAAACTAAAGCAAAACTTTCCCTTCTCCTCACCTACTCCCCACCTCCCAGCCCCTGGTAACCTGTAATCTAGTATTTGTCTTTATATGAAATTTACTTATTCTTGGTATTTCATATAAACAACATCATACAATATTTGTCTTTATGTGTCTGGCTTATTTCACTGAATATGATATCTTCAAGGTTCATTCATGTGGGAATATGTATCAGAACTTCATTTCTTTTCATGGCTAGATAACACTCATCTGTATGTGTGCATCACATTTTGTGTATTCATTCATCTGTTGATAGACACTTGGGTTGATTCCACCTTTTGACTATTGTGAATAATGTTGCTATGAACCTTGATGTACAAGTATGGACTTGAGTCCCTGCTTTCAATTCTTTTCTGCATATACTAAAAAGTCAGATTGCCAGGTCATATGGTTCTATGGTCAACTTTCTAAGGAGTGGCCAAATTGATTTCCGCAAAGGCTGCACAATTTTACACTTCCACCAGCAATGTATATACATTTTTTAATTAGGCTTTTTGATTTTGAAAGAACTGTAGATTCACGTGCATTAGTAAGAAGTAATACAGTGAAATGCCATGTACCCTCTACCCAGTTTCCCTCAATGGTAACATCTTTCAAAACAATAGGACGCTATTACACCCTGGATATTAACACTGGCACAGTCAAATTCCAGAACATTCCCATCATCCTAATGAGCCCTTTGCAATATACTATTATACTGCTGCTGTGAAAAAAATTACCAATCTTGGTGCCTTAAAACAATGTAAATTTATTATCTTAAAGTTCAGGTTGTCAGAAGTTTGAAATCGAGCTTGCTGGGCTAGAATCAAGTTCAGCCTTTCTGGAGTCCGTAGGGAAGAATCCATTTTCTTGGCTTTCCCGGTGTGTAGAGGCTGCCAGCATTCTTTAGCTCTTGAACACCTTTGATCTTCAAAACCAACAATGACCAGTTGAATCTTTCTGGCATCACATCTCTCTGACACTGACTCTTCTACCTTTCATTTCCTCATTTGAAAGACTCCTGTGATGACATTCGACCCACCCAGATAATCTATTTTAATATCATTATTTTAAGGTTAACTGATTAGCAACCTAATTCCATCTACAACTTTAATTTTCCCTTAACAAGTGACATAAAATATTTACAGGGTCCAGGAATTAGGATGTGGATATTTTGGGGGGACAATAATTCTGCCTTTTGCATGCAAATTAAAATCAATCCTCTTCTCTGCTGTCCCCTATTCGCCTCTCCTTAACCCTGCAAAACATTAATCTGTTCCCCATTTTTATAATTTTGCCCTTTCCAGTAGTTTGTATAAACAGAATTACATGGTAAGTATCCTTTTGCATCATAATTCTCTGAATATTCATCCAAGTTTTTGAGTGTATCTGCAGTCTCTTCCTTTTTATTTCTAAGTCTCTTCCTATTTATTGCTAAGAACTATTTCATAATTTCAATGTACCACAGTGTTTTTAACTCTTTACTTGCTGGGGGACATCTGAATTGTTTTCTGTTTTGGATCTTAAAGATGCTAAGGACATTAGTATACTGGTTTCGTGTGAATGTGAGTTTTCATTTCTGGTAGATGTTTATGAGTGCAATTACTCGGTTGTACGAAGCATGCATGTTTGATGTGTTTGAGAAAGTACCACACTATTTTCCAGAGTTACATTCTTACCAACATTTTGTATTGTCACTAATTTTGCTTTAACTATTCTGAGAGTCATGAAACCATATCTCATTGTGGTTTTAATTTTCATTTCCCTAATGGCTAATAATGTTGACTACTTTTCATGTGTTTATTTACCATCTTTATATCATCTATTGGGAAATTTCTATTCTTGTCTTTTGCCCAATTTCTATTAGGTTGTTTGCTTTTTTACTATTAAGATTTTAGAGTTCTTTGTACATTCAAAACAAAATTCTAATTTTTAAAATTATATTGCTGTTTATATTATATGTAGTTTGCATTATATGTACTTTGTATTGATATGTAGTCTGCAAATTTTTTCTCTGTCTAGAGATTGTTTCCTTCATCCTTTTAATAATGTCTTTTGCAGACCGCAAGGTTTTCCTTTTTTAAATTTTGAGGAAATCCAGTTAAATATTTTTTTTCTATGGACCATGTTTTTGATGTCAATTTTATAACTCTTTGTTTACCTTAGATCCTAAAGATTTTCTATTATGTTTTTCCTAAAATGCTTCATATATTTTTATACATTTGCATTTTACATTTAAGTGCATTATTCACTGGGAGCTCATTTTTAAATAAGATGTAAAGCTAAGATTGAGGTTCTTTTTTTTTCTGCCTATGCAAATCCGATTGCATCAGCACCATTTGTTGAAAACGTTATCCTTCCTCCATTGAGGAGCTTTTTCTTGCAACTTTGTCAAAAATCAGTTGGGCATTTTGGACAGTTTGAATATTGTGTTCTTTTAATTGAAGTGGTTAGTCCAATTTTCAACATTTTTGATATCAATATACTGTGATTTTGTTTATCCATCTTAGCTTATGCTTTCAACTTCTCTGTTTTCTTACTTTCACCTAGTCATATTTTAGTTTGGGGATGCTGAAGGCATTTTTTGTCTTCTCTTTCTTTTTTATGGGCAGTTATAGGCAGTCTTTTTCTGTGGAGCAAATTGCTACGACAGTGCATTATGGGGGACACAGGTTCAAGCACAAAGAAACTTTCAGCAAATTAATTCTTTATAACTTGCACAATATAAATAGTCCCGATTGGCACATAAGCTCTTTGTTACTTACAAAGAGCCAGAGAGAGCTGGGGAAGAAGTCCCATCGCAACCAGTATCTCAGGAGGGCCACAACCTGGGTCAGGTTCCATAGATGACAGCTCTGCGTGTCCTACTTCGTGCTGAAGAAGAGAGGCAAATCTCTCTCTTTATTACTTGCATAGCATAGAGCCAAGAAGAACAAATAAACTCTGTTACTTACACAGCACAAAGCAAGTAATAGAGCCCAGGAGAGCAGGGGAAGAAATCCCATCATGGCCAGTCCCCCAAAGTGGCCAAATCTGCTCAGCTCAGGGTTGATGGATGGTAATGCTGCACGCCTGACTTTGTGTTGGAGAAGAGAGAAAAATCTATACTGTATGAGTGTGGTTTTTACCTACTTCATGGGAAGGGGAGCCTGCCACTGAGAATTCCTGCCTTGATTAGTGTCTGGGATTGCTGGTTCCCAGGATCCAGGTTGAAGGTCTGTCTGGACTTTTCATTAAATGAGACATTTCCCCCTGTTGAAGAGCCCACCATAGAAAAGGACGTGTGGCTCGCAAAAGGCCGGAGGATGGCTGCTCGAAGTGCGTTCGTGACTCCTGCAAAGAAGGAGGTGGGAGTAGGTGAGGTCTGGGTGCTCACCACTGTTCAGATGTCTCTGACTTCCCTAACATTTTCCATTATTTTCTCTTTACTAGTTTGGTGTTTACATTCATTTATTCACTAGCTACTGTAGAAGTTTTAATTTAGATAATTAAGGCATTCTAATATTACTTAAATTTCTTTACTGTCCTCTAAAGAATTACTAGGAAATAAGGACACCATCACTCTGATCACTTAATTACCAAATATTATCCAGCATTTTAGTTTATCATTAATTTCAATATAAAAAGTAGTTATTATTATGGCTTCCTACAGGAAAAATGTGGCTACATTTACTCACACATTTACTAATTTTTTTGCTCAGCATTCCTTTAGATTCTCAGACCTTCCATCTGTGATCCTTATCTCGTTGGCTGAATAATCTTTCGGATACATCTTTAGTGAAAATTGGCTTGATATAAATTCTCAGGTTTTTCTAGTTTGAAAAAAAAAATATTTTTGATACTCCTTCATGAAAACTACCTTTGTTCGGTATACAATTTTAGATCTAAGTTAATTTTTTTGGCACCATGAGTGTATTGTTTTCTCCTTTTTGGTTTATATTGTTGACTTTGAAAAGTCAGCTTTCTATACGACATATCATTTTGACTTGCTAATTTTAAGTTTTTAATATTGTCTTTGGTACTTTGCAGTTATATGTATATTTATATCAATTATATGCCAAGGATGTTTGAATCTCATGATCAGTGTTTTATGAATTCCAGCAAGCTCTCGTCCATTATTTATTTTAATATTGTTTCTCCATCTTTCTCTTTCTTATTTATAGAAACTCCAATCATACATATATTGGTCTTCTTACTATCTCCTCCATACCTCTTACAGCCTCTTTCATACTGAAACTAGAGCTTTTAAGCACTTTATCATTCTGTGATGTAATCCATGTAATTTATTATGCTATATTTCCTAGATCAGCATTTTGCCCATCAGCGGAATCTGTTTTTAAACTGCCTATGCTGTTACCATTTTGATTTCTATATTTTTTCATTTCCAGAAGTTCTCTTTGAAATTATTTTCCAAATATGTTCAGTCATTTTAATAGTTTCTTGTATTGCATTTATATTTTCAATCACCTTTATATTTATCTAGATGTGTTAAACTTATCTATTTTCTATCATGTTCCTGATAATTCCAGTAACTGTGTTAGCAATAGCTCATATTCTGCATCTGTTGTTTCTCTTGTTTTTCACTTATGGTGTCTTTTTCTTCATTTATTGGTGATATTTTATTGTGAGTCATTTTAGGTGGAAGCAATTATTTGTGTCATTTATGATGTATCATAGATTTATTTTCCTTTGCTTCTACCAGGCTACTGAGACAACCCTTTTAAAATAGTTTCTTTTCTTGTGTTTTTATTTTCAACCTTACAAATAGGCAAATTCAGAGTAAAAATTCATAGGGAGACTGGCTTGATGTTAGGCACTCTTATGAGAGCTTGCCTCCTCCATTGTATCAGCCTCAAGGTTGAGACCTACCAGTTTCCTACTGTCCCTTCAGTTTCCTTCCTACCTTTATCTATTCCCTGTGTTGCAGTTAAAGCTGAAACTGCATGCTATCTCAGTTTCCTTTATGTCAAAGGCTCCTTTAAGACCTTGCTTACAGCACAATATTTCTGTTTTCACCTCAGTTTTGTCCTTGTGGGTCCCTTAATTTTTTTCCAACTGAGCAATTCATTGAAAAGTTTGTGTATATATTTTTAAGATTATCTTTTTGTTTTTGTTTCAGTAATAGTGCTACATAGAGTATTAATAATACAGATATGTGTGGAATTTAATGGTTGTTTTTACTTTTTAATATGGATGAATATTTTGACCAAAATATCAATATTTATGTGAGATTAATTGAGTTCAGTATGTAAATAAGATGGCAAAGCAGTGTATTATTATCCTTCGTTCTCCCTCTTTCCCTCTGCCCTGAACCCATACAACATTAAGTTATGGTAGCAAAAGCTCTGATAAATGCTGAATATTTTTATACCATAGGACTCCTTTTTTATATCACCCATAAATAACTAGCTGAACAATATCTCCTATATATATATATAGAGAGAGAGAGAGAGAGAAAGAGAGAGAGAGAGAGAGATTATGTACAAGAAACATGGAATGACATTGTAACAATTAAAACAAAAAACAAACAATTGCATTGTTTCCAGACCAGCTGCAATTTAGTAGACAATTATGTTGCAGAATTTAGAAAAGCTCAGCTATTTGACTCTGGAGACTAGGTCCAATTGTCTTTTACTGAAAGTTATTCAGAAAAGGGAATTCTATAAGTATCTTCTAATCTGATAAATGTAAAGTATATCTCTAATGGGGAAGCCAAATTTCTATGTTTACCCAAGGAGGTAGAACTATTTTCTTTCTCAAAGGATCTCTTTCTCTGAATTCTAAAATCTTTTAGCATATACATATTGCATAGTAGTAATTTTAAAGAGTTTCAATTTTGTACTTTATTGTATTTCAAAACCACATTTTATCAAAGCAATTACACACTTTTTCTAATTTGAACACTTCAGTCGATGTACAGACACTAGAAACTAAAAAATAGAATGATAATTGATCTAAGTTTGAAGTATTTTATAGAGAAAAATCTCTAACATTTGACCTGGCTGGTAGTGGCTTAATACAGTGCCATTAATTATAAATGTCTCAGTTGTCTTTTATTTTCTGATTTTGCCTATAATGAGCATTAAGACACCTTCATTGACTTGCCTAGGAAATAATTATCCCCCTTGCCCCCCAAATGAGAGAGCACAGGGAAAAGAAAGCTTAATATGAATTGAGGGCTAAATAATGCTTTCAAGTTATTAAAACTTTTATCAGTGCTTTTTATTCCTTACTTCCCTTGTTATATCTCTGAAACTGATATATGTCTGAAAATCTGTGGGATCTATCTACCTAAGCTAATTAAGTTTGTGATAAACCTAATTTCAAAATTATATTTTGCAAAAAAGCAAAACAAAATGAAAAATATTATTTCTTTTGAGTGTTGCATAGACAGAGGGACATTATTTTAAAGAAATGATTGCCTCTTAACCTGCTGATAGCAATTTTGCTTTTTGTTGAACTTCCCTGGATAAATTAAGTTAAAAGTCTTAAAATTTCAGAGAGGATTTTATCCTTGAATAATATTTTGAGTTCTGATGTATGAATAAAATCTTTGAGTAAATCTGGACATTTTGAATTTAAAAATTATGCAAAACATCCACCATTTTAAAAACAGAGTCTCAATAAAATTATAATCTGTTTATATACTCTAGATTATAGCCAACTAGTTTTGGGACCATAAGAAAGAAAGTGCCTTTCTGCACATTTTCTATAAATATAGCCAATAGCCTTTAGATTTGTGGATTTATTTAATGCTAGAAAAGGTCTTAAAACTCACTTAGTTTAGTTCCTTAATTCAATATCTATCAATTGTTGCACTATAAACAGAATGCAACAATTCTGTTTAGACTCTGAAAAATAGAGAAGAAGTTTATTGAGCTAAAGTAGTGTGCATGCTGGAGCAGCACCACACACACAAAAAAGAGGTTGCTGCTCAAAAGGGCTGGGCTCAGGGAGGCAGCTTATCTGGATGTTTGGGATAAAGGGAGGATGTATGAGGGGGAGTGGAGAGGAACAAGGAAGAAATGAGCTGTGAGGGCCGTGTGGGCTATGTGAGCTGCAAGGGGTACATGAGTTGTCTGACGCAGGATACCTTTGCGTCATATCCCATTAATCAGTAGCTTACACAAGCAGGGCTCTCTGGTGAATTTAAGCAGACTTTTGGACATGTTTTATTATAGCACGAGAAATGGCCTCTAGTGGCACGGCAAGGTTTCTTTGGCATGTCAGCCTGCTTCAGATGCCCACTGTTTCATCTTTGTAGTTTCCTGGGTAAAATGGGAGTTTAAGTAGATCAAGATGATTAGTAAAACTATTTACCATGTAATTTGACACAATATAGCCCATATAAGGCAGACACTTTTGCTACAATGAATTCTTAAGGCAAAACAAAAGGCAGTATAAGTACTCATATGACATGCTCATTAGAAGACCACCACTTGAGATCAGAGTTTCTACTCTCTGTGTTTCTACTCTGAATATTGTAGTGACTCCATAGATATTATAGTCATCATTAAATTGGTGAGTATTTTTGGTACAGATACCATGTTGCAGGTCCATGAGAGAACATTTGTGGGAGGAACAGAACTCTGATTCATTCCTTCTATATGGATAAGGCTCAGTTGATCTCAGACAGAGAAGTGATTTACCCAAGTTATTGATACGCCTCTCAAGGAAGCTCAAATCTTCTATCACCCAATGTATTGTTTGCGAGACCATGCAGCCATTGATTGAGGTATGATGACTTACTGTTTGTATCGGTAAACTCTGCCCCTTAGAAAGTCCTGAGTAAGGAAGATCATTGAGAAAGATTCAGAAGTGATAGAAATCAGCATTAATAACAACAAGCTTACCACTTTATAGAACACATTTCTTTATTCTCAGAAGTCAAGTTAATTAGATTTATTGCTATATTAACACTTTACCTACAGTGAAATTACCCATTTTGTATCTCATTTCCTAACTGATGGGAGGTTCCTTGAAAATACTGATCCTGCCTAACTTGTTACTTGTTACTATAGTCTCAGTTCCTCTATGGTACCTGATCACTAAGTTGTTCACTACTTTTTTACTGAAATTATTATAGACATTAATAGGGAAGCTATAATTTGCAAGATACCTTTATGATCATATAGGGTATAAAATAAAAATGGAAAACAGTGCCAATCTTCAAAAAACTTAGTATATTAGTTTTATCTATTTACCCTCTCTTATGGAGATGCAAATTTGAATTTCTAGAATAGCATTTATCATGTGCAACTTTTTATATAATTTAATTGTTTACATTTCATGTACCATATTCTATTTGCAAGAACAGAATCTTACCTTATATAGCTAAAAGATAAGAGATCAATTTTGAAGACCCTAAGGGACATCTCAAAGGTATTCAAGAATACAAGAGGGGAAAATTGCTTGACTGAATAAAAATAAGAACAGAACTGTGGTTTGGTATACAAGACTACTCTAAGGTCTTTATCAAAATTAGGTTGTAGAAATTTATCTTAGTGTTCTGGCATTAATGCAGTTTAGCTTCAATTCTCATATCTCATTTGCTTCTGCAGTGCTACTAACTTTCTCTTCTTCCTCACAGATTCTCTACTTCTGAAAGTTTGTATTAAATGGTTTTGGATTATGAAGGACTCTCCATATTCTGTCTCCATCTGTTTCAACAGCTTGAGATGAAGAGGAAATTCATTTTTAGTTAAGAGAAAAGAACAAATTTAAAGCAAGAGAATGTCTAATTTGTCCAAGGCATCCTTTAGAATTCAGTCCCTGTATCTTCCCCTCTGTGAAGCTTTCTTCTGTTCTGACTCCTTGCACCCCATGACACTACCACCCCACTCCTGCCAGCAAGGACGAGTACATTGGATCACAATCTACTTTTGTGTGCATTCACTTTTCACACTACATAGGAGCTATTGATCTGATGGCCTTTCCATTAGACTGTAAGCTTTTTAATGACATAGATTATTTCTTTTCTTATTTCTATGTTATTTGTTATAGGCATTATTTCGATATTTTTGCTTGATAAATGTTTGTGAAGGAAATAATAGAAAACATAATAAACAGCTTGTAGGTGGTGAGTAGCAGAAATCAGGGCCATCTTCAGGGAGAATGTGATGTTTGAGATGGACCTTAATAGATGGAGAAGTAGGAGATGGTTGAATTGGAGAAACATCCCCACATGTAGCAGACAATATGAAAAGGTAAGCGTATTTTTGGAGAGCTTATTTTTGGGCATACTTTGAAAACTCATTTTTCTGATAAGTAAATGGTATTGATTATTCATGTATACATATAACCAATTTTTGAAAAAATGGAACCCAGTGAGGTATAAAGAGGAAACCCCTTCCATTTTTTCCCCAACATTAACTTTATAAGTATTCTGTTAGATAATCCTGTCACAGCCATGACTACATCTCAAGCATTTCCCATTGCTTTCTGATCACTTTAAGTTATAGAAAAAGAAAGTCAGTCTCATTCCCCTTATTACTTAAGACTCATTTACAGATATTAAAAAAAAAATTCACTTCAAACCAAATCAGAGCCTTTATTTTACATCCAGTTCAGAGCTTATCCTTTCTCCTCAACCCAGAACTGACCCACTGTTTGCAAACCAGCATTCTTTTCCCATTTTGCATTTCCTAGCTTTCAGGGTTACACTGTGGAGAAGGTGTTTTAGAGGGAGAGAGACAAAGAACTCTTACATCGATAGGGTTGCTGAAATTCTTTCTTGCTAATAATTACTGGCACTGATATTAGTCTAAGTTTTGGCTCATTAATAAGACAAATTCATATGTTCTTTGAAGGTTCCATATGGATTTCTACATTATAGTTGTTTTCTTGGCATCATTGATACACTTTCTGTATGATTCTTGCAATCTACCGCTACTGGTGATCCACACATAAGTATTTTTGACTTGGTATCCCTACAGACAACTTGCTGAATAGACTGTCCTATTGAGCAAGTTGTACTAAGATGGCGTGACCTTGACTACCTTCTGTAGTATCCACTTACTCCATGGAAATCCATGTGTCTATTAGACTAAGTTCTGGCATTTCCTACCAGCTTCTTTCTTTCAAATTCTTCCAGTTCGTAGCAGATATAAGTTTTCTGCTCAAGCATTCCCTCCAAACTCTAGCAAACACACTTTAATCTGGCTTAGTTAAGGAAACACCCTAAAAAAGAGTAAATTGTGTGATCTTTCTTCTTTCAGGTTCTCACTAACCTCAATGAGTTTTCTTGGAATCCTCTCCCTAAAGAGGAGTGTATTAGTTTGCTAGCTGCCAGAATGCGAAATACCAGAACTAGAAAGGGTTTTATAAAGGGGAATTTAATAAGTTACAAGTTTGCAGTTCTAAGGAAGTGTCCAAATTAAGGCACCAACAAGAGGTTACCCTCACTTAAGAGAGGCCAATGGGTCAGGAACACCTCTGTCAGCTGGTAGTCATGTGGCTGGCATCTGTTCATTCCTCGTTCCTGGGCTCCATTATTTTCAGTCTCTGTCCATGGGGGGATTCCTCACTTTGTTTCTCTGGATCTGGCTTTCATCTCTTGGTTCTATCCAGGTTCTGGCTTGCTTGCATTTTATGGTGATGTCTGCTGGGCTCCCAGTGTCTCCAAACATCTGTGTCTCTGTTCTCCACGTGTCCGCATCTATATCAGCTCTGCTGTGAAGTTTCTGTCAGTTCTGAGGCTTCTGCCATTTCTCTAAGCTCTGTCATTTCTCCAAAATGTTTCCCCTTTTAAAAATTAGTAATCAGGTGAGTGATCTAATAAAGACCCACCTGAAATGGGTGGTGTCACATCTCCGTCTAGTCAAAAGTTAATATCCTCGATTGGGTGCATCACATCTCCGAGGAGATAATCTAATCAGATTTCCAACCTGCAGTGCTAAATAGGGATTAAAAGAAACTGCTGCCTCCACAGGATTGGATCAGGATTAAAACATGGCTTTTCTGGGGTACAGAATATCTTCAAACTGGCACAAGGAGGAAACTATACCAACAGGTTTCCCCTAGGCCAACAGCTTATTATCTCAACCAATATCTGTGAATTTCTAGTCTTCCTGTTTTGTAAGCAAGATGGGGCTGTGAGTAAGGGTCAGAAGCCCAGTTAGCTGCAGCTCTGTGAATTCTGTGGTAATATATCTTTTAGTGTGTATGGAAGTATTCATACATTCTTATCTTTGAAGCTTTGGTAAGAATTTTGACATAACTGGACAAGTATACCATTCAAATATTTGTTTCATAGGAATCCTTCCTTGCAAAAGTCTTTTTTTATTTTTTTGAAATATTGTGCCTTCTATAAAAGCTTCAGATACTGTCTGCTTTGAAGTGTCAACTGTGTCAATACTAATAGTGTTTATAAGACAGGGTGACATTTATAATCTGTCCACAAAGAGGCAAGATGAAGGGATGGAATGGTCAATATGAATTGGTGTAATCAGAGAACACTTCTGGAGAGACAGGGCTTATGTAGGGCTTTGCAAATGACTGTCCATTCTTGTCTTGTACTTACTAACAGAATTCCACTCCTGTGGAGGGCAGCAATGAGCTTGGTCTCAACCATACCCACAATAACAAATTACATTTTTCAGTTGCCCTAGCATCTTCATGTGATCATAAGGCATGGTAGGCCAAACTCAGAAATAGCAATAACAAGTTCATGAATTTCCTATTAAATGGTGACTTGACATCATTAAATAAAAAAATCTTCTTGTTTCTAGAATTTGAAATTTGCCAAATGTATGTGAAGCACCTGGAACATTAATAAATGATGTTTATAAGTGTTCCTTATTATGAATTTATGACATTCTCTCTGTGAATTTAGATTATCTGTGGCATTGTTTGTGTCTTATTAATTAACAGAACATTTTAGGGCTCAGTAAATATTATCAATTATTCTATTGAAATGATGTTGATTAAGTGGCTTCTTTATTATGTATCCAACACTTATCATTGCTCTGAAGATACAGCAGTAGACGCCTTACAAAAAACTTCTTTATCCCAAATGAGATTATTGTCAGACAACAGATAAGAAAGTGAACTAAAATATATTTTGTGTTAGATAATGATGCATCAGTTGATTAATAAGATGAAAGAGGTAAATTTTTATTAAAAATTAATTTGGAGGAAATATTGAACATATCTCTTATTTTGGTATCTATTACCAAGAAACCAGTTTTCCAGAAAAATTGATAAAACAAAGAGACATGGAATAATTAGAGGGAATGAGACATTCTAAAAGCTGGAAATGAAAGGTATCATCACATAAAGTTGAAACATTGAAATAGACATTAAGAATAATATCTGGCAGTTTAGTTAAAAAAAAAAAAAGGACTGCATTCCTAAGAGAGGTAGGTGAAATTCCGACTTGAACCCAAAGATTGATATGCTAATTGAATAAGATGGTCATGCCTTGCTATGCTGGGGAAATAGAATCAATGACTCAGGTTGCTCTTGTCTTTATATTTCCTGTCTTATTACAGTCTTAGAAAAATGTTGGTTAGCACAGAAATACTTTTGAATTACTAACCTAAAATGTATAATTGAAATACTGGAGGTTAAGAGAAAAGAGACAATAGTTTCACTTCTTTCTCAGGGATACTGCTTTTTGGAAAAAAATAAAATAAAAGAATGAAATCATTTCTGATTTTTAAATAAAAAGAAATAGAAAATGTAAAATAAAACGTGCCTTTGATTTTATTGTGATTAATTATTGACTTAAGGCTGTTTATAAAAGAGGCAAAATCCGTAATAATATATAGATTTGAAGAGGGAAATTGTCTCTTCCGGTTTGAGGTAGGAGAACTGTGACAAGTAAACGTGTCAGTGGAGTTTTTTGCTAGGCTCTATGGCTTCTCTCTGGGAGGAGTGCAGGGATGTTCGCTAGGTGTTGAAGAAAATGTAAGTGAGACATTTGTCTGATACAGAGATGGCAATTCAGCCTTAGCTATTCTTTTTTCCATAGGAGGCTTGGAAAAAAATAGTGATGCTAAAAGCTTTTGTACTCTCTCAGAACTTCTGAATATCCATCAGTTCCTGTAATAGAGTCAGACTGTCTGAGTTATCTGACTGATTTACCCTGGCTCCCATTTCTGTCAACATCTCCCAGACTCCTGAATATGACTTTCACTTTATCAACAACCCCAAAGTTTTACACGAATAAGACACGTATGCTGCCTCTCTCCCCATACTCTGTTTCTTACATATATGTATACCCTGATACATAGTCACACACACATTCACACTCACACATAAACACACAGCATGATGGATATTTATCATTTCTTAATTGAAGAGACCATGAGGAAAGTGGCAGATAAGGAAAATTTTGAAAAATATGTCTATGTTATACAAAAACAAATATGGAGATAATGGAGTGTTTGTACACAATAAGCTTTGGTATGGCCAAACCTTGGTCCTCTACTTACTGGATATGAGATTTAAAAAAAAAAAAAAACTCTTCAAGACTTAGCTCCTTATCCACAAAATGTGGTAATCAGTAAGTGATATAATGTAGACATAAAATGATTTAGTCCTACAATATCTAGAGTACAGGGTGTATAAATAAATCACTACCAGAAAGATAATTGAATTATTTTTCAGTTACAGATAAAATAAGATCTAGATGCTACGGAACTCATTTTTGCTCTTCCCACTGAGTCATCTCAAAAGAAGGAAAGACACAGGTTTTTTGTTTTTCATTTTTGTTCTTGTTTCCTTTTCTTTTTCTTCCTTTTTCATAATCCTTTCCAGCTTTCATTTAACTCTACCGTCTCCCAAACCCTGTCTCTATCCTGGATGAGCAGGATGTCTTCATGTTGTCTCACCTCCGATCTATTCTGTAAAGGAAATGTAGAGCTTTCTTAGAAGGGGTCTCAGGTCAATTCTCAGGGTAAAATATCTGCAAGAGAAAAAGGCAAACAAAACAAACAGGAAAAAAGAAACCAACATCCTCTTGTTAACATTGAACAACTTGCAAAGCATACTTTCCTTGTACTAAGATACTATCAAAATAGCTTTCTCTTAATCTGTTTCTTCCAATTAATTTGTCTCAGAGAGAGACCATAAGGAAAGTAGGGGTGGTGGGGAAAAAATACAGAGGGATTGCATCAGTTATATTTGTTAGTGATAAAAACCGCAAAGAGCAAGGGGTTAGACAGAAGTCTAAATACAAAAGTTTTGGGTTAAACAGAGGAAATCACCATTCCAGAGATCCCAAAGTGTTAAGGAGGATGGAGGCAAAAATAACTAGGGAGAAAAATGTGGTTTGCCCTGTGTAGTGTGTCACCTCTACTTCCCTGCAGTGAAGGATGGAATAAAATCTGAAAGGTGGATTTTTCAGAACAAACAAAGGGCTGGAAAGACTGAAGACAATTGGCAAGGAAAATGGCCTTTAGGGGAGGACTTTTTTCCTTTGGATCAAAGCAAAACAGTTAACTCTGTCAGGTTCCCACTTTATATCACAGAATCAGCCCATGGGTTAGAATAGTTAATTTTAAAGACATAGATGAGCCTCCCTCCCAAATTCTCTTTAGATGAGGATGAGAAGATCCATTAACTATAATTTTTGGTTGGGCCAAACTGTTTTCACCTTTGCAATCATATCCATGATCCTACTGCATGTGAAATGTAATCTATATAAATGCCTAACTGGATGGTTTTGAGTGAAGGAAAGATTTGGACTTGGATTTTCACTACCTCCTAGCTATAAGCATTGGAGAAAATATCTAAGCTTCCCATGCCTCAGTTTTCACACTTGTGAAATGGAGGTGCACAGGGTTATTTAGAAAATAATGAGGTGTTCATTCTCTGAAAATACAAATGGATAACTATACTCATGTCTTTACAGCTTCTGTGCAGTTTCCTGGCCTGATTAAGATGTAAGAAGAGTTTATAATAGATGAGCATGTCACAGCTTGTTCTTGTTTGGCCTGACACAAAATAGAAATTGGGTGATTTTTCTTCTCTAGATCAAGGTTTTCACTTTCAATGTGATATAACGTCTAAACCTGAGCAGAGCAGGTTGGAAGAGTTCCTGCCTCCCGCTAACATTTGCTCTACAACTATAGAGCAGTGATTCATATCAGTGTTCTGTCCATAGCCCACGTTTTTCCCCACTGATATGGTGGATGGGATGAGTGTAGGCGCTAGGCATGTAACCTTTGGGTCAGAAGGAAAATGGACCATGACTTGATAGTCTGATGGACTGGGAAGAACACTGGATCAGGAATTAGAACCCCATGATGTTAACTCTTGCCATTCTTATTTACGTGGTTAAGCTGCTTAAATTCTAACCCTCACTTTTCTCAGATTTAGATTGTGTTGAGTGGGGAGAAAAAGAAAAGATTTCCCCAGCCTATTTAAAAGAGTTTAAATTGGTATTCTATGAGGCAGTGACCAAGAAAAACTAGTGCAAATTGCAGTACAAATATGAAAGTTTATTTTAGTATCATTGCTCTGTTTCAGACAAAATGCAGTCTAATAATACACAGCTCAATCCAAGGATGGACTTGTGAGTAAACAGTCTTATAACCTCTCACTCAACTCTCAGGGAAACATACTTCTTGATATTTTAATGCACATGAAGAGCCATGCAAACAGCAAATGCTGTATAAATTATTCTAAACAAACAATATTTAGAAAGAGATACTCTCCATGTTATTCAGTGACAAACTTCAAGCAATTGGCTGGCATCCAAATATAGCTGTATTTGTAATGGATTTGGAGTTATATGTGTGGTAGGGAAGAGAAGCTGCAATGCAGAGAAAGATCAGAACTGTGTTGGTGACATCCTGGTAAGAGATGATGATATTATGGACTAGAGATTTGGCAATAGGAATGAAAGAAAAAATATAAACAGATATGTCACATTTTAAGGAGGTAGACTCTACTAGGTTTTATGTTTGAAGATGTGGAAAAACTTGAGACAGGAATTCAAGAGTCAAAGGAGATTCACCAGTCAAAGTATTGAACGGAATTTGCCATGATCAGCCTGTGTCAAAATTGTGAAATATGAGTTTACTTGTGTTAGAGTTCCATCTATCTGCCCAACTTTTGTACCCTCTTTGGGGATAATTTCTGTGGTACTTCCTTTCCAGGGATTCTTCATCCTCAAGTGGTCTCTCACTTCCTTTGGTGGGGCCCAGTTGGGATGGCCCATCCCATATAAGGCATTTCTTTGGGTAAGCAGAATATTACAAGTCCCCATACTCAACCCAGAAAACCATGTCACTTCCTACTCCCATGCCACAGGTCCCAGTCTTTGAATTCTTGAATCATATTCATTTCTTTTTGATACTATAATGACTTAATGTGTCCATCCCTTCCAGGGATCATATGTATAGCATAACAGGCACTGCATGAAGACAATGCCTTGACCCAGAATGGATTATTTCTGGATAAGAATGTCAGGGCTACCAAGGAAAAGGTTAGGGAGCAGCAGGATTTTTGTTTTTATTTATTTTTTGGCTGAAGAGGTAGTAGCAAATTCTGTGTAGGGCGCGACATGACTTGTGATATGTTTGGAATCAAAATGAAAAAGGATCTCCTCAGAAAAATGTGGAGGTATTAATCTTCCCCATCTAGGAAATTCCAGATATTCTTGCAACCTTTGAGGACTATCAATTTAATAGGCTGGACCCTCGATCTTGGGGCTGAACCTTATGAAACTTATTCCTGCAGAGGAAAAGCTAAGCCTCCTTATAAATATGACCAAGAGTCACCCCCAGAGAACCTCTTTTGTTGTTCAGTTGTGGCCTCTCTCTTGAAGACAACTCGGCAGGTAAACCCACTGCCCTCCCCCTCTCCCACCCCACATACGTGGGACATGACTCCGAGAGGTATAAATCTCCCTGGAAATTTGGGACATGACTCCCTGGAATGAGCCTGGCCCTGGCATCACAGGATTAAGAAATAATTTTTAACCAAAAGGGGGAAGAGAAATGAAGGAAAATAATGTTTAGTGGCAGAGAGATTTCAAGTAGAGTTTAGAGGTCACTCTGGAGGTTATTCTTATGCATTATATAGATATCCATTTTTAGTTTTTAGTGGATTAGAATAGCTAGAAGGAAATACCTGAAACTGTTGAACTGTATTAGCCTTGACTTTTTAAGACAATTGTAAAACTATATAGCTTTTACAGTGTGACTGTATGATTTTGAAAACCTAGCAGCTTATGCTCCCTTTATCTAGAGTATGGACAGATGAATGAAAAGTAAGGACAAAAAATAAATAAATAAAATGGGGGGGAATAAATGGTATGAGATGCTTTGGGGGATAGTTTTTATTTTTAATTTTTATTCTTCTTTTTTTTTGGAGTAATGCAAATGTCTAGACATTGATTGTGGTGATGAGTGCACAACTAACTATATGATGATACTGTGAACAATTGATGGTGCACTTTGCATGATTATGTGGTATGTGAATACATAACATGAATACATAATAAAATTGCATTAAAAAAGGATCCCTTCTGCTGATATTAAGATAATTGATTTTTTTGATATGTAGAACTAATAATATATTAAAATGAAAACAAATTATCAATACCATAAAAAGCAAATGCCTGCTTTATTTTTATTATTTCCTATTCAAACAAAAACAGTTAAAATAAATATAAAATTTTATGACTTTGGGGGACAAATTATTCATGTTAAGGTATGTAATTGCTCGAAATAAGGCTCCTAATACCCAAAGAAAAAGTATATATGAATAATGATGAAAACATCACTATCATGTATAATACTCCATTCTGAAATACTTACAATATACATGTAATAAGTAAATCAAAGAGTAAAAGACTAGCACATATATATATATATATATATATATATATATATATATATGCATCACAATATATGCATCATAATCTAAAATGAATCCAGAATACCTCATCCTCACCATTGGACTGGCCATAATTTTTTTGTTTTGCCTCTGCCACTAATTTATAGTTTAATCTTGGAAAGTTTCATAATCTCTAAATTCTTTTAGTTATTTAACAATTTTATTGTACTTTACTAGGACATTTTAAAAATTCCTTTTAACTCTCATACTTTCTATTTCTTTCTGGCCAATTTAAATTTTCCAACTGTATGTGTTACTCAAATTGTATTGCAATTATTAATAAAATTCCAAGCTGGTCAGGACCTTAGAACTTGTCAGCTATATTTTATTAGTAGAATAATTAAAAGCATTCAGTCTCCAAGTGCTGGATTTTAGTTGCTGCTAACCCTTCAAAGGGTTTTATTGACATAAGCACTGCATCTGGAACTTATCCCAGCTGAGACTCCTCCCTGCCACATCTGCTCATGTGCTTAAATCAAAATTAAAGACCTTGCTGTTAGCTAACTTTCTCCTGTTTAATTTGTTATCAGTAGCTTTAATCTAAGTTTAACAGCATGAGATATTGGAACATATTTGGCAAAAAACATGTTCCTAAATAAGTTTAGATAGGTTGGTGATTAATGACACAGACTTCATGATCTTTTTTTTTTTTTTGAGCATGGAGGTCAAAAATAAATTATGAATTTTTTTCATCATGTGATATGGAATCCTTGAAGCAGAACATCCAATCAGGTGAAGTCACTCCTCACAGTGGCACATTTACAGATGAATACCCGAGTCAACTTAAATATTAAGTCATAAATAAAGAAAGTTCCAACATGTATTCCCAGGCGATGCTGTGGGGAAGTATTATGGTGTTAGGAATATGGAAGATCTATTTTCAAATCTGGTTCAAATCAGGAGCTTGCTCTTCCCTTCTTAAAAAGTTCAAAAGCTCTTTTTATAACCTAGAAGTGGTGACTCAACAAAGAAATCATATCTACCAGATATTGAGCACATAGAAATACAGTTTCCCGAAAGAAAATGCAGCTGGCTGGTGAATTATAGTTGTGGAATCCTCCCCAGTTAATGAGGCAGAAAACTACAGCATATAAACAAAGATAAAAACCTACTGGTGCTAAGCAAAATGATTCTGCAGGGAAAATTATATGGGATAAAAACAATGTTAACCCTGCAAGAGGAGGTCCAAGTGGGACCTTCTCAGAGCTCGTTGTCTTAGGCACCTTAGTTCAAGTCTCCTTACCAAAGAATTGGAAACTTAAGAGCTGAGTGAATATGCATACAGTTACTATGGCAATCAATATTCTATTTTTACAATAAGCAAAATCTGGAAATCAAACACACTCTCCCCAAAAATCACCACCACTCACCATTACCCCATACATATCTCCAACAGAACTCTATCTGATTGTGCTGCAATGCAATTCTATCTTATTTTCTTTTTTACAAAAAAAGCTTTTAATTTTCCTGTTTAACAGTCAAGTGCAGGTACTCTTCCTGCTTCATATCAAGGTAGTACCAGATGAATATATCTTGAAATTTATTGCTAGCAGGAAGTATGCAATGCTATTTATTTCTCCAAATGTGGATTGCAACTCATATTTGAAATATATTTCAGTGCCAAAATTGACTATATCATTGACCAAATGGGCTATCAGTCAAGCAATTCACATTTGGATCACAAGTAGAATCAATTTCAAATAACAGATGAAATCACAAAGGAGCAATATTGTCCTCAAAGATAAATATACCAAACTGAAATTGGAAAAAAATGAACCCAAAGCAATGCTACATAATATCTTCTCATTTACAGTTATGTGGACATGTTTCTTAAAACAAATTAAGTACACTAGGTTTAAAATATTTGAAAATAGATGATATGCACGTGCCCACTGAGTGAATTACACAGAGGCTATAAAATCTAAACGGCCATCAAAAGGCCCTGGAAATAGGAGCTAAGAAACCAGGAAGTAAAAGACATATTGTAAAAACTTGGTAATGGCACTTTCAAAAGGCAAAGAGCAGATAAGGGGAAGGTTATAATAGGAGAAGAGCTAACTTACCAGATAAGTGACAAAGTCTGCTTAAGAAAATAATGAGAACTGGAGATAGAGAGCCTTGAAGGAGGAACTGAAGATCATGTAATCCTTCCATTGAGATTCTAATCTGTGCTTCAAGGTTTGGTCATGAAAGAAAGGTGATTTGTTTTTGCAATAGAGCAGATCAATTTTCAAATCCCAACTCTAGTGTCATTATTTGATGCAAGTTTCTTCTTTGAACATCTATTTTCTCTTATGAAAATTGAGGATAATAATTTTTACTCTTAGAATTGAAGATGTAATGTCATATTATATGTATAATATATTTTTAAAGAGTATAGCATGTAGTACACTTATTGATTTCCTTCATTTCATTTCTAAAGAATGAGCATGTATAACCTCTCCAACAATTTTCTATCTCATTGTTTTCTATCATCACGAAATAAAATTACATCACAATAAATATCAGATACTGGAGATTCCACCTTAATCTTAATACTTAATACTCACTAGTATCCAACAAGGCAACATTTCATATAATGTGTTTGCCACTTAAAGTTGTATTATAAATAGAATAGGGATAACTTCTATTTGTAGCCAAGAAAGAGGAAAAAAAAGTTACGGTAATATTACTTAAGAATTTGTTGAATTACATTGAATTTGTTAAATAAAAAAGTGAAAAAAATGTGCATGTCTTAAAAATCAGTATTAAGCATGACAAATAAAATATACAGGTTACTTCAAATCAATTCAACAAAATAGCTGAACATATATCATGAATATGATGCTATAATAGGTACTACAAAGTTGAATTCAATAGTTTTTACTTTTAAGAAGCTGAAAATTTGCTAAGGAAGATAAAGCTGGCATACAGGTAAATGTGTATCCCATGGTCCGATGGCATACAAAATATTTTAAAAGTAAAAACTGATGTTGTATGTCTCAGTTCCACTGTGACAGACTGATTAGTATCCATGCCTGTTCAATTGACCGGTAGAATTTGCAAAATGCCTCCTTTGTACAAGCAATGGTTCAAGGATATTGTTTCTTTTACACTGAGAGTCTGGGCTATGTCTCCTTCTGCTTGGACCTAGAGGTAAAGTGCTTTTTTTGACTGTGTTGGCCTGCCTAAATCACTCAAGGCAGGACTTTCTTTCTTACCTACTCAGGATTTTGTTCTGCGTTATTCTCCAAAGCTCTCATCTTAATTCTTCAAAAGAAAGCACAAAAGGAATTGTGAGTTAAATCTGCCCTGAGAAAGCCTGTGAATTTTAACTTGAATTTCATGTGCTATTAAGTTGGGTTATTTCATTTTCTAGAATAAGATGGTAAAACATTAAAATGACAAATTGAAGCCAGTGGAACCATGTTTGGGCCGTGCAGACAATGGAGACCTTAGATACTCAATTATTCTCAAATAACAAGTTACTAGCATACATTTTTGGTATTCTAAGGTTATACAGAGTCTATCGGGAGTGCCTGCGTGTCTATAAAATTTGGAGAAGCAGGCCTAGCACCAGTAATTGTGTCCACTTATGACAGAGCTCTAAAAAAGAAAAATTTGTGAAAAAACTCTGAAAAAGGAACGAAATTAATTGTTACTGGGTGCTTACTAATTCCACTGCAACTTTATATGCATTATTCTGTTTAATTCTCATAACAACTATGGAAATTTGGCATTATTATAGATATTTTTATAATAAAATTTCAGAAAAAAGAGGTTAAGCCACATGAGCAATACCACATTCCTTGATGCTAATACAGTAAGATTTCCCTCCCTTCCCACTACACCAATGCTTCCAAGTATGACCTGATAAAATATTCCTCTTGGATATAACTAAAAGCTTAAAATTCTTAGGCCTCACCTTTGGAGATTCTGATTCAATATTTCTGGTGTGGACCAGGATTTTGAGATTTTTTTTTTTTTTTTGGTAACAAAAATTATCTTGGGTCTTTCGATCACCAGGAAAATCTTGGAAACAATGGACCATGTCATGATGTGGAGGCAGCCCAGACATCTCTTTCTGTGACCTTTATGCATGCTGTGTGCCCCCTACTTTCCACCCATTTTGCTGTATTCCCTTAGATCTTTTCTCCTGTCAAAACCTACTCCCTGGAAAAGATTTGTCTTTTTATCAGTCATTGTCATCTGCATTGAATTTTAATTATAAAGTTTCCTCTCGTTGAGAAACTTCATTTTTAACTTTAGGTCAGGTTGTAGAAGGAAAGGCTTTTACCTTATGGTTGTAGAATAAAATATTCGGAGAACGAGCAGATGAGGAGTGTGGAAGGAGTGAGGAGCATGTTCCAGAGACCTTGAAATCACATCCGAGGGAACACAAGTCTCTTGCCCTGTGCTTCCAACTGCTTTGAGTTAAACAGAATATGTGAAGAACCATTACATGAAGGTAACATTTTTGAAGCTATTGAGTTATTCACATGGAATTTAGGTTTAAAATGAACTGTGAATAAATATGTCATGGAAAAGAGGAAAGTCATGAGGCCATTAGGAGACAACACAGATTTCCCCGTAGGCCCCTGCTTACCTTAGCTACCAGAAGCACACGTATATGTCTGGTATATTGTAAAACTTAACAGTTAAAATGATAAATGACTTTTTGGGGGTTTTAGGTGAGGCATTTGATCAGCTCAAGACTTTGTGTTTGTTTGTTCACCAGAGTTGTAAAGGACACTATCTGCATTTCGCAAACAACGTTGTTCATTTTTCCCTGCACCCAATGGAGTAATGCTAGATGTACTTATAAAAAGCAAACACTGATGGGATGAAATATGCTTTGAGGAGCATGCAAATCCTGTAGATTTAAAGGGGGAACATCAGGAAGTTCAAAATTTAGGCCTACCAATAAACCATAAGTGCCATATCACATCAATAGAAACAGATATTTTGTGAGTACAGATGCCATAGATCATGTTGCTGAAGTAAGTTATGTTCAGTAGCTCCTTTTTCTTGCTATATTATACTACTGATTATAGATGGAAAATGCAAAGCCATAAAACTGAGTAAGAAGTATGCTGAAAAATACAGTTATGAGTTTCTGATGCTGCTGATGCTAATTCTGTCATCGCCAAGAAATCCAATTAATTATTTATTTCTAAGGTAATAATAGGGCTAATGTATAAATAAGTAAGATTTCTGTTTAGTAGAATGACATTTATTCATAGGTCTATGGCAGAAGCCTTGCAGAAAGACAGCCTGCACTATAATCCTGGTTTGACACATATTAACTCAATCGTGTTCAGTAAGCTCTCAACCTCTGTGTCTCATTCTCCTCTTCTATAAAATGAGAATTAAAAAGCTACCTATTTCATAAGGTCATTATGTTTATTAAATAATACATATGTACTGGAACTTGAAGTCCTTAAAGAAATACAGATGGTACGCTCAAATTAGAATAATGGAAGAGATTTTATCAAAGGGATTAATAACAAAGAAGTGAGTGGAGTTTGGAGGAACTGTAAGGGATGGTGAAGGCATTCGGAGCAAATTATAGCAGAGCTGAGCCCCTCCCCTCCAAGTCCCAAAGGGACAGGTAGAGGAAAGGGGTCTCTGGAACCTGAAAGGAGAACTATGCTGAGTGGGCTCCCTAGAGACAGCCAATGACCTTCTTTCAAGGGACATAGTTAGCCTGAAAACTGTGAAACAGTCTTGTAACAGAAATGGATGGTTATTGAATACTTATTATTTTATATCCAGAGAATTAAGATTTATTTTGGTTGCTTATGGAATTGGTTCTCAAGTATTTTGTTCCCAGGCCCTGTATATGCTCTTAAAAATTACAAACTCCAACAAACTTATCTATGTGGATTTTATTTCCTCAAATGTATCATCTTGGAAATTAAAACTAAGAAATTGAAAAACATGTATATTGATGTATTTAAAAATAATAAACCCAGAGGTCAGCAAACATTTTCTGGAAGTGCATGATAGTAAATACTTCAGGATTTGTGGGCCATAGGGTATCCTTCACAACTACACAACTCTGTTGTTGCAGCATGAAAGCAACCATAGGCAATGCAAAAATTAATGAGCATGGTTGAGTTTCAAATAAAACTTAATTTAAAAAATAGGCAGGGGATCAGATTTGGCTTCTGGGCTGGTTTGGGCCCATTAGCTATAGTTTGCCAACCACTGATAAAACCGTAAACATAAACTTGTTTGCCTGTTAAACCTGTTAACACAAATAACATATTTTTATGATAAATGGCAGTATGTTCCAAAACAAAAGTATGTATTGTGAATAGAGGAAACTGAGTTTCATATTTTTGGAAATGTGATATGTATTTAAATAACCTTTCGCGATAATTATGGGTCTTCTTTGATACCATACCAATACTCAGTAAGTAGTCCTTTCTTAAAGGATAGTTGCAATGTGGAGTCTGAACCCCATCAATAGCATTTCATATTTTGTTACATTAAAATCCACTGGTTTTTATTGCATTTGTGGTGATTTTGTAACATCATGTATTGGCCAGTTTGAAAATATTGGTTCATTCAGTGATGCAGAGCTTCCAAACTTTGACATATTTTATTACAAAATATAAAATTACATTTATTAATATCACCATTTATCTCATCAGAAGGGTCTTTAAGTCTTTAAATATTTAGAGGCTGTCAAAATCTTCCAAAATTCTAATTTTTTCTCGAAAAGTGCAATTTTTTCACTTGCATAAAATACTGGGTGCTTTTCCTTGAAATGATAGGCTTACTTTTTAAAAAGACAAACCCGTCAAAAGTCTAAGTTTAAATAAGCATAGTTTGGCACTTGTTATTTCAGTTAAAGATGTTCTTTCATGGAAAAACTAGCTAGCTCAGATTGCAACTCATATAGTTGCACAAGTGCTCTTCGTAGACTTTTAGTCAGCAAAAGTTGGTATTCAGCAAAAGTTTTTTTATGTGTAGTTACAATTTCATAATACAGAATATTTTAAAAGATGTATATTCAAGGATTAATGTATTTTAAATTTATTATTTTTATTGCTTCATCAAAATCATGGTGGTGAAGAATACAATAACTTGTGGTACTAGTGTCACTGACTTAATTTGTACTAAGGTGACAGAAGATTTACTCACCATTGTTTTTGCACTCTGCACCCTCTGTACATATGTCGACACAGTGAGGAAGACAAATAATATTTTATTAACATTGTAAAACTTTTTTTGACCTCATACACCTCTTGAAAGGGTCTTGGGTAGCTCCATGGATCCACATACCGTTCTATACGAACTGTTGTCCTGCATTTCGAAAATGAGAAAATGAGAAAACAGATTCCAAAAAACAGGAATATATTAATTTGGTTTCAAAGTTATAGCAGTCAAAGCAAGAATCTACATCTCCTAACTGACAATTGCTGGGTCACTACAGAGGAATATGCTTCCTCATTTATAACCTAATAATTATTATAAATAGCTATCTTGTTTAACTTGGAAGGCTGTTGTTAGTATCAAGAAAAGGTGGGAGCACAATATTGGGGTGGAAAAGATACTACCAAATTGCATACTTGAAAGTGGTTAAAATGGGAAATTTTGAATTGTATACATGTTACTACAAAAAACTGTCTTTTAAAAAGGGTGAAAAAACTTTGAAATTTAAAAACTGTATACATTTTTAAGGATCTAATAAAAAATCTCTACCCCATACTCATATTCATTGTTTTCTTCTTTTCTGAAACATGATTTTACCACTCTGGGGACAGAGTGTCTAGCTCTGTCAGACTCAGACATGTATGTAAAAAATTTTAAAAAGCAGTGAAATGACTCATTTAAAAATCTGGTAAAATCAGTTTGTTTGTTTAGGGTCAATTTACCAGGATGCAGAGTTGGTTATTTGATATTTGTATCTTCCAATTTTTTGTTTCCTTATAGACACTATTTTTCCAATGAACAATTTTTTTTTAATTACAACATGTACTGCTTTTACTTAAAAAAAATGTTTTAGAAATGTTAGCTAATATTTCAGAATTGAGGAAAATGTTTTCATGAAGTGATTGAGTACAGACCTTGAAGACATTATGTCAATTAAAGCAAACCATGTTTCATGGTTAGATTTAAGAAGAAATTAATATAAAAGTAAACGCCGTACAAAGATTTGTATTTAGTTATTATCCTTATTTTATATTAATAAAATATCCTTATTTTAACAACTATTCATATTGCCAAGAAACAGATGTGTCAATGACTAATTGCATCTATACTTACGAAAATAGTTTTCATCTTTCCATATTTTCCATAACTCTAATATGAATATTAAATTATTGGAATTTTCATGCAGAACCACATGTACCTTTCATAATTTCTTTTAGCTTCTAAATGTTAATTTTAAATTAAATTATTTATCACATATTTTTCTGCAATTCCAGTCGTGTGTTAATGAGATTGGTTAGATCTGTTTATGATCTTGCTGTGACTGGACTATTTCTGATGATGTTGTTAACCAGTGAACACAAGCTGCAATGTGAGTTCACAAGACAGAGATTTGCCAACTGTGCATGATCTCTATGAACACTTCTGCCTGTTAAGACAAATTTGAATCTCCTATATCTTCTGTACATTTGTCCTGAATTACCTGTTTTTCAGGCATCAGATTCAATCTTGGCTCAGTTCCCTCCAGGCTTCATCTTGCCAAATTACAGTTTCTAAAGGTAAGTGAAAATGGTGACTGCTATGATAGCACCACAGCATTCAATAATATTGAAGCCTTTAGATTGCTGTTAGGATAATTTTATTGGTGCACAGCAACCTCTGGATTAGTCCCCTTTTGGAGTTCTAGCCCAGCAGCAGGCACTGAAGTAGTTACTCTCAGAAATCAGGAGCAGGAAGGACTAGAGTATAAGTGAAACCTGATTGTGAATTTAGTAGCCCTATGGTTGTCATCCAGAGAAGTAAAATTAATTTCCAAGTGCAAAGGCTAACTTTTGGTCAGCGCCAATAATTTTAAGAACAAGGCTCAAAAATTGATCATGGCAATGGTTTCCAAATATAATGGTTCTATATGGTTAAACCCAAATATTTAGAAATCAGGTAGATTCTGATATTGTATATAGAGCAAGAAAAAGGGTTAATCCACAGAGCTGGATTACCAGAGAGATTTGTAGTGTAGTCGCTAAGGTTTTGATTTACTTCTGTTTTTTAGATTCAAGAGTAGAAAATATACCACAAGAAGGCATTAAACAAAATTTAGAACAGTCATCAACAAAAAGCTACAATAAATAATTCATTAATTAGTTAATACAGATTAATTTACTTTTATCAATAGTTATGTCACTCCCTCCCACTATTGCATAAATACTTTTTTTTAATATATAGGGAGAGTGATATTCATTTTTGTATCCCTTATACCACTCCCTAGATCTGGAATGTATGTGAAGTAAATTTGTATGGAGTGGTTGAATGCCAGGGAAAGTGCTCTTGTACATCTTAGAATTGTGATTTGATTCGAGTTTATTAATGGCGCATGCTACTTTTATTTAAGATGCTAGCACATTTTATAACTGTTTTCCTTTCTCCTACTATACACTTTTGGAAACCTTGGGAGCCCTCGATAGTCATTTACCCACAAGTTACTAGCAACACAAAAGTCATTTCATAGGTGAAGAAAAACGATTGCATGTTTCCAAAGTAAGCCCCATAGTTGGATAACTAAAATTTGATGTTGCTGAGATTGGATGCACATTTTTCTCAGAAAACAGCACTATTCTGATGACCACAGTTCTTTGTAATATAAACAGGAGGCAATGCCTGTGATGAATTTGAGAAATTCATTCAGTAACGGAAGCCAGTGTATTGGAATATGGAGAGACTCTATCAATTTAAACTCCTCAAGTGATCAATATATTAGCCTAGGTTTAAGGCCAACTAATGAAGCTATTATTTTACTATCCAAATTTTCCTTAGCTATTATGTTATATTTTCTTATGAACAGATTTAATGTATTGAAAAATAAAGTGGTCTACAGTGAGGATTCATTGCTATTCAGTGAGAACTCATTGCTGTTGCTTATTTTATTTTCTCTCTATAAAAGTAATATCCCATCAGAAATATTTTAAAATAAGGAAAAGACTATGCATAAATTCACCATTTTACATATATTTATTGCTATCATCTTAGGGTATTTTCCTCTAAATATTTTTCTTAGACATATTCTCTACAGAGTTGAAATATAACACATTATGATATTTGTACATTTTTCCCTAGAGTGTGATATCATAAACACTTACATGGTGCTACACTGGCTTACTAGCTGTCAATTTAAATAGATGCACAATGTTCCACTGGGTAGATGTACCATAATTTAAAATATACTTTCAAAATTTCCAGTGGAGAATAGCCTCTTGGAAAAGTATTTGAGATGATGAAAAGTTATGAAGCAAGTAAAAATATGTTTCTTTTAACTAAATTCCATACCATAAGAGCCTTAACGATTATAGTGAGCACACTGTATTTTGGTCACATGACCAATTCTCTCAGGGCTAAATATATTAGTAAGAACTGATGGAACCATACACCAGCAACAAACACTCAGAATTGGAAATTAAGAAACCAGACATATAGAACCATGGAATAGTATTGAAAATCTAGAAATAAACATTTTCATCTATGGCCAACTGATTTTTGGCAAAGATACTAAATACATTTCATGGAGAAAGAATAATCTCATTGACAAATTGTGCTGGGAGAGCTGGATGTCCATATGCAAAAAAAGGAAGGAAGAAGATGGACTCCTACCTTAAACCATGAGCAAAATTTAGATCAAAATAGCACAATGACCTAAATATCAGTGCTAAAACCATAAAAACCTTAGAATAAAACATAGGGAAAATATTTATGACCTTGAATTTTACAATGATTTCTTAGATATGACACTAAAGAACAAGCAGCAACAACAAAATAGATAAAAAGTACTTCATCAAAATAAAAAAAATGTTGTGCATTAAAGGACATTGTCAGGAAAGTGAAAAGAGAGTCTAGACAATGGGAGAAAATAGTTGCAGATCATATATATCTGATAGGGTTCTAGTATATAATATACAAAAGCTCTTAAATTCAACAACAAGACAAAAACCCAATGAAAAAGTGAGCAACAAACTTGAAAAGAAATTTCTCCAAAGAAGATATGAAAATGTCCAAGAGGCACATGAAAAGATGCTCAAATCATTGACCATTAGGGAAATGCAAATGAAATCACAATGAGATGCCATTTTATATCCACTAGCATCACTATTATTAAAAACAAACAAAAACAGAAAATAATTTGAAGTAGGGACCAAAACAGGTACTTGTACACCAGTGTTCATGGAAATATTATTCGCAATAGTCAAACAGTGAAAACAAGTGCCTATCTACAGATGAAAGGATAAACAAGATATGGCATAAACATACAATGGAACATTATTCAGCAGTCAAAAAGAATGTAGTTCTGATATATGATACAACATGGATGAATATTGAAAATACTATGCTTACGAAATATAAGGTGGACACAACAAGACAGCTATTGTATGATTCCACTTATATGAAATATCCAAAATAAGCAAATTCATAGAAGCAGAAAGTAGAGTTGAGGTTTCCTAGGGGCGAGAGGAGGGGAGAATTGGTAATTATTGCTGACTGAGTACAGCATTTCTGTTTGGGTAGATGAAAAGGTTTTGGTGATAGAAGGTGGTGATGGTAACACAACACTGTGAATGTGGTTAATATTCTTGAATTGTACACTTAAAAATGGTGAAAATCTTCTGTTATATAAATGGGTTCTGACAATGAAAAAAAAAGGTATTGACACAAACAGCCAATTCTTATATGTGAATTCAATTTGATTTGGGCTATAGTAAAAAAAATAATAAGGGCCATTTATCTGTTTACTTGAAAAATATGTACTGTATACTAAATTTAAAATAAAATATTGAACTGACACTGAGTGCATCACCCCACAGAAAGGAGACAAACCTACTTTAGTGCCTGATATACAGGGTAGGGATATGCCCATAGGCATCTATTCACCCTACACAAATTGAAACTTTGCTTAAGGGTAAGGCTCAGGTTTTCTATGTTTAACCCAGTTCACAAATACTGATTTTGAGAAGAGGAAGAAAAGAATCCCCACTGTGCATGAGTATTAGGGCAAAAGTTAGAGTTCATAAAGAAAGGTATTTCATGTGAAAATTTTGAGGTTCTGCATAATTTTGACATGTAAAGATGGAAGATAGAGGGAAGGAAATTTCAGACAGAAAAATATGAATAAAGAAGGAAAGAAGGAAATCACAAGAGATATTGGCAGGATGGTAAGATTACACAGGTGTAAAAGCAGTGCTTTTGTATTAGCTCCAGCTTTATGAAAATATTAATGCTCATAAGAACTGCTTTGAAAAGAGAACAAGTGAATGAATAGCTATATGAAAATATAACTTGGGGGACAAAAAACAAGATAGGAGTGCCAATTTAAAATTATGAGAGAACAAGTTAAGAGATGAGAGAGATATCGCCAATGCAAAGTGAATTAAAAGTAAAATACGAAGAAGTTCTTATTGTAGGGATACTGCATTTCTTAAATACCTTATTTTCTCATCAGACAGTGACTTCATTAGCAGCAGGATCTATGGCTCTCCTTTTCAGTTCTATTTCTCCTGTCTGGTGAGGAATCTGGCACCTAGTGAATGTTTAGTAAATACTTGCAGAATGTGAATGACACTGGGGAAATAATTTATTGAATGACTTCTCAGATGTCTATGTGATTAGAAGTAAAAAGAGACAGTAGAAAAACATAATGAAGGGACACAAACAGGAGAGAAGCAGAATTGAGCAAAGCAGTATCACATGACAATTTTAGGAACAGTGGAGCCCAGTGTTAAGTCCTGTATAAAGGGACCACAGATAAGATCTTTGTTCTATCTAAGAGGGTGCCTTTAATTATGTTTACAACTTTATGGTTTCCACAAAATGATGGTGAATAGAAGAATCAATAGTCTGACAGAAATCAGCAATATATGGCACATAGGCAATCGCACTAAGGAAAATAATAAACATATTTATCTTATTTTAACATTTCAACTGGAATGGAGGGGGTGGATGATGGTGCCTGTGGGTTATGGGCAAGGGAAGGGATATCATTGAATTTTAGATTACTTCTGATTCATAATGAAGTGAAGAATTGTACATAAATCATAGGTTACATTGGGATGAGGTGGATAGAATTTGCTCATATCTTGTGGATTACAGAGAGAAGATCTGTGCATCAGTTTTGAATTATGGGAAAGTAGATTATTTTGTGAGCTATGGCTTATAGATGGTAGAGTTATCTCCTTGATCTGAGGGTAACAAGAGATGGCTAAAATTTCCTGAGAAGTGTGTGTCTTTGACAAAGCATTAGCTTAAAGAATGAAGGTAGGGGGATGGCAACCTTTGGTCAAATCTGCCCCACACTGGAAGAAATCATAACTATAGGGAGATGTGTCATCAGACAATAACCAGGAATGGCTTTATGATGAGTGCCCTGAGAACACTGAGGTGCCCTGCCTACTAGTGGGCAGTTTGAGAAGCATACAGAACAGTTTTCAAGGTCTCTTCAATTCAATTCAATCTTGATGTCACATTTTCGTAAAATACTTTATGGCAATTGTCATAGTCTCCTTTTGATTCCCTGAAAATTGCCCGTGTATTATTAATTATTGGGGTAAAATTTCCATTTTCTTTCCTAAGAGCTCTTCTCAGTTTAAGCAATTTTAATAGTATTATTTCTCTGACAATCTTGTGGATATTTTATGAAAGTTAATATTGGTTTCCTGAATATCATCCAAACACCAATAAGAAATAAATAAAATAGCACCTTTTCTCTTGACAATCTCTACTTTTCCTTGATGATAGTAGATCATTGCTTCTTCATGTGTATTGCCAGGAAAGGACTCCCTTACTGGCTTAACGACACTTTTATAGAATGGTAAACTCAGAGGATTACAAAGGTATTCTGAAGACACTGGTTACTTTGAAGATGTATCAGGCTTGGAGCTCAGGAAGAAACAATCCCCCTACCATACAGGCTATTCAGAGGGATTGGATAATTCCCAATAGCGGCATTTGAAACAAGATTTCTTTTCACTTCTTTTCATGTTTTGAGTTAGAGAAATATGACATTGCATTATGAGAATTAAAAGATATGCCCATATGCAGGAACCATGCGTGTGTAATTCAGGTAATAGGTCAATATTTTCCTAAGAACTTGTGAGGTGGCTACTCTGTTCAAGATGGGTTGACAAATTGCTTGGGAGGAAGGAAATTACTTCAAAGTGCTAAACTTTATTCATGAATCATAGGACAGATTTTTTCCCCTGAACTTCCTGGAGAAGGATATATATGACTCAAAGCCCAGTGGGTGGATGTGCCAGCTCGCTGAGAGACATCTGAGATTACAGGCAAAGCTAAGGATTTGTCAGTTTGGCGTGAAAATAGTATCTATCCTCATATTTGTACCACCTACCATCTGTCATAATGAATAAACCGCAGATTAGATTCTGCTAACTTTCTGATATAAATATTAGGGCTTACTCATTTTTTCATTGTTGTTGCAGAACAGGAGGGAAGGAGGAGAACTGCTTTGACAGAGAAGATTGTACTAGGGAAACCATCAGTAGCGCTCTTCCACTGTGGCCTCTCTGCCTTACGTTGTAAGTACTCCAAGCATAGTTACCCCATGGTTTGCTCTCAATTTGGAAATTATGTTGAGTTTAAAAATATGTTTAAGAAATGAGTATTATCTTATTTTATTTACATCACAGCCCTTACCCATTAAGGACAAGTTGTTTATTTATAAGAATTTGCTGGTCCAGACTGTTGTTTTTTTAGGAAGGTGAGCATATGAGGCTTTGTTCCCAAACAGAATTGTTAATCTTATCAAAAGCAGAGCTTTGACTGAAGCATAATCTGTTTTTTTAACAATAAACCCCATAGTCAGGATACTCCGCATGTCCTAAAATTTAGCCTGAAACAGTTATACATCCGGCACCTCAAGAAACTAGAGGTCTCAACTGATTTCACTCAACAAATATAATAATGTTAGTACAAATTACTTCTTCAGAAACTCACAAAATGTTACCGTGTACATTATCTCACATAAAGCCCACAGAATTGGGTATTATCTATCATTAGCTTAAAGATAAGGAAACTGAGCAAATTGGCTTATTAAATATCCTAAAGCTAATAACTAGTGTGTCCAGGACTTGATTCTAGGCCTTGTCATTTCCATACAGTGAAAATATTCAAAGAATCATCATGAAATGAATGGATCTATATGGGTTGCTGAATATATTTGTAATAGAGAATTCAAATCAGAAATGAGCTAGCTGTGTACACTCCATATAACACATAATTGGTAATGTATCACATTTAAAAAGATCTAATGGAATATTTAGCCCCCTCTGTGAGAGAGCAGGCAGTTTTGTTTTTCAAGGCTTCCCTTCTGTATGGACAAAGAGTAAGAGGCATTGAGCTGTGGTAGAAAAGAGGTATTCCAAGCAATAGCTCTTCTTTGAAGGATAGAAAATATCCCTATAAAGAAGAATTATTGCACTCACTTCTGGCACCTGGCACCTGGTATCCATCTATAGGAGCAGGGCAAGACCCAGGCAGGGCTGATAGGTGCTTCATTTCCAGATAATGGATCCATGCACATGTGGCAGGAAGAGTGAAATTGTCTTGGACTAGAATGACATTATACATTGTTCTAGGAGGTGGCATTATCAGCAGCAAAAAATACTGAGCTAGACATCACGGTGAAGCAAAAGGGCATCATTTATGTCAACCATAAGAAGAGATATTGGAAAATGTCAGAAGATCAACATAAACAAATAGCAGGGGCTCAGGTAGTGACTAACAAAAAGGGCAGATGACTGAGGCAAGATTGCTTGTGAGCAACCACCCCAACCCACCATGACCACTCTGCTAGGGAATAAAATTTACTGGGGTGGGAGATCTCAAACCCCAGCAATTACTGGCAGGAGATAAATCAACAGCTATGGATTTTGATCCCACTTTAGAGTTCTCATTCTTTCCCTCAAGTTGTTAGCTGGGAAATGTTTCTGACTTTATTTAAACTAATAGCCTACTATCCTACTTCTAAATTATTTGTAAGATTAATGTGGAAGGAGGTCAAAATATTTTTAAAATATTTATTGTGCTACAAATTATACACATGTCACAAGTTTAATTCCCTTGGAAAGAGATTTTCTGTGGTGGCTGAGGCCACTTTTGCCACTGCAAAGCAGTTCTAACTCTCCGTCTTCCCTAAACCTACTTCATTTGCTCACTCAATTGTGGTGTTCCTCAGATGTTCCCAAAACTTCTTGCACACAGGGAGTTCTAAAACTGTGTATCATCCCAAGAACCAGTTATCAGATGAGAGTTTCCATTAGCTGAAGGCAGTTGTTGGACACAAGGGTTGACTCCTCAGCAGTCAATATTCCTTCCTCTGTCCTAAATGGGGATGAAGGTGGCTGCAATGGTGTAGGTGATGGTTCATTTTGGCAAACATGCATTCCCCAGCTTTTCAATCAAATACCAATCTTAGGTATTGCTGAGAAGGTATTTTGTTGATGTAATTAAATTCTATAATCAGTTAACTTTAAAGTAAGGGACATTATCCTATATGATTTGGGTGGGTATGATTTAATCAGTTGAAAGGTTTTCAAAGCAGAGCTGAGGCTTCCTTGAAGAAGAAATTCTGCCTATGGACACAGCTATAGCCTGTCCCCCAGAACTCCTGCCTGCTTTTCCTGACAGCCTCCCCTGTGAAGTTTGGACTTTCCTGGCCAGCTCTCACAAGCACATGAACAATTCCTGCCACAAGTCTTGCTTCTCTGATTGAAACCTGATTGATAAAAGGATAAGCGACAATATCCATAATACAAGAATTACATCCTTATGAAGACTAGGATTAATTAATCCTGCCAGGACAGTTCATTTTAGGTCTTTTTGGCACAAGGAGCCCAAGGTTACTGTGTGGCATCCATAGGTTACAATTTAATAGGCCTCTTACTGTGTCCATGATGAAATTATTTCTCTTCTGTGCACAGAGCCTAAGATTGTGGAGAAGCAAAGCAGAGATTTCACAAGAAGGTTACTGAGGGGTGGTGGTGAGTGAGGATATTTCTACTTCAACCTACTTAATCCACTTTTTTGGGAGACATGGTTCCATAAAATAGTTGTTGATTTATGATGTGGGTGAGGATATTTCTCCTTCTACCTACTTCCCACTTTTTGGAGACATGGCTCAATAAAATAGTTGTTGATTTATGCTTTTGGTACATCATAGAAGATGACCACATTCTCTCCAGGTATCATCAGTAAAATAGCATCTCAGATGTACTTTAAAAAGATGTTCCATTGCTACCAGCTTTGAGGGTGGTGCAGAAAGTATAGAACCGGTGGTTCTGTGGCTATACACCTATTGCTGCACCTCTTTTCCTACAATATGTATCCCTTGGTCTGATTCGAGGTTCTACTGTATCATGTTTATGGATCAAATATGTTATAAGTTTTCTAACAGTATTTCAGTTCTCATAGCAGAAAGGGCAGACGTAAACCTGTGTTGAATATAGTCAAGATGAATTACTGACCCTTTATGGTGAAGGAATCTAATCTAATCACCTTGTCACAACATAGACAGCTGGTTTTCATTAGAAATGCTGCTCTTTCAAGGGTTCAGCATTGCTTCTCTCTGTTGGCAGGTTGTATGTTCAGTTACAAAGTAGCTGGAGCAATGTGGATGAATGGAAACACATCCATCCCAGTGGGCCCATGGGTAGCCTCCATTCTTGCCACATGGCTACTCTGCTCCTAAGCTCAGTGTGCCAGCACAGAGTGGCCAATGTCAGAGACAGGATGATGTTAAATGATTGAGACATTTTATTTATATGGAAGTGAACTGCTTCTTCCATGGTAGAGGCTCTCACATTTTGTGACCTATAGACCCATCCATATGCTTCTTTTTCCAGAACTCTTTGCCCTCAATCTTCCAATTTGTTTTCATCTTCTAGCCCCTTAAATAATCGATAATCCATTGAGCCTAGCCCTAAGTCTCCTACATTCTTATGTCAGAGAATTTCTTTTTCCAAACTAATTGGATGGTTGGGTTCACTGATCCAATATGCTGTTGACTGGAAAGAGTTGCTGCCCATTGTTTTTCAAATCCATCTCTCAGTGTGTCTCTTAAGCTTCCACTCATGTATTGCACTGGCACTCTGTGACCCTGTCTGGTCTTTTTCCTCCTCCATCAGCTGATCATCAAAGATATCCCTACCTCAGCCCCAAAGGGCCCGGAAAAATAAGAATGCAATTGTGGTGAATGATAAAGAAATTAGAATCACCTAGTCATGAAAATTATTTGCGTGTATTAGTTACATTTGAGCCTAGTCCCAGATATACACTTCTACCTTATGATTGTTATTGGGCCTGCTCAACCTTATGATTTAATGCTTCTGATAGAATCTATCTCATATGGGCAGTTCTAGCTACATGGTTTCTTGATATAGAATGGCCATTCTATCTTGATATACTGCCTGGCCATTCTATCTCTACTAGAGCACTGTCAATACCACTTAATATTTCCCAATTGCATAAAATTTATTGCTGTAGACTGAAACCAAACTGACTCTAGAATCCCACGAGTTTACATTGTGATTCTTCTATTTGTGCTTGCTATGAATTCCATAAGACGTCTTTCTCCATAACAAGATACCTCTAATTAATTATAGGAGAGCAATTGATATGGCTTATAAGGCAGGGTGGCATGCCTCACAGCCTGCATAGATATCAGAGCTCTTTTCTTCTCTGAGTAATACTCAAACTAGGCAGTCTTTTGTATTACTCAGCAAATGGGTTTGGGCAGGATTCCAAAGGGAGGAATACAGCTCCTCTAGAACATGAGTTATGTTCATTATAATGTTCTAATGCTAGAACATGAGGAGGACTACTAAGAATTTTGCCTTGTTTTGAAGAGGATGTTCTGGGATGTTCCAGACCACTGGACCCCTACACCACTCACTGACAGGAGAGGTGTCTGAATCTTCTTTTCACCAACATGACCCTCAGCCCTGAAGTGCATGTCTACCAAGGCCTCCGAAGTACTTTTCACTTTCTGGAAAGTAGTTCCACAGTTATTTTGCCAGTCTGATCCTGGCTGGTACTCTGACCTTACCATTTATTTTAATTCTTTTTGATACTTGAACAGTTAAGCATCACCACCTGGGTTCTACTATTTTGAAATTCTGTGATTACCATTGCTATCAAGAAGGCCAATCCCTTAACATCTCCTATCATTAGCCCTGGCCTCATAGAACAGTCACCAATTACTTTCTCAAAAGTAGTTGTGCTCCTGTCACTTTTGGTAATGAAGTGTTTTATGGTTCTTTCCATGGACCATAATTATTTGCTAAGTTTTCCAACCCTATAAGGCATACCTATCCCTGTGAGACATGTAACCACCTTTTCCCCTGTGTGCATGACAGTTCTGGAATTTATATTTCATTTTGTGTGGTTACTTGCTTTCTCAAAAATTCTAAAACCATCCTAGCAGTATGTTAGCACTATCTTCCAGAATCTTTGCCAGAACATTAAATTATGTTTCACAGTAGAGTTCTGCCATATCAATAAAGTATCTTATTTTTAATCTACTTCTATGTTTTCATCCATCTTCTCATGTTCTGACATCCTAAGATCTAGTCCCTTCATCAGTGCTATGCTTAATCATTCTCATTTACCCAGTGTTTAGGTTCTTGGCTGTACATATTACCAAGATCATGTATCTCCTTCAAGATACATTACTTTTCCACTCAGCCAAACATTTCCCCAGCCAGGTTATATTATGACTTGGTCTGGTGGGCTACATTTTGTTATTTATTTTTATTGTTATTTTTGTGGCCAGAAGAAGGTATGGAATGAGACTATGAGTGAGGCCCATGTTATCTGGTCCAGTGATGAGCTGGTGCTGGCTTTCACTCCCTCATGATAGTTAGTTGTTAATTTTCAAGAAAATTTATGAGCCCATTAGTAAAACATTGGAAGCTTGAAATTGGCCACATTGAGTATTTATACTGTGGAATCAGCAAACGCTACAATCAGGGCTTTGCTCATTTGTAGGTTGTTTGCTTTTCTGAGAGATGATTATTAAATGTTGAAGAGCACATCATTTGGGTAATCATTCTTAAGCAACAAGGAGGATTGAGCAATTTTTGTCAATCTCAGAGGGTTCAAAAGAATCTGGAGACTTGAGATATTTTTTATGCTATCCATTCAAGTATCCCCAGCTAATGTCTCAGTGTCCCATTATACCCATTTTATGTCTCCATGTCCCATTACTTCCCAATCAGGTATCTGACCATGGTGTGTCTAATTTCTGAGGTTGAGAATTCAACCTCCCTTTGAACTCTGCTGTCTCTATTAATAGTCCCGGACCTAATCCAACCCCCTTTTTGCTCTTTGGTTGCTGTATATGAGAATATCTTTGTTTCCAAGGAATCCCTTTAACTTTCATGCTTAATCTTAACTTGATAATTAATGATTCTTCATCTTTCACTTTTTTTCTGTAATGTATTAATTGTCCCAACAACATCTATATGATTCTTTAATCCTTGTAATTAATATTTTCTAGTCTTTTTAAGTTGCCTGAGATATTACCCTAGTGTTTTTCTTTTCATCAATTTCCATCCATCTTTAACACCCTAGAAAGTTTTATCAATTCTACTACTACTGTACTCCAGGCACTTTCCATACTCTACTAGCCTGATTGATGGTTTCCTAATTGCCATACAGCTCCAAAATGCCATTTCAGATTCTCCTTCCTATTACCACTTTCAGCACCACATTTTACAGGTTGGGTTCCCAGAGAAACAACTCTGAAGCTCTGAGACTTGCATGGCATTGGTTTATTAGAGTTTTCTCTAGAATAACAATTCTGGAAAGTGAGAGTAGAATTGGACAGAGAAAGAAGTTGAACTATCTGTATGTGTAAGAGTGACCTCAACTGATCCCCTGCAGAGCTCAGAACTGGATGGCCCTCTACAGCTGTCATTCCTCTAAGCAAGAGGCTGAGCCTTTGTGTACCTTCATATTGATTAGTCATTGGATAAGGGTGGCTTTCCTGGTAAAGGACCAAAAAAAAGAGATGCCAGTAGTCAATACCGTTGATAGCTGAAAATGGAGTTCTTCAGTCCTGCAAGAGCATTTGAGTGGCTTTTCTCAACATTCATTAGAAAACAAATAATCAAAATGACATTACTTTAGGAATCTGTTTTCATAGCACAATTCTTATATGTTTATAAGAAGGAATTTGAGACCTAATATTGATGAGTTTTTAAAACTTATTTCCCTTTAAAAACTAAAAAAATCTTCACTGCATTAACTTGAAATGACAAAGAAAATGGTCACTGAAGATAGTCTCCTTAGTGAAACCCCAGGGTGCAAAATATAGGAATATGTAACAGGCCTCGTCTTCTAAATATAATGAAACAGCCAGAAGCTGCTTCCTGAAAATCTTAACAGGACTTCACAGTTTAGGAGGTATTTGGTACGTATTAATTATAAGGTAAAGGAATTCTTAGCTCATAAAGGCCAATAAATTTTCCCCTACATAAATAGGTCAGATTAGCATGGAACTAAGAACTCGCAATAAATTTTTCAAAATGTTAACGTTATTAATCTTTTTTGCTATACTATTTTAATATTTATGTATCTCAGCAACAGAACTCATTTGCTGTATTATATTAATATTTTCATAAAGAATGAGTTGTACTATTTTAAAATGAAGTTTGCCAGGCATTTTTTGATCACTAAAATAACAAAATTAGATTTACTGATTTTATTGGGATGAATAACACTGGAAATTCTAAGCATTTCCCTTCTAAATCCCATAACATTTTCTATTTTGCCATTTACTTATGGTTAAGCTCAAATGAGTATTTAATAAAAAATGAGTAGTTTGCTGTTTTATGTGATTAGAAAATACATCATTTATGGACTTCTCATTGTATAACTTTTTATGAAGTGAGAAATATTTATGTGAGGAAAACACTGTTCATTTATGTATGAAGTCTGTTCTGAATGATGAAAATAGGCTGGATTTATTCAGAAAGGTGTACTTCCTTTAAGAAGAGTCACTTTTAATGGAGGGCTAGCAAACCTGTAGATTAGAGACTTCATAATTTGCTAATGTGGAAAGAACAGTGAAAACAGAAGAGTAATTGTAAATAATGTAACTAAGAGAAAGTTTTTCATTATTGTTAAGAACACACACTTAACATAGTTGATCCTCTTTCAAGGCTAGAAAATAACCCTTCTTATAAATATGTTATGCTTTTATATTCAAATATGCATAGCTCCAACAGTTTAAATTAATATACTAATTTGAGTGTCACAATAATTGAGCCATCTACAATAAACATTACCTTATTGGCTTAAGTCATTTAAGGCTTTAGATGCACAGGGAAAATAATTAAAAGTGTGAAGATTCATCTTTTTCTGTTTATGATATAGGGACAGGATAAATGGAAGTTGAAACCAATGTGAGGAATTGAGGTCTGAATCTGCTAGCTGCCGGAATGCAACACACCAGAGACAGACTGGCTTTTGATAAAAGGGGATTTATTTAGTTAACATATAGTTCTTCAGAGGAAAGGCAGCTAACTTTCAACTGAGGTTCTTTCTTACATGGAAAGGCACAGGGCAATCTCTGCTGGCCTTCTCTCCAGGCCTCTGGGTTCCAACAACGTTCCCCAAGGTGATTCCTTTCTGCATCTCCAAAGGCCTGGACTGAGCTGAGAGTGCTGAGATGAGGTATGCTGAGTTGCTTGGGCTGTGCTATGTTGAGCTCTCTCATTTAAGCACCAGCCAATTAAATCAAACATCATTCATTGCAGCAGGCACGCCTCCTAGCCGACTGCAGATGTAGTCAGCAACAGATGAAGTTCACATGCCATTGGCTCATGTTCACAGCAATAGAACTAGGCACCTTCACTTAGACAAGTTGACACCTGAATCTAACTACCACAGAATCTGTGAGAGCAAAATTTAGTAAAGAATACCTGATATATTTTGGTGTTAACCTTGTAAACTGTTGAATTGCTGACTGAGACTGGAGACAAGCATGGACAATGATACTCCCTGAAAATGATTTCTGTGAGTAGATAGGAGAGGATTAGACTTCCCTCTGCAAGAGCAGAGAAGGGAATAAGAACAGTTACAGATGCAGGTAAATGTGAGGTGGGCTTAGGAGTTAAGCGTGTTCATGTCAGAATATTTGGGCTTCCTCTATCAAACAGTAAAGTAAGGCCACATGACCATTTTAGAAAATGATGACAGGATGCTGCAGAAGACTTGGAGATGATAGTGAACATAGAGAATAACTGTTGAGAAGAATGGAGAAGCTGTCCCCTGTAAAGCAAACTAATACATACATACCTAAATACATACATTTATCATAATCAGTTTATTTTCTCCAGGACTGCTAAGCAACCACAGTCTAGAAAAAGGAATGTGCTTGTTTGCATTTATGTAGGGATGGAGGCGCTCTGATGAAGTCAAGAAACTGAAATTACAGGGACGAAGTCATTTAAGGCGATTTTAAGTTAGTTTGGAAAAGTAAGGTAAGGAATGAGTGACATTCTTAGTAGAGAGTATAGGACAAAGGGAAATATTCAATTATCTTCTAAACATTCAAAGAGATTTTTTCACTTTACCTTTAGTATGAAGTATTGAAAGTATGCAATTAGCTCATGGTATTTATGCATTATAATGACCGATTGACCTCAATATTCAATCAAGCAGAACTATTTCCTGATGAGTCTGGATAAACAGGGATTTGATGTATGCCTCTGCCCAGATACATATTTCAGAAGCTATTTAAATCCAAAGTAGATCCTGAGTTTCTTTCCACAATGCATATCAATGAAAATCTTGAGATTTACAATACTTTACCCATGCCAGAGAGAAATAGTGAGAAGGTGAAATAATTGAAAAATGATTTGCATTTGAAGATCAAACACAGTTTCTGTTGAATTCTGTTTTACTTCATGCCATTAATTACCTGATTCACTGTGACCCACCTTTATATATTTCTTAACTCAAAGCTATTACTCTCATAAGGGTAATCTATGAGACCTTATCAGGTCATAGACCAATCTTTCGTGGAAGTGACTGGTTATATATTGTGTCCCAACTCATGTTATTCTCTGCACTATATTAATAGTACTAATGTTTACTAAATAGTTGATATGTGCAGAGTAGCTGACATGTATTTTATCACATTTAATCTGATATGTGAGGATTATTCTTATATACCCATCTTTTTCATGAGGAAACTAAGTTTAGGGGAGATTAAAAGAAAACCATATCCTAAATTATGTATCTGATAACCACTTATCTAAACAGATCTATCTGATTCTAGAATCTGAGATTTAAACGACTTCTCTGTCTTCTCTGGCACTTGCCAGACCATAGATTCTGAATCATACATTTCAGACACCCGTGCTCCAAAACTATGCACAGCAATGGTCCTGCTTACTACAGCTGTATTCCATGTACAGTCTGCTTGACTGCAGACCTTCTAAACCCATTTTCTGTTTATCACCTTCCTGCTTGCCCTCTGTATGTAGTATTCAGAACTCTCAAGACCTTTTAAAGGACTTAGCAAGGACCAATCCGAATATTACCCCGGGTAGAATATTGGTTTGTTTTTTTTCTCTCCTTTAGAATCTAATCTGTTTCTCCAATTGTACCAATTGGAAGTCCTCCCGGTTTCTTCCAGTTGAGGTTAAGGATAAATTCAGAATTATCAAGTACACATACACACACATATACATATGTGTATCTATATATATGTGTGTGTGTGTGTGAGTGATTGTGAGTGTCTATATATACCTTTCCTGCAAGAAAATTGGTGTCATTGAAATTAAGAATTAAAATTCATTATTAATTATCTTTGTTTTCTGTTGTACAGAATCTGAAATGTAATAGTACCTTGAATAATATTCATAGTTGAACCAATGCCTGAATTTCCATCCACAAAATATTCATTTATTTGGATTGGTATGTTACCCTTTCTGAACAGGTAGCTTTCCTTTGCAGAACTAATCTAAGACAGAACTATTAGTCAAATCTTTCTGTGTGTTAGAGCAACATGTCTTTTCCTAAGAGAGGTCAAGTGGGTGTAACTTAGGAGGAAAGGAAAGTCGAAGAGGTATCCTCAAAAACTCTTGGTTTTCAGGATTTAATGTGAGAGTCTGTAAGTTGGTTGGAAGGCTTGGGAGATGGATATTGGGAAGCGTAAGTGATACTTAACTGCATTAGTGGGTAAAGGTGGGCAAAGAAGAAGGAAGATACTGTAATGAGTCCCCAGGGAGCCCAGGATCCAAGAGTAAAAGCACTCAAAGGAGTCAGATCAAATCCGTAGATTATTATAAATGGATGGCCAAAGAGCCTACCATCATTAGGGGACATAAGGCCTGAGACCAGAGTCTGAAACACAGGCTGTCCTTCTAGAAGATGTGCCTTGCTGAGCCCCTTTTGTAGTCCTATGCCTTATGGTTAAAGTGGTAGGTGTAGGTTCCATTAATGACTAATGATAAACCAAAAGGAGACTAACCTTTACCTACAGCAGCCATTTCCTCCAGGAGGTCCTTTCATTAATGAGGATCAGCCAATTTTCTCATGAATTCTTTTTCCCCTTCTCAGTAGATATGGGAAATGGGAAGAAAATGGCAAACATTTGCCTGTTGTATGAAAACTAAGGATCAAGGCAAGGAATTTATTTTATTGAGGGTAGAAATTACAAACTAAAAAAAAAAAAGACAGCCAGTCCAATAGAGAATATTTCTTTTTTATTTTACTTGAGAAGTACTCTTTAATAATAGGAGTGGTAGAAAAAACAAAAAAAGAGAGAAAGAAATCTATCATATTGAGTGATTTCTAAATTGTCTATAATCTTCTTCATTGTCACATAGAAAATTTTATACCTTTAACTTCTTCTCTGTTAATAGACCATGTTATTTGTAATTGAGAAAATAATCCCTGAACACATGAGAAAATTTTCCTAAATTGAAGAAATTTTAATCCAAATTAATTTCATATTGAAATACAGAGGTATCTTTGTTCATTTATTTTCACAGTATTCCTTGTTGCGTCCATCATTTTACTGTGTTCCTTTCTAAAATTCTTTTGGCAGTTTCATAAATTTAGATATATAGATTTTCTCAATTTCATAACATTCCAACACTGAATATAAATTTATCCTTATAAATTAGGAACTTTAGAGTTCTGCCCACAAGTTGAAATATTCCAAAGTAAAATTATTAAAATTCAAAATTAAATATTTTATACTAAATCTCTATTTATTGAATTCCATTTACTTTAGAGATAAATTTCAATCTCTTGTATCACAAACTAATGTTGTCCAGCATTATATTACATTACACTGATTTAATGTTTCCAACTCATTTTGGATATGAGACAACCAGTTTTAGAAGCTATTTTTCTAAGATAATTCTAAGATACTGATCTTGGTTTGTAATGTGGCTTCTGAAGTCTCAATCAATTTTAATATCTAATTGACAGGCAGCAAAGAGAAAAAGTATGGGCAGATACATTGAGGAAATACAGGAAGTCACAAAAACATTGTGTTTTAATTGCTTTAACTATATGTATAACAACTTTAAAATTTTGACAACTGCAGCTTCTTTATCAATTGTTCTTTGTATGTAAATTTAAATTGATTGACTAGTCCAATAAAATCCAAGTATTTTCTAGTTTTTACTTCACACTTTTCTTAATTAGATAAAAACATTACTGTTTTTTTTTTTTTCCTTTGGCAAGGGTAGGCTCCGGGAATCAAACCCAGGCCTCTGACATGGCAGGCAAGAATTCTGTCACTGAAGCACTGTTGCTCCACCTAAGAACATACTTTTACCAAATGTCATACTGCAACAAAATACATATTCATATCATTGTCAAAATGACTCAATTTTATCTCCAAAAATGAACATTAATATATCAGCTTTTTCACCTAAGATAGAACAGACTCCCAAAGTTTCACTTGCGTTCACAAATTTGATATAAAAATCATCTAATGCAAATAACTGTTATTCTATTTAAAGTACTTACTGATACTGATATAAAACTATCATCATGTAAATTCATAGAAAATTCTCCTGTTAATGAAATAAATAATCAGCTATTATGTCACTTTTAGCATGTATACAAAAACCTAATAAATAAAAAACCAGCAATAAATAAAAATAATTAAAATAAGTAATATTGATAAAAACAAATTTAAAGTGGGCCAAATTATTTAGAAGAATAGTTACTTGATCTAAATGAAAAGTCAGTTTCACAGGATGAGCTATAAAATAACCACTAAATTTTCAAGTAGATGTTGATGGCTCTATAATATTTTTCTCTTCTGTTTTGTGTGCGTGTGTGTGTGTGTGGTCACTGATGTCTCTATGATTCCTGTGGTAGATGATAAAAATTGAAAAATATATTATGCCAAGTTAAGTGATCAACGGCAACTTGCTTGAGGAATGAAAATTCAGTATTTGATTTTTAAATTATGTACTTATGCTTGTTCTTATTTCAATTATGCAACAGTGAATTACTATTACCTATGAGAAAATAAATAGTTTCAGATATACATTCACCCTCCAAAAACTGACAAAACCACTGTGACCAGAGTGTTCAGGCTACTTAATACACACTATGGCAGGAAATTTAAGCCTTTATTTCCTGCATGTATTTTTCACACAGCTAATTTTTATTTTCCCACACCTCTCACTGACTCCTGTACTAAAAACCAACTGGTTACTTTAGGTAGCTAAATTATCTAGTAATCAAGTGGATGGCAGGGACAGATCCTCTGTTACCCTCATCTTAGGTTGAAAGGAATTAGCTGTCCCTAACCACTCATTTTCAAGTGGCTTTGTTTTATCAACCAGCATCCTTGCATATTATCCTTGAAAGAGAGTTTTCAGTTATATCAAAATAGAGGGCCATAAAAACAAACTATGTTATCACTGACTGTCTTACAGATTTAACCTTGCATAAAGGTGTCTATATGTGACTAACATAGAACTAGACAAGTTCAGGGCAGAACCTCAATACAAAGCGGAGGTCTACCAAACTCATCCTTCATCATATTTATGCAACTAATGTAATAATTTATTTAAAAAGGAAAAATCTGGGACAATTCCTTATGGGACATTATGACAGCAAGCATCCGTCAGGATTCTCCTGGGCAAACTGGAACACACCTTCTCTGTGCATTCCCCTATGACCTGATAGCATGTGCTGCTACTACAATGAGCTAAATGAAGGAACCAATACCTGCTCCCTTTACCAAATGCATTTTTATGATGATCTGATTATGTGCAACTTACAATATTCTCCAGAATTATTGTTAAGTGAAGAGAAAATAAAGAAACTTTTCTTGGGGGATGGGCAGAGATTGGTTGCAAATAAAAAATTTATTAGGGGGAAGTAAATTTTAAAAATACTTGTTTCACAGGAGGGAACTCAAAAATATTAAATTTGTAAGCTGTTCTGAGACTAGATATTCAAGAAGTCCTGCTTTCTGAACTATAAACTATATACTTTATATTTTATTCTAGAAAGCAATGTCTGATTTTTCTGTGTAGCATAATAACTGTTATTACCTTATTGTCGCAAAACATAAAAGGATTTTTTTATTGTAGATTGCTTGGAAAATCCACCATGGCTGCTCTTTTCATATTTAAATATTTAATTGAAGTATTTAATGTTCAAACTATTTTAGTGATAACAATAAAACTCATTGTTTACAGCACATAGAGTATTTTCAGCATTTGTTGTTTAATTTGATGGTGATTTTTTTCATAGAGGGTATGTCATTAGAGAAAGACAAGTATTTGGAGGCATATTAAAATATTTATGTAATTGATATAATTTCGTCTATTCTGTTATTGTGAATCCTTTGAAACATAAACATATGTTTATGAAAAATAAATACAAAAGTGTTTTTTTTTTCAATCAATAGCTTTGATAATGTATGGGCAAAATAATCAAATGAAAGTAAAATAATCAAATGGAATATAATTTGATGATAAATAGGAATTGAAAAGATAGTACAAAATTTCGTGCCAAACTATCTCCCCCCTTTTTTTGATAATTTGGGACAAGTTAAATACATTTTAATGAGTGGTAACTAGATACAGTCTAATATGAGAAAGCTTCATTTTACAGCCAATCAAACCAACAGGTGAAAGAAAAAAAGATGTGTTACCCTGTAGGCAGCGTGTTTTCAATTCATTAAGTTGGAATTTAAGTTTGGGTCCTAGAGGAAGTCAGATGAGACACAATGGGAAACTGAGGTCGGAGAGCATGAGAAAAGATAGAAGGCTACTCACAGGTCCAGGGAGAGAGATGGGTGCCACGCAGGGTCCGGAGAAAGCATGATGGGCTCTGGAGGCTCGACCTGCAGCAGGTGGGGAGCACAAGGCAGAGTCTGAGGGAGGCCTGGGCTTTTGCCTTTATTGTGGTCCAGGAGTGGAGGTTTGTAGATTTCCCGTGAGGAGCAAGGAATGGCGAGTTTAAAGTAAATGCACTTGAAAAGGGAAAGGGGACTGGGAGTCCGAGCGTGGTGGGGATGGTTAGCTAATCGTTTGGGATTGGCTGTGGCTTGGGGTGGGGAGTGAGGGTGGTGTGGGTGATGGGCGCAAATGCAGGTTTGTTTTGGAAAACTATGCATTACCTAGGCCAGTGGTCAGTGTTGAGGCAGGTGGCTTAGCCAAAGCTAGGTGGCACCAAGGCAGAATAGAAAAAATTTAATACCTATGACTACAGAATTCTCCCTCGTAGGAATACACAACATGGACTGACATGGAAAAAAAGTGTGATTTTCTGAGACTACTGATGGTCAAGAAGTGAGGTGAGCCAAAAACATGCATAAATGTAGAGTTAATGATAAATTTAATACACTTTTACATTGTCAAGCATATTCTGTGGGATATGTAGTTACTATAGTTATTAATTACTAACGCTCTATTACCAAATTAGTCCAAAATCTCAGTGACAAGGTAACAGTGATTTGTTTCCTGTTCACTCTACACGTCCAGTGATAATTTGGAAAATACCCTGATCCACATGAACACCTAGGGACTGAGACTGATGGCAGTTCTACCTTCTCTGTGGCAAGACGAGGAGAGATACTGGGTTATTGTAATTTGTGCTTTTTTTTTCCTATTGTAATTTGTGCTTTTTTTTTTCCCCTTTCATCCCAGAAGTAAAATACATGGATGCAGTATTTGTGATAGTTGTAGTCTCTAATACATACCCCTACAGGGTTATTGTGGAGAGGATTAAATTAGATGATATGAGATTATAGATAAATATATATACATATGTAAAAATATAACTTATTATATACATATATATATACATATATATATACATATATATATACATATATATGTATATATATGCACATATATATATATATATATATATGTTAAATTCCCCTTTTTAAAAGCCGTTCTGTTTCTGGTATATTGCATTCTGGCAGCTAGCAAACTAGAACACTTGTATTTCATTAGCTGGCAATGAAGTAATTCCAAATTTATCCTACATGTCTCTTCCTTCTTTGAATTTCAAATATAAAAGAAGAATTTTAAGAAATAACCATATTTACTAAATAAGTAAAGTTTTATTATTATTTGAAACACTGAAACAAAATTCTAAAGAGCAATGGATACTTAGATATGTACTAATGTGGTAGGATCAAAAGTCATATATTTCAGTGAGAAACAGCAGAAAAAACATATAAGCACTTTTGATTACTGTGAGTCCATTCCTTCAAAAGCATTACTTCTGCTTTCTAGCCATGCTCTTCCTATTTAATTAGTTCCGATATTTGTCACATTATAATTATCTCCATGGTAATGAACTGTGATATTGCAAATGCTAACTAAATCAGGCTGGCAACAAAGGGCTTCTTGTTCACACACAAGTAACTTGGTAATCATCAATTATGGGCAAGTTCAAAGGAAAATGGAACCACACTATTAAAGGGAGTCTGGTTTCCATATAGAATTTGTAAGGAATAGGAAATTGATCATTTCACTTTCCAAAGCCCTTACATGTAATAAACTGAATAGGTAGCTTTCAATTTCGTATACCATCTTTTCAGTCTATTGGCAATGCTTGGAAAATAAAAAAAAAAAAAAAAAAAAGGGAGCATCATTTTTGAATAAATAGGAAGAATGAAATATCTCTGAGAACTTAACCCCCAAAAAGTGACATAATGTAAATAAGCCAGAGTGCTTTAGCTTAAAAAGAGATAATATTATGACCCTGCTTCATTTAATGGAATAAGGGTAATTCATGAGCAGGTTTATCTGTCCTGCTGAAAAGTATTGTTATTGGGAAACTGACTTCTTTTAGAAGTTTACTGTTACCTATAGTGGAACACCATATGCAAAAAAAAAAAAATAGGTAACACATGCCAGGTGGATGGTCCTCATTTCATCTTTCCTCCTGAAGAGCATTATAAGTAGGTGTTTTGGATAAACTTTCCTGACTCTATGAAAGGAGATTTGTTGAAGCATTTTGTTGCGCTGTCCCTATCAGTACATTAAAAATACCACCATTATGTATTTATTTATTCATTTGCTAAATAAATATTTACAGTGTTTCTACTCTACAAAAGATGAAATTCTAGCATACTTTGAAATATCATTCAAAAGTATTTTACACAATGTATTTCCTTCCCAAGGAAAAAAAAAAAAAACCAATGCAAAATACAGGCATAGGGTCATACCGCAGAACCACACTTTAGCGTCAGTATGTTTTCTGAGATGCTGGTGGATCAGAAGATAAATTATAGAAAATGGTTTCCCAGCTATAGTATTTCACAAAGCTGTAAAATAAAAATGAATGGGTCCAAGCTATTAATGCCAATGATTTATTTTGCCAATTAAATGACATCAAAGAAAAATTGCCATTTCATTTATATATGTACATGTGCTTTAAAAGGGGGAATTAAAAAATCTCAGGAAAAAAACCAGCCTTTAATGAAATAAATTTTATGAAATATCATAAAAACCCACCCTATTCCACACACTGACATTTGGAAAACATTGATATAGGGGTTGAGGTTTCAGGCTTTTCCACGAGGTTTCAGGTTTTTCCACAAACATTCAGTTGTGGAACTTTGGGCAAATGCTTTTGCCTCTAAAGTGATCATATCATTTTTTATAACTTGTAAATCATTACATTTATGTAAAATGTCTTAGTTTTGATAAATACACTCTGACTTGTAAAATGTTCACATTATGAGAAGCTGGATATGTGGGAATTCTCTGTACAAACTTTGCATCCCTTCCGAAAATTTATAATCATTTGAAAGCCAAAAGTTACTACAGACACATGCACAAACATATTTGTGTGTATGAGTGTGTGTGTATATATGCTTGGAACATAGAAAAATTGCAATAAATATCTGATCTTGATTAATAAATCAATGGCATCAACGTCTACAGAGGCTATTGAAGTTCAACCAAATTATTTTATAATCAATACTAAGCTAGTGGCAGCATGTCCAGATAGAATGGAATGACAAAAAAGAAAAAACTGTGATTTTTTTCCCTATTCCTTCTCTATTTTTAGGAACCACTCAAAATAAATGATTCCCTCTATCTTCTTTGTATTCCATTCTTCCATTTCTTGGGCTGGATCTTTCCAATAGATATTTAGAAATTCCTTAACATCCTTCATCTTAATGATACAAGGAAACAGATCAAGCTGATTTCTATTTCAAATCCCCTTCCACATACTTCTATACCTTTTCTCTTCTTCATCATCAAACTTCTAGGAGAAATTTTTGTTATTTAATACCTCTACTCATTTCTCAATGTGAAAATGGTGTGGAGCTAGAAAACAACAGCAAAAACAGGAAACAGCTAGGTCAGACTGACATACCAATAATCGTTTGGTGCTAAGACCTCTACCCCTGAAGAGAAGAAACAAGTTATGATGACACCAGCAAGTCTGCTTATCTTCACTAGATGGCCCATTTCCTTCACAAACATTCTGCCTGTACAGTTGAAAATTAAAGAAACAGAGCCCAAGAACACCGTGCCCCAGGCAACTCAGGTAGCTCACTCTCCAGGGCTTCTCCCTAGCCCCCACATCCTCCCTTTGTTCCGTGTAGCCATATCAATTGCTTCCCTGAGGCTTGCTTTTGAGCAGTAAGTTACTTTTAGTTCTGTTCCTCATGGATGCTACTCTAGCTCAATAAACCTTTTCTGCACTTTGGTTTTCAGTCTGTGCCTTCCATTCTGAACATCATTTACTCTCAACCCATTCCAATCTGGCTTCTGCTCCCAATGTTCCACCGAAACAGGTTTCATTACAGTCATCAATCAACTCCATATTGTTCAATCAAGTGGAAGTATTTCAGTACTTACCTTACTTATGCCTTCCTTATTAAAAGAGCTTTATTCTGGACACCACGTCCCACGTGCCTTTCCTCCCATGCTGGCTGTTACTTTCCATCTATATTACAGGTTTAAGTGCCTGGCATTCTTCACCCTTAATCTTAGGGCCATAATACTTTTCCATTCTATATACAAATCATTCACTATCTAATGTCTTCAGCTCAAAGCCTCTTCTGGGTCCCTGACTTATATTTTCAGTATCTTTTGAACTTAAATGGCTCAGATGCTTGTCAAATTCAGCATGCCCAACTCACGCATCATTACCTTCCAGGGTAGTAAAGGATACCCTCCTCCTAGTAGTAAAGGATATCCTCATAATAAAGAATAGCCCCAACCACTCAAATAGCAAACCAGAAAACTAAAAAAAAATTGAGACTTTTTTACTTTTACTCAGCATATGAAGTCCACTACCATTTCCTATTGATTCATTTCTAAACAAACCTCAAGTTCAACAGTTCTTTGGGTTTTCAGTGCTAACCCCCCTGATCCAAGTTGCCATCATCCATTGCTAGAATCCAGACATAGAATAATAGACTTCTTGCATCTTTTCTCCTTTCCTTTCCGATATATTCTCTATAGTGTGGCCAGGAAATTTTGTTCATAACGCAAGACTATTCATGCCATATTCTTGTATAAAATTATTCTGTTCTCTTGAGAAAAATTCAGATCTATAGCTTGGCCAGTGAAATGAAGAACGCCTTCTTCTCAGAGTTACCAAACACTATATACTACTTTGCTTTCTGTGTTTTTTCTAAATTAGATTTGACGTGCTTTAACATACCTCTAATTCAGATCTTTGGAGATCTATGCCATGGACGGTTATGATCATAGGATGGCCCAGAATGCCACAGTTTTCAGAGAGAAAGTATTGCCTTGACTTGGACATTTTCCCAGCCTCAAATAAATTTGCGTTGATTAAGCTGATCCATTTCATGGTATTTATATGAGCAGCCTAGGAAACTAAATTACTAGCTAAACTCTAAAATGTTAATCATTGAATTTGCACCTTTTGATAAGTTGCTTACAGAGATTCTTCATGCTTAAAACTGAAATTATCAGTGGAAACACCTTTTGTTAGAAGAGTAGTAGTCACTGATACTGGCTCATTTTGTCAAAAAGAATAGAAAGAAACATGAGCATTTAGTAAAACTTTAATCTTATTATCATTCACAATGAATGATCAGAACCCTGGAATAATGAAGCAGATAATATAGTATTTGGAGGATTGTCCTTGTTTAGAGTTCTTATATGTCTGATATAAATGAGCCTTTTGACAATAACTTCTCAAATATTAAGGCCATCTGAAAAAAAAATTGTGCAGTAGTTTATTTAAGGTAATGCTACTATTTAGGAGGGTTTTAGATTCCATAAGGAGGATGTCTCATTCAATTAAGTATGGTCAGATTTACTGATGAGTTATTCTGGTTTCAAAAACAGGGATGTATATTCTCTCATGCTTCTATACAGCGGTGGTGCCAACTACCAAGACAATGGTGGTAAGTTAAACTAGTATCCAATATTGAAAATTTTAAGTTCTTATGCCATTCTTAAATCACAGTATAATTATATGCATCTACCTCTTGATATTTATAATTAATAGAAGATAATAAAGTGTATGATTAGGAATTTGATAGTTACTACTGTAATCACTGAGCCAGCCTCTTGGGGAGACCAGGTTCAATATTATGTCACCAAAATTATAAAATCTTAATGAGCCATTAACTAGCTGTAGAATTGTGAGGTGTGGAGCAGAGTTACTTTGTTGATCATAACACATGATGTTGAGGCTAAGTAAAAGATATAATAATCTGTGTGGCATTTATTAGGACAAATGAAAACACATATACTAATCTTGGATATTTTTATTTTCTCATTTTCAGATCATTTGAGATCTGAAATAGATTACTTTCTCCTTTATTATGAGTTATTTTAGGTGAGGAATCACTTAAGAAAAATCTTTTCATGTCTTATGGTACCTTTGGAGCTGTATATGTAATCAATACAAAGTTGCCTTGTCTAATAGTCCCCTTGTGTGAAAGTCTATTTGTAGTTCCTTGTCTTTTGTTGCTATGCAGATGGACAACCACAGGAGATAAATACTTCCATACTTTTAAAGTATTTTTATTTAAGAAAACAAATAATACACTTAAAACCACCAAAAATGGATATCTTAGTTAGCTTATCCTGAGGCATACTTAATTAAAGTATCCAAATAATCATTGTAAAACCTGTGTTTGCACAGTAAGTTTCATAAGCCAATTTAAAATTAAGGTGACAAGGACAAACATCTACAAATTCAGATAGCAGAGTTTCTTCAATTCTAAATATTAAACACTGACTTAAATACCATTTTATCAGCTGTCAAAACTGTGGCTGCCCTCAAAATATCAACTAGAAAGTCATTACAAATATAAATATTGCTATAGTAATCACCTATGTTACTATATATGAAGATACAAATGTTTTTATAATTAACATGAGAAAATCTTAACCACCTAAAATGGATATCTTAGTTAGCTTATCCATAGGTATATTTAAATAACATATATAAATAATCTATAAAGCCTCTCGGTACAATATGTTTCATAAACCAATTTAAATCAAAGCAAGGAAGGAAAAAATCTACAGATACAAATATCAGAGTTTCTTAAATTCTAAATATTGAGCACTACTTTAAATACCAGTTGATTAACTATCAAAACTGTGCATGTTCTCAAAATATCAAGTAGAAAGATGTTACAAATATCACCTTTGCTATAGTAGTGACCTATGTTACTAAACATTTTCAAATTTTTGACTTCAGAAATTTATTTTATCCTAAGTTATTATAGCTGCCTATAGTCTTTTTTTTTTTTTTTAACTGTTTTTGTTGTTGTTGTAGTAAAAGATTACATATATTTAGAAAGCAAAGAAAGAAGAAAGAAATAAAGCCTTTTAAGGAAGATTCAGAAGAGACAGGCTTTCTTCCTGCTTTGGCCGTGAGCCTCTCCTTTGGAGTTCATCCAGACCCTCCATTGGAATCGTCAGCTTCACAGCCTGCCCTACAAATTTTGGACTCTACATCCCATGGTTACACGAGACATTTTTATAAGTTTTGTATTTACGAATATTTCCTGTTGATTCTGTTTTTCTAGAGAACCCTAACTAATACAACTTGGTACCAGGAACATTTCTTAAGAAACAGAATCTTAAAAATGGGTTTTTATGAATGGTTTTCTACTCTGACTGGACTCAAAGGCACTAAGGACTCTGATTCCCATAATCAGAATGACACTGCCAACCCATGGAGTGAGTTCGCAAAAGAGATGGTCAAAATATCACCATTTGATTCTTCTAATGCTTCACTTATACGAAGTCAGGCACTGGGGAATAATGTTTTGACACCTTTACGGAGTTTTTTGGAAATAAGAGGAATAGAGATGTTGACTGGTTGTTGTTAGATACACTATATACATTAATGACTGAAAGGGATGAAGGCTTAAGGCTTCAAACGAGAAGTTTAAGTGCCGTCTGACAGATGTAAACGTTTCCGAGTGTCTTGAAGGAAAATCTTATTTCTTGTAGCCATAGACTTGAGATCTCTGAAAAATCAGACTCAGAATTTTATTGTTATAATAGCAACTTTACAACGTAAACTGAAATCTCAATCTTGCATGGTGTCTGCTGGTAAAGTGAGGGCATTGATTGGAAAGGAGTGGGACCCTGAAAAATGGGATGGTAACATATGGATTGATAATGATGTCAGTGGTGAGGTTGAAACCCTAGGTTATGCTGAGTCTTCTCTAGATAACCTTGTAATAGTCTGTCCTGAGAACATAGCTGGCCCATCTCCAGCCTGCCTTGAGGAGTTGGCCACTCAAGCTCCTCCTGAAGGGATTAGCCCTAGAGTGATTAATCTTGTTTCACCAGATGAAACTGGAAATGAATGTCCTGAAGCAAATGGCTCAGAAGATACTTTTAATTCTTTTCATGACCCACCCCTACCACCCCTCATTTCTTCCAGACCTATAAGTAAACTAAAGTCCCAGCAGGCCACTAAAGGTGAGGTATAAAGTATCACACATGAGGAGATACATTAACTCCAAAAGACTGTGTGAGTTTTCCAATTTATATAGACAGAAATCAGGGGAATATGTATGTCAATGGATTTTAAGGGTGTGGGATAATGGTGGGAAGAATATAAATCTGGATCAGGCTGAATTTATTGATATGGGCCCACGAAACAGAGATTTGGCATTCAATGTTATAGCTTGAGGGGTTAGAAAAGGCATTATCAGTTTTTTGGATGGTTGGCTGAAACATGGATCAAAAGGTGGCCGACATTACCTGAGGTTGAAATGCCAAACTGCCCTGGCATAATGTAGATGAGGGGAGCAAGAGGGTTAAAGAGATTGGAATGTTAGAGTGAATTCATCATGCAAAGCCTGCCCTTACACCCCAGAATGTCTGGAGGATACACCTTTTACCAGAACAGTGAACAATAAATTTCTGAGACTAGCACCATCATCCCTAAAGAGCTCTGTGGTTGCACTTCTCTGTAGGTCTTATTACTGTAGATATTAATGTAGGAACTGCTGTCACTGAGCTGGAATCCTTAAACACAATGGGGATGACAGGATCCTGAGTTGGCAGAAGCCAGGTGGCAGCACTTAATCACCAAAGACAGGGTAGATGTGGCTATTATAATAGATAGCAAACTCAAAGGAGGCATCAAAATTATATGACATGCAGAGATTTGCGGCATTGGCTAGTAAATCATGGGGTACCTAGAAATACAATAGAAGGGCAGTCTACTAAATTCTTGTTGGAGCTGTACAAACAAAAGAGTTCTAGGTCAAGTGAACAGAAGTCTAACCTGAATTACAAAAACACAGAGTCACGGCCCCTTAATCAATCTCCAGACTTGAAACAGTTTACAGACCCAGAGCCCCTTGAATGAAGGGGAGACCAGTTCCCTTTGGGGGAGAAACCTGTTACACTGCCACAAATTTATACTGTTAATCTTCCTCCAAGTCTTCCCAAGGAGATTGACGGCCTTTTACTAGGGTTACTGTGCATTGGGGAAAAGGAAATGATCAGATATTTCGGGGATTATTAGACACTGATTCAGAAGTGACATTAATTCCAGGGACCCCAAAACATCACTCTGGTCTACCAGTCAGAGTGGGGCTTATGGTGTTCAGGGGATCGATAGAGTTTTAGCTCAGGTCCATCTCACAGTGGGTCCAGTGGGCCTCTGGACCCATTCTGTAGTTATTTCCCCAGTTCCAGAATGTATAATTGGTATAGACATACTGAGCAACTGACAGAATCCTCACACTCACTCTCAAACTCATGCAGTGAGGGCTTTTATGGTGGGAAAGGCCAAGTGGAAGCCACTAGAACTGCCCCTCAGAGCAAAATCATAAATTAGAAGCAATACCGGATTTCTGGAGGGATTGCAGAGATTACTGCCACTCTTAAGGACTTGAAGGATGCAGGGGTGGTGATTCCCACCACATCCCCATTCAACTCTCCTATTTGGCCTGTGCAGAAAACAGATGGGTCTTGGAGGATGACAGTGGTAGTAACTGTCAGGCCAACCAGCTGGTAACTCCAATTATAGCTGCTGTTCCAGATGTGGTATCATTGCTTGAACAAATCAATACATCCCCTGGTACCTAGTATGCAGCTATTAATCTGGCAAATGCTTTTATCTCAATAGCTGTTACCACCAGCAACAGTTTGCTTTCAGCTGGCAAGGTCACCAATATACTTTCACTCTTCTACCTCAGGGGTATATCAACTGTCCATATTTATGTCATAATCTTGTCCACAGGGACCTTGATTGTTTCTCCCTCCCACAAGACATCACACTGGCCCATTATATTGATGATATCATGTTGATTGGACCTAGTAAGCAAGAAGTAGCAGCTACTCTAGACTTAATGGTCAGGCATTTGTGTGTCAGAGGAGGGGAGATAAATCCAACAAAAATACAAAGGACTTCCACCTCAGTGAAATTTCTAAATGTCCAGTGGTGTGGGTCATGTCAAGATATCCCTTCTAAGGTGAAGGATAAGTTGCTGCATCTAGCCCCTCCTGCAACCAAAAAAGAGGCACAATGCCTGGTTAGTCTCTTTGGATTTTGGTGACAACATATTCCTCATTTGGGTGTGCTACTCTGACCCATTTATCAAGTGACCAGAATAGCTGCTAATTTTGCGTGGGGACCTGAACAAGAGGAGGCTCTGTGACAGGTCCAGGCTGCTGTTCAAGCTTCTCTGCCACTTGGACCTTATGATCCAGCAGATCCAATGGTGCTGGAAGTGTCAGTGGCAAATTGAGATGCTGTTAGGAACCTTTGGCAGGCCCCTATAGGAAAATCACAATGCAGACCCCTTAGGATTTTGGAGCAAATCCTTACCATCTGCTGAAGATAACTACTCTCCTTTTGAGAAACAGCTTTTGGCCTGCTACTGGGCCTTAGTAGAGATTGAATGCTTAACCTTGGGCCACCAAATTACCATGAGACCTGAGTTGCCTATCATGAGCTGGGTGTTATCTGACCCACCAAGCCATAAAGTTGGGCATGTGCAGCAGCACTCCATCATAAGATGGAAATGATATATATGAGGTAGGGCCAGAGCAGGTCCTGAAGGCACAAGTACGTTACATGAGAGTATGGTCCAAATGCCCATAGTCTCCAGTCCAGCTGCATTACCTTTTCTTTCCCAGACTAGAGCTATGGCCTCTTGGGGAGTTCCTTACAGTGAATTGACTGAGGAAGAGAAAACTTGGGCCTGGTTTACAGATTTTTTCAGCATGATATGCAGGTACTATCTGAAAGCAGACAGCTGCAGCACTACAACCCCTTTCTGGGGTGTCCTTGAAGGACAGTGGTAAGTGGAAATTCTCCCAGTGGTCAGAACTTTGAGCAGTGAACCTGGTTATTCATTTTGCTTGGAAGGAGAATTGGCCAGAGGTGCATATGTATACTGACTCATGGGCTGTTGCTAATGGTTTGGCTGGATGGTCAGGGACTTGGAAAGACCATAATTGGAAAACTGGTGACAAAGATGTCAGGGGAAGAGGTATGTGGGCTAAAAACATGAGGATATCTCTGTCCCATATGAAAGCGCACCAGAGGGTGACTTCAGCAGAGGAAGGTTTTAATAATCAAGTGGATAAAATGGCCCATTCTGTGGATATCAGTTAGCCTCTTTCCCCAGCAACTCCTCTCATTGTCCAATAGGCTCATGAACAAAGTGGTCATGGTAGTAGGGATGGAGGTTTTGCATGAGCTCAGCAAATTGAAGTTCCACTCACCAAGGCTGGCCTGTTTACAGCCACTGCTGATTGCCCAATCTGTCAGCAGCAGAGACCCACACTCAGCCCCCAGTATGGTACCATTCCCTGAAGTGACCAGTTGGCTACATGGTGGCAGGTTGCTTATACTGGACCACTCCCTTCATGGAAGGGTCAGCAATTTGTTCAAACTGGAATAGACACATACTCTAGATATGGGTTTGCTTTCTCTGCATGCAATGCTTCTGCCAAAACTACCATCCTTGGGCTTACAGAATGCCTTATCCATTGTCATGGTATTACACACAGCATTGCTTATGATTAAGGAACACACTTCACAGCAAATGAAGTCCAGAAATGGGCACATGCTTATGGAATTCTCTGATCTTACCATGTTTCCCATCATCCAGAAGGAGCTGGATTGATAGAACAATGGAATGGCCTTTTGAAAATTCAATTACGGTGCCAACTAGGTGGCAATACCTTGAAGGGCTGGGGTAATGTTCTCCAGGAAGTTGTATATGCTCTGAATCAGCATCTGTTGTATGGTGCTGTTTCTCCCATATCCAGGATCCATGGGTCTAAGAACCAAGGAGTGGAAATGGGAGTGGCACCACTCACTATTACCCCTAATGATGCACTGGGAAAATTTTTTCTTCCTATCATTGTGACCCTGAGCTCTGCTGGTCTACAAGTTTTAGTTCCAAAAGGGGGTGTGCTTCCACCTGGAAAAACAACAATGATCCCATTGAACTGGAATCTAAGACTGCCACCTGGTCACTTTGGGCTACTCATGCCCCTAGATTAACAAACCAAGAAGGAGATTACATTACTGGCTGGGGTGGTTGACCCTGACTATCAGGGGGAGATAGGACTGTAGCTACACAATGGAGGTGAAGAGTTTTCCCAGAATATAGGAGATCCCTTAGGGCGTCTTTTAGTACTACCATGCCCTGTGATTAAAATCAATGGAAAACTGCAACAACTCAATCCCAGCAGGATTACCAATGGCTCTGAAACTTCAGGAATGAAGGTTTGGCCCACGCCACCAGGCAAAGAAGCATGGCCAGCTGAAGTGCTTGCTGAGGGTAAAAGCAACATGGAATGCACAGTGGAAGAGGGTAGTGATAAAGATGAACTATGACCATGTGATCAGTTACAGAAACGTGGACTGTTATGCTGTTTTGTTCATGTTATACTATTTAAGTTGCAAGATATCAAGTCTAAGAATGAATATTACCCAAGGACTTGAACCCTATTCTGAAGGGATTTAATGTATTTCCAGTTATATGCAGGACAGTTGAGTATTGTTAAGTGAAAAAATGCATCTGTTATTGTTTTCTATTTAGAAATCAGGTATGGTTTAAGGTGATGAGTATAGCTGCTAAGTTGACAAGGGTTGGACTGTCATGGTAAGGTTCATATGTCAACTTGACCAGCTTGTGGTACCTGTTTGTCTGATTGGGCAAGTGCTGGACTGTCTGTTGCTATGAGGGCATTTCATAGAATTAAATCATGATCACATCGGCTGCCTCCAGAGATGATTCTACTTGTAATCAGCCAAGGGTTTTTCTTCTGCAATGAGTGATACTTAATCTAATCACTGGAAGCCTTTTAAGGAGGATTCAAAAGAGACAGGCTCTCTTCCTGCTTTGGCTGGCGAGCCTCTGCTGTGGAGTTCATCCAGACCCTCCATCAGAATCGTCAGCTTCACAGCCTGCCCTACAGATTTTGGACTCTACATTCCCATAGTTGCATGAGACATTTTATAAATTTTGTATTTGTGAATATTTCCTATTGATTCTGTTTCTCTAGAGAATTCTAACTAATACACTTGGGGAGAGGAAATTCTGAATGCCAGTCCTTTATGTTCTTTGACATATGAGGAAGTAGCATACACACTCCCATCTTCCCTAGTCTTCCTGTCTCACCCAAATGGGGAAAGCACTGTGATGGTCATAGACCAGGGGAACAGACTCATTAAAAAAAATGGAGACCTACACATTAGATTATGAAATGCTTCCTCTCTCCACATACCTTACTACCACATAAATCAGGGTGCTGTGTGGGTTATATTTAGAATTATAACTAAAATAACTGCAGGGCCCAGACCTTACTTAAGAAACAGTCTAGCAAAACTGAAACACAACAGAGGAGACAAAAACAAGGACACTAGAGAAATTTTTAGCCTTGGGCACCTACATCTGTAGCAAACAATAAACACACTCTCTTAGCCTAATAAATATTATTCCTCACTCTAAAGTCATATATACATCAATTCATCTTATCGGATACATCATGTCCAACTTCCAACAAAACAAAAATTGACAAAGGATACTGAAAGGTCAAAAAATGCACAGTTTGAAGAGGTAAAACAAATATCAAAATTAGCCTCAGTTAGATATTTTGGAATTATCAGACAGGGAATTTAAAATAATTATGATTGAGATGCTAAAATCTATAATGGAAAACATGCAAGAATAGATGGACAATGTAAGTAAAGAAATGGGAACTTTATAAAAGGATCAAAAGGAAATACTAATTAATAAAAAATACCATAAAAGAAATTAAGAACATCTTTGATGTTCATAAGTAAACTGTAGGTGACTGAGGAAAGAATTAGTGGGATTGAAGATTTTTCAATAGAGAAATCCAATTTGAAATGCAAAATCAAACTAAAAAAAGAATGAAAAAGACGAAACAGGATATCCTAGAACTAGGAAAATTTCAAAAGTTATAACATATGTATAATGGAAATATAGCCAGAGAAAAAAGACAGAAAGGAACAGAAGAAATATTTTAAGTAATAATGGGTGAGACTTTTCTAATATTAATGGAAGAACAAAACCACAGGTCCAGGAAGCTCAAAGAACAGCCAGCAGAATAAATACCAAAAACTACACCTAGGCATATCATATTAAAACTACTGAAAAGCAAGAGTAAAGGGAACATCTTGAAACTAGCAAGAGAGAATAACACATTATCCATAAGGGAAAAGGTTAATAATTAAATCAGACTGCTAGGCACAATCTATGCAAGCAAGAAGAAAGTAGATGGAGTATTTAAAATGTTGAGAGAAAAAGTCACCAACCTAGAATTCTGATTCCAGTTGCATTATCCTTGCAAAAATGAAAGGGAAATATAACCTTCAAAGTAAAGAGAGAGAAAGATATATCACAGTTGCATGAATGAAAAGAAAGCTGGAGTAGCTATATTAATCTCAGACAAAGTAGACTTCAAAGAAGGGGAAATTATCAAAGATAAAGTGGAACTTAACACTATGTTAAAGTGGTCAATTCTCCAAGAAAACATTGCAATCTTTAATGGGTACTGCCTTACACCATAGCAAGAAATTGTATTAGAGAAAAACCAAGAGGACTGCAAGGAGAAATAAATAGATCCTCTATTATTTTTGGAGACTTTAATACAACTCTGTCAATAAATAACATACAAACAGACTATAAACAAAGATATAATTGATCCAAATAGCACTATTGATCTATTTTATCTAATTTATGTTATAGAATATTCTGTCCAATATTAGCAGGATACACATTCTTCTCAAGTTCATGTGACATTCACCTAGCAGACAATATTCGGGTCCTAAAACATACCTTAACAAATTAAAATAATTGAAACATAATATATATATATTCTCAGACCTCGATGAAATTAAATTAGAAATCAGACTTCTGGCAGGATGACAGAACAGGAGAGGCTGAGTTCACCCTGGCTCCATGCAAAATGAGAGAAGGGACTGAAAAACAATCAGGATAACAGTTCCAGAGTATGAGTGATGAGACAGGGCCTTCATCTCTACCCAGGAAGACCCTGAATGGAAAAATGGAGATATTTGGACAGAGAGAACAGGATGAGTGAGTTCTGTTATGAGTTCAGCCTTCCCCCGCAGCTGACTAGTATTTCCCTTATGGCTCTGCAGGTTGTGATTACCTGGGGTCAGGGTGGAGGGACTTGGAAGTTAAGAGACTTGCTTTCCTTGCTTTCAACGATGAATTAGCCAGAGTACAGTATCTGCTCTCCACCTCTGAGACAGGCTGCTGCAGGCAACTGGTTTATTTCTGCAGAGACTATGGGACCTGGAGAAGAGGGAGAAATGCAGAGTGTTGCTAGTTCAATAAATGGCTAGGCCAGCAAGAAGGAATTGTTTTGGGTCTCGATATTGCCTCCCTTCCCTCAAGGAAGCTCGGAGACCCCAGTTGTCTGCAGATGGACAGGTGAATCAGAGGAAGTCCCCTGAATTGTGTGCTGTGATCACCCATCAGACATTTCTGGATTGGCTGTGGGCAACAGAAGGTGAAATACCCAGTCCCACAGCCCCAAATCATCTCAAGTGTGTGTCTAAGGGTCGCCAGAACCATTGGGTATGCAAGTAGTGGGCCCAGGCTGGAATTACATTGGGTTTCTAATTAATTTATCTGGTACTTGTAGTCGGAGACAGGTGGGCCTGAGGGGAAGAGGTGGCTCAAGACCTCCATCTGCCAGAAGAAAGCAGAAAGTGTAGTCTCAGAAAGTGCCTATCTGCCTAGAACTCAACAGAGTTTAAGAAGAATTGGAATCCACACATGAGATCTGGGAGTTGGTTTGGGGAGGAAGGACAGATAAACCAAGTTCAAAAGAGGACTTTCAATGGAAATCTAAATACCAAACCATAGACCCATGAAGGAAATTAACTTGCTAAACAACCTTATTAAGATATTTAGATGCCCAGTGTGCAACAGAAAATCATAAGCATGTTAAACTTGAGCAGATATGGCCCAGTCAAATAATCTAATTATATTACTGGAGGGGACACAGAATCTGGAACAACTAATCAGGATGTTCATAGCAACATAGAAGATATTTAAAAGACACTGAAAGAGCATAAAGAAGGATTTGAAGAATAAATAGAAAAACAGCAGATCTCATAGAAATGAAATATACTGTAGACCAAATTAAGAGTATACTAGAGACACACAACAGCAAATTTGAAGAGGCAGAAAAAAGACTAAGCAAATTAGAAGATAGGACAATTGGGCTTGAACACATAAAAGAACAAATGGCAAAAAAGATGGAAAAATGCAGTTATATTTTAGGGAAATGATAGATAACATGAACTGTGCAAATATAAGAATTATAAGTGTCCCAGAAGGAGAAGAGACGAGTAAAGGGATAGGAAGGCTAGTTGAAGAGATAACAGGAGAAAACTTCCCAACTCTTATAAAAGACATAAGCATGCAAATCAAAGAAGTCTAACTAACCCCAAATAGAATAAATCCAAATAAGCCTACTCCATGATACATACTGATCAGAATGTCAAATATTGAAGAGAAGTAAAAAGTCATGAAAGCAGCAAGAGAAAAGCGATTCACTACTTATGAGGGAACCCATATACGACTGAACTCAGACTACTTAACAGCCACCATGGAGGTGAGAAGGCAGTGGTATGACATATTTAAGATTCTGAACAGAATGATTTCCAGCCAAGAATTTTTTATCTAGCCAAGTTATCCTTCAAAAGTAAGGAGGAGGTTAACATTTTCAAGAATATTCAAATATATTTTATATGAGAAAAACTAGAAAACACCCAGTGCCTAACACAGTTAAAATTATTAAAAATTATTTTAAAAAATAAGTCAATAGCAAAAAGATATCTGAAAATACCTAAAATATTTGTAGATTAAACAATACACTTACAACACATAGGCCAAAGAAGAAGTTTCAAGAATTTTTAAAATATTTTGATCCCAATGAAAATGAAAATACACCTTTATCAACATTTCCAAGTTGAAGTGAAAACACTGCTTAGAAATGTACAGCATTGGATGCTTATATTAAGAAAAAAGAAAGGCTTAAAAATAATAACCCCAAATAAGCAGAAGAACAGAAATAATATCAATTAGAATGAAAAATCAATGAAATTGAAAACAATAGAGAAAATCAATGAAACTGAAACATGTTTCCTTGAACAGATCAACAAAATGGATAAACTTCTAGCCAGAAGTTCTTTCAAAAAGAAAGAGGAGACATAACTTACTAATCAGAATGACAGAGAAATGTCACTGTTGACCCCATGGGCATTAAAAAGATAATAAGACAATTATATGCCCACAGATTTGATACTTTGGTGTAATGGGCCAATTCTTGAAAGGTACAATTTCTCAAACCTCTGATAAGGAGAAATAAATAACCTGAATAGGAGTTGACCTATTAATGAAATTGAGTCATTAATTAACTTCCAAAACAGAAAGCATCAAGTCCAGTTGGTTTCACTGGTGAATTCCATCAAACATTTAAGGAAGAAATGACACTGATTCTCTTCAATTCCTTCCAGAAAATAGAAGCAGAGGGGATACTTCATAAATCATTCTGTGAGGCAAGCACTAATGTAATACCAAAATCAGAGAGAGACATTACAAGAAGGAAAACCACAGATCAAGATCTCTCATAAACAAAGCTGCAAAAATCCTCCACAAAAGATTAGCACATTGAATCCAAAGATGTATAAAAAAGAATTATGCAACACCATCAAGTGGAATTTATTCCAGGTATTCAAGGCTGGTTCAACATTTGCAAATCAATTAATGTATTTTTCAAGATTGCTGATGTATTGTAGAAACTGTTGTAACCTCTATAACTCAAGGAGAATTTGAATTTCTGAAAGATTAATTCTCAGGTGGAAGGAGGAGTACCTGGAGATTCTTTGTGGCACACAGGTAAATAGTAGAGCCCTAGGAGAATCCCTGAGTTAGGCCTTCTCTTTCAATGAGCCCTGTAATGAGGCTTTTAAACCTAACCATAGATACCATCTGAATGTCTTAATGGATGCTTACTGAATAAGCTAAAGAGAATTACAACCAAAAGCCATGTCATTTGGGAAATTGTTTAAGGGAGTAAGAGGTATTATCATAGACAGGGATTGAGGAGTTTTATAATGGTAGATTTTAAGTGTTTCATCCAAGAGACCTCATGAAAAGATGAAGCACATTGTTTACCTCAATAGAATTGTCTGAAAAATTAAGCCCTCAAAAATGAATGTTCTATTATGTCAGGAAAGGTGTTTCTCATCACAGGGAATGGTTTTAAAAGGCCTGAATGATTACCTATCAGAGATAAAAAGCAAGATTTATGCACATGACATATCTTGTGTTCTCCATAAAGTTATTATGATAATATGATTCAATAATATAAACCATGTAGAACAGCCTCTACCACATAGAAAGTACTTAATAACTGGTAGCTATCTCTGTTATTATTAATAACATTATTACTGTGTCCTATTAATTCTAATATACATTGCTTTTTCACATTCTAACCTGTCAAATCCAGTTATGCCTTCAACAGCAGCATCTATTTTCTTTCCTAGTAATACCTAAAGCAATGATGTATTTTCAAATATATGGCTTCTTAGATAAAATATAGTATTGATTTTATTAGTCAGTGCTTGTAATTTACAACTTCCCTTTCAAAATAAAATTTCCCCACTAATATCCTCTGGTCCAAGGAGTCTGTTGAGGTTGCTTTTGCTGAAGTAGCTCTGAGTTATTCTGGAAATTACACCTGACTGAAAGCCAGTCACTCTCTAATTTGAACAGTCACCATGATAGCCAGCAGGAAAAAGCTTTGTTGAATGTTAACATCCTGTGTAAATTCTGTTGACTCCCTCCACATTTTGGATTATAAAACATAAACAAAGATTGCTCAGAAGCAGGTTCGGAAAGAAGCAGAAGCATGAGAGAGAAACACGGATGTTAGGAGAGAGAGAAACTCTATAAAGAATTTATCCCTAAAGCCAGGTTCTTTTTTATTCTGAGGACCAATAAGCCTATAATCTTTAAGATATGGTTAACATCTGCATAATTAGGGTAGAATATATCAACATTGATTACAAACCTACTAATAGGTATCTTAGTTTGGGACAGCATGCAAGAAGAATCAGAGATTTGACAGAAAAACTTGAGAGAATATCCTGTAAGAAAACCCAGGGTACAGTTTGGAGAGTTTCATGTTGGTGAGAAAGGTTACAAGTTAGATATCTAGCCTCAGCTGATCCTTTGACAAACTGAAGGTTCAACTAGCATTTGAAATGTTACCACTTGTCCTTAGATTTTGTGATGACTGAATCACTCATATGGAAAACTTGTATGGAGGAAATGTAAGGAAAACTTTAGAAGAATCAGACCATGATATATTTCTGTAGTAAAAGTCATTGCATGTCCCGATTTCCATTTTCCATGTCTTCTTTTAGTGATAAAACTCTTGATAGCAGAATATCACATTGCCATTCAGTCATATATTTCATTTCCCAGCATCCCTTGCAGTTAGGAGTGACTATGCTTTGGCCAATGGAAGTGTGAGATGATGTGTGAAACATCTGCCTCATCTTTAGGCAGCATCTTACTCTACTTTCTTTCCTCTGTAGAAATGTGGAGCAGGACTGAAAGACTGCTGGCTAGGTGGATAAGAGGACTACTCCAGGAAATGAAGAAAAACAAAACAAAAGGAACCTAGGTCTTCAGTTGACCCCATGGAACAGAGATTCCTTTCTGATAATAGTGTTCTGACTTAAAATCCTGACAGTTTTCCCTTTACCTTTTCCATGAACTTCCCAAATTCATGCCTGTCACTTATGCTTCCTGTCAACCTAATTATTTGAGAAAAAAATGAAATTTCTCTCTTGTTGAACCACAGTAATCCTCACATTTCTTAAGGAGCTTAGCCTATACCAAAACTAATATACTCTTTTGTATATTTTAAATGAGGATGAAATGACTACTATTTCATTCTTTTACAGATTGTCTGATTGGTTGATTGTCCTCAAAATAAATGTGAGTCTTGTCAAGGCCCTTTGCTCACAAATAAGACTTGTACTGAAAAAAAGTACAGAGACAGAGAGATAGAGAGAGAGAGCAGGAAGGAAGGAAAGAAAGAAAAGTGAGACGGTTTGCATTTGGGTATTGCTCCTGCTTTAAATATAGACTTTTCTAGAAAGGTCAGCTATGCAGAGGAGGCATTATATTTGCCCATGAAAAAGTAAGTCCTTGCTTCGAGAATGATTTACTTTTTAATTTTTATATATGTTACTGTTTGTGTATAGGGTTACAGGGTGTGATATAGTGATGATTTTATATACCTGGTTTGGAACTTCTTTTGCTAAAAGGACCCTGTATCTAAAATGAGCCAGAGACAGTGATGTTACAGAATGGTGTAATATTCATAGGAAAACTTTCTATCTTTCTATATAATTTGGAAGATAAAAATCGCCTTGCTATCTTCCCAGCTATCCTACTTCTTACAGTGGAAAGTCCAAGAAAGCCTAAGTAGCATTCATATTATAGAGAGAACATGTGGCTATTATCATGAATGATGGAAAAGACAATAAAGAAATCCTGGTGGTTTCACGCTTACTGTGAAATGCAGAGGATCAATTACTTCATCTCTTCATTGATTGTTAGAACTGGAAGCAATCTCAGCTCTACTCCCTTGACTCTCAAATGAGAAATTAGGGGCCAAGAGAATTAGACAATGTAATAAGGGTAATCAAGGTCACAAAGCTAATTAGAATAGAACTTTGGCTTCCTGGTTTTGAGCCCAGGCCACTTTCCACTAAACCATGTTATCTTCAGGGCTCTTTTTAAAAATAATCTGATTAAAGATATAGCTACAGAGAAGAAGCGAATTTCTCCAGGTAGGTAGCCCAATGAAATACAAAATTCCTGAAAATTCATTCACATAAAGCACATCTGGCTTGAACACTGCTAAAGTCTGGCTATGTTAAATCAAAGAAATTGGAGTCTGAACATGCCTAGGAGGGGCTGTACAGTTATCACAGTGGGCAGTGGAATTCAGGCCACATTTTGTGCTGCTGGAAAAAGAGGGGGAGGATTTAAGCCCCAAATGGGATCTAAACAAAGAATAAATCTGTTAGCAAGGCAATTACTCATGTCCTCAGTAAACTGCCTCCTTCAAGGATTAGCAGATAAATCTAGGCCAAGGCATTAGTGTTTTCTTGGCACATCTTCCTCCTTCTGCACATCAATATCAATGTATTTACCCAATTATCAGATAATCCTACTTAAATTGATCAATTGATAGCTCCCCAGTTCTTTCAAAGCACAGCTTTATTTTCTTTGGCCCCAAACACCTAAAAATATTTCTAGAGGTCAGAAAAGTACAAATTGCAAATTTATTATTCTTGGAATTGCAGAATGACCTTTAACCCAGTGTTTCAGAACCCCTGTGTGGTGCTTTGGGAAAGTGATTTCCATTAAAATAAGTAAGACTCCTAGGGCGTAAGGCTGAAGGGAGCTTTGAGGATTAACTACTTCATGCACTTAGCTGTACTGAGGAAGGGGTACTGACAATCTTGTATGGTACATGTTAATTTTAGTCACTTCACTATGAAATAGCTGTGTTATTTTTCTTCCTCTTTTGTTTTATTATTTTTCCCTTACTGTTGCAGCTAAACAAAACCCCGCACAAATTGTTACAAAGTGGTATCTTTTATGGAGGAAATCAATTACCCTTTTCATAGGCGGTATCAAATATTAGGTGGGTTTTATTTAAAGGGAAATATAATAGCAATTCAGCTTCTCTTTTGAGTTCTTTTGGGTCAACAGAAAATAATCCCTTAGAGTCCAATTTCCTTCATATTTCAAGGTAGGTTTAACAGATTTAGCCAACAGAAATACAGAGGATATCCAGTTAAATTTGAATTTCAGATAAAAAACGGAAAGTTTTTAGTATAAGTATGTCCCAATTAATTCATGAGACATATACCAAATTTTTTTCATTGTCTGTCTGAAATTCAAATTTAACTGGGCAACCTATAGTCCTGCATTTTATCTGGCACCAGAATGATGAGAAACACTAGTATATCAGCTTACTTTCAATGTGGTGGATGCCAAAGAAGAAAGAGAGGCAGCAGCTAATACAACATAATTTAGAACACACTGCCATATAACAGTTTCACTAACAATCAACAAATCAAAGAGTTTCAGCAACATTTATGTTAATCTTCATCAACACCACCTTTACAATTTGCCTCTTACTTTCATTTTTAACTGCACCTCTCATTCTTCTTTGGCATTAACTTCTCCCTCCAGAGAAATTTTCCTTTTCCTATCCCAGAATGTACCTAGCCATCCTCCACATTCTTGTCTTCTTATAACCCTGTTTCCCTACTTGGGATACATGATTCTCCAACTGTATCTTCTCAAATCTTTTAATCCCAATACCATTTAACTCCTATTTCCTGTGTGAAATTTCCCTTGCTACACAAGTACCTATCTTGAAGCACTAGAGAACACTATGTCTTTTATTTGGCACTCACATTTCAATGGAAGCTTAACCTCCAGAGTGGGAAGAGCAGGGCTTTGCTTAGTTTTATCTCCCTTAGAGTGATAATAAATGTAGCACTATATTTCTGATACGAGTTCATGGTTTCACTGGTCATCTGCGCCCAGTGGTTACACTGCCTTCGATCTTTAACTCATTGTCTATTATTCAGGCTGGTACTAGGATATAGTCTCAAAATGAGCTCTAATCTCTACTTTTATCTTATGTAACTTGTATCATGATCTTCTTGCTTAAAAGTCAAGGTCCGGCCCCTTAAGAACAGCATGCACAACCCTTTACAATCTGGAGCCAACTTAAGTTTCCAGACTCTGCTGTTTCTTTTCTGCTTCACATTTACATGCTTCAACCAAATCCAGCTAATTCCCCTTTGATGGGGCTATAAACAGAGTTGTGTGGGGTTATGGGCTTGGTAAAAGCAAGAGTGCAAGTCTCTGAAATTTCTCAGTTTTAAACTCCGCAGCACTTGTATGTATAATGCTTTGCACATGCTGTTATTATCTGTAAGGCTCTTTGCTTGTCTTTGCCTGGAAAATTCCTAGGCTTCTGTTACAAATTTTCTCACATATAATCTTCTATGTTATATACACCTGCTTTCCTACTTTAAAAGAGAAATTCCCTTCTGTATACTCCTATACTATCTTGATTTGTCCATATGTTTGCCCGGGTGGGCATGCTAAACTATAATATATTCATACATTGTCCCCACCAGTACGTAAGTTCCCTGAATGAAGTGACTTTGTCTTCCTATCTATCTCTGGGTGAATCCGTTCTCATAACATCCATTAAGTAAAACATTAATTATATGGATAAAGTATTTCCATTTGGGTGGTATATTTCTCTTTTGTGATGTGCTTTACATGCATGTGTATTCTCCCAGCTTCTGGCCCTGCTTTTGCTGCCTTTCCTTCATATTTTGCTGAACTTCAGTGTAATAGGCAAGTAGTCCCCTCAACACTTTTACAAAGGCAAAAGGGGGCCTGCATCCTCATGCAGATTCATGTAGGTAGGATAGCATTTTAGAGATCCTGGGTTCTGCCCGGTTGGTGAGACTGGGATTACAAACATCAAGGCAAAGCTCGTAATTACCCTAGATCCTTCCTGGAGAATCTATCTTGAATGTAAGCTCCAGGAGAGCAGGGACTTTTATCTGTTTTGGTCACTTCTATATCTCTAGTACCTATTACCGTACTAGTAATATATTAATAACCATTCAACTAGTACTTGTTAATTGGTCAAAGACTGCTTTAACAAAGCTACACAACTAGGAAATATCAGAATTGTGATTCAAAATCGTCACTCTGATTCCAATGCTCTTACTCTTTTAAATATGCTGCTACCTCTCAAAATACTATTTAACCTGAATTTATGTCTCAGAATATGATAATGAGGACTCTTCCACCTTTCCAAGAAAATTTGTATATTCAAACTTGCTCTCCTGGTGCTAGGTGCTTGATCATTCTCTCTTATGTAAGATTAATATTTACGAGATCTTATTTACAGAAACCACTCTAGGTATTTTATAGTCATCAACATAATTAATCATTACAAGAAACTTAACACCATTTTGAAGATGATTAAACTGAGGCACAGTGAGATTGAGTAATTTGCTCAAGATCAAATTACTTGAAGTTTTGGAGATGGTCAATCTGGCTTCAGATACTTTACCTTAATCTCTGAACTCTAGGAGAGCCAAAATAATCAGCACTTTAAAAAGCGGGATCCATTAGCTTGAGTCCAGAACAGCAGCTTCTGATGGTTTATAAGTGCTTTGGAGAATCATGAGACCTGGCTCTTCCTATGATACTATCCTTAATGATGTGAAACGGTGTATCCTAAAGCCTCCTTTCGCTATCAATGTCAACATTTTCCATACTTCCCCTACTTGACCATAAATAGGTACAAAATCCATGAAAGCAAGAAGGGAAAATAGCACAAGTACAGGGCATGAAATTATTTAATGTACTTACCAGACATCAGCCCTAATATTAAAAATACAGAAATGTGGGTTGAGGTATAATAGCAAATGACTTGAAAGCACACTCTTTCACAATGCATTCATTGTGATATATAATTGCTTATTATAAGGCAGCATTTAATTTTTTTTTTTTTTTTTTTTTTCATAGGCAGGCACCAGGAGTTGAACCCAGGTCTCCAGCATGGCAGGTGGAGAGCTCTGCCTGCTGAGCCACCCTGGCCTGCCCAAAGTTGCATTTAATTTTTAATGAAATTTATGTGGCAAATTTCACTGCTTAGTTTTTCCAGAGACAGAAACTAAAGCATAGCTGTTAGGGGAAAAAAGGTTAAGATAACTTAAAAATGTTTTATGTTAAAATAAATTACACAGCAGATTTTTATGACATGTTATTGGGGAAGATGAAATCTATAAATAGTATGAAATATACTCTAACATACATAAAGTAGTACACATACAAACATGGGTTGGGTGTGTCTCTCTGTGTTAATATCTAATAAAAACATACAAAGAAAATTCTCTTTAATTTGTGGTATTCCTAATTCATTCCATGTCCCCAAACTCTCCATTTATCTTAAGAAAGGTGGGAGCAAATTGAAATTGAGTGTATCTCCTCAGGATTGAGATAAGGACAGAGACATTACCTCAGAAAGGAAAACCACTTTCTCATGGAGGTTTGAAAGGATCCTGATTTCCCTCCCATATTCTCCAGAGGCCCCACTTCTACCCACAGTCATTTTCTCTTATTAACCCTTTAGAACATTCTCCTTCAAATGGGTTACCTGAATTTCTTTTTGCCCCTTTTCTACATTGATTTCTTTTAAATTTATTTTTAGGACTCTAGAAGCATTAACATTTTTTCTTTCATTTATTACTATATATGAGGAATATGTATCTATGTATGTATGTGTAACTTGTATGTAACATATAATATAGGATAGGTAATAAAATGATTTGCCAATAGTTTCCCAGTTTTTTGTAACTCTTTTAGGGATGGTGACTTTTATATTTGGATGCATTTCAGATTCATGTACTTGACAATTATTTTTTTCCTCTGGATTTTGTGTGATATTTAGAAATATCTTCCCAATTTCAGAATCTCAATTTTTTAATGTCACCTTGCATTTTTACACAATTTTTTTGCATTTAAAATTTTTGATACAAACTTGAATTAATACTGTTGACATTATGAATGGATTCAACCTATTTTTTTTTTTTCTATTTGGCTACCCGATTGTTGGAATGTTGTTTGTTTATTAATGAATATTTCTTCCAAAGACTACTTTTTTTAACTTCATTTTTATTGTGAAATATAACATATACAAAAAAGCAATAAATTTCCATGTATATTTTAACAAGTAATTATGGAACAGATTTTAAAGTTTGGTATGGGTTACAGTTCCATGATTTTTCATTTTTTCTTCTAGCTGCTCCAAGACACTGGAGAACAACAGAAATATCAATATAATGACTCAGCAGTCATTTTCATTTATTAAATCCTATCTTTTCAATTATACTTCTCCTACTCTTTAAATAACATATATACATAAAAGTCATAAATTTCAATGTACATTGCAACAACTAGGTGTAAAACAGATTTCGGAGTTTGGTATGGGTTACAGTTCCACAGTTTTGGGTTTTTATTTCCAGCTGCTCTAAGCTACTGGAGGCTGAAAGAAATGTCAGTATAATGATTCAGCATGCATACTCATTTGTTAAATCTGACTTCTCTGTGTGATTCCACTATCACATTTGATCTTTCTCCCATTCTTTAGGGGTATTTGGGCTATTACCATTCTAATTTTTCATGTTAGAAGGGGCTGTTGATAATATGGGATAGGGGGATGGAACTAGTCGATGTTCTGGAAACGCTAGCCCCTCTGCATATCAGGACTTATCTGATCCAGGGACCTATATGGAGGTTGTACGTTTTGGAGAGTTACCCTAGTGCATGGAACCTTTGTAGAATCTTATTCAATGCCCTAGGTATTCTTTAGGATTGGCAGTAATGGTTTTGGTTGGAGTTTGGCAAGTTATGATATGTAGCAATGTCTAACTGAAGCATGCGGAAGAGTGACCTCCAGTATAGCCTCTTGACTCTACTTGAACTCTCTCAGTCTCTCTGATATATTATTTATTACACTTCTTTTCCCCATTTTGGTCAGGATATCATTGTTGATCCCATGGTACTAAGGCCAGGCTCATCCCTGGGGTCATCTCTCATGCCACCAGGGCGGGTTTCCTCCCTGGATGTCCTGTCCTAGGTAGGGGGACAATGGTTTCACTTGCAGAGTTGGGCTTAGAGAGACAACGGCCACATCTGGGTAATGAAAGAGGTCCTCCAGAAGTAATTCTCAGGCATACCTATAGGTAGGCTAAGCTTCTCCACTACATACATCAGCTCCAGAAGTTTTTCCTCAGACTGTTCTTGTTTCTTTTTTCATATGAACTTGAGAATCAGTTAGTTTAATTAAGAAAATACACATATTTTATATTTATGTATAATTTATATACATTATAAATGTATATAAAGCCTCAAGGTCAAGGCCTTGGCCTATTGAATTGGGTGTCTCTAATGTTTGACATTGTATCTGGGTTTTCCCTGATGGTACAGTTTAATAGTCCCATAATTTTTCTCCCATCCCTCAAGGGACTTTGCCAATACTTTTTGATTATCTGCTTAATATGCGCTGAGATGGATCCAGGCATTAAATTAACCTATACAGGATTAAAGGCTCTCATTCTATTCTGGGTTTCCTGTCACAGGTTATATTTTAATAAACTAAATATCTCCATATATTTGGACTTATCCTAGATTTTATATTCAGTTCCATTGACCTATAAGTTCATGAGCCAGTCCCACATGGTTTTATTTGTTATTACTTTGTAACACATTTCAATATCTGACAAGAATAATCCTCTATCTACGTTTTTCCTCAGACTGTTCTTGTTTCTTTTTTCATATGAACTTGAGAATCAGTTAGTTTAATTAAGAAAATACACATATTTTATATTTATGTATAATTTATATACATTATAAATGTATATATATAATTTATAAATTATAAAAATTATATATATATATATTTATATTTTTATTGTCCTGAGTTTGACTGCCTTCTGAACCACAAAACTCTGCAGGTTTCCTCTACTCTTCCCTCATCCAGGGAGATGTATTTTTTAGCCAGAACCCCTGAGCAATGCAGACAATACTTTGAAACTGTTTTATTTTAAAACTTTGCTAACTATAGTTCTCACTATAAGTACATCTGAGCCAAATCATCAATGGACATTTAATTTTCTCTCCAGGGTTAATTTACCCTTGCCTAAATCTCCCATTTAAGTTCAACTACCATTCAAGTACCAGTAGTGCTGGTTGATCTTCCTCTTCTTTATGAAGTTGTTAATATGACCTACCATAAGAATACTGCATTTCCCCTTTCTTTGATTTCCTTTTTCATAACAGCCTTATGGAGATACAATTCATATACAACAAAATTCACCCATTTAAAGTGTGCAAGTCGGTGCTTTTTTAGTGTCTTCAAAAATTTGTGCACCTATCACCAATGTCAAATATAGAATATTTTCATTACAACAAAAGGAAATCCTTTGTATTTCACCTCCCTATACTTCCTTCCCCTTAAGCCCCAAGCAACAACCAATCTACTTTCTGCATCTACAGTTTTGCCTATTCCATGTATTTCATATAAAAAGGAATTATATATATGTGATCTTTAGCAAATGGCTTCTTTAACTTAGCATAAGTTTCTTTTTTCTACTTACATCCGTATTGTAGCATGTATTAGGACTTCATTCCTTTATCTATCTGTCAGTTGATGGGTATTTGTATTATATCTATCTTTTGGCTGTTTTGAATAATGTTTCTATAAACATTTGTGTAAAAGGTTTTATGTGGTCATATGTTATCACTTCTCTTGGGTACGTACCCAGGAATGGAATTATGAATCTTATGGTAACTCTATGCTTGAGCAGTTGGGGAATTGCCAGCCTGACTTCCAAATTTTCTGCATCAAAATTTTACATTCCTACCAGGAGTTTAAGAGGGTTCCAATTTCCCCACAACCTCACCAACACTTATTATTTGATTTTTTTTTATTATAACCATTCTACTGGGTTTGAAATGATAACTCATTGTTTAAATATTCAGTTCCTGATAATTAATGATGCCATATGTTTTTCATGTGCTTATTGGTCATTTGTATATCTTCTTTGGAGAAGTATTTCTCACGATCCTAATTGGGCTATTTGACCTTTTATTATTGAGTTTTAAGAGTTATTTATATATTCTAGATAAAAGTCCTTTATTAGATATATGATTTGCAAGTATTTTCTCATATTGTGTTGGTTTTCTTTTCATATTTTTACAATTTCATTTAACACATAGAGGTTTTTAATTTCAGTGCAGTCAAATTCATCTATTTATTATTTTGTCGCTCATGTTTTGATGTCATATATAAGAAATCTATTGCCAATCCAACGCCTTACACATTTAAACTTATGTCTTTTAAGAATTTTACAGCTTATTTTTTACATTTCAGTCCTTGATCCATTTGGAATTAATTTTTATATGGCGTGATGTAGAGGTTTAGTTTCATACTTTTGTATGTGGATATCCAGTTGTCTGAGCACCACTTGTTGAAAACACTGTTCTTTGCCCAATTAATAGTCTCAGCTCCCTTGTCAAAAATTAATTTACCATAGACACTTTGTCTTATTTGGGGGGTCTCAATTCTATTCCATCAATCTATTTTCTCTCTTTAAGTGAGTGCCACTCTTTCTTGGTTATCGTTATTTTTCATAGGAAATGTGAGTTCTCCAACCTTTTCTTTATTTTCAAGACTGTTGTGGATATTTAGAGTCCCACCAGAAAAATCTATGAGAATTTTAGGATCAAGTAGTTTATTTCTACAAAGAAGCCAGGAACGATTCTGATAGGGATTGCATTGAATCTGTAGATCAATTTCAGTAGCATTGACATCTTCAGCATATTGTGCTTCTAATACATTAATATGTGATATATTCCCATTTATTTAGTTCTGCAATTTCTTTCAATAATATAAATATATATTTTGTTTGTTTGGTGGTTTTGTTTTGTATTCAGAATGTAAGAGTTTCCTAGGGCTGCTACAACAAAGTACCACAAAATGTTTGTCTTAAAACAATAGAAATCTATTCTCTTACGGTACTGGAAGCTAGAAACCGGAAATCCAGGTAATGACAAGGCTAGTCTCCCTCCAAAACCTCTAAGATAGGATTCTTACTTTCCTTTTCCTGGTTTTGGTAGTCACAGGCATGTCTTGGCTTGTGGCAGCTAACTCCATCTCTAATATTGTCCATTTGACTGTCTTTTCACAATGTCTGTTTTTCTGTATCCAAATTTCCCTCTTCTTATAAAGATACCAACTTTACTGGATTTAGACATATCTTAATTAGAATTAGGCTTACCCCAACCCAGTACAAACTCATTTATCTAATTACATCTGCAAAGACCCTATTTTCAAAGAAGAACACATTCTGAGGTTCTAGGTGGACATGGATTTTTGAAGAATGCTATTAAAATTTTGTGTTTCTTTTGTTATATTTATTTTTAAATATTTATTTTTATGTATTATAAATGGTATTTAGTTCTTCATTTTATTTTCAGATTGTTTATTACATGCACAGAAAAATAAAATTAATTTTTGTATTTTGATTTGGGAACTACACTACAAACTTCCTGAATTCATTCATTGTGATAGCTTTTAGGTTTTGGGTGCTTCCTTGGATTTTCTAAATAAAAGAACATCTATGACTAGATATAGTTTGACTTCTTTCTTTTCAATCTTGGTGTGTTGATTTTTATTGCCTAATTGCTTTTGTCATAAACTCTAGTAAGATGTTGCATAGAAGGGGAAGATAATTCTTGCTCTGTTTCTGATCTTAGGTAGGAAGCAACCAGTTTTTGTTGTGGTTTTTGTTTATTACTATTAACTGTGATCTTAGCTGTGAGTTTTCAGAGATGTCATTTCTCAGAATGAGGACACTCCCTTGAATTCTTAGTTTATTGAATTTTTTTTGTTTTTATCATGAAAGGATATTGGATTTTGTCAGTTTCTGTGTCTGCATCTACTGAGATGTCATGTGGCTTCTTTTTTTTTATTGTATTGATATGGTGCATTGCATTCATTGATATTTGGATATTAAACCAACCTTGCATTCCAGTGACAAATCCCCAGCTTGGTTATGATAGATAATTTTTTTTTATATATTGCTGAATGTGGCTTGCTAGTATTTTGTTGAAGAGTTTTACATCAATGTTCATAAGAGATATTGGTCAGTAATTTCCTTTTCTTGTGAAATCTTTGCCTGGTTTAGATATCAGGGTAAAAATGACCTCACAGAATGATTTGGGAGGTAATCTCCATCTCTATTCTATTTTCTGAAAGATTTTGTGAAGAACTGCTATTAATTCTTCTTGAAATGCTTGGGATTGCTTAGCAGTATAGTCCTGTTAAAGTCAAGTGTAAAGCCTGGTCTTTGATTACATAGTGTTTTGAATACTAATTAAATTTCTTTAATTCTCATTGGTCTATTCACAGTGTCTATTTCTTTTTTGCATTTGCTTTGTGTCTTTCTATGAATTTGTGCATTTCACCTAAGTTGTCTAATATAGTTGCATATGATTGTTAATTATATTCCTTTATAATCCTTTTTATTTCTGTATGGTTGGTAGTAATGCTCACTTGTACATTTCTGATTCTACTGATTTTATTATTATCTTTGTTTTTTTGGGCAATCTAGCAAAAACTTTATCAATTGTGTTACTCATTCAAGGAACCAGATTTTGGTTTCAGTCATTCCCTCTATTGTTTCTCTATTTTTTACTTCATGAATTACTGCTCTCATCTTCATTCTTCCTTTCTTCTATGAGCTTTTGCTGTAGATTTCTCCTCCTTTTCTAGTTCCTCAAGATGTGAATTTAAGTTATTTATTTCAGATATTTCTTCTTTTTTCATAGGCATTTACAAATATGTGCTTCCCTATGAGCACTGCTTTTGCTGCATCCCAAAAGTTTTAGTATATTGTATTTTCATTTTCTAACTTCATTTGTAATTTCTTCTTTGACCCATTGGCTGGGTAAAAATGTGTTCAATTTCCACATATGTTTGAATTATCCATATTTCTTTCTTTTAGTGGTTTGTAAATTCATTTTACAATATAATAAAATATAGTTTATATTCTTCCTATCCTTTAAAGTTTATTGGGATTTGCTTTTTATATATAGCATATTGTCTATTCTGAAAAATGTACACTATGCACTTGAGAAGAATGCATATCGTGTTGCTGTTGTGTGAAATGTTCTATAAAATTCTGTTGGCTTTAGTTGGTTTATAGTGTCATTCAAGGATTCTAGTTCCTTGTTGATAGTCTAGCTAGTTGATCTTTCCACTATTTACAGTGGGGTATTGAAGTCTTTGACTACTGTTGTTGAATTGTCTCTTTCTCCTTCCCATTCTGTCATTTTTGTATTTTGGTGCTCTGTTTTTAAGTTCATCCATGTTTGTAATTGTCATATATTCCCAATGGAGTATATATTATATTATCATCATAAAATTTCCTTCTTTATCACTAGTAACTTTTCTTAATTTTAATATCTATTTTGTCTGATATTTAGTGTAGCCATGATATGTTTTTGTATCATTTTAATTTAATTGTGTTCCTGTCTTTTAATCTTAAGTATATCTCCTGAAGAAAATACATGGAGTTTTTCTCTATATTATCACAATCTTGTGTCTTGATTAGATTTTCCTTTTTTTTTTTGCATGGGCAGGCACTGGGAATCAACTTGGGTCTCCAGCATCACAGGCAAGAACTCTGTCACTGCGTGACTATTGCCCACCCTTGATTAGATTTTAATACATTCATATTTGAAATTCATTGTTATAGTTGGATTTACAACTACTATTTTAATTTTTGTTTCTTGTATGCCTCATGTCTTTTTTGTTCGTTTATTAGTACTTTACTATTTTCTTTCATATTAAGTGAGTAGGTGGCATTTGCTTGAGCTGCCTAAGTAACTAAAACAACTTGTGGAACCAGGAGCAGGGTGCTGCTATTGCAAATACCAAAAATGTGAAATGACTTTGTAAGTGGGTAACAGGTAGAGGTTGGAAGAATTGTGACATGCTTGACCAAAATTGCCTAGATTGTTTTGAAGAGACTTGGTGGAAATGGAAGCTAAAACTACCTCTGAAGAGGTCTTAGAAGGTATGCCAGTTTGAATACGTTGTGTACCCCAGAAAAGCAAAGTTCTTTAATCCTCTTTCAGTATTGCTGAGTGGGATCTTTTTATTGTTTCCATAGAGATGTGACCCACCCAATTGTGGGTGATAACTTTTGATTAGATGGTTTCCATGGAGATGTGTCTCCAACCATTCAGGGTGGGGTTGCTTACTGGAGTCTTTTAAGAGGGAGCCATTTGGAAAAAGGTTTAGAACCAACAGAGCCCACACAGCCAGAGACTGAGGAGATGAAGAAAGAAAATGTCCCTGGGGAAGCCACTGAAGAAACCTGGAGAGAAAGCTAGCTTTCATTGTCATGTGCCTTTCCAGATGAGAGAGAAAATGCTGAACATCATCAGCCTTCTTGAACCAAGGTATCTTTCATAGCCTTACTTTAATTAGGACATTTTCACAGCCTTAGAATTGCAAACTTGCACCTTAAGAAATTCCCTTTTTAAAAAGTCATCTCATTTCTAGTATAATGTATCCTGGTAGCTAACAAACTAAAACAGAAGAAAATGATGAATTTGCTATTGGAAGCTAAAGGAAAGGTGATCATTGTTTTAAAGTGGTAAAGAACATGGTGAAATTGAGTTCTGATGTCAGATGGAAAACAAAATTGAAAGTGATGAACTTGGATATTTAGCTGAGGATATTTCTAAACTAAATGTGGAAAGTGTAGTCTGATTTCTCCTTGAAACTTACTGTAAAATGTGAAAGGAAGGTGATTTGCTGAAAACCGAACATCTGGGCAGAAAGAAACTAGTTTGATGATTTGGAAAACTCTGAGCTTCTGGAAAATAAATCACTAGATAATAGTTCTCCATGTGAGGATTAACTAAACATAGTTCCTGTCAGCCATTTCAGTGCAGCTCAGAATTGGAGATGCACTTATCCAGGATCTGTAGAAAGTTCTTTTGTCTGATAGATAGGACACCTATGGGCTACATGCAAAACTGACAAGTCTTTTGCATAATCAGTATGAACTGAGCCACTGCCAGTTTAGACTAAAAGGGACAGAGAAGGGACAAATTTAAGGAAAAATCACTTCAAGTGCAGAACTGTAGAAGCTGAAGCCTGGACTGAAACCATCTTCTCAGGTCAAGAGAGTGGGCTCACCCATATATGTGGAGAGGGAGTCAGCCCTGGTGTTTGGAAATTGTGGGCCTTCCACATCATTGTTCAGGAAGAATGCTGCCACCCCAGTGCTCAGAGAGGGTGCAGCTTCTTCAGGACATTTGCAGAGAGCATGGCTACTGTTCCAAACATTCTGTTGTAAATGAAGTCAGTTACTTTTGAGAGGAATTTGAGTTCTCTGTTTAAAGGCAAGCTTCTAACCCTGGGAAAAATTTATGAGCCACAGTTCTGGTGCTGGGGGTGGAGACAGTTGTGTGCTTCTCTCTGAGTTCCACTTTCTGAGCTGAACACTCAGTAGATGTAGGGGTCAGAGTTTATCAGCCCTATATCTCTTTGGGTTACCTCTCTCAGAATGGAATCCCTGTGTTCCATGAGCTGGGACAATGACAATCAGGGCTCCAATATTTTCAGCCATATCCCCCCCCCACACACACACACACAAACTAGAGTCTCTATCCCTTGTGTGGGGGTTGGACAGAAGGGAACTCCCACCTCTCTGCTGCACTCACCCAGAACGTAGCCTCTGCAACAGAAAGCAGGGGATAAGATGATGTGCTGCTCTCCCAGGCATTTATTCCTTCAACCAGAAGCTGCAAGGAGATGGACCACTGTGTCCTTGGCTATTCCAACCATTCATAACATAGTTTCCATCTCACTGAGTTAGGACGGGGGAAGGAGTGTGATTGGTCTTGTACAAATACAAAGGCTCTCATACTTCTTACTGAATTTTAGTAGATTTTTTTCAGTACCTTTCCTCGTTTTCTATGTCTACCTAGGCCTATATTCAGTATTTTAAGATGTGTTTTGTTTGTTTTAAAAATAATTTTCACCAATTTCACCTAGGAGTATGTCCATGGAGCATCTTAAACTGTCTAGCCAGAGGTGGGATCTGTTTTCCTTCTAAGAATGGAATACTCTTCCTTATGTGTATTGCAGGGCAGACATTTCTAAAATTCCTGACAACAGAGACCTTGGATAAGAATGTGGGGCTTCCAGAAACTGTCATAGAATCTATAGTTGTGAATTGGAATCATAATACAGAGTATCGTGGTCACCCAGTCTCAGATTCTTGGAAGTGAGTCCAATCTTCCTCAATTTTGTGTCAACTCATCACATACTAATCAAGTGATTTACCTTTTAATTTAAAATTTTATCAAAAACATAGATGCATTAAAAAAGTAGGAAAGAACTTGTAATGAAAAGCAGTCGTTTCCTGCCTTACCCACTCCATTCTAGACTAACAAACTGAATTCTTTCACTTTTAAATTTTTCTGAATTTACTTCTTCTACTGATTGTTATTAACTTATGGTTATCTAAAATTATCTCAAATAAAATCTATATTTAGATTTAGATTAAAATCTAGATATAATTATATAGATTCCCTAGCTCCTCCCTACTTCTAACAATTATTGTTTTTTAATGTTTAAGTTGTATATTGCTTTGGTTGCCCAGTATCTGAACTCACCAAAGAGTGTTCGTCACAGAAAGTGCTTTTCTATATGGAAGACAAATCTTATTTTCTCTGCAGCCCTGGAAGCTAGAGCATGTACATGTGAACTAGGCTCTGCTAAATACATGGCTCCAATTCAAGAATCAGTGATGCAAGGAATCAAAACATGGGGAATTCACTGTTTGGTATTTAGCATCAACCTTCTCCAGCACCAGTTGTGGTATCAGTGCAGCGATAGCATCTAAAGTTCAGTGGTTGTGACACCTACTTGGACTTATTCTGAGAAAGTATCTGAGAAGTGGTTCTTGCTGCCCAATATTTCATTGTCACTATTTTCCCCATTTTTCTGGCAGTCTGGACTTCCTGGGAATTCTGTGAGCTATGCATTTCCATTTCCTATCAATGCCTTTTCTTCTTAGATCATCCTGAAACTGGTCTTGTTTGTTCCACTAAGAACTCAATCCAATACAGCTGCTTCAGTTTGCTAAAGCTGCCTGAATGCAATGGTTTCCCAGAAATGGAATGGTTTTTACAAAGGAGCCTTATTAAATTACAATTTTAAGTCTATGAAAATGTCCAAATTAAAGCACCAACAAGAGGGTACCTTCTCTCAAGAAAGGCTGATCAGATCTGGGGTTTCTCTGTCACATGGGAAGGCACATGACAATGTCTGCTGTCCTTCTCTCCCAGCTCCTGGGTTCAAACAGCTCTCTCAGCTCCTTCTGTATCTCTGGGCATCTGTGTCTTGGTTTCTTCTTTCTACCCTCTATGTCAGCTCTGTGCTCTCTCTATATTTTCTACCTTTTATTCTCTTCGTACAGCTACAGTAAAAGGATTAGGACCCACCTTAAATGTGTCTTTTATATGATAAGATATTTTGTAGGATCCTTAGCAATTGAGGATCACACTTCCATCTAATCTAAAGAGTGGGTCACATCTTCACAAAAACAACCTAACCAAAAGTTCCCATCCAAATAATAGGTTTGCCCCCATAAAATTGGATTAGGACTAAAGGAACATGGTTTTACTGTACACTAACAATTTCAAATGAGCACAACAACTTTGAAAATGAATATAATATATGTAAATTTCTATTTTTATCACCTGATTTTCTGCTATGTTGATATCCTATTTACAGCTTAACTTTATTTCTCACCACATAAACAAATTTGATTCCATGGTCTCCAAAATTTCCTCCATTCTCTACCACTCTTTGAGCATATTTAGGTGGTACCTTTCTTTTTCATTTCATCTGACAATGTTTTATTATCCATCTCAACTTTGTAACTTAGTAAAATATCTTATTTCCTGTTGTCTCATTTTCTTTTCTGTTATGGATTTACTGCTTCTTAAAAAAATTCTATCATTGTAAATCTAATGATAGAGTAGAGAAAACTGCTTTAGCTCATGTGGTCATTTTGAACCAGTATCCTAATTGGCTTTTTTGTTTTAGAGATTCTAAATTCCAGGAATAGTGAGCTTTTTCTGGGGAAATTATGCTTAACTGCCTTGGATCTATAGCCACTTCTTTTTCTCCTCAGCTAAATTAATACTTCACACCAAATGCTAACAGGCAAGTTAACTATTACCTACAAATTGCTTGAATAGTTATCTAATTAGTCAGGAGTCCGCTCCTGTCACTGTCTTTACTTAATAAGTTCTCTCAGGAAGGGAACACTATTGCTTATCTTAAATACCTAAACCATCTGAGAATTTCACTAGACATGTCATTATAGCTCTCCTTTCCTAGCAGGCATCATAAGATTTTTGAAATATAAAATGTTCTGCTTTTCCTAAGAAAGCATGTGCGGTCTATTGCTTTACAGTTTTCTCTAAATGCATCTAAATCTTTAACCCAGTACTGCTCTTGTCCTTTACCAGCTGAGCCTCAAGGTTAAATAATGTTAAATTAATAAACACTCTGATTAGTGGTCATCTCTGAATAAGCATTGTCTGATGTAGGATTTAACATCTGTTACATACTTTAATATGCAGCAATCACCTACCCCACTCAAATAACATTTTTATTGCCATTGTACCACTCAATGTTAATTTAATACAGCCCATATAAAACTCAATAGAAGTGATATGAAAATAGACATTGAACCACTGACCTTCACCAGCTGAATCAAATCTGAGCAGTTCTTTTTTGCTGGGGGACACTTAGGCATGATCCAGCCTGCAATCCTTATGAGCTCAGGCTTCCTTACTTCCCTAACGTCCCTGACACTGTTACTATGCTGTACCCCTCGAATCTATCATCTCTGGTCTGTTTTTCATTGGTAAAATGAATATTGAAAGCAATTATATCAAATGAACTAATTTATGCTACCAGATTTATCAAGTACCTACCATGTGCTTGATACTGTTCTAGTTGCTGGGAATGTATTGGAGAAAAAACATCCCTCCTTCCTGGAGGCAATATTCTGCTATTGGAAACAACCCACAGATGAACAAAGAAATAAAATGTATTTGCTTATCAGAAAAGTCAAATCCTATAGAAATATATAAGATTGGATAATAACTGAGAGATTTGGATGTATGTGTGGTTAACCCATTTAGACAGAGAATTTGGGAAGGTCTCACAGATGAGTTGACATTTGAGTGGAGATGTGATTCAGGTGAGAAAGTGAGTCTTGAATACATCTGGGGAATGAGCAGTCCTGACAGAAGCAACAGCAAGTTCTAGCCTGCTGAGGTGGGAGTGTGCATGGTAGGTTTGATGGACAGAGCAGAATTAGGCAGAAGGGAAGCTGTGCAGGTAAGGTAACAGGTGTTCAGGATGGGGATGGATTAGGTAACGCTTCCTAGGCAGTGGTATGGACATTGGCTTTTACTCTGAGTGAAATGAGAACCCTCTAGGGCTTTGATCAGACTTGTCTTTAAAAAGAATTGATTTGGCTTTTGTGTTGAGAATGGACTACAAGGTAGGAGGTAAGGGTAAAAGCCTGGAGACCTTTGAGAAAATTATTGCAAAAATTACAGTGTGAGATGATTATGAGCTGCACCAGGGTGGAACTGATTATTGAAAAGTAGTAAGATTCTGGAAATGAATATTTTGATGATGAGACAAACAGAATTTGCTGACAAATTGGATATCAGACATTGGGTATGAGAAGGGAGAAGGATGACTCCGAGATTCTTGGCCTGAGCAGATAAAAAAAATGGAGTTCACATCTACTAGAATATGGAAAAATATGGAAGGAATAGAGTCTTTTGAAAGTGGGTGCATTTAAAAAAATTTGACATTGAGGTATGTTAATTTTTAGATGCCATTTACACATAGATGTTAGAGATGTCACATAGGCAGCTGCACCTACAAATTTGGAATTCCAAGGATGTACTGGGGCTGGAGATATACTTGTATTTAAAGGCCATGAGACTGGATGGGGCAATCAAGGTAATGAGTGAAGTTAAGAGAAGGTTGCTTGCTTATTGACAAAAAAATATAGAATCAATATCTATTTTATCTGATAAGTTTCAGTTCTGTCATTAGTTCTTCCCTGCATTCCAAAGGATCTAAAGCTGAAGATAGGTAACCCAACCCAAGGAATTAATTGCAAGATTTAAATATGAAGGAAATAGCTGTTTATGAGAAATCACAATGCTGTTAGAATCTTTCTAGGGATAGAAGAATTGGGAAGAAGAAACCACAGTTCTTCTGTGCATCCACATAAATGGGCTTGACTCCAACCGGCTGGTCATTCAAGAGTTAGTTTCATCATGAACATGAAACTCTTTTTAGAGAATTCTTTAGGACACTTAACAGCAACCATGGTACAGTCAAGTTAACTTAAGTAGTGGAAATAGTAAGGGGTGTGGAGTTAGAGGAAACCAGTTTGTGTCTTGATCAACTTACCAGCTGGGTTAACTTGGTTAGTTGTCGAGCTTCACTGGATTGAGATCACTTATCATTAATATGTGTATAATAATATCTGCCTTAAGAATCTCAGAACAATTTTGAGGCTCAAATGAAACAATATCTGTGAAAGAGTGCTATAAATTGTAGATCCCTAAATAGACATGAAGTTTTTTTACTGGCTTTAGGATCAGTAAAGGTGGTAGCCCCAATGTGAAGCAAGTGGACATTGTGAAATGGAAAGTTAAAGCATTAGCAACAGTCTATCACTAACTGGGTTTTTTTCTGTGAATAAGTTAGCATTATGAAATCAACATGCTCAGTGGTTTCGAGAGGATGCAGGTGACAGGAATGAAGAAGTAGTGAGCTGCTGAAAATAAAAGGAGACACCATCCCATTGCTCTGGGACAATCAGAACAGCATGGAACATTCAGCAAGGTGATCGTTTAGCCAAAAGACTGAGGAGGGACTAGAAAAATTGGAGATAGGCATATAATCAGGGCAGGATAGATATGAAGCAGCAAAAGCAGGTTGTTTTGAAGAAAAGGGGGCTGTGGCCTTATCACTTTTACAGAAGTTCTTACATTTCTCCTTGGAAAGGTAGGTGATAGGTAAAAAGTTAGAAGTTTCAATGTGATTAGCACACAAAGTCTCAGATGATCTAATCACCTTCAGATGTCATCAAATTGGCTTTGGCTGGTAAAATTCAATCTTCAAATTTATATATAGTATATTTCCTTGTGCTATCTTTTATGTTTTGCTTATTAAGTTACATAAGAAAACCTACAAGAAATGTGATTTGATGGGATGGGAGGCAGAGGAGCAGGATGCATTTTAAATATTAATTTAGCATTTGAGGATTCATTCAGGGAGATAAAAATGCCAAGGTATAAATAACTTTCAGGTTCCCTTTCTGAGCTATAACTGTAAAGATATGAAAACTATTATTAAACATTCAGTATTATTATCACTTGCTTTGCTTACAAATTATGGTTTGGATTATGGTTTGGATTATTTGATATGCAAATAGTGTAAATATTCAAAGATACCTAATATGGGTTATCCTAATAAAAACTCCAAATATACATCACATCGAATTTTATACATTTAAGGTTTTTATGATAATAATGACCTCATTGGCAAATGCACACTATGCATGAGGTTCTTTGACAAACTACAAAATATTATTTAAATTTTATAACAATGTATTCTATGAATGAGGAAATTGAGGGTGAAAGATATTAAGTTACTTGTTTGAGGATACAAAGATAGTTGCAGAAATTGGATTCAAATATAAGTTTCTCTAAAACTTCAATGACAGTACCCTTTTAACCACACCATATCGCTTCACAGTATTCCCTCTATCAATAATTCCTGAGCTACTGTGAGGAAGATCCAGCTAGAATCAAAGTTTAATGACTTTCCAAATAATATTTTCCATACTACACTTGGCTGATGGGGAAAAAACATTTTCCCCACAGCTATTTGTGCAAGGATATGCTTTCTGATGTGGTTTTTCTTAATATGATCTCTCAACTTCACTTAGTAGCAAAAGTTAAGAGAGTCTAGTAATAACAATATAATCACAGTAGTTATTAATTTTTCAATGTCTGCAATATTTTAGGTAAATTGTCATGCATCTCTGTTTCTCACATAACCCTATAAGATAGGCAGTGCTATTTCTGTTATATATGAGAATGTAGAGATGCTAAACAGAAAAGTTATTTTTAATATAACAATGCCTTAAGAATGATACAAATCCAGGTCAGAGTCCAGAGCTTCTTTACATTCTTTGAAACATATTGTCTCTTCATTATGCCATTTAAATAAACCTTATGCAGTTCTACTTATCCTGTGGGTTTGGGATCTTGTGCAAGCTATAAAATAAATAGAAATAAGCAAACCATTTAAAGGTAACCATGTAAGCTGAGTAGAAGAGTCTAAGAAAATAAACTTCACATAGGCATTCCTTTTTTGAGTTGTATTTCTAATCAAGTAGTAGTGGCTATAGGAAGTAGTGTTTTGAAAAACAGCCTGGGTTAACATATGGCTTAGTATAAAAGAAGACTTCTATTTATTGTCAATATTTTTGACAGGCTGGAGAAGACGTAACAAAATGTGCCAAGTGTTTTCTAATTTGCATTTCAGTTTATCCTTCAAACAGTCAGCACTCTTGACTTGATTTTGACTTCTCTAAGTTCATAGTCATTTTAAGGGACATTCTGCAAAATAACTGGCTAAGACTTGAAAAATATCAGGACCATCTAGCATAAAAAATTGTTGAGAAACTGTTACACAATAAAATAATAAACAGCTGTCATAAGTAAATGCAGTGTATGATACATGCTTGGAATCTGGATGGGGAAAATATATATAAAGAACATTATAGAGACAATTGACTAAAATTGAACATAGACTATAGAATAAATAATAATATTGTTCACTGTTAGATTTTCTGATTTTTACATCTGTGGATGTAGAAGAGAATGTATTTATACTAAATATACAGTTAAATGTTTATGGCTAAATGGGTATGATATTTCCAAATTACTCTCAAACAGTTCACATAAAAGTTTAAAAGATATAGGTGTGTGAATATATGTGTGTGTGTGTATATACCAAGAAAGAGAAAGAAGGATAAAATCAAAAGGGGCTGAATGTAATCAGTTGGTGAATCTTGAAGAGTATATACGTGAGTGTGTGTGTGTGTGTGTATGTTCCTTGTCCTGTCTTATAATTTACCTGAAGTTTGAAAATATGTCAGCATACACAGAAAGTTACAAAAATAAAAATAAATATCACAGCTACCGCTTGAACCTATTAATCAGTATAAGCAATGTGAATTAGCCAAGTGTATGTTATCCCATGATACAAAACAAACTATATGGAACCACCTAGGAACTATTCTTGCCAAAGTATTTAACCTGAAACTAATTTACCTTTCAGATCTGATTCCAATTTACAAGAAATATAGGAGACAGAGGAACGAATAAAATGACACCATGAGATAGCAATCACCGAAAATCATGGGTGGGAACACTCTATAGGAAAAATTGACTTAATTTTCACAAGTCAGTGTCATGAAAATGTGGGTCTGTTTTACATAAAAAAAGACTTAAGAAGCATAACCAAAGACGAACCATCTGGTAAGTGATACTTTGTGGAAATTTTGAGAAATTGTAGAGGGTGTTGGTATGAAACTATGATAAGAACTTTATTGTTAATTTTATTTCATGAATTAATGAAATTGAGTCTATATAGAGAAATTTAAAATGAATTTTCATTATATTTCAGAGAAGCATACTGAAATATTCAGAAGCATTTATTGTGATCTCTAGAAGATAATTTTTAATATTTCAAAAAAAAGATCAAAATATGGGAAATAATTGTATGACCGAGGAATACAATTAAATAAAATAAAATAGTTCTTTTAATTGCTTTATGATTGGATATTTCATAACATATCTGCTACAAATAAATAAAAATAAAGACAATTGTGAGTAATTAACCAAAGCAGACAGGTGAACAGCAGCGTCAGTAGACAGAGAAGTCAGAAGGCAGCCATTTGGAAAGTTACAATAGCAGACCAATGAACTTGGCATACAGTAATCACTCAGAGGTAGAAAACAATCATTGACATAGTCAGGCGGATCTGGGTTGGGCAAAGAGTTGCAAACTGTAATAAGTTCATAAACTAATGGGAGCCACCCTTGATGTGGGTCTCAGTTGAGAGATCTGCTCCATTTCCTGCATTTTGATAGTTGACAAGAGGTTCATCTTGGAACAGGAAGGATGATAGCTTTTCCAAGAGTGCAATTTGCATGCCTATCATATCAGAGAAAAACAGTATCTCTAAGACAAATTACCACTAAGAATCACCAACATCTTGCTGGCAAAGGGGAGGTGAAGAAAAGTACAATGGAGCCAGAAAAAGCAACTATTACTTTGGGAGAAAGAACAAAATAGAATTAAGTTTATGTTAGCAAATACTAATATAAATACTAAGTTTATTATATTGGAATAATAAAAGGGCTCTATTTCTATTTTTATTTTTTATTTTAACTGTTACAGATGTCTTAAGGGAAAATAAAGTCTTTATGATGATCCATATTTCTAGATGCAGATGAGATATCACTATATGTAAAACAGAATTACATATGTTAATATGAACTTTCAATGGCACATTTAAAATTGTTTCCTGAAAACATAAAAAGTGAATACATTAGAGCTATAGATTCGATTCCTGGTGCCTACCCATGCAAAAAAAGAAAAAACAAAAAAAACTAAAAGCGGAGATATAGAATTTGGATGAAGAGGAAACTATGAGGCAATTAGGCAGTAAAATAATCAAATCAGAAGGAAGGATTTAAATTTGAGGAAATGGAGAAGTTGAATTATAGGCTTACCAAGAAATGTAGGTGAAAGCTTGGGCTTGATTTTGAAACTCCTATTTTCATTCCTGAAAGATAGTCCTTCTCTGGATGCTGGAGTGTTTTAAGGAAAACAAGTAGCAGATTGCACATTAATGATGATATGTATTCATTCAAGTGTTAATTCAGTAATATTTTTAATAAACATGGCTAGAAGGATGCCTAGGAGCAATAGTGTTTCTGGGAGCTACAAAGATTCAAAGTCTTCATTTTAAGTTTTATTAAATTGTAACTGACATACGCAATAAGTTGCACATATTCAGTGTGTACAATTTGATAGGTTTTGATATATGTATACACCACAATCAAGATAAGATCATGTCTATTCCTACAAAATTTACCTACAGAACATCACCTAGTTCCATCCCCCTCCAACATGAAAAAGGTAGAATGGGCATAGCCTAATATCCCTAAAGAGTGGGAGAGAGATCAAAGGTAACGGTTGAGTTATACAGGAAAGGCAGGTTAACAAATGAGTACGAGTGCTGAATCATTACACTATTTCTTTTAGCCTCTAGCACCCTAAAGCAGCTAGAAATAAAAACCTAAGACTGTGGAACTGTAACCCATACAGAACTCCGAAATCTGCTCTGCAACGAATTGTTATGTGCTTTGAAATTTATTGCTTTTTTGTATAGATGCTACTTTTCACAAAAAAAGAAAACAGTCTATTGTGATGATAAATTTACAGCTGTATGATGATATCGTGAACCACTGATTGTACACTTTGGATGATTACATAGTATGTGAATATACAACACATATCAATAAGAAATTAAAAAAATAAACTTTACCTCTGGCCTTTTATAATACCAGCCTCTTGACAAATTCCCTTCCCCCCATTCCCCAGTAACCATTTATCTGCTTACTTATTCTAAATATTTGTTTACATTTTCTAGAATATTTAAAAATGGAACCATTATGTGCTCTTTTTTATATGAATTTATTTTTTTATCTTTGTCTTAGAAAGTTTATATTTCAGCATAATTGTTTTCAGATTTATTCATGATGTAGAATATATCAGCACTTCATTCTTTTTAATTGCTGAGTTGAATTTCATTGTTTGGATGTATGATCGTTTGTTTACCCATTCACCCATTGACAGGCATTGAATTGTTTCCAGTTTTTGCTATTACTTATAAAGCTGCTATGAATGTTCATATACATATGTTTTTAAAGATATATTTCTGATGCTCTTTGTAGGTTGAATTATTTTAAAATTTTAATTCCCGATTATTTTTAGCTGGGATATAGAAATACAGTTGATCATCACATATTGTTTTGGCTCTGTGAAGAATGTATTGCTTTATGAAGTTGTTAAATTCACTTTAAAAAAAAATTTTTTTGGCATCGGTAGGCTCTGGGAATTGATCCTGGGTCTCCGGCAAGGCAGACGAATATTCTGCCACTGAGCCACCATTGCATCACCCCGTTAAATTCATTTTTTAGTCCCAGTTTTGTTGCAGATTCCATTGGCTTGTTTTCGGTTGACTGTATCATCTGAAAACAAAGAAAATTGTATCTGTTCCATTCCACTTCTTAGGAATTTTACTTACTTATTCATTTATTTATTTGTTTATTTTTTGTCTAATTGTACAGGCTTAGAAATTCTACTACAATGTTGAATAAAGTGGGGAGAGCAGACTTTTTTCTTGTTCCCAATCTTAATAGCATTCAGTCTTTCACCATTAAGTGTGATGTGAGATACGTGTTTTTGTAGATGCCCTTTATCATATTAAAGAAATTCTATTCCTAGTTTTCTAGGATATTTTTCCAGGAAATAAGTTGAATTTTGTCCAGTGCTTCTATGTGTGTGTGTTATTAAGAGGATCATACCATTTTTCTTTTTCACTTTTAATGTGGTGAATTATATTGATTGCTTTTTCTAATTTAAATCAACTTTCTGGTGATAGATTTCACTTGACCATAATATATTGTGCCTTTTAGATATCATTGATTTGATTTGTTAAAATTAATTTTTTAGAGTTTTTATATCTATGTTTGTGAGTGATATTGATCCATGGTTTTCTTGTAATTTCTTTGGTTTTGCTATCAGAGTACTGCCATTGATTGACATACCATATCTCTGATTAAAGGGAGCTAAAGTGAAACATCATTTATATAACCAAGAAAGTCACTTTTTATAATTTATCCCATCTCATGTTCTTTACAACATTCCTAAGAAAGCCAAAAATATCTACTAAAAGGCAGCATGGCTTTACTTACGTACAGTTACTTGTTTATTGCCTCCAGCTCCTAATTCACCCTTTCATTACCTTGTAAAAATGAACTGGTACCTTTAAGCATTTTTTTCTTTGAAGCAAACATGGTGGCAATTGAGGGTGCTGGAGGACAGTGTAGGAGGGTGGGTCTTCTCCTCTTTGTTCTGGTACTTCCATTCTTCTTAATATTGCTGTACCTTTATGAAAGGTGCACTAGCCGTGTCCCCAGAGCACACATGCCTTTGTGAGTCTGGAGAACCAGCTCTTGCAGTGATCACCTTGCTGTAGCCTTCCCAAGGAGAGCCTGTGCACCCTAGGCCTAGAGGTGCCATTTCAGTGAGTAAGCAGTGACCCTGCTTCCCTCTGTGTGTCTGCCTTTCCACCTCTGCTCACCATAGCCCAGGGGTTATTTCCTATGGCCCTCCCAATATGGACACTGGGCATCTTAGGCTAGGGATAGTGGGCAAGAAGGTTTCTGAGGTCCCAGTCTCCTCTGCATCCTCGTTTGCCAGCCCCAGTCCACTTAAACTCCAGAAGAATGTTTCCCTCTTGACCTAGTGATTGTGGACCAGTTCTGGCCTGAGCCTCTCAGTGAGTTTCTTTGCTATTAAGTAGATTATGTACACACCTTCTCCAATGAGGTCTGATTCCCAGTCTTATAGATAGTGTCTCTTCCAAGGGTCCCTTCCTCGAGTACTTCTCCCATGCCTAGTGTATTCGATTTTTCTTCAAACTCAATAGTTATTCCACTGTTTTAGTTAATATTCATTTATATTAATTTTCCTGTTAAAATTATCCTATGTTTTCAATCTCTGGATTATGTACAGTGTCCAAAACTGTAAATTAAAAAAAATTTTTTCACCAATCCATACTAACTCCCACCGCTCGAAAAGAAATACTTCTAAATGTTACAGAATCCATTACCTCACAAACAGCCATAAAAGTTAAAAATGTGTTTTTCATGAAATACTTAACTATGCTCATAGTATCTTGTTATCAGTTGTTAAAATAGTTAATATAGTCATACATAGTCATACATCAAAAAATATTACAGTACAGAAAGATATAAATCACAATTCTGTCCTTCAGACTCAAGTTACAAGCTGCAATTTAAACGACATCTACCTTTAGAAAGGCTGGAAGAGGCATTTTCACTTGGTTGAGCTTGTTCCACTTCTACCTCAATTGTACTTCTCGTTAGCCTTTCACCTTCTCTCAGGGTAGGGGAGTGTTTTCCTAGAGAAATGTGCCTCTTCATTATCTCTTCATGTTCCCCTCTGTCTTTTTAATGCCTTAGTTCTCCAAATTCTCAGAATTTAAATTCACTTTGATCTCCAGGCCATGTTCCTGACAAAAAGTTCTGTGTATTTTTTCCGGTTGAAAGTAAAGGGATCAGATAGGAAGAGTATCATGATGCTGAATGAAAATTACCCAAACATTTTTGGCATCTGGATCTAACTAGATAACTGCCGAATGCTGTTATGTTTAAATGATTTCTATATTGCTATTAATAACATTTCAAATGGCCCTTCATTTTTATCTCTTTGTTGACAAGTCCCCAAAATAAGATATGTTACAAAAGCAAAGCAAGGAGGTAAAAGGTAATATTAACATCCCCATTTTATGCATGATTGTTCTGCAAATCCATAACCTCTCAAAAAAAAGCAAAAACAAAACAGACAAAAATACCCTCTTACCACAATTACATTGGATCAAAATCTGCTCCCTTGAAATTTCTTCTAATTCATCTTAACTACCTGTCCATAAAGTATGTGCATTCTAGTTTGGAACCATTTAAATGTGAAATGGCTTAAGATTCAAAATGATTCTCTAAGTTCAATACAAGGAATTCTTCTGACAGGAACATTTTCTTTCTCCCCTCACATTTTATCATGTAAAGAGTTGTTGATTCAAAAGTTTTGCCCTGAATACTTTTGAGGAGAGGTCATCAAGTTAAAAGAAACTTATGCTGTGGAAATAATGAGATGAAGGCAGAAACTTATTTGGTGATCAGCATTTGAGAAGGCCGTTTGTAATGAGTGGTTGTAATGGCTATGAGGTAAACAAAATTCAGATTTAAAAAAAAAAGAGAGAGAGTAAGGAATAACCAACTAATACTTTTAAGAAGTTTAACATTGACAGGAATTATAGTTAGGAAGATCTTTCTAAGTAGAGCAGAGTGGAGGATCAAATTTTAGCATAAGAGGATAAAGCTTAATTTTAGGAACTCATATATCGCTGGCAATGACATAAAATGATCCCATCAATTCTGGAAAATAATTTAGCAATATCTTATAAGTGTAAATATGCATGTACCATACATTGGAACAATTGCGCTCCTAGGTATTTACTCAAGTGAAATAAAAGCATATATTCACACAAATTTTTTCATAATAATCAAAAATACTGGAAACATTCCAGAAGACCATCAATAGCTGAGTGGATAACAGTTTGCAGTTCATGCCCACAGTGGAATCCTACCCACCAATAAGGTTGATGAACCTCAATAATATTGCGCTTTCTGTCATAAGTATAAACATGTTTGCACATATTCTGCTTTGTCATGATCTTTCTCTAGCTAAGTCACTTACCTTAATGCTGACCTTTGGCCTAGTTAATGCACAGATTTCCAGCCCAAACCCACAGCTGGTCCCAAGTAATAAGCTTACCACTGCCTTTGGATCCCTAGTCCTGTCACCTTTTTATACACATTTGCTTTAAATTTACCAATTCTTTACTCCCACAGGAAATCTTAGCTCCACCCCTGGACCGCAGTAAAGGCACAAGCCCAGGGTTTCCTCTAGCTCTGCTTGTGTGCTCCCCATTTGCTGGTTGAGCCCGCTGAGCCAGCTGGACCTCTCGTCGACCCCTCCTGGCACCCCCCTCTCTCTGGGACCTGTGAGTGAGTAACAAACTATCTTTTTTCATGCATTATGGCCTCAGTTTCCCATTGTGTTGCACCCGATTTCCACCTGGACTCAAAGTTAAAATCCAAATTAACTAATTTCGAACACTTAACAAAATCATCTGGACACAAACACGTTCATTCTATTTGATTCTATGTACCAGAAATTATAGCGAAGATAAATTACATTTATTATGATTGAAAGCAGATCAGTGGCTGCCTGAATCCTGGGATAGGGTAAAGGATTAACTCAAAAAACAATTTACGGTAAGGGAAATGATCGATATTTTGTGTGTATTGGTAGACACATAAGGGTATGTGCATTTGTCAAAACATTAGTCATTGACATTACATATCTAAAATAGATATATGGGGCCTCTATGCTATCATTGTAATTTCCTATAAATCTGTGATTTCAAGCTATAAGTTAAAAAATTCTATTGACACACATGGAAATAAAATGTGATGTCCCTTTTCTACTCTCTCTCCACCAGGTTTTTGAAACTTTTATTTATACCTTGTTAGAACTTCAAAATATGTTAGTTCTCATACATATTATTTGATATAAAAATACCTTCCTCAGACCTTGGTAGGCAGGAGCTTATTATTCCCATTTCACCTATGAAGCTACTAAGGTCTTTATAAAGGAGACTTTGAGTGTACACCAGCAGTTACAAGTTCCTCCTTATTGAGAGCTAGTTATGATAGATTTGCTTAGCAGGCATCCTCTCTGGACCAGCGTCTTCACTAACAGAAATACTCCTTTCTCTTTAGACCCTATCTTTCCGTTTCTTCTAAAAACCCAGGATGCTGCTTTTTCCTTCTGGTTTCAGCAATTCTGTCTTTGAAAGCTGTGTCTTTACTCTCATCACCTGAAAATTATCTCCACTCACCAACCTGATTGCTTTTCGTGTCCTGAATCAGAACTTTGCTAGGAAATTTATTAAAGTAAATAGTGTATTTATTAAGTTTAGTTATAATTTATTAAGGTTATTATTTAATAAATTTATTAGAATAAATTTCTTTCAAGAATTTCCTTCTTGAATATCAGGCCAAGTGCTCAGGCATACACAGAGAAGGTATCCAATAAAGACTTTTGAAAGATTGAACAAATGAATGGTTGTATGAATTAACTCTGTTTTAGCAGAATTTTTGACCTGAGAAAACAAAGTTAAATACTCTGCAGGTGGCAGGCGCTGATTAGTTCTTCATTTTGCCTATATGAAAGACCCTAAGGGACAATTCAGAAATTAAACATTCATTGACACAAAAAGTATAATTTAGAACATGTGTTAACATGAAATTTTGGGTTTTTCATGTCATTACTATTTTCAATTTATACTATGAAATATCAAAGTCCAGTCTGATGGTCCTGTTGTGAATTTTAGGTTCTGGCTTGATTCAGGTATGAATAAATAAGTGTCATAAATATAGATAGGTGGTAAAAGCAGTGATTGGAAATATGGCTATAACTTTCACTTGTTTGTGTGCCTTTGAATGTATGATAGTATGTAATAATACATTGTGTCAGCATCTATTTCTAAAAGTGATGTTGGCTCATGACTGCTCAAATGATTAGTTTCACTGGGTTCAGCTGCAGCAAACTACTTGCAGTTGACCAGATATACCACATTCTTTCTGTTCGTAAAGTTCTCTGCCTATAACAGTACAAGTTACTTAGCAAACACAATAAATGTTTGCAATTATTATTGTTTACTTCTCTACTCAGACAGAAAATCCCTGGAGAGTAGAAAAATGTATTGACCTTTTCTTTGTATTCCCAGTATGTAGCTTAGTGCCTGGCATATGGAATTTGATCAATAAATGTTGGGTTGAACAGCACTCAACTGAATCATTTCATTAAAACTGAGTCATGTTTCAGTGTATGCATTTTTCATCACCTTTCTTCACTTTGTTAGAGAAATTGTAGTTTGCAGAAAACAATTATGCAAAAAATAACAGGATTCCCATACACCACCCCACCATGAACCACTTGCATTGGTGTGGAACATTTGTTATAATTGATAATAGTGCATTTTTATAATTGTACTATTAGTTAAATTCCATGGTTTAACTTAGGGCCCACTGTTTGTGTATGTAGTTCCATGGATTCTTTTTAAAGTTTTATTCTGTTATCGTATTTCCCCTTTTAATATTGAGATACATATTTCAGTGCTGTCAATTGTGCTCACAATATTGTGCTACCATCACCACCATCTATGACTAAAACATTTGCCACCAAGATATACTGTTGTACTGATGTTTTTTGTGGTCTTCTTCCATACTTATAAGTAGTGAGATAATCTCTAAAATAATGTTCACAGCAACAGCCTCTAGTTTGCTCAGGTTGTGCATTATTTTTTACATGAGCTATTGATTACAATAAAAGATTACAAAAAGAGAGAGGTATGGGTGAGTCATTCTACAACTTAATGAATCAATGAAAATAAAGCAATAATTTTGACTTCAGTGGTTGTCAGATTAAGTGATTTGCAATTTTAGCTACAATCACTTAGTGGCAATAGACTAGACAAACTAAACATAAGCAAACAAGAAAAATTTGCATGGATTCAGTGAGGAATTTTTTCATATACTTTTTTTTCCCACCTTAAACTTGAACTGGTAGAAAGGGGACAAAAATGTATGGTGACTGTGCTGGTTTGAAGATGGTATATACACCAGAAAAGGCCATTTTCTTTTAATCCATTCCTATGGGTGCAGACCTGTTGGGGTGGGAACTTTTGATTAGGTTGTTTTCATTGAAATGTGCCCCACACAATTCAAGTGGGTCTTAATCCTTTCCTGGACTCCTATATAAGAGGATAAAAGACAAAAAACCCACAGAGAGCTTACAGAGAGAAAAGTCCCAGAGAAACTCAGAAAGGAGAAAGAGAGAGAGAGAGAGAGAGAGAGAGAGAGAGAGAGAGAGGGAGAGAGAGAGAGAGAGAGAGAGAGAGAGAGACAGAGACAGAGAGAGACAGAGACAGAGAGAGAGAGAGAGAGAGAGACAGAGAGAGAGAGAGAGAGAGAGAGAGAGAGAGAGAGAGAGAGAGAGAGAGAGAGAGAGATGTCCTAGATGCTGGTGACCTTTCTTCAGAAAAGGAATCCTTTGAATTTGATGTCCTATCTTGGACATTTTCATAGCCTTAGAACTGTAAATTTTTAAGACAATTGTGGTAGTTAGATTCAGGTATCAACTTGGCCAGGTAAAGGTGCCTAGTTCCATTGCTGTGGACATGAGCCAATGGCATGTGAACCTCATCTGTCACTGATTACACCTGCAGTCAGTTAGGACACGTGCCTTCTGCAATGAATTATGTTTGATTTAATTGGCTGGAAGCTAAAATGAGAGAGCTCAACATAGCACAACCCAAGCAGCTCAGCATACCTTGTCTCAGCACTCACCACTCAGCCTAGGCCTTTGGAGATGCAGAAAGGAATCACTCTGGGGGAAGTTGTTAGAACCCAGAGGCCTGGAGAGAAGGCCAGCAGAGATTGCCCTGTGCCTTCCCACATAAGAAAGAACCTCAGTTGAAAGTTAGCTGCCTTTCCTCTGAAGAACTAAACATTTAACTAAGTAAATCCCTTTTTATTGAAAGCCAGTCCATCTCTGGTGTGTTCACATTCCGGCAGCTAGCAAACTAGAACACCAGTAAATCCCCACTGTGAAAGCTAACCCATTTCTGCTATATTGCATTCTGACAGCTTTAGCAAACTGAAACAGCTACCAACTACAAAACTAAGGCACTTGAAACTTTAGAGCAGTGATTTTAACAAATAATATAACTGAGTAATAGGTATCTCATTAAATTAAATTTAGACCTCTTAACTCCGATATATCTACTGATTTTGATAAAATCTATTTGATTCTTCATTCTTCTGGATGATGATTTTCTTTTGTGTAGAAAAGATATTAGGTCAAAATAACTAATCTATATAGACCTTTCAAGCCAAGTGAGTAGAAGAGAAAAGCAGAATAGTTAAGAATTTCAGATTCAAATTTTCCCCTTTTAAATTTGGGAATCTGGGGGTAAAAAAGAAACTTGGTGTGACATTACTATTTTTACATAAAAGTCTCAAAATATTAGAATAAATAGAATTTTAAACAGGATGGCTTTAATCCATATTTCTCTGCAAAATAATGATCTGCATTAGCTTCTTATTTAAAAGACAAAGCTACTTTAATGGAATAAGGTTTATGTTGTTTTAAAGCAAAATGTATTTCCTTAAAATCATTTATTATATTTTGGGGGAAAGAAAATCAGTTTAAAACTGCCTCTGCACTTCATGTTTTTAATGATTCACCAAATAGACTTAGTTGGTTAAACATTGCATTTTCTACTGGAATAATCACAAGCACTTATGTTATTAGTTTTATATTTGGCATCTGTGTTGATGTAAAATGCTTGGAAATCAGACCCCAAAGCTTTATTTGTATAGCTCTTAAGAGCCATTCAGCAGTATCAACACGGCTCGTTTTGACAGTGGTAAGCTGTTATTTCAGGCAGAACTAGTCTTCAAATACTAATTTTGGCTGTGTTTCAGAGATATATTCTGAGATTTTCCTATTGGGTATGTAATAAACTATACATTAGGGTGCCCAATTTATTAATTTCATTAGGATGTATTCTTTATGGTTTCTCTCTGAAGAAGGTTTTGGTGTTTATTCCAAGACAAAGGATTCCTTTGGTTGGAGCTATGATAAAAGCCTTTGTTACAGCAGCATATCAAAATAATAACACAGGATTGTGATATATAGGGATACTAGGAAACTAAACAGCCAAAAGTTTCTGCTTAAGACAGGAAAACTGATGGAGAAAAAAAAATAAGGCAGCAACTGCCAACGGAGTTATAATTCTGCCCTCGCCTGCCCTCAGATACCAGAGAATGTCACCACACCTTTGCTACTCCTGTAATTTAAGACCGGCAGGTGTATTAGGCGAGAAAGCCACACGCTACAGCCTGGACTTTGCCTTCTGGATGACAGGAGATGAAGGGATCACAAATCAAATGCAACAATGTTGAAAAAATAACACCAGTGGAAAGGAAAAAAATGTCAGTTTGATATGGAGTTGAAAGGGAATTCCTGGATGTTTTCAGTATACAGAATATTGAGTGGAATTTCAAGAAATTCCAGGAAGCTGAATCTTGAACATTTAACTAATTAATGCTCCTGGGCCATTTGAATGACTCTTCCTAAATTTCCCCGGAATTTTAATGCCTATATCAACCCTAAAGAGTTAATACCTGATATATGTGTTATATTGCATTTTAGGTTAATTAAATGTGTTTTTAAAACTTTGTGACAAGGTACTATTTTATATTTCTGATGTTTTCAGGAGTGCTAGGAAAGGAAAGGGGATAAAAATTTCACCCTTAAAAATTGTATGAAATTTCCTAGAGGTGTAATTTGTGGATGATAACATGGACTAATTATACTATAGGTATCTCTAAGAATGTAAGACAGAATATAATATACTGATTTTGTGTGATTAATACATATCCTAGGAAAAATCAGTAGTTGAAGTTTTTTTTTTTTTTTTTTTCTCATTCACTTCAGTTCCTATTTCTTATGATTTTCTCCCTTACATTGCTGTTTATGTAAATACTATAGTGTGGAGGGAATGTTGTGAGTGGTTACTTGGGAAGAGGCAGGTATGCGTATATATTAAATTTTAAAACAGGGTTTTCAATAGTGATGTTGTTACCTGCATGGGCCAGGCCATTCTCCACTGTGGGGCTGGCCTGTGCATTGCAGAATGTTCAGCAGCATCCCCAAACTCTACCCGCTAGAGTTTAGTAGCACACCCCTCTCCCTGCCAACAAGATGGGGAACGATCAAATTGTCCCACCCAACTTTCCTAATGTCCTCGGGGAGGCAAAATTGCCCCAGGTGAGAACCAATGGTCTAAGACTGATGGAGACCCGGAAAGCTAAAAACACAAAAATGGAGGAATTGATGGAGAAGCCATAAAATATTGCCAACATGGCTGCCATGGCTGATGCAAGGCAACACAAAATGGCCTAGCCCGCGACCGGCTTTCTTTCCGGAACTGGCGGTGGTTCGGGCCAAAAGCGCTCACCTTAAATCTGCCCTCCGCCCTAGCAACAACGGTGACCAATCCCAGCCTGACATGTGTCCCTGCATGCTCCCAGCCTATATAAGTCTGTGCACTTCCTCAATAAAGCGGACGCCTTCCACTCACCCCTGAGGGCTGTCTCCTGAGTCATGTGCTGTGTGTCTGTGTGACTGACTCAGTACAGCCGCTTACCCCCAGCCATCAGCTAACCAACATAAGACAATTATAATAACTTCATTTTTCTGGCCACTGCTTCAATTACGAATAATAAACCACATCTAAGCTATAAAATGCAAAATCTAAAAGGCTAACAGGGTAGTACTTTTATGTGGAACAGAATCAGGTTCGAGTTATGTTTGCATGAATTTGATCATAAAAACTCAAATTTTACAGTTACAAATGGAAATAATATATGTGTCATAATATTGCTGTAAGGTTTAAATAAAATGAAAGTAAAGTCCTTAATTGACTACGTACAACATAGAAAGAACCCATGAAATGTCATTTCCTTTGTTGATAAATGTCACAGTAGTTGCAAGCTACTTTGTGTGCTTTCTTAGTAAACACTGGTCAATTTCTTTTTTTGGGGGGGTGGCTGCATGGTCTGGGAATTGAACCCAACACTCCCACATGGAAGGCAAGCATTCTGCCGCTGAACCACCCATACACCCTAACACTGGTCAATTTAAGAAATCTTTAAATATGGTTGCAGAATTGCATTTTTACTTTTGCAATTTTTTTTACTTTTATAATTTCAGTGAATTACGTGGAGATGATCTCACATGAGCTATATCCTATATCAAGCAAAATATCTTAATATTGTTTTGTATGAGGTATTGGTTCATCATGTCCTTATTCCTTCCCTAAAAATTATATCAAATTAGTTTTATATTTGGCATCTGTGTTGATGTGAAATGCTTGGAAATCAGACCCCAAAGCTTTATTTGTATAGCTCTTAAGAGCCATTCAGCAGTATCAACACGGCTCATTTTGACAGTGGTAAGCTGTTATTACAGGCAAAACTAGTCTTCAAATACTAATTTTGGCTGTGTTTCAGAGATATATTCTGAGATTTTCCTATTGGGTGTGTACTTCACCTGCTAGGAATCAGTGTTCAATGAACATCTAGGGCATTTGTGAAACAGCCAGGGAAGCGGGACATGGGATGGCCCAAAGCCAATTTAACATGGAGAGAGAGAGTAGGTAATAGTTCTCTTTCTACAGTCCAATAAAGTCAGGACTTTTATGATGATTACCAGGGAATAGGAAGTGGTTCCTATTATTCAAAGTAATAGTTACTTTTTTTTTTTTTTTTTTGAAAGCATACAGCTCAGGGTCATAGAAAGCACTTGATATAGTCTCAAACAATTAGCAAAATGTCATAAATGTAAAAGACTTTGAGTAACAAAGGGGCTGGCCTCAAAGTATTATCTAACCGTCAGATAGAACAACTCCTTTCCATCTTTTTCTTTTGAAATTTTATATTTTATGTATTCAAATGGATCTGGGTCACCTCAACACTTTCAAACACATACCTGAGAGTTTTAATTACACATGGGTAGCTGCTTCAGAGGATGGAGGTGTTCTGACCCATTTCCTCGGCTCTCTAAGAGCAGCCATTATTGCAGTTATGATGCCTAATCAAATTCCATTACCTCATTTCAGGTGAGTGTAATGATCCGGTCTCCCTCTGTTCTTTAGCAGTAATAATAAATGGCAAGCTGTCAAGTTTTGAACTAAAATATCTTAATATTTTTTCTAGTTGCACGTATTCTATTTGCGTGGTAATATGATTTATTTTTTTGAGAAAGGTGACCACATACCTTAGGGGAATTTACTAGAGTATAATTTTAACAGATACAATTTCTCCAAGAGAGGAAAATATAACTAAATGTAGGGACTGTGTTCATGAGGTTTCAGGCCCAAAAAAGAAAATGTAATCAAGTCTTCTCATCACTATGATGTAAATAATTTGCATAACTATTATTTACATGTAAGTCTGTCTGCTACTAAAGCCAGTGCTCTTGAGTTCTGTATATGCTAAAAAATTCATACCATATATGGATTTTTATTCTTTGTGCTTGTATAGAATTTCGGTATAGATTATCAGCATACTTTTTTTTCTAATATGGCTGTTTTATTTGCATTTAAACCAAGTTTTAGGGCTATCATACTCAAAATATTTCCTAAGCATTATTTGGGGTTCTTTTGAAAATATGTTTGTGCCAATGAGGGAGCCTTAGGATCAAGCGCTGTTGATCCCCTTCCATATCTGCAACTAAATTAGCACAAATGAACATTTAGAATCTGTGGAGAGATGCTTCAGAAACTATACTGCATCTATTATTTTCCCCTCACTTTGGGGGGAATTTTCTGCTTAAAGATAAAGGTAGGATTCGAACTACCATCTACCCAGGGAGTGTTTAGCATCCCTGTATTTTGAGCACAAACAAAAAATGCAATACACGAGACTTAAATATCATCAAAATTGAGATGAAAATGTGGCCTTTCCTTTAAAGTCAACTTTTAGCCCAGCTCGAAACAAATGTGACAGTAAGCAAGAAATAACCTGATGCCAAGTCTAGAATAGAGAAAAGATGAAACAATTGTGGGTTTCCTCGGAAAAGAGGTAGAAAAGCTGAAGAGGAAAATAATTGCTAATTGGAGAAAGAGAAAATAGAAAGGGAAATCAATAACCCAAATGCATATACTTAAGTGCATATAAAAATGAATCAAATGCACAAATTCATATTTACATCAGACTGCTGTCTCTGGAAAGTTATAGAGAGATTTTATCTTCTTTCCATGAGATGCTATTCTCCATTAAAACACTATGTGTGATTACTTCATTCCATGTCGTTTTTTCAGAGCTCCTATTAAAGTTGTAGTAATAACAGAAATATAACTACTTTTTTATTCAAAATATCCTACTATGTTAATAATAAAAGACCTTAAGCTAATTATCCCTCTTTAAGAAAGGGCTTAAAATGTTTGAAAAAATGATCATGGTGATGAATACAAAATTATGTGATGATATTGTCAGCCATTGATTGTAATCACGTCAAGAATGCTTGTATTGAATAATTTTTGTATGTTTGTTATTCATAATAAAAATACACACATATATATATATATATATAAAGAAAGGGCTTAAAATGTATTCTGCTGCCTTTGAGAGTATAAAGATAGACAAGAAAATTCTGACTGTATATGATTCTCACTAGATCTTGGTATCAATGGGGCCTTATACAAAATAGATACCCAGTAAATAGTTTGTAGAGAATGACTACTACATGCTTATGTGGTATGCAAAGAGATCATCTCCTGGACATGCCTCACTACCAACAGGATTTGATGATTCACGGCGATGAATGATATTGTTGAAGTGCCTGTGTAGCAGATGGCTTGCAAAATGGTCTCAGTTCTTCTCTCCTCTCAATACCCATACTCTTTGCAATGAAGCTTTGAAGCTTGCCCACCAGAGGTGGAATCTCTTTCCCCACTCCCTTGAGTCTGAGCTGTCTTATGACTTTTTTTGGTCGAAAGAATGCGGCAGAAAGGAGTATGTGGCTATGTGGGCTTCCTTCTTTTGTTTGGACCCTTGTGATAACTGTGTGAATACATTCAGGTTAGCCTGCTGGAGGATGAGAAATGACATAATAGAGACCTGTATTACTTTATTTTGGCTGGCATAAACAAGGGACCACAAACCTGATGACTTAAAACTAGACGTTATTCTCTCATAGTTCTGGAGCCTACATGTCTGAATTCAAGGTGGTGGCTGGACAAGGATTCATCCAAAGCCTCTAGAATAGGATGCAGCAATTGGTAGCTAATATAACACAGTAGAATGCATAACCGAATGACTCAAATTCTGGGACAGTTCCTCTCTTACTACTATCATCCCATCAAAAGAGAACAGCTACCTTTGAGATTATATTCAAGATGTAGATATATATGAGATGTTGATGCTCACTATTTCCAATACTTTTACTCATTCAGTAAATGTCGATAATTCACTTATTCAGAAGTATTTCTTTATGCCAAATGCTAGAGATACAACATCGAAAACTTCAGATAAAATATCTGTCCTTGATATATAAAGAGTGGTAAAAAATTACCTTCTTAGGTAAATGCTAAGAAGACAAATACATCCCAAGTGGAGAAAGAAGTATCAGGAGTTAGAATATGGGAAAAGATCATTAGGGAAGGCCTCACCAAGAAAGTGCTATTTGATAAATACCCAAAGGAGATGAAGGAGCAAAGCTTTAGGATATCTTAGGAAAGAGCATCCCATACAGATGCAAAGTCTAAGGTGGAAAGTTGTCTAGTGTGCTGAAGAGAAGGCCTGCAAGGCAGGATCAGAGGGAATGATGGTGAGAGATACAGGAGTTGAAGTCACAGAAGTAATTGGGGCCAGATTACAAGGGGGTTGTTTTGGTCATTTGAAGGCTGTGACTTTTACACTGTATATAATGGGGAGCCATTGGAGGATTTTTAACAGAAGAGTGTCAGGAATCGGCTTTCATTTTCATAGGATCATTTGGTTCTGGATTGGGAATATACTTAAGGGAGACAAGGGCAGAAGCAGGAAGACTGAAAAGGAGTGCATAGAAATAATCCATGTAAGAAGTTATGGCGGTGTGGACACCAGGGTAACAATGCTGTGAAAAGGGTCAGATTGTGATGAAGTTTGAAGGTTGGGATGAAAGATGTATTGATGAACTCAATGAAGGATATAACGGAAGAGAGTTTTTTTGGCCCAAAGAGCTAAAAGAATGAACGTACAATGTGAACAAATAGGATGATATGCGTGTTAAATTACCAGAATAGTTTTGATTTTTGTCTAGCACAGGTAGCTCAGTTAATCTGTTTGCTATGACAGGTGTTTTTCAGATTATTAGTGTTTAGATGCACCTGAAAGCTAAAAGTTTTATAAAGGGAGAAGATGGATCTTTATCTTTCTCCTCTCCCCCTAAGGGTTCAGTGACTGTAAACTGTTAATAATTCATTTTGATCATTTAAGATATTTTACATTGAAGTCTGCATATAATGTACTGATTAAATCACATTATGCGTAGCTGGGTGAATATATTTTAGCAAATTACCTCTTTTCATAACCATGAACTGTGCATCTGTAGCAAATGGCTGAACATTTTAATAAGGAGGAGTGTAATTATATTACGGTCATTGCCTTTTGCAAGCTGATTGGCCCCATTTTGGAGGTGAATATCTTGCAATGAATGACTAGTATTGTAAAGCAAAGGTTTTCAAGGTTTAGTTAGCACCCATAAATCACTGAAAATATCTCTGCCTATAAAATAAGTGTGCATGGGGGGAGGAGTCTTTGGAAAAATGGAACCTTAAAAGAATTAGACCTCACTATTTATTTACTGATTTATCTATCTATTTTGTATTGAGGATAAAAACAAAACAATGAAAATATTTTTTTAAATTTATAGTATAAAGTTTGAATTACAGATATTATTACCTATCTGTAATTTCTCTAATTACTTCTTCTTTTTTTTAAAATTCTGCTGAAATCAAATCGAAAGAAGTTCCTCTTGATTGGAGTTAGATTTGATGTAAAAGTGTGGGGATTAAAGGAGGAAAAGTCTTAGAAAATATAAAAGTGGAGATTTTTGTCAAACAAATTGTTCTGCTTGGCAGAGGGCAGAGAGAGTATAGCCCAGAAATATTGCACAATAGAAGCACCTGTCTAGGGCCAGCACATGTCAAAGGCCAGGCCATGTGCTAATTGATTGGAAACGCATGCAAAGTCTCGCTATATCCTCAAACAGGAGTTGTTAGGAACATGACTGTCATAGTAGCAGGATTATGCTGAAAATCTGGTAAATTAGTAGCTAAGAAGCAAAGCCAAAATTCCAAAACCATAGCAAAATGTAAAATAGATTTTCATTTTCAAGAGAATTCAAAAGAATCACAGGCGGAAAACTGGGTTTTTATAAAGTTCACATGGAACCAGGTAGGATCTTTTGTTTTGTGGACAGACTTGGGTTCAAAATCCAGCTTCATTGGATTTAAAAAATATATGTTTTTGAGAAATCTTCGCACACATACAGCCCATACATAGTATACAATCAGTGACTTATAATATCATCACATAGTGTGTATTCATCACCATGATCATTTTTAGAATATTTACATCACTCCAGAAACAGAAATAAAAAAGGAAAACTCATGCATCCCATATGTATGAGTTTCCTCTTCCTCTCACTGACCTCTAGAATTTCAATCTACCCAGTTTTTTACTCTATTCCCCCCATTTAGTTTTTATCCTTATTTTTTTTTTTACTAATCTGTCCATACCCTGAATAAAAAGGAGCATCAGACACAATATTTTCACAATCACATGGTCACATTGTAAAAGCTATATAGTTAATAGAGTCATCTGCAAGAACCAAGGCTACTGGAACACAGTTCAGCAGTTTCAGGTACTTCCCTCCAGCCACTCTAATACACCGTAATGTAAAGAGATATCTGTGTAATGCATAAGAATATGCATAAGAATATGCATAAGGTTATGCATAAGAATAACCTCCAGGATCAACTCTTGAATCCTGATAGCTCTCAGCTGCTGAAACTTCATTTTGTCTCATTTATCTCTTCCCCTTTTTGGTCAAGAAGGCTGTCTCAAGCCCATGATGCCAGGTCCTGGCTCATCCCAGGAATAGTGCCCATGTTGCCAGGGAGATTTATACCCCTGGCAGTTCACTTGCCAGGTTGGCTTAGAGAGGCCACATCTGAGCAATAAACGTGGTTCTCTGGAAGTGACTCTTAGGCCTAATTTTAAATAGGCTTAGCCTACCCTTTGCAGGAACAATTTTCATATGGGTGAACCCCAAGATTGAAGGCTAAGCCTACTGAATTGCTTGCCCACACTGCTTGCGAGAATATCAGGAATTCCCCACATGTGGAAGATGAGTATTTCCTCCTTTCTCCCCAGTCTCCCAAGAGGACATTGCAAATAATTTTTTATTCTCTGCCCAAATTACTCTGGAATCTATCAGAGCATCACACTAACCTGAACAAATCAACAAGATTTCATGACCTATTCAAGATTCCATGTAATTATGGTGTTCAAATAAACAAGTCATACAAGTTAAACTGGATAATCCACTACCCAAAGTATAAATTTTGTACCAAGCAAACATTTTTCGGTCTTACACAGAAGTTGAAGTTTTAAAGTATGGTCCGTATCATCCTTTACCCTGTATTCAGATTTACTTTAGTCATATCCAGATCTGCTTCATTCATATCTCTAGTCAGAGTCTGATCACTTTCTCAACGTTTTTGTAATGATTGCTGTATGGAGTAGTGCTGACTTCCAGAGCTTCAGTGTTCTAAACTCCAAGTCTCAGGTGTCACATACACACCTGAAATTTCAGGGAATGACCAGGTTATACTCAAATAACTCAGCATCTCAGAATTTAGAAATAACAGTTATAACTCCTGAATATATGTAATTGATGTAAGAGATTACAGTCTAGGACCCTTTCTTTATAATAGGCCCCAACCTGATAACCCATGGTTTCAATTTCAATTCTCTGGTTTTATACATTATAGTTAGTCCATATGAATGAGGTGTGGTAATATGTCTTTTAATTCAACACACTTTCCTTAAGCTTCATTTATCCTAGTTGCATGCCTCACACCTTCAATACTTCTTCAGCTGCTCAGTAGTCTATTGTATGTTTACACTATAGTCCTCCCTTCCTTCACTCAGATGTTGTACCCTTGTGACACCTCCATCTATTGCAAATCATGAACACTGCTGCCATAAACACCAGTGTGCAAATGTCCATTCCTGTCCCACTCTCAGTTCCTCCAGGTATATACCGAGCAATGGAGTTGCAGGATCATATGGCAACCCCACCCCTAGACTTCTGTGGAACCACCACACTGTACTCCAGAGGGCCTGCACTTCTCTGTTTCCCTCCCAGCAGTGACTAGGAACATCTCTTTCTCTCTGTTTTCTCTAGAACTTGTTTCTCTCTGTTCATTTTTAAGTAGTTTTATTTGCATATCATACAATCCAACCTGATCCAATTTTGAAAAAAATAACCTTTCTGAGTCTATCTCAATCTATAAATGAAGATGGTGGTACTTATTACATACATTAAGTTAATGAGAAATAAAAAATGCACAATCTTAAGCAGCTACTGAGTTCAATGCATGGCATTTGTCTATATACATAAAATGCTAATGTCTTTTTCCCTAAGATTAGACTGAGTAAGCATTTTACATTTTGTACCAGTTTATAAAATTGCAGGGTTCCAATGGGCAAATGTAAATCAAAACAGGTAGGTTAAAGACCATTTACAAGAATGTTATGAATTTTCAAGTATTGATATACATATTTTGATGAACTGAGAAATTTTATAAGCTTAATATTTAATCTGTATTCTCTATTTTGAATTTATAGAATTGTATCAATTTTTGAATATTTCATTAAATGATTATAAATATTTAACAACTGTAACAATATAAACTTGGCTGAACTATGTATCAAATTCTGAAAACTCATAGAAGAAATGCAAACCAAATTTGAGTCGTGTGATAATTAGTCTTCATAGAAGCCTTTGCCCCACCCCCACCAACAATGAATCATGCCTGCTCTTGTTCATGATTGTGTATTGGTCCCTTATTCTTAAACTGGGGCACGTCCAGCAACTCATTTTGATCTTACAGTGATTCTTCATGGCTTCTGTATCTAGGCATAAAGAAGCCTTTCTATTTTGCCTGAGTCTTTTGAAATGTTGGCCCAGAACTCAACCACTGTGCTATAAGAGGCCCAATGGAGTGGATCAGCAACATGGAGGGGAGATCTGTAGGCTGTCCCAGTTGACAGCCCCAGCTTCCAACCAACAACCAGCATCTGCTGCCAGTCATGTGGGCCAGTTTGAAAACCAGTCCAGTAGAACCTCCTGATAACTTCAGCCTGAGCTACCATCTGACTGCAGCTATGTATGTAAGGGCACCAGAGTGAGAACCAGTTAGCTCAGCCTGTCAACCCATAGATGATAAAAATAATAATAAATTGTGGTTCTTCAATTCCTAAGTTTTGGGGTGGTTTATTATGCAGCAATAGACAACCAGAACAGAAATTTGAACCTGTAAGTAGGGCACTGCCATATCAAAAACTAAAATGTGACAAAGTAGAAGGAGTGGAGATAAGGGCCAGAAAAGCCTCAAAGAGACTGTTAGTGAAGGCTTGAAGGATGGGGAAGAAAATGTTATTTAATGCTGGAGTGAAGGCAATATCTATCATATAATAGCAGAAAATTTGCCCATAGTATTTTTTGTGATAACATGGCAAATAGAAAATATACCTAATGAACTGATTGATTTGGCTAAGAAAAATTTCAGAGTAGAATGTTGAAAGTGCCAAGTGGTTTTTTTTAGCTGAATATATGAGGTATAGGTAGGGAAAAATGAAATTAAAAAGTTTTCACTTTTTAACAAGGATGTAGAGGCAAGAGTGGGCACAGGATAGTTATTCCAACTAGAAAATGATTCTCAAAATAAGAAATGGCATGTGGGTAAAGATGAAGTCAAGGGCACAGCTATAAGGTGATTTGTAAAGAGCTCATGTAGACCTTCACACATAGAAAATGGGTATTTCATTAATCTTAAGGGAGTATCTCTTTACTGTCTCTGTTAGAACCAATGGTTTCTAAGAATCTTAAAAATATAATTCCATGGAAGTCTGACTGTTAGCTTGAAACACAGAGGATTCTATATTAAATATATTTGTGAGTATGCCTTTTGTCTATGTGAATGAATATTAATAAAAATTCATAGTTTTTAAGAAAATAGTATGTGTGGAAGAAACACCAACTTGATATGGAAAGGAAAGAGTTCAAAAAATGAAACTAAAAAATTCCCCTCAGTGTATGTGGTAGTCCCTAGCTTAGGTCTTAGAAGATCACACAAAACAAAACAGTTCCCTTGGAAACATCAACCATCTATGGGAAGGGAGTAGGCTGAAAAAGCTGTTCAGCTGCAAACATGTCATTTGTTATGAAAAAGGAAGGATCACAAAGTACAGAGTAAAGAATCCAGAGGGTGAAGCCGAGAGTGATGGAGAACCACTCCCTGGAAGCTGAGAAATAGGACCAGATTCTAATTAGTGAGGTCATGAGGGATTTGGACCAAAGCTATGTTACCCTTTCTAGATAACTCGTCTCTTTTTTAGGGAAGGTTTTTGACTGGCCTCTAGGCCCTAGGAGAAACTGAACACTTGACCATAGGGTACCTATTAATCAGGCCATCTGACCTGGCCATCATGAACTAGGAATTGCTTGACTCATAAAGTTGGGCATGCACTGAAGAGTTCCATTATTATGTGGAAGAATATATATAAAATCAGGATCAAGCATGCTCTGAAGTCACAAGTAATTGCATGAGCAAATGACCCATGATCTTTAGTCCTGATACATTGTTTCTTCTCTTTTAACCCAAACTTTTGGCTTCGTGGAGAATTCTTTATGATGCGTTGACTGAAGAAGAAAGAAATCAGGCCTTCTTTACAGATAATTGTTAATGATATTATGGTACTATCTAAAAATGGAGTAGCCCCGAAAGACTGCAGTGAAGATAAATCTTCCCAGAGGGCAGAACTTTGAGCAGTTAACCTGGCTTATCATTTTTCATGGAAGACTAGTTATGGATCTATAATGATTCATGGGTGGTTTCTTTCAATTCGGCTAAATGGTCAGGGAGTTAAAAAGAACATGATAGCAAAACTGGTGAAAAAGATCAGAATACTAGATATACAAACAGGTGTTTTAATGGGCAGAGTGGAAAAATATTTGTGTTTCATGTTAATAATCATCCAAAACCAATTTCAGCAGATCTTAATATTGAGATAATATGATATATTGTTTGCTTTTTAAAAGTCATTCTCTTCCCCCAACCACAAATGTCCCTGTCCAATGTTCTTAGAACAAGTATGCCTCCGCACAAAGACTGATGTGGCTTTTGCCATGGCTGAATGCCCAACCTGCCAGCAGCACTGATCCTCTGATATAGTCAATTTGGCAACCTGGTAGAAGGTTGGTTATAACCATCAGAGAAGGAATGTGGATGTTTTTCGTTTCCCCCAGTAAATAGACACTTAATATTATTTTCCTTGCCTGCAATCCTTTTGCCTGTTAAAATAAAAACTTGAGCAAAATTTAGTTAGATCACAGAGAATTTTATTGAATAAATTCATGAATTGGGGAGATTCCAAACACCACTAGGTAGAAAGGAATTCCCCTGGACAAAGAGAGCAAGAGGCTTTTATAGACAGATAAAAGGAGTGCTTTGGGAAGAATTTTTCATTGGTTAATGCAGACTACATTTCCTATTAAGGTTAGTGCAGATGGTTGCTTGGCAATGAGGAAGTTAGCTAGTGTCAGAATAGAGAGCTGTAGATAGCTGAATGGCTGAACTAATACCTGTTTCCTAGGCAAGCTGGGCATTTACAGGGAATAGTCACTTTGTGAGATTTTGGTTTTCTGACATGGGGCTTAGCACAAGCGCCATCATATTGGGCCTTCTAAATTTTATTTATCTTGCCAAAACCTTTACTTGCAAAAGGTCTTATTTACCATCCCAGCATTTGACAGAGAATTGTTTTTGACCAGGGAATGTATTTTGTATTAAGTGAAGAGTCATTATGCTCATAGAATTCGTTGATTTTTGTCTTCTTCACCATACCTCTGAAGCAGATAGCTTGATAAACAGGAATGGCTTCTGAAAATTCATTTACAGTGCCAGGTACCTTACAAGGTTTGAATGATGGACACTAGGACACAGTATGGGCACTGGATTAGTGACTTATTTGTGATGCTGTTTTCCCCAAAGCCAGGATTCACAGTTCTGGAAATCAATGAATTGAATCAGAAATTGCTTCTGTTACTATTAGTTATCTTCCAGTGAAATTTTTCTTCCTATTTTCAAAATTCTCACTTCTGGTTTAGAAGTCTAACTTCTCAAGGGAAGAATGCATAGACAACAATAATTTCATTAATTAGAAACTATTACCTGGATATTTATATTTTGTCCTCCTCATGACATGGAACTAACAAATGGAGAAGATTACCACTTTCTATACAGGCTCAGGTAATAAGTTCTGATTATCAAGGAGAAACTGGGTTGTTACTATAAAATGGGGACAGAAAGAAATATTTCTGGAATATGAGAGATCCTCTTGAGAGTTCTTGTGTCCTATGATGAAATTTAATGGAAATTTACCACAGTCCAGTATAGGTAAAAAATTACTGCAGCATTCAGTCTTAAGAATGAAGGTTTTGGTCCCTCCACCAGGCAAAGAAACATGATCAGCTGAGTAGTTTGCTGAGGGCAAATGGAATGGGTAGTAAAAGAAAGAAGAAGAAAGTAGCAGCTATTGCCAGAAATCAATTCTGTAATGGTTTATATGTGTGCACACATACACAACTAAATTATTTTCCTTTGCTTTTTCTTCTTCTATTTCTTGACTATTTAACATGAGATATAAGAGTAATTAACAGTAATTTATATTATTATTTAGGTTCTAGGATATCAGGAGAGGAAGTGCACCTTGATAGAAAAAGAATAAACGTCATCTAAAGAGAGATACATTGGGCTTATTGTATTGGGGAGTGTATCATAGTATTTGTGATTGTATGAAAGCGAGGATTGTTGTGCTATATTAAGAAGAATTGTGATTTTGCTGTTGCTTTTATTTGAGAGTTAAATATGGCTAAAGGGGTTTGTGTGGATATCAAATTGACAAGTGGTGCACTCAGTTGGACTGTGCTATGGTCAACTTTATTTCACTGGCAACTGTATTTCCCAGGTCCTCTTCATTGTATTGTTTCAAATTAGAGTTGAACTGAAGTCAAGTTGTATGAGATTTGGCAGGTATAGGAAGATAGAAGCCTTTATATTCTGAAGGTTTTTGGTTAGAGGCTGTGAGTTTCAAATGCAAAGTCTCCAGATTATTTGGGATTTGCCTTGCTCCTGCACTCTCCGTTTTCCTTTCTGAGCACCCATCTACTGATAAACAGTGACCCAAGACCATAACCACATATTTTGCTGGCATCTCAGAAATGGTAACCATGTAGAGCCAATGGTCTGCCATAATCATTAATTTCCCTCATAATCCCACTCTAGCAGCTAGGGATGTGCCTATTTTTCCATATTTCCCTGTAAGCTCTAGTCATCCACCTGTAAGGACTGGATAATGATTTTTCTTTGATCCTTCTACTCCCATTTGATGTAGTTACTTTCCTAGTTCCTACTATAATTTTGTAAGATCTAATTTATGTAATAAATTACTCTTCCATGAAACTCACATGAAAATGGTTTCTCTGAGTCTTGACTGAGACTGCCGTTTCCACACATATGGGTTGTGCAACTCTTTTGGTCTGAAGACATCTATTCACCAACTTTCTTGATCTGAAAACATTTATTCAGTCCAGGCCTCAGCTTCCATGCTTCTGCCCTTGAAGTCATTCTGCCTTCAATTTGTCCCTTCTCTGTCACATTAAGTCCAGGCTTGAAATGGTTCTGCTCATACAAAATTTGCAGAAGTCTTGTCAGTTGTGCAGTTCCAGGGGATCCAAAAGTCAGTGTTCTAGTTTGCTAGCTGCCGGAATGCAATATACCAGAAATGGAATGGCTTTTAACAAGGGGAATTTAATGAGTTGCTAGTATACAGTTCTAAGGCCGAGAAAATGTCCCAATTAAAACAAGTCTAAAGAAATGTCCAATCAAAGGCATCTAGGGAAAGATACCTTGGTTCAAGAAGGCCGATGAAGTTCAGGGTTTCTCTCTCAAGTGAGAAGGCACATGGTGAACACAGTCAGGGCTTCTCTCTCTCAGCTGGAAGGGCACATGGCGAACACGGCGTCATCTGCTAGCTTTCTCTCCTGGCTTCCTATTTCATGAAGCTCCCCGGGAGGTGTCTTCCTTCTTCATCTCCAAAGGTCGCTGGCTGGTGGACTCTCTGCTTTGTAGTGTTGCTCTCTCTGAATATCTCTGAATCTCTCATTCTCCTTTTATAGGACTTCAGAAACTAATCAAGACCCACTCAAATGGGTGGAGACATGTCATCCCCTAATCCAGTTTAACAACCATTCTTAACTAAATCACATCAACCAGGGAGATGATCTCATTACCGTTTCAAATATACAGTATTGAATAGAGATTATTCTACCTTTAAGAAATGAGATTTATATTAAAACATGGCTTTTCTTAGGGGGCATACTTCCTTTCAAACCAGCACAGTCAGATAGAATGATTCAATGAGAAATTAGGCTCCACCTTCCATACTTAGCTTGGAAATCTCCCCCACTAAATATCTAAGTTTGTCACTTTCAAGTTCAGCATTCCATCAAACATCTGAACCAATCTCACCATGTTCTCTGCTACTTTATAACAGGGATAACCTTTATTCCAATTTCCAATAACACATTCATCATTTTCTTCTTAGGCCTCACCAGAAGTATCTTCAACATCCATATGCTGCCAACATTTTCTTCACGAGGAGCTATGTATTCTCTAAGATGATACAAACTTTATGTATTGCTCTCATTAATTTTTGAGCTCTCACAGTTCTTTCAGCCTTTAACTATTACCCCAATTCTAAAGCTACTTCCACATTTTAAGGTATTTGCAATTGTAGTACCTCGCTTTCTGTTACCAACAATTGTTTTAATTTCCTTGCTGCCAAATGGGCTGGCTTAAACAGAAATTTATTGCCTTATAGTTTTGAGGCTGGGAGAAGCTCAAAATCAAGTGTCATCAAGGCAATGCTTCCTCATAGAAGACTATGTGTTCTGGAGCTGGCTGTTGGTGATCCTTGTCCTTGGGTTTTTGGTCACATGGTAATGAACATGGCAGTCTCTGCTGGTATCTTTGGGTTCCGTTGCAATGGCTTCTTCCTGTGTTCACACAGAAGCCTTTTTATTCCCCATTTTTCATTGTTCAAATGCCACTTCTCAAGTTTTTTCAGCAAGGTATGGAATGTTCATTTGTTGGTATAAGGGAAAATAAGTACCCACGTCCACAAAAAGCAGGATTTTAGTAAAAAATCAACTTAAAATACTTCTTTTCAGGAACTCAGATTCCATCAGGGAAGGGAAACATATAAAGATGTGTAGCTCAGACAATTTGCTCTAAATTTCTAGGTATTTTTATGTGTGCATATATATATATATATACTTTAACTGAATCCTGAAATAAGTAAATAAGCAAAAAGTATCAATGGCTATTTAGCCCAACTATCTTTTAACAGTTCTTTATGAAATCGAAGTAGGAATCGACTGGAATTTTAGTTTCTATCCAGATATTTTCAGGTCTTAATTTCAGAGCTCAGAAGTAGTCTCCAAGTCTCATACAAATGACTATTTTTATGAAATATTTGTTTTACTACCTCTTTTACCTTGGACAAGAAAAATAAAACTGACATGCCATGAAGAAGATACTCATGTCAGCTTCAGCCTGTTTGTGTTAATTATTATTAAAAGTTTTATTCAATACCAGAGAGCTGCTTCAATAATTTAATAGTAGTTTACTAACAATGTACTGTGTTAGGAAAAAGCAAATGCAATATCTGAAAGCACCAACTAATGAAAAAGATTTTAATTATTACCAACTGTTGTGAAGGGAAAAAGTGTTTAAGGCCAATAGCATTCTCCATATTGAGGCATCAATGCACAGATGGCTTTTTCAGTTATGAAAGTTTCAGTTACTAAGATAGCTTTCAGCTCTACTTTGGTATATAACCAGTCTCAGAATTATATTGCTTTGCTTACTGCATCTTCATGAACACTGTCCTTAATATATTCTTAACACGTGGTATACTGCTCCTTTTTGCATATGATTGTCTCCTAATACACCTGTGTATAGTACAGGTTTTAATACAGAAGATGAAAATAGCCTTTAAAAAGGAAAGCTTGCATCCAGAGATGTCTACAGAAAAGTAGTTTTCTTTGTAATCTTCAGTGAACAAATTTAAGAGACTTGGATTGAAGGCAAAAGTTCTCTGTGCAGTAGCTCCTGTTCTCAGTAAATGCTTCATAATATGCCACTATCTAACTAGTTAATCTGAGGGATGTTTTGTGGCCTGACTATAAATTGGAGTAAACTATATACTCTTAAAGACTCGATTTTTCAACAAAAATATACTGAATTAAACACTGGAAATATATGTATGGTATTCCTTGCTTTCAGGGAGATGAAGGCCTAAGTGTTAATTTCTGAAATGGAGGTACTGCAGGTCTAAAATGGAGTAACGAAATCTCCAGGAGGAGTTGAGAAAGTTTCCTAGAAGAGACAGCACTTGGCCTTAGAATTGAAAAAGGAATAGTTCAATAAGCAGGGCAAATAAAGTAAGGCATTGTAGGAAGAGAGTGTAACATGTGTTGAATCGTTTGTGGAAAAAAATGGATTACCCTCCAGTATTCATTCTCACTTATTCCTTTTAATAATATTCAAAATTTGTATATAGCTAGGTATATTCATGTGACTGAGCTCAGGATGTTAGGCGGTAAACAGATACAATAGTTACATCTTCCAGGCCAAGTCCTTTAAAAAGAAAATTGCTAGACCCTTGCTCCTTCCTTTTCCTCTTCTGTTATACTGAAATGTAGACAAGGTGGTGGTGAGCCAGCTTTGATCAAGAAGATGGGAACTCTATCCTAAGGAATAATGGAGCAATCTGATAATGAGACCTAGTCCTGGTACACTGAATTGCTTGCCTGTATCCGAACTGTCCCTTGTGGGAGAAATACATTACTCTCTTACTAGAACTGTTGTATTTTCTATTCAACTTATAATAATTACTTAGACTATACTCTAACAAATATATCACTGAAGCATGAGATAGGAGAGCCTGCTGTGATACATTCAGAAGGCTGTGCCCTCAGATATAAGCATACCCTGGAGATATTGTAGAGTTGGTTTCAGACCACGTCTATACAGCAAATATCATAAGTAACTCAATTTATTATTATTTTTTGTTTCCTAGTACATATAAAAGCTATATTTATACTTTAGTCTATTCTATTGCATAGAATAAATAATGATACACCTTAATTTTAAAAATATTTTATTGTTAAAAAAATGTTAACCATCATCTGAGACTTCAGTAAGTCTTAATCTTTTGGCTGGTGGAGAGTCTTGCCTTGATGTTGAAGCTGCTAACTGATCAGCGTGGTGGTTGCTGATCAGTGTGGTGGTTGCTGAAGATTGGGGTGGCTGCAGCGATTTTTTTAAAATAAGACAACAATGAAGTCTGCAGTATCACTGACTCTTTCATGAAAGATTCTCTGAAGCATAAGATGCTGTTTGATAGCATTTTACCCATGATAGGACTTCTTTAAAAATTGGATTAAGTATTCTCAAACCCTGCCACTGTTTTATCAACCAAGTTTACATAATATTCTAAATTCTTTGTGGTCATTTGAGCAGAGTTCAAAGCATATTAACCAGTAGTAGACTCCATCTAAAGAAACCACTTTCTTTGTCCATCCATAAGAAGTATTTCCTCATCTGTGAAAGTTTCATCATGAGATTGCAGCAATTCAGTTATATCTTCTGGCTCCACTTCTAATTTTGGTTCTCTTGCGATTTTCAGTATCTCTGCAATTATTTCCTCTACTAATGTCTTGAACCCCTTAGAATCATCCATGAGGACTGCAATCAACTTCTTCCAAACTTCATGAAGCATGAATGCTCTTAATAGTCTCTAGAATGGTGAATCCTTTGCAGAAGGTTTTCAATTTACTTTGCTCAGATGCATCAGAGGAATCACTATCTAGGGCAGCTTTGGCCTTATGAAATGTATTTCTTAAATACAACTTAAAATTCAAAATGATTCCTCGATCCATGGGCTGCAGAATGAATGCTGTGTTAGCAGGCATCAACTCAACATTAATTGCATTGGGCATCTCCATCAAAATTCTTGGAAGACCAGCTACATTGCCATTGAGTAGTATTTTGAAAGGATATTTTTTTCTGAGCAGTAGGTCTCAACAGTGAGCTTAAAACATTCAGTAATGTGCTGTCATACAGTCTTTGCTGTCTTATTTATAGAGCACAGGCATAATTCTTAAGGGCCTAGGCATCTTCTGAAAGAGAAATGAACATTGGCTGCTACTTCAAGTCACTACCTGCCTTAGCCCCTAACAAAAAAGTCAGCCTGTCCTTTGAAGCTTTGAAGCCAGGCATTTACTTCTTTCTATCTAGAAAAGTCCTAGATGGCATATTTTTGCAATAGAAGGCTGTTTCATCTCCATTGAAAGTCTGTTGTTCAGTGTAGCCATCTTCATCAATTATCTTAGCTTGATAGTCTAGATAACTTGCTGCAGCTTCTGCATCAACATATGCCACTTTAAGGCTTAAGGAAAGACGCCAACTCCATAACTTCCAAAAATATTACCTTATACCAGTATAGGGTATACTGAATCTCTGGAATATATCACTCTACACAGTAGTCCAGACAAAATATTTGTAGAAAAAATTTCTAGACATCTTGTCCTGGGAAAGCTCACTAATTTTTCATACTTCTAAAAGTGAATGATTGCACCAATGTTTATTTTACATACATTCTTATGTTTATATGTCAAGATTATTTCAAATAAACAACACCTGCAGTGCTTAACATGATTAATCCTGTACAATCAGAGAAAGAGCACATGATTTTAGTTCTCACATCTCCCAGTATAATAGCGGTCACCTCTATTATATAGACATATATGCATATACATGCCATAAGCTATAAATAGGAGTAAGGCAGGTTAGAGTTGAAAGGGACATTAAAGATGAGCCAATCTGGGAAAGTTAATGACTTGTTCAGCATTGCTCTGTAATTCTTTTTTAGAATAGTACCAGAGTCCCTGTCTGCTGCCTTTCAGCTGAGCATTTTTCATGTACAGTTCTGCAAGGATGTAGGATCACTGTGAATATACCTTTGTAGAAATTTTCATAACCAGATTAGTCTTCTCTTGATGACAATATGGATGAGATTCCAGATCTATACACACATTACTAAACCTTAAAACCAGTAACATTTGTATTCATAAAATTGATTGAGGTACTCCTTAATACCCGACACCTCCAGGAATTCACACATTGAATAAGAAATAATGTTTGGCTTCCTTTCACTCTTTGTAAAAGCCACATTGAATAATTACAAGTCCGGTTTTTTTTTCTGTAAATCTTCTTAAAGGTATGTGCTCCTTTCATTGCTAGTATTTTAGCACTGATACAAAGTAAGCCCAATTATAAAAGAAAATAGGTATGTGTGTACAAATGGGAATGAATAAAGCAGAAGAAATAGAATTGTCTGGCAGAAAAGCTGCCTGAGAAATCTTTGTGCAAACATGAGTTAATTTCATTTACTGCCTAGTGAAATGTATGAAGGTACTTCACGTGAGTTGGGGCAGGTAGGAGTAGCTGGGCCCTTGGACCTAAAAGGAACAACTGTGAGCAAGTACAGTCTTATATTTCTGCATTGGGCCTGACTTACATGGAACAAAGTCAACTGTTTTATAAAAAAGGAAAGCCCAGTAGCCCGCCAAAGATGTGTTTAAATCTATAAATGACCAGCTCTTACTCCTGTTTGTTTTGTTTCCCTAGCTTACATTTTTATTAGCTTTTTTCTTTGAAGGCAATTTTAATAGGATTCTAGCTTTTGTTGTTTTCACAACCATGTTTGGTATCATCCAACCCAATAATATTTAGTTCCATCCAAAAAACAGAGTTCAGGGTGTAAAAGTCTTTCCTGAGCTTTGCCTTATAAAGTGCCCAGGTGTACTCTGCAGGCAAACTTCTCAGCTTGATCCAGTCCCCACAGTTTAATTCACACTGAGTTTCCCAGCTGGAGACTATTTCATGTTGGAGAGATGGTGATATATTTTTAAAAGCTTGTAAAAGTTCTAAATGGGAACAAAGGCTTTCTCCATACTTTAATTGCTTGTAGCATACTTGAAATCTTATCTGAACTGAAAAATAAATCTCAAACATCAAGTTTTGTGGTTTCATAGGGCTGCTCAAGCTTGAAGTCATTAAGAAATATATTCAGCTTTAACAATAAATCATTTGAAATAAAAGAAACTATTACGAATGCTTTCTCCTTTCCTGATGTATAGTCGCTTGGGGAATAAGTAGCCCAAGTCATTCTTCTAAGAAGAAAATTAATACTTTATTAATAAGACTCAACAGTCTTTCATTTAAAAGTCTTCTTGTTACTTTTCTCGGTGAAAAAAAATGCATATTTTCATTTTTTGCGACAAGGAAATGGATATGTATGTTAAGTGATTTATCCCAGGTCTAAGATTCAGTATTAACTTCTATTGTTGCTTATGCCTATTTCTGGGCCACCCTCAGGCAGATAGAGAGAAGGTGTGTCCAGATGTCCATCGCGTGACTTTCCATGATGCATATGCCTTTTAGCTATTAACTTACCTCATTCTCTTCAGTGTTTTCTTTCAGTCTTTTAGCAAGAGCAGTGAAATAGCATTGAAAACTGATATTTCAGTCTCTTATCATTCTGAAGATTTCAAAAAAACATTCCTTTGTTTGAAACTTGTAAGACAAATATTGGTACATTATTCTTACAGTGAGAGAAATTGTAAATATTCAAGTTGATAATGAGGTTAGTGGAATTTTATTTTTTTCCACAAAATGATGATAAATATTTACTTGGCCACATGTGGAAAGGGTAGTAGTAAAGGCAGGAGGAGAATAGAAGAAGAGCTGTATTCTAATTATAAACCAGCTTGTATGAGTCTGGAGGTTAAGGCTTAAGTCTGGCCATTCATCTCTACAGATAAAGGTATCAGCAAATCCATGAATTAGCCTGTGTTCTAGTTTCCAACTCAAAAATTTGTTTTTTTGGTTGTATCTATGTTATGCTCTTATTTCAGTCTCAGATTAATAAAATCTCTCCTGAATTTTATAAGTACGTTGGAATTTCACCATTGTGTATTTTACTGCAGGAAGCCACACTTTCTACTGATAACCCCTGTACTTCCGGCATAAAACAAATAAATTTAGTAACATTTTCTTTCTAAATGACATTTAAACAGAAGGCAAATTCATGAACGTCATTATTAGCATCCCCTGGAAAACGCATTAGTTGCTCTTGGGCTTTTTGTTAGCTATGAATTGAACAGAAATTCTAGGTACAAACCGATAAAATTGTCAACAACTGCTCTGCTTTCTTTATCTAGAATTATTGAAGTAAATTATCAAGAGGTGTTTATCGAACATCAGCTCTAAGCCTATTTTTGAACTCAGTATTATACTTATGAAGTAATTATCCAAAAAGCCACATGGTCAGGCCAGCACCATGTCCCTGTCCTTTTTCCCCATTGGTATGTTTGCTGTAGTCATAATTAACCCTGTCCCTCCTTCCACTTCAATCCCTCGTTTACTTCTAGAAATTCCCCAGGACTCTCATTCTCCATATGAACCTCTTTTAATTATGGGCCCAAAACCATAGCAAGAAGGTAAGAGGAGGCAACAGGTGGGGTTAACGGAAGTTCATGTTGTTTTCTCTTTATTCTGTACCAGTGGGGGCACAATTTCCTTAGGGTACCTTTGTTGTAACAATGAATCAGTTGCTACTGTCATGGGGTAGAGAGGACAGTGATAGGCCAGGATGCCAGGCTCCTGCAGGGTTCTGGACAGTCCCACTCACCAAAAAATTGTCTTGCATTCCACTGAACTTTCAAATATATTGGTGGGCATTTATTAGTGTTAAAATAGGGATAGGAGCTTAAAGTGTACCTCTGTATAACATATAAACCCATAATAATTTTCAGTCTTAATATTTATTAAATAGTTCAGGAATACAATTCCATATAAATAAATAGACGGACTATTGTATTTTATTTTGCTTGTAATTTTATCAAGAGTTGTTCACCATTTAGAAGAATTAAATCATAGATAGTAATGCCATTTATGAATATTTGAGTCATTGGTGTGACCATGTGTTTAAATTTATGGCTGATTTATTAACAATGATTGTGTTTATAGGAACTAGCACATTATCATTGCATTATAGCTTCCAAAGTAGCCATGCCAAAGTATTTACATATTGAAGGAAAATTATAATAAATTATATTCTTTTGTGTTAGGGCTTTTCATTGATTTTGAAGAAATATGAATATGGAGCTACTATTCTCTATGAATCCATTAGGAAACTAAAACTTTATATCATAAAGTTTTAAAGAAGGAATTTGGGCCTGATAAGATTGAGAATCACACTCTATTATATGTGAAGTGAGTAGGAAAAAATAAAAAGCAAAAACATGAATTGCCCCCATTGTCAGGGATTGAATTCAATAGAGTAAAAACACTGGTTAAAGAAGAATCTAAACGAACCAAAGCAAAGGGATAAAATGTTCTAACTCCACTGGAGTCAGGTGGCAGAAAGGGCTTCAAGAGACTGGCTGATTAACAAAAATGGTGTTAGTTCTAAGAATGGGAAAAGGAGAAAGTAAGAATTAAAACAGGCAGGGTCTGAAAGAGCTACTAAATGAATAGGAGAGCACATGCAGTTTGTGGTGAGAACAAGACAAATCTGCTGTTCAGAAAATTCCTGGTTAGCACAGATGCTTGCTCTGCTAAGCTCCTGACCAGGCCGTGCACAAAGGAAAACTTGGCCTTTACACAAAGGAAATCTGAGTACAAAATAGCTCTGCATTGATGTCTTCCATCTCTTTCCTCATCCATTCTCTTCTGCTTTTTGTTTTGGTGAGCCTCTTGTTTCTGGGTCACTTCTCAGAATGTCTGGCCACCTGCATTGCCTTCCCCTTAGGTTCTTTTATTCTCACATGTATGTGCAATTCCTAAGGTGTTTTATGCCAGCTTCCAGCACCCACATGTGCTAATTTATTGCTTTTTCCAAACCATACTCTTGTGCATAGCGGTGGGGTGGGGTCTGTGAGGCCTGAATCTCTGTTTGCTGAACTCCCACCTAGCACAGAATTTCGGGAAAGGAATAACTGTGGAGTGAGAAATGTATTTTGGGTATTGTAGTCAGAAAAGAACTTTCTGGGAAGTTGACGTTTACAATAAACGAGGAATGAAGAAAAGGTGCCAGATATGACAGCAGAGAGAGTTTTGTAGGCAGAGAAAAGAACAACAAAGTCTAGAACGTTGGAAAGGATAGTGCTCCTTCTAAGAAATAAAAAGGCCAATGTGATGGAAGTGAAGATGTCGCATGTGGTAAGGTAGTAAGAATTTTATGTCATTTTTAAGTCACAGTAGGGTTTTTTAAATTTCATGTAAGTGCAAAGAAAAAGATTGAAGAGAGAAGGTGATATGATCTGTTGTATTTTTTAGGGGAAATTCTAGCTGCTTTGTAATAAGTCCAAAGTGCTAAGATTGCATTGAATAAGACAGTGGTGGTAAATATGAAGAGAGAAAGATTTGAGACATATTTGAGAGGGTAAATGGACAGAACTTTGCATTCGTTTATTCAACACACAAGTATCAGTTACATGAAACACAGGTCTTCATGAGGGCAGCTAGATTAAATAGAACTCAAAGCTTCCAAAATATGTAATTAGCCCTGCCTGGTAATGTTGGTTAATTTGAGGCTTACTTGGAATTTTCACTCTTTTGAATAGACTTACTCCATGATTTTTAAAAATAATGGGATGATAGAAAATTCAAAGCAGAAAGAAAGCCTCTTGGTCAGAACTTCCTGAAGAGCTGCCTGAATGAATGGAAACTATTGGTTTTAATAATAATCTTTTGTTTACATTTTGTTTTACAAATATTCTAGGGCAGAAAACATCTCATTAAATAATTTTGATATTTAAGGTAGAGGTTTCCTGATCTTCCATCCCAATTTAATTTCATTGAATATTCATTCATTAGGCAATGTTTAGAATGTTAAATCAGTGTCACATCTCTGCTTTGAATCCTGACATCCACAGACAGATAATGGTAGTGAAAGCAAAATGACCATTTTCTCTAAACACTACATTATCCTAAGTGGCAATAATTAAAGTGCCTTGTCTGATATTATGGTCCATTATGAATTCAGATATTATAGTAAATATCATATGTATTTCTCTGTTCAATCTTGGAAGTTTTTTAGTAAATTTAATATTAATTTAACATTAATAATTGTTTAATTTTAGACTTTGAATTCATTTTCTACTTAGATTTTGAAATATCAAAGGAATATTTTTTCCAAAGGATGTTAATAGGCAGCTCTTGCCTTTGAGCTCTGTTTAGAGAATAAAACATTTTTTATTAGTGAAAGTTTATTGTACTCTTCTGAGAAATAATATAAATCATTGTTCAGAGTTTTGCATTTGTTTATCATGGCGATCTTCATATCACACTCTCATTTGTGTATTGAAGGCTATAGTATTAGAATCTATAGTACATGACTGAAGTACTATAGAAGTCTGGAGAGGAGCCTGGTACTTCTAGTCCACTAAACTGAGCTTTCACGATCAACACCGTGAGAGAGAGCTATAAGTCTTTTGTATACAACCTAAAATCACATCAACAAGTTTCCTTAAAGAAGAAAAGTTACAGGAAACTCAAATACTGCCTATGATGCTTTTCAAACAGACCCGGTAAATCCAGTATAATCTCGAAATAAAGTAATATTTGACAGCTTTATCCTATAGGTATCCTTTGAAATTTTATTTGTGCCCTTTGTTTTATATAATTATATCCCCCAGAGAAGGCAGCTGTGGAACTATGGTATTTTTTTTAAAAGAGTTCAATGAAAGTCCAGAATCTGGCTAAATATCAGATTAACTGCTGTTAAGGAAAGGTTTTTATATAATTTTTTCACCAGAGCACCTAGTGCCTCCTGTCATGAATCCCTTCACTTGTTTCCAAGATTCCTGTAGCAGTTTGTCTGATATAATTCCCTTCCCCAACACTAAGCTTTCTCTTCAGAGTTCTTCAAACAGCCATCAATCAGTCTGTCTATGAGTCCAAAGAGGATGTCAGTTTTGGCAGAATTAGTTCAGGTAAAAAATTGTCTGCCAGCCTTATTTTCTAGTTTATTTGTGAGACACCAAAATTCAACGGAAGACATTTACCTTCAATGTAATTGTTATTTAAGATGTTTTTGATTGCAGCAAGGAAATAAACAGAAAGACAGGAAAGAGAATTTATTCCACAGTGTAGAACAAAATAGAAAAAACAAAGCAAAAACCATACAACATCTTTCCTCTTCACAAATAGATTTTTTCAATCTACATTTCCTTCTCTAAGCTCGTAAAAGAAAGGCATGGAATAGCCCTAGGCTTTGATTTGTTAGTTGGTCAGAATTTAATCTGTTTGTATATAGAGAGAGGATTCCTCCACTGGATTTGACTGCATGCATCTAAGGAGGAGATGAATGTGGTGGAGAAAAAGCCTAACAAATTTGGAGTCATATATTTATCCCTTATGTAACAACATAAGAATTCTTAATAGGCTGAAAGCTCTTTTGAGGGAAAGAACTTTTTCTTGTCATCTTGTTCCCTAGCACCAATTACCTGCCTTGAAGTACAGTCAATGCAGCACAGATATTTATTGGATGAAAGCGAATTACATCATTCCTTCATTCAAAATGTATTTATTGCTTACAATTTGACAGGCATAATATATATACAGGGTCACTGCCCTGACACATATTAGGCCATTCTGTTCTTCCAACTTATAAAATATGGCCCAAGGATACTTTTGTGTGCTTTGAGTCTTCTAGAACAATTGTAAGGCATCATTGTGGCACTTGACTGTGAAATATCAAAGACTGGAATACCAACATCTCTCATCTTTAGGGTAGAGATATTTTGCAAAATACAGTGGGGAAGTAGACATAGGAAACATTCCTTTGTTGGGAAATTCAACTAAAAAACAAAGACCTTTCTATAGGCCTTTGTGGCAAAAGTATCCTAATATGCACATCTAATGAGAAATAAAGGTTCCCAAACCTGGCTGTGCATCAGTACCATCTGAGGAGCTTAATAAACAAACGTTCATTACCATATCTCCAAGTCCTACAGGTAGAGTCTTAGACACTACATTTTAACATGTTTTTCAAATGGAAAAAGAAGTAGAATGGCTATAAGATAAAAATATCTTGGGTATAATAAAAGCAATTTTGCATAAAATGTTTTACATCTTTATATGTACACATGAATTCAGAGAGTTAATATCACTGTGATATTGTGACATTCATTTACATATCTTTTTATTTACTTCAACAACTATTATTCAGCATGTTCATTAATACATAGTAACCACTTGAGTATTTTTTGTTGACTGATTGTATATGTTGAAAACATCCTTAGAACACGGCATGGATCTGTTACCCTTCTGGATCTTCAGGTTTCTAATATAGTTTATTGAGTAAATAGTCCTTCAGTGTGTATGAATTTAACAAATATTGACAGAGAGAGAGATTGAGATTCACAGATATGCAAACAGAGACAAATACAGAGATATAACTAGACAGCCAAACTGAGAAAATAATTCAGATTCTTGTTCTGGATATGATGGTATAGTTTTATTTGAAATAACCTTTCCACAGATAGCAATTCTAACCCCTGGTACCAATAAAAACAGCAACTGTGTTAAGGTACAGAAGGTGATAAAAAGCAGGTAGAAACTGGAGGGGGTTTAACTCTTAAAAGAAGAGAACCATATTGGATGAAATCCATCTATGTGTGTATACTATTTTTCCTGAAGGCAACACCTATCTACATGACATGAGACTGCTAAAACTAAAAGAGAAGTCTGTAGTGTAATTGGATTTAGAAGTCAAAGGACAGAAATGATGAGCCTAGGTAAGGTGGGTACTGAAAGGGGAAATACGTGAAATGAAGAAGCAACAGGACGAGAAACCCCAAATCGTAAATAAATTCCCCTTAAATCAGTAGCTGACACTTAATTAGGCATGTCTAGGTGAAATCATAAGATATGAGAAAGAAATAATAACTAGAAGGCTGAAAGAAGTAAGCAGAAATTTCAGGTGCTGTCCACCAATGTAAAAAAGTTTAGAGTCCAGTCCTACGAATTAGCAAGACTTTTAAACATAATAGATTTTCCACTGAAATGTGAAAAAGGCCAATCTAGGAGTAAATTCTAGTATAATATCAGTATTAAAGACAAAAGTAACACATTCATCCAAACACTAGAAGGAAAAACAAAATACACCCACCTTACAAAACCACAACAACACACATACAAGTTGAGAATGGTCTTCCTGTAATTTAACTGGCTTACAGAATGAAACATAATATCCTTCAGGGAAAGACAACAAAACCCAGCCTCTGCAATATATCATCTCTAATTTCAGAGCACAAGAAAAATAAAAATCATATTAAAAAAAAAACTGGCATGTGATCCATAATCAAGAAAAATTTAAGTTTTCTTAAAACCACTGTGCTGGTTTGAAAGGATTATGTCCCTAGAAGAGCTGTGTTTTAATTCTGGTCCAATTATGTGGGAGCAACTGTTTCTTTAACCTCCATTTAATAATGCAGGTTGGAACATTTTAATTAGATTATCTCCATGGAGATGTGACACACCCATTTGTGGGTATTAACTTTATTAGATGGAGATGTGACTCTACCCATTCCAGGTGGGTCTTGATTAGTTTACTGGAATCCTTTAAAAGAGGAAGCATTTGGAGAAAGCTTTAGAATGACAACACAGCCACAAGGGGAGTGAATGACGAGAACCAGAGCCCATACCAGCAGAGACCACTGGAGATGAAGAAGGAATAGGTCCCAGGGGGAACATCATGAAACAAGAAGCCTGAAGAGAAAGCTAGAGGATGTTGCAATATTCACTATGTGCCTTTCCAGTTGAGAGAGAAACCTTGAGCTTCATCGGCCTTTCTTGAATGAAGGTAACCTCTTGATGGTGCCTTAATTTGGACATTTCTGTAGCCCTTCTTTAACGTGGACATTTTCATAGTGTTAGGACTGTAAATTTGTACCTTATTAAATTCCCTTTTTTAAAAGCCATTCCATTTCTGGGATATTGCATTCCAGCAGCTAGCAAACTTGAACACACACTAACAACCCAAATGTAATTAGCAAACAAGTACTTTAAATTAGCCAAATTAAATATATTAAACAGTTACAAGAAAAGACAAATATAATTGGAGAAGTAGAAAATTTCAGAAAATATTTGAAAACTAAAAATTAACTACACGGAGATCCTATAAACAAAAAAAAAAGATAAAAATTTTTGATTGGACATAATAGAAGGGAGTATCAATGAAATGATAGACAAGTTAAAATAAATCATCTAGAGGAAAAAAGAATGTAAACAGAGCTTGTGACTGGTGCAATAAACAGAGCCGAATGACTAGTGAGATGCTATTAAGTGATTTCATAAATATATAACTTGAAAATCAGGGTGCAATTAGCACTAAAAGCTTTAAAGTAATACTGGTTGAAAAATTTCAATTTGATAAAATTAGGAATCTGTGATTCCAAGAAGCTTTGCAGATAACAAATATGTGCAAAGTAAGTTGTACACTGGCATATGTCAAATTACTGAAATTCATGGGAGGAAGAGGCTGGCAAATTACAGTAAATAATGATTAATTTCACTCTTGTTGCAGTGTCCACCACCCTCCATCTCCCAGCCTCACTGCAGACGGCAATGGGGACTGCAGATCTGACTCCTGAGCAGCTTTCTGGTTCCAGAGTTGGACATGAAGACCTAGTTCTACAAATGCTGGTGGGGAGGGGGTGGTCTGATAACTGATCACTGCTCTTGATTAGCTAAATCAAATTGCTAGGGGCCAGAGCAATATTAAAGACAGTAACTTTATTCAAAACTATGGAAAATAGTAAAGGGCTGGATTAACTGGGTAAGTGCTGAATCAAGGAAATGTAGCTTCGATAGCCACAGAACAAGCTCCTAGTGCCCTTGCTGGCTCCTCTTGTTCCACCTCTGCAAGGTAGTGCCAGCTTGTGCTTCCATTATTGGCCCTATTTCAGAGAAAGCCGAATAACCCCTATTCCTGCATACTGAGTGCCTGTATGTGAGTGTCATTCTATTGAGAGGATGTCTGAAAAACTGAACTAGGAAACCTGTCTCAAGTCAACCTCCCAGAATTTGTACTGAAGGCAGAGAAGCACATTGCAGACACTAAGGCAGTGCAAGAAATAACTGAGTGAAAGAGGACTGAGACAAAGGACTACCTGTGTAAAGTCACACAAGGTATCACCCAGGAGGAGTGAAGGTCTATTTAAGGGAAGTAGAGGGGCCTTCATTAAAATGCCTGTAATTCAAGATAATCTCTGTCATATCGACTCTGGATACAAACTTAAGGAACAGACAGCTCAGGGACTGAATCCCAGAGCTAACACTTTAAAATATATAGTGTTCAACAAAAGATTACAAAAAAAGAAAAAAAAGAACCGGGAAATGATGGCCCATCACAATGGAAAAAAATAAAAACAGAAACAATAAGCGGAACAGACTTTGGTCTTATTGGATAAAATGTTTTAAAACACTCTCTTGAATATGCTCAAGGGAAAAGGGAAACATGGAGAAAAAACTAAAGGATATAATAAAAACCGTGAATATTTTGAGCATCTTTTTGAGATCCTCAGTAGAAGCAAAAGAGAAATAATGGAATTGAAAACCACAATGACCAAAAGGAAAAATTCCCTATAGTGTTTCAATACCATATTGGAGGTGGCATAAGAAAGAATCAGGGAACTTGAAGACAAGACAACTATAATTCAGGCCAAAGAGCAGTGAGAGAAAAGAATTAAGACTGAAAAAAGGCTAAGATACCTGTGGGACACTATCAAGTGTACCAATATGCACAATATAGAAGTCACACAAGAAGAAGAAAGGGGCAGAAAAATAAAGGCAGAAAATCCCAAGGTTTAATGAAAAATGTGAATATCAAAGCTGAAGAAGCTCAATGAACCCTAAACAGGATAAACTCAGGGTGAACCATACTCAGATGCCTAGTAATCAAATGATTCAATGCCAAGGACAAGGAGATAGTTCTGGAAGCTATAAGAGAAAAACACCATGTTATGCTCGAAGGCGATTGATGGTGTATACATATGATCAAATGTTGTGCTGCTAGAAAAAAAAAACTGAGTGAGGCATGCAATGACATGAATGAGCCTGTGGGATATTTGGTGAGGCAAAATAAGCCAGAAACAAAAGAATGATTATGGTATGGTCTCATTTAGAAAATGCTTATAAGACAACAGGGGACTGATTACAATCTAGGGGCCTAGATTGTAAACTCTAGATTATAGCAGACACACTTGGTCTGGAGTGGTAATTATTATTTCTGGATTTTGAAAGGTTATTTTATATATATATACACACACAATATATACATAACCTGGTATTTAGAGAAAAGAATGAAGACGATCAGGTTGGGGTTAAAGTAATGTGGGACATGAGGATAAGGAAGACATTGTCTACATTTTAGAACCGGTTATACTCTTTGAGACCAAAAGTGAGAGAGATTTATTTGGTCTAGAACTTAAATTTTCTGTAGCACATAATCTAACTCAACCTATTTGTATAGCTCATTTGATCAACTGAAACACAGGGAACCCAGAATAAGAAAGATGTACTTTAATCCTGCATTGATTAATGTAATACCTGGATACATCCTAGAGTATATTAAGCAAATAATCAAAAAATATTGGGAAAGTCCTTTGAGGGATGGGAGAAAAAATATGAAACTATTAAACTTTACTGATATGGAATCCCCTGATACTCTGTCAAAGGTCTAGGGACACCGAAGTCAATAGGCCAAGCCCTTGATCTTGAGGCTTACTCTTCTGATGCTTATGTAGGTAGTACAGAAACTTAGCATACCTATAGGCATGCCTTAGAGTTTCTTCTGGAAGCCTCTTGTTGCTCAGATGTCGCCTCATTCTCTCCAAGCCCAACTCTGAAAGTGAAATCATTGCCCTCCCCCCTACACGGGACATGATATCCAGGGGTGAAAGTCTACCTGGTGGTGTGGGGGATGACATCCCAAAGATGAATCCAGCCCTGGCACCATGGTATCAACAATTCTATCCTGACCAAAAGAGTGAAAAGAAGTGTAACTAATAAAATATCCTTGGCAGAGAGACTTCAAATGGACCTCTGGAGGTTGCTCTTACGCAAGCTTCAGTTAGACTTTGCTACCTATCATAACTTGTCAAACACCAACCAGGACCATTCTAACCAATCCTAATGAACACCTAGAGCAATATATAAGATTCCATAAGGGTTCCATGTACTAGAGTAACTTTCCAGAAACCTTCAACATCCAGCTGGATTTCCTGGACCAGATAAGTCCTGAAACCTAAAGGGCCCAGCCTCTCCAGAACATCAGATAGTTCCATCTCCCTACCCATATTAGTGACAGACCCTTCCAACATGAAAATATTAGAATGGCCATAGGCCAAATACCCCTAAAAAGAGGGATAGAAAGATCAAAGGTGATGGTGGAGTTATGCAGAGAAGATAGGATTTAACAAATAAATATGATTGCTGAATCATTAAATTGATATCTCTTTTAGTCTCCAGTATCTTAGAGCAGCTAGAAGTAAAAATCTAAATTTGTGGAATTGTAACCCAGGCCAAACTCTGAAATATGTTCTACAACTTATTCTTGTGCTGTGCTTTGAAATTTATTTCTTTTTTGTATGTACGTTATTTTTCTAAAATGTGGATTGTGATGATAAAGAAATATCTATTCCTTGTACCTTCCTATGTTCAGGAGCAGCTAGAAGGAAAAATCTGAGAGGATTGTATGGTAGCCACGACAAACTCTGGGATCTGTCCTATTGTATGTTGATTGTAATACTGAATGCAAAGGATAAGGAGAGAATTTGAAAGCTGCAAGAGAAAAGCAACATGTTGCATATAAGGGAGTTCCAATTAGATCAAATGCAGGTTTTTCATCAGAAACCATGGAGGCAAGAAGACAGTGTGTTGAAATAATAAAATGCTGAAAGAAAACAACTTCTAAACAAGAATTTTATATATGTTGAGAAATTAAAAGATTATCAGACAAACAAAAGCTGTGGGAGTGCATCACCACTAGACTTGGCCTATAAGCCATGCTAAAGGAAGTTCTTCAGGTTGAAAGTAAAGGGCACTAGACAGTGGATCCAAGCAGCATATAGAAATAAAGACCTTGGGTAAATGTAACCATGTGGGGAATTATAAATTAGTGTTATTATAGTGCATGGTTTGGTAGGTAACTTACTTATGACTTCCTACAGGTGTTAAAATTCAAATGTAGAGAAAGTAAGGAGAAATTTATGTTTTGGGTTATACACTGTACAGAAATATAAGTGCTAACAAGTACAAAAAATGGTAAAGGTCAGAGGGAAAAGTATATGTGCATGCTACTGAACTTAAGACATATATATTTAGGATGTTAACCCCATGATAATCACAAGGAAAATAGACAAAAATACATTACGATAGAAATAAGAATGTTCTCAATGTGGTATAGCACAACAAATCAAATAAATATAAAAGTAATGGAATAATTGAAGGATAAAAAATTATAAGACCAATAAAGGCTAAACAGCAAAATGGCAAAGGTACTGTACTATCAGTAGCAACTCCAAATGTAAGTGGGTTAAACTCTCCAGTCAAAAAGTAGTGATTAACAGAATGGATTAAAAAGTATGACCCAACTATGTTCTGTCTGCAAGAGAATCACCTCAAATTCAAAGATACAAGTAGGTTGAGAATGAAAGGATGGAAAAATACATACTATGCAAGTCATGAGAAAAGAGAGCTGGGGTGGCTATACTAAAACTGGATAAAATAGGCTCTTAATAAAAAAACAGATGGCCATCGTATACTGATAAAGGGGACATTTAGCAGGAAAGATGCAACACATACATATATATATATGCACCTAACAGCAGAGCCTCAAAATAAATTAAGTAAATACTGACAGATTTGAAGATAGAAATTGATGGTTCTACTTTAATAGTAGGAGACTTTAACATACTCTCAATAATGGATAGAACATCCAGTCAGAAGTTCAATAAGTAAGTTCAGGACTTGAATGACACACAGTCTTCTGAGTGCTCATGGATCATTCTCCAGGGTAGATCATATGTTGGGTCACAAAACAAGTTTCCATAAATTAAAAAATATTGAAATCAATGTATACTTTTTGACAATGGAATAAGGCTCGAAATCAGTAACAGAGAGAGAAAGGGAAAATCCACAGATATGTGGAAATTAAACAACCTACTTTTTAAAAAAAATATCCATTTTATTAATTTTTTTATTTAAGAAAACAAACAATAAATTTAGAACCACTAAAAATGGTGGTTAGTTAGCTTAGCCATAGGCATATTTAAATAAAATATCCATATAATCATTTTAAAACCTGTGTTTGCACAGTTGGTTTCATAAACCGATTTAAAATTAAGGCAACAAAGAAAAAGTCTACAAATTCAGATAGCAAAGTTCTTAAATTCTAAGTATTAAAACTAACTTAGATACCATTTGATCAACTGTCAAAACAGAACAGCCTACTCTTAAACAACCAGTGGGTTACAGAGCAAATTATAGGTGAAATTAGGAAATACCTTGAGGCAAATCCAAATAAAAATATAAGATATTAAAGCCTGTGGGATGCAATGAAGGCAGTACTGTGTGGGAAAATGACAGCTCTAAATACTTATATTTGAAAAGAAGAAAGAGTTCAAATCAGAGACCTCACCTTAAAAGTGGAAGAACTAGCAAAACATGAGCAAACTAAACCCAGAGTGAGCAGAAGGAAAGAAATGACAAAAAATTAGAATGGAGATAAATGAAATGGTAAAAAATAGAATCCATGAAAACCAAAAGTTGGTTGTTTGAAAAAAAGCAATAGAACTGACAAATCTTTAGCTAAACTGACAAAAAGATCAGAAGGTACAAAAAACAGCAGAAATGAAAAGGGGGACATTTCCACTGACCTCGCTGAAATAAAAGGATTATAAGAGGATACTATAAACATGTGTACACCAGTAAATTAGATAACCCAGATGAAATGGAAAAATACTTAGAAATGCAAAAACTACCTACATTGAGGTAGAAGAAATAGAATATCTTAAAAGCCAATTAGCAGTAAAGGCATTGAATCAGTCATCAAAACCCTCTCAGTAGATAAAAGCAAAGAATGAGATGGCTTCATAGAGGAATTCTACCAAACACTCTAAGAAGATTTAACTCAACTTCTTCTCCTGCTCCTCCAAGAAATTGAAAAAGAGGGAACACTCCCTAAATCATTCTATGAGGCCACCATCACCCTCTACCAAACTCAGATAAAGGTACCCCAAGAAAGGGAACCCCAAGAAAAGAAAACTGCAGAAAAATATCTCTTGTAATAATACCGAATCCAATAGCAGAAGAACTGTACACCAAGATCAAGTGGGATTTATCTCTGGTATGTAAGGCTAGTTCAACATTAGAAATCAATCAATGTAATAGACCACATCATCTAGATGAAGGAAAAAAAATACATGATCATCTTGACTGATGCAAAAAAGGCATTTGACAAAATACAGCATCCCTTCTTCATGAAAACATTTAGAACACTAGGAATAGAAGGAAACTTTCTCAACATGATGAATGGCATATGTGAAAAAACTACAACTAACATCTATTAGATTGGCTGCTGCTATCAAAAAAAAAAAAGGAATATAACGTGTTGGAGAGAATGCAGAGAAAAAGGAACATGCTGGTAGCAATGTAAAATGGTGTCTGCCACTGAAGAAAATAGTTTGGTAGTTCCTCAGAAAAAGTAAGAATAGAATTACCAAGTGACCTGGCAATCCCAGTATTTAGCATATACCCCTAAAGAATTGAAAGCAGGGACTGGAACAGATATGTGCCTATGGTTGTGCATTGCGGCACTATTCACAGTTGCTAAAAGATGAAAGCTACCCAAGTGGCCATCAACTGATGAATGTATAAATAAAATGGGGCAGATACATACAATAGAATGTTATTCAGCCATAAAAAAGTATGAACTCCTGATGTATGCAACAGCATGGATGAATTGTGAAGATATCATGTTAAGTGAAATAAACCAGATATAAAATACAATAGTGTATGATGTCACTGATTTGAAGCAATTAGAAAAGCAAACTCATAGAGTCAGAATCTAGAATATAGGTTACCAAGGAATGGGGTGGGGATAGAGAATGGAAAATTAGGGCTTAGAATGAGCAGGATGTTGGTGATGGTAGCACAACACTATGAGCAACAAGTATTAGGTTGTATCTGTGTTAACAGAATAAAATGAAAAAAACAATCCATGGAACTATACAGACAGTGGATTCCAAGTTAAACCATGGAATTTAGTTAATAATACAATTAGAAAAATGTATTATCAGTTACAACACAATATTCTATAGCAATGCAGGTGCTGGTGTTGGGGTGCTATAAGGGAATCCTGTATTTTATGCATGATCTGAATACCAAAAACTTATCTAATAAAGATCCCAGAAAAATCAGTTGAAAATAAAAGAAGAGGAAGTGCAGGAACCTATTTTATCTGCAGAATAATTCATTATTTTTTTGGGTAAGCATAGAAGGGTGTTCCAAATGTTAAATGGGTTATCTGCAAACTAACAATTTTCCTAGGTATTTTATCCCATTTTATGCTGTGTTGCCTAAACTGTGCTTTTAAGATTAACATGCTGGGCTATTATTCATTTAATTTTATTCATTTAATTTTACCTTTTGAGCTTCTCCAAATGCCTATTTTCTGCAAGCATATTTATTTTTCAATATCCCTCTGATTTGCTGTGGTAAGGTTCAGGTTTTCTTAACTCAACAATAACTTTTATTGGGGTTTCTCACAATAGGTTTCCATACTTTATTTTTTGTTACCTAACCCTACTTATTTGAAAGAGACTCTTTCATACAGTTTATATCACATACTATTGCTCAAATTTAAGACTCTTATAAAATGTGTGTAATACTCATTTATACATAAGGAAATGCTCAGTAGGCAATGTTGGTACAATAATTGAAGTGCTTCTTATAATGCATGATTGTCTATAGTTGATTGAAACAGTAAAAACTAAATGCCTGATAATGTGGTATGAGTTCTGGTGTTTTAAGGAAACAATAATATAAAAGGAAGACAAAAAGCAGATATCATAAGTAGTCAATCTGTGGCTTTCCTAACAGACCAAAAAAAAAAAAAAAAAAAAACCACTAAAGTAATATGAGAATTTATTCTCAGGAAATTATGCTTAATGGAAATTCCAGATAACATTTCCATAACCATGTAAACTTTGAAGTCAGTTTAATCTCTCTCTGAGTTCAAAGTGAATTGCATGCAAATTTGCCAAATCCTATGAAATGTTAGGACTTAATAAAATGTGTTCTAAAGGAGGGGCAATTCTTAATTTGAGGTCTATGGATTTCTAATGGTCTCTGGATGGACTTCAATGAGTCTTTGAAAACTCTTGAAATTATACCAATATGTCACATAAATATATGAATATATATAGACATATCCCTAAAAGCATCCATTTTCCAGTCAAGTTGAAGAACTTCTTTCACAGGTACCTTAGAGACAAGTGAGTCCAAACCGCATTTCATGTATGAGGAAACTGAAGTCTTTGTGTCTGCAAAATTGCATAACCAACTTCTGACTAAAATGTGACTAGAAATCATTTCTCCTAAATTCCCATTTGAGTGTTCTTTATTAATGCTGTGACTCTGGTCCAGGTTCATTAAAATAAACAAAATACAGTACAAGTATCTCCCATCCATCTAGTCATTCACTCATTCATTTAGTAAAACATATTTGAGCATTTACCAAATAAACATGCCAAATACTCTGAGGAAACAAACAGATAAAGTTCATGAGCTCAGTTCACAATCCTGTAATGCAGTAAATATTAAAATTAAGCAAAAGTACACATATAAAACTTTGATAAATCTATTAAGAAAGTTCACAAATTACAGTGTTCAAAAATAACAGAGAAATGTACTTTGTGGAGGTGTTTGGAAAGGGACTTCCTGAAGAAGAGACATTTAAGCCCAAACATAAAGCATGAGAAAGAACATCCAGCTGAACATTTAAAGAAGAATTTTCTAAACCTAAGAAGGTATATAAGAAAACCCAGGAACTCAATAGATGTTAGCCTTGCTCTAGTATCGGTGAGCTTGATAGGAAAAAGGGAGATTGAAATGACTCAAGGATGCCAATAAAGGCAAGTATCCCATCATTTACACAACAATTAATATCTACTGGTATTCTACTACTTAAATTTCTTTTGAAGTAGGTATTCTGAGTTTAAAAACATAGAAACCAAAGCCTGCCCAAGATGTCATGCATGTAATAAGTGTCAAAGCTAGGATTCAAGCACCAGTCTTTCTGAGTCAAATGATACCACTGCTTCTGGGCCCTACATTGTGCTAAAGTAGGGTGCCTACTCTTACTTTATCCACTTTATTTGGTAAATACACTGTAATTAAAACATAAATATACCATTTAGTACATAAATATGTTGCATCTTACACTAAGGGTTCCCAAGATATTTATATACAAAAAGAGAAATATGCATATAATGGAGAAAAGCATACAGTGGCACAACTGAGGATAAAGGACATAGTTTTTCTACTTCTCACTTTTACATTCCCTTTTAATTTTCCCTGCCTATGAAATGCTCTGGCCTTTTGAGTATGCCCTAATAAATGGCACCAGTGGGTAGTTGAAACAAAAATCATCAGGAAAAATGGGCAGTAAGAAGGGATAATTCTTGGTACTTGAACAGTTATTTGAATGGTTAATTTCTAAAAAAGTTATTTATTCTGAGGAAGCTGATAACGTAAATGTCAGTGCAGACAATTAAATATAAAAGGCATTGTCTTAGTAATTTTATCACTTATTGCTTATGAGTAGCTTATAGAGCTAGAGTGACCTTGGGCAATTAACCGAATCTCTCTGTGCCTCAGTTTTCTCACGGTCAAAAAGAAAGTAATATGGAAATGTTTTTGTAGTGGATGGTGGTGATGGTACCACATCATTATCAATTTAATATAGTTCTGAATGTGATTAAAAAGGTAAAGGTTAGGTGTATATAAGATAATGGAATTCTGAAAATCCATGGAATTACACAGTACAAACAATGGAGTCTAAGTGAAACCATGGACTTTAATTATGTCTATTATATATTACCTTTACCGCAGGTTTTTATTTCTACATTTTTATTTCTATATGTTTGTTTCCTCGGATTATTTGGTGTGTTTATTTGGTAAATACTCAAAAATGAATGAGTGAATGAATAGATGGATGGGAGATATTTGTACTGTATTTTGTTTGTTTATTTTAATGGACCTGGACCAGAGTCACAGCATTAATAAAGAACACTCAAATGGGAATTTAGGAGAAATGATTTCTAGTCACGTTTTAGTCAGAAGTTGGTTATGCGATTTTGTAGACATAAAGACTTCAGTATCCTTTACTGTCCAGTGTCTTTTACTTTCAGTCTATAGAAATCCTTTGAATATGGTTTGTAGGGCAGGGTTCATGGTGATGAGCTCTCTCAGCTTTTATCTGAGAGTCTTAATCTCTCCCTCAGTTTTGAAAAAATCTCCCCAGAAATAAAATTATTGTTTGGCAGTTGTTTTCTGTCAGAATTTTAAGTATTTCTACCCACTGCCTTATTGCCTCTGTGGTTTCTTACGAAAATCGGCAGTCGATCTGATAGGAATTACCTTATAACTCATTGCTTTTCTCATGCAGCTTTCAGAGTGCTCTCCTTCTCTTTGTAATCAATACTGTGATCAAAAAAATATGGAGTGTATTTTTCTTCATGTTTATACTATTTGTTTTTCTCTGGGATTCTTGTATGTCCATATTCATGTATTTTTCTAAGTTTGGGCAGTTCTCTGTCATTATTTCTTTCACTATTTCTTCTGCTCTTTTCCCTCTTTCCTCTCTGTGTTAGTTAGATTCAGTTGTCAACTTGGCCAGGTGAGTACACTTAGTCTTGTTGCTGCGGACATAAGCCAAAGGAACCGTGCACCTCATCTGTTGCTAATTATATCTGCAGTCGGCTAGGAGGCGTGTCTGCTGCAATGAGTGACATTTGACTTAATTGGCTGGTGCTTAAATGAGAGAGTGCAATGTAGCATAGCCTAAGCAGCTTGGCATTCCTCATCCCAGCACTCACAGCTCAGCCCAGGCCTTTGGAGATGCAGAAAGAAGTCACCCTGGGAAAGTTGTTGGAACCCAGGGTCCTGGAGAGAAGACCAGCAGAGACCATCCTGTACCTTCCATGCAAGAAAAAACCTCAGTGGAAAGTTAGCTGCCTTTCCTCTGAAGAACTAACAAAATAAATCCCTTTTATTAAAAGCCAATCCATCTCTGGTGTGTTGCATTCTGGCAGCTAGCAAACTAGAACACTCTCCTTCTGGGAATTCTTCCTGGGATGCTTAATGGCATCCTAGAAGTGTCTTAAGCTCTTTTTTGCTATTTATAATTCTTCTTTCTTTCTGCTCCTCAGCTTAAGTCATTTCAATTTCCTTGTATTTGAGTTCACTGATTCTGTCTCTCTGCCAATCTGCTCTTAAAACCTGGGAATTTTTTATTTCAGTTATAGTGGTCTTCAACTCCAGTAGTTCTGTTTGGCTCCTTTTTTGCTAATTTATTTTTATTAAAAGATTTGTGGTTTATGGACAATCATACGTAAAATACGGGATACTACAATAATAGTGACAACTAAGTTAAACCATGAACTTTAATTAATAGTACAATTATAAAAATGTTCTCTCAATGATTGTAACAAATGATCCACACCAGTATGAGGTGTTGGTAGTAGGGTGATATATAGGAATCCTGTTTGTTTCTTTTAGTAAGATTCTCATATTGCTCATGCATTCCTGCTATCCTTTAGTTCTTTCTCTGTATTTTCCTTTAACTCCTTGAGCATTTTTAAGATCATTTTTTTAAAAGACTTTGTTTGATATGTCCATATTCTCATCTTATTTGCTGATATTTCCTGGATTTTTACCCTCTTCCTTTGGATGGGCCATCATTTCCTGTTTCTTTGTTTGTCTCGTACTCTTGTTGCACAATGTAGATTTTAATATTTTTAAATGTTAACTCTGGAATTTATTCACTGAGATGTCTATTTCTTGGTTTTTAACCAGCTAGTGATAAGTCAGAGATTTTCTTGAGCTTCTGCCTCCTATCAGAAACCTCTGCTCAAGTTGAATGCAGTGTGCACGATTTTCCCTTTCTCTTTGGGCCTCTGTCTTGTCCTAGACTTCTCCTTTTTAGTTTTTTGTAGTTCATTTGTTTCCAGGAATCTGGTTGTCCCCTCTGTTTCCCAGGAGACAGATCTCCATCTCCCAGGAGTTTGAAGCCAGCAGGCCTTTGTCACCATCTACCATCTCTATATTTTAAAACACTATTTTGTTGTCTTTAGCTGTTTTTGCCTGGAAGGCAAATTCTGGAAGGAGGGTAGCCCTAGAGAGGACTTTCCTAAGTTAGTCTTTCTCAGCCAAAGCATGGCCAGGGACCAAGGAAGCGGGTACAGACTGCTTGCAATGTGACCTTAGGAGGAGTTTAGTAAGAGTGCCAAGAGCTTCTGTGATGGCTCCAAAGCTGAGTTTTCCTTGTCTCCCTAGGAAGTGCAGCCCTTCATCTAACTGTCCCCTGCAACCCTCAGGAAATACAGCAACTTTAAGTCTTCTCTGCTGTGGCCCCTCTCTGGGAAGGGAAGTGGCTGCCTCTACCCTTCTCTGAGGCAGGTTGAACAATGGCTACCTTCAGAGTCAGGCTCCCAGCACTCCAAAGTCACAAATCAAAAGCTCTGAGCACTGATTGGTTGTGTCCATCCCTGTTCTTGGAAGAGGATTTTTATGTCCTTTTTCCCCCCCATTAGTGAGTAAGCCACAGGCTGGACCCCAGGGTGGCCTCCAGTGAGAGTGGGGGGTGGGCACCAGCAGCCGCCTATCAGAGAAATCAATTTTCTTTTCTTTGTATAATTTACCAGCTCCTTCTTCCCACTTTTCCCTGGATGTTGTATAGTGTTCTTTGGTCTCTGAGTTTCAAAATACTTGTTTCAGGCAGTTCTTACCTCGTTAATAGTAGTTTTAGTGGAAGAACTGAGTGCTGGATCTCCCTACCCTACAGTCTTTCCAGTCCTCTCCTCTGCAGTTTCATTATTCAATAAAGATATAGTGAGCCTTGGAGATGGTCAGGATTCAGTTTGGGAAAATAGGAAAAAATTTTCTGAGAGAGATAACAATCTTAGCCCATTCCGAGTCTGGATGTTCATATTTGGCTCTCAAAATCAACTCACCATATTCAGTTATGATTTGTGGCCCACAATTTCACCTAATTAATTGTGTCAACAAGATAACTTGCCATCTGTCCTCCAATTGGGTTAAACCGACGGATGGTGCAGGAAGGAGAGTGGAGAGTCAGCAAAGAATGAGCATGGAAAATTTTTTCCTTCAGCTCTTTATCTGTTGAGCTTCAAGTTAGCAGTGGCTGCATTTTTCTATTAATGGCTACATGTCCTGTTGGATAGACCTTTTCCATGGTTAATACCATAGACCCAAAAATTGCTCCCTCCTTTGCCACTTGATGCCTATGGGAAAGAAAAAGGCTGTCACTGTATCTAATCCCAGGGCATTTCCCTTTCATTTTGGGTTTCCATTAATCCCACCTGTATTAGTCAGGGTTCTCTGGGGAAACATAATCCAGAAATATCTTTAAATATGATATTTTATTTAAAAGTCTCACACAACTGTGGGGATGCATGAGTCCAAATTCCATAGGGCAGACTGCAAGCAGGCAGGTTTTTGATGAATTCTCCAAGGAAGGCTGGTTGGCTGTAGTAGAGATGAAAATTCTCTCTTCTGACTGCTGAAGTCATCACTTCCCCTTTTAAAGCCTTCAACTGATTGGATTAAATGCCTCTCATTGCTGAAGACACTCTGGTTAGTTGATTTTAGATGCAATCGGTCATAGATGCAATCAACTTACTAATGATTTAAGCCCCTGACATGTCCTTTCAGTAATGGTTAGGACATGCTTGCTTGACCATATAACTGAGCATCACTACCTGGTCAGGTTGGCACATAAACCTAACCAGGTTCGAAGCTATTATGCAGGTTGGAAGTTATTATGTAGCCCAGAAAAGTCATGTCCTTTAATCCTCATTCAATATTGCTGGGTGGTACCTTTTTTATTAATTCCATGGAGATGTGACCCACTTGATTTTGAATGATAACCTTTGATTAGATTGTTTCTCTGGAGATGTGTCCCTACCCATTCAAGGTGCAGTTGCTTACTGGAGCCCTTTAAGAGGTAACCCTTATGGAAAAAGCTTTAGAGATACCAGAATGGACAGAGCCTTAGGGAAGCCCTTGAAGAAGCCTAAAGAGAAAGCTAGCAGATGTTGCCATGTACCTTTCCATCTGAGAGAGAAACCCTGAACATCATCGACCTTCCTTGAGTTACGACATCTTTCTGTAGATGCCTTAGTTGGACATTTTCACAGCCTTAGAACTATAAACTTGCAACTTATTAAATACTCCTTTTTAAAACTGTTCCAGTTCTGGTACATTGCATTCCAGTAACTTGCAAACTAGAATACTACCCAAACCTGATATACCTACCTTTGAGTTTATATTCTGATAGTCTTACATCCTACTAGATCACATAGACTTTCCCTTTTAGAAGATGAAATATGATACTGCCTATTTGTATATGAATAAATGATTAAATTTTCTGACTACTTCTCTAGTCATTATCACCTCTCTTATAGATTATTTTCTGTCAAAACCATCTCCAGTAATTATTGGTCAATTTTAATTTAACAGGGAAGTTGGTGTTAGTACACTAAATTAAATATACCTATTTCTGCTTCTGATAATAAAGGATAGATATATGCAAATAAGATACATCTAGATTTCACCTTATATAATAAAAATTCACTTTATGAAACTTCTACAGAATTCTGAATTTCTTTTTTTTTTAAATTTCCTTCATATTATTTGGGATAATTTATGATTTGCTATGAGGCCATTCCCCGATTGTCTCAATACAATTCAATATAGCAAATATCCTGTGTTCAACATTTTATAGTGGTGCTAGTTAATTAGGCTAGACAGAGCAGTATGGACACCACCATCACACTAGCCACTGAAATTTTGAGAAGATCTACAAACCTCATTCTACTGATTGGAACCAGAGCATTTGTTTATCATAATTCGGATTTACCCATCCCATCTTTCAATGTAAATGAAGACATATTTATCCTGACCAACTTACAGTAGAAGATGCAAACCTTTCTAATTTTGCCCAATATCACTCTTTATTCAAGTCATCAGAGTATCTAAAGAGCTAGATAGAATGCCCCATAAAACTTTTTGAATTTGTAAGGCTAGAAACTTGATCCTTCCAATTTTTGGATTTGGAGGAGAGTGGTGAATAAATAGATTCTTTATGGAACTTTACCAAATTATAGAGATTTATGTACATATTTATTGACTTTTTTCACGCATGCTTACACTCTTCAGGCACTAAATTTTCATCCGCATTTAGGTTCTTAGCCAGGAATGCCAACTTGGGAAACAGCTGGGCAATATGCATTTTTAGTTAACCAAGTTTTGTTTCATTGATTCGTAGGCAATATTGGTTGTTTTATTTCACAGCCAGTTGATTGCTGCATCTATTCGATCATTCAGCAAATATTTAATTGCAAGGCAATATAGCAGGTAATGTAGGGAGTTTCTGTGAGAAATATGGGCAAGATGAAATGTGATCTCTTGGAAAAAGGAAAAGGAACCAAATGACCTTACATTGTGTTTTCCCAGTGGCCTAGGAATACTGTTTTCTAAGGAAATGTGTGTGATAGTTTATGTCAATATATTTGGAAAAAGGAGCTGTTTTTTTTAAATCTCTCTGATCTACTAATTTAAATTCTGATTAGTTGATTTCAGACTAGAAAAGGCAGATTTGTACAATATTTCTGGGACAGATCTGAATATTTACAGGCCATTTTAAAAAATCAGTACTTAAAGAAAAGAACTAACTTCTCATTCAAGTAGTAAATGTTTGCGTTTTCTTTATGTCAATTTATTTAATGTTCGAGTGGTTTGGGACCTTTAGGACTAACCAGAACTGTCTTTAAGTGTCCCCTAGTCATCACACTCTACAATTCTCAACTTTATCCAATGCTGCTACCTAATCTCTGTCTCCTTCTAACTCAACATATGCTTTTATCGCCTACCTAAATTATAAAATGGAGGCATGCAACTTGAACAACAAAATTCTCTACTCTTCGCAAATATTCTAACACTCAAGCTTTTCCATGCACATAGCCATTCTTTCTTTACTTCCTTCTAGTCTCATGGATAAGAAATTCCTATGCTTCTTTAATACTCTTTGATAGGGATTTGTTGAATTAATTGCAATTGAATCTTCTTAGGCCTGTAACATTTTAAATTCCTCCTTTTCTTCTGGAATTCTCTCCTCTTCTTGCTTTCTCAACACTGTTCTTTCTTGGTTTTGCTCATAGTTCTCTGGCATGGTCTTCATAGGTATGCTGCACCCGTTCATTTAAATATTGTTTTAACAAAGGGGTCTATATTTAATCCTTTTCTTTGGTTATACTAAATTCTCTCCCTGGGACATGCTACCCATACACAAAATTTCAACTCCCGACCTTCTAAATGCAGTTGTCTGTCAAGCCCACAATTTGAATTAAGTACTTTCTTTTGAAATTCTTGTAATTATCTTCCTGTATACATCTCAAATTCACTAAGCTAGTGCTAAAGTCATCTATCGCTATAAATCAGTGACTCCCACTTGTTTGCTTAGTTCAAGAAAGTGTACTTCAACCAATGTAATCGTACAAAACAGAAACTTGAAATCAACCTCCTACACCAAAGGTTTATGAGGGTTGATCAATTCCATGTTTCTAATTTCTTTAATGTGTCCCTCTCTATCTCCACCTTCCATTCATTTGCATATCAGTTACCTGTTAAACAGCTGTGTGCTTGACACATTGTTAGACTTTCCCACTACTTGGATAGCCTTGTCATTATTTCTCATCCTTTATTGCTTTATATGCAATCATTATAAAAAGTGAACTCTATCATTTTTTCTCCCTACTTAACTCTTTAGTAGATCTTCTATTGGTTGATTGCCTATTGGTTAAAGTTCAAGCTGTAATACAAAATCCTTCTTGACTGGGTCCTGTCTATCTTTGCAGAATCCTCACCAGATCTTTCTCAAATGTTTTCTGTTCTTGCAGGCCTCTCCAACTGCCCAGGTTGCTTTCTCTCTCTAGAATATTTGTCATGGGAATATTAAATCCCATGTCACTTTTAAGACTTAACTCACTTGCCCGTTAGTCTTGGAGGCATTTCCACATGTCCTCCAACACCTTAAATACTTAAATCATAGCTCTAAGCATATGATGCATTTTTTTTTTTTTTTTTTTTTTGGCATGGGCAGGCACTGGGAATCAAACCTGGGTCTCTGGCATGGCAGGCGAGAACTCTGCCACTGTACCACCATCGCCCGCCCTCTAAACATATGATTTTATTTTACTTAGTCTATCTTTCTTTCCAGGTTGTGAATTCCTTGAGAAGAGGGAATGAAGCTTTTATCTATTTACCTCCAATATTCAATGTGTTGCTCAATGCCCAGTGAGAAAATGTGTTCTTGAGTGCAGAAGTAAATGAGGGACTGATTGATAACATTCTTATGGGTAAACTTTGTAGCTTGATACCATGTGGCATGATTTTTTTCAAGTTAATAGCTTTTGGTATTTGCTGAATTATATCTATACATTACTGCCTTAGACCTCCAGAAGAAAATAATCTGGTGGAGAAAGATTTTCCATGGCAGAGCATTGTCTACTCCTGGTTTGGCAAACATGCTTTGCAAAGGAAACATACCTGATGGCTGCGTCAACAATACAAAAGCATTAATGTGCCTCTTATTCGGGTGCTCTTAAATTTAATACTACTGTGGTATTCTTCCCTTCCTTCCCTTCCTGATCTCCCACTCTTTCTAAGAGGCAGTTTGGGAAAAGAAAAAGATAAATTTAATTTGGTAAAGAAAGTCAATGATATATATTGATAATTATAAAATTTGACAATCTCAGGCAGAAAGGAAGAATCCAGTTGTAGAAACTAGCACATTCCCCCCGCCCCCCATAGTAGTTTCTGTTTTATGGAAATTGCCATCTTTTGGTGGTAAATAGGGGTTAAATTGTGAAGCTATATTTCAAAATTAAAAAGAAAATAAGCAACTTAAAGTTTCTCTTACAACCTATGGATATTGAAGTGAGAACAGCTCTAGCTATATCAAATATTTTCAGTTTTATTCCTACAGTATCGATGGGGTAGACAACTATAAAACCTACTGGTTATTTTCATTCAGATATGTCTGTTACAACCTTGTTTATACTATTTTCCCCTAGAAATGCTTTCATATCAACTGTAATAAAGTCAAGAAACCTCATGAATTCATCTTCAAATATATCTTAAAATTCATCTTCAAATAAATATATATTAAACTAATATATATTTACTGAGAATGTTAATAAATAATTAAATTTATTGTTAATAATAACAATATTATTTATTGTTATGAATAAATAACAGATTGTGTTAGCTAAAAGTATTTAATAAGATAGGGTCCCTGTGCTCAAAATCCTCCTGGGAGTTAGAGGGATCGAGACTGGCAAAGAATGAGTAAATAGAATTCAGAGGCCTGGACATTTATTGGAGTAAAGATGAGGGTGGTGGTATAATTACCAAAGTAATTAAATCAGTTATAATCAACCTATAATTGGTTCATTCTCTATTGTTCATTGCACACATAGCTTTAATCTTAAAACATCATTATCCATCTTTTTGCAGCCAAACTATGTATTGCAACTGCAAACCTTGGACCTTCCAATCTCCTAAATCCCAATTTCTGTGGTGGCTCAGCGTGCCCTACAATAATGGAAGCCATGAGCCACTAAGCATTGCTAAAATGGGTATTTATTTTTGTTAGTTCAGATCTTATGTAAGGCACATCAGCGCAGTGTGCACAAAATTGGCTTCCAGCATCCAGGTTTTAAGAATGAAGAGATATACACTGAATGTGCCGAGCTCAAATGAATTCATTGAACAGTCTAGCAGCCACTCTGATTCCAACTGCCTTCGAGCCTGTCTGAAAGACTCATAGCAGAGCTAGGGTGAAGTACAAGGAAAATTAAGGGGATGCTTCTTAAAAGAAAGGATTAAAAGCTGTTTCTATTAGCTAACTTAAACTGAATGGGATATTAGGGCATTTTTCTCTTATGTTAATCATTAACAAAAAGAGACAATAACATTAGAGAAAATGTGGAGGTTATATGCCACCAGCACCAAATACAGCAACTCCAAAAATTTCTTACGATCATATTCCCTTTATTGTCCATATGATACGGATTGCCTGATTCATATAATTGATACTTGTTACTTTACTCCTTCACTTTCTCCCTCCCAAGTACTTTTGAAAATCTCATTGCAATGATTTTTTTTCATTTATCAGCAGTGAGATGTGTTTTATTATAATTGTATTATATCAATATCATGTGAAAGTTAAACAGATTTTAAAATGCTTCTTTGATATTAATATGGTAGAATTTTTTTATATCTTAATTGCATGTTCTGTCTGTAGTTTGAATATTAAATGTATTGGTTTATTTATAGGGATTTTATATTAAAACAGGGTGCATAATTATTGTGTCATTTTAATTGTCATTTTCCTTGTTGATTTTTAGAATGTGGTTAATATTTATTTTCTAGTTATAGAGCTGTATATGTAGTTAGTTGTTATATGGTCAAATCTGAAATCATTTTTATCTCTGTACTAATTTACTCAGATACTATTTGGTATGTGTAGCATACAACTTAAATAATGCATTCATATTTTTTTTCATTTGGTTGTTAGTTCATTGAGTAACCTACTAGTTTGTCCAGTATCAGCAACAAAGCAAAATGAGAGCTTGATTCCTATTGCAATGTAGCCTTTAGCACATGGTGGGCACTAGAGTGAGCCATGCATGATATTTGCTATTTCTGAACTTAGGTGACACTGTTTTCTCTCAAGTAATCTCCAGTAAAATCATTAGGATATAAAAATGTTGACTACATGGTCTAAAACCCTATTTGGATCACGTCACAATGTACTGAGAAATTGGAAATGAGCCAATTGTATGTCTACAAATGCCAGGGAATAATTTTAGCTTACTACTTTTCACTACCTCAGCTGATTATTTGGCCTTTATATCCCCAAAAAGAAAACAGACAAAAATCTATGTATCTCAATTTGTAAAAGGGAACAGCAAGAAGTTTCATGTTCTTAGAATGAAGCTAAGAATGGAAGGAGATGCAATAGAGTCTATAAATTCAGGCTGTATGATAAATATCCTTTTATAACAGTTAAAGGTATTCGAGATTGATTCTAGAGGTAATTAATGTTATTGAAGAATTTGGGAGAAGAATGTGAAAAAGTCAGCTCTTTTATTGAGAACCTTGTGAGAGCTAGGAACAGCGCAAACCACTGGAGAATGTAAGATTGAAATTCAACTTGCCCTCCCGGTGATAATAATAACCTAGTATAGAAATTGCAGTGATAGAGAAAACAACATGAGGGCTTAAATCACCAGGATGGTGCTCTAATTGACTTAGGGAAGGAGATGAATATCACTGGGTACGGCATTAATAAGTGTAATTGATGCATAATTAGTCATTGAATGTAGTCATGGCTGTTTTTTAAAAGAGATATCCCTCTTAAATATAGGCCCTTTTATCATCCATGACAAATATGTATTTGTGCCCACAATTGTGTCCTAAGAGATTCTAATTATTTCAAGTTAAACATTACAACATTTGTAAATAACCCAGAATATTGGTTGAGAAATGAGGTATCAAATAATAATTAAACTGAATTATTTGTACAACATGTGAGGACTGGACCCAGATGTATGTAAGACATTTTTTTTCCCATATTTTCACTTTCCACTTATTTGTGTCTTTGTATTTAATGTGAGTCTCTTGAAAGCAGTATATAATTGGGTCACGCTTTTTTATCCATTCTGCCAACCATTGCCTTTTGACTGGACAAGGCTTTCTTTCTGTCATTTTGCTATTTGGTCTTTTTAAAACTTATGCCATTTTGTCCCTCAGGTCTTCTTATATAGTTCCTTTGAGGTTACCATGGCCTTAAATTGAACATCCTAAATATAAAAATCACAGTTAATATTATACCAACTTAACTTCAAAAGCACACATTTATACTCTTCCTATACCCCTCTGACACCCACCTTTTTGTTGTAATTGTTAAAAATTATGTCTTTATAAAATACACACTCCAAAACATATATTTATCATTATTTTAATGCATTTTCATTTTAGAACCTATAAAGAGAGCAGTTACATACCAAAAACAAATACAATAGTACTGGGATTTGTAACTACCCATGTGGTCAATTTGATCAGGTGTTTCTTTATGCTGCTTTTCTTTTTCAATTGTCTAATGTCCTTTCCTTTCAGTCTGAACTTCCTTTGGGATTGTTTGCAGGATAGGTCTAGTGGGGAGGAGCTCTCACAGCTTTTGTTTATCTGGCAATGACCTAAATATCTCCTACATTTTATTCTCTATTAGAGAAGTTGTGGGCTTATGGAGTACTCATGCATAAAATACAGAACTCATATATACTACCCCACCACCAACACCTTGCATTGGTGTGGAACATTTGCTGCAATTGGTGATAGCTATTTTCTCATTATTATTAACTTTTTTTTTTATTAGAGGAGCAATGTGTTTATAGAACAATCATGCATGAAATATAGGATTCCATGCACCATCCCCATATACCAGTTGAAATATTTATTACAATTAAATATAGCACAAAACTATAATTGTACTATTAAAGTCCATGGTTTGAGTTAGGATTTACTGTTTGTGTAATACAGTTTCATGGATTATTTTTAAAATTTTTATTGTTACCATTTATATAATCTAACATTTCCCCTTTTAATCATTTTGATACATATTCAGGGCTGTTAATTTCTTCACAATGTGCTGATACTATCACTTTCATCTATTACCAAGCCATTTCTATCATTCCAAATAGGAATATTGTACATTTTCAGTCTTAACTTCCTATTCCCTATTCCAACCCCATCCCCTGCTAACCTCTATTCTGGATTCTAACTTTATACATTTGCTTATTTTAATTGTTTCAAATCAGTGAGATAATACACTATTTGTCCTTTTATGTCTTATTACTTCACTCACCATGAAATAATCTTCAAGATTCATCCATGTTGTTACATAAATCAGGACTTCATTCCTTTTTATGACTTATTAATATTCCATTGCATGTATATACCATATTTTAGTAATCCATTCATCAATTGATAGGCACTTGGTTGCTTCCATCTTTTGACAATTGTGAATAATGTCACTATGAACATCAGTGTGAGGATATCTGTTTGAGTCTATGCTTTCAATTTTGGGGATATATGCCTAGCAATTGGATTACCAGGTCATATGTTAGTTCTATACTTAGCTTTATGAGGAACCACTAAACTGTTTTCCACAGTGGCTGGCTGCCTCATTTTACATTGCCATTAGCAATGAAGAACTATTCCTATTTCTCTGCAATCTCTCCAACACTTGCTATTTTCCTTTTTTTAAAAAATAGTAGTCATTCTAATGGGTGGGAAATATTATTTCATTGTGGTTTTGATTTGCATTTCCCTGATAGCTAATGATGTTGAGCATTTTTTCATGTGCTTCTGGCCATTTGTATATTTTCTTTGCAGAGAAGTCTATTAAAGTCTTTTAGTCTTTTTTTTTTAATTGGGTTATTTTTCTTTTTGTTAAGTTGAATATATATTCTGGATATTAAACCTTTATTGGATATGTGGTTCCAAATATTTTTTCCATTGTGTAGGTTGTCATTTTGCCTCCATGATAATGTCCTTTGAGATGCAAACATTTTTAATTTTGATGAGGTCCTATATATATATATTTTTTTTTTCTTTTGTTGCTTGTGTTTTGGATGTAAAGTTTAAGAAACCATTGCCTAACTCAAGGAGCTAAAGATGCTTTCTACATTTTTTTCTAGGAGTTTAATAGTTCTAGCTCTTATACTCAGCTCTTTGTTCCATATTGAGGTGGGTTTTGTATATGGTATGAGGTAGGAGTTCTCTTTTTTTTGCAAATAGAGATCTAGTTTTCCTAACATCATTCATTGAAGAGCTTATTCTTTCCCAATTGAGTAGTCTGTGCACCTTTGTCAGATATGAATTGGCCATAAATGTAAAGGTTTCTTTATGAGTTTTCAGTTCAATTCCATTGGTCTGCCTGTCTGTCCTGGTGCCAGAACTATGCTGTTTTGATTACTGTGGCCGTGTAATATATTTTAGGATTGGAACTTGTGAATGCTCCAAATTCATTCTTGTTTTTCAAAATGGCTTAACTACTTTTCTTTCTCATTTTTGAAAAACTGTCTCTTTTGATATAAAATTACAGTTGGAAATTGTTGTTTCTTCAGCACTATGCATAATTCATCCCACTGCCTTCTTGCCTCCATGATTTCTGTTAAGAAATTGGCATTAAATTTATTGGGACTCCATTTTATATAACAGGTTGCTTTTCTCTTGCAGCTTTCAAAATTGCCTCCTTGTCCTTGTCATTTGTCATTTGACAGTTGGCCTACGTTTTGTCTGGAAATTCTCTTTGAATTAATCCTGTTAGGATTCATTCAGATTTCTGAATGTGTTTATTCGTTCTTTTTTTCATTAAGTTTGTAAGGTTTTTGGCCTTTAATTTTAAATACTTCTTCAGTTCTATTCTCTCTCTATACATATTCCCTCTGCATTCCCATAATGCTTTTATTGGCACTCTTTGATGATATCCCAGAGATCTCCTAGCCTCTGTTCACTTTTTTCATTGTTTTCTTCTTGCTCCTCAGCCTGAATTATTTCAACTGTCCTATCTTCAGGTATACTGATTCTTTCTTCTGTCAGTCCAATTTGATGTTAAAACACCCCCTGGGGAATTTTTCATTTCAGTTATTGTGGCCTTCAACTCCAGTATTTCTGTTTGGTTCTTTTTAAAAATTTGTCTCTTTATCAAGATTCTCATATTGTTCAGTCTGTGTTTTCCTGATATCCTTTAGTTCTTTCTCTGTGTTTTCCTTTATTCCTTGAATATATAGAGGAACAATTTTTAAAAGTCTTTTTTTCTGGTATGTGCAATGTCTAATCTTCCTCACTGATGGTTTCTGGATTTTTATCTGGTTCTTTTGGATGGACCATCATTTCCCTTTCCTTTGTCTTTTAATTGTGTACCTTTTAATATTTTCATGTGTTAACTCTGGAATTTATTCCCTGATGTGTCTGTTCCTTCAGTTTACATTTAGCTAGTGAAATTAGGAGATTTCTTTGAGGACCTGGAGCTAACAGAAACAAACAACAAATAAAACATCTTTGACAGCTATTACAAGTTGGCTCTGAGTTGGCTGGTGCTCTACTTCAGAGCTTAGTCTTCCTATCAAAAAGATAAGCTGAGGTGAATGTGAAGTGTAGGGTCTTCTCTGTCTCTTTGGGGCCTGTGTCTTATTCTGGGTTTATTCTTGCTTCTAACCTTAGAAATTCCCTCTATTTACAGAAGTTCCAATGTATTTTATACTCCCTATGATATAGATATCCTCCCCATCCTGGATGCTCTACTGTAAGGTTTAAAGCAGATAATCCTTTGTCCTAGGCTGTTTTGACTTAATTGTTTCTTATAAGGCTTTAGTTGTCTGTAACCTGCTTCTGTACATAGGGAAAGTTCTGGGAGAGTGAGCCAGAGGCAAGCTTCCTGGTTCGGTCTTTTGGCTGCCAACCAACAGATTGGAAGTGACATTCAGGCACCCCAGTATGCACACACTGTTTACCCTTCTCCTAAGAAAAACGCCAGGCACCCACAGTGAGAGAGCATGCTGGCTCTACTCTGCACCAGGAGTGTTGTAAGAGGTTCTGGTTAGTGTGCCACAAACTTCTCCAACCATTTTTAAATCTGTGTTTTCTTGATTTGGCACTTTCTAAGTTACTGAAACCAATTTTCAGTACTGAAAGCTGTTTTCCAGAGTTTCAAGAAAGATGTCTTTTCCAATTTTTGCTACTTCAAAGATTCTTTAGGGGAGTAGCTCTGTAGAGCATCTTATACCACCATAATGTTTGAATGGAAACTTAACCTACCATTACCAATTTTTGAAACTATATTACTTGTAATCAGTAGAAGAATTAGTATTAATTTAAAGATGGTCAGACCACCAAAAGACATACTGCTTCCTCATCACCAAAGGAGGCTGGATTCTGTGAAAAATCATAGTCCTGTTATGGGTGTGGGACACCCCCACTGTGCAGAATTATTAGCATGCTATGTGTCCCACATTATAGCATGCTAATAATTCTGCTCAGTGGGGACTTCTGGGACTATTACCCTACATGTGGGTCCTGCTGAGTGCATTCTAAATATGAGCTGAACTGTAACATGTTCCCAGCCTTGGGAATTCTATAAAGACTTATATCTACTTATCTCAACATAAGTCTAGGTATCCTAGATTAATACCCTGCTTATGATTTACTTGAGTCATTCAGATACAATTTGCATTAATTTTCAGCAAGTAAGTTAAGTGATTCTGAGAAACCTGCACTAGAATTCATCCTTAACCTTCAGTTACCATATTTTGGTTGGATAAAAATATCTGAAGAGTTGGTTTTGAAGATTGAATCGCCCCCCACAGAAAGGACATTCATGTCCAAGCTCTGGCCCTATGGACATAAGCCCATTTTAAATATGACCTTTGAAGTTGTTATTAATTAAGGTGAGCCAAAACTGGGTGAGGGTGGGTTTTAATCCATAAATGACTGAAGTCTTTATAAGCAAGGGAAATTGGACACAGAAAGGAAGCCAGGGAAGCCGCTGAATGCTGGAAGTCAGTGGAACACAGAAGAGAAAGGAGACGCTCTGTCATGTGCACCATCATGTGATGGAAAAGCCAAGGACCAAGCAAGGATCCTTAGCAGTGAGCCCCAACATGCCATATTCCTCAGAGGAAAGCATTGCCTTTCTGAAGCCTTGATTTTTGACTTCTCCTAACCACAAAATTGTGAGCCAATAAATTCATGTTGTTTAAGCTATCCACTGTATGGTACAGTATTTGCTTTAGCATGTAAGAAGCTAAAACAGTTGGTGTATACTCACAACTTGATTCTAAATGCATTTAGATGTTTGCTTCATAGCAAACTCTCATGGTCCAACACCCTCAACTCTGCTAGATATTTTATATTTGATCTGGAGAGCTGAATTAGAAAACAAAATTCAGCAGAAGACAGTGGGTAAATATGAGATGCAATCCTTCTGGTCAGTTATAACATTCTGACTGGAAACTATTTTAACTAGAAGTACAATCTTTAATGGTGTGAGGTTTGGAAGTCTCTTGTACAACCCTTACTGCCTTTACCTTTAAGAGTTCCCAAGTTTTGTTGAATCAAACATTTATGTCCTACAAACATAAAGGAGAGTATCTGGATGAATATCCCCAGGGATATCAGTTTTTGTTTTTTTTAATTTTTTTATTAATCAAAAAAAAGAAAAGAAATTAACACAACATTTAGAAATCATTCCATTCTACAAATGCACTCAGTAATTCTTAGTATCATCACATAGATGTATGATCATCATTTCTTAGTACATTTGCATCGATTTAGGAAAAGAACTAGCAAAACAGCAGAAAAAGATATAGAATGTTAATATAGAGAAGAGAATTAAAATAATAATACTAATAATATATATATATATATATAAAAAGGAAAAAGAAAAAAAACAAAAACAAAAGATGCAAACACACAAACAAACAAACAAAAAACCATATTTCAGGTGCAGCTTCATTCAGTGTTCCAACCTAGTTACATTACACTTAGGTATTATTGTGCTGTCCATTTTTGAGTTTTTGTATCTAGTCCTGTTGCACAGTCTGTATCCCTTCTGCTCCAATTACCCATTATCTTACCCTGTTTCTAACTCCTGCTGGTCTCTGTTACCAATGATATATTCCAAGCTGATTCTCGAATGTCGGTTCACATCAGTGGGACCTTACAGTATTTGTCCTTTAGTTTTGGGCTAGACTCACTCAGCATAATGTTCTCTAGGTCCATCCATGTTATTACATGCTTCATAAGTTTAGTCTGTCTTAAAGCTGCATAATATTCCATCGTAGGTATACGCCACAGTTTGTTTAGCCACTCGTCTGTTGATGAACATTTTGGCTGTTTCCATCTCTTTGCAATTGTAGATAATGCTGCTATAAACACTGGTGTGCAAATGTCCGTCTGTGTCTTTGCCCTTAAGTCCCTTGAGTAGATACCTAGCAGTGGTATTGCTGGGTCGTAATCCATTCTGCCATTCTATGTCTTTTGATTGGGAAATTCAGTCCATTAACTTTTAGCATTATTACTGTTTGGATAATATTTTCCTCTACCATTTTGGCTTTTGTATTATATATATCATATCTGATTTTCCTTCTTTCTACACTTTACTCCATACCTCTCTCTTCTGTCTTTTCATATCTGACTCTAGTGCTCCCTTTAGTATTTCTTGCAGAGCTGGTCTGTTGGTCACAAATTCTCTCAGTGACTTTTTGTCTATAAATGTTTTAATTTCTCCTTCAAGATTTTTGAAGGACAATTTTGCTGGATATAGGAGTCTTGGTTGGCAGTTTTTCTCTTTTAGTAATTTAAATATATCATCCCACTGTCTTCTAGCTTCCATGGTTTCTGCTGAGAAATCTACACATAGTCTTATTGGGTTTCCCTTGTATGTGACAGATTGTTTTTCTCTTGCTGCTTTCAAGATCTTCTCTTTCTCTTTGACCTCTGACATTCTAACTAGTAAGTGTCTTGGAGAACGCCTATTTGGGTCTATTCTCTTTGGGGTGCGCTGCACTTCTTGGATCTGCAAATTTAGGTCTTTCATAAGAGTTGGGAAATTTTCAGTGATAATTTCTTCCATTAGTTTTTCTCCTCCTTTTCCCTTCTCTTCTCCTTCTGGGACACCCACAACACGTATATTTGTGCGCTTCATATTGTCATTCAGTTCCCTGATCCCCTGCTCAAGTTTTTCCATTCTTTTCCCTATAGTTTCTGTTTCTTTTTGGAATTCAGATGTTCCATCCTCCAGTTCACTAATTGTAGCTTCTGTCTCTTTAGATCTACCATTGTAGGTATCCATTGTTTTTTCCATTTTTTCTTCTTTGTCCTTCACTCCCATAAGTTCTGTGATTTGTTTTTTCAGATTTTCTATTTCTTCTTTTTGTTCAGCCCATGTCTTCTTCATGTCCTCCCTCAATTTATTGATTTGGTTTTTGAAGAGTTTTTCCATTTCTGTTCGTATATTCAGCATTAGTTGTCTCAGCTCCTGTATCTCATTTGAACTATTGGTTTGTTCCTTTGACTGGGCCATATCTTCAATTTTCCGAGCGTCATCCATTATTTTCTGCTGGTGTCTGGGCATTTGATCAGATTTCCCTGGGTGTGGGACCCAGCTGGTTGAAAGCTTTTTCTGTGAAATCTCTGGGCTCTGTTTTTCTTTTCCTGCCCAGTAGGTGGCGCTCGTGGCGCTCGTCTGTCTGCACGGCAGTCGGCCCGGGAAACCGCGCGTGGAGGCGGGGGTCGCTGGCTGCTGCGGCTTGGGAGAGTGCCGGTCCTAATTGCCCAGCTGGCCCGAAACGCCAAGCGTGACGGGAGGGCCCCCCTATCCAACGTTCCCAGTCAGACCGGGGAGCCACGTGCGTGGAGGGGACCCCAGTCGCCAGCAGCCCCGGCCGGGAAAACGCGCGCCCCTCGGGTATCTCACCGCAGCAGATTCTCCCTGCCCGTTCAGCTGTTCCAGAATGGGGTACGCTGTCTTTTTGGTCTCTGTCGTGACTCCGGGAGCTGTTTCGTATTGTTTCTGTTTCTTTAGTTGCTTTTCTGGAGGAGGAACTAAGACCCGCGCGTCTTACTAAGCCGCCATCTTCTCCGGAAGTCGGGATATCAGTTTTACAACCCCCTCCCAGGATCCTCTGTTTGCTCTGGTGGCTGGCCCTTCTCCAGTTAGGGCTAAGAAGTTGTGCCAGAATATGTTGCAGAAGCCTCTCCTCCACAGAGCCACAGATACCTCATCATGAACTTTCCCCTTGACTACTCCTTGCTGTTAGAACAGTAATAAGGCTTAAATCTGTAAAAGGAAATAAAAGGAAATAGAGTTACATTGGCTACAGGTTTTTAAATGGAGGCTAGAAGTCATTATGGAGGTTATTCTATGCAAATCTCATCCAGCTATGGCAAACTGCTGAAGTGTGCAAAGCCTTAAGCAGTAGTCTTCCTCAAAACCCTAAGGATATCTCGACACCAGAAACAAGCCACAAAATAAGAATTCATAAAGCATCTAACCTGAAGGACATTTGGAGCACCTCAAATAAACACCAATCACAAACAACTTATGTAATCTTTTTCTTTAAAAACCCTTGCCTGCCAACACCAAGCTTGGGAATGATTTGGGCTGTTACCTATATCTGTGCTCTCTGAATTTTAGTTTTTAAGACACCAAATAAATGCCTTTGAGCCTTCTAGCTTAGTTTGTAATTTCTCAGTCAACAGATCCCGGCAAAATTCAGATGGGGTGTGCCGGTTCCAATAATTGAGAAGAGAGCATAGATGTTAAAGAATTTCGAGAACCAGTGAGTATGTACAGTTGGAGCCAGGACAGTACCACTAGGATTGGTTTTGAGGGCTCTTAAGCAAGGGAGCCTGAATTTAGGCCTGGATGAGCAGAATTTATTGGCTAGGGGATACTTTCTTAAGATACAGGATTTCATACCCTGATGAGGAACTGAAGGGACCGGGTACATTCACTGCTGTGGTGGCTCTTAGAAAGCTGAAAAATATGGCCCACACTCAGTGAAGTAGCAACGTCTAAGTTGCCTTGTCACTTAATACAGGGAGAAAAAAGAGGCGCAGGGAAGTAGGCATGCTGGAATGTTTATATAGCATAAGGCTTAAAGACCCACAGTGAAGTTATCTTCCAGGAGAAGGTCCAGGGTGTACACCATTGGCCAAAGCTGTGCAGAATGTGCTGAGGACAGGGACACCGAGATAACAAGGGAGATCTGTCCCGTACTCCTCTGCAGGCGGGGCTGTGCAGAGCTGGGCTTATTAAAGTACTTGGAGATAATGGTGCCAAGAAGTAATAAAGGTCAGGTGGTAGCGCTTAACCATCCCAAACCAGGACTCTATAATTATCATGACAACCAACAAGGTCAGAAGAACAGCCAAGGGGGTATGACCTGCAGGGAGCTGAGATGGTTAATAGAGTATGGCATCCCTAAAAGTAAGATAATCTTACAGACAAAAGGGTGCTGCTTAACATGTATAAAAGATTAAAAAAAAAAATACAAGAATGCAAGAAGAGCCATAGGTTTTCATCCTTATAAAAATAGATATTTCCCTCACTAAATTCCAAGACCTGAACCAAGTTTCTGATCTTGAAAACACAGATTTGATTCCCCACTTCTTGCCTAAAGGCACATTGTATGCAAATTATATATAAAAACATAAATTTGTAGTAATGACTATAAATTCCCATAGAATTCTGTATAAAATTTGACATTTGTTTTTGTAAAACAAAGATCAGTTTTTAAACCAAATTTTAAAGAAGTCAGGCAAAGTCATTTATATCAGCATAAAGGAAAATAAAGAATAGAGAGAAATAGGTGAATAATCCATAATGTTTCTATGTAATTTATTTTAAATGTTCTAGCGTTAGACTCAATAAAACATTTATATTCCAAATTTACACTTATTTAATTTCAAAGTTTCATGTTTAAATAGGAATTCAACTGGCTGAACACTAATTCTAGGTTAAATCACTGGGCCTGTAGATGTTTGACAGGATATCAGTAAAGTGTCTCAATGACAACACAATTCAGAAGGATGGAGAGGATGGTGCATGTCATGTGGATGGAAAACACATGGAGATAAAACCACACTCTGAAAGTTACCAATTCAACACCTCTGTTACCTCAGGGTCTGCATTCTGTAGTTACTAAAAAATCTGAAAATACAAAGTAGATTCCCTAAGCCACTATGAATCTAGATTTTAAAGCCTATTTCTTCTGGTCCAGATGTTGAATGCATTCAAATAGTTTTACTTGCTATATTACGAGTTTTATGTAGAAAATACAAAAGCAGACATTAATGTAGCTCTGAATTAACAAAACTCTTGCATAAATGTGGGCCATGATTTCTCAGTCAGTAGGCCAAGGGGAACATAAAAGGCCTGATTCTGAGGATGCAGACTTCCTCTAGAGTCCGATTAGTAGGAAACCTCCGGGAGGACTGGACAAATGTATGGGGGAATGTTGCTTGGTGTGCATTCGTTGTATGAATTAGAGCCATCACTTGTCCCATATCATGCCCTGTGGTTGCCACACTGGATTAAACTATTAGTAACCAGCCTGAACTCATGTTTCTGTCAATCACAGAAGGAAACTCAAACAACTGAGATGAGAATATATCCCAGTATCAGGATTGCACAGTGTTTCCCGTCTGAGTAGTAGAACTCTATGGTCTTGTAGATAATCAATTCACATCCAATTTTGGTCAGTCTCTGCTTACACTCGTGACCACAAATGTTACTGATGATCATAAATGCCATGAATGCTTCTTAAAAATCTTGCCACATTCTCTTTCTTGGTTACCTTTTTTCATCAGTCCATCTGAATTGTCTTTTTGGTCATCAAGAATTTATCGTTTCCTGGGTATCCTTTCTTCTTTATTTTAAGAGAACATGGGATCATGAATTATGGTTTGCTTGGTACCATAGCTAACATTTCAAAAGCTGAAATATATTTTTAAATTATGAATTGTGCCTGTGTTAATTTCTGGAAATATGAATATTTAGATATGTTTATGCTTAGAGTTACAGACAGTTATGAAAGAATGAGGATTACCTACAAAATTATAGGTGCATGTAATCGTTGGTATTTAATTCTGTTTCTTGGCAATGTGAGTAGTTACAGTGTAGAACTGACGTCACATTAGCTAAATAGAAATCTTGGTGGAATATTTATTTTTATATTAATTGGTGCCTAGTCTAAATGTTAAATGTGGCTTGCTTTTCTTGACATAATGTCTCCTGTGCTTGCACTTTCTCACTTTCTGGGAAACTGTTCCTTGAGTTCTGAAATGTTATTTAACATTTCCAAAATGATTTTAAAAAGTAAAAGCTGGGGCCGCGGTGGCTCAGCGGGCAAGAGTGCTTGCCTGCCATGCCGGAGGACCCCGGTTCGATTCCCGGCCCCAGCCCATGTAAAAAAAAACAAACAAACAAACAAAAAATAATAAAATAAAAAAAAAAATGCTTTGTTAAAAAAAAAAGTAAAAGCCGTGCATTTTGTAAAATCTTTACTATGTTTGGTAGTAGGTGGAATCATGTCTTTATTATAAGAAAACAGAGAATTTGGTTAAAATATCAATAAACTATCTAAAAATTTTGATCAATTGACACTAAATAAATTTACTGGCTTTACTGCATTAACTGAATCATTTCACTATTTTTTCTTCTACAGACATGTCTTGACAGAATCATCTACTCTGTCCCCTGAGTGGTAAACTCATGTTTCAGAAAAGAACAAAATAGTAAAAATGAGTATGAAGCCAGAGATTTATTAAAATCTATAAAAGGAAAAGGATTTAAAGGGACCCTCAAATCCCCTTTTTCCTTCTCACAAGATGCCAAGGTAAATAAGGCAGATATTTGCAATTCTTTTAACAATTGACATATGATATAGCAGAGGGCTCTGGAGAGAAACTTCAGTTTACCAGTTGGGAGATATAGATTCTTATAGCAGCTCTCATAAATCAGCTATTTGAAATAAAACCAAAGTTTCCTTCTCTGAAGTCTCAGTTTTCTCATCTCATCTATTTGTATTGATTTTTTTTTTAATCTTATGGGTTTCAAGAAGGTCTTTGAGTTGCCCTCTAGTATCTAATCTCCAAGAAAGGGAAATTTTATGCACTCGTACATACTAGTCTTTCTCCACTTCTTGGCATTTCTGACACATTGTAGACAATAAATTTGATGGAAGCATTGTTAAATAGTGATTGAGTGGATGGGAATAAAGACAAGCATCTAGCACCTTCCATCACTTTATTAAAAAAATATTTTTCTGCTTTATATGTGAAGTGACTGTTAATATTCTATTTGCATTAAAAGACCCAATATAAAAACAGGTTGGTAGACATTGGACTTCATGATCTTTGTAATCTCTTCTAACATAATGAAAATGAGGCCTTAACAATTTTTTATCTGCCCTGGAATTTTTTGGAGGGGGGCAGTTGTGGGGGGGTGCTGCGTGGTCCAGGAATCGAATCTGGGTCTCGTGTGTGGACAGGGAGCATTCTACCACTGACTACTTGTGCATCCTCTGCCTCAGATTTTGAAACTGTAATAAAGATGTCATTAGAACCCATGCTTCCTAACATGATTATCATCTTTGTTTCTTTGTTTGCTGAAATAAGTCAGATCTGCCCAAAAGGTATGTTTCATGAAAACAAATAATTGTTCAGCTTCCTTTGAACTCTTATATAAGACACCAGCAAATATACTTCAATGGTTTAAAACATGTTTAAAAGTACCACAGGTTTCTTGTCCAGCTTTGCAACTGGACAAGCTGTCCAAGCTGGTGGTATTTTGGTTACTTAATGTGAAAAAGGGGAATGTTAACAGTATTTCCTCATGGGTTCCTTGTAGAAATGTAAATGATATAACAGCAGATTAGAAAGAATTAAAGAATCAGTAAACTGAAAAATAATTATCCGTAATGTAGCAAAGAGAGAAAAAAAGATGGAAAATAGAAAAGAAAAAAAAAGGTTGAGAGAGACAAAGTATCAGAAGGATCTTAAAATTGCATTGAATTGTAGTTCCAGGAGAACAGAGAGAAATAGGGCCAATCAACGTTTGAATTCAAATGCCTTCTGTTGATTCCAGAAGCTCTAAGAATGCTAAGCAGAATAAATAAAAAGATATGTACACCTAAATACATCATTTGACATTGCAGAAAACAAAAGATAATAGAAAAAAAAACCAGTAGGGAAAATAGTGGAAAAGAGATTATCTCTGAAGTTTTAGCTCTTAGATTAGCAGCTGATTTATCAATAGCAATAATAGAAATCAGAAACAAGATTGATATCTTCAATGTCTTGGGGAAAAAAACTAACAGTACATAATTTTGCAGCCACCAAAAATTACTTTCAGAAATAAATGAAAAATAAAGACATTTCAGAGAAACAAAAACATAGTTTGATGACAGTGGCCCCTCACTAAATTAAATTGTAAAGGAATGTTTCATAAATAAGGAACAGATTCTACATGGAAGAAGAAATGAAGAACAATGTAATTAGTAAAAATAGGCAAATGAAAAATAATTGATCATATAAGACTATATCCATAATCACTCATAGTATGGTCCCAGAGAAAGAATAAAATAATAATGAAAGAGAAGTACTCCAAGTGAAGAGTGATACATAAGAGTTTAAATGTTCTAAGGTCCTTTATCTCCAGCGGAATGAAAATATATTAATCAATTTTACTTTTTTATTTAAGTATGCATGTTGCCATCCCTAAGGAGAAAACTAAAAAAAATAAAGACAGAGATTGTGCCTCTCAAACTGCCTGAGGGAAAACACAAAATTAAAAAAGAAAAAATCCAAATACAGAATATCAAAGAAGGAGAGGAAAATAAACAACATAGAATAAGCTAGACATACATAAACACAATAAATTTACAATTAAAAAAATTAAACTGAATGCTTGGTATAATTAAAATATATAATCAGCTGTTACCATAGTATACAATGGATAAAGCAGAAACAGAGAAATCATAAGGCAATATAGGCAAACCTTAAATGTATGAGGAGTTTTATTTTAACACATTTCTCTCAGACACCGATTTAAAAAAAGACAATAAAAATCTATAATGACAATGAAACAACAAATTAACAATCTTCAATTGATGGGCATTTAAGAGACATAAGTCTACAAAAAATTAAAGTATTCATTATCCTATATAATAGACAGTACACTTGAAAATCCATTATACATGAAGCAATTTTCAACAAATTTGAAGCGACTGAAACGATCAGAGTATATTTCTGGACCATGTGCCAGTTTGAAACTGTCATATACCACAGAAAAGTCATCTCTAATCATTGTTCTATATTACTTGCTGGGTGGGGTCTTTTTATTATTTCCATGGAGATGTGACCCACCCAAATGTGTTTATGGGATCTATTAGTTAGGTATTTTTCCATGGAGATGTGTCTCCATCCATTCAAGGTGGGGTTGCTTATTGGAGCCCTTTGAGCGGGAACCATTTTGGAAAAAGCTCAGAGCCAACAGAGCCCAGACAGCTAGAGATCTTTGGAAAAGCAGAAGGAAAATTGCCTCAAGGAAGCCTTATGAAATAAGGGAAGAAAGCTGGCAGATGTTACCATGTGCCCTCCCAGCTGAGAGAGGTGTACAGAAGCTGAGACCTCAGCAGATACCAGTCAGGTGATTTCCCAGCTGACAGAGGAGTTCTGGACAGCATCAGCCTTTCTTGAGTGAGGGTAACCCTTGTTGGTGCCTTGATTTGGACATTTTCATGGCCTTAGACCTGTGAACTTGGAACTTAATAAATTCCCTTTTTAAAAGTCATTCCATTCCAGGTATATTACATTCTGGAGCTTAGAAACTAAAATAGACCATAATGCCTTTAAGCTAGAAGTTCATAACAAAAATTTAACTAGTAATGTCTGTTATTTTCAAAATTTGGAAAGCATATTTCTAAATAATTCAAGCCCCAAATGTGAATGGAAATTATAAAAGTTTGAACAGAATGATAACAAGAATATTCCATTTAAAAACCTATGCAATGCAGCTGAAACAGTAACAATATTCAGAGGGAAATGTATAGCCAGCTGCGCCTGAAATAGAAAAAAAGGCAATAACTAATGTTCTGATTGTCCATTCCATGAAATTATAAATTGAACAGTACAAGAAACCCAACATCGCAACATCTGTAAGAATGAAACAGCAAAGAAACGAAATCAATGAAAGAAATGCATGGTAAGATAGCTCAACACACCTAATAGTGATTCTCTGTAAAGAAAATAAAAATTGCAAAATTTTAATGAGGTTAATCAGAAAAAATGGAAAAACGCAAAAATAACAAATTATAACCCATAATAGAATAGAAAATGTGATACTGCAATGATACCATGGCCATTAAAACACTAATAAGAGTCACAAAGTAAGAATTCTGGAGTCCAGAAAAAGATATGTTCAAGAGTATTTACAGAAGCTTTATTTTTATTAAAAACACTAAAAACAACTCAAATTTCTATCAAAAGTAAAATTGATTTATTGTGATATGTCCCTAAAATAGCATTATACAAAATTTGTAAAATATATCCCAATAGTTACACACAAAAATATGGATCATTTTCTCAGGCATAATATTAAGAGAAATAAGCTAGGCACAAAAAAATACATCTTTAATAATTATATGGGGTTGAAAATTAGTCAAAACTAACCAATGAAAATCAAAACCAGAATTGTGTTTATCAGAAAGAGCAACTCAGAAAGGGCATGAGTAAACGTGTTAGGGTGCTAAATTTCTTCTTTATCTTGTTCTGGGGGGTAATTCTAAAGATATAGACAACAGCAAGAAGTCATAATTTGTACACTTAAGTTTTGTGACTTTAATTTTTAACTTAAAAAGTCAATAAGAAACCATCATGAACAAATTTATGCTATCAAATTTGCACAATATGAATTCCTAGAAAGTGTGCAAGTTCCTAGAAAAAAAAATCTACCAAAACTGACTGAAGAAGAAATTCAAAGCCTGGATTGTCTTGTAACCACTAAATAATTGCAATAAATGTCAACCATACTGCACCAACTACCATACACACATATATGCACATACACACACACTCACACACATACACATTTACGTGGAATTGGAAGTTTTACCAAGCATCTGCAATAGCATAATTGATGAAGAGCTAAAGAAAGGGAAGAGGGAGGGAAAGAGAGGAATTAACAGACTGGAGACTGGCTGATAATATGATGAAGGTTCAGTAAAAATCAATAGTGTTGAATGACCAAGTGGCAAAATAAGATTTTTTTCCATTGATGTTGCCATGTGTTTTTTTTCCTAAAATTTTTTAGTAATACATGCTATTTTATGAACATATTTTAAAATTGTGCTAAGAATGTGCATATGAATTTCAGAGGAGATAATATTCACATCTAGTAGGATGTGTACCAGAATGATACCTGTAACTGTGTTTTAGTTTTCCTGACCACTAAAGTAAATACCATGCAATGGGTTTGCTTAAACAATGGCAATTTATTGGCATTTGGTTTTGAAGCTAGGATAAGTCCAAAATCAAAATGGTATCAAAGCAATGATTTCTCCCAGAAGACTGTGGCATTCTGGAGCTGGCTGCTGATTATCCATGGTCCTTGGCTTTTCTTTCACATGGCAGTACACATGGTACCCTCTCTTGGCTTCTCTTTCCTCTTCCAGGTTCCATCGATATTCAGCTTCTAACTGCTCCCATTTGTTTTTTCTCTCTCTGTGGCCTTTCCTATGAGGCTTCAATAATAGGATTGAGACCCATCCTGAGTCAATTTGGTCACATCCTAACTGAAGCAACCTCATCATAATGCCGTATTTACAAAAATCCACACCCACAGGAATGGATTAGGTTCAAGAATATATTTTCTCTGAGGTACACAGCTCTCAGCCACTACAAACTACTAAAGCAGGAGCCCAGAAATACAGGGATTTCATAATAGTGAACCAGTCTGAAGAGGGCTCTGAATTGTGATCTATAGCACTGGGAGGAATAGCGTATTTACTTAAAATCTACAGTGATAAAGAACAACAAATACATTGTGGTGATACTACATTCTGCTTTCTAGATTGCTAAAATAAATACCAATCTTGTGTGAATAGCACATTTGAAGGAGAAGTGAAGATTCACCACAGATGTGAAATAGAGCAAAGGATTAAATTTGTCTTTATCTCTTTTTAGTGGATTATAAAGTAGGTTTTGTTAAATTGTGAATTCCATACAGACAGGAAATGTGCGCAATCATCTTTCCATACCTCCATCCTTAGAGATGTGCTATTATGATATAAGCATGCTATTTCTGTCTTGCATTTGGTTAAGTCCATAAAAATTAGCAAAGTTCAATTGAAACATCTATATTGCTATGTCTAAAAATGGCCATGAAACTCAATTTTATGTGGTTATGTTATACTTATTTTAATGTATTGTGAATTCAGAATACATAATGCTTTGGTTCCAAAACCATATTTCTAGACATTTTGTTGAATATTTCAGTCACAGGAGTAACTGACATTGATTTCTCTGTGTTGTGTTAGTTATGTGAGACTACATAATTTTTGAAGGTAGATGTGTTACTCAGGGTTCTCTAGAGAAACAGAACCAACAGGAGATATCTATAAATATGAGATTGATAAAAGTGTCTCATGCAACTGGAGATGCAAAAGTCCAATATCTGTAGGGCAGGCTGTGGAGCTGGCAGCTCTGATGAAGGATCTTGATGAACTCCATAGGAGAGGCTTGCTAGCTGAAGAAGCAGTGAAAATTTTCTTCCCTCTCTTAAAAGTCTTCAACTGATTGGATCAAATCCCAATGATTGGGTTATCTCATTTGTGGGAGACATACCTTACTTGATTATAGATGTAATCAGCCACAGTTGCAATGAACTGACTGATGATTTAATAAACCAGCCTTCTGATTTCTCAATCAGCCACAAAATATCCTTTTAGCAACAGTTAGGCCAGTGTTTGCCTGACCAGAAAAGCGGGCATCATTACCTGGCCAAGTTGACACCAAAACCTAATCATCACAGTTCATCCCTTGTCAACTTGGCAGTTATACACATCAACTTGAAATGTGCTTAATTTCTAAGCAGAGCACAATAACAGCCGTTTTTCAATTAACAATACTCAATTGTCCTGTGAACTACTGTAAATGTACTAAGTCTCTCCAGAATAGGGTGTAACTCCTCAGGTACCATTCACTCAACTTGATATCCTATTACATAAATATTATAACATAAACAATGTAACATCTCATATGATAAGAAAACAAGTTATTGCTTTATGTATAAATACAAACATGCTCATACAAGAACAGTGAGGTAATTATTCATATCATCACAGTTCTCATTTCTGTAACTGGTCACATAGTCATAGTTCATATTTTTCACTCCCTTCTCCCATTACCCATTCCAATGTCCTTTTACTCTCAGCAAGCATTTCCACTGGCTGTGGCTCTTTCCCTGGTGGGGTTACCCAAATCTTCATTTCTGAAGTTTATGGGCCATTGGTAGCTCTGCCTGTATTGGGTTGTTGCACTTTTCCATTTACTTTAATCACAGGGTATGGCAGTACTAAGAGACGCCCAAAGGGATCTCCTGCATTCCAAGAAAACTCTTCTTTACCTCCATGTGTAGTTGCAGTCTTATTTCCCCTTAATAATCAGGGTCCATGACCCCAGACACTACAGTCATCACCTTCCTTGTCTGTTGATTTGAAGGCTTGAGAAGCACTAAGCAGCCAAGTAACAGTCTTAACTCCCAGTTCAATGGAATCATTGTTTTGTCACTTGGTGGGAGCACTCCTTCTTTTGGAAATAAGACCTATAGACCAGCAGAGCTTAAGGTTTCAGGGACAGAAAGCAAATATTTTCTAGTGGATCACTAGGAGTGATGGAGAGTGGTACCACTCCCATTTTCACCCCTTGATTCCTGGACCCATGAATTCTGTCTATGGGAAAAGCAGCATTATATTGTGGACACTGATTTAGAGCATACAAAGTCTCCTGGAGAACATTGCTCTAGCCCTGCAAGATGTTGCCATCTAGTTGGTGCAGTTGGGTCATTAAAAGAACATCCTAACGTCCTATCAAACCAGTTGCCTCTGTATGATGGGGAAAATAGTAAGACTAGAGAATTCTTTGAGTATGTGCCTAATTCCACACTTCATTTGCTGTGAGTAGGTTCTTTATCAGAAACAATGCTATGTGGACTACCATGATAGTGATAAGACATTCCATAAGTCCATGGATGGGAGTTTTGGCAGAAGCATTGCTGGCTAGGAAGGCCAATCCATATCTGGAGTATGTGTCTATTCCAATTAGAACAAATCACTGCACCTTCCATGACAGAAGTGGTCCAATGTATTCAACTTGTCACCAGGTAGCAGGCTGATCACCTCAGGGAATGGTGCCATGTCAGGGACTGCGTGTACATCTCTGCTGCTGGAAGATTGGGCATATAGCTGTGGCCATAACCAAGTTGGCCTTGGTGAGAAGTCCATGTCATGGGCCCAGACATAACCTCTATCTTTACCACCATGCCCACTTTGTTCATGAGCCCATTGAGCAATGGCAGGAGTGACTGGGGGAAGAGGATGACTTGTATCCACAGAACAGGTCATCTTATCCACTTGATTATTAAAACCTTCCTCTGCTGAAGTCACCTTCTGGTGTGCATTCACATGGGACACAGATACCTTCATTTTTTTTGCCCACTCAAGAAGGTCTATCCACCTACCTCTTCCTCAGACTTCTTTGTCACCAATTTTCTAATCATACTCCTTCCAAGTCCCTGACCATATAGTCAAATCATTAGCAACAGACAATGAATCAGAATACAAATGCACTTTTGGGCACTTCTACTTCTAAGTTAAATGAACAAGGTGTACTGCTCAAAGTTCCATCCATTAAGATTTCCTCTCAACATTGTCCTTCAAGGACATCCCAGAAAGGGGCTGTAGTGTTACAGCTGTCCAGTTTTAGGTAGTACCTTAGTTATACAGAACCATCTGTAAACTGGGCCCAAGTTTTCTCTTCCTTAGTCAACTGACTTAAGGAACTCTCCAAGAAGCCATAGCTCTGGTTTGGGAAAAAGAAGGTAAAGTGGCAGGAGTGTAGGTCATGGGCATTGGGCCACTTTCTCATGTAGCTTACGTGTGCCTTCAGGACCTGCTTGAACCCCATCTCTTATATACCATTTCCATTTTATTATGTAGTGCTGCTGTGCACACCCAACTTTATAGCTTGGTGGGTGAGACAACTTCCAGCTCATGATGGGCAACTCAGGTCTCATGATAACTTGGTGGCCAATGGTTTAACATTCAGTCTCTACTAATACCCAGTAGCAGGCCAAGAGCTGTTTCTCAAAAGAAGAGTAGTTATCTGCAGAGGATTGTAAGACTTTACTAAAAAATCCTAAGGGCCTTTGTTGTGATTCACCTATAGGAGCCTGCCAAAGGCTCCAGATTGCACATTTATTTGCCACTGACACTTCCAGCATCCATTGGATCTGCCGGGTCATATGGCCCAAGCGGCAGAGCATCTTGCACAGAAGCCTGGACCTGTTACAGAGCCTCCTCTTCTGGTCCCCACTCAAAACTAGCAGCTTTTCCGGTGAATTGGTAAATAGGCCATAGTAGCACACCCAAATGAGGAATATGTTTTCTCTAAAATCCAAAGAGGCCGAATAGTTATTGTGCCTCTTTTTTGGTAGTAGGAGGGGCTTAATGCAACAGCTTATCCTTCTCCTTAGAAGGGATATCTCAACATGTCCCACACCACTGGACACATAGAAACTTCATTGAAGTGGAAGGCCCCTGTACTTTTGTTGGATTTGTCTCTCATCCTCTGATATGGAAATGTCTTACCAATAAGTCTAGAGTAGTTGCTAGTTCTTGCTCACTAGATCCAATCAACATGATATCATCAATATAATGGACCAGTGTCATGTCTTGTGGGAGGGTGAAATGATCAAGATCCCTGCAGAAAATATTATAATACAGGGCTGGGCAGAGTTGATATGTCCCTGAAGTAGGACAGTGAATGTATACTGCTGGCTTTCCTAGCTGAACACAAACCATTTCTGGTGGTTCTTACTGACAGCTGTTGAGAAAAAGGCATTTGCCAGTAGTTGCATACCAGGTACCAGGGATTGCATTGATCTGCTCAGGCAATGATATCACACATGGGACAGCAGCTACAATTGGAGTCACTACCTGGTTAAGTTAACAATAATTCACTGTCATCCTCTGAGATCCATCTGTTCCCTGCACAGGCCAGATAGGAGAATTGAATGGGGATGTGGTGAGAATCACCATCCCTGCATTCTTTTAAGTCCTTAAGAGTGCCACGAATATCTGAAATCCTTCCAGGAATCTAATATTGCTTGTGATTTACTGTTTTGCTGGGTAGAGACAGTTACAGTGCCTTCCACTTGGCCTTTCCTACCATAATAGCCCTCATTCCACAAGTCAGGGAAACAATGTGGGTTTCTGCTAGTTACTGAGTACATCAATTCCAATTAAGCATTTCAGAACTGGGGAAATAATCACAGAATGGGTCTGGGGACCCCCTGGACCCACTGTGAGATGGACCTGAGCTAAATTCAATCAATCGCCTGACCTCCTTAAGCCCCTACTCTGACTGGTGGACCAGAGTGATGTTTTAGGTCTCCTGAAATAACTGTCACTTCTGAGCTAGTGTCTAGTAATCCATAAAATATCTGGTTATTTCCTTTTCCCCAATGCACAGTTACCCTGGCAAAAGGCCATAGGTCTCCTCGGGGTAAGATGGGAGGAATGTTAACAGTGTAAATTTGGGGCAATGTAACAGGGTCCTTTCCCAAGGATACTGGGCCTTCCTCTCATTAAATGGGCTCTGGGTCTATAAACTTTCTCAAGTCTGGGAGTTGATTAAGAGGCCGAGACTCTCTGTTTTTGTAATTCAAGTTAGACTTCTGTTCACTTGACCTAGAACTCTTCTGCTTATACAGCTCAAACAAGAATTTAGTAGATTGCCTATATATTTTACTTCCAGGTATGCTGCGATCTACTAGCTGATACCATGTATCTCTGCAAGTCAGATTATTTTGGCTGCTGCTCTGAGTCTGCTGTCCATTATGGTGGGCATGCCATGTCTATGGTGATTAACTGCCACCACATGTCTTCTGCCACCTCAGGATCTGACAATCCTCATTGTGTTTAAGAATTCCAGCTCTATGACAGCAGTTCCTACAGTAATATCTGACTTACAGAGAAAGGTAACTGCAGAGCTCTTCAGGGATGATAGAGCTAGTCTCACAAATTTATTCTCAAAGTTCCGGTGAAAGGTGAAAGGTATGAGCAGGTCTTCCTTGATAAATTTACTCTAACATTCCAATTTCTCTAAGCCTCTGGATCCCATCATCTACATTATAGCAGGGAAGTTCTGGCATTTTGGCCTCATATAGTGTCAGCCAACTTTTGATCTATGTTTCAGCCAACCATCCAAACAAACTGCGAATGCCTTTTCTAATCCCTTGAGCTGTACATTGAATGGAGAATCTCTGCTTAGTGGGCCCACATCAATAAATTCAGCTTGGCCCAACTTTATTGTCCCTCCACCATTATCCCACACTCTCAATTTCCATTCCCACACCAATTCCTCTGATTTCTGTTTATATAGATTGGAAAATTCATGTAGTTCTTTTGGAGTATAGCACACCTCCTCATGGGTCACACTTCGAACTTCACCTTTCAGGGCCTTTTGGGACTGTAGTCTAGTTATAGCTCTTGAAGTAAAAAGAGGTGGTAGATGTGAGTCAGGAAAAGAGCCAGAAGTGTCTTTCAAGACAATTTCCTCAGGGTGTTCCATTGCAGTTTCATCTGGTGAAACAGGATTAATTGCTACAGATAGAGGAGCCAGGACAGTTACCCAGCGGAGGTGGTTATAGGTTTAGCAGGCACTGAAGGGTTAATCTCTTTAGATGGAGGTTGGATGGCAGATTGGAAATCCAGAAGCTCTTTCCTCAGGGCAGGCTGGAGATTGGGTGGCTGATTCCTCAGGGAAGGCTGGAGGTGGGGCGGCTGTTTTCTCTGGACAGATCATTACAGGTCTATCTAACAAAGACTCAGCAGAATCCAGGGTTTCCATGTCACCATTGCCATCATTGTCAAGCCACATGTCCTAATCCCAAATTTCAAGATCCCATTCTTTTAAAATCAAATTTCTTACTTTAATAGCAAATGCCCAGCTAGGTTGAGATATTAGTCTACACTGCAAACCTGTTACTTGTACAAAGTGACTCTGCATCTGGTTTTCAGAGATATCATGTCTGCAACCACAGGAAATAAGATTTGCTTTCAGGCACACATGAAACTTTTATATCTTGATATGACACTTAAATTGCAAATTTTAAGTCTTCAGTTCATCCCTTTTCCTCATAACGGTATCCAGAGTATTTAACAACAACCAGCCAATATTATCACTTCTTAACTGCACAAAACTCCATTAAGGTGTCAAAAACACTCTCACCTAGAGCCTTGCCTCATATAAGTGTGCAATTAGTGCAATCAGATGGTGATATTTTGCATATCTCTACTGCCAACTCACATCGTGGACTCTCAATGTAATCTTGATTATTGGAAACAGAGTCATTAGTGCCTTTGAGTCTTATCAGAGTGGAAAACAAATTGTAAAAACCCATTTTTGAGATTTCCTTTCTCAAAACCCACTCCTGGTACCAAGCTGTTTTAGTCAGGTTTCTCTAGAGAACCAACAGGAGATATCTGTAAATATGAGATTGACAAAAGCATCTCACATAACTGTGGGGATGCAAGAGTTCAAAATCTATAGGGCAGGCTGTGAAGCTGGCAGCTCCAATGAAGGACCTCTTCTCCCTTAAAAGTCTTCAACCAATTGGATCAAATCTAAATGCTTGGATTATCTCATTTGTGGGAGACATGCCTTTAGTTGATCATAGATGTAATCAACCATAGCTACAATCAACTGACTGATGATTTAATAAACCCCTTCTGGTTTATCAACCAGTCAGGAAATATCTTTGCAGCAATGGTTAAGCTAGTGCTTGCCTGACCAGATGAGTGTGCATCATCACTTGGTCAGGTTGACACCAGAACCTAAGCATCATACTAGGGCTTTGTAATATTTTGGCAATAATTAGTTTTATTACTACTGAGCTCATTGCGCTCTGGAGATTGCTATAGACAGGATTAGATGGTTAAGCTAAGTAGAAGGACTTTCCTTAAAAATGTATGTTTTAAAAGTGAATAATATGATTCCTAATTCTAAAAAAACAGACATAACCATAGGCTTTAATCAGATTGGATGTGAAAAAGAAGAACTATTGATTAACACATAATTTAATTGTAATGGCTTTAGGATATTAGTTGCTTTATGAGCTCTGCTTTTATATACTAGATGCCATATAGTGATGCTGAACTAGATATGTGTATTTGTAATTTTATCATCTAGGCCTTTGCATTCACATTTTAATTTTTCTTCCTTTCCGATGTTAAATGCCTGTTATATTTTTCCTTGACTGGGGTTCCAAAAGAGATGTAATTTCTTTGACACCTTTGAGTTAACTCTAACTCTCCCTTTTCATTTTATCTCAGAGATCCTTAATTATTATTCCAGAGACCCACTCAGTCGACTCATAATGAAGCAACATGTGGGAGATAAAAAGATTGTTATTTTGAGGAGGCTCCGGAAAAACAGTTTCATGTATATCCAAAATGACTAATTCCTGGTCTAGTATATTCTGATATATATGTTATTTCCTATAGAAATAGTTAATTGAGAGAAGAATGATTATAATTTTCCCTAAATTACCACCATCCCTTACTCCCTCACCTTTAAAATTTCTGGTTAGAAAAGGAAGAAGTTTAGAAAATCTAGATGATATGGGTATTTTCTGGAATGACCAGGCGGTTCTACTCCCAAAGATATCAGGAGCTTTGCAATCTCTCTTGCCTTTCACACAATTCTCCAAGGCCAGAAAGGGGAAATTTCTTTTTCTTTAAATTATTTACCCCTGACTCACATCTTCCTTCCTATGATGCAGACTTTCTTTGCTAAGCTTTAATCAAAAAATAAGGTATTTTAAAATTGATAATCAATGACTCTATGATTTTTTTAATTTTCAAATTATTAGTAAAGAATTTTTAGGTTTAGAGAAACATCATGCAGAAAATGTAGAGTTCACATATACCCCCCACATGCAAAATTATCATTATAAATATTTTGCATTGATGTGGGACCATTGTTAGAATTCATGAAACATGATTAAATTTTATTATTTACTATAATTCAGTTTACATTAGGCTTCACTTTTGTGTTGTATAGTCCTATTTTTTTTTAATTTTTATTCTAGTAACATATGTACACCTTAAAATTTCCCCCTTTTACCACGTTCAAATATATTACTCAGTATTGTTAATTACACTCACAGTGTTGCACGACCATCACCACTATCCATTACCAGAACTTCCATCACCCCAAACAGAAATTATGTACCAACTATGCATTAGTACTGCATTCCCGACCCCCATCTTGACCTCTGATAACCTGTATTCTAGTTTTTTGACTCTGTAAGTTTGCTTATTCTAAATATTTCATATCATTGAGATCATAATAAGTTTATCCCTTTTTGTTTGGCTTATTTCACTCAACATGTTGTCATCAAAATTAATCCATGTTGCCACATGCATGAGAATTTCATTCCTTCTTACTGCTGAATAATATTCCATCATATATATGTACCACATTTTCTTTATCTATTCATCTGTTGATGGACACTTGGGCTGTTCCCATTTTTTAGCAATGCTGCTATGAAGATTAGTCTGCAAATATTTGTTCAGTCTCTGCTTTCAATTCTTATGGATACCTGTCTAGACATAGGATAGCCAAGTCATGTGGTAATTACATATTTAATTTTCTTAGGAACTGACAAACTGAAAAAATATTGGTAACACTCAACTTGATCAAAAGTTCAGCATCTGGAAGGTTCACGCTAACAGCATATTTGTTGAATTTATACAATATAATCGCACATTTGCTGCACTGATTAAGGCAAGTAGCAAATTCAGCCTAAAGCATAGATTCAGGTTCCATATAGGACAGTACTTAAAAGTAGTCCCTTCTTCCATCATTACTTCATATGTCACCAATAATGAGTGAGTGCTCCTATTTCTCCATATCCTCGCCAACACTTGCTATTCTCTGTTTTTCTATAATTGGCCTGACATGATTTCTCATTGTATTTTTTATTTGCATTTTCCTAAAGTCTAATGGTGCTGAGTATTTGTATGTACTTATTGGCAATTTGTATATTTTCTTTGGAGAAATAATTATTCAAGTCTTTTGTCCATTTTTAGACTGGAGTGTTTGTCTTTTTGTGGTGGAGATGTAGGATTTCTTTATTCTGAATATTAAGATATGTGTTTTCTAAATATTTTCTCTCATTATGTAGGTTACATTTTTACTTTCATAATAATGTCCATTGATGCCCAAAAGTTTCTAATTTTAATGAGGTCCCATTTATCTATTTATTCTTTTTTCTGACAGTGCTCCTTTGAAAGTGTTGTATACCCCAGAAAAGCCATGTCCTTTAATCCTGATTCAATATGGTAGGGTAGAAACTCTTTGATTAGGTTTTATCCATGGGAATGTGTTGTTCCCAGTTGTGTGTGTGACCTTTGGATTAGATTTTCTCCAGGAAGATGTGATACACCCAATTGTGGCTGTGGCCTTTTGGTTAGATGGAGAGGTGATTCCAACCATTAAAGCGGACCTTGAATAATTCACTGGAGTCCTTTAAAAGGGGAAATATTTTGAAGAAACCTCAGATGCAGACTCCTAGAGAACAGTTCCTTCAGAGCTGACAGAAACATGGATATTTGGATATGCTTGAAGTGATGACAGAGAAAGCAGATGCCTCAACATAGGCAGAGCTCAGCAGACATTGTCATGGGCCTTTGCATGAAAGGCTAAGCAAGCCAGTATCTAGAGTTGTGTACTGGTAGAGATAAGTGAAGGCCCACAGTTACATAGAGAGGAGAAACCACTGTATCAGAAGCTGTAAGAAATGGAGCCCAGGAACAAGGACCAGCAGATGCTAACCATGTGCCTTGTCCAATCAGCCTTCCTTGAGCCAAATTATCTTTTTTCTGGTTGCCTTAGTTCAGACATATTTATGGCCTGAGAACTGTAAACTTGTAACTTATTAGATTTCCTTTTTAAAAGGTGTTCCATTGCTGGTATATGGCACTCTAGCAGCTTTAGCAAACTAAAACACTGACTTACTGGTATCCTGTGTCCAAACTTTTGAAGACATTCTTAATTGCTCTCATTTTGTTTGCATCAATAAGGTTCATTCACTCTTGGATGTTTAAGTTATTTCAAAGATATAGATTCACAAGATGTTTTTTTATAAAGAGTCAATATATTTAAAAACTAACCCATGTTTCCTGATTTAGGACCTAAAAACTCAGATTTGGCAACTTCTTATTCAAGTTTGTCCCTAACAGGCATCTATTCTAAATGACATTTAACACATTGACAGTATTTGTATGTTACTTATAATTTACTCTCATTGTCAAACTATGTTTAATTATTTAACTATACCACTATACAACAATTATTTAACTATATACTACACACACACACATATATACATATATATAGACACACATATACATGCATGTATATGTTCTTGTGCATATCTTACGGTATATAAATTTATAGAATTCACAATGAGACTACCAGAATGAGAGAGAAACAGAGTAGAAGAAGAAATTAATGTACCTCAACCTATATTATTTTTGCCATATATATCTTTGCATGTTTGAGAGGTTCATTAATACGTCTTAGACATTAAAAGGAATTGTAGAAATAAATGTAAGAGGAAGTAGTGGATAGAAGGAGAGATATGAGAAAAAGAAACAAGAAGATTAAAAATAAGACAATTTAAAGAAAGAAAAAAGAAAAGGGGGAAGGTAGGGACATATGAAGTAATGATGGAAGAAGGACTACTTTTAAGTATTGTCCTATATGGAAACTGAATCTATGCCTTAGGCTGCATTTGCTACTTGCCTTAATCAGTGCAGCAAATGTGTAATTATATTGTATAAATTCAACAGAATATGCTGTTAGCGTGAGCCTTCTAGATCCTGAATTTTTGATCATATTGAGTATTAGCAATATAAATTATGCATGATAAAAATACTTTTCTTGATTAAAAAGTGTTCTGTGAATTTTGAAAGTTGCTTAAAGAAAATTCGTTTCATAATTCATATCAAGAAAAAGGAATTTATAAAATGAAAAGGCAATATACTGAAATCAGTTATTACAGAGTTGAAGAGAATAGTATCACTTGTCACAGGTATGAGAGATACTAAATCATGAACTAAATTTAGCCAAATTCATAAAAGCTTTTACTAAAAATGATTTATTTCAAATGATGGAAATTTTTAAATATATTTTCCCCCAAATCTCACCAAAAAAGAAACTATACCTTGCTAATATAAAAAAACAAAAACAAGACTTGGGACAATAAATTTGACACCATTTGCAAGAAGAAAAGCTGGCTTTTTTGAAGTCACTTGCCAGTTTTTCTTCTAATGAGGGCAAAATTCATTGCTAGTGGCCTGAAAAAAATCTTTGATTTAAGTACCATAAAGGTAGTTTTCTCTTGAAATAAGATGCAACAATGTTCCTGAAATAAAAAGGAGTCCTCTAGAGAGACACTAATGATTTAGATAAGCGGGAGGGTTCAGTCACTTTATTCTATTAGTCCTTATCCACAGGTAAATTTAACTAACGCATCCAGAGAAAGATACCTTGGCTCAAGGAAGGGTGATCTGGGAAGTCACGTGGCTGGCGTCTGCTGGTCCTTGTCCCCGGGGTTTCATTGCTTCCAATTCTGATGCCAGTGGTCTCCTCTCTAAGCGTCTGTGGGCCTTCACTTAGCTGCTCTGGAACAAAACTCTGCTTCATCTCTTAGTTTAGCATCTGCCAAGGCCAGAGATTTCTGCACTTCACACTCTGGCTATTTCTGTGTGTCCTTGCTTAACACTCAGGCTATTTCTGTCTCGATCTCCAAACGTGTACATCAGCTCTACCTGTCAGCTCCGAAGCAGCTGTTCTTCAAGCATCTCTGTCTGCTCTGAGGTTTCTTCAAAATGTTTCCCCTTTTAAAGACACTTCTTGAATGGACAGTATCACCTCTCCATCTAATCAAAAGGTCATATGCACAATTGGGTGTATCACATCTCCTTGGAAATCATCTAATTAAAAGCTTCTGCCCTACAGATTTGACTCAGGATTAAAAGAAACAGCTGGCCCCTGCATGAGATAGACCAGGATTAAAACGTGGCTTTTCTGGTGAACATAATCGATTCAAATGGGCACAAAAGGGATTGTCAATAAGATTAATATCTAACTTCTCATCAGGATCCATAGAGGCCAGAGAACATTAGGATAACATAAAGTGCTGAAGGGAATAGAAAAGAATACTTTTTTTATAGTAATCAAACAACAAAACAATATACAGAAAATCTGTCCTTCAAAAATTAGGGAGAAAATAGATATTTCAGGATAAAGAAAAGCTGAGAGAGAGAGTTCCCAGACGTTCCCTATCACAAATGCTGAAGGGAATCCCTCATGTTGAAAGGAATGGGTGCTAAATAGTAACTGGAAACTGTATTTTTAAATATGTATTTTAAGTATAGGTAACTATATGTGTAAATATAATGCCTATATTATTGCATTTTTTGTTTATAATGCTGTTTTTCTACCTTTACGTGGTTTAAATAGAAAAACATAATAAATTATCATAAATCCTTATTGTCAGGAACATAGTGTATTAACGTGTAATTTGTGACAAGGATGACATAAAAGCAAGGGATCCAAGGGTAAAGGAACAGAGAATGTATAGGTTATTGAAGTTAGTTTCAAAACAAATTAATTTTAATGGTTTTAGTATGTTAAATCCAATCTTCATGGTAATCAAAATAAAATGCCAAAAAAAGTATATGAAAGAAAATGAGAAGTGATTAAAACCAGTTCATTACAAATGATTATCTAAACAAAAAGAAGGTGTGCCGGTTTGAATCTGTGGTGGACCCCAGAAAATCCATGCCCTTTGATTCTTATTCAATATTGCTGGGTGGGAGCATTTTGATTGTTTCTATGAAGATGTGACCCACCCAATTGTGGGTGGTAACTTCTGATTAGATGATTTCCATGGAGGTGTGTCTCCACCCACTGAAGGTGAAGTTGCTTACTGGAATCCTTTAAAAGAGGAAACACTTTGGAGAGAGTCCTTTTTTGGTAGAGCCACGTGAAAGCCAGCAGATGCTGCCATGTTCACCATGTGCCCTTCCAGCTGAGAGAGAAACGTTGAATGTCATTGGCCTTCTTGAACCAAGGTATCTTTCCCTGGATGCCTTTGATTGGACATTTCTATAGACTTGTTTTAGTTGGGACATTTTCTCGGTCTTAGAACTGTAAACCAGCAATTCATTAAATTCCCCCCTTTTAAAAGCCATTCTGAGTCTGGTATATTGCATTCTGGCAGCTAGCAAACTAGAACAGAAGGCAATAACAGAGGAAAGTTGGGACGAATGAGGTATAAGGCATACAAAAGCAATTACCAAAATGTTAGAAATATATCCTACCTTATCACTAACTACTTTTAATATGAATTGTTTAACTCTCCAATCAAAAGGCAGAGACTTTCAAAATGGATAAAGAAGTATGATAGTATGATCCAACTGTAGTCTATATACAAGAGACCTACCTTAGATCCTAAAACACATAGGATGAAAATGAAATGTGGAAAAAATATTCTATTCAAATAGTAAGTAAAACTGCATAGGGGTGGCGATACTAATATCAGGTAAAATTGGCTTTAAGTAGAAAACTGTTATAAAAGACAAAGAAGGACATTACATTTTGACAAAAGGGTTACTGTAACAAGAAGATATAACTTTTATAATCATATTTGTAACTAACAACAGGGCTTCGAATTAGATAAAGCAAATATTGACAAAATTGAAGCAAAAATAGACAGTTCTAATATAATAGTTGGAGACTTTAACACACCACATTTAATCCTGGATAGAAGGGCTGAATAAAAGACAGATAAAAACAGAGGGCTTGGACACTATAAACTAGTTAGATCTATCAGAAATATATAGAACACCCAAGAACAATAGAATATACATTCTTCTTGAGTCCACTTGGATCATTCTTCAAGATAGACCACATGTTAGCTCACAAATCAGATCTCAATATATTAAAAAAAAGATTTGAACCACACAAAGCATCTACTCTGATCACAATAGAATGTAGCTAGAAATCAGTAACAGAAGGAGAACCAGAAAATTCATAATTAAACAATGCACATTTAAAGAACACAGGAGTTAAAGAATCAGAAGGGAAACTAGAAAATACTTTCAGATGTATGAAAACTAAAACACAACATGCAAAACTTGTGAGATGCTGCAAAAGCAGTTCTCAGAAATTTATAGCTATAAATGTCTGTAGTAAAGAAGAAAGACTTCAAATCAATAATCTAATTTCACATCTTGAACTAGAAAAAGAGCAAACTAAACTTAAATTTAGTAAAATAAAATAATAAAGATTAGAGTGAGACAAATGGAATACAGAACAGAAAAATAATTGACAGAAGCAATGAAATTAAAGTTGGTTCTTTAAAAAGATCAATAAAATTGACAAATCATCAGTTATACTGACAAAAAAGAAGTTTCAAATAACTACAATCACTCATTAAAATGGTGGTATTACTCCTGACCTTACGGAAATAAAATAGAACATAAAAGAATACTATGTACAATGGAATATCAAAAAATACTATGTACAATGGAATATGTACAATGGAATAATCTAGATAAAATGGCAAATTCCTTGAAACACACAAATTACTTAAGAACAACTCAAGAAGTAGAAAATCTCATCACATATGAAATAAAGGAAAAGGGATTGAATCAATAGCTATAGGTTTTCCATCAAAGAAAACTCCAGAAACAGAAGGTTTCATTAGTGACATCTACCAAACATTTAAAGAATAATTAAAACTCTTATCAACTCTTATTAAAAATTCAGGAGGAATACTTGAGTACTTCCTAACTCAATCTAGATGGTTAGAATTCTCCAGATACCAAAGCTAGTAAAAGGCCACTAAAGAAATGAAAATTACAGATTAGTTAACCTTATTAATTTAGATGGGAAAATCCTTAAAATATTAGTGAACTGGATTCAACAGCATACTAAAGGATTATGTCCCATTACCAAGAGGTATTAATCCCAGGAATGCAAAGACAGTCAATCATATTAAAGTCAACTGATGTAATACAGCATATTAAGAGAATGGAGATGAAATAAAATATATGCTCATCTCACTAGATACAGAAAAGGCACTGTACAGAATTGAAAACTTTTTCATGATTAGAACACCCAGAAAACTTGGAATAAAAGGAAACTACTATACCTGGTGCCTGCCTATGCAAAAAAAAAAAAGGAAGCTACTACAACATGATATAGGCCATTTAACAAAAATCCACAACATCATACACAGTGATAATAAACTTTCCTCTTAAGAATAGGAAAAAGACAAGTTTGCCTACTTTTACAAATGCTATTTAACATTGTACTGGAAGATCTACCCAGAGAAATTTGGCAAGAAATAGAAATAAAAGGAACAAAACCTGAAAGGAAAAAATAAAACTACTTCTATTCACAGAAAAATGAACCTACATATAGGAACTCTCCAAGAATTAAAAAAAAAAAAATCCTATTAAAGATAACAAATGAATTCCGCTAAGTTGCAGAGTTCAAGTTCAACTTCATCTTAACCTGATTACCTCCACGTTCTGGTTTTGCTAAAGCTGCTGGAATGCAATATATGAGCAATGCATTGGCTTTTCCAAAGAGGATCTTTTAGATTACAAATTTATAGCTCTAAGGCCATAAAAATGTCCAAACTAAGGCATCAGCAAGAGGAAACCTTCACTGAAGAAAGACCAATGGTGTCTGGGGTTCTTCTGTCATATGGGAAGACATATGGCAATGTCTGCTGGCCCATGTCTCCCAGACTGGTTTTAAAATGGCTTTCTCAGCTTCTATGGGTCCTTTAGCTTCTCCTGGAGTGTTTTCTTTCTCTCTTAGCTTCTCTCAGCTCTAAGCACTCTACAAAAAAGTCTCTCCCTCAAAGTACTTCAGCAATCAGATTAAAACCCATCTTGAATGGGTGGGGCCACATCTCCATGGAAACAATCTAATCAAAAGGACCTACCTGATGAAGGGTCTGCCCCCACAAGATTGGATTAAAAGAACATAGGCATTTCTGGGGTACATAACAGATTCAAATCAGCACACTCCAGAAAGACCCTATTTACAAATGAAGTCACATGTACAAGTTCTGGGGATTAGGATTTCCACATATCTTTTTGGAGGACATTGCTTAACCCATAATATCCACCATAGTCTCATATAGGCTGGCAGAAAACACAAGTCTCCTTGACAAGAGACAAGGGTCTTTTATTACTCATGGCATAACAGACGATATGACTTCATGTTAGTGCCAGTTCCTTTTGCCTCCTAAGCTATGACATGAAATGGCCCAGAAGGACACTGTATACATGATAGGGTTATATCATTGCTGAGGAATCCCGAACTTAGAAAACCCTAATCTTTCATAACGTGTTGCAAACATATCAATCTGCTACTCTGGAGAGAGGCATGTTTCTTACACTAGGAAGCAAAGAAACTTGTCCTCTGCTCTGAAGAGAGACATTATCGAGGTCTCCCAAGAGTTTTCATTATAAAATCATCCTTGAATAGTAAACATCCTTGAAAAGAAAGTCTAGAACAAAAAGCTGTCAGTACTTCTGCTCATAAGATGTACAGAAATATAAGCCACCTGTAGAGAATTGTCTCTCAATAATCAGAGTGTACTCAGACAAAAATTCCTTCTTTGTGATGCTTTCATTCTAAGGAAAAAACAGTAAATATAAATAAATTTTTAAAGTTTTAGTAAATTAAAATGTAAAGTAAATGTTTTAGTAAATTAATACTTTGAATAAAAAATAAATGAGTGGATCATGGAAGTTAGGGATGTTTGAGGAGTACAATTTAATTGAATTGGTCAAAGTCGGCGCCATGGAGCAAAATGTAACATGAGCAAAGGCTAAGAGTCTTGAGGGGGCGATTTCCCCTGAATACTAAATTTTTACTTTCATCTCAATTTAGTTGCTTTTAGGAAAATGCATGCACTTAAAAGAAAACATATTCATAATCTTGCCTGTTGCAGATCAAACTTGAACATAAGAGTTATAGGAAAAATGAAGAGTAGAAAAATTTTCCTGACCATCACCATTTTTTTATATATGGTGTTTATCAGAGAGGAATATCTATTTATCAGAATTTGATTAACAGCTACATTCATGCCCCAAGAATGTTAATCTGGAAAACAATTTTAATTCCCAAAAGTACTTTGACCTATTTTATAATCCTTTTGGTACCTACTATATCTAATGAGAAATCAGTTTATTTTGAGAGAAGAAAACAATCATAACCTCATCTAAAATCCTCAGAGATTCAGGTTGACTTTACAATTTAATGCCCATGAGGTGAAAGTGTTTTCAAACATGGCAGTGTATATTTTCCTTGCTTGTATTATCTTTTCTGGTCATTACCCATCATGCTCTCCCAACTCACAGTTAATTTATCCAAACTGTCTTGCATCCTCTGGGACTAAACTGGGAAATTTGGACCTCTTTATGGCTACAGGAAATACTATTTTGTATGTTTTGAGGGATTTGGAAAATGATGATTTGAATTTTATAAAAAAATTCCTGCAACCCCTTGAGGACAATATACTTCACAGAAAACATGATGATGAAAAGATACAACAAAATATTTTTCACTCTGATCCACCAAAGCAAGCTCAGAAACATGATGTAATTATAGAAAATTTACATTCCCAGATTACTGGTTATTATATATTAAGCATATATAAATATCTGAATTATGTTTAAAGACTTAGTGACAATTAATGTACTACATATAATTTACTAAAATAAATTTCCTGATGACTCAGCACCTGGAAGATTACTTGCTTGACAAAGAATGTAAGAAATATAGTTCTGAGTACAGAAATGATCTCTCTTTATCACTTATTTTTCAAAGTAAAGTTATATTTATGACCAGAAGTTTTACAAACTCTATAGATTTTGCAGCTGTTAACTCCTAAAATGATTGTCCAAAGATACAGAATTTCTGAAGTGTAAATTAGGATTTCAATGTTGTCAAAAGTTACAGCAAGACCTTCTTACACATATGGACACATTGATTTACATTCCTAAGAAAATGCAGTCACCACTTATCTCATGAACTATGGAAACATAGTTTCTATCTTCTAGTCATCAGCAAAAGGACATAATATTGGATGTAATTACTTGAGACAAGGCATGTAAAATTAATCTGTATTCCAGTTTATTTGATTTAACTATTTTACTTTCTCTGAAGTTAACTATCTGCAATTTCATTGTATTCTATAGCAGTAATGTTTGGGAACTTAGGGATACATTTTGGAAATTAAAGTAACCTACTGTCTAAAGAATATATTTGTGAAATATTTGGATTGTTTGTTTTTAAAATATTATATGACATTTCAAAAAACTCTATGATCCGCTGAAACTATAGTGAGCAAAATATATGAGAAATTGAAGGAGGATACAATATTGGGCAAGATGTGTATTTGGGATGCTGGGCAACAACTACACTTCAAGGAATATGATAAAAAAAATAAGCTTACCTGACTACTGAATTGGGGCATTTAAAATTTTCTGTTATAATAATCTGAGTAAAAAAATAAGAAAAGGCAATTTACATACTATGAACAACATTGTGTTATTCTATATATAGAGAATATTGTGGTGAACTGACTCATAAAATATGTATAATAGAAATCCATTTATCATTTTTATATGTTTCCAAAATACATGCGGTATATAATCTCATTTGATACTCATAATAGATATTTAAATTAGGGAACATGTTATACTGGTATGAATAGCAGATTTTTTTTTTTTACATGGGCAGGCACCAGGAATCAAACCCGGGTCCTCTGCCATGGCAGGCAAGCATTCTTGCCTACTGAGCCACCGTGGCCTGCCTAGAGCAGATTTTGACCTCTGGCTACTACAGAATAACTATTGCCAGTTTAACCCTCATGATATAAGCAATAGTAAAATCGTACATAATGTGTGAATCAACCAATAAAAACATTGAACAATATACAACCTAAATATGTGATTTCTGAGAGAAGAATTCATGAGGCAAACTTTATGACCACCCTGGCTTTCTGGGGAAAATTACAATGGCGTGAGCAGGCTGGAATGCATGCAGGGCATAGTATTCCTGCTGAGCTGAGGAGGCTTCAGACCAGTGTTTAGGGAGACTCAAGGGGCTGGAATTTGTGGAACATTGCACCAAAGAGAAAAGGCCTGAACGATCCGAGTGAGGTTTCCCTCTGACTTCTTGCATGAAGGCTGAGTTTGCATGTCCAGAATGAGACTACACAAGTTTGCCAAAGAGCAATTGCCATGGGGTTAAAAAGGAACTGAAGTATTAGAGACCTAGTTTTGAATAGTATATATTGACCACAGTCAGAATAGAAAACCTTCCTTTAACGCCCTGGGGATGAGCTGGGACACAGGAAAGGTTATACTTTAGGAAGGACCCACTCTAGAGCAAAAGTTATTCTACACCCATCTTAACAAAGCCTTAAACAAAGTTCTAAACATATCTGAGGTCCAGTGTGAGTTTGGAAATGGAGTACTTGCAAGTTAGAGGGGCTTGAGCTTGCCACAGATTTGTCCTAAGAAAAGGAAAGGTGATCAGCAAGGAGCTGAACTATTTAATAAAATAAAAATCATCAATCTTCACAGTAAGATAATGGCGATTCTGTAAAACACATTTTATTTTAATAAAATAAAAATCATCAATCTTCACAGTAAGATAATGGCGATTCTGTAAAACACATCATTTAAAATATCTAATACACAAAAAGTTATTAAGCATGCAAAGAAACAAAATTTAAATTAATGGCCAAAGAAAGGTCAATAATAGAAAGCCAAAAAAAAAAAACTCATCAAGAATGCAAATGATTTGAAGATAAATATCAAAAAGATGGCATAAGGACTGAGGACACAAAAAGATGTTCCACATCATTATTTATAGGGTAAATGTCAATTAAAATTACAATTAAGTGCCATATTAACACCACTAAAATTCCTAAAATTAAAAAAAAATGACAATGTCTTGTTTTGGCAAGAATGCAACGCAGCTAGAAATCTCATACATTGCTGGTGAGAATAGAATGCTATAATGATTTTGGAAAACTGTTTGCTAGTTTCTTATAAAGTGAAAAATATACTTACCAAATGATTTGACAATTACACTTGTAGCTAGATTATTCAAAAGGAATGAAAACTTATGGCCACAAAAAAGATTTGTATTTCTTTAATTTTTTTTCATTTTGATCCATCTATAACTGAAATAAATGTATTAATTATATATATTTATATATGTGTATGTATAAACATTGACACTAAATTTTTAAATTTCTTTTCTATTTTTATGTGTTTTCTGCATATTTAGAAATGATATCAGAAAGTGCATATACATTTAGAAATATAAATACATTTTTATTTCTCTGTTGGATTGACACTTTGGTCATTACAATTTGACCCTTTCTGCTGCCCAACCATTGATTTTTATTTATATTGCTGTACTGCCTGCCCGTCTTTTGGTTGTGTTAGTGTAGCATACTTTTTAAATAATTTTATTTTCAATTTTCCTATTTTCTTAAGTTTAAAGTATGTCTCCTCTATGTGATATATATAATTGAGTCTATTTTTCTTAACCCAACCTGATTATCTTACTCTATTAAATGAATTTAGTTCCATTTAATAACATTAAAATATAGTTATTGAAATGTTAGGTTTAAATAAATTCTTTTGCTGTTTGTTTTCTATTGGTCTCCTCAACTTTTTTGGTACCCTGCCTTCTTTTTACTAAGCAAGTACTTTTATTGTTCTAATTTTTTCTTCTGATATCATGTATATTATGAATTATTTAGCTTCTAGTTATTGCCCTAATGTGCCAGTTACTAAGCTATTGTCTCTTAGCTTCAAAATTATCCTTTTATACTTTGCTCTCTGATTCTGGAGCTCAGAAACAGAAGAAGACATTTTTCTTTGTCGGAATCCTAACACCCTGATAGATTTTGCTCTAGAGCATGAATAATAGGCAGGAGTAGGGGAAAGGAGACTTTCTCCTTTTTTTTTTCTATCTGTCCCTATTAGCATTTCCCTAGAAATGAGAACAGCTATTGGTTCCTGTCCTCAGATCTTAAAAATATTATCAGAACCTGCCTTTCATGACCCTTACAAATACCAGTACCTGATAGGCAAAGTCCCCACTTCAGAATTCAGAGCCCTCCATTAGGGCTCTCTCCTAGTTTGTTCATCTGTAAATGGGTTTACAATAGGACCTATCTTATATGTTTGAGGAGTAAATGGGTTAATACACATTGTAAGTGCTACATATATATTATCTTTTATATATATAAATGGACATGAAAAGTGTATTCTATACAGATGGAACTGGCTTGACTTTTTATTAAAAGCTAATTGCATCTCATCACTAGGTATACTTTAAACAGATCCCATCACTTTGGAACCCTCAAACAGAATTATTACAGGTTTTTGTAAAATATAGAAAAAATGAACTATATATATTTATAGATTCATGCATTAATAGGTAAAAGAAATGAAATGTGCATTTAAAAATCATTAATTAGAGGGTAACAAAGTATGTGCAGGACTGAATATTTTTGCTTTTGCAATGCAGCATATAATTTTCCAATGAATATTTAAAACAATACCTTCTCCTGTGTAGAGATGACTCATGTTGAATCTTGATTTCATAGGCTGAATTTTATTCAAAGAAAATGTTCTTCTATAGCAAGAATTTTAAATTACGGTCTTGAAAACATTCTTGCTTCAATCATAAAACAAATTATACTGGTTGTTGAGAGAACTCTAGAGCATTTCGAGAAACATAATCTATATAATTAGATAAATTATTTATGGTTAGATCCTAATTAGCTTAATAGCATCAATAATTAATAGTTCTCCAAACTCATAGTAAAAGTGCTTTATTCTTTTCAAGGGACTTCTTTCTATCTCCTTAGTAGATGCTTATGTCAATGCTCTGAGGTAACTTGAGAAAATGTTACCCTCATTTATCGGGTAAGAAAACTGGATCTTGGAGATTTCTGATGCCAGTTAATAATCATCTGAAAGCTTCAAGAAGTGTATGCTGACTCTAGGGGTAGAATCTTCATCACAAAATTATAATGGGATTATTATAACATTTTTTCAGAACCTACTTTATATTTTGTGAAATATCATAACCTTTCATTGTGTACCCAGCTGCTTCTTCTGGGCCCTTACAAACTACAGTTGTCTATAAAGTCAAACAAACACATGTACCACACTTACATATAAACAAAAGAAATTAGTATGAAGCAAAACAAACAACTTCCATGAATATGGTTTCAGGAATTTGCCAAAGGAGAAAATCTGTGCACTTTTGGGGAAATAAAAGAGGAGTGCTTTGAATTGAAATAATAAACATTATTATTCTCCTTTAAAAATGTAGAAAATAAGAAATGGAGAAAAGAAAGAAAGGAGAAAGACAGATAAAAGTAGGAAAGGGTGGGAAAAAGAAAGGAGAGAAGAGGAAGAAAGGAGGGGAAAGTACTTCAAGGAAGGAAGAGAAGAAAGAAAGAAAATAAAGGAAAGAAAAAAGGCTCTTTAAAAAAGGAAAGAAAATGACAGCACTGTCCCATGAAAAATTTCATTGTCCACTTTGAAATTAACTGTGGAGCACATAAAGCAGGCTCACATGTAGCTATGTGAGGGTATGGCAGCTACTAACTGATATTAAAAAGAACCCCAAAAGGATAGAAAATGTACCTTTGGTATTGTTGAAAAAATGCCTGGAGGATTGAGCACTGAGGAATTCTCAGAGGAAAAATAGTGCATATTCCTTAAATGGTATCATCCTCATCACCTCCATCATGGTTATTCTTTTTGAATGTGCCTGATCTTATGTTGAATGCCTTGAAAATATTGTCTACTTTATTCTTAACACAGTTCCATGAGATAATTGAGATAATTTGGAAATTGTTTTGGTTTTGTAGGTGAGCGAACAGAGGATTAGTGAGAATAAGGATTTTAGTCTACCAGCTGCTAAAACAAATACCACATAATGGGTTGACTTATCAGGAATTTACTGGCTCACCATTTTGAGGCTAGGAAAAGTAAAAAATACAGGTATGAGCAAGCTGATGTTTTCTCCACAGACTGTGGCATTCTGGGGTGGGATGGCTGCAATTCTTGGGCCTTGGTTTTCTGTCACATGTCAGTACACGTGTTAGCCTCTACTGAATTCTCCTTTCTATTCTAGTTTCTGTTGACTTCCACCCCTGGCTGTTCCCTGTGGCTTCTCTCTCTGTGGCCTTGGCTGTAAGTCTTCCAGTAATAGGAATAACACCCACACCTCATCAAAAGGTCCTATTTAGGATAGGCTCACACCCACAGGAAGGGATTAAGAACGTGTTCGTCCAGAACACATAACTTGAACCACACAGTAATTAATTTGCCTGGACTGTAACAGGAACTACAGTCTGAATCTTCTACTGTTTCATATAATCCATACTTCTAACCACCTTTTAAGGACTGAATCATGCCCCTGCAAAAGGCATGTTTGGTTCCCAACCCATGGTCCTGGGGATGTGAACTCATTTGTAAATAGGCCCTTTGAAGATGCTATTAAGGAGTCCCCAAACTGAACGAGGGCCTTAATTCAATATGGCTGAAGCCCTTATAAGCAAAGGAAATTAGACTCAGGAAAAGGAAGCCCCAGGTAGTAGCAAGAAGCTTGAAGTCAACAGAACCTGAAAGAGAAAGGAGAAATCTCTGCCATGTATATCACAACTCAACAGAAAAGCCAAGGGACCCCAAAGGTTGGCCAACCAGAAGATACTGACCTCAGAAGGAAGGAAGCCTTCTAGCCTCTGAAGCCTTGAGCCAATAAATTTTTGTTGTTAAGTCAACACATTTCATGGTTTTTGTTTTAGCATCTAGCAAGCTAAAACACCCCTCAAAGCAAACCCCTTTCATAAGCTAGCTTTGAAACACAGGAGTTCAAAAACACAATGTCACATACTACTTAATGGAAGTGTGTCAAGTAATTTAGAAAGACGGAACATCTTTCTATGTACTTTTTGGTGGATCACACTGGAGAACAGCACATTAGTGTGAGAAGAAAATTATGAATTTTTCCCTAAAACTATCAAAGCCATAACTGAATCATGTTCCTTGACTCTCTTCTACTATTGTGAATGAGGAATTTCAAACACTTTTACTTCTTTACCTACTCCCAAATCTTTAAGAAACATTGAAATTATGGGTGCTCATTATTACCAAATTATTCTCACATTATACATCTTCTCTTTGAAGTATCATTTTGACATCTTCATTATATCTGTAGCCATATTCATGGCAATTTTCTATAATTAACCCTGTGTTTTACTGTTATCACTAGCAATTTTTTCTATATATTATTTTTCCTGTCTTAAAATTATGTATCTCTGTTAACTATAAGAATTCTTATATTTAAATATTTAAAATAAATATCTTTTTCAAGAAATTTTTATATGTAATAAGTGTTTAAGCCCTCTAATTTTTAGAGACTTTAGTCCCCTTGAATTTTTCAGTATTCTACCTAGACTTCTTCTCACCTTTAGCTATTGTCTTCACAATCTTTGTTCTGCTCCTTACATCTAAGCCTTTTCAGTCTATGATTACATATCCCTGCTTCGGTGATGCCATATCTTTTATATACTAATGAGGATGCCAAGTCATTTCATAACATCATTTAACTATAATTTTTGAGCACTTATGCCCCAGGCCCTGTGTAAGATGCTGATAGAAAGATGAACAAGAATTAAATCCTGCTCTCAAGGAGTAAGCAGCCATGAAAGTAGGGATCTTGATCCAGTCAGTTCTTTGCTCATTTTGCTGCTGCTGTAGGTTTTCAAATGGGCTGTGCTTGTTTTCTTTTCTTTTTTTTTATACATTAAAAAGAAAAAAAAAAAAAAACAAGAAGTCTGTCTAGTGCTTGTGTGTACTGATAGTTTGTGGCTTGTTACCTGCAGTACTCTTTGCCCACTTAAGTGTGTCAGATCACATACAATTCCTGAAGTCTGTATGGCACGTATGGTATTCATGCTTTATAGAAAGATAAGGCAGCATTCAGAGTATGACTTAGCCCATGAAGGGCTAGCTAGAGAGACAAAACTGGGTGGTGATGAAAGGTGATCATGTTGCTGTTCCTGTGACAGTTATATATTTCACTATGGATTAATCACTTGAGAATTTGAATTTATCTGTGTCTTAAGAGTTTGCTTAATGTGTGCCTACCTCTGAGATACTAAGGCCCTCTAGGTGTACTGATAAAATCAATGTGCTGAGCTAGCAAAACAAAGGGCCAGATGTGAAGCTCAATAAATTCATCAAGATAATTAATTTCACCCCCAGAGCCCTCTTTCCTCCATTCTTGTGTGCTTTCACCAGGCAGGTGATGCAGAAACCAGCATTATTCTTCCACACTTCTGGGCTAAGCTTTTTTTGTTCTTTTGACATTTCTACCAATGGACATAGAATTTACTGAGAAAGAGAAAGTCAAAGAAAACAGGTATTTTGATTATATGAGCAACCTAATTTTAATTTTTAATTAAAACAAATTTAGCTAAAGTTATATCATCCCTGAAGGCTGACCTGTGTAATTATAAAACATAATTATAAAATATGTAGACAATAATTAATTCTGGAACATAAGATCTTCAAGAGCAGTAAGTGCAAGTAATTCGTTGTTTTCCTAGATCCCAGCATACTATCTGCCACATGGTAGGTGCTTAATAAAAAGTATTGAACAGATGAATATTTTCATGATAATGAACTAATAAATTAAGAGATGTCCAGTAAATAAATTGCTTAATTGATTAACTACATCATACGTACTATTGATCTTTCATGGTGCCTTTCTACTATTAATTTTTGATGATTTTAGTTGCTTAAGGGGGCTGAATAGCAATATTGTCTTTATCTTCTGAGTCTGTAAACGAGGATATAAATGGTCATCTGTTAAGATGAACATGTCTCCACTGGTGGTTTGGCTAGAGTGGTGAACATAGTGATTAGCAGTCAGTCCATATTCAGATCTTGATGTATTTCCGTTTTCCCCTAAAGTCACCAAGGGCTAAACTGTGTCCAGGAGAATATTTTTCTTCCCTTTTCCACAGGTAATAAAATCTGGGTTTTAACCTGGAACGTGTTCAGTCACCAAGAAAAAAGACTGTATTTCTTAGGTTCTTTTCTAAGCAGATATTACCAAGTAACAATTGTCAACCATTGTTAAAAGTAGAAGTGTTCTGTGTTCTGTAACAGATTTCAATAATTTTATATATATGTATTTTTTGTTTGTTTGTTTGTTTGTTTTAACATGCGCAGGCACTGGGAATTGAACCCGGGTCTCTGGCATGGCAGGCAAGAATTGTGCCACGGAGCCACTGTGGTCTGCTCAGATTTGAAAAAATTTTTTACCCCTTCTTTTCTTTGATACTTCCCTGTCCATATTCTTGGAATACAAATATTTTGATGGGAACCTGAACTCCTCTTTGACAAGTGAGGACAAGAGCTTCATTTTGGAGTGACAGAGCAATTAGCTCTAAATTGACCAAGTGTCTCTACTTAAGACTGCCATGTTGTCACGAAGAGCTGGACTGTGTCTCTCTCAACTTTTGTGGGTGAAAGAAATAAACCTTTTTCATTAAAATCTCAAGTCCCTCCATAGAAACCTGAGAATAAGGGCATAGTGATCCCTTGACATTCATTTGCTTAGAAAAATGTGGGTAATGTCTTCCTGTCAAGGTGTCAACAATTTATTTGTTGTTTTATCTGTAATTTACCTTCGAGCTAGCCTCTAAATTTAATCACAACTTTGACTATTTGAATCTGAGTGGATATCTGACCCAAAACTATCATTTACCAGGAATTTGGGATCATAAAACAAGAAATGTTGAATTATATTTTTACAGAGAATGAGTTTCTTTTACAAACATAAAATAATTAATGATACTTTAAAAAAACATACAAGAAAAAGTTCTACCTGAGCAAGAAGAAACAGTGATAAAATCTCTCTACTTGGTTCTTGGAAGCAAAAAATAGAGCAGTGCATTCTGGGTACCACAAATGGGAAAGAAGCATGAAGCATGGTTGGCATAATCAAGTAGATTGTGAAATTACAGCAACATACATGTGTATCTGTTGGTATAGGGGCAGAAATAGAATGTTTCTAGTGACTTTTTTTGTTCCTTATTTGAGATGTAGATTGACAGAACAATCATCCGTAAAGTACAGGATTCCCATATGCCATTATAATATTAACAACTTTCATTGGTGTAATACATTTGTTGCAATTGATGACAGCACATTTTTAAAATTGTACTATTAATAACAGACCATGGCATAAATTAGAGTTCATGGTTTGTGTAGTATGATTCCATGGATTTAAAAGATATATATTGCTTCCATATACACAATCTAGCATTTCCCCTGCTAATCACATTCAGACATATATTTCAGTGCTGTTAATTATGTCTACAATGTCTGCTACCATCACCACCAACCATATACATTTCTATCATTTCAAATAGGAACACTAGACACTTTAAGCCTTAATTTCCCAAACCCTATCTCCAGCCCACCCCTATTAACCTATAGTCTAGATTTTGACTCAATGAGATTGCTTACTTTAATTATTTCAAATCAGTGAGATCATACCATATTGTTTTTTTTGTAAATGACTTATTTCACTCAGTATGATATCTTCAAGGTTCATCTATGTTATCACACGTATCAGGACCTCATTCCTTTTTGTGGCTGAATAACATTCCATTATATGTATGTACCACATTTTGTTTATCCATTCATTGACTAAAGGACATTTGAGTTGCTTTGACCTTTTGAGAATTGAGAATAATGCTGCTCTGGTCATCGATGTGTGAATATCTGTTTACGTCCCTACTTTCAATTCTTTGGGATAAATACCTAGTAATGGGATTTCCAGGTCAAATGGTAGTTCTACGCTTAACTTTTGAGGAAATGCCAAACTTTTGTCTACAGTTCCACTGTTTACATCACAACCAGCAGTGAATGTGTTTCTACTTCTCTACAGCCTACTAAACACCTGTTATTTTCTGTTTTCTTTAATAGCAGCTATTTTATTGGGTATGACATCGTATCTCATTTTGATTTTGATTTTGATTTTGATTTCCCTGATAGTTAAAGATCTTGAGCATCTTTTCACGTGCTTTCTGTCCATTTGAATATCTTCTCTAGAGAGATATCTATTCAAGTCTTTGGCACATTTTTTTCGGGGGGGGAGGCATGAGCAGGCTCCAGGAATCGAACCCGAGTCTCTGGCATGGCAGGTGAGCATTCTGACACGGAGCCACCATTGCACCACCCTTTTGCTCCATTTTAATTTGAGTTGCGTGCCTTTTTGTTCTTGAAGAATTTCTTTATATATCCTGAATATTAAACCTTTATCATATCTGTGGTTTCCAAATATTTTCTCCCATTGAGTGAGTTGTTGTTTTACTTTCACAACAAAGACCTTTGAGGCACAAAAGTTTTTTTATTTTGATGAGGTCCCATTTATCTATTTTTTTCTTTTGTTGCACGTGCTTTAGGTGTAAAGTCTAAGAAACCATTGTCTAACACAAGTTCCTGAAGATGGTTCCCTACATTTTCCTCTAGGAGTCTGATTGCTTTTTTATTTGTATGTCACTGATATGTTTTGAGTTGATTTTTTTTTCCTTTTTTTTTTGGCAAATGGAGATATTGTTTTCCCAACACCAGTCATTGAAGAGACTATTCTTTTCCCAATAGAGTGGTCTTTGACTACTTGTCAAAAATCAGTTGGACAAGAATGTGAGGGTTGATTTCTGAGCTCTCAAATATATATTGGTCTATATATTTTTATTGATGCCAGCATCATGTTCTTTTGTGGCTTTGCAAAGAGCTTTAAGATCAGGAAATATCAGTCCTTTTTCATTCTTCTTTTACCAATGACTTTAGTTATTGAAGGCCCTTTACCATGCGTATAACTTGGATGAATGGCTTTTTCATTTCTATAAAGAATGTTGTAGGAATTTTTATTGGGATTGCATTGAATCTATAAATTGCCTTGGGTAAGGTTGATATCTCCACAATACTTAGTCTTCCAAACCATGAACATAGAACATCTTCTTGAAATGTTTATTATGTAACGTCATCTGGTCCTGGGCTTTTCTTTGTTGGAAAATTTGTGATTACTAATTCAGTCTGTTTACTACTAAGTGGTTTCTCAAGTTCTTGTATTTTTTATTGAGTCAATGTAGGTACTTTGTTTCTAGGAATTTGTTCATTTGGTCTAGGTTATCCAATTTATATACTGTTCATAGCATCCTCTTACAGTACTTTTTATTTCAGCAAGGTCAATAGTATTGTCCCCCTTTTCATTTCTGATTTTTGCTATTTGTATCCTCTCTACTTTTTTGTCAGTCTAGCTTGTTTGTCAATTTTATTGACCTTTTTAAGAACCAACCATTCTTTTTATTCTATTTTTTTATATTTATTTATCTCCTTTAATCTTTGCTATTTTCTTCCTTCTGCTTATTTGAGTTTGCTATGCTCTTCTTTATTTAATTTTTCCAGTTTGAGGTTAGATCTCTAATGAGAAATCTTTCTCCCTTTTATAGCTCCATTTAGAGCTATAAATTTCCCATTCAGCATTGCCTTTGCTGCATCCCCAAAATTTAGGTATGTATTATTTTTGTTTTCATTAGCCTGAAGATATTTCCTAATTTCCCTTGTGATTTCTTTTTTAATCCATTATTTGTTTTACAATGTATCATTTAACTTTCACATATTGTGATTATGTAGTTCTCTGTTTCATTGAATTCAAGCTTCATTCCATTGTGATCAGAGAAGATACAGTGTATGAGTTCAATTTTTTTAATTTATTGAGACTTATTTTGTGACCTAACTTCTGTTCTAACCTGGAGAATGATCCATGTGCACAAAGAATATGTATTCTATTTATGTTGAGTGAATTATTTTATATATATTTCTGTTAGGTCCAGCTGGCTTAAAGTATCATTCAGATCTTGTTCTTATTTATTGATTTCTGACTAGATTACCTATTAATTGTAGAAACTGATATATTAAAGTTTCTTAATATTAAGGTTGACCTCACAATTTCTCCCTTCAAATCTGTCACTATTTGCTTCATGTATTTTGTGGTTCTGTGGTTAGGTGAAAATATAATTGTAATTGTTTAATTATTCTCTTGTCAGTATATAATGACTACTTTTGACCTTCATAACTGGTTTTTATTTAGAGTCTTTTTTATCTGATGTTAGTATAGCTACCCCAGCTCTCTTTTTGGATACTACTTGCATGGTATTTTTCCCCTCATTTCACTTCCAACTAACTTGTATCTTTGAATACAAGGTGATTATTTTACAGGCAGTATGTAGGTGGATCTTGCTTTTTTATCCATTCTGTCAATTTCTGATCTTTGCCAGAGAGTTTACTCTATTTATATTTAAAGTCTCTACTGCTATTGCAAGACATTTTTTTGTCATTTTTCTATTTAACTTTTGTATGTCTTATACATTCTTTGTGCCTCAATTCAGCCATTAATGCCTACTTTTATATTTATTTGAAATTTTGTGTTGTAGCACATTGAGTGCCTTGTCTTATCTATCTGGGTATATTTTTCATCTATTATCCTTATGGTTACAATGGGATCAAATTTCGCCTCCTAAATATAAAACAATAATAATTGGCTTGATATCAAGTTAACTTCAAAAGCATGCACATATATGGTTCCTGTACCCTTCTGTCTCCCACCTTGTTTTGGTACTTGTTACCATTTATATTTTTTGTACATTGTAGCTCCAAATCCATAGATTTTTATTTATTTTTAAGCCTTTATATTTTAGCACTTGTAAGAAGTTAAAAATGGGGTCACATACCAAACAATAGACTAGAAATACATGCATTTATAATTTCTCAAATCATTGTCTTGACCACAGGTCTTTATTTTATTATGCAACCTTGAGTCACTATATAGTATCCTTTCTTTTAGTCTGAGGAACTCCCTTCAGCATTGCTTATAGGGCAGGTCTAGGCAGTGTACTCCCTGAGTTGTTGTTGTTGTTTTCTGATAATATCTTAACTTATCTCTCATTTCGAAAGAAAGTCTTACTGAATATAAAATTATTGCTTGACAGTTTTCTTTCAGTACTTTAAGTATTTCTTCCCATGGTCATCTTGCCTCCATGGTTTCTAATGAGAAACCAGCACTCAGTCTAACAGGGATTCCCTTGTACATAACACTTTACTTTTCTCTTGCAGCTTGCAGCTTTCAAAACTTCCTCCTTGTCCTTTCATTTGATATTATGCTCAATATGTGATGGGTTATATTTTTATTTATGCTTATTCTGTGTGGTGTTCTATGGGCTTCTTGGCTATGTCGTTTGCTAAGTTTTGGAAGTTCTCTGTCATTATTTCTTTGAATATTCCTTTTTGTGGAGTTCTCCCTTCCTTCTCCTTCTGGAACTACCATAATGCATATATTTGTATGTTTGATGGTTTCCCAGGGGGATCTTAGGCTATTTTTGCTTTTAAATTTCTTTTTTTTCTGCTCCTCAGCCTGACTCATTTCATGTGTCTTGTCTTAGAGTTCCCTTTTTGTTTCTTCTGTCAGCACCAATCTGCTCTTGAAATCCTCCTGAGCATTTTTCATTTCAGTTGTTGTGGACTTCAACTCCAGTAGTGCTGTTTGGATCCTTTCTAAAATTTCCATCTCCACTAAGATTTTCATATTGCTCATTCAGTGTTTTTCTCATATCCTTTAGTTCTTTCTCTGTGTTTTTCTTCTTTCCCTTGAGCATTTTTAAGGAAATTTTTCTAAAGGCTTTGTTTGGTATATCCGTATTATGGTCTTTTTAATTGGTGTTTTCTATATTTTTACCCTCCTCCTTTGGATGGGCCGTTATTTCCTATTGATTTGCTTGTCTCGTATTTTGTTTCACACTGCAGATTTTAAAAATATATTTTTATTGAGGAATCTTCACACACATACAGTCCATACATAGTGTACATTCAATGGCTGATATCATCATATCATTGTGTATTCATCACCATGATCATTTTAAGGGTGTGTGCATCACCTAAAGAATATTGGGAAACAAATAATAAAGATATGACCAGAAATTTGTGCAATAGACAATAAAAATAACATATATGCTTAAAATACCATTGTGATCCTTTCTACACTATTTTGCCCCAAATTTGAAAACTTGATTATTCGAGTATTTGGTTAGCCAAAAGAAGATTTCTAGCAAAATATAACATTTAAAAATTGAACCAAGAAGAAAGAGAAATCTATAATATACAAATGTGTCTAGACAACATTGGAAAACTGATTAATTATTTTGTTTTCATTAAAAATGCCATTGAGCCATTCCAGAGACCTGGGTTTGATTCACAGAGCCTGCCCATACCAAAAAAAAAAAGAATGCATTGGGACCAGATATTTCAAAGAAGAATTCTTCTTTCTAACGAATGATCATTTTGATGTAATTTAGCTATTCAAGGGTATAGAAAAAAATATGAAAAAATTTTATTTTAAGAATCCATCAGATTCTTAACACTAAAACAAGAATAAGAGGGAAAAATTTAAAAAGTAGAACAAAATTCACAGAAGAAAATGGAAGTATAAATTCTAAAGAAAACATTATAAAATATTACCTAGATAATGTAAAAAAGCAAAGTATATTTTTTAAAAACTGTATTTATTTGAGGAACCTATTAATAATTTTATATCAGGATATCTGTAACTATTATGGATTCTAATATGTTGAAGGAGAAAAAGCCATGCTGTTACCTCTGTCTCTCTCTTCTATCTTCATCCTTCCCTTTTTAAAAATCTCAATTTAATTTGTAATTTGATATTTTTTTAAATCCTTTTTTTGTATACTATAATATATACAAAGCAAAGAAATAAATAAGCAATAGTTTTCAAATCACTCTTCAACAAGTGGTTACAGGATAGATCCCCGAGTTTGTCATGGGCTACCACATGATCCTCTCATATTTTTCTTTCTAGCTACTCCAGAATAAAGGAGGCTAGCGGGCTTAAATAGTTTTTTATCATTACAATCAACTTTTTTTCCTTCTGTTTTTGTGACCAATAACATATATACAAAAAAGCTATGAATTTCAAAGCGCAGCACCACAATCAGTTATAGAATATATTTCAGACTTTGACATGAGTTACAATGTCATAATTTTAGGTTTTTACTTCTAGCTGCTCTAAAATACTGAAGACTAAAAGAGATATCAATTTAATGATTCAGCATTCATATTCATGTGTTAAGTTCTATTTTCTATGCATAATTCCACCATCACTTTTGACCTTTCCATACCTCTCTTTGGGGTTGTTTGGGCTATGGCAATTCTAAATTTTTGATATTGAAAGGATCTGTCACTAATATGGGGTAGAGAGATGGAGCTATCTGATGTTCTGGGGAGGCCTGGCTAGGTTTCAGGATTTCTCTGGACCAGGGAGCCATCTGGATGTTGTAGGTTTGTGGAAAGTTACTCTAGTGCCTGGAACCCTTGGGGAATCTTATCTGTTGCCCTAAGTGTTCTTTAGGATTGGCTGGAATGGTCCTGGTTGGGGGTTGGCAGGTTATGGTAGGTTGCAAGGTCTACCTGAAGCTTGCATAAGAGCAACATCCAGAGTAGCCTCTCAACACTGAACTCTCTCTGCCACTGATATTTTATTAATTGTACTTCTTTCCCCCCTTTTGGTCAGGATGGAATTGTTGATCTCACAGTGCCAGGTCTGGATTCATCCCTGGGAGTCATCTTCCATGTCTCCTGGGAGACTTTTACCCCTGGATGTCATGTCCCACCTAGGGGGGAGGGCAATGATTTCACTTGCAGAGTTGAGCTTAGAGAGACTGAGGCCATATTCGAGCAACAAACGATGTCCTCCAGAAGTCACTCTTAGGCATGGCTATTAGTAATCTAAGCTTCTCCACTACTTACACAAGCTTCATAAGAGTAAGCTGCATGATCTAGGGTATGGCCTATTGATTTGAGTATCCCTAAAGTTTGACAGAGTATCAGGGGATTCCCTGATGGTAAGGTTTAATAGTTCCATATTCTTTCTCCCCTCCCTCAGGGGACTTTGCCAATAATTTTTGATTATCTTCTTAATATAGTCTAGGGTATTTCTATGCATTACAATAATAATTCAAGGACCTCTCCCTTATTCTTTGCTTCCTGTGTTTCAGTTGTTCAAATGAGCTATACAAATAGGTTGAATTAGATTGTGCAATACAGAAAATTCCAGTTTCCAAATCAAATAAACCTTTCTTCCATTGGTCTCAAAGAATATGTGTGGTTCTAAAATATGGACACTGTCTTCCTTACCCCTATGTTCTGAATTACTTTAACCCCAACCTGTTCAGCTTCAACCTTATCTCTAAATATCAGGTTATACATATGTAACAAACTCTCAGAATCCAGAAATAATAATCACCACTCCAGACTTAATGTGTCTGCTTTAAAAGCTTACAAGACCCCTGTTTTCTTATAAGCATTTTCTAAAGGTTACCATACCATTGTTGTTTTTTTTTGTTTCTGGCTTATTTATCTCACCAAATGTCCCACATGTTCATTCACATCATTGTGTGCCTCACAACATTGTCCTTTTGTAGCAGTACAACCTTCGTTCATAAGTATATACCATTGTTCGCCAATCTACTTCTCCATCAGTGCATCCTTCAGCCACCTGCATTCATCAGGCATCATGGAGGCCCAAGGGCCACAGTCCATCAGAATTCTCAATGTGATATAATTTCATTGTTCCCAATAGACATAAAACCAATAAACACACCCTTGCCAAATAGGAAATCTAAACCTCCTCTTAACCCTTGTCCCTCACCCCGTTATTTACTTCTGCTGTTGCTATGGTAGTGATGATGGTTTCCTTTTGAACATAGCCCATAGCATGCAATAGCAGTTTTCCCCCTGTACCCTGGACTTAAACACTCTTTATACAAGAATCGTATTCTTATAAGAAGTCATTCACATTTCTAGTATGAATCAGTGGGCCCTGTAGGTCTGTACAACCCCTTTCAATCTTGTTCATCTTAAATATGGTAAAATTACTTCTAGACCACTAGAGAATCACCTTTTCTCCTATCCATTCCCTTACATTGAAGTATTGGAGTTCAACCTGATTAGCTAACAGTTTGCCCATCTCTAGCTTCTATGTCTTTCTAAGTCCCTATCTTCTGTATTATATGCCTCTGATTATACCTTTATGCTGGTCATAAAAGTAGACTCATACAGTAGCTATCCTTTTATGTCTGGCTTACTTCACTCAGCATTATGTCCTCAAGGCTCATCTATCCTGTCATGTGCTTCAGGACATCATTTTGTCTTACTGCTGTGTAATATTCCATCATATGTATGTACCACATTTCGTTGATCCACTCGCCTGTTGATGAGCATTTGGTTTGTTTCCATCTTTTTGGCAATTGTGAATAATGCTGCAATGAACAGATGGGCAAATGTCTGTTTGTGTCATTGCTTTCCGCTCTTCTGGGTATATACCAAATAGTGCTATTGCTGGGTCATAGGACAGCTCAATATTTAGTTTCCTAAGGGACCACCAAGCAGTCTTCCATAGTGGCTGTACATTATACATTTCCACCAGCAGTGCATAAGTATCCCAGTTTCTTCACATCCTCTCTAACATTTATATTTTCCTGATTATTTAATAGCAGCCATTCTTACAGGTGTGAGGTGGTATTGCATTTCCCTTTTAGACAGTGAAAATGAACATTTCTTCATGTGCTTTCGGGCCTTCTGTATTTGCTCTTCAGAAAAATGCCTGTTTATATCTTTAGCCCATTTTACAATTGGATCGTTTGTTCTTTTGTTGTTGAGTTGTATGATTTATTTTTATATACAGGAAATCAAACCTTTGTCTGTTAGGTGATTTCCAAGTATTTTCTCCCATTGAGTTGGCTGACTCCACTTTTTTGACAAATTCTTTTGAAGTACAGAAGCATTTAATTTTGAGGAGTTCCCATTTATCTATTTTTTCTTTTGTTGCTTGTGCTTTGGACGTAAAGTTTAAGAAGCTACCTCATATTACTAGTTCTTGAAGATGTTTCCCTACATTCTCTTCTAGAAGATTTATTGTGCTAGTTCTTATATTTAGGTTTTGATCCACTTTGAGTTTATTTTTGCATGGAGTATAAATTAGGGGTCTGCTTTCATTCTCTTGGCTATTGATATCCAGTTCTTCCATACCCGATTATTGCAAAGACTATTTTGTCCCAGTTCAGAGGATTTGGGGGCCTTGCCAAAAATCAATTGACCATGGATTTGGCGGTTTATTTCTGCACTCTCGATTTGATTCTATTGGTCAATGCTTCTGTCTTTGTGGCAGTACCATGATGTTTTGACCACTGTGGCTTTATAATAGGTTTTAAAGTCAGGAAGTGTTAATCCTCCCCCTTCGCTCTTCTTTTTTAGGACGCTTTTCGTTATTCAGGGTCTCTTTCCCTTTCAGATGAATTTGGTAGTTAACTTTTCCAAATCTTCAAAGTAGGTTGTTGGAATTTTAATTGGTACTGTGTTAAATCTGTAGATCAATTGGACAAAATTGACATCTTAACTATATTTAGCCTTCCTATCCATGAGCAGGGAATGTCTTTCTACCTATTTAGATTTCCTTTGATTTCTTTTAGCAATGTTATGTAGTATTCTGTGTACAAGTCCTTTACGGCCCTAGTTAAGTTCATTCTTAAGTATTTGATTCTTTTAGTTGCTATTTTGAATGGAATTTTTTCCTTAACTGACTCCTCAGCTAGCTCATTGCTTGTGTATAGATACGTTACTGATTTTTGCACACTATTTTTATATCCTGCCACCTTGCTGAATTTATTAGCTCAAGTAACTTTGCTATAGATTTCTCAGGATCTTCCTTTGATTCCTATCTTTTGGAGTGCTTTTATCAGAAAAGGATGCTGAATTTTGTTGAATGCTTTTTCAGCTTCAATCAAGATGATCATATGATTTTCCCTTTTTGATTTCTTAGGTACTGTATTACATTAATTGATATTTTGGGTGTGTTGAATCATCCTTGCATTCCTGGCATAAACCCAACTTTGTCATGGTGTATAATTATTTTAATGTGCTGCTGGATTCAATTTGCTAATATTTTATTGAGAATTTTTGCGTCTATTTTCATTAGGAAAATTGGCCTGTAGTTTTCCTTTTTTATGGCATCTTTACCCAGTTTTGGTATTTAAATGATATTAGCTTCATAAAATGAGTTAGGTAGAGTTCCTTTTTCCTCCATTTTTTTTGGAAAAGTTTGAGTAGGATTGTTGTTTGTTCTTTCTGGAATGTTTGATAAAATTCCCCTGTGAAGTTATCTGGGCTTTTCTTTGTCAGAATGTTTTTCATGACTGATTGAATCTCTTTGCTTGTGATTGGTTTGTTAAGATCTTCTATTTCTTCCTGAGTCAATGTAGCTTGTTTCTGTGTCTCCAGGAATTTGTCCATTTCATCTAAGCTGTTTAATTTGTTGCTGTGTAGTTGTTCATAGTATCCTCTTATGGTTTCTTTTATTTTTTCAGGGTCTGTGGTAACGCACTTCTTCTTTGTTTATTTGCATCCTCTCTCTTTTTTTCTTTGTCAGTCTTGCTAGTGGTCCATCAATTATGTTGATTTTCTCAAAGAACCAACTTTTAGTTTTATTGATTCTACCGGTTGTTCTTTTGTTCTCCCATTCATTTATCTCTGCTTTAATCTTTGTTATTATTTTTTTTTCTCCTATTTGCTTTGGGCTTAGTTTGCTATTCTTCTTAAGTTCCTCCAGGTTTGCTGTTAAGTGCCTGATTTTTGCTCCTTCTTGTTTTTTAATATGGGCATTTTAGATAACAAATTTCCCTCTCAGCACAGCCTTTGCTGCATCCCATAAGTTCTGATAAATTGTGTTCTCATTTTCATTCATCTCCAGATAGCTACTTATTTCTCTAGCAATTTCTTCTTTGGCCCACTGGTTGTTTAATAGTGTATTTTAATCTCCATGTATTTGGGAATATTCTTGATCTCTGGTAGTTACTGAGATTCAGCTTCTTCCCATTGTGATCAGAGAAAGTGCTTTGAATAATTTCAATATTTTTGAATTTATAAAGACTTTTTGGGCCCCAGCATATAATCTGTCCTGGTGAATGTTCCATGTGTGTTAGAGAAGAATGTATAACCCTGTGCTTTGGGATGCAATGACCTATATATGTCTGTTAGGTCTAATTCATTTATCAGGTTTCTTAACTTCTGTATTTCCTTGTTGATCTTCTGTCTGGTTGTTCTGTATGTAGAGGAGAGTGGTGTATTGAAGTCTACTACTACTGTTGTTGAAGCATCATCTATTGTTCCCCTCAATTTTGCCAATGTCTGTCTCATGTACTTTGAAGCTCCTTGATTGGGAGCATAGATGTTTATGGTTATTATATCTTCTTGGTGAATTGACCCTTTAATTAAGATATCATGTCCTTCAATGTCTCTTATGATATCCTTCCATTTAAAGTCTTTTTTTGTTCGATATTGGTATAGCTACTCCTGCTGTCTTTTGGTTATAACTTGTGTGGAAATTTTTTTTCCATCCTTTTGCTTTCAATCTATATATATTCTTGTGTCTAAGATGATTCTCTTGTAAGCAGCATATAACTGGATTATGTTTCTTTACCCATTCTGCCACTTAAAAGATATAATGTATCCTTAAATTGGTAAGATTAGTCCATTAACATTCAAAGTTATTACTGAAAGGGTGTTTCTTGATTCTACCATCTTATCTTTTTAATTTTATTTGTTAGATCTATATATTCTTTTTCCTCTTTCTTTTTGTATTCTTTAAATTCTTCAGTTCTGTGCCCTCCTCCAGACTTCCCTCGCCTTCCTTTTTTTTTTTTTTTTTTTTTTCGGTTGGTACAACTCCTTTTAGTATTTTTTGTAGGGCCAGTCTGTTGTTGAAAAATTATTTTAGGACTTCTTTGTCCTTGAAAACTTTGATCTCTCCCTCAATATTGAAAGACAATCTGGCTGGGTACAGAATTCTTGGCTGGAAGTCTTTATCTCTCAGGATCTTGAATTTATCATACCACTGCCTTCTTACCTCCAGGGTGCTAGTTGAGTAGTCTGAACTCAGTCTTATTGATTTCCCTTGTATATAGTAGATTGTTTTTATCTTGCTGCTTTCAGGGTTTTCTGCTTCTCTTCAACATTTGACATACTGATTAGTATGTGCCTTGGGGAAGGCTTATTTGGATTTATTCTGTTTGGAGTTCTTTGGGCTTCTGTGACTTATAAATTTATGTTCTTTATGTGGGTTGGGAAGTTTTCACCCAGTATATGCTAAACTACTCTTCCTAGCCCTTTATTCCTCTCTTTTTCTGGTATGCCAATGATTCTTATATTTGCATGCGCTGTTTAGTCTATCATTTCCCTGAGTTCCCATTTAATTTTTTCCATCTTTTTTTGCCATTTGCTGATTTGAGTCTTCAAAGTCAAATATCCTGTCCTCTATATCACTTATTCTGTCTTCTGTCTCTTCAAATCTGGTGTCGTATGCCTCTAGTATGTTTTTTATTTGGTCAACAGAGGCTTTAATCTCTGTGATTTCAGCTACTTTTCTATTTATTCTTTCAAATTCTCTTTGTGCTCTTCTGCTGTCTTCTTGATCTCCTTTCTGTTATTTGTTATCCCACTTATTTTATTAAGTAGAGTTGCATGAACATCTTTGATTAGTTGTTCCAACGTCTGTGTCTTCTCAGGTGTTTTAATTTGTTCATTAGGCAGGGCTATATCTGTCTGCATTGTGATATGCTTAGTGATCTTCTGCTGTCCTCATGGCATGTAAATATCTTGACTGATTTACTTTGGGAGTTCATTTCTTTCAGTAGTCTAAGGCCTTCTGTTTGCAGGATGGTTGTACAGCAGAGAGCAGGGTAAAGGGTGGGGCACTCAGTGCAGTGATTTGTTTCAGGGCAGGTATGGGTACAGAGTGAGGATGTTATGCTAATGCTTGTGAATGTGGGTGCCCCACAGCCAGGGAAGATGTAGCTGTGAGTGCACTGATCTGGGGGGTGTAACTCTGGTGTGCATTGGTCTAAGGCACACTGTCCTTTCTGTGCATGCATGGAGCTGTGGCAGCAGGTTGACATTATGCCTTCAGGGACAGATGTGACCCAGCTGTGCAGGTCAGCACTTTCTCAGAGCTGGGTAGTGATGCTGAGGACGGTGTGCTTACGTGGCTCTTGGACAGCTGTAAAATACTGTTCTCATAGCTGAATGGTATGATTGGGGGCCTGTACACATGCATGGCCCTGGGAGTGCCATAAAGGGATGTGCTGAGCTCAGGGAGGGTGGGATGAGGCTGTGTAACAATGGGGGGGGGGTGGCAGGGGTAGCCTAATTATGGAGATTAGTGCCGGCAACCTTTTTGAACTGGCACCAGCCTGCAAAGAACAGGGAGGGGAGGTAGTGCTTGGGAGGGGTGCAGGAGAAGTGGGTTAGGCTTCACTTTGGGTGGGGTTATGGGACAGGTACCTGCACTGGGACCTGGTGGGGTGGGAACACCTGGAGCGTGGGAAATGGGAGAGGGTGATGGGGTTCAGGTACGTGAGGTATGAGGTGAGTCGCTAGTCACCGGGCTGTGCTGGTGAGGATAGCACACACAAGGAACACAGCCTGGCTTACTTCCTAGTCCTGCGCTCCAGTCCGTGCACTCCCGAGGGCTCCTTGGTTCTGTGCCTCCACACCAGGCTCCAGCTTTCTGCCTCTCAGTTCATCAGCCTCTGCAACCAGGGCTGATGCATGTGGGGCAGAAGGCTCTCCCAGGTCAGCCGCACTCCTGAATTGCCACCTCAGTCGCCCTTCTGTCCCCTCTCCAAACTTTCCTTGGAGCAGGGCTAATCTCGAGCCACTCTAGTTGGCCATCTTCTGGGAAGTCCTGCAATTTGATCTTGATTATTTGATTCCAATAGGGTATGCTGCTGATATATTTACTTATACCCTTAACTAAAAGTACAATTCTTCTGACCTGATGTGTAAGTGATAATTTGATAGCAATATGATTTTTTAGTTCACCAGTTCTGTTGTCTGTAAGTTCTATTGCAACGTCTTCCATCTCCAGTTTTGCTAATAAACTCTGATAATATCCTGTGTAAATAACTTCCTCCTCATATCTGAAGCATTTAAGGGGAAATTTTTCCATTTTTCTGAGTATTTAAAAATTGTATAGGATTGGTTGTAATATCTTTTGGGTAATTCTCTTGGAATTTTTATTTAGAAAATCATGTTGTCTGCAAATAGGATTTATTTCTTCCCTTCCAATGTAATTTCCTTTTTATTATTTTTCTTAACTCTTTGTGCTGGCTAATATCTTTGAAATGATACTGAATAAAAGTGTTAAGAGTGGGCATCATAGTTTTAGGGATTTTTGCAGGTATCTTTCATAAGATTGAGGCTATTTCATTCTGTTCCTAGTTTTCTGAGAATACCTTTTTTTAATTGTAGTTATTTTCCCTAACTGTTATCATAAAATATATGTATTTTATAGTGATATGTGTATACAAGCAGACTTACATGTATGTTTATTTAAATATGCATCATTATTGAAATCAGTCAAACAGTCAGCTAGAACATGTTGCCTTGTAGAAACAGTGAGCCAATTAATTTATTTGGGGGAAAGGTATTACAGTTTCAAAGTAGAAACTGGAACTTCAAAGTCAATTTGAGTCTTCCATGATAGCAGCAAAGCAAAAGTTACTGGTCAAGAAGGCTTTTCTCCAGCCACACTCACAGTCATATAATGACAATCTTCTAATACTGAAGGGAAAATAAGAATAGCTTAAATTCACATTTCTGATTTTAAGAAGACATGAATAGAAATGAAGTGGCATAATCCTGGATAAGTTACATCACCAGTCTGTCAGTCATATGAATAAATTCCATTTTGTAAGCATTAATAGAAATATGATACTGAAGAAATCCATGTTTCCTATTACTTATGCAGTGTATTTAATCCAAAGTCAGGACTCTTAAGAGCCACAAATCTAAGTAAAGTAGACAACAAATGCTGAACATCAGTATTGCTTGGTGGAAAAGAGCTCCAATTAGAGTCCTGGGTAACATTACAACATATTCTAAAATCGCTTGAAGAATATATCATTAAAACTCCATGTCAGGGCGGGCCGCGGTGGCTCAGCGGGCAAGAGTGCTTGCCTGCCATGCCGGAGGACCCCGGTTCGATTCCCGGCCCCAGCCCATGTAAAAAACAAACAAACAAACAAAATATAATAAAAACAAGAAAATGTTTAAAGATGTTTCCCTTTCTTCCTCCCTTCCTTCCTTCCATCCTTCCTTCCTTCTCTCTGTCTTTCCTTCCCTTCCTCCCTCTCAAAAAAAAAAAAAAAAACTCCATGTCAGACAAATTTATGTAGAAATAAGCAGCACATTTTTTTCAGTTTATTTTAAGGTTGGTTTACTTCATCAAATTCAGTTCCTTATGCACAAAACTATTTTTTAAAGAGTTGGGCTAAATATAATTTTAAAAAATCATTTGTAAAAACTTCCAAGGAAACCTATTTCATCATCTCTTTTGATAAAACATCTTGGTATTCAATAATCCTCATGGCTGGTAACTTCATATTTTACATAAATCCCTATGCTGCTGTTTTAGACTGAATCCCTTTCCTCTGCCCTCCCAGGTAATACAACATATCTTGTTATTGAGTTCTGCATAAAACTCATGATATCCTGAAAATTATTTTTTCTTTTTTTTTTTTTAACATGGGCAGGCACCGGGAATTGAACCCGGGTCCTCTGGCATGGCAGGCAAGCACTCTTACCTGCTGAGCCACCGTGGCCTGCCCCTGAAAAATTTTTTGAGATAAGAGTTATTCATCTTTTCTCTCAATACACACTTCTATTTTGTTTTGGTAACGTGAAAGAGGAATAGGTCCAATGTACACTGGTGGATGATACATAGGAAGAGAATGACTGACCTTAGCACCAACTTTGGACTTTGTCCTGGGATAGTCTTACAATTTGATTATAGTAGTTAAGTCTTGTTCTTAGGCCAGCAACTTTTGTCTCCCTGAGAACAATCCTTAATGAGTTTTATGGAATTCTTCGCAATGCTTCTGCCACTGTTAAGTCCCTCTCATCCTCACCACTAAAGTGTAAGGCTCTTGGGGGAATACTATCTGGGAAGAGAAATACACATGTCATTAGGTACAAGTAAACTGAAGAACTTTAAAGAAACACATTCCTCTGATTGTCTGATAAAGCTTTGCAGTTTGGGACATTCCTTTGTACACATTCATTTCAACTTACATTTTCAATTTTGGGATCTAATCATATTTTTCAACTTCTGTAATTTTTCAAACCTCTGCCTTTGGATACTTTGCCCTTGTATTTACTCTTGTTTGAATCATTTATAAAAGAGGAACTTTCCAGTATACAAAGAAAAGATACAAGCCTTCACAGTTCATTGATTTTCATTTGACACATTGAGTGAAGTTTGAGGTCTTGAGGAAACACCAGTAAGAAAACATGCATAGCTCCAGCTCCCCGCTCTAGATTATTTTATTCTTACTTGGCTCTGAGAGCCCAAACATTTTTACAGCATGTACTTATCAAAATTTTCTCTCTGTCTTGCATTCTCTAGTGTTTGAACATTGGATTTCCCCATTCAAATTTGCCCCGATTGTCCCCTCTGCCTTTTGATGCTCTTTAGGGCTCAGGGGAAATCCACATTCCAGTTCTGCTCTCCAAGGCCAGCATCTCACCTCACCAAGACTTGATTCCCCCGGACACATATCCACCAATGTTCTTAAAATGGTTCTCCCCTATACATACACACAAAAACAAAATCCTCTAACCAATTTGAAGAGCCTAGCTATTTTCCAAGTCTACATGTTGTGAAAACATCTTCTGGCTTTCCTCTTCTCATCGTACACTAAGCATCCTATCTCCTTTCACTTACCTACCTTCTTTGATTTCAGCCTAGACTCAATATATGTATTTACTTATTAAGGAGAAATTTATACAGCTGCCTTTATATTATTATCTCTGGTTCTTGACATTCAAGATCTCAAGGCCATGACATGCAATGTAATTTATTGTTCAGCTTAGTCTTTGTTATTGTATATTTAATGCTAATATTCATCCAGATACCACAGCAATAGTTGACTTCTAAAAACATAAAAATTAGATGAGTAGATTATAAATGGCCATATCATTTCCTTTATAAATTCCCAGAGACTGCATTTTCAAAACCAGAATATGTATAAATAAGCATTTTTAAATCTGGGTGCACAGTGCCATTATGCATATTGCATTTCTTTACTTCATTTCACATCTTAAAGAATGTCATCTCTACATTCAGCAAAGACAACAGGAGTGTTACACAAAAACTTGGGATAAAACTGTGCAGTGTTTCCATGACTTACTTTTATTATTATCAACTCCTGGAAATGAATATTTGGTGCCATTTTTCCCAGTTGTTATAACACTGACAAGAGAAAGAAGTGTCATAATTTTAATGTTTGATGCTCTATATGGAGAACAGTATTATAGCCTTTTGATAAGGCTATGACCTTTAGTATGCAAGTTCTCTCTTCAGAAATTGCAGTAAAGACTACTGAGAGGGATTCAGAAACCAAACAGCCTCCCTAAAGGGCAAAGCACAGCAGCTACTGCTTCTCTTACCTGAACATTAGCTGTTGTGTATTTTACTAGAGGGACAGAGATTGTAATGAGATATGGCACAACCTAAATATGTCCTTGTAAGAGTGACAGCAAGGAGAATTTAAAACAGCCAAGAAGTCTTCCCAATTTTCTTTATCACCTGATGATGGCAGCCTTATGGGTCTCCTCCTGAGCTCTTCTTGCCTCTGCAAAACAGGCACAGCTTTCTTTTCATTCTCCAATCATCATTCCTCACAAAATTGAGAACTATAATTCTTATATCCTGCATCCTTCCCATTGTTACTTGAGTTATGTGTTCCTAGGTAACATCTTTCCTATGTGGTGCTTAATAGAAAGGCAAAAGACTAATGATAAATGTCATACACTATAAACTTTAATCATGCAGTTAGCAGCAAAAATATGTTAAAAAATATGTTTCTTTGTCTTTGTTATTTCATATAATCCTGATGCTTCTGAGGGAAATAACTCTCCATGAGGTTTTTTGCTGCATCTATCTTATAAATGATTCTCTTTGATCAAAATCTAGCACAAGCTCTCCTTTTTTTAGAGTCATAGAGGCAATGATTTCATATCACAGTACTTTGACTCTTGACAGCTCAGTGGGAGTGAGGAAAAGGAGGAGGGGAATTATCTAAAGAAGAGGAAAAGGTGGGGGAGAGAAATTCAAAGTCAGGCCAAAGATGACAGGCAAAGCTTGGGAGCAGCTGTAAAAACAGTTACTTGATCTCTTTCAGAAATTGGTGTGCTAGGGTGAATGACAACTTCTAATTAAAATTGTGGCTGATTACCATATAAGAAGTGACACAATTTGCCTAAGACCTGAACTAGAAGATGAATCACTTTTATTTCTAGAAAATCCTAATTTAAAAATATGCATTGTTAGATGAACATCTGCAGTATGTTTTTGACTGGAGACGTGGTAATTCTTTTAATTTTGTGGGTGAAACATTCATATTGTATTTTTGCCTTGTAGCAATTTTTATATTTTCGTAAACAAGAATGATGCAAGTCCTCAATACTCACATGCAAAATATAGATGTTTATACAATTCAGAAATCTCAAGCCTAAGTGTTAAATTGAGATACCTCAATCATGACTGCAAGTTCATATCACACCATAAATTCCACTGGTGTATTAATTTTCAAAACTGAATGGTCTTTTTAGAAAACTGATATCTATTAAAGCTGATTCATAGGTCCCTTTCATGGCAAATGTACATGACTATCCTCAAACACTTGCTGCCAGGTGTTTTTTGTTTTGTTTTTTTAACTTTGCGGGACTTCGAAAATCGATAACCTTGCATTTGTCCTCTTTAGGACCTGTCTTTCACAGTTGAGACACATTTCCCAAAATTATTTTATAAAGCTAAAGGAAAGACATACCTCTTTGATTCCAAACAGTTGTCTCTGGTTTGGCAGGAGTTGTCTGATTAAGTAAAGTATACCATGTATGTATATGGGTAAATGCCTCAGTAAGATAAACAATAATGCCAAATGAGTCAACATGAATATATTTACACATAATTAGCAAACCATATCTGTGGGAACCAAATAACTGTTCCATTTGTTTTTCCATGGGTCTCCTTTAATTCTGATTCTGCATATATTCGCTGCTTCAGACTTGCCTACTTTAAATGCATATAGCAATAACAGGCATGACCAAGTTTCAGTTGGCCTCATTTGCTGTAAATGAGGATACTGATGGGTTAGAAACAGAAACCACATGTACTCCCTGCAGCTAGCAGGTGGTCTGCAGAGAGCCAAAGCAACTGAATATTTTGTTCTCATCAGATTTGTCTTTTCTATTGTATTTTGAGGGGGGATGCATAATGAAAGAGAGGGAGAATATTTACTTTGTGTAGAATATTGAACTATAGCTTTACATACTGTTATCTGTAATAATCCTGAAAACTTGTACCTTCAAAGAAGTGCTGGAATACCCATTTTAGAGATAAGGAAATGGAGGCAAATCCAGGTTACACGAGACTGGCAGTTAATTGGTAAATAGTGGGGCCTAGAATTAAACTCTGCTGAACTGGTTCCACAGAGCTCTTAGGGCCAAACCAGGCTGCCTTTTTAATGTTTCCATGTTAAGTCTGGCAAAATTGCTCAATGGTCAATACCATGGCAGAGTCCTGAGGAAGACTGGTGGACAGTAACTTATGAACTTAACAACTCCCTTTTCAGGAAGGCTCCACCATCCATCCCATGGTTTTGTTCTTTTCCATATGTTTCACATACAAGTGAATTTATTTTTACAAAAAAATCAAAGATTTATTAGGTAAAGCAGTTAAATAGGAATCATAATGCTAGATGTATATTCTGTCACCTTCAATGCCCTATTTAGTGATAAATGATTTTGCACTATTTAAATAATCAAGCTTCAGCTTAATCTGCGTGGAGCTAGTAAATAGCAGATATATTCAAGAGCAATGATAAAGGGAATTTCTCAACAAACATGGATAATTATTGCTGATTATAAAAATTCTTTTGATAAATAATTATCTTTGGGGGCCAAGATGGTGGCTTAGCAATGTGCACATTTTAGTTCGTCCTCTAGAACAACTACTAAATAACCAGAAACAGTACAGAACAGCTCCCGGAGCCACGATAGTGACCGGACACACAGCGTACCCCAGTCTGGACCAGCTGGACCAGCTGCGAGTCTCCGGAACAGTGAGTTCCCCAAGCTGCGACGGCCAGCGCCCGGTACCCCTCCCCCACAGGTGGCTTCCTGGAGGGAAAGGAAAGAGACTCTAACAGTAGCAGATACTGAGTCCAACCAAACACCAATTGTGGCATTAATAAACAAACTCTGACTACTAAAAATAGGCCCCCAGCTCAGGCGAAACGGGTCAAGGCAGAGGTAGCTTATTGGGCTAACTGAAAAAGAGGAAAGGGGATGAAACAGAGGCTTTTGTGGCTGTTTCTGTGGAGGCTTGACTGCCTTTGGATTCAGTGGTGAGGCTACTTGGGCTGCAACTGCCCCAGGAATAGGCAGAAACAGACTGCTTTCAGGGCTATCTCCCACATGTGCCTTCCCCAGGGGAGGGGTGAAGTCCAGCTTAGGTGGAACCCTCTCTCAAGGAATTCGGACCCCAGGGCTTGGCAATTTAAAGCCATTATAACCAGCCTACAACCTCTCCTCTGTCTCCACTATGCCTCCAGCAGGGAGAGCCTTCCAAAGTTAAAGGAACCACAACATCTTTTGCTGGTGGGACCCGCAGACAGACAAGCACCACATATTGGGCAGGATAAGAAAAACAGAGCCCAGAGACTTCACAGGAAAGTCTTTCAACTTGCTGGGTCTCACCCTCAGGGAAAACTGACACAGGTGACTCCTTCCCCCTGATAGGAGGCCAGTTTAGTCTGGGAAAACCTGGCTGGAGTCTGTAATACCTATGTAGACCCTCCTAAGGGTGGGGAGGGAAAAGGCACCTTACAAGCAGGACAAGAAACAAGAAAACAAGAACTGAAAAATTACCCTCTATTAAACAAAACTTAAGTGAGAGGCCCAGAAAAAGCTGAACTGAAGGTCAAAGAACAGATAGACAACAAACTCATCTAGCAAGAAAACCCTAGGTAAGATAAGTGAAAGCAATCTCCAGAATGAACTAATTAGGGTAATTAAATGTCCAGACGCCAGCAAAAAATAACAAATCACACCAGGAAAATTGAAGATATGGCCCAGTCAAAGGAACAAACCAACAATTCAAACGAGATACAGGAGCTGAAACAATTAATTCAGAATATATGAACAGAAATGGAAAATCTCATCAAAAACCAAATCCATGAATTGAGGGAGGACATGAAGAAGGCAAGAAATGAACAAAAAGAAGAAATGGAAAATCTGAAAAAATAAATCACAAAACTTATGGGAATGAAAGATACAGTAGAAGAGATGAAAAAAAAAAACAGTGGAAACCTACAATGGTAGATTTCAAGAGACAGAGGTTAGGATTAGTGAACTGGAGGATGGAACATCTGCAATTCAAAAAGAAGCAGAAACTATAGGGAAAAGAATGGAAAAATATGAGCAGGGACTCAGGGAACTGAATGATAATATGAAGCGCACAAATATATGTGTTGTGGGTGTCCTGGAAGGAGACGAAGAGGGAAAAGGAGGAGAAAAACTAATGGAAGAAATTGTCACTGAAAATTTCCCAACTCTTATGAAAGACCTAAAATTACAGATCCAAGAAGTGCAGCGCACCCCAAAGAGAATAGATCCAAATAGACGTTCTCCAAGACACTTACTAGTCAGAATGTCAGAGGTCAAAGAGAAAGAGAGGATCTTGAAAGCAGCGAGAGAAAAACAATCCATCATGTACAAGGGAAACCCATAAGACTATGTGTAGATTTCTCAACAGAAACCATGGAGGAAAGAAGACAGTGGGAAGATTTATTTAAATTACTAAAAGAGAAAAACTGCCAACCAAGAATTCTATATCAAGCAAAATTGTCCTTCAAAAATGAGGGAGAAATTAAAACATTTTCAGACAAAAAGTCACTGAGAGAATTTGTGACCAAGAGACTAGCTCCGCAAGAAATACTAAAGGGAGCACTAGAGACTGATACAAAAACAGAAGAGAGAGGTGTGGAGAAGAGTGTAGAAAGAAGGAAAATTAGATATGACATATAAAATACAAAAGGCAAAATGGTAGAGGAAAGTACTACCCAAACAGTAATAACACTAAATGTTAATGGACTGAATTCCCCAATCAAAAGACATAGACTGGCAGAATGGATTAAAAAACAGGATCCTTCTATATGCTGTCTACAGGAAACACATCTTAGACCCAAAGATAAGCATAGGTTGAAAGTGAAAGGTTGGGAAAAGATGTTTCATGCAAATAACAACCAGAAAAGAGCAGCATATCCAACAAATTAGACTTCAAATGTAAAACAGCTAAAAGAGACAAAGAAGGATACTATCTACTAATAAAAGGAACAATTCAACAAGAAGACATAACAATCATAAATATTTATGCACTGAACCAGAATGCCCCAAAATACATGAGGAATACACTGCAAATACTGAAAAGGGAAATAGACACATCTACCATAATAGTTGGAGACTTCAATTCCCCACTCTCATCAATGGACAGAGGATCAATAAAGAAACAGAGAATTTGAATATTACAATAAATGAGCTAGACTTAACAGACATTTATAGGACATTACATCCCACAACAGCAGGATACACCTTTATCTCAAGTGCTCATGGATCATTCTCAAAGATAGACCATATGCTGGGTCACAAAGCAAGTCTCAAAAATTTAAAAAGATTGAAATCATACACAACACTTTCTCAGATCATAAAGGAATGAAGTTGGAAATCAATAATAGGCAGAGTGCCAGAAAATTCACAAATACGTAGAGGCTCAACAACACACTCTTAAACAGCCAGCGGGTCAAGGAAGAAATTACAAGAGAAATCAGTAAATATCTCAAGGTGAATGAAAATGAAAACACAACATATCAAAACCTATGGGATGTAGCAAAGGCAGTGCTAAGAGGGAAATTTATTGCCCTAAATGCCTGTATCAAAAAAGAAGAAATGGCAAAAAATTGGGAATTAATTGTCCACTTGGAAGAACTGGAGAAAGAACAACAAACTAACCCCAAAGCAAGCAAAAGGAAAGAAATAACAAAGATTAGAGCAGAAATAAATGAAATTGAAAACATGAAAACAATAGAGAAAACCAATAAGACCTGAAGTTGGTTCTATGAGAAAATCAATAAGATTGATGGGCCCTTAGCAAGATTGATGAAAAGAAGAAGAGAGAGGATGCAAATAAATAGGATCAGAAATGGAAGAGGAGACATAACCACCGACCTCAGAGAAATAGAGGAGGTAATAACAGGATACTATGAACATCTTTATGCTAATAAATACATCAATGTAGATGAAATGGAAAAGTTCCTAGAAAGGCATGAACAACCAACTTTGACTCAAGAAGAAATAGATGACCTCAACAAACCAATCACAAGTAAAGAAATTGAATCAGTCATTCAAAAGCTTCCCAAAAAGAAAAGTGCAGGACCAGACGGCTTCACATGTGAATTCTACCAAACATTCCAGAAAGAATTAGTACCAACTCTGCTCAAACTCTTCAAAAAAATCGAAGTGAAGGGAAAGCTACCTAATTCATTCTATGAGCCAACATCACCATCATACCAAAACCAGGCAAAGATATTACAAAAAAAGAAAACTACAGACCAATCTCTCTAATGAGTATAGATGCAAAAATCCTCAACAAAATTCTAGCAAACCGAATCCAGCAACACATTAAAAGAATTATACATCATGACCAAGTAGGATTCATCCCAGGTATGCAAGGATGGTTCAACATAAGAAAATCAATTAATGTAATACACCATATTGACAAATCAAAGCAGAAAAATCACATGATCATCTCAATTGATGCAGAGAAGGTATTTGACAAGATTCAACATCCTTTCCTGTTGAAAACACTTCAAAGGATAGGAATACAAGGGAACTTCCTTAAAACGATAAAGGTAATATATGAAAAACCCACAGCTAATATCATCCTCAATGGGGAAAAATTGAAAACTTTCCCCCTAAGATCAGGAACAAGACAAGGATGTCCACTATCACCACTGTTATTCAACATTGTGTTGGAAGTTCTAGCCAGAGCAATTAGGCAAGAAAAAGAAATACAAGGCAAGAAAAAGAAATACAAGGCATCAAAATTGGAAAGGAAGAAGTAAAACTATCACTGTTTGCAGATGATATGATACTATACGTTGAAAACCCTGAAAAATCCACAGCAAAACTACTAGAGCTAATAAACGAGTACAGCAAAGTAGTAGGTTACAAGATCAACATTCAAAAATCTGTAGTGTTTCTATACACTAGTAATGAACAAGCTGAGGGGGAAATCAAGAAATGAATTCCATTTACAATTGCAATTAAAAGAATAAAATACTTAGGAATAAATTTAACTAAAGAGACAAAAGACCTATACAAAAAAACTACAAGAAACCTTTAAAAGAAATCACAGAAGACCTAAATAGATGGATGGGAATACCATGTTCATGGATCAGAAGACTAAACATAGTTAAGATGTCAATCCTACCTAAATTGATTTACAGATTCAATGCAATACCAATCAAAATCCCAACAACTTATTTTTCAGAAATAGAAAAACCAATAAGCAAATTTATCTGGAAGGGCAGGGTGCCCCGAATTGCTAAAAGTATCTTGAGGAAAAAAAACGAAGCTGGAGGTCTCATGCTGCCTGACTTTAAGGCATATTATGAAGCCACAGTGGTCAAAACAGCATGGTATTGGCATAAAGATAGATATATTGACCAATGGAATCGAATAGAGTGCTCAGATATAGACCCTCTCATCTATGGACATTTGATCTTTGATAAGGCAGTCAAGCCAACTCATTTGGGACAGAACAGTGTCTTCAATAAATGGTGCCTAGAGAACTGGATATCTATATGCAAAAGAATGAAAGAGGACCCGTATCTCACACCCTATACAAAGTTAACTCAAAATGGATCAAAGATCTAAACATTAGGTCTTAGGCCATAAAACAGTTAGAGGAAAATGTAGGGAGATATCTTATGAAACTTACATTTGGAGGCAGTTTTATGGACCTTAAACCTTAAGCAAGAGCACTGAAGAAAGAAAGAAAGAAATGGGAGCTCCTCAAAATTAAACACTTTTGTGCATCAAAGAACTTCATCAAGAAAGTAAAAAGACAGCCTACACAATGGGAGACAGTATTTGGAAATGACATTTCAGATAAAGGTCTAGTATCCAGAATTTATAAAGAGATTGTTCAACTCAACAACAAAAAGACAGCCAATCCAATTACATAATGGGAAAAAGACTTGAACAGACACTTCTCAGAAGAGGAAATACAAATGGCCAAAAGGCACATGAAGAGATGCTCAATGTCCCTGGCCATTAGAGAAATGCAAATCAAAACCACAATGAGATATCATCTCACACCCACCAGAATGACCATTATCAATAAAACAGAAAATGACAGGTGCTGGAGAGGATCTGGAGAAAGAGGCACACTTATCCACTGTTGGTGGGAATGTCAAATAGTGCAACCACTGTGGAAGGCAGTTTGGCGGTTCCTGAAAAAGCTGAATATAGAATTGCCATATGACCCAGCAATACCATTGCTAGGTATCTACTCAGAGGACTTAAGGGCAAAGGCACAAATGGACATTTGCACACCAATGTTTATAGCAGCATTATTTACAATTGCAAGGAGATGGAAACAGCCAAAATGTCCATCAACAGAAGAGTGGCTAAACAATCTGTGGTATATACATATGATGGAATATTATGCAGCTCTAAGACAGAATAAACTTATGAAGTATGTACCAACATGAATGGACCTTGAGAACATTATGCTGAGTGAGACTAGCCAAAAACTAAAGGACAAATACTGTATGGTCCCACTGATATGAACCGACATTAGTGAATAAACTTGGAATATGTCATTGGTAACAGAGACCATCAGGAGACAGAAATAGGGTAAGATAGTGGGTAATTGGAGCTGAAGGGATACAGACTGTGCAACAGGACTGGATACAAAAACTCAGAAATGGACAGCACAATACTACCTACCTGTAATGTAATTATGTTAAAACACTGAATGAACCTGCATGTGAGAATGATAGGGGGAGGAGGGCTGGGGACATAAATGAAATCAGAAAGAAAGATAGATGTTAAGGATCAAGATGGTATAATCTAGGAATGCCTAGAGTGTATAATAATAGTGAAATGTACAATGTACAAATTTTAAAAATGTTTTGGCATGAGGAAGAACAAAGGACTGTCATTATTGCAGGGTGCTGAAAATAGATGATAATTAATACTTTAAAATGTCACCTTATGTGTGAGACTAAAGCAAAAAATGTTTATTTGTTACAAAATTTAGATTTTGACTAGAGCATTTCCTAATATAACTCATGTAGATAGTTTGATTGAATGTCATAAGTACTTGGAATCTCAGGTAGCACATGAGATTTTGTTGGTTTGTCCCGAGTGATCCCCGATGAATCCCAGAGTGATTTGATCAGTGACTGGAAAAGTATTTGCAAGCCCCCTTCGGGGAATGGTGAGAGTGGGGAGAAATTCAACTTCCCCAAGTTGAATTCTTGATATTCTCACAAGCAGTGTGGACAACCAAAGCTATAGGCTGAGCGCCCAGTCTTGGGGTTTGTTCACATGAAACTTAGCCCCACAAAGGATAGGTCAAGTCTACTTAAAATTTAGGCCTAAAGGTCACCCCCAAGAGAGCCTCTTTTGTTGCTCAGATGTGGCTCCTCTCTCCAGCCAACACGACGAGCAGTCTCACCAACCTCTCCCTCTCTGCATGGGAAATGACTCCCAGGGGTGTGGACGTTCCTGGCAATGTGGGACAGAGATCCTGGAATGAGCTGAGACTCAGCCTCAAGGGACTGAGAAAAACCCTAGAATGAGCTGAGAATTAACATCAAGGGATTAAGAGAAACTTCTCAACCAAAAGGGGGAACAGTAAAATGAGACAAAGTGTCAATGGCTGAGAGATTCCAAACAGAGTCGAGAGGTTATCCTGGAGGTTATTCTTATGCATTAAGTAGATATCACCTTGTTGTTCAAGATGTAGTGAAGAGGCTGAAGGGAATTGCCTGAAAATGTAGTGCTGTGTTCCAGTAGCCATGTTTCTTGATGATGATTGAACAATGATATAGCTTTCACAATGAGACTCTGTGAATGTGAAAACCTTATGTCTGATGCTCCCTTTAGCTACTATATCAACAGAAGAGTAGAACATATGGAATAAAAATAAATAATAGGGGGAACAAATGTTACAATAAATTCTGTTTGAAATAGTGGTAAATGAAAGCGAGGGGTAAGGGGTATGGTATGTATAGTCTTTTTTTCTCTATTATCATTTTATTTCTTTTTCTGTTGTCTTTTTATTTCTTTTTCTAAATTGATGCAAATGTACTAGGAAATGATGAAAATGCAACTATGTGATGATATTAAGAATTACTGATGTATATGTAGAATGGAATGATATCTAAATGTTTTGCTTGTTAATTTTTTTTAATTAATAAAAAAAAGTTTAAAAAAATAATTATCTTTGGATGAAGTCCAAAAGAGACTTATACAATAGGGTTTTACGCCTATGGTGGAGAAGTTCTCTCTCTCCTTTTAGTGCCAAGTGGTGAATACCAGATCCCCGTCAGGCCTAAGTGCTTTTATTCAATGGGTCAAAGAATGGCAGGGAAAGTATAGAAACACACTGGACTGGGGAATTTGATAGGAAAAGTGAATTTGTGTATGGGACCTGAAAGTCAATCATCTAACAGACTTCCTCTTAAATCACAATAGCCACTGAGACTTGGAAGAAGTTCGGACTCTCCATCCAATGCCCCTTGGAAATCTCTAATCCTTCCTGAATATGTTAACAATTCCTAGGTGTCCTACATTCTCAGAGTTCCAGAACCTATGGAGCCCTTGATCTAACATTCATTTCACATACCGTTGATATTCTCTTTTCATTACTCTATATTAGATAAAATGAGAAACTGAACCTATTTTATGATTTCACTCAAGATTGTAGCCCTATGATTGCCACTGACCACTTTTCACCATAGATTTCAATTGGGCCATTCGAATGCCCTATTTATATTTATTTATTGCTTAATTACTAAATAGTTACCTTAAGGTTCCAAGTCATCAGGAAGGAGTCTAGGGAGAATGTTTCTCTAAGTTCCTTGAAACACCAGTGACAACTGAAAGATGATGAGAAGTTGAGAAATGCTACTTCTGACTTTCCATCATTACTGAAGTAGGTGACTGCACCAGGGTGGCAGGAATCATGCCTATTTTACTCACAGTGTACGACTGATATTGAACAGAGTCTGGAACATCATGTAAGCTCAACAGATAGGTATTGAATGAACGCGAGCAGTTTTCAGCTGCTTTGTTTTATTATTCTTTTCTAAACCATGCTCTTGGGCTTCTGCTTCCATTCTCATGGCAGCTTATCTTGGTGTGTTCACTTACTAGGAAGTTTTTCCTCTCTATCTTAATAATCATTTTTTTGTCTCACTATTATTAAAGACTGAGAACATTAAATGTATCATAGCTGAGAGGAGGGAGTCAGTAAAGGCAGCTATGTAAGCAAATTTGGAGCAACAATCTAGCAGGTTTCTAAGCTACAGGAAACTGACAGCAAGGAAGAGGGTAGAAAAGTAAAACTAATCATATTTACTTAAAGGAATCGTGTTAAGAACTTGATAGACATCAAATCTTTTCAACCTAAATCCAATACTATGATATATTCATTACAATTCCTATTTTAAAGATGAAATTTTAAACTTAAATGAATAATCAAATTTTTACAGTTGCCAAGAGGATGAATGGGGAAGGTTTAATTCAAATTCAGATCATTTAGGTTTTGAATACCTGTACTTACCATACTATGCTGCTTTCTAAGTAAAAAATAAAATAAAATCATTTTTATATACTTAAAACCTCTTTTTCAACATTTATACTTGCTCTAATAGTAGAAATGCAACCTGTGCCTTGTAGGAATGGCAATGTGAAAGAATATATCAGGATATACTATTTTAAAAAATTAAATAATAAATAAGATTTGGAATCTTACTGCACACCACATACAAGAGTCAACTGAAAATGAATTAAGACGTAAATGTAAGCGCTAAAACTATAAAACTCACAGGTAATGTTCATGGCTTTTGATTTGGCAATGCTTTTTTAGTTATAGCACCCAAATCACAAGCAACAGCAACAAAAACTAGTTAAATTAGTCTTCGTCAAAATTCAAAATTCTTGTGTTTCAAAGGATACTATCAAGAATGTGAAAAGAAACCAAGTAGAATTACAGAAAATATTTGTAAATCTTATAAGGGACTCAGATTATGTAAAGGACTCTTACAACTCAGTAATATAATGACATATAAAGTAAGCAAAGAGCTGAATAGACATTTATCCAAAGAAGTCTTACAAACAACCAATAAGCACATGAAAAGATGTTCAACCTCAGTTATCAAGAAAATGCAAATCAAAATCTCAGGGAGATACCACCTCATATATAGGGAGGCTATAGAAAAGCTATAATCAAAGGAAGACTTGGCTATAATCAAAAAGTCAGATAATAACAAGTGTTGGTTAGGATACTGCTTCACATACTGCTGGTAAAAATGTGCAATGGTGTAGCCACTTTGGAAATTAGCCTGGCAGTTCCTCAAAAATTTAAGCATAGAATCATCATTTGACCAGCAATTCCACTTCTACACATATATTCATGAGAAAATAAAACATATGTCCGCGTGAAATCTTGTACATGAATTTTCATAGAAGATTTATTCATAAGAGCCAGGAGTTAGCCATAACCTGAATCCATCTATGGATGAAAAGATAAATGAAACACTGTATATAATACAATAGAATAATATTAATCCATGAAAAGCAGTGGAAGATAATACACAAGACTGCTGTTATGTGAATATTTATCAATATATATTTATGATATGATTACATTTATACCAAGTGTGCAGAATAATCAAATATATATGGAAAATATATTGTACTTGCCTAGGACTGGGGGAATGTGAAGGTTGGTATGATAGCTAAAGAGCATAGGGTTGTTTATTGGGGTTATGAGCATGCTTTAAAATTGACTATACTGATGAGTCCACAAACCTGTGAATATGCTGAAAACCATACTTTAAATGACTGAATTATATTTATTCATAATTCATAATATAATGTGAATTATATTTCAATAAAGCTATGACAAACAACGTAATAGTAAATGTTTTTCCATATGGCTTTAAATGTCTTGGCATCTATATAAAATAGTAGTATATATAGATAGGGTTATAGAAACAGAAAATTAAACATGGATTATTAAAAAAAATACTTCAGTTTATAAATATTTTAAAAGTCCTATCTTGAAAATCACATTCACCATACTTCCTCTTTGAACTGTATTTTTGGTAATGAGTCATTGAGTTATATAAATAAACAGATTTTGGATTAATGGCAATCCATACTTGTAGTCCATATGTGGACTCATTATAGTACCAATGTAACACAGTACAGCGTAAAGGGAGTAGGCTAAAGTCATAACTATCAATGGAAACTTATAAGATATAAGGGTATATTAAACACTCTTGTAGACAGTCATCACAGGAAAGGAAAAAGAAATGGAGAACAAATAGTTTGCTTATGTCATATTAACAGTGATTGCCATGATCCTTCCCAGGAGCCTGTGTCCAGCCTTATGTCCTTCAAAGAGAGCTTTCCGTGAAGGTAGACTCAGTTTATCAAGGATGGAGAAAAAGATGCAACATTTTCCCTGTCAGATCTTGGTTAATTCAATATTTTAAAAATTGAGTTCATACTATGTTGTAGGAATATGGATAAAATGAGTAATACACCGGGCTTTCCATCAAGAAACTCTAAGGCCAGTAAGAAATAACATGTACCCACATGCCCAAAATATGTTTCATCCTGTAGTAAATCTATTAACTAAAGCATGATTAATTTCATCTGGTCAGTGTAGGAACTTTGGAGTGATTGTAATGGGGAAATAAAATTTCACAAAAGACATTTTGAACCAAATCTTGAAAGATATATAAGAGTTTACTAAGTAGACAAGATTTTAAAAATGAAATTCTAGGTAGAATGAATCAAATCTACATATAAATGATAGTTTGGGGGGAAATACCAAGATATCTTTAAGTTATTAGTTAGAAAATGTATGTGGAAAAGTACAAGAAAGTGAACAAAGAGAAATAAGGCTGAAGTAGGTAGAAGCAAGGTCAGAAAGAACTTTGCAGGAAGGTAGAATAGAAATCATGAGCTTTATCTTATTTTGGTGTTTAAGAATGACTAATAGGTTTTAAATTAGGTTCTGTGTGATTAGATTTGGATTATAAAGTAGGAATGTCATCCAAATTATCAGATTATTGGCGAAACAACACAGAATAATTTTTTTTCATTGGAAACCTTCCATAAACCAGTACCATGAGAGGCACTCTAAATACGTTATTGCCAATCCCCCCAAGGGTTCTGCATCTGGAGTGCATGGGTGATAAAATATGCTCAGAAGACTATAGGCAATTCCCCCGAAATCACAGTGATAATAGTGGTAAATACAAGATTCAAACTCTAGCCAACTGATTCCAAAATTTGGACATTGTCCGCTATGCCTCTCTGTACTCCAAAACCACTTTTACATATTATAGGTTGCCTAAGGAAAGGTTTGGAAACTAAACTAGGCAAGCTTAATGGTGCAGCAGATTCTCAGGAACAGCCAAAGAAGTAGTATGTGTGGGACATCCAGCTCTATTTCAGAGTATAAGATTAGTCACTATCCTTAAGTGAGAAATTGACATAGGTATAACTAGACCAAATGAGAGAGAACAATAGAGGGATAGAATTGGGAAGTACTAAGATTCTACAATTAAGAAAGTCAGAGATCTAGCATATCTAGCCTCTGTCTAAACTCCTTGTATGGAAATTCTAGGAACTCTGATTGGACATGGGAGAATGAGAAAAATGGACTTAAGGTGAACAGGATGTAGAACTAATAGAGATGCTAGAAAAAGGATTAGGAGTGAAGTTAGCTTCCAAAGTTAGGCAGAAAGACCTCAGAAGCAACAATTTTATGAAAATGAGGTATAAAGCTTAACCAAATTTGGAGAAATAGAAATATCACATAGTTTGTTGAACCTCAATTTTACTGTGAATTGGCTTTAATCTAAAAATAGCTAAAAAGTATCTTTTAACAATTACAAAATCTTTCATTGAAACTGTAAGTAGGTTCATGACAGAGGGTGTGAGTTTGAAATTAGAAGAGTTCCTCCCCATGGTTCTAGAATAAATATTCAGAAGCTATTAATAGGCATGTCAAAATCCTGACTATGAAGTGGAAATTTTCTTGAGTTTGGAGACCATTAAGTATGGTTCAGATATATTGGTCAGTAGGACACAACTAATCATAGTGCCATGATCACAGGCAGAGTCAATAAGAAAAATATGCCTTTAGTACACTGAATGACAGTGATTGGCCAAAGGGGTAAGGGTGCCTGAAACCTATCCATGACCTACACACTAAGCCAGGTGCTATTGTTTGGAGTTTTATCTGTTTGGAGGAAGGGAGCCAGGCATTGCTTGCCAAGCAGCAAGTTCCAGTTTTGGATTATCCCAAGTGAGTATGTTTTACTGCATTCATCCATATAAGGTACCTTTTCTCTCATCTGCACCAAAGCGCTTTGTAGGCTAGCAAAGATCAATGCCTTGCTCAATGGAAAAACTCCAATCATGGAATGAAGGATGGATTGTATAAATTTCCTAACAAAGCCAAAGAGAATTTAATATAAAATACTGTTTAGCTTCCAGAGTAGATTTTAGGCACAGAAAAAATAGGAAGGAGACACATTTATCAGAACTTGAGAAGATAGAAAGAATTATATTCATATAAAACAGTAAGCATATAAGAAAAAGAATGAGGGATCCTGAATCAGATTGCTTCAGTTCAAATTCATAGAATCTACCATTGTTAACATTTCTGAATTCATAGTATTAATCATCTTCATTCCTAAATTTTCTCAACTCTAGTTGGACTAAATAAAATAATACATGTGAAATTATTAATGCAACATATGGTACAAAGAAAGTGCTCTCTTCTTTTTTTCTGTTTTGTATACCCCAACCAAATATTGTCTTAGTTTGCCTGGCTGCTATGACAAATACCACACAATGGCTTGGCTTAAACAACTAGTATTTATTTGCTTACAGTTTTGAGGCTAGAAGTAGTCCAAAATTTAGGTATCAGCAAGATTTGCTTTCTCTCTGAAGATTATGGCATTCTGGCTCACTGGTAATTCTTGGAGTTCCTTGGCTTTCCTGTCACATGGTGATGTCCGCTCTTTTTTCTTCCATGTTTCTGCTGACTTTCTGCTTCTGGATCTTTCCTGTGGTTTTCACCCACTCTGACTTCCTGTTTCTTCTCTTTATAAAATCTCCAGAAATCTAGATTAAAGCCCATCATTCTTCAGTTGGCCCCACCTTAACTGAACAAACATCTTCAAAAGGTCCTATTTATAGTGAGTTCTCATCAACAGGCATGCGGATCGAAAGTGTTTTTAAATTAGAGTACATAATTCAACATACCATTTATACATATATATGTGTATATGTATATGCAAAGATATGTATTATGTTTATACTTATTGAACTAGAGTTAGCCATTTAATTTCTTTAGGCCTCATTTTTTACATTCTAAAATTAAGATGATAATTTCTTTTTCAAAGGGTTATGAGTATAAAAATTAAAAGTATTGTTAAATTATTTTAGGCTATAAAATATGAAATATATGCAGTTATCAGTATAGGGAACAGTATATGGGTGGCAATATTAGTAGTAGTTAAAATAATAAAAGGTAGGAATAAGTATCACATACCATAATCACATAGGCTGAATACATTATATTCAAATATTTAGGTAATTTGGACTGGATCTCAGTGTTCAAGTAGATCCAGTTCTATTCCTTCATAGAATAGGAAATGGAGCATGGTATTCCATAAGGAGGAAATAGTAAAGACAAAGGCAGGAGGCGGGAATGAGAATGTAATTGTTTTGGAGAGAGACCAGATTAGTGAGGCTGCAGGCTATGACATACAGAGTGATCTAAAAGAAGACTAATCTAGATAGCTTCAAAATAGATCATGAAGGACCTCAAATTTTATGTTAAGGTTCCTGTTGGAAATGATAGAAAATTAAGCTTTTTTAGTAATTTTTAAAGATAGTATTTTATGGACACAATTTACTAACAAAAAACTATCCTAGGAATTGGTTTCTATCCCCTGTCACCTATCTTGCAGTTTCATTATAAAGATGCATTAAGTACATAGCTTAACATATCTGGCCTTTAAATTTCTTATCTTTACAGCAATAATTATATACACTTTTATCCCAGTGAGTGAGAATTAAATAATGTATGTGAAGCATCTTACTTATTGCAGAGTGCAATTTTAAAGCAAATACTGATCATATATAGGTTGGAGTGTGTAGTAATGTTTTCATGATCAGTTAATAAAATACTATAAATTCAGTTGATAAAGAGTCAAATTCTGTGTGGGAGAGTTATGAAGCCAACAAATAAACTTATCAAGACACTTCTTAAATTAACTGAGATGTAGGTTTTAGTGACCCAGAGACAGAGGACTTTTTAAAATATGTTCAGCTTGAGCTTATGAGAATCTACTATATAAAAGCCTTTTGGTAGTTGCTTTGACCATACAGGAATGGTGAAGTTACCACTTCTGTTTAGCTTCATTTGCCTTTTTAATGAGAACTTATAGCCCACCAGTTTGTCAAGATATTGTGCCAGAGCTATATTAGCCCTATTGAGTAGTTTAGAGAGAGATGGGATGGCACTGAGTTGGTTTGCCCATCCTGAGAGAGGTATTGGATTAGTGGCATTTCCCTAGAGAATATGCTGTCTCCAAATCTTAGCTCAAGATGTCAATCAAGAATCAATTGTGTCACTTTTCACATACATTCCTGCTCTCCTTTATCAATAATATCTTCATTGCTTTCCAAGTCAATGCCTTTGCCGTTATCATTTCCTCTTCAGTCCATCTCTCACAGAGAAACAAAAGCAATCTAGAGCAGTACCAGTTACAACACTGTTGGAATCAAATTCTAGTCCCGCGATGTTTATAGCTCCCACAGAGAACAATTTTGAATCAGACCTAGGCTAACTTCTATATTCACATACATATTCTGAACAAAAGGAAAACTTCAAATAACCAGTTAGTTATTGTACTGTGTAATGCTTTAAACCTGATTTGTTTTTCTTTCAATTGGCCAAATTCGCCATGACCTAAGCAATTACATCTGCCTATTTTTTTCTCTCTCTCTCTCTACTGGTTTCACTCTAAATTAGAGGCATTCAGCATGCCTCTTTGAGAGCATATTGTAATATAGTGACAACTATAATTATTAATAAAAGTCCCTACTTGGGAAGAGCATTTTGTTTAAAGACAATAAGAGTCAAACAAAAATATAACTGGGGAAAGAGGCAAAGTTGAATGAAGGGACAGAAAATTGCCTTGGATGTCAGTCTATGCAATAAAGTATCTGCAGTGTTAAAATATACCTGGGAAGTTAAGAATGAAAATATTGTATGTATCGGTACAGCCAGAGTCACTTTTAAAGGCAGTTGGAAGGAATGCTTTGAAGTTGTTGGGGGATAGGGAGATAAGACCTCTAAGGAGGATATTATTTGGACCGAACTGCTTCCAAATTGGATTAATTGTAGGGCTTTTGTTTTACTTGCTAGAGCATACACCCTAGGGTCTAGAGCTGAACTGCCGTATGTGACTGAGGAGAGGCTGAGTGCCACCACAGGGGTTCTGCCATTATGTCTTTCCTATAAACCATGCAAATCCCCTGTTGTAAATAAAAAATTGAACAAATATTAACTTGAGGTTTAGCCTCCTATCATCACTTTCCTCAAAATGCTTATCCTATGTACGTATTATCAGCTAATAAAATTGCTTCATAATTTACTGCTAATAAAGAAGCAAAAGGAATTTACTTGCATTTCTAACAGTAAATCTACAAACTTCCCTGCATCTGAATTCCGTTTTCTAACCCTGCCCTCCTGGTATGATATGGTAGGATTTCTGATCCTCTCAAATACATGTATCTCTGCTTATGCTCTGGATTCTTATCCCTTTCTCCAGTAGTTCTACCTTCTACATTTATTTCTATTTTCTCTGTTTATCTCCCCTACTCCCTTCACCTTCCCACCTTCCTATTCTGGATTAATCCCACAGAATAAGGAACAAATTCCTTACCTACCATGGGCTAAAAAAAACCACTGTATGACCTTATGTGACCTAGCACTTGCCCTCTCCTGGCAAAATCATCTCATCTTCTTATTTTCACCCACTGAACTAGAGTCCTTTCTGGTTCTCAGGTGCAGTAAATTCTTTCTAACTCAGAACATTTATATTTGTTGCACCCTCTGCCTGGAAAATCACCCTCCACATCTATTACACAGTCTGAGGATTTTTACATATGCTTTGGCATAAACTACTTAAGTCCTTACTCTAGTGGTTGGCAGTTGGTTACTTCCTTCAGGTATTTACACACCATTTGATCAAAATCCACTTCAATGCTTCAGGCATATCCTATTCTATTCTCATCACTAGATGTTCTGGTAACAATAGAGAAATTTGAAATGAGTTTTCACTGGTAAAGTGTCCATTACATGTGGATTAACTAAATTATTTTAGCGTCGTCTCCATCCTTTATATGGAAAGGGTATGTGAATAAAATAAAATCTTTACCCTTCACTTTTTAGAGTGAAACTCAGTAGTTGATTCTAAAGTGGCATTGTTTAAAAATATTTTGTTTTTTTGATGATGACTGAGAGTTAGATATTGGATTTATTTACTGTCTATCCTTAAAAACAATTTCATTCAAAGTTTGCAAAAGCATCTAAAATGACAGAGAACTGAGGCCTTGTAGATCAAAGAAAACTGTTCTATGATATATTTTTTTGTTTCTGTATCCTAGAATAGTTAGCGTAAAAATGATTATATTGAGGACTTCCATACAGTTTACTATCTTAAAGAGATCTTGCTATTCTATTGCCAACAGTGGCATAACTTTATTAATCTTAGAGACTTTAGTCCAGGCAAGTACTTTATTGTTCATTATAGGAACTTTCCAGTCAAACCATTGACCCTTCAGTAGAAGGCATAAACAGACATTTTATGCCTTAAGACTCTTTGAATCCCTCATCTCAAAATCATTGCCTGGATATTTCTATCAATGCCAAACTAATGTACCATTATCCTTATCCAATCCTAATCAAGCTCTCACATTGAAAAATCTACCTTAAGGCAAATTTCAAGTTCTCAATAAAATCTGACCTTGCTAATCCCCATTCCATATTCTGTATAGGTGGTGGTCTCTATTACTGAGGTGAGAAATAAATTAAGCTGTCTTATTAAAAAATTGTGTTGATATGTGGGGATCCTGCTTTCAACTGTGTAATGGAATATCATCGGAGACCTGCTTTAATTTTCACTGGGTGGGAATAGCTAGCCCTCAACTATGTCTAAATTTTGTCAGCTACCAACATCTGCCAAAAAAAATAACACAGTAATTGTTTTTGACCAAGTTAATTTGGTCCAGTTTTTAGTAAGGCCTACACTCAAGTATCGTAATTCAGCATGGCCATTCCTGACCACTGAATCCAAAGATACTCCCTATCCCCCATTAGTCACCATTTTATAACCTGTTATTTTTTCTTTGCAGCTCTTACTACAGTCAGTTAACTTATTAATTTATTTTGTTTGTGGGTTAATTTTTATGAGTTTATTAGTTGCTTTGTCATTCATTCAGTCATTCCATAAATATATGAAATGCTAAGTACCAGATACTATTCTAGGTAATGTGGATATACCAGTAAAAAATACACACTAGTTCTCTGACTTTTTGACACATCACTTAAAAATAGCAAGAACCTTATTTTGTCCACCTTTGGTTCCCAAGACCAATGACAGTACTAGCATATGTTAGTTTCTCTCATTAAAATTTTTTTGAATAAAATAAGTAATTATATAAATGAATATCCATTCTAATGGATGACAACAATTTAGCCTACATATATGTGTCAGGTTTTGTCAGTGCCTGGACCATATCCCTTATCGGTAGGTTCCAGTCTATTCCTTACTGCCAATATTTACCTCTCTCTACTTGAGACTTTCACCAAAGCAAGCCAGAAATCAAAACTGCTTATACCCATGAACAGCCTGTCACCAAGGAATGAAAGGAGTATAATTGCCTGGCTGATGGCCCTCCTTGTGAGATTATTCTCAGGGTTATTTGGAATATATGCTAATTTTCCAAAGATTTCCCCACAGGCTTAAACTCCTATCACACAGTGCTACTGGGTTTTATAATACACTATTTAATAGCTTCCTTCCTCTGGTAACCTTACTTTATTACTCTGCTAAACTAAGATATTCAGTTTTCAAATATCTTGAGCCAAGTATTGATGGATGGATGTATTGGGTGCTGAGGTAGCTCTTAGAAGAGGCACTTCGTAGAGCCTAAGGTGATAGTAGAGCTGGGTCTTGAATGAGGATCGTAATTTATTTCCCAACTCACTGGTTCTCCTTTCACACATAATATTCTCTAATTAATATTAGAATTAATTCATCGTCAGTATCCATTCTAAAGGCTTTTGTTCTTTCTTTCATCTGGAGAAGAATAATTCATAGCCTGTTCCCATTTTACCTTCAGTCTCAGATACCAGATTCATCTACACATTTCAAAGACTTTCTCAAAGAACTTCTGGACTTCCACCAATCATTGAATATGTTCATTTAATAATCAGCACTTCTACACTATTTTAGGACATTTGTCTAAGGCTCATTTATTTAACACATGCTCTTGGATTATAGACTTTTAATGTTTATTTGTTGAGTCACAACCTTAATTAGTATAACTCAGTGTGCATTTTATAATGTTACATAAAATATTTAATTATGATTCCCGTTGCACTAATTACAACTGTTATCCATCATGCCCCCAAAGCAATAATTATCTTCCTACGTAGTATATTATAAAATCAAATTACCTCTCTTTGGAACATAATACCCAAAACATAAAATATTAATTCACACACCTAAAATAACATACATATATAGTAACTGATTATTGCATTGATGTTAGACAATACTGGCCTGCTTTTTAACAAATAGAATGAAAATACTAAAATGCAATTTTCAAACATGTTTTAATAACTGATTCATTGCATAACAGTTTGAATTTTAACATAGAATTACTTTAAATAATCAGCTTATTAGTGAAATAAACTTATTTTTCATATGAAAAAATTAACAATACACAGCTTTGCAGGGTCACACAGTCATTGTGGCTTCTACTAATAAGGCATAAGCCCAAGTACTATCCATATTACCTCCATGCAATTGTAAAAATAATTTCATTTGCATATAATATAGGTAAATTGGTAAATGGAAACAAGCATCTTGGTAATTCAGGGATACTATATTGATTAATCCATTCCCATTTATATTGATTTTCAAAAAATTTTAAGTGCTTATTTTCTCAATAATTGTTAATTTTGCACTTCACTTGATTGGGTTTCTGCATGGAATAGAGAGCTTTAAAGATTAAACCTAGAATTTATAATCAGAAATATCAGGAAATTGTCTTTTATTTCATGATGTAAAAGAGGTTGGGTTTCAAGATATTATCAAGCCATTAAAAGAAGGGGGGTTAGCTAGTTGAATAGAGTCTTTTCCTATTAATTTGGATTAGAAGGGATAAAAATACTAAAGCAAAAATTCTCTATTTAAATATGTCAGAATATTTGCATTACTGGCATGGAGAAGGAATGGGAAGAAGTAAAATCAGTCTATAAATCCCAATAATATGGTTTTACAACATGGTACCCAAATTCTTTGACAGTTCTCTCATAAAAAGGAGGGACAGCAATCCCTTTCCTTGCATCTGAGGTGACTTGGGAAAGCTTTAACCAATAGGAAACTAATGTCACATGACTTCCAAAGCCAGAAAAAGGCCATGTAGCTTCCGTGTGGTCCTCTTACAATGCTTGTTCTCCAAAAGCCCTGTTAGAAAGCTCCTTTTCTGAACTTAGCAAGCATGCTACAAGAAACCAAACCACCTGCGAGGACCATAGGCAAGTACTCCAGTTAGACTTCTGGCCAAAGTCCCAGCCCAAATCAGTGACAGATATGAGTAAAGATGCTTCCAGATGATCCCAGTGCCTGGTTCCCAGCTGGAAGATACCTTATTTTCAGTGTTGGAGTTTTCCAGCTGAGGGTATCGATTCTCTGGGGTAGAGACAAGCCTTCTCTGCTCTGCTTTTTCTAAATTCCCAACATACAGAAGGTAAGAATATAATAGAACAAACATGTTATGCAACTAAATTTGGTGTGGTTTGTTACACAGCAACACTAACCAGAACTATAACTGATTTCAACCAACGTTTATAGGAATGCAAATAAACCCAGTCATGGTACATAGCCATAATAATGTCACAGCACTTTTAAATTATCATATCGTTTACATTCAAAAAGGGTAATGATTATAGATTATTTCAATCTTGTAGATGGCAAAATTGAAGAATAGAGTAACTAATTTCCTAGTAATCTCATGTTTTCCAAACATTAACGTAGGAAGCAAAGCCAAGTCTTCTTCGTCGAAGTAATTACCACCCATGTATCTTCATAATACCCACTCTCTCAAAGTATTACTGGTTGCCAATTTACCAGTGATCCTGGATGGAGGATTCTCAGTGCAGGTAGTTAAACTAGTTCACTTTCAGTATCTTGAATTGAAGTCAACCTTACACAAGTTAGTGTAATCTTTATAGTTTTGTGTACATGTATGTTTTCAATCTTAATGGTGACATAGGAATGCATTCTCTATATTTACTCCTATATTCCCTATCATAATGCCAGCCTTGATATCTAGTTGAAAAAATAGAATCTGTACTGGAATTAGAGTTACTCTATGGTTAAGACAATGGGCATAAAGTGCTTAGAACAGTGTACAGTACATAGCATGTGGAAACTATTAAAGATAGCCATGATATTTATTATCATTATTGTTATTACTATCTCCAGAAGATATCTATTTTTTAAAAGTTGTAATAAAATGCCTCTGCAGAAGAAGGGTGGTTTAAAAAGAAAAGAGTATTCGAATAAAGAACTGGTAGTTGCTCCAAGGTTTTTTCCAGCAGTGCAGTATGCTTATCAAATTCACTGGCATATCGGAATGTACAGGTAGCCACACCCTTATAAGGCATTGGGCCAAATTTTTCAGAGGAACATAACTTTAATCCTTTGAACAACTTTGAAGTAAATACTATTATCCTTTTTACAGATGAGGTAATTAACATTTTGAAACTTCAAGTAGTTTGTGTAGGGCTGAAGGCTAGAGTGTTAGAGCCAGGAATGGAAACCAGGCTTGTCTGCACAGTAAACCCATGTAGCCTGAAACACATTTCATCATGTGCTTTTAATAATTTCAGATATGAGGTTTAGTTTTATCTGAACTAGTTTGCCATTGCATGCTGTTCAAAATAGAGGTATACTTAGTTCTTTGGGGAATATATGTATGTATTTGTATACATGTGTATAATAAAAAAACAAAACTAATGCTGTGTATAATTTTTAATATTGACAGAATTTTGACTCACAGAAGCAAATTTGAATTTTCATTGTTCTCAAGGTTTTTTTTTAAATAAATCTAATGTGAATATTTTTGTCCTTTAACAAATTATTTGATATTCTTTTTATGAACATTAAATCTGCAGGTTCTCAGAGGTAACAGATGCTCCCATTGGATTTTTTAAAATATTTTTATATAAGCTAAATATTTAAAATATGATATATTTTGGTACACCTATGTATAAATATTTTAACTTTTTTTCAGGATTATACAATAAAAATGAGTAGCCCATACCCGCTGGGATTTGGGGGGAAAATATCTAACCTGTAGTATTAAATACATTCACTAGTGCTTGCTCACATTTCCTTTTTAAAAAACAATAGAGGTTAAAATTGATTAATTCTCTAATGTAATAATCTCCTGAGCATAAACCTTCAATGGCTCTTTTCATTGCTCATATGCATGATTTGGCATAAAGTCACCAAGAATACTCTATTTCTCACTCTTCCTCTCCAGCCCGACCCCAGTACCCATACACTTAGTTTCATGTAGACTCAAAAATATGTATTTAATATTAGACAAATTAAAGTCAAATGATGATTTCAACATTATTTATTCATTTGTTATCATCTTTGGCTATACAACCCACAAGGAAAATCTTTATATTGTTCTAATCTTAACATAAATAAGATATATTATACCAATATTGCATGGTAATTTTTGGTTCTGAATCTCAGTGTTCTATGCAAGCTCAGATTTGGTGCTAAAAAAGTAACTATAGATTCATCAAATCTATTACATCACCCTCTTCTAGCTCGTAAAGGAGTAAACTAGAGGGTCATTTTCTCCTCCAGTGCATTAAACTCAGCTTTTTGGTGAGGTTTTGAAAACAACTTATTCTGGGACACATTTCACTTTCATTTTAACGAGTCATCTAAAAGAGGGAAAATGAAATTGAGGACATAGTAGAGAGCTTTGTCCTGAAGAACAGATGCTATTTGGCTGAGATGAAAAACAGACAAACACCAAATATATGGTCTGAGCAAACTTCCTCCCCTCTGCCCTGCTACTATCCACACATACTCTAATCTGTACCAAAAAATATACCAACCCCTACAAAAATCATCTTGATGTGTTGGCTGATAGCTTATATTACTTCTCATATCATTTTCCTTCAAAGAATTTTTGTTGTTTTTGTTTAGCAAATGATCAGCCTGATCATTATGTGGATATAGCTAACTGTGCTTTATGTTGAGTCAAATCAAAACTATGGTTGTGTTTTTCTAATACCTTCTACCACCCTGCCCCTCCGCCACCCCACCCCCACCCACTGCCACACAGGAATGTGTTGTTTTGGATGGGGAGACAGTGTTGGAAAACAAAATGAGTAATCTTTAAAGGTCAATTAAAGCAAGGCAACAGTCAGGCTGTAGCACTCCCACCAGAACCTACTATCGATTGCACTTACTTTACTCCTCTTCCAACCAGGATCCTTTAAGGACAGCTGATAACTTTTCCTGTTGCTACCTGCTGGAGTGTTTCCTTTCTCTGCTAACTTTCCTTACAGGGATGATACTGGAGTTCACAACAGGCCAGATTATTGGCCTTGAAAATTCACTTCTAGCTCTTGTGTTGTTGGAAGAAAAAGTCAAACCCCCAGCCAGGCTCAAAGTGCTATTCCTGTGGGGGAAAGGCTAAGAGATGTGCATCATCCATTTGCTCAAAAAAGCTGTCATGTGACCAGATTTGGAAACTGACCATTTCTGTTTGAGATTTCTCATACTGATTGTTCCCAGAAAATTTCATTAAAGTATGTAAACACCTTGAGCAAGGTAATATTTTGGGGACTGTATTCAATTTGCATTCTTTAAATATTAGTAAGAATTGTGTTTGCACTAATTTCGACAAATCATAACTTGTATATTGTTTAAGCATATTATGACTAATTAATATAGTTAATTTGTTAAGTAACTATATAATTTATATTATTTATAACTAATGTATAAAATGTTTTATGCTATTTCTATTCATTATAACTTCATTTTGTTTTTCTGTTTTTTACAAAAGCAAAACATTTTCTTCCTTTCTGTGCATCTATCTCTTGCTTCAGTTTCAGCTTTGATTTTTCAAAACTATCCAACCTCTTGCAAATCACACTGAAGGTTTAAAATGTAGATGAAACAATATGTCACTTAATAACACTGAACAACCTTGTGTCTCAATTTAGTTTCAGAATTTAATTTTCAGAACATCTGCATACACCTGTGCTTGGAATATCCAACCAAGATTAGTCTGCCTTAGGAAAGCTGGATTTTATAAATTATTTTGCCCAGTTTTGTTTGCGTTTTCTTTTAAGCTTAAATCAAGATGACTGCTTTCTTGACTGGCAGCATTTGTATTCCAACACAATTTTAGAAACAAAGAAAAGTATCCTAGGAAGCTGGAAGCTGCTCTATTGGTCCACTCTTAATTACAGCTCTATGTAAACTCATGGATTTCTCTTGGGTTTTATATATTTGTTTAAATCACTGGCAATCCCATTCCTTCAGACTGTCACAAGGAGTCATCCTGATGTCTTCTCTATCACTTCTCATTAGGATTGTGCAAATCATAGCAGATTTGCTATGAATCTCCATAGAGATTCAGTAATGCATGAGTCAGTACTAAAATTCTGATTTTGAATCTCTGTTCTCACTTTTTGAAATCTTAGTTTGCTCTACTATAAAATTGGGAGAATCATAACTTCCCTGTCCTCTTCATTATGTTCTATATATTTTTATTAGATGAAAGGGGTGTGTCATTTTCCCAGTCTATGGTCTAGGGTGGTAGGGCAGATAGATACTGCATATTCCATCTTAGGATCATTTTATTTCATTTGAAAAGCATCTCTTTAAAAATAAGACTCCACTTCTGTCATATTCTCAAACTTCCAACTTTCTTTTTAAACAGATACCTCTACTGGGAATTTCTCAATCAACCATGAAGACCCCTTGATATTTCTAGCCATAAAATTTCTCCAAAATCTTTCCTAGGGCAGGCATACTTATTTCCTTATTTCAAGTCCTATAACCACTTTAAACCTATTTCCTTGAAAAAACATAAAATAGAAATTACATTTCTTGAATACCCTATGGCTGAGCAACACTTATTTAGTCATATTTAGTATGAGACTCAGCAGCAGATGAGAGAGAATATGACCAAAAGTTAGAGTGAAAAAAGAGAAAATAGTGATATCCTCCTTATATATTACAATTTTCCCAAAGAAATGCCCACCACAAACACACACACACACACACAAACACACATACACACACATACATACACACACTATATTCAAGCAGAATAGTCTTCATTGGAGCAAATTGGTCCCATAAGGTAAAGATAATTAACTTCAAAGATAGTATCGTATCCATAGTTTGTTTCTTGTGGCTAACAGTGTTGCAATTTGTGCCAAGGTTTTAGTTCCCAATTTCTATAACATATGTTATCCCTTTTTGGTAGAGGAAGGAGATATCTGTGATATCTCTGATGTCTGGGAGTTTTGTTGAAGGGTATGGTGCCATGGATATTAAAATAAATGCCCCCTCACCCACCACCAACAGGCACCCTCTTGTATTCTTTGAGAATTACTGCTTTAGCTACTACCTCGGAGAAGGTGTACTATATACCTCCTGAAGAATCAAAAAAAAGAAAAAGTATTAAAGATGACTGATGCAGTTGGTATCATATATTCATATTTTAGATTCAAAGAGATTCAGTATATAAAAGTTTTATTTTTTTCATTGTATTAGTAATCTATTACTGCAAAACAAATTATCCCAAACTTTGTGACTGAAAACAATAAACATTTATTGTCTCAGTTTTCGTCAGTATATTAGTCAGGACTCTCTAGAGAAACAGAACCAACAAGAGATAGCTGTAAATATGAGATTTATAAAGGTGTCTCATGCAATTGTGGGGATTCAAGGGTCCAAAAGCCATAGGGTAGGCCATGAGCCTGGCAACTCTGATGAATTTCCATGGTGAACTCTTCAGGAGAGGCTGCCTGACTGAAGAAGAACTGAAAATTCTCTTTTCCCTTAAGTCTTCAACTGATTGGATCAAATCCACCTGATTAGATTCTCTTGTTTGCAGGAGGGACATCCTGAGTCGATGATAGGTGCAATCAGCCACAGATGCAGTCAACTGACTGATGATTTAATAAACCAGCCTTCTGGTTTATCAACCAGCCCTTGCCTGACCAGACAACTGGGCACCATCATCTGACTAAGTTGACAGCAGTACCTAACCATCACAGTTAGAAATCTGGGAGTAGTTTAGCCGAGTGTTCTGGTTTAAGGTCTCTTAAGAGGCTGCTACCAAAGTGTTGGCCAGGGCTGCAGACATCACAAGACTTAACTGAGGCAGAATCCATTTCCAAATTTAATCTTATGTCCTTTGGCAAACCTGAGAAAATCTGCTTCCAGCTCACTTCACTCTGTGGGCCTCTCCACAGAGCTGTCTGATGACAGGGCAGCTGGCTTCCCCCAGAGTGAACTAAGAGTGTAAAAGAGTCAATAAGACATAACGACTTCTAGAATATATCCGTTATAGGCAAGTAAAATAAGTCCAACTCATACTCAGAGAAGTACAGAAGGGCATGATGACTGGGAGGCGAAGATTGTTTGGAAGCCTTCTTAGAGGCATTGCATATATCACTGTATTGTGATATACTGTATATATATATACTGTATTGCATATATCAAGGCATTTGTATGCATATGGGAAATACCTTAGAATCATGGTGAAGAGTCAGGATTTGAAGACATTGTCAGGTCATAGGAAGTTGCACTGGATGGGACATAATAACAAGACTCAGGTTAACCACGTGTGGGGCAGATTGTGTTTGTGACTCTACGTATGATAATTCTTGGGCCAAACTTGTGTTTAGAGAATGATTTTTTAATCCTGAAAATCAGCTTTTCCTTTGCTCAGAATTGTTATATTTTTTATGGGTTTTTAGGTCCCAAAATAAATTCATAATTGAAGTATTGATTGGACTAAGACACTTTCATAGAAAATGGATGACTATAGAACTGTTAATATTTTAACTACCACTCAGGCAGCAGGAATGTAGTAGATATAAAACAAACATGTTCTCAACTGAATGGAACCCCTTACCTACAGAAGTTATTTTCTTTAATTCAGTTTCTCTAAATAACCTTGCTGCCTAGATCACTAGTTTCTTCTTTACTGTCAACAAAAAGTCCTGAACAGGAAATAAATAGAAGTTTGGCAAGTTTATACCCTTGTTCCTAGCAATTGTTACTATACAACCTTGGGCAGAAACTCAAACTGTTTGAAACTTACTCTCGTTGACTTTGCAGGGAAGATACCCATATCCACTTTGCCACTCTCAAGAGGTTATAGAGGTTTCCAAATGAGACAACGTATATAAGAACACTGTCTTACTATAAGTGCATTAAATTAGTTTGAATATATAACATTATATTTAATAATTAATGACCTCTTCCTATAAATCATATTCTGATAAGAGGGATATATTATCTCATGGAATTCTGAAAAGAATCCTATGAGGTAGAATTATTCCATTTAGTTTTGAAATTAAGCAATTAACAATTGGATAAGTTGCCAAGGTCACAAAGTCTAGTGTGCGGACCATGATTCAGTACAAGTTTGAGTGAACATCAGTCTCGTATTATGACTGTACTATGTTACTGCTATTAATGAAAAATGCTCTTACTCTTACTTAGAAGGAAGAAAGATCTGTGGAAGACCTGCTAACTACCAAACAAATTGCTAGTTTGCCCTCCTTCCTTGCTGACAGAACTCTCTTTTTTTTCTTTCAGATGTTAGCAGGGAGCTTTTTGCTCAGAAACAGGATACTTTTCCCTGTGCAGGGGAATAAATCAGATTGGCCACCTTGATGGAATCCCCATTTCTTTTTCCTCCAGTTAATCAGGGGTTGGTATATAATCCAGTTCTAAGGGAAAGCCTATGGCATTTCTGAGAAACAACTCCTATGCTGATAAGCAAGAGGACAGAGATAATAACCTCAGACTTAGACCTATAAACCTCCCCAGGTCTTCTTGAGATAGTCATTTAGTTTTTTTTTAAGCTTCTATATTAGGACTTTCTGTCACTTTACTGCTAAATATAAATGAAAAGAAGACGTCAGACAAATTAAAGTGTTAATGATTCTATGACTAAAATAGTCTTATAATTTGATGAAGCTTTAATTTTTTTTTACTTTGAGTTACATATTTGTGGGTGTTTTATTTGCAATTTTAATGATCAGCACATTCCTTTTTTCTTTACAAAAATGTAGTAAAAGTAGAAACCAGTCTTGAATGAACATTTACTTATTCAACACATTTTTATTGAGGACCTACTATGTGTTGAGGAATTCAGCAGTGAGGGAGTATACAAAAAATCTATTCTATAGTAAGTTTATATAGTAATATTTGAGAGGAAGTCAGACAATAAATACACTATAAAGAAATAGGAAAATGTATTAAAAAGAAAAGCTAACGAAGTAGAAGGAAAATGGGGAGACTGTGTTGTGCTGATATCCTGTGAAGAAACTGGAAAAAAGAACAAGCACCATACTAAATGCTGTGCTGCTAATAGGTTACATAAAATGAGTATTGTGAGTCTACTATCGGATTTATTAGTATGGGGATTTTTGTTAATTTTCCTAGAAGGTGAAGCAGAGGATGATAGAAGTGAAGTCTGAACAGAATAGTTTCAGCGAAGAATAAGGGGAGTAGAATTGGAGACAGTGAGTAAACTCCCTCTCAAAATTTCTTATAAAGAACTGTAGAGTAATATGGCAGTAGCTTAAGGAGAAAGTACAGTGAATAGAGAGATTTCAAGGTGGGAAACATAATAGCATGTTTATCAAAGTGCAATCAAGTAGATTCCAAATATAGTACTTTACAAAATAATATATTTTTCAATATTTTACTATTCTCCAAAAACTGTAAATATAAACTATTCTTATGAATGCATGAAAGTCCTCAAATTTAAAAATGCTATTTATGTTATCACAATCTTAATTAATGGAGAAATTGGATAATGTAATTCTGATTGTGCCTTATTCCAAATTATTTTCCTCCAGGATTCATATTCATACTTTTTAAAATGCAGTGCTTTTGATAAATTATTTCAAAAGTTGTCCTTGAATCAACAGTTTGTGGCTTTAAGATGAACATGCTATTGATGAAATAATTGGAAAGACTTCTCATGAATATATGTTTTGTGTCCATGAAACAGAAATCCTTATTTTGAACTAAAACATATTTGGTTGCAACAAAGTCAGGATTATTTAAAAATTCAGAACTCTTTAATATTTGTTTTTCTCCATTATAGTACAGGCATTTTAGAAACAGGAATGTAAAACCCCTAACAGAAAGATGCTTTGTTTCTGAATATGATATTTTTGTACAATTCTCCAAAAAAAAATTAACACATGATTCAGTCTGAGGAAGAACTGAATTTTGAAAATGCATCTTCATAACTTAAAATGATATGAAATAAAATAATAAAATAGAATTTTCTTGACTGTAAAAAAAATGAGAATACTGGAAAAAATTATTAAAATCGATATCAGAACTATGGAAATTAGCCAAAGACTTACACAATTCTGAGTAGCATGTATGCAAGAAAAATTGCTGAAAGTCAATTTGAAAAGCAAGTTTTGTGACATTTAAACATGTCCTATTGTCATCCACCTCTCTTCACCTCCATGGTATCCTTGAAAATGAGCAGCCATGGTAAGAGTAAAAACCGCTAATGGAGGAGTCATCAGGAGGAAGACCACATTTAGAACTCCTGAAAACTTCATCCCCAGAGCGTTGCCGTAATTTGACCTGTCTGAATGCTCCCTGGTAAAGCCCCAATCGTAGGCCATGATATTATTTGACCTGACTTATGGTTGGCCCATTGAGAAAAACTCTATTCTCTGGAACGTTTGTCAAAAATAACCATAGATATTTTGTTAACATGCTGGCTTGATGAATTATAAATGACTGTCTCATTGAAGGAGATCCTCAGCACATGAGCAGAGCACCTCAACCCCAGTATTCAAGATTTTTTGGTTCAAGGCATTTGAAGATATCACATTCCAATCATTATCTGACTACTAAGCTAAATGAGATGATACTTCAGTGTTTGCACATAACAAAGAAAACAGATTTTATGGAATACCCAGGAATGCTAATAAACAAATAAATATCACCACCAACAAAAACAACAGCACAGTAAAACACCAAACCCTAGAGAGGGTATTTGACTGCTCAAGTGGCAGCACTGTATTATTTAAAATGTCCAGTCTCCAACAAAAAATTTTCAGACAAAATAAAAGAAAAAAGTATGGCCAAAACACAGGAAAAAAGAAATCAATAAGAACTGTCCCTGAGTAAGTTCAGATGTTAAACTTCATAGATAATTGTTTTAAACAATTGTTTAAAATATGCACAAAGAACTAAAGGTAAACATGTTGAAAAATTTAAAGGAAAGAATAATAAATATGTCCCACCAAATAGAGAACATTAATTAAAAAAAATAGAAATTATGAGGAGAACCAAATACAAATTTGGGAGTGAAAGTACAATAACTGAAACAAAATATTTATTAGAGGGAATGGGTAACAGAAGAAAGAATCAGAACATTAGGATAGGTTAATTGAAATTATCCAGATGGAAGAACAGAGTGGGAAAAAAAATGAAGAAAAATGAGCAGATCCACAGAGGTCTCTGAAATATCCTAGAGCATAATAAAACATGAATAATGGGTGTTATTGAAGGAGGGGAGATTAAAAAAGGAGTAGAAAACTATTTGAAGAAATAACTGCCCAAATTTCCCAAATTTGATGAAAAATCTTAATATAAATATCAAAGAATCACAAGAATTCCAAGTATACGCAAATAAATTCACATCTAAATACATCAAAGCCAAACTGTTGAAAGCCAAAATCAAAGAGAATCTTGAAAGCAGCAAGAGAAAAATGTCTTATCTGGTACATGGGATTCTCAAAGAGATTAACTGCTGATTTCTTATCAGAATCCATGAAGGCCAGAAGGCAGTAGGATGACACATTCAGAGGGCTGAAAGAAAAAGAATGTCAACAGAGACTTCTGTATAAAATAAAATGAGCCTTCAAAGATGAAAGATAAGTAAATACAATCCCAGACAAACAAAAACTGAGAAACCTCATTACTAACAGACCTTCCCCATCAGAAAGACTAAAAGGAGTCCATCATATTGAAATAAAAAGACAAAACACAATAACTTGAATACACATGAATAAAGACCATCAGTATGGTACCAACAGAAGCAAATATAAACAAATGCTATAAAATTAATTTTGTTTTTAAGACTTTTCTTTCTATAATTTTAGAAGTCCATGGCAAAGTACAATAATTATAAAACAGTGATGATGGAATTAAAATGTATAAAGAAGTAATTTTTATGTCCATAATACAAAGAAGGAAGAGAAAACAGAGCTATATTGAAGAAAAATGTTTGTATTTTCCTGAAATTAAGATGGCATTAATTGAAACTAGATTGCTTTGGTTAAAATATGAATTGTAATCCACAGGCAACCATTAGTAAAACAACTCAAAATAGTATAATAAAAAATAAAAAAGGAATGAAATGAATAGAATAAAATAAATAAATAATAGAAAATCTCCACTTAACATAAAAATGCAATAATAGAGGAATAGAGGAACAAAGAAGAATAAATCAGGTAAAACAAAAGTATAATGGCAGATTTAAATCTTATCGTATTAGTAATTACATTAAAATAAAATAAACTTTCCAATCCAAAGGAAATGATAGGCAGGGATGGATAAAATATGCTGCCAATATATGCTGCTACAAAGACAGAGGACACGTTTTAGTTTCAATGACACCAATGTTTTATCCAAATCAGACATGAAATGATGATAAAAGATATACGAAGCAGAGTAGCCAAGAAAGAGTTGGTGTTGCTCTGCTTATAATTTACAAAATTGATTTTAAGGAAGAAGTAATTAAATATACAAATTATAATTTATAATGACTAAAAGGTCAATATTTTATGAAGAATTAACAGTGAAAACCATATATGGACCTAACAGAGTCCTAAAATATCAGAAGCAAAATTTAACAGAATTGAAGGGAGAAAATAAACACTTAAGCAGTAATAGTTGGAATACCACATTTTTAATAATGGAAAGAACAGCAAAGTGGTAGGTCAATGAGAAAATCTAAGACTTGGATAATGCTAAAAACTAACAGAGCTAAGAGATATGTATAACACTCTGTCCAACAACTACAGAATATTCCATCCATTAACATATACATTCTTCTCAAAAGCATACAGAATATTCACCAGGAGAGCCGTTTGTTGAGCTATGAAAGAGAGATGTGGTCTAAAAAATAGATATATATGATCTCCTAAAAGATACAGAAAAAGCATTTCAGAAAATCAAACACCCTCTCAAGATAAAAGCTCTCAACAAACTGCAAATAGAGGAGAGATTCTTCAACCTGACAAAGGAATATACCAATAAATAAATAAATAAATAAATGAACAGCTAGCGTCATGCTTAACATTGAAAAACTTCCTTGCTTAGGTCAAGATTTTCTACTCAAGCCAGTTCAGCATGAAAAAGAAAACGTAATATGGGCCAGAAAGAATGAAAGAAAACTATATACTCATATGGCGTTATCTTTTATATACAAAAACCCAAGGAATTAAGAAATTAAAAATAATAAACATGGTCAATAAGGATGCAGGATACAAGATCAATTTATAGATTCAATTGTATTTCTATACACCTACAATGAACAAGCTGAAAATGAACTAAAACATTTTCATTCATAATGTATTTTTTTAGTATTTCAGACTGCTGTGTTAAATGCAATACCATGATTTGGCTTAAACAACAGAAATTGATTGTCTCAATGATTTCAGAGGCCGAAAGTCCAAAGGTGTTGGCTAGAAGGTTTGCTTCCTTCTGGGGTCAGTTACATTCTCGCTGGCTGGAAACCCATCAGTTCCTTGGCTTTCCTATCACATAGCAAGGTGCTCTCCTTTGTCTTTTGGAATCCTACTGATGTTTGGTTTCTGGCTCCTTCCTGTGGCTTTCTCTATTTCTGAATTTCTTTTCCTTATGAAGGATTCGAGTTATTGGGATTAAATCTCATCCTCATTCACTTGGGCCATATCTTAACTAAAATAACATCAAGAGACCCTATTTACAGTGGTCTCAAATCCAAATCAATGCAGATCAACATGTTTAAATTGAGGTGCGTAATTCAACATACCAAATGCCTAAAAATAAGAAAATCCTATAAATAAATTTTAAAAAGGAAGCACAAGTGTTTTACACTAGAAACTACAAAACATTGTCAAAAGATACAACTAAATCATTTTTTTATTTTTGTTGCTTATTTAAAACAAGTAAAATAGATATGCTGTAGCTTCTAAAAGCCTACCTTTTATGAATTAAGATTTAATAAGTTAAAATTTACATACAGTAAAATTCAGCCATTTTTAGTTCTATAATTCTATCAAATTTGAGAAATGTATATAATTCCAACACCAGCCCCCTACATTTCCTTGTGCATCTTTGTAGTTAAAGTCCTTGCTCTGCTCTAGGGTCAAGCATTTTATTCAAAATGTTTTACCTTTTCCAGAATGTCAAATAAATGAAATCCTACAATATGTACTCTATTATGTCTAGTGTCTTTTCTCTAGCATAATATTTTGCCCTTCATCCATATTGTTGCTTATACCAGTAATTTAATTATTTTTCTTTCTGAATGGTAGTCCCTGGATGAATATACCATGGTTTGTTTATCCGTGCAGCAGTTGACAGACTTTGGGTTGTTTCCAGGTTTGGCTTTTGCATGTAGATCTTTATGAATAATTACTGACTTTAAGCCAATGCCACATGTGTACAAAATATCTATAGCAGGGTCTTAAATTTTATGTTGAAGGACTAATTAACAATTATTTCAACAAGAATCTTTATATAATATACACAGAATATGTTTATATACAGGCTGAGCTGTTTGGTTGTCACATTTATATGAAACATACTATTGTAGCATTTGTTCTACTAACAACATTCAAAGGTAGAGGAATGGAGGAAAGCTACAAAATAACCATTATTGTTATTATTATTAATGTTATTAATTCATTTACTTTTTTTGGCAATGGCAATAAGGCTCTTAAATTCTATTTTCTCATATTTGGCTCTGTGCTGTAGGCTAGGAAAGACTCTAATAAGTTCAGCATTATATTTATATAATGCCAAGAAAATTAAAGGAATTTACTCATATGATAAACTCTGTAAACCTTTTCCAAAACATGAGAGGCCTGAATATTTTCATTCTTCCTACAAAGGTGCTGGGACCCACATTTTCCCCAGTTAGTCTCTTCCTGTTCTACTGCTGCTCACCAGGAAAATAAAAGACCTCTGCACATCAGAAAATAATTGTAACTTAAACTAGGTGATTTTAAAATAACAAAGGTTATTTGTAAAGGCATTCTATCTTCTGTTTCTCCAGGCCTCGCTACCTAAATTATTGGTAACTAAACTGGGCTAGATTAGATGTAGCTTTAAATAGGCATGTAGTACATGACATGGAGTTAGGAGGATAGATAAACCTTTCCTCCTACCAATTCAACCCATATTTCCTAGGAATGTTCCCCTTCAAGTTGACCTAAGTTTAAATGCCCATCATTAAATTAAATATATGATCCCTGTTAAATGCAAATAGCCTTGGAAATAGGGTTTATATCAAAGCAGAGCTACTTTAGCATGAATGATTATTTTGGATACTATGGCAAATTGAATTACAAACTCCAGTTTAGATGTGTTCTTAATCTCAATCAGCCTTCTAGTGAGTATGAACCCATTATAAAAAGGGCCTTTTGAATATGTTAGTTAGATAAGGTGTGGCCAATTGAAGCAGGGTGGACCTTAATCTGGATTAGTGGAGTCTTTCTAAGAAGAGATAGTCCAAGAAAGCCATGGAGGTAGTCAGAAACTGGACATCAAAGGAACCCAGAAGCCAATGGAACTTGGAAGAGAAGGGAGAGGATATTGGCACATGATATGAGACAGGGCTACAAACCAAGACACCTCAAGGACTGCCTGCAGCCAGAACCAAAATGTTATAGACTTTGGAAAGAAAGCATCATCTTGTTGACACCTTAATTTTGAACTTCTCTTAGCCCCAAAACTGTGAGCCAAGAAATTCCCCTTTTAAGCATACCAGTGTTTGGTATTTGTCATAGCAGCCAGGCAGTAAGATCAAAACTTAAGTAGAATTACTAATGCAAACTTAAGTTATTATTATAACGAATTTCATAATGTACTTATAATTTCATCTTAATCAGTTTATCTACTCATCAAATATTTATTGATTGAGTATCACTTGTCTGACTGTTCTCTGGGAATCTATACAATTAGCAGCATCATTTTTCTTGAGGTTAAGAAATTCAGATTCTAATGGAGGAGACAGAGGATAAAACAGTATCGTACATATAGTGTTTGACATAAGCATAGAGGACTATGGGCCTGTAGAAGCATCCAGGAGATGCTAGTAAAGAGAACATATAATTCAGAAGTTCAATTCACAGCTATTTTAATTTTGTCCAGGTTTCTTGAATACAGTCCTAGCTAGCACTCCTGGTGTCATACCACTTAAGTCCACTTTGGCATTTTTTAGAAGTTGCATCACAGAACACAACTCATCCCATTAAACAAGAAGCATATTTTGTTTATATCTATCTTCTGTTTTGCATAAAAGATGAAGAAACAGAAATGCAGAATTGAAGAAAACAAGAGGGCTTGAGGTATTAGCAGAAAATGATAAATATGGGGGTTTTTCCTTGCTCAAAATTCCATGGCTGGGCCAGAGCAAAAAATACTATTTTAGAAGCCAATACATTCTCAAGTAAAATCAAGAATTTTAATTAAAATGTGTAATAATGTTAAGTCCTAAGTCTTTTAGTAATTCTGTATTTCTTTTGATTGTAATTGATGAAGGAGTATTAATTTATCATTTGAGTAACATTGGTAACTGGAGAGTAACTGAGGCATATTTCATATGTGAATAGAGTTTTATTTACATACTTTAGGGTGGTGTGTGTATGTTGATTTGGGTTCTGTGTAAAGAATTTTTCATAGATTTTGTCATTTAATATTAAAATTTGTTTTAAATATTTCATATATGTCATGCCTGCAGCATGGGAAAATGGTACCATCGATACATATGTCTTCTATAAAGTTCTTGATGCAAATGTTTGTTTGATTGCTTACTGTACTTTTATAAATTGGCATGGATATAAAGGCCTCTATCCAGCCAAAGGCATTTTTCTTCTTCTCTGACCTAAGTTTATTTTACTTTACCTCCAAGGTTCCTGATGACATGCAGATCAGCGGAGGGTACCCTGTTATTTACATCGTCTGGAGCTAAACTCAAGTTGTTGGTTTTCTAATCTCCTTCCATATATATTCTATTAACTTCCAGAGCAGGAATTTATCCAAAATCAGCATCTTCAGCTAGTTGCTCTGCCCTATTCTCTGTGTCATGGTAGTCCCAGGATATTATAGAAACCATTCCCCACTCAAGAGAAGACTGTGGTATTTTTTTTTTCAAAAGCAAGTATTAAATGCTGATGTTCTTTGAATATGTTCAAGATATGTCTGAGGCTTGCTAGTATTAGAGATCTTACAGATTTTCTTTCACAGAGGTTTTAAACAGCCCATAAATAAAAGGTAAAGTATGAAAGTTTTATAACATCTGTTTCCTTCTAACATCCCTCTTTCTTTTGTCTATATGCTTGTGTATATTGTTTCAGCAGTAAGTAATACTTTGGAGTTTATCTGCATTAACTTTTAGAGCCCATTGCTGTTACCCATTTGAAGTCATTATTTATTGCTCTTGGCAAATGTGTAGACTTGTAATAGTGAGAGAGCATATCTATAGATACAATAACTCCTACGAAAAGATTACTTCAAGAAGACCAACAGAATACATGAGGTCTTATGTGTTTACTGACTTCTGAAAACACAGCTTTTAGTTAAGTCTTTCTCAGTTCTGGCAATGTGAAAATTAGCCTATTTAACTTTTTTTCTGGAAACATTTTAGGTGAAATATTTTTTTAGTGTGTTATTTCTCCAGAGTTCTTGGTTTTCAGGCACAGGTTGAGGTGACCTTGGTAGCTGTGAGAACTACTATGTTTAAATGGTTATAGGTCTCCGTACTGGTGGGGGCTTGGAATTCCCCACTTTTTCTAAGTAGCAAGAAACTGAAGTTCTCCTCCAGCTGAGAATCAAAGATTCTGCAGGGACTTGACCAAAAAAGAAAGAAAGAAAGAAAAAGTCTGCGTAGTAGGAGAAATATTTGAGCTGGGATATGAAGAATAAGAAGCAATTTTTATATAGCAATTAAACATTTATCACAGTGATTGTAATTGTTAGATTTCTTTCTATGAAAATAGTCTTCCTGGATCAATTCTGTTTCTCTGCTCCAAGATCTGGTAGTGTATGGCATACTGTACCCTTTAAATAAGTGAATGAATCAAAGTAAACAACTTTAGTTTCACTTAGCGTATTTGTATTTTCTGGATTCCCGGAATAATGGCGAGAAACTGCACTCTTTTTCTCCAAACTTGTGCTTTTCCTTGTATCTACAATCCATGTGAATAACATCACACTTTCAGATTATCTAAATAAAAACCTAAGTTGTAAATATGTACCACTTGTCCATCTACAACTTGAAATAGGCACCAGGTCTTATCCAATTTATCTCCTTATATATTTTTCATCTGATTTAATATTACCACTTCTATTACATCAGTTATCCCTTGTACCTTGGATTTCAGTTTTACTGTCCGAATTTGTCTACCTATAATCATTCTTGCCCGCTCCCTACCCTCAGTACATCCTCCTCTGCAATCTGACATAAACCTCTTGGTTTGCTCTTTTGCTCTAATTTCTATTTCTCTTTCAAGGAATAAAATAGCTCTAAGAAGCTTCTTTTACCTATTACCCTTGCTCAGGAACATGATTTATATTTTATTCCCCTGCAAAAATATAGGCCTCTATACTTATGTCTATCCCAATACATATCATAGCATTTTACTCCTCTGTCTCCTTGATTAGAATGTAAATTCCTTAACATCAAGAATAATAATATACTTCATTGTATAGATTCCCAGAGAACAGTCATAAACAAATGAGTCAATCAATAAATACTTGATGATAGATAAACTGACTAAAAATGAAATTGTAATTGCATTATGAGATTTGTTGTAATAATAGCTTAAGTTTGCCTTGGAAAACAATCATGAAGTTACACATTGGAATGAAACCTTAATTTCCTTTAATCTAATTTTATCAAATGAAAAATTGTAGGAGATGAGCACATCAAATCAATCATCTGTCTGAGGGAGAAGGACATACTCTCTAGACCAGGAGTCAGCAAGCATATATTATAAAAGGTCATATAGTCAAGTTTTATGCTTTAAAGAACATAGGGTCTCAGTCGCAATTCCTCAATTCTGTCACTGCAGTGAGAAAGAAGTCATAAACAATACATAATTCATGGGCATGTATATGTTCTGATAAAACTTTATTCATAATACAAGAAGCTTACTGGATTTAACCTATAGGGTATGTAGTTTGCAGATGTCTCAGGAAAAGAATATTCATCAGTAACAGTTTCACATAAGCTTTTACGTGTCTCTGTGTTTTCATTTCTCTTGGGTATACATTTCAGGAGTGGAATTGCTCAATTAAATGGTAACTCTATCTTTAACATTTTGATAAACTGCCAAACTCTTATTCCAAAGTGGCTATACCATTTTATATTCCTACCAGCAAGATATGATGAATTCAATTTCTCTTGACATCTTTTATAACAAATGCTATAGTCTGTCTTTAAGATTTTAGCTATCCAAGTGGGTGTGAAGTAGAATCATGTTGTGACTTTTAATTTGCATTTCCCTAACATTAAATTATATTGAACATCTTTGCTTGTTCTTATTGGTCATACACACATCTTATTTGGAGAAATTACTATTCAAACACTTTGCCCATTTTGATTGGGTTATGTTTTTGTCATTAAATTGTAAAAGTCTCTACATATTCTGTGTTCAAAACCCGTATTAGACATATGATTTTCAAATACTTGCTCCCATTCTGTCAGTTGTCTTCTCACTTTCTTGATTGTTTCTTTTGAAGAACCAAAATTTTAATTTTGATGAAGTCTAATTTATTATTCCTTTTATCACTTGTGCTTTTTTCATTGTATCTAAGAAACCATCACCAAATTCAAGGTCACAAAGATTTACCCCTATGTTTTCTTCTAAGAATTTTATAGTCTCAACTTATAAACAATTAATTTTTGAATATGATATAACTTAGGGAACTAAGTTTATTCTTTTGTATGTGGATATCTAATTGTTCCATACCTCTTTGAAAAACATATTCTTTTCCCCCATGCATCATCTTGGCATCTTTGTCAACAGTCTAATGGCCATCACTGCAAGAGTTGATTTCCAAACTCCCAGTTCTGTTCCATTAATCTACATGTCTATACCTTTCCCAGTGCCACACTTCCTTGATTACTATAGCTTTGAAGTAAAGGCTAAAATTGGGGAAAGTGAGACCTCCAAATTTCTCCTTCTTTCAAAAATCAGTCTGGATATTCTGGGTGCCTTCCATTTTCTTATGAATTTTAGGTTTGGCTTGTATATTGTAAAAAGTACAGTTGGAATTTGATTCTTATTCCACTGAATATGTAAATAGGCAGCAAGCAGAGAAAGTAAGGTGATTAGGCCAGAATGGCATCATAAAACATGCCCAGGAATGGATCCCTTTAGAGACAGCTAAATAAAAGTACATATTCAAATTCCTGGAAATTCTGGAGGATGATTGAAACTGGAGAAATACTCCATATATGCTGGGGGGAGGGGGAAGCATCAAAAACAAAGAGGTTGGAGAGCAGTACAGACATGCCAGTCTATAGCCCTTCCTCATGCTCAGTCTTGCACAGTTTAAGATACACGCAGTGGCAATTCTCCAGCCTGGGCACCTCCTACTTTGGTTGTTGACCACGGAGCCAACCACAGCAGTGACTTTCAAGCACAGAAAGCCAAGGCTGCATATTACATGCAAGGGTGTAGTGATTGGCTTGCACACACATACAAAGCAGTCCCTTGGAATTCCTGTTGAGCCATGCTAGAACTATTAATAGGTGGTGAACTGCTGGTGAACCTAAATGATGCTGGCCCCACTTGGCTTCATAGGTTGGGATCACTTAATGAAGTTACTAGAGGCAGAAAAGCTGCATGCAAAGGTGAAAGTGAACCACTTTATGGCAAATTTGACCCAGCAACAATGCTAGAGGAGAAAGTGTTCCAAGCACAGGAGAGAAATTGAGCAAATTGCAGCCACGAGGGAGGGAAATTTGTTAAAACAAAAAGAGAACAATCCAGGAACCTCAGAGGAGGAACAGTGGAAAGGAAATTCTCTCCTGAAGGGAAACAGTTACACATAATGGCGTAGTCTTAATAGTTATTGCACATGCCCAGGACAAGAGGTAGGTGAAGAAAGACCTGGGAAAATATGAACTGTTAAAAATGGGCAAAATGTTCAGTATAAACTGGACCAAGGAATGATACATACATAGCAAACTGACACTAAAACCCTAGGCAAGAAGGAAACTGGCTTCCAGAGTTAGTGCATCAAAAAAAAAAGCGAATACCCAGACATCAACAAAAGAGCACAAGCCATACAAAGGGACAGGGAGAGATGGCTCAGTCAAGGAAACAAAACTTCAGAGGAAACATACAGTGGAGCAACTAATACAGATATTCAGTCAAATCCATTCAATCAAAGAGCTAAAGGAAAATTTGGTGAGAAAATGTGGATATAGATTAAGGGATAAAAGGAAAGCAAATTTTGTGAACAAAAAATAAAAAATCAGAAAGTTTAAAAATGAATGTAGGGTGTGCCACAGTGGCTCAGCAGGTAGAGTTCTTGCCTGCCATGCCAGAGACCCAGGTTTGATTTCCAATGCCTGCCCATGTGAAAAAATTAAAAGTGAATGTAGCAGAACATCTAGGGATGAAAAGCACAACAATGGACATTATAAATATACTAGAGGGGTTGACATCATCAACATGGTGAAATAAACAACTACTAAAAACCTCTCCCCAGAGATTCAGCAAAAAAAAGGAACAATTCTCAATTGTTCTGAACTTTAGAGGAAGGTCAAGACTGGAAAAGGATCTCATAAATGCTGAATTGAAGAAAGAAAAAAATATCAGGGAGGAAACATCCATCCTGGAACAGCCAATCATCTCCCCTCCCCCTCACATGGTCTCACACACCTCAGGAAATTTCCAGAGGCAGCAGCTGGGATCCTTCCCATCTCCTACCAGAGATACAGACTATAAAATCTCTCAAAGAAGTGAGACAGATCCCCACCTACATCCGGACAGAGACCCAAGCCCATAGGGACCCACAACAGGACTCAAGTCTCTGAGGAGGGTAGAATATAAAAGGGCAACAAGGAGGAGTTTCCAAAATAGAGTAGGGAGGGAATCACAAGTTCTTCCCCAAGGGCAGCAAGCAGCCAGGCAAACGCTATCTGAATCAACTGTTGGGGGAACTGGGGGACAGTGGAGGACATTTCAAAACCCAGGTCCGTGAAAGTTGAAGAGTCTGAAAAAACATGGACAGAGACTATAATTCCTGTTGCCCATCCCCCCCCCCATAAGGGAAACAGCAATGGGTGGCCCGATTCTTACATGGGTGGATGGTTGCCGACTAGGGCAGCTGGGGAAGTCCTCTGCCACAAGTAAAGGGGACAATCTTTCCAGGTTAGAGCCTGCACAGCTGCAAGAGGTAAATGGCTTCTGAGGACAATTAAGTCACCAAAAAGTGCCATCTTCTGTGCAGACCAAAAACTGCAGGATAAAATTATAGGGCTTTTCAGAGCCACTCCAGACCCTATCTGTGCTGGTTTGAAAGGATGTATGTCCCCTAGAAAAGCCATGTTTTAATCAAAATCCGATTTCATAAAGATAGAAAAATCCCTATTCAATACTGTATGTTTGAAACACTAGTCAGATCATCTCCCTGGAGATGCGATTTAATCAAGAGTGGTTGTTAAACTGGATTAGGTGACGACATGTCTCCACCCATTTGGGTGGATCTTGATAAGTTTCTGGAGTCCTGTAAAAGAGAAAATATTTTGGAGAATGAAAGAGAGTCAGAGAGGGCAGAGAATGCTGCAGCACCACGAAGCCGAGAGTCCATCAGCCGACACTTTGGAGATGAAGAAGGAAAACACCTCCTGGGGAGCTTCATGAAATAAGAAGTCAGGAGAAGAAGCTAGCAGATGACACTGTGTTCGCCATGTGCCCTTCCAGATGATAGAGGAACCCCGAGCAGGTTCACCGTGTGCCTTTCCAGATGAGAGAGAAACTCTGACTGTGTTCACCATGTGCCCTTCCACTTGAGAAACTCTGAACTTTATTGGCTTTCTTGAACTGAGGTATCTTTCTCTGGATGCCTTACATTGGATATTTCTATAGACTTGTTTTAATTGGGACATTTTCTCAGCCATAGGAATGTAAACTAGAAACTCATTAAATTCCTCTTTTTAAAAGCCATTCTGTTTGTGGTATATTGCATTCTGGCAGCGTGCACACTAGAACACTATCCTAGCCATATTGGAGCAGGTCTGCACCCTTTGCATGGGTACCAGGCCCTGTGTTGGCTGAGAAACACTGTTAACACAACTGTCAAAGTAGTGCTCTAATACAAACCCAGGCAACAATGAAATCCTAGATAAAAGAGAGAAACTGACATTCAGAATAGAGCCATCATGATAATCAAATGACCATATGTCGGCAAAAAAATCACAAGACATATGAAAACTCAAAAGGATATGGCCCAAAGGAACAAATTAAAAAATCAAAAGAGACAAAGAATTAGGAACAACTGTTAAATATATGCAAAAAATTTCCTGAATCAATTCAAAAAAATTAAAATATGTATAAAGAGGTAAGGATATTAAGAAGACACAAGAAATGCATAAATAAGAATTTAAACAATACTTAGGAAAATAACAGACTTTATGAAAGTAAAAGACACTGTAGATAAAATAAAAAATATACAGGAGACATACAATAGCAGATTTGAGGAGGCAGAAAGAATCAATGTGCTAGAAAACAGATAAATCAAATTTGAACAGAAAAAATGAAAAAAAGAGAAAAGAGAAACTGGAAAATTTTGAGCAAAGTCTCAGGGAATTTACTGATAACACAAAGCAGACAAACATATGCATCATGGGGGTCTCAGAAGAGAAAGGAAAAGGGCCAGGAATAATATTCAAAGAAATAGTGGCTAAAAATTTCCCAACCCTTATAAATAACATAATAATGCAAATCCAAGAGCTCAAAGTACTCTAAACAGAATAGATCTGAATAGACCCAGTCTAAGACACATAGTAATCAGACTGTCAACTGCAAAAGAGAAGGAGAAAATTCTGAAAACAGCAAGAATAAAATGACTTACCACATAGAAGGAAAGTCAAATAAGACAAAGTGATGATTTCTCATCAGACACTGTAGAGGGGAGAAGGCAGTGAGACAATATTTTTAAGATACTGAAGGAAAAAAAATTGCCAGCCAAGATTTTTCCATCCAGCAAAGCTGTCCTTCATAAACGGAGAGTTCAAAATATTCACAGATAAACGAAAGCTGAGAGAGTTAATTAATATAAAACCAACCTGAGAAGAACTACTAAAGGAAGTTCTGCTTGCTGAAAAGAAATGACAGGAGACAGAGATTTGAAAGAGGGTGCAAAATTGAACAATATTAGTAAGGGGAACTTAGAAGATTGAAAGAGAGAGGAAAAAATAGATCTGACATATAAAAACCAAATGATACGATGGTTGAATTAAGGACTGCTATTACAGTGATAATTTTGAATGTTAATGAATTAAACTCCCCAATTAAAAGATACAGATTGGCAGAAAAGATTTAAAAATATGATCCACATATGTGCTGATTACAAGAGACTCATCTTAGATTCAAAAATACAAATAGGTTGAAAATGAAAGGTTGAAAAAAAGTTATTTCATGCAAGAAGTAAAAAAAAAAAAGCTGGGGTAGCTATACTAATATCAGATAAAATATACTTGAAATGCAAAGCTTTTATAAGAGATAAAGGACACTATATATTAATAAAAGGAGAAATCCACTAAGAAGAAATAACAATCATGACTATCTGTGCTCCTAATCAAAGAGCCCCAAAGTACACGAGGCAAACATAATAGACGACTTTACCATAGTAGCTGGAGATGTCAACACACCACTCTCTCCAATAGATAGAACATCTAAACAGAGGATCAATAAAGAGACAGCAAACCAAAGTATTATGGTAAATGAACTAAATCTAATAGACATACATAGAACATTTCACCCCAAAAGAGTAAGATATATATTCTTCTCAAGAGCTCATGGAACATTGTCTAGGATAGACTATATGCTGGGGCACAAAACAGGTCTTAATAAATTTGGGGGGGGGGTGCATGGCCCAGGAATCCAACCCAGTTTCCCTGCCTGAAAGGCAAGCATCCTACCACCAGATCTTAAAAAATTTTAAAAGATTGAAATTATACAAAGCACTTTGTGTGACCATTATGGAATGAAGCTGGAAATCAATGACAAATGGAAAACTGGAAAATACGCAAATATATGGAGGTTAAGCAACACACTGAATGGAGCAAAGAAATTTCAAGAGAAATCAGTAAATATCTTGAGACAAATGAAAACAAGTACACAAAAACGCATAAAACTATGGAATACAGTGAAGGCAATGCTGAGAGGGAAATATATAGCTCTAAATGCCTACATTAAATAGGAAGTAAGAGCTAAAACAACGACCTGATGGAATGAATGGAGAAACTGGAAAAACAACAGCAAATTAATCCCAAAGCAAGCAGAAGGAAAGAAATAACAAAAATTAGAGCAAAAATTAATGAAATAGGGAATAAAGAAATAAGAGAGAATCAATAAAACCAAAAGTTGGTCTTTGAGATGATCAGTAAAATCAAGAAACCCTTAGCTAGACTGACAAAGACAAAAAGAAAGAACCTGCAAATAAATAAAATTTGAAATGAGAGGGAGGAATTACCAGAGAGCCCAAGTAAGTAAAGATTATAAGAGGTTACTATGAACAACGATATTCCAACAGACTAGACAATATAGATGAAATGGATAATTTCCTAGAAACACATGAACAGCCTACACTGACTCAAGAATAAATAGAAGACCTCAACAAATCAATCATAAGTAAACAGATTGAATCAATCATCAGTAACCTACTAAGAAAGAAAAGCCGAGGACTGGATGGCTTCTTAGGTGAATTTTACCAACATTCTAAGAATAATTAATACCAATCATACTCAAAGTCTTCCAAGAAAATTGAAGCAGGGAGAACACTATACTCATTCTATGAAGCTAAAATGACCCTAACACAAAACTGGATAAAGATACTACAGGGAATAAAGATACTACAATAGAAGAAAACTTCAGACCAATCACTTTAATTAACACAGATGAAAAACTCCTCAACAAATACTTGCAAATATAATTCAGCAACATATTAAAAGAATTCTACACCATGACCAAGGGGGTTTTATCCCAGGTATGCAAGGATGGTTCAATACAAGAAAATAATGTAATACAACACATTAACAAATCCAAAGGGAAAAGCAGATGATCATACTGATTGATGCAGAAAAATAATTTGACAAAATTCAGCATCCTTTCATGATAAAATACTTCAAAAGAAAAGGATCCAAGGCTACTTCCTCAACATGTAAAAGGGCATATATGGAAATTCCATAACTAGCATCTTACTCAATGGTGAGAGACTGAAAGTTTTCTCTCTAAGATTGGAAACAAGACAAGGATGCCCACTGTCACCACTGTTATTCAGCACAGTGCTGCTAGAAGTTCTAGCTAGAGAAATTAAGCAAGAAAAATAAATAAAAGTCACATTGGAAAAGAAGAAGTAAACTGTCACTATTTGCAGATGACATGATCCTATATTTAAACAATCATGAAAAAATCACAACAAAGCTATTTGACCTAACAAACAAATTCAACAAAATGGTAGAATGCAAGACCAATGCACAAAAATCAATAGTTTTTCTATACACTAGTAATGAGCTATCTGAGGAGATAATCAAGAAAATTTTCAATCACCAATAGCAACTAAAAGAATCAAACATGTAGTAATAAACTTAACCAAGGATATAAAGGATTTGTACACACAAAACTACAAAACACTGCTAAAATAAATCAAAGAAGCCCTGAATAAATGGGAAAAATTCATATTCATAGATTGGAAGACTAAATGTTGGTAAAATATTTTGTTTTACTTGTTTGTTTTCAGGGAAGTGCATGGACCAGGAATTGAACCCAGGTCTCCCACGTGGCAGGTGAAAATTCTATCACTGAACTACCCTTGCATCCCCCCAGTGTCCATAAGATGTAAATTTTAACCAAATTGATCTACAGATTCAATGCATTAGCAATCAAAATTCCAACAGACTACTTTGAAGTATGGAAAACCCAATTATAAATTTTATTTGGAAGGGAATGTGCCTTTAGCAGCTACAAATATCTTGAAAAAAGAAAAGAAAAATGAAGTTGGAACTATCAAATTTCCTTTCTTTAAATCATATTATAAAGTCACAGAGGTCAAAACAGCGTGGTACTGCCATAAAAATAGATATAATTGATAAGCAGAGTTGAATCGAGAGTTTGGAAATAGAGCATCAGATCTATGGTCAGTTGATATTTGACAAGGCTCCCAAGCCCATTCAACTGGGACAGAATAGTTTTTTCAATAAATAGTGTTGGGATAACTGGATATCCATAATGAAAAGAATGAAAGAGGATGTCTGTCTAACACTCTATACAAAAACTAATTCAAAATGGATTGAAGATCTAAATATAGGAACCAGTACTATAAAACTCCTAGAATGAAATGTAAGGAAACATCTCTAAGATCTATTGACAGATGGTAATTTTCTAGACTTTACACCTAAAGCACAAGCAATGAAAGAAAAAAATAGATAAATGGGAACTCCTAAAAACTGAATACTTCAGTGCTTCAAAGAATTTTGTCAAAAAGGTAAACGACAACCAACTCAATGGAGAAAATATTTAGAAACCATATATTTGCTAAGGGTTTTGTGTTCAGGATTTATAAATAAATCCTACAACTCAACAATAAAAAGACAAAGAACTCTGTTAAAAATGGGCAAAAGACATTAATTGATATTTTTCTAAAGAGGAAATACACATGGCAAAAAAGCACATAAAAAAATGCTCAGTTTCAGTAGCTATCAGGAAAATGCAAAGCAAAACCACACTCAGGCACCATTCTCACACCTATTAGAATGACATCTATTAAACAAACAGGAAACTACATATGTTGGAGAGGATGCAGAGAAAATGGGACACTCATTCACTCAGGTGGGAAGGTAAAATGGTACAGCAGCTGTGGAGGATGGTTTGGCAGTTTCTCAAAAAGCTAAGTGTAGGCCTTATGACCGAGCAATCCTGCTACTCAGGATATACCCAGAAGACCTGAAAGCAGGGACATGAACAGACATTTGCACACTGATGTTTATAGTGGCATTATTCACAATTTCCAAAAAATGGAAACAACCCAAGTTTTCATCAACCAATGAATGAATAAACAAAATGTGGTATATACATCTGACGGTATATTATTCAGCAGCAAGAGGAAATGAAGTCCTGAAGCAGGACAACATGGATGGACCTTGAGTTTATTATGTTTAGTGAAATAAGTCAGACACAAAAGGATAAATGCATGATTTCACTGATATGAACTAATTGATATTTGTAAGCTTAGACATCAAATATAGAATATAGGTTGCCAAGGTATGGAATGAGGCTAAAAAATGGGGAATATTTGCTTGATATATGCAGAATGTTCAACTAGGTGGAACTTCAACATTTGGAAATGGACAAAGGTGATGGTAGCGCATCATTGTGAGAATAATTAACAGTGCTGAGTGGTATGGAAATGTGAAGTTTAGAGTCATGTATGCCACCAGAAGGAAAGTTGGTGATTAAATCATGGGAAAGTATTAAACAGTGAATCTTGCAGTGGAAAATGCCTTTTATTAACTGTACAAAATTAAAATAATCATGAACTAGAACAAATGTATGACAATATAACAAGAAGTTAATGATTAGAGGGGTAAATGAGAAAAAAGTGTACCTATTGCAAACTATGAACTCTAGTTGGTAATATTTGGATACTCTTTCATCAACAGTAAAAAATGTATGACACCATTACTATGGGTCAATATTGCAGGGAGAATAAGGAGTATGAGATGATTTGGATTTTCTTTTTTCTTTTTGTATCTTTTCTGGAGTAATGAAATTGTTCTAAATTTGACTATGGGCTCATAGCATAACTATGTAATGATACTGTGAGCCAATGATTGTATACTTCAAATGGTTTGTATGATATGTGATTATATCTCAATAAAAGTGAATGAAATATATACTAAAGACATTCAACAGCAGATTTGAATAGTTCAAAGAAAGAGTCAGTAAACTAAAAGGCAGGAAAATAAAAATCATACAGTCACAAGAATAGACAGAAAAAAGTTTTCAAATATATGAGCTGAGCCTAAGGGACCTGTGGAACATGCAGCATATGAACATATGTTTGTGGGGGTCCCAGAAGGAGAGGAGAAGGAAAATAGGCTGAAAGAATACTTGAGGAAATAATGGCCAAAATTTCCCCAATACAAGTTACATGTAAATATGCATGTTTAAGGAGTACAATGAACTGCAAACAACATCACGCTAATAGAACTACTGCAAGACACATACTACGCAAAATGTTGAATGCCAGAAACAAAGAGAATTCTGAAAGCAGCAAGAGTGAAGAAATTGGTGACATAAAAGGGATGCTCAATAAGAATAAATGCTAATTTCTTTTCAGAAACCATGGAGGCAAGAAGAAAATGGTAAGACATATTTAAGGTACTGAACAAACTGCCAGCCAAAAATCCTCTATCTGGAAAATCAGCTTTCAAAAATTAGGGAGAGCATAGGACATGCATGAATAAACATAAATTATGAGAGTTTATCACCAAGAGACTTGCCCTACAAGAAATGCAAACAGGAGTTCTTCAAGTTAAAAGAAAAAGACAAGAGATAGTATCTTGGAGAAGTATGAAGAAGTGAAGATCTCTACTACAGGTAATTGGAGACATCATGTATGAGATATCATGTTGAGGCATGTGCAAATATTGTATGATTTCAATGATTTGAAATAATTAGATAAAAAAACTCATAGAGTCATAATCTAGAACTGGGTTGCTAAGGGATGTGGTTGGGATAGGGAGTGGGAAGTTAAGGCTTAAAATGTACAGTGTTACCATTTGGAATGACAGAAATGTATTTTGTAATGGATGGTGGTGATTGCAGCACAACATTGTGAATGCAATTAACAGCACTGAAACATATATCTAAATGTGATAAAAATGGAAATGTTAGAGTATGTATATGATAACAATACATTTTTTTAAATCCATGGAACTATATAACATAATCAATGAATGCTGAGTTAAACCATGGGTTATATTTAATATCAAAATGTGTTATCACCAATTTTGACAAATGTTCCACACAAAGGCAAGTTGTTAATAATAGAGTGGTGTTAATCATGATTGTTCTGTAAGCCTTCAACTTCTCTAATAGAGGAAATAAAACAAAACCTCCAAACAAAAAAAATCCCAGAACCATGTTTTTACTGATGAATTCAATGAAACATTCAAAAGAAGAAATAACACTAATACAGCCCACAGTCTCCTAAAAATCGAAAGCAAAATCCCAAATCATTCTATAAGGATAAATGTATGCTAATAATAAGCTAGATAAATATATCACAAGAAAAAATTACAGACCTATATTTGTCATGAATATAGATGCAGAAATTCACAACAAAATACTAGCAACTATTTTGGTTTGCTAAAGTTGCTGGAATGCAATAAAACAGAAATGGAATGACTTTTACGAAGAGCATTTGTTAAGTTACAGGTTTACAGTTCTAAAGCCATAAAAATGTCCAAACTAAGGCATCCAGGAAAAGATATCTTGACTCAAGAAAGGCTGGTATCTGTTACATGGGAAGGCATGTGAACTGGCATCTGGTGGTCCTTGTTCCTGGTTCCATCACGTCCAGATTCTGATTCTAGTGTTTCCCTCTCTAAGCTTTTATGGGTCTTCAAGTAGCTCCTCTAGGACACAACTCTGGGTTTTAGTTTGCTTAATATTTCACAGGAAGGTACATGGTAATGTCTGCTGGGCTCTGTATCACCAAACATCCGTGCCTAGGTTTCTGCTCTCTCAGTTGGCACTCCAAATGTATGTGTCTCTGTTGGCTCTGAAGCAAATGTTCTCCAAGCATCTGAGCTTCCTCCAAAATGCTCCCCTTTTAAAGGACTCCAGAAAATTAACTAAGACCCACCTTGAATGGGCAGAGTCATTTCTTCATCTAATGAAAAGGCCACACAACAGTTTGGTGCATCACATCTCCATGGTAGTAATCTAATCAAAAGGTCAAACCGCACACTTGGGTATGTCACATCTCCATGGAAGCAATCCAATAAAAGTTTCCACCCCACAATATTGAATCAGGATTAAAAGAAACATGGCTGCCCAAATGGTTGAATCAGGAAAAAGGACATGGCTTTTCTGGGGTAACTAAATGCTTCAAAAAGGCACACAAACCAAAACCAACAGCCTGTTTAAAAATTACACAGCATGATCAGGTGGGATTCATCCCTGGTATGAAAGGTGTTTCAGCAGAAGAGAACTAATTAATGTAATAAGTGACATTAATAGAAATGAATGAAAAAAAACACACAGAATCATCTCAATCAACACAGAAAAAGCATTTAATAAAATTTAGTACCACTTGCTGATAAAAACATTCAGAAAACTATTTATAGAAGGAAACACCTTTAACATGATAAAGGGCTCATATAAGAAACCCACAGCTAGCATAATACTCAATAATGAAAGACTAGAATTTTCCAACTAAGATCAGGAATAAGATAAGGATGTCCACTGTCATCATGGTTCAACATTGAGCCTAAAGTTCTAGCCAGAGCAATTATACAAGAACAAGGAATAAAAGCCATGTAAATTTGATAGAAAGATAGCACTATTGCAGATGACATGGTCCTAGATACAGAATGTCTCATAAAATCTACAACAAAATGACTAGAACTTATAAAAGAATCTGGCAAAATGGTGGGGTACAAGACTAACATGCAAAAACTAGTAGTGTTTCTGTGCACTGGAAATGAGCAATCTGAGGAGGAAATCAAGAAAAAATCCATTTACAATAGCAAGTAAAATAATCAAATACATAGGAATAAACTTAACCAAGTATATAAAAGATATGTATAACGAAAATATGAAAACATTGCTAAAATAAATTGAAGAAGATTTAAATAAATGGAAGGCCATTCTTTGCCTACGGATTGCAAAGTTGCATATTGTTAAGATATCAATTCTCCCCAAAGTGACTTAGAGATTCAATACAGTTTCAATCAAAATTCCAACAGACTTCTTCACAGAAGTTCACGTGGAAGGGTAAGTGGCCCTGAATTATCAAAACCAACTTGAAAAAGAACAGAGTTGAAGGACTCACACTTCCTGCTGTTAAAACTTCTTACAAAGCTACAGTAATCAAAACAACATGGCACTGACAAAAGAAGAGACATATAGACCAAGACAATCAAAGTAAGAGTTCAGATATACTCCCTCACACTTCTGGTCATTTGAAATTTGACAAGTGTGGCAAGTCCACTCAGTGTGGACAGAATAGTCTCTGTAACAAATGGTGCTTGGATAACTGAGTAGCTATATGAAAAAAAGTAAAGGTAGTCTTCTGTGTACTATACAAAAAATTAATTCAAAATTGATCAAAGCCCTAAATGTAAGAACTAAAACTCTAAAAACTCTAGAGAAAAACATAGGGAAATATTTTCACAAACTTTTGTTAGGCCATACTTCCTTAAGATTTACATAAAATGAGCAATAAAAGGAAAAATAGATAAATGGGACTTCATCAAGACTAAAAACTTTTGTGTATTAAAGGTCTTTCCAATAAAGTAAAAAAGACAACCTTCAGAATGAGGGAAAATATTTGGATACCACATATCTGATAAGGGTTTAAAATCCATAACATTATAAAGAAATCCTACATCTCCACAAAAGAAGATAAACAACCCAATTAAAATGGGCAAAATACTTGAGTAGACATTTTTCCAAAGAAGATACACAAATGGCCAATAAATACATGAAGTGATGCTCAATGTCATTAGCCATCAGGGAAATGTAAACCAGAACAAAAATGCAATCTTATCTCACATTGACTACTAGGTATATACACAAAAGAACTGAAAGCAAGGACTTGAAGAGATATTTGCCCGCTGATGTTCATAGTGACCTTATTCACAATTGCCAGTTTTGGAAACAAGTCAATTGTCCATCAACTGATGCATGGATAAACAAAATGTAGTATATACATACAATGGAATATTATTTAGCCATAAAAGTATGTAGTCTGAACCATGTGACTGCATAGATGAGCTTTGAAGATATCATGTTGAGTAAAATAAGCCATATAGAAAAGAACAAATATTGTATGATCTCACTGATTTGAAATAATTAGAATAAATGAACTCATAGTGTCATAAAATATCAGATAATAAGGGACAGGGTAGAGCTAGGGAATGAGAAATTAAGACTTAAATGTACAGAGTTCCCACTTGGAATGATGGAAATGTGTTGGATGGCGGTGATGGTAGCACAACATTGCGAATGCAATTAACAGCACTGAAATGTATCTGAACGTGATTAAAGTGTAAACGTTACATTGTGTATATTGTAATAAAATAAAAAACTTTTGAATATCCATGAAAATGCACTACACAAACACTGAAACCTAAGTTAAATCATGAACTATAGTTAATAGTGCAACTATAAAAATGTGCCTTCATCAGTTGTAACAAATACGAGGTATTAATAATGGGTTGTATATGGATATCCTGTACTTTATGCATGATTTTACTGTAAATCCACAACTTCTCTAATAAAGGAAAAAATTAAAGACATGCCAATTAAAAGTGTTGGAGAGGATGTGCAGAAATAAGAACATTGTTTCATTATTGGTGGGAATGTAAAATGGTGTAACCACTATACAGAACAGTTTAGTGATTCCTCAGAAAGCAAAGTATAGAATTTATATATGAAATGGCATTCCCACCTCTTGGTATATACCCCTAAAAATTGAAAGTAGGGACGTGAACAGATATTTGCACACCAATGTTCATAACAGGATTATTTGCAATTGCCAAAAGGTGAAAACAACCCAAGTGTCTAACAACCAATGAATGGATAAACAAAGTGTTGTTTATACACACAATGACATATTATGCAGCCATTAAAAAGTGAAGTTCTAATGCATGGATGAACTTCAAAGACAGCACACTGAGTGAAATAAGCCAGACACAAAAGGACGATTACTGTATGCTCTCATTTAATCTAAATAAACAGATTATGCAAATTTATAAGGTCAGAAATAAGAATACAGGTTGTAAGGGACTAGGCAGGGGAGAGGAATGGTAAGCCAGTCATTAATTGGTATAGAATTTCTGTTTGGGGTTATAAAAATGTTTGGGCATGATGTTGATGGAGGCATAACTTGGGAATGTAATTAACACGACTGAATTTGTATTTTTGAAAGGAAAATTTTAGATTGTATATATATATTCAACACAAAAATATCATAGAACTATATATCACAAAAAATGAAGCCTAATGTTAACTGTGGGCTAATGTTAATAGCATAATTGTAATGATATTGTTTTATTAATATCATACTAACATAAAATATTGCTAATGGAAATATGTGAGTATAGAAGGGGTTATGAGAACTTTGTACTTCTTAAATGAATTTACTGTAAACTTACAGCTGCTCTAATAAAAAATGAATAAAAAGTATGTGAAAAAAATCACCAAGAGTTAGTCTGAATACTATCTCCTTTCAAATAAATAATTAGTATTAAACATCTGCAACAAACATATTAAAACCTCATAAATGCATTTGGTGATGATAAATGATGATGTCAATTATGATAATGATGATATAACATCATGCACCAGCACCTTGGAAATAAAAAGGAGTGTGTAGATTGAATTACATACCCCCATTTAGACATGCTTTTAATTTTATTCTGCATTCCTGTGGGTGTGAACCCATAGTAAAAATGATCCTTTGAAGATGTGATTTTTAGTTAAATTGTGACTCAACTTTAATGATTTTTTTTATAAGCAGAAAAAAAGCAAATACAGTAAGAAAAAACAATGGAAAGGATTCAGAATCCATTTGTCAGTGGAACCCAGAAGGTACAGGAAAAGGTATTGCCATGTATGTGAGGGAAGGATACAAGCCAAGAAACTCCCGGGATAGCTGGCAGCCCACAAGAGAATGCTACAGACTTTGGGGTAAAAGCATTGCCCTGCTGATGCCTCAACTGTGGACTTCTCTTGGCCTCAAAATTGTCAGCTGATAAGTTCCCATTATTTATGCCAAACCATTTGGGGTATTTGTCATAGCAAATCTGGCAAACTGAAGCAGGGGATCTTAATGACAAGCAGGCCGCAATTTGTTTTTTCCTACTTCACTATAATATCTTATGATTTCAGGGGCTTTGATTCAGCTAAAATTCAGTAGTGATATAAACTTGAGTATAACATCTTTGCTTCAAATATTTTCCTAAAATATAACTTAGGAAGCTATGAGAACAGAGATGAATCCTTTATTTCATTTTGACTATGTTTTGATGCTACTGAAACCAAAACTTCTGTTTTTTCTTCAACAATGTCCACCTTCAATTGGTCCAAACATGTCAGTGGGAAACTGAACCCCACAATCAGCATTAAAAAAAAAACAGATGAAGAAACTGGCCAGCATGCCAAGCTGGGTTTGACAAAGTCACCCCAGATTGTCTTTTAGATTATACTGTTAATATGCTTGGAGATTTACATGTGCTGCTGAGAGTTGTAGAGGAGCGTCCTTTCTTCAAATGGTTCAGTTCTCCTCACATAATTGTGATGGGCTGGCATATTTTAAAATGTAGTGGGTTATGCTCATGACATAAATATTACTTATAAGTGTGTGCTCCTTAAACTTAGTTTTGGAGCTGGGTGTTTGTAGACATCATTTTATTTATAGCATTTTTCCCATTTAAGCTTCATTTTTTCTATTTATTAGGTTCTACTAGGTCATATTTACATACACTTTAAACTTATACCAGTTATTCTAGTTTGCTAGATGCTGGAATGCAATATACCAGAAATGGAATGGCTTTTAAAAAGGGGAATTTAATAAGTTGCTAGTTACAGTTCTAAGGTCAAGAAAATGTCCTAATTACAACAAGTCTATAGAAATGTCCAATCAAAGGCATCCAGGTAAAATACCTTGGTTCAAGAAGGCTGATGTGAACTTGGGTTCTCTCAAGAACCCTGAACTTGGGTTTCTCTTTAGTAAGAAGGCACATGGCAAACACAGTCAGAGTTTCTCTCTCATCTGGAAAGGCACATGGTGAACATGGTCAGGTTTTCTCTCTCCTCTGGAAGGACACATGGCAAACACAGTGTCATCTGCTAGCTTCTTCTCTGGCTTCCTTTTTCATGAAGCTTCCCAGGAGGCATTTTTCTTCTTCATCTCCAAAGGTCGTTGGCTGCTTCTAGTGGCTATATCATTCTGTATCTGCTCTCTCTGAATCTCTTTCATTCTTCAAAGTGTTTCCTCTTTTACAGGACTCCAGCAACTTGTCAAGACCCACCCAAATGGGTGGACACATGTCATTACCTAATCCAGCTTAACAACCACTCTTGATTAAATTACATCTCCAGGGAGATGATCTGATTACAGTTTCAAACATACAGTATTGAATAGGGATTTTTCTGCCGTTATGAAATGGGATTTTGATTAAAACATGGCTTTTCTAGGGGACATACATCCTTTCAAACCAACATACCAGTTAAAGGACATACTACTACTTCCATTGCTATAATGATGAAATGATTACCTTTAAATAATTTTATCTTGTTTCCGAGATTGCTATTGTCACTTATCCAACTGAGATAAGATAAATTTAAAGCTAAGGAAAAGGGGATGATATCTGAAAAACTAGGGCAAGGAAGTAGGTGGTTTTTGAAAGAGGTTACAGCCACAGGAAAATCTACCTAGGTTTTGTAAAAAAGGTGAGGCAATTAAATGTGTAGGTTGCGGAAAATGGTTCTTTATCCTCTGATAACCCAAAATTTCTTAAGTAGATAGTATGAAGCCATGTTTTTAAAATATGGAAACCAAGACCCTGAGGGGTCAAGAAACTTATTAAAAGTCCCAAATGTACAGATTTTCCATATGTGCCTAGTCAAACTTCAAATGTTGTTGTCACCAAACTGATCAGAAATAATACAAACTGCTTTAAGACATGAAGAAGTTAGATCTATATCTGAGTGCACAAACACCTGCACACCTGCACAAACATGAATAGAGTACCTTTTACTAATGGCCATTAAGCCTAGGTCATATTCTTAAGTGAGATCAATGTCTTTCAAAGCAGAATGGCCTTTAAAATAAGATTCCTGGTCCCCGCCATAGACCCATTGAAAAAGAAGGTCCCAAAGGTATGGCCAGGAAATTTGTACATTTTGACCACTCTCTCAACCCCTTTCACCAACATACAAAAGCAAATACACATTCACAAGCTCAAAGATAGTTAAGATGCTGATGCTACGGAACCACTGAATTAAGTGGTTTGGGAGGAAAATTCTAATTTTGAAATTTTTCAGATATACATGATGATGGTGTTAAAGAAGGATGCTCTAAAAAAGTGTTTCACATCATTTATTGTCTATTGTTCATTAATTGTCCAGTGGCATGGTTTATATACTTTCCTTTAGTCTTCGGTCCTTGTATTTAGCCAAACAGCCTCAATTTTTTAAAAAACTTAATTTTATGACCTAAACGTTATTTAATATCATCTCCAGTCCAGACCACCAGCTTCTGCATAAAATCCATCAAGAACTTCAGTAAATCGACTTAAGACAGATAAAAATGTGTGATCTGAGGATAAATAACATTATTCCTTTATTTTAAAAACCAAAGCTGTGAGCTTTTAGCCTTTTCCCCCTCCTGTTATTTAAGAGGACATGCTGATACATACCAGCTGAAAACTTTTAAAGCTCTTTCTTTAATCTCATGATCTAAGAATGATCTGCAAATTCCAATGTGACGTTTATGTTGGCCTTGTAAATGCCAAAGTATTTCTTAGAGATACAATCATGCTGGCACTGAAGTTACACAGACAATTTCTTGGAAGAAACTTGAACAAGACATTTATCTGGGTATGTTTAAAATTACCTTTTAAGGAATTTTGTTCCACTTAGGAACATAGTACCACTTTGAGGGTATTTTTGGTAATGATGTGAAAATTTGTAAAAAAAAAAAAAAATTCAATTAGAAATTGATAGAATCTAAATTCTGCTTCTATAGCACATGTCTGTATATATAACCAAGCACTGGAGAAAGATACTATGGTGGTTTGTTACCGCAAACTAAAGGACACTAAATCCTTTAACTCATTTGAGCTCACTTGAGCCTTGTATTAGCCAGAATATGCTATATAATGCTGAGGTTATAACAAACATAACAGATAACACCAAGATTCAGCGGTTTAAAAATAACAGGCATCTATTTTGGGTTAGTAAATAGCTTCTGCTTTTATAGTCTCTCAAGGGTCCAGGATGATAGAGGCCCCCAGTTTGACTGATCACTATAGAAGAAGGTTGAAGATGTTGCAAATTTTGCACTTGGCTTTTAAGTTTCCACTGATATATGACACATATCACCTCTGCTCATTTTCAGTGGCCAAAGTATGTCACATGGCCACACCTAAACTCAAAGGGAAGAGAGAAGGGCAGTCCTGCCATATACTTAAAGGGGGTGAACTGGGAATAGTTGGGGAATAGTGCAGATGACCATTACAGGCCTGATACAGTTTCAAACTACCATATATGTTCTTAATACCTATTTGTTAAATTAGTTATCATGTACTTCACTGCTGTGCAAATTCAACACTGTATAAATGCTTACTATTATCAAGTACTTAATGATGGAACTTGTCACATTAGCATTCGAATCATAAAGTTAATTTAAAATAGTGTAGTTGTTACTTCATAGTTGGTTATTAGGAGGTTTGTTTTACTTGCCAGAGTGAATGCTCTTTGCTCATTGCTACTAGATCTCACAGATCAGTATTTCCCACTGTGGTAACTTCTCTATTTTCCAACTTAAGGCAAAGTAAATGTTTAATTACTGGGGTAGTTGAAGACCTGCAGACTGAGGTTTCAGCAACATTTTAAGTATTAATAGATACTAACTCTGTTCTAATGAGCTGCAAATGTATATGACTAACACTCTCCTTTTAAAATACCAGCGAATCACGTAATTTCATAACCTAAGTACATTATTTCATAGCATAAGGGCATTTCATAACATAAGGCCATTATTTCATAACATGAGGACATTATCTAGTCTTAATAGGGAAAACCAAAATAATACGTCTCCATTTTTACCTCTACTTCGAAACATGTGAAGCTTGATGTATCTGTCTCCCTTGCCAGACTAAGGACTCCCAAAGGGAGTCTGTTTCCAATGCCTAGCACATGCTATATACATCTTTTCATTTTAATAAAAAAAAAATAGACAATTTTCACTTTGTGATGGGGATAGTTTTTTTCTATTAAAACTTCTGTGGCATACTTTGGAAAGAAAGTATGGATGGGAGTGACTTTATGTTGCTACTAGGCAGAAACATTAAGGCCAGCATTTGGTTTGTCATATCTCCTTTCCAGCTGTTTCAATAAGTGGCAATATTCCAGATAGAGACTGTTATACTATCCTCGGTCCCCACTGGGGCAGTGCCTCAGCTGACCCCCAGTGAACATTAATGAGAAGTATCCTTTGCTGTTGAACGCAACTGAGATATTAGAATTACATGTTACCTCAGCATAAGCCAGCCTAGCATGAATGATCTATGGTATATTTAGAACAAAACTAAGGATTTCAAGGAGTAGCAAAATACTGGTAAGAAAAATAACAGTTGAAACAAAATCCATGAACTAAACCTTACCTTTAGTAAGCTTTTTTTTTGCTTTTTATTTGTAGGCAATTCCTCAGCCCAAATTTAGATTCTAATGGTAAAGCTTGACATTTAGAAAAGCTGTCACTGGGTCAAATTCAGAAAGGAAATAGATAGTGGAGACAAGATCCAATCTCTGATCTGAATGACTTCAAAAGCCATGCTCCTTCCCTATCCCTATGCCATGTGAGCTTTGTTCCCATTTTGCATAAAAGAAAACTAAGTTTGGGGAAGTTAATTAGTTACAAAGAAGGAGCTCAGTTAACTCCATGCCTGGCATTGTTTCTACCACTATACTAAGAATGATTGCTTCACTGATGGAAAGAGCACTTGAAATTCCCATATTCTAGAAAAGTGGTATAACACAGCTCATTATGAATTGTCCCATATCCCATATTCCTCTCACCTCCTATGCATATAGTGAGCCAGAAGTTGCATAGCTGAATTCAAACCTAGCTTTACCTCTCAGTAACCATGTGAACAGAAGCCACATACCTCGAACACTACCCTAGTATACTACCTGTGAAGAAACAGATAACTGATACATATTACGTGCCTTTTTATATTCTCTTTGTAAAAACCTTTAGCTGTTAAATGTGCAAATGGTCATATCTGAACAATTAGGAATAGTCCTCATAAGGGTGGATGTGAGTAGGTAATTTTTTTCTTCCTTTGGCACCTACTCATCAGGAAAAGGTTTTGTCCTATGGCATCAAAATACATTGAATGATATTAAGTATAATAATTTTACACATTTCACAGATGTTGTCTAAAAAAATGAATATTCTATTTTCCAATGTGTACTAAAAATTATTAAACTTGAGGTATTTTCTGAATCCACTCCAGGGTAAGAGAGCTACCTGATGGACAGATTCATCAGGAAATCAGAGAACTAGAACGTCAATTATGAAAGTCAGGAGTCTATCACAGACTGGTGGTTTACAATCTGTTACTCAGACTCTACCCACCGGGATTCAGAGAAAATTAGAGATATCCTAGTGCATTGATTGGCCCCTATTAAGATCAAAGGCAGTGGCTGACTGCCAGCCTTTCTATTTTGTATTGTCCCAGTATGGCTTGCCCTTCAAATGATTCACCTGAGTCCATAGTCAAGGATTCTTGGAGCTCAAGTGAACTTTATTAGAGTTCTGAAGAGGGCCGGGTACCCTCCATTTAAAGGGAAAGTAGTTATTCTCAAATGGACATTAATTATGCATGTTCTATTAGCAGACCTGCCCAACTTCTACATATTCTATAATCCACTAACGTATCTCCTTGACATTTATAAAAGACAACTATGCTGTTTTAGGTTCTTTCCTCTGGGAAGCATTTATAAAATTGCAAGAATGTCTTTTCCCTATCACATCTAAGAGGATGCTAGAAATTGCAGGTAGAAATAAATTATCAAATTATTTGTCTATTCCCTTGGTGAATAAAATCGTCAGCCCCACTTTTCTATCCCAAGTCCCTCTAGTATAGCACTTGCTTCATTTGAATGAGGGTGGGACTCTACCATTGTTCCTTATTGCTATACTCCAAATTCTTCCCTTGGCTCTGGATTTTATACTCTGTATCAAAGTTGGCACTGCAGAAAATCATTTTATCTGTTCTCCAAGGTTTCCTCGTTTTAGCAGGCAGAAGAGATGGTTTATATAATTCCTAGTTTTGTCCCTACAAAAATATACTACCATCTTCCATTTGTGACATAGTGGAAATATATCTGATTCATCTTTTGTTTTTTTACACTGAACAGAAAAGCTTCAAGCCAAGTCTTTCATTACAGAAAATGCGTATCTTTCATTGGAGGAGAATTCTTTTTGTTAAGACTATTATAACACTCCTTGAAGAATGACTCAACTGATGATCAAATTGAGTAACGATACAAAATGGTTACCATGGTGGCTAGGTGGCTAGTTTTTAATAGGTAATGTTTAGGAACACCAAATCAGGTCAGATAAAATAACTTTCTTTTTTTTCTGTAAACTTCAGTCATTTAAGTTGGGACCTGACTATAAGCTTTTCATCATTCTAAAAGATTCATCAGTGATCATGCATGGAAGAATCTATCACTACCTATCTCCTATAAGACTTCTATAAAGACTTAAAGAATTCTAAAAAGCAAGAGGGTTCAATAATTTATTATGTCTGCTTTCTCTGCCTCCAAAAAGATATGTATTAAAACCTAGACTGTTAACCTTCTTTTTTCCTTAATACATTATGCTATAGTTTTGTTCAGATGACGAGCTCATTTTTCATGATGCTGATGAGTTACGGACTATGGGTTGAAACCCCCTGTGGGCCAGTTAAATTTGCTTGCCCCTAGAGTCCCAGAAAGATTGGAACACGTGGACAAACAACCAAAGTACATGCTTTCCTGATGAAAGGCTAAGTGCATCTTTTCTATGCATGAAGAAAATCACTGAAAAGATGCTGAAATTGTTCCATGCATGGATTTTCTCAACTCTTCTGATAATCTGTACATACTTCAACACTGTTAAAGCAAAACATTTTACTTCCTATAATTTAGAGCTGGCAATCATGTCAGGAGATTTTTGTTTTATTTGGCTCCCTGCCTTCCAACAGGTAAATTTAAATTCCATTTATTGCTTCCATCACACGCCTTTTGGAGTTGGAGAACAGCTGGTATGTAATTTCTTAGGAATACCCTTTACTACTCTTAAAGAAAATAGAGTTATTCTTTTGTCCTTTTGTAACATTAACAAATCCCAATTTATGCATTTTTTTAGGATTCCAATTATATATTGCTTAGTGTGTTTTATTTATACTCTTTACTTTTGCCCCAATTTTCTACAATTAAAATAGACAGGGCGGGCAACGGTGGCTTAGTGGCAGAGTTCTTGACTGCCATGCCAGAGACCTGGGTTCGATTCCTGGAGCCTGCCCATGCCAAAAAAAAAAAAAAAAACAGACATAACAATTTTCCTCCCTTGGCTTGATCCACAATAACTCCTTGTAGGGGCCTGAAGCCAGCCTTGGGGAAAGTGACTCTTTTAAATGTGCTAATTGGTTGATTGCTGTCATTTTCTTACAAAGAATGCTACTCCAGAGCATCCATTAAACTATATCCCATCTGTGTTCGCTAGGGTTCTCTAAAGAAACAGAATCAGCAGGAAACCATAGTTATAAAATTTATAAAAGCATCTCACATAACCATGGGAATATAGAGTTCAAAATCTGTAGGGCAGTCTGTGAAGCTGACTAATGAGATCACTTCCAGTGATTACTTTAAGCATCACTCATTGCTGAAGACATTCCCCTTGGCTGATTACAAAATACAGTCAGCTGCGCATGCAGCTGGCCTGATCATGATTTAATTCTATGAAATGTCCTCATAGCAACGGACAGGCCAGCACTTGCCCAACCAGACAAACAGGTACCACCACTTACTTGGCCAAGTTGTCACATGGACCTGACCATGACACCATCATATGCTTCTTTGAGAATTAGGAATGGTGTCCTAATTAATCTGAACATTTTTAAATTTTTATATTACATTTTGTAATGTAGTTGCCATTTATTTGATGCAATTATTTGATGCAAAGACTTTCCGCCAGAAATCATCATCACCCTGATTTAAGTGGACTGATTTGCTAAATTGAAAAGACTAAAGGGTACTGCAAAGGCAATAGAAGAAACATCAGTCACACAAAACTAAGCCTAAGGACTAAATCTCTGTGGATTTTTCTTTTACCTTCAAAGTTCATACATCTACCTCAGCACTGTTTCATCAGAGATGATAGATTTTCCAGTAAGTACTTTAGAAGTTGTATTTGCTAAATATGATTTGGTTAACATCCAAAAATGGGTCATATGGACCTCAGCTCAGAAGGTAATGTCAGTGTTACTGAAATGCATTTAAATATTTTCAGTCAGCAAATGGGACAAAATGTGCCATTGTTAGCAGGTTACCTAATCCCCAGTTTGCATATGGATGGAAATTCTGCCAGGCTCATTTTTTTAAATAACTTTTGTTGAGAGTCTGATGATAGATTTGCAGATGTTTTAAAGATCACCGATTATAAGACTGTTCTCATTATTAACATCAATGGTTTCTTGAATCTTTTCTAGTGATATGTAATTAAAATCTGGGTCATTTGCCAGGTTAGAGAAGACAACTCATAAAAGGTGGTCTGGTAAGTCCTATGCTTTGCAGATGCATTAGGGGCCCAGGCAAGGGGAGACACGATCCTTGTGTCTTTTTTTTTCTGCCCCCCCACCTCAATCTTTCCTTCCTCCCTTTCTTCCTCCATTTTACTTTCCTTGTTTTTCTTTGCCTGACTTTCTGTTCCTTTCTTCTTTATCATTTCTTTTTTTTCCCCTTTCTTAAGTGAATCCTGCTGTACCTCTTCAGTAGAAGTAGCAGCATTTCTTTTTCCTAACATATTCATGGATTTAGGGGACTCAAGCCATTTATATAATTTTAAAACACCAATATTAAGGAAAATTACATTAAAATATGTTGCTACCAGCATGGCTCAGTGTTGGGACTGAAGGGAGGTGATGGGGAATTAAGAAAGAAAGAGACAAAGATGTAGTTAAAGCTGGGACCAGGTGGGACTCTGAGCTCAGATGGAGACTCAAAGACCCCAAGAGGTTCAGCCCTGCAAGCTGCAAGGTAAAGAAAGTAACAAAAGTGTAACTAAAGAACAAGGAAGGAGGAAGCATAGGCTGAACCATCTGCTTCCCTGTGCAGGGATGAGTGGAGGCCTCCTTCCACCCCAGACTCAAGCAACTTTGCAACACTAGTTTTTTCAGGACTTCGGGTGCTATTCCCACTGAGACTGCTTTGCTGTATCTCTGCAGTGAGCATGTGACCTCTGTCTCATCCATGCCCAACAAAAATATATTGTAAATAGTGCCTGTTTTTGCCTGGGAAGTTTTCCTTCTCTTCTTTTGCCAAATTCCTTCAAGTTCTTGAATAGCAAAGTTCTGCTAAAAGCAGTCACAGTCATATAAACAAGCTATATTTGCTTTGATCTTTGGCCTGTGGTCATGAACCACGTGCCTTGTCCTGCTGTCTTAAAGATGACATTGTATATGTATAAAAAGTACTAGACATATATATCCCTTGTTTCTGGTGATGTGCATATATCATATATCCAGAAAAGCCATGTCTTGATCCTTATCGAGTCTTGTGGAGGCAGCCGTTTCTTTTAAACCCTATTCAGTACTGTATGTTGGAAATTTGACTAGGTTATATCCATGGAGCTGACACTCACCGAATTGTGGGTATTAACTTTTGATTAGAGGAAGATGCAACTCCACCCATTCCAGGTGGGTCTTGACCAGTTTATTAGAATCCTTTAAAAGAGGAAACATTTTGGAGAAAGCTTCATAATGATGAGAAAGCCACGAGAGCGACAGAGCCAGAAGAGGAGAGAGCCCTGAGAACCATGAGAGTTCATGCAGCAGAGAACCTTGGAGATGAAGAAGGAAAACGCCCCCTGGGGAGCTTCATGCAACAAGAAGCCAGGAGAGAAAGCTAGCAGACGTTACCATATTCACCATGTGCCTTTCCAGCTGAGAGAGAGAGAAACCCTGAAATCGTAGGCCTCTTGAACCAAGGAATCTTTCCCTGGATGCCTTAGCTTGGATATTTCTGTAGCCATGCTTTAATTGGGACATTTTCATGGCCTTAGAACGGTAAACTTGCAACTTAATAAATTACCCCTTTTTAAAAGCTGTTCTGTTTCTAGTTTATCGCATTCCAGCAGCTAGCAAACTAGAACAGTGTATAAGTGGGTATATGTATGCATATGTTTTGTTTATAGCTACATATGTTTACATATATATACATCAACATATATATATAATCCACATGCATACATATATACATATATATGTGTGTTAGGTGTGTGAAATTGTGCAAACCCAGCTCTTCCATTCAAAAAATATATTGAGTCTTTTTACGCCAAGGCATTTGAATAAGCTTTGTTTATTTAATTTGGAAAATATTTCTTTTTTCCTAAGATGTATAATATTGTGAGAATATAGATAACAAATAAACAGCTACAATAAATAATTAAAAAGTCTAAAAGTAACACTTTGAGTAGCATCTAGAATATGTACAATAAATAAGAAAAATTATGTCTAATAGAAAAAAATCATGTGTATGAATAGGCAATTCAGAAAAAGAGAAACTTTAGGTTTGGTAAACTATAGGGAGAGATGCTCAATCTCATTTATATGAGATAAACGCATATTTGAACTATGCTGAAATAACACTTTATACACACCAGAAGAGCAAAAATAGAAAGTAGGACAGCACTATATATTGGCAAGAATGTGGAAAAATGTAAGTCCTTAAGCACTGTTTGTGACAGTTTAAGCTGTTATAGCAGTTATGGAAAGAATCTGGCAGCACTTTGTACAATAAAATGTATAAATACCCTATGACATAGCAATACTATTCTTGTATTTATACAGTGTTGAGTTTACACAGCACTGAAATGCATGATATCTAATTTAATAAACATGTACTAAGCATATTACAATATATACAGTCTAATATTTACCCTTTTAACTACATTCAGATATATTTCAATGCTGTTAATTATATTCACAATATTGCACTACCATCTTCACCATCCATTATAAGTACATTTCCATCACCCCTAATGGGAACCCTTAGGGAACATTTAAGCTTTAACTTCCCATTCTCTATCCCCACCCTATCCCTTAGCAACCAAAGTTTTAAATTATGACTCTCTGAATTTGTTCATTCTAATTATTTCAAATCAGTGAGATCATACAATATTTGTTCTTTTGTGTACGGCTTATTTCACTCAACATGATATCTTCAAGGTTCATCTATGCAGATGCAAGTTTCAGACTCCATTCTTTTACAGCTGAATAATATTCCATTGTACGTTTATACCGCATTTTGTTTGTCCATGCATCAGTTGATGGACAATTGAGTTGTTCTATAATTGACAATTGTGAGTAATGCCACTATGAACATCAGTGTGCAAATATCTGCCCTAGTCCCTGCTTTCAATTCTTTTGTGTATATACCTAGTAGTTGTTGTGAGATAAGATTGCATTTTTGTTTTGATTTTCATTTCCCTCATGGCTATGACATTGAGCATCACTTTATGCAATTATTGGCCATTTGTATATCTTTGGAAAAATGGCTAGTCAAGTATTTTGCCGATTTTTTAATTGAGTTGTTTGCCTTCTTTTGTGGAGATATAGTATTTATTTATGCATAATGAATTTTAAATCCTTATCAGATATGTGGTGTCCAAATATTTTCTTCCATTTTGAAGGTTGTCTTTTCACTTTATTGGAAAAGTCCTTTGATGCACAAAAGTTTTTAATACTGATGAAGTCTCATTTATCTATTTTTCCTTTTACTGCTCAGACATTTTGTGCAAAGCCTAAGAAAATACTACCCAACAAAAATTTGTAAAAATATTGCCCTGTGTTTTCCTCTAGGATTTTTAGAGTTTTGGTTTTTACATTTAGGGCTTTGATCCATTACGAATTAATTTTTTGTGTGTGATATAGCATTGGAATCTACCTTTACTCTTTTGCATGTAGCTACTCAGTTATCCTGCACTATTTGTTACAGAAACTATTCTGTCCACGCTGAGTGGACTTGCCACCCTTGTCAAATTTCAAATGACCAGAAGTGTATCTGAAATCTTATTTGATTTCATTGGTCTCCTTGTGCCAGAACCATGCTGTTCTGATTCTTTTGCTCAACACACTCAATAACCAATTCCTGAGACACCAGGATTTCAAAGAGAGGAAGAGTTTATCACTAAGTGCATGGTAGGAGAGCAGATGGCTTAGCATCCCAAAATCTGTCTTCATGAACTGCAGTAATTTGAATAGTTTTATTAGAGAAAAGATGGGCAGGGTTTGAGATAATGAGCACAGTGGTGCCAAATGATGTGATTAGTGATGATCTAATTACTGAGCATGTGCAAACTGATTATGTGCTCAGTCACAGAACATATATAAGAAAATGGTGGAATGAGGTATTGGTGACTTGTAGGTTAAAGTCTAAGCTACTGCGCATGTCAGCCAGGCCCATTTTGGTTAGATCCAGCCTCAGTTATCAAGATAACTTTGGACTTTGGGTGGGTTAGTTCTGGGCTGACCCAAGAGCTTTTATAATGGACTTTAGGAGCTGTCTTAAGTGATTCCAAGATTCTAGAGTTTAAAAACTGGATAACTGGGTACAAATGAAGGTTAGTCACAAGGTTTTTACAATCACAGGGACAGAAGATAAAGGCTATACAACCATTATCAGAGCTGGATTATAATTTAAAGATTTCAGGTATTTCCTTCTGTCTCTTCCAATATACCAGAAAACAAAAGGGAATCTCTATATAATGATTGAGTAATCAAAACCATCCCTTAAATCCTGATTTTTTGGTTGCAAACCCACATTTCCAAAAGAGAAGCACATAAGCATGTTTACTGCCCAGGTCCTGATAGGGACCATATTCAAGTATGGAAAAGGAGGCAAAATAAGTGTTCGTAGCACAATGAATGTCATATGTACATAGTGGAAAATGCTCTGCAGCACTTACAGACAATCAACTATGGCAACACAGATCTTAATGCTGAGTAGGAAAAAAAAAGTAAGAGATGAACCAAGTATATACCAATGGAATGAATTACATTAGAAAGGCTGTCTGTAATGAGTAGTTGAATAGAAGTAGAGATAAGTAATGAAAAGACAAGAAAATTATATAAAATAGAAGAGTGTTCTTGCAAGGAATTGAGGGGTGAGTCTCTCTACCTAGGTTTACATTAAATATCCGAATAAAGTAAAATAAAACCCCAAAAGGCCAAACTTTGTTCTTGATCAGCCTTTCTTGCTTGAAAGCACATATATATGCACCACTATTGAAAATCACATTCCTTCTGTGTCTGTATGACTTATGATGGAAAATAATGGAAATTTTTATTGTTTATATACTTTTATTTCATTTACAATGTAGCCTTTCTGTTAGATTGAACCTTCTTCTTTCTTAATATAGCAAATTTTCCTTTTTTTCTGGAGATATTCAAAAGAAGAATATAAATAATAGAGTTGGGAAAATGAATTTAAAAAGTATTAGTGATTGTTTACTTTTGACTAACTTCTTTCTCTCTACCTATCCCACTGTCTCTACACTGCAGGTGTTGTAACATCTTCACACACTTTCTTCTTAATGCTGCTATTTCAGTTTTCCACCTTGATTTCTCAGGGGGATAGCTACATCAGTATCTTTTGAAAATCATCCTTTAAAATTTGCAGTTGTTTAGTACCAATTTTTCCTCTTCAAGCTTTTAATACCCTATAGATTCTTCTTAATGTGCAGAAAAAGAAAAGAAAAACCAGAACCTTAGCAGGAATAATAGAAATTGATGTCCAAGTGCTGATTTAGAGATTCTCTGATTTTAAATATCTTCTGAATTATTAAGGAAAGATTAAATAAGTATCATTCTTATGATCAGAATGTGCAATTAATTTAATAAACTCTTTCCTTGACAGTTAACAGAGTGTTTTCTTAAAAGTTCAGTTCAAGTGACTTCATCTGTGAAGTTTTCCTTGACCGGTTCTCCAAAATCTCATATAGAATCAATTGCCTCCCCCCTGCCATTCTATCACCGTTCTTCTCTGACAAGGACTCTGCTTCTGAAATTTGACTGAAATTCTTCTCTGTGTTCTGCTTTCCTTTTATTTATGCCCTGATAGGTTTGATCACTTCCTTTTATTTATTTATTTTTTAAATTTGGCAGAAAGTTTGCTTTGTTGCTCTTGCTTGGATTTATTTTTTTGTTGTTGTTTGGTTTTTAATTGCAAGTGTTTGATCCTTGTTCTCCACATATTATTTTTAATTATAGTATGCAAAGTCCTGGCTTCTGCTTTATCAGTATATGTCTTAGAATAATTTTTATCTATTTTCATGGCTCCTTTTCTAATCAAAATGTGTAAAGTAATTCCCAAACAGGTTGCATCAAGATCATCGGAAAAATCTGTCAAATATATAGTTTACTGGGTCCCAACCTAAATTCCCTAAAACAGAATATTCAGAAAATGGTATTTTAATATCTGTATTTCTTTTATAATAGCCATATGTAATTGTGATATATGACTAGACTGTGAACCTCTCTGCCAAGTGCATTCTTGCCCAGGATCAATTCTCTTTTATCTGTACTTTCATGATAGGGAGACTATTTCCTTCCAGTGGAAGGAGTCATCACTGAGTCCTCAACTTCTAATTCTCTATTATATAGCACTAAGATATTGCCTGTGTTGGGCGGGCCACAGTGTTCAGCAGGCAGAGTTCTTGCTTGCCATGCCAGAGACCCGGGTTTGATTCCCAGTGCCTGCCCATGAAAAAAAAAAAAAAAAGATAATTGCTTGTGTCACATTTGCTGTGCAGTACCATTAAATATCTCCTCTTGCTAGTAACAAGTTACACCTGGGTAAAAGTGGCCTTGGCTTTCAGTTCCAAACTCTAGATGGCTCTGTACTCCACAAACACCCAAAAATAAAATTATCAAGAAATAAAATTATCAAGGTAGTTCAGTGATAGAATGCTCCCCTTCCATGCAGGAGACCTGTGTTTGATTCCTGAATCATGCACCAAAAAAGAAATACACAAATGCCTTGCCTCCAGAAACTCAAGAAGCAGCCTCAGTTCTGACACAACACTCCCATAAACCAAAAATATATTCTTGTATTTAATACCAGGAAGCATTTCTTCCCACCCCTAACTGTATGTCTTGAAAGGAAAGGCAAATGTGTGCAAATGATTTGAAAGTTTGTAGGTAATGCTGTTGTTGATGTCAGGGAAGAAAACTCTAGTACTAGGAGAATTTGAACAGTAGAAGCACTTAGATAAGAGGAAAGAAAGATTAACTTGCCAAATCTTTTCATTCAAGTGTTTACATGTTAAAGTACTGTATTTTTTTGTGCCTCTTTGTATTTCAGTTTGTTTTCTGAGAGATTACTTCGCATGTTACTTGCTAGAATTGCACACAATGGCAACATTTTGCAAAAGTGTTTTGCAATATTAAAGAATTCATGTTATTTGTACGTTTGTATATTACAAATCTAGATCTAAAATTAATGAAACATATATATTCTCTTCATTGACAACTAGATATAAATATTAATGATACAATCGTGCATGTCATCTTATTACAAATATAAAAATATTTTTAAAAAATGGGCATAGAAATTTCAATTTTAATCTGACTTAAAACTGTTCCACTTATAATTTTTCTTTTGCCTTTCATTTTAAAAGAAACGTTGAAGATTTACAGAAATAATGGTTTGAAAACCTATAGGGAATGTTTATTCTACCTTATTTTTGGTAAACATCCAGTGACATTTCATTTTAATCATGAAGGTGTTTATAGTTTATGGGAAATTATATTGAAGCTTGCAAATAGTTTTTAAAAGAAGTATATACTACCTTATTATGTAAAAGCTTGTATGATTACTCATCTAAACATCACTGTCCATCAAAGAACAACCAGTCATATCTTAAAACCATTAATTTCAATTATGTTTGCTATTTGGCTAACATGTCATATAATATCATTTCTTTAAAAAAAACTGTCATTATAAAGACATTTGTCAAGTAAATGATAAAGCATACTTTAATTTGTTAGCTTGATTTATAAATTTTAAGTGTTTTAACAAAAGGTATGTTTTTTTCATTTATATTATTACACCAGGTCCTACAAGCAGTAAGCTTAGATTTACCCCTGCTAACCATTTCAGTAGACTGACTATGCCTTAACATTAATTCATTTTATGCTTAGGCAATATCATCTGATTCACAGACCACTCTACATGAATGAATTAAGCCCAATTAAGGCCAATTGTTCTGAGAGTTAAGCAGTCAGTCATAGTAAGAGTGGTGATACACCTTGCCCTAGACCAAATAGAAGCACTACTTGTCATGACTCTAACAAATAGAAAACAACATTAAGAGCATCATTTACCATTGTGCCATAAATATAGTCTGTGCTCAATAAATGCTCATTGAATTGAATTGGACTCATTTTCTCTTAAGGTTAAGTATACTGGCAGAAAATTTCTCAGGCATTAGAGGGCCTGACCAAACAAGAGGTTAACTAGCATTGTGTATAGGTTCAGATCTATGGCTTACTTCTATCTCAGGGCCTCATTATTTTTCACATGGACTAAAAAAAAATCTTCCTAAATATCCCCTGCCTTCCTCCAAAATCCATTCTTAATGAGATAGTGTGCTAATCTAAAGTAGGGGGGCCACTTTAGAAAGGGTGACGACGGGGAAGGGGTCTACTGAGGAACTGACATTATTTTGCCAATGACTGATGTTATCATGCTGTTATTCAGCATGAATGGTTGGGAGAGCGGATTCCTTGTAGATCAAACAGAAATGGCATACGCTGGGAGTTAGGGAAGGGTTTGACAGGTGCAGGGGCCATGTAAGTGACCCGATCAAGCAAGGAGAATGAGTGGGTAGCTTATATGAGAATGGTAGACAGAGGCCAGATCAGCAGAATCTTCTTCTAGACCATGGTACAATGATGCAATTTTATTTTAGGTTGCACTAGGCCTTGCATATTTTAAAGTAAAGGACTGACATGAGTATGGTTTACTTTTTTAAAAGACCACCATGGCTTTTATCAGATCTAGTAACAACATAAATATCACCATTTCACTTTCTTTGCTATATAAAGTCTCTCTGTGTAATTAAACTTATCAGATTGACTAATTGAAAACTTACAGATCACATTTCTTAACTCTGGAAAAGACTCCCTAAAGCTGCCTCATCACATAAAAAATAAATTCCAAATGCTTTAACATCACCTGCAAACTCCTCCAGCATCATGCTCCGTCTCCCTAGGCTGGTTTTCTCAAGTTATTCCCTGCTCTGGTGTAGCAATCCTCAAATATGGATCTGCTTAAGATTTTTTTGATTTAACATGTTTTTTTTTCCCTTTATATACATCTATATTCCAGAGCGTCTCTGTGTCCTCTTCAAAAGTTTCCCTCAGTGGTAAACATTACCCTGCCTATATCCTTGGAAGGTAAATGAGAGCCCTGAGTTCTGAGCTCTCACAGCAGTCCAAAATACAGTTATCACATCTCTGATCATACATATAGTTTTTTACTATTTCTGTCATTTTCACTAGACAATGAGTTGCTTGAAATCAGAAACAATATCTTATATTTTATTATCTTCATATATCCTGTGAGAAGTGAAGTAAAAAGTTCTCTTTCTCTCCATAAGTGTGTGTGTAAACCTGCTAGATACATGTATACGTACATGAATATGGGCTTGACAGACAGGCACGGTGAATCGTTAGTTCACTTGATACCGATAAACAATCCAATAGTTAAGGAAGTTGCAACTCATAAGGTTAAAGTAACTTGCTTTGGTGTGGATTCCACAGCTAAAATGTGGTTGAACTAGGTCTCAAATTCAAGTTCTCTGAGGAAAGATCAATTACTCTTTCCACTACATTAAATGGTTCCCCCTCCTATCTTTAATGATAGAATATAATCCTTGTTATGCATATAATTCTGTTCTATTAATTTAATAGTTTGAATAATTGAAGAATCAGGGATTGCATTTCTTAATGCTGGAAAATTTGCCAAACTTAAAGCTCCACTTTTCTACATTTCAAAAGCCACTGCCTTTCCTCAGACCACTGTGTTTTTTGAGATCCAATTGAGTGCCATTGTCTAATTTGCAATGCAAATTTAGCTTTTTATAAAATCTGGTGGTTACAGATTCTAAAATAGGTTAAAAGTACAAGAAAGTCATACTGTGACTTAATCACCTTAGAGCAAAGATCCTGTGAGAACACAGAGATTGCATTAAGTATTTTTTTTCAAAAGGTATAAAACATCCTGACTTTATATCACATTTCAACAGGCTAAGTAACACTATGCAGAAAATTACAGCTTATCCATTGCATTTAAATGGAGTTTCAGAAGTTTGGGTGTTTATTATTTCAAAAGCCAAAAAGTATAATGGTATCTTACATTTTATAAGAAAATTTAAGGTTTAGAAATTAATTATGTATGCATTATCGTATTTTATTTTCATGACAATCCTGCAGGGGAGATATTATTATCACTCAGCATATGGCTACATTGGGGCCCATTATGGAGACTTGAAATCTATCCAGATTTGATCCCTATTTTACAAAGAGGGGAAATACTTTCAATGACCAATACTTTGATAGAACAGAATTTTCCAAGTAGTTACAGTGTCCAGTGAAGTCTGGGAAGATAACTATTTATTTCTCTGTAATTTAAGGTTCAAACTTTCCCCACACTTCAGATAGTCATTAGACTATAAAAAGATAAAATAAAATAAAAAAAAAGACCTCTGCAGAACATAGGAGAAACTACATATATCTCATCTGAAAACACTTTAATAAGTAAAACATTACTCATCCTGGCAATAGAAAAATAGAGTAAAACTTTATAAGCTAACCTAAGATCATTCATTTAACTTTTGGCAGCAGGAAGGTCAAGGATTTGCCTCCACTAACTCCTCTAGTCTAGAGAATTTAGCAGCTTCTCACAGACTACAGGTATATCCTTAAAATGCACAACAAAGTTAAACAAAACCAAACATGTATTTCTTACTTTGTGCCAAGGAATGCATTTGATATAATAGCATATAAAAAACGAATAAGATACTATATTCCACTCTTTATTGGAGTTTGAAAACTATCAGGTGGACCAATATAGGGACAAATGGTATAATGTTCTCTATACTTGTGGAAATCCCCTAGAATAAACATTCTGTAGAACCTAGGTATTCAATGATACAAAGTCATCTAAAGTTAAAGTATAATTCTGAGATCTCTAGAAGAGCAAGAATTTCTCTGTATAACAAGGCAGATTACCCTCAGGAAGAGGTGAGACTATTATACTTGAGTTTATATTCTCAGCAGGATGATACTATAAATCTGGCCAAAAGAGAAAGAAAAGGAAAAAGAAGTTCAACCTTGGAACCTACTTCTATCAAGTTATTGAGAGGGGAGAACTAAGGACTAGGTCCTAAGGAGGGAAAAAATTACTATCTAGAAATATAGGTTAAAAAAGCTGTCATGGAAATAAAATGAGCCTATAATGCACCGTTTACTTCAAAGTCAATAATTCAGGTAGAAGAAGGAGGTGAGTAGAATTTGCAAAAGTCTTCAGACTTTGGGACACTTAGGTGCTTCGCTGATGTTTTAGGGCATTGAGGGCAGGGAGGGTTGTAGAGGGACCTTGGTGAGCACTTTAGGAAGAAATCTTAACACTGGTATCTGCCAGAGCTAATTAGAAACCAAAGGAAAGTACAGCTTTTATTTTACATTCATCAGGGGGAAGCATACAAGAGTTAACAGAATGGCAAAATTAAATAAAAGATTGTGCAAAACCGTGTTCTCACTCCCACCTTCTGAACATGTGAATAAAATAAGATAAATCACACTGCATATTTTGGGAGTGGTGCAGATAATGAAGTGGTATAAGGAGACATCATTGCCTACAGGCCCCTAGAAATCCTCAAGTGTTCCTGAACTATAGGATCTTGTGATCAGTGACATTCAGTGGGAAGTAGGTTTGCTCTTCAGTAAGAGACTAGGTGAGTATATCAACTGGAGCCTCAGGTCTTCCAGTAGAGGGCTTTCCCAGGTAGGGTAAGCAAAGGAAGGTAATTTCATTGGCCATTGAAGTTTGCCCTATTAGCAAACTTCTGAGGAACATTCCTCTCTGGAAAAGCACTATTTCTCTTGAGTTAGCAATCTTTTATAGAACACAAACTATGGATCAATTAGGAAATAAATCACTCTATGTATATCTTGTCATGTAGACTCCAGTTAACATATAAACTATGAGATATTATACAATTCTCCATTTTTGAGGTTTAGGGGTTTAAAGGACAAGTTAATGTAGCTAACTATTATCCACAGTAATCTTCAAAGCAAAGTTTTCCTAGTCCCAAAGTCTATGCTCTTAACTCCCACTCTAGTCTGCTATCAGGAAGTTTCCATAACTACACTGTAGCCTTCCCTTGGAATGATTCACAGGTGAGTCATTTAGTATGTGTGTATCTCATGTACAGGTGCCTTAAAACCATCAGTAACTTGAATCACGGAGTGAAAGAGAAGATGGAAGGAGAGAGCAGAGAGCTAACAAGAATGAGAGTGAGAAAGCAAGAGGGCACACACGCCTCACATTGAAATGCTATGATAACTTCAAAAGTCAGTGCTCTGACTATTGGGCAGTTGAGCATTGGGTATATCAATAGCAGACTCACTGCTTACTGAAATTGTCAGCGGTTTCTCAAGAATGCATTTTTATTGAGGATTGAAGGGTCATCAAATTGCTATTGCATTGAAGAATGCTTCTCTTCAATGACCTCCTTCCTCTGCAATTTCATATGTACAAATATAGTCACCTTCCAGAGTATCATGAATCTAGCACACCCAGAAAGATGAGCCAAGGCCCCATGATTCTCACACTACTAACACCTAAAACCTCTTTCCAAGACCTATCTTACAGCTGACTTCCTAGCTTGTTACTGCATTCCCCAAGATCCTGACATTTCTGACCCTGCTGCTGATTTTTAGCCTCATTTTTCCCTCTTAACATAAGTTTTTTAGCTCTGATCTTCAGTTCTCTTCTTCAGCTATAATTTAGTGATATTCTCCTTTTTATTTGCCTTAGGGAAGCACTTGGAGCTTAGTTCTTTGAGAGTTTTGTGCTTCACTTAGATCCTGTGCCTGATCTGGTCTGACCTAGTAACTTCAAGGAAAGATTGGGTATCTTCCAAATTTTTGTTTTCAGATATTTTCTGCTTGTATTTCTTATGGCCCCTGAAATATATCCTGAGCTCCCAGAGACATTTGCTATGATGTAAAATAAAGGAAGGAAGGGTGGATGGATGGAAAGAAGGAAGGAGAGGAAAAAGTTAGGGAAGGAAGAAAGGAAGATGGAAGATAGAAAGGAAGGAGGGGAGAGAGAGAAAGAGAAAGAAGAAAACCCAGGGCCAAGATGTATGCTAATCCAATTAATATCATGACATGCACCCAGGTTAATGACTTTGACACAATTGCTAGAAACATGATATCATTTTATTTATAATTCGTAATCCACTATTTACTTTTTGGTTTAAACTCAAAGAGCAGTACATTTGAACACACATCATCACAATGACTTCTCCCTATAGTCTAATAAGGAAAAGAAACTCAAAGCAAATACAAGTATTTATTTCTCTACTTTGCCGCACTTGACTAAGTTTTTACAGAAAGCTTTTAAGCAAATGTTCCACTTCATGGATAAAATTGAAGCGACAGGAAGCCTACAAAGATGCATTGAACTGAGACTAATGTCATGATCAATGGGTTGGAAAGATACAGAAAAATTATAAAAGTAAAACTTTCATGTTCCCTTTGTGGTAGATAACTTTGTTTTGCCAAGTTTATCTGAGATGGAAAATCTATATGGTTCTTTGGTCTGTTCCATTGACTAAACTTTGGCAACTAGGTAGAAACCAGATTTTATAGCCACATAGTACAAAGAATAGAAAAATTTTATAATTACCCATGTTATTTGACCAATAAGAGCATGTTTATACAAAGTTAAACTCTGCATTGCAAACAAAAGTTCCCAGACCTCAGAGAGCAAAAGGCTGAAATCACTATAATGAATAAAGAAGTAACTTTATAGTCACAGAGATTCTAGATCAAATCCCCTTTTATGTAATATAGAGTAAATTAATCAACTTTGCTAAGTTTAATTCTTCCCATGTGTAACTTGGAAATAAATTGATGAAACACATATCATGAATATTAAACTTGCATGTGCATGTTTAAAATAGGTTGTAGTCAATAAATGGTGCCATATTTTATTATTATCACATAAATAATTAATATATAGATTTTTGTCAATTAATCACATGCATCTTTCTATAACAGAATTGAAAATTATGATGTTATGATATTGGGGTATAATTAAATAGAACTCTATTTTTTATGTAAACTAAATATATAACAATATAGTGTCAATGAAATTATCAGAAATGAATTTAAAATATGAGTTACAGCTATGTATCTATTCAATTTATGAAAGTCCATAGAAGAATCTGTTCATGGTAGCTATTGCACAAGAGGAAACTAAAACGGCAGAGTCAAATTGGGGATTTTACTTTTCCTCTTATAAATAAAGTGGTGTTTGAACTTTTACACTAAGCACTGTGTGTATGTGTGTGTGTCTATAAATTGTGAATAAATTAACATTTGAGGCAAATTGTACTTTTTAATGTATCCACAGTTGTGTGTGTGTGTATGTGAGAGAGAGAGAGAGAGAGAGAGAGAGAGACCTAACAAAGTGTTAGCAGTGGAGATTTCTGGGTGGGTGATATTATGACTCTGTATTCTCCATGTTTTCTGTGAAGTCTGGTAATCAGGGCTATCACTGCGGCAAGCACACCTGTATTTGAGTTCTATTTTTGCTGCTTCTAGGCTCCATTGGCTCAGACTCATTGTTAATCAAGTCTGACTTTCAGTTTTCCTTTCTCCAAATGGAAATAATACACTTGCCTAATGGGAAAGTGGTCTAGATCAAACACAGTCATTTTGAGCAGCACCAAGCATGATAAATGGCACCAAAAATGAGCATTACATTATTATACAAATAATGTAAATACTTTCTTTTGACAAATAAGTTATAGCACTACGCATCCATAGACATACATAACGATGCAGTACCAACAACTTACCCATCCTGCAGGAAAGAAATTCTTTTCCTGAACATTGACAGTGACTTATCTGAGCTCCTCTCATTCTACCTTGTGTTTTAGTTAGTATGTGTATTTATTTACTGTATCTCTGAACCTCCACTCCATTCAGGTACTTGAAAGCTGCCAAAGTACAAGAGCACAATGAAGGACAAATTATCAATGTATCTTGATTCAGGAGGAGTCTGTTTCAGAGAGTTTTGTTTATGCATTCAGGATTGTCTAACTTTTAAGTGCCAAAGTCTGGACTCAAACCCAGGTTTTCTGAAACTCATCTGACAGCATCTTTGCTACATCAAAATATCTCTAAAAAACAAGACAAGTCCTCCCTCTTCTTGCTCTGGTACTTCATTATGACCTTTATAACATCTCCCCTCTAATTCTTACTTTGCTTATTTATACTCTGCTGATTCTTATTTCTGCTATCTTAGTATGCCTTTTATCAGCCCCTGGATTGCATGTTTCTTCATTACTTCATCCATATACATGGTGCTAGAACTCAACTTGGTTTACTTCATTTAAAAACTCCCTTCAGGTACAGTACAGCACATACAGTGCCACAAGTTAAGATTATATCTTAGCAAAACAAATCATCTATAGCAAGACTAACTTAGAATATCTAAAGAAACTGACTATTTCTAGAACATGGTATACAACTTTTTAGGATGGGAATCACGACCTCCTGGCACACTGTAGTTGCAATATTGAAAAGTTACCTTCATTTAGAATAGGGTTTCACCTATTTTATGAACCCTCTAATAAATTCTAATATTTAAATTCAGGTTGTAGAAAGAGTCAAGGCAACCAGAAAAGTGAGCAGGAGAGAAAAGAAAAGAGAAAAACATACCTCAAACGTTGCCAGTTGGTTCATTCAGAATAAAAATTAAAATCACAGAGTTGTAAAATCTTAGCGTTAGAAAATTTGAAGAGGAGAGGCTTTAGAGATAATTTAGTCCAAACGTCTTATTTTACTTTGGATACAACTGGGATTCAGAGAAGTTATGTGACATGAAAAAGACTACATGACTAATAATTACATAATTCTGGGCAACAAAAATCCACTAAATTATAATTAGACCTACTGTTTTCCGACAATTATTATAAGCCATGGGCCATCAAAGGTATGGCTAACAATAAGAAACTAATGATGAAAGTACAAGCCTGGCCCTAGGTGTTGTGTTATTAAAGGCCTAGTTAGCCAGCGATGCCACAAAAGCAATGGCTATAGAGCAGGTGAGAAAAGTCCTACAAAGCTTGCAAGGAGGACTCCTAAAAGAAGCTTAACCAACTTCACAATTTTCTCAGGACCATCTGCCTCTTTACTTTGCACATTGCTGAAATATGCAGCCATTACCTATGTGTTCTCTAAAGTTATTCAGTGTTTCCCTTCTTGAGATCTCTTACTTTAGATATTGATGAGTCTCCAAGGAGGCATTTCACTAATTACCTCATTCTTTATAAAATAAATAATTCCAAGAGTAGATCAAAGATTGTTTTTTTCTCCACAGAAACTCGGAGATTTCATCACTTTAAGAGGTTTGTGTTCCTGCCTTACAGCTGCAGTAAAGTCTATGGCAGCAATTGAAAAAAAAGAATAACAAAATGACAATTTGTCTATGTCTCAAATACCAAACCATGTACATTAGTCAAGATTCTCCAAGGAAACAGAACTGACAGGAGATAGAGATGTATATAGTGTAAATATTGTGGGATTTATTATAAGAATTGGCTAATGCAACTGTGAGGATAGGCAAGTCTGAATTCTATGTGACAAGCCACAGTCTGGGAATTCCAATGAAGGGTTTTAATGAATTCCCCAGGTGAAGCTGGCTGGCTGAAGTAGAGAAGAAGTTCTTCCTTCGGATGGTGGAAATCATCACTTCTCCCTTTAAAGCCTTTATTTGATTGGGTGAGACTTCTCTCATCTTTTAGGCAAGCCTCTTAGTTGATTGCAGATGTAATCAGCCATAGATGCAGTCAATTTATTGATGGCCTAAATCCACAAAATATCCTCACAGTAATCATCGAGCCAGTGCTTGCTTGTCCAAGGACCTGCACACCATAACCTAGACAAGCTGACACATGACCTTAGCCACCACTCCATGTGAATTAGTACAATTTTAACCATAAGGAATCACAAAAATCCTCTTGTTACACTGCCATGTTAGCATAACATGTGAGCTAAATATAATACTTGTGGAGGCACAAAAATATATGTGGATGATGATGGGGTGGTATGCAGAAATAGAATTGTAGGGTTTCTTATTATTTGCATCATCCCTTTATAACCTCTTAGAGTCTGAAGTATTAGTTTCCTATTGCTGTTGTAACAAATTACCATAAATTTAGTGGCTTAAAATGACATGAATTTCTTTTCCTAAAGTTATAGAGGTGAGAAGTCCTTTTGTTTAACTAAACTCAAGGGGTGGCCAGGGCTGCTTCCTTCTGGAGGCTCTGAAGGGAGAATCCACTTCCTTGCCCCTTTCAGCTTCTAGGGACTGTGTGCATTCTTTGGCTTTGACTGCTTCCTATTATCACTCTGACCTCTTGTTTCTTCTGTTATCACATCTTCTGCTACTGACATCCTCACTTCCTCTTATAAGGGCCCTGTGTGATTACATTGTGATTATAAGGACCTACCCAGATAATCAAGAGTAATTTCCCCATCCAATGATCCTTAAGTTAATCATATCTGCAAAATTCCTTTTTCCACATAAGATAACGTATTCACAGGTTCCTGGAATGAGGACATAGGCATCTTTAGGCAGCCGTTATTCAGATGGTGTCGCCCCTTTCTCTCTCTTACCACCTCACCTTAAAGCGTCTAGCTCAAGCTCAATAAGTGCTAGAACTGAGATTTCAGCAATTCTAAGCAGACAAGAAAAACTTGATTTGTAACAAGTAAGCACCATAATAAGAGTACTGAAAACAATAAACAATGGACTTGGAGAAAAGATTCATTACAAACTTGGGGCTGACAGAGAGTCACCTATCTGCTGGCAATTGGCAATCCCTATTGACAGCAATGTAGAAGGACAACTTAAGTAGTTTCACCTCTGATAGAGCTTCTTGGGACTGGCTACACTTGGTCCCACAGTGGATGACCATTTTCAATCTCACATATTCCTCTAGGTGGCATGTTTCCTCCTCTACTTCCTCTTCCTTTTCATGTGGTTCATTGAATTAGTGGATAATATAGAGCTACCTCTCCTTGCAAGAATGTACCAGAATGTTTCCTTCTCATTATTTTACCAAAAGCTTTATTTTTCCCTAATAGATTCTGTGAAGCCTTTATTGCATCCTAGATACTCACATTTAGCTATTTAATCTGGGGGGGGGGGGGGTGGTGGAAAGAGCTATGGAGATGCCAGGGTTGTGAGTTGCTGAGTATGTAGGTTAGATTGGAGAAACACACCAGTGCTTTAAAGTATTAACTCTTTAAATTTGTTTCAGAGAGAAAAAACAAAACCACTAACTGAGATGTATTTTTCAACTTGTAGGATAACAAGGCACAGTGGGAAAAGTACTGAAAGGATCTGAGGTTCACTCTGACTCTGCCCTTAGAGCTTTGCCACCTTTCACATGCAACTAAAACTGAAGCCTCAGCTTCCTTTTCTTCCACATGCGGTTTATCATAAAAATGATTTTGAAAAACAACTAATAGTATTTGTCATCTATAAAGTAATAAACAGATTGCCTCTTATCCATTCTTCTTATTGGTTCTGAAAATTGCTGAAACATGTGAAGTGAAAGGATGAAATGAATAGGAATGATGATTTGTAGCATTATGCGTGTTTATAAATTGAAATAAAAGGCAAGTTTTGAAATTTTTGAAAAATCTTTGACTATCCAGATTATTTATGTCATGGCTCACTTTGCTACCAATACAGATAAAACAGTTACTAATACGCCGATAACTTATACTGTCTAATTTAATCTTTACAACCTCTCTAAGAGCTAGGCAGAGAATTTCTTTCTAGTCAAGGGTAATTGGTGCCAGAGAAAGGCTTCGAAACTAAAATTTTATCATAAATATTGGTCAAATAATTTTGATTGGATTTTTAACTTTAAAAATTACATTAATTTTTTTGAAAGTAGATTCATTTTACCAATAGAAGAAGTATAGCTTACATCGTAACTCTATATTAATTTTTATAAAAACAAAACCGAATTATTTTTAATCTATTTTTAAGAAAAGTATTTCATAAAAGCATACAAAACCTTTAAACTGATACTTAATTTCACAGCAAAATCATGAAGAAAATCAATTTTACAGAATAATTCCAGAGGTTAATCAGTTTTCTCAGGTCATATCTTAATCCACTCATCTATCCATCCATCCATTCATTCTCTTCACTCATTTCAACATTAACTCATTCAATCTTTCAACAGACATTTATTGTAATTCTTCTATGCCGGGCACTATTCTAGGATTGTGCAGACGGTGGATACAATTGCCAAAGTCACTGTCTTTATTTTTGTGAAAAAAGATAGATATTAAAAGAATTAAGTAAAAATGCACATAATAATAGAATATCAGGTAGTGACATTCAATGAAAAAAGGGTTAAGCAAAGCAAGGGAGTGGACAGTGGCACTGAGGGTTATTATGGGTGGTAAGTGAAGCCTCCTTGAGGAGACAGGAATGGCATGAATCTTGAATAAAGAGAACGTGACCTGTGAACAGGACATGCCAGGCCCAGGGAACAGGAAGGCCAAGAGATCTGAAGGAGGAAGACGGTTAGTTTGCATGAGGATTATCCATGAAGCGTGTGCGGTGATAGTAGGAAGAATGTAAGAAAAAACATGGTGAGGGATGAGTTTGGAGAGATGCATAACTGACATTCATGCAGAGAATCACATAGGGTTGAAAACAGCTGGTGGATTTGTAGTAAGGAAACGAATGGAAGAGATAGAGTAAAGAAAAGCATTTCAGTATTCTTGATTCCAGGAATGACTATCACCTATCCAGGGACCAATAAGAGAGAATGTTGCCTTTTAACACAATTTAAGTAGTGTGATAATAATAAACAGATATGTCCTCTTACATCTAGAAGTTTAAATTCAAAAAGGTAAACACAACAAATGACCATAAGCAAGCAAAGTATTAATGATATCACCATTCAGACTTCTGAACAAAAACTGGAAGGACTCAAGCTTGTTAGTGTAAGAGTGTAAGTAATGTACAGGCAAATATATGTGATGTTAAGAGGAAAGTAAAAATAAATATTGTTGAAAACAAATGAGGTGTCTTTGAGGTGACTGTAAGATTTGGTACATATTAAGGAAAACATGTACTGTGTTTGCATAGCTGAAATGGAAGAACTTCATCCAAGTGGTTAGAAAAGACAAGAGGAATTAAGGAAAGGTTGGAGAAAGAAAATGAATGGGACTACTATTAAAGACTTCTATTAAACTCAAGGCACATTTATTTATTGAATACCTACTCTGTGCCGGGCACTGCACAATATTTCAAGAGTGGAAGTAGATTTTCTTACATTGTAGCATTCATGTGCTCCTAAATTTGAAAGGGGAAGGGACAATAAATGATACTCTTAAGTGAGAAAGGACATGATGGTGGGTAAAGTGGTTGGAGTTTCTGTACTTTAATCAACTTGTTTTGGTGCACATATTAGATGCATCTCTTGGATGAGGGTTGATTGTGACCAATAGGTTGCATCTACACAGGTAAATTGAACTGCAAAATAGAGCAACCACTCCACATTTCATAAGTTTATTGACATTGTTTTCAGGGATTTGTTTCCTCCTGCACATTGTATAGACCTCTGGATTTTTATTGTGTAGTTTCACAAGATTATTTTCCTATCCATTGCTTCACCCAGTCCATATAGGTCTGAATTATCTCACAGAGTGATAAATTAGAATCAGCATCACTAATATTGATAATGGAAGTGAGAATCAAGTTGCCAAATGACATAATAAAGGCAGGAAGAGGAGCAAAGAGGATTCAGCAATTCCAAAGGGAAGAGACTATCAGGACTTTGTGGAAATTCCCATGCTCCCTTATGATCCAGATGATACTAAATTAATTTGGAATATGGTTTAATATATCCAAAATCATACTCTGGAAATTAGAAGTCTTTATATATATATATATAAAAGATATTTTCATTAAAGGCAGAGTTCAGTTGTGTATCTTTCATGGAATTTATGAATTCAATAAACTTTTATTTTGAATTGCCTATATACCAGGCATTATGCAAGACACATGGATATAGAGATAATTGAAAAGCATACCCTAGCCTCAAGAGTTTCACAAGCTAGTAAAAGACACTAACTTGTAACTAATAATTCAAAGATTCATTATTTCATTGAATAAGTAAATATTGAGAACTAAATGTGTGCAAGGAGCTATATAAGACGCTAAATATACAATGATGAGTTGGTGCAGTAAGTGGGCATTCAAAAAGGTAAGACAATTGGTGCTGTTTAAAGCCACTACATTTCTGGTCATTTTTAAGGCAACAATAGGAAACTAATATAGTAGGGGAGACCTGTTTCCTGTCCTTATGAGTAATCCCTACCTACTCTAGTAGGGATTGCAGGCAAGTAATTAGACGCATGAAAGAAAGAGGCATGGGAACAGTATACCAGCAGTACACAGGAATATTGAACACTCATGAAAGGCGGTTACTAAATTTGAGTCATAGAAGTCTTCAGAGAATAGATGATGTTTGAGCTGGGTCCAGAAGGATGCATATGGGTTTGCTAGATAAAAGCGAAAGTAGGGCGGTGCGATGGTGACTCGGTGGCAGAGTTCTCATCTGCCATACCAGAGACCCAGGTTTGATTCCCAGGGCCTGCCCAAGTGATAAAAAAAAAAAAAAAGGAAGAAGAAAAAAGAAAAGTCATGTCAGGCAAAGTGAAGTACATCTGAAAACTGGCACCAGTACGAGAGAATACCACAGCTTAATAAGGTAAAAGAAAAATCAGTGTAAGATCAGGGAGGGAGTGGTGAGGAAAGAGCAGGAACAGAGTTCATCGATTCCAGGGTCCCAGCCACCTCGTAGGTCACATGAATGTCTGCAACCCGGAGAGACAACGGTGTAGATGTGTTGACAAGTAGGGCTGTGAAGAAGCTGATGAAGAAGGCTGGGGCCAGGCTGAGAAGGGCATTGGCATTATTATCCATGTGGATCTAGTCCATCGTTAGTAGGATGCTGAGGAGGAATTTTTAGGGAACAAGTATCATTAACAGCACTGCATCTAAATAACACAGTAGCTGTATAGGAAATGCTCAGGAGGGGACTGAGAGCAAAAGCCAAACCACTCTTATGTCTGATATATGCATCCAAGCCAATGTAAACAAGTACTTATTCACAGAATATAGAAAGTTACATCAAGATTTTTTAGCCCTGCCCTGAGCCATATTTGTTGAAATGACTGATATGATGGTATAAACCTATTCTTCAATTCCTGGCTAATTGGAGCAGTAAGGTGGTAAATGTGACAGTTTTCATCCTTAAATCACTTCTTCGCATGTGATTTATTTTGCTCAGATCTTTGCTTCATGTGGGAAGATAAAATTATCAGAATGAAATCAACACCTGCTTTGCTATATCTTTACCAGCATTTTCTAATCATTAGAGTATGGGTCATATTGAACTGTCTCATGCTTCACCGATTCCTTCTTTTTTCCTGTGATTTACATATCTCATTCTTGACCTGCACTGTAATAACTGCTAGTGTCTTCCTGGGAAGGGGAAGTATTTAGAAGATTAAATACCAGTTGATGTGACAGGGAGTCAGAAATTTGCTTCTGTCCGATTCACGTCACTCATCTTGTTCTTTTGATCTTAAAAATAACAGAATTACTGGCCTTTCAAACCCTATAAGTATATTCAATACTTTGAAAAATATGTAGGGATGGAAAGGGGAAAATTCCAAAATAATGTATTTGACATCATCTTCCCACAATATAATCATGAAGTTTTTTAGAAAAGAAAGAAAGCACATTTAAGTGGATTGCTCAAGAACGGGAAGGAAAAACCTGGCGGTCAGGTCTTTCCTGACTACCATTTGATCTTGGCATCAGGGTGGTAGAGGTCTTCCTTAGTATAAAAGGGGAAGTTAATATAAAACTAGAGTATACTAAGCTTAATAATCTCTTCAAGGGTCTGAAAGTATTTTTTATAGTCCAATTCATATTAATCTGTCCCTTATTAGAACATAGTATACAATTTGTGACATAATTTTTCAAAAATATGAAGAATATGACATATCAAAACTAATGAAAATGAATAAATCATTGAAAAATGGAGAAAGCAATAAAAAGAGCAAAGAAGGGGCACACACTTAGTATTGCCAAAGCTTCTTTCAAGGAGTATTCATAGCTATTACACAACAAATGAACATGGTGAGAAGTGCTGAGTAAAGTACAGTTAAATATGCTTCTTTGATCTAAAGCTCCACAGAGCCTCTAAAAGGTTAGTTAATGTGCATCCAACAAAGGGGTATGTTTTGTGGCAATTACTGAAATCATTTCACCACAGATGCTGTTTGGTGTTCCCTAGCCTGCACTTATAAAACCATTGTCCTGTGGAATGGCATTGAAAAGTGCTATTCTAGAGGAAAGTAAGCAATATTTCAAAAACATTTATAAAAAATGATAAGGCCAGTTATTAGTGGCTATTGTTTATACCTCCAGGAATTAAAAAAAAAAGTATCAGTTAAGCGAGAGATGTTTAAGCTAGAGGAAAACAAAAATTTCTCATAGGAGAGCTAGGCTGAGCAAATGTGTCTAGAGACAGGATTTATTGCATAGGTACCAGAAAGAATGGAACCAAAGTGCAAATTATCTCTCTTTCTGTTTATGCAATGATAACAGCTACGATCTATATTTGGAAAGTTGCAGAAATTGACATGTTATAAATATAGTAAATTACATAGTAAATTCCCATAAGAATAGGAAGACATTCAAAATACGATAGGGACTGCTTCCAGTAAGGATATGCCCTCTGTTTTCAAGAGGCTTGCAGGTTAGGGTAATAATATTAAAACACTCTCAAAGAATGGAAAAAATATATATAGCAGTTACTCTGAAAGTGGTTGATAGATATGTTTCTGTTGAAAGTGATGAAATTTGAGCAGAGATCCTGAAAATCAAACACTGAATGTGAGATGTCAAGATAGGTAGGATCAAAACGGTGAGAAATATAAGAGAATGTCAAACTATAAAGAATGCATTTTCAGCAGATTTCTTTCCTTAGTGAATTTAAAGAGACCAGAATGGGAAGATTCTGATTCTCATGATTGAGAAGATAAAGATGATAGAGTCTTATTTATTTAACACAACTATTTTAGGAGTCAGTAAATAAGGGGCTCCAATCAAAAGATGAAATAAATAGCATTTTTTGACAAGACGTTAGAGTTCAAGAAGTCAGTCATCCACGATAACATGATGTCTTGGGTTCAGAGGACTTTTAGCAAATCTACGCTACCTAGGAGAATGTTTAAATGAATAATGGTATAAGGAGTAAGTTATTTTTTTAAAGAATGAGTTAGACTATTAAACTTGAGTATGCATATGTTCCTCATCATGTATTATAAGAAATTTTACAGGAATTAAACTGCAAGTTCTGATGAGGAAAACAGGGGAAAAGTACATGATGTGGAAATGATTAATTACTTGAAATATCCTAAAGAAATCATGAATTTCACCAAAGGAAGAAAGTCGGAATTATAATTTGCTACAAAAAAAATTTATCAGAAACAGAAACATTGTTTTTCTTTTGAGGTCATTTAAAGGTAGAGTGCAATAAAAGCTGTTGAAATACCTGAGGGCATTATATAACTATACACTTTTGTTTAAGGGATGGTTAAAGGATAAAGCTGAGTATTCTCTTATTATATAGGCACTTATATGGAATGTGTTATTATATACGCACACACATACAATGTGCAGTAAAGAGACTATTTATAAGGAATCACATGCTTTAAAGATCCAGATCAAAGGTCAGCTACCAACAAGGAAGCTTTTTCTCAGTTGTCTTCTGCCCACCTTCCTCCTCACCCTAAAGAAAAGCTAACCACTCACCATCTAGGAGGCTTAGAATTTTTTGCATTGAGCACATATGCTTTCAATCCATGCATTCTGAAGAATGTTATGTTATGCACTGGGGATTAAGGGCACAGATATATACCCTTGAGGAGCTCAAACTACCATTTTCTTGCTCTGGAAATTTTATTTTCCCCAATTATAAAATGGAGAAGATAAAATAATCTCATAGAGACATTATGAGGATTAAATAAAGTAATATAAAAGGTGCTTAGTTAATCTATCAGAGTGGCTCGATATGTGTTTCTTGACTTCCATTGTAGAAGCATTGTCTACCATATGCCTATCTACTGTATGCCTTGCCATACTGTAGTGGATCTATTCCCAGAGAAGTTTGTTTATTTCATTTTGTTTTTATTGTTTTTTCCCTCTACTAGATTATTATTTTCACAAAGACAGAAAGTTCAATTTATTCATATATTTTTTTCCCTATGACCCTAGCCCAATGGCTAGCTTAGAGTTATAATTAAATAAAAATTACTGAAGAGATAAAGGAGGAAAAAAGGGAAGTAAGCCAGGGAGGGAGGTAAACATAGAAAGTGTGCCCATTGTAGGAGAAATGTAGAGATGAAAATACTTCAGATAGATAAAGAATTTCCAAGGCAAACTGGAACAATCATCAATAAAATAAAATTTAAAGCCATAGAATATAGAAAGAAGTAGAAGAAAATATTCAGCTGCTTCACCGCTTATTATTTCAAGGTTTTTGCAGAGAAGACTTCTGTTCATGCTTTCTGCTTTTTTCCATTGAAAAGGCCATGTAAATTCTTTTACACTTAGATTTTACCTGTTTTATTGCTAACTATGCTTGCCAACTGGCTCCAAAATCTTGCTTACTCTGGTGCATTCAGAAAGCAGGTGTTCCTATGTAAAACCTAGAAAATAAGTCACTGAAAATTCTTGTAACAGACTTAGGAAGAGAAAATATAAAACAACATAAATGAAAATAAAAGGAGCTTAAAAGATCTAGTCTTACGGGAAAAGTGTGAGTTATTTTGGACATTATAGTATAGAGATGGAGAAACTTCTGTTCTTTTGGTGCATTTAAGTTTTTATGAGTCACATTAACAGGGAAGAACTTGTACTATGCCTGTCACTTAATTAGGATCTTTTCAAGTACATTACTCACCTACTTCCCATGACAAATCTTTGAGGTACACTTCACATTACCCATTTTTATAAGCAAGAAACTGAATTTTAAGGAAGACGTAGCTATGGTTCAAAGTTTAAGGAATTATCAATGTAAAATTCATCTTCCTCTTTCTTAATTCTTATTCTAGATTAGTTATTTATCTCTTAACTATTTTATTGTTCTTTGATTATCTTTTGGAGTTCCTGGTTAAGCAATGAAGAAAACTTAATTCTGGTATATAATCAGAACTGATATTTAAATCAGATGATGGCATTCTTCTACTATAAAAATGTTCCATGTCTTTAGGTAAAAAATCTAAACTCATTGTCATACCATAATGAATTCCTACATCCTGTTTAACTTGTCTCTTATCACTTCCAACTTTTATGTTACTACTTTACATTTGAGAAATGCTAAAATGCTCTTTAAATCTCAACACATACATTGACACATGAGGTTCCCTCTGAAATGAATGCCTTTCCTAAGCATATCTAATTTAGAAAATGCATACTCATCTTTCAGGCACAATTCGTGTTTTAAAATTCTTCCTCTTTTCTTTACATCATCAGGTAGAGAAAGCATTTTATCTTCTGTACTTATGCTTTTCTGTCAATATCCCCACTAAAGCAACTGTCCTATTGATTGACTGATCTTAATTCATAAGAATAGATGTATCTAGGTGATTCCTCACAAGGTACTTTGCTTACATTATAATAGTTAATTAGTTCATGTTTCCAGGAATCCTGTAATGAAGGCATTAATTTCACAAAGTCACCCAGTTTAATAAGTGATAAACTAGGAACAAAAACCAAGGGGAATAATATCATTCCTCATTATATTCAGAGTATTTGTTTGGTATTGCTTTCCCAAAAGACTAATGATTCTCTGAGGCATGAAAATGTCATTAACCTTAATATCCTCATAATTCAACAGGTATAAAGGACAAAAACTAAATACACAAGTAGCATATACATTCATATATAAATACATTATTTTAAAGAGAGATGAAAACTATAGATCATGTTTGAATTTAGATTTCAATGTGAGAATATTTGAAGCACTGTTTAAAGGAGAAAAGATATTTGAAATGAAAATTTGGGGGGACTTCCAGTTTCAGTACCAACATGTAAAGAACTTAGAAGTCTCCATTCTCATCATTATACCAGAAAAGCTAGAAAAATTAAGAACTAATAACTTTTCATGGAGCAATCAGAAAACTGGGGTTCCACCGCAACTTGCCACCTTGAAATCAGGAGGGACAGATGTGGTCAGAGAATCACAGTCAAGATCTGCTAACTGGAGCAGAAGCCTCTGGAGTCATACCTTTTAGGAACACCTAAACTGTAATTTTGACAAAGTACTGGAGGCTGAGCGTGCAGCAGCATAAGAGTGAAAGAATCCCAGGGACTGCAGTTCGAAGGAGGTCCCGCGTAGGTGTACGGTTTCATGCCAGGACTTCCCCACGGGATCTAACGGTGAAGATCCAGAAAAGGTCCTGTCATAACTCTAAAAGGTGGAGGGGAAGGATAAAAAGTACAAGAGCTTCCTTCATAGCAAAGGCTTTCTCTCCAGGAGAAATTGCAGTGATAGTCTTATCCTATTGGGGGCAGGGCATTCCTCCAACTCTGGTCCTCTCTAGCTTTCATATCTCACCAAAGAGGGGAGAAAAGGAACACTACAGCTGGAATGGGGATAGGAGGAAGGGAGAAAAAACTATCTACTGGAGAAAGCAAAGTCAAAAAAGGGGAATTAGATGCTTCTCGCACCCTATAACTATTGGGAGCATTAAACAGGGCCCAACTGCCCTGTTTGAAGTAATGCCTTCATTACAGGATAACTGCAAGAGGAACATAAATCTTGACAATGAAGTCCAATTTATCTCAGTTCATGTCTTCTGGTATAACATACCCCATTTTCAACAAAAATAGGAAGGCATTGCCAAGAGACAAGGAAAAATACAGTCTGAAGGGACAAAGCAATTGTCAGAACCAAACTCAGAAATGATAACGATTTCGGAATTATCAGATAGGAAATTGAAATGACTAAATTCTTTTTTTTTTTTTTTTTTTTTTTTTTTTTTAAAGAGAGGGGGAGGAAGGAAAGGAAAGACAGAGAAGGAAGGAAGGATGGAAGAAAGGGAAACATCTTTAAACATTTTCTTGTTTTATTATATTTTGTTTGTTTGTTTGTTTGTTACATGGGCTGGGGCCGGGAATCGAACCGGGGTCCTCCGGCATGGCAGGCAAGCACTCTTGCCCGCTGAGCCACCGCGGCCCGCCCTGAAATGACTAAATTCTTGAATAAAAAAGAAAAATGAAAATGTGTAAAGTATTGGGTAATTATATAAATAAATGAAGTGAAGGAAAGTGATATCCCAAGGGACATCAGGGAAGAATCGATAATACGCTATTATACGGTTCCTGTACTAGAGTGGACGCAAAATAGTGTTAATTGAAGATGCGCTAAGATTTCTTCCCTGCCCCACCCTACCCCCAGCCTCTCTCAGTCTCTGCCATGGCAACCAAACCAAATTTAAAAAGAAGGCAATTGATCTTCCCCCATAGCAAAGGAGGAGGAAGGGGAGACAAAATGGAAACATAAGAAATGCTCAAATAGAACCAGAGAAGGCAGAAAGAAAAGGGGGGGCAGACAGAGGGAGAACAAGTGCCATGAAAAGAAGACAGTTACAGATGTGGTAGAGTTTAATCCAACTGTATCACTAATTACTTTACATGTGAATAGTCTAAATACTACAATTAAAAGGAGAGATTGTCAGAGTAGATTAAAAAAACAAAACCCAACTCTACACTGTCTATAAGCAACCCATATTAAATATAAAGATCCAAAATAGGTTGAAAAATGAAAGGATGAGAAAAGATATACTAAAATTGATCCAAAGAAAGCTTGAGTATGCTGAATTATGGGGATGATGGTGGTGGAAAGGGGAAGTTCAGTGTTGTTTGTGTCTCTAGAAGGAAAGCAAGAGGATAAAACATGGGCCTGTGTAACACAGAGAATCTGGTTGTGGGTGATTACTCTGGGTAATAGTTCAAGTATTTGAATGTTCTTTCATAAATTAAAACAAATATTTGTCACTATTACAAGGTATTAATTAATAGGCTGGTATATGGGACAGATACACCTAAAGCAAACTATGGACTACAGTTCAAAGTGATATCTTAACATTCTTTCCTTGATTGTAACAAAGGTACTGCTTTCAATGCTACGTATAAATAATAGGTGGGTATATGGAGTATGGGGTTTTTCTTTCTGGAGTAATAAATACGTTCTAAAATTGATTGTGGTGAAGAATGTACAACTATGTGATTATACAGAGAGCTGCTAATTGTACACTTTAGATGAATAGTATGGTGTGTGGGCATATCTCAATAAAATTGCTAAAAAAAAAGCAAGCTTGAGTAGATATATGAATTTCAGAGGAAAATGGACTTTAGAATAAGGAAGTTTCTCAGGGATAAAGGGGGCCTTATATAATGATAAAGAGGTCAAATCTCCAAAAAGATATAACAACCCCAAATGAGTATATACCTAAAAACAGAGCATCAAAATACATGAGGCAAAAACTGATAGAACACAAAGGAGAAATAGACAAAGCTGCGAATATAGGTGGATATTATAACACCCTTCTGTAAGTAATTGATAAGTCAAGAAGGCAGAAATCAACTACCAATCTAATTAATATTTATAGAATACTCCATTCAACAGGTTCAGAACACATAATTTTTTCAACCTAATATGGAAAAGTCACTGAGGCAGATCACAATCTAGACCATAAGACATATTTTAACAAATTTGAAAGAACAGAAACCATAAAAAGTACGTTAGACTGTAGCAGAGTTAAACTAGAAATCAGTAGCAAGATAGCTGGAAAGTCCTCAAATATTTTGAAACCAAATAGCACACTTCAAAATAACTGTAAATAACATATTTGAGCTACATAAAAATAAACAACCTATCAATATTTGTATGATACAGCCCATCCATTAAGGAAATCCATAGCATTAAATGTATATATTATGTAAAAAGAAAGACATAAAATCAATAATTTAAGCTTCTACTTAAGAAAGGAAAGATCAGCAATTTATGCCTAGAGCAGGCAGAAAAAAAGAGATAAAAAATTAGAGAAGAAATCAGTGAAATTGAAAACAAGAGAACAATACAGGTAATCAATGAAATCAAAAGCTACTTCTTTGAAAATATCACTAAAATTGATAAACTTCTAGCCAGGGTAACCAAGAAAAAAAAAGAGAAAAGAAACAAATTACCAATACCAGAAGTGAAAGAGAGACCATCACTTCTGATCCTATGGATACTAAAATAATAATAATACTACTTAATCTCTATGCCCAAAAATTTGAGGTTAGATGTTCTTCCTCTCCCAAACCCATAACCCTATGAGAAACAAATCAGACCAATTCCAATTGATAGACACTCTGCAAAACACCTGATCAATAATCCCTAAAAGTCTCAAGGTCATCAAAAGTAACATGAGAAAAAATCTCACAGCCAAGACAAGCCTAAGGAGACATGATGACTCGAGGTTCTGCAGTATCCTGATGGGATCTTGGAACTGAAAGAGGAAGTTAGTTTAAAATTCAGGAAATTTGAATAAATCATGAGCTTTAGTTAATAATAATGTAAAAAGATATGCTCTAAAATGGCATGGTCAAAACAGTCAAATAAAATACCAACTAAATATATTTTATACATATGTCAACATTCAAATATAGGACCCAACATATTAACAAAGAAAGTTACATCTAAAGCAGTATCAAATTAGGGATCTATCTACTATCTAGAAATTGGCAGATTAGACAGTTCAAAACCTGATGCAGAAAATGGAAGATTAAGGAAAATCGAACGGGTTATGTGAATTTGTTCACAGAGCAAATTGTTGGCACAATGTAATAAAAATGTCTTAAATGGGAGTGATACAAGCAGTTAGGAGAAAATGGGTTAATGGTTGGTCTGTGAATGTATCCAACAAAAGACTTCTTTTTTCTCACATTTCACTAATTGATGGTAAGTGAGTGTTCTGGGTTGTCAGCAAAACAGTCACAGGCAAAGCCATGGAAAAATTGGACAATTAGCTTTGAGGGAAAAATTGGGACAATTAAGCTAGAGAAATTTTGAGATCAGGAATTATGCATCAGTTAACACTTTTTCAATTACAAGTGGGGATGAAGCAAAAGCCGGAATCAGAGATAATTGCCAAATAAGGTATCACTGCTTATGGAAATGTGGGAAACATTTCTAGAGAATATTGAAAACTTTGTAAACAACATCTTTATTTTCACGTCTCAGGCTCACTTGCCATAGTAATATCGCAGTATTCAAAATATATGATTTAAAAGGAGCCAGTTGACAAACGGCCCCAGAAAGGAGTGAGTGAGCTGCAACTGTAAAGCAGTCTCTGCATCTCCTTAAAAGGAATGGGTATAAGAAGGACAAAATCATAACTAGAGACCACTGTATTTAAGTTATTTGGACTCGTCCTTGCCCCCCACCCCAATTTAAGGTTGCTTACAAAAACATATAAAAGATGTGATTTAAAATAGGTTGTTGAAAGGGTGTATCTCTGAGAAAATAAAAAATAAAAAGATTAATATAAATTGAAACTGAGATGTAATTATCTACATGACATGCATATTCTGGAGTCAGGCACATTCAGAAGTTTGCTTATGAAAGTTTAGTAACTGAATCTCGAAAAACCATAGCATGTATATACATATGTAAGGTAATTATGAATTTTACTTATATTGTCATAAAACATGCAACTCTTTTCACTGTAAAATCCTTAAACCAATATATACTCATAGAGCACTTTCATTGTTATTTCCACAATCATGTACCTTTCACTAACCTATGGTTGGTATTCAAACATGATTTGACAGATTAAGTTGCATCCCAGTCTCATCTTTTCCCAATAAATGCATGTCATTAAATCTGGCATGTAAACTATATTAAACTTTTCCTCACACTCATATAAAGTGCATTCCTTAGCCTCATGTTCATATAAATAGTATTTCTTAAACTGAAACCTTTTTTATTCTTTCCACATCCATGCTAATTGCTCTCCATATACTGCAATTTTTGTGATGGCTCTGTTTAACAACCAGGTCACAACACTCCTGAAAATTTAATAACCGATTCTTCTCAGCCAGCTCCAGCACGGCACTGGATTAGTTTGAAATAGGTGATGATCTCAAACAGGTAGGCTCCACCTTTAATAATGACTAACAGCTTCCTAATCAGGAAATCATATCTCAGGAAGTCAATAGCAAGAATTAAACTAAGCCAGATGGCCATACCATCTAGCAATCGTGCTTCTAGGCATTTACCAAACTGAATTGAAAACTGATGTCCACATGGAATTCTGCACATGAATATTTATAGCAGCTTTATTCATAATTGCCCTAATTGTAAGCAACCGAGATGTCCTTTAATGGGTGAATGGATAAACAAACCATAGTATATCGATACAATGGAATATTATTCAGTAATAACCATAAATGAGCTATCAAGCCACGAGAAAACACGGAGGAACCTTAAATGAACATTGCTAAGTCAAATAAGCCAGTCTGAAAAGTGTACAGCTGCATGATTCCAACTGCAAGTAATTTAGGAAAAGGCAAAGCTTTGGAGACAGTAAAAAGATCAGTGGTTGCCAGGGGCTGGGAATGGGAGTGGCATGAATAGGTGAAGCATAGGGAATTTTATGGCATTGAAACTACTCTGTAAGATACTGTGATGGTGGATGAATGACATTACAATGCAAATAATGAACCTTAATGTGAACTATAAACTTCAGTTAATGATGTATCCCTATTGGTTCAGCATTTTAACAAATGAACTGCACTAATGCAAGATGTTTTAATAGGGGAAACAATGGGGGGGGTGTATCTGAGAACTCTCTGTACTTCCTGTGCATGTTTTCTGTAAACTAAAAATTAAAAAAAGATGAAAATAATAAAAATTTAAAAATAAACACTGTTCTTTATCTGGGTTTAAAAACAGAAAAAGAAGCTAGTACCGAAAATTATTTTCCTCCACCTCCTCTTTTTTAAAAAATTTTTTATAACTGACTTTCCATTCCTCAGAACTTATTATTCACATCTTTTCCCTTTTCTTCAGTACTGACAATTCTTGCTCTGATATCATTGGCGGTTTCACACCTAAGCAAAGATATTATAAATTCAAATTTATCTATTGTTTCTTCTGTTGAATTTCCATGTGTTCTATTTTCTGTCAGTTATCTTTGTTGTAGAACATATTGCCCCCAAAATATTGGCTTAAAAGAATAACCATAGAAAGAAAAATATGAGAGGGTTGCATGGTAGCCCATGACAAACTCTGGGATCTTTCCTGTAACTACTTGTTGAAGAGTGCTTTGAAAACTATTGCTTTTTTATTTCTTTGCTTTGTATATATGTTATACTATACAATAAAAAAAGTTTTAAAGAAAAGAATAACCATTTATGTGTCTCACAATATCATAGCTCTAAATTTTAGACTGGGAGCATCTGGATAAATTTTCTAGTCTAGCTGAGTTTCATCAGGGTGTAGATTGGGGGAAATTTTACTTATCACATTTGATTCTCGCATATCTTTGGGGCCTCTGCTGGGATAACTAGACTAACTCAGCTCTGGTTTATGAAATCTACCCTCCTCCAGGACGCTAGGACAAACAAGGCCTCTGGTGATTCTTAATGGGTGACTGTCACTAGGTTATATATAAATCAATACAAACAGTTCTCACAACTGAGCTATCCATGCAATTAATCATATCTGAATTTATAACAAAAAATTAAATGTAATTGTTTGAAAAGAATATTTATTGTTTACTGATTTCCAAAGCTATATGTTTGTGTGAGACATTTGGAAATGAACAAATTTTCATAGAGGTCTTATACATCTCTTATTAACAGTTTTTATAAGATTTTATTTTAGTTTTTATGATTATTTAGGGAACTATTTACTTTCTATTTTCTGTATTAAATAGCCTTATCATCTGTATCTACTTATGATTTTCTTTCTACGTTTCCAGTTTTTTTAATCTCTATTTCATTCTCTTGTCTACTTCACTAGTCCCAAATCCATTATAGTAAATAATATTGTTAGTAGGACTTTGGGCTAAGATATACATATTTTATCTTCTTGAGAAATGACTTACCCATTCATTTTTACTGAGATTTTGTTTCCAAATCAAGAATGACAGTTGAATCTTACCAAATATGTTTCTTGGGCACATTTTGTGCTATGTTTTATTTTTGTTCAGTTGAAAATCCTATATATTTGTTTTAGTTATTTTTGTTGTTTATAAATACAAGTATTTGGAGCTTTGTCTTTTCCACTGAATACCAGTTATAGCATATATCATAAATTAAAACTTTTTTGTATTATCATTATTTTTTGTGCATTATGTAGATATATATTTGATTTTTTTTGTGGAGCAAATAGTTGATTAGTAGTTAATTTATATGTTTTGAGTTTCAGGTGACTGTTTTGGCTTGTTTGTGCATTAGTTAATTGATTTCATGGGGTCTAATTTTATTATGAATTTCTACTTTTATTAAAGTAGAAAATGTACCAAAGGAAAGCTTATAGAGTATAAATTTTATATATTTTCATATCTGTATTATATCCATTATCAAATTGAAATATATGTATTTATTTTGATAAGCATAGAGTTAAAATACATTTTTGCCTAATTAATGTATCGACTGATAGATTCTTTTATAGTAATTGTGGTTTTTCTCCTTGAAATTATGCAAATGTCAAGAAGGCCAAAATATCATCTGTCTTCTACATCACCGTAGACTTAGTACCTTGCACTGGGCCTGTACATAATAAATGTCTAATGCATATAAATTAAATGAATGGAGTGAAGCCAGAATTATGTTTGAAAGCTAGATGACTCTCAGCTTTTAGTCTTTCTGTGGGTCATTGTGACATTAAGCATGGTATTCAACTACTTAGTTTACATCTAAAATGTTAATACTTCCCACTGGGGGATAAAACCCAAGTCATTGTATGGTCTATAAGGTTTTATATAATCTGCTATTATATACTGCTTCAATATCATATTCTACTTTCCTCCCTAAACTCTGAACATTAATTGCCTACCTTTACCCCTGTTTCCCAGTTCCTTAAATGTCCCACTTTTTCTCCAACTCCAGAATCTTTGCAAATACGCTGTCTTCTGCTGTAAGTATTCTATCTCTGTTCCCTTTACCCTATTGATTTATCTTAATCTTTTATACATCAGCACAAATATCATTTTCCCCAGACATTCATGTTAGGTTATGACTCTCTATTATATTATTGTCTTGCAACATTCTATTCTAGTCCATCATCATACTTATTATAATTTTTAAATTTACGTGGATAAATATATGAGTAGTGTCTAGAATGTAAACTTCCTAAGGGCAGAGTTGGGTAACTAGTTACTCAATACTGTACCCCAGGAATGGAGTACAGTGCATAGTTGATGCTTAATATGTATTTGTTGAATAAAATGTTCAGGTTTTTCTCACCCTTTTCATTTCTTCATGCATAACATCTAATTGTGGTTCAACAAAGAGACCTTTTCTTTCACTGTTCTGTGCTTCTATAATGGCCCTCTAATGTAAATATCTCTGCTCTTAATTTAGATATTCAGAGCACTCTTGACCAGTATAGAAGAATGTATTTAAAGCAGAATTGTCAACATTGCCATAGAGTGAATTTTCAAGGATTATCGCTTTGATTTTTCCTTACCTTTTCACAAAATCTTAGAATCTCTATTGAAAACCGGGAATTATCTTTCTTGTGAATATGAAGGTTTTCTCAGGCCAATCAACACAAAGAAATCCATTTTCCCTCCTTAGATATATTCTCTCCAAATATATTACAGTGGTTCACGTAAGCATATTAGTTCCATAACTGCCATATTATTACAGTCAAATCATTCATTTCTCTTGCATTCATTTTCTTCTTTGTGAAATGAGTGAACTGAGAAGTCTTAGGGAAGTTTATAAGAAAAAGAATGTTGAAGTTCTACCATTAAGATTAAATGATGCTATTATCTAAGATGGTCATAAAAGTAGCCTTTATAAAGGCTTGATCTCTGAGGAGAAATCACTAGATAGTTTCTTCATATTTATTTCATATTGATTGTGAAACTATTGGTAAGCCCAGCAGTGGTACAAAATTAATCATAGTTTAAATTTTATTGACTACCACACTTATACATTTTGATCATTTATTTATTTATTAAAAATCTGCATCATGGGGTTGTGTCTAGTATGGCTGAGTAGTTCCTCCCAAACATGTCCCTCTATCAGTTAACAACTATAAATTCTTTTGGAGGAAAATAATGTAGAGGCTTCAAATTGTGAACAAAAACAACCAGATTACATAGAGGAGTTGACTCTTGGAAAAAAATGAACAGGAATGGTAAGGTACCCATCCCTTTGTCTTTTAGCCTAAGGACAGCCTGCAGCAGATGCCATTCAGGGGAAAAGAAACTCCGAGGGCACAGTATTTGAAGGCTCAAAGGGGCATTGTTAGGATAAATGAAAAAGGTTTGAACTTTATGTCAATTTTAAATGTCTTAAACTTGATAACTGCACTTAAGAGGATATATAAGTGAATGTCTTCGTTCTTCGGAAATATACAAGGCAGTATTAAGTATTCAAGGAACATGATGTATATAGCCTGCAATTAAATGTTCAGAATATAGATTAATAGATAGGTAGGTAGGTGGGTAGATAGGTAGATAGATGAATAGATATATAAGTAGGTAGGTAGGTAGGGATAGAGAGAGAGATAGATTAGATAGATGGATGGATGGATGGATGGATGGATGGATGGATGGATGAATGGATGATAGATCAAATTTTGCAAATTTGGCAAAAGGTTAAAATTAGTGGATTTGGAAATCTGTGGGGGAAGGCATATGTTGGAGTTCTCTGTATGGAGTCTGTACTATTTTTCTGTCTTGTAAGCTTGAAAGTATTCAAAGTAAAAAGTTAAAAAAAAAAAAAAGAGACCAATGCATATTCAGCAAGGGAAAAAAAGGTTAAAGAAGCTAACTGGGAGAGTTCATTTTCAGTGGATCAGCACTTTATGAAATTCTGAACGAAGTTCTTCAGGCTGGAAAAATGAGGAGTACCTGAAATGGTAAATGTTTTGATAGGCATTTTTTATTCTTTATTCCTTTAAAATACATAGTAATGTTCAAAGAAAAAATTAGGACATTGGCATTTCTTGTTTATAATCTATTTAGATATTATACAACTGTAGCATGGAGAATGAGGATTGTAGATGGGAGTGCTAAGATTGCAAGGTGAATGCATATTTAATAAAGTATTACAATACAAACTCCAAGTAGTATATGAAGTGTCAGAGATGAAAGAGAAGTTATTACTTCAGATCTTGCAGACATTAAAAGAACAATACAAGAATATTATGGATAATTTTATGACAATGCATTTAATAATTATGATGGAATGCACAAATATCAGGAATATGTACAACTTACCAAAATAACTCAAGAAAAAATAGAATATATGAATAGCCATTTATCTATTAAAGAAATTGAATTTATTATAACAAAACCTTCAAACAAGGAACCCTCCAAAAACAGATCGTTTCACTGATGAATTTTATCTAACTTTTAAGTAAAAACTAACACCAATCTTACTCAAATATATTAATTATATATTAGCAAATTCAGTCCAGCAAAATAAACACAACAATGAATGTAATTCATCTATTACTATGATAGAAAAATTCTACCAATTAGGGTAGAATTGACATCTTAATGATATTTAGTCTTTCAAACCATGAATACAGAACATCCTTCCATTTAATTAGGTCTTTATATCTTTTGGGAGTGTTTTGTAGTTCTCTGTGTACCGTGTAAATTGGTTAAATTTATTCGTATATATTTGACTCTTTTAGTTGCTATTGTAAATGGAAATTTTCCTTGATTTTCTCCTCAGATTGTTCATTAATAGTGAATAGAAACACTACTGATGTATGTGAGTTGATTTTGTGTCACATCACTTTGCTAAACTCACTTATTAGCTCTAGTATCTTTGTTGTAGACTTTTTGGGTCTTTCTATATAGAAGCTCATGCATCTACAGATGATGAAAGTATTATTTCTTCCTTTCCAGTTTGGATGCCTTTTATTTCTTTTTCTTGCCTAACTACTCTAGCTAGAACTTCTACCATAATGTAGACTAAGCGTGGTGACAGTGAGCATTCTTGTCTTGTTCCAGATCTTAGAGGGATAGATTTCCATCTTTCACCATTAAGTATGAAGTCAGCCGTGAGTTTTTCATATATGCCCTTTACCATGTTGAGGAAGTCTCTTTCTATTCCTGTTTTTTGAAGTGTTTTTTTTTTAATCAGAAAAGGATATTGGATTTTATCAAATGCCTTTTCTGTGTCAAACGAGATGATCATATGGTTTTAACTCTTTGATTTGTTAATGTGGTGTATTACATTAATTGGTTTTATCGTGTTGATCCACCCTTGCATATCTGGGATAAAACCCATTTGGTCATGGGGTATAATTGTTTTAGTGTGCTGTTCAATTCAATTTGCAAGGATTTTTTTCATCTGTATTCATCAGAGAAATTGGTCTGTACTTTTCTTTTCTTGTAGTATCTTCTGGGTTTGGTAATAGGGTAATATTAGTTTCTTAGAGTGAGTTGGGTAGGATTCCCTCCTCTTCAATTGGATTTTGGAAGAATTTAACCAGGATTGTTATTAATTCTTCTTGGAATGTTTGATAGCATTCACCTGTTATGCCATCTGCTCCTGGGCTTTCTTTCTTCGGATGTTTTTGATGACTGATTGAATCTCTTTACTTGTAATTGGTCTGCTGAAATATTCTATTTCTTCTAGGGTCAATATTGATTGTACATTTCTAGGAATTTTTCCATTTCATCTAAGTTGTCTAATATTTTTCCATACAGGTATTCATAGTATCCTCTTGTGTTTCTTTTTATTTCTATGGGGTCAATAATTATAACCACCCCCAATTCTGATTTTATTTGCATCTTCTCTGAGGGTTTGCCAATTCTATTGATCTTCTCAGAAAAGCAACTTTGGTTTTGCTGATTCTGTTGTTTTTTATTCACAGTTTCCTTTATTTCTACTCTAATTTTTGCTAGTTCTTCTCTTCTTATGCTTTGGGATTAGTTTGCTGTTCTTTTTTTAGGTCCTCCAAGTGTACAGTTAGGTCTTTGATTTTAGCTCTTTCTTCTTTTAGATGTAGATGTTTAGGGCTAAATTTCCTGCTTAGTGATGCTTTTACTGCATCCCTTAAATTTTTGTTTATTGTGTTCTCATTTTCACTCATCTCCTGATGGCTATTGATTAATCTGGCAATTTCTTCTTTGACACACTGATTGTGTAAGAGTGTGTTGTTTAACCTCCATATATTTGTGAATTTTCCGGTTCTCTGGTTGTTATTGATTTCCAACTTTATACCATTATGGTCAAAGAAAGTGATCAGTATAATTTCAGTCTTTTAAAATGTTTTGAGAGGAGCAGTACGATGATGGTTTATGGCAGATTTCTCACCTGCCATGCCAGAGACCTGGGTTCGATTCCTGGTCCCTACTCATGTTTAAGAAAAAAAATAATGTTTTAAGATTTGTTTTATGACCAACCTGTGGTCTACCCAGGAAAATTATTCATGAACACCTGAGAAAAATGTTTATCCTGCTACTTTGGGGTTCTATGTTCTTATATATCTGTTAGGTCTAGTTCATTTATCATACTGTTTAAGTTCTCTGTTTACTTATTGGTTCTCTATCTAAATGTTCTATCTATTGATGAGAGTGGTATATTGAAGTCTCCAACTTTTATTGCAGAGATGTTTATTTCTCCCTTCAGTTTGCCATCATTTGCCTCATGTATTTTTGGGCACCCTGGTTAGTAGAGAAATATTTATGGTTGTTGTTTCTTCCTGTCAAATTGTCCCTTTTATTAATATATAGTGTCCTGTTTTATTGCTTAACAGTTTTGTTTTTAAATTTTATTTTGACCAGTATTAGTATAGCTACCCTGGCTCTTTCTTGGTTACTGTTTGTATGGGATAAATTTTTCCAACCTTTCACCTTCAAACTATTTGTTTCCTTGGTTCAAAGGTGAGTCTCTTGAATACAGCATATTGATGGATTATAATTTTCTGACCAATCTGACAATCTGTATCTTTTTATTGTGGAGTGTTCTAGTTTGCTAGCTGCTGGAATGCAATATACCAGAAACAGAATGGCTTTTAAAAAGGGGAATTTAATAAGCTGCTAGTTTACAGTTGTAAGGGTGAGAAAATGTCCCAATTAAAACAAGTCTATAAAAATGTCCAATCTAAGGCATCTAGGGAAAGATACCTTGATTCAGGAAGGCCAGTGATGAACATGGTGGCATCTGCTCACTTTCTCTCCAGGCCTCTTGTTTCATGAAGCTCCCTGGGAGTTGTTCGCCTTCTTCATCTCTAAAACTCACTGGCTGGTGGACTCTCTGCTTCGTGGTTCTGCAGCATTCTGAAGCTTTCTCCAAGATCTTCTTTTATAGGATTCCAGTAAACTAATCAAGACCCATATAGAATAGATGGAGACACATCTCCATCTAATCAAGTTTAATACCTACAACTGATTGAGTCACACCTCTGTGGAGATAACCTAATCAAGTTTCCAACCTATAGTACTGAATAGGGATTAGAAGAAACCATTGCTCCCATGAGACTGATTAGGGTTAAAACATGGCTTTTCTAAGGAACATAAATCTTTTCAAACCAGCACAAGGAATTTAATCCATTAACATTCTATTGTATTGCTGTAAATGCTGTACTTTCTTTGAACATTTTATCCTTTGGTTTTTATATTCACACTTTATTTTTGTCTCTCCTTTTATTTTTTCAGTTAAGTTAACTAATAATCTTCATTTTAATACTCTGCTCCAGTCCCTTCTCTCCTTTCTTTTGCTTTTAGCCTATGGAACTACTGTTAGTACTTTTTGTAGGGCAAGCCTCTTATTGATGAACTCTCTTAGTTTCTGTTTATCTGTGATTATTTCAAACTCACCATAATTTTTATGGGACCATTTTGCTGGTAGAAGAATTCTTGGGCTGGCAGTTTTCTTTTTTCAGTAGTTTAAATATATGACACTATGCCTTCTTTTTACCACATTTTGTGTGTGTGTGTGTGGTGTTTTTTTTTTGTTTTTTGTTTTTGGCTCTGCATCTGTAATTTAAAAAAGAAGATATATGCTTCTGAGAGCAAATAAGCTCATTGGTTACTCATCTAAACAAAGCAACCTGATATTTAGCTGAGGGTAAGTATTACAACTGTTGAGAACATGTTTTCTTCAATACAGTTCAGAGACTCTCCATTTTTTGGCAAGGGTAAGCCTTGTTTTGTTTTCCTTTTAGGAGGGATATATACACTGAGATGAGAAGCCGAACTCTGTTTTTCATCAGAGGTTTTTACTTTGATCTTCATTTTCTTCTTGTCAGGATCATGTACAGCAGCGTGCCTAGTGAGACTTTGTTTCATTGCAAACCTTTTGCCACAGAACACTAAATGGGCACTTTTCCTCATGAAAGGAGAGAATGTGGCTCTGAAGATTGCACACAGTCATGTAGGTCCTACCACAAGCTTCCCTGGGACAGTGACACACATCCCTTTCTGGGGCATGGGTTTTCGTATATTGTTTCAGTCATCTTTGCATTTGAATGTTTTCAGGCATACTGGCATACTTCACAAGTTGTTTCCTTTTTATGGTCTTCTCTCACATGTTTTAGAAGCTCCATCCATGTTTTTGCCACAAAGAAACATCCTTTTGGCATACCTAGCCCTCAAATGCCTTCCCATGTTGCTTCAGCCTGCTCGGTGATGTAAAGGGTTTTCTGCATTCTTCATGGTTACACTTGAAGAGCAGCTCATTGGTGTGCTGGAACTGGTAGATTTTCAGCTGCTGATGTTTCTTAAAGGCCTTCTGAAAACCTTCAAATTCATATACATACTATTTTTGCTGATTCTCATATTTGCACTCAAAATGTTTCTTCAGGTTTGATTTTGTGTGAATTTTTTATCACAGCCATTAATTTCACAAACAAATTGGTCAGAATGTGGCAGCTCAGATGGTACTCCCTGATGAAGACTTTGTCACAGACAAATGGCCTCTCCCCCATGTGCTCGCACAGGTGTGCATTGAGCTTCCAGGGCTTGTTATAGTTGACACTGCAGTCTGGGTAGGAGCAGATGAACCTCTGGGGCACCTGGGGGGCAGAGCTGAGTCCTTGCAGGCCACCGGAAACACGTTGGCAATGGTCAGGGACTACATAGCCATGAAGACTGAGTCCAGTGGCTCCAGGGCAGCCTGTCCCCATGCCCCAAGCCAGGCACACAGCCACTGCCACCATGGTTTTTTATGAGAAATAAGCATTTAATCTTATTTCTGTTCCCTTGTGTGTGATGAATCACTTTCTCTTGTTGCTTTCAGGATTCTCTCTTTATCTTTGGAATTTGATTTTCTGATTAGTATGTGTCTTGAGGTAGACCTGTAAGGATTTAATCTATTTAGAGTACATTTTTTTCTTGAACATGCATATTTATGCCTTCATAAGAACTGGGAAATTTTCATCCATTATTTCTTCAAATATACTTGTTGCCCCTTTTCCCTTCCCTTCTCCTTGTGGGACACCCATGACACATATGTTTGTGTGTTCATGCTGTCACTCAATTACCTGAAACCCTAGTCAATTATTTCCATTATTTTCTCTATCTATTCTTCTATCTGTGAGACTTTGATTGATATCTCTTCTAGTTCACTCATTCTTCTATTTGTTGAAATCTGCTGTTGTATGACTCTAGGGTATTTTTAATCTCTTCTATTATTTCTTTCTTCCCATAAGTTCTATTATTTTCTATTTATATTTTCATATTCTTCTTTATGCTCATCTAGTGTCTTCTTAATATTCTTTTTCTAACTAGGCATATTTTCTTCAATCTCCTTTCACTGATTTTGGAAATTTGTTTAAACATCTTTGATTAATTCTTCCTAATTTCCTCCTCTGAAGATCCCATTTGTTCATTTTTGTTTCTTTATATGACTGTAGTTTTTGCTGCATCTAGGCATCTGGTTATCTTGATGAGTTCTCTCTGAAGGCCAGCTTCTCTCTTTTGCCTAGGGTTTTATTGTTGATAGGCTGTATATTAAGGCTTTTCTTTGACACTTGGTTCAATGTTTTCTAGACCTTTAGAATTTCCCATGTTTGATGAGATTTTTTTCAAGTCTTCTTCATCTAATTCTTCCCTTGGCATGTGGTACAATTTTTAAGATTGCACTATTTGTGCAGTTGTTTCAATCCAAAGAAAAAACTTCTTTTCTTCTGTTCCTTCTCCTGTTCTCTTGATCTGTTCTTTGTTGTTGTTTTTACTCTCCTTTCATTGCTTCTAGCTACTTTTGCCTGGAGGGCAAATCTGGGAGGAGGGTCATCCTGGAGAGGACTTTCCCAAGTCAGTATTTCCCAGCCAAATAGGTGCAGGGACCCAACAAAGGAAGTATAGAGCAGTTCCAAAGAGACCTTAGGAGAGGGTCAGGAAAGATACCAAAATCAACATTCGCTCCCTGAAGCTTCACTTTCCAGGCCTGTGCAGCCAAAGGTACTCTTGGGCAAACTTTTCCCTAAAGCCCTACATAGACCCAGCTTCTCTGAATCTCCACTGCCATTGCCCCCATCATGGGCAGGGTTGAAACAATGACTCAGCTGCCCCTTTTCACAGCAGTCTGAAGGGTAGCTCAGAAAAAGGGCCCAGTGATATAAATGTGTTGAACAAGAGCTGTAACCAGTATTCAGCCTTGGCCTCCTTTTCCTGTTCTTGGAAAACAGAGCCACCACCATTTTCTCTGTCTGCAGGAGCCAACTAGGGACAAGACCCCAGGCAAACTAATCTTGAAAGTAGGGGGATGGGCCCAAGCAATTGCTGCTAAGCCACTTACTCATATTTTTGTTTGTTTGTTTGTTTGTTTTTTTACCATAGCTGCTCAACCTCTTCCCTAGTTGCTGTATAATGCTTCCTTCATTGCCAAAGCCCTAGAACAGTTGCCCATTGTTTCAGTTTCTGCCTGCCCACTAGCTGTTTTTGAATGAGGAGTGAGAACTGTAGCCACTAAATATAGTATCTTCCCCAGAAGTGCCTCAAAATTCTGTATCTTGATTCAAGTTTGGGTTGTATATTTGTATGCATTTGCCAAAACTCAGTAAACAAAGTTACAATAGGTTCATTTCATTTTATGTAAATTTACATCAAAAGAAAAATATGTAAACAAATTTGGAACTGTAGCTAATGAAAAGCAAGCTAAAATATTTAGTAAGAATTGTATCAATATTTCCATATTTCCTTGAAATATATTAAATAGATAATATATTGGAGATATAGAAGGATGAGGAGATGTATAGATATGTAAAAAAGAATGTACAATAACATCTTTGATAGGATTTAGATTGTGGCTATATGAGTTCACTCTAAAGTTCTTAAAACTTGGCAATGGTAATGGAAATAATATAATAAAATAATAGAAGAGAAGGTACCTACCATTCTACTTAAAAATGGATTTTAAACAGTTATAAAGTCTATTTAATATACTGTTTTGTTTTAGAAGATCACACCTGACTTTTCAATTTTTATTTAATGGCTACAAGGCTACATCACATATATAATAATTATTTTCCATATTATCTTAACTTGATTTTTACACACTAGTTTTCTTTGTATTGCATATTAAAAAAAAAAGCAATTTCATTTTCCTAATATTTTTAGAGTCAACCAACATCATTTCCTTCTTCAAATACATCATTAAGTCACTTTCAGTTTGCTAAAGCTGCTGGAATGCAATATACCAGAATTGAATCAGCTTTTATAAAGAAGATTTATTAAGTTATAAGTTTATAGTTCTCAGGCCTTAAAAGTGTCCAAACTAAAGGCATGCAGAGAAATAAACCTTGACTCCAAAAAGGGCTGAAGTCTGTCACATGGGAAGGCATACGACTGGCATTTGAGGTCCTTGCTCCTGATTCATTGCTTCCAGCGTCTAATTCCAGTGGCTTACCCTCCAAGCATCTGTGGGCACTCACTTAGCTTCTCTGGGGCAAAACTCTGGGTTTCATCTCTTAGCTTAGCTTCCCTCAAGGCCAGAGATTTCTTATCTTCAAGCATCTCTGTCTTGGTTTTATATGGCTTCTCTAAGAACTTTGTCAGCACTCCAAACATCTCCAAATATCCATGTCTGAGTTTTCTCCAAAATATTTACCCTTTTAACAGACTCCAGTAAACTAGTTAAGATGCACCTTGAATGGATAAGGTTCATACCACTAAGGAAATAATCTTATCAAATGGTCATACCCATATCTGGATGTCTCACATCCAGATTGAAAGAACCTAATCACAAGGTTCTGCCCTAAATGATAGGTCTGCCCCCACAAGATTGGATTAGGATTAGAAGAGCATGGTTTTTCTGGGTTATATAATAGTTTCAAATCAGCATACTCTCCATAACCTAATAAATTACTTTTAATGTACCCAGGATCTCTTGCCTCTCACCTCTCTTCATTTGTGAGAGTACCCACATGTCTTCTCACATGCATATTCAATAAACTTTCTATCTGCTTACTCTATGCTGTTCTGTGATGTGCCCTTGAATTCTTTCTTGTAGCATGGCCAAGAACCTAGACCCAAGTCCAGCAACATATTTTGGTGAGCTAGCCAAGAGATACTTCTCTCCAATATTAGACTGGTGAGTCATGGCTATTGACTGGGAGGCTTGGCTGTGCACTTTCACTCTTTCTTCTCACCTTGCTTGTTATTATCTGCTGCTATGACTTCATGCAACTCTATGTCTCTAGGAATCTAGGGACTCTGATCTAGCTACCCATATCTTAAAAACACATTTCTTTGTATCCTTCTTCACTAAGACTCTCAATACCTATATAACTTCAAATGGCAGGGACTTAAGAATAAGATTCCTGCCCTGCTCACTTAAATCCCCAAGGGTTTCCCTATAGTCCCATATCTTCAAGAATGCCTTAGCAACAGAACTTACTGACCTCCAACTATCTCAGAGCATAGTCTTAAATATGTTAATTTTGTGAACTAACATATTCCTAATATGAAAATGATTTTTGTTTGTTGTAATCATTGTTGACTACCAGCCCTGAATAGATATGGAAAGTTGCATAATGTTTGGGAAAGTGAATTTTATAGTCACTACTGTCTACAAGCCCTGGATGGATGTGAAAAGCTGTGGAAATTTTATGAAAGTAGGTTTTGTTTGTAGTCAATGCTCACTGAAAGCCCTAGATAGATATAAAAAGTTATAGGAAGTTTATGGCAATCTGTCACAGTTAATGCTTCTCTCTTAACCATCTGAGTACTCTGTCTAAATGTTTATGCTGACCTTATCAGTCTTTATTTCAAAAGACAGATCTTCTCACTCTTAGAAAAGAACTGTTGCAAAATATTTGTTCTTTTACTTTAAAAGTGAGGGGCTAAAATAGTTTAGCACATTAAATATTGCAGTAATTAAGAGATCTTCTGTCCTCCTGCTAAGCTAAATATGTCATATATTTAAAAATTGTATAAAATTCCTAAAAATGTAACAATGTTCTCACTGTTGATGTTATATCTTAGAAAAACTACAGATAATTAAAACAACCAAATTGCCAGTTATGCTATTTTTCTCTAAAGCCTCCAAAATTTGAATTTTTTTAGCAGTGTATTTAAACAAACTGATTCAGCATTACTTGACATGGTGCCTAGAATAAAGAATAAAATCTTTATCAGAAAATTAAAATATTTGCAAACTCCTTTAAAATACTAAAGAAAAAATGTAGAACTATTTAAACATAATTACCCACCTGGAGAATTCTTGCTATTATCTTAAGCAATAGAGTCTTCCAATTTAAATATCCAACCCACTGATCTTGAGGCTTGCCCTTATGAAACTTATCTGGGTAATGGCAAGCCTAAGCCTAAGAGTCACTCCCAGAGAACGTTTTTGTTGCTTAAATGTCATCTCTGTCTCTCTAAGACATGACTTCCAGGGTTGTAAGTTTTCCTAGCAACGTGAGACATAACTCCTAAGGATAAGCTAAGCCTAGCCTTTGCCTCATAGAATTAGTTAACAAAAAAAAAAAGGAAATGAAATTTCAGGGGTTAAGAAATTTCAAATAGAGTGAAAAATCATTCTAAAAGTTATTCTTATGCAAATTTCAGCCAAATATTGCAAACTGCTGCAGTATGCCAAGCCTCAAACAACAGTGTTCCTAAAATCTCTAAAGAATACCCTGAGCTCCACCTTGCTCCTGCTTCTGCTCAGACCATGATACAATTTCTTTCCCAGTTTGTTTCTTCCAGTTTAGAAACTTTTCATAACAAGCAGAAGTACGCTCGTGCTCCTCACACTCAACCAGCCACCCTCAATAGCACAGCCAGAGACTTCTATGTATGTAGGAGCACAGCCTGTGACCTCATTGGCAGCTGGAAACAGCGACGGAAGATGGGCCATTGACCCAAATTCCTTTTAGATTAAGGGAGCAAGAAATCGGTGAGTGGGAAACGAAGCAGGATTAGAATTAGGGTGGGGGCTGGATAAGCAAAGATCTTTCTGAGAAGAACAGTAATAAACAGCCCCTGGGAAATAAATGACCCCTGCCTGAGTTATCTGCCATCAAGCATCCACAGATGAGGGAAAAGGGGAGAGTAGTAAAATAGTTATTAAAAATTAGAAAAGGAACAAAAATCTATAAAAGCAGATTGCCCCACATTATTAGGGCCTCTCACCTCTCAACCCTCTTTTCTTGAGAGAGTGCCCACATGTCTTTTCACATGTGTAGTCAATAAACATTCTACCGACTTACTCTAAAAATGTTACATGGAATGTCACTCAACATATTTTCTATTAATTTTCTGTTGCTGCTGTAACAAATTACCAGGACTTTAGTGGCTTTAAACAGCAAGAATTGATTATATTACAGCAAGGCCCCCATGGATCCTGAGGTTGAGGTTTGTCTCAAGGTTTCTGGCATTTTCTTTTCCAATAGTCCTCTGACCCACAGTTGCAGGGTCCTTGAGGCCATGTTTGAGTGACCTTGTGGGGACAGGGTGCTTTTAACAGTGACTGCAATAAACTGAGCCTGCGTTCTGGTCATTTGCTTACCTCTCCTTGCATTCTTCTCCACAGCCTCTTCATGCGATTTGATAGGCCCGCTAAGATAATTCAGGATAGTTTCCTACATCACCTCCATGACCTGTATGTCCTCATTTGAACCTGATAATTTGCTTAGGTCCTCTTGAACCTTGAGTCTTTTGGCCCTTTGATTTCAACTTTCCTTTTCATAAACTATTTCTTTTGGTAAACATTTATTTATCATCTACTCTGAACTTCTTTCAATGTCAGTCAACAGGGTTTGAACAGTCTCAACTGGCAAGGCTTTATCAATGTTTTTATCAATCTGAAAAAAGTAAATATTTTCATATGTACCCTACCTCGCACATTCTCAGTGCTTTTTGCAGGCCACTTTGCATTATATCATGGTACGAGTTTCATCCCTCCAATACACCTGTATTCCACTTGAACACTGGTTCTATGATTATCTGATATAAAAAGAACCTATTATTTTGTATTTGAGTCACCTATGGTAGTTATTCACTATATATTGTTTAAGTTTCATGGCATTGAATCAAACACCTATAAAACATGTTATGTACAAAACTAAATACAAGATCTGTAAGGAAACACACACACCTCAGAATCTAAATTCCAGTGATAATACACTAAAATATCAAATTGTCCAGGTTTCAACAAAAGACTATAAGATATAAAAGAAAATAAAAACATAAGAAACCGCCAGTGAGGAGGACCAGATCTAGGACAAACTGCACAGAGACTTTAAAATTTTTCCTAAATATACTCAAAGAGCTAAAGGAAAACATGAATAAAGAACTAAAGGAAATCAGTAAAACAGGAAATAAACACAAATAGAATATGAGGGGAAAAAAACTTCTTAAAAAATTAAAAATATAAGGTAGCATATGCTTTTTTCCAAATGAGTGCCATAATCAATAAACGTTAAAAAAGTTCTGATGATCAAGGTTTGAATCTTCTGTGGTAATTTTTACAACTTTGGCCCAACTAAACTGGATTGGAAAAGAAATGATCTAATTCTGAACAGCTGTCTGTGTGTATTAACTCACTTGGTAAGGATACCCTAGACTTAGTGTTAATGCTGCATTAAAATAATTCTTGTAAGAGTTGTTTATCACCATTTTTCACAATAAGAAACAGTTTATGAGGTAATATGAGGTAGAAGGGAGAGAGAAAGATACAAAGGAGAAGAAAGAGATGGCAAGGAAAAGAGAAATGAAGAGGTACATTTCGGGTCCAGATTCGTAGTATGTTGACGTGAAGTCTGAGATCCTTTAGAAATCTGATATGATTATAATTCCATGATTAAATAGAGATCTAGTGCTTTGAAATATTGTCTGTAAAACGACAGCAAAAATCATACTTCTGAACACAGAAAGCATCTTTTTTATTTGACTTCAGTAAGGTAGGTGAATACTAGCAACAAGTTCCTATGGGGAAATTTATATTATTTAATGTCCTTGTTCTACTTTGCTAGCTGCCGGAATGCAATATACCAGAAATGGAATGACTTTTAAAAAGGGGGAATTTAATGAGTTGCTAGTTTACAGTTCTAAGGCTGAGAAAATGTCCCAATTAAAACAAGTCTATAGAAATGTCCAATCAAAGGTATCCAGGGAAAGAAACCTTGGTTCAAGAAGGCCGATAAAGTTCAGGGTCTCTCTCTCATCTGAGAAGGCACACGGTGAACACAGTTATGGTTTCTCTCTCAGCTGGAAGGGCACATGGCAAGCAAGGCAACATCTGCTAGCTTTCTCTCGTGGCTTCCTGTTTCATGAAGCTCCCCAGGAGGCATTTTCCTTCATCTCCAAAGGTTGCTGGCTGGTGGACTCTGCTTCTCGTGGCTTTATCGTTCTGCTCTGCTTTCTCTGAATCTCTTATTCTCCAAAATGTTTCCTCTTTTGTAGGACTCCAATAAATCAATCAAGACCCACCCAAATGGGTGGAGACATGTTGTCACCTAATCCAGTTTAACAACCACTCTTGACTAAATCACAACTGCAGGGAGATGATCTGATTATAGTTTCAAACATACAGTATTGAATAAGGATTATTCTACCTTTATGAAATGGGATTTTGACTAAAACATGGCTTTTCTAGGGGGCATACATCCTTTCAAATCAGCACAGTCCTATTTCAAGGTTTTCAAATCAGAAGACCAGGAGATTTTTTAGTGATATCTTTCTAATAAATGGTCATAATATTGTTAATATACTAGATATAATTATACCATTCCTTCACAGGGAAAATCCTTCAAAATCAACTTTTATCTTTACTGAAATTAAGAAAAGGGGCTTCCCATATTTTTCAAGAGTACCATTTCATATACAATAGTAAGATCATGGTTATAAAGCCAGAAGTTGACCTTTCCTGAGGCTCAATTTCATAAGTCAGAAATTTACTTGAAACTTGATTGTTTTTTGTTTAATGCTATACATAGGTCCTATAATACATAGATGAATGTGATGGAAGTGCTGAGCTTGGGTTCATACAGACATCATTCAAAATGAAATTCTCTCATTTCCTAGCTTCTTTTCGTTTCCATTTCCTCATCTATAAATTCTTTTCCTACAGGATTAAACTTATGCATGTAAAGTGCCATGTGTGTATTTAATAATGGTGGCTAGAATACCAGTGCATTAATGCCTTTTTCTGTTGGCTTGAAATTGCAACCCCATCTCCTCTCCCAAGTTTTCATTAAAAATCCATAATAAATTGTAAGATAGCATATTGGCAACAAGGGAGCTAAGGAACAATAGGTTATACTCCTGAATAATAACTATTTATATATCTAATTATGAACACTGAATCATGGAAATATAGGGATTTGGTCATCTAAAAAGTTCCCTTATGCTAGCTAACTAAAAATATTACTTTGGGTTGTTAAAGTTAATTTTGGTATACTAACAACATGCAATCCTCTTGATTATCAAACTTTTTCCCTATTAATCAATAACAATTGTTGCCATTCAACAGGTTACTGAAACAATGAGTTACTGAAAAATGTACTGGAATTGTTCACAATACTTTCATTGTCTTTAACTTTGCAGCAAATTTAATAAAAAACAATTTGATATTTTACCAAAAAGAACATGTGTATATGAAAAGAAAAAGGTAGTAAAATATAAAGACATTAAAAATGCATTATACTCTCCTGATAATTAGAAGCTAAAGACTACAGATAACCAGCTAAATGAGCTAAAAGATTATTTCCAATTAAATAAAGTAAAAAATAGTGAAAGATTCTTTTCAAAAGATACCTGACTTTACCCCCTTATCTCAAATACTGAAATTAGTCCTTTTAAATTATATTCTTTTCCACAGACCTACTTCACGGCATCTTAGGGAAATAACTTCTCAAATAAACGTGAGTTATCTATTTGGAAACCAAATTTAGTTTGGACTATTTCTGTTTGTGTGTATGTGTGTGTTGAATATTTGGAGAAATACAAGATTAGTATAGCAGTAATCAGACACTGTTTTTATTCCCAAGGATTACTTATAAGCTGTGGAATCATAGAAATTTCATACTCAGGTTGACTGACTATGCTGATAAAGCCAGGAGTCCCCATGAGCAAAATAACAGAGAGACCCTGACTTTTCATGTAAATCAGACAATTTGGCTACCATAATTCTCTAAAACAAACTAGAAAAGAATAAACATAAAGCCTTCAAATTCCTAAAGGTAAGAGTTGCTTATTGCATTCTAGATTTGAGATAAAAGGAGTTAAATTCTTGCTGGGATAAGGTCATGTCAATACTAAGTAAAATCTATAGAATGAAAGTTGAGGAACTTAACTGATTCTAAGGAACGTTGGTACTTGATATTTCTACAGAAAGTATTTGATTGATCACTATTTAATTGTTATTTCAACTGTTTTTTTATTAAAGAATTTTGAGAAAAAAATCACCATCTAAAGAGAAAAACTATCAAAATACTGTTTTCTCAAGGTGTTGGATTTGTCATAATAAAATACCCAAGTGTTTTACATTAAAACTCTGACTTTAAGTATTTTACAGCCCAGGCTGATTTTGTTTAGATATAGTTAAAGCTTACAAGTTCCTCTTGAACTGTATTAGGTTTCCTCTTTTTACTTGACCAGGTTTCTTTTCCAAAACAGGATTTAAAAGAAGGTAGGATTAAGATCTGCTAGATTGTGGGATTAGCAGCTAAAACAAGGAGAAACAGATGATCTCACACAAGGCACAAAATATAGTATTTTTGTGGATAAATATATCTATGGAGAATTACATGACTATTTGGTGCTGATTTTGGCTCCTAGAAAGCTAAACTGATTGTCTTAGTACAAGAGTGCTTATGCTTTGTCTTAATGTATTTTGAAGAAAATAGATTAATATTGAGAGAGGAAGTCTTTTAAGAGGTGAGTGAGAATATAAAAATGTATAAGTTCTGCAATGTAGTAAAGAAGATGTAGAGTAGGAGAGAGGGAAGGCAAAACAAAACGTTTTCCCCTTGGTGACTAATCTATAATCATCGAAGCCAGGTGTATGTCAATTGTTTGATACCAATATAAAGCAAATTAAATAACCCAATCTGTTTCATGTTCTTATCAGACTTGGGACCAAATAAACTGGTTTAAGTATTTACTCTAAAATAATTTAGTACATGATTTCAGGGAAGTGATTTTTATTGTGAATCTCAGATCTCTAGCCTACAATCAACCTATAGTGGGCTTCAAATAATTGTAATGCCCTTTCCTTCCTCCATTCAGTTCATGATGTGCACAAATATATATGTAGTCATTCTCAGTGTGTAGAGAGATGTTGGGACTTGTGGGAAGGAAACATTGGTTAATAGTGGTTTGAGAAAGCATATTCCACATTATATAAACTTTATATTTGTAAATGCATAACTCCTGTTGCTTTAATATAAAAACTAAGGGAAAAAAACCAACTCTTTCTTAGCTGCTGAGAACATGCAAAAAATATAGTAATTCTGAAGGTTATATGTCACACACCACCACACCTCCTCCCCAGCTTCCTCAGACTACCTAAGAATGGGAATTAAAATGATGTTTTATCTTGTTAAAAGAGAACACAGAGACTTCCATTAGCAGCCCTGACAAATAAAAAGCTTAGAAGTCATCTCTCATGCCAGCAATAAGGAAAAGCTGGACAAACTGAAAATCTACAATTTTTCTTGGACATATCAGAGAACTTAGGTTTCAGAGTAAATCACTATCACAAAATCTGGAGTCAAAGGCAAATACAGACAGCCACAGCCGAGATCAGTTAACCTGGAAGAGAAGCCACAGAGCCATACACGGGTATGAACACTTAAAAGGGAACATTGAGGAGTTGCTGGAGGCTGAGGTGTGGAGTGGCTTGAGAAATGCCTGGTGGTAGGTGAAGAGACAAGAAGAGCTAAGAGGTGAAGAGACAAGATGGATTCCCTCTTTAATTTGTCAGGGATACAGGGAAAGTATATACTCAGTATGTTCTCCATAGAAAAAGCTTACTTTCCAGAGAGTATTGGAACCTTATCCTGCTTAGGGGAATGGTATTTCTCTAACTCAGTTCTATTCTGGCTTTCCTCTTGCTTTGGGTGGTGGGAGGTGGGACTAAGCAACGTTTGTGAAGGTCAAAATCCAGGGATATAGGCCTACTAAATGAATGAGATTTAATCATTCAATTACAGAATTATTCCCCTCCCCCACACTTCACCACCATACTAGCAGGGCTCCAGTATAATATAAGTGTATTGTAACTAAAAAAGCTGAAAAACAGATTCTCCACAAGGAGAATTTCTTAAAGAATCCCTCAGGCAACAAGAAATATGTAAAGAAAGACACTAGAGAAATTTTAGACCTCTGTAAAAACCACAGTGACAGCAAACATTAAATACAATTAAGTCCTAACCAGATTAACATAAACCAGACTGCAAAGGCCTATTTACCTTATTCCATTCAACCTGATACAACATTTCCAGCTTGCACCAAAAGTTGCAAGGCATGCTAAATGACAAGTGAAAACAGTCTGAAGATACAAAGCAAGAATCAAAAAAGGCTCAGCTATGACACAGATTTTTGGCATTATCAGATGGGGAATTAAATATCTATGTCCAATACACTAGGAATTCTAATGGAAAACTAAACACCTTGCAAAACAGATGGGTAATATGAGAAGAGTGATTGAGTCCCAAAGAATCAAAAGGAAACACTAGAAAACCCAAATACTCTAACAGAAATGAAGAAACCGACTAATGGGTTTTTCAGTGAATTGGACATGGTTGAGGAAAGAATCAGTGAGCTTGGATATAGGTCAACAGAAACTTTAAAAATTGAAATACAAGAGAAAAATGAGTGGAAAAGAATCACAGAACACCCAAAAACTGTGGGAAAGTTCCAAAGGCTGAACATAGTGTAATTGAACTACCAGAAGAAGATAGAAAAGAGGGAGCAAAAGATATGTTTGAAGTTATAATGGTTTGAAGTTATAGTAGACAATAACTTTCCAAAGATAATGACAGACACCAACCCATAGCTGCTGGAGTTTCAGAGAATATCAACCAGGATAAAGAACAGCCACAACAAAACCTACACAAAGTACCCCTACCACATTCAAACTGCAGAAACAAGACAGAGGCAAAGTCTTGAGGAAATCAAGTGGGGGGTGGGGTGGGGATAGGCAGAAAATCCTGCCTACGGACAAGCAAGGATAAGAATTGTATCACACCTATTTTCAGAAGACATGAAAGCAAAAAGAGAATGGTATTAAATATTTAAATTATCAGGAAAAAAAAACACCTAGAATTCTACATTTAGCAAAATTACCTTTAAATATCTTGAAGGAGACATACTTTCTCAGAAACAACAAAAGCTGAGAGAATACATCTCCTGTTGACCTGCCAAGCAAGATATGTTAAAAGATTTCCTTTAGGCAGGAGGAAAATGACATAGGGCAGCAATTTTGATCTACACACAGAGAGAAAAGTGAGAGAGAGAGAGAGAGGGAAAAGAAAAGGAAGCACTGAGGAAGTAATATGTAAAGGTAAATAAAAGATTTATTTTCTTATTCTGAATTGATCTAAAAGATAACTGTTTTTAAAGCAATGATAGTAACAATATGTTGGGTGATTATAGCATATAGATAATAAAATGAATGATAGCAACAATATAAAGGATAGAAGGGAGAAATTGGGAATACCCTGCTATAAGTAACCTGCCCTACACCTGAAGCATTATTATGTTATTTGAAAGTGGACTTAGATTAGTTAAAAATATATTTGCAGACTCTGACAGTCACCAAGTTTTGAAAAATAAGTTTAATTGATCTGTTAAGAAAAGAGAGAAGATGGAATCATCTAAAATGCTTAACAAAAACTACAGAATTACAAAAGAGGAAGGAAAAAATAATTTAACAAATAGAAAATATTTGCAAACATAGTAGATATTAACCTAACTATATACATAATCACTTTAAATGTGAATAGTCTAAATATACCAAATAAAAGACAGAGATACTAGAGTAGACAAAAGCAAGACCAATGTTTTCAATAAGAATCCAATTTAAATATAAAATTTATATAATTTAAAAGTAAAGGAATGAAGAAAAATATACTATGCTAACAATAATCAAAATAAAAGCTGAAAGGTGCACGGGCGGTTCTGTGGTAGAATGCTTGCCTTCCATGCAGGAGACTCAGGTTCAATTACCAGACCATGTACCCAAAAATAAATAAGTAAATAAAATAAAAGCTGGAATAGCTATATTAAACCTCAGACAAAGTAGACTTCAGATCAAGAAAAATTATCAGGGCAAAGCAGAGACATTACGTAAAAACAGAGGGTTTAATTGCCCAATTTCAAATGTGTGTGCAACTAATACTTAGAGTAAAAATACATAAGGCAAAATGTTAGAATTGAAAGAAAAAATAGGCAGATGTGCTACTAGGGCTAGAGATTTCTTTTCGCTATTTATAGATCAAGCAAATAGAAAATTCAGAAGGATATAGCCTACTTTACGACACTATTATCAACTTATTCTAATTGATAATTGTAGGATACTCCATCCAACAAAAGCAGAATGTGCATTTTTTTCAAGCTCAAATAGAACATTCACCTAGGTAGACCACATACTGAGCAATAACCATGCCAATTATAAAAACCATAACAAATATAAAAGAATGGAAATCATACTGAGTATGTTCTCAGATAAAAACAAAATTAAATTAGGAATCAATAACAGATAACTAGAAAGTCTTCAAATATTTGGAGATTAAACAACACACTGTAAACAAAACATTGGTCAAAGTAGAAGTCTCAAGAAAAATTAAACATCATTTTAAACTAAGTGAAAATGAAAATATAAATGATCAAAATTTATGGGATGCATTGAAAGCAGTGCTTAGAGCTATGTTTGTATCAATATATTATGTCTATATATCACGCATGTAGTAGACAAAACGAAAGAATTAAAATCAATAAGTTAACCTTTTATGCTAAGAATCTAGAAGAAGGATATATGCTTAAATCAAAGGGAAGCAAAGAAGTAATAACTATTAGAGAATGCAGTGGAAATTGAATGTAGGAATCCTATAGGTGAAAGGATAAAAGTAAATGCCTATTCTTTGAAAACACTAATAAAATTGATGAATCTCAGGCAGTGTAATGGTGGTTCAGTGGCAGAATTCTCTCCTGCCATGCCAGAGACCCAGGTTTGATTCCCAGTGCCTGCCCATGCAAAAAAAAAAAAAAGAGAGAGAGAGAGTATAAAAATTGATGAATCTCTAGTCAAGCTTACAAAGAAAAAAGTAAGAAATCACAAATTACCAATATCAGAAATGAAAGAGAGGCCATAGCTACTGAAACTATGGATATTAAAAAGGGTGATAAACTGTTACCACAAACAACAGTGTGCCCATCAATTTGATAACTTTGATGAAATGGGCCAACTCTTAGAAGGAAAAATATAACAAGCTCACACAAGGAAAAAAAGATCATCCAAATAGGCCTCAATTTATTAAAATTATCAAATAATTAACATCGTTGCCCTAAAAATTCTAACCTTGGATATATTCCATGGTGAATTCTTCCAGCATTTAAGTAAGAAAGTGCTTTCCTTTATACTAGTAATGAAATGTTAGAATTTCAAATTTAAAATTGCTACTTATATTAGCTCTTCAAATGAAGTATTTAGTTATTTATCTAATAAAATATGTAAAGGATCAGTATGGGGAAAACTACAAAATTCTGATGGAAGTTATCAAAGATCTAAATTGGTAAAGAAACATTCTGTGTTAATAGCTTGGAAAGCTTAATATTAAAATAGCAATTTTCTCAACTTGAATTCAGTGCAATTAAAATAACAGCAACCTATTTTGCAGACATCTAGAAACTAATTTGAAAGTTCATATGGATGGACCAAAGTCCTAGAAGAGCAAATATAAAACTGAAAATTGAAATCAAGAACAAAGTAGAAGTACTCACACAACCTAAGTTTAAACCTAAATATAAAGCAAACATATTGCAAAACAGAGCGGTATTGATGAAACAAGACACATAGATCAATGGAACAGAATGGAGAAATCAGAAACTAGTCAAGAAAGACCCACACAAAGAGTCAGCTGATCTTTAACAAAGAAGCAAAGAAAGGATAATCTTTTCAATAAATGGTGTTGGAACAACTGGACATCCATATACAAAAAAATGAACTTAAGCACAGCCCTTACTGCTTTCACCTTAACTTAACTCAAAATGAATTATAATCCTAAATGTAAAATTCAGAACTATAAAACTTCTAGAAAAAGCAATAGCTTAATGGATGTAGAGTTTCTGTTTGAGGTGATGAAAAAGTTGCGGTAATGGATATTGGTAATAGCAGCATAATGTTGTAAATATAATTACTACCAGTGAGTCAGTGAGTCAAATACTTGAAAATGGTTAAAATGGGAAATTTTAACCACAATAAAAAGATTAAAAAAACACACAAGGTCAGACTGGGGTTCAGGTCTTGCCAACCTATGTGAGTGTGGGTGAACCATGTGATCTAGTAACCTCAATGTGCTCACATATAAGATCTCTAGTACTTATCAAAAGAAGTCTTAGCCCAATAAATAACTTAACTATGAAAGGATTTTTTTAATTTAATAAATTAAAATAATGTGACTGAAAAAAATCAACTAGGCAACCTTAGGTTTAGCAATGAGGTTTTAGATATAAAATGTGAACTACAAAGAAAAAAATTGATGTCAGACTTTATAAAATTAAAAAAAATATTTCTACTCTCAAAAGGCTCATTTAAGATAATAAAATGACAAATTACAAACTGGGAGAAAATATTTGCCAAACACATCTCTGATAAGGGACTTGTACACAAAATATTCAAGGTATTCTTACAAGCATTTCTTAAGGTTTTAAAAATGGACAAAAGTTTTGAAGAGACACCTCATCAAACAGGATATGCTGATGAGAAAAAAGCATGTGAAAAGATAGTCTTCATCATTTGTCATTAGAGAGTTACAAATAAAGCCGAATTGATATACCAGTACACATCTATAGGTATGAATAAAATCCAAAAAAGCTAATTATTTCAAAAGTTGACAAGAAAACTGAGCACCAGGGACTTTGGAAGATGGTTTGGTAGTTTCTTATATGGCTAAATATAGTCACACCCAAGCCATCCCGCAGTCGTGCTTCTACATATTTACCCAAGTTATTTGAAAACTTATGTCCACACAAAAAGCTTAATATATGTATACTTAAAAAAATGCATTTCGGAGGTTGGGAGATACCAGGATGTAATGAAGAATGTGACCCCTCAATCTAACTGTATTACAAATTTATGAAACAAAGCCACTGAAGGGAATGAGACAAAAAGCTTCTGACCTGATAACTTTGCAAATAAGTGCAATCTCTAAAACTAAAGGCAAAAGACTGCACATAAACACTGTACTCTTAAAATTAAAGTTGTTTCCCATGGGGGTATGGGTTGACAATTTTGATACTGCTATTTATCAGTATCATAAAATGGAAGTTGAATAAGTAAGTAAAAGACGATGAATGGTGAGAACCAAGGTTCTTACTCTAGGCGAATTAGTATGCTTTGTTTAATACAGATAGAGGTGATTAGATACAGATACATGCACACATATAATATATATAATTACAGATTATCTCTCTAGAGACAATGAAATAGAGAGTTATACATATATTCACAGGTTAGTATACACACTGATATTTCCTTAATCTGTCAGCTGAAAGAGGCCAGCTGCTGAAATACTCCAGTAACAACAAACATCTCATGGGTAGGTCTTGATTTCTCATATTATTATCCAATAAAAGGGACCAAATTTCTTGAAGAAACAACTGGTTTTAGGACCATGGCAGAAAATATACAAGATTAACCCAGAACACCTTGCAGTCACAAAAATTAAGGAAATATTGAAAAATACAAACAAAAAACATCTACAATGTTTTAAGTATGTCAAAAGGAAATAGGAATAACTTGAAAGAGCACTCAACAGCTGAAGATGGAAAAATCTGAGCAACAAAATAACTAAAAGAGTATTGTATTTTAGCACATGTGAATTATTATCCATGATTCCATGCTGACGTAAATAAATGACTGAATAAATAAATAAATCAGAGAGGCAAGAAAAATCTTCCATGCAAAAGAATTTATATAAATATTGTCCTCAAGGGGTGGGAGCATAAATCATCATTCCTTACATAGTGATTTCCTCCTGGAGCACAGTATGAAAAAGAGGGAAAAGAGAGTAACTTTACAGTGGTGAAGCCTCACGAATATCACTCCAACCAGGTTTTCAAAGTCAACATGAACAGTGATGGTTTATGTTGGTAGCATGCACTTTTGATATGTGATAGGTAGGGCCCGTTACCACTGTGATCTTCCTCGCCATAACCAATAATTCCAATCTCATCGTTAGTAAAACATCAGGCAAATCCCAACTGTGGGACATTTTACAAAACACCTGACTCAACTCCTTAAAACTATCAGAGTCATCATAACCCTGTGATGTTCCGATCACAGTTAGGAACTGTGAACCCAAGAGGAGCCTGAATTTTCAAGACATCTTATGATCTAGCTTTTTTAGTCCTACAATGTCACTTACAAAACATTTTATTGGAAAATCTAGTCAGGAAGACCAGTCCAGATTAAAAATGAGAGCAATGAATAACTGTTGCTGCAAAGGACCCTTTTTAAAAAATTGAAAAGGCAAACAGCAGACTAGAGGAAAATACATGAAAATTACAAAAATCTGACAAAAGACTAGTATCTAGAATATATAAAGAACTCTCAACAGTAAAAAACCAAACAATTCAATCAGAAAATTACTAAAAGGCATAGGTCAAATATGCTATACCAAAAGCAAATAAGTATATAAAAAGCTATTCACCATTATTAGTCAATGAGGAAAGGAAAATTAAAACCACAATTCTACATCACTATATACATTTCAGAATGGAAAACATGACAAAAACAAATGCTGGTGAAGATGTGGAAAAAGTGGATCACATACATTACTGGTAGGAATGTAAAATGTACAGCTACTCTGGAAAACATTTTTCAGTTTCTTTAAAAAGTAGCCATGACCCAGCAACTACATTCCTTGACATTTATCCCAGAGAAAAGGAAGCATTAGGGTCACACAAATACCTACACAGGAATGTTTATAGAAACTTTATTCATATTAGCCCCAAACTGGAAATAGGCCAAACATCTTACACAGGTGAGGGGTTAAATACAGTACTGATCCAAGGCAGTCTCAATCAAAATTCCAACAGCCGGGTGGTATGACGGTGGCTCAGTGGTAGAATTCTCAACTGCCATGCCAGAGACCCAGATTCAATTCCTGGTGCCTGCCAGTAGGGAAAAAAAAAATTCCAACAGCCTACTTTGCAGAATTGGAAAAGCCAGCTCTCAAATTTATCTGGATAGCAAAAACATCTTGAAAAAGAAGAAAGTTGGAGGACTTACACTTCTATTGGTATATTATAGAATGATGAGAAACTGCATCTTAGAAATGTACTATAGAAATATTGAAGATGACAAGAAATATCTAATAATAAAAAATATGTTTATACCTAAAAATATCTTAAATGAGACTACATTTGGGGTGAATGTTTCATATGTGGACATGTTCTTTTTATCATGTGAACAAAATTAGAAACATATTTGCTTTGTTAACTTTTATTAACACACAAAATGGGGTCATGTCCTCAGATGATTATGGACAAATATAAAATAACAAGAAACAAAGAAATGTTAAGGAACATCTGAGTTCATAATGAGCCAATAAAGGAATCAATAAATGAGAAAAGAAGGTATTGGGAACTTGCTGTACCAAATTTGGAATAAGAAAAAAATGGTGAGTTATTTTTTCCTCATATCACATAGAATAAAACAAAAATGAGAAGAAACTGGAACATGTTCCAAGGTAAATGAATGTTTAGTGTTCCCAACAGATTGTGTTTATGTACAACCTAAAAGTAAATACCACAGAATTTTTTTTAATCCAATATGGATGAAAAATGATTTGCAAAAAGTAATCAAGTATATGAGCAGCTCAGATATGAAGTATAAAATATTGGCTAGGCAGAATTGCTGGAAAGAGACAAAGGGAACAGTAGTAAGAGCAGAATGAAAGGGAAAACCAAGGTAAGGAATGCAATGGGACATATCACGGGAGGTCAAAATATTATACAAAAATGTGTTTCAGGCATATAAAGGACCAGAGGTCACTCTGAAGAAGCCCGTAGAGTAAAAATTATAAGAATAAATTATCGACCAATGACATAGATATTGCTAAATATTAAATTAATCCCTTGCTTCCCTGTCTAGGTTTTCACAAAGAAAATAAGGGACAAATGCTGGGAATGGACGTTAATTTCCCTTGGGAGAGAAAAGAAGTATTACAGGAAATTGTGATCATGACAAAACAGGTAATCAAAAATAATTGCTGAAACCACACACACAAAGAACACAAAAAAATCCGACAGTGAATGGCTAGGTATTGTCTTACTGGTTTTACTGTACAAAACCTAAAAAAAATAAATAATAAAACAGCAAGAGGAGAAATGAAGGATCAGGTTCCTTCTGCAGTCAGCTTTTTTCTAAAACCTAATGTTTAAAGGATGCAACCCACACCTTTTATTTAGCTGGAAAGATGTGAGATCAGTATAAGGAGCCTTTCTCTTTTGAAACCCTCAGTTCTGCTCTTACATAATATAATATGTCGTGAATTATTGTGTAATTGTTTATTATTCTTCTTACCTTGGTTTTGACACCATGTGCGGGGGGAGGTTGAGAGGTAGATAGTTAAGTATTTTCTGTCTAAAACAAGGAAAGATGGTATGTTGATTAAAGATTAAGTGCAATAAGTAGTATTGCTGTACTTTGTTTCTGCTTCAAAAGTGTAAAATAGCAAAATAAAAACAGATGCAAGTGATTAATTTATTGTCTTTAAATATAGTTATGCAAAAATGAGTAAATATGCATGATTTCTACCAAGGGAAAGATCTCATGCAAAGAAATAATTTCGAAAACAAGTTGTCATGGTCAGCTTCATATCTCAACTTGGCCAAGTGGTGGTACCTGTTTATCTGGTTGGGCAAGTACTGGCCTGTCTGTTGCAATGAGGACATTTCAGAATTAGATCATGATCAGGTCAGCTGCATCCACAGCTGATTCTATTTGTAATCATCCAAGGGGAGTGTCTTCTGCAATGAGTGATGCTCAGTCTAATCACTGGACGCCTTTTAAGGAGAATTCAGAAGAGACAGGCTCTCTTCCTGATTCAGCCGGTGAGCCTCTCCCCAGTCCCCCAAGGAGCATGCTGTACCTTCTCCAAGGCCTAAAGCTGCACGACTCTTCCACTGCAATGAGGTGGGAAACTCATCCTCACCCTTCAGGGTCAACTCACCCTCTCCATGTATATGGATGGGTACATTCTCCTGTACCATCCAGACCCTCCATCGAAATCGTTGGCTTCACAGCCTGCCCTGCAGATTTTGGACTCTGCATTTCAGTGGTCACGTGAGGCATTTTTATAAATTTTATATTTGCAAGTATTCCCTGTTGATTCTTTTTCTCTAGAGAACCCTAACTAGAACAGATTTTAGTACCAGAGAGTGGGGTGCTGCTGCAGTTTGCAAATACAAGATATATTGGAACAACTTTTTGGATGGCTAAGGGGAAGATTTTGGAGGAACTATGAAGAGAATGATGGAGAAATCCTGGAGTGCTTGAAGAGACTGTTGGTGTAAACGGAACCACTTTGGTGGACAAAAGGTAGACACAAAAGAGAAAAATTGGAATTCGCACAGTGAGAACCATGGAAGCTCAGGTCTGAAGCCAAGAAACCTCAGCTGGGAGAGTGGACCCACCCATATACATGGAGAGGGTGAGTTTACCCTGAAGGGCGAGGATGACTTTCCCACCTCATTGCAGTGGAAGAGTCATGCAGCCTTAGGCCTTGGAGAAGGTACAGCACACTCCGTGGGGGACTGGGGAGAGCCTGGCTGCCACCACATGGAGGCGTTGAACATGTGTCCCGGAAATGACAGAGAACCCAGGGGTGGCCCTGATGCCTGGAGAGAGTGGAGCCAAGAAAAAGGTGGTCTACGCAATGTTCCCTGAGGTTGATTTGGAATGAGCCAGGCCACTGCACAGGCCCTTGGAAAGGGTGGGGCTGCCACTTTCTAAAGCCAAAGATAAATGACTTTCAGACTTTGAAATCCAATGGAGTTTGCCCTGCAGGTTTTCAGAACTGTTTGGGTCATGCGACTGTTCCAATTTCTCCCTATGGAAATGAAAAGCTGTATTCTGTGAATGTCCTCCTTTGCATATTGGCACTGGATAACTTGTTTTGAGATTCATAGACCCACAGCCAGAAGAGAATTTTTTGCACCTTAATATTGTTTAAGGTGATCCGTGTAGTTGCCAAATTGACAAGGGGTGGACATGTGGTAGTTAGATTCAATTGTCAACTTGGCCAGGTGAAGGCACCTAGTTCTGTTGCTGTGGACATGAGCCAATGGCACGTGAACTTCATCTATTGCTGATTCCATCTGCAGTTGGCTAGGAGGCGTGCCTGCTGCAATGAATGATGTTGACTTAATTGGCTGGTGCTTAGATGAGAGAGCACAACGTAGCACAGCCCAAGCAGCTCAGCATACCTCATCTCAGCACTCGCAGCTCAGCCCAGGCCTTTCCAGATGTAGAAAGGAATCACCCCGGGGAAAGTTGTTGGAACCCAAAGGCCTGGAGAGAAGGCCAGCAGAGATCACCGTGAGCCTTCCCATGTAAGAAAGAACCTTAGATGAAAATTAGCTGCCTTTCCTCTGAAGAACTAATGAAATAAATCCCCTTTTATTAAAAGCCAATTTGTCTCTGGTGTGTTGCATTCCCACAGCTAGCAAACTAGAACACAAGTGAAAATAAAATTTTAGCAGTAATGGTGGAGCCCAAAAACCAAAAAGCAGTGTTACCCTGATACTATTAAAAATAAGATCTGTATTGGAAGAATAAAAATGTTTCCATATAAGAACACAGAAATAATATCTGTTATTCAATTATATAAGAATTTACCCCAGTACCACATTGTTTAAATGGATTAAAGGCAATTTTATACAATCATTCATTCATTTACTCACTCACTCACTCAATTAATAAATATATGGGCCTCCTGTGTGTAATAATTTGCCAGTATGGTGTGTGAATATATAGCTCAATAAAACTACTTTATGAGTCTGTTAGAAGAGTAAAAACCCAGTTGGTAGGGATAGGGCTGGTGATGGTTTGGGAAGACTGCTAGGAGAATCAAAGACAAAATGCACAGAGGTATGGCTCAGTATGGTATCTTCTAAGAACTAAAAGTAGGTCAAATAAACCAGAAGAAATAAGGAATATGTGATAAGGAGTGTGAGAAATGAATGATGGATAATCCTGAAAGGTAGATTTTTTCCTCATTTTATCTGCTGTTTTGTAATTTTGTGTTAAAAAAAACTGAATATTTCATAATCATTTGTCCTTCATGAGAAACGTTCCATGATATGTTTTCACTGAAAGCTCAATGTGGTAAAAGTCTGAATTTCTGATACAGATTTTTATCTTTCTAAAAGTGATCACTGATACAGAAAGATTCTGGCACATGATTTTTTATAAGTGGTTGTATTAATGTAACTATCATACAGAAAAAATGAAGAGGCAATGATAATTTTTCTTCTTGAATATAACTTTCAGAGAAAGAATCAACTAATGCATTCAAGGTCATACTGATGAATTTTTGAAATAATGAGCTAGTTCTTAGGCCATCTATTCTTGATACAGGAAATATTTAGCAAAGTTTATCATTCCTTCAAACATTATTTTTGCCATTTTAATGTTGATGATTATGCAAAAGTAGTTAGCCTGTAAAGGACATTCAGAATACCTAGAAATTAATACAGTTTGAATGAAACAAAAAAGCTACAAAAGAAAGATCAAAAAATTGTTAGTAGCTAATGTTATAAAAAATTGTGAATATGGTGAATACTCTAAAAGATTTTCTTTCTCAAAATGAACCATGTGTTTTCAATTACCAGGACAAAGAATATATACCTAAAATTTCAAAAGATAAAATCATGACATTTTCTACAGATTCAATCAAATTTCAGATTATAGTGGATTTTCAGTGGAACATTATAAACTAAATTTAAAATTTATTTGGAAAACAAAATGTTCCACAATGAATGGAATATTTTTTAAAAGAAGCAAACTAGGCACACAGCATGATGGGCATCAAATGACAAAATATAAAATGAACTATGAATACAGAGTAAAACTAATATTAATTAAAAATTATATATTGGTCAATATATCAATATACTGTTTAACTGGTGCTTTGTAACAAAAATCCCACTATTTAGTAGTTTAAAATATCGTTTAAAAATTATTGTTCTTGGTTCTGTGAGTTAACTAAGCTCTAGTGGGCAGTTCTCACTGACAATCTCTTGTGTGATTGCAGGCAGAAGTCCCCTGGGGTTTCAGTCACCTGAAAGCTCAATAAGGAGCAGAGCCAGGGTGGCTCATATGCATTGCTGGCCATCAGTGCTGGCTATTGGTTTAGCTCTCAGTTTAGGATTTGACCAGCAGCTTCTGAATATGTCTTCTGCATTTGAGTTGGGATTTTCATAGCATGGCAGCTGAGTTTGGAAAGGAAACATTCCAAGAGTTAGCATTCTTATAAAATCAAGATAATGAATCAAAATTTTTTATGATCGAGCTTCTCAAGTTCAAAAACTTTATATTGGTTAAACCAATCAGTAAGGGTAGACCAGATATAAAAGGAGAACAATTAAAATTCTCAAATGGAGGAGTTTCAAATAATTTAAAGCCTTCTTCAATCTGCTCCATAACCATAAGCTTATTTATGTTACTCTTAGATGCAAAACATACTCACCTTTTCTCAGGACCCCCCAAAAGGCTTTTCACATTACAGCATCAGACTCAGACTCAAGGTCTAAATTCTTGTCTTCTTAATCTAATCTAGATCCAGATGAAGCCCCTCTGCAGTCCTTGAGTATAGCTCCTCCCCATCAGAAGTGCTTTGAGCTACAGAGTCTAGTTACCTGTCTCTTACACTTCTACCATACAGCGCTGGGACAAAGACAGTGTAATAGTATAATCACAATAAACATTCACGTTCAAAAAAGAAGAAGAGAACAGATCCTAAAAGCAATTCTCACATCCAGCCAGGCATTTGTCACACAGTTCTGTGAACTAAGGATTATTTTCTCATACAGCTTTTGTTTCTTCCTGCCTGAGCTCTTACTCTGTGTGGGCATCCCATTCTTACCTCCTGTGTTTCCAATTTTGTCACCCTCCCTAGACTGTTGTGGTTATCTGTTGCTTCCTGAGACAGTTAATTTGGGGTGTCAGCTTGGCTAGGCTATGGTTTGTTTTGTCACACAGTAGTGTAGATATTTTGCCGTAAAGGTGTTGCATAGATTTGGTTAACATCTACAGTCATTGGATTTAAATAAAAGAGATTACCCTTGATATTGTGATTTGGGCATCATCCAATCAGTTGAAAGCCTTTTATAGAAAAACTGAAATTTCCCAGGGAAGAAGAATTTCTGCTTCAATACTGCAGCATAAAAGTCCTGTTGAGTTTCCAGACTGCAGGCCTATTCTACCTATTATGAACATTTCAGTCCCCATAATCAAGTCAATTCCTGAAAATGAATGTGTGTGTGTGTGTGTGTGTATCTTATTGGTTCTGTTTCTCCAAAGAACCTTGACTTATATACAGCCTAATAAACAACCCAGCTCTGATCAGTTTAAAGCAAACATTTTTAATTGATTTTTATTTACAAGTACTCCATGCCCGCCAGGTGAAAAATCCTTCTTTATCTCTGCTCCCATATCTTGGTACCCCCGATCTATTTTCTCTCTTTGAATTCACTGTTTCTACATATCTCATATAAGTGACATCATGTAATATTTGTCCTTATTTCACTAAGCATTATGATTTAAATGTTCCTGCATATTCCAGCATGTCTCAGAACATCCTCCTTATAGCCAAATAATATGTTTATTCATTCTTTTATTGATAGACAGTTGGGTTGTTTCCACCTTTTAGCTATTTTTTAATAATGCTGCTATGAACATTGGTGTACATAAATCTGTTTGAGATCCTGCTTTTACTTTCCTTGGGTACATGCATGTGCATGGAATTGCCAGGTCATATGGCAATTCTATATTTAACTTTTTGAGGAACCACCATATTGCTTTTCATATGAGCTGCACTATTCTACATTGATAGCAAAAAAAAAACACTAGAGTTGCAATTTCTCCACATTCTCACCAACATTTGTTATTCCCTATTTTTTAATAGCCATCCTTGTGTGTGTTAAGTGCTATTCTAGGTGATTTGATTTGCCTTGCCCTAATGCCTAATGCCATTTTTCAGTTTGGTTGTTTGTCATCTTGTTGGTTTGTAAAAGTTACTAATATATTTTGGATATCAAGTCCTTATTTAATATATGGTTTGCAACTATTTTCTCATATTCTATGTATTTTCTTTTCACTTTCTTGATAGTATCCTTCAATGCACAAAACTTCTTAAATTTTCTTGAAGTTGAAATTATCTACTGTTTCTTTTCATGAAGTTAAAATTATCTACTGTTGCTCATGCGTTTCATAGTGTATCTAAGAATTCATTACAGAATCCCAGGTCATGAAGATTTGACCTTATGCTATAATTTTAGCTCTTATATTTATGTCATTGATCCATTTTTAATTAATTTTTGTATATGGCATAAAGTTGTGGTCTAACTTCATTCTATTGCATGCGGACATCCAGTTTTTCCAACACCATTTGTTGAAAAAACTATCAATAAAATAGATATTTTAAAAATCACAAAACTCAATAATGAGAAAACAAAGTGCTAAGAAAAAAAATGGGCAAAAGATTTTGAGTGACACTGTTTCAGTGAAAATTTACAAATGGCACATAAACATATGGAATGATGTACAACATCATTAATCATCATAGAAATGCAAATTAAAATCAGATGAGGTACTGCTACAGAACCACAATGTGAGATATAACTATACACTTGGCAATATTAAGAGCTGGTGAGGATGTGGAGTGACTGAAACTCTCATATTGCTAGTGGAAATGCAGAATTGTACAGCCATTTTGGAAAACATTTTGACATAATCTTTCACCTACATATTTATTCAAGGTAAATGAAAACATATAGCCACACAAATCCTATTCAAAAATGTTTATAACAACTTTATCCATAATCTTCAAATACTTGAAAGAACTAACATTTCCAAAACAGATGAAATTGATAGTTGTGTAGCCATACAATGGGATACTACCCTGCAATGCAGCAACATAGGTGAACCTTAATTATGGATGCTAATTGAAAGAAACTATACTGTAATAGCTATATCCTAGATTGTTCCATTTATATAATATTCTGAAAAAGACAAAACGACAAAGACACAAAACAGACCATGGTTGTAAGGGGTATGAACAGGGAGAATGGAATGAGTATGAAGGGGCAAAAGGGAAATTTGGCGGTTGTGTAGACATTCTTTGTCATGATTTTGGTAGTGTTTGGATGAATGTGTGTGCTTGTCAGAATACATAAAACCGTGCATCTAAACAAGGTGGAATTTACAGTATATAAATTATACCTCAATTAACCAAACCTGTACAAAAAATAAACATTGAATGCATGTTGTAAAATGAAAATCAGTGGCTATCCTGACATCTGTAAAGAGCAACCCAAATAGCTTTTTTTTTAAATATTGGCCAGGCATTTGTTATATAATAGATGATTCTGATGCTGGAAATTGGAAACTGTTATCATTGAAACTACTTCTTTCTAAGTGAGGCTTGTAAAACAACAACAACAAAAAAAACAAATTAAAAATTTCAAGCTCAAAATCTGATGGTATTGATTTCACTTTCTAGGTCCTGGGGAATGATGATAACTTTCATTTCTGCTAGAGCACTTTGTAATTTTCACAGGGACTTCTACATCCAGGAGCAAAGAACACTGCAGGTGTTTAGCCTGTCAGCAATTATGCCTCAAATAACACACTGCATTTCACCAGTGCATTGAAAAAAATAGGCGGTTGTGAAAAGTTGTTTAGTACTAGAAATTTTGAATTCCAAAGATCTATGATGTCAAAAGAATATAACCAATCACCTTTTGAGCTCAATCCTGCCTTCTGATAGGGACACTTCCTGTTGCAATGGTAGACTAATTAATCAACAATAGTCACAGAGTAGCAATGCAATAGGACAAGAAGCAATTTGCTTTGGACATCCTGAGTGTCCCATATTGAAATATTAGCTCTAGGCTCAGCGGCTAGATTTCAAATGTAAAAATGCCATGGAAAAGATAAAGAATTTGTCTAAACTCACACATTTATGTGATGACTTATTTTTTTCCCTTTTAGGATAAAAATGAGTAAATAAGTCTATACGGAACTGCTATGGAAGCTGGTTATGATGGAGTTAAGTCTTCAAAGGTAGGATTTCAAACATTTCCAAAACCATGCTACCTATTTGAATATTATGCCTAAAAATACTCCTTATAAAATAGCATACCAATTAAAAGTTGATACCTCAGTAAACGACAGGATAAATATGCATATTAATGATTATCAGACTTCTAAACTGGACTCCCACTTCTAGTCTGCCCCTCCCTTAGATCCTACCTGTTATAAAACCCAGATCAAATTATTTGACTTCATACGTAATTCCCTACAAAAGATCCGTAGCATAACTCTTTGTAAAATAAAGTAAAATTCTTCATAATTAGAACCCAACTTAATTTCTCAGCTGATTTTCATGATTTCAGCCCCTTCTACTTTGCTTTTCATTCTTTAGCAACCCAAATTCCTCAGTACCGCTTGCCAAGCAGCCCTGAATGCCTGGGCATTTCTTACTGTTCAAGCCTTCCTTGGGACAGCACACCTGAGGCCTCACCCTGGAATGCCATCCCTCCTTGCAATGACCAAGTAAAACCAACTCCTTGTCCAGATCAAAAGTTGCCCTCAGGGTAAAACTTTTACACCCCACCTGGGCTAAAAGTTACTCTGTCTTTAGTATCTTTAACTCTTCATTCATAATCCTGTTATAACCGCTATACCATTTTCTTATGCTTAACCATTTATGCTTCTTTTCCCCTCTTTCCCTCAAAATGCTTAGCTTTGTTCAATTAAGGGGAGAATCTATGCTATTTCAATCTTTAAATTCACTATCTAGCACAGTGTGTGAAACAGAGTATGTGTTGAATAAATTATCATTACGTGAACTAAACTGAACAAACCATGTATGTGATCACAGCATAAATCTGTTATCAAACATATGGCAAATAAGATCACATTTTAAAGAATAAAAAAACAAAAATTGAAAATAAAAAAAAATCACATTTGGAGTCAAACTGGTCATTAGTATATACTAATAATAGGCACCATCCTGTAGAGAAATGTGACAATTATCATTTGTGTAAATGTAGGCGTTAGAAAGCAGTCAGTAATAGATCAAACTACTCGGTTTGTTTACTATACTAAACCCAAGAAGATTGGCAATGTCCTTATTCATGAATTTCCAGTTCTAGATTTCATGCATCCTGAGAGCAGAAATGAAAAACATATTCATTCTTGTTTGTGTCTTTGGCATTTATCATAGTTCATGTTGATTGTAGAGAGTCAATTAAATGCTGTTACTTTTAAATGTAACCCTTATTGTAATTCTTTATGTAACTCTGTAGAAACTTATTTCTAAAGAGTAGTTTTGAGAGGCCAAGGAACTGAGAGGCAGAAAGCTGTAGCCTGGTATGAAAGTGTGGAGACTGCGGGAGTGGAGGACCAGGAAGTATGCCAGGCTGTGTTCCTGGGGCACACTACCCTCACCAGCACAGCCCTGTGACCAGCGACTCACCCCACACCCATGGACCCAAACCCGGTCACCCACTCCCATTCCCCGTGCTCCAGGCACCCCCACCCCACCAGTCCCCAGTGCATGTACCTCCCCCCCACCCCCACCCCAAGTGCAGCACAACCCACCTCTCCTGTACCCCTCACGAGCACTACCTCCTCCTCCTTGTTCCCTGCAGGCTGTTGCCAGCAGAGAAAGGTCGTGGGCACTAACATCCATTCCCAGGCTACACCTGCCCCCCTGCCCACAGTGTTGCATAGCCTCACCCCATCCCCGCCCCATCCTCCAGCTCTGCGCATCAGTTCACAGCACACCTAGGCCCATGCATGCACACGGGCCTCCAATCACATCATTCAACTCTGGGAAACGCACTTTACAGCCTTCCTAGAGCCACACATATGCATAACCCTCAGCCACAATTCCCAGTTCTGAGAAAGTCCTGACCTGTACAGCCAGGTCACATTTGTCCCCAATCCACGAGGGCATAACAATGACCTGCTGCCACAGCTCTACGTATGCGCACAAAGGGTCCCATGCCTTAGACCAGCTCACACCAGGATTACGCCCCCCAGACCAGTGTACCCACATAGCTACATCCTCCCTGGCTGCTGGGCACCTATGTTCATAAGCATCAGCATAACATCTCCAACCTGTGCCTATACCTGTCCTGAAAGAAATCACCACACTGAATGCTCCATACTGTACCCTGCTCCCTGCTGTGCAACCATCCTGCAAGCAAAAGGCCTTAGACTACTGAAAGAAATAAACCCCCAAGTAAATCAGTCAAGATATTTACATGTCACAAAGACAACAGAAGATCATTAAGCATATCACAATGCAGACAGATAGAGCCCTGCCTAATGACCAAATTAAAACACCAGAACAGACACAGATTTTAGAACAACTAATTAAAAATGTTCATACAAATCAACTTAATAAATTAAGTGGCCTAGCAAATGACATAAAAGGAGATCAAGAAAACAGCAGAAGAGCATAAAGAGGAATTTGAAAGAATAGAAAAATAGCAGATATCACAGAGATTAAAGCCTATATTGACCAAATAAAGAACATACTAGAGGCACACAATACCAGATTTGAAGAGACAGAAGAAATAATTAATGATACAGAGGGCAGGATAACTGACTTCGAAGACTCTAAACAGCAAATGTGAAAAAAGATGGGAAAAATGGAATTGGATCTAAGGGAAATGATAGACAAAACAAAGCATACAAATATAAGAATCATTGGTGTCCCAGAAGGAGAAGAGAGCAGTAAAGGGCTAGGAAGATCAGTTGAGGATAGTAATGGGGAAAAACTTCCCAACCCTTATAATGGACATAAATATACAAGTCAAAGAAGTCCAACGAACTCCAAACAGAAAAAATCCAAATAAGCCTTCCCCAAGACACATACTAATCAGCCTGTCAAATTTTGAAGAGAATTAGAAAATCCTGAAAGTGGCAAGGGAAAAACATTCTACTACATACAAGGGAAACCAATTAAGACTGGGTTCCGACTATACAACTAGCACCCTGGAGGCAAGAAGGTGGTAGTATGATATATTCAAGATCCTGAAAGAGAAAGACTTCCAGGCAAGAATTCTGTACTCAGTCAAATTGTCCTTCAAAACTGAGGGAGAGATTAAAGTTTTCACAGACAAAGAAGTCCTAGAAGAATTTATCAAAAAGAGGCCAGACCAATAAGAAATACTAAAAGGAGCTCTGCTGGCTGAAAAAAAAAGACAAGAGGGAGGTCTAGAGGAAAGCACATAATTGAAGAGTACCACTAAGGGTAATCTAAAGAATACAAAGAGAAAGAGAGAAAAGAATGTATAGATTTGACAAATAACCTAAAAAAGTTAAGATGGTGGGTTCAAGAAATGTCTTTTCAGTAATAACTTTGAATGTTAATGGACTAAATTTACCAATTAAAAGATACAGATTGGCAGAATGGATTAAGAAACATAATCTAGCTATATGCTGTTTACAAGAGACTCATCCTAGACACAAGGGTACAAATAGATTGAAAGTGAAAGGATGGAAAACAGATGTTCCACTCAAGTTGTAACCAAAAGAAAGCAGGAGCAGCTATACTAATATTGAACATAATAGACTAAATGTAAGGATGTCATAAGAGACATTAAAGGACATGATATATTAATTAAAGGGTATATTCACCAAGAAGATACAATAATCACAAATGTTTATGCTCCCAATAAAGGAGTTCCAAAGTACATGAGACAGACATTGGCAAAACTGAAGGGAGCGATAAATGTTTCAACGGTAATAGTAGGAAACTTCAATATACCACTCTCCGCTATAGATAGAACAACCAGACAGAAGATCAGCAAGAAAATATAGAAGTTAAGTAACTTGATAAATGAATTAGACCTAACAGACATATATAGATCATTGCACCCTGTATTCAATGAAGAGAGACTGAAAGTTTTCCCCCTAAGATCAGGTACAAGACAAGGATGCCCACAGTCACCTCTGTTATTCAACATTGTGCTAGAAGTTCTAGCTAGAGCAATCAGGCAGGAAAAAGAAATAAAAGGCATCCAAAGTGGAAAGGAAGAAGTAAAACTCATTATTTACAGATGATATGATACTATACTTGAAAGATTCTGAGAAATATACAGCAAAGTCACTTGAGCTAATCAACAAATTCAGCAAGGTGGTGGGATACAAATTTAATGTGCAAAAATCAGTAACGTTTCTATACACAAGCAATGACCTAACTGAGGAATCAGTTGAGTAAAAATTCCATTCAAAATAGCAACTAAAAGAATCAAGTACTTAGGAATGAACTTAACAAGGGATGTAAAGGACTTGTACACAGTAAACTACATAACATTGCTAAAAGAATCAAAGAAGACCTAAATAGGTGGGAAAACATTCCCTGCTCATGGGTAGGATGACTATAGTTAAGATGTCAATTTTACCCAAATTAATCTACAGATTCCACACAGTACCAATCAACAGTTCAACAACCTACTTTGAAGACTTGGAAAAGTGAGAAGGAAAAGAGACCCTGAATAGCTAAAAGCATCCTAAAAAAAGAAGAACGAAGAGGGAGGATTAACACTCCCTGACTTTAAAACCTGTTATAAAACCACAGTGGTCAAAGCAGCATAGAACTGGCACAAAAACAGAAGCATTGACCAATGGAATCAAATCAAGAGTGTAGAAATAAACCACCAAATCTATGGTCAACTGATTTTTGACAAAGCCCCCAAATCCTATGAACCAGGACAAGATAGTCTTTTCAATAATTGGGCATGGAAGAATTGGATATCAGTAGCCAAGAGAATGAAAGAGTACCCTGATCTTTCACTCTATAAAAAAATTAACACAAAGTGGATCAAACATCTAAATATAAGAACTAGCACCATAATGCTTCTAGAAAAAAATGTAGGGAACCATCTTCAAGACCTAGTAATAGGAGGTAGCTTCCTAAACTTTATACCTAAAACACAAGCAACAAAATAAAAAATAGATAAATGGTTACTCCTCAAAATCAAATGCTTCTGCACCTCAAAAGACTTTATCAAAAAGGTGAAGAGGCAGCCAGTCAATCGGAGAAAATATTTGGTAATCACATATTGGGAAAAAGTTTGATTTCCTGTATATACAAAGAAATCATACAACTCAAGAACAAACAACCCAATTATAAAATGGGCTAATGATGTGAATAGGCATCTGTCTGAAGAGCAAATACAGATGGTTCAAAAGCACATGAACAGATACTTTTCATTGGCTATAAGGGAAATGCAGATGAAGACTACAATGAGATATTCCACCTCATACCTATAAGAATGGCTGCTGTTAAACAAACAGGAAACTATAAATGTTGGAGAGTTTGTGGAGAAACAGGGACACTTATGCACTGCTGGTGGGAATGCATAATGGTGCAGCCATTATGAAAGACTGTTTGGTGGTTCCTTAGGAAACTAAATATTGAGCTGCTCTATGACCCAGCAATAGCACTACTTGGTATATACCCAGAAGAGCTGAAAGCAATGACACAAAACAGACATTTTCCCACTGATATTCATAGCGGCATTATTCACAATCTCCGAAAGATGGAAACAAACCAAATGCCCATCAACAGATGAGTGGATCAACAAAATGTGGTATATACATATGATGGAATATTATGCAGCAGTATGACAAAATGATGTCCTGAAGCACATGAAAAGATGAATGAGTCTTGAGGACATAATGCTGAGTGAAATTAGCCATACACAAAAGGATAGATACTGTATGATTCCACTTTTATGACCAGCATAAATGTATAATCGGAGGTTTATAATACAGAATATAGGGGAGTTAGCGATACATAGAAGCTAGAGATGGATGAACCGTTAGCTAATGAGGTTGAACTCCAATGTAAGGGAATGAATAGGAGTAAATGTGGTTCTCTAGTGGGTCCATAAGTAATATTAGCATATTGAAGATGAACAAGATTGAAAGGGGTTGTATAGACCTATGTGTCCCACTGATTAACACTAGAAATATGGATGAGTTCTTGCAAGAATTACTTCAAAGATATGATTCTTGTACATAGAGTATTTAAGTCCAGTGTACAGGGGGAAAACTTCTATTGTATGCTATGAGCTGTGTTCAGAAGGAAACCATCAGCACTGTCACAGCAGCAACAGAGGTAACTAATGTGAAGGAGGGACAAGAGTTAAGAGGCGGTTTAGAGCTCCTATTTGGTGAGGGTGTGTTTATTGGTTTTCTTTCTCTTGGGAACAATGAAATTATCTCACATTGAGAATGTTGATGGACTGCGAACTTTGGGCCCTACACATGATGCCCAATGAATACAGGTGACTGAAGGATGCAGTGACTGAGAAGTAAATTGGCAAATGATGGTGTATACTTATGAATGAAGGCTGTGCTGCTACAAAAGGAACAAAGTCCTGAGGCATGCAATGATGTGAATGAACATGTGGGACATTTGGTGAGACAAAATAAACCAGAAACAAAACAACAAGAATGATATGGTCACCTTTAGAAAATGCTTATTAGAAAACAGGGGCCTAGATTGTAAGCTTTTAGAGCAGACACATTAAATCCAGAGCAGTGTTTATTATTTCTGGATTTTGAGAGGCTGTTTATATATATAACCTGATACTTAGAGATAAGAATGAAGCCAAACAAGTTGGGGTTAAAGTAATTTAGAACATAGGTATAGGAAAGACAGGGTCTATATTTTAGAACCACACATGCTCTTTGAGACCATTGGAAGAAAGGTTTATTTGATCTGGAACTGAAATTTTCTGTAGTTCATAATCTGATCCAACCTATCTGTATAACTCATTTGAACAATTGAAACACAGGGAGCACAGAATAAGAAAGAGGTCCTTTAATCCTGTGCAAATTATTGTAATGCCTGAATGCATCCTAGAGTATATTAAGCAGATAATCAAAAAATATTGGCAACTTTTCCTGGGGGAGGGGAGAAAGAATATGGAACAATTAAATTTTACCATAAGGAATTCCCTGATACTGTGTCAAACTTTAGGGACACCCAAATCAATAGGCCATGCCCTCAATCATGAGGCTTACTCTTGTGATGCTTATGTAGATAGCAGAGAAGCTTAGACTACCTATAGGCATAACTAACAGTTAGTTCTGGAGGACCTCTGTTGTTGCTCAGATATGGCCTCAGTCTCTCTAAGCCCAACTCTGCAAGTGAAATCATTGCATTCTCCCCTACATGGGACATGACATACAGGCATGAAAGTCTCCCTGGTGACATGGGAGATGACTCCCAGGGATAAATCCAGACCTGGCACCATGGGATCAACAATTACATCCTGACCAAAAGGGTGAAAAGAAGTGTAATTAATAAAGTATCAGTGGCAGAGAGAGTTCAAATAGAATCAAGAGGCTACTTTGGAGGTTGTTCTTATGCAAGCTTCAGTTAGACCTTGCTACCTAACATAACCTGCCAACCCCCAACCAGGACCATTCCAGCCAATCCTAAAGAATACCTAGGGCAATACATAAGATTTCACAAGGGTTCCATGCACTAGAGTAACTTTCCAGAAACCTACAACATCCAGATGAGTCCCTGGTCCAGATAAGTCCCAAAACTTAGCCCAGCATCTCCAGAAAATAGATAGTCCCATCTCCCTACCCCATATTAGTGACAGATCCTTCTGATATGAAAAATTTAGAATTTTCATAGTCCAAACACTCCTAAAGAGAGGAATGGAAGGATCAAAGGTGATGTTGGAGTTATACAGAGAAGATAGGATTTAACAAATGAATATGAATGCTGTATCATTAAATTGGTATCTCTTTTAGTCTCCATTATTTTAGAGCAGCTAGATGTAAAAACCTAAAATTGTAAAATTGTAACCCATATCAAAGCCTGAAATATGTTCTACAACTAATTGCAGTGCAATTTTAAATTTATAGCTTTTTTGTATAAATATTATTTTCACAAAGAAAGAAGGAAAAAAAAGTTAATTGTGATGATCAAAAAATATTTAAACCCTCTAGTCTCCTATATTCTGGAGCAACTAGAAGGAAAAGTCTGAGAGGATTGTATGGTAGCCCATGACAAACTCCAGGATCTTTCATGTAACTATATGTTGAAGAGTGCTTTGAAAACTATTGCTTTTTAATCTCTTTGCTTTGTATATATGTTATACTGTACAATTAAAAAAGTGAAAAAAAAAAAAGAGTGGTTTCTAAACTGAGCCAGCACAGCTCTGAGTAAATCCCTAGCCCATCTTCTTACTAGTTGACTTTATCATCACCATTTCAAGCCTTTATAAGTAATTTAAATTTAAATTAACTGTTTTAAATTTTAAAAAATAAAGACAGACAAGCAATATACCACAGTCAGTATACTATCATATTCATGGTTAATACACATGTATTATTTATTAATTGTAAAAATATCAAGAATATACCCTACTGGCTGTTCTAGCTTCCAATTTTGCATTATTAGGAAAATTATGATGGAAAATAAATACAGAGAAGTTGAAGACAGAGTAAATGATAGATAAGTAGATATATAAATTCTAAAATCATTTGATGAAAAAAACTATTAGGAAGCATTCCAAATTTAATGTGACAATTCAGCTTAAAATAATTGAACCAGTTCACATTTGATGTAGAACATTATGTGTAAAATTGTTAGCAGCGTGAAATCAATTTTTAAAGCATTTCAAATGAGAAAAATTATAATTTAAATTTATTTACTAAGAGAAAAGATATTACTTTTATTGAATCCTGCTATCTAAGATCTGAGATTTTCTTGTAAGTGCATTTTATTTTTTTGCAGTATATATTGACAGGTGGTTTCCCAGTCTGTGCTTAAAAATACTTTCCTGATGTTTCAAAATAGGACTGGGAAGGAAGTAGATCAAGATAATGAATTAGGAAAAAATCATATCTTAAATATAGTGAACACATTTCCATCAATTTCAACTATAAAAAAATTTGTGCTTGCAGTGAAGGGAAAATATAACATTTGCCAGAAGAACCTAAAAGCACTGATATAATTGACTGAGAAAAGGGCCACTGAGTTGGCGAGCATGATTTAAAAAGCTGTGGTACTTGGGTAGAATCCAGTCCAGCAGCCCAGGCAGCTGCACATCTTGGACAATCTGTGCTAATTATTAGTGATGCAAAGACCAAGCATGCTCCTTACTGTCCAGTGTTATGTATGCATGAGTCAAAATCCAGCAGTTTTTTTTTTTTTTATAACAGAAAGTGGGATGTTGCCTTCTGAAACTACTCTTTATTTCCATTAGTATTCACAGAATACTGTAGCAATAAATTAAAGCTTCATTTTGCAGGTTGTTCCCTGCTGAAGGACACAACCATATACTATCAGAAAAAAGCTTGTTTTTGTTTTCAAACAGCTCCGAAAAGCCTTTCAAGAATTTAGGAATTGGCTGTTACTATATTTATGTGATAGATTATCCCATTAGTCTGGAACAAAAACTCAAATAGAACCTTTTGTTTAGAGTTAGAAAATGTTTGATATTTGGTGATGGCAGTGGATTCTCTGAGGTCAGTGACAGAAGAAGGTTTCAACTTTTCAACACCTATGGTTCATGCACAAACCAGCATGCTGGAGGTTAGAAACCCTACAAAACAAAGACTGTAAAGATGGGTAACAATGCCCAGTGAAATGTCAGAATAATTTAAGAATGGGCATGACGATTGGGATCATATTTGTTTTGGAAACAGCAGAGTGGATGACCTCAGATTCCAGCTCAGTTTACCAACCTGGCAGCCTATATATGCCTTGGATAGAAAACAGAATAATATGGATTGAAAGAGGCGCATCCTAAATTCTGTATCAGGTTGGGACTGAACAATTCTTCTGTGGGACACTTGCTACCCAAGTATAACGAAGAAAGACAAAAGAATACTTGCTGCAAACCATGTTTAGCTAAAGCAGAGGGCTTGGGAAAATCTAATTATACTTGAACAAGCATCAAATCATATGAAATTTTGTGTTAAATAGAGGTGGCTAGAGTGGAGTTCTAGCTCTCTGGGAAATAAGAGAGTAGCACAACAAAAACAAAGTTCTAACTTTAACTGTTCTAAGGCAGCAGTGCTGACCAAAGCTAGAGCAGGAGCAATGCAATTCAACTCAGAGAAAAGAGGACTCACACTTCTGTGGCCCAGGTAACCAAAATTGTAAGTGAATGACCACTCAACCCAAATTTCTCTCTAGGAGTAAGACCATAGTTATAACCTTATTCTCAGAAGTGAAACAGCAGAGATATGTACCAATGGAGACACTGAGCTTCAGTTTGATCAAAAATAAGGCTGTAGAAGAACAGTGACCAAAAACAAATTGAACATCTGTGTAAAACACAAGTTTCAGAGGTGCTGGAAGGAAGGTCAATCTTCAAGGAACAAGGTTTCTTAATTGAGTTGTTGGGGACATGAAACTATTAAGATTAATATAGCGTTATCTTTACTTACACTCTGGTGGAGCATGGGAGATTCAGGATATGTTTTATTCAGCTACTTTTGCACATTTCAGATTTCAGAGAAGATCTACAGCTAACATTTCAAACTAACAATTATTTTAGCTTGAAATATAAACCCCTGGAGACTAAGTTGTCCATTTCCCTGAATAGACAAATGGCTTACAATAGAAAGTGGAAGTCAGTAGCTGCTCCAGCTATAATAGATACTAAATTCCCACTGATGCAATGGTACCGTAAAACAGAATCCATAAATAACAGAACACTATATTTAGCATAATGGACTGGAGTTGCAGTACTTTATCAAAAGGTCGATCATTAAAGATATGCTGTTCAACTTTCCATAATATGATAGCTACCGATAATTGATTTGTCACCCTGCTGTGAAAAACAAAAACAAGAAAATAATACCACCAAGAACAAAAAAACACCCTAGAAAATTGGATAAAATATACGGAAAAATTGTTTGCACAGATTGACAACAGTCATCAAGGACTGTGATTCCTAAGAGAAAGAAAGGAATAGACCCTGCTAATATCCTATTTTATACAATTTTTCACTTTCTATAATGTGATGCAGGGAATGGAAACAAAACAAGAGCACAGTGATCTTGCTGAGTTGACAAGATGCAGATTGCAGTTTGAGGATGTTGAGATGGCTGGAATTTGGAGGGCAGAGTACTGGAAAGAGGGCCTATGCAAAAAAAGATCACTACATCTACATAAGGGATAAGATTAGTCTATTGAATATACTGAACTGTGTTTCTGTAAGATAAAAAAGAAACAAGAGACTGAAAATTATTACTAAAATTTCTAAGTGTAGTTTAACTTTCTATTTTTTGTACATTCTTTGACTCAAACATTTGCTAAACTACTATGAAGAAACATGGGGAAAGAGGAATGTTGAAATCCAGCACTTAATAGATTAATAGCTTATGGTCTTAGGCTTGTTACTTTACTTCTTCAAGGCCTTTATTTCATCATGTTTAAAATAGGAATAATTTCGACTTCTTATGCTTGTAAAGACAAGCTGATATAATAGATATAGAGATGACACAACACTCTCCAGCTTGTTTACAAGATCCATGAAGGGTATGTTAATTTACGCTACTTGCAACAAGTTAGAATGCCACAGTTTTTAAGATGCTAGTTTATGGATCAGAAATAAATAACTTCATTACTCACGGCACAGCAAGCAGCATGAGCTTCATATTTGCATTGGTTCTCTTGCCTCTCCAGGACATGAGGTGACATATGATGGCCAAGGTGGATGCTGCATATTCAGTGGATTTCATCACAACTAAGGAATTCTAAATTTAAGAAACCCTGATCTTTTCAAGTAGCTTCAAGTAAACCTACCCAACATTTGTCCTAAAGGGAGCCATTGTATTTACTACCCTGGATAGCAAAAAAGAAGTATGACCCCCACTACAGAGGGAGACATTAGCTTTATCTTCCAATGCTGGCAACATTCTTGAAAAGACAGTCTGGGAAAAAAAAGCTGTTACAAGATGTGTGGATACCTGAGCAGCCCATGGAGAATTGTCTCCTAATATTAGCACATAATGAATTCATCCTGCAGCAGTACCCTTCCTCTCATACTCTACTCATCTTTCTGTCCTTTTCCTATACTTCTTTTGCTGGATTCTTCAAGATTTAATTAATTCAATAATCATTTTAAATACCTAATATAACCCAAACTCTGTGCCAGGTATTTAAATAGGGCCATTATGAACAACTGTGTATGCTATATCCTATAAAAGGGCACCCAGGCAAGCTGTTAAAATGTGGTTTGAATTCTTGAATGGATTTTTTCAATCAGGAGTAAGAGGGATCTAATTTTATTATTCCTACACCTTTATTTCACCTATTTCAATTTTATTTTGTCCTAAGAGGATCCCCTTTTCTTATGCAAAGACACCAAATGTGCTAGTAATGATGAGTCAATTAATGTTCGCATCTAGTGTAAATATTGTTTTGACACTTGATAGATGCCACTCTCTTTGGTTCTATTTACAAAGCCAGGAAACTTAGCAGTATGCATATCTTACATTAAATGTGATTAACACAATGTGCAGTGCAAGGTAACCATTTATCTCTCTTTCCCACTCTGGATCCCACAGCAGTAATCAGGCTACATCTCCCCACAAGGGTACAAATTTCAATACCTGGAAGATTTCCTTAAACTGAGGACTTTATAAAAACAATAGAAGGATTTTTATAGGTATTTCTGTTTCTCATTTTGCAAAGAGAATGTTACATAGAATCCTATATGAAAAATGTATATGGCAATCTGTTAGTCAGGAATTGTACTATTCTAGGTATCACTAGAAGGATCAGGGAATCAAGAGCCTGCCAGATCACTGGATAAACTTGTGGAACAGAGGTTAGTGGTATCTGTGCCCTATTGTGTTCAAGGAACTCTGCTGGAGCTGTCATCAGAGATCAGGAGGCTGCAGGTATTGCTGTGTGTAACCAACACATGTTTTTCATACCCATGAAACTAGGGATGTGAACCTGAGTCCAGATATGTTCTCTAGACATCTGTGTCTATGACCCTGCTTGCCAACAGAGACAGCAACAGAGAGCTGGCCTCCCCCTGGCCTCACTTCTGCCTTTCAAATTTCATGTTTGAATCTAATTGATTCATTTCTTTTATATATAGAATCATAGACCTAAAAAAGTCTCAGAAACAATGTTTTGTTTTTCCAGTTAAAAAGGAGGTGAATGTAGGGGTGATAAGTGCCACTTTTACTATTCTGAATCAGTTAAGTTGAGGAGTAGTATATGAAGCAAAGGCGCACAATGGTTTCTGATATATGCTCAATCTGTGTGGTGAAATTATAGTTTTGGCTATCATTATTAATGTAGATCCACTTTGATATCTCCTGTTCTTCATATTAACCGCAATTTGAATATAGGTTGCACTCAACTGACAGCTTTTTGCCCAAGACTCATTACAAACCAGTTTCAAATTACCCATTATCTTTAGACTCTTGCTCATGGTTTACTCTGAAATTTATTAATAGATTTCTTTAGTGTGGTTTATTTACTTTCACTGTATTCTGCCTGATACTGTCTATATTCATTGCTCAGAGGCAGCAGTGTGATGCTCACCATGCATGCTTCTTTTTCAACATCTGCGAAACAGCATTTAATGTTCTGTTTTTGTAGCAACTGGGGATAAGGGAACCAAGAACCTCTTAAAAAGCTTGACCTCTGAAAATTTCCTAAGGTTACATAAAGTTGAGGTTACCTTTACTTAATTTTCATCAAATTTATCCTAAAATTCTTGCTATACAGCTTTTAATCTTGTATGAATATAAAACACATAAATTAAAAAGTTCATTTTTCCACTCTTAAAAATATTCCCTATATCGCGGGGCGGGCCGCGGTGGCTCAGCGGGCAAAGTGCTTGCCTGCCATGCCGGAGGACCTCGGTTCGATTCCCGGCCCCAGCCCATGTAAAAAACAAACAAACAAACAAAATACAATAAAACAAGAAAAGAAAATGTTTAAAAGATGTTTCCTTTCCTTCCTTCTATCCTTCCTTCCTTCTCTCTGTCTTTCCTTCCCTTCCTCCCTCTCTCTTTAAAAAAAAAAAAAAAAAAAAAAAAAAAATATTCCCTATATCGAGTCCTCTGAAAAGGAATCATTTTGATACACAAGGTATTACTAGATAAACAGAAAATATATCTTTTATAATGGATTTCTGAGAGTACCTGCTGAGAGGCATAAATATGTAAAGTACTAGAGTGAGTACAGTCTAGGGCTTACCTGAAAAATGCATTTCCTTTTATTTCTTTTAGAGATTGATAACTTCAAGTATTCTCTGTTCAGTCAAATAATTACACCTCTCTCTCTGGGTGAGACTAGAATAATTAATTGCATTGATTCCATCAAAGCAACACTTATGTATTGCTTAGGGCAACCCTTCAAGTACCAATTATCAAGATTAGAAATGGAATGAAAGAACTCTTAGATTTTTATAAATATATTTAGTGGGTAATATTGTCCAACATTTCAAATAGCTCTGAATACTCATGATGCAAGAAACTAGTATGTCTAATCTACTTCCTTGCAGAAAACCTATTCTTTTCAATTTTGTTTTCTCTAGGGACACTCACCCTTTCTTTCATACAGAGTTCCAAGAATTATTCTGATAGGAAACAATACAGAGGCAGGAATTTATTTAATGAGCTGATAAAATGCAGTATTTTCTGAAATGGTCTACTTCTGAGCTAGCTACTTTGCATGGGGCATTAACATATAATCTTTTTCTCTTTTCCTACATATCCTGGATGTTCAGAAAAGAAATATATATTGTTTTTCAGTGAAGCTACCCATGCTAAAGTTTACTCCTCAACTCATAAACATAGCTCCATGTGGGTGGGTAGGTGACTGCTACCTGTTGGCATGATGAAGGCAGCTCCCCTCACCCTGCTTCCCAATGAAAATCCTGCAGACACAAGAAAGCTTCATAAAGATGAGTGTGCTCACAGTTTAGGAAATTCTCCAATAATCCAATGAAATTGTAAAATTTCTGTTCTCTAAAATCTGAACTTCATAGATAGGCTGGCACATGTTTTAAAAGAAAAACAATCAAGGATTGATTTTAAAATAGTCAATTATAATACATATTAAGGTGATTAGTGCTTTGGTTACATTACAGTACAGATGAGGAATTTCCAAGTGGAAACTTTTTCTGGAATCCCGTCAGACGTTACTTCACCTAGCTTAGACTTTTACCTAGCCTTAGATCCTATAGTAGCCCCAAGAAAATCAATAACTTTGCATAAATTATTCAGTTTCCAAAAGTCACAATAATGGCATTTATTGCGACAAAAAGCACACGCAAAATTCTAACTCTGAATCAAATCCAGAATCAAACTTTGCATGTCTCCTTCAATCCAAAAGTTTCTTCATTCTTTCTTTGTCTTCCATGCCCTTGACATGTTTTGTTGCCTTTTTAAAATAAACTTTTTAGTTTAGTTTTAGATTTATAGAAATTGCAAAGAGAGTGCAGAGATTTCTCATATAACCTGAACCCAGTTTCCCTTATGATCTTACTGTAGTTTGATACATATCAAACAGCTAATGAACCAATACTGATATAGCATTAATAACTAAGTCCAGACTTTATTCAGATTTTCTCACCTAACATTCTTTTTTCTGTCCCAAGACCTCAGACAGTTTCTACACTGTGACAGTTTCTCAGATTTTCCATATTTTTTTATGGCCTTAATAGTTTTGAAGAATGTTGGTCTTGTATTTTCGAGACTGTCCTTTGACTTAAGTTTGTTCAATGTTTTTCTCCTAGTGGGACTAGTGTTGTAGGTTGTTTGGAGGAAGAACACAAAGTCCCATTACCGTGACATCATATTAAGGGTACAAACTGACAATATGACATCACTATTGTTATTAGCCTTGGTCTCCTGGCTGAGGTATTGTTTGCCAGGTCTCTCAATTTTAAGGTTACTCTTCTTTCCCCCTCTCTTCATACTGAGCTCTTTGAAAAGAGGTCACTGCATAGGAAGGGGTGGAGAGTTATGTCCCACATCCTTGAGGGCAGAGTATCTACATTTTGGGGAATTCTTTGGTTAGAGAGATTTGTCTGAGCTCCCCATTACTTATTTAGCTAATCATTTATTTATGTCATGTCTTTATATGATATAGGGATTCATGGTTACTTATTTTATACTTTTTATACTCTAATGCCTCATTATTTAATCTGTAGCTCAAATTTCTCCACCCTAGTCTATTAGGAGCTCTTTCAGTTGACCTCTGTGTTCCTCTGACATACTCTTATCATTGTGGGACTTTATTTATTTATTTATTTATTTTGCATTTTCCTACTTTCTGGACCTATAAAAAGCTCCAGGTTCATCTTGTATGTTCCTCTACATCGTGTTAGAATCAGACATTTCTCTAAGGAGCTCTGGTTCCTTTTGTCCGATAATGGCAGATCTTGCCATTTTTAAAGAGTATAGGCCACTTGTTTTGCAGAATGTCCCTTGGTTCTGATTTGTGCAGTGTTTCTTCATGACTATATTCAGATTATGCATTTCTGTGTAAGTACCAACCACAGAAGTGATGTTCTATTTCTCTCAGTTCATCGTATCAGAAGACAGATAATCTGATTTTTCCATTAATAGATGTTAACTTTTATCACTACATAAAGAAGCTATGTACCAGATATTTCCATTAAAAGTTATTTTTGAGATACACTTTCAATATCACTTGAAATAATGTAAATATCCTATTTACGATGCCCTAATTTTAACATCTACCATGATCTTTGCCTGAATCTATTATTATTATTATAAAGGTTGACAAATTGTGATTTTATAATTCTATCTTTCCTTCTACATTAGTTGGCTAGTTGTCATTTGACTATTTCAAATGAGTGTTCCCCATTTATTAATTTTTCCAATTACATATATATATCAAAATGTTCATAAAATCTTGTTTTATTCAATGTCAATCATATTATAATATTGACATTATTATTTATGTGTATATTAAAATAATCTTTGATGTAACCAATGAGAACCCCTTCCATCTGGCTCCTGTGTTCTTTTGTACAATTTCTCCACATTCTTTGAGCACTTTTTTTCTTTATAATAGAGTGAGACACTAGAGGTTCATCTGCATTTCTCTACCTCACCACTGTATCCATTTAGTAGAGAATGGTTTATAGAAAACAAGATTAAGGCATTGAGTGTGCTCATTGCTACTAGACTGTCATTAATTCTAGACCTTTACATTAGTCAGAAACAGACTACAAAGTCTATCTACAAGAAATGTATCTATAAGAATCTATTTCTTCCCTTATAAAGTCAAATGATAGCTAATAAGTGTAGAAGGAATGATGAAATTAGAATATTGCAATTTGTCAATTTTCACAATAATTGATACATGCAAGGATAAACAATGGAAAATAAAATATGTATGTATGCCATATAATATATATTTATAAATAATGTGTTATATGTATATTTTTATGCCTATTTATATTGAAAGCCATGAATTCATCTTGATACCACCTATTTCAATCCAGTATTACAGTACTTCTAATTTTCCACTCCAAATTTGTCACTCCCTTCTACAGTTGTATTATCTGACTCCTTTATCCACTATGTATTTACCTATTTACTCAAACCTAGAATATATATAAATGTTTCCAATATTTTAATCCATAATATTGAGAAAAACAAGCTTACTAATCAGAGTTAAATATTTTTTATAATTCTCTTGCATCTAGCATAAAACTATGTAGTTAAAATACTGTGCTTGAATGTTATTTACTTGCTTTTTTCTTTACTTCCAAATAATCATGTTATTCAAATGAAGTATAGTTTCAATTGTCTCTGTTTATATTTCATGTGTATTTCTTTATCCTTATTGATTTTTTTTTGTTTTGTACCCAGATTTCTTTTTAAATGATGCTTATACTTTCTAAGCAATTGTAATTTCAAATGCTATTTTTAGCTAGTATTAAAATTGCTATCCTACAGGTTTGTTTCTTGGTGCCTGCCCATGTGAAAAACAACAACCAAAACATTGCTATCCTAGGGGGTGCAATTGTAGTTCAGTGGTGGAATTATCGCCTGCCATGTGGGAGACCTGGGTTTGATTCCTGGTCTGTGCACTTCCCAAAAAACAAACAAGCAAGCAAAAACAAACAAACACAGAAACATACAAAAACTCAGGAAATAGTGCTGCAATAACAGGATTCTCACATGGAAAAATAATGAAATGTGACCTCACCATACAGAATATGTAAAAAAAAAAAAATACTGTCCTACAATGTCAGAGGCAGTAAAGTGGATATCAATTGATTACAATAAACTGATGATGTCAAATTTCAAATAAACAGGCAACACCTGTAGCAAATATCCTAACAAATAAGTTGAAGTCAAATTTGGACTGGGTCATGTTGAGCATATTCATTTGGTGCAGTGACAGCTTTTACTCATTTTAAGAAAAAAATGCTTGTACATGCAATTTCAGCTCTTAATCTAGATTTTCTGTATATTATCTAATTTTAAAAATCATTAGTGATATAACAAAGTTGTTTCTATACCTAGAAAGTACAGAGCAATACTCTGTTTTTGCTATAATTTCTGGCTGTTTAGGGAAGGTTTTAGAGAGATGCAGATGATAAAGCTATCCTTGCCTTGGTAAACACTTGAAATCACCACCAACTAACAAAGCTGTCTTCCACACACAGAAAGACATATTTTATTGGCAAAACGGATAAAAGCTTATATGCTGTAAATTATTTTTCTCCCCAAAGCCAGCATCCTGTCCTCAGAATTATGTACAATTATTAAGAAAAATATCTGTCTTATCTTCTGAGAAACTAATAAGACTAGATCTAAATTGAAGCTTATAGGATTTAAGTGCAGGACATTTAATAGAACTTTGGAGAAATTTTCAAGTTTTCTCTACAGGTCAAAACTGGAAGAGAATAAGAGGTTACTTTATGAAGGTAGAGATATAAATTGTATTTCCTTTTCATTTCCTTTTGGGATATAGCAGAATATTAGGTATAAATTAGGCTCTCAATACCTTTTTTGGAGGGAATGACAATATCCATCTACTAGTTAATTTAAATTTACTTAAATATAAGTAAGGAAGCAACATCTATTTCTGCAAAATCTTTCATTTTAGAGATAAGGAAAATGAGGCTTGGAAAGTTGAATGGCTTACCCAATAACCACTTATATAAGGACAAACCTTTTGCTTCAAATCTAGGCATAAAAGTTCCTAATATTTATGAAGTCCATTTTTTTTCTATTTTTTGTTTATTTTGTTGCTCAAGCTTTTGGCATGATATATAAGAATTTACTGCCAAATCCAAGGTTATAAAGGTTTCACCCTATGTTTTTTTCAGAGTTTTATGGCTTAAGCCCTAATTTTTAGGTCCTTGATCCAAAAATAGTTGGGTTTTTTTTGTTTTTGTTTTTGTTCTGTATCAGTGAAATGTTTTTAACATGGTCTCCTTTAAAGGCAGTAGTATGAGGAGTCGTTTCATGAAGATAGTGATGTAAATCATATTTCTGTTTCATCTTCCATTCAGAACTAGCACAATATTAGGGATAAATTAAGATCTCACAACTTACTTTGGAGGGAATGACAACTTCAAACTACTAAGTTAAGTTAAATATATTTAAATATAAGTAAGTAAGGAACATCTATTTTTACAAAATGTAAGGAAAGAATAGGGAATTAATTAACTGATAATTCAATATTACCTTAATCTTCTTATGCCTCCATTTCATCATCTGTAAAATGCAATAATAATAGTACCCATTTGATACATTTTTCTGAAGATTAAGTTACAATAGTTGATATAGCTAAAGTACTAAGAATTCTGCCTGGCATATAGTTAGCATGTTGCACATATTCAATATTAACATTAGGTTGCTCTGTTATAATAGAAAGTGCATTGTTCCTGGAAAAAACCTAAGTTTGAGCCCCTGCTTAATTAGTTACAAACTGTGTGAGCTTTAGGAAGAATATTTTATCTGTCTAAGCCTATTTCTTTCATCTTTAAAATAGTATATTGGTCTATGTCACAGGGTTGCTATAAAGATAATGAAATAACTATAGGTAATGTTTTCAGCCTACTGCCTAGTATAATGTGAAAGCTTAATGAACTGTGTCTTTTTTATCTAGGCAGACACTATATAGATCATAGAGTCTTTTGTAGAATATTTTAACATTCAGTCCTAAACATTCAATTGTGAGAAGGGCAAGGAATCCTGAGATCTTCTAGACAGGAAATAGTCCCACATTAATAAAATGCCAAATCAGGGAGGAAACAAGATCCATATTTTGTCAATATTTATAAAAGAGAAGGAAACATAACATTGGGAATTATAGACTTACCATCTTAGCTTTAATATGAAAATAGTAGTAAACTACATAATTTATAGGAAATATAACAGGATTTCTGAGAAAGCACTAGACCTTGTCAGTTGAACTAAAACACTGAAAATCTTGGAATATTCAAAAAATCGGATCTGAGGGGAAACTCCAGATATCACCTTAACATGGTATTGCCTAACTATGGTATGAGATTAATAAATGACAGAAGGGAGGGTGGGCGGAAATGAGGCTGGTCGATGGATCATGTCAGTAGACAGAGAGAGAAGGCCAGGAGAAGGAAGGTAGAATGGAGGAGAGCACTATGGCATGACTTAGCAACATTTTACCCATAAAAAAAGCAATACTTGGTTAAGTAAGAGTCAAAGTCAGGCCAAAGGAACAAGGGAAAAATTTATTGAGTATTTTCTATCAGCCACTATGCCAACCATGAATTAACTCTATGTAATCCATTTAAACTTTATGCCAAATGTAGTAGAACGTCACTCCTGCAACCAGAGCCATTTGATAGGGAATTTAAGTCTTAGTGGAAGTTTCTGGAGAAAAGAAAGAAATTCAGAAAAATTTTATAATGATTAAATTAGATACTCTGGAAAACCTCTTTGGAATGCATGTTCCCCAGATCTTGTCCTCAGTATAGCTTTAAAACCCTGAAGCTGATTAAAATTCTCATAGTAAATCCGAGAAGCATTAAAGTTGCCCAGACTCAGTCTATATAGAATCACTTTTCCCCCCATCCAGGTCAATCTTTTTCCTATGGCCCAATTTGGTTTCCCTGTATGGTTACTAGATTAAAACCCAAACTCCCACCCCTCCCACCCCCAACTGTCAGCTCAACAACAACTGTTTCAGTTTTGCTTCCAAAACATAAATACACCTGTTCACCACAGTTATGTTTTTTCTCTTTTTGTAAAATCTCCTAACTAGGTGGATGCCCCAAAAGGGAGTGCATCTATTTTTGTTCCCTGCTGCAGTCTATTGCAATGCCTAGTTTAAGTCAAAAGATACTTCTCAAAGGAATAACTCTAAGTTATCCTTTCTTCCTTATTTTTGGTTATATACCCAAAAGAAGGAAATGAGGATTCAGGGAAATATCCAGCAATGAAAACTACCTTTCCGCTGGAGAGGACTTTTGGCAAGAAAAGATAAGGACAGATCCCCACAAATTACAAATACCTAATTTATAAAAGAAATACATAATTACGCACTGATTCAGTAAGTGTTCACTAAATAGTAATGTGCTATTTATAATCTCAAAAGCTTCAGAAGTTTATAATTTTTATGAAAAGTAAGACATTCATATATGGTATTCATTTTATAAAAATGAAAAAATAAATGAGAGAGCAATTTAATGTAATGTACTTGATTTCACAAAACAGTTTGTACTATTATCTTATGAACTGTATATTCAGTAAAGGCTAGGGATGCTCTCATAGTATGAACTAGAATAATCATTGAAGTCTAATAGCATGGGTGGTTAATTCACTATCTCATGCTAAACCCCATTCTGATGATGTTACTGAAAATAGTTTTTATATTTTGTGGCATGTTGTTAAAAATGTTCACTTCTATCACCATTGTCCTTTATATCATAATAGCAATTGACATTTTTTGTTTATTATTAATAACTGATAATGACAAAATATTGTACGCTAATCCCTTCATTTATTCATTATTCAGTAGTCATTTGTTGGGAAGCCATAATATGCAACATTGTTCAAATGTTGATTACAACAGAGTGATGTAAAGGGAAGTAATACCTATTCCCCTGAAGTTCACATTCCAGCAAGTAAGATATTTAACAAAAAAAAAAAACAAAGAAAAACATAAGATCATTTCTATCAGGAAATAGACTGGTTAAAAAAGAGTACCTTAGTGGGCACTTTAGTGATAATAGAATGTGATAGTACTCTTAAGAAATTACTTTTGTTTGATATCTGTAAACTGGGAATGAGTTGGCTATGTAACTGCTGTGGGAAGAAATTTCCAGGTGAATATCAAATGGATGTACAAAAAAGGCTTAGGACTTCCGGAGAAGATGGCGGCTTAGTAAGACGCGCGGGTCTTAGTTCCTCCTCCAGAACAGCAACTAAATAAACAGGAACAATACGAAACAGCTCCCAGAGCCACGACAGAGACCAAAAAGACAGCGTACCCCATTCTGAAACGGCTGAACGGGCAGGGAGAATCTGCTGCGGTGAGATACCCGAGGGGCGCGCGCTTTCCCGGGCTGGGGCGGCAGGCGACCGGGGTCCCTTCCACACATGTGGCTTCCCGGTCTGACTGGAAACGTTGGATAGTGGGGCCCTCCCGCCACGCTTGGTGTCTCGGGCCAGCTGGGCAATTTGGACTGGCATTCCCCCAAGCTGCGGTGGCTGGCGACCCCCCTCCACGCGCGGTTTCCCAGGCCGACTGCGAGATTCGGATTGGCAAGTTAAAGGAGCCACAGCATCTTTTACTGGTGGGACCTGCAGACAGACGAGCGCCACGAGCGCCATCTACTGGGCAAGAAAAGAAAAACAGAGCCCAGAGATTTCACAGAAAAACCTTTCAACCAGCCGGGTCCCACACCCAGGGAAATCTGATCAAATGCCCAGACACCAGCAGAAAATAACAGATCATGCTCAGAAAATTGAAGATATGGCCCAGTCAAAGGAACAAACCAATAGTTCAAATGAGATACAGGAGCTGAGACAACTAATGCTGAATATACGAACAGAAATGGAAAACCTCTTCAAAAACCAAATCAATAAACTGAGGGAGGACATGAAGAAGACATGGGCTGAACAAAAAGAAGAAATAGAAAATCTGAAAAAACAAATCACAGAACTTATGGGAGTGAAGGACAAAGTAGAAAAGATGGAAAAAACAATGGATACCTACAATGGTAGATTTAAAGAGACAGAAGCTACAATCAGTGAACTGGAGGATGGAACATCTGAATTCCAAAAAGAAACAGAAACTATAGGGAAAAGAATGGAAAAATATGAGCAGGGGATCAGGGAACTGAATGACAATATGAAGCGCACAAATATACGTGTTGTGGGTATCCCAGAAGGAGAAAAGAAGGGAAAAGGAGGAGAAAAACTAATGGAAGAAATTATCACTGAAAATTTCCCAACTCTTATGAAAGACCTAAAATTACAGATCCAAGAAGTGCATCACACCCCAAAGAGAATAGACCCAAATAGGCGTTCTCCAAGACACTTACTAGTTAGAATGTCAGAGGTCAAAGAGAAAGAGAGGATCTTGAAAGCAGCAAGAGAAAAACAATCTGTCACATACAAGGGAAACCCAATAAGACTATGTGTAGATTTCTCAGCAGAAACCATGGAAGCTAGAAGACAGTGGGATGATATATTTAAATTACTAAAAGAGAAAAACTGCCCACCAAGACTTCTATATCCAGCAAAATTGTCCTTCAAAAATGAAGGAGAAATTAAAACATTTATAGACAAAAAGTCACTGAGAGAATTTGTGACCAAGAGACCAGCTCTGCAAGAAATACTAAAGGGAGCACTAGAGTCAGATACGAAAATACAGAAGAGAGAGGTATGGAGTAAAGTGTAGAAAGAAGGAAAATCAGATATGATATATATAATACAAAAGCCAAACTGGTAAGGAAAATATTATCCAAAGAGTAATAACACTAAAAGTTAATGGACTGAATTCCCCAATCAAAAGATATAGACTGGCAGAATGGATAACGACCCAGCAATACCACTGCTAGGTATCTACTCAAAGGACTTAAGGGCAAAGACATAGACGGACATTTGCACACCAGTGTTTATAGCAGCATTATCTACAATTGCAAAGAGATGGAAACAGCCAAAATGTCCATCAACAGACGAGTGGCTGAACAAACTGTGGTGTATACCTATGATGGAATATTATGCAGCTTTAAGACAGAATAAACTTATGAAGCATGTAATAACATGGATGGACCTAGAGAACATTATGCTGAGAGAGTCTAGCCAAAAACTAAAGGACAAATACTGTATGGTCCCACGGATGTGAACCAACATTCGAGAATCAACTTGGAATATATCATTGGTAACAAAGACCAGCAGGAGTTAGAAACAGGGTAAGATAATGGGTAATTGGAGCTGAAGGGATACAGACAGTGCAACAGGACTAGATACAAAAACTCAAAAATGGACAGCACAATAATACCTAATTGTAATGTAACTATGTTAAAACACTGAATGAAGCTGCACCTGAATTATAGTTTTTTTTGTTTGTTTATATCTTTTGTTTTTGTTTTTTTTTCTTTTTCCTTCTATATATATATATTTTTTTTTTATTATTATTATTTTAATTTTCTTCTCTATATTAACATTCTATATCTTTTTCTGTTGTTTTGCTAGTTCTTTTCCTAAATCGATGCAAATGTACTAAGAAATGATGAGAATTACTGAGTGCATATGTAGAATGGAATGATTTCTAAATGTTGTGTTAATTTCTTTTCTTTTTTTTAATTAATAAAAAAAAAGGCTTAGTTGTCTGTGGCAAGGAAAGGAATCTGCTGTAGCCAGGGTATAATGATCCAATTTAGGAATGTTTTGAGATGTGTCTGAAGAAGTAGGAAAATACTGGATCACAAAGGGGGTTTTTAAAGCCATGCAAAATATTGAGTTTTATTCAAAGAGCAATTGTATCATTTTGAGCACAGAAGAGAAAGAGAAGTAACATAATACGACCATTTGGGTTGAATTTTAGATGCAAAAGACTGGAAGCAGGGAGCACAGTTGGAAGAAAACCAACTAGGAAACCAGGAGCCAGATGATAGCTAGAAATTGGAGATGGGCAGTCATGAATGGCTTAGAATTTTCAGGACCCAGTTTTGGTCAACCAGAACCATGGAGTATGGTTGCTGCACAGTGGGATGAGGCAAAATGGATGTGGATGGGACTACATGTCCACTAGAACATAAATTATATTTCCAGATAAAGTGAAAGAAAATAAAGTCACTCCAAAAGTCAAAACAATGGGATTAGGTGAATGGCACAAGGCTTTTTGCATTAATATAAATAAAATTTCATGACAGAACTTTGTTCTTTTAACCATAAAATGGTCAGCGTTATAAAGAAGAGATACCTATCAACATTTTATCTGGTACTAGCGTTCCATGAGGCACAATTATATACTAGAAGTTTGGAGTCATTAAATGAATTTCCTTCCCAAATCCAAGATTTTTAAAAGTGTGGCAGTTTTCAAACAATAAAGCAGTTGCAGGTGCATGTCTGAGAGGCTGGGCAGTTAAAAGAGTTTGAACAATAAAGAGTTGTCTAAATGTTATTTTACAAACCAGACCACACAGACTTTGTCAATAATATATATTTAATGTGGGCAATAGTCATCATTTATTTTCTTCTGTTGGATTAAGTTTATCACTGGTTATTGGTGAAACTTCTGCTTCTGAGGCTCAAGTAGTTACTTGTTGCCACAAATTCTACAACGGAAGTACATTAGTAGGCTCTTTACAAAGATTCGTTTTATCTGAATATACAGAATTTCTTTGTCAATAGTCTAAATTGATGGTCTAAGTCAGAAGACATAGAATTCATACGTTTCCTCATACTCTCCTCTCCTCAGTAACTTTACACTATATATTCTCTACCCTACTTGTCTCTCAAATTCATGTCAGTGATGACACAAAGTAAGTAGCAGAATGAGGAGAAATCCAGTACTGCAAAGTCAGTTCATGGCTCTTATCTTCCAAAGACTGATACAATAAGCCACGTTAAAATGAAGAACATTGAATTGTTTTAACATTTCACTTATTTCATTCTGCTAATGTCCTAAAGTAATTAAACCAGAGATTTGAAGTTAATCCTCATAAAAATAATAATTAACATGTCTTTGATAATTTACACTTTGAATTCATTTTTCAAAGTGTTCAGACATCAAACCTATGAGGTGATGAGGGACGATTATGCAGTTCTAGCAATGAAGATACAAAAGATCAGAGAGGGAAATTAACGTCTTCTGGATCACGGAGGAATTCCATCCCCCCATTTGATGGACCAGGAGAAATAGCAATCTTCATAATGACAATCTTCATTTGTAGAATGAAAATCTTGTGCTCCCATAAAAAATTCCACTCGTTTCTTTCAAGCTTTGTGTAGCCTTAACCTTACACAAAACGGGGTGTGTGTAGGAGAAATACATCTTTAAGAAAAATATATGCAAATTTATAAATATAACATTAAGTATGAAATACGAATAATTGTTGATGGGAAAAGAAGTCATAACAAATTAAATATTTTAAAGATTGACAAATACAACAATTCCAAAATATAAAACTGTAACATATTTTCTGTAATTCACTGCCTTACACAACTTTTTAATCCTACATTTTATCTTTTTTTCCCACATTTTATCTGCTTATTATTTGATCATTAGTCCACATGACAAAAACTTCATATTTTGGAGAGAAGTAAAGGATAATTCAAACTAGAATTTTTCCTGAATTGTTTTATTGATATTTTAGTTCAGCTTTTAATTCATCATAAATAATAACATTTTAAAAATTATTGTCAAATTTGTAAAAAACAAAAATTCCATTTCTTTCATACCCAAGATTTAAGATTTCAGGATAGTTCACATTTTCTTGATAGTACTCTTTCAACTGAAAACATTATTGCCCATTGTTTATCAATATCCTCTTTGTAATGGTATATTAATATTTTTTATATTACCTACCTGAAAGAAAAAACTTCCATTTTGATAAGGGGTAGATAAGAAGTGAATCTGCTAATTCAATTTTTACATTTATGAATAATTGAAAATTTTCCCACAGACCAGCTCTTGGCTCCATATATTTCAAGCCTTTTTCTCTTCCACAGTACATATACTTCTAGTGAGGTCTGGGGAAGATTTTGAAGAAATACAGTTGAAAAAGTTATCCTTCCCTTCTTAAACACTTTAAATCACTGCTGAATATTAATTAACAAAGCAGTTTTAAACTAAAAAAAAGACATGTTTTTATTGACCAAACTAATTAAAGCTTATATGCTCTAAAATATTTCCCTCTTCAAACCCAGAATCCTGGCCTCAGAAATATTTCCCCTAAAGTTATAATTTAAAAAACAATCTGTTCTATCTTATTTCTGAGAAGCTAACAAAAAGACTTGACTTAAATCGAGGCTTGTAGGATTGAAGTTAGATATAGAATTTAATAGAACTTAAGAGAAAATTTCAGTTTTCTCTTCCATTCAGAACCTTTTCACTTTAGAGATAAGGCTTGGAAGGGTTTAATGCCTCAGTTACCACATACATATGTGGTACTCAGTTACCACATACATAAGGACAAATATTTTGCTCCAAAACCAGTATATCAACTCCATATCCACTGCTTTGTTCACTGTGCTATCTATTTATTGAATTATTGTTGAACATTTAAAGTAGAATTGATGGAATTCACATTTCTTAAAGTCAAAGCACTGAGGTATGTATATACAATGAAACGTTATATTTTAAACCTTTTATTGTAGTAGCATATTGTTTCAGTTTGCTAAAGCTGCTGGAATGCAATATACCAGAAATAGAACAGCTTTATAAAAGGAATTTATTAAATTGCAAGTTTACAGTTCTAAGCTCATGAAAATGTCCGAATTAAGGTATCAACATGAGGTTACCTTCACTCAAGAAAGGCTAATGCTGCTCAGAACACCTCTGCCAGCTGGGAAGTCACATGGCTAGCGTCTGCTGATCCTTTTCCCTATGTCCATTGCTTCCAGCTCTGATGGCAGTGATTTCCTCTCTAAGCATCTGTGGGCCATCACTCAGCTCCTCTGGGACACAACTCTGGGTTCTGGCTTGCTTAGCATCTCATGGAAAGGCACATGGCAATGTTTATGGGACTCTTCCTGTGTCTAGGAATCTGCTCTCTCTGTCAGCACTCCAAGCATCTCCAAACATCCAAGCATCTCCAAGCATCCATGTCCCTGTCAGCTCTGAAGCAACTGTTCTCCAAGTATCTGCATTTGAGGTTTCTCCAGATGTTTCCCCTTTTAAGGTACTCTAGTAAACTAATCAAAACCTCCCCTGAATGAGCAAAGTTACATCTCCATCTAATCAAAAGTTCACATCCACAATTGTGTGTGTCACATCTCCATGGAAAGAATCCAATCAAAGTTTAAACCCTGAGTAATGGGTCTGTCCCCATAAGATTGGATCAGGGTTAGGTTCTGGGGTACATAACAGTTTCATACCAGGACATTCCACCCTCTGGACCTCAAAAGAGACATGTTCTTCCATATACAAAATACATTCATTCCATCACAACATCAAAAAAGTCTTAAACCATTTCGTTAACAATACAAATGCAATGCAAAGTCCAAAACAGTACAAAGTCTCATCAAAGTAAGATACAGGCATGGTCTGTCCTAAGGCAAAAGTTCTCCTCTTGGTATGGATCTATGAAACTTAGAACATGTTATCTACCGCCAATATAGCAAGGAAGGACAGTCATAGGATACATTTTCCATCGCCATAGGGAGAAATTGAAAGGTTAACAGGGTCACTAGACCCAAACAGTTCTGATAACCTGCAGGGAAAACTCCTTTGGATTTCAAAGGCTGAGAGTCATTTATCCTTGGGGCTTTAGCAAGCAGCAACCCCACCCTTTCCAAGGACCTGTGCAGTGATCCTACTGTCTCCAAATGCTGGGACAAGGGTTCCTACATTGGGGAACATTGAGAAGATCACCTTCTTCTAGACTCTACCCCCCCAATCATTGGCACAGCCCCCACAGACTCTGCCATTTCTGGGGCACATGCTCAACCCCTTCAGTACAACATGTTGGCAGCAAGTCTCTCTCTAAACCCCAAAGGAATGTGCTCCACCCTCTCCAAGGCCTAGGGCAGCAAAGTTCTTCCTGAGAATTGAGGCAGAAGGCCTGCCCTTGCCTTTGGAGCAAACTCACCATATCCAAGTGCATGGATGGGTCTGCTCTCCTGGCCCGAGATTGCTTGGCTTCAGCCCTCAACTGCCATGGTTTTCCCTCTGAAGTCATTTTTCCTTCAGTCTGTGCCTTGTCTGCCCCTTTTAGTCCAGACTGGCAGTGGTTGCATTTATACAGATCCCGCAAAGCTCTTGTATGTTTTCTATGTAGTAAGCAGGGAGCATAATCATCAGACAACAGGACTTTCCACAAATCCTTTCTCAATAACTCCTTTTCCAATCCTGGCTTTTCCTGAAATGGCTAACTGGTTCAATGTTTGGTTAAATCCTCACATGGGACCCAAAGCCCAAAATTTTCCAGACCATTAATTTGTTTTATTTGGTCCTAAGAGTTCATTTCTCAACTCTCTCTTTCCTTTCACATTTTACTATAAGCGGCAAGGAGAAATCAGACTTAATTTTCCACATTTAGTTTGGGAATTTCTTCTGCTAAATATCCAAGTTTATCACTCTCAGATTCTACCTTCCATACACAAAGAATGCCTTCTTTCCAGTTTGCAATGACATGTTCATCATTTCTGTCTAAAGCCTTATCTTTAGAGTCCACATTTCTACCAACAGTCTCTTCAAAGCATTCTAAACCTTCTCTATCAAGATCCTTACAACTCTTTCAGAGTCTTCCCCTTATCTATTTAAAAAGCTATTCTAGCTTGTTTGGTATTTACAAACTGTAGCAGCAGCCCACTTCTCTGGAAGCAAAATCTGTTTTGGTTTGCTAAACCTGCTGGAATGCAATATATCTGAAATGGAATCATTTTATAAAGGAAATGTATTAAGTTGCAAGTTTGCAGTTCTAAGCCCATGAAATTGTCCAAATTAAAGTACCAACAAGAGGCTACTTTCATTCAAGAAAGGCTTATGCTGTCTGGAAGACCTCTGCCAGCTAGAAAGTCAGGCAGCTGGCTTCTGCTGGTCCTTGTTCCCAGTTCTGTTGCTTCAAGCTTCTGATGCCAGTGATTTCTTCTCTAAGCATCTGGGTGCCTCATTCAGCTCCTCTGGCACACAACTCTGGGTTCTGTGTCTTGCTTAGCATCTTATAGATAGGCACATGCAATGTCTTCTTGGCTCTGTCTAAACATCTGCTCTCTCTCTGTTGGCAGTCCAAGTATCTGTAAACATTTTGTCTCTGTCAGCTCTGAAGCAACTGTTCTCCAAGCATCTGCATCTGAGGCTCTCCAAAATGTTTCTCCTTTTAGAATACTTGGGTAAACTAATCAAAACCCATCCTGAATGGGCAAATTTACATCTCCATCTAATCAAAAGTTCACACCCACAATTGGATGTGTCACCTCTCCATGTAAGGAAACTAATCAAAATTTAAACCCTGAACAATAGGTCTATCCCCACACAGTTGGATCAGGATTAGAACATGGCTTTTCTGTGGTACATAATAGTTTCAAACCAGCCCACATATATGCAACTGAAAATTTCCCACCTTAATAATTTCATATGTACAGTTCTGAGAGTTAACTACATTCACAATATTGTGCTACCTTCACCAACAGATATTACCCAAACAGCAGCTCTGCATCCATTAAGCTTTTTTCTCTATTCTGTCAGCTGCTGGCAACCTGAAATCTACTTCCTATCTTTCTGTATTTGCATATTCTAGGTATTTCATATAAGTGTGATCATACATTATTTGATTGAATTATTGCACTCAGCAACATGTCTTCAAGGCTCACTCATGTTTTATCATGTATCAGAAATTCATTCATTTTTTACGGTTGAATGATATTTCACTGGATACGTGTATTAGTCAGAGTTCTCTAGAGAAACAGAACTGACAGGAGATATATGAAAATTGCGCCATTTGAAAGGATTGTGTGCCCTAGAAAAGCCATGCTTTAATCTGGATCCATCTCATGGAGGCAGCCATTTCTTTTAATCCCTATTCAGTACTATAGGTTGAAAACTTGATTAGAATATCTCCATGGAGATGTGACTCACCCAATTGTGGGTCTTCACCTTTGATTAGAGGGACATGTGATTCCAGCCATTCCAGGTGGGTCTTGATTAGTTTACTGCACACTTGATTAGTTTTCTTTTAAAAGAGAAAGCATTTTGGAGAAACCTTCAGAATGATGAGAGAGCGATGAGAACCACAGGACCCCACACAGCCAGAGATCTTTGGAGATGAAGAAGGAAAATGCCTCTTGGGGAGCTTCATGAAAGAAGAAACCTGGAGAGAAAGCTAGCAGACTGCCATGTGTGCTTCCAGCCAATAGAGAAACCCTGAATGTCATCAGCCTTCTTGAACTTAGGTATCTTTTCCTAGATGCCTTAGATTGGACATTTCTACAGACTTTTGGGGGACATTTCCACAACCTTAGAACTGTAAACTAGCAACTAGAAAGTATTAAATTCCTCCTTTTAAAAGTCATTCCATTTATTGTATATTGCATTCTGGAAGCTAGCAAACTATAATACATGGCCTTAGAACTGTAAATTTGCAACTTAATAAATTCATCCTTTTTAAAAAGCCATTCTGTTTCTGGTATATCACTTTGTGGCAGCTAGGAAGCTAGAATATAAATATTATGAGATTTTATAAGAATTGTTCATATGACTGTGGGGGTAGTCAAGTCCAAATTCATTAGGGCAAACTAGGAACTTTGGTGAAGTTTTTCTATTAATCCCCCAGAGGAAGCTGGCTGGCTGAATTAGAGATGGGAATTCTAGTCTACTTCAGCCTAAGTGCTGAAAGCATCACTTCTCATTTTAAAGCATTAAACTGATTGGATGAGACTTTTCTCATTGTTGAAGGTGAACACCTGAGTTGATTGTGAATGTAATCAGTCATAGATGCAATCAACTAACTGCCGATTTAATTCCATAAAATTTCCTCACAGTAACAATCAGTACTTGCTTGAACAAACAACTCGCCATCAAAACTTGGCCAAGTTCACAATGGATTTATCCATGCAGTATGTATGCTGTACTTTGTTTATCTATTCATCAGTTGATGGACACCTGGGTTGCTTCCACTTTTTGGTGATCATGAATGATGCTGCTATGAACATTGTTGTACAAATATCTGTTTGAGTCTCTGCTTTCAATTCTTTTGTGTATATACCTAGAAGTACATGATTGGGTCATATGGTAATTCTATCTTCAACTTTCTGAGGAACTGCCAAACTGTTTTACACCACGACTGCACCATTTTTCTATCTCACAGACAATGTCTAAAGGCTCCAACTTCTCTGCACCATTGTTTCTCTGTACAGTTATTTTCTGATTTTCTTTTGTTTTGTATTTTTAAATAATATCCATCCTACTGGATTTGGAGTCGCATTGTATTGTAATTTTGATTTGTTTTTTACCTTATGACCAATGATTTTGAGCATCTTTTTGTGTGTTTGTTGGCCATTTGTTTATATTCTTTGGAGAATTATCTACTAAGTCTTTTAAGTGTTTATTTAATTGGGTTGTTTGTCATTTTGTTGTTGAGTTGTTGCATATCCTATTTTATAGGCAAGATTATGTTTCCCACAACATTTGTGTTACTGTTTGTGCTTTTTCTCATATCCATCATTTGGAGTTTTTTAACAGTGACTTTTACCTTTGACAGAAAGAACAAACATTTATCTCCACCATCAGATGACCCCGATTTGCATTCCTGGGGCACTTGCAGTTTCCCAAAAGGATACATTTGAAGAAAATCTAGCCCTTTTAAAATATATGTTTGATGTTTACTAATTGACCGTAGTCAAGACTATGTTAAAACAACCACATTGCTTTTAACCACAGGAAAAAAGAAATCTATTTTCTCTCAGTAAGACTGTATTTCCTATGCATATAAGTCAAAAGCTTAAAAGACCCAGAGAGGTGAAAAAACAGACAAAAAAACAAATATAGGTTCTATGACTGTGTACTTTTCATGAGAATATTTATTTTAAATAATTATGAATATAGAATGTTGCAAGTCATTACTTCTTTTAAAAAAGTTATCCGTTTAATATAGCATACATATAGAGAAGTGTATGTACCAAATATATAGCTCAACGAATTTTCCCACTTGACCACATATTCCTGTAATTTGTAGTCATATCAAGAAACAGAATGGTACAAGCCCTACAGAACCCCAAATTTTGCCCTTTTCAAATAATTAACCATTCACATTCAACTTCTAATTTCATCCAGGCTTACTTTGACCTAACTCTCTTTTAAAATATTAATTAATGAAAAGAACATTATTAAAAGCAGTCATAAGTAAATACACATGTAAATTGATTGGACGAAATACTCTGGGTCAATGAGAGGGAGGGGTAAGGGGTATAGGATGCATGAGCTTTTCTTCCTCATTTTTATTTCATTTTCTGGAGTGATGCAAATGTTCTAAAAATGATCATGGTGAAGAAGATACAGTTAGGTGATGATATTGTGAGCCGTTGGTTATATAATATGATCGGACTGTATGTGTGTGAATATTTCTTAATAAAAATATCATTTAAAAAAAGGAAATGCAAAACTGATGCAATATCTTTATTTAATTCACATGCCATATTCAAGCATCATTGAGTTTCCTAATAATGTTCTTTATACACTTTTTTCTTTATTCTGGTACAAAATCTTTTAGATTCCATAAAAATCTGAATTTTTGTTGTTTGGTTTAGCAGACAACTAAGTTATTTTAACCCAGATTGGGAACTCACTTGGATATCATCTCAAATATCAGTTCATTTCTTTTATCCTTAGCTGGGATTTTTTGTCTTCTGCTCATGCATACATCATTCGTGGCTATCTTAAAACTTGCAATACCTGTCTAAACCTCAGGATGAGTGTCAAAATGACTCTCCATTCTGGGACTTCTCATTCACTTTCTTTGTTTTTGTGTGTTTGTTTGTTTTTCAGGCCAAAATGGCTGTGGTTATTCCTGTAAAAATTTAGATCCCTGCATAGTTCTGACTATGGCTTGTCTTCAGACTAAAAGAGAAAAGAAAAAAATTCATCCCTTGTCTCATTCCTTCTTCTAAATCTCAATCTTTCTTTTAATCTACCTTTTTGATTCACTCTCCATGCTTTCCAGTGGGGAAAAAAACTTTTTTTTTGCATTTTCCAGTAATTATAACTATATGTTGATGTCCTTTTCTGGGAGGAACATACTTGCCAAATCCAGAAGAGGAACTCCAATATTTTCTGAATTGTGAGTCCAGATGAAAGCCTTATAAAATTAGAAAGCCTTTCACCTTTCCTACATTATAAAAGAATTTGACCAAGTTTTCTTTGAGTTTTTGCATGGTTTCATTTCTTTTTTTACACTTAGAGCTCTAATCCAATTGGGGTTTATTCTTAAACAGGAGGTGAAGTATGGATCTAATTTCATATTTTCCAAAATAACAACCCAGATATCAAAATACTAATTATGAAAAAAGTTCATGTTTTCTTGATAATTTTATACCTTGCACATATACTAAATTTCCATATGGATTTGGGATTATGCCTGGATTTTTATGTTATTCCAGTAGTGTGTCCTGTTATACAAGATTTATTGTATGTTTTAATATCTGATAGAGATTATACTTATGGGTGTTTTTGTACCTTTCAGGGGTTTTCCTATCTTTTCTTATTTGTTCATTTTCACATATGAATATTAGTATCAGCTTGCCCTTTAAACACACCTGTGGCAATTTATTAATAGTATTATGTTAAAATTATAAATTAATTTAGGGAGAACTGACAATTTTATGAGCATTACCTGTCTTATGCATAACAAGAACTATTTTCCTATTTGTTTTTTACATTTTTTAGAAAAAATCTAAAAATTATCTCATATTGATTTTGTATATTTCCTAATTTTAACTATAAACATGTATATTCTTTATTCCTTCTCTATGGTGTTTCTTTGCAATTGCACTTTTTAGCTAGCTATCATTACCTATCAGTATATACAAAGGCTTTTTGAGTTAGTACACTAATTTTGTCTTTAAATTTTTTAACTAGGAAATAATTTCAAACTTACAGGATTGTTTCAAAATTAACACAAAAGCCATACAGAAAAGTCTAACATCCTTCTCCCAGATACTGAGATCTAGCAACTTTAATATTTTTCCATATTTGCTGTGTTATTCTTTTTATCCCTCTATCATCTCTCTATATTTATTTCCACCTACATTTCTCTGTTCTGGGGTCAGTCAGAACATACTTTTGTTCTTTTTATTTTTCTTTACTGTTTTAAATTTTTGTTTATTTCATTTTGAGTACCTCATTTAAGTAGTTTGTTTGTTTTTTTAATTGTAATTGATTTCTGAGGGTAGCCAATTTGGATTTAGTAGGTTTGTGATTGAATGCCTTAGGAAAGACTAATATCACATGAAAGATTTAGTCTCTTATTTTCTGGCTTCTTCTTATTATATAGATAAAGATGAATTGATGAAGCTCAAATCTATGTGTTTATAGCTATGGTTGATTATTTGGTGTGATTTTCAAGATTTTTAGTTGGATAGCAACTCTCTATGATCTAAGTACACTTTATTTAATCATTTAATCAGCAGCCTTCTTTGCATTTGGGAGGGAAAAGTTGAATAGGAGTAAGAGGGAACTGTGTGCTTTAACATTCTTGGTTCCCTCTTAGGAGCCTAAAATTTCTCATTGTCATACTTTCTCTTTGCCCCTCAGGGCCCACAAATTGCTTTTCCTTAGTTTTTCCTGTTTATCCTCCAAAAGGCAATGACTTTCAAAAACTATCTTTATGACTTCTCTATGCTTTTATGCTGGTTTCCTGTAACTAGTGCTTAGATTTATCATTAATAATTTTTCACATTTACAACTCTGTTTCTTTATTTTCTTTTGGTTAACTCTCTTTAGATATTTACAAAAGGATTTTGGTGGAAGCAGGAGGGATATATATTTTTCTCCTTATAGAGAACTTAAAATATGTAATGCTTCTGTCTTTAAGCTATGCTCAATTGTGAGATTCTTGTATTTTATTTGTTCTTCTTATTGACCTATAGTGATTTTTCTCCATTGCTTTTATTAGAGAAATTGTGGGTTTACAGAACAATTGTTCATAAAATAAAGGATTCCTATACACCAACCCAACAAAAACAACTTTCACTGGTGTGGAGCATTTGTTACAATTGATGATAGAACATTTTCATAAAGGTATTATTAATTAAAGTTCCTGGCTTAACTAAGGATTCACTGCTTGCTTAGTGTACATACATGTATTTTTATTAAATTTTTATTCCATTACCATGTATGCCATCTAACATTTCCCCATTTCATCATATTCAGATATATACATCTCACTGCTGTAAATTGTTTTCATAATGTTGTGCTACCATCAGCACCTATCCATTACCTAAACAATTCCATCATTCCACGTAGGACCTTGTACCTTTTAAGCATTAACTACCCTTTCCCTGTCCCCACCCCATCCCCTAGTACTCTAGATTCTAGATTCTGACTCCATTAAAACTTACTAAATTATTAAAATTGTTTCAAAACAAGAAAATCATACAATATTTGTTTTTTTGTGTGTGTGTCTGGCTTCTTTCATTCCACATGATGTTGTCAGGGTTCATCTATGTTATTACATTATATCATGGCATCACTCTTTAATATCACTGAATAATATTCCACTTTAAGTATGGTATACATTTTATTTAACAATTCATCAGTTGACGGGCATTTGGGTTACTTTCATCTTTTGACAATTGTGAATAATACCATTACTACATTAGTGGGAAAATAACTGTTCAAGTCTCTGCTGTCAGTTCTTTAAGGCACATACCTAGTAGTGATATTGCCAGATCATATGGTAGTTCTATACTAACTTTTCAGAGAACCCACAAACTTTCTTCAAAGCAGCTACGCCACTTTACATTGCCATCATCAATGAATCAGTGTTCCTATTTCCCTGCACCTTCTCCAACACTTTTTATTATTATTTTCTTGATAGTAGTCATTCTAATGGGTGTGGAATGGTATTTCATTGTGATTTTCATTTGCATTTCTCTGGTGGCAAATCATGTTGAGCATCTTTTCATGTGCTTTCTGGCCACTTGTAAGTCTTCTTTGAAGAGATGTTTGTTCAAATCTTTTGCTTTTTTTCTCATTGGGTTGTTTTCCTTCTTGCTGTTAAATTGAAGGATTTCTTTGTACATTCTTGATATTAATCCTTTGTCGGATATGTGATTTCAAAATATTTTCTTCCAATGTGTAGGTCGTTATTTTACTTTACTGATAAAGTCCTTCGGAGAACATAAGTTTTTAATTTTGATGGCATCCCCTTTATCCATTATCTCTTTTGTAGCTTGTGCTTTGAGTGTAAAGTCTTAGAAACCACTGCCTAATACAAGGCCCTGAAGATGCTTCCCTATGTTTTCTTCAAGAAGTTTGATAGTTATAGCTCGTATATTAAGGTCTTAGGTCCAGTTTGAGTTGATGTTTGTGTAACAAGTGAAATAGGGGTCTTCTTTTTTTTTGCAAATAGAGATCCAGTTTTACCAGTACAACTTTTTGAGGAGACTATTCTTTACCAATTGAGTGCTCTTTGCCACCTTGCCAAATATGAGTTGGCCATAAATATGAGGGTTGATTATTGAGCTCTCAATTCTATTCCATTGTTCTATAAATGTCTGTCCTTGTATGAGTAACATGCCGCTTTGTTCACTATGGTTTTGTAAATAGTTTTAAGATCAGGAAGTGTGAGTCCTCTAACTTTACTCTTATTTTTCAAGGTAGCTTCAGTTATTCAGTGCCCCTTACACTGCCATATAATTTTTTTTTGGTGGGGAGAGGGGAGGATGTGAACATAAATTTTTATTTCTCTTAGGTAAATACCTAGGAGTATGACTGCTGGGTTGCATGGTAAGTGCATGTTAATCTTAAAAGAAAATTCCAAATTGATTTTGAAATTGGTGGTACAATTTTACATCACAGAAAACAGCATAGTAGAGGGCCAATTGCTTCACACCTTCACTAGTGCTCCATTTTATCTTTTTTGCATTTTAGCCATTTTAGGGTTCATAGTGTTATCTCAATGTGGTTTCATTTTGCATTCCCCTATGAACTACTAATGGTGAGCTCTCATGTACTTTTCAGCCATCAATATATTTTCCTTCTGGCATGTCTTTTCAACTCTTTTGCCCCATTTAAATTGGATGATTTGTTTTCTTTTTTGGTTTTTGTTTTTTTAACATAACTTTAGAAATATCTCTATTTATCAGGCAATCCAGTCAAAGTATACAGAGAATGGTTCACATAAGCATCACATAATTGTATATTCATCACCATAATCATTTTTAGAATATTTACATTACTCCAGAAAAAGAAATAAAAAGAAAAAAAAATCCATACATCCCATATCCCTTTCCATTCCTTCTTATTGACAACTGGTATCACATTCTAAACAATGTTAAGACTCACAATAGAGGTAGGTTAACCAGGATATTATAGTATTGACATATATTTATCTATATCTATCTATCTATCTATCTATCTATCTATCTATCTATCTATCTATCTATCTATCTATCTATCATCTAACAGCAATCTGATTATTGTCTTTGGAGAGACTGGTACCTCTGAGTTTCAGGACTTATCTCTCCTAGGATTGATCTGGAGACTTTAAGTTTCTGAAAAGATAAACTTACTTAGAGAAACTTTTATAGAAACTTAGATAGAGTCCAGGGTACTCACTAGAGTGTTCAGGAATACCATTGGTTGGGGCATGGCATAATGTGGTAGTTTTAAATATCTAGCTAAAGCTTTCATAAGAGTAACCTAAAGAATAACTGCTCAACTCTATGTGAAACCTCTTAGTCACTGAAACTTTATTTTGTTCCATTTCTTTTCCCCTCTTTGGCCATTCTCAATCCCATGATGCCAGAGCCAGGCTAATCCCTGAGAATCATATTCCCCATTGTCAGGGAGACTTATACTGCTAGGAGCCATGTCACATGTAGTGGGGAGGGTAGTGAGTTAATTTGCAGAGTTGGCTTAAAGAGGGAGGCCATATATGAGCAATAAAAGAGACTCTCTCGGGGTGATTCTCAGGCATAATTACACACAGGCTTAGTTCTTCATTGCAGGAATGTTTCATAAGGGTAAGTCTCAAGATTGAGGACTTGGTTTACTAAATTAGGAACCCCTAAAGCATGAGAGAATATCAGGACTTCCCCAGGTGGTGAAGTTTAATATTTCCACATTTTCCCCAGGTCCCTCAAAATGACTTTGCAAATATGGTTTATTTTCTGCCCAAAATATTCTGGAAAGTATCTGGTGTTACATTAACCTATACAGAACAATAGGATCCCATTCACTATTCTAGGTTTCATGTACTTGGGTTGTTTAAATAAACTGACCAGACAGGTTAAATTAGATAGTGTGCTACAGAAAATTTATGTTTTAGACTTGGTACCCACAGAAGTTGAAGTTTGAAAATATAGACAGTATCATCCTTTACCCTGTGCTCTGATTTATATTTGTATTTATCACTTCCATTTTATTCATATCTATAAATTAAGTCTAATCTCTTTTTCAGCTTCTTTAACAGTTGCTGTATAGAGTAATATTGACTCAGAGCTGCAGAACTCTAATTCTGAGTCTCAGGTGTCCCACAAATACCCAGCGTTCCAGGGAATTACTAGGTTACACACAAAAAGCACAGTATCTCACAATTTAGAAATAACAGTTAAAACTCAGAAATAAATGTGACTGATAAAAGGGCTTCCACTCTAGAAAGCTTTACAATGAGCCTTATTTGAACATTCTGTACTCCTTAATCATTGATTGCCCAGTTACAATCCCCTAATAACCTATTCACTTGAATTCAATTCTCAGAGTTTGCTCATTATACTTAGTTTATATTACTGAGGTCATATAGTATACATCCATTTTTTTCTGGTTCATTTAACTTAACATAATATTCCCAAAGTTCATTCTCCCAGGTGCATGCCATATGACTTCATTCCTTCCTGTAGCCACTCATTATTCTGTCATTTGTATAGATCATATTTTGCCCTTCCATTCCTCGGTCAATGTACCCTTAGACCACCTTCATCCATTACAAATTGTAAATAATGCTGCCAAAAATACCAGTGTCAAAATGCCTACAATTTATCTGTTTTCAGTTCTTCCAAATCTTTGCAGGATCATGTAGTTACCCTATACTTAGCCTCCTGTGGAACCACTACCCTGCTTTCCAGAGGGGCTACATAATTCTACTCCCCTATGTTACAATCACATAATTATCCTTATGATAAAATAACATAATTATGCATTCACCACCACAATCTATATGAGAACACTTCCATTTCTTCCACAAAGAGAGAAGAAGAGTGGAAAAGAAAAAGAAAACAAGAGAAAGAACAAACCAACAAGAATCCCGTACCGAATCCATTATACCCCCTTATTATTGACATTTAGCTTTGGTATGTTGTCTTTGTTATAATTAATGAAATAGCACAGCCATGTTACTGTTAACAGTAGAAACTAGTTTGCATTAATTGTATTCTTTCCATATACTATTCCATTTTTAACACCTTACAATGGTGACCTTCAATAGATCTCCTTTAAGTAAAAACTTTCTTATATGTGTACATTTAATTGCTATCATTACCTACTCTAGGTTTTGTTATGTTCTACAGTCCCAGTTCTTATTCCCTATCTTTCCTTTTGGTGTCATACATGCCCCTAGCCTTCCTTATTCAACCATACTCACTTTCAGCTCTGTTCATTATACTTACAATATTTTGCAATCATCAGTGGTATTATCCTATGCATTTCTGTATCTTTACAGTCAATCATGTTGAATGTTCTATACTCCTTCAGCATCAAGTGCCCAAATTCCACCCTCTTTCTATCTCTTAGTAACATGCATTCTCAACTTTAACTGTTGGAGTTTGCTCATTATAGTTAGTTCATATTAGTGAGACTATACTTATTTGTCATTTTCTTCCTGGCTTATTTCACTCAACATCATGTCCTCAAAGTTCATCCATGTTCTTATACCACAGTTTATTTGTCCACTCTTTTGTTAATGGGCATTTGGGCTATTTCCATCTCTTGGCAATCATGAATAATGCCACTATAAAGATCAGTGTGAAAATATGCCTTCATTTCCCTACTTAAAATTTCTCTAAATATATACCTCATAATGGGAATGCTGGATCTTAGAGCAATTCTATATTTAGTTTCCTGAGGAACCACCAAACTGTCTTACAGAGCAGTTGCACCATTCTACATTCCCACAAACAGTGAATGAACATACCTACTTCTCCACATCCTCTCCAGCACTTGTAGTTTTCTGTTGTTTTTTTTTTAAATGTATATATAATGGCTGTTCTAATAGGTGTAGGATGATATCTCATTGTGGTTTTGATTTGCTTTTCCTAATGACTAGTGAAGTTGAGCATCTTTTCATAAGTTCTTTGAGCAATTTCTACTTCCTCTTTAGAAAAGTGTCTGTTCATGTCTTTTGCCCATTTTTTAATTGGGTTATTTGTCTTTTTGTTATTGAATTGTAGGATCTCTTTATATATTCTGGATATTAAACATTACTGATATGTGGTTTTCCAGTATTGGCCCCTATTATGTAGGCTGACTTTTTCCTTCCTTAACAAATTTCTTTGTTGTGAAGAAGTATTAAATTTTGAGGAGATCCTATTTACATATTTCTTCTTTCATTACTTGTGCTTTGAATATAAGATCTAGGAAACCATCTCCTACCAAGGATCCTTAAGATATTTCTCTAAATTTTCTTCTCAATGTTTTATGGTCTTGGCTGTAATGTTTCAATCTTTGATCATTTTCACTTGATTTTTGTACAAGATGTGAGATGGGGCCCATCTTTGATTCTTTTTTTCTTTAATATGGATATCCAGTTCTCCAAACACCATTTGTTGAAAAGGCTCCTCTGACCCACTTGAGTTGACTTGACCACCTTATCAAAGATCAGTCATCTATAGATGAGAGGATCTACCTCTGAACACTCAATTAGATTCCACTGGTCAGTACACCTACCTTTACACCAGTACCATGCTTTTTTTGACCACTGTTTCTTTATAATCTGCTTCAAAGTCAGGTAGTGTGAGATCTCCCACTTTATTTTCATTTCTCAAGGTATTTTTTGCTATTTGGGGCATCTTGCACTTCCAAATATTTTATTATTTTTTTTATTTCTGCAAAATAAGTTGTTGGGATTTTAATTGGTATTGCATCGAATCTATAAATTGATTTGGATAGAATTGACATCTTAACTATATTCAATCTTCCAATCCATGAACACAATATGCCTTTCCATTTATTTAGTTTCCTTGATTTCTTTTAGCAATGTTTCATAATTTTCTGGGATAGATTTTTTTATGTACATGTTAAATTGATTCTCAAATATTTATTCTTCTGGTTGCTATTGTAGATGGAATTTTTTTCTTGATTTCCTCCTCAGATCACTCATTGCTGGAGTATAAAAACAATATTGATTTTGCATGTTGATCCTGTCAATTTGCTGTGCTTGTTTATTAGCTCCAGTATCCTTATGGTAGATTTTTTGGGATTTTCTACACATATGATCTTCTCATCTGCAAACAGTGAAAGTTTTACTTCTTCCTTTCCAATTTGGATGCCTCTTATTTCTTCTCCTTGCCCAATTACTCTAGCTAGAATTTCCAGCACAATGTTGAATAACAACGCTGACAGTGGGCATCTTTGAGTCATTCCTGATCTAATGAGTTCATTCTTTCTCCATTGAGTCTGATGTGAGATATGGGCTTTTCATACTCTCCCTTTATCATGTGGAGGATGTTTCCTTCTATTCCTATCCATTGAAGTTTTTTCATCAAGAAAGGATGCTGAATTTTGTCAAATATCTTTTTTGCATCAATCAAGATGATCATGTGGATTTTCCCCTTAATTTATTGATGTGGTATATTATACTATTTGGTTTTCTTGTGTTGAACCAGCCTTTCATACCTGGAATAAAATTGGTCATGGTGTATAATTTTTTTAATGCACTATTGATTTTGATTTGCAAATATTTTGTTGAGGATTTTTGCATCTATATTCATTAAAGAGATTGGTCTGTAATTTTCTTTTCTTGTAGTATCTTTGCCTGCCTTTGGTATAAGAATATGTTGGCTACATAGAATTTGTTAGGTAGCTTTCCCCTTTCTTCTATTTTTTGAAGAATTTGAGCAAGATAGCTGCTAATTCTTTCTTGAATGCTTGGTAAAATTCACATGTGAAACCATCTGTTCCTGGACTTTTCTATTTGGGGAGTTTTTTGATGATTAATTCAGTCTCTTTCCTAGTGATAAGTTTGTAGAGGTCTTCTATTTCTTTTTGAGTCAATGTTGGCTGTTCATGCTTTTCTAGGAAGTTGTCCATTTCATCTAACTTGTCAAGTTTATCTAAGTTGTCAAGTTTGTTACCATATAGCTGTTCATAGCATCCTCATATTATGTCCTCTATTTCTGCAGGGTCAGTAGTCACGTCCTTTCCCTCTCATTTCAGATTTCATTTATTTGCATCCTTTCTCTTTTTTTTCTTTGTCAGTCTAGCTAAGGGTCCATTGATTTTATTGACTTTTTTCAAAGAACCAGCTTCTGGTTTTATTGATTCTCTCTTTTGTTTTCATTTTTTCAATTTCATTTATTTCTGCTCTAATCTTTATTATTTCTTTTCTTCTGTTTCTTTGGGGTTGGTTTGCTGTTCTTTTTCTAATTCCTGCAGAGGAGCAGTTAATTCTTTGATTTTTACTCTTTCTTCTTTTTAAATGTAAGTGTTTAGGGCAATAAATTTCCCTCTCAGCACTGCCTTTGTTGCATCCCATAAGTTTTGATATGCTGTATTTTCATTTTCAGTTGCCTCAAGGTTTACCAATTTATCTTGTAATTTCTTCCTTGACCCACTGGTTGTTTAAGAGTGTTTTGTTTTCCCTTCATATATTTGTGATTTTTCTGGCCTCCACTTTTATTGTTTTCCAACTTCATTCCATTATGACCTGAGAAATTGCTTTGCATAATTTCAATCTTTTTTAATGCATTGAAACCTGTTTTGTGATCCAACATGTGGTCTATCCTAGAGAATGATCCATAAATACTGAGAAAAATGTATATCCTGCTTTTGTGGGGTGCAATATTTCATATATGTTTGCTAACTCTAGCTCATTTATCATATTATTCAAGATCACTGTTTCCTTATTGTTCCTCTGTCTAGATGTTGTATCCATTGATGAGAGTGGTGTACTGAAGTCTCCAAATAGTATTATAGAGGTGTCTACTTCTCTCTTCAGTGTTGTCAGTGTTTGTCTCACAGATTTTGGAGCATTCTGGATCAGTGCATAGATATTTATTATTGTTATGTCTCCTTGATGCATTGGCCCTTTTATTAATACAGTGTCCTTTATTGTCTCTTCTAATTGTTTTACATTTGAAGTTAATTTTTATATGCTTGTATGACAGCCCCCACTCTTTTCTCATGTTGTTTGCGTGAAAAATATTTTTTCAACCTTTCACTTTCACTTTTTTTCTCATTGTATCTTAAGTGAGTCTCTTGTAGATAGTACATAGATGGATCTTGTTTTTATCCGTTCTTACAAGCTATGTCTTTTGATTGGGGCATTTAATCCATGAACATTTAATGTTGTTACAATAAAGACAATACTTTCTTCAGCCATTGTTTCTTTTTCATTGGATCTGCATATCTTATTTTCTCTCTCTTTTTACTCTACTGGTACTCTTCTTGCTCATCTTCATTTCTATACTTTTCTCCAAACATCTCTCTTCTGTCTTTTCTATTTGCCTGTAATGCTTCCTTTAGTATTTCTTGTAGATCAGTTTGCTTGTTCATGAAACCTCATGATGTCTGTTTATATGTACATATTTTAAACTCTCTCTCATTTTGAAGGACAGATTTTACCAAATATAGAGTTCTTAGCTGGCAGTTTTTTCTCTTCCAGTATCTTAAATATATCATACCACTGCTTTCTCACCTCCATGGTTTCTGCTTAGAGATCTGCATTTAGTTTGACCAAGCTTCCTTTTTATATGATAGATTGCTCTTCTCTTGCTGCTTTCAGAATTCTCTCTTTGCCATTGACCTTTGACAATCTGATTAGCAAGTATCTTTGTATAGGTCTATTTGGATCTATTTTCTTTAGGGTATACTGCACTTCAGGACCTTAAACTTTATGTCTTCCATAAGAGTTGGGAAATTTTCAGTGATTATTTCCTCTGATATTCTTTCTGCCCCCTTTCTCTTCTCTTCTCCTTCTGGGACACTCACAACACCTATATTCATGGGCTTCATGTTGTTCTCAGTTCCTGAGACCCTGCTCACATTTTTCCATTCTTTTCCCTGTCTGTTCTCTTGTGTGTGGGCTTTCAGATGCCCTGTCTACTAATTCACTAATTCTTACTTCTACCTCTTCACATCTCCTGTTGCTTGTCTCTATTCATTGTTTTGTTTTTCATCTCTTCTGCCTTTTATTGTCATAAGTTCTGACATTTGTTTTTCAAACTTTTGAGATCTTCTGCATGGTCAGTCAGAGTCTTCTTTATAACCTTCATCTCTTTTGCCATATTTTCATTCAAGTTGTTGATTTGATATTTCATTTGATTTAGAATATTTGTATTTGTATGAACATCTTTATTAGTTGTTTCAACTCCTGTACCTCATTCGAGGTATTAGTTTGTTCCTTTGGTTAGGCCATGTCATTGTGCTTCCTGGTGTGAGTCGTGACTTTTTGCTTGTGTTGAGGCATCTGATTCTTTCACTTAGCTCATTCCAGTGGTTATCTCTTTTGCCTAGATTTTCCTATTGGTTGGCTGTGTCCTCTATCTATTCATCTTTCTCAGTGGCCTACTGTCAAGTTGCCCCCCCCCCCAGTCTTACCCCCAAACCAGGCACCCACAGTGGCCTACCTCAGGTATGGACAGCCTGAGGGATGGGCCTACCTCAGGATGGACAGCAAGTTCTCCGTTTGTGGGGAAAACAAGTCTGCTGTCCTCAGTGGTACTCTGTTTTTTGCTGGCCCACAAGACCTGAGTTTGTTTCAGGACACTGCTTGAGCAGTTGGATCATCCATGTTTCTCAACCAGAATGGAGTGGGTTCCCATGCATGGGATCTAGACCATCTCCTATGGCCCTGGGATTTGTTTGGGAAAGTCTCTGCAAAGACCTTTAATTCTCTTACACCTTCTGTTCTTCCCAGAAGATGATGCTATATAGTAACTTAATCATCCTTCAGAAACTTTGCCTCAAAGCCCAGGCTACATCATTGTTGGCCAAAATCTTGTTCACTGTGGAGCTGTGTCCCCCACTTTGCCTGAGGTAGAGGACTCCCCCTGCCATCTTAGTTTTCAGCCAAACACCCAACAAGAATCAGGCCACCTGCTGCTGTTTCCCTCAGTGGTGTAGTAAGGGTTTTGGACCCAGGGCTGTAAATTCAGTTTGTCCATATTTTCTCAGACTCTTTGCCCCTCACTGACCAGGGCCCTAAAATCTCCCCTATTTCTTGGTCTCCAAATCATGAGAGTCTGTCTCTGGCTGTGAGCACATTTATATTCTCTGTCCTTGGTGGGGCAAATCCTGGCTGCTGTTTTAGTGCCCCTCCTGCACTGTACATGAGACCAAGTGAGCAGGAGGGAAGAGGACCAGCAGCTTTGAGATGGCAGTTTCCTACCTGATTTTTTTCTCTCTCTCTTCAATTCACCATTGGTAAGTTCTTTCTCCAGTCTGGGTCTTCTTCCAGAGTTCTGAACAGTTCAGGATTAACATTTGTTTTACATTGAATATCTCTAGGAAGAGATTTTCAATAGCTGTTTATTTCACCAGGTTGATGATGTCACCCTGATTTATTTTCTTCTTATTCCATATATTTCAGTGATTCACTTTTCCATTTCTGCAAAGAAGGTTTTTAGAATTTTAATTGGGGTTCCATTGAATTAATAAATTGTTTTTATGTAGTATTAATATCTTAGCCATGTCTAGTCTTCCATTCCATGTACATAGAATATCCATTTACTTAGGTCTTATTTATTTTAGAAATGTTTTGTAGTTTTCTGTATACAAGTCCTTTGTATCCTTGGATAGATTTATTCCTTGGTATTTCATTCTTTTAGTTGCTATTATAAATGGAATTTTTAATCTTGATTCCTTCTTTTCATTCTCTGTGTATGTAAACACTACTGGTTTTGGGGTATTTATCTTGTACCCTGCCACTTTATTGAATTATTTATTAGCTTTAGAAGCTTTATTGTGAATTTTTCAGAATTTTTTGTGTATCATCTGCAAGTACAGAAATTTTTCTCTTTCTTCCCAATTTGGATGCCATATTTTTTCTTTAACCTAATTGCTCTAGCAAGAACTTCCAGTATAATATTGAATAAGAGTGGTAACAGTGGGTATCCTTGTCATGTTCCTGATCTTAGAGGGAAAACTTACAGTTTTTCACCATTAAATAGGCTGTTACCTGTGGGGCTTTTCAGATATATCCTTTATCATCTTGAGGAAGTTTCCTTCTATTCCTATTTTCCAAATTGCTTTTTACCAAGAAAGGGTGCTGTATTTTGTCACATGCCTTTTCTGCATCAATTGTGAAAATCATGTTGTTTTCCTTCACTCTGTGTGGTATATTACATTAGTTGATATTCTTATGTTGAACTGACCTTGTATAACAGGAATAAATCCCACTTGATTACAGTGTATAATTATTTTAATATGCATCCTTTTGATGCATGTTTCCGGACTAATATCACTAGATAGAAGTCGGCTATATCTGTTATGTTTGCTTCTTAACTACCAGAACCACACTGACATTATGCCTTCTCTATGATGCTTTGGCCCCCAGAAAAACTGGTTCACTTGGTAAATAACTATAATGTAATATAAATAATATGGCTTTTGTTGTCTAATTTAACTATGATCAAAAAACCTAACCCAGGTGCTCACTAGCTCTACTTTTCCTGTCCTTTGAATTTTCTATACCTTACTCCTCACAATTAAAAAATAGGAATAATCATACTTTTCTCCAATATAAGGTAATGTGTGAAAAATAAGATTTAGTATATGTACTACCCTCTCCTTGATTTTACATACAATGACATTGAAGTACTGCGAGATGAGGTTAATTGTCCCTGGCCACTTGTTACTCTAAATCCAAATTTAAGATTCTTTTCCTGACTTATCCTTTTCAAGGTATCATACTCTTTTGAGAACTCTGGAAAGAGCCAACACTTTGAATTCTAGCCAGATTTTTTGTGCTATTGGCTATTATTTATAATATATATTACTAATACATGAATAAGTTCCATGTCTCTCTATGACAACATTAGTAAAGTGAGAACACATCATGTCACAGTGATGTTGGAATAGTAACTAAAATATAATATACATATATATATATATATGTATATATATGAAGTGTCTGGAATATTGTGGACACCTAATAATGTTAGTTTACCTTCTTGAATTTTTGTGTAGGTCCCTAAATATTTGCATAGTAATTTTTCATTATCTGGACCCTAATGGAATATTTACTTTAATTATTTTTTTTTGTCAAAATCATCTGATTCACCAACCAGAGTGATATTCTGAACTGTTTTTTCTTAGAAGGCAAGGTCCAACCTATTCTCTAATCCTACTGCGGATTGATATCTGCACCAAATAGCTGAGTTAACACTCCAGGATTTTGTCTTCTGTAGACAACTTCCTCTCTCCTCTGCCAGACAATGCATGTAGCAATGCCATTACAATGAACTCACATTTGACCTGGCTCTCCTTAAAGCCAGAATACTTAAAAATGTCCTCCCTTTGGCAGAGTAATATCTATTAAGAGCAGAGACAAGAATGGCTCAGGCATATCTCTTTCCACATTTAATAAACAGTAGACAGGTGTAGCTTTGAAAAGATTCAAATATATCCCCAGGGTCAGTCTTCTTCCAGGTAAAAGTTGTATTTTCTTAACTTCCCTAAAAGTTTTCTCATTTGTCTCTACCATCTAAAGAACAATTTACATTGAGGTCAGGCGGGTGCTTCAAGACGAGTCACAGAGCTGTCTGATACTTTCATCTCAGGCTGCCTCTCTGATTTACAGTCCAAGTGCTGGAGTCAGAGCCTCAGGTGTAACCTACTATTTTTTCATAGGAGAGGAATCTTTTTTTTTATTTTAATTTTTGTTTTTAAAGGTAAAAACACCTTATATTTCTCTTCCTTGCTTTAAAAGAAAAAAACCTCAAATATAGACACCAGATTTCTTCCACAAGCAGCAAAACTTCACATTTAAAATACCAATTTATAAAGAAAAATTCTCTATATTTCATTTAACTTAATTTTTCAACATCATTTGAAAACCTTAAGAGCCACTTTTAAGCATGTTATAGTAGTCTTTTAATATGTTCAATATAAAATCAAACAAGCTGAATGATGGTTAGTGGTAATGACGCATAATGATTTACCCAATATCTGTCGAAAGCTGGTGGAGACAGACTGAGATAAATCAAATTTTCCTTTAAAGACAAAATTTAAGACATGTAAACAAATGTTTATGAGGTAGATAAAGTAATACAGATAAAATCTAAAGACAAAAAAAAAAAAGATAATTTCAGAAGACAGAGACATTGCAATGAAGTGGAGAAACCAGGGCTGTGTAATCTGAGAAGTGAACAATTGTATTTAAGGTTTCATTAAAAATACATGTGGCAAGTGTTGAAACTATAAAGGTATATTGGGGATAGATTATTCATAGCCTTTTCAATGAGGCTAAGAGTTTTAAAACAAGTTTCAGAAAAAAATGGGAATATCCAGATTTTTCATTATCTTTAACTTTTTTTTAGTATGAGAATTAAGTGCTATGAGTGGTGTCTCAGAAAGTGTTTTCTAGCGGTCTGGTATAAAGTGGACTGCAATGGAGATTTGGGGGAGAAAATGGTTCAGGAGAGACCAATTAGAAAGCAGCTAAATAATTAATAGTAGAAGCAATAAGAGTAAATTAGGTAAGCAGCAGTAGCAGTGGGGGTGAAAAGACCAAGATAAATTACAGAAATAAAATAGACTGGACTTGGTAACAGAATGGATGTATGTGTGGAGGGAAAGGTCAGAGAAAAGAAAATGCTTTCAAGTTGAAAACTTGGAACCTGGAAAGATCATGGTATCGAAATAAATAAAATGTGGGTAACAAGCTTCAGATATTTATAAGTGGTATAGAGATTTATATTTTTTGTAAAGCTTGTACTTGATTTATTGAGAAATATATCACACAAAAGGAGTATGTATGCTGAAACTCATACACACACCCACAACACATACACGCACGCGCGTGCACACACATACACACACACACACACTCAGGCTTTAAAGTAATATAGAGCAGACTGTGGCAGATTAACATTCCTAGTGAGAAAAACCAGAAAAGCAAGATTATGTATATATTTAAAAGCATCAAGGAGAGTCTTAAGACATTAAAATGAGTAAGTCTGTGTTTTGAGAATGGCAGCTACTTTTTTCTTAGAGCAATTGCTGATTCTGGATACAGAGCAGAGGCTACAATCTGGGCTTTGTCCATCAGAGGGCCAGCACTCTGAACTAGCATGCCAGAAGTCTGGTTTTCCTCTTAAGATTTTTGCCAAGTGCTGGTGCTATACCAAGAAGGGAACTAACAATTAAGTAGAAAGGCTCCAAAAATCACAGTGGAAATATTGACATGTCCTCTCTTCTAAAGAGACAAACATTGAAATTTAGCAACCAATACCAGAGGGGTCTGGTGAAATGCAAAGCTCTTAATTGAGAGCCTGAAGAGTTGTTCCTAGTAGCACAATAAATAGGAGGTATAAAAGTATTACCAAAGCTACAGCTCAGCCTGGACTCATCAAGTCCCTGATGACATAATGAAATTCCATTTTCCATAAGAAAGGGTGGAACAGCTCTGGTAGAGTGTAGCATCGACTGGCATCTCAAAGATTTTTATTCATATATAGTAATCAATCAAAAAATTACAAGGTATGCCAAAGAGACAGGCAGATGTAACTCAGAATTTGAGAACAAACAAGTGGTAGAAACAGACACCAGGTTACCAACCTGGATTTTGATGTTCTAAAGAAACAATAAATAAATATTAGCTTACCTTGTCCAATAAAAAAATAGGTGACCACAAAAATATCCAAACTAAGAAATAAGCAAGATGAAATAACTAAAGAAGTCTTCATCTTACCTCTCATTAAATAACATTTCTTTTAAAACATATCAAACAATTTTCATACATTTTTGAAGGGTTGATTGTAGTATGAGGCAAACCCTTATTAAAAACAGCAATTCACAGAGAGAAATAAAGCACAGAAGCTTCTTCTTTTGTCTGAATGTAATTATCAAACTTAATAAACTTGAACTTTGTATTTAATGGCCTTGAAACATATGGATGATTAAAGTAAAAGCCTGAGCCTACTCAAAATAAAGCATTTAATAGGAAATGCTCTGTCCATAAACTGGAGCACCAGCAAGGACTTTTGCCTTGACATCAAATGCTGCAAAGATTCCTTAATAAGTCCTTTGTTTTTTGGTCTTCCACAATCTCATTATGGGTATGGATTTGATTTCTTTATTTTATTTTATTTTTTTAAATATTTTTATTGATAAACAACATACAACCACAAGCATTCTTAACATACAAACATTCCATACATGGTAAACAATCAGCGGCTCACAATGTCATCACATAGTTGTGTTTTCACCACCATGATAATTTCTTAGAACATTTGCATCACTCCAGAAAAAAATAAAAAGAAAAAAACTCTTACATACCATACCCCTTATACCTCCCTCTCATTGACAGCTAGTATTTCCACCTACCAAATTTATTTTAATATGTGTTCCCCCTATTATTTCTTTATTTGCAATCCACATTTTTGACTCATCTGTCCATACCATAGATAAAAGGAGCATCAGACACAAGGTTTTCACAATCACACAGTCACTTTGCAAAAGCTATATTGTTATACAATCATCTTCAAGAAACATGGCTACTGGAACACAGCTCTACAGTTTCAGGAACTTCCCTCTAGCCTCTCTAATACACCTTAAACTAAAAAGGGATATCTATAAAATGTGTAAGAATAACCTCCAGAATAACCTCTTGACTCTGTTTGAAATCTCTCAGCCACTGAAACTCTATTTTGTCTCATTTCTTTCTTCCCCCTTTCAGTCAAGAAGGTTTTCTCAATCACTTGATGCTGCATCCCAGCTCATTGTAGGATTTCTGTCCCATGTTGCCAGGGAGATTTACACCCCTGGGAGTCATGTCCCATGTAGAGAGAGGGAGAATGGTGAGTTTGCTTGTCATGTTGGCTGAGAAAGACATAGACCACATCTGAGCAACAAAAGAGGTTCTCTGGGGGTGACTCTTCGGCCTTTAAGTAGGCTTAGTCTATCCTTTGTGGGGATAAGTTTCATATGAACAAACCTTGAGACTGAGGGAGGGCTTGTCCTATTGATTTGGTTGTCCCCACTGCTTGCAAGAATATCAAGAATTCTCCAAATGGGGAAGTTGAATTTTCTCACTGTTCCCCCAAGGGGACTTTGCAAATATTTCTTTATTCACTATTCAAATCAATCATCTATCTTTCCTTCTGGTTTCATTTGTGCCCCTAGCCCTTCTCCCTGTATGATTCTCAAATTCAGCTTCATTCAGTGTACTAACATTATCGTGCTACAGTTAAGTAGTATTTTGCTATCCATTTCTGAATTTTTACAATCAGTCCTTTTGCACAATCTGTATCCCTTCAGCTCCAATTACAAAAAATCTACCCTATTTCTACCTCCTGATGGCCTCTGTTCCTAACTGAAATTCTCCAAGTTCATTTATTAATGTTAGTTCATATCAGTGGGACCATACAATATTTGTCCTTTTGTTTCTGGCTAATCTCTCTCAGCATAATGTCCTCAAGGTCCATCCATGTTGTTACATGCTTCATGACTTTATTCATCTTACAGCTATATAATATCCCATTGTATGTATATACTGTAGCTTGTATATACTCATCTGTTGATGGACATTTGGGCTGTTTCCACCTCTTGGCAATTGTAAATAATGCTGCTATAAACATTGACGTGCAAATGTCCATTTGTGTCCTTGCCCTCATTTCCTCTGAATAGATACCTAACAATGGTATTGCCAGATCATATGGAAATTCTGTACTTGCTTCATGAGGAACTGCCAAACTGCTTTCCATAGCAGTTGTACCATTTTACATTCCAGCCAACCAGTGGATAAGTGTGCTTCTTTCTCCACATCCTCTCCAACACTTGTCATTTCCTCTTTTTGTTGATAATGGCCACTCTGGTGGGTATGAAATGGTATCTCATTGTGGTTTTGATTTGCATTTCCCCAATAGCCAGGGAAGTTGAGCATCTTTTCATGTGCCTTTTAGCCATTTGTATTCCCTCTTCTGAGAAGTATCTGTTCATATCTTTTGCCCATTTTGTAATTGGGTTGTTTTTTGTTGTTGTTGAGTTGAACAATCTCTTTATATATTCTGGATACTAGACCTTATCTGATATATCATTTCCAAATGTTGTCTCCCATTGTGTAGGCTGTATTCTCTAATGCATCACTGATAAAATTTTGAGTGCTACTGTACTTTATTGGGTTCCTATATTCTCTAGTGTGTCACTGATAAAATTTTGAGTGCTCTTTCTCTAACCCCATTTTTTCCATGTATATAGTCCTGTTGTTTTTAATTGAGTGTTTTTTCAAAGAACAGCATATTTTTAGAAATGAGTATGTTGTGTTATAGCATAACTGACTGTATTGAAAATACTTGAATTTTCACCAATTTTTTCTGTATGTTAAAATCAATTCTATACTCAGGTTTCTCTTCAGATCCTATAAATCTTTTGTTTTTTACTAAAGATTTTCATGGAGAGAAACCATAACAAGTTATAAGACTAATTTTTTGAGATTTTGCTTTGGCAAGGCCAAATATAAGTTGTCCAAAATAGGAACTTGGCTTATCCATAATAAGCCTAGAAAAAAAAAAAGAAAAAAATCAATTCTAATAAAAATCCCAGTAGTGTGTGTATGTGTGTGTGATTTAGCATGGTGATTTTAAAATTTTTATGGAAATGCAAAGGGTCAGCACCTTTTTTGGATATCAAGAGTTATTTATAAAGCTAGACTGATTAAAAGAGAAGATTGTCCAGGGTTAGACAGATAAACCTGTATCGGAATACAAACCAAAGACATTAACCCACACATATATGAACGTTTGGCATATGATGCGTCTTTTTAGATTAGTGTAAAAAGAGCAAGATTTTCAATAAATGAGGGTGGAAAATTAGGGATCCATTCTGGACAAAAATTATATTTAACCTCTACCTCACATTGTATACAAAATCAATTCCAGGATTAAAGTCTTAAATGAAGCTTTAAGTTTTTTACAATTTAATAAAATATTCTTGTATTCTCAGGTGGAGGAAATTTTCTTAAAGAAAACACAGACAGTTTTAACCTTATTCTAAATGATATATTCTACAGCACTTAATTTTAAAGCTTCTGTTCATCAGAAAGAATTATAAAGAGAATTTTTAAAATCTTCATAGGAGATATGCTTTGAAATATAAACAATGAGTCCCCTACTTACATGAGGAACTCCTACAAATGAATAAGGAAAAGACAAACAGCTCAGTCATAAAATATGCAAAACCATTGAACAGATACTTCACCAAAAGACAAATCCTATGACCAAAATGTATTAATAGTAAAAGTCTTTTTTTAACTAATAAGGGAAATATCATTTTAAACAATAATGACTTTATATTCCACAACAAATATATTGGCAAACACTAAAAATTAGGCTAGCTGCAATTTTGTTAAGGATGTTAAACAAGGATAAATCTTATATACTGCTGCTTGGAAATTAAATTTTTATAACTTCTTTTATATATAGTTTGTCATTACCTAGTATATTTTAATATATTCATACCCAGCATTTCAACTTCCAGAAATATAACGTCAAGAAACTCTTATATATGAGATATATAAAAGATGCCAATGTCTTAACCTAAACTAAAAAGGAGTTTTTAATATAATTATTCTTTTAATATAATGATTAAAATGTCATTTATTTTTATGCATGTATGATATATTTTATAATTTCAAAATATCTTAATGTTATATGTATGATATATTTTATCATTTCAAAATATAATGGAAAGGATGATTCTTACATAATAACAATAATTAATAATAATAATAGGCTTATTTGTTAAACTAGGGAAATAAATTGGAAAAGTTAGGATGTAAAGTATAATTTACTAGAAAAAGGCATTTTACTCAGATTGGATCCAGAAAAGGTGAAAATCTATACAAATTGCCCAGTGTAATTAAATAAGCTAAATTTTCCAAAGACACCACTAGTCCAGATAGCTTTATATAAGAATTTTACAGCACGTTTAAAAATGTCCCAGATCATAAAAATAAGCAGTCCCAATTATTTTAATAAAGAATAGATAATTGTGTAATCAAAATAGAATAAAGATAGGAAAAACCAAAAGCATAGCCAAATTCTAAATAGGAATATTAGGAAACAAAATCAAAAGGAAATTATAACAATACAAAATTATTATTAGGTGATGTTTATTTTAGAAACAGTGCTATGTTTCATCTTAGAAAATCTATAGATATTATTCTCCATATTAGAAAATCAGAGATGAAATGAAGTAATCGGCTCTGTAGGTAATAAAAAATCCCTTGCTAAACAGCCATTCATGGGAAGGACCAAGAAGAAGTACATAGATATTTCCTTACCATGAAAAAATATATTAATTAAAAGTTAACCACAAACTTAATGAGAATTCTTGAGAAATATTTACATTAGTGTTGGTATTAAGAAAAGGAAAACATTATCAGAAGAATTTTTAAACCAAATCTACAATTACTAGCCAACACAATCAGGCAAAGGAAAAATTGAGAGGATTTATCTCATTTGTAAAGAGATAAATACAAATAATTTGCCCATTGCCCATTGCCAAACTATATGATTTCATTCATAAGAGTATGTGACTGTATATTTAAACTGGAAGGACCTTTGAAAACATTTAACTCAGTGATACACACAAATCAACACACTTCATAATAAGAAACGACAACCAGTTAGAATTTATAAAGTAAGAAAAAAACATATTTAATAGCCCATAAAATAAAATAAATATAGAAAAATAAAATAAAATAAATTACCTAGTAAGAAAATTAAAAATTGTAATAGTAACCTATAGACTACAACAGAATGGAATGTGATAGGTTAGGATAGCTAGGAGTAAAATAATAAGTGTACCAGATATCCATGGAAAATAAATTACAGTTGATGCTACTAAGAGTTACAAATGGACCATTAACAAAGGAAAAGTTTCACCATATTCTTGTACAAGAAGACATAATTTAATAAATATTTAAATCTACTTGAGATAATTTTTAAAATAAATGCAAACTCTATACATCAACAGGAACTTTTGGGGGAGAATTAGATTATTTGATTCTACATTCATATTAATATGCGATGAGGCAATATTAATATGTAATGAAGGCCAGAATAATTCTACGAAAGAAGAGTAATTGCAGGAAACCATGCATAATAGATATTAAAGAATTACTTTAATGTTAGAACAGTGAAAATGGTGATGTTAATACATGAACAGTCAGATCAATATAGTAAAATAGGAAGTTTAGAGCCAGGCTAAAATATATATTAGAATTAATCTCTCTCTATATATATAGAATTAAAATAGAATATAATTAGCATAGGTCAAAACATTATTTCAAATAATTTGGTATAACCCTTACTATTAATAAAATATACAGCTAGGAGGCCATCTGAAATAATGGTAAAAATGGAGCAATATATAAAAATGCATGAAAATTGGGAGTGCAAAGATACTTCGGTGGTAAAATTCTCTCCTGCCATGTGGGAGACCCAGTTTCGATTCCTGGTCCATGCACTTCCCAAAAGACAAACAAGCAAAACAAACAAGAAAACCAAACAACCGAACAAGAAAATTCAAAAAATGGTGCTACAATAATGGATACTTAAAGGAAGAAATAATGAAATGTGACCCCGCCATTCAGCATACAGAAAAAAAAAAAACATGAAAATTAATTTGTTTGAACGTAAACATAGAAGGGGATGCATAATAATACTAGAAAAATGAGATGTAGTGATTTAATTATCTCAAACTGAAGAAGGTCTGTTTAATGTGTTGTAAAACCCAGAAACAGAAGATTTTAAAATTTGACTGTATAATAATGAAAATCCATGATAAAAAAGCAACTTAAAAATCAAAACAAAATCAAAAGGGAAATAATTGGAATTCTTTAATAGAAAAGGAGATATACATAACCACATTATTAAGAAATAAAATGAAATCATTAAAAAAATCAATAAATATATTAAAATGGTGATAAATAGAAAGGAAATTGAAGTTTCCATAAACTATTGTTTTAAAGGAGTAAAGGAGTTCACTCTTTCTCATAATAAAAGAAATCCAAATTTAAATCGCTCTGAGGTAGCTTTTTCTTTTTTTAAACCTATCTGTCTAATCATGATCGAACAGTTGATAAAATATTGTGAGGGTGATCGTATGAGGAAATAGGTGCTCATGCATTTCTCATGGGAATACAAACTGGTCTAACGTCTAGAAAGGACAATTAAATTTGACAGGGTCTGTGAATTACAAACCCATTCACACTTTGAACCCCCAATTCCGATTACAGGAACGCATCCTATGGTGATAATCACACATGTGTGAAATGACATGGAGCATTGCTCTAATACTCAAAATTTGGAAACAAGCTAAATACCCATCGAGAGCAAGCTGCTTAAATAATTTATGGTGCATTCACATCAGATTATTCTACAGTTGAGAAAACAAATGTGGGAGACAATATGGAACAACCTTCAAAATATATTTTATGTCTATTTTAAGTGCATAAAACACTGCTATTTTGTAAAATGTGGGATACGCAGAGAGAGTATCTGAGATAGAGGGATTGTGTGTGTGAGAGAGAGGTTGTGAAAGATTATTTCTGAAAGAATACAAAAGAAACAAAACAAGATGAATCCAAAGAGGAACACTTGCAGGGGAACTGCAATTAGAGGCATAATTTTGATGTATGCTCCCACCTGTCTGAATTTTTTTAATCAAGTGATTGCCTTACATATTAAATAAGTACATAAAATTTAAAATATGCATGAAAGAAGGAAGGGAGGGGAGAGGAAGGGAGAGAGTGTGGGAAGGAAGAGAGAGAGAGAGTAGGCAAGAGGCAGAAAAGTAAATGCACATTTATAAATTCAATCAATTGTTAAAGAGGATGCAAAAATCTGAAGATTTCTCAGATTACTATAATATGAATGTGAACTATCAAGTCAGAAGAGAAAAGAAAAGAATAGATATAAGGCTTGGAGTTTTACAGAAATTCATCTCATGTTTGGCAAACCAAATCCCAACCACAATTTGTAAATTAATTTTTGGTTTAGAAAGCACTTTCATATATACCTATTCAAAGTTCTCTCTGTTTTAAAGATGACTAACTAAAGTTTCAAAACGGTCAGGTGACACATAATGAAGTAAAGAAATTTCTTCTGAAATTCAGGCCTTCTGATTACATCCCATGCTCTTTATAGACTACCACATTTTGATAAGCACATTTTTTGCCTTTATCTACCACTTCTCCACTCATAAAAATTTTTGATAGATATTAGAAGCTATCAGTGAGTTGTGGAATAAATAAGGAAATGAATGAATGTGTATTAATTTAAAGGGTTTAGAGAAGGAGAAATTAAATTTTGGAATATATTAAATGTAGGAACAATTTTGGTTTTTTGTTTGTTTGTTTTGTTTTTTAATGTAGGTATAATTTTAAACTTGAAAGCTAAGTTGGGGGTGGTACAGTTTCTCTGGAGGTCAAATAATCCCGTTCCAAATTCTTAAAATGTATGAGCACTTTCCTTTTGCAATTTCATTTCTAGGAATTTTTCCTAAAAAATAATAATAATAATAATAATAATAATAATAATAATAATAATAATAATGGAACAAATGCTTAAAGATATATATACAATTACATATAATGTACTTACATTGCTTTCAAAATAAACTGGAAAAATATTTTCTTTAATTGTACAGAATAAAATCGATTCACTACGATAGAAAAATGTGTAAAGGAAAACTCGGTGTTTTAACTTCTTTCTTCTAACATTGCTAAAGTACTTATCAAGGTCTCCAGTAAAGATATCTTTGCTTAGTCTCAAAAATGTGACAGCGCAGCATCTGAAGTCCACTTAGTCCTCCGGTCCCTCAATGCTTAATGCATTTGAACATCAATGTTTATTCAGAGCTGGGTGAAAGCTCCCTTGGTAGCCCAAAGATTTAATTGGTATCAGTCACTATATTTGAAAGCATCATCGCTCTCACTTTTGAGCCTTTTAAGATCAAAGTGTTGCTGGCCCTGCTTTCAAGCTCAGCACCTAAAGGCCTCACTATCAATTAAAGGATTGTCACTCCAAACCCACTAGAGCCCTGCATTGTATTCTTGAAGCATACATCTAAGGAGATTTTTAAGACTTTGAGATTTAGTGTTCTAAAACAGTTACTGTTTCTGGCAGAATCCTTTCCCCTCTGTCTCGGCCAGCAAATTGGACAGAAATCCTCCTGATACGCAGAAAAATCAGAAACCTTAAAAATAAAACCAACATTTTTGTGCTGGATAGAATGCTCTGTAATTTTGATTCAAGTCTTTATTCTTCTAGGAGCTTGGTCACCATGCCCTATATCCTGGTTTGCTCTCTCGATTCTCTGTTCATAACTACAGCTTTTGAAATGACAAGTTCATAGATGGACTCACGGCAGAAATCAGCAATGAGGACTCCTACTAGAGAGTAAATATGGAGGAAAGCTCTAATGTTTACTCCTCAAGCAAAGTGCGGGATCAAAATGTCAAATTCATGGTTGCAGATTATATAGATTTAGACATTTTTAAAAATGCCCAGCAAAATCTGTGTTAGAACAAATAAAGCTAAGTAATGGTTTGGTGTTCGGTATATGGTGGTCAAATTTAGGGTGTTTTCATGGCTATGACATATACACCCTACAAATATAAAAACCCAAGTAGATTGCTATCTGAGAACTCAGGTCAATAATTACAAGGAGCAGTAACGTGTAGAAGATAAAGGAGAAAAAAAAAGCAGATTTTGTCCTTGGGAACTGTGACATGACTGAGCTTGTTTGCTTCCAGCCTAAACTAGAGTGCCTTACCTTGACAAATTAAACTGGGACCAGCAGACACTATATGATCAATGGGATTGAAATGAGTGACAGTCAATCACACCCTGAATTATTATATGCACATTTCAATAAGATGAATGATGGCCTTGCAGTACTGGCAAGACACAAGAAATCATCATTTTTTTTCATAAATCATCAATTTCTTGAAATGAGAGTAAGGCTAGGGAGGAAAAATATCTAATAGTGAAGAAATCCCCTTGACCCATAAATATTTTAGTAACCTGAAACAAAGTAAGAACATTATTTGACTTTTTATTTAAATCCAATTTGAGTGAACGTTGTCAAGTCCAAAAACACATGAAACAAGCTCCCACATTTTAGGTATATACCTACAAAGTATGTTATCTAATTCCATCGTTATCTAGGAAATGATTAAATAAATCCACCAATCACCTATTGCATTCTTTTTTCTTCAGTTAATCCACACCTGGTCTCAAAGATGTGATAATCATAATTAAACAATTGAAAATGAAGTTCAAATACTAAACATGCTTTAATTTTGTTTCTTTTTCAGATCAGATGCACATCAATAGCCACAGTGCTGGTAATCATTTTCTTTATTGCTGAAATAATAAATTTCTCCATTTGCTAAATTTTATAGTGAAATGAATGCATTTTCTTGTATAAGAAGCATTACAGTGGAGCAAACAAATTAAATATTTTACTACTTTTTCAATTCTAAAGTGACAATAATTTCTATTCCATATTTACAACTAATAACGAGTCATAATATTAATGACATACTTTTTATCTCTAAGAAATCATTCTCTTCTCCTAATTACTCTAAAGCTATTTCAAAGCCAGGTCTAGCAAATAAACAAAGAAAAATATGAAATACAATTCCATTAATTAGGGGAAAATCAGCATGAAGAGGCTGGAGTTTACAGATGGGCAAGATCCATGATTGAATTTATAGGCAATACAGATTAGCTGCAGGAGGAGCTGCAGGTAAAGAAATTGGTCCAGAATTTAGAGTTCATACCACCTTTACATTTTAATTTTTTAATGTTGTAAGTTCATTTGCAGACATTTGATGTTGCAAGGCAAAGTCCTATCATATGAAGTAAGCCTCAGGACATTCTCAGTTTACAAGTTCATAAAATTTTGTTTTCTGTCCATAGAAAGACTACACTGGCTGTCATCATGATTTGGCTATGTGATATTGTTTATGCTTCTTAAGCAAATTAATTTAGCTGCAGCCGTCATTTGCTTCTGGAAACAGGTTCTCATAGTACAATTGGACATTGAACCTAGTTCTTCAAAATTTGACAGTAAACATTCTTTGGAACAATGCTAGTAGAACACCAAAGAGAAACTAACCTAACTACACAAAATTTCAGAACAAAAAGATACTTAAATACAATTAGCGCAATATTTTAAAAAGAAGATTACTAGATCAAGTTCAAATCTAGGATTGAGAATAGCTATTTGACTTCAATAATTAAATCATTTATCAACCAAGGATCGTTAGGGCTTTATCTTAGCCTGGCACTAGACAGATGGAATTAAATTGAGATAGTTCGATATTTGTCAAGTTTCAACCAATGCATTAATTTGGATGAAAACATAAATGTTCACTCAAGAGCAAAAAACTTTTACATTATCAACCCTACAGACAAGAACAAAATCTAACAGAAGAAATCTAGCACGCAGTTGAAAATTTGATCTCTGAAATTAGGTGCATGTTGTTTATGTCCTAAATTTACTACTTACCAAATATATGTGAATTTGAGAACATTATTTAAACTCTTTTTGTCCTGGTTTCCTTTAAAATAGGTTATATGAATCAAGGTCTGCAAATTGCAGAACCGGTTCAAGCTAGCTAAAGAAGAAAAGTAAGATATTAAAGCACAGGTCTGAAAACGTTTTCTTTTTGGACCAGAGAATAAATATTTAAGGCTTTGTGGGCCAGCTGATCTGTAACTATTCAATATTGCAAACGTAGTGAAAGTAATGATAGATGCTGCATAAATGAATGAATGTGGTTGTGTTCCAATAAAACTTTATTTACAAAAAAGATTTGCCATCCTCTGTATTAAAGGAGGATATGAACTCCACAGAATGTTGAGGCTTTCTGAACTATATATAGATCAGCACCTATGAAACTCATTTCAATTCCAAAACCCAGGAAAATAGGTTACATGCTGTGAAAGAAGCTGGGAAAGCCAATCTTAGCTTCTACTTTGGGAAATCAGAGACTTGGGTTGTGGAAAATTAGCAAAATATAAGTAAGATTTTATAAAATATGTTGGAGACTACCAAATGACAAAACTCTACCATGTAGGTATGCAAAAATTTCTATTTCATAATATTGTCATGATAATTAAAAGAAATACCACGTGTAAAGAATTTAGAACTGTTCCTGGCACTTGATGCTCATTAAATGTTAGCTATTATTTTCTGGAATTCTAAAAATGGAATTCATGTTTTTATCTTGAAATTAAAAAAATACAACCAACATTTCATAGCATCGTTTTCTGTAAAAGTAAGGTCAAGTCAATGAGGTTCTCAAAATCAATAACCTGGACCAACTCTTATGTATTCTGAGAAAGAACTGCTTTCCACCACCTACCTTCCCCTTCGACTTACCTGTAACTCTCTATAGTTAACATATCAGTGAGAGAGAAAGACGAAGACAAGTCATTTGAAAATGATGCCTATTGCCTATAAGAGTTTTGAAGACAAGTAAGAAACCATGGAACGATCTTTATTTGTTGTCAAAGATTCTATTTTCCTCCTACCTCCTCTCTGACTACCCAGTAACAGATGTGCTCGCTCAGGACTGTTTTCCATCAAAATGTGGAAGTTAGAAAGAAACAAATAAAACCATAGGTTGTTCGGGAGGGCAGGAGCCCTGTGCATGCCAAGCCATGTCTTGCTATTAGTGTTTTCCACAGCTCTTCTTCCCTACACCTCTTTTGTTATTTTGGACTGTTGCTGATCTTAATCACGTGCCTTACTTTACTTTCTTGATTTTGTCTGATTATGTCATTAGTCTGCACAAAATCCTTCAAAGGCTTTTCACCTTGCTCAGAGTAAAATCCAAAGCCCCAATGACCCATAAAGGCTTACATGGTGTTTGGGGCCCAGTGACCTCTCGGATCTTACCATCTAACACTCCCTCCTAGATCACTGCACTGCAGCCAGATGGGCCGGCTTGGCTCGCTGTTCCTCAAGCACCCAAGGCACCTCTGCCTTAAGCTTTGCACTTTCCCCATCTTTGCCTGGAATGCCTTTCCACATAGCTCCCTCATTTCCTTCAGAAATCTATTTTAAAGTTACCTTTTTAAGAGGCCTTCCTTGATGACTCTATCTAAAACTGCCAAATCATATTCTCCCAACATTCACATACTCAAATTTTCTGTGGGTTTTTTCCTTTGTTTTAATTCCTAACTCTTATCACTACTCTTTTTTTTCTTTTCTGTTCTTAAAGAGATTCCAGGTCTAAGCTAAGCCAATTTGGAGGAATATATGTGTTTAAATGTACTGAAAATGGTTATTATGTTAAATCTCATACAAGTACAACAGCAGTGTTATAACCTGATTGTGCCACATGAAATTTTGTTGTTTCTTCCAGATTGTTGAGTCTCAATTACCTTAAACAGCTTGCTGAATTTCATACATCAAGTGGCAGGACAAATCCATGCTCTTCCCATCCTACCACATTGCCCCTCTTAGAACAGAAATGAGACTCAAATTGGAATATCATAAACATTTATCATATACACAGGCCACAGAATTGAAATGTGGTGGCAACTGATTTTGCATCAATCAGTGGAAATTGAGCAAAATCAATATGGTGTTACTCGTCATCTCATTTTCAAGACCCATTATTTATTTATTCAATATGTTGAAAAGAGCCAGAGGAAACGACTCCTTAGCATAAGAATCTTTTCACATTACTCATAAGTAAAATTAAGTTCCTTAATGGAGTATTGTCCCAAAACTCTTTGCCAAAATGCTTCCATTTAGTTCCATCAACTCCAAATTCATCATAAAATATCTGAAAGCATTATTTGAAAATATATTAATGGATTTCTCCTGCATTCCTTCCCTCAAATTCTCACTGATGAACCCATCGAGAGGAAGCAAACATTTTCCTTTCAATCAGAAGAATTATTAAAATGTTCCCTGGATATTTGCATTTGTCCTCACTTCCTTTGAAGAAAACATATTCATTTCCAACATCCTAAACAATATTCTTTGGGAATGGGGGAAACTAGAAAGATGAAATTGAGCTTGTCTGCATTGAGGAAGGCCGAGGAAAAGAAAACAAGAGAATTGAGAGTAAAAGGGTGTTTGCAGATCACAGCTTTCAACAGCTTCATTTCAAAACCATTAGGGTAAGACTGGGAATAAGATTTCTAAACACTTAAGGGACACAACAGGACTCCATAACGAATGGAAGTATCATGTTATTTTTTTAACTTTTTATGCCTTTTATTTTGTGAAAGCCATTTTCCCTCCAACTGTAATTTTCAATGTGAAATCCTTTGAAATTTCTGTCACAGCAAGGCTTTTGATATGAGTGACACAACCAGGAGATACCCAGTAATTTTATGACATATTAGCCTCTGCGACTCAAAATGATTCGCTTTTCCCTAAACAGTAGGTTTAAACATATTTTTAAATTTAAAGGCAATTTGAAAGAAAGAAATAATTTAAAATCTTCCTAAAACAAGTTCATACTTATTTCTGTACCTAAAATGATAGGCAAGCAATTTGCATTTCTCAGTATACATATAAAGAAGTAACCTTGATAGAGTCTGTATGGAACCCACTGCAGCAATTAAAATATGCAAATTATGATCATGCCTTGATTTTAATTTCTTGGTAAATTAAAGGGCCTGCCCACACATGCAGCATTGTATTATTGCTGTGACCACTCACAGGCATAGCCTGTCTCATTTAGTTGTGTCTACTGCTTTGTTTACATTCTTATTCCTTTAGGCATCACACTCATGAGCTCTGATTTCTCAGAAGTGCCAGTGAAAGTTCTTACAATTCTATTTCCAGTCTAATGTCCTCCTTTTATATAGCCCTAAAAGCCCAGGAGATTTTTATCTTAAAAAGCTTTATCTTCTCATTTGTCTTGAACATCAACTTTCAGAAGTTTTAAATATTTTTGCTGACTAATCCCTCCCTACCACAATATATTCCCTCACTCCTCTTTCCCAACAATTACTTTATAAACAATGTCTGAAATGAAAATACATGTTTTGGTGCAGGATAGACATTTCAGTGGCAAATGAACCAAAAGAACATGGGATGCAGAGGTAACAAACTCTCCAAGAATATCAGTTTCATTCCTCTACCCCATAAAGTCAACACCCCGCCCCCAAGCACGAAGAAGTTAAAATGGTCATGGCCCAGATATCCTGAAGATTGAGAGAATGATCAAGTGGGATGTAACTGAGAAATTAGTATTTAACAAATGATTTGACTAGTGACTCACCATATAATATTTCTTTTTAGTTTCTAGTGTATTAGAATAGCCAGAGGAAATACCTGAAATTGTTGAGCTATAATCCAGTAGCCTTTATCTTTGATAATGATGGTATAACTATATAGCTTTTGTAGTGTGACCGTGTGATTGTAAAAACCTTGTGACTGGCACTTCCTTTATCCGGTTTATGGGCAGATGAGCAACAAAATAAAGACACGCATGAAAAATTATAAGAATAATAGTAGGTTGGAAATATGGGGGAAAATACCCTTATGTAAACCACGGACAACAGTGAATGTACTACATTAATGTTACTACTATTTAAAACAACAGTAGAATTACAAAAAAAAAAGTGTTATCATCAATTGTAATCAACTTTCCACAACAATGGAGACGTTGATGGTGAGGTGCTATATGGGAATCCTGTATTTTATGCATGATTGTTCTGTAAACCTACAACTTCTCTAATAAAAGCATTTTTAATTTAAAACAAAAAAAAACTTGGCATGGACAAGAAATTACAACATGTGGGTTTGAAGTCTGGGTATGAGATTCACAAACTGGAAGATTGTAGCCTAATTATCTAATCTTTTTGAACTTCAGGCTACCTGTCTGAAGCCTGAAAATGACAATAACCAGTCTCTCTTTGTTTCCCAATGTAACAAGGATTTAATCAATATTAAATGAGAAGTATATAAGATGGTGGGAATGGATTTGGAGGCACTGAATATTGTAGAATTCCCCCCTTCTTATTTTATTACATAAAGTAAGGATATTGAAACGATGGATTATTTTTTGGTGCATATTTGGGAAATTTTTAAATTAAAAAATCCTCTTTTTAAAAAAGACAGAACAGTGATCAAGTATTTTCCTAGAGAGCACATTTTATCGCCATGTCTACTTTTGCCAGGGCCTTGTTCCCACAGCTTGCAGACTGATGAGTGCATTCAGGAATGGCACAGAAGCCAAAGTAGTCACTCAAGTGGATACTTTACAAGTTTACATCCTCTACTGCATCTTAGAGTAGCAGCATATCCAGGGTGTGACCTACATTCTGTTAATTCATAAGTGTTTAATCTCTCCTTTATAAATGAAATAGTAAGAAACCTGTCAGCCTTATTTCCAGCCTTCAAAAAACTTCTCAAAAAAGATTTATGGCTGTAGCATTTTAGTGGTCATGATGAGTGACATTTATGACTCTGACCAAAATAGCTAACGATGACAATTAACAATGCTTAAAAACAAAAATTTTCCCTTCTAGAAAAGGCACCTATGCCCAATAATTTGGCCAGAAGAAAATGTGCTTTTCTTATCTGTTATGGTGATAGACCCGAGTGACTATTTTGGGAATATCAGAATTATGATGGGAATTGTGGACTAAGAGAAAGAGCTTTTCACTCTTGCAAGGTATGTGTGTAAAGTACGTGCATGTGCAGGGATGAGGCTGCAAATCTACAAATCGTTTAAAGCTTATCTGTGCGAGCTGCTTGGGCTCTCACATCAGCTGTGGGTGTGTCATAGAGTCCATGTGGCTCCACAAAATCAAACTTTGGACACTGGGGTCAAAGATATTTTGTGTTCCAGTTGTGCTACCAAAATAATATAAAACTTTGTATAAGTCACTTCACTTCTTCTCTTTAGTTTTTCCATGTATAAATAAGAAGGACAGGTACCTTTTCTGTAGTAACAATGTGCATGTAAATCTAAAAGAAGGAAATGTCTCTTTCACAAGCCACTAGGAGAGGTGATGCGGAGAACTATACATAAAAATACAACTACAAAGAAAACCAACACAAATTTCCTTACCTCAATATTCTTGCAGTCATGAAAACCCAATCAGTGAGAAGTTTTCAGGAGGGAAGAAAGAAAGAAGGAGTCAATGTGTGTATATTTAAGATCTTCACATTTACATACTGGGGCTCTCTAACTCAGAAGATTTGGGATGGATAATGAAAGGAATTAGAGACAAAAAGTTCAGTAATCACCCATCAGAGAAGGCATTCTTTGTGATTTTGCTCATTTTTTAATAGTTTCAATACACTATTAGAAAGATTTTTAATTTTTTTGCCTATTATTATTATATCAGTAGTAATAGCATTTTTTTGAAGAAGCAGAATAAGCACTGAGTTTAGAATGAGCTCTATTTGTTTTCAAAATGCAGGGCACCTGTAGTTTTTCCAGAGATTAGAGGACCAAATGCCTGATATTTAATAATATATTCATACTAGTCTTTCCCAAAGGCATAGGTTAGGCCCTGTTCTAAGTCCAGTACCCAACTGCAAAGCATAAGCCATAAAATTTCAAAGCATAACCAGACACCATGCTATGGTTTTCACTTTGTAAATAGGCTTCTCCAAAGGAGTAAGTAAGGCATGGACAGTCTTGTCATTTTAAGATGTAATTCATATGTTTGTTTTTCTTTTAAAGATGAATAAAGCCCTGTTTTATTAGGTTACACTAGCTAATTCTACACATGATGAAGCACTTAAACATCATGAGTTCACTTCTAAAGCTGTTTTGTGTTAAAGGAGTACTTTTTTTATTATTCACTTGCTAAAACAAATGTGTTGAAACAAAGGGGAGATATGGATCTGCTCTGATGCAGTTATCAGAAAGCTGGATATTTAGCAGACATTAAAATTATCAGAAGTTCACATTTCTTTATTCTGAGCTTGAGAAATGGAAAGTTGATGCCAGTTTTTTCCAGCTGAAATCTTCCAGTAGCAGCTAAAATGAGTAACTAGCAAGGGAACTTTTCAAATGTAGCAGTGAGACAGACAGCAGAGCACCCTATAACCCAAACAATAGTTTATCTTTAGACACATTTTGCATTTATCCTGGTACTCACTCTCTGCCAGACTCTGAGTCTAATGACCAGACATATCACAGATCTGAAATTACACAAGGTAAATATTCCTTAAAATGATTATTGTGTCTTCTAAGAGTAACTTAGAGCCCCAGAAAAGCAGGCTGGGTACTTGGAAGCTTCCAGCCTGCATAGGCAGGTCTGAGTAAATGAGTTATTTGGAGAAGCTTTCTGCCTGGCATTCCCCCTTAACATCCATTGCCTTTACATTGTAATGTAGATCTCCTTTTTTAATTGAGGCAACTTACAGAAAGGACCCAGAAAGATGAATCTTTCCAGATAAGCCCCACTTTATCTTGCTGTTTGACTTCAGAACTACTTCTCAACTTTTGGGACACATTATGTTCCTCATCTCTGGATTTTTATATAATGAGCTACTTCTCAGTTTGATTGTAAGAATGACATGAGAGAGTGCAAGTAAATCACCTGACACCATTATGGGCACTGAGTAGGCACCTACTGAATATTGACCTCTGCCATCCACCTCTTCCTCTGCTTTGAAATTTCTAGAAGGTACAGACTTTCTACTGTTCCCTTCCCAGAGGAAAGCATGTGATTCCTTCTCTTACTTGTCCAGCACTATTGGTGGTCCCATTCCTTAGAGCAATGTGACAATGAAGCCTACAAAACAGTCTTTGAGAAAGCATATGGATTATGTATAAATAGAACTTTGGCTCCATTTCCAAAGTGTTCATTCCAGTGGAATTTCTGACAAACACCTAGTTTTGAGTCAGCTGGAGGTTTTGAGCAGAGGTAAATTTATAAGAACATTTGAAGAGAAGATTTGAGCTATAGCATCTGAAACACCTGTTGGAGGAAAACAAAATTGTCCCGTTCAAAGATGTTTGACATCTACTCCTCACATCTTAAAAAGGGACTTATACTCATGAAATAATCCAAATTTAAAATATTCACTATTATTTACCAATTAGATGTTCAGACATTTTGTAAAAAATTAAACATGCTAAATTCCTTATAACATAACTGCCTGCTATGATGCTTTACAAAATATTCTGGACCCTTGCAAATTCCCCAGAGGAAAGGATGGAGTATCTGGATGCACCTTGCAATGAAGAGAGAGAGAAGAGGAAATCTTAATCTTTAATGTAGAAATAAAGAGAACTAGTTGGATAACCTCATAATATCACCATGTACATCCAAATTTTCATAGTCTCTCTAAAAGGGGGTCTTATTACCACCTCCACTCAATGGATGAAGCTCTTGAGGCTCAGAGAATTTCAATATTTTTATCAGGCTACAATAGCTAAGTAGCAGGGAAGCATGGAATTAAAATAATGCCTCTATGACTTACTGTTCTTTGAACTTAGTCCCTAAACAAAAAATTAAATGTAAAAAAGTAACCTTAACTTTACCATTCAGTGTCTTCTGTGATAATCTCATTATCTCCTTCAGGTTCACAAAGAATCCTCCAATCCCATATGCAGCAAAGGAAGATACTGAAGCTAATCTTTGAAGTCTAAACTTAACTTGAATATTCAAGTTCTGAACTGTGTTATTAAACTATGCATAAGAGAATAGGAGAGGGGGATAAATAATTCCCCCTGTTGAAACAGCTTGAATAATAGGCCTTTACATTTTTACAACAGCTGCTATAGCCAAATACACTATTCTCTCTTCTGTGTTTAGTGCCTACGTGTTTCTTTCTTTCTGTATTTATTGTCTTTAATTTTCTGCTAAAGGAACCACTATTCCTCCTCCAGTAGTCACCTAAAATGCCATCCCTTTTTCTGGAGTCTTCCCTGGGTCTCTCAGACTATTAATCATTTATTTCTTCATTGTTACTCTAGAGTTTCCCCCATGTCTTTATTATCATATTATTGTCATACATCATATATTGTACTGTAGTTGCTTGTATGTTTATATGTCTGCTCTTCTTCTGTACTCAGAGTGACTTGAGGAATTGTTCTGTAGCACATAAAAGCCACTTCTAAGATAAAGGTTTTATTAAAAAGGAACAATCATGAGATACTATAAGAAATATGCATAATTCACATGGAAAATTGTCTAGAAAAAATAAATGAAAATATTCACAATTGTAATCACTTAGACTTAATCCATTCCTGTGGGTGTGAACCCATTTGAAATAGAAACTTTTGATGAGGTTACTTCCGTTCAAGTGTGGTCCACTTAAAACAGAGTAGGTCTTAACCCTGTTACTGAATGGCCCTTTCAAGAATGCCAAAGAGGATCAGCTGGAAGTCAAAATAACCTGGAAGATAAAGGAGAAGATGTTGCCATATGTCTGATCATCTGTGTTGGTATGAAACTGTTGTGTACCCCAGAAAATGCCATGTTATTTTAATCCATTCTTGTAGGGGCAGACCTTTTGTGGGTGGTACTTCTTTTCTCTTTCTTTTTTCTTTTTTTTTTTTTCGCATGGGCAGGCACTGGGAATTGAATCTGGGTCTCCGGTGTGGCCCGTGAGAACTCTGCCTGCTGAGCCACCATGGCCCACCTGGGTGGTGCTTTTTAATTAGGGTGTTTCCTTGGAGATGTGACTCACCCAATTCAAGGTGGGTCTTAATCCTTTACTGGAGCCGATTAAGAGAGTTCATGGAAAGAGAGAGAGAGAGAGAGCTTAGAAAGGAAATGCCCCTGGAGAAGCCAGAAAGACCCACAAAAACTGAGAGCCATTTGGAAACCAGAACTAGTAGAGAAGGACCAGCAGACATCGCCATGTGCCTTCCCATGTGACAGAGGCACCCTGGATGCCAACAGCCTTTCCTCAAAGGAGATATGTTCCACTTGGTGCCTTAATTTGGACATTTTCCTCATCTTAGAACTGTAAATTTGTAACCTAATAAATCCCCATTGAGAAAGCCAACTGGTTTCTGGTACATTCCATTCCAGCAACTTTACCAAACCAAATGCCATGTGTCAGAAAAGTCAAGCATGAAGAAACGCCAGCAGCCAGTTCCAGGATAGCACAGTCTTTAGGGAGAAAGCATCGTCCTGCTGATGCCTCAGCTTTGGACTTCTTCTAACCTCAAAACCGTGAGTCAAGAAATTCCTATTGTTTTAACCAATCTGTTGTATGGTATGTGGTTCAGCAGCCAGGAAAATAAAACACTGCTTTATCTTATTAACTCAAAACATAAGGGAAAAATAGAAGCATTGACATAAGGTAAGGTGATGGGAGGATGGAAACTGATATCTAGGTAAGGAAAAATGAGACCTTAACAAAAGGTTATAGCAACTAAGATTATTCAAATAGTGTGGAATTACTGTTTACCAAATATATAAAAGATGCAGATACACACAAATGGTGACCAGCTGTTCTTCAGATCCATGGAGGGATGAACTAAAAAAAAAGAAAAGGAAAAGAGAAAAATGCATTGAAACTCAAACAGAAGGGATTTAATTGATATATAAGGATGACTTCTCTGACAAAACTGTTAAGTACTATACCAGATTACTAATGGAATGAGGAAATGTTTTTTGAGGCTTTATAAAATCCGTCTGGAATAATTTTTAAAGCAGCATGTGTGTAGACATGGTGATGGCTAGGTTGACTTTTAAAGGTCCTTTACACGCTTTGTTTTTATAGTATGATGAATTTTAGAAGAATAACACCTATTTCTCATGTGACATTAAGTGACATGTTCAAGACTTTCCAAAAGCCAAAACCCTATTCTCAGTTCTCTACTGACATGTAGTTTTTTTTTTTTTTTTTTAAATCTCTGAAGAGGAAAATAGATTTCTCAAATACAGACATTGGGATTTTAGCAATCCCATTTTAGCAATCCCATAGAGCTTCCATATTTTGAATTCCCAACTCAAATCAAATTTCTTTTTTGTTTTCCTAAATACATATCTTTCTGGGAAACAATTTTTCCTCTTTAAAATACAAGCTTCTCCCTTGCTGTATTCAACTTTAACTCCCCTACAGGAAAGCTTAGTTTTAGCAGAAGATGTACATTAGCTCCTAGTTTCTTATTAACTTAGATCATGACAGTGAATGTGCTGTCATTTGTGGAAAAGAAAATTGAAAAGATGAGTAATTAGATAGGTAGAAAGCTTTCCTATCTCACTTTTACTTCACACTGTTTTTATTATTTGTTATTCATCCTTGTGATTACATAAAATCCAGATTGAATTACTGTTACTGTTTTTTCCAGCTTCATTAATATTGCCTTCACTAACTAATGTGCAATTTCATTTTTTTTCTTTTTGTGTGACTTCCCCTTTAAGAAAATGCCCTTCAAAAGAATCAGTCTGCATCCATCTCTGAGTCTCTCTCCACATCGCCTCAGTTCCCCTTTCTCAATGAAGAAAGGTTAAGAGCTGTTCATTGGCTCACCCTACAGACTTGATTTCAGAGGTGGGACTGGATTTGGTCTCTACCATTTAGGATAGGCAATGTAGCCCCTACATGATGACAAACTTTCTGTCTCTCTGCACACACATGCACAGATCTCAGGTTCTTCTCAAACTTTTCTCTTCTGAGCTTGGATGAGTTTGGAGGAAATGACTGAGTAATATTATTTGTGTGTGTGTGAAAGTGAGTGGCTTTCATGGTGTCATTTCTTTTCTAAGAAAGTGGACACATTGTCTAATTCTCTATAATGAATTCACAAAAAGAGGAGACTTTTGAGTGAGGTGACCCCATGCCACACGTTCAACACATTATAGACTATGTGGCTTTGTACAAATTACTCAAGCTCTCCAACTGTGTTCCATGCCTTTTACATAAAGATGAGAATTGCAGTTGCAGAGAATCTGTAGGTATAATAAGTTGTCTAAATAAATTATCTCTCCTGTGTACAAAAAAAAAAAAAAAGAATCAAGAGCCCTCATTCTTCTACTGTCAAATAATAATGATATTCCCCTGTTAACTGACTTTGTTGTTTCAGGAACCTTTTATGTAAATTATGTGGAAGAAAATAACAATTAAAAATAGTGTGAAGTGAAGATTAAAACGTTTATTTAGATACTTTGAATATCTTATCTCAATCTATCCAAACTCATACTAGATAGATGAATATCATTTACTCATCTGATATCATTTAAAATAAAAAATACTCTCTCTTTATTTTTTCAAATAGAGATAGAAAAGGAGACAAATATGTTCCTGAAAGCTAAGTTACAGATCACATTTTTAATGGAAGCCATTCATTCATAATCTATATTTTGTTTAAAATTGAACTAATCATGTATTAGATATGTCCTCATGCCTTTATCATATTTACTTTTTCCCTTAACTCCCAAAGCATACTCTAGAAAACATTTGACTACCTAGCAGTCATCAGAACACTGATATTTCTTGAATAAAACTGATCAAAATAAGCCAGGCACTGTGTTAAGCAATGAGGAATCAACAGTGAAAAAGACTCTCAAGATTGGTACATGAATGCAGTCAAGAAAATAGGAACCTATAATCTAATATAATGAGAACTAGGTACAGTGTGACTCTATAGAGCATCTGAAAAGTGTGCATAGTCGAGATATGGAGAATATTCATGGAGAAGATAAAATAAGAGTAAACAAGGACTGAAAAATGAGTAAAAGCCCATAATACAAAAGGGACAGGCTAGTGAGTGAAGCTTCGCAGACAGAACGAAAAACATGAGATGAGGACTACAGGTAGTTCTATAAGAACTGTAGTTCTCAATCACCTGGGAATATGTTAGATAAGCAACTTTTTTCTGCCTCAGCCCAGATCAGCGGACTAGAAACTCTGGGATGGGGCCCAGCAATTTGTTTCAACAAGCCCTCTAGATGGTTCTCATGAATGCCAAAGTGTGAGAAGCACAGTATAAGAGGAATTGAAATTCAAATTGGCTAGAATATTTAGAATGTGCAAGAATGGCTAAAGATCAACTTTGTACAATGAGAGGACCCAGAAAAATCATTCCCTTAAATATCAAACAGCAATAGTGATAATCCATGGAAAAGTTATAAGGAGGAGACTGACAGCCATTTATTCACATCTCTTATAGGAACTTTTCCTGACCACCTAATCTAAAGAAGCCTACTAGCCAGTTTTTGTCATATCAGAAGTTTCCTTTGTGTGATAGTTCCTACACTATCTTATACTTTGTTTGTTTGCTTCTACCTGTCTTCTCCCACTATAATCTAAGCTCCTTGAAAGATGAGACTTATCTGTCTTGTGCTGTATTAAATTTCTAGTGCTTAGAACATTGCTTGATATATATTAGATACTCAAGAGATATTTGTTAAGTGGATGAACCAACATGCAAATCGATACAAATGCAAAAATGGGAAAGACGTAGACACTGATTTCATGGAGCTTGCTTTTTAGTTTGACTAAATTTACATTTAAATAAACATTTAGATTGCTGGATGGTGTCTAGAGAAAGAGTGAAGACCGAAAACCTAATCTAGATGCTGTTGTTTTCATCTGTTCTAGTTTGCCAGCTGCCAGAATGCAATATAACAGAAATAGAATGTCTTTTAAAAGCGGGAATTTATTAAGTTGTAGGTTTACATGTTCTAAGGCTGTGAAAATATCCTCATTAAAGCAAAGCTATAGAAATGTCCAATCTAAGGCCTCCAGGGAAAGATACCTTGGTTCAAGGCCAACTGACTTTCATGGTTTCTCTCTCAGCTGGAAAGGCACATGGTGAACATGGTGATGTCTGCTAGTTTTCTCTCCAGGCTTCTTGTTTCATGAAGTTCCCTGGGAGTGTTTTTCTTCTTTATCTTCAAAGGTTTCTGGCTGCATGGGCTCTTGTGGCTCTTTCCAAAATGGTTCCCTTTTAAAGGGCTCCAGTAAGCAACCCCACCTTGAATGGTTGGAGACACATCTCCATGGAATCAAAAGTTACCAATCACAATTGGGTAGGTCACATCTCCAGGGAAACAATGAAAAAGCTCCCATCCAGCAATAATGAATGAGGATTAAAGGACGTGGCTTTTCTGGGGTACACCAGAGATTAAATGTATTTAAACAACTTTGAGGATTCAGTGGTAGATAAGGTATGAATTCTGGAGCCACTGTAGGACAAAAACAACACTTATATGTAGAGTAATAAAACAGTAGAAGAGGGAGACTTGGGTACCAAGTATTGCATGGTGGTATATGGATAATAAAAAAATATTTATTGCTTATATGAATAGAAATTTAAGTGAACTGTATATTTGTTTAATAATAAAATATAGCACAACATGAAATAAAAGGTTGTTGGTAAAATTACAGTTTATAATCACCACAGATTATAGGAAATCTAAGTGATAAACTGCACATTAAAAATATTAAATTTGGAGTGCTTAATAATTTCATTCACTAACAAAAAGACACTAGGTTTTGTTTTGAAGGTTCCAAGAATTGTGCACCCAAATACAAGGAAAAGAGAAAAAGAATCAGTGAATAAACATTTACTCTTTTTCATGCAAAACAATAATTTGAGGTTTTAGAAGAAGTATCCATGCTTCTAAGAGCACTTGATTCCTTTTCAGAAAACAATTATTCCCTGTTCCCTATTATTATCCAATTAGGTCATCAATCATCTCTCATTATTGAAAATTGGCAGTTTCTGATCATATGTATTCTTAACCATTTAAGTATAAAATGGCAGTTAAGTTTTCTATCCTCTGGATTTCCCATTCAACAAGTCAGTCATATGAAAACGTTTCTCATACTATAATTTTCATTAGTTACAGTGAGAAGACTTCATTTTTTAAAAACATCTTTTATTGTGAAGTATAACGTATATACAAGGCAAAGAAATAAAAAAGCAACAGTTTTCAAAACCCTCTTCAAAAAGTGGTTACAGGACAGATCACAAAGTTTGTCATGGGCTACCATATGATCCTCTCATATTTTCCTTCTAGCTACTCCAGAATATAGGAGGCTAGAGGGCTTAAATGCTTTTTTATCATCACAATTTACTTTTTTGTGTGAAAAATAGCATGTATACAAAAAAGCTATAAATTACAAAGCACAGCAGCACAATTAGATATAGAACATATTTCAAACTTTGACATGGGTTACAATGTTACAATTTTAGGTTTTTACTTCTAGCTGCTCTAAAATATTGAAGACTAGAAGAGATATCAATTTAATGATTCAGCATTTATATTCATTTGCTAAGTCCTATCTTCTACGTATAATTCCACCATCACCTTTGATCATTTCATATCTCTCATTAGGGTTGCTTGGGCTATAGCAATTCTAAATTTGTTATATTGGAAGGGTCTTTACTAATATGGGGTAGGGAGATGTTCTGGAGAGGCTGGGCTAGGTTTCAGGACTTATCTGAACCAGGGACTCAACTGAAGGTTGTAGGTTTCTGGCATGGTACTCTAGTGCCTAGAATCCTTGTGGAATCTTATATATTGCCCTAGGTGTTATTTAGGACTGGCTGGAATGGTCCTGGTTGGGGGTTGGCAGGTAATGATAGGTAGCAAAGTCTACCTGAAGCTTGCATAAGAGCAACCTCCAGAGTACCCTCTCAGCTCTATTTGAACTCTCTCTGCCACTGATACTTTATTAATCACACTTCTTTGCCCTCATTTAGTTAGGATGGAATTGTTGATCCCATGGTGCCAGGTCTGAATTCATCCCTGGGAGTCATCTCCCACATCGCCAGGGAGAATTTCACCCCTGGATGTCATGTCCCACATACGGGGAGAGGATTTCATTTTAGTTGGGGTAAGAGTAAAGCAGTAGAACTTGACATAAGAGATCATTGATCAACTATCTTCATTTTGTGGACAAAGCAACTGACATTTCAATAGTTGATATTTAGAGTTGACTTCAGGGTTCACTGGGCATCTATACAAAGCTATTTCTAATTGCACAATAGTCCTAGCTATTGTTTGTATGCTCTTATCTCTACATTTTTATTTTATTAGTATTATTTTCAAAAACCTATATTGCTTCATGTTCTAAAGTTTTCTCTTTTAAGAAGCTTCATCAATCTCTTCTGCACTTTCTTTACTCATGCATTGTGTAAAGAGAGATAGAGCTGGAAGACTGATTAAATACAAGCTCAAAAATTGTCAGTCTCATTCAGTTCATTGTATGGATGAGAATGAAATATGTTTGAAAGCACTTCTCACAGTGCTTGATGCATAGTAGTTTATTTTGTTAATATCAACTTCTTAAATCTGATTTTATTTTATGCTATTCACCACCTTCACAGCTATGTCAGTGCTGATTCCTCTATTTAGAATTCCCTTTATGCCCCAGCTTTTATTCACCATTCAAAACCAAGTTCATGTGCTACTTCCCCAAAGAAAGTATTCTTCACATTACAGGCAATGTTAATATTCTCAGAAGTTTCCTTATACTGTCAAATGAGTTTGCTTTGCAATTATCATATGTATGTTTCAGTCAGCAGACTGGGAGATTTTCAGGAATATTTCATTGCCTTGTTCATCTTTGTCTCCAGCCACTAGAGTGTAATAGATATCTAATAATTTCATTGTCTGAAATTGTTTAATTTTTATTGAAATAAATATGTACATATCAGAGTTCATATCATAGATGTACAGCTGGAAGATTTTCTGCAAAGCTACCACACCTATGTTACTAGAATCCAGATCAAACACCAGCGCATAACAGCACCACAGAAATCCTCCCCTGCTGTCCTTTTAACAGTCCCCACTCCAAGCAAATATTAGTGTAATTCTGATCCCTAAGACCAATATTAGTTTTCCATGTTCTTAAAATTCATATAAATGGAATCCTATTTTTGTGCTTTGCTTCTTTCCTTCAACATTATGCTTGTGAGTTACATACATATTGAATGTAATTATCATTTGTTAATTCTCATTGTATATATATATTCCTTTGTGCGACTATAACACAATTATACATTCTCTATGTTAAGGGGGTTGGGCACTTTACATGGTTTATTATGAATAGTGTTTCTATTGTGGTTAATTTTTTAAGCATATAAATACATCTTATACATAAGAACCCATGGAATACCTAGGGAATATTTGTAACTGAATGTTTTATTGTGAAAAAAAAAAGAGGTCTCCTGGTACATGGGAAAGATGAAGAGGAATTGGGACTGACTGTTTAAATTTAACTATTACTAAACTAGGTTCTTCCGGTTGGATGTCAAAAACTAGATCCTTGTTACAATGAAATACTTGGGAAGAAGAAAGTCAAGGGAGAGGAAGCAGAATGATCTTACTGTGATTATGGTTAACGTAACCCTTATATTTTCATATCTGTTACAATTTGAAAGCATTTTCACATACAGTTGACTTTGCTTAAGGCTGACAGCAACTCTGTGAAGTCATTAGGAATTATCTTAATTTTGAACATGATATTCTTTGAGATTGGTTGGATCTCTTGAGATCACAATTCTAGATAGTGGGAGCTATGACATTCATATCCAATACTTAAAAAAATCTTTTTATTATGAAATATATATACAAGAAGGCAATATATCTCAAAGTACATCTTAATGAGTAGTTAGAGAACAAATTTCAAGTTTTTCATGGGTTACAGTTCCACAATTTTAGGTTTTTCCTTCTAGTTGCTCCAAGACACTGGTGACCAATATCAATACAATGATTCAGTAGTCTTCCTCATTTGTTAAATCCTAACTTCTCTGTTATAACTCCTCCTTCTCCTTTGATCCTTCTCCCAATCCTTAGGGATATTTGGGTTATGCCCATTCTAACTTTTCTCATGTTGAAAAGGGGTGTCAACAATATGGGGTAGAGGGGTGGAACTGGATGATGTTCTTAGAGAGACTGGCATCTCTGGGTTTCAGAATTTCTCTGGCCTAGGAACTACCTTAGGTTTCTGAAAAATAAACTTAGCACATCCAGCTTTTGTAGGATCTCAGAGCCCTGGATGTCTTTAGGGTTAACAGGAATGATGTTCATTGGGGTTTGGCAAACTGCGGCAATTAGCATTATCTAGCTGAAGCTTGTGTAAGAGTAACCTCTAAACTAGCCTCTCAACTCTATTTCAACTCTTTCAGCTGCTGATACCTTATTTTGTTGCATTTCTTTCCCCCCTTTTGGTCAGGAATGCATTGTTGATGCCTTGGTACTAGGCCCAGGCTCATCCCCACGTAGTGGGGGAAGGTAATGATTTTTCTTGCACAGTTGAGCTTAGAAGAGAGAGGCCACATCTGAGCAACAAAAGTGGTTCTCTGGAAGAAACTCTTGGGCATAATTATAGGTAGGCTTAGCTTCTTTGCTACAGAAATAAGTTTCATAAGAGCAAGGCTCACGATCAAGGGCATGGAGTATTAACTTGGGAGTCCCTCGTATTTGAGAGAGTATCAGGAGTTTCTCAGGTGGGAAATTTTAATAGTTCCATTTTTTTTCTCCAGCCCCTCAATGACTTTGCCAATACTTTTTAATTATCTGCCCAGCATACTCTGGGATGTATCGGGGTACTACATTGAACTGTATAAAGTTAAAAGCCTTTGTTCCCATTCTGACTCCACGTGTTTGGGTTGTTTAGAATGAACTATCCAGATTGAGTTGGAGTATGTGCTACAGAAAATTTACGTTTTGGACAAAATAAGCTCTCTTCCTTTGGTCTCATACAGTAGTTGAAATTCTGAAATACAGATACTGTCGTTCTTTACCCTGTATTCTCATTTACCTTAGTCCCAATCAGATCAGCTTCATTCTTATCTCTAATTGAAGAGTGATCTCTTTTTTCATATTTTTATATAGCAATGTTGTCTAATACAGCAATGCTGACTTTCAAAGCTGCAGAACTCCAACTCTGCATCTTAGCTGTCACACAGGTACCCTAAGTTCCAGGGAAGTACCAGGTTATACACATTTAGTACAGCAGCTCAGAATCTAGAAATGACAAAGTGCAGGAAGAAAGGTGACTGCTATAAAATCTTACAATCTGGGCCCCAATTTTCTTACAAGTATTTTCTAACAGAGACCATGCAATATTTGTCCTTTTGTTTCCGGTTTATTTTGCATAGCATTATGTCCTCAAGTTTCATTCACTTCATTGCATGCCTCACACCTTTGTTCCTTTCTGTAGTTACACAACATTCGATCATATGTAACAACACACTTTGCCTTCTCATTCTCAGCCACTGTCCCCTTTTGCCACCTCCATCCATTGGGCATTGCGGATAATGTCCAAAATAAACAATCCATGTCTCACAGTATCCTCGCTTAGTTGTACAATCATCATTAGTCTCAATTTTAGAAAGTTTTCATTGTTCCAAAGACAAAAATAACAGATACGCACACACCAAAAAAGAGAATTCCAAATTCCCCCTAGCTTTTATTCCCTACCCCCAATTATTTACCCCTAGTATTGCTGTGATACTGGTGATGTCTTCCTATTATATATAAGTCATAGCATGCAATAGTAGTTTTCCTCTATACCCCTCTATTTTTGATTCTTTGTACAACATTCATACCTTTGAAGTAATTCATTTGAGAACGTATTTATATTTGTAGCATTAATTGATGAGATGCATGTCTCTATACAACCCCTCTCAATCATATTCACCTTCAATATGGCAATATTACTTAAAAACCCACTAATGACCTACCATCACTTCTATCCATTCCCATACATTTAAGTTCAACCACATTAGTCATACCTAAAACTTCTACCAACAAGTTTAGAGTTCAATTTCAAGGCATCATTAAAGGGGAAAAGAGTGTTACTAAAAATGCAACAACATGTACCTGTACAAATATGTGCTTTTGCAATGAATGCAATGAATCTAGAAGTGGATATTTGAATAAATACCCCGAAAACCCATGCAGCAAGGTAGCTGTGGTTATGTTTCTTTCTAAGAAAGACACTGTAGAGGTAGTAATCAGGGTGGAAAAGTTTGTGGCCAGCTGCATGAGAGATGCTGGGACACCATTAACCTACTAAAGTCGCCAGCAGTAACTGCTTTACTCCAGGGAACATCTGCAGTAAAGTGAATGCCTGCTAGAACTTGTCATTGCTATAAACTGACACTGACAGGAACAGTTGCAGGGAATGGTTATAAAAGGAAACACAACAAACAGGAGAAACTGAGGATAACTTGTGGGAAACCCAACTTAAGGAAGAAGGTATGAATGGGAGCAGATGGAGTTTCAGGCAAAGGATGCCTAGTTTTCTTCCATGTCTGCCCCATTCACAATCCCAGTGAGAGTGTCAGCTTTAAAAGAGAAATTGTCAGGTGGTATGACTGTGGCTCAGCAGGCAGAGTTCTCGCTTACCGTGCTGGAGACCGGGGTTTGAATCCCGGTGCCTACCTAATGTAAAAAAATTGTAATAATTTTTTAAAAAGGAGAGAGAAATTATCATCCTTTCTGTCAGAGTGAAAGTTGAGTTCAAAAATCCATCACTATGCCTGCTATTGAGGAGACATAATAACAATTACCCACAATGTGATGAGGTAGGTTTGAGGACCAGAGATCCTGTTAGTGTTCATAATCCAGTGCATCAGGAGACAGGCACAGAGACCCTTATGGTTTCTAATGCCTTCAAAATACACATCTGAGAGCCCTGAGACCTCGGACTTTCCTTCCTCAACTCTTAAGTAAAGAGTTAATTTAGGCCTAATGCCTTGAAGAACCTAAAGATAATTTAAGAGTCCTGGGAGTCAATTTCCAGGCATAAGTTAGGGGCAAATGCACAGGGATCCTAAATTTCCCACTCTGCTTAAATCAGCTTTTCTATATCAATGTGAGGATTCTGCATATGACTTTATTTGAAGTGTATTTCCTGTGGTTATAAAATTTGAAAATATGTAAACTAAGTCACCTCAAACTTTTCTCCCAAATTGAAAATCTACATTTGCTAAAAGGAATGCTATTTTCCTATGTTTCCAATTTTTTGAAAGTTAAGGGTGCCCATAGCTTCTACTGTATTTTATCTGTCCCTCTCCATTCATCCCTCTCCCTCTCTCTCAGACACATACAGCCATTCCTAGTGACTGTAAATTCTATCACTATTTCTTGATTTTGTCTGTCGCTCACAAATCTATCTCAGATTTGTGGGAAAGGCTCCAGCTGGAAAAATAAGCTCCCTATTCAAGCCCATCCTGTTTCTAATCTGCTGCTGTTGTAAGAAATTCCCTTCAGGGATTTCTTTACTTCCTATTGCTTTGCCTTTTCTGCTGGTAAATCTCACAAAAATTAATCTCTCCTGGTTTCCATTTTCCCTTACCACCTAACTTTTTTTTCTTTTTTTTCAGTCTAAAATGCCTGCCAGTACTTTTCACACTTCATCATGTCTCCAGAAATACTGGCCGTAGGTCAAAGCCAGAGGCTGCAACTTGACAAAATGTGTCACAAGGTGGTTTTCCCTCCACACTGTCTGCAGCTGTCATCTTCTCTCAAGTCCCCAAACTGCAAATTAGCCAGAGTCAGCCTGGGATCATGAGATTTTGTAATTCCTATCCATTAAACAAAGAAGGAGAAGGTTGTGAGATAATTCCATATCCAGAAAAAAAAATTTAGCCCATACATCTATATTTTTGATGTGTGTCTTTTTTTAAGGTGAGATTCTCAGTCATAATATCAGAATTAATGATAGTAAAAAGAGGTGGAAAATTTCCTTTCCTGGAGGAAAGTGATACACCAATAATACTTTGGCCAGAATAATTGCATATTACCCTTTAAAAGAAAACAGATCTACTGTACCAATATCATTTTTAATATTTAATTATCTTTTAGGTGATTTTCATAGCCGGGTGGTACCAGGGCAGAGAGAAGTAGTGACTCTCTTAATTTAAAGGAAAAGCAATCTAAATTTCTCTAACCTATTCTCAGCTTAAAAAATTAATAGCACAGTTCTCTTTGTCTTAGTACTATATTCTATAGCTATCCTATTTGAAATCAGTACAGATACCATTGATATTTATGGGTTGCACTTTACATTACAAACTTACACAGAATAACTTTATACACTGCTACTATAAGAATATGATTGACATTTCATTCCATTTTTTAATAAAACCTGAAATATTAGTTTAGTTCATAACCTGTAAGAGTAATCTCAGGTGGTTATTCTTGGCATTCCATTTTTCTAGAACTTTATTATAATCAGCTATTCTTAAAATGTTTGTCATAAGTTTTTACAATAGGATTTGCATTTTACGTGTTCTACTAGTTTTATAGAAGTATTGAATGTTTACAAATACCATGTGCTAAGAAATGTGCTAGATATTGGAATGCAATGGCAAACAACATAGATATCATCATATCTCATAAAGCACTTGCATACCAAGCTAGCAATTATAGAAAAATGCTGCAAAATAAGTTGCACTTCTGTGTTTTTACTTATGAGCATGGAAAACGAACTACTTCTATAGTTTAAATGATGATCAAGACCAGATCCAAACCTGTAAACATACTTAAGTCTCCAAATCCTAAATGTGATTATAAACTTTTGTTTTATATGCCAAATATGTAAAAACAGGTATCTATACAAATATGTGCTTTATCAATGAATCTAAAAGTAGCTAGCTGAATACATACATTGAAAAATTGTGCAGTAAGGTAGCTGTGGTTATGTTTCACAGAATTCTTCTAAGAAATACCCTGGTACTCAGAGTAGAAGATTATGTGTAAAAGTATAAAACATGGAAATCGAGCATATTCTTGTGCATTGTGTTAGCTTTTATTTGGCCATCATTTAAATTTCCTATTAGGTAAAAATCCAGTCTACATATCAAATCACATTCTGTTTCCCAATCATCTGATGCACCAAAGAAAGCTTGTGCATCATTCACTGAAAGTAAAATTTAGCCATATAGTCACAAGAAAAGTACATGGAAATTAGCAGCACATTAGAAAGAGAAAGGGAGGGAGGGAGGAAGAGAGGGAGCGAGAGGGAAGAAAAACAGAAAGAAAAGAAAAAAAGAAAGAAAGAAAGATAAAAAGGAATGCTAATTGGATAGGAAAGAAAATATACTTGATATATTATTTGCTCCAAAAATATACCCAGGGGCTATATAAGCATAGAACTGAGACTCTAAAACTGGGTTTGAATACTTTGATCTACCTTAGAATTTGAGTGATGGTAAGTCTTTTAACATCTCTTGCTTAACATTTTGTTATCTGCCAAATGGGGATAACACTTATAACCACCCCATAAGGTTTTAAAAATTGAATGAATATTGTATGAGAGAAATTTTAACCTATAAATTTCAATGAAATTACTTTTAATATTTGTATACTCATTATATAATCCTATTGTCACAGAATCCAGTGATCAAAATATCCACAGTAAATGTGCAAGAACCCCGATGTACTATCCTTCATTTCTCATAGCTCCTGCCAGATAGAGCAACTATCACCTCCATCAACCATACATTCTAAGGGCAGGTGACAGCTCTCTCTAGATTGCTGCAAGAATCTCAAAATCAAGCTCATGCCTGGAAAAAACGTGAGCACTTCAAAAATATACGACAATTGAAAGAATGAATGAATGATGCATCTAATTATATCCACTATTATTTTGAGGGACTTTGATTAGACCAACAGTTGGTTCTTATAGTTTGGGGGGAAGAGCATGGGGAGAGTTATATTTTAAAACTGTCCAAAGTGTTCCAAATAAAAAGCAGAGTGGTTTAGAAACTGAAAGAAAGGGTCAAATACAATCAATTTAACCCACTGCATCTAAACTTGTCCAGAACAATGCTAAGATCAAACCTGGTGGTGAGAGCTTAGTAATAAAAAAAGGAAAAAGAAATACAGCATCTGGTTTCATGAGTCCTAAAATAGGAGAGATGTTGGAGGGGGGCATAAATTTTTTTTACATATCATATTTGAGAAGACCAGGTATCACTATGCGCTTAACCCAATACTTTACTTCCCTGGGATTACCAAGTTCTGATACAACTTCTGAAGTTCATTTGACCAGTGTAGCATAACAATAGCTAATATTTAGAATACTTATAACACTGGCACAGGCATGAGATTTTCAGACTTTCAAGATGCAATGTATAGTAGGTTGGGACACTGACCTATCAGAGTGTGCTTGGTATTGACGTTAGAAACACCTTGTAGCAAGGAAATGAAGCCTCATGTGTGGGTAGTATAAGCTTGTGACACAAACTGTGACTTGTTGACATATGCTTTATAGTATCTCCCTCTCATCACAATTCTCGTTAACTCCAAAACAGTTATGAGGAAACAGGATAAAATGTGATTTCTTACATCTTAGAGCTTAGTACTGTTATTTGTACAGTTCCCATTAGGAAACAATTATTAAGCAACAAATGCCAGTGTAGTCCATGCACTGCAATGTATGTGCACAGAGACACAAATTGATAAGTGACAGGAATAGTTTTAAAATGTAGCAATAGAGAGCTAGGGAAAGGCTAGTGAACAAAAGTTAAAAAAAAAAAAAAGACACATGGAGAAGAAAATGTGTGAGGATTTAAAATTGTAGAAAAAGAATTTGGAAAGGATAAAAATGTCAGAATTATGAAAAAGTCTACATTAAAAGATGATCTTATTATCTAGAGTGTATTTACCAAGTAGGCATTGGGCCTTATAAAAGAAGGAATCTTCCCATTATAAAAAAAAAAAAATCCCTATGTGTGGTCAGGTGCATTTATTCAATGATATATTTATTGAGCACTTATTTTGTGCTTAGTACAGTTCTAGAAGACACAACAGCACATAAAATAAAGCTATAAAGTTCTATAACAGAAAACAAACCTAAAAGAAATAAGCAATGAAGTGATTTTTAAAAAAATCAGATAGCCATAAATACTTTCAAAGAAAATTAAATGGGATGCGGTAATAATGTAACTAAATTGGGAGTTGGAAACCTTATTATTAGGGGGTTAGATAAGGCCTTTGAGGAAGTGATCTTTAACTTGAGACTTAAATGACCATAAAGGTCAACTATGTATATATGTGGGTAAAAGGCAAAGGTAACACAGCAGGATCAAGCCGAATAAATGTGGCATGTTTAAGGAGAACTAGTGTGAATTAAGTACTGAGAGCCAGTGAGCAGTCCAAATAACACTGAAGAGCTAGAGGGAAACTAGATATCACAGAGTCTGATAAAACTCTGGTAAGGGATATAGATTTTGATGCTAATCTAGCAAGGAACTATTACAAAGTTTAACACAGGCCAATGATATGACCTAACACACTTTGGCTACTGCAGTGCAGAATGGAGTGTGTCGGGAAGAGGGACATCTTCTTAGGATGCCTGTTGGTCAACAGATTCTCGAGAAATCTGGGTCAAAGAAATGAATGGTAAGCAAGGGTAGTGTGATGCAGTTGAAAGAAAGTAGAGAAATGAAAAACATATTTTGGAAGTAAAACTGACAGGCCAGCTGCTGAGGGGTAGGAGAACAGAAATCAAGGATCATTTCCTGGTTTGGGTTGAGCAAACCGGGTAGATGGTTGAGAGGTTCACTGATAGGAGGATTAAGTGGAGCAAATGTAGGGTGGTAAAAAGTCCTGTCTGGGATATGCTAATTAAAATAAGATCTGTTAGAAAAGAAATGAGAAAAATCAATTTCAAAAAGAGATATTTAGGCAGTAAAAATAAAATCAAGGGAAATATTCATTATGTCTTTGTGGAAAAGGTAGGGTAACTTTTTTGTATAACATTCCTTTTAAACAGATTTGTGTGTAAATGCTGATATTCATCTAGAATTTATATGAATAAGGGAAATTCTTTACCTCAACGTTTAGTTCCTGAATAAGCAAAATGAGCTATTTCTGAGCCATCTTCTACTACATGACAACCAGACAATTTAAAAGTGTATACTATAACAGCAGAATCAAGTGCAATGCTTTACCTTTTTTTTTTTTTTTTAGAATGGCAATGTGCATATTTTTAGAGTTTGGTGGTATATTTTGTATGCAAATAATTTCTCATTGATGGCAATCTAAGTATATCTTTTAGAATTCAGAACAGGAAGATTCCTGAAATGCAAACTCTTCTTGGCATAAAGTTTTCCTATTTGATGTGTTGAGCAAAGTTTTATGAAAAGCAGTTCATAAATATTTTAAAATGACTTCTGCCTATTTGCACTGAGTGCTTTTCATAATATTTTCACAGTCAGTGAATCAACTTCAATAACACACTTGACGTTAAATGTTTGCACGGAAATGATGCATTTTTAACATAACTTCGCATTCAAAGTGCTTGATTTAGTCAAATGTGTTTTCCTTTTATTTAAACATTTTTCTTTCTGATAATATACTCAGGGGAAAATGCTAAAAAAAGATCTTTCTATCAGTTGGTTAATTTTACATTTTCAAATCTCAAATCATAGAGTTGATTCTAGCGCTTCATCTCTCATTCTGGAAATACATTTGGCTAAATCTCTCTGAGCCCACAATGACGCTGGGTTTTATCTGTATAACAAAGGCCCCTAAAAATTATGAAATCGGGATTGAAGGTGATAGAGTTGATTCTGCCACTGATCTTATACACTTCATCAAATGTAATAAAAATCCCAAGCCCCGATGATTGCACAATTGCATCCTTATGAAGAAAATACAAACTATTTAGTTATGTATAAGAGAATCCACCTGGCTAAGTGATTTTTTTTTATCTTTTCATGTATTTGTTGACCATTTGTATATATTCTTTAGATAAATGTCCTTTCAGATCCTTAGTCTTTTTTTAAATATTTTTATTGAGAAATCTCCACATACATACAATCCATATCTGGTGTGCAATCAGGGGCTTACAATATCATCGCACAGTTGTGTATTCATTACCATGAAAATTTTTTAGAACATTTGCATCATCCAGAAAAAGAAAGAAAGCGAAAACTCATACATACCATATTAGCTGAGTGATTTTAACAACAAGATGGTATAATTTGTGAATACACATGGCAAGCACTGCATATTTTGGCTTTGTAAGATATAAGTTCAGGAACCAAATTATTGGCCTTCTAGATAAACAGGAATATTTGGAAATTTATGTATAAAGATAATTAATTTACACACTGGAGATCATTTTAATGCTATTTTCTGTGGAGTTAATTTGGGAAATTTGAATAATGATGTGAATGAGCAAGTATTATCTACATTTGGAAGAATATTTCCTTACTTTATAGGTGCATTCAGTAATTTTCCAAGATGCAGAAAATAATACATTTTATTATAACACTCCACAAATTTGATTAATTTGTTTTCTTTCATGATGGCTTTAAATTTAGCCATCAACAGTCCCGATTCATAGGTAACATTCCATGTGCGAAGGTGTGTGTGTTTATGTGCATTTAAGAGCAAATAAAAAAAAATCAAACGCAGCAAGTTACAAAGTCAGGGAAATTTCAGGAAGATATCAATCTTTCTATTTTACCTTGTGCTCCTTCAGGTGGTTTCTCCAACACAAAAGCTCTAAACTTGCTTTGTTTAATCCATCTCTTACAACTTCACGTCTATGCTGAGTGTCACCACCACACTGTGGATCATCAGACTGTATGTGTCCATCAAATTGGACATGTACAGAGCAAACAATCATTAGAAAGCAGTTTAAAAGTCCAATTTACTATGTTGGTTATAGAGATATTTTATCATTATTAATTAGGCCACATTAAATACTGATTTTTAAAAGTATGAGCAAATAAGAGAATGTAGAAATTTTAAATTTGGTAATCAGAGATAATCAATGTTAACATTGTATTGCAATACTTTCTGTCATCTCAGTTTAATCAAACTGCAGGTTCTGATTTGTAACATAGTTCCACTTAAAACAATTATGTGAACTGTTTTCCTTGGCATTAGATATTATTCTATAATACACTGATTAGCTATAATCTACCCCATTATATGTAAGGGTAGGCCTCTAGAGAATACACTAATATTAGATATGTTGACTGCTCCTATTTTTTATCTTTTAACTCTGCCGAAATGAATAGCCTTGTATCTATATCGTTGCTCAAGTCCATGATAATTCTCATGAGCAATTCTAAAAGGTGGTGATGGGTTGTCAAATATTTAAGACTTTTGAAACATATTGTCAAATTGCCCTCTAGAAAGTTTGTGCCAATTTACAGTCCTGTCAGCAATATATGAGCATCTATTTTTGTGTCATTGCATTAATACATTTAAAACACTCAGGAAAAATAGAAAAAATATAAAATTCAATTGAACTGTATTGCATTCTCTTCTGTCAACTTGCCATGTTTTTATAACTTCATAGCAAAGCTGCTCATCATTTTCTCTTGTGCTTAAGAAATTAGACTGAGGCCACAATACAAACAATACTTTTGAATTATTTCTTTGACCTCTGTATCCTATATGGCATGGTTTTGTGGTGGGCACCACGTTCTCAGTTTTGTATTGCAGCAGGAGATATCAGATATTATTCTTAGCTTGGAGATAACAGTTTCTATTCTCTAGGGAATAACAGTTTATCACACTGCACATTTGTGGTCATTCTTGCTTGTGTTAAACATTCTGATTCTGTTTCTTAGTGATCCACAGTAGGAAAGTTTGCCAAATTTGACAGTATATAGGCTTTCAGTCTAAAGTATGATATGACATATATATAAAATTTCAGTCCCCATGTCAATTTGCTGAGAAAGCTTAGAATTTAACAATTAGAGAAACAAAGTTTTCCTTCCATTATAGATTTAATGGCTAAAATAGTTTACATTTAAAAAAACTTCAAAGTTAAGGTATCTTTCCAACAATTAGTCATCCCTTTGTTTTTTTCTTTGAGGTAAAACAGTCCATTTCACTATTAGGTAACATAGTTAGAAATGTCTTCCTCATGTTGTATCTAAACTTGTTTTCTTTTCATGTCCAATGATCACCTCATATTATTTCCTCTTCCAAATAATAGGGTTTCAGATATTTTAAAGTATCTATATTTTCTCTCCTTCTGCTTTCTTTTCAGACATAATTTCTTCAGTTCTTTTTATACTTCTCACATGACCCATTTCCTCAGTTATTTTGCCAGTTTACCTCCCTGAGGAACTGTATTAGCTCACTGAGGCATCATTACTAGACATATAGGGATGAGACAATATATGTGCTTTCTGATGATTAGATACTGTCTAGAATGTTGTCTTCAAATTTGAACATTGCAGCTCAAACTTGTTGTATCCAGTGGAGAATTATCTACAATAATCCTGAGCAAATGTCCTGTATTCTTTGCATTGGCAATTAATCAATATGATCCTTTTGTATCTGAGGCAGCCATGCTATGAAATGCATACAGAACAAAATATTTAGGACCTGCATAAATAGAATTAAGTATTGCTCTCATGTGGCATTGTTGTTTTACAAAATAAGGTGATGAAGATTTCAACAATTAATCTGAATAAAATCTTAGTAAATTACCAGCACTAAGATGAGGTCTTGGGAAGGTTGAAAGTTATGGCATTAAGAAATCCAACCAGTGAACATAAGAAGTTTGCAATTTACTGTTCTTGATAAAGAAGAGTAGTTGTATTAAGTGCATTATCTTTTTCTCCAATCCTTTCTATAAACGTGATGCCAGAACACATTTCCTAAAGCTCTGCCCAACCATTGCATTTCTCCTCTGAAAAGGTTATGATGATGAATGGGCCACTATTTACTTCTGGAGAGTATCTGAAATAACTCATTTTGGATCTTTAAAATCTGAATTTTATTCTCTCTCTGCAATCTATCACTATCACTAGTGCTTGATATTGCCGCTGCTAGAAAAGTCCTGCTTAGATGCCTGACAACTGTGTAGACACAAGAAACCAATACAGACCATAGAAATTTGGCAACTTTATTGACAGAGTAACTCCCATTGGTATTCTGACTATGGGAACTGAGATAACTCAAGCCCAATTCATAAAGGTTTTTTTCAAGTATATCTTCTTCCCTGTTGCCTCATCCATTCCAAGCTCAGGCTAATCACATCAACATAATGACACCAAAATGGTTTAGAGCAGTGGGGGAAATCCTAGGAGAGCTGATGGAATTGAGATTGCAGATGTAATCTTTATTCAGGAATTCATCTAGATTAAACTCTTTTTTGTAATATCCTGGCATATTTTGAGATACCTCCTGGATTCTTTCCAAGGGCTTCCTTAACGAATCACCCCAAACTTGGTGACTTAAAACAACAGAAATGTATTCTCTCACAGTTCTGCAAGCCCACAATCAAGTGTAAGCAAGGCTATACACCTTTCAAATTCTCTATGAAAGAATCCTTTGTTTCTTCCAGTTTCTGGGGGATTCTTGGTGTTCCTTGGCTATAGCAGCCTAACTCTAACCTCTGCCCCTTTCTTTTCATAGCCTTGCTCTCTGTGTGTCTATGTGTCCTTTTCTGTCTTTCATAAGAGAACTCTAGTACTAAAGCCACCTACTACACCATGATATCATCTCAATCATTGCCTTAATTATATCTGCAAAGACCCTTGTTCTAGTTTGCTTGCTGCAGGAATGCAATATACCAGAAATGGAATGACTTTTAAAAAGGGAAGTTTAATAAGTTGCTAGTTTACAGTTTTAAAGCCGAGAAAATGTCCCCATTAAAGCAAGTCTATAGAAATGGCCAATCTCCGGCATCCAGAGAAAGATACTTTGGTTCAAGAAGGCCAATGAAATCCTGAGTTTCTTTCTCAAGTGGGAAGGTATCTGGCAAACACAGTCAGAGTTTCTCTCTCATCTGGAAAGGCACATGGTGAACACAGTCAGGGTTCATCTCTCATCTGGGAGGGTGCATGGCAAACACGGCCTCATCTGCTAGCTTCTTCTCCTGGCTTCCTTTTTATTGAAGCTCCCTGGGAGGCAATTTCCTTCTTCATCTCCAAAGGTCTCTGGTTGGTGGACTCTGCTTCTCGTGGCTGTGTTGTTCTGCGCTCTCAGAATCTCTTCTATTCTCCAAAATGTTTCCTCTTTTATAGGACTCCAGAAAAACTCTCAGGACCCACCCAAATGGGTGGAGACATGTCATCACCTAATCCAGTTTAACAACCACTCTTGATTAAAACACATCTCCAGGGAGATGATCTGATTACAGTTTCAAACATACAGTATTGAATAGGGATTATTCTGCCTTTACAAAATGAGATTTTGATTAAAACATGACTTTTCTAGGGTCCATGCATCCTTTCAAACCAGCACAGCCCTATTTCCAAATAAGGTCAGATTCTTTGGTTCCCAGTGGACAGGTTCTGGGGGACACTATTCCTCCTGTTACACCATCAATCCATATGCACTATAATATTTTTCAGGTGGTATTGAGTACTTCCAACAATTTTGCATCAAAGATCACCCACTCAGTAAAAACATCAAATAAGCACAAAATTTCCATAAATTATAACAATCCTAAGTATATCCAAATACACACATACACTACTCCTTCTTTACTGCTGAATTCCAAGATATGGACTTGCTCTCAACTTCACACACTTAAAACTTCAGACCCATCACTGAATTCACCCTCGTCCCTCTCAATTCTCAATAACTTACCCAAAGCAGTTTCTTCTGCATTCTTCTTCCTTAATATATTCAATTTCTATTAATTTCATTGATTGAACATTTGAATCTTTATGCCTTTAATGTACAAAGTGCCACCCAAATCGAATAGGTTAATCTTTGACTCCTCATTAGGTTCTTCGTTTTTCTTTAAGATTGATTCCCCAGTCATAATTATTAACACTCTATTATAGTTGCACTTCAGCAATGCAAATGGCAAACTGTAATGCATACATATTAACTTTGGAATCAGAGATACATTTGTTTGGTTGGGTTTTTGTTTTCAGATGTCCATGACCCATTCAATCACCCAAAATAAAACAAATCTAGTATATATTGAAGTATAATAATTGTGCAATGACCTTAGTAAAGTCATTGATTTGCTTCATTGTAGCAAAATTCACTAAACTTCTCCAGAAGTACAGTTTATATATGATATTTCCAAAGGAGGCTGAGAGTCATTATGGGCATTCCAATGCACACAATTTAATTTGAGCTAAAGTGACATTTAGTGTATAAAAAATGACAAGTCAGTCCTGCCAAGTTCCTTAAAGTAAATCTACACATTTGAAGACTTTTTTGGATTCATAAAGTTGTAAATCATAAACTCAATTGGAAAATATTGCCCTTCCAAAATCTTTTCATTACTTTTAATATTACAGTTGAATAGGATTATTAACCCTTTAGATATTTTCAACTATTATTTATAATTTGAAGATGTCTAGACTCAATAAGTCTTTTACTGTCACTTTATTTATTCATCTATCCATTGTTTATTTCAATCATCAGGGAAAACCATTTTAATTAAGTGAGCTGTTTCTGTAGCAGCTGCAAAACAGGTAGTTAGAATAAGTTGTTGAGGATGCTAAATTCTGTGTAATTTGTTTATGTTTAATCTTTCAATTTCATTGGAAGTCTAATATAATAATAATCAGTGTTTATTGGTGGAATTAGGTTTTTTAAGGAAGAAATCAAATATAAAAACCTGAACTAATAAATAAACATTCTTTAATAAGAAGTGGGAGAATGAGCAGAGGAATATGTGGTTAGGGTTAGGGTTAGGGTTAGGGATTTTGATTTCATCATTCCATATTTAATTTATGTGAGCATCAAGTTCTTTTGGGGCACCATATTTCTTCATGAAGGAATTTCTATTTTTCACAAAGTGAACTCTGTCTACCTAGGAGCCCTGACCCTTTCCACCACCCCTGCCCCTACCTCATCACCTAGAAAAATCCCACTCATTCACAAACCAGCTCAAAGAAAACTCCATTTGTGAAGCAGTCACTTACATGCTCCCATTCCGCTCAGACTGGGTCACAACTAATTATGTAAACTCATAATGCTTTAATCCAACTCTGCAAGCAGTGAGTTGAATTAAAGTATTATATAAATGAAAAGACAAGGGAAACTTAATGTAATTGCTAAATAGAAGCAAGTATAACATTCATTGAGATGCTATAGCAAAGGAATATGTTTCTTTCTGTGGGGATATGGGCTTATAAACATGGGCCCTTGGTCATTTGTATATTTTGTACTGATATCATTCTACTTGCTGTTGGTTATTTACAAAACTATCCACCCTCCAGCCCTTAAGTAAGGAAAATTAAATCTCAGAGATTCCAGTATATGTGCAGAAATAGCCTTGGCTCACAATCTGTTCAAATGATAAAAGTCTCAGTTTTTATTTACAATACAGTTTATTCTTTACAAGTTCCTCACATAATTATATTTATTTAGATACTTTTTACATTTTACACTTTTGAGAAACAAGAATAATTATTATTTAATAAATTCATTCCCAAATCATGTATTTGTGTACCGAAACATACCCTCTATGATCATTCATCTATATTTAGAACCATTCATTCAATAGACTATTTATGTGAAGTGAAAGTTTGTCTCTGACTTGAAATTAAATATTTTTTAAATATATACACAAATCACTATATTTCAACTGAACATTAGACTATTTATATGGATCATAACCCATTAGGAAAAGATAACGTGGGAATTATTCAAGTCTCAAGTAAAATTTGCTTTTTTAAAAACATAGGATGTTGTGTTCACTTCCAAATAACTATTTAAAACAACAAAACAACAAAGTAACAATATCCAACAATGCTGTCATTTCCAAATTATTTAAACTAAATGTATATGGATGTGACAGGCATAATAATGGCCCTCTAAAAGATGTCCATGTCCTATCCTTGGAATCTGTGACTATGTCAGGTTACATGGAAAGGGGGAATGAAAGTTGCAGATAGAATCCAGGTTGATAATCTGCTGAATTTAAGACTTGAAAATTGGAAGCATGGGTGGTTCAGTGATAGAATACTCACCTTCCATTCGATTCCTGGTTCGATACCCGGACCATGCACCAAAAAAAAAAAAAAAAAAAAGTAGAGATTTGGAAATTATCCTGGTATGTCCAATATAATCACAAAGTTCCTTAAAAGTGGAAGACAGGGCCACGTGCATATGCGTTCACTGAAACTAAATTTCTCCAGTAGAATATTTAAACTCTGAATCTGCATTTAGTTTAGTTTTGTATATTTCCTTGGAAAGGTGAAATCAGTAAGTCTACAATCTCATCATATTGTGTATGCCTATTTCTTATTGCACTAGTGGTATCTGCAAGATGATTCAAGTGAGACCTCAAGCAGGCACCAGGAATTGAACCCAGGTCTCCAGTATGGCAGGTGGCTCTTGATTACTGGAACCCTATAAAAGAGGAAATATTTGGGAGAAACCTGGAGATTCAGAGAGAGAAAGAAGGATGACAGAATGCCACAGAACCATGAAGCAGAGTTCATTGCCAGTGACTTTTGGAAATGAAGAAGAAAAATGCCTCCCATGGAATGTCAAATGATGTAACCACTGTGGAAGGCAGTTTGGCGGTTCCTCAAAAAGCTGAATATAGAATTGCCATACGACCCAGCAATACCATTGCTAGGTATCTACTCAGACGATTTAAGGGCAAAGACACAAACGGACATTTGCACACCAATATTTATAGCAGCAGTATTTACAATTGCAAAGAGATGGAAACAGCCAAAATGTCCATCAACAGACAAGTGGCTAAACAAACTGTGGTATATACATACGATGGAATATTATGCAGCTTTAAGACAGAATAAACTTATGAAGCATGTAATAACATGGATTGACCTAGAGAACATTATGCTGAGTGAGTCTAGCCAAAAACTAAAGGACAAATACTGTATGGTCCCACTGATGTGAACCGACATTAGAGAATAAACTTGGAATATGTCATTGGTAACAGAGACCATCAGGAGATAGAAATAGGGTAAGATAATGGGTAATTGGAGCTGAAGGGATATAGACTGTGAAACAAGACTTGATACAAAAACTCAGAAATGGACAGCACAATACTACCTAATTGTAATGTAATTATGTTAAAACACTGAATGAAGCTGCATCTGAGGTATAGTTTTTTTTAATATATTTTTTATTTTTTTATTATTTTTTTATTTTTTCCTCTCTGTTATTTTATTTCTTTTTCTGCTGTCTTTCTATTTCTTTTTCTAAATCGATGCAAATGTACTAAGAAATGATGAATATGCATCTATGTGATGATATTAAGAATTACTGATTGTATATGTAGAATGGAATGATTTCTAAATGTTGTGCTAGTTAATTTTTTAAATTAATTTAAAAAAATGCCTCCCATGGACCTGGAGAGGAAGCTAGCAGATCATGTCATGTTCACCATGTGCCCTTCCAGACAAGAAAGAAACCCTGACTGTGTTCACCATTCTGCCTTTCTATTTGAGAAAAAAACTCTGAAGTTCATTGGCCTTCTTGAATCAAAGAATCTTTCTCAGGATGCTTTAGATTGGACATTTCTATAGACTTGTTTTAATTGGGACATTTTCTCGGCCTAAAAACTGTGAACATGCAACTTTTTAAATTCTCCTTTTTAAAAGCCATTGATTTTCTAGTATATTACTTTCTGGTAGCTAGAAAATTAGAACAATCATATATCAAAGCAAAACATTTATTAATGTTCAACATCTGATATATCCAAAAATTCAGTAATATTAAAGATAGAATGGAATCCACAAGTATAGAAGAAATTTACACATGAAAGCAGTACATCTGAATGGTGAATAAAGTTAAACCAATACTATAGGATAATTTTTGCCTCATTTTGTGGAAAATACCAGTTAAACAATATGCATACTTACCTTATGAAGTTAAAACAAATACAATGAAAATATCATTTGAAGAAAGACATAGAGGTCAATTAAGAGAAGGAGAAAGTAAATTATTTTATATTTATAAAAAATAGAAGAAATACTAATACGCAGACAACTTGTCAAAATAGTGCTGTCTGCAGTAAAGATAGTATTCCATCCCTGCATATATCTCTGCACATTCCGTTACAGAAACCACTGCCCACATGTATATAATGAGATTTTAAAATTTGACTGGCACTATTGAGGAGCTTAAATTTTAGTTTTAATTGATTGTGTTAACATCAATGTAAATTTAATAGCAAATTGAGGTTAGTACTTATGGTATTGCACAGCACAGATCTAGAATCTTGGAGGGGACTGATAAAACTGGTGTTTCTGAGGAGCTGAACTTTTAGTTTTGTTTTATTTTTTTAAAGTCAATGTAAATGTAACACTAATTCAAATCTAGGGCTTACAGTATTGCACAGTACAGGCATAGAATCTTGGAGAGGACAGTTAAAATTACTGAAACAGATTCAAAGCTCAAATGGTAAAAGGACTCATTAAAAATTGGAAATGTAGATAATGAGGTAAAAGTTGCTTTGGTACAAGAAATGTCTGAATATAAGCAGGGCTTATGAAAGTATAGGTGAATGTGGTATGCTCACAACTTACTGCTTGGAGAACTCAGATGATCCTCCAAATTTTAAGAAACAGGTCAACCAATTTCTCAAAAAGATTTCAGAGGAAAGCACTTTGCTCTTCTCTCTTGTTTCCACACTTTCTAGCTTATTTTCATCATACATAAACCTCTATTTTGCATTCTATTTAAAAACAGTTAGTAAATCTAAGAAGAGTTATATTCCAGGAGTGACACCCTGATTACAAATATAATAAACCCAGTTAGGGCTTCATTCTGTAGATGCACATTCTTCTTCTTGATAGGCTTTGCCAGAAAATTACCAAATTAGAACCCCTATATGATGTTGGGGAATATGGATATAAGGCCATTTTGGAGGACAGGAAAGAGATTCATACATTCCTTAATTCTTTCATAAGTGTTTCTGACTTGATTATCATGTAAGAAATCATTTTAGTGCTGGAGATAGAGAAAGGAGACAATGACACTGACTAGATACCCTGTAGACAACATGCCAGAATTTCCTCAAATGAATTTGGAAATATCAATAATTGGAAGATTGTGTTGGTTTGCAAGCTGCTGGAATGCAATATACCAAAAGTGGAACAGCTTTTCAAAAGGGGAATTTAATAAGTTACAAGTTTACAGTTATAATTCTATGAAAATGCCCAAATTAAGGTGCTAACAAGAAGTCAGCTTTACTCAAGAAAGACCAAATTGTCTGGAACACCTGCTGGCTGGGACATCATGTGACTGGCAACTGCTGGTCTCTTGCTCCTGGGCTCTGTTGTTTTCAGTCTCTACATGCATGGGTTCCTCACTGCTGCTCTGGGGCTGGTTTTAATCTCTTGGCTTCTTTTGGCTTTCTCCAGATTCTGTCTTGCTTAACATCTCATGGCAATGTCTGCTGGGCTCCAAGCATCTCCAAACATTTGTCTATATTCTCTGAAGCAACTGTTCTCCAAGCATCTACATCTGCTTTCTCTGTCAGCTCTGAGGTTTCTGTCATTTCTTTCTCTCTCAGCAATATGTTTCCTCTTTTAAAGGACTTCAGTAAACTAATCAAAACACACCCCAAATGGGCAGTTACATCTCCATCTAATAAAAAGGTGACACCCACAATTAGGCATGCTTCATCTCTGTGAAGATAATTAAATCAAAGCTTGTGCCCTACAGTATTGAATTATATTAGAAGAAATGGTTGCTCCCACAAGATTAGATCAGGATTAAAACATGGCTTTTCTGGAATGTATAATACTTTTAAACTGGCATAAAGATGAATAAATAAGGACATTTCAGAATGTAAAATGATCTGAACAAAATAAAACAGGTTCCTGGGATAAAGAAGGGAGGATGGATGTGGTAGGTTAAAAGCCAAATAGCACCCCCTTGGTTAAGATATGAATGTTGTTTGTTCTATCAAAATGGGTTGATAATTTTATAGTTGCTTTTTGTATTTTTTGGTTTTGTCTTTGTTTTTCTTTTCTTTTTGTGTTTCATTTTTTATTGTCTACAATTGTATTTGATAAGTAGAAATTAAGTGAAAATTCTATCACATAGCATGGTTGTAGTACATAAGTTTATTGCCATTTCATTTACAAGTTAAACATTTGAAAGGAATTCTAGAGCTTTTTTCTTCATTTGGTATTTTTCACTTTTTTACTCTGGTGTGGTTTTTTGCATGATGTGAATATGACAAATAAAAGTTAATTGAAATTTAAAAAAAAAAGTGGAAGACAGTGATAGAAGAGGAGAGTCCATTAGAGGGTGATATAAATAGTGCAGAAAATTACAGAAAAGATATACAATTTGTTGCTTTGAAGATGAAGTTAGGAACCATGCACCAAGGAATCCAGGCAGCCTCTAGATGCTGGAAAAGGCCAGGGAATGGACCTTACCCTGGAGCCTCTAGAGGCAAGTAGCCCTGCTGATGACACACTGAATTTACCCATGAGACCCATGGCAGCCTTCTGCTCTCTGGGACTCTAGGAGAATAAATTTGCCTTATTTCAAGACAACAAATTTGTGGTAATTTGTCAAGCAGCTATAAACAATACTAATAAAGAGAAGAAAATCAGTGACTGCCCTTAGTCACTAGAGAACTGGAAGGCTTTTCTATTTCTCTCATCAGATCATACAAATTTTATTAGAAAAACCATATGCTAGACATAATCGACATGGCAAAGTAAACTACTGAGGACCTCTCCCCAGAGATCCAGCAATAAAAGAAAAAGGACTGTTCTCACTTGTTCAGAACGCTGGAGGAAGGTAAAGACTGAAGAAGAATCCCACAAATGCTGAATCAAAGAAAGAGAAAAATGCCAGTAGGAAACGTCTATCCTGGAGCAGCCAGTCCCCTTTCCTCCCCATCACTCAGTCCCCCTCAGCTCGGGAAGCCCCCAGAGGCAGCAGCCGGGGATCCGTTCCAACTCCCACCGAGGAGACAAACTATAAACTCTCTCACAGCTGTCAGTGAGACAGATCCCCACCTATATCCAGACACAGAGACCCAAGCACACAGGGACCCACTACAGGACTTAAGCCATGGAGGAGGACAGAACACAAAACGGCAGCAAGGGGGAGTTTTACAGAATGGAGGCATAAGGAGGGAACTATAAAATCTTCCCTAAATGCAGCAAGAAGGCAGACAGAAACTTCTCAAAACAACTGTTTGGGGACCCAGAGGACAGTGGAGGACGTTTAAAGTCCCAGGTCAATGAGGGGTGAAGAGTCTGAGAAAACGTGGACAGAGACTGTTTCTAGCCCTGGGTTCTGGTGGTCACCTGTCCTCCCTTCAGGAAAATAACAGCAGGTGGCTCTTTTACTTGCATCATCTATCCTTGTCTAGTGGATGGCTACAGATGGAGGCAGCTGGGGGAACTCTCTGCTGCAAGTACAATGGGGGATACAGCCCCACGTTGAGCCAGAATTTGGCTGGCAAAGTGATTACACAGAACCTTATAGTTTCAGTCCCACCCAGTCAGACACAGCCTGGGCTCTGGAAAGTAAACAACTTCTGAGGACAATTAAGATGCTGAAAAGTGCCGTCTGCTACAGGCTGGAACATCCAGGGGAATTACAGGGCTTTTCAGAGCTTCTCTAGACCCTATCCCAGTCCCATTGGAGCTGGTCTACACCCTCTCCAGAGGAACCCAGCCCTATTTTGGCTGAGAAATATGGATGATCTAACTGTCAAAGCAGTTCCCTACTGCAAACCCAGGTTTTGCTGGACAGCAAAAAGCAGACCATGCCTGGGCAGATGGCTCTCTAGGGAAGGTGAATCTCTCAGGTCCCCAACGTGAGGTCTTTCTACACCATGGCTCAACGTGGGGCTGTATCCCCCATTGTACTTGCAGCAGAGAGCTCCCCCAGCTGCCTCCATCCGAGGCATCTACTAGGCAAGGATAGATGATGCAAGTAAAAGAGCCAGCTGCCTGGTGGTGGGGAAGAGGTGGGCATCTGCTGGGAAGTCAGGGAAAGTGCAGTCTGGCTAACTGCTTTTCTGCCCAGCCCCTAATGGATTTCAAAAGAGGGCTGCAGCCTCTGTGTGAGGCCCAGGCCCTGATATGGCTAGGAACAAATGGCAAAACAAGTGCCAAAGGAGATAATCAATGCAAACCCAAGCAACTACAAAATCTTTCATGATTGAGGGAAATCAACTATCAAAATACCTTTATCAAGATAATCAAATGCTGAAAAACTAACAAAAATTCACCAAGCACATGAAGATGCAAGAAGATGTGGCCAAACCAAATGACCAAGTTAAAAGGCAGGAGGAAACATAGAATTTGGAACTAACAAAAGATGTTCAAATGAATCTCCTTCAATAAATTCATTCAATAGGTTGGCTAAAGACATAAAGTATATTAAGAAGACACTAGAGCATAAAGAAGAATTTGAAAGAATCAATAGAAAAATAGCAGATCTTATGGAAATGAAAGATACTGTAGATCAATTAAATATATACTAGACGCACAACAGCAGATTTGAAGAGGCAGAAGGACAAATAAGTGAACTAGAGAGCAGAGAAACTGAATTTGAATGCACAGAAGAACAAATGGTGGCAAAGATGGAACAATTTGAATTGGATCTCAGGGAAATAATTGACAACATGAAATGTGCAGATATAAGAATCATTCGTGCCCCAGAAGGAGAAGAGAAAAGTCAAGAGCTAGGAAAATTATTTAAGGCAACAATTGGGGGAAACTTCCCCAACCCTTATAAAAGACATAAATAGGCAAATCAAAAAAGCCCAACAAATTGCACATTTTCAATCTTGTAATTTTCTGTAAACCTTCTGATCAACAAGGAGGAGCCTTTGCTATGTGCCATGCTTCCTTGTCACCACTGACTTGGATCCAGCTGTTTGACCTCTGGCATTTTCTGTTTTGTCTCTTTTTTTATCAAGGTGTTTAGAGGTCAGCAGCTTCTGTGCACTAGGAGACTTGGGCTTTAGTGATGTAAATCTTTCAGACTCATCAATGACATTGACATCCCTTCCCCAAAGATTTCTAAACCAAGAGAAGACAATTTTAAACACACATACACACAATGCCATTATAACTAAAAATAGAAAAAACAATGTTCCCTGTCTTTTTCCTTTTAATTGCCCAACTCTGTTATATAGCTTTTAATAAAGTCCACACGAGAAAATCTTAAGCACTTAATACAATTTAATACATTTTTAGTGTGAATGCTTTAAATAGATAGCTTTGTTAAGAGGTAAATAGGGAATGTTTTCTTTAGAATTCAAATACCAGGATCCAATTTCAGACTTCAAGATTACCCCAGAAATGCACTGATGGACATTAATTTCTTGTGCAAGGCGGCAGGTGAGGGGTGTCAGCAGGATTCAAACTTTGACTAAGCCACAGAGTCCAATCTGTTATCCAGTGATAGCAGATAGACTCTCAAAAGAACAGGTTGACTCACATCTCATGCTCTTATTTATGCCCTTCAGATTCATGTTGCTAGAGTCATTAGGAGTGACATATCACAGTCTAGTTCAAGAAGCTTTGTCAAATAACTCTCTTGGAAATTACTTAGGAGTTCTAATATTCTCAGTTCACATATAAGCAGTTCATTTGGAAATATATAATATTTTTCAGCTTCCTATCCTTGACTGATAATTACCAGAAGGTAGTGCCCTGATAGATGTTTTAAAAAACAATGATCTAGTGCTCTTTGACAAGATATTCCTTTTCCTTTACTTTGTTACACTTCAGCCATGTGTGGATTGTTATTACTGCATCCTCCTTAACTTTAAGGATTACAGGTCTACTCTTCAATCCATTAGCCATTCCTGTCTACCCACCATAAGATACAGATTCCATGGTAGCACTCCCTTGTTTAATAATCCTCAGTGCCCAGGTACATAGTGTAATGATTTATGCCCAGGAGTACTCAAGTACTTTTAGATACAATTATTAATTATTAATGATTGATCTAAAGATATTGACGTCTCTGAATGTGTGAAAATGTTAAATTAGTCCAACTCATTTAAATGTTAAATTCTGGATAGTACAGATCCAATTTAACTACTTCATGTCACAAACTCTATAAGAAGAAATATTAGATATCATCCAACCTCCTACTAATTTGTGATTTTTTTCCTCAACTCACTTGTTTTCCTATTGTCAGGAAATAAACAATCGAAAAGACAGTGCAAATTTCCATCCAATATCTCTTCTCAACAATTAGACATTTGTATATCTTATAGGTTTTCTTTTGCTTAGCACCCTGCTAAATATTTTGCCAGAATTTGGAAATCCGGCCATATTTTAAGCATATTACAAAGCTACAATGTCAAAACAGCATGGTACTGACATAAAAATAGATATATTGATCATCGTAATTAAATTGAGAGTTCATGAACTGACCATCACATATATGGATTTTTTACAAGGCTGCCAAATCCACTCATATGGGACAAAATAATCTCTTCAACAAATGATGCTGGAAGAAATGAATATCTGTATCCAAAAGAATGGGAGAAAACCCCTTTCTCACATCTTTTTAAAAAATTAACTCAAAATGGATCAAAGATGTAAATATAATAGCTAAAAATCTAGAAGAATATGTAGGAAAGAATCTTTAAGACCTTGAGGTAGGCAGTGGTTTCTTAGACTTTATATCTGAAGTATAAGCAATGAAAGAAAAAATAGATAAATGGAACCTCCTCAAAATTAAATACTGTTATGCTTCAAAGGACTTTGACAAGAAAGTGAAAAAGAAAGTGAAAGAAAATATTTGGAATCCACATATCTGAAAATTTTTAATATCCAGAATATATAAAGAAATCCTACAATGCAACAATAAAAATACAAACAACCCAATTAAAAAATGGGCAAAAGACTTGAATAGACACTTACAAAGAGGAAATACAAATGGATAAAAAGCACATGAAAAGTGCTCAACATCACTAGCTATCGGGGAAATGAAAATAAAAACCACAATGAGATACCATTTTATATCTATTAGAATGGCCACTATTTTTTTTAAAAGGCAGGAAAGTACAAGTGTTGTAGAGGATGTAGAGAAGTAGGAATATTTATTCACTGCCAGTCGCAATGTAGAATGGTCTAGCTGCTGTGAAAGACAGTTGGTGGTTCTTCAGGAAGCCAAATATAGAATTCCCAAATGATTCAGCAATCCCACTACTAAGTATATATTCAGAAGAACAGAAAGCAGGGACATGAACAAATATTTACCTACCACTGTTCATAGTTGCATTATTCACAATTGCTAAAACATAGAAACAATCCAAGTGTCCATCAACCAATGAATGGATAAACAAAATGTGGTATTTATATATGATGGAATATTACTCAGCTCTAAAAAGGATGAAGTCCTGATGCAGGTGACAACATGGATGAAGCTTGAAGACATCATGCTGAGTGAAATAAACCAGATACAAAAGGACAAATATGGTAAGGTCTCACTAATATGAATTAATTATAATGAGCAAACTCATGGAGTTAAAATCTGGAATACAGATTACTGGGAGATTAAATAAGTATAGAGACTAGGGAGCTGATGCTTAATTTGTGCAGAATTTTTAATTAGGTTGATCATACATATTTGGAAATGGATACAGGTGATGGTAGCATGTTATTGTGAGTGCAATTAATAACACTGAATTAAGGGTGTGATTATGATGGGAAGGGGAAGTTTAGGGTCATGTAAGTCACTAGAAGGAAAATTAGAGAATAAAACATGGGACTGTATAACATGGTTGTGATGGTTACTGTGATTAATAGTGCAAATATAAGAATGTTTTTCCATGAACTAGAACAAATGTATATCACTTTTATTAGGTGTTAATAATAGGGTGGTGTAAGGGAAAAATGCAACTAACAAAAACTGTTGGTTGTGGGTTTTTTTGCAATAATATTGCAAAAATATTATTGCAATAGTATTGAAATATTCTTTCATCAATTGTATTAGAGGTACCATACCAATGCTAAATCTCGATAATAAGGGGGATTAAGAGTTTGGGATTTTTCTTTCTGGAGCAATAAAAATGTTCTTAAATTAATGGGGTGATAAACGCACGACTCTGTGATTATACAGAGAGCCATTGATTGTACCCTTCAGATGGATTGTTTGGTATGTGAAAAGAAACCATTTATTTAAAACTTATTGAATGTTTGAAAACATATATGATGTTTACTTTTGACTTCTCATCTTTACTCTCACTTCCCCAGGTCATTCAAGCATTTACTCCTATGGTATGGTTCCTGGATTCCTCTTCATTCAGGATGAAGTCCATGTGACAATGAAATCATAAAAATGTGATGACTGGATCAAAACACAGTACTCTAAATGCGGTCCAACCACGGCAGATTATGGTGGGATACTTTCTATCTTATGCCATTCCCCAAATGCTATGAATCCAGCATCAATTTGCAGAATATTTTTAGCACTAGTATTACACCAAATATTAAATCAAATAAAATCCTGACATCTCGCTGAATTTTAAATGTGACCTTTTTCATTTTATACTTGTAGAGCTGATTTTTTTTATTTAAATGAAGTTTCCTCTTATTTTATTTTTATTCACTTGAACCATCTTCTCAGCCTCTCAAGGTTCTTTTTGATTATGATTTCATAATTCAATATTTGACTTCTCCCTATTAGTCTTCCTTCTTTATCTTCATTAAATACATTGAAAAAAATGTTGATATTCAAGTGGTCCAATATAAGCATCTCAAATGTGCTGTTTTTTCTCCCTAGACCTTTTTTTTTTTTCCTTTTGGTGGCTCTCCAAACTATTTCCAGTATCCTTTCACTCTCTATCTTTATTACTACACTTATTTTCCATAATTGCGCAAAAACACTGAATGTTATTATCAAACATCTCACTAAAATCAACTGACAGTTCATTCACTGAATTGATCACTGTATTAGTAGCTAGAAAAATGAAGAACATGAGGTTTATATGAACTGATCTGCTATTAATGAACCCATGCTGCCTTCTGAAGATCACAAATAGTCACCAATTATTCCTTTAATGATATGTTGCAGAATTTTGCCAGAGATCAACATTAGATTTAAAGTTTATGATTTAGGTTGTTTTTGTTTGTTTGTTTGTTTGTTTGTTTTAGGTTGTTTTTTTTTACTATTTGTGGAAACTTGGGTTAGTTGCTTTACCTTTCTGACTCAGTCTCCTTTTCGTAAGACAGGAATAATACTAGCACCTACCTCATAGGTTTTTTTTGAGAACCAAATGTTTTAATTATGTAAAGAATTATAGGTGTATAACATTATATTATGTATCCAATTAATGTTAGCGAAGGCTGGGCGGGCCGCGGTGGCTCAGCGGGCAAAGTGCTTGACTGCTATGCCGGAGGACCTCGGTTCGATTCCCGGCCCCAGCCCATGTAACAAAAACGGAGAAACAGAATACAATAAAACAAGAAAATGTTTAAAAATGTTTCCCTTTCTTCCTTCCTTCCTTCCTTCTCTCTGTCTTTCCTTTAAAAAAAAAAAAAAAAATGTTAGCGAAGGCTAGGCTTAAAAAGTGAGACTGCACATATGATTTTTTTCTTTATACAAAATGTATTTTTGATTTATTAATAGCCACGTACACTTTCTTTAAGTGGAAAGACTTTTTTTTTAAATCAAGCAGTAGGAGAAGACAAGAGGAAAATGATAAAAGGTAGTTTACATGCCATTAAAATTTACCCAAAAAGCTGCATATGATAAAAGGGAGGGATTGTGATTACATAAAATTAAAGATAAAGAAAGACTTCATTGAGGGATTTCAACTGAAAAGAATAACTTGCACAGAACTACAAATTGGAAAGGAAATTTGGTGCATAATTTATGGACTCTCTTGAATGTCAGGAGATGTATATTCTATTTAACATGATGGAATTAGTGAGACATAGATTCTGAACCCAAGAATACATTTATGAGGCAAATTTTCATGTTAAAAGTCAGAAGTGGGTAAGCCACATTACATGTGTTGCAGTGATTCATGTGACAGTAATTCAGACGCACACTGGAAGTGTCAGTAATGGAAATGAGGCATCGTATTTCAGAGACATTCCAACTCAGACACCGTATATAATCTTTTCATATAGAGGTAATAGAGAAAAGGAGGAGTCAAGATGTATTTTAAAATACATTAAACATTTATTTACTAAGTATTAAACACTTCTTACACATTTGAGTAGTTCCTAGGTGTCTTGCTAAATGCTTTACATGATTTGACATTTTAATTCTTATGAAACCCTTTTGATGTGACTAATATTATTATCATCTTCATATTACTTGAAAGGAAACAGAGCCCTTAGCAAGTTCCGTAGATTGCTCTAGGTTACACAGCTAATAACTGGCAGCACTAGGACATGGAGCTGGGCAATCAGAGTCCAGGATATGTGCTCTTTTAATTACTCACCTTTACTTGCTTGACCCTGAGGCATCAGGCTTGGACAGCTATACGAATCTAAAATACAAAGGACACCACGCACATATTGCTTTGTTTAAAGGCGAAGGAGGACTTTTTAAAGTGGTTATAATATCTTAGCTTTAAGATATCAGTGAGCATCAAACTAAGGCTACTAATTCAGCAAATAAAAACTCTGAATGCCTGGTTCAATTTGAATTTCAGAAAACAAATATTGTTTTTTTAGTAAAAGTATGTCCCATGTAATATTTGGGATATGCTTATATTTAACAAGTATTAACTAGCTGTTCAGTATTTTGTCTGGCAATCTATACCAAAGTAAATAAGTCCTGTTAGTAGCTGGACCTGGGTTCCTGTGGCCTAGGAAGAATAAGAACTGGAAATAAGAAGTTGGGAGTCATTGGTAGCTATTAAGTTGGAAGTGTGTATTGAGCTCCTGCTGCCTGCCAGGCCCTGTGCTAGTGCTGCAGAGACGTGATTGTTGAAGCCCTCCGTAGATTAAATCCAGGAATCAAAACGTATAGTCAGTTCAAAAAAGCAAAACAAAACAAAACATTTAGAGAAACACTGATTGATTTCGGAAAGCAATTTTGAGGGGTAAAAATAGCCACAGAGTCAGAAGGAAAGGGAAAAGATAGGGCTCATAGCACAACTGGAGGTGATATTAAATAAAATCTGGGGAGATTCTTGGCAAAGCAAGATGCTTTATATTATTAGGATGAGGCCCAAGAAAAGAACATTGCACTTGTAGTTTATCTATAACCCTAAACTACTGCTGATGATAGTAACTCATTGTGCTGCTGTGATCAAGATATTCCAAGATTAACCACACTTCCAACATTAAGCATATTTTTTCTGTTGTTAAAAAAAAGCAGTCATAGAATCCAGTATCGGATCATACAGGTGGAGATCCATAGAAAGCCAAGGGCAAAGATTAAGTAATTAAACAATAATTGCCCTAGATGCAAATCTGTACATTTAGTTGTTTGGGGTTTTTCCCTTTTTTATTTTTTTCTTAGAGATGTGAGTTTACAAAGCAATCATGCATACAATACAAGATACCATATGCACCCTAATTATTACCACCTTGCATTGGTGTGGAAAGATTGTTACAATTGATGATAGCACATTTTTATAATTGTGCTATTAACTATAATTCACCATTGAACGAAGGATTTAATATTCATGTAGTGTATTACAATGGATTTTTTTAAATTTGTATTCTGTTACCATATATACAATTTACCATTTCTACTTTTAATCACTCTCAGATATCTATTTCAGGTGCTGTTATTTTACGTTTAACCAATATGAGTTTTTACATTGAAAATGATTTTCCTTTATACATTATGCATTTTGGTTCATGTGCTTTTATTCTATATGGTATATTTTAAGTGGTCTATTTAGATCATTTACATTTAAAGTGATTATTGATAAATTTGGATTAAAATCTACCATCTTTATAACTTTTTCTATTCATTTCATTTGTTCTTTATTTCTTCTCCCCCACCCCACTATTTTTCTAGCTTCTCTAGTTTTAATTGAACATTTATAACTTCCATTTTATCACACATCTTTGCACATCCTTTATACATATTTTCATAACATTTTTTGGTGGTTGCACTAAGGCTTAGAATGTTCCTTTTTTTTTTTTTTTTTACTATATTAGAGAAGTTGTGGGTTTACAGAAAAATCATGTACAAAATACAGGCTTCCCATTATAGTACCCACCACCAGCACCTTGCATTGGTGTGGAACATTTGCTACAATTAATGAGAGTGCATTTTTATAATTGTACTGTTAAAGTCCATGATTTAACTTAGGGTTTATAGTTAGTGTATTGTAGTCCCATGGATTTTTTAAAATAATATTTATTCTGTTATCATATATGCAACCTAACATTCTCCCCTTTAATCATATTCAGATATATAATTCAGTGCTGTTAATTGTGCTCAAAATGTTGTGCTACTATCAAGGCTATCCATTATCAAAACATTTCCATCACTCCATTTCAGAGCCCTGTACACCTAAAGTCTTAATTTCCCATTTCCTAGCCCCACCCTATCCCCTGGCAACCTAGCTCTAGATTCTGACTCTATGAGTTTGCTTATTCTAGCTGTTTCAAAAGAGTGAGATCATATGGTATTTTTCCTTTTGTATCTGGCTTATTTCACTCAATATGATGTCTTCAAGGTTCATCCATAGTGTCCCTGAATCAGGGCTTTATTCCTTCTTACGGTTGAATAATATTCTGTTGAGGGTATATACCACATTTTGTCTATCCATTAGTAATTTGACAGACACTTTGATTGCTACCATCTTTTGGCAATAGTGAATAATGCTGCTGTGAACATTTGTGTGCAAATATCTGCCTGAGTCTCTGCTTCCAATTCTTTTATGTATATACTTAGAAGTGGGATTGCTGGGTCATTTATTAGTTCTATACTTAGCTTTCTGAGGAACTGTAGAATTATCTTGAATAGTAGCCACACCATTTTATATTGCATCACATTGCATTTTACATTACACTCAGCAATGAAGGGGTTTCCTATTTCTCTCCATCCTCTCCAACACTTATTTTCCTTTTGTTTTGTTTTTTTTTAATAGCAGCCATTATATTGGGTATATAGTGTTATTTCATTGTGGTTTTGATCTGCATTTCTCTGATAGCTAATAATGTTGAGCACCTTTCATGTGCTTTCTGGCCATTTGATTACCTTCCTAAGAGAAACAGTCTTTTCAGGTCTTTTGCCCATTTTTGCACTGGGTTGTTCACCTTTTTGTTTTGTTTTCTTTTGAATGAGCCCTTACTGTGTAGGGTCCTTCATTTTGTATTTCTTTTTCGTTTTCTCTTTTGTTGTACACTGTTTATTTTAATATTTTTAAATGTTAAGTCTTTGAAATATTCCCTGAGATGTCTTTTTCTTGATTTTGTAACCCAAAAGTGATGAGGTTTTCTTAAGCTTCAGCCCTCCCATGAGGAATGTCTGCCCATGGCAAAGGAAACGTACAGAATTTTCCCTGTCTTTCTTGGCCTGTGTCTTGTCCTGGGCTTTTGCTTGTTAGGTGCTTTAGAGTTCCCTTGTTTACAGGAGTTTGGTTGTCCCTTCTGTTTCTTTGTCATGCCTTCACCAATAAACTCAATTAGAGTTCAGTGCTTCTTCCTCAGTGATTTATTTTACTTTTGCCAACTACTCAAAGTAATTTATGAAAATTTATGATCTCTTTCTAAAATTTTAGCTCCACTGAGGACAAAGTATCTCCACAGAGTCTAAAACACTTTCTTGTATATGGAAAGTGTCCCGTGAATGTGTACTGAGGTGAGTCAAATAGTAAATCAGAGAATTTCAACAATTGACAAAGATCATCCCAGGTAGAGGGAAAAGGCCTTAAGCAGGCAAAAATGTGAGCTAAAAGCATGACATTCATGGAATAATAAGAACAATTACTTTCTTTTGTTCTATATAAAAGTGTGAGACAGACAATGAAGTTACCAGAACCAGATGGAGTTAAAAATTGGGGAAACCTTCAAATACCTGAGTGGCATTTTTGTATGTTCCTATGTAAAATGATAATATGGCAAACCTTTTCCAGTGGGAAAATTAGGTAATCAAATTTATGCTTTACAAAGTGAAATCCAGATAGGATGTGGAGAACAGATTAAAAATAAACTGAATATAGGAAACTTAAGTAGGAGGGTATTGAAAAGAATACTTCTATAATTCATGTGCTCCACAATCCTCTATGATTTTTTCTTTTACATATGAGGAGATAGAGACTCAGAAAATTAAAGGTGCATATAAAAAGTTAGAAACCAGATTTCCTGACATCTAGGTCTGTTTCCTGATTATATTAGTACCATTTCTCCTAAAAACCTCATTTTGAGCAATTTCAAGCAATTATCCAGTGTCTGCGTAACTGAGTATCTGTGTTAAAAGATAAATGTGAGTTTTTCATGATATTACCCAAAGCTCCAGTAATGTCCCGATTTTGTCCTGCCACCCATACTTTCTCCACATGAGTTTCCTCAGGTTAGTTGCCATTGGAAAGGAAAAGTGGACAGATGAGTATAAAATGATCACTTTATTAATAACTAGCAATCAGTAGCCCCCAATGTAGATTTGTCACTGATGAATTGAAAAATGTAACTTGGAGCTTAGCACAGCTTCCTATTCCCACCTGCTCACTATCTCATTACTTCCATTTCGAATTACAGATCAGGTCTTGAGTCCATGCAACCAGTTTCAGGAAAGGAGGCATAGAATCAAAACTAAAATTCTACCATAACCCGCTCACCTCACAGATGCAGAGAAACCAAGAGGCCTGTATTGTCCAACATTTAAGTCACAGTCCATCCACTAGTCAAATATGGCCCATTCAATGTCTTAACCTCTAGCATTAGCAGCTTCTCTTTCCCTGGAAAGTAAGGAGAGTAGGCAGAGGGACAGAGGCATAGGGTTAAGGAACTAAAATACCACTTCTCCCACTTTCTTCACAGGCATATACTTTTTGGCTTAAGCTAGAAATTTGTTCAATTCTTATAGGTGTCTTCCTTGCCCTCATCCTAAAATTAAATCTATTTACCAGGATTTATTTACTATTTCTTAAATCTCTTGATTCCAGACCATTCATCTACCATCTTTGTCACTGTGGGAGTGGGGGAACAGCATTTATTTTTCAACCTACTATATTCGGGAAACTATGTCCCAAAGCCCCAATTATATTAACAGCTTGGATTTTCCCTGATAAAAATTCTTAAGTCAATAGCTATACTAGGCATAGAATGATTTTTCTAATTCCCAAGTTAAGGTATAAATTCAACTGTGGAATTTTAATAGCCTTTTTCATTCGCCTCCATGTCCAAAATAGAGCGCCTTCCATATTGGTTCATGGGCAGTAGAGCACCTAGAAACATATTATACCGTAAGTATAATAGAGTGTTACATATTAAATCTAAACCCATCTTAACCCTTAAATAAGTTCAAGTATTTATTTGGGTTAAATCTAATACTGTCATATAACAAATTAAAAATGTAGGCAAGCTGATGCATGTGCCAAATGTTTAACAAAAATGTATGATTGAAACATTGTAGCAAAACTTTTTATTTATTATTTGATGAATTTGGAATACTGCCATTATAAGGTCAGGGTAGCAAAACAACTTAGTTCACTCCTGAAAACCAGTGTCCTACAAGAACATATACTTGTAAGAGACTTTGTTATAGTACTCTCTGGGCAGATATTAAATTTAGGGCAAATGAAGAATGTTATCCAAAATTAACTTGTGAATTATTTCATAGGTTGTAAGCTCGATCATTTTAATTTCTCAGCTTTTGACATTAAAATCCATTTTCTAAAAATGTTCCATTTGTCAAGGAGGTGAGTTAGTTGAGAAAATAGAAGCAGATAACACTTTATTAGATAATGGTAAAGAAAAATCGAACGGCGAAATTTCATCCTAGAGCTATAGTACTCACTCAAAAATAAATGTGACAGCTCTAGTTTGAATTATTCTTAAATGCACCAATGTTAGGAATTTCACTCCAGATTGTAAAACGGGCTTTATTTAAGCAAAATCAAAAGACAAATTGAAATCGCATGTGCTATGTGGTAGTGCACGGGCTATGCTGAGACATTTTCAAAAGTTTTAGGCTCTACCTCATGTTTTCTCATTATAAACATTTACTAATACTCCCAAACCAGGAAACATTGCATCCAGAATGTCTGATCAGGGCATTTGGAAGTGGTAGATTGAAGTGCAATAGTTCTATTTCCGTTAAACAGAACTAATGCTTATACCCAAGCTGAGGGTTCTTTTATCTTCCTTCAGAAACAGTGACCTCTTCATATCACTTGTAAGATATCTCCATACCTCAGAAGGATCATAGGAATATAACAAAATTTTAAAACTTGGGGGCCCAACGACTTCATTTTTCAAGTGAGAAAACTCCAGCTCTTCAAGTTCAAAGACTTCTGATCAATTTTAATTTTCAAGAAAATATGACATTGACATTCAAATATGTCAGTGGTACTTTAAAGTGTGGTTCCTGGACCAGCAGTATCATTACCATCTGGGAATTTGTTGGAAACTCAAATTCTCTGGCCTTCCCCAGAAAGTGTGGGGACAGGTCCTAGCAATATGTGTTTAAACTAGCTCTACAGTGATTATAATGCATGGTAAGGTTTCAGAACTACTGAAATAAATCACCCATATTCTGTGAAAATATTTTAAAATATAGTGCTAACAAAATGCAAAATATTTATTTTTAATTGTTTATATTGAGTTTATATTGGTATTATTATTAACATGTGGGGAAAAACGTATCAAGGCTATGTAACTTGCCCAAGGTCATAGATTTAAAATTGAATTAGTGAAAAAAGGACTTGATCACATGGTGTCTAGATACTTAAATTCAATAAATAGCCAGTGACATTAGGGATGAAATAGTGAGTGGATTTAAGGAGTGCCTTGAAAGTAAAATCAGCAATAGTTAATGACTGACAGGATAAGAAGAATGAGGAAAAAGAGGATGCCAATGACTGAGTGGATGAGTTTAGGGAACGAAGATGAAGGAGCATTTTGTATTATGAGCTTTGTTTATTGGGAATGGAGGGTACCTTAAGTTTGAAAGATGCCTGGCAGGCGTCAAAGTGAAGAGCTCTAACAGATTACCTCCTTTCCATTGCCTAGTTTAAGCTCACATCAGCTCTCACCAGGACCAGCGCATAGTCTGCTAGCAGGACTTCCTGTCTCCAATCTTTATCCCATCTGGTAAAGTGCACTGTCTATACATGCTATCAGATTCATTTTACTAAAGCACAGACATGATGATATCATCATCTCCTGCTCAAAATCCTTCTGCCACATCCCATTATTCACCGTCCTTAACATGCAAACAGCTCAGGCCCACATCTAAAACCTCTATTTTGGTCTTTCCATCCCCAAGCCATATCCCATGCAACTGTATCATATGGGCACATCAACTCTAAGAAAATGATTATAACTCAAATATATTTTTCCTTCACACAAACTCGACAGATGAAGGCAATCACTAGGAGAAGTAATGACTGTTGAAAAGCAAAAGCCCTAGAGGCAGCAATGACTAGGAAAGAAAGTGACAGTAAATCCCTGGCTGAAATAGCTGTTTACAACAATCCTATTTGTAGGTTGGAGTTTCTCTGCCGATATTCAGTGGTGCTGCGTAAACCTGGCTGGATGACACTTCTCATTCAGCTACAGCATAGCACCAGTCAGCCTCAGCTGCACCATAGTTACCCTGAATACATTGTCAGGAAAAGTTTGCCCATGTTCTCAACCATTTGTTTTAAAAGTCACTGATAGTGATACGTGCTGTTCCCCCCAAACACCACACAGGGCTTTTAGTAGGACTCATGACCAGGAAATTAAATATACCCATATAAATAGATGATGCACAGAGAGAGTTGGCACATTTCTGGCTCACAGATGGTTGGAGCATTTGCAGAGAAAGTTAAATGAAAACAAAATAATCGATTGTGCATGTTAGAATTCAATACAAATAACAATATTAGAATTGAAGTTTTTCTATCCATATTATGTGCAGACTTGGCAGGAGGTAGCTGATAGTCTTGACCAATGTATCAATTAATTTGGAATTACCATTCATTCATTTTGTCAGGTTAAATTTGTAGAATGTATGTCATATATCAGGGAACTGCTAGGTACTAAGTTATAGAGTAGATTAAGACTTGGGTCTTTTCCCAAGAAGACAAAATTCTAGGGAGAGAAAAAGGATAAGTGAATTATAATTCAGTGTAATAAATGTGAAAATAGAGGCTGTACAAAATGCCAAAAGAGCATAAAGCAGGAAGGAAACTAACAGCATAGAGAAGTTAGAAAATGTTCACAGAGAAGACAGAATTCTATTCAGGCCCTACCATGGTTTGGCATAGTGAAAGGTAAAATAGGAAGTAAGGTTGGAGAGGTGAAGGGTAGGGAAAAAGCTAAAGTTGTCCTGGTTCAAAAGAACAGTAGGATAAGAGCATACATACGTTTTTTAAGGACAAAAATTAGTTTTTAGGCCCAAATAGAGCCTGCTTCCTTTCTGCTGGAATTGGGACTGTAGGTGAGCTTTTAGTCTTTTTATTTTTATTTTAACATCCACTTAAAATACCTGCATGCTATGAAAACTCTCCCAAATCAGGCTCTGCTCTTATTTTTCTCCTCAGTTCTACAAATGCTTAGAGAGACATGAGCTACATTTCCTTAACACAAAGGACTCTACCCCTCTCCTTCCTGAGCTCAAAGGGGATCTTTCACACCTCAGGGTTTTGCTCTGGCTTCCCCTCCTTGCCCCAAATGTTAAACTTACGTCACTCCAAAAAGCACATTCTGATCACCCGGCTAAGTAGTTGCTTCCTTTGAACATAATTTATTGCACAATTGGTTACATGTTAGTGGCTGTTTTATATTTGGGAGCTGTTTTGCACTGTGGGTTTCCAAGTTAGTATGACACCTAACGGCTATCATTCTATCATAGATAACAGGCACACTGGCCTGGTAGACTCTTGCATAGATTCAACCCATTTAACAACCATTATGAAATACTGTTTAAAAGTATGAATAGCAAAACACATACATGCAGAGATTCATATAACATGCAGAACTTTAAATCAAATCAAATACACATGTAATTTACATGATAAAGGACACATTCAGTTTTATTTAAATTTACTTTTGAATAAATATGCATACACAAGGTTCAAAAAATGTATAAAAAGTTGAAAAAGCCTTACTCCCTCTCCTGTTCTTACTACTGTTTCCCCCTTGATGCCTACCGTTTTTGTTTTTTATGTATCATCCAGTGTTTCTTTATGTGAATACAATCAAATACAAGTACTTGCATATTTATCTTAGATTTCCCCATTTCTTACACAAAAAGTAGCATAGTGTACACAGTGAGCTATTTAATTTTTTTTAGTAATATGTCCTATGATTTGTTCTGTGTATCAATTTAGAGGGAGTGCCTCATTCTTAAAAAAAAAAAATGCATAGTGTTCTACTATTTGGATGTATTATAATTTTTAAACTAGTCTGTTATTGCTCTAAAAGCCACAGTACTGAGTAATCGGGCACTCAAATCATATGTGTTCTTATATTCGTAGCATAAATTTTCTGGAGTAGGATTGCTGGGTTAAAAGGTCAATGCATTTGAAATGTTCATGGATCATGCCAAAATGCCTACCTCAGGAGTTGCACAATTGATATTACGGTAGGCTACATAACCCACTCCCTCTTCCCTCAAAATGCCCATGTCTTGATGCACAGAATCTATGCATCTATTACATTATTTCAAAAGAAGCTTACAGATCTGGTTAAATTAAGAATTTTGAGATGAAGCAATTACTCCAGAATATCCAGGTAAATCCAGCGTAGTCACAAAGGTCCTTGTAAGAAGAAGAGGAACAGCGTAGGTGGAAGAAAAAGAGAGAGTATAAGATGCTGTGCTGCACTGCTGAACACCTAGATGGGAACAAGAGCTGGGAATGTGGGTGGCTTCCAGAACCTGGAAAAGGTAAGGAAACAAATTATTTCTTCACTAGAGCCTCAAGAAGGGATGCCACCCGATAGAGACCTTGATACTGATTGGAACTTCTGACCTCCAAAGCTGTTAAATAATAAACTATAATGTTTTAATCACTAAGTTCATGCTCCTCTGTCACACCAGCCATAGGAAACCAATACAGGTAATATGTGAAAGTGCCTATTTCACCACAGCCTCACCAGTTGGACGTATTGTCAAACTTCTGGAGTTCTGCTAATTCGATTCATTAGAAAGCATTATCAGTAGATTTTTTTCATTTATCTTATTATGAATGAATGTGGGAATCATTTTGTATGTTTAACACTCATTTGCATTTTTTCTTATAAACTGCTTGTGTCCTTTGTCGTGTTTTTTAGGTTGTACATCTTTTATTTCTTGATTTCTAGAAGGCCTTTATTATATTAATCTTTTGTGATATTAAATACAAATGTCTCCCAGTTTGTAATCAGTCTTTTGTTGTCTTATGGAATTTTTTATTGTACATTATTTAAAAATTGGTGGCATCAATTTTTTATTTTTATTTTTATTTTATTTATGTATTTATTTTTCACATGGGCAGGTACTAGGAATTGGATCTGGGTCTCTGGCATGGCAGGCAAGAATTCTGCCTGCTGAGACACTGTCGCACACCCATATTTTTAATTTTTATGTAGCATAAAACATACCCTTCTAATGTGTATGATTCAGCGGTTTTTAATATATTCACAAGGTTCTGCAACCATCATCATCTAGTTCCAGAACACTCTCATTACCCCCAAAAGAAACAGTTTCCATTAGCAGTTATTTCATAAATATATTCACAAGGTTCTGCAACCATCATCATCTAGTTCCAGAACACTCTCATTACCCCCAAAAGAAACAGTTTCCATTAGCAGTTATTTCATACCTTCCCTCTCTCCAGAGTCTTTCAAACACTAATCTACTTTCTGTCTCTATAGAATTGCCTATTCTGGACATTTCATATAAATGGAATCAAGCAATATGCAGTTTTTTTGTGACTGGCTTCTTTTACGTATCATAAAGTTTTCAAGGTTCATTAATGATGTGGCATGAATCAGTGTTCATTCCGTTTCTAAATAAAATAATATGGATATATCATATTTTGTTTATATATTTATCAGTTGATAGAAATTTGAGTAATTTCCATATTTTGCTATTATGAACAATGGAGATAAAAACATTATGTACAATTTTTTGCATTTGTGAATATATATTTTCATCTCTGGGGTATTTACCTAGGAATGAAAATGACGGGTCATATGGTAACTTTATGTTTAACTTTTAGGAGCTGCCAAACCATTTTTGAAAATAACTGAATTATTTTACATTCTCACTAGCAGTGTACAAAGAATCCAATTTCTCCAACTCCTTGTCAACATTAATTACTGTCTTTCTTTTGATTATGGCCATCATAGTGGTGTGAAGAGGGTATGTCATTGTGGTTTTGATCTGCATTTCTCTAATGATTAATGATGCTGAATATTTTCTCATGTGTTTATTGCTGATTCGTATATCTTCTTTGAAGAAATGTCTATTCAAATCCTTTGTCCATTTTTATTTGGGTTATTTGTATTTTTATTGTTGATTTACTAATAAATATTTTTATTCTGTATATATTCTGTATGTTCTTTTTACTGTTGATTTTACAACAATAAATAAATACTGTTGATTTTACAATCAATAATAAAAAGACACTCAACAATTATTGTTGATGTACAAATACAGATATTCTGCATAGTAGATCCTTAATCAGGTATGATTGGCAACTATTTTCTCCCATTCTATCCGTTGTACTTTCACATTCTTGATGGTGTCCCTTGAAATGCAAATGTTTTAAATCTTATGAAATTCAATTTATCTATTTTTACTTTGACTACTTACATCTTTAATGTTATAACTAAGAAACTATTGCCTAAATCATGGCCATGAAGATTTATACTTATGTGTCTTCTAAAAGGTTTTATGGTTTTAGTTCTTGCGTTTATATATATATATATATATATATATTTTTTTTTTTTTAATTAACAACAAACAAACAAAAACATCAACACATCATTCCATTCTACATATACAATCAGCAATTCTCAATATCATCACATAAGGGGTGTGGTATGTATAATCTTTTTTTTTCTTCTGTTATTGTTTTGTTTGTCTTTTCTTGTCTTTTTATTTCTTTTTCTAAATTGATGCAAATGTTCTAAGAAATGATGAATGTGCAACTATGCATTTATATGTTTTATCCATTTTGAACTAACTATTGTATACAGTGGGAGGTAGGGGCCCTAATTAATTCCCGTATGTGGATATCCACTTTTCCAAGAACCATTTGTTGCAATGACTATTCTTTACCCATCAAATTGTCTTGGCACTCTTGTAGAAAATCAATTGACTAAAATTGTACTATTTCTGTATTCTCATTTCTATTCCTCTCATCTTAATATCTATCCTTATGCAAGTACCACACGGTTTTATTTCGTATGGTTTTAAGTTTTGAAATCAGGATATGTTTACCCTCCAACTTTGTTCTTTTTGTAAGATTGTTATAGGTACTTTGTATACTTTGCATTTCTATATGAATTTTATAAACAATTTGTCAATTGTCAATTTCTGTAAAAATTCCACCTGAATTTTGATAGGGATTGCATTAAACCTGAAAATTAATTTGATGAGTATTGTCATTTTAACAGTATTAAGTACTATAATCTTGAACACGTGACTTCTTTCCATTTATTAACTTTTTAAAAATCTTTCCAAAGTGTTTTGTTGTCTTCAATGTACAAGACTTGAACTTCTTTTGCTAAATTTATTGCCAAGTATTTTGTTTATGCTACTGTAAATGGAATTGCTTCATTATTTTCACTTTTAAATTATGCATTGCGAGTGTATATAATTCAATTGAGTGTTGTATGTATCATGTATATAGCAATCTTGCTGAACTTATTTGTTTTCTCATATTGTGTGTGTATGTTTCTTAGGATTTTCTATATGCAAGATGATATCTTCTGCAAATAAAGAAAGTTTTACGTCTTCCTTTGCAAACTGATGCCTTTTGTTTTTCCAGCCTAATTTTCCTGCCTAGAACTTCTAATAAAGTATTGGTAAGAAATGGTGGGAATTGATATCCTCATCTTTTTTTGTTGATTGAAAGGGGAAATTTTTCAGTTTTTATTATTAGGTATGATGTTAGTTATAGGTTTCTAATAGATACCCTTCATCTAATAGGGGAGTGTGCTGGTTTGAAAGGATTACATACCTAGAAAAGCCATGTTTTAATCCTGAACCCTCTTGTGGAGACAGTCATTTCTTTTAATCCCTATTCAGTACTGTAGGTTGGAAACCTGATTAGATTATCTCCTTGGAGATGTGGCTCACCCAATTGTGGGTATTATCCTTTAATTAGAGGGAGCGGTGACTGCACTCATTCCAGGTGGGTCTTGATAAGTTTACTGGAATCCTTTAAAAAAGGAAATATTTTGGAGAGAGCAACAGAGCCACGAGAACCACAAGAGCCCACACAGACAGAAAACTTTGGGGATAAAGAAGGAAAATACCCCTGGAGGAGCTTCATGAAAGACAAAGCTTGGAAAGAAAGCTAGCAGACATTGCCATGTTCACCATGTGGCTTTCCAGTTGAAAAAAAGACCCCTGAACTTCACTGAACTTTCTTGAAGGTAACCTCTTGTTGGTGCCTTAATTTTTATAGACTTGCTTTAATTGGTACATTTTCATGGCCATAGAACTGTAAACCTGCAAGTTAAAAAATTCCCCCTTTTAAAGGCCGTTCGTTTCTGGCATATCACATTCTAGCAGTTAACAAACTAAAACAGGGAAGTTCCCTTACCTTCTTGGTATATTAAGTGTTTTTATCATGAAAGTATATTGGATATTTTCAAATGTTTAGTCTTCAAATATGCAGATGATAAGATTTTGTTCTTTATTCTATCAATATGGTATACATTACATTAATATATTTTTGTATATTGAGCCAATATTATATGTATATAATATATATCCTTGGATATATCATACTTAGTCATGGGTTATAATCCTTTTAATATCCTGCTGGATTTGATTTGCTAATATTTTATTGAAGAAATTCATATCTGTATTCACAAGGGATATTGGTCAATAATTTCCTTTCCTGTGATGTTTTGTCTGATTTTAGGATTTGGGTAATACTGGACTCATAGAATTAGCTGAGAATTATTCCTTCTTCTTCTACTTTTGAAAGAGTACATGACATTGTTCTCTAATACAGGATCTAGTCTAGAATCATTGTTACATTCAATTATTACAATCTCTTTAGTTTCCTTAATCTAAAACATTTTATTATCCTTTTTCTTTTGTGACACTGACCCATAACCATCTCATTTAACAGAAAATTACTTATTATATCTGCAGTCCCTCACCCCTTTAACTAGTCAAGACACTTTCTCCTTGATAAAATTTTACATAAAAGTGTGATTAGTCACACTAATGGAAGGAAACAGAAAAACATATCTTTCAAACATATATTTTTATTATCTTTCAAGTGTTAATTCTTCTTTAAAGTTTTCATAATTGTCACTAATGAAGCCATTTCATTGTGACTTTTTTAAGGGGAATTTTTCTGATAACTTTAAATATCTTTACTTGTTATAGTTTGAGTCAGACTTTCTATTTCTTCCTGAGTCAGTTTCTTTAGTTTGTGTCTTTGTAGGAACTTGTCCATTTCAACAAGATTATTTACTTTGTTGTAATACAGTTGTAAACAGTATTTTCTTCTAATCCTTTTTATTCCTAGAAGATCAGTAGTAATTTTCCCACCTTCATTTCTGATTTTAGCAATTAAAGTCTTTTCTCATATTTTCCTAATCAGTCTAGCTAAGGGTATGTAAAGTAACTGAAATTATTTATGAGCTGAATTTTCAAAATATTGTTATTTTATGTGCTTTGAAAACAATGATATCATGGGTAAAGTGAGACCACAAAGACTATTCAAATTCAAATTTCCATGTATTAGTTCATTAATGTCATGAAGGGCTGGGAAAGAAAGACTAATTTTTATATTCTGTGTGTCTATGCATGGTGAACCCATATATTTCTGTAAAGTACAAATGGCTGTTGGGATGTGGAAATGATTATATAAAACATGGCACATTTTTATACTTGAGGTATATATATGATTTTCCTTCCTCTTCTTGATACATTTATATTTCCCTTCATCTGTATAATATCCTGGAATGGAAGCACATTGGGAGTTTCTCAAAGGCGTATGTCCCCTTTGGTATTGTAAAGAGAGGCAGAGCAGGCACCAGATTGCAAATGCAGCACAAAGCTCTATAAAAGAGCAAACCGTGTGGCTATGGTGTGCTGTGTAAAAGACGGAGGAGATAAGCCCATCTGGAGAGCAGTGACCTGAAGACTGTATAGAAAGGGGAAAAACATGAGCTTAAACCAATTTAACTTAAGAACCAAATAAAAGGAGAGTGATGCTGTTACTTTTTCTAAAAGGCTTGATGAATACCATTTTTCTCTTTTGTATGTGAAAGAAAATTTCAAACTCTAAAGAACAATTTCAGAGTCACTACAGGAGACTGTTGTACTTAGGAGTGGTGTTAAAAATGCCTGTTGCGAAAACAGCATATAATCATTGCAAAAGCTCAAAAGTGGGAAATAAATGGACCAAAAAGTATTCTTCTCAAACGCATCCTTAGATGATTTTAAAGGAATTAGGATTTTGGTCTCAGCACCAAAATGAGCTGTCTTTTACAGGCAGTTGTGACATTCAACAATGATCCTAGACATGCTGTGTAAATAAACTCCCTGGCCCATAAAAGATGGAATCCTCCTTGTGCTGTAACTTTTTTGATGATATTACAGTACAGGCCAACATCTATGGACAGAGCTGAGTATGTACAGTCTGAATGCTATTGAACTTATCTAAAAAAAAAGCAATGGTCATTAAAAAGGAAAATGTTTTAAACAATTCTTTTGATGTTGCCTATAGTGTATTCAAGTCAATTTCCCGCTAGATTCTGGTTTCAGGACATTTCCTGGAGGCTTCAAATTATTAACACTTTGCAGATACCATTTCTTTGGGCAAGGGGAGAAATGGAGGAGAAAAATGGTACTTATCACAAGAGCAATCACGAATGCTTAGCTACAATTGAAAACCCTAGCATGAAACAAAACTCTATGATTGCATCAAAGTATGTGCTGTTGAAGCTATTGGTTAAGTACTGCATGCAGTATCATGACATTTTTCACTGTCTTATAAATTACATGATCTACCACACGAGCTTTTTGTCAGCATATTTTTTTTATTTATTGACCACAATGTCAGAAATGTCACATGAGGCAAAAAGTCACCCACAACAAATAATTATTACATTTTTCTATAATGATACAAATATTATCTCTTGGTTGAACAGCAATGCTAACTTGCTTCTCATCACAGTTTCTGTCTTCACTTTTAAAATAGGTAAGATCAATTTCATTCTTTCCCCCCTCTGCTGAAGCAACTGGAACAATTGCTAATTTTAGTCATTCCACTATTTCCTTTGTGTTCCAAAAAATAGAGGTCCTTATTTCTTTCAATACACCATAATAGATTAGATTATTTTGTAAGCTCTCATATGTTGTAAATATTATTTACAAGAGAGGGTAGCTGGTGTGCTGGCCCCTTACCTTCACACACCTGAGGAAAGGCACCATTTCATAAAGAAAGGAACACTGGGCTGCTGGACTGACAGATGACCAGGATTCTCTAGCTACCTTTATCAGTCATACTCTTTGTTACTTTGGCAAGTGTTTTAACGCCTTCAAACTTCAGTTTCCTAATTTGTGAAGTGAGAGTGTTTAAACCAATCATCTTGACAGTCCTCAATTTCTTTGATTCTAATTTTAACTTATTTTATTCAACTGTTTACCATTGAAGAAGCAATTGAATTTTAGGTTTGTTGATTTAAGTTTGTATTTTAATAATATTTAATTTCCATAACAGAGATATTTACAAAGCTGTTCTTGGTGAGCAAAATCAATAAGAGTTCCATATGCCTATTGGTTCGCTTTTATTTATGAGTGATAATAAGTAGCAAAGAGGAAAGATGAATAATTAAGATTTGGTTTTGGAATACATTTGTCATTTTTATCTGTTAACACTACAGATAGGAGGAAGTGAGGATATTAAGAATTTCTTTCACCAAGCTGAATAGCTGAATTATTCTTACTTGAGACATGCCTTTGTAATGGTGCAAAGCATACTTTCATCGTTGGACATAAAAGTAATTTGAAGACCAGATGAAATGTCCCTCTTCTTTTATTTCTTCTTCTTTTTTTTAAAAGATATATTTCTATTTAAGAGATGGTAGAGAGAAGAAGAATGTGTGTGAACACTAAGGGTAAGTAGCAGGACGTCCTTAGACCACGACAGGAAGGGCAGCGACAGGTCTGATGGTCTGTGTCCTGTACACCAGGCTTAGTGCCCCGTTTTGGGAATCGTTGCACTGGTATGAGTCCTTAGTGACTTAAGAGGTAAAAATTCTCAAAACAGGAAGTTCACCTGCTTCCCTAAGCTATGGCCCAAGTTCAAATCCTCTCTGCTTATTTCAGAAAGGAGTGACTGAAATACACCCCAGTATCGTTTTAAAAAAAGAACTGTATGGGGGAATTGATGTGACTTTACTTCAAAATGTTGTAGCTGACAGAAATTTGTTGGGAATGAGGCTGTCCTTTGTATGACACAAATACCACTTCTTCTTGTAACTCAAATATCGGTGTTCCTTCTCCATTAGAAGGAGATGGGTCATTTGTAGGGGAAAACACAAGCAAGCAGACAAAAAATATCATATAACTACATTCACAAATATATGCCAGGGGAAAACACATGGAAATCCAAGAAACTTGAGTTTTCAGAAGTCTGACTTGCACATCCCACTACAGTATCCAACTGCTTAACTGAATCCCCTCCCTTTCAACAAAAGTTCAGAAAAAGTTATTGTTATTCACGGTTTCCAATTCCCCTCCTCTTTTTCTGTCTAAAATTCATTCAAATAAAGTTTTAGTTCCATTGAAATTGCTCCTATCAACCTACATATTTTTAAATGTAATGACTAGTTTTCTTTCTTCATCTTATTTAGATTGAACCATATGAAACAGGATATTTTACCAACCTATCCATGCAATAACAACAATGTGACATAGCTTAATTTTGCTTAACCAATCAGGAACACTTGATTTAGTTCTGTGTCTCTCTTCCTTGAAACACTTTCACTAGTTGGCTTCCAAATGAATAAATTCTCCTGATTTTTCTTTCACCTCACTGTCCTTCTCATTCTGTTCTATACCAATTCATCACAATCTCTCCCAGTTCTCGTCACTGTTCCCCAAGAATCAAACCTTAGATATGTTCTCTTCTCTACCTTGGTAATCTCATCTGGTCAAATGACTCAGCATTTCTGTGCTGATGATTTCCCCAAAACTGAGATCTGTACTTACAACTGCTTACTTAATGGCTCTATTTGGATTTTAACAGGTATTTAAAATAAATCTGTCCAAAACTATACTTCTAATTTTATGATTTTTGACTTCCTATCAAGATGCTAAACTTGCTATCTTTTCCACCAGATTTTTCCATCTCTTTTTGTGACAATTCTTTCAAGTTTCTCAAGTCAAAATGCTTGGGGGTGGGCCACGGTGGCACAGCAGGCAGAGTTCTTGCCCAGCATGCTGGAGACCCAGGTTCAATTCCCAGTGTCTGCCCATGCAAAAAAAATTAAAAAAATAAAAATAATATGCTTGGAATCATCAACCACCTCCCTTGACTCCTGTCTTCTCTCACATTTCACATTCATTTCACCAAATTTCTATTGACTCAAGCTTGAAAATATATCCAGAAAATAGCTATTCTTTTTCACCTCCCCTGCTTACTATTACTCCTAGTTACTATTATTTCTCTTCTGGATTATTGCAATCCTCCTAATTGTTCTCCCTTCTGCTTTTCATCCATTTATTTTCTCTCTACACAGTAGCCAAAGTGATCACATTTCATTATAAGTCAGATCATCTCTGTTTAGAGCCCTTCAAGGACTTTTGGTCTTACTCTTTGAAGTCTTAAATTGCTAAGGCTTGCATGATACAACCCTTTGGCCTTTTTATCTCACTTCCTAATCATCTCCTCCCTCCTCATTCAGTTCTAGACATGCATTCATGAACATTTGATTTCTTAGAGTTGCATCCTCTAACTTGATAAGCAGTTTCCAAACTTTCTTTCAGAATCATCTAAACAGCATTTTAAAAATGTGAATGTGGACTTCCGGGTCAAGATGGCGGCTTAACAACATGCACGTTTTAGTTCATCCTCCAGAACAACTGCTAAATAACCAGAAACAGTACAGAACAGCTCCTGGGGCCACGTCAGTGACCAGACACACAGCGTACCCCAGTCTGGACCAGCTGGACCGGCTGCGAGCACCCCCCTAAAACCGTGAGTTCCCAAAGCTGCGGCGGCCTGCGCCCCTCCCCCACAGGCCGCTTCCCAGAGGGGAAAGGAAAGGACTTTACCAGCAACAGTGACTGGGTACAATCAAACGCCAATTGAGGAACTAATTAACAAATTCTGGCTACTAAAAATAGGCCCCCAGCTTAGGTGAACCCAATCAAAGCGAGGTTGCTCATTTTTGCCCCGGCACCAAGGGGGCAGGACTGACAGAAAAAGGGGGAAAAAAAGAAGGAAACAAGTTTTTGTGGCTGTGTATCTGCAAAGGCTTGACCGCCTCTGGATACAGCGGCAGGACTTTTCAGGCTGCAACTGCCCCAGGCATAGGCAGAAGTGAGCTCTTTTGGGGGCTTATCTGGAGCCTGTGCCTTCCCCAGGGGAGGGGTGAAGGCCCACCCAGGTGGAATCCCTCCATCAAGGAATTCAGACACCAGTGCTTGGTAATTTGAAGCCATTAAAACCAGCCTACAACCTCTCCTCTGTCTCCAACAAACCCCCAGCCAAAGTTAAAGGTACCACATCATCTTATGCTGGTGGGACCTGCAGTCAGACAAGCACCACATACTGGGCAGGATAAGAAAAACAGAGTCCAGAGACTTCACAGGAAAGTCTTTCAACTTGCTGGGTCTCATGCTCAGGGAAAACCGACGCAGGTGACTCTTTCCTCCTGATAGGAGGCCAGTTTGGTCTGGGAAAATCTGGCTGGGGTCTATAATATCTAAGCAGACCCTCCTAAGTGTGTGTGGGGGAAAGGTACCACACAAGCAGGGCAAGAAACAAGAAAACAAGAACTGAAAAATTCTCCTCTGTTAAACAAAACCTAAGCTAAAGGTTCAGAAAAAGCTGAACAGAATGTCAAAGAACAGATAGACAACAAATTCATCCAGCAAGAAAACCCCAGATAAAAGAAGTGAAAGCAATCTCCAGAATAAACTAATTAAGGTAATTAAATGCCTAGACGCCAGCAAAAAATAACAAATCACACTAAGGAAATTGAAGATATGGCCCAGTCAAAGGAACAAACCAACAATTCAAATGACATACAGGAGCTGAAACAACTAATTCAGAATATACGAACAGACATGGAAAACCTCATCAAAAACCAAATCAATGAATTGAGGGAGGATATAAAAAAGGCAAGGAAGGAACAAAAAGAAGAAACTGAAAGTCTGAAAAAACAAATCACAGAACTTATGGGAATGAAAGACACAGTAGAAGAGATGAAAAAAACAATGGAAACCTACAATGGTAGATTTTGAGAGGCAGAACATAGGATTAATGAACTGGAGGACAGAACATCTGAAATCCAACAAGAAACAGAAACTATAGGAAAAAAAATGGAAAAATATGAGCAGGGACTCAGGGAATTGAAAGAAAATATGAAGCGTATGAATATACGTGTTGTGGGTGTCCCAGAAGGAGAAGAGGATGGAAAAGGAGGAGAAAAACTAATGGAGGAAATTATCACTGAAAATTTCCCAACTCTTATGAAAGACTTAAAATTACAGATCCAAGAAGTGCAGCATACCCCAAAGAGAACAGATCCAAATAGACATACTCCAAGACATTTAATAATCAGAATGTCCAAGGTCAAAGAGAAAGAGAGGATCTTGAAAGCAGCAAGAGAAAAGAAATCCATCACATACAAGGGAAGCCCAATAAGACTATGCGCAGATATCTCAGCAGAAACCATGGAGGCGAGAAGACAGTGGGATAATATATTTAAATTATTAAAAGAGAAAAACTGCCAACCAAGAATTCTATATCCAGCAAAATTGTCCTTCAAAAATGAGGGAGAAATGAAAACATTTTCAGACAAAAAATCACTGAGAGAATTTGTGACCAAGAGACCAGCTCTGCAAGAAATACTAAAGGGAACACTAGAGACAGATACGAAGACAGAAGAGAGAGGTGTGGAGAAGAGTGTAGAAAGGAAGACTATGAGTAAAAGTAAAAGGAAGGAAAATTAGATATGACATATAAAATCCAGAAGGCAAAATAGTAGAAGAAAGTACTACCCATACAGTAATAACACTGAATGTTAATGGATTAAACTCTCCAATCAAAAGACATAGTCTGGCAGAACGGTTTAAAAAACAGGACCCATGTATATGTTGTCTCTACTCAAAGGTCATGAGGCCAAGGACACAAATGGACATTTACATGTTTATAGCAGCATTATTAACAATTACCAAGTGATGGAAACAGCCAAAATGTCCATCAACAGACAGCTGACTAAACAAACTGTGACATTTACATAAGATGGAATATTATGCAGCTGTAATACAGAATAAAGTTATGAAGTATGTAACAACATGAATGGACCTTAAGGACATTATGCTGAGTGTGATTAGCCAGAAACAAAAGGACAAATACTGTATGGTCTCACTGACATGAACTGACGTTAGTGAATAAACTTAGAATATTTCCTTGGTAACAGAGACCATCAGGAGATAGAAATAGGGTGAGATATTGGGTGATTGGAGCTGAAGGGATACAGATTGTGCAACAGGACTGAATATAAAATCTCAGATATGGACAGCACAATACTACCTAACAGTAATGTAATTATGTTAAAACACTGAATGAAGCTGCATGTGAGAATGATAGAGGGAGGAGGACTGGGGACATAAATGAAATCAGAAAGAAAGATAGATGGTAAAGATTGAGATGGTATAATCTAGGAATGCCTAGAGTGTATAATAATAGTGAAATGTACAATGTACAAATTTAAGAAATGTTTTTGCCTGAGGAAGGACAAAGGAATGTCATCATTGCAGGGTGTTGAAAATAGATGATAATTAATACTTTAAAATGTCACCTTATGTGTGAGACTAAAGCAAAAAATGTTTATTTGTTACAAAATTTATATTTTGACTTGAGCATTTCCTAATATAACTCATGTAGATAGTTTGAGTGAATGTCATAAGTACTTGGAATCTCAGGTAGCATATGAGATTTTGTTGGTTTGTCCAGAGTGATGCCCCGATGAATCCCAGAGTGATTTGATCAGTGACTGGAAAAGTATTTGCAAGCCCCCTTCGGGGAATGGTGAGAGTGGGGAGAAATTCAACTTCCCCAAGTTGAATTCTTGATATTCTCACAAGCAGTGTGGACAACCAAAGCTATAGGCTGAGCCCCCAGGCTTGGGGTTTGTTCACATGAAACTTAACCCCACAAAGGATAGGTCAAGTCTACTTAAAATTTAGGCCTAAGAGTCACCCCCAAGAGAGCCTCTTTTGTTGCTCAGATGTGGCCTCTCTCGCCAGGCAACACAATGAGCAGTCTCACCACCCTTCCCCTCTCTGCATGGGACATGACTCCCAGGGGTGTGGACCTTCCTGGCAACGTGGGACAGAGATCCTGGAATGAGCTGAGACTCAGCATCAAAGGACTGAGAAAAAACCCTAGAATGAGCTGAGAATTAACATCAAGGGATTGAGAGAACCTTCTCGACCAAAGGGGGAAGAGTGAAATGAGACTAAGTGTCAATGGCTGAGAGATTCCAAACAGAGTTGACAGGTTATCCTGGAGGTTATTCTTATGCATTAAGTAGATATCACCTTGTTGTTCAAGATGTAGTGGAGAGGCTGGAGGGAACTGCCTGAAAATGTAGAGCTGTGTTCCAGTAGCCATGTTTCTTGATGATGATTGAACAATGATACAGCTTTCACAATGAGACTCTGTGAATGTGAAAACCTTGTGTCTGATGCTCCTTTTAGCTACTATATCAGCAGAAGAGTAGAACATATGGAATAAAAATAAATAATAGGGGGAACAAATGTTAAAATAAATTTAGTTTGAAATGCTAGTGGTAAATGAAAGCAAGGGGTAAGGGGTATGGTATGTATAATCTTTTTTTTCTCTGTTATCATTTTATTTCTTTTTTTGTTGTCTTTTTATTTCTTTTTCTAAATTAATGCAAATGTTCTAAGAAATGATGAATATGCAACTATGTGATGATATTAAGAATTACCGATTGTATATGTAGAATTGAATGATCTCTTAATGTTTTGTTTGTTAATATTTTTAATTAATAAAAAAAGTTTAAAAAAAATGTGAATGTTAATATTGAACATGCAAGGCCCAATCCAACCTCAGGGCCTTTGAACTGATAGTTACCTCTTCTCCCAGAAACCCACATTGGCTTGCTCCCTTACCTCCTTTAGGCCTTTGTTCAAGAATCACCTTATCAGGAAGACCTTCCCTTATCACTTTTTAAAGTTGATTCCTACACACACACACACACACACACACACACACACACACACAGATACCATTTCATGCTTTATATTTCTCCATAGTGCTTATCAAAGTCCAACTATCAAATATTCAGCTTTTATTTTTGTCTGTATCTTACTATAGTAATGTGGTGGTTTACAGCTGTATGAACCTCAAAAAATATGTTCTCAAACCTAATCCATTCCTATGGTGTGAACCCATTGTAAGTAGGACCTTTTGATGAGATTACTTCAGTTACCGTGTGGTCCAACTCAACAAGAATGGGTCTTAATCCTATTACTGAAGCCCTCTGTAAATGGAGTAAATTAATATGTGAGAGCTAAAGACACAAGAAGAAAGCCAGAAGCTGAGCATCAACAGATTCCAGAAGTGAATAGGAGAAACCAGGATATGCTACCATGAGCCTTGCCATGTGGCAAACTAAGAACGAAGGATCCCAGCAGTGAGTCCCAGAAAGCCAGTCTTCAGGAAGAAAGCATCACCTTCATCATGCCTTTATTTGAATTTTTTCCCAACCTCAAATAGTAAGTGAATAAATTTCATCGTTTAACCTAACCCATTTCGTAGTATTTCCTCGAACAGTCTAGGAAACTAAAACAAGGAGGCATTTTAGAGCCCTTCAACCTCAGTCCCCCTTCTGCTCTCCCTGTTCCTGCTTATTCCCACATCCCACACTCTTTCAACCCTCCCTGCTCCTGCTTATGCCTGCATCCTGTTGTGAGAACCTGCAGCTCTCTGCCTAAAGATTTCCTTTCAGCCCCAGCATGACCAGAAATGGTGGGCAGTCAGTGCCCCCATGGGCAGCTCTCAGGCCAGGACTGGTGGGAGTTAGAGAATAAATACTCCTGCATTCTCCCCCTTTCAGTGAATAAGCCTATCACAATTAAGCTCATGGGTGAACTTGGTTAGGTTATGGTATCCAGTTGTTTGGTCAAGCAAGCTCATGGATTTAAATCATCAGTAGATTGATTGGATTTGTGGTGATAACATCTATAGTCAACTAAGGAGATAGCCTTTAACAATGAGATAAATCTCATCTAATCAGTTGACAGGTCTTAAAGGGAGAATTGATGACTGCAGCAGTCGAAAGAAGAATTTCCATCTCTATTTCAGCAAGCCAGCTTCTTCTGGGGAATTCATGGAAACCTTCATCAAAATTGCCAGCTTGTGTCCTGTTCTACAGAATTAGGATTTGTCCATCCCCGCAGTCACATAAGTCAATTCCTTCAATAAATCGCATAATAGCTACATTATACACACAGACACACACACACACGGTTCATTGTGTTTCCCTGGAGAAACCTAACTAATACAAACTTTAATTCACATTCTGTAGTGTCTTCTATGGTCCTCAGTGGAATAGAACCTCAGATTCCCACAGCAGAAACATGCTTGATAAATTCATTCCTCACTTTCTGGCATCCCTGATCTCACTCCACCACTGGCCTATGGGTATTTCCTGGGAATATCTCCAAGTAAACTACTTTCCTAGAATGCTTGTCTCAGGATCTGCTTTTGGGAAATTCCAGCCGAGGATGTAGTCAAGAGACCCTGGTTGTTTCAGGGTGAGGTGGGTTTTTTCCTTTTATTTGTAAGTTTTATTGAACCAATCTATCTCTAATGACTAGAATAGAGTGTGGCTTAGAGTAGAAATGCCATAAATATTTATTAAATCAATAAAACCTTGTCAATTCTACTCTGAGCCTTGATTCTACTGTGAGCAGACAGTACCTGATTTTGCAGTCATCTAATTTACAAATAACCTCTTCATACTAGAATACATTTTCTGCCTACCTCACATGCCAGTCATGCTGATATTAAAGTTGCAAAAAATGTGGAGCCTTTGTAGAATGAGTACATTAATAAATTGATAAAATATAGAAATTTGTTTTAAAACAAGGATTATTTACTATAGTGATTTCCAAATTTGGCTGCACATTGGAATCACCTTGTAATACTTTGCAAAATTCTGATTTCTGCACTCAGTTTTTCCTGAATTCTAACTCAGCAGTTCTAGAATATGGTCCATAAGTATGCATTTTAGTAGTTTTCTTGATAATTGTGATAAACAACCAAGTTCGGAACCACTCTCTTAGTTAGAGAATGAAATCTAGGTAATCAAGTATTTGTGCAAAAATATACTTCAGAAGAGAAATATTAACTCCTCAAATATTCTCAACTATATTTAAACAAGAGTCAAAACCAGCATTTTTCTTTAAATGCCACCTCTTACAAAGCCTACGGAAGTTATCGTTTCATTATATGAAATATTTAGTATCCCTTTATCAAGTTGCAGTCACTTTTACTTAGTTTGATGTAGGAAAGAGAAAGAAGAACTAATAAATATATGTATGAAGGAAAACTGTTAACGTGCATATGATTTAAGACATTGCTTACCCATACAAATGAAGAAAAGGAAAACCATTAAAACCATTTTTGAAGAGTCTAAAGGCTATGTATTTTTAATATCCTGGATTATGGAGAATACGGTTCCTAGTATCTACCTGCCAAATATAAGTGAAAGGATAAAACCATCATCAAGTGTGCACTTATACATATTACATATGAGCCACATGTTTTTTACACTAGCAAAATTACTTTTAAACCATATGGTTTTAATCCTAGCATAATTGCTAATTTGCTTGCCCCTTGGTGGTTTGGAAAAAAGACAAGGGAGATAAGAAAGTTAAGTTTTTCTTCTTTTGAATTCCCCAGTGTAATTATCCAAGATCCAAAATAAAGAAAAGCGGATTCGAGAGCCATCTGTCTTTGGACTCAAATTAGTGGCGTACAGAGGCACAAAGACTTTCCTCCTTTTGGGATCACCTGCTTGTCACATTAAGAAAAAAATCCAAGAAAAAGCAATGCCTGGTCAACCCCAGTAGTGACCCATGGAGAAGTCTGTGTGTTGAATGCTAATTATAAAAATATCATCAATAAACTTAAGCGGTTTCTCTAATGAGGCTGGTGGGTTTTTCTCTAGTATCAGATTGCAGTTTGTTTCCCAGGAAAATAAATGTTTCAGGACTTTCTAAAAATACATATTTTTTATGCAATAGAGTGTGTACAAGATTACAGGAGTTGAAAAAGGATCCTTCTGTCCAGTTTTTATATATAATAAATGTTCCACTTCACAGGTCTTTTGAAAAGTCCTAAAGCATTTTCATTCATTTTATATTTTTGATGTAATGAAGCTTTGCAAAGAGACCAGATAGCGTTGGCGGAGAGGACAGATTGAGAAGTGAAAACAGCCCACTTCCTGGTTCTGTAGAACAAAACACACTTCTAGAAATTCCACTCTCTTTCCAACTACTGGGATCAGGCATAATGGAAAGACTATTGGACAGTACCTAACTCAGCTAACCTGGGTTAGGCTTTTTACTTTTTCTATAAATTACATAACTTTAGTTATTTAACTCTCTTACATTCATTCATTCATTTATTCATCAAATATGTCTCAAATATTTGCGAGATGCTGTTTTAGGTGTTCTGTGTAAACCAGGAGAAGACATTCTCTCGATTTTAGTCTAGTTTTTAAAAGTCTGCAAATAAAAATACTACAATAGTGCATGTTTACAACCACAATACAATGCATCATTAGGATTTTTCAGTAGGGAAAAACCAAAGTCCAACTCTAAGTGTCTTAAGCAATAAAAGAAATTTATTGTTTCTCATAAATTGAAAGGCTAATGATAAAACCATGGTTGCATGCAGGTGAATAAATGTCATAAAAACTCAGTTGTTGATTTTTTTTTTTTTTTACTTCTCAGTTGTGCTTTTCTCTCTGTTGGATACATGCTCTGATAAGATTGTTGTCATCAGCTACAAGTCTATGTACTACCCAGAAAAATATGTAGAGAAATTCCCTCTTCTCAACAGCTATAAAAAAATGTCTCCATAATTTGGTTTAATTTGCTCCATTTCAGAAGTGCATCCCACCATGAAGCAATCACTGAGGCTGGAAAGATATAATATTCTGATGGGCCAGTCCAGCTTCGCATTTCCACTCTTCATTCATCTATTTGAAGGTGGTATAAAGGGGACATTTTACGTTGTATGTATGTTACTAGAAAAAATTTTTTGTAAAACCATAGGACTAACAAAACAAACAGTGAACCCTAATGTAAACTATGGATTATATTTAATGTAATTATAATAATATTGTTTCATCAATTGTAACAGAAGCACCACCTTAATTCAAAGGGTTAATAATATGGAAAACTGTACATGTGGAGGAGGTAGAAATTTAGTATTTTCTACATGATATTTGTAAAAATGAACAACTTCTCTACTAAAAACTATGTAAAAATATCAATAAATTCTAATGTCACAGCAAAGAGGAAGCCATGGAGATATGACTACTAACCGCAATGCCATATTCCAGATGGGATCTTGGAATATAAAAAGGCTATTAGGTAAAAATTAAGGAAATCCAAATAAAGTATGGACTTAAATTAATAATAATGTATAATGAATTCGTTGTAACAAATGAACCATAATAATTAAGAGTTTAAAGTAGAAACTCAGTGCAAGGAATATAAGTACTCTTCCGTATTACCTTCAAAATTTTCTGTATAACTTAATTGTTTAAAAAGTTTCCCTTTGACCCCAAGCAATCTGATTCCGCTCACAGGATATCATTACTAGTATCAGATGTCTGTTTTCTCTCATGTCTTGTTCTGAGTGCACTCATACAGTTTCATTGTAAATGAGTCTATACTCTATGAATCATTTCCCAAATTTATGTCATTATGTGTAAATCTACTTTATTCCTTGTGCCTATTACCAATTTCTTTCCTGTCACTCTCTCAACCCATTCTTCATTGCCTCTTGTGAGAAATTGGAGCTACTCACAATGTTAAGGTTTGTCTTGTGGGTACTACACAAACGCTGGAAGAGGAGGAGATTTTGCCTTTCTTGGTTCTGATGAGCTCCTCTTGCCAGACTCCTGCAGCATCAGATTCCCCAGTACTGGGCTCCATGACAGCCAGCAGTGTCCTGCAGCTCACCCACCTAGCACACCTTTTCGGGCAGCTTCATAGTGAAGTATACCAGCTAGCTTCCTCTGCAGGAGTGGCTTCCCCAGCATTCCCCATGGGCAGATATGCCACATGTTCTGAGCCATGACACTGTCCTTTGTACAGCTTCCCCCACCACCCAAGGGCATATTTCCAGCCTACTGCACCAGAACAACAACTCATTGACTTCTCTCTCATCCATACCATCATAGCCGAGCCCTTTCCAACAAGGGCTGAATCTCAGTTCAGTGGGTGGGTGGCCTCTCTTCTCATGTTCTATCACAGCAATAAGGGCTGCTCTTTGTGTCTACTATCCTTAAATTCCTTAACATTTTCTTACTTAATAGTGAACCCTTATTGCTCCAATATCTTTTATAACTAAAATTCTCACATATTAAAATTTCCACTTTCAATTTACTATGTAGCTTCTGTTCTGGATGGACCCTGACTGATATATTCTTTAAATATTCACAAATAATGTCATAGTATAAATGTAATGTATTTTAACTAATCATGCTCCCAAGGGACATTTAGGTTTCCACTTTTTTAAATGATAAACAATTTAAGCAAATATCCTTGCCCATGCCTCTTTGGAACTATATTTCCATAGGGTAATCACTTCCATAGGGTAGATATCTAAAAGTAGAAATATCATATTAAATAGCATGCTATTTGTAAAAATGTTTACCGCATGATACCAAACTGCATGTAAATAAATCAGTACTGGTTTATAGTCTCAATAACAGTTTAGAGTTGCCATTTTCTCACATTTTCATCACTTCTATATACTTCCAGTCATTCTAATTTTCTACCTCTTTCTCGTGGACTTCTGAAAATCCGCAGGCAAGAATAGTTCAGGAAATTGCCTGTGCCCTCATTTCTTTTCTCCTCCCCCCCATTTTTGCTATCTTCTTTCCTGAATCCAATTAGAATCTGTTGTAGAATATATTGTCTTTTTTAGGGCTTTATCATTATTTTCTGAAAAGTTTTTCTATCTGCAATTGCTCAAAATCCATTTTAGGTACGATGTACATCACAAACAGTATTGAGGAAAGTTTACTTCCCTTTAGAAGTACAATAAGATGCCAGCCACTGTTTACTGCTGAGAAATAGCTCCTTGTGCCAGTTTTATTACATTTCAGCTCTACCTTTTTATATCTGTACTCTCTCAGCTCTACGCGTGCTCTCCCTGTGCTTTGGGTTTATCATCCTTCTGCTTTGTGGAAGATGTAATATTCGGATTGGGTCCAAGCTAAATAGAAATCCCATTGTGAAGGCACATTCGTACTCTTAGTATTCCTGTAGAACACTATCAAATATCTTTCCTTATGTAGCTTAATTATTTTTTAAGTAACCAGAAACTACAAAAATCATATACCTCCACATGATCTGATACATAAAATTTCAGTCTTCTCTTTTCAAAGCTAAATATTTTCATAGGCTCTGCATGCCACTCAATATCCTCACCGTCCTCCTGAAGTTTTCATATTTATATGATCAACAGTGTAGTTTTAAAGCCAGTTTCTTGCTTTCATGCCCATTGCTGTGATTTCCATCAATCTCTCATCACCTCTCATTTGGACTCATCAAAACTTTCTATCAGAGTTTCCAACAATTAACTCATCCCCACTTTCCTTTATCCTCCTCCCTGCCATCCCCCTTTTCCTCTGTTCACTTCAATGCTGCCAAATCAATTTTGAAAAGAAATGTGTGTCCATTTTATGTGCCTGTATTAAACATCATTAGCTCCATACTTGAATAAATCCAAGTCTTGATGGAATATAAGATCTTCCTATCCAGCCCCATGTTTCTTCTCCGTGTCTCCCTTTAAGCATCTTTCCTTCCCTTATCTCCAGTCACATTGAAAACTTTCCTGGCTTCCATTATACAACATGACTTTTGAAATGCCTCACTTACTGGAAAAAAAAACACTTACTGAAAATAACCCACAACTAATCTTTATGGGAAATTCATACCCATCCTTCAAGACCCAAATTGAACATATCCCTACTATACAGACTCATCATGATTCCTCCAATGTTCTCTTCCTCTAGTTATTAGATCTCTCATATCATATCTAAATTAGTTGTTTTGTATCTTTTTTTCTTCATTCATCTTATGTTCTTCCAAGATCACGCTGTTTCCAGTGCTATTCATTTGGTAAGTCTCTAGTGAGTACTGAATGAATGAATAATGTTTTCCAACTACTTAAAATACAGTCAAACTTCATTGTACCATGTGATAGGGGTTTATCATGGTACTTGCCTTCCCAATCATATCATTTTGTAGCCCTCCTCACATGCTCATATATCTTCATGAGCATATTCTCTTTGCCAATAACTAAATGAAAATATAAAAATCTCTGTTAGAACAACACTTTACATACCTCTATGAGTGGCTTAGTTGAAAGTCTTTAACATTGGAAGAATTTGGAAGTAAGTTGCTTAACCAAGTCCAAAAATTATTTTTCCTAATAAAAAATTTCTCTGCATAGATAGTTTCATGACAGTATTTAGGGGAAACATACAGTGTATAAAGTTCTCATACTATCTATTTCTAGAGCACAGCATCAGAAAATTAAAATTTGATCCTAAAAATAGTACTTGTATCCTGGGAAAAATAAATGCAGTTTGCAAGTGAATTGTGAAGAATTGGAAGAAATATAAAATAAATTTTTAATGAAGAAATTTAAGAATGTGTGCCACTACATAAAGGCATTTAAAACTCACCCAGTGTATAAATGATGAAAAATGGAGATTTGCCATTGACTACTAAGCAAAGAGCTTAAGGATGCCAGGAATATAGGGCTTTGGTTCTCAACCTTCTAAGAAATGGCCATGAAAATACTGGAATTTATTATTCTCAAGGGCTAAATTTCTTATTGCTGGTTACTTTTTTAAAAACATTTCTGCTGACACAGTCTTGTTTATTAGCCACAAAGTTACAATTTTGCAAAGCTGGAATTTGATTAGTTCAATTTTGCAAAGTTAAAATTATCCATGACACATAATTCAGTTGGGGTAACCATAGCGTATAGGACTAGCATATGTGAAATCACAAATTTATGGAAATTGGGATGCATCTTTCTGATCAGTAGAATGCTAAGTGAATGCCTGAAAAGAGTTTTAAATATTTATGACTCATTTGGAGGCCGTAGTTTGTAGACCTTTGTGTTCCATGACTTACTTTAGGATCTTTCACGGGATCAACCCAAAGGTAAATATAGGACTCAGACAAAAGGAGTTACAAATAATTACTCAGTACTGGTAAAACTTGTAACAATGGAGAACTTGGTTTTATGTTTGCTGGCTCAATTGGCTTGATAACACTTTACCCTTAAATTAGAAAGACTTGGGCCGGCCAGGGTGGCTCAGCAGGCAGAGTTTTCACCTGCCATGCCAGAGACCCAGGTTCAATTCCCAGTGCCTGCTCATGCAGAAAAAAAAAAAATAGAGAGACTTATAAGTTCAACCAGGGGCAGTTTTAGTCACAGGCTTTATGAACCATAACCCTTTGAGAATCTTTGCTGACAAAATTACAGTAAGAAGGAATTATGAACAATGTGTATTTCTTGAAGATAAGTAATTCCAAAAAGACAGAGATAAAGATGCATGCACAGTTCCTTCTCCCAAATTCAAAATGAGGTCACTTCTCTCCTGTGGTAGAGAAAAGTCAGAGGGGATGCTCTATGGAAGTTTCTACATAGTCTTTCTACATAGAAGGCAGAGGAGTGAAAGACAAATACTGCAGGTCAGCCCTTAAATTTTGCACTCCTATGTGAGGATACTGGAAAAAAAAAAAAACCCACAACAGTCTACTATTAATCCTACCTCATGATGACTGTGGGAAGAAGGTCTTGTTTTGATCCCAATGTTGGTCTCCGAGTCCTCTGAGATTCTGCATATCTGTCCCTCCTATACTTGGTTGTGGATGCCATGCTGTCACCTGTGGCTCATCTCTGAGGCACTCTCACCCCACTCTCTGGCTTTACCTGGGGCTGTTGATCTTAAATTTAATCTGGTACTTCTCAAACCATCTATGATGAATGATGAGATTTTCTTTTCATCCTGACTTGCAGTAGATGATTAGTTTTATGAAATGCACTGGAAATAAATTATCAGAAAAAGAAATGATCATGGTTGTCATGATCAATTGCAATTTGCTACAAAAGTTTCTAAACACTTATCTCAATTTCTTTGCTTTTCTGATTTGTGTTCCAATTCCAAATCTCAAATCTCACTTTAAGTACCTCTGGCCTAAGCCAGGTGTATTTAGCCTTTGGTGAGATTGCTCACGTACAGCCCCTGTCATGATGGCACATTGCTCATTGTCACAGCAGTCCCTTGGCAGGTATACTGCTTTGACACTCTGCTGTCTTCCGTGACACCCTCTGAGAGCACATGGAAGTGACTGTATTTCATTTACGCAGAAGCCGAAGAGACCCACGCAGCTCTTCTTTCCCTTTCTCTCTCTCTATTTTGACAGCTTCCTCAAATATTTCTAAATGCCACCATACCTGAATACAAAGCTTCTTCAAGGGACCTTGAATTTTTCCCAGTTTATATCTAAGTAGGCACAGGATTTACCCCATGACTCCAGAATTTCCCCACTTTAATTGGATTATTTTTATACTCTATATACTCAGTTTCAGACTGAGTGTTTGATATTTTATTCCTTTGATTCTCTGCTCCATTTTTTTCTTATTTCTTCCTTGCCAAAGCCTGATGGATTTCTATTTCTCTTCTTACGTGAAGTCAACTTTTTCTATATCATTGTCTGCTTCTTTCCTACTATGTGAGCACCACTGTCGTTGGCAAGGCACATCCTGACACTGCCTACGGCACCGAGCTTTAGGAAATACCATTAACGGAGGTCCTGGTGCAGGGAGGAAAACCAGCTTGATGCTAAGGAAACATAATGGCATTTGAGAAAATTGTAGTATGAATTTGATTGTTCCTTTAAATCATATCTGTAGAGACATCAACATTTATATTAAAAAATATAATAAAAGTTTTGGAGTTCTTTTATACAAAAATCAAGCTAATACAAATGCATTTTTTAATTTTTCTAACTTTCTTCAACAAAAGATAGCATCACAACAAACTATTTTCTACTTTGCTTTTCTTACTTAGCAATATATCATGGGGATCTTCTTATCTGATATATAGAGACCTTTTTAAACAGCTGCATGAAATCCATTATATTAATTATCCAACATTCATTTAAGTGATCTTTATTGATGACCCTGGAATGTATTATACTAATTGACTGTAAATTTGGGGACTATCCAGTCTTTTCTTTAGTGATTTGAAGAGTTTTTAAGTTTAGGAGGATTAAGTTTGCTTCCAGGTTGTCATTTGAAGTTTCATTTGGCTTTCAGTGTTTTGTGGCAATCAAAAGATGCGTGTGTGTGTGTGTGTGTGTGTGTGTGTATGAGGTAAAATTTAGTTTATTTTTATGACTTTCAGATTTTGAGTCAGTTGGAAAAGTCTTCCCCACTCCCAGATTATAAAGTAATGTGCCCATGTTTCTTTGTTGCCTTCTAGTACTTTTATGATCTCAGGTTTTAATTTCCTATTTTAATGTATGATCTATATACAATTTATTCTGGTGTATGTGGTAACTTGCTAACCTGGATCACATAGGGTCCAGTCAGAGAAAACGAAATCAAAAAAATTTCAGGAGGCATTTTTATTTAAAAATTAATATTAAAAAATTAGTTACACAGGGTTGACAAGTTGTTACAATAAAAGGAACACTGAGGTTACACATAAAGATTGCAAGAAGCAGCTACTAATCATAAGCCTAATATACAAAGAGAAGAGTTTGGGTGGGATGTCAGAGCCTAGGAATTGGAGGACAGACTCCAAATATTTGGATTTCAGACCAGCTATGGCTGGTACCCCTGAGAGGGCTCCATGTGGCTGCCTCTGAGAATAGAAAAAGAAGCCAGAAGCTGGCCCCAATTGCCAGTGGCACAACCATTGCTGGGGCGGTGCTAACAGGGACAGTAAGGAACACACAAAAAAGGAGCCCTTTTCCCCCTTCCCCTGCCTCCCAGTATCTCTTTAGTACCCTCAACTCATACGACCTCACAGAAAGTCACTGTTAAGGTCCCAGGTCCAGCATTTCAGAATAGTGGGTATAAGAGAAGTTCTGAAGCTGAGAGACAACTGGAGCTTCGAATCCAGCTCTCCTATTTTCAAGAGGGCTACCACATGGTCCAGTCCAATTTATTGAAAAGGCCATCTACCTTTTTTTCCTTCTTTTGAGATTCAATCTTCATCCTATACTAACTGAATATTTGACTATATTTCAGGACTATTTATGTCATTCAGTAGTTGACATTTTTTAATGTACCACTATCAAACTTCTCTGAATATTGAGAATGTATAGGAATAAAACTTCCTGTTCTTATTCATATTATCTTCTCATTTGACCCTCTCCCTTGGTGGTTAAATACTTGGTCATAGTCTCAACCACTATTCACCGCTTGTGAATAGTAAATCTAAAATTATATCTATAAAACAGGCATTTCTTCAAAATTTCATATCTTAAATTGCCTACTAAACATTTCAACCTGGATGTCTCACAGAGACCCTCAATCTTTAGAAGCCCAAAGGTAAATTTAAATAAAAATTTATCATCTTTACCTCACCCATTTTTCACTCCAAACATTCTGCCTCTTCATTCACTATCTTAGTGAAAGATACAACTTTCTTCAGTGGACCAAACTACAAATGAGCGATCATCTTACTCTCCTCCTCATTATTCCTCAGATAGGATCCAATCATTTTCCTTATTCTGTAGATCTGTCTCTTGAATATCTTTTAAATACCTTCCCTGTGTCACCACTTACCAAGTACTGCATATACCTCAATAATTTTCTGTCTGGCCTCATACTTCACTGTGGCCTTCTCAAAATCAATCCTCTACAGAGCCTCCAGATCATTACAAACTAGAAATCTGGTCATCTCTGATTTGCTTAAAATCCATCAGTGACATACAAGTATCCTTAGGATAAGATTCTATACCTTTGGTATAATTTAGAGTCTTTCATTTACAGGTTCCTGATCACATTTCTAGTTCTATTACTCATAATTTACCATAAATATCCATAATTAACCGGAACTTGCTTTCTTCTCCCATGCATGTATCTTTTCCTTGTTTATGGTGTTATTTTCATACCACTCATCCAAAACAAGTTAATACCACCTTGTGTTCAAAATCAAGTTGAGTTGACTCAATCATCTGTGTTTAATAGGTATATGCATAGTGTTCATCACTGTACTGAGCAAATGAAAAATTGTTGGTTAAAAAGTTAAGGAATTTAGGACTGTATAGGACCAGAACTAGAATAACTAATATGTTGAACATGTGTTTCCTAGAGATTCCTATTGCTCAGAGTCTATACTGTGTTCATGTTTAACTTTAGTCATCATGGTTTTACCAAGAATGCAATTCAAATGATTCCAACCAACACATCTTGCATACAATTTCCAGGGGCTGGGATGGTCAATGAAGATTTTTTCCTTACAAGCAAACTATATTTTATAGGTACTGTTTGGAGGAAACAGCAGACAATTAAGATTTCAGTGACCAAATGGAGAAAAATATAGGTGTTTTAGCCCCCCTCAAAACATACCAATATAGGCAGCTGTTTATTTCATGTATGGATCAACATGTTTATGGAAACTGGAAACAGATAGATGCAGACATTCATTCAGATCATAAATGTAAATAAAAGTATCAGGACAAGTAAGGACATTTTTTCTGCCACTGTGCTTCCCATAATCAGTTAACATTGCCATGGGTGTAATCAGAGATGCTTTTTGCTGCCTGTGATGGGTTGAATTGTGCCCTGTAAAAATTCGTGTCTACCCAAACTCTCTGGTTGGGAAATTATTTAGAAGTAGGATCTTTGCAGGTTAATTGGATAAGGATGTTGAGATGAAATTATTCTTGATTTAGGAAGACACTAATTCAATTCATGGTTTTCTTATAAGAGGAGGAGAAGACATAAGAGAAACAGAGAAAAAGACCTTGTGAAGATGGCAGCAGAGTTTGGAGTTATGTCACTATAATCCAAGGAATGCTGGAAAAGGCATGGAATGATTCTTCCCTGTAGCCATTAGAGTGAGTAGGGTCCTGCTGGTATCTTCATTTTGTACTTATAGCCTGCAGAAATATGAGAAAATACATTTATGTTATTGTAAGTTTGTAGTTCTGAATGGCACATGTCCATTAACTTTGCATGATTAACTTAAGAAAATAAATCTGAAAATAGAAGGATATGTCTGCATTGATAGACTATTGTTCAAGGACAACTACTATTTGCAACAGTTACAATATTAATATTCTTCCATAAGGCTCATAGTTGAATGGTGATTTTTATCCCAGCAGAGTAGAGGCAAGTAGATCAATTAGATAACTAGTTGGATCAATGTAAATAGTCAAACCCATAGAATTTGACCAAAGATAAAAAGAAAATTAAAGTACTTAAATCTACACCACAAATACAGTGTTATTTTCATTGTCCCTTATCTTGATTTATGAGTTAACCACAATGAATAATAATTGGTTATGCATATAAATAAATGTATGTATCATGTAGTAATATACATCTCATGTTACCATCATCACCCTCCATTTTCAAAACTTTATAATCACCCCATATAGAACTTCTGTAGGTCCTTATGAAATTCCCATTAAAGTCCCTATTTAATCCCCTATAAGTCCCTATTAATCCCCATTACCTATGCCTAACCAGCTTCTGGTAACCTACATTCTACATTTTAACTCTATGAGTTTGCTTATTCTAATTATTTCATATAGTGAGATCATACAATATTTGTCCTTTTTGTCTGGCTTATTTCATGCAACATGTCTTCCAGGTTCATCCATGTTATAGAATGAACCAGAACTCCATCCTTTCTAATGCTGAATAATATCCCATTGTATGTATGTACCACACTCATAAGTTGGTGGACTCTTGGATCCATCCAAATGATGGTGGATCCATCTTTTGGCAATTGTGAATAATACTACTATGAACATTGGGGAAAAAATATCTATTCAAGTCTCTGCTGTCAATTCTTTTGAGTTTATACCTAGAAGTGGGATTGCCAGGTCATATGGTAGTTCTATACTTAGCTTTCTGAGGAACCACCAAACTGTCTTGCAAAACAGCTGTACCATTTTACATTGCCACCAGCAATGAATGAGTGTTCATATTTTCCACACCTTCTCCAACATTTATTTTTTTTTGATGGTAGCCATTCTAATGGATGTGAAATGGTATCACATTGTGGTTTTCATTTGCATTAGCCTGATGGCAAATGATGCTGAGCATCTTTTCATGTGTTTTCTGGCCATTTATAAATCTTCTTTGGAGAGATGTCTGTTCAGATTTTTTGCTCATTTTTTCATTGGGTTGTTTGCCTTCTTGTTGAGTTGAAGGATTTCTTTACATGTCCTTGATATTAATCCTTTAACAGATATGTGGCTTCCAAATATTTTCTTCCATTGTGCAGATTGTCATTTTACTTTCATGATGAAGTCCTTTAGGGAACAAAAGTTTTAATTTTGATGAAGTCCCATTTATCTATTATTTCTTTTGTTGCTTGTGCTTTGGGTGTAAAGTCTAAGAAACCACTGCCCAACATGAAGTACTGAAGATGCTTCCTCCTCCTATGATGGCACATTCCTGTGCAGACATGCCAGAGTGTCTGATACTAGGTCACACAGATGGTATATGCACAGCTACTGTGAATGAATCCTGGGATCCTGGTTTTTACACATGGGGTGTGTTTTCCAGGCTCCTTATCATGACTCAACATCCCCCCAGCCAAAAGAGCATTCCCCACCTCAGCCTTTGCTTGCTTATGGGTCCTCCATCCCCAGCCCAGCTTACCTGCTAAGCCCAGTCCACTTTGTTGTCTTCTGTGGACTGGTCATTCTGGGCTTTGGTTGGAAGAGGCAGGTAGGAACTAAGCCATGGCCTGTTAAACCCACAGCCCCCCCCCCCCCCCCCCCACCGCAGCCAGGCCTACAGAAGACTTCTCCGTCTAGTTGGCTCCCCTAAGGGACCCAGCAGTCAGTCAGGAACAACTTCCTCCTGTGAAGGTGGGGCACTTGGCCCTGCCTTTTCCCAATAATGAGAACAGCTCCATTAACAATGTTGCAGTTCCCAGATTTTTACCCCCAGTGGAGCAGTTTCATTCCTGTTTTCCCTCACAACAGCCAAGCAGAAAGACAGGGTCGGGATTGTTCTAACTATTTCACATTTAAGAAAACCAAGATCTGAAGAAATGAAGTGACCTACCCAAAGCCATGCAAGCAGCTAGTAGTAGAGCCAGGATGTGAGCCCAAGGCTCCAATACTGGTTTAGCAACACATCTTCTATGGCTAAAACCTGAATACCCCTCCCTTAGCAAAAAAATTAAGCGAAAGTATTGTTACATTTTGAGGGTCATAGAGGTTAGTGTTCACAAAAATACCCGAAGGCTTCAGGAATATGTCTTCCTGCACATATTTGATTATGATCAGAGAGAGAATGTGTGTGGCATGGAAGATAAGTGGTGATAATTTAAACTTAATCAGATGGTGTTTACTATTATGGCTGTGATCCTCACACTGTCTCTTTACTGAGCAAATGAATGCAATCTCAGCAAGGCAGTGCAGCTATTTTGCTGACTTTTCTTTTTTTTCTCTCCCTCCAAAAAAATTACAAAGAACACCAAAGCAAGTTCACTTGACAGGAAACACAGCAGTTCTTTGATTTTTTGCAATTTTACCTACAATAATCTTAACCACTACAACATTCTGGGGCATTACTTTATAGGACGACTTGATTTCTCAGGCATTCAGGAAAGCAGAAAATAGGAGGTTAAATGTTTGAGTAAACCTTACCCTGAGGCTAAGAATGAGCTGTTTAATAAATGAGAAGTTGGCTGCCTTTGTTGTCTGGAAGTACAATGGTGGATCAACTAGCAGAGGCTGTTGCTGGCCCACTCTGATTCCTGCTGTCAGTCAGATGTGTTCATCCCCACTTGCTGTGAGAGTTGGCTGCTAAGAGCTCACAGGTGCAATCTATTTCTGAGAATTGCCCTCAGAAGTTGCAAGTCTCCCTTAGCCTGGACTTTTATTTAGGCAATTGAGAATTGCCTGAGGTTATGTCCACCCCTGAGGTGATCCACAGCCAATGACTGATGGATAAGGAGGTACAAACGGACAGCCCCCTTGTCTCATAGTAGCACAATTCTGAGGTGTTAATTTTGCTCTAGTCTGATGTTCAACCTCGACTGATCCATTGTAGATTGGTGCTTTCCACGTTCCTTCAATAAATCAATTGCCTGAGAATCTCTATCTCAGACTCTGCTTCAAGGAAATTTGAACTAAGACGGAGTGTGAGGATATCGCTTACAAAGTAAGTAACACTTGTCAGTTTTCAACCCAAAATGTATTTATGTTGACAGTTTACTATTTTTAAGCCAAAACTGTGGTTTAGTATGCTTTAGAAAATTTTTCTTCAAAGTGGTATGAAAGAAAAAGGGTTTGAGGTAAATCTTTAAAGCCCTATATAATAATACTAGTATGTGATTAAAAAAGAGTTTTTACACATATTACCTTATTTGACCCTCCGACCATATCTGAAAGGTTGGAAAGATAAATATTACCTATATTTTATGGATGAGAAAATTTAAAATTAAGGTCTTGAAACTCTAGGTGTCTTGTCTAAGACTATGTGTAAGGTTGATGTCAGAGTGGTGGATAAACTATAGGTTTTTGGTTTCCTAAGCAAAGTGTTCTTCATTCTTTGTGACTTCATTATGTGGCTGCTTTTAGATTATCATTTACCCTATAAAATCTAGTTCACCAGAATATTTTAGTGTTCAAGAAACACAAAACAAAACAAACAAATAGGAGTACATTGCTAAAGTAACTCTGTTTATATAAACACATGGCCAGTAGGTGGATATCTTGATTATACGTCATTATGTAAGTATATGCACATTTATATTATAACAACAATAGCAAAACTCATTATCTGAATGAGCAACTGAAAAGGTTTTCATATCACTAAATTCATCAGCCATCCTCTTTCAAATGCATGTCTTTTTTTTTTTTTAATCTTGCCAAAGCCTGTTTGTTAGGAGTGAAAGCACATGCCTTCCAATCTTTTACTTTATCTAGTAAAACTAACTTCAAGTTTTCACAGGTGGTCACTATAATTATCCATGAAAGAAGAGTGCCCTAATAATCACAGGTGCTTAATATAATTGTCTAAGAAAGGAGTAGCCATTGATTCATCCCTTATTTTGAGGGCTTTTTAAGGTTAAAGACCTCAATTTTAAATCAATGGGAATGAGAATGCCTTTTCTAGTAGATGTGATTCTAAAGAGGAAAGAAAAGAAAATGCATTTGTTCATCCATTTTTTCAACTATAACTTGTTGGGGGCCTTCAATGTTCAGTACATTCATTATGGTGTTTGTTTTTTATTATAAAAATCACTGGTTTCCCCTTTTACAAACCTAAAAACTTACTGTGGAAATTTTTTCTCGAAAAGATGAGCATTTCTTCTTCAACTTCTATAAAGCTCCAATCCTTACTTTGTCCCATAACTAGGATATAAATGATGCAGAGTGTTTGGCACTTCATCTTTCTGGGCCTATATGAAATTGACAAGCACAGGAGGGAATCAGATGCAAAGGGGAAGAGGGATTCTTGCTGGACAGCTGGTCCTCTATGGCAGACACCTTGTGACCCCTTCTGCCTGGCCTGTCACTAGCACTTTAACAATGTTTTCCATGGGCAGCATCAAAACAGTTATTAAAGTAGTTTTCAACTTTACCTGGTTGTACCTGACTTACAGAAGTGACAGGTCACAGCCACATCAAGGAAGTACAAGTTCAGTGTATATTTTTAAAGGTCTTGGCTGACATCAGCAGTTTCAATCATTTGTGTGAGTTAAACTTTTGCCTCAGGTGACTAGATGTTGAGTCTATTCGAGCATAAATAAGATATAAATCTCAGTATTCTCTTCAACAACATTAAGATTCAGAATAAAGAGCCAATAACAGCCACCACCATACATGGTTAAGGAAAGCTGTTTCATTAAATTGTTTCTGCATTTTAAGTTGCCAAAGAAACCTTGTATAAAAGACAAAAGATAATGCCTATTTCAGGGACTGATTTTAGATTTATGCACACAGAAATACATCTAGCACTGCCATACGTTTTCCATCTGTTTGCTTATTAATTATTCATTTGGGAGTTGAATCGGAGGCATCAACCATAAATCAGAGTAATTAGTCATGGTAATATTACATTCCAGTACATTGTATATATCTTTAAATGTCAAATTTGAGTATTTTTGTTGGTGGAATAACGATATTCCCATAACAAATCCATCAGGAACGGAGGGCATAGGCTTTCAAATACATCAGGTGTGTCTTGGATGCCTCATTTGAAGATATGGATTTGCCTCAGGGCTGCTTGCTAACGCTATCCAGGAAGGAGAATAAGAAGGGACCCTTAAGGTGAATCAGCTGTGCATAACTGCTCTGCCAGGTTACAGTTGCCTCCCTCGTCCACCACGCTTGAAATGAGATTAATTCTGGAGCGGAGCAATGGTGGAGGTGGGAGGTAGTCATAAGGTTGGCTTGGTAGCTGTGAAGAGGCCGTTGGTCAAGCAGTAAAGGGAAGGGCCACACAACCATCAGGAAAGATGGTGAAAAACATTCTTTGACTCTCAGGGCAAAGCTCTACTTTTGCCTTTTGTGGCTTAGGGAGCAGAAGGGATGCGCAAGTTCCTGTAGAGTCAGCCCTGCCTTCTCTGGACTTTCCCAGGCCAGCCAGCTACACAGGACCTTCACGGTTGTCCTATCAGTAACTGCGTTTTACTCAGTGCCGCCCCCATGCCCAACCGCAAAGCCACATGACGGGTGATTTCTTAGCAAGCTCTCTGGGAAAACAGAACTTCTTTCTGTCTCTCTATCCTGTACTCCCTTGCCGTAAAACCAGCCTGAAACAGTAAGGGAAGAGAGAATAAAACTCACCCACCACTGAAATGTCTTTTGAACCCAGATGACTCACTGTGCTTTCATTCTAAAGTCCTAACATAGGAAGAATCATTATTTTAAGATGGAGTTAGAGGAAAATAGTTGAAATTAGAACTTCATCCACCAGATAATTTTAAAATTCAAAATAGCTTTTTGGCAGCTGAAAATTTTTTCCAAATATATGCTCATGTCTCAACTTTGAAACAGTTACTCTTTAAGACAGTGGCAATAGTCCATTTTCAGTTCTTTATAATTTGCTTTATTTCTGTGTTTAATATGTTTTGAAAAAAATAGGCTTTCTTAATTGTGTCTGGTAATTTGTCATAGAATGCAATGTTTGTTTATATCCGTGTCATTAAAAATTTTGATTTTCTACTTGATTTTTATGTTTATTAATTTTATATGAAATGCATTGTTTCATTTTCACTGATTTTGTGAAATTATGAGTACTATTCTAAATGAAATTATGGAATTGATATAAATTCTACAGAAATACAACAAATTACTGAAACATTATAAGCAGCACGACATTGGAAAAGTAAACTGACCTCTTTGAGCTTGAGGCTTTCCATCAGGGTCTGAAGATTAAAACAGCCATATTCACAGGGTTTTTGCAAGACACAGTACTTAAGGAGCTTTGCAGAGTTCAGGGAGCTATTTTTATTAAAATTCTATTAGAAAAAAAAAATTCTATTAAAGTACAAGAACTCAGAAATTGAACCTAACAAGGAAAGAAATAACTCCTGAAAGCATGCGAAGCACAGGCATGTCACATTTCCTTTATTCAATCCCCCAAACAACTCTTTGCAATAGATATAATTACTAACTGTTTTATAAATGAGAAAACTAAGGTCAGAGAGATTAAATAACTCATCAGTTCAGTGTGTCTGACTTAAGCTTGTTCTTTCTCCATAATTATACCATGCAGAGCTGATCCTTTATGCCCAGTTTTCTGCATAGCTCTTAAAAAGGCTGAAATGTCATGTGTGTCAGATTGTCCATTATGACTATTTAGAGTATTTTGGATGCCCAGCATCCATTGCCCTTTCTCTAATAACAACCTTGATTTCCTTTGAGAAAGCCCTCTCTCCCATTTGTGTTAGGAGAAATATAAATCCAGAATCTAATTTTCAGAGGAAAACAGACAGACTCACTTCTCCTAAGGCCTGTTACCAGGGGGTAGGCAAGTGTCCAGCACTCTGACAATTCTGGGACTTTGAATCTTGAAAGTAGGGGTACTAATGCCTTTAAAAGTTGGCTAAACATCCCAGCTGCATCAACAGTGACTGTAGACCAAAGTACAGTTCTATAAAACAGCTGTTCTGTTCCCGCTTACTAATTTTTGTCCCTCAGGGTGTTCCGGCACCCCCAGCCTCCTGTTAATTCTGTGCTTTCCTTCTTATAACCTACCCTTTTTCTTAAGGTAGCCAGTCTGATTCTCTTGTTTGTAATAAAAAATCCTACTAAGGCACCCATAATCCTATTCTTGTTTGTATCCATTTTTGTTCCTACATTTTAGTATAGATTTTAAGGGCAAAACTTCTGAGCCAACCTCCATGGGTTCAAATACCACCTTCTCTGATGCCTGATATCTTCATTCCTATCTACCTCAGGGTTGTTTTAAGGATCATAACAATCAATGTTTGTAAAATTCTTAGACCAGTAGGGCTCACAGTATGCTCTGCATATATGTTCACAATTATACTTAATTTATGTTCCTATTGTGGAAAATTTTTAACAATAAATTTTAGAATCTTAAACACTTTTAACATTCATCTGCCTCCCATTTCCCTCTTCCAAAAATCCAAAAGCTTCCCAGTTGAAGAAAGGACAAATGAAGGCTAAGCACCTATCTTGCTGAATGATTTATTGAAGGGCAGTGGACCAATCTCACAAATGTGGAATTACTTCTTGGCAGATATCCAGTCCCACTTGCCAATTACGTAGTTGAAATAACATGATTCTGCTACCCTCCCTCACCCTGTTAGAGCAGCATGTACTTTGTAGGGTCTATTTGACCATAGTAGACGAACACTGGCTTTCACAGACGAACCTGGTGTCTGGAATTCCTGCTCTGTGGGGTCTCCAGCAGATCATTTTCATTGCAGGCAGATACTTCTGTGCTAGGAACATACAGTGGATTCCATAGCTGTGAACAAATTAAGTTTGTACTTTGCTTTCTGCTCTGGCTGTCAAGAAAAAGTACAGTCTGACTTTACCATGACCTTGCTGGGTTTTAAAGTTCCCAGACAGAGAATAATTCAGTACTGTATTTACAACTTTAGCCTTGGACCTGATATTCTGTGCCCTGCGGGGTGGGCATGTTTGTGGTTTGGGTCAGCGGGCAGATGTAGCATCGGCTCCAATGACTGTGGAGCATGAATCCTATTTTCTTCCTTTTTATTTTTTTATATGCAGTTTCTCTTCACCATCTGCTCATTGTAAATAGTAGTGATTTCCCTCTTTCTGTTGTTGTTTTTTTGTATTTTGTTTTCACTCTCTTAATTACCCATATATATACATATATAGGCGTGATTGGCTTTCCTTTGGATCTGACATTTCCCTTTTCTAATATGTGGCTATTTTATTGTTTGCTGCTAATAAGTGTTATGTCCAGAAGTGTTTTGCAGTTTAAAATAGATAACATATTTAATATTAGGAAAGTAGGATGGCCTAAGCTTCTTTTTCAAATAATCAAGAACTCTATTTATAAAGCTCCTCTTCAGAACTTCCAAAATGCATCTCTGGAGTCCTTTAGCCAGGTCATAAAATGACAGAGGGGCAGGGGAGAATGAAGGGAGATAAATCCATTTCTTGATTCAACCCAGCTGAGCTGAGTTGCCAGTATAAGCATCCAGCAAAGTTCATGGCACATGAGTATTTCAGTAAATATTTGTTGAAAGAAATAGTGACTGAGGCTTGTTCCTTCTTCTCAGAAGCATAGAGAGGGCAGATCATCCAAAGAAGTTACCAAGTGATCCTAGTATTTTTTTCTGTTAAATTGAATATTGTCAATATTATATTATTGCTTCTGGTAATAATAGACACAAGATGAAATACCTAACAAATGAGAATAACTGTTAAGATTAAACAAAGCAAATGGTAAATATTTACAGTATATATGAACAACAGTCTCTTCCTTCATGTTAAAATGGCATTTAAATGAAGTGGGAAATTGCCAGGTGAAGTATCATTTGGCTGCAAGGAAGTCATTTATCATTGTAGTTAAGAACTGAGACTGTCAAACTTGATAAGTGAAATGTTCATTGTTACAACTCCAGTCATTGATGCATAGCTTTAATGTATAATGCCTAATTAGGTGTGCTGTATGAATTTATTTCTATGTAAAGTGTTTGTGTTTTATAGAATGCACAGTAGAATTTTTTAAGCCTCTATAGATTATTTTAGGTTATTCATGGACTTCCCGTTGTAAACCAGATATCCAAAGGAAAATCATTAAGAATTGAACACTTGAGCAAATTGCACTTTGTCCTGTGAAAGATGGTGTTATGTGTACTATAAATCTTCCAGAGATTTTGCACTTGAGAGATTTTCAGGAGATAACAAAGAAGGTATGCCATGGGATACAACATTTATTCCTTTTCAAGCAGTGACCTTTAGAGTGAATTTTAAACATGACCATTGCTTTTTGTGATGCCCAGTGTTGCATACAGATAAAATTCCATGTAGCATATTCTGAAAAGTGAGATAGAAGGAATAGTCAGTGTTAGCTCATAAACCTGGACCATATGGTTTAAATCCTAGTAGAATAAATTAGCAGTGATTATTGGCATTTTTATTTTAGAACAGGCTTTTTTATGGCTTTGTAGGTCTACCCAGTGCAAATCCAAGTGTCACATGCAAGACTGGTTTATCTTTCAATAACCGGTTTATATTTTAGATGGCATCCTTTTCTCAGGTATGGATTTCCACTCCAAAATCCCAAACTGCTCTGATATCTAAGTAGGCAACCCAAGAAGAAAAGACAGCATGTGAATGTGAGGAAGAGAGTAACAACAAAAGTTTGCAGTCTCTTCCCATTCCCTGTATAGCATGAATCCAATTTCATACTTTTAAAGCAGTTCATTTACAGCATGGCTGCACTCAGGATAAAAAAGTTCCACTTGTGAACCTAATGATGTTTCATGATTGTCCATCTTTATAACAAAACACCAATAAAAGTCAATATAAACTTTGCTATTACTTGGGAAGATATCATTAGTATCTAATGACAATAAAGTCAGAGTTCAACTAGCAGACTATTGAAAATCTAAGGCAAATTATTTATTTAATGACGTATGGTCCAACTTGAAATTCAGCTGTCTCTGAGGATTTCAGGGGCAGATGATCATTTAGAATATGCAAATCATATGTAAGGTGTTTGATTTCATGTCTGTATCACCTTTTAAAGTATCTAATGAAATATGTTGTGGACTTTTTATTAGTAATGATAAAATATGAGAGTTGTCAAATTCTATTTTAATGTTAAAGAATTGTAACCAATTAGACTCTTGTATATGGTGAAGAGACAGATGAATTTGCCTGTGGAAACAAATGTGACATTTCATTTACAAAAGAATATGTGTGGAAGCAGAGTGGTGAATTCGCCAAAGTCAGAATATTTGAATTCAAACCCAGGTGCTGTCCCTTAGAAACTTTATTATTGTGGACCAATCATTTAGTCTGAGCCTCAGGTCCACATTTGAAAATGGAAATGTAATATTTCCTACCACCAAATGTTGTTAAGTTTAAATAAGACTGTACATGTGAAATATAGAGTATTAGGCATAAAGATGGTTCTCAAACATGTAATTTACTTGAAGTTCTCTGGAGCGATTCCTCTTATAATGAAATACAAATGATTAAGTTTCCATAATATAGGAAATCCACAGATTTTATATTAGAAATGTTAGGTCCCTTTGCCCGTTATGCTACCCAAATGAGTCTGTTCAAATCAATTCATTTGGGAAAAAATGTCTTGCTTACGGAAAAGAATATATTATCATACCTGCAATTCCAGTGAATTCCAGCTAAATAAGACTCTGAGGCAGTGTTTTCTTTCACTTGTAAAATTTTTTGCTATGTTCAGATCTCAAACTTGGGCAAAAAAAAATGGTCTCTTTAAAGTAGAACTCAAAATATTATCAAGTCATTTCATGAAAGTACACAGATTAAAGGCAATTTGGACATGATTGCATGAAAAAATCAATGAAGTCTATCTAAGCCTAGCTCCTGGAGATAATGATACAGCTATCATGCTTAATCATTTTAATATTTCTTTATTGGCTCATTGGACTGTGTTTGTGTTCTGCCTTACTGCTGGCAGAAAGTTCACACATCTCAGACCACCAGTAATTATTCTAAAATGTTTAAATATGAAGAGTTATTGCCTTCTACTATGTAAGCTGAGGCCCTAAATAAATAATAAAGAAAATTCTGATGCAACTATGCCTCAAAAGCAAAATCTAATACAAACAAATCTCACACTCATAGAATAGGAACTAGATTTCTTAAGTTAATAGCAAAGGCATCTCCAAGAATTCCTTGCTCTATGTCTGTGGCCAAACTTAAGGCCAGAAGTCCTTTACGTGTACCTTAGGAGACAGAAAGAGGAACAGAACCAAAAGATTTTGTAACAAAGAAGACCAGTCTCATTAATAGTGCAGGGTGTGGTTTAGTCATTGGTGAGTATTTATTGGAATTCAGATATACTGTTACTTATGTCATCTATTTTCCATTCAATCAACACATCTTGTTGGCACTGTTGGGGGCCTAAAATAGAATTCTCGTTTCCGGAGTTAGAATCTAGTTAGATAAAATTAGAGTTAGGAAAAGCTAAATTCTTAGTAGAAAACATAGGGCTAAATTGTCACAATCTTGGATTTGGCAATGGATTATTAAACACAGCACCAAATGCCTGACCAACGAAAGAAAAAAAAAATAGATAATCTGAACTTCAGCAAAATTTCCAAAAAAAACCTTTGGGTTTCAAAGGATACCATCAAGAAAGTGAAAAGACAACCCACAGCATGGGAGAAAATATTTGCAAATGATATATCTTACAAACATCTAGTATATTTAAAGCAGTTCATTTACAGCATGGCTGCACTCAGGATAAAAAGTTCTACTTGTGAACCTAATGATGTTTCATGATTGGCCATCTTTACAATACGACTCAACAACAAAAAGGTAAAGTAATTTAAAAAGGGACAAAGGAATAGACATTTCTCTAAAGATTTATGAATGATCGATAAACACATGAAATTATGCTAATATCATTAGTCACTAAGGAAATGAAAATCAATAATACAGTGAGATACTACCTCACATCCTCTAGGAAGGGTATTGTCACAAAAGATAAAGTACAAGCATTGGGGAGGATGTGGAACCCTGTGCATTGTTGGTGAAAATGTAAAATGGTGAAGGTGGTATGGGAACTAGTTCGGTGGTTCCTCAAAGTTAAGCATAGAGTTAGCATCTGACCCAGTAATTCCATTCCTAGGTATTTACCCAAATGGATTAAAAACAGACTCACACAAACATGCATTCACACGTTTATAACACCACTATTCACAATAGCGGAAAGATTAAAACAAGTCAAATATTCATTAAAGAATGAATGGATAAACAAATTGTAGTGTATACATACTATAGAATGTTATCTGGCCCTAAAAAGGAATGATATAGCAATACTTTCTATAACTATGATGAACCTTGAAATGATAATACTAAATGAGAGAAGCCAGACACAAAAGGTCACATATTGTATGATTGCACTTATATGAAATATTCAGAAGAGTTAAATCTGTAGAGACAGAATCCAGATTAGTGATAGTCAGGCTCTCAGGAGAGAAGGGAATGAGGAGTGACTGCTTAATAGGCATGGATTTTCCTCTGGAGTGATGAAAATTTTTGGAATTAGATAGAGGTGATGGTCATACGACATTGCAAATGTTCTAAAGTTCACAGAATTGTTCACTTTAAAATGGTTAATTTTATATGTGAATTTCAACTCAATTTTTAAAAAGTATATGAAAGTGAAAATGGGAAAAGTGATTTTACAATTTAATGATTGATTATGATGTCATCTATACATTAAGTAAAATTTTGAATTCTTAAACATTGCCTGGCAGTTACTACAATAAAAAAGCCAGGATAGTGTTTAGGGGTAGAAACAGATATTTGATATAGAGGCCAGAAATAATCTCTATGCTATATTCAGATATAAGAACTATATTTAAATGGGATCTGTATACTTGAAAATATATGTAGAAAGTATCCAGTGAACAAATTAACTATATGGAAAAGAGATTTATAAGTGAAGAGCAGTGCTGATTTATAAGAGCTTCAGTATAATGCATGCTATGTCACCTGCTAACATTTATTTAGTGTCAGGTCCCAGGCATTGTGCTAGGAACTTTTACAAAAGCTAAAATAACCTAACTTATACAACTATCTTTTCAGGAAAATACTATTTTTATGCCTATTTTAACCATTGAGGAACCTAAGGAATGCACATGTGAAATAAATTCTCTACGTTAAGCAGCTCATAAGGAGCAAAGCAAGGATTTTAATTAAGGGAAATGGGGACCACAGCGCAGAGCCATAACCGCTAGTTTTACTGATTTCCTTTCAAATAAATACACTGTTTAAGAAAAGGTTTCTATTTCACTGAACTCAAAATAATCCTTACCCTATTGAGGAAAAGTAGTTCTTCATTTGGTTTATTGCTTAGTACCCTTCCGTGGTTGATTGTAGTTCATACTCTGTCAGTTTCCCATAACAGTGACCAGGGCTCACACCTTAAATTAGATGTATGAATCTAATTTGGAGCTAACTCTTGTATTACTTCAGGTCATTTGTCTTCATAAGACATTTCAGTAAAAGCAGAGGAAGTTGAAAGAGAGGTGCAGTTGCAGGAGAAAGTAGAGAGAGGAATGGGGGAAGTGAAAAACACAGAAAAAGAAACAGATGTTTGAATCTGAAATAGCCAGATATAAGAAAATAATGGCAAGAGCTTTACCTTCTTTTCCCTTCATATCAATAATTACATGTAAAGTGTGTATAAAATAGTACACATATATTTTGTACACCAGTGTACACACACACGTACATAATTGTTCCTTGAAAAAGATATTTTTACACCCATCTTTCCTCTCGAGTCCCATTTCCTTGTCATGGGGATGACAGTAATGGATGATGGGATACAGAGACTACTTCAGTCTCCAAAAGAGACCACATGCTCAGGGAAATAACTTCAAGCCAGCAGAAATCGACAGCATGTAATCAGAAGCCTGGGTGGCTTGGGGTTCACTGATTCTGTCAAGATTTTGGATATTCCTGGGTAAGGTCTGAGCTCAGTTTTAAGCTGCATTGTTTCAGACTGTGACAGGAGACTACTAACACTTCTTGAATTACTCTTTCCCCAAAGTGTCACAATAAGCACCAATTAATATATATCACAGATAATCTTGCCTTGTCACTAAATATCACCTCTAATTACTCACCCATTGCTTCTACGGGCTTTATGCTCACTTTCCTTAACTTCTTCCATCACTGATTAGAAAGCAGGAGGAAAAAGGACAGTTAGTTTATCTTTTAAAAAATAATGATTTTCTTTAATGTCATGCCATTTGTTATAACTTTAAAATTCATGCTTTAGAAAATTTCCAAAAAGCTACAGCCTACCTAAAAATTGCTGTAAAGCAATATTTAACAACTATCTTCAAAATCAGAAAAGAGTGGTTAATGCACACGGTGAATGAAAGAATCAATAAAATGGTGCTTTGAAGTTCTTCCAAATAGATGGACATATGTGTGTGAATGATGCATCAAAGTTAACAATAATAGCACAAATATATTTTCACAGAAGCATTAAAAAAGAGAGCAGGCATGCTGCAAAATATATTCACAGTGAGCACATGGTAAAGCCTGGACAACAGAGTATGAGAGTGTTTGCTTTTCTGACTGACACATTCCAGTTTCAACATGACAGCAATGTGAACTCCACAGACTATTCCCCAGCTAAAATTACTTCTACAAAACAACTGTTTTAAGTCTCTGCAAATAGCCCTGTGGGCATACAATAATGAATAAACATTACTCAAAAATATCTACAAAAACTCCTAAGTGTGAGAGTATCTGGTATTGGCATCAGGTCCTGTGTCCTCCTTCTCTTTTCTCAACTCAATGAGATAGAAATTCCAGTCTGAACTGATACAGACATCACCTGATAGAGACGTCACCTGCTCCCAGCTACCCTGTGCTAAGCTAAGTTCCATGTGAGTGTGAAAGAAGTGGGGCTGTCTTCCACCACTCAGCCCCTTTTATGGGATGGAGGGTCTGTCTTTGGTGTGGTGGGCTTAGAATACAGGGGCCATGATTGCCCTTATCCCAGCTCATGGGATGAGGATTCCATGATGAGAGAGGCAAGTTGAGGAGACCTAGAGATGCTGGTCCCTATTAACTCGGCATTCAGCTCCTGGAGAGAGAGAGGTGACCACTCAGAGAAAAATATGCCACTGTCCCTGCACACAACACCAGAGCCATATCTCAGATCTTTTTCTAATGGGGAAAAATGGGCACTAGAACAGATAACTCTACATCCCACCCAAAAGAACTTTTTTTATTTGCAACAGAGTGTGGAAAAGTTCATGTCACAGGACATTCCCTAAAATAGTGCAAGTTGTTACGAAAAACAAGTGGGAGAAGATTGATAGATCCATTGGAATTATAGGCGACACTTGAAGCCAGCTACCTTCCTGGAGGAACAGGGAAAGAACTAGGAAGTGCCCTCCTAGGGTCAGAGCAAATCTTCAACATTGACCTCAGGATTTGGCAATGGATTCTTAGATATAACACCAAAAGTCTAAGGAACAACAACAAAAAATAGATAAATTGCAACATTAAAAACTTCTGTGCATTAAATAAGTGGAAAGAGAGTGATAAAAAAGGGTAAAGAAAGTGAAATGACACTCTATAGAATGAGAAAAATATTTAAGTGACATGTATCTAGAACATACAAGCTCTTACATCTCAATAAAATGGCAAAGAATTCAGTTTAAAAATACGGTAAAGGATCTGAAATTTCTCTAAATTATATATGCAAATGGACTTAAATAAGTTCTCAAAAAGATATTCAACATCATTAGTCATCAGAGAACTTAAAACCGTGGTGAGAAACCACTTCACATCCTCTAGGATGGCTATAATCAAATAGCAAGATAATAACAACTCTTGGCCAGGATGTGGAGAAACGAACCTTCATCCATTGTTGATGGGAATATAAAATGTTGCAGCCGCTTTGGAAAACAGTCTGGCAGTTTCTCAACAAGTTAAACATAGAATTTCTATATGACACAGCAATTCCATTCCTAGGTCTAATCTAAACCAAAGAGAATTGAAAACATCTATCCACACAAAAACTTGTACATACTGTCTATAAGAGTGTTGTATATAATGTCCAGTTCGCAACCTTAAAAGTACTTTTTCGGGATGTCTCTTTCTCCCTTCCTGCTCACTGGAAAATTGCGATGTCTAGAGAAACACTGGAAACAAGCTGAGGAATGGCCTCACTGCCTGCTGTCCCCTTACTTTGAGGTCATCCCTTCAACAAGGCTTTGTTTTTAACTGAAAATTAGATATTTTCTACCTATTACAAATCATTTCTTACCAAGGCCTCCCACATTCATTCTAACTAAATTTGAGATTACTTCTCTTCCTTTCAAATTCCATGCATCCCTTCCTTTCTATTATTCTTTTTCTATTAATAGGTAAAATGTATTCCAGGATAGGGCAGTTACCTTTATCGGGGGTCAGCAAACTGCAGCCTGTGGGACATATCTGACCTGCAATCGTTTTTTGAAATAAAGTTTTATTAGAATAGAGCCATACCCATTCTCTTACAATTGTCTGTGGCTGCTTTGGTACCACAGTGGCAAAGTGGAACACTTGCCACAGAGATCAAATAGCCTGCAAAGCAGAAAGGTTTTAGTATTTTGGCTCTTCACAGAAAAAGTCTGCTTCCCTGTTACATAATATTCCACAAATGAAAGGGACTTGGAAAAGTCAGTGGGGATAGAGTCAAGTACAAGATTACGGAAAGTCCTATAGGGTGCATTAAGGAGTGAGATTTCATTCTACTTGTAATTGGAACCATTTAAAGGTTTATGTAGTGGAGTGGCTTAGCTTATGTTTTTTTTAAGAGCAGAATTGTCATTTGTTGAACACATGTTCAATAAGAAATTCTTTCCTAATGAAAGGTCACAATGATCTTCTGCTATATTTTCTTCTAGAATTTTTATTAGTACCAGGTACTAATCAATGCAATGCACTATCACACTGAATCTTCCAAAGTGACCTGAGGTTGTGGTCCAGAAGTTATTATTATTTCCATTTTTTAGCATATGTATTGATGTGTGGTACAGCGTATGTCAGAAATACACTGACATATATAATATGTACATTGTACATATTAAAGTGAAACAACTTGATAAGTTTTGACATAATTATACTCATATATCCTCACAACCAAGAAAATTAACTATCATGAGTTTCCTTGTGTCCTTTTGCAATCCCTTATTCCTCCTTCTCACTCTTTCCTGCCCCCAGGAAACCACTGATCTGCTATCCATTACTATGAATTAGTTTGCAATTTCTAGTATTTTATTTAAATTAAGCCCCCCAGTAAATATTCTTTTTGTGTGATTGCATAATTATTTTGAGGTTCATCCGGTATTGTTATGTGTGTAGCAAAGGTTCATTCTTTTTTATTCCTGAGAGGTATTTCCTTGCATGAATATGCTCCAATTTGTTAATCCATTTACCTATTGATGAGTATATGTGTTATTTCCAGTTTTGACTATTATAAATAAAGCTGCTGTGAACTTTTGTTTCCAGAATTTTTATAAGCTTTATATTTTGCATTTGGATCTACTATCCATTTTGGGGTAAATTTTGTACATGATGTGTGGAATGGATTAAAGTTCTTTTTCTTTGTAATACCATTTGCTGAAAAGGTTTTCTCTACTGAGCTCTTTTTCGATTCTGTTCCATTGACCTATTTGTCTATATTTACACAAACACTACAATATCTTAATTACAGTGGCTTAAGATAAGTATTGAATTCAGATAGGGTAAGTTTCTCCAACTTTGTACACTTTCAAAGTTCTTTTGACAATACCAGGCCCTTTGTAATTCCATGTAAGTTCTGTTTTATGAATTTCTGTTAAATTCATTAAGCCTAATGGGATTTTTATTGGGAGAATGTGAAATCTGAATTAATTTGTGGATAATCAATATCTTAACAATAGTGTGTCTTCTCAATATCATTATATATCTCTGCATTTGTTTAGGTCTTCTTTAATTTCCCTCATAAATGATTGATTTGATTTTAATTGTTCAAACATCACTATGACTGCTATGAGGAAGAGTGTAAGTACCAAATAATTCTAATAACATATGCTTTTGCTCTGTACCAAACCTCAAAAACAGAACAAAGTGTTTTGCTCATATTAGTCACCCAGTATGTATTGACTGATCAGATTACTAACAGATATCGAATGCTTACTGTGTAGTGACCATTGTATACATTGCCTTAAAAAATATAATAATTGGTAGATATTCTTTTTCTATCATATGCATAAATCATCTAAAGCATTTTCTGGCAAAAAGTAGACATCATTCCCTTTCTTCCTTTTTGCAAAAGTGAATGAAATATGCACTGCTGTTTGACAGAGCTTCAGACATAACCATTTGACAGATGATGCATTGAGCATGGAGAAAGGCGGTATGTAAGGGAGAATGGGAGAATGATTACTGTTTGTTCTCAATAGCTTTTCTGAAGAAAACTGCTTTCCATATCTGTTTGATGCTAAAATTGAGAACTAAATCTATAAAAAGTAGATGTCATAATTTTATGTAAAGTTTACAATGATCTCTTTTTTTGAGTTTTGAATACTTATACTGAAGTAACAAAATCTGATAGGAGAATTCTTAAAGTTCAACAGCTTGTAGTTCCATTTGTTAGAGATAAAAATATTTGAAGGAAACATAATTTTGTACCTTTGCCTTTATGGCTTAAAAAAGCTCTATTTCTAAATGTAACAGTAAATATGATCATAGTATCAGCAAAATAAGTTGCATGATCAAATTTACATTCTTAAGCTAATAAATGGACTTGTGCAATGAGCCCTTAATAAAAATAGTTATAAAAACCTTCTCAAAAATTTCCTTTTTTTTTAATATCCCCAAATCACATTTTATGGCTGAAAGCTACCCTTTTCTTCTTTTGTTTATTTTACTTTTTTCATAGGTCTGTTAATTGAAAGTCAACAATACTTAATGACAGCACACATCTCTAAACCAGACTATGTGGTTTTAAATCCCAGCTATGAAAATTTCTAGTTATTTCACCTTTGTGAGATATTTGAACTCGCAGCATTTTCTATGAAAATAAAAGATATTGGATACATAGTGAATAGAGTTAGTGAGAGCCCGGGAAAATGTAGCTGCTCTTATTCTTGTAACATTCTCAAAATACACTCGCTTGCTTATTTTCAGTTTACAGAAATCAAAATTGTTTGGGTACACATAGTGTATGCAGAGCTCTTAAAAATGAAAATGTGCTATGATCATTATTACAATATTAAATTATTATTCAAACAGAATCCTCAGACATATCGCTTCTCTAATTTTCCTGCATCCCAGCCTACTCTGTACTCTTCCAGACCATAATTCTCCTCTGTTCCTTTCAGTCAGTCTTTGTACCAGTCTTCTGTCTTGTGCTCTTCTTTTGTCATCCAAACTATTTCTAAAATTTGATAACGTTCACAAGATACTTTTGCTCTGGGAAGAAAGAAAAAGTATTGTCTTTATCAAAGAACCCACTTTGCCTTAGGTAAAAGATTAAAATACCTGATAGAAACATGTCACTATTTGACAACACAATGGAGAGTAGGGAATAATTAAGGATGTTCCCATTTATCTCCAATTATCACCATAATATTCTTAATTGTACCTTTCTGTTTGAATGTTTCAAATCATAATCCTTTTAAATTCCATTGTTCCTACATCCAGAAATTCACCAAATTTTCCCATTAATTATTTGCTCATATTAGATGAGTCAGAGATGAAATATTCACTTCCAATTGACTGGTGATGGTGGTGATGATATTTTAATCCAGTTTCATTATTTGGGAATATAACAAAACACTTTTCTATCAAAAATATTCATATTTGACAAATGTAAACCACAGCATGCTGAGGACATCAGTAAATACCCTTCAAGGCTAGATGCACTGGGCTTTAGGTGCTATACAGTAGTCACTTTAGGTCTTTTCAAAAAACTTAGAAATATAATTATTAAGAATATTATGCCACATCTATAAAAATCATAATTAACTTTGTGCCACCAAATTTTGAAAAGTCTTTAGAAATATTTTAATCAGTTTTATTTTCCTTGAAACCGCCTATTACACCATTGCAGATTGTACGTTGAGAAATATTGTACCATGACATAGAGAAAAGCTTCAAATAGTAAATATACAATGGTCAAACACTAGCAAGAAATTAACATGGAATCAAAATCCAGTCTATATATCAGGAACTGGGTAAGGATATCTAGGCCAATTCAAAACAACTTGATGCTCAGAGAAGATCTGGAAATCTGAAGAGAAATGTTGTCCAAAGGTAATAAAAAAATAAGATGGCCTTTCATGAAGGTTATTTGTTGTTGATTATCATCTCCTAAACAACTGGAAGTTTCTGTTTCACTCGTGTATGTGTCCCCAGTCTCACATTTCAGCTAAATAGTCTGTAATGCCTTTCAGAGGCCATGACCCTGTCTTGAGTACTGACATTTTTCCTTCCTGAAGATACCTGTAGAGCGATGTTAACAAGTATATTGTTCTAACAAATGCATTGAATTGAAATCACTGTGTTAGTGCACAGTTACATAAAGTTCACTCGGCTTGTCCCAAGTTAGATATTTATTTAATTATCTAACAATAAATAAATAAATAAATTTATTTAATATATTGGATGGAATCCTTTTAAGATTTTCTTGGTCTTAGTTTTGACAAAAATTTGTCTAAGTTTCAAATGTTTTATAGCGAAAATTAATAGCTGAGTGTATTTAATGAAATGATCCATTAGTCTAAGATATAACAGCATGCATTATTCTAGGAGTGAGAATATATGTTTGTATGTGTGTATGTTTGTATGAATTATCATTATTAAATACTCTGCTTAATTGACTGTAACATGAATTTGGTTGTGGGGTAAATAGCCAGTTAGGTCATCTAATGTCCTTGATAAGGTATTGATAGACACCACATGTTTATAAGGTTCTGTTTACATTTTTATGTAGATTAATCATTATTTACAAGTTATAATGATATTCTATGTCTGGACCCTTATAGTAAACTTGCCCATATATGAAATATTAAAGGTACTCATGGAAAGTAACCTGCACTGTTTTTTTTTATTTTGTTTTTCTTATTTATGAGCAACAACTATTTAATCTTTTAAAGGGAACTGACAAAATAATTGACAAAAATTTACAATAGAAATATAAACATTACCTGATTTATGATGTTGATCATGTGCTCCCAGACTGAAATTGTAATTTAGATATAGTCCACAATCACTAATTTTGCACTTTGAAACAACCTTTTAGGTCAGAAGGAACAGAAATGCAATCAAGTTATCTGAGGTGGTAAGGTTTAGTATAGGGATAGAGAAGTAAGGGAACAGAAGAAACCATATCGGCAGCCACACAGTTAGGTCTTAAGGAGAGCAGGAACACAATCACTGACTTTCAAGAAACAATTGGTTGAGCCAAGCAACATGTTGTGGAACTCATTATAGTGCCATCCTATCACCCCTTGAAAACTTTATCTGGTTCCCCTTACTCTAGACACTGCCATTCTCAGGACTGATGATCTCAGGACATTGCTAGTCTACTGACTTCAGCTTTCTTTTTTCTTTATTGTTTCTGTCTCTACAACTTCCACCATTTTTTGCTGCTTGCTCTGTCTTAAATTTCATCTCTTTGCCCAAGTGAAACTTTATTAGATCAATCAATCAACATTCAATATAGAACCCAGTATAGAACCAATGTACAGCATTTCCATTAGGGATCATCTCAAAGATTAGAAAAAAAATTTTTTTTTCTAGCCTCTAGATGGATGTTTTCTGTAAGAGTGATCCATGGGTCAATAAGCTGTGGCTAGTCAAGCATGGTCACCTGATACAAAATGAGAGCAATTTTTCTTAGATGTCAATATCTGCAACTACTTTTTTCAAAAGGAAATTGGGGGCATAGCAGATACTTACAAATCTCTGTAATTTATTTCTGTACTCTAGGAACACTTATCTAAACTTGTTTCCTTCTATATTTACATTGTTCATCATTCACTCGTTCAACAAAAATTTATTGAACATGGTCTGTGTACCAGGCACTGAGCTAATTGCTAGGGATATAGTACTAAACAAAAATAATCCATTTATTACTCTAGTAGGAAGGACTGATGTCATACAACTAATAACATAGTGCTTAGTTGCTTTCAATTATGCTGTGTGTTCTAAGGAAGCTATACATAATATTAAGTTAAGGTATATAAGGGGAGTTGTAAAAGGTGTGAGGAGATGTTTTTCTGAGGAAGAAGTTTTACACGTGAGATCTGAAAAGTAGGAGAGAGGTAGGCACTAAAATTTTGAGGTGGGGCAAGATAAGAGGAAAGTTACGAAATAAATGACAGTTAAGATATGAAATTTATTGAGGTAGAAAAGAAAGGTAACGAAGGAAGAGAAGGTTTGTGTATGAGGCATGTGTGTGTGCTTGGAAGTTAATGTAAAAGGTGCTGATGTGAAGGAGAGTAGGTAGACAGAAGACAGGACGTGCAGAGAATTTTAGAAAATGTTAATAGCTTTGAATTGTTTTTAAACCAACAGTAATCCTTAGAGAATTTCAAATAGGGAAGAGACATGAACAGATATATGCTTTTAAAAAGTCAAAATAAGGAATTTTAACATTGAAACAACACTATTTTCTAATCTACAATTTAAATTATCCTGATAGCCTTTGGATCATTTTTTTTCATTCAAATACATGACATTCAAATACAATCTGATCTCATACATTGCATTTGGTAACAATATCTTTTTATTCTTTCAGCCTAGAATGGTTCCCCAGCATTTCTTTGTTTTCCTTAACCTTAAATATTTTTGAAAAGCACAAACCAGTTATTTTGTAACGTGTCCCTCAATTTAGCTGTGTAGGATGCTTTTTCAGGCTTAGTTTTAATTAATGCATTTTTTTGGCAAAAATACCACAGAAATGTTTCCCTCTCAGTTTATCATATCAGACATATAATGTTGGTTTGTCTTATTGGCGATGTTAATTTGATTATTTGGTTAGAGGAATCATGAGAAGATAAAAATGTAGTAAATATACAGTCTTTTATATTTACCTACATATTTACCATTTCTATCCGTTCCTGGAGTTGTGTCTCTCCATTGTTAGGAGCTTCTTTATGCTTTTCTTGTACTGCAGATCTTCTGGGTACCAATTCTTTTAGTTTTCCTTCATCAGAAACTTTTTGCCTTACTTTTATTTATAAAGGATATCACTGGATATAGATCTGATTTTTCAGGTTTTATTTTCTTTTTTGTTCTTTTGCATTTTAAAGATTATCTTACACTATCCCTTGACTTCTACTGTTTATCATGAAAGAATTGATTTCTCACTTGTATTGTTTTTCTTCTGCATGTTATACATTGGTTTTCTCTGACTGCTTTCAGGAGAATTCTCTTTATATTTGATTTTCACATTAGTTTGACTATGACATTCCTGTGTAATTTCTGTTTTATTTAGCCTTCTTGAGACTTGCTAAAATTCTTGAACCATTAAGTTTGTATTTCTTTTTGTTTAATCAAACTCAGGGAATTGTCTTCCATTATTTCTTCATATTTTCGGGGCCTATTTCTTCTTTTCTCCTTCAACTATACCTGTTACACTGTTATTTATTTATGAATATTACTGAGCAATGACTGAGACTCCATTGTTTAACTGAATTCCTTCAAGATAAATTTTGACTGAATTATATCCATCAAGCTTTCTTCAAATTATCTGGCTCTTTCTTCTGTCAGTTCAAGTTTAAGCCCAGCTGTGATCTTTTTATTTAAGATATTGTAATTTTCTATTCATTTTATCATTGCCATTTTCAACATCTGGGTCATCTTCACATGTGGATGCTATTAACTGCTCTTTTTCTTGACCACAGGTCAAATTTGCAGGTTACTTCACATGAATACGAATTTATATTGCATTTTGGACATTGTGGGTGAAACATTGTAGAGACTCTGAAATCTTCTATCTTCCTCTGAATAGTGATTTGTTTTGTTTCGTTTTACTAGCAGTTAGCTAACTGAGCTGGTCCAAAATCTAGCTTCTCCCCTAAAGCTTTCTCCCCTAAAGCTTGCTTTCCACTGGGCTACTTGAATTTTATTCATAAATGCACATTTCTGGGTAAGTCAAATATTTAGTTGGAGTATATACATAATTTTTGAAGCTTCCTACTCTTTGATTCCTTTCTTCATAATAATTCCTCCTCATTTTCTAGCTGATCAGCTCCCTGAAGTGTTATCTGATTTCTCATGCTACTGTGATTAAAGCTTACTACTTGAGTTCTAGCACCACCCCTTTGTTCTTATTAATTGAGTGATAGCCAACAGCTTGTCCAGGGAAGTGCTCTCAGGCAAAATGTCACATAAACATAAATCTTACCCAGTGCAATTACTTACTTCATTGGTTGATCTCCTTCCAGCTTCTTTCCATTTCTAGTAGCTCTCCGGTTGCAATATTGTTTTATTTGAAGATACTTTACTTACAGATTTTATCATTTTTATCTGTGGGTTCATCCAATACAAGCTATTCTACTATTACCAAAGCAGAACTGCAGAAGTAAGCTTTCAAAAGGCCCATCCAACTTCCACTGGTGAATGATTTGAAGGGGACCAATTGTGAATACAGAACAATGTTATTAGGCTACTGGACTAATACATGGTAGAAATGTCAGTAAGTGTTGGTGATAGAAGAGATAATGAGAAGTGGACAGATTTCAAATATGCTGGTTACAGGTTAAAAAGATTATTTTTTACATACATTCTAAATTAATTTATTTATTCTTTCTCAAAATACTAGGACTTGAAATGAAGACCTCAAAAATTTGATACTTAAAACAAGTGCCATGCTACCGAAATCTATAATGGTATATAGTTGCTATGTACAATATTATAATATGTCCCTTTATGAAAGAAAAAAATGCATCCTTTCAATTCAGGTATAACATGCTATGATTGTAAGATGCATCATAGTTTTAGAGATGTTAAAATCTGAGCTCAAAAAAGGCACTTCTGGAATCAATGAAATACTATATTTTACAAAAACTATTCTGAAAGGCCTGTGGTAAGTATATACCCCTTTTCCTTCTTTCCATCAGAACTACAATTGTGTTCCAAAAATGTCAACCAAGATGGCCTTGTGACTTTGGGGAAGTTTATTCTGATTATCCTTAATTAACCATGATTACCCCATCCCCTTTTCAGCAACTATTGAGGAACTCAGCCTTAATCTAATAAATGCAAGAGATTTCTCTGAGTACTGCTACTTATTTGGGTGCGGTCTTTTATTAACTTCAACTCATTAAACCAAACAAAAGATTGGAGGGGGAGTTTTCCTATCTGCTGTATGTGACCAAAGAATTCTGTTGCTCTAATAATTGCAACTACAAGTCATTCGGCAACCAGAAAGTATGTTAGCCCTGTGAGTAAATCAACACACAGATGGGCAGAGTACAGAGTATCACAAAAATTGAATCTGAGACTTGACCATACTAATGCCTGGACATCACCATACCTCTGAGATTTTGGTGAATATTTTTCTTATTTTATGAGCTAACTTGAATTCGAGTTTTGATTATTTGCATCTGAAAGCACCTGTATTAGTATTCTCTAGGGACACAGAACTAATAGGAGATACCAGTAAATATGAGATTTTATAAAACCGTCTCACATAAATTATGGGGATGCATGAGTCCAAATTCCATAGGGCAGGTTGAAAACTGGCAACTCTGATGAAAGTTTCTGATGAATTTCCCAGGAGAGGCTGGCTCACAGTAGAAGAGAAGAAAGTTATCTCTTCTGACTGCTGAAGGCCTCATCTCTCCCTTAAAAGTCTTCAACTAATTCAATCAAATCCAGCTGATTGGAAGATACTCCCCTTAGTGGATTCTAGATGTAATCAGCCAGAGATACAATTAACTGACTGATAATTCAAGTCCATGAAATGTCTTCACAGTAATGGCTAGGCCAGTGTTTGACCAGACAACTGGTCACCATCACCTGGCCAAGTTGACACATGACCAACCATCACAGCACCCAAATCCACATACTGTCTAAGTTAAAAACCAGTGGCTCTACCTTGGTGATTCTTTTGATCCTTATATGTTTTAGTAATATCTGTCTCCTCTTCAGTTTTGTCCTCTCAGAGATTGGATCTGTCCTTTACTTTCTTGGATAACCATCCTCTGACCTTACCCCAAATTTGCTGAAGGCCATTCCTTTCATTCCTCATGGTAACTTTCCAAAAATTTGGCTGTCCTAATTATCTTTGTTTCTCTGAACACTGTTGACAGTTTGCAATTGCTCTTTCTGGGACATAATCCAAATAAAATTGTTTAACTGAAATTATTTTCTATATACTCGCCATAAATCATAATTATAAAAGGTATGAATCCAGGTGTAGAATAATAGTGTGTTCTTATAGTTCCTTTTACTTTTCCAAGGCAAGATCCAGTAATTAAACATGTCCTTTGTTAGAAGAGTTCTGTCATGTCATCCTTCCAGAAGTTTCAGTAAACAATTTAACAGTAGTAAGTCTTCTTGATCCTGTCTCTATACTATCTCATTGGCCCACAATTGCTTTCGTGACTCAGTAACATTTCTATTTCAATTTATTTCCAATTTTGTTTTGAATCACACTATATTAACGCTCTAAGGTCATAGTTCCTTCTTTGCTCCTGGAAAGAATATATATTCCTGCAAGCTGTATTTTCATGATGAAAAAAATATGTTTTTTCCATTGTTTTCTAATTACAGCATTCAACATCTACCAGAGTTATTTTTTCCTCACTGTAATGTGTAAAAAGAATAACAATTTTGCCTAAGCAGATGAGGGGATATATTCAACAATTTGAATTTACATAGTTCTATTTATTACTTGATTTGAGTTTAACCACATTTCAGAGAAGACTCAAAACAGAGAAAGGACAAGAGATAGGCCAAATATGTTATAAAGTACAGGATTAAGATTATACAATAAATGCAAAAAGTAGAAATCTCATTGCATGAAAGAGATGTAGCTTATTTTTCACTAATTTTAAAATTGTATTTCAAATTAGTTTTGCTCAATGAGATCTACAATCCTTTTTTCCCCATTCCAAGTGGGGTAATAAGGATAAAAGGGAATAGTAGTCATTTATTTTTACCTTTTTTTATTGTATAGTGTAACATATCTACAAAGCAAAGAAATAGTTTTCAAAGTACTCTTCAACAAGTGGCAACAGGACAGATCCCAGAGTTTGCTATGGATTACCATATGATCCTCTCGTGTTTTTCCTTCTAGCTGCTCCTGAATATAGAAGGCAAGAGGGCTTAAATATTTTTTTTATCATCACAATTGACTTTTTCCCTTCTTTTTTGTGAAAAATAACCTATATACAAAAAACTATACATTTCAAAGGACAGCACCACAATTAGTTGTAGAACACATTTCAGACTACAATTTTAGGTCTTTACTTCTAGCTGTCCTAAAATGTTGGAGATGAAAAGAGATATCAATTTAATGATTCAGCATTCATATTTATTAGTTAAATCCTATCTTCTATGTATAACTCCACTGTCACCTTTGGCCTTTCCATACCTCTCTTTAGAGTTGTTTGGGCTATGGCAATTCTAAATTTCTGATATTGAAAGAGTTGTCACTAATATTGGGTAGGGAGAGGGAACTATCTGATGTTCCCTCATCATTATTATCATCATCCCTCAGTATTAGGGAGGGTCCTTATAAAAGACATCTCATTTTACATATATTTAAGCTTTAGAAGTGTATCCTTTACTGAATTAGGTCCATTTCCCAGTGTTTTCATCTAAGGGTTTTCACTAATATGGGGTAGGGAGAGGGAACTATCTGATGGTCTGGACAGGCTGGATTAGGTGTCAGGACTTATCAGGACCAGGGACCCATCTGGAGGTTATAGGTTGCTGGAAAGTTATTCTAGTACATGGAATCCTTGTGTAATATATATTGCCCTAGGTTTTCTTTAGGATTGGCTGGAATGGTCCTGGTTGGGGGTTGGCAGGTTATGATAGGTAGGAAGGTCTACCTGAAGTTTGCATAAGAGCAACCTCCAGAGAAGCCTCTCGACTCTGAACTCTTTCTGCCACTGATACTTTATTAATTACACTTCTTTTCCCCCTTTTGGTCAGGATGGAATTGTTGATCCCACAGTGCCAGGTCTGGATTCATCCCTGGAAGTCATCTCCAATGTCATCAGGGAGACTTTCAACTCTGGATGTCATGTCCCATGTGTGGGGAAGGCAATGATTTCACTCGCAGAGTTAGGCTTAGAGAGACTGAGGCCAAATCTGAGCAACAGAGGTCCTCCAGGAGTAACTCTTAAGCATACCTATAGGTAGTCTAAGCTTCTCCACTACGTACATAAGCTTCACAAGAGTAAGTCTCATGATCAAGGGCATGGCCTATTGATTTGGGTGTCCCTAAAGTTTGACACAGTACCAAGGGATTCCCTGATGGTAAGGTTTAATAGTTCCATATTCTTTCTCCCCTCCCTCAGGAAACTTTGCCAATACTTTTTGATTATCTGCTTAATATTCTCTAGGATGTTTCCAGGCATTACAATAATCTATACAGGATTATTAAGGACCTCTTTCCTATTCTGTGTTCCCTGTGTTTCAGTTGTTCAAATGAGCTATATAGATAGATTGAATGAGATTATGCATTATAGAAAATTTCAGTTCCAGATCAAATAAAATTTTCTTCCATTGGTCTCAAATAGTATGTGTGGTTCTAAAATATAGACACTGTCTTACTTACCCCTATGTTCTGAGTTACTTTAACCCCAATCTGTTCGGCTTCATTCTTGTCTCTAAATATCAGGTTATATATATATATATATATATATAACAGCCTCTCAAAATCCGGAAATATTAATCACCACTCCGTACTTAAGGTGTCTGCTCTAAAAGCTTACAATCTAGGCCCCTGTTTTCTTATAAGCATTTTCTAAAGGTGGCCATACTATTGTTCTTTTGTTTCTGGCTTATTTTGTCTCACCAAATGTCCCATGTGCTCATTCACAGCGTTGCATGCCTCATGACTCTGTTCCTTTTTGTAGCAGTACAACCTTCGTTCACAAGTATACACCATCATTTCCCAATCTGCTTCTCCATCAATGCATCCTTCAGCCACCTGCATTCATTGGGCATCAGGTAGAGGGCCCAATGTCCACAGTCCATCAACATTCTCAATATGAGATAATTTCATTGTTCCAAGAGAAAGAAAACCAATAAACAACTCTCACCCAAGAGGAAATCCAAACCTCCTCTTAACTCTTGTTCCTCACCCTATTATTTACCTCTGCTGTTGCTGTGGTAGTGCTGATGGTTTCTTTTTGAACATAGCTCATTGCATGCAATAGCAGTTTTTCCCCTCTATCCTGGACTTAAGCATTCTTTGTACAAGAATCATATCTTTGAAGTAATTCTTACAATAACTACTTCATATTTCTAGCATGAATCACTGGGACACATGGGCCTACACATCCCCTTTCAATTTATTCATCTTCAATATGGTAATATTACTTCTAGACCCACTAGAAAATCATCTTCAATCCTATCTATTCCCTTACATTGGAGTTCAACCTCATTAGCTAATGGTTTACCCATCTCTAGTTTCTATGTATCTCTAAGTCCCCTAAATTCTGTATTATAAGCCTCTGATTATACCTTTATGCTGGTCATAAAAGTGGAATCATACAGTATCTATCCTTTTGTGTCTGGCTAATTTCACGCAGCATTATAACCTCAACACTGATCCATCTTGTCATGTGCTTCAGGACATCATTTTGTCTTACTGCTGTATAATATTCCATTGAATGTATATTCCACATTTTGTTGATCTGCTCATCTGTTGCTGGGCATTTGGTTTATTTCCATCTTTTGGCGATTGTGAATAATGCTGCTGTGAACAAGAATGCTGCTATGTGCAAATGTCTGTCTGTGTCATTGCTTTCAGCTCTTCTGGGTATACACCAAGTAGTGCTATTGCTAGGTCATAGGGCAACTCCATATTTAGTTTCCTCAGGAACCACCAGTCTCCTATAGTGGCTGTATCATTATACATTTCCACCAGCAGTGCATAAGTGTCCCAGTTTCTCCTCAACCTCTCCAAAATTTATACTTTCCTGCTTGTTTAATAGCAGCTATTCTTAGAGGTGTGAGGTGGTATCTCATTGCAGTCTTGATCTGCATTTCCCTTATAGCCAATGAAAATGAACATTTCTTCCTGTGCTTTTGAGCCATGTGTATTTTCTCTTCAGAAAAATGCCTATTCATATCTTTAGCCCATTTTATAATTGGGTTGTTTGTTCTTTTGTTGTTGCATTGTATGATTTTTTTGTATATACAGGAAATCAAACCTTTGTCTGGTATTTGACTTCCAAATATTTTCTCCCATTGAGATGGCTGTTCTTCACCTTTTTGACAAAGTCTTTTGAAGTGAAGAAGCATTTGATTTTGAGAAGTTCCCATTTATCTATTTTTCTTTTGTTGCTTGTGCTGTGGATGTAAAGTTTAGGAAGCTACCTCCTATTACTAGGCCTTGAAGATGATTCCCTACATTTTCTTCTAGAAGCTTTATGGTGCTAGTTCTTATATTTAAGTGTTTGATCCGCTTGGGGTTAATTTTTGTGTAGGGTGTAAGATAGGGGTCCTTTTTCATTCTCTTGGCTATTGATATCCAGTTCTTCCATGCCCAATTATTGAAAAGATTATTTTGTCCTCATTCAGAGGATTTGGGGGCCTTGTCAAAAATCAGTTGACCATAGTTTTTGTGGTCTATTTCTGCACTCTTGATTTAATTCCATTTGTCAGTGCTTCTATCTTTTTTGCCAGTAGCATGCAGTTTTTTTTGTTTTTTTTTTTTTTTTTTTTTTTTTAAAGGAAAGACAGAGAGAAGGAAGGAAGGATAGAAGGAAGGAAGGAAGGAAGAAAGGGAAACATCTTTTAAACATTTTCTTGTTTTATTGTATTCTGTTTCTCCGTTTTTGTTACATGGGCTGGGGCCGGGAATCGAACCGAGGTCCTCCGGCATAGCAGGCAAGCACTTTGCCCGCTGAGCCACCGCGGCCCGCCAGTAGCATGCAGTTTTGACCACTGTGGCTTTATAATAAGTTTTAAAGTCAGGGAGTGTTAATCTTCCCCCTTTGTTCTTCTTTTTAGCTATTTGGGGTGGGAATAGTACTCTTTTGAAGGGGCTCTTTCCTTGTTCATAGTCACTCAAATCTGGATACACTAAAACTTCTCAGGCTCATTTCTTATTGCTCACACTCACAGACCACTGCTGTGTCCCCCGCACAACCAGACTAGTTATCTAGTATCTCTCTATAGACTCCTTAAGGAGTGGTTTCATGTGTGTGTGTGCTTCTGTATATGAGTAATTCACTCTGTTTATTTGGAGCCAGTTTTTGGTGGGCAAGACATGTATGGGGAGTCAATGTGCTGCTTTACAGAATTATTACATAGAAAGGGAATTCTGACATTGTGCAAGACCCTCTCTGGGTAAACCCACCAAGAAGCCATTTTCAATGACTGGAACCCAGTGAAACTTGCCACCTTCTGATCTCTTTGCCAAGACCAAGAAGCATGGTTTCTGGTGCTTTCAGATCCACATGCTATACTCCCTAAATACCACTTTATGACATAATGCAGATTCTAAATACTTCAAGACATAAGGTATTTACAAACACAGACTTTTTTCTGTAAGCAGGAGAAAATTTATTAAGAATATACATGAAGGGTTCATGGGTAGTTCAGTGGTAGAATGTTCACCTACCATTTGGGAGGCCTGGGTTGGATTCCCAACCCACACCACCACCACCCCCAAAACAGAATGTATGTGAGGCACTAAGATGGTGACTCCCATGGATTGGCTCACAGCCCAGAGACAGGTAGAAGCAAATAACCAACATCTCAGATGTCAGAAATGGTTAGAATTCAGACATTGAAATTATGAATGCACAGGAAAAAGAAGATACCCACATAGGACTTCAAGAACAGCAGAACTAAAGAAAGCTTTGAAAGAAAACATTGTCATTACGACAAAGCATGGGAGAAACTAATGTGGATAAAAAGACCAAGAAGAAAAGAGCTAAGGATAGCAGTGATAATTCAGCCAGTGATTCTTCATCAGAAAGTGAAGAAACATTTACCTCATTCTCAGTGGATAGTGAGACTGATGAAAGTTCTTTCAATCCATCGTCTTCAACTTCCTCCACAAGCTCTTCCTCCTCTTCTGAGTCAGACTCATGATTCCAGTTGCTCCAGAAGCAGCAGCACCCGCCTGCATAGCAGCTCTGAGGATGAACCACTGAAGGAGAAGAAAAAGAAGTAGAATTGCTCCATCCACATTGGACTGATGAACTGAAAACATTAAAGTGATTCTCTAAAGGAAATTGAAAATATATTAAGGCCAAAAAGGGTAACTGGTTAGATTTTCTAGAGTTCAGATGTTTCTAAATGTTTTAAATTGTAAGAGCATAAAAAGTATTAATAATAGATTACATATATAAAGACTTTTATTTTAAGGGGAATTTTGCTTTGCTTTTTTTTAATCTTTAAAATATATCTCTAAAATTTAATCAAACCTGAAATCCAGTAAATCTGTTTTTGTAATTAAACTTATATTTTTTCCTGTGGAAAAAAAATGCCGTATTTTGTTATATGTAATGGTATGTATCTATCATGTTTGCAGAAGTATGCATCAGAATATCAGACAATGTATTTCTAATGCTTTTGGCTGTGTGTTATTCTGTAAACTTAAATACATTGCTACTGTAAGGTTATGAGTTTTCCTACTGTTGATAAATGTGTTCTAATTTTATGTTTACATTCAGAAAATTTTTCTGACTTCTTGTCCTAAATGAAAAGTTCAAGGAACCTATCAATATATTTATACCTTTGGAATGGTACAAGTTTCACATTGCTTGTTGTGTCATTTATTCGGTTTCCTTATGTTCTTAGAGTCACATTTGTCTGAGTAAAATCATTCTACAGGAACCTCAAAAGGGGCAAAAATTCGGAAACTACTAGGAGTCTAATCTTGGTGACTTTTGATAAATTCAGTGTATCACAAAAGAAAGCAACCATGTAAAAAGCTATCTTAAGTAAAAGTGACATATATTTGTTTAATGACATGCTATAAAAGGCGTTATTAAATGGAGAAAGAAGGTAGGTGATTTTTGCAGAAAATTTGGGTAATGTCAGTTGCCTTTTATTGAAGTTTTTTTGTTTGTTTTTCATAAAGATTGCGTTTTGTCATTTCTGCAATCACTGTATGATAGTGTATATGGTAACTGGTCACATATAACAGTCTACTGTGTAAATATAAATAACTTGGATTAAATCTGGTTTTGTGTAGCATATAAAGAATCAAAATCTAGCATAAAATTCTATTTTAAAAGCAAATACTGCAAAATAGTTCTTAAAGGTAAATACATTGGGCGGGCCATGGTGGCTCAGCAGGCAGAGTTCTCGCCTGCCATGTCAGAGACCTGGGTTTGATTCCCATTGCCTGCCCACATTAAAAAAAAAAAAAAAAAAAAAAAAAAAGATTAAATACATTGTAGTGATGAAACTATTTGGCTTAACATCACCCATATTCTGTGATGTCTTAAACTTTTTGGAAAGCAATTTCATTTGTCAAAAAATCTGTATGTTGTGAGTTTAAGGAGACTGTGATTACTTGTAAGGTTTACAGAGCCATCTGCTTTCAATGATTGTAAATAAACTCTCAAATATCATTTTAAGGGCTCCAAACATAATGTATTGATTAACAGGTAAATTTATTAAACTATTAGCAAACATGTTTTATAATATTTCATGTCAGTAAAGGTAATTTTGGCAGTTAAAGAACTGGGAAGAGAAAAAAATGGGTACATACTTTGCAATATTTGCAGTTAGTAAAATTCACAGTTTGTGTTCACAAACTTAAAAAAAAAAAGCAATGTGAGAGGAACACGTGAGCACTCTCACAAGGACAGAGATGAGAGGTGAGAAGCCCTGACACTGTGGGGCCATCTGTTTTTATATATTTTTGTTCCTTTTGTAATTTTATTAACCATTTTACTATTCCGCTTTCCCTCATTTGTGAATGTTTGATGGCAGATGAGACCCAATCAGACAGGGTCAGCTGTCTCCATCCTTTGCCACAGATTGCTCACTCAGGTGGAGGTCATTTAGTCCCCAGGTGCTGTTTATTGCTATTATTCTCAGAGAGATCTTTCTCCTTGAGGCCTGATCACTTCTAGGAATCAGCCCTTTGCTCAGCCAGCCAGCCACTGCCCTAAATTTAACCCTACCACGTTTCCCCCTAAAAGATTTCTTGCTCCCTTAAACTTAAGGGAATTTGGGTTGATGGTCCATCTTCTGCAGCTGCATCAAGCTATCAGCGAGATCCCAGGCCCTAATTCTGGAGCATAGATGTCTCTGAGTGTGTTATTGAGGGTGGCTGGTTGAGCATGAGAACAGAAGTGTAGTGTCTGGGAAGGAGAAATTTGTTGTGAAAGGCTTTTAATCTGGAAGAGACAAACCGGGTGAGAAATTGTATACACAGCAGGAACAGAAGCAAGTGCTAGATGGACCCCGGGGTATTTTCTGGAGTTTTTATGAGCACTATGGTTGCAGCTTGGCATACTGTGGTAGTTTTCAATATTTGGTCAAAATTGCATAAGAAAACCTTCTAGAATGACTTCCCAACTCTATTTGAAATATTTCAGCCACTGAAATATTCTTTTTGTTTGTTTTGTTTTGTTTTGCCAACTAATTCTACAATGCAAAAGCCAAGCTTATCTTTGGGAGTCATGCCTTGCATTGCTAAGGAGAATTAGACCCTTGGAAGTCATGTCTCATGTAGGGGAGAAGGTAGTGAGTTTTATTTGCAGAGTTTGGCTTAGAAAGGAGGACTATATCTAAGGAACAAAAGAGGTTCTCTGGGGGTGACTCCTAGGCATTAATTATAAGCAAACTTAGCTTTGCTATTATAAAGATAAGTTTCATAAGGGCGAGCATCAAGATCAAGGGTTTGAGTTACTAAATCAACAGCCCCTATTGCTTGAGAGAATAGCAAGAATTGCCCAGGTGGATACGTTTACTAGTTTGATGTTTTTCTTTAGTCTTTTAAGGGACTTTACAAATAATTTTATTTTCTGATTAAGATTTAATTCTACATTCCATGTCAAATAAAGATGAATTACTGTTTGAATAAACTGACTGGACAGATTAAATTAGATAGTATGCTACAGAAAATTTAAACTTTGGAATCTTTAGAGCAAAGTAGTATAACTGACAAGTAAATTTGGCTGTTTTTATGATCTACAATTTTTCAAAGAATAACTAAAACCATGACTAACAACATCTAACATCATACACATCAGTATTAGGATATAATATGGCAGTGAAAACATTAAGTCTTTAGGAATTTTATACAGTTTCTAAATATATGACAAATTTAGCTTTGAAGATCTTTTAATTATTGTAATATTTGATGTTAAACTATTTTAACACCTCACTTTTACAAGGTGAAAGATCAGACCCTTTGTCCTTCAAGAGTGAGGAGACTTGTTTTTTGAAATAAAGGAAAATAAGGTTAGCATAGACATTTAGACAGGGTACTCATATGGTTAAGAGAACAGCATTGACCATGGCAGGCAGAATTTATTTCTATAAAGTCTCTCTACTTTTTATATCCACCCAGGGCTTGTAGTCGGCAGTGACTACAAACAAAACCTATTTTCTCAAACCTTCCACAACTTTGCATATCTATTCTGGGCTTGTAGTCAATCATGACTACAAAACTCATTTCTTAAAACCTTTTGCAACTTTCTGTATTCATTCAGGGCTTGTAGTCTGCAATGGCTACAACAAAATTTACTATTGTGCTTAGAATATGCTAGCTTAAAAAGTTGACACCTTGTAAGACTGTGCTCTGAGACAGTTGGAGGTCAGTAAGTTCTGCTGCTAAGGTATTCTTAAAAATATATGAACTATTTTGAAAATCCTGAGGTAGCACTTATGTCCTGCTATTTAAAAGCAAAGAGGTATTGAGAGTCAGTGTGGAGAGGAATACAAAAAAATGCACTTTTCAGAACTTGCATACAGACAGGCTACTCAGTAGACTCACCCCTGGATGCCTTCATTTTATATGGATGGGTTTATTTCCTTAAGGATCTCCTTTGCAATGCCAAGAGGCCTTGACCTAGTAGGGGCCTCAGGGCAAACCAGGGATTGATATTAGCTAAATCTACTAATTTTAAAGTGGCCCCCAGGGAGTGAAGAAGAGCCCTCACTAGTAGGGGGGTGGGGCATTAAGAGACAATGAAAAAGTAATGGAATACCAGAATGTCTTTAAGCCTAAAAAGGAGAGGGTTAGTAAAGGTTCTAGCTTTGGCTTTACCATCAATTCTCAAAACTAGGCAAATCCATGTGGTCGTGGGCCCAGAGTGGCAGTTCAGGACAGGGTGAGTAGGTTTATTATTTAAGTAAGAAATTAATAATCTTCCCTGCCACATTACATGTCATCTAAGGCTATTCTAGGCTAATGGTCAGATGTGAAGTCAGCAGAGATGTAACTAGTCTCAGGTACCCTCAGCCTTCCTCACTTGCTATAAGCAGAGTTCTGGGGTGGCCCCTACTCTGACTCAGGAGACAGTGCAGATCCTGGGCCCACTGTCCACGGAGGTGGCACCTGGGGCAAAGGCCTGGAGGGAATCCCAACGCTGAGGGTTGAAAACACGAGCTTTTGAAACCCATAATTTTTGTTTAGTTGTTTCCCTCAAAGTTGTCTCTGACATAAACATCTAAATGCTATTTTAAGAAATAAAATGCCAAACATTCTAAATATTTTCTCTTCTATGTTATCCCATTGCTGGAGCAATACACATAAAAATGCCTTAGCCATTACCTGAATGGAGAAGAAGGGAGTGTCACTAATGGAAAGGACAGGTAAACACACATTGATTTTGTAAGAAAACATTTTCTCATTTTAACAATATTGAGCCCCAATTGGTTTTCCTATCCTCAGCATTTCTCTTTGTAGTAACCAAGTTCTTCCCTGATGTCTTCCTTTTTATTAATTTATGTATTATTTTATTATGAAAAATAAATATACAAAAAAGCAATAAATTTCAAAGCACACTGCAACACTTGGTTATTTCAGAGTTTGGTATGGGTTACAATTCCACACTTTCAGGTTGTTCCTTTTGGCTGCTCCAAGACACTGAAGATTAAAAGAAATATCAATATAATGATTCAGCAGTCATACTCATTTGTTAAATCCTGTCATCTCTGTTATAACTACACCTCTCTTTTCTCCCAATCTTTAAGAATATTTTTGCCATGCCCATTATAACTTTCTCATTTTGGAAAGACCTGTAAATAATATGGGGTATGGGGATGGAACTAATTAATAGTTTTGAAGAGGCTGGCACCTCTGGGTTTCAGCATTTACCTGGTCTAGGAACCCATCTAGAGGTTGTGGGTTTCTGGAAAGTAATCATAGTACACAGAACCTTTGTTGAGTCTCACATAAAGACCTAGATATTCTTTAGGGTTGGAAAAACTGGTTTTGATTGGGGTTTGGCAAACCATGATAATAGCAATTTCTTGCTGAAGCTTACGTAAGAGTGACCTCTACAGTAACCTCTCAACTCTATCTCAACTCTCTCAGCTACTGATACCTTATTTGTTACAGTGCTTGTCCCCTTTATGGTCAGGAAGGCATTGTTGATCCCATGGTGCAAGGGCCAGGCTCATCCTTGAGAGTCATATCCCACATTGCCAGGGAGACTTTCACCCTGGATGTCCTGTCCCATGCAGGGGGGGAGGGTAATGATTTTACTTGCAGAGTTGGGCTTAGAGAGAGAGAGAGAGAGGCCCATTTGAGCAACAAAGTAGGTCCTCTGGAAGTAACTCTAAGGCATACTATGGGTAGGCTTAGCTTCTCCGCTTCATAAATAAGCTTCACAAGAACAAACCTCAAAATTAAGGGCTTGACCTATTGACTTGGGAGTCCCTAATGTTTGAGTCAGCATCAGGGGTTGCCCCAGTGGTAAAATTTGATAATTTCATATTTTTTCTCCCATCCCTCAAAGGACTTTGCCAATACTTTTTTAATTTTCTACTCAGCATACACTGGATATAACTGTGCATTACATTAAGCTGTATAAAATTACAGGTTCTCATGCACATTCTGGGTTCCCGGCGTTTTGGTTTTCTCAGTGTTCTATCTAGACTGATTAAGCTAGATTATGTGCTACAGAAAATTTAGGTTTGGGACAAAATAAACCTCTCTTCCTTTGGTCTCACAGAGTAGGTAAAGTTCTGAAATACAAACAGTCATCCCTACCCCTGTATTCTGATTCACCTTAGTCCCAACCTGATTGGCCTCATTCTTATCTCTAATTGAAGCCTGATCTCTTTTTCCATCTCTTCAACAGTTGCTGTATGTGGCAATGCTGCCTTCAGAACTGCAGAACTCCTACTCTAAGCCTTTGATGACACACAGGTACCCAAAGTTCCAGGGAAATAACAGGTTATACACAGATAGCACAGCCTCTCAAAATCTAGACATAACACTTACAGCTCCAGACTGAATGTGACTGCTATAAGAGCTTACAATTTAGGCCCTAATTTTTTAATAAGTATTTTCTAAATGAGAACATACAATATTTGTTTTTGTGTGTGTGTCTGGCTTATTTTACATCACATAATGACCCACAGGTTCATTCACAATGTTGCATGCATGCCTCAGGGTTTCATTCATTTCTTTAGAATCGCAATGTTCAATCGTATGAATTCACCATGGTTCACCATTCTGTTTCTCAGTCAGTGTAACCTTCAGCCACCTCCATCCATTGCTGATGCCCTCCTTAAACATACAAACTGAAAATGGCTTCTCCACGATGAGAACAAAAAAATACTTGCCTGCTTCACTCCCATACATCTTAGCTGTAGTATGTCTTGAATATTTCTACTATATTATTAAATCTCAATTTTTTTACAGCCTATGTATATAATGAGCACTTGGCCCAGAATTTCCCCCATCTTACCCACTATACTGTGCTTTTTACTGAATAGCCACTTGAATAATTGTTGTTTGCTAGATTCATTGAATCACCAGGCAAGCTTATTACCTAACTAGAGAAAACTTTCAGCTTGTTTTTTAAGTACCCTGGCCATCTAGTCAATCTCTTGAGATAAATAATTCTACTTTACATCTGTGACAAATGTTTGAGTGCAGAACAAAGAATTTATAGCCAGTTATACTGTTATTTAATTTGCCACCCCAATGCAACAAAAAGCATCAATCACATGGCTTATAAACAAGAGAAAAAAGAAAAATAAAGGAAAATGATAAATTGTTGTCAGTCATCTATAATTGAGTATCATGTTCACTAGTGCTCATACAGAGGAGACATTTAAAAATACAGTGCTTTTGAAGTTCTCCTAAATAGAAATATGAAAACATTAATTTGGGTCTTTTTTCTCTGCCTCAAGTGGCATGACTGAGGGAGGCAATGATGAATAGCAAAGCAAATCAGAGGTCTTCCTGTCACTCTCAGACAAATTGATCAAAGAAAAAAATTTATGGACCATGAGTTAGTTATATTCTCTTGAGTGCTCCTTTTTACATTCGACCTGCAAACCCTGATAATAATAACAATAATAATAATGGCAACAACAAAATTAGAACAGCCATCTTGTGAGAATTTTGTGCTAGCAGATACTCAAGGTTATTAATAAAATATCAATTGTATTTTATTTAATTCATCATTCATATAATTTATTATATATGCATGGAGCAATCTTATTCATTTCAGATATAAGATCAAATCCAGAGATCAAACTCTGAATATAGATACATACATTAATAGCTGTGAAAGATATAAGATTCTGATTAAAGAATGCTCTTTCCTATGATAGCTTCAAAAGCTAAACAGTTCTCATAAACATTTTCATGTCATGCATTAAATTCTAAAAAAAAAGGAATAAAACAGTTACATTTTAGAAATACTGATACATTTCAAATATGTGAAATGTACATTAATAAATGCAAGCTATGCAACCATTGTATATTTGCAACAGCATTCAGTTATGCATTCATAACTGAATGTTGTCTGATTATTGGTTAGAATATTAACGAAAATTAGAGTAACATAGCTATGTTTCATATAATCAATAAAGTAGGATGATAGAGATTCAATTTAGATAGGTTAAATTGGTGGTAACCTAAGAATATCTAAAAGGAAATGACCAACAAACCATAGGGAAGAGGAATGTGATTTTATATACAAGAAAGAACCATTTGAAGTGATTGAAGTGAATGGGGAAATGGACAAACTAGAAACCATTCTCTTCCAGACACTTCATTTTCAATGTAGTCTTGGGATTTAAACAACTTAGGTTACCTAAATTATGGGTGTGAATATGTATACATGCGTGGTATGCATGTGGAAAGTATAAATTTATTGCTGCATTCCTCTAAGAACCATAAAATAGAGTGGTTTTCTAATTCAATTAGCTGAGACAAGAAAAGATCACAAGTCAATAATCTAAATTTACAAAAAAGAAAGAGAAATCTAAACTCAATCTAGCAGAAGAAAGGAAATAATAAAGATTAGAGCACCATGATGAATCAAAAAAATTAATTTGACTGCAACATTAAAACCAGTTATAGGGTGGTGTGTTTTAGATGACTTCAAATTTTAGTGTGAGCAAATTAAAAATTTTTTAAATTTCAACTTTCCGTTCTGGTGCAATAAACTTATTTAGATACTGAGCGAAATAAAAATTTTAGTGTGTTTTTTTTTTTAGATTGGAATCTGGTCCCAATTAAAGCCCCATTTTCATCTGAAGATAATCAGGGATAAGATGCCTTCTTCTAATATTTGTTTTTCCTGTTAATGCATAGGATATTTTCTTCCATTTCATTATCTTGGCTTGTACTCTGGTTGGTTGTTAAGTTAGACATTCCTTAAGTGCACATTTTAGCTTTTAGAATGTTTGGTATGACTTTTGCAATCTATGGTTGCAGAATTGCCTTTGTATCCACTTATGGTCTCATCAGATCATTGCAGTAACCCTTTGAGATAGTTGGGATGGCAGTGTAATCTTCATTTTACTGATAAAAGCAGCATCCAAGATATCATTTATTCTTTCTAATTATTTATTTTTCTATAATACATATTAAATTTGCCATATAACAAGATCGATAAAAATGTTTGTCCGTGTACAACCTGAATCATCCTTCCTGCCTGATATGCATACCGGGTTTCATTTAAGAGCTGTATGTTAGAAGAAGCAAGAATCTTTTTGTAATTAAGACATGATATGAATTCTTCTTCAATTACTTATTAGTTCTGTGCTTCAGGAACGTAACTCAAACTCTTCAAACTTTAATTTTCTTGTCTATGAGATTTAAAAAATAAAACCCACCTGGCTGCAGCCCCTTAGAGGGCAGTGTGGCGGTTCCACAGGAAGCTAGGGGTGGGGGTGCCATAGGATCCTGCAATGTCATTGCTCCATATATACCTGGAGGAACTGAGTGTGGGGACAGGAATGGAGATGTGCACCTGGTGTTTATGGCAGCAGTGTTCACCGATTCACAATGGATGAAGGTGGCCTAAGGGTACAATGACTGAGGGAAGGGAGGGGGGAACTGTGGTGTATCCATAATATGGACTACTGAGCGGCTGCAAGAAGGAATGAAGTTCTGAGGCATGCAAATAGGTGAATGAACCTTAAGGACTGTACATTAAATGAAATATATATAAAAAAAAAAAGACAAACATTATCCATGCTTTACTCATTTGGCCTTACTATAATATACAAACTTGGTGAATTGAAGTCGAGAGCAATTGAGTTATCAGGTTGGGGCCTATTGTAAATGTTCTAATAAGTTCCTATAGACGTCACATATATCCAGGAGATTGTAACTGTTATTTCTAAATTCTGAGATACTGAGCTATTTGTATATAACCTAGTCATTCCCAGAAACTTCAGGTATTTCTGTGACACCTGAGACTCACAGTTAGAGCTCTGAAGCTATGAAAGTCAGCAGTACCCATAAAGTAACTACTTAAAAAATTGAAAAAGGGATCAGATTTTAAGTAGAGATATGAATGAAGCTGATCTGGATAGGCCTAAGGTAAATCAGAATACAAGGTAAAGGATGATATTGTCCATATTTTAAAACTTCAACTTCTGTGTGACACCAACGGGAGAGATGTTTATTTGGCACAAAATTTATACTTTGGGTTGCACGTTACTTAATTAAGTTATGTGGTCAGTCTATTGCACACTGTAAGTACATGGAATCTTGAATAGGGTATGAGATCTGGTTGATGTGTACAGGTTAGTGTGATGCCCTGATATATCCCAAAGTAATTTGGGCAGTGAATAAAAATGTATCTACAAAGTCCCTGTGCCAGTTTAAAAGTATTTTGTACCCCAGAAAACCCATTTATAAAATCCTGATTCAATCTGTGGGAGCAGTGTCTTTTTACTTTTTTGGTTTTTTGTCGTGGGCAGGTAGGCTCCAGGAATCAAGCATGAGTCTCTAGCATGGTAGTTGAGAATTCTGCCACTGAGCCACCATTGTACCACCCAGGAGCAGTTTCTTGTAATGCTGATTCAATACTGTAGTGTGAAACCTTTGATTAGATTATTGCTACAGAGATGTGGTATACCCAATTGTGGGTGTGACCTTTTGATTAGACAGAGATGTGACTCCTCCCATTCCAGGTGGGTCTTGATTAGTTTTACTGAAATTCTTTAAAAGAGAAAACATCTTGGAGAGATCAAAAAATGACAGAAGCCTCAGAGCCAAGAGAGAGCAGATGTAGATGCTTGGAGAACAGTTGCTGCAGGGAACAGAGAGATATTCGGAGCCTAGCAGACATCACCATGAGATGTTAAGCAAGTCAGAACCTGGAGAGAGACAAAGAGAGACAAGAGGTGAAAGCTAGCCATGGAGAAACAAAGTGAAGAACCCCCACAGGAACAGAGGCCGAAAGCATGGAACCCAGAAGCAGGCGACCAGCATGACTTCCTAGGTTAACAGGTGTTCCAGATGCATCAGCCTTTCTTGAATTAGGGTATCTTTCCATGGATGCCTTAGTTTGGACATTTCCATAGGCTTAGAACTGTAAGCCTGCTACTTATTAAATCCCCCCTTTAAAAGTTTTTCCAGTTTTGGTATATCACATTCCAGCAGCTAGCAAACTCACACCATCCCCTTGGGAGACTGCAGAGAAAGGTGGAAATACTCAACTTCCCCATTTGGAGAATTCCTCATATTCTTGCAAACAGCAGGGACAACCAAATCAATAGGCTGAGACTTCAATCTTGGGGTTCACCCCTATGAAGCTTATTCCTGGAAAGAATAAGCTAAGCCTACTTATAATTATGCTTAGTTCATTGATTCCCCCCCCCAAAGAACCTCTCTTGTTGCTCAAATGTGGCCTTTCTCTCTAAGCTAACTCAACAGGTAAACTCATTGCCCAACCCTGCCAATCTAATTTTAAAACTTAGATATGCATTGACCCTAGTCAATGTAATAATTTTTTTTTTTAACATGGTTAGGCTCATGGAATAAAACCCAGGTCTCCAGCATGGCAGGTGAGAATTCTGCCACTGAGCCACCGTTATACCACTCAATACTTTTAAAAATATATTTTTATCGACAAATCTTCACACACAGTCCATACATGATATACAATCAATGGCTCACGATATCATCACATCATTATGCATTCATCACCATGATCATTTTTAGAACATTTGCCTCATTCCAGAAAAATGAAAAGAAAAAACTCTTACATCCTGTACCCCTTAACTGTCCTGAACGTTGACTATTACTATTTCAATCTACCCAATTTATTTTACCCATTATCCCCATTATTTATTTATTTATTTATTTATTTATTTATTTATTATTTTTTTTTTTTAGAGAGGGAGGAAGGGAAGGAAAGACAGAGAGAAGGAAGGAAGGATAGAAGGAAGGAAAGGAAACAAACATTTTCTTGTTTTATTGTATTTTGTTTGTTTGTTTGTTTTTTACATGGGCTGGGGCCGGGAATCGAACCGAGGTCCTCCGGCATGGCAGGCAAGCACTTTGCCCGCTGAGCCACCGCGGCCCGCCATCCCATTATTTATTTTTATCCTAATTTGTTGACTCATCTGTCCATACCCTGAAGTGTTTTGGGAGGTCAAACATGAGCCACTGTCTACTATATGTGCATTTTTTGTTCTTTAATTAAAGATACAGATCTTTAAAAAGTAAAACAAATTAAAAACAAAAACCCTGCCTAGCATGGTCTTGTTTCTTTTGTTGTTGCTGTTGTTGTTGTTATAGGTCTCACTAAAGTTTTGTCAATTTAGTTGATTTTTTTCAAGAAACCACATTTTGGTTTTTGGGATTCATTCTATTGTTATCCTATTCTACAATCAACTTACCATCATTCGAATTTTATTATTTCCTTCTTTCTGTTAGATTGGGTTTAGATTTCTCCTGTTTTGGGGGGAGGGGAAGTTATAAGGTATAAATTTGGATTATTGATCTGTGATCATTCTTCATTTTGACATAGCCATGTTCCAGTAAATTTTCTTCTGAATACTGCTTTCACTGCATCCCATTGGTAAATTGTATTTTCATTTTCATTCTTACCAAAGTTTTTCTAATTTGATTTGTTTGACCCATCAGTTGTTAAGGGCAAACAGCTTAATTTTCATATATTTGTGAATTTTCTACTTTCTTTTCTATTATTCATTTCTAATTTCATTTCAATGTGATTGAAAAATATATAGTGAATGGTTTCAATATTTTTGTTTAAAATAGCCTGTCATCTCATATATACTCAGTAAAATGTTCTATGTGTACTTGAGAACAAGAGATATGCTGCTATTATAGCACAATATGTGCTCTGTGTATGTCTGTGAGACTAGCTGATTTATCATGTTGTTCAGAATTTCTGTTTCCTCATTGATCTTTTGTCTTGATATTCTATCTATTTTTTAAGATAGTGGAGTGAGTTTACAAATATTATTGTATAACTGTGTTCCTTCAATTATGTTATGTGTGCTTCATATAATTTGGAGCTCTGTTGTTTGGTGCATATGAGTTTGCAATCATAAATTCTTGGTGAACTTACTTCAGGAATTGGCTCTTTTCTGTTTTATAACTTTTTTTAAGTTTATATTATCAGGTATTAATATAATTACTCAGCATGCTTTTGGTGCTACTTGTACAGAACAGCTTTCTCTGTCTTTTACATTCAACCCATTTTAATTTTCAGATCTAAAGTGAGTCTCTTGTTACAAACATATAGTTGGATCTTGTTCTTTAGCTATTTTAATTTTTTTTTACAGTCTCCCAATCTGACTGGAGAATTACATGCATCTACATTTAAATTTTTGATAAGGAGATCGCAGTTATGCCATTATACTATTTTTTTTCTCTTGTACCTATTTTTGCCTCCTCATTCTTTCATTACTGCCTTCTTTAATTTTAATTCTCTCTCTTTTTTTTTTTGGCTGCACGGTCCAGGAATTAAACCCAGGTCTCCCACATGCAATGTAAGCATTCTACCAGTGAACCACCCATGCACCCTAATTCATTTTTAGTATATTTTTTATTGGAGAAGTGATAGGTTAACAGACAAAAATAGAGTTCCCATATACCATATACCACCCTGTCATTAACACTTTACATTAGTGTAATACATTTTGCAATAGATGAAAGAATATAAATGTAATTGTACCATTAAATAGTCCAAAGTTTGCATTAGTGTCCATCGTTTGTGTTATACAGTCCTATTTATTTTTTAAATTTTTATTCTAGTCAAAAATATATAACCTAAACTTTGCCATTTTAACCATATTCAAACATACAATTCATTGATATTAATTACATTCACAATGTTGTGCTACTATCAACATCATCCATTACAAAAACTTTTCTATCACCCAAAACAAAAATACTGTACCTATGAAGGCTAGCTCCCCATTCCTTATGCCAACCCCAGCCCCAAGTAACCTGTATTCTAATTTCAGACTTTATGAATTTTCTGATTATAAATATTTGGTATCAGGGAGATCATACGATGCCTGTCCTTATGTATCTGGCTTATTATATCTAGATGATATCTTCAAAGTTCATCCAAGTTGTAGCATAAATAAGAACTTCATTTTACAGCTAAATAATATTCCATTGTGTGTATATATTACAGTTTATTTATGCATTCCTCCATGATGAACACTTGGGTCACTTCCATCTCTGGCAATTGTGAATAATGCTGCTATAAACATTGGTGGGTAAATATCTATTCAAGTCCCTGCTTCCCATTCTTTTGAGTATAGACCTAGAGGTAAAACTGCAAGGTTATATGGTAATTCTATACTTAACTTTTTGAAAAATCATTGAAGTATTTTCACTTCAGTTACACTAATTTGCATTGCCTCCAAGGATGAATAACTATTCCTATTTTTCCACATTTACTTCACCAGTTGTTATTTTTTCTGTTTTCAATAGTAGCCATCCTAATGGGTATGAAATGAAATCTCATTAGGGTTATGATTTCATATCCTTAATTGCTAATGTTATTGCACATCTTTTCATGTGCTTTTGTTCATGTGCATATTCTATTTGGAAAAATATTTGTTCAAGTCTTCTACCTATTATTTTATTTTTTATTATTGAAGATATGGGCTTACAGAGCAATCGTACATAAAATAAAGGATTCCCATACACCACCCACCACCAACAGAATGAACTGGAATGAAACATTTGTTATAACTGATTATCGCATATTCCTATAGTGGCAGTATTCATAAAAGACATGCTTTAACTTAGGGTGCACTGTTTGTGTATTATAGTTCCATGAATATTTTAAATTGCTGTTCTGTCACTATATATATAATCAAACATGTCCCCTTTTAAACATATTCAGATATATATTTAATTGTTGTTAATTGCCTTTAGAATGTTGTGCTACCATCAGCAACATCCATTCCTCTTCCATCATTTGAAACAGGAACACCTGTACATTTTAAGCCTTAATTTCCCATTCTCTATCCCTATCACATCCCCTGGTAAACTATATTATAAAATTTTGACTCCATGTGTTTGCTCATTCTAATTATATCAAATCAGTGATAAATAATATTTGTCCTTTTGTGGCTGGCTCATTTCAATAAACATGATGTCTTTAAGGTCTATCCATGTTGCTGCATATAGCAGAACTTCATTCTCTTTTGTAACTGAATAATATTCCAATGTGTGTGTGTGTATATATATATATATGTATGTATATATATTTTCAATAGTAGCCATCCTAATGGGTATGAAATGAAATCTCATTAGGGTTATGATTTCCATATCCCTAATTGCTAATGATATTGCACATCTTTTCATGTGTAATACACACACCACATTTTATTTATCCAATCAATGATAATGAACACTTCGGTTGCTTTCATCTTTCTGCAATTATGAATAATGTGATTTGAACAGTCAAGTCCTGCTTTCAGTTCTCTGGTTCTAACTAGCAGAGGGATCGCTAAGCACATTTCTATACTTAGCATTCTGATTTCTATGCTTAGCTTTGCAAACTGTCTTCTATAATGGTTGTAGCATTTTACATTCCCACTAGCAATGAATGAGTGTTCCTGTGTCTACACATACTTTCTCACACATGTGATTTTCCATTTTTTAAAGCAATCATTCTAATGGGTATGAAATGGTATCTCATGATGGTTTTGATTTGTATTTTCCTTATGGCAAATGATGTTGAGCATCTTTTTATGTGCTTTCTGGCCATTTGTATATCTTCTTTGGAAAGATGTCCAAGTCTTTTGCCTGTCTTTTTCATTGTGTTGTTTGTCATTTTATTGTTCAGTTGAAGTACTTTTAATATATTCTGGGTATAAAAGCTTTATAGGATTTGTGGTTTCCAAGTATTTTCCCCAGGTGATTAGATTGTTGTTTTACTGTCATGATAAACTTCTTTAGAAGCAAAAGCTTACATTTTTTTGAGGTCTCATTCACCTATTTATTAATTTATTGGCTGTGCCTTGGGTATAAAGTCTAAGAAACCATTGCCGGACAAAATGTCCTGAAGATGTTCCCTTATGTTTTCTTCTAGGAATTTGATCATTCTACCTCTTATATTTAGGCCTTTCAGCCAGTTTGAGTTGATTTTTGTCTATGGTATGAGGTGAAGGAACTCCTTTTTTTATTTTATTTTATTTTTTTTGCAAATGGAGATCCAGTTTTCCCAGCACCATTTGTTAAAGAGACTGTTCTTTCCCAATTGAGTGGTCTTTGCCCCCTTGTAAAAGAAAATTCACTTCACATAAATGTGAAGTTTGCTTTTTGACCTCTCAATTCAGTTCCACTAGTCTATATGTCTGTCATTTGCAAGTACCATGATATTTTTAAAATGTTTTTTTCATTGTAAAATATATACAAAGCAAAGAAAGAAAAAAGGTAATAATTTTCAAAGTGCACTCCAACAAGTGGTTACAGAACAGGTCTCAGAGTTAGTGATGGGCTACTATTCCAACATCTCAGATTTTTACTTCCAGCTGCTCCTCAAAACTGAAAGCTGGAAGGAACATGCAGCAGTCATACTTGACTGCCAAATCATATTCTCTGTTGAATGTCCTCCCTCTCCTTTGATACTTCTCCCAATCTATAGGGCTCTTTGGGCAATGCCTGTTCTTTTTCATGTTGAGAAGAGGTGTTCTTTGTTGAGAAGGATGGGGCATGTAATTAACTGATAATCTTGGAGAAGCTGGTCTTTCTGGTCCTTAGTACCCATCTGACCTAGGGCCCTCCAGGTATAGGTTCCAGGGAAGCAAATTTCGTGCATAAAACCCCTACAGAATCTCAGTGTGAGCCTTAGGTGTTCTCAGGAGTGATGTTGGTTGGGGTTTCACAAACCATGGCAATTGGCACTATCTAACTGAAGCTTGCATAAGAACAGCCTCTGGAATAGCCTCTTGACTCCATTTCATCTCTCTTGGCTACTAATTCTTTATTTTATTACATCTCTTTTCCCCCCTTGTCCAGAAGGCACTGTAGATCCCATAGTGCCAGGACCAGACTCATCCCCAGGAACCATGCCTCATGCTATAAGGAAGACCCTCCCCGTGAATATCATGGCCCATACACTGGGGAGGGCAATGAATTTTCTTGCAGAGTTGGGCCTAGAGAGAGATGACATGTCTGACCAACAGAGGTTTCCTGGAAGCAACTCCTAGGCCTTGCCATGAGTAGTCTTAGCTTCTCCCCTACAGGAATAAGGTTCATTAGGGCAAGTCTCAAAATCAAGAGCCTGGCCCATTTTAATGGGAGTCTCCAATGGATGAGATGGTACCTGGAGTTTCACAGATGGGAAATTTCAGTAGTTCCATTTATATATATGTATATATAATTTCCTCCGAACCCTCAATGGAGTCCATCAACACCTCCCAATTATCAGCCCACCACAGAAATTGAGGTATATCCCAGCATTACACCAAGTTACACAGAACTACAAGGCCTCATTCCTGCTTTGGACTCCAGGAGTCTGGGTTGTTCAAATCAGCTGTCCAGACATGTTGATTTAGATTATGTATTATGAAAAATCTAAGTTCTAAATATAATAAACTTCTCTGCCTTTGGTCTCACATAGTAGGTGAAGATCTAGAGTACATACACTATCATGTTTTACCCTGTATTCTGATTTATCTTAGACCCAGCCACATTGGCTTCATTTTGAACTCTAATTGAAGTCTGGTATCCTCTTTTGGCTACTTGAACATTTATTATATATAGCTATGCTAGCCTTCAGGGCTGCAGTGCTCCATCTCTAGGTCCCAAGTGTCACAGGGTCCCAAGTGTCACACGCCAATTTATTGTCCCAGTTTAGTGAATCGGGGCTTTACCAAAGATCAGTTGTCCATAGATTTAGTGGTCTATCTCCACCCTTTCAATTTGATTCCATTGGTCATTACCTCTATCTTTGTGCCAGTATCATGCTGTTTAGATCACTATGGCTTTATCATAAGCTTTGAAGTCATGAAGTGATGATCCTTACACTTCACTCTTCTTCTTTAGGGTATCTTTTGCTATTCAGGGTCTCTTTCCCTTCCAAATAAATTTGATAACTAGCTTTTCCAAGCCTTCAAAGTAGGCTATTGGGATTTTAATTGGTATTGGATTGAATCTGTAGATCAATTTGGGTAGAATTGACATCTTAATGACATTCAGCCTTCCTATACATGAGCATGGAAAGTCTTTCCATTTATTTAGGTCACTTCTTACTTATTTTAGCAATGTTTTGTAATTTTCTGTGTACAAGTCCTTGATATTAGTGGTTAGGCCTATTCCTAGATACCTGATTCTTTTGGTCACTTTTAAAAATTTTTTCCTTAATTTTCTCCTCATATAGATCATTTCTTGTGTATAGAAATATTACTAATATTTGTGCATTGATCTTGTATCTCACCGCTTGCTGAATTTGTTTATTAACTCTAGTAGCTTCAGATTTCTCAGAACTTTCTAAGTATAGGATCGTGTCATCTACAAATAACGAAAGTTTTACTTCTTCCTTTATGACTTGCGTGACTTTTCTTTCTTTCTCCTCTCCAATCACTCCAGCCAGTGTTGGATTATCCAGTGTTGAATAATAGTGGTGACAATGGCCTTCCTTTTCTCATTCCCAATCTTAGAGGGACGCTTTCAGTCTCTCACCATTAAATATGATGCTGGCTATGGGTTTTTCATATATGGCCTTAATGATACTGAGAAAGTCTTCTTCAGTTTCTACATTGAAGTGTTTTTTGTTTGTTTGTTTGTTTTTTAAGGAAAGGATGCTGAATTTTGTTGAATGTTTTTTTCAGCATCAGTATAATCATGTGACTTTTCCCTTTTGATTTGTTAATGTGTTGTATTATAATGATTGATTTTCTTGTATTGAACCCTCTGTGTATGCCTTGTATAAACGCAATGACTGTATTTGTTTTAATGTGTTGTTGGATTTGATTTGTTAGTATTTTGTGGAGAATTTTTGCATCTATGTTCATTAAGGATATTTGTAGTTTTTCTCTCTGGTAGCATCTTTATCTGGTTTTGGTATTAGAGTGATGTTAACCTCATAAATTGAGTTGTGTAGAGTTTTTATGGAAGAGTTTGAGCAGGATTGATATTAGTTGGTTTTGGAATATTTGATAAAGTTTCCTTATGAAGCTGTCTGGTCCTGGGCTTTTTTATGGGAAGATTTTTGATGACCAATTGACTCTCTTTACATATAATTGGTTTGTTGAGATCTTCTCTTTTTTCTTGAGTCAATATAGGTAGTTTGTGTGCTTCTAGAATTTTGTCCATTTCATCTAAGTTGTCTAGTTTGTTGGCATATAGTTGTTCATAGTATTCTATGATTTTTTTTTTATTTCTTCAGGATCTACTTCTGATTTCATTTATTTGTATGCTCTCACTTTTTGTCTGTGTCAGTCTAGCTGAAGATTTGTCAATTTTATTTATCTTTATAAAGAAACAACTTTTGGTTTTGTTGACTCTGTTTTTCGTTTTGTTTTCTGTTTCATCTATCTCTGCTCTCTAATCTTTGTCATTTCCTTTGTTTTGCTAACTTGGGATTTAGTTTGTCCTTATTTTTCTAGGTCTTCCAGGTTTGAAGTTATGTCTCTAATTTAGAGTCTTTCTTCCTTTTTTTAAACCAATAATTTAGAGCTATACATCTCCCTCTTAGCACTAATTTCTATGCATTCTGTAAGTTTTGGCATGCTGTATTTTCATTGTCATCCACCTCAAGATATTTCCTAATTTTGCTTCTGATTTTCTCTTTAACCCACTGTGTTTAAGAGAATGTTGTTTAATTCCCCTATATTTGTCATGTTCGCTTTGTCCCTCTGTTATTGATTTCTAGCTTCATTCCATTGTGGTCAGAGAAAATGCATTGTAGAATTTCAATATTTTTGAGTTTATTGAAAGTTATTTTGTGACGCAACATATGGACTATCCTGGAGAATGAGCCAAGTGTAATTGAGAAGGATATGTATTCTGCTTTCATTGGGCCAAGTGTTTCCATATATCTCTTAGGTCTACTTGGTTTACAGTATCATCCAAAGCTTGTACTTCCTTGTTGATCTTCTTACCATATTTCTATCCATTACTGAGAGTGGTGTGTTAAAGTTCCCTATTATTAATGTAGTACCATCACTTTTCCCTTCCCATATGTCTGTTTCTGCCTCATATATTTTTTTGGCTCTGCTATCAGGTGTGTACATATTTATATTTATTATATCTTCCTGTTGAATTGTCCCCTTTATCAGTATGCAATGACCATCTTTCCCTTGTAACTGTTTTTAACTTGAAGTCTATTGGTATAGCTACCCCAGCTCTCCTTTGGTTGCTACTTGCATGGTATATATTTTTCCTATCCTTTCATATTCAACCTACTTGTATCTTTCACTTTTTAAAGATATCTTTTTTTATTTATATTGCTATAACAACATACAAGCACATACATTCATAACATACAAACATTCCATACATGGGTGTACAATCAATGGCTCACAATATCATCACATAGTTGTATATTCATCACCACAATTATTTTTAGAACATTTTGATCAATCCAGAAAAAGAAATAAAAAGAAAAATTCATACATATTCTATGCCTTGCCCCTCCCTCTCACTGACCACTAGTATTTCCATCTATTTAATATATATTTTTAATTTTAACATTTGTTCCCCTATTATTTATTTATTTTTAATCCATATGTTTTACTCATCTACCCATACTGTAGATAAAAGTAGCATCAGGCACAAGTTTTTCAAAACCACAAAGTCCATTGTGAAAGCTATATCATTATGCAATCATCTTTAAGAAACATAGCTACTGAACACAGTTCTACAGTTTCAGGCACTTCCTTCTAGCCTAATACATCTTAATCTAAAAAGGGGATGTCTATGTAATGTGTAAGAATAACCTCCAGGATAACCTCTCGACTCTGTTTGAAATCTCTCAGCCACTGACACTTTATTTTGTCTCATTTCTCTCTTCCCCCTTTCAGTGAAGAAGGTTTTCTCATTCTCTTGATACTGAGTCCCAGCTCATTCTAGGATTTCTGTTCCATGTTACCAGAGGGGTTTACATCCTTGGGAATCATGTCCCATGTAGAGAGGGGAAGAGTGGTGAGTTTGCTTGTCATATTGGCTGAGAGAGAGATAGGCCACATCTGAGCAACAAAAGAGGTTCTCCAGGGGTGATGCTTAAGCCCAATTTTAAGAACACTTAGTCTGTTAAAGGCAAGTCTCTTGCAGATAGCGTAATATTTGGGTCATGCTTTCATATCCATTCTGCTAATCTCTGCCATTTGACTGGAGATTTTAATCCATTTACATTTGAAGTCATTACTGATACTCCAGTACTTTCCTCAGCCATTTTGTTATTTAGCCTTTGTAAGTCTTATACCTTTTTGTTCTTCACTTCCATTAATGCCTAATTTTATATTTATTTGATTTTTTTATCTTGTACCATAGTGAGTACGTTTTCACTTCTAACTAGATGTATTTTTCACCTTTTTGTGTGTGTTTATCATGGGGTTAAAATTTATATAAATACATAACAATATTTGGTTTGATACCAAGTTAACTTCAGCAGCATGCACATATACTTTACCCCTCTGTCTCCCACTTTTTTTTTAGTATTTTTTACCACTTGCATCTTTATACATCACATGTCCAAAACCATAGGTTTATCACTACGCTTATGTGTTTGCATTTTTGTACCTGTAGGAAGTAAAAAATGGAGTTGCATATAAACAATACATTACAATAATACTTGCATTTATCATTATCAAAATGCTTAGCTTTACTACTGGTCTTTATTTCCTTATGCCATTTTAAACCATCATCTGGTGTCTTTTCCTTTCAGACTGAAAAACTTCCTTTAACATTTCTTGTAGGGCAGGCCTAGTGATGATGCGCTCCCTCGTTTTTGGTTTATCTGAGAAATAAACTCTCACCAGATAAAAAATTCTTGGCTAGAAGTTCTTTTCTTTCAGCATTTTAGGAATTTTAGTCCACTGCCTTCTTAATTCTGTGATTGCTGATGAGAAATTGTCATTTGATCCAATTGAGAGTCCTTTGTACATAAAATGTTGCTTTTATCTGGCAACTTTCTTAACTTTCTCCTTGTCCTTGTCATTAGAAGGTGTGATCAATATAGAAAGGGGTGAAGAATCATGTCTGTCCTGTTTGGTCTTCTTTGAGCTTCAGATGTGCATATTGTATTTTTCTAAGTTTGGATAGTTCTCCTTCATTACTTATTTGAGTATTCCTTCTGCCCCTTTCCTTCATTCTTCTCCTTCTGGGAATCCCATAATGCTATATATTGGCATGCTTGATGGTGTTCCATAGCAGCCCTTCAGTTAATTGTCCTCTGCAGCTCTGTGGCAGTACAGCATCTGTCTCCACTGCCACAGTCCTGGTCTAGGCAGTTTGAAACAATGGCTGTCACTGCAATTGTCCATGGCAGTTTGAAATAATAGTTGTCCTCATAGCTGTGCCCCCAGTGATCCAAATTCACTAATCAGTGGTGCTCAGCCATATCCACCCCTATTCTTGGAGAAGAGAATCATAATATCCCTTTTTGTCACTAGCTGCTAGCCAGTGGCTGGACTCTACAGTGACCTGCTCTGAGAGTGGGGGGATGGGTGTTCATAGCCAGTTTGCAGAGACAGCAACTTATTGTTCTTTACCATATATTAGAAGCCTCTTTTCCCCACTCATCCCTGGATGCTGTACAGTGTTCTTCTGGCCTCTAGAATTCAAAATAGTTGTTTCAGGAAGTTTCTGCATGTTTAATGGTTGTTTTGATGAGAGTACTGTATCTTGGAACTCCCTACTCTGCCATCTTTCCACAATCCTCCACCTATAGATATTTTTAGATAAACTGCAATGTTTGTCTGCATGCCCTTTTGTTGTGGGATTTCTTTATATGTTCTGGATAATTAAGTCCTCAATTGATGAGTATCTTCCAAATGTTTTCCCCATTGTGTGTACTGTGTTTTCACTTTCATGATGAAGCCCTTTGAACAAAAGTTTTTAATATTAATGAAGTCCTATTTACCTATTTTTCTTATTGTTGCTTGAGACTTTAGTGTAAAAGCAAAGAAATTATTGCCTAACAAAAGGTTCTGAAGCTGTCTCTAGGTTTTCTTCTATGTTTTATATCTTTAGTTTGCATATTTAGGAATATGATGCATTTTGAGTTAATATGTATATATATATATACACTATATATATACACGCACACACACACACACCATATATATATATGTTGTGAGGTAGGGGTACATCTTCACTGTCTTGCACATGGATATCCTGCTTTCTCAGCACCATTTATTGAAGAGACTATTTTGTCCCAATTGAGTAAACTTCACATCTTTCTCTAAAGTTATCCATAGATGTGAGGGTTTATTGATGAACCCTCAAATCTCAATTCTGTTTCATTGTTCTGGATGTCTTTCCTGTTTCAGTATCATGCTGTATTGATTTCTATGACTTTGAAATGTGATTTAAAATTGGTAAAAGTGAGTCCTCTAACTTTGCTTTTCTTTTTCAAGATAGTTCTGTCTATTTATGTACATTTACCCTCCATATAAATTTTTTTTTCTTTTTTAAAAATATGGAACGCTTCATGAATTTTTGTGTCATCCTTGTGCAGGGGCCATGCTAATCTTCTCTGCATCGTTCCAATTTTAGTATATGTGCCACCGAAGCAAGCACCCTCCATATAAATTTGATGATTGCTTACTTTCATTTGTGTAAAGAAGGCTGTTGGAATTTTAATTGTTGTTACATTGGATCTATATTATATTAGACTAAATCAATATTTAGTCTTCCACTCCATGAACATGGAATGTTGTTCTTTGTATTTAGGTCTTCTTTGATTACTTTAAAAAATTCTGTAGTTTGTTGCAAACAAGTCCTTTATATTCTTTGTTAATGTTATTCCTAGATATATAATTCCTTTAATTTCTACTTAATTTGAATTTTCAATTAATTTCCCCTTCAGATTGTTCATTACTAGTGTATAGGAACACTCCTGTGTTTTGCATGTTGATCTTGTACCTTGCCACATTCCCAAATTTGTTTATTATCTCCAATAGTCTTCTTGTGGCATTTTCAGGGTTTTCTGTGTATAAGATCATGTCATCTGCAAATAATGTAAGTTTTACTTCTTACTTTCCAATTCAGATGTATTTTATTCCTTTTTTCTCCTTCCTAATTGTTCTAGATAGACTTTGCAATAAAATGTTGAATAACATTGATGAAAGTGGTCATCTTTGCTAAAAGATATATCTTTCCTGAAAGATATATCTTTCAGTTTTTCACCTTTGAGTATGATGTTAGCAGTTGGTTTCTCATATATGCCTTTTATCATGTTGAGGAAGGTTCTATCTATTCCTAGTTTCTTAGTTGATTTTTATCATAGAAGGGTGCTTGATTTTGTCAAATTCCTTTTCTGCATCAATTGAGATAATCATTTGATTTTGTTCCTTCTTTCTGATAATATGATATGTTCCATTAATTTATTTTCTTATGCTGAACCATCCTTGCTTATCAGTGATAGATCTCACTTGATCAGGGTGTATAATTCTATTAATGTGTTGTTGAATTCTGTTTGCTAATATTTTGTTTAGGAATTTTGCATATACCCATAAGGGGAATTTGTTAGTAATTCTCTTTACTTGTGGTACATTTATCTGGCTTTGGTATTGGGCTGAAGTTAGCTTCATACAATTAGTTATGGAGTGTTCCCTCTTTTTTGTGAAAGATTAGAAGCAGGATTGGTGTTAATTCTTTGAATGTTTGATAATACACACAAGTAGAGCTGGTGGTCCTGTGCTTGTCTTTTTTGGAAATTTCTTGATCTGTTCAGACTTTCTGTTTCTTTTCATGCAATTTTATTGAGATATCTTCACATAACATACAATCCATCTAAAGTATACATTCAAAGCTGACAGTGTCATCACATATTGTACGTTTATCACCACAATCATTTTAGAACAACAACAACAACAACAAAAAACAAGATATCCCACGCCTCTTCATTACCCCCCTATTATTGGTTCCTACTATTGATGTGGTACATGTGATAGCATTGATGAAAGAATAATAAATTATTACAATTGACTATTGTCCATATTTGCGATAAGTGCATTTCCCCCATATACTACAGTATTGTTAGCCTCTTGTAATAGTGTTATTCATCTGTTCTAGTTCATGAAAGAAATTTTTTATATTTATACTGTTAATCACAGTCATCATCTCCCACCAGATTCACTGTTATGGGGATGTTATGCATTCCCATGTTTTAGCTTCTAGCTTTCCTTCTCATAACATACATGACCCTAAACTTCACCTCTCAAATGCATTCACACACAATTTGGCACAGTTATTTAAGCTCACAATGCTGCTACTATCACCTCAATCCATTTCTAAATGTTTAAATTCAGCTTAGTTAAAAATTCTACACATATTAAGTAACTGCTCCCCATTCTCTACTCTCTTTCTATCTCCTGGTAATCTAAAATCTGGATTTTATGTCTATGAGTATACCTTTTATAATTAGTTCATATTAGTGAGATCATACAATATTTGTCCTATTCTGTCTGACTTATTTCACTAAACATAATATCCCCAAGGTTCATCAATGTTGTCTTGTGCTTCAGGACTTCATTTCATCATTTCTTCTATCATATTAATATACCTAATTTTGTTTATCCATTCATTGGTTGATGAACACTTGGATTATTTCCATATTTTTATTTAAAATATGGGAAATTATTTTAAATAGTTAAATAGCATGAAGTATAAAGATATAATCAGTATGTTTGCGTTATGAACCTATGTGCAGTTCTACATAAAAGAACTAGCCAAAGAGACAATTTTTCAAACACACAGACTAAATACATTAAAAATTGACTGTGCAATAGGCTATAAAGGAAGTATCAGAAAACCTCAAAGGAAGATATTAAATATGTTTTCATCTTTGACTATAGTGTATTTATTTACATTACAGTTACTGATAAAATTATTTAAAAAAAACACATTGGTAATTATGAAAACTTAACTCATAAGACAAGCAAAAAATGATAACAAAATATCTGAAACTAACAACTAAAGAAAATAAAAATTAACACAAAAAAGTGCTTGAAAGGAATGTATAGATGAAATACTTATCTTAGAAAAGGAATAAAACTCCAAATAATGAGCTAAAAGCCCATAATAATAAATTAGAAAATGAAAAATGAACTAAATGCAAATAATGGAGAAAGTAATAGTATGAGTAGAATAAAACTTATGAACTTATATGCAGAGATAACATTGAGATCAACAAAGCCAGATTAGTTTATTTAAAAAATTAAGAGATGCTATTGCAGAAAATGGTGAAGCAGGGTAGTCCAAGGATCAGTTACCCCACTGAAACAAACATAAGCTGAAAAAACTGACAGAAATATACTTTTTTGGAACTCTAATCCAAAATTTACAATAAGCAGGGGATTGCTTAATGCAGAAAAGAAAAGCTTAATTTTGGTAAAAGGCTGTTGTGGTCATTTGATACATATACCTTTACCATCTTCCTTTCCTCAGCTTGACTGAAGTGGCAAGAACACAATGACGTGTTATTGGGGCAGCTTGGTTCAAGATAGCTAATATGATATTTTCCTTAGAATACTGTGGTTATGGGTTTAGACATGCCTGGTGGTTCACTTAGGGATCAAGGCAGAGGTTTCCCATTGCTGTACACTTCTTCACCCTTTGAGTGGGTGACTAACCAGGTGGAAGAAACATCTATTAGATGATTTAAAGGCATACATTGCATGGGATCACATGGGGCCTGGGGTGGCAGATGAGGAAAGAAGCACACAAATACAAAGCCTTATAAGGAGGAGGCTGATGAGAGGTTTCTTAGAGGAATAAGGACTTGGAAAGACCACAAAATATATAGCCAAAATGGAATGTCATCACATATCCAGGAGCAGATTCAACCTCAGAAATGACCTAAGAGGAAGTTAGACTGCCATCTCTCAGGGATCTTAGGGTTCTATGCGAGCAGGAGGCATAGAAGACAAGATTTATAGGAAGAGTCACTTAGTGTTGCAGTGTTCTAGCTCAGAGTGAAGCTGCAAGGACTAGAAGAATATGTTTGTTCTTTCTTTCTCCCTCCTTCCTTCTTCCCTCACTTCCTCTCTTCTTTTTACCTTCCTTTCTTCCTCATTATATTCCTAATTTATTTCTTTCACTCCACGAGTTAAAGGAAATCTTGGTCGGATCACTAAGATTATGGAACAGATTACACATAACAAGAAATACAATCTTGCAAAAAATGGTTTTGAGAAGTCACTAGACATACACACAGCCCTCAACAGTCAATATCAAACTCCAGAAAAACAGGAGAATCTGACTTTCAGTGTAACCATGTTATAACATTAAAAATGCCTAATTTTCAACAAAGAATCAGAAGTATGGCCCAATCACAGGGAAAAGATTGATATAAGCTAGTTCTGAGGAAGACCAGACATTGGACTTGCTAGCCAAAGACTTTAAATCAACTGTCATATATATGCTTAAAGAACTAAGAGAAGCCATGGACAAAGGGCTAAAGAAAACCACGAAATTGATATGTGAACAAGATGATATCAATAGAGTGAAAAATATTAAAGGAAACTACATAGAAATTCTGGAGTTGAAAATTATATTCCCTGGAATGAAAAATTCACTAGAAGTGATGTGAGGATATAAGATCAACACCCAAAAATAAGTAGAGTTTCTATACACTAGTAATGAGCTATCTGAGAAGGCAATCAAGAAAAAAAATCCATTTACAACAGCAACTGTAAGAATCAGATATCTAGGAATAAACTTTAATAAAAAATGAAAAGGACCTATACACAGAAAACTAAAAAATGTTGCTAAAAGAATTCTTTAAAAAGACCTAAATAAATGGAAAGACATTCCATGTTCATAGATTTGAAGACTACATGTCATTAAGAAGTCAGTTCCACCCAAATTGATCTACAGATTCAATGCAATATCAATCAAAATTCCAACAGCCTAATTTGCAGAAATGTAAAACCTAATTATCAAATTTATTTGGAAAGGGAAGGAGCCATGAATAACCAAAAAATCTTGAAAAAAGAAGAATGTAGTAAAAGGGCACACTTCCTGACTTTCATACATATTATAAAGCCATAGTTATCAATACAGCCATGGCACTGGCATAAAAATAGATATATTGATCAATGGTGCAGAATTGAGAGTTCAGATATAGAACCTTCAAACTATGGTCATTTGATTTTTGGCAGGCCCCCAAGTCCACTACACTGGGACAGAACCATTTCTTCAATAAATGGTACTGGGAGAACTGGATATCCATATCCAAAAGAATGAAAGAGAACCAGTAGTCTCTCAAATAAACCTTTCTTCCATTGGTCTCAAAGAGTATATGTGGTTATAAAATATAGACACTGTCTTCCTTACCCCTATGTTCTAAATTACTGTAACTCCTACCTATTCAGCTTCATTCTTACCTCTAAACATCAGAGGCTGTTTTATATATAACAGCCTCTCAAAATCCAGAAATAATAATCCCCACTCCAGACTTAATGGATCTGCTCTAAAAGCTTGAAATCTAGGCCTCTGTTTTAAAATTTCCCTTTTAGCAACGTTTAATTGTATTGAAACGTGCTACCATCTCCACCATCCATTAACCAAAATTTTCCTTCACTCCAAATAGGAATTCATTGCCAACACTCCATTCCTGATCCCCATGTTGACCCCTGGTAACCTATTTATTAGTTTCTGAATCAGAATTCACTTATTCATATTACTTGCTATCAATGAAATCATAAAGGACATTTGTCCTTTTGTTTCTGGCTCAAAATGACACCCTCAAGTTTCATCCATGTTTTTGCAAGTGTTGAACTTCATTCCTTCTTATGGCTGAACAACATTCCTCGTGTTTTGGGTATATCTCTTTTAATCACCACCTAGCAAGATGATGGATGTTATCTAGAAATCTATAGTCTGTCAGAATTTATCTTTAAACTCTTAAAGTTGCCCATTTACATTTATTATAACCATCAATTTACTTATTCCTGTTAGTATTAGCTTACCCTTGTATTATTCTTCACTTTTTTGATATCTTTTAAATACTTATTAAATTTATATATGTATGTTTATATATTAAAATTATAAATTAACATATTCTTACATTTAATCATCTCACTTCCCCATCTCCTCTTCAAAGTGTTGTGTGCAAAGATTTGATGTTACTCAGTTACAAAGTTTATGATACTCTTTATGTGATATGGTTTTTATCATGTTTTCATAATGAAATGACAGTTTGAAGTGGTTGCTTTAGACAAATGTCTTGTTAGTTTGAAACAAGAAATCAGCTAGCTCTGGAGAATTATGGAAAACCAGAACCCAGCAGAGGCATCCTCAGAGATATTGCAAGTTTGGTTCTAGGCCACTGCAATAAAGTGAACATAGTAATGAAGTAATTCAAAAGATTTTTTAGTTTCTAACTGCACATAAAAGTTATGGTTACACAATACTGAAGTGTGTTAGCGTATAATATGATATGTCTTAAAAAAACAAAGTAGCATACTTTAATTTAAAATGCTTTATTGCTATGAAATGGTAATCACTATCTAAGCCTTCAGTGAGTGATACTCTTTCTGTTGATGAAGGGTCTTTCTAATGTTGATAGTTGTTGACTAATAAGGGTAGTAGTTGCTGAAGGTTGGGGTGGCTGTGGAAATTTCTTAAAATAAGACGTCAGTGAAGTTTGTCATAATGATTGACTCTTCCTTTCATGAAAGATATTGTTAGATAGCATTTTACCCACAGTAGAATTTCTTTCAAAACTGGAGTTGATCCTCTCAAAACTTGCTGCTCCTTTATCAATTAAGTTTACATAATATTCTAAATATTTTCTTATCATCTCAACAATGTTAACAACATCTTTTCCAGGAGTGAATTCCACTCCAAGAAATCACTTTCTTTGCTCATGCATAAGAAGCAGCTTCTCATCCATTAAAGTTTTATCATGAGGTTTTAGCAACTCAGTCACATCTTCAGGCTCCACTTATAGTTTTAGTTCTCTTGGTATTTCTTCCATGTCTGCAGTTACTTCCTCCCCTGAAGTACTGAAGCCCTCAAAGTCATCCATGAAGGTTAGAAATAACTTCCTTCAAACCCCTGTTTATGTTTATATTTTTACTTCCTCCCATGAATCACAGATGTTCTTTTTTATTTTTCAAAGAGAGAAGTTTATTACTGTGTGCTTAGTCGGAGAACAGATAGCCTAGTTCCCCAAAACCTCTCTCCCCAAACTATAATAATTTATATAGTTTTTTTTAGAGGAAAGATGGGCAGCATTTAAGATAATGAGCACAGTGGCCCAAGATGATGTAATTAGAGGTCATCTAATTATTGAGCATGTGCAGATTGATTACATGCTTATCACAGAACATATGTAAGAAAATGGCAGATGAGGTGTAGGTGACTTATAAGTTAATGTCTAAGCTACTGTGCAGGTCCAGTGGGCTCATTTTGGTTAGATCCTGTCTTGGTCATCAAGATAACTTTGAATTGGGGTGGGTTAATTCGGGGTGGACCCAAGACCCATCATTGACCAACATTAGGGTCTGTCTTTAGTGATTACAAGACTCTAAAGTTGACAAACTGTATAACTGGGTATAAATGAAGGTTATTCACAAGGTATTTTACAATCACAGGGGCAGAAGATAAGGGCTATGCAATCATTATCATAGATCAAGGCAGCTGTATTACAATTTAGAGATGTCAGGAATTTCCCTCTGTCTGTTCCAATATACTAGAAAGCAAAAAGGAATATCTATATAATGATTCAGTTATTCAAAGTCATCCCTTAAATCCTGATTTCTCTGTTACAATTCCTCTCTCTCTCATTTGATAATTATCTCTCAATCTTGAGGGAAATCTGGGTGGTGACTAACTGCTTCAAGGCTGAAAAGAGGCTTTGCCATTAAGGGGCAAAGGGATAAAACAACAAAACCAGCTCTACTCAGAGAATCCAGTATCTCTGGGTTTCAGAGCTTCTCTGGCATTGGAACAACCTGGAGGTTTCAGGTATCTGAAAATCAAATTTAATAAGTAAAATTTTATAGAGCACAGGATATCTTTCAGGGTTTCCAGGAACACTGTTTGTTGGGGTTTGCCATATTGTGGCAGTTTGCAATATCCTGCTAAAACTTGCATAAGAATAACCTCCAGAATAACTTGATTTGGAATCTCTTAGCCATTAAAACTGTATTTCTTTCCCCCTTTTGGTCAACTAGTCCATGATGCCAGGGCCAGGCTCATCCTTGGAACTTATGTCTCACAATGGCGAGGCTAGTTATATCCCATGAGGCTAGGATCAGTTAGGTTTCATGCTCCCAGGGCCAAGCTTACACCCCTGGAAATTATATCCCACATGGGAGGGAAACTCAGAGTTTGGCTTAGAGAGAAACCATATTTGAGAAACAGCAGAGATTTTCTGGGGATGACCCTTAGGCACTAATCATAAGTAGTTTCAGTTTATTATTACAGAAATAAGTTTTGTAAGGGCAAGCCTCAAACTTGAGGCCTTCACTTATTAAATTTGGGAGCCCCTCTTGCTTAAGAAAACATCAGGAATTCCCTAGGTGGGAAAGCTTAATAGTTCAATACCCCACACACACCAAGGGACTTTGCAAACCTTTTTATTAAGTTTTCTGGCCCAATACTCTGAAATACATCATTGTATAACATTAACTTGTACAGAATATTAAGATTTTGTTTTGTTCCTTATTCCAGGTTCCATATCAAATTAAGCTGAATTAGGTTAATTGACTAGACAGATTAAATTAGATACTATAAATTTTGGACAAAGTAAACATTTTTCTTTTTATCTTACACAAAAGTTAAAGCTTTAAAATACAGGCAATATTATTCTTTACCCTATATATTGATGTATGTTAGCTTTAACCAGATCAGTTTCATCACATCTTTAATCAGAGTTTGACCATTTTCAGTTTTGGGTTGTTTTTTTTTTTTAAATGGTTGCTGTATGGACTCATGCTGACTTTCAGAGCTGGAGAACTAAATCTGAGGCTCAGGTGTCATACAGATAGCAGATAGGAACTGCTAGGTTATATAAAGAGCAAAGCATTTCAGAATGTAAAGATAGCAGTTAAAGCTTACACTCTGAACTTTAATTTTTATAAGCATTTTTAAATGAAGCTACTTTCAGAAATAAAAACACTGGGCAGTTATTTTATATTAAGAAATCATCACAGAGGTTTTGTTCTGATTTACCTTTACACATTTGCCAGTTAGGTTAATTAACAGATAAAATAATATATTTATTTTCCTGCCTTTCTTCTAAAGTCTTTCCTTGTTACAGATGGAGCTCTGACCTGTAGCTGACCACATATACTTTTAGAGAAATATTAGAGCAAAGCAGTGCAGCTGACAATTTGGCTGTTTCTATCATCTGTAGTCTTATAAGAATAACTCAAACCATGACTAACACCATACCATTTCTTAACATCAATCAGCATATAATATGGATAATGAGAACATTGTCAGGTTTTTAGGAATTTTATACAATCTCTAAATATATGAATAATATTTTACCTATACAAGTGTAACCAGTAACAGGATAGAAAATCTCTTTTAACTGCTGTAATATTTCCCAAACCCCTCCTATGCAGTAGGTTAAACTATTTCAACAACTTACTTACACAAGGTGAAAGAACAAATTATTTGTAATAGTTCTTTACAAATAAGTTTTTCCCTTAACAGTGAGAAGACTTGTCTTCTCAAATAAGGGAGGAGGCAGTCAAGGATTTTAACAAGGGTATCATTCTGATGTAAGGGCTTTGTTTTGTAGACAGGGTATTCAGATGATTAAGAAAAAGTTTTTTTTCTTAACTTTACATTCAAGGCAGACTAACAATCAATGTTATTTTAGCAGGGAGAAAACCAAACTTTAGTTTTCTATGAATGCCCGGCTTAACACAAAGCCTTTCTTCTTTTGAAGTACATGATAAGCAAAATCCACAAAGCTTTGGAACCGGCATACTTCCTTCCAATGACAGTATTCATGAAAGGGAGAAGAGAGAGATACTACAAAATAATGGAAGAAAGAAGAAATGTATGCTTGGGTTTGGAACACAGCCAGGCATTTATATAGTTTATACTCAGAACACACAAATGATTACTTTACAATATGCCAAAAATCTCTCAGCCCAATTTAACACTACTTTCAAAGGTCAGAAAAGCCTAAAGTTTAAAATATAATCAGCTTTTTGATATTTAAGAGATTTATGTCCAGAAACAACTCAAATTTTTCTCAACAAATTCCCAACTGCTAAGTAATACCAGAAATGTGTTAGTTCACAAAATCAAGCTATGGCTTCTAAAAAAACTAGTTCAGAACTCTATTTATTTAAATACACTTTCTTATTTAAAGCTCTTACAAGTATCATCTCTTCTGAGGTCTTCTTAGGTCATTATCTATCTGCTTTTTACATTTTTCCAGCACTTTTATTCTTCCTTATTACTGTCTTACACTGTGCCCATATACAGATATGTTCTTACTAACACATAAACTTTTGAAGTCAAGAATTACATTTTCTCTATGACAGCATTTACTAATGGAAATGATTGACTTTAAGAAAGCCACTACAAATTCAAGTTCTTTCACATACTGAAATAACAAGTGACCAGATAAACAAAAGACAGATTCTGTGAAATTCAGGTAATCAAAGTTATAAAAAAATCCATTTATATTTCTTACTAAACTTAACCAATTTCTTAAATAGGATATATTTGAAGCATCAGCATATTCTTAGTTATACTTTATGTAAGTATTATTATTATTACCAGGTACATTGCTCAGTTTATGTTACAATCTATCTAGTTGGTGGGTTTTTTTTTTTTTCTGTATGGTAGGGTCACATTTCCTTTTTTTTCCATGTGAGTATCCCATTATTGCAGTTCCATTTGTTGAATTTCTGTTTGTTTTTGTTTGTTTGTTTGTTTTTTGGGAAGTGCATGGACCAGGAATCGAACCCGGGTCTCCTGCATGGTAGGCAAGAATTCTACCACTGAACTATCCTCGCACCCCCAAGTTAAGCTATTTTAAGAGGAATTTTGGGAATATATTTATAATACTAGCTTATTTTATTAGTTAGCTTGTATAGATTTAGGAAGAACACACCCAAGCAGGATAAAATTGCATTTGTTTAATTCAAAATGTATCATAAAATTCCTTTCATCAGAGGTTGAAAAAAAATCTTTGTTTTCATAATGTTTTAAAATTACAAACAATTTTAAAATTACATTGACTATCAGGTTCTGGAAACATACTGCAATTGTTTAATTTGTTCCAAGTCTAAATCCAGGAAAACTTTTCCTTATCTCTCAAAGATCTTTCACTTTACTTACTGAAATTTGGTAATTAGATTTTATTCAGTCAGTACTGTCTAAAGGCTATTCATATTTTAATAATGATCTGATTACTACAGTTACCATTGCAAAAGTATTATTGGAAAAAAAATGCTACTAATAAATACAGCCTACTCTGCGGCATTTTTATGTTTACCATTTCTAATCTCCAGGCCCAGTAAGAAAGAATTCTAAACCACACCTCACCATATCTTTCTGTGCCCAGCCCTCCCCATAACTGCTTTAGGAGGTTAGGCCTTGGGGCAGGGACAGGTTGCACAGACAGAATGAAGCCTAGTTTATGGAACTCTGAGAATTCCTATGCCCTTCTTTAACTACTTACAGTTATTAGATTTATGTTACTAAAAGCTGTGACCAGAAAAATTGGAAAAGGTCTTTGCTGTTTTTCAAAGGCAGTCCTTTGGCAGTTTTCTGCTGCCTTAAGGAAATTCCAGGGACTGTTTCTTTCTAATGTTCTGGTTTGTTTATAGTAATTACAAAACTAAGGTTTTGAATCTTGTCATTCAGAGAGTTTTTTCTCTTTTTACTCTTGTACCTCAGAAATACCAATTTATATCTATTTTATATAAAACCATCTGCTTCTTTCTTAATCAATTCCAATATAGCTTTTAAATAATTTTTGTTACTTTGTTATTACCATCCTGAGATATGAGAATATACATTGAACAGGCAGACAGACACAGAAAATTAGTTACACAAGAAACAGAAACACAGAAATACTTTTGAGAGGGACAAATATAAAGGATTGAATATATATCTTATCCCATTTCTACCTTTTTTGCAAGACAATTATAAATGTAATATCTTTAACTTTAACTATAATGGTAGTATTTTCATTTTAAATCATATTGAGGCCAGAATATGGGGCAGAAATAAAGCCTGTTTTTTTTTTAATAGACTCATAACTGAAATCTTTTCAATTTTCAGTACAGCCCAAAGATCCCATATTTAAAAGAATTTCTGTAATTAGTAAATGATTAGGAACATTTGACTAATACAAATGCAAGAACATACCAACCAACAAATTTAAACAGACCCTTAGCATTTATTATACTTAGTTAATATACCAGTTAATAACTAGCCTGAATACACCAACTAACAGGCATTGAATGGTTAAGACTGATTAACAATTAAACAAACATCACCTCTTACTATACCCAAGTAACACACCAGCTAGCCTTAAAACAAGCTTACTTAATTTCATTAAATACCAATTAATTGTTGGATTACTCTTTTTTCTTTTCCTTTTCCTTTTTTTTTTTTTTTTTAAGGAGTATAATCAGAAGACAAAGGTCAGTGCTTCAAATCCTGTATAGAACACATACCAAACAGAGCAATTAACAATTAAACAGACATTACGTACTTAGTATGCCAATTAATAAACAATGCATTTATTAGGTAACACAGCTGAAAGGTTTAGGAGGTGAAAGGGTGAGGAAAAAAAAAGGTACACCAGGAAATTTAAAGTGGGGGGGGTGATTTCTGTGCTCCCAGGCAGAACTCACCAAACCCAAGATGGAGGGAGGTGAGTGCACACATGGGCTTTGGCACAGGCAGCTTTTAAGGATGGAGGTCAGGTGACGTCTGGAAGGGGTGGTTCATTAGTTCTGAAAGTCAGGCTAGGAGGGGTGACACAGCTTCCGCAGCTCCAGTTGCAGTGCCCTTCCCCGTTCCCCCGACCTAACATTCCAGCCTTTTTGTGATAATAGGGCACCAAGATCTTTCTGGCTACTTCCTGCTGTAATGGGGCAGCGTGGGGTTATAGGCCGGAACCGTCATGGCCAGGGGAGTAGGGAGGCTAGCTGTAGGAATCTGGTGAGGAAGGCAGGTGATGATAATGATGCAGGAGCATTTGGTTGACTGCTACCTGGGACAGTTCCTTCATGTGTCCCTGAAGGAAGCTGAGGAGGCAGGGAGCTAGGAGGAAAAAGAGACAGATTAGGATAACTGGTCCTAGTAGTGGGAGGAGCCATGTCGCCAGAGAAGAAAACCAACTTAAGGCAGAGTTGGTTCCTTGTTTTCTGTGATAGAGATCGTCTCTTAGTTTGTTTAGGGTTTGAGTATTTTGTTCCACCAGACCCGACTCATTGACGTAATAGCAGCATTCCTCTTGGAGGAATATACACGTTCCTCCTTTTTTGGCCATCAGCAGGTCTAAGGTCCGTCGCTTTTGAAGAGTTACCTGGGCTAGTGAGGTGAGTTGGCGTTGTAGAGAGGAGAGGGATTCTGATGTTGATTCCAGGGCTACCTGTAGTTGAATTTCAAAGTTTTGAGAGGTTAAAATATTGTGTCCCAGCGCCCCTCCTGCTGTGGCTGAGGCTGTAACTGAAGCAGTTAGGCTGACACCTACTAGGATAGGAAGAAAGACAGCCCTTTTTGAGCGAGGAGAGGGCAGTAGCCAAGTTAGTTCGGAATCCCCATAGAGGGCCCATTGAGGAACAGTAGTTACCAGGAAGCATGGTCCTGGGGCAGTGGAGTTAAGGCACTTGGTAAGAGTTCCATTACACTAGAAATATTGTCCTTTGGGGGCATGGGTGGTGCTGTGGATAGTGATGTTAGTTTGACATTTGCTATGAAGTTTTGTTTGACAGGTTTTTATCCAGTGTAGTGAGGCTTTTAATTTGGCCAGAAGATCTTGCCCCATTAGTGGGCTAGGGCAAGAAGGCATTACTAAGAAAGAATGTGTAATGGGGTAGCCTTCTATTAAACATGTAAGTGGTCCAGTAGTTAAGGGGCATGAAGGATGGCCGTCTATGCCCATAACCGTGACCTGGGAAGGAAGGAGTTGACCTGAGTAAGAGGGGAGGACAGAAAAGGTAGCCCCTGTGTCCACTAAAAAGGAGGTGGACTTACCTGCTACCTTGATTGTTACCCTGGGCTTGATGAGGGTGATTGGGATCGCTGAGGCCAGGCGTCGTCAGTCATTGGTGGCCAGGCCCAGGACTGCTAGCGGTGGGTCAGGGGTTGGAAGGACGGCCCCTCCACAGCCAGGCGCCAAGGAGTAGTCACTTTTCCAGTGTCCCTTTGTACCACAGAGAGGGCACGGTCCCTTGGGCGGTCGAGGATTGGGGCACTGGCAGGACCAGTGTCCGTCGAGGCCACATTTGAAGCACTTTCCTAGTGGTGGATTAGTCATAGCCGGCTTCTTCTCCTTTGAAGTGAGCCGCAGAGCCACAATCAGGGATTGGGCTTGTAAATTTGCCTTTTAGCAGTCCCGGGACTCCTTTTCTGCCCTCTCTAGTTCATCACGAGTATTAAAAATTTTAAAGGCCATGTTTACCAGGTCACGGATAGGGGCCTGAGGACCATCCTCAATTTTTCTAAGTTTACACCTTATATCTGGAGCTGATTGAGATATAAAGTGTGTGGCTAAAACAGTTTTACCAGCCTCCGAGTTGGGGTCTAGGCGGGTATATTGGGAGAGGGCTTCTGTGAGCCAGTGTAGAAAAGCAGCCAGGTTTTCTTCAGGACCCTGGGTAATTTCCCTTAGCTTATGGAAGTTTACTACTTTATGTGAAGCTTTCTGCATGCCTACTATGAGGCATGTGAGCATTTTGTCCTGTCTAGTCCACCCGTTCCTCCCCGCTGGAGTGTCAACCTGATATTCCCACCCTGGCTCCTGGTCTGGCACTGCCTCGGCCCCTACCGGCATGGTGTGGTCAGTTATATGCACCTGGTTAGTATGAGCCCTGGCTGCATTGAAAATGTGGTCCATTTCATCTGTAGCTAGGGAAAAAGAGCAGATTATATCAATGTTATGCCAGGTGATGTCATAAGTGTTAGCTAGATACTGGAATTCTTTACTATAGGTAGTTGGATATTTGGAGAAGGAGGAAGAGAAAGGCAAGATGGTGGCAGGAATGCCACTGGCACGGAAGAGGAGAGAGGTGGGCAAGATGGCGGCTGGGATGTCACCAGAACAGAAGGAGGAAGAGAAGGAGAAGATGGCGACTGAGATGTCGCTGAAGCAGAAGCGGGGAGGGAAAGGCAAGATGGCGACTGGAGCGCCTCTGGGGGGAGGTGAGGGTAGAGTGAAGAAGAGGAAGATACAAAGGGAGGGTCAGGAGCGCAGAAGGAAAAAAGCCTGGACATAAGGAATTTTGGCCCATTTGTTGTTCCTCTGGCAAAAGTTGCGGAGGTTCGTAAGGATATTAAAATTGAAAGTCCCATCCTCAGGCCAATGAGAGAGGGCCTATTGCCCATACTGATGCATCTCAAAGGAGAAAGGACTGGCCCAGGGGGTGTTGGCGTCCCAACACCCTGAGAGAGTCCTCGGAACTCTTACGAGCAGAGGCTCATCTCCCCAGGAGATGTCTCACCCTGGTTTGAGGCCCTTTCAGGTCCTGGACCTGAATTTGGGAGGGAAATGAGAAGCGGGGCATCCCCACAGCTTCTCAAGTCCAGGCAAAAGGGTATGAGGCTTGCGGGCATCCCTGTTCACCTCAGCCCTCGGAAGAGAACCTGACGTGAATTCACGATTTTTGGAGAATAATTTACGGACAGGCTCTCTTAGAATGGTGAGACCCGACAGCAGGGCTAGGAGGGAAGGGACTTACCCAATCTGTGGTGGATGCAGCGGTGAGCCGAAGGATCCCCTGTCACTGGCCATGTGGAGAAAGGAGGAGAGAGGAAGCCGGGGCACCCTTGGCCAGGCAGGCGGCACCCATGCTTCTCTCCTAGGTTTCAGCTCCAGATGAAAGGTTTAGGAGGTGAAAGGGTGAGAAAGAAGAAAGGTACACCAGGAAATTTAAAGTGTGTGTGGGGGTGTGTGATTTCTGCACTCCCGGACAGAACTCACCAAACCCAAGATGAAGGGAGGTGAGTGCATGCATGGGCTTTGGCACAGGCAGCTTTTAAGGATAGAGATCAGGTGACATCCAGAAGGGGCAGTTCATTAGTTCCTGAAGTCAGGTTGGGAGGGGCAACACAGCCTCCGCAGCTCCAGTTGCAGTGCCCTTCCCCGTTCCCCTGACCTAACAACAGCGGCTAACATTAAACAAGCCTACTTAATTTTATTAAACACCAGTTGATTACTGGATTAGGTCAGGGCTTCAAACCCTACACAGTACAATACCCAAAATCAGAAGGTATAGAGGTCACAGCAAAGTGGATCATTCTGGAAGCATGAACTTGGCCTAGGTCAAAGGGACTTAAACCATCTATTTACTCTCCAATCCACGTTTACCCTGCTAATCAACTAATCCAGTCGGTTGTTCTTTGAGGCCTTGTAAAGGCACCCAAAGTCTCGAGTGCCTGCAGAACAGAGAGCCTGGTTGCTGAGCCTCTAAGACTAAATTCAGTCCAGCAGCTGCAAAAGGCTCAGTTACCTGGCTTACCTGCTCTGCTGGGGCTCCAGAGATTTGAGCATTCATTCCTTCATGGTCACCAAATTTTTACTGGACAAAGGTCATAGATTCTTTTCCCCTAGCATGTTCAATAACCAATTTCTGAGACACCAGGGTTTCAAAGAAAGAATAGTTTATTATTAGGCACGTATTCGGAGAGCAGATGGCCTAGTAGCCCCTAGTGGCCCAAAATCTGTCTCCAAATCACAGATGTTCTTAATGACATCTAGAATGGTGAATCATTTCCAGAAGGTATTCCATTGACTTTGGCCAGATCCATAAGAGGAATAACTATCTACTGCAGCTATAGTCTTACAAAATATGTTTATAGTAAATAATCAGATGTGAAAGTCAAGATGACTTATTGATTCATGACTACAGAATGGGTGTTGTGTTAGCAGGTGTGAAAATGACATTAATCTCATTATATATCTCCATCAGAGCTCTTGGGTGACTAGGTACGTTGTCAATTTGGAAAGGATACTTTTTTCCTGAGTAGTAGGTCTCAGTAGTGGGTTTAAGATAAGATATTCAGTAAACCATGTTGTAAAGAGATGGTCTGCCATCCAGACTTTGTCATTCAATTTATAGAGCACAGATAGAGCAGGTTTAGTATCATTCTTAAGGGCCCTAGGACTTTTGGAATGGTAAATGAGCATTGGTTTTGTTAATTTTGAAGCAGCCAAAGACCTAGAAACTGAAGTTCCAAGTACCCAAAAGGAAAAAAACACCAGAAGACTTTGCCACTAAAACAATTATAAAGGTTTTGTTGAGCAAGGACAAATATGCATATGGAACAGAGCTAAGAAGCAGCACCTGCAAGGGGGTTGAGGTTTAGGGAGCAGTTTATATAGGCTATCTGGGATTTGGAGTGTTTTGGAAGGGGAAAGGGTATTTCTAGGAGTAGTCTCAGGCAGAGTGTTCTTGGACACACCTGGCCAATTTAGATACTACAGCAACATGAACCTGGCTAGTTCACATACTACAGAAGCAGAATGTTCACTACCAGATGTTTTGCATGCGTGGCTAGCTTAAAATTGTTGATTTGGCTTTGCAGTTGCTACAACTGTTGAAGTGTTCCGGGTTCATTTGATGGGCATGCAAAGGATCATTGGTATGTCAAGCTGGAACAGCAATTGCTTTGTCTCTCATTCAGCTCTATCCAATTCTCATTTGACTTGGCCAATCCCTGGATAATGTGGGAGCTTGAGAAGATCCAGATGGTTAGTGTAGTCATTATCTATTCTGTTTTCACATTCCTTTATTTTGGTTGAGAGGGTCTCAGGACTCCTTGAAGACCAAGGGGGATTATCTTATTGGTTAAGGCTTTGGTAACCTAAGGATGTGGGTGAGACAAAAAAGAGTCCAATGGCTTTTAACCATTGAAATACAAAGTCTGTGAACCACTGAAGGATAACAAGGCCAAAGAGGAGTAGGAACATAAGGAAAATCAGAAGTGAAATTAGGAAATACCAGCAAGTACCTGTAGGCTGAAAGCCCCTAATGGATTCCCAGAGGTCCTCTTAATGGAACCCAGAAATTTATGTTGTTCAACTATTTGGCTTGTTTGAAGGTTTCTTGAATGTTTCTCTTAGTCTGTCTAGTGGTGTTAACTCGGTTGTAATCTGAAGTGTTGGTGACAGCCCATACACCTACTTTTTTAGCTAAAAGGTAATCAGGAGCCAGCTGATTATCTATGACTGTATTGACCAAGGAAGTTAAGGAGATTTGTAGTTCTTAGAGTTTCTCACTAGTTTATTGGACTTAGATTTTAAGGGTAAAGGTAAGGTGAGAGAGTCTGTTCATCATAGGCAAAGCCACCCCATGGGGTGGTGAGATCAACTACTATTCCAATCTCAGCAAGAATGCATTCAGTGGCCCTTCAGAAATTGTTTGCTTTTTGGTGAAATTCAAAGTTTGAGATACCCAAATGTACTGCTCCCATTAAAGAGTATATTGTTAAGACAGTAGAAGGCAATTGCACCTTGAGAGGAATTGTAGAGAAAGATGTATCCTGAAGGGAAGCAAACCATAGCAGTGCCAATGGAAGACTTAAATGATATTTGCTTACAACAGGGGTCTGAGGTGAGTCCAGTTGGAAATAAAGGAAGAGGGATTAGAGCTTAACATCTTCAATTTGATTGTTGCATGGGCAGGAACAATGGATCTTTGACATTGGTCTTGATAAAAATTAGTATGTCTGCTAATGCATTTACAGTGATTTCATTGTTTGAGCTTTTACTAGGGCAAAGGGATGGTCAGCTATTTGGGAAAAATAATATAAATTTTTGGCTCATTGGATAAGGAAATAGGGAGTTTACGCTCTGAGATTAGCCATTTTTCCTTATAGTGAGTGAGGCATAAAAAATGTTGCATTGAGGTGAGCGATTTTGGGTCAGCTGGAAATGTTGGATAGGGGAGCTCCAATAAGCGTAGGATCAAAACTTTGGGGGTTGGCATGGTGCGGCGTGGGGCTTGCCTTGCCCGACCGCACTGGGGTCTCTCTCGTCCTTGGATGCGGTTCGGCTGGAGAGCGGCGTCAGCCGAAACCACGGGGCTCGAAGGTCTGGAGGGCGCGCGAGCACAATAAACCGAGAGCAAAAAAGATTTGCAGCAGTTTATTGCAGGGGTGGCTCGCGGAACCTAGCTGGCTGGCAAGGCTTACAGGCTAGGCTCCCGAGAGGGGGAAACACAGAGAATACATAGGGTTGGTGAAGGGGAGGTAACCTAGGCGGGGAAACTTTGACGGACGGCTAGTATGGAGTATGTGGATTGGTTAAGGGGGTGTGTACATGGTCCAATGAAAAGGAGGTGAAAAGGTGGGGTGATATATGCTCAGGGGTTGCTAGGCAGAGGGTCAGATTAGCAGGGCTTGCAAGATCGAGAGATGTTTGGACATGTCAGGGCATGTCAAGGCAAAGAAGAGGAGGCAGTTTTTGAATATATGCAGCAATTCCTCCCTTTTGTTTAATAGGAGAGGAAGAGAGAGTAAAAAAGAAAAGGGGGAGGGGCGAGGCTGGCCGCAGGTGCAGGTGGCCCGCGGGCACCCATGGGGCTCATGCGGATGAGCCAGCATATGCATGAGCCACACTCCCAAAGGGTGATCAGTCCTTAGGGTGGGCAACACTCGCTAACCATACCTGTGCCTGCTGGCGATGGCCTGCATCCGCGAAGGGGTTTTGAAGTTCGAGAGCTGCTAGAGCAAGAAGTTTAGTTTGTTGTCTATGATGGGAGAGTTGTTTATATATGCATTTGAATATAATAAGAACGACAATGAAGGCAAGTAATAGGAGTCCATAGAAAATGAGGTTAGAGGGTTTGAAGAAAGAAGAGAATTTTTTCGTTAGGTCAGAGAGAATGGAGGCAGAGACTTTAGGGATAATTGTTTTTTCTAGAGTAAGTATGTGAGCTTGGAGTTGGTGGGTATGATTCTAGAAAGATTCATTATAAGCCATAAAGATCCAGTCACGCAAAGTGAGGCGGGGTTGGGAGTGATTAACGAGGACAGGGGTAACACAGAGGCTGGAAAAGGGGTATTGTCCATCACACGTGGAAGAAGCTATGTCGTAGAGGGCTTCGATGTCTTGGGCAATTAGGTCAATCTGCTGCTGTAGATTGAAGATGGAGTGATGCATTAGAAGATTTAGGTCTTCTTGATTGCCGAGTGCACCGGCAGCGGTACGAGTGAGGTTGTTGATGACTTCCGCGGTGATGGAGGTTCGGGTGAGGGCGACAGCAGCTGTAGTAGCGGCGGCTAGAGATGCGACGACAGCGGCAGCGATCGCGGCAGAAATCCCGAAGTCTCGCTTGCGGCGGAAGAATGAGGACAGCTCTTTGGTTCTGAAAGGATAGGGGAGTTGCGGGGCTACCCAGGTGGAGGCGTTTAGGGGGATCCATATCAGACGGGGCTGCAACACAATAAACGCATAAGGATATGAAATGTTCCAGAAGTTAGCGAGAACACAGTGTTGAAGGAGAGTAATGTTGGGGCAAAGATAGAAGAAGAAGGGCGGGGCAAGATGAACTGCAGCGGAGATGTTGGTAGTAGATATAAGCAAGGGGTTATAGATTGGGCTGCTCGGTTGCTGCCTGTTTTTCCGGGCGCAAGTAGGGGTGGCATAGGCGGTACCTAATCTGAGCGGCTTGACGCCGGAGAGGGTGCGGAGGTCGAGGCAGGCATATTTGCCACATAAGTAATTGTCAACAAATGCGGGTAAGCCGAAACCTGCAAGATCTGATTCGTTAGCAGCATATGAAGAATAGAGGGAGAAGGAAGGATTTTGATTATAGGGGAGAGGGTAGTGACAGCAATACCAGGTGAAATGGCTAAGTGGGAGGGAATCGAATGTGGTCGTTTTAGTCCAGTGGGGTATAGGACAGGGATTAGTTGGCAGAATGGCGTGCTCGCGTGTGGCAAAAGTGTGGTGTGGCAGTGATGGGTGTTTAGCCGTGAGGTTTTCCGGGTACCACCATGTAGCATCAAGGGTGTAGGCTAAATAGCAGGAGTAAGGACACGTTTTATAAGTACATGTTCGACACGTTTTGGAATTACACGTTTTGTTTTTGACGTAGTCCACAATGGTAATTTCCTGTAAAAAAAGACAGTTAGGGAAGGAAGGAGGGCAGATATCCACCTGGGAGTCCTCGTCCTTGAGAATGAAAAGGAGCGCTGAGTGGGGTGGAGAAAGAGAGACATTAAGTGGGGCTTGACTGGGCAGAAGATAGGGGTTACAAGGGAGGCGGAGTGAGCTGTCGTTAAGCTGTAATGAGGGAAAAAGGGGGCTATTGGGGGTGATGAAAAGGACTCCAGGGGGGTTCTGCACTGCTGCCCAAAGTTCTCTGGGTGCTGCTGCGGATGCTGTGGGGAGAAGCGTAAGCATTATTAGAAGAATTTGCTTTAAGCTAGGGGAGGGGTCACCGCAACGCTCTCGAGCTCCGTCATATAGGCGGAGGAGTTGCCTTTTTTGAGCTCGAGGGCTGTTTTCCGGGTCGTCTTCTTCAAGGACTGCTTGCGTCATTTGCCAAACCAGGCACCTTGCCCGACGGCGCAGGCGTCTGGTGGTCGATGACGGCAGTGACGGTTGTGAATTTTTCTCTTCTGAGGGCTGTTGAAGGTGCATTTTCTCCAACTTCTTCTTCAGGGCTCGCATTCTGCATCCGTGGCATCTGCTTGGTCACCGTGGCCGGACGGATGTTCCTTCTGGGGATCCAGATTGGCTGCGGTCCATTCTCTGGAAAGACACAAGCAAAACTGCGCCCCTGGGCAAGGAGAGGGGCGGGCCCTTGCCACGTATTGGTGGCTGGGTCACACCAGTGAACTGAAGGGACCAGGGAAGGCCTGTACGAAGGTCCCCAGTGTTTGTGCAGGGGAGATAGCCCTTCTTTATCAAATGTGAGTAAGTTGAGGTGTATTAGGGCAGCTGTGATCAGGTCGCCTGGTGAGGCCTGGGGGAGATTATCCCTTTCCTTTTCAATTTGGATTTTTAGTCTGCGATTTAAAGATTCTACCATAGCCTGTCCCTGTGGGTTATAAGGGATTCCAAAGTGGTGGGTGATGTTATAGAGGTGCAGGAAGGCTGAGAAGGAGGTGCTGCGGTAGGCAGGGCCATTGTCCGTCTTCAAGTCCCAGGGAATTCCCATAAAGAGAATTCCTTGGCGAAGTGCCTTGATGCAATGTTTGGCAGTTTCTCCCAGTAGAGGGACAGTATAGCACATGCTTGAATAAGTGTCTATAATGACATGCAGATATTTAAGATGCCGGAAGGAAGAGATGTGGGTAACATCCATTTGCCATCTGGCATTGGGCTTAAGGCCACGGGGATTGACTCCTTGCGGCTGCAGAGGCCCAAGTGGTGCAAAGGGCGCGCAAGTGGCACAGCTGCGAACTGTATGTTTGCAGGTTTCTTTGGGTAGACCGCAAAGATGATGCAGGGAGTTGGCTGAAAAATGAAACCTGGAGTGGAGTTATTTGGCTATATTAATGGAGTCACCGAGTGTGTTGGCAGCTAAGACAGAGACTGCTTTATCAGCTGCTTCATTGCCGGCCGCAAGCGGTCCGGGGAGGCTGGAGTGGCTGCGGATATGTGCAATGAACCAAGGCGCTTGGCGGCGCTCTAGCAGGCATTTTAGTCTGACTAGAGCACGGTCGATGGGCAAATCGTTATTAGGGAAAAAGGTTGCTAGTGCAATTACGCGACAAACTTGAAAGGTGTATAAACTATCAGTGAAGATGTTTAGTGGTTGGTGCCGATATAGCCTAAGCGCTTGTTCTACTGCGAGAATTTCGCCCACCTGTACTGAATGCTGGTGAAAATGTATGAAATGTTCGGGCTCCTCCCATTTGCAATGGTAAACAATGAGTGCAAATTTTGTTTTGGATGCATCTGTGAAAACGGTGGTGGCGTTTGGGAATGGAGCAGTTGAGGGGAATGGGTGATATGGGCACTGCAATGGTATGTGTGCAATGCCTTGTAAGAGTCGGTGGTTGGGGAGGTGATTATCAAAGTCCCCAGAGAACATTTCTAATAAAATTTGCATGTCTGCATTGTGTTGGATGAGGAAATTAGTTTGTTTCACCTCTAGTGACCAGATGATTGTATTAGGTTGGCGGCCGAAGGTATGGATGGCCAGGTTGATTAGGTCCATAGCAAGGCTGATCCACGTATGAATGTGTGGGCAGATTTTTCTGAGTTTGCTTTTGGCTGGGTGAGCCCATAGCAAGGGGCCTTCCTGCCAAAGCACTCCGGTAGGAGTGAGATATGTGTCTAACACTAGAGCCTTTAAAGGGAGATTAGGCTGAAATCTGTGGAGCTGACATTCCCCAAGTAGCTCATTTACGGTCATGATGGCTTGTTTTGCTCCTGAGTCAAGTCGAATGGAACGTGCGAGTATGTTTGGGAGTTGCCCTTTGGCCTGCAATAATTTGAATAAAGGCTGTAGCTCAGCAGTGGTAATCGGTAGGGCTGAGCGAATCCAATTAATTTGCCCGCAAAGTTGTTGGAGTTCTGTAAGGGAAACTCGCTCTGGGACAGCTAATTTTGGAGCTGTTGGGGTTATGTATTGATTAATTGTAAACCCCAAAAAAGAGAATGGCGGGTTTAATTGGACCTTGTCTGGTTGCACTTTTAGGCCTATGGCCGCAAGGTTGGACTTTAGCGCGTCTAGCACCTGAGTAAGTTGTGCGGGCTCTTCTGATGCTATAAGAATGTCATCCATATAATGGATAAAGTAGGCCATGTTGCGCAGGGGTGCTATGGCCGTGTCAACATAAGTTTGGCAAATAGCAGGGCTATTGCGCATGCCTTGGGGAAGCACCTTCCACTGATAGCGCTTGGCTGCCCCCGCGTGGTTGGGGACAGGGACTGTAAAGGCAAACCTTGGTCGGTCATTTTCATGCAGTGGGATGGAAAAGAACCAGTCTTTGATGTCTATGGTGGCTACGTGTAGATGTGAGGGAATAGCTACTGGGTGTGGAAGCCCGGGCTGCGGAGAGCCCATGGGCAATATGTGCTTGTTAATTTCCCTAAGGTCATGAAGGAGTCTAAATTTGTTCGTGCCTTTTTGTGAATGACAAAAACAGGCGAATTATAGGGGCTAGTGGAAGGTTCGATATGACCAGCTTCCAGTTGCTCTAGGACGAGGGTTTTGAGTATTTCCAATTTATGGGAAGGTAAAGGCCACTGCTCCACCCAGATGGGCTCCTCTGTGTCCCATTGGAGAGGAGTGGGTGCTGGAGGTGTTATGCGAGCAGTGGCGCAAATTATTGGGGGGGCTGTGTGGTCATGCTGGCCCCCGCATCTGTGGGAATGGCTCGTCCCCAGAGGGCTTGGCCAATGGTGGTTAGGAAGCATTCTTGAGGGGGCTGCGTGGCAATATATGCCCCTGAGGCTGCTAGAATGTCTCGCCCCCACAAGATTTGGTCAATGGTATTTAGAAAGAGTGGCCGGAAGGTACCGGAGTGACCTTCATTATCTTCCCATTTGATGGGAGAGGCGGCATGCAGGGAGGGAGCAGAGCCCGTGGCTCCGATGATGGAGGGTCCCTCTTCAATTTTCCATTGGGCTATAGAACGGGTAGGCAGACATGAGATTTCTGCCCCAGAATCAACGGTGCCTGTGTACCAGCGATTGTTTATTTTGATTTCGCGGGTAGGCTTGTTGGGGGTTATAGGGATTGACCACATTATGGTTTGGGGCCGGTCTTGGCCCGGGTCTGTGTCTCTTGGGGGCGGGGCTGAGACATGCCCCCCTTCAAGTTTAAAGGCCGCGCTTTGTTAATGTAACGGCAATCTCGAGCCCAGTGATAGCCCTTGTTGCAGCGAGGGCAGGGCGTAGGGGGCTTGCTCTGCTGCCACTGTGGCTTGGCAGGCGGCGGGCTGGGGTAGTACAGTTTTTTGCAAAGTGCCCCGTTTTCCCGCACCTGAAGCAGCCTGATGTTAGGGTCATGGCCGTGGCAATGGCTTGGGCTAGTGAGGCGGCACTAGAGTCTATATTGCTGCATGCAAGGACCCAGTCATGAATGGTTTTTTCTTTGATGGGTAAAATTGCCTGCTTACAGGCAAGGCTAGCTCCCTCAAAAATAAGCTCTTTTGCGAGGGTGGTTTGTGCTTGTTCACCTAGCACTTTTCATTCGCAGGTTTCTGCAACTCGTGAAACGAAGGAGGCAAAGTCCTCATCTTTCCCTTGTGTGAGTTTGGTAAATTTTTCTGGCTTGGCTGCGGAGCAGGATCGGAAGGCTCGCATGGCTACCTCCCTTAGCTGAAACCAAAACCCAGGGGGGGCCTGTGAAGCAAGTATTGGCCCATCCCAGTATATGCCTCTAGTGGGAGCTGAAACCCTGGGGGCCCGTGTATTTGAGTAAGAGCCGCTTGCTTTTCTGCCTCCGAATTAAAGTGCGCCCTCCAATCTACATACTGGCCAGGAGTGAGAATGGCCCGGGCTAGTGAAGTCCAATCATGAGGAGTACACAGCTGTTGTGACAATTCGTCTAAGAGGTGGGTAGCATAGGGACTAGCAAATCTGTCCTCCTTTACTGCCTTGCGGAGCCACTTGACTTCATCGGCATCAAAGGGGTACCACAGAAGGGGACGTTTGGGAGTAGGTCGGACATTCATGGGAAAGCAAGCGACCATCGGCGGCAAAATGGGTTGAGGGACAGCCGGGCCACTGGATGCGCCGGCATAGAGCGGCCATAATGGCGCTGCCGATTGAGGGGCGGAGGCGCAAAACAACGGGCCTGGGGAGTTGTCCGCTGCATAAGATGACGGCCAGGATGGCGCTGCCAGCAAGGAGGCCGGAGCACAAGATGTCGGACAGGGTGGGGCTGGAGCACAAGATGTCGGACAAGGCTCCTCCCTCTGTAGAGGGGGGGGCAGCCGGGAGGCACTTCCCCTTTTTGGTTGAAGGAGAAGGAGGAAGTGGCTCGCAAGATGGCGCAGAACCGCCATCCTTGGGAAGGGCGGGATAAAGGCACTTCCTGTTTTCTTTGTCTTTGCTCGAACAAGAAGGAGGAAGTTCGCCATCTTGCTCTGTTGCCAGATTGTTAAGTTTAGGAGGACAGAGCTCGAGCTCATTATTCAGCTGCTCAAATAAAGATTCAGAGTCCGGGTCAGAGTTATTATGAGACTCCTCCGAATTAGCAGACTTTGCTGCCGATAAGGCTTCTTGGGGGGCGTTATCAGACGGTGGCTGCGAGCCGTGTAGGCAGGAGCAAATGGTAATAAGCGTGGGCAGGAGACGGGGGGGGGGGGGGAATGCTTGTTTTCGTGCTCCATCTTTTGGGTGACCCGATCGATAAGTTGGTCATAAGTAGCAGGGTCCCACAAGTGGCAAGCGGCAAGCCATGGGTTAAAACAGGAGCAAGAGGTCCCAATAAACTTGGAGCTGGCAAACCGAAACCTTACACTTATGAGCGTCTAGCAGGGCTGCCAGCGCCAGCGCGCGGACTTGGGGCGCCTGGCGTACCGAAATGCGGTTGCCCATAATAGGAGGTAAGTTATAGCAGCCAGCCGAAGGAGGGTGGGGGTTGAGTACTTCCGATTAAGGGAGAAAAACTAGCAGGGTAAGACACCCTACAGCACAGAGAAACGTTACGGCAAGCAAAAGGTTAGAGGGGCTCTCAGCCGAAGAGAGTGGGGGCCCTTACCTTGTCGAGCGGCGGCTGAAGAGGAGGAGACGAAGAGGTCCCTGTTCAGGCGCCAATTGCGGCGTGGGGCTTGCCTTGACCGACCGCACTGGGGTCTCTCTCGTCCTTGGATGCGGTTCGGCTGGAGAGTGGCGTCAGCCGAAACCACGGGGCTCGAAGGTCTGGAGGGCGCGCGAGCATAATAAACCGAGAGCAAAAAAGATTTGCAGCAGTTTATTGCAGGGGTGGCTCGAGGAACCTAGCTGGCTGGCAAGGCTTATAGGCTAGGCTCCCGAGAGGGGGAAACACAGAGAATATATAGGGTTGGTGAAGGGGAGGTAACATAGGGGGGGAAACTTTGACGGACGGCTAGTATGGAGTATGTGGATTGGTTAAGGGGGTGTGTACATGGTCCAATGAAAAGGAGGTGAAAAGGTGGGGTGATATATGCTCAGGAGTTGCTAGGCAGAGGGTCAGATTAGCAAGGATTGCAAGATCGAGAGATGTTTGGACATGTCAGGGCATGTCAAGGCAAAGAAGAGGAGGCAGTTTTTGAATATATGCAGCAGCATGGCAATTCAACATACAGTTAAATTTTTCCAGTAGATACAATTTGGGATAATTGGAGATTATCCTGAGTGCCCCTAGGGTAAAATAATGGGCATCAAGGGTCTTCTGCTCCTCTGGAGGAGTTTTGTGCATTACTAAAATTGACTAATCTAGAGGGGGAAATGTTTTAAGTCCAGGATCATGGGAAAGCAGTCTACTTCTGATGCTGGCTGCTTCTGATTATCAATAAGTTGTGAGGTCACGTTTCTGCTAGGTTCAGACTTCTAGGCAGGGAGTGGAGCTTTCTTTATGTGTGACAGATGTTTCCAAGAGTCTATGCCTTTAAGCTTTTCTGCAATAGGAATGGTCAGGAGGAGAAGGTATGATCCTCTCCAGTGTGGCTCAAGGGAGTGTTTTCTTAGTTGGAACTTCTAATATACCCAGTCATCAGGATGTGCTGGGAGGTCTGGAGTCACTGATGGACATTTAAAGAGAGACACAGAAATGGTTTTATGCAACTCAGATATTACTTGGGATAATTTTTGGCTGTTGGAGGATAGGATGGCTTGGGTTTCTACCTTTTGGGTCTGCAGAAAAAGGGACATCGGCCTTCCAATGACTACTTCATAAGGGGGCTTATCAGGGCCCAAACAGTCTACATCTGAAATCCATGAGAGCTAGTGGTGGGACTTTTGTCCAGGGCACAGGGAGAATTGTTCAGTAAGTTTTTCTAGTTGAGTTTTAGTGGCACTATCAGTACATTCTACTAAATCTGAAGACTGTGGATGATAGGCACAGTGGAGTAGCTGCAAGATTGAGGAGAAGGACAGCAACTCTGTACAGGGCTGACCTGTAAAATGACCACCCCTGTTGCTTTGGATTTCTTTAGGGCTATCCACAAGGGAATGATCTCCACTATTTGAATTTGAATTCTAGCTACAGAAGTAGCTGTGGCTTTTCTTACTGGAAAAACTTCAATCCATTGAGAATATATAGGCCATAACTAGACAATACTTGTAGCATTGCCAGGGAGGGAGTTGGAGGAAGTCGATTTGCCATACTTTGAACAGGCCTCTAGGAGGGGCAGCATTGCCAGCTGAGGGTGGAAAAACTTGGAAGGGTTATGGTAGTGACAAATTTTACACAAATTTACTGCTTTCTGGGCAGTTTTCCCAAATCTTCCCCACCAGTATTTTCAGACTAGTTCTTTGAGTTTTTCTGGCCCTTAATGAATATGGTAATGTAGGAATCTCATCATTGGAAATGTAAGCACTTCTGGTAAGACTATAAGTACATTTGGTCCTTTCTATAACTCAATTTGGGCCTCTCTCCTGCTCATAATTCGTCTAAGGTAGGCTGCAGCATGGCATGAAAAATTGTTTAATGTCCTCCATGATGAGGATTGTTAGGTTGTCAGTTTTCCTGCAGCTTTGAGGACATGAACTTCATCTTGTTGGGCTGCAGACTAGACAGCCCCATTTGCTAGCACATTTCCTCTAGCTTGTTCACTATGTTCTTTACTGAGGCTGACTGGTATCATTGCTATTGCTTTTGGCAACAGTAGGCAAGTTAAGAACGATTAACCCATTATTTGTTCTTTATAAGTTGCCCAGGATTAAGTCCAAAAACCTTGGTGCTTCTATAAGATTCCAAAATCATGAGCTATGCTGAAAACATGTCAACCATCTGTGTAAATGGTAATTAATTGCCTTACCTTGGGCCAGCTCACAGGCTCAAAACACTGCTTTTAGTTCAACTTACTGGGCAGAATGCCTTTCTTTAGATGAGCATCTTTTTTCAGTAATTTCTGAGGAAATTATCCCATACCCAGCTACTAAATCACCTAAGTCATTTTTTTAGGTAGGAACCATTGGTGTACCATACTAGATCAAACGTTTTATTGGTGGTTTGCTTAGGTCTGGCTTAGGGGATAAAATGATCAAGCAAGTTTATACATTCATGTTCAATGCAGTCATCACAGATGTGGTTTTGGAGAGAAAGGAGGCAGGGTTGAGGGTCTTAACTAGCACACTTGAGAGGTTTGGGTTACTGAAAAGGCCTGCTGAAGTTTGCAAGGTGCCTGGCAGAAAAGTGTTAGGTGTGATGGCTATTGAGCAAGGCTTCTATGGCATGGGGGGCAAACATCTATAAATGGGGATCCAAGGTGACCTCAGATACTGCATCCACTAGTTGGGTAGTGGCACCTATTGCTCGAAAGCAAGGAAGAAGGCCTTTTGCAACAGCATTCAGGATCTTGCTGTAGTAACATGAGCCAAAAATATCCTGGATGTTTTCAGATAAAGACTCTACATGCACTCCCCCCTTTTTCAGTCACAAAAAGGAAATAAAGGAAGGGAAGATAGGTTAGTGAAGGTGTTGAAAATTTTGAAATGCAGTTAAAGTGTGGCCTTCAAGAATAAAGGGTTTTTGTTGGTCATTCTTAAAAGAGTACATATAGGGGCCAGGCAGTTACTGATTCTTAGGGATCCATAGCCGAAAATACCCAGTTAGTCTTAAAAATGCTCTAATTTGACATTTGACTGTGTGGGGGGGAAAGCATAATATTCCTTTGAGCCATCATTGATAAAGAAAGCCTGTCTTCAGATACAATGTAGCTGAGGAATTTGACAGACAGTTTGACAAACTAGCTTTTCTTGAGAGGCTTCCTGTTCTTTGTGGGCTAAAGCAGTCAGTAGATGTAGAGTCTTTTAGGAATACATGGTGGAAGGGAGAGCAGAGTGGCAGGTCATCTCCATACTGCAGAAGTGTGGCTCCCATGAAAGAGAGGTCAGATAGGGCATGACAGAGAATTTGGGAAAAGTAAGAAGGGGATTTGATGTTTTCTTAAGAGAGTACAGTCCAGGTATTAATGGCTATCTCAGCTGAAGGCAAACAGGTACAGGCTTTCAGGAGAAACTTTGACAGAGTAAAAGGCACTACAGAGATCAAAGCAAATAAAGAATTTGGACTCGGAAGCAAGGAGGTTAATAAGGGTGAGGCATTAGGTACAATGGGTGTTCAGTGGATTACAATGGAGTTAAAAGCTCAGATCATAGACTAGCAGCTACCCCCAGTCCTTACGTTTCCTACAGGGAAAATAGGGTTTTACAGGGACTAGCACAAAGGATAATAAGATCTTTGGAGAGGAGAGTTTGAATGATATGTCAGGCCCCTTTAATGCAGGGTTACCATAAACTTCAATTTGTAAAACAAACAAAAACTGCAATATTTGCAAAGTACAATAAAATAAAGTACAATAAAACGATGTATGTCTGAATTTGTATTTACCATCCTGATAAATCTGGAAGATGTAGAGTAGAGAGGAAAAGCCCAAAGGTAAAGGCATCTGAGAAACCAGTCAATCACTCTCCTTCCCACAAAATAAATCCTAATATCAGGTATTTACCTTTTGTGTCCAGGAAGAAGATGCTTTCCTGAAATTCTAAGAATATAATTTCTAAACCCTGGGAAAGTAATTAATTGGTGACAGTTAGTCTCACTGCTCCTAAGAATAAGGCCACTTTTGTTCCCTGATTGTTCCCAAAACACCTGGACACAGGTACTCTTTGCCCCTAGGCAATGACAAGAAAGAAGCTAGAGCATAACTCCAGTAATTCCCATCTTATTTTAACCTCAGCAATGCTGGACTGACTCTTTTGTCAGGAAAAAAATCACTATGCTACATACACCAGTTTTACATCTCTAGCCTCCCAGGGGTTCATTGCATTTTCTCTATTTTCTCTACTCTGATTCCTCTGAAGTGGAACATGGAAAAGGATGCCAAGCCAGTAGTCATGCTAGTTCAACATCTTAGTCAGAATTAGAACCCATTCATTCATTCATTTATTGAAGTTTTCTATTTGGATGGAAGGTGTTAATATTTACTGTTTCCCTATCACCTAATGCTAGAGCTCTTTTCATACCTGCCCAAGGACAATCATCGTCTTCCCCACTTCTTTTGTATCTCACATTTACATGGCTCACCATGCCCTGCAGTGATGTGCTGATGAACTCTCTGGGAAAGTAATAACCGTAACAATAAAAAAGACCCAGTTGATTGCATTTGCTGATTTCTGTGGTATAAATACTCTCACCATGGTCAATTTCAAACTACCAACAGTTTAAAAATTGGCTTACAATTTTAGAGAAAACTTCAGCATTTGCACAGGATGTGTTTTCTTTACAGGAGAATCTTTCTGTTAATATATTTTCCCCTCATGTCCCAGACAGAATTAGGTATAGTTTCCCCCACCAACATGGCTGATTACAGATGACAGAAACGCAGACACTACTCAAAGAAAAGTATCAGTATTTCTTAGCTTGTTCACCATGAATTTTCAACTCAAAACCGATGGAAAAAAATTACTTTAACTAGGTGTTTAATTTCTCTTTGAGTAATTGTGGCACATGTTTTTCAGCATTAATCACACATTCAAATTGTCTAGAGAATACACCAATTCTTACGTCATGCCCTAGAGCAATGGAATTGGAATCACTCTGGATGGGGCCTAAGCATCTGTATATTTTAAAGCTTCCCTGGGTGTTCTGATGCCCCAGAAATTCTAAGGATCATTCAGAGCAGACATATGTGAATCCAATGAATCCCAATCATGACTATCAGTTGGTAATACCTTGATGGATCTATCAACTCTTGCTACTGATCTGGGGTTTAGCATATACTACATCATACTTTTGCTTAGTCCTTACGCAAATGAATGATTTGTATCCACAATTAGATTTTGATTATATATACATACATGATATATATAACTATATATTTACACACAAACACACACACACATGCACTGTTATACTAGAATGTAATGATGTCAAGGAACTTGATCTGTTTTGTTTGATGCTGGGCAGTGGCACCCCAAGGGAGGAAATGGAAAGTGGTGGGAGATGATAGCTGCCACTGGGAGGATTATTTTATCACAAGCAATGTTGAAAAGTGTCAGTCTATGATGATGATAAAAAGCAGATTTGTACTGATTTTATTTTGGCTTTTTAATCCTCTATTAAGACTGTACCCCCTTATTGCTTGTAGTTTTCTCTCTCCCCATTTGCCATAGGCTCCTGGCACACAAGAGATGCTCAAAAAATGTTTGCTGACAAAATAAATAACTGGGTATAAAATATTCAATAAATATTTGCTGATGGGGTGGATAGATAGGCAGGCAGAAGAGAGAATAAGAGAAAAAATGCATTCTGGCCAGCATAGTGAGTGACAAAATATTTTCAAAATATTTTTTTATTTGACAAAATAACATACAAAACACAAACATTCTTAACATACAAACATTCCATCCATGGTGTACAATCAGTGGTTCACAATAGCATCACAGAGTACATTCATCACCATGATCATTTTTTTAGAACATTTGTATCACTTCAGAAAAAGAAAAAAGAAAAAATTCATAAATACCATACTCCTTAAATTTTTTTAACACTGTTCTTTAGGTTTAGTTACACTGGTGTCTGTTCCAATGAATTGGGGTAACGCTTGCTTTGGTAAGACTATGTGTGTGTGTATTTTCCCCCTCTATATGTGATAGTCCATATGAAACTGCCCTTTCAAACCTTGAAGTAAGATCAAAGTATTAATACAAATTGAATACAGGCAAAAGGCACAGAAGGAAAAAATAATACACAATGTAAAAATGCAGCAAAAGGAAATAGAAAAAATGAAACCCTGAGTCTAAATATACAGGAATGAAATCATAGTTGTGTGTGTGCGTGTGTGCTCTTTCTCTCTCTTCAATAAGAAAGGAAACACATGAAAAAAGAATAAAAGGTAAAGGGCAATGTTATAAATAGTGGCAAAGGTGAGAAAATGAAAGCAAGGGAAATAGAATACCATGATAAAAGAAAGGAAGAAATAGAATCCTCAAGGAAGAAATAAAGCAAGCTAGAAAAGAAGAAGGTTGTAGGCCCCTGATTATATTTCATTTATAACTGCTCTTACATTTCATTATGTTTCTCTGGCAGGAGTCCCATATCTCTTTATGTCTGAAGGAAGGGGGTGGCAGAAATATTTTGCTCTGGGATTTGAGATTTATTGCCTCATACACTTAGTGTTAGGCTGATTTTTTTTTTCTTTAAATTACCTGCCACTGTCATGTTCAAAATATAAGCCCAAGATGGACTATATGTCACGTATCACTGTAAGAACTGCTTTTATTGAGAATAGAAAACCAATGCAAACATGGTTTATTCTAAGTATATCAGGAACCACAAAGCTGATGTCAACTTCTATATTCTTTTTACTTTAACATAACTTGTGATATGGAATTGGATGTTTGAGCTCTTGAATAAAGAAAGGAAACATCCCACAGGAAATATCAAATAAAGCTACGAAAAGCCTGAACTTTGAATCCAGACAGATATATTGTGGACAAGTTACTGAAGTTATATAAGCCTCAGTATCCTTAGGTGTAAAATAGGCACAGTCATAGTATTTGCCTCATTACAAGGTAGGATTAAATATTATAATGTATATCAAGTTCTTAGCATATTCACTGGCAAGTACTCAAAATCGTAATTTTGTTATTAAAGTTATCACTTTTTCATAATTATAGGCTCTGTTTCAAGAAAATTAATTGAATCTTAAATTTTTGAAACTTTACATTTAGAGTTGAATTAGCCAATGAAAAGAATAAAGAATTAGCCACTTCCTTTACTTTCCACAGCAAATTGTATATGAACGGAAGATAAATGTATTTGTCACTCTCTTTTAAATAAGCATTCTGCTACCATCATCTCCAAGTCTCTCTTATTTTGAAATTCATTCCATCTTTTTATAGCACCTTCTCTCCATTCTGAGACAGACCCAATAGCCTCCAACATTGTAAACCCTGTCCCTGCTTCATCATTGAACTCTGTACCTGGCTCATAAACATATTTTCCATTGAGCCTCTGCAATTTTCTTCATTGAGTTCCATCTACTATTTGATATTTCTTTGTCTTCTGGAAAAGAAAAATTTTTTAATATTCTCATCTTTATAAACTTCACCTCTAATTTAGCCATGCAGATAAAGGGATTCAACACCAAAATATCAGTCTTATTCAGCTTCCAAGCTCTGGGAACTTAGGTACAAAATGCTATCATGAGGATTCCATTTCTCTCCATCTTCCTCTGATGCATTCTGCTATACTGAGGTCACTCTCAGTTCCAAGACAGACGCTCCCAGGAACTCCAGGATCACTTCAGCACAAACAAAAATCCTACAATTGTGCCTCACTGTCTCTGATGAGCTTTATGTAGGATCGATCACACACAATTCTTCCATCAATCTCTTTCACCAGGAATGTTAGCACTGGTCAGGTCTGGGTCCATGACCTGCAGGATGAATGGGGTATGAAGTGATTGATCTCCATCACAATTGCATGGACCAAAAACAGACAGGTGGTGTCATGGTTAGGGACAGGTGTCAACTTGGCCAAGTTGTGGTACCTGTTCATCTGATTGGGCAAGCGCTGACCTGTCTGTTGCAATGAGGACATTTCATAGGATTAGGTCATGATCACGTCAGCTACATCCACAGCTGATTCCATTTGTAATCAGCCAAAGGGGAGTGTCTTCTGCAATTAGTGATGCTAAATCCAATCATGGGAAGCCTTTTAAGGAGGACTCAGAGGAGACAGGTTGCATTCCTGCTTTGGCTGGTGAGCCTCTCCTGTGGAGTTCATCCAGGCCATCCATTGGAGTCATCGGCTTCGCAGCCTGCCCTGTGGATTTTGGACTCTGCGCTCCTACGGTCACGTGAGACACTTTCATAAATTTTATATTTGCAAGTGTTCCCTGTTGGTTCTGTTTCTCTAGAGAACCCTAACTAATACAGGTGGTTTTTGTTTCCCCAAGCAAAAATTGTGGAAGTGGGTAAACTAAGTTGACCCAGAGAAGACAACAAATAACCATTAGATATTGTTCTATCAATTTCTATTCCTCTCTATATGTTTTTTCACTTCTCTCCTTTGTAAAAGACCCCATTATGAAAAAAAAGTATTTAGATGCTGTGTCCCTTTGACCTATCATTATGATACAATCTTTTTTTAACTTTAAATCTTTTTGAATATGTAGTTAACATATTGTCTCTGCTTTTGTATCAAGGGTTTGTCCCTAAACAATTGTATTCAGTCTTTTCCATTTTTCTACTTAATAATATTTGGAAGTATCACTTTAATACATTCCTTCTTGTCATTTCTAATAGATGAATTTCTCTAATAATCTTCCCCATTTTGGCTTTATGATCACATTCCCTCTTGAAATTCTGCCTTTACTTAGCTTCGAAGACATTGAACTGCCTCATACCTTCTACCAACTCTCTGATCAACTTCCTGTCTCTCTTATTGGCATCATTTTTTAATCATTTAAAATTTCAGATGTAGAAATGACTTAGGATTTATTCTTCAAGCTGTTTTCCTGCATAGAGTCTCTACTCCTATTCTCTATATCTTCATATATTATCTCTTTGTTCTAAACTGACACAGAATCATTCTTCTGTTCTCCACCCTCCCACCCCCAAATTTGCAAATACCTTTTGGACATATAAATTCCATTATACCCCTAAGATATCAAGTTCAACTTGTCTGAAAGCAAACTCATCAGATTATGTCCAAATGCAGTTTTATAATCTCTACTGTTATTAGTGATACTGTTATTATCTGAGGTGTATAAACTATAAACCCTTTAAACAAATAATCAATAACTTAACATATTTTCTGACATGACAAGAACTCAATAATCTCTGCTAAATTTAATTATTGATTCTGCATTTTTAATCCTCTCCACACCCAATATCTTGTCAACTCTTGTAAATTCTGTGACTTCATTATCTTTTATATGTATGGTTATTTCCCCATTCCATAATACTTTTATACCTTATCATATCTCATTTTAGTAACTCCTTCCATAATCTCCAGCCTAGTTTTTCCTACTGTTTCTAATCTGTATTCTACTTTAGAATAACATTTAATGAAATTAAGTCATGATGATATACTGTTGTCCAGTCAAACACACATTTAAAAAAATCTCTCAGCTCCATTACTTATCACATAAAGCCCAGGCATAATAGACTGATATTTTTTAAGACCATATGTAATAATTCCTACTATTCATCCTAACAAACCTGGACTACTTATTATTCCTCAAACCCTAAATCACCTAATTCTTTTGGCCATGTTTATCTTTCTTCCCTTATTTAGGTACTATGAGTTAGCAGTTCATTTGCAACCCAGATAATTTTGTTCACAGTTCTATTAGAGTATTGACCTATTTATTCAGTGTTTTAGGTTGTTTTGTACCTGTGCTGTCTACTCTCCTTGAGTTCCATCTTGTTGAGAGCAGAAGCCATTTCTGATTTATCACTGCTTCCCCCGTAGCATTTATGCCAAGCCTCAAAGAGACAAGGGGCTTATAAATATGTATGGAAATGATCTTTATGCTTGAGGTTTCAAATGTTCTCATTTTGTAATATTGCTGCTTTGCTTTAAGAAGCTATTTGCTTTACTAAGATACTATTATTAAATAATTAATGTTATCATGACTGCCTCATTTTTGCTTTTCATTTTTATTATTATTAAATGTAGCCATTTTCCAATTCTTCTCCCCAGAGAAATTTTGGTATAACCTATATAGTTATGGTGGCAACAGTGTTTGCTACAATGTCATATAGTATCTAGCCATCTTCTTTCTAGGGATTTTTTTTTCTTTAGTCTGACTAAGAGGAGTGAGCATATGCCTTCCTAATGTATGCTTCGATGAAGTACTAGTCTCCAGATTGCAATAACGCCATGCTAGCAGTCCTACCCTGAGCTCCAAAATCTCCAGTCACAAAATATGGTAAGTAGGTGTTTACTGATTCCTGAAGCACAAAGCCCAAATGCTCAATCAGTTACCTCTGTTTCAGTTAGACAAGTCAGACTGCTTTCTCTTTTGCTTGCTCAGCGAAGAAGCATTTGCTTCGAAAATGAAACATTAAGTAACCACATTCTCAGGAAGATTCCCCAGAGATACCTTTTGCAAAAGCCTTCACACAGGGCAGAGAAGCATTGCAAAGCTAGGGCAGAGAAGCATTGCAAAGCTAAGCCAGCCCAGGGGCGGCCCACAGGCTATTTTTCTCATTGGCATTTTGCTTGCTACAGCATTTAACAGTAAGGCAGTGTTACAATTCCCTGGGATTTAACCCTGAGACATGCTAGGTTTTCAGTACTTGAGACTGTGAAGGAAAGGAAGTGAAAAACAGAAAGAACATTCAAATGAAAATGACCTAGTTTTAGTGGGAGTTCCCATTTATCTTCCTGGCTGCTGAAACAAATAGCCTTACAATGATTTGGCTTAAATAACAGGAATTTATTGGCTCACCGATTTGAGGCAAGAAGAAGTCAAAAATTGAGGCCTCAGCAAGATGATGCTTTCTCCCTGGAGATAATGGCATTCTGGGGCTGGTGGCTGGCAACCCTGGGTCCTTGGCTTTTCTTTCATATGGCAGCGCATATGGCAGCATCTTCTTTCTCTTCTAGGTTCCACTGACTGCCAGCTTATCATCCACAACTTTGTCTTTATAGAACTTCCAGTAATAGGATTAAGGCCCAGCCTCCTTCAGTTGACTTACATCTTAAATTAAAAAAAAAAAAAAAAAAAAAATCAAATGTCCTGTTTACAATGGGCTCACACCCAATGGAATGAATTAAAATTAAGAACTTACCTTTCTCTGTGCTCTATACTATCAGGCCAGTATAGAAAGCCTTTATGTGCATCCCAGAGAGCCATAAAGGTAGAATGACAATGTGGCAACAAGATGTCCTGGGCACAAAAACACATGTGAATCTGGGAAGATGTTTGGAACAGAGTCCCTGTGAAGACCTTCTCTTAATCTCCCTTTCTAGATGGGGCAGTAACAAATATCTTGAGGGTGGTGTTTTTAGACTATCAATAAAGATACCTGGAGTTGAGTGCATGGTTTAGATTTCAGACACACCCTGGAATAGAAAAGTAAATCAAGGAAAAAATTCAGTTACAGAGACATAGAAGAAACCTGGCAGGAAACAGAAGAAAATTAATTAGCAAGATGTGTGTTATACCTTGGGTATACTTCTGTCTCAAAGCTGAGGGGGCAAATAAGATTCTAAACAACATATGCTGACGGGATCAAAGTCTTTCTGTTTTGTTCCAAGCTATGAGCTATGTCCCAGCAAATCTGTGCTTTATCCTTCTTGATACCCACAGTAACTGGCACAGTGCTGGACACAGAATAGACATCTATAAATGTTTTTTAAATGAACAACTGAATAAGTGAATGAATGATTAAGAAGGCTCAAGATACATAGATAATTGAACTTAGAGGAATTATGGAATGCAAAGGTGAGAGACCAGACCACATTTTGGTTCCTTAACTTTAGTTATCTTATTTCTGCAGCAAAATATTAGCATAATCTTTACTATCCCTTCTCAAGTGGAAGGAATAGGAGATTTAGAAAGCAAACTAGAAACGATTGCAATATTTCTTAAGGCAAGAGTAAATATAAATACTGGTAATCTCAGTCATTTTCCACCACAAGATTATTGAGTTTTACAATCCCATGTTGTAATCTCTGGCTTTCCTTATGGTGACATATGACTCTAAACTTCCTGAAGTCAACCATATTCACATGCAATTCAGCACTGTTAATTATGTGCTACTATTACCCTTATCCATTTCCACTCATTTAAATTCAACCTAAAAAAATTCTATACATCTTAAGCAACCACTCCCCATACTCTAATTTCATTCTGTCTCCTGGTAACCTATAACCTATATATAATGTATAACATAAGAGTCTGTCTATGAGTTTACATAGTATAATTAGTTCATTTTTGTGGGATGATACAATATTTTTCCTTTGGTATCAGACTTATTTCACTCAACATAATGTCCTCAGGGTTCAACCATGATGTTGCAATATCAGTACTTCATTCCTCTTACAGCAGAATAATATTCTGTTGTATGCATGTGCCACCTTTTGTTTATCCATTCACTGGCTGAGGGACACTTGGGTTACTTCCATCTTTCAGCAATAATGAATAATGTCACTATGAACATCAGTGCGCAAATGTCTGTTCAAGTTTCCACTTTCAATTCTTTTGGTTATATATGAGTATATTTGGGGATATACCTAGTAAGGGGATTGCTTAGTCATATGGTAATTCTATACTTAGCTCTCTGAGGAACTGCCAAACTGTTTTCCACAGTGGCTGCACCATTTTACATTCCCACCAGCAATGAATGAGTGTCTGTAATTCTCTGCATTGTCTCCAACACATGGAATTTTATGGGTTTTTTTTGTTTGTTTTTTTAATAGTAGCCATTCTAATGTGTATAAAATGGTATCTCCTAGTTTTGATTTACATATTCCTGATGGCTATTGATGCTGAGCATCTTTCCATGTGCTTTCTGGCCATTTCTTTATCTATTTAAGTCTTTTGCCCATTAAATGGTTTGTATTTTAACATTTTTACTTCTTGTTACTATTACGCAGAGGTGCAAACTTCATTTCTATATTCTGTATTTGAATCCTTGCTGCATCCTATTAATTCAAATAAATTTCTATTAAATGTTCTTGTTTATTATTTGTAGACAATATTGTTTCTTCTTTCCCAATCAATTTGGCCTCTGGCTATTTTCTTGATTTACTTCTCCTGCTGACCCTAGAGATTTTTAATCCGAGGTCCTCAGAACCATTGAGGATCTGTGGATAGGAGGGTATTTCAAAATAACTGATTTTCTTTTTAATTAAAATTTATTTTTATACACTTAGCCAGATTTTTCTTGTCTTCTTTTGGACAGACTCCAGTTTGGAGTTTATCTGTGCATGTGTTTTTTTTTAATTTATTTATTACATTCACCATTTTCTGTCTCTCCTCCTTCTCCATCCACCCCCACTGACCCCACAGATACACACTTTGCAAATGCGGCTATCATACCTGACATTTCTATACTTCAAGTGGTTTCCCTAGAAATTATACCATACATATTTAAATTTTAAAAGTCTATAATTAGTATATTTATTATTTTCCCAAATAATATTATGAACATAGAATTATTTCACTTTTCTCTTAACTTATGAGCTTTCATTGTTCAGTATTTCTCTTTGGAACAGTTTTAGGCCATGTCTGCATTCTTGATGATTTTTTTCCATCTCAGTCTCTGATTCAGTAATTCTTAACCTAGGTTTGATCTCACTTTTAACCCTTCCATTGACCTTTACATTTTAATTAAAATATCTTTCTCATTAAATCATTCTATTTGGTTCTTTTTCAAACTGATCTGGAGATAGGCCTTGAATTTCATCATAATTTTATTCCATTTATTATTTCTCTAAATATGTAAGGTATTCCTGTGTTATGGTCTTAATATGGTAATTTCAACATCATAAGTATTTATGGATTGTAATTTTACAGATTCTAATTTCTATTAATTCCCACTCATTCTTTCATTTGTTTGGTTTTGAAGGTCATATTCATTGAAACTTTATCTGTGTGATTTCTTTGAAATCTTGGTTGGGGTAATTTGCTAGAGAGGAATTATTTTAATTTCTGCTAGATATCTTGGGTCTTTATTAATCTAGAATCACTTTTAATTAAATTATTACCTTTCATTCCTCCGGCCATGTGTGTGGTTTGAATCCATGTTCCAATCCCATGTTAGAGTGTTCTTGATGAGTTCATTGATGGATTGGCTTTACAATAAAGACAGGGGGATAAAATATATCCCCTTGTTTCCTTTCATTTCTTATTTGTTTTCTAGTCCAAAATTTCACTTGATGTTGTTGCCTTTCAAGGTTTTGATTTTATGCAGGGGTTCCCAAGGGAACTTCTTATATGGTGAATCCTTTTCCCTAAAGCCAAAGTCTGAGAACACTGGGGATGATCAGATGCCTTCTAGTAGCTATCTGCTTCTTGGATTTGTGCTTTTCTTGTGTTTCTGACCCTGGAGGATTTCCTTTATAGTCTTACCTACTCAACCATGTCAAGATATTCATTTTTAAAGTACATATATATTTTTAAATGTAATTTTATTGAGAAATATTCATGCACCATAGTTTCCAACCAAAGTATATAATCAATGGCTCCAGTATCATCACATCATTTTATAATCATCACTACAATCAATTTTAGAACATTTTAATTGCTCCAAAAAATAATAATAGTATAAAATAAAAATATAAAAGAAAACCCAAAATATCCCATATCCTGTATCCTCTATATTTTAAATTTATTTTATATGTGTTTTTTAGTAACAGAATTATATTGTTAGGTATATTACTGTAAATACGAGTACTTTTTTTTTTTTTTTTTTGGAGGGGCCGGAGGGCGGGCTGCATGGTCTGGGAATCGCACCCGGGTCTCCAGCACAGAAGGAGAGTGTTCTACCACCGAAGTAGGTTCTTTAGTTTTTTTTTTTTTTTTTCCGGCAAGTGCAGGGTCCAGGAATCAAATGAAGTAGGTTCATTTTTTAATATGTGAAACCAAGGTATTTTGATGAGTATGTTTATATTGCTTCTTTGCGACCCACACATAGATAGGCTAAATTAATCCAGAAGTATTGGTCAACATTTTGCTAAAATAATTTCTGAACTATCTGCTTACTCCAGGTTTAATAAGCTAAATATTAAAGTAAGTATTGTTGAAGCTCTTTTATTTTTACCGAGTCTTGCAGTATCTAAGAGCCTTTTGTTTACTAATCTAAGCTGGCAAAACTCATAAAAAGAATATAATCAAATGTGCTTAACATCCGATGTGCGCTATGGATAGACCAGTAATGAGACCTCTCTAAAAAAGATGAATTCAGAGTGGGCCACTGTGACTCAGCAGGCAGAGTTCTGGCCTGCCATGCCAGAGACCCAGGTTTGATTCCCGATGCCTGACCATGTAAAAAAAAAAAATGAGGCTCAGAAAAAAAGATAAATTAGGTATAAAAGAACGTAGACTGATAAATAATATCATTCTAGGACTACATTAAAACACATGGCTCAATTTAATGTATGAATATTTACATTCTTATGATCATTATGATTAGTCAAGCACCAATATATTCTATCCGTGACCTTAATTTGTTTCCCAAATTTCAAAAGTAGAATTTCCTCCATCTGGGATCTCCAGTTTCTATATTCCAGTTTTTCGACAGAATGCTAGAAATAGCAAGTCTTTTAACTCTCTCAAGTTCCACTCTCAGATACTTATATGCCAGATGAAGATACTAGTTAAATTGAGGATTTTTCTTGAAAAATTTGATAACCTGGACCTTTCTCCAGTTTAAAAAATGGGGCAGAAAATTGTATAGCAATATCATTTACTTTGTCTGTTACAGCTGACACATACTGACAGAACGCAACAAGAGAGTTACCATTAAAGTTTAATTTACATCAAGATCCCATCTTTCATATCAAGACAGTGAAGAGCTGTTAGTTATCAAAATAAGAAGGTGTTATTCAAATGTCATGTGTTTTAAGACAATTATTCCAAATATACTGGCTAGGTTTTCTAGCACTCTTAAGATTTTAAAATTTATTTTATCTGTTTTCTAGTTTCATGCCCTTTATCATCTAATTCCGTTGATAATAGACATGTGGGAAGGCAGACACTAGACTGTGCAGGAGGGAGGACAGAATCCCAGCTTATTCATTAAGTCTGAAATTTCTTCAAAGCCTAATAGAAAAAGTTTGAAGGCAAAATTACAAATATTTTGAGCAACTCACTAAAATAGATAATATCCTGTGGTGGTGCATCAAGCAAAGGCACTAAAATAATAGACTCGTAGTGGTGTGAGTGGCATGATACCTGAAGGTAGTATCAGAAATTTAGGCAGCGGGGTGGGAGGGGGGTGTGTGTAGCATGAATAATTTTTAAAAGGTATATCCAAAATTGGTATTGTTTTGATTTGATTTCTGACAAAATCAGTTTTAAATTACATTAAAAGAGGGTTAAAATATTATGTGCGCCAAATTGAAACTTTTATGTTAATCCAAAGAAGCATTAGTAAAAAAAGACAATAATTAGATACTACCCTTGATTAATCCTAATAATTATACTTCTTTGTCATATATTTTATTCCTGCATGATTTTTTTTGCAATATTTTGACTCCCCTAGAGAGAGAGGGAGATAGAGAAAAGATGTGTAATGTAGTGTGAGAGTATACCGAGGTACAGACTTCTAAGTACATCTGAGGCAATTACACCCCAGTGACTCTATCCCTCTCTCTTTTTCTGTCTACAGTTTCTTCAGGAGACAACTTTACTTGAGTTGTCATATACATGATATCATCAGAATTGGCAATTTGTCAGTGATCTGTCTAATTTGATTCATATAGATAGAGATCAGGTAATTCAAACCCTAGAGAAAATCCCTTGCCTTATAACTATATGCATGTACATAATGCTTTTTATTTTCAAAGCAAATAATAAATACTGACTAAACTCTTGGGCAGGATTATAGAATGGCAGTTCATACTTTCAGATATCATGGAAATTATTGGCCCAGCAGAATAAAGGAAGCAAAATGGTACATTTAAAGTACCAGAGAACTATTAGGGAGGGTCCTTATAAAAGACATCTCATTTTACATATATTTAAGTTTTAGAAGTGTATCCTTCACTGAATTAGGTCCATTTTCCAATATTTTCATCTTAATCTGTCCTTAGCATTACTGTATAGGAAGCTGATTGCGATGGGGAGCCAGCTGAGTTTTCTGTTCACACCTTTGTCTCCTGTCTCTTCTCAAAAGAGATGAGTAGACAGGTGGGAGTAGAATATGTAAATTGAGAGTGGAAAATTATTTTGAAAAATATAGATATGTTCTGTGTTGAATGTACAATTGAAACAGCAATGAAGCACTATACAAAAACTTGGAAATGTAAAGATGATATTGCAGTCCGATATTTATTCTGCAAAAAAATCTATAAATGATAGTTTAGATTATTCTTCCATCTCTGCTAATGTGGCTAGTTTCATATTTGAACTGTACCTCTTGCTGAAAATAATACCAGATAAAAATAAGAAACATCTCAAAAGCAACATCAAGAATAGTTAAGCGGTCTCAGATCAAATCTAAATGTAAGTAGGTCTCTAGAAAGAAATATAAACATTTTGGCAGAAGTAATTTGTCAAATCCAGAGAACTGACACCATATTTTACAAATATTAAAGGGGTATGGAGAGAAGAAAACAAACCCTAGGGCTTACTGAAAATGGGGTTCTCAGAGGGTAGAAGCCCTACTTGGTCAAGCAGTGATGCTCAAAGAGTTATAAATTAGGTATAATTTCTAAGAAAATTAATGAATTAGCTGAAACATATACAGTGTCAAAACTAGTAGAAGGATATAAATATATACACACACAAATGTATTTAGAAAGGGGCAAAGTTGATAAGTTCATACATCTATCTCATAAAGTTTGACAAATACAAAATAACTTAAAAGAAAATCAGTGACAATAGAGAGGATAAACAGAATTAAAAGTTGATCTTTTGAAAATGCCAATAAAATTAACAATTTTCTAGAGAAGATTTCTAGAGAAACTTCTTGGAGAGACAGAACAGATGACTAACATCAAAGATGAAAGGGGTTTTCTCTATAGATGTTACATATATTAAATAAATAAAAATTTAGTAACAACTTTTTAATGGTAATTTAAAAATTTATAAGGAATAAAAAAAGTCTTGAACTGAGCAACAACAAAAATAGGAACCATAAAATTTTATATTAAAGAAGTTGAATAGTTAAATAAATGAAAATTTTTCAGAAGGAGAACTCCAAGCCAAGATATCTTGACAATGGTAAATTTTACCAAATATTTAAAGCCTAGTAAAATTCTTGTTAATTTTTTTGCAGCCTTCCATATAAATGGATATGATTACCCAATAAACTCTTCAAGAAATAGAACAATGTAGAATTATGTGTTTCATTCTAGATATCAAGATTCATTATAATGTTATAATACAGTGAAGAGATCTAAAAATTGATAAAGAGAAAACAATAGCTGTGAGAATGTACCACATATGTGAACAAAACTGGTGAAAGGAGGGATTTTTCAATAAAATGTCCTGGGACAATTAGATATGTATTTGTAAAAAAAAAAAAGATTCAGTTTTCTCTCTCATACCAAACACTAAAATCAATTCCAGATGGATTAAAGTCCTAATTATTAAAGCCAAAACAATAAAGGGTTTAAGTTATACAAGAGAATTTTTATGACCCCAGAGTGGGAGGAAGGATTTCTTGAGCAACATAAAAGAAAACAGATGATTCATAAAAAGAAAGGAGAGGGTGGTGTGATGGTGGCTGAGTGGCAGAGTTCTCGCCTGCTGTGCTGGAGAACCAGGTTCAATTCCCCGTGCCTGTCCATGCAAAAAAAAAAAAAAAAAAAAAAAAAAAAAAAAAAAAAAAAAAAAGAAGGAAAGGAGAAGCATCTCTGGGTTGGTGGTATGACTCCACAGACCCCAAGAGAATGACAGAAGCTGGACTCCAGGAGGGTGTGACTAGGAAGATGGGGCTCCTTCTGACCCCAGCTCTCAGTTTAGGGCAAAAGTTTCTTTATGAAAGGGACAAGCTCCTATCATGTATTGCCCCATGCTAGCTCTATGGGATAAAACTCTTTTCCCTGGCAAGCACAAGAGAGAGATCAAGGACTCCTTTCCTCCATCCAGGCCCCAGTCATGGGGCAGAAGCTCTTCCTGTCACACCCTTGCTTCACTCATGTGAATAGTGAAGGCTCCTTGCTGGGAGATTCAAGCAGAGAATGTCAGGGCTACCATCCTACCAAGCACCAGCTCATAGATCAGAGGTGTTACTCTGAGAAAAGTGGGCTGCTGTTCTTGCCCTCAGCTCTAAGAAAGTAGCAGAGAAGTTATGCTCGTGGGAAGAGGCAGACTGTAAGCACGAAGTGCTTCATAACTCTCCCTAAGTGGACTAACTATATTTGGGGGAAGAGTGAGAGGGCATTCAACCCAAAGAGTGCTGTAAAAATAAAAATAATGAAAATTTTGGGGGTGAGTAATTGAGGGGTCTGATAGCTCTGTGATATCAACAGGTAATATGGCAAACCAGCTAGAAGTTTAATGGAACTAGAAAGATCCAGTTAAGAAGAGCAATCCTGGAGTTGGAGCAAGCCTAAAATGCTGGCCTCAAAGATTACCTCTGCAAAAAAACAGTCCAGCTTTAAGTGGATCAAACTGTAGAGCAATTCACAGCCCAGTGTGTATATATACATAAAAAAAAAAAAAAATCAGCAAGTAGTGATCTCAATAGGTATCAATAAGATAGAATCTTATTAAAGAGATCAGGGAGAGAGACTATCAAAGAGAGGTTAAAACAACTGTCCTTTCTGGTGATGGGAGCCAGGGTAAACGTGTGCATACCCAATGTGCCCTTTGAGGAGCAAAGACAGAACCTGCACAATAAGGGGGAAATAGACTTCGTGCATCTAGTTTTCAACAAATGTTTATAAGGTATACAAGGACACAGGAAAAGGTATTCTTGTACACAAGATAGAAAGCAGGCAACCAGAATTACTTTTGAGAGTGGCCAGATGTTGGACATAATAGACAAAGACATCAATGCAGCTACTATGACTATATCCTTTAAAAATTAAAGGAAAATATTGTCATGGTGGTTTGAAGCTATTATGTACTCCAGAAGAGTATGTTCCTTAATCCATTCCTGTGGGTGTAAACCCATTATAAGTATGACATTTTGATGAGGGTACTTCACTCAAGGTGTGACCCACCTGACTCAGGATGGATCTTATCTTATTACCAGACTCCTTTATAAATGAAAGCAAGACAAAGAGAAAGCCACGGAAGCAGGAAGCTGAAAGCAATGAAACCTGGAAGAGTAGGGAGAGACTAGCACATGCCCCTATGTGGTTTGCCATGTGACGGAGGAATCCAGCATCATAGACAGCCGGTCTTTGGAGAAAAAAGTGTCATCTTGATGACGCCTTGATTTGGACAGTTTTCCAGACTCTAACCATTAGTGAATAAATTCCCATTGGTTAAGCCAAACTATTCCATGGTATTTGCTTTGAGCAGCCTAGGAAACTAAAATGCATGCTTAATTGAATAAAGGTATGAAGACAGTGTCTCAACAAATAAAGAAAATATCAGTAAACATAAAACCATTATGAAAGAACAAAATAGAAATTCTAGAGTTAAAAAGTAGAATTAAGATTTAAAGTTCACTAGAGGGATTAAACAGTAGATCTGAGTTGGCCAAAAAAAAAAAAAAAATCTTTGAAGTTGAAGATGGGCTGATAGAGATTAAACAATCTAAAGAACACAGAGAGAAAAAAATTAACAGGGCCTCTGAGAAACTTGGTACGTTATTTAGAGAAACTGGCACATCATTTAGTGTACCTATATACACATATTGGGAGTCCCAGAAGGAGAGAAGAGAAAGAGAGAAACTGAAAAAGTATTCAAAGAAATAATGGAGGAAAGCTTCCCAAACTTGATGACAAATATTAGTATACACATAAAAGAAGTTCAACAAATTTCAAGTAGGATACTGCGAAAAGACACACTTAGACACATTAAAATCCAACGGGAGAAAGAAGATTTTGAAAGTAGCAAGAAAAAAAGGACATCACATATAAGAGAACTCTAATGATAACAGCAAAATTCTGATAGAAAAAAAAGAATGGAAAACAGGAGGAAATGGTGTGACATAATGAATGTGCTAAAAGAAAAAAAAACAGAAAAAACTGCTAATCAAGAATATTATACAGCGAAAAATCTTTTAAATATGAAGGTCAAAGGAAGACATTAATAGATAAACACAAATAGATAGTTGGCAACACATCTACCTTTACTAAAGGAAGTTCTTCAGACTGAAAGCAAATGACACCAAACTGTACTCTGATTCCTAAATCCAGTGGAAATGTCATTAAGAATGAAGGAAAAAGACACGGCCTTTCTTATCATTCTTAGTAAAAAAATCAAGAATAAGAATTTTTGTGCCAGAATACATGACCAGAGACATTATCAAAAAAAAATGACCAAAGGAAATTTTCTGAATGAAAAGAGGTAATACAAAAAGGAAACTTGTAACACCAAGAAGAAAAAACACAATTAGCAAATAGGTAAATACAATAGGATTTCCTCTTTCACTTGAATTTCCTAAATTATGTTTAATGTTTGAGGCAAATATAACACTTTCTGATACAATTTTAAATGTAGGTAAGAAAAATATTTAAGAAAATTGCTCAGTGGAATAAAGATGTCAATTATTCCCAAATAGGTATCCAAGTATAATACAATTCATATAAAAATTCTTGCAAGACATTTTTAGATATAGACAAGAATATCCTGAAAATTATACAGAAAGTGAAAGAAAACAAAAGAGATAAACCAATTTTGAAGAAGAATAAAGTGTGTAAAGTGGGAGATGTCGATCTCCCTGATATCAGGACTTACTATATAGCTAGAGTAATCAGGACTTTGTGGTATTGGTGAAGAGACAGACACATAGAACAATGTTGCAAAACGTACTCTAGAAAGAGATCACGCTAATATGTCCACCATATGTCCAACTCATTGGAGCTTGGAAGACAGCCTTTTCAATAAATTCTTTTAAAGTAATTGGGCCTCTACAGGTGAAAGACAATGAAATCTTCCTAAAATTCAACTTTAAAAATTAATTCAAAAAAAAAATTAATTCCAGAGTGGGCCACTGTGGCTCAGCAGGCAGAGTTCTTGCCTGCCATGCTGGAGAACCGAGTTCGATTCCTGGTGACTGCCCATGCATGCAAATAAATAAATAAATAAATAAAAATTCCAAATGGATTATAGATTTCAATATAAATGTGAAACTATAAAACTTATTGAAAAATAGCACATAGGTGAAAACCTTTAGGAACTAGAGCAAGGTAAAGAGTTCTTACACTTGACAGGAAAAGTACAATCCATAATAGTAAAACTTGACAAATTGGATTACATTAGAATTTAAAATGTTTGCTATGTGCTATACCCAGTTATGGAGATAAAAAGACAAGCTACAGCCTGTATGCTTGAAAATGTTATGTACCCAATAAAAGCCGTGTTTTAATTCTGATTCAGTCTTGTGGATATAGCCATTTCTTTTCTTTTTTTGGCATGGGCAGGCTCCAGGAATCAAACCCAGGTTTCTAGCATGGCAGGTGAAAATTCTTGTCACTGTGCCACTGTTGCATCACCCTAGTCATTTCTTTTAATCTTGCTTCAATACCGTAGGTTGGACTCTTTTGATTAGGTTATATCCACAGAGATTAGATTAGATGGAGATGTGACTCCACCCATCCAGGTGGGTCTTGATTCGTTTATTGGAATCCTTTAAAAGAGGAAACGAGTTGGAGAGAATTAGAAATAATAGAGCTGACAGAAACTTCAGAGCTGACACAGTTGAGACTCAGATGTTTGGAGATGCTTGGTGCCCAGCAGATGTCGCCAAGAGAGGTTAAGCAAGCCAGAACCTGGGGAGAGCCAAGGGAAGCCAAGAGATGAAAGCCGGCCCCAGAGAAGCAGAGTGAGGAACCCTCACAGGAACAGGGGCTGAAAGTACAGAGTCCAGGAACAAGGGACCAGCAGAGGCCAGCCACATGCCTTCCTAGCTTACAGAGGTGTTCCTGACCAATCAGCTTTCCTTGAATTAAGTTATCTTTCCATGGATACCTTAGTTGGGACATCTGTATAGGCTTAGAACTATAAGCTTATAACATACTAAATTCCCCTTTTAAAAAGCCTTTCTAGTTCTGGCATATTGCATTCCAGCAGCTTGCATACTAACACAGCTGGGACAAATATTTGCAAACCATGTATCAGAGAAGGGCAAGTATTTAGAATATATAAATAACTCAAAAATATCAGCTGTAAGGAAGCAAATAATCCAATTAATAAATGGGAAAAATGCCTGAAGAGTTATTTTACTGAAGAAGACAGAGAACAAATAATCTCATGAAAAAATGTCAATGTTCTTAGCAATTAAATCATACTAATTAAAGCCATAATGAGGTATAACTAAATCCTTTCCAGAATGACTTAACTGAAAAATAGTAACACCAACAAATATTGAGAAAGATGCAGAGAAACCAGATACTTGCTTGTGGAAATATGAAATTAACTAAAAATGCCAAAAGATCTAAATATATATTTCTCCTAAGGACGTATACAAATTTTCAATAAAAATATGAAAAGATTCTCAACATCATTAGCCATTAGTGAAATACCAATCAAAACTACAATGAAATACCACTTCAAACTCACTACATTGCCTATGCTAAAAGAAGAAAGATGATAGCAAGTGTTGATGAGGACGTGAAAAAATTTTACTGTCACATATATTGCTGGTAGGAATGTTAAGTGGTCCAACAGGTTTTGAAGTTTTGAAGTGCCTCAAAACATTAAACGTAGAGTTACAATATGATCCAGCAATGCTATCCTTAAGGATAGACCCAAAAGAAATGAAAACATATGTTCAAATAAAAATGTGCAAGCAAATACTACTACCAGTGTTCATAATACTGAAAAAGTAGAAGCAACACAAATGTCTATCATATGATGAATGCATAAACAAAGTATAGTAGTATATGTTATTAAGCATTAAAAAGAAATGCAAAAAAAAGGAAATGTAGTACATGGTACAATAAAGATGAACCTTGAAAACATTATGGTAAATAAAAGAAAGGCACAGAAGATCATATATTGTATGATTTTATTTATATGAAATGTTCACAATGGGCATTTCTAAAGAGACATAAAGTAGATTATTGTTACCTAGGGCTGGGTGTTGGGAAGAATAGGGAGTAACTGTCACTGTGTATGGATTTCTTTTGGGGATGATGAAAATATTTAAAAATTGTATTGTGGTAATAACTGCACAACTTTGTGAATATGCTAAAAATCATAGAATTGTAAATTTAAATAGGTGAATTGTATGGAATGTGAATTATATTTCAAAGATGTTTGGAAAAGAAAGGGAGGGCAAAATTGACAATCCATAAATTGACAATTTATTTTGATCATAAAACCATAAAGGCAGCAAAAATAATAGTCATAGTGTGGGATAAATATTTACAATGCATGTAATCAACAAATTAATATTGTGTAGCATATGAACAAAATATGAATATGCAAGGGGAAAAGCATAGGATAAAATTAAAATAGGCAGACTGACAGTTGACAAAAGAAGAAATCAAAGTGGCATAAACATATATTTATTCAATTTTATTAATAACCATAGATTTAAACTTAAAACCACACTGAAATACCATTTTATTGGCAGCAGATTGACAAAAATTTTTAGTTATGCCATAATACTATTTGGTAAGAAGTTAATGCAATAGACATATACTACTGGTGAAATGTAAATCAATCCTGTTTCAGTTTGGGGTGAGAGGCCATAATCTCTATGTTTTTAAAATAATAACTGTCTCTTATGTAATCTTGTAGATAGACCTATTTTTCAAAATATTGTATAAAGCTATTCGTAAAGCCCATAATAAAGCATGTAATAAATATTTGCTTCTAATATGCCACTTTAATGTTTAAATGTGACTGTTGTTTCAGTTCATTAATGGTCTCAGAATTTTAATACCAACTTCCCTTCTAGATTATGAATGTTTTGAGAATTTTTAAAAAAATAAATACTGAAGCATAAAGAGCATTCTTCTTATTGATAGTTCCCATGTTAGAAAACGTGGTTTATATCTTCAGGAAAGTGTAGCTACTAGTAATGAACTCTAGAAAGAAGGCAAGTTTTTCTCCTTCCCTGTAATGGCAGTGCCAAACTACCTGATGCTTTCCCATGTGAGTCATGAATAAGAGGAAGCAAAGGAAAATACACGCTTCCTGCAGAGTTCACTGGAAAGTGGAAGGAGCTCAGCAGAACATGCCCAGTTATTCTTCCCAAATGTAACAGTCATTTGAACCAAAGTTAGCACAGTAAAGTGATTCAGGGAGACCAAGAGTGAGCTGAGTAAAATTGCTTCTTGTGAAACCAGAACATTTTTTCCTTTCACATCAATTGCTGTATCTTTTGTTGTTGCTGTGTGGTTGGTGTTACTAGATGTAGGCATCTGCCAGGTTTTCTGCTTGATGATGAAGTACCAAAGCCTTTTAGTAACCATTCTCTCTCTCCTACCCTCCCTCTCTCCCTCCCACCTCTCTCTACCTTTTTATTGTAGTAGTATATATATATATATATATACTATATATATATATACTATATATATATATATAACTTAATATTTCACATTTTAATCACTTTCAAGTGTACAATTCAGTAGTATTAGTTACATTCACAATATTTTGCTACTATCACCAATATTCATTATCCTACCTTTTTCATCACTGCAAATAGAAACTTTTTAACTAAAAAAAGGAGAAAAATGAGAAATCTGATCCTGCTACTGCAGGATTCCTGGGTTTGACAAATGTTAAGCAATCACACTGTAACCATAACATACTCTAGGCCTTCATCTAGTAAAGTTGATTCAGGTCAGGGTAGGCCCTCGATTCAGCAATAATAATTAACTGAACACCCTCTTAAGTCCCTATAATGTAGCAGTTGAGCTGTGCTAGCTGGTAAAACACAGTGACTTCTCACAAAATTATTTGTGATTGATGAAGTGCTTGAGGAATTAATGACAACAATCTCAACCTGATAAATTGAGAGAGCATGATGAGATTAGAAACAAATTTGGAGATTATCTCTACAGTTTCTTGAAGCACTCATTTTTGAATGTATATGTCTGATTGTTAATGCTCATAAATTTCCATTTCATTTTCTCTTACACCCATGAATACTTTATGGAGAGGGGGTCTAAGTAAAATTGTGGTATAGCAAAAATTGTTTCAGTATTTCCTCATTTCATTTTCAGTGCTCCATGCCAATATTCCCAAAGTTTGCAGAGTATTCTGAGACCATCCTAATTTTCAGAAAATGTTCATGCACTGCTCCAAATTTTTCTATCTATTAAACTATTATCTCAGTTCCCTGCTCTCTCAAAGAAAGACTGACCAACTGGATAACTATAGTGAGGGTTTATAAAAATAGACTGAAAAAAATGCTTTGCCCAATCTAGCTAATGTTTGGCCTTGAAACAATGTTTTCAATGTTTTAAGCCAAATGGGACTGGGCTATAAAGATGTAAGTAAGAATGGGATAAGAGGCAATGATAGTTAGATCAAGGGGCTTTCCTGGTATTTTACATCCTGTAATTAGCTTCTTATACTATCTATGATGAAGGTTGGACCTGAAAGGCAGAGGTCCTTCTTAATAACAATTGCAGGCAGAGAGGAGGGAGGAAAAAAGATTTCTTATTCATGGACGCCTTTTTTTGCTAAGTCACACATTAGTAATTCTAAGAATTTAATAAAGGGTGAAAAGAATAAGCTTGTAAATATATGCAAAAATTATATTTAACCATATAATACAAAGGAATTTCATCTGTGTTAATTTGTGTTAAGCAAAAAGCATGTGCACACATTCTTAAATCAGAGTAGAATAAACAGCAGGTTAGATCAGGCAGTAAATGCCAAGCAAATTAAAACTGTGGCTATATATTTTGACCTGTATTTCTTTGCTTTAGCTAAGTTTTCTTGTACTATTAAGCTCCTTAAGAAAAAAAATGGTTTAGTGCATGACCTCAGTACATGTTGAATTAATTAATGAACCCATAATGCACACATTTATTTATGAGATGAAAAGCCAAGCATAAATCCCAGTAAACACAATTTTCATGGGGTATATCTAGCCAAATTTCTTGCAACAAATACTTCCTAAGTGCCTCATCTCAAGAATGTGACATGAACTCTATCCTTTTCAATGAGGTGTTTAGTTCTACTAAAATGGCTTGTGGTTTTCTTCACTGAGACAATGGCTCCTGCTTTTAGAAATGTTCTGAAGAGCTGTGTTCCTAATTGCTTAGGAACACACCACATCTAGGCAAGTCTGTCTCATCAGGTTAGGGGAGAATCCACTAAGAGGTTTTTGTCTGCTAACCGACTGTGATGTTTAGGCTCAAGTGTCAGCTTGGCAAGATGATGGTGCCTAGTCGTCTGACCATTACCGTATCTATGGATGATTACATCTACAGTCAACTAAGGAAATTGTCTTCCACAATGACAGAATCCAATCAGCTGGATTTAATCCAATCAGTGGAGGCTTTTTTTTTGGGGGGACTGTTAGAGTAGCTTTATCATGGAGGACCTGCTCACACATCCCGGGAATGTCCAGAGGACCATTATTTCCAAGGACTTTCAGAGATAAATTTGTGGGGCTAACTCCCTAATCCCTGAAGAACTTTGTAGTTGCACTTCTCTGTAGGTCAGCTATTACTGTGGAAATTGTTATTACTGAGCTAGAGTCCTTAAACACAATGGGGATGATTGGATCTGGAGTTGGTAGAATCCATGTGGTAGCACTTAATTACCAAGGACAAGGAGAGTGTTAGGTACCATATGGACAGCAGGCTCAAAGAAGCAGTCAAAATAATCTGATTGCAGGGGACTTTGGGGTTGGCAAGTAGATCATGGGGTACCTAGGAGTAAAATAGATGGGCAGTCTACTAAATTCTTACTTGTTCTGTGTAAGCAGAAGAGTTCTAGGTCAAGTGAACAAAAGTATGAATTATAAAAACAGAATTGTGGCCTGTGCTACTTTGAAAACATTATGCACCTCAGAAAAGCCATGTTTTAATATTGACCCACTCTTGTGGGAGTAGTCATGTCTTTTAATCCTGATTCAGTACTGTAGGTTGGAAACTTGATTAGATTATCTCCATGGAGTTATGACACGTTCAATTGTGGATGTGACCTTTGCTTAGATGTAGATGAGTCTACCCATTCCAGATGGGTCTTGATTACCTTATCAGGATCCTTTGAAAGAAGAAATATTTGGGAGAGAGTGAGAAATGACAGAAAGCTCAGAACCAACATAGTGAGAACAGACAGTAACTTCAAAGCAGAGCTGGTTCAGATGCCAACATTTGGAGAACAGAGACACAGATATCTGGAGATGCTTGAAGCCCAATAGATGTTGCCTTGAGATATTAAACAATCCAGAACCTATAGAGAACCAAGAGAATCCAAGAGATGAAAACCAGCCCCAGAGAAGCAAAGTAAGGAACCCCTACAGGAATAGAGGCTGAAAGCAACAGAGCCCAGGAGTAAGGGACCAGAAAAAGACAAGCATGCCTTCCCAGCTGACAGATGTTCCAGATGCATCAGCCTTTCTGAATTAAGGTATCTTTACCTGGATACCTTAGTTTGGGCATTTTCATAGGCTTAGAACTGTAAACTTGTAATTTAATTCCCCTTTTTAAAATCTGTTCCAGTTCTGGCATATCACATTCTGGCAGCTTGCAAACTAACACATGGTCCCTTGATCAATTCCCAGACATGAGACATTTTACAGACCCAGAGCCCCTTGAATGAGGAAATGTTGGGTCACCTTGGAAAGGACCCTATTGCACTGCCAAATATTAATACTGTTAATCTTCCTCCCAGCCTCGTCCAAAAAGACTTACAGCCTTTTACCAAGGTAGTTGTGTATTAGGGAAAAGGAAATGATCAAATATTTGAGGATTATTAGACACTGGTTCAGAAGTAACATTAATTCTAGGAGACCCTAAATGTCATTCTGGTCGACCAGTCAGAGTAGGGGTTTATGGAGGTCAGGTGGTTAATGGAATATGAGCTTAGGTCCATCTCATGGTGGGTGCAGTGTGTCCCTGGATCCAATCTGTGTTTTTTTCCCCAGTTTCAGAATGCACAATTGGAATAGACATACTCAGTATAGTAGAATCATCACATTGGCTCCCTAACTGGTGGAGTGAGGGACATAATGGTAGGAAATATCACTAGAATGGCCCCTTTTTGCAAAATAGTAAATCAGAGGCAATAGCAGATTCCTAGAGGAATTAGTGCCATTCTTAAGGACTTGAGGGTGCAGTGGTAGTAATTCCTACCACATCCTTATCCAACCATTCTGTTTGACCTGTGCAGAAAACAGCTGGGTCTTGGAGAATGACAATGGATTATCATAAAATTAACCTGGTGATGACTCCAATTGCAGCTGCTGTTCCAGATGTGGTACCATTGCTTGAGCAAATCAACCCATCCCCTGGTACTTGGTGTACAGTTATTGATCTGTCAAATGCTTCTTTTTTAATAGCTGCTAGTGAGAACCACCAGAAACAGTTTGCTTTCACCTGGCAATACCAGAAGTATACCTTCATTGTCTTACCTTAGGGCAGTATAAACTCTCTAGCCCTATGCCATTATCTTGTCTGCAGGGACTCTGTTAATTTCTGCCTCCTGCAATACATTCAGCTGGTCCTTTATATTAAAGATATCATGTGGTTTGGACCTAGTGAGCAAGAAGTAGCAACTACTCTAGACTTATCAGTAGGGCATTTGTGGGTCAGAGGATAGGAGATAAACCCAACAAAAATACAGTGACCTTCCACCTCAGTGAAATATCTAGGTGTCCAGTGGTGTGGGGCATTTAGAGATATCCCATCTAAGGTGAAGAAACTGTTGTATGGGACTCCTCCTACAACCGAAAAACAGGCACAACACCTAGTTTGTATCTTTGAATTTTGGGGCAATATATTCCTCATGTGGGTGTGCTATTTGAGCCCATTTACTGAGTGACCAGAGAGCTGCTAGTTTTGAGTGGGGACCAGAATAAGAGGAGGTTCTGTGATGGGTCTAGGCTGCTGTGAAAGCTATTCTGCCACTTGGACCATATGATCCAGCAGATCCAATGGTGCTGAAAATGTCAAGTGACAAATAGGAATGTTATCCGGAGCCTTTGGCAGACCCCTATAGGAGAATCAGAACACAGGCCCTTAGGATCTTGGAACAAAACCTTGCCATCCTCTGCAGATATCTACTCTCCTTTTGAGAAACAGCTTTTGGCCTGCTACTGCACCTTAATAGAGACTGAACCCTTAACCATGGGCCACCAATGTACCATGAGACCTGAGTCACCTATCATGAGCTGGGTGTTGTCTGACCCACCAAGCCATAAAGTTGGATGTGCACAGTAGCCCCCATTTATAAAATGGTAATGGTATATACAAGATAGGGCTTGAATGGGTCTGAAAGTCTCAAGTAAATTAAATAAGGAAGTGACCCAAATGTCCATGGCCCTCACTCCTGCCACATAACCTTTTCTTTCATAGCCTAGAGCTGCAATCTCTTGGAGAATTCCTTATAATAAATTGACTATGAGAAGAGAAAATTTGGGCCTCATTTAAAGATGATTCTACACGATGCACAGGTAGCACCAGAAAGTAGATAGTTGCAGCACTGCAGCCCCTTTCTGGGATATCCCTGAAAGACACTGGTGATGTGAAATCCTCCCAGTGGATGGAACTTTGAGCATACACCTGGTTGTTCATTTTTCTTTGAAGGATAACTGGTCAGAGGTGCTCTTTGTGTTTACTAAAGCTGCTGGGCCACAATATACCAGATATGGGTTGGCTTTTACAAAAGGCTTTTCTAGAGTATGTAACAGTTTCAAACCAGCAAATGCCACCCTCTGGACCCCCAGAAGACCTGTTCTTCATGTACAGAAAATACATTAATTCCAACATAATATCATAAAAGTTTAAATTATTTCAGTAGCAATAATTAAGAACAAGGTCTTATCAAAATCACCTACAGGCATGGTTTGTCCAAGGCAAAATTCTCCTCTAGCTGTAATCCTGTGAAACTTAGAACAAGTTATCTTCTTCCAATATACAAAGGGGGGAAATCATAGAATTAATGTTCCCATTTTGATATTGAAAAATTGAAAAGAAAACAGGAGTCACTGGACCCAAACAGTTTTGAAAACCTGCAGAGCAAACTCCATTAGATTTCAAAGGCTGATAGTCATTTATAAAAGGATGTTTTATCCTCAGGTCTTTGGAGAGTGGGAGTCCCACCCTTTCCAAGGGTTTATACAGTGGTCCTGCTCACTGTGAACACCTGGGTGAGGGCTGCAACATTGGTGGGCATTGGGGAAACCACCTTGTTCTCAGCCCTACTATCCTCAAGCATCTGGGTGGCACCTGGTCTTGCTTTTATCTCCAGGGTGCATGCTTAGCCCCTTCAGAATAGTGGAGTAGTGGAAAGGTTCTCTCCAATCCCCAGGAAATGTGCTTCTACACTCTCTGGGGCCTGAGGTGGCAACACTCTTCTTAAATAACAAGTAGGAAGGCCCACCCTCTGCCCTCAGGGCAAACTCACCCTTTCCATGTGTATGGGTGGGTTTGCTGTCCTGGCCCATGATTTTTTGGCTTCAGACCTTAGCTTCCTTGGTTCTTCTTTTGAAGTTATTGTTTCCTTCAATCTGTCCTTTTCTTTCCATTTTCATCCAGACTGGCAGTGGTTCCATTCATACAGATCTCACACAAAAAATATCTGCCAGCTTTGCATGCAGTATACAGGGATCACAACCATAAGACAATAAGATTTTCCACATTCCTTTTAGATGACTGCATCTCCAAAACTGGCTTTTGCTGAAATGACTGACTTGTTCATATCTGTTTAAATCCTCATGCAAGCCCAGAATTTTCCTGACCATCATTTTCTGGCTGCTCTGTACCCAAGAGATCAGCTCTCAGCTTGTCCCATTTCTGTCACGTTTTGCTATAAACTGCAAGGAGGAAGCCAACCTACATTTTTCACATTTAATTTGAAATTCTCTTTGGCTAAGTATCCCAGCTCATTGCTTTCAAATTATCACTTCCATCCAATACCAAGACTCAATTTTGCCAAATTCTCTGCCACTTTAAAACAAGGGTAATCTTTCTTCCAGTTTGCAATGAGGCATTCACTGTATTTATGTCTTCATTGGAAGTATGTTTAGAGTCCATATTTCTATCAACCATCTCTTGAAAGCAATCTAGGCTTTCTCTATCAAGCTTTTCACAATCCTTTCAGAATCTTCCTGTTATCCATTTACAAAGCTGTTCTAGCATTTTTAATATTTGAGAATTGCAGCACCCCATTTCTCTGGTACCAAATTTGTTTTGGTTTGCTAAAGTGGCCAGAATCCAGTATACCAGAAAATGATTGGCTTTTACAAAAGAGAGTTACTTGGTTACAAATGTACAGTTCTAAGGCCATGAATATGTCCAAATTAAGTCATCAACAAGATGATACCTGGACCCTTATTAAAGACATAAGCATCTGGAATATCTCTGTCAGCTGGTAAGTCACATTTCAACAACTGCTGGCCTTTCTTTCTGGGTTGGTTTCAAAGTGACTCTCTCAGCTCATGTGGGTCCTTTTTGTGGCTTCTCGTGGGACATTTTCTTTCTTAGCTTCTCTAAACTCTCTCAGCTCTCTCAGACCCACCTTGAATGGGCAGGGTCACATGTCCATTGAAACAACCTAATCAATAAGTCCCACCCAAAAGTAGGTCTGCCCCTGCAAGACTGGATTAAAAGAACATGGCTTTTTCTTGGGTACATAATAGTTTCAAACCAGCATGAGTGCATTTGTATACTGATTCGTAGGTTGTTGCTAATGGTTTGGGTGGATAATCAAGGACTTAGAAGGAACATAATAGGAAAACTGGTAACAAGGTGGTCTGGGGAAGAGGCATGTGGATAGACCTTTCTGAGTGGGCAAAGAACATGAAGATATTTGTGTATCATGTAAATGTTTACTAAAGGGTGATTTAGCAGAAGAAAGTTTTAATTATCAAAAGGATAAGATGGCCCATCTGTACATATAAGTCAGCATCTCTCTCTAACCACTCTCTAACCCAATGGACTTATGAACAAAGTGGTCATGGTAGTAGAGATGGATATTATTTATGGCCTTAACCACATGGACTTTCACTCACTAAGGATGACCTGGCTACAGCTGCTGCTCTGTGCCATATCTGCCAGCAGTAGAAATCCACACTTAGTCTCTGATATGGCGCCATTTTCCAAGGTGGTCAGCTTACTACCTGGAGACAGGTTGATTACATTGGACTACTTCCATTATGGAAGGGGCAACAATTTGTTCTAACTGGAATAGAAACATACTTTGGATAAGGGTTTTCCTTCCCTTCATACATGCTTCTGCCAAAACTACCATCTGCGGACAAACAGAATGCCTTATCCACCATTGCTTCTGATCAAGGAATCTATTTCACAGCAAATGACGTGTAGGAATGGGCACATGCTTGTGAAATTCTCTTGTCTTACCATGTTCTCCATCATCCAGAGTCAGCTGAGTTGATAGAATAGTCAGATGGCTTTTTGAAGACTCAGTATGGTTTCAACTAGGGGTAATAGCTAGCACGGAGCTAGAGCAGTGTTCTCCAGGAAGCTATGTATGTTGATGTCATAGTTATAGATATCAAGTTTAAGAGTGAATGTTACCTAAGGATTTGCACCCTATTCTTGAGAGATTCAGTGCATCTCTGGTTGTATACAGGACAGTTGAGTATTGTTGGATGAAAAATATGTCTGTTATTGTGTTCTATTTAGAGATTAAGTATGGTTTAAGGTGATGTGTAGCATTGCCAAGTTGACAAGGTGGAGACTGTGATGGTTAGGTTTGTGTGTCAACTTGGCTAAGTAATAGTGCCCAGTTGTCTGGTCAGGCAAGCACTGGCCTAACTGTTACTGTGAAGATATTTTGTGGAATTGAATCATCAGCCAGTTGATTACATCTACGGCTGGTTACATTTACAATCAACTGAGGGGAGTATCTTCCACAATGAGAGACTCCAATCAGCTGAAGGCTTTTAAGGGACTAGTGATGGTTTCAGCAGTCAGAAGACAGAATTTTGATCTCTACCTCAGCCAGTCAACTTCTCATGGGGAATTCATCTAAGACCTTCATTGTTGTTTCCAGCTTACATCCTGCCCTATGGAATCAGGAATCATGTATCCCCACAGTTGCATGAGACACTTCTATAAAATCTCATATTCACAGATATCTCCTGTTGGTTCTATTTCCCTGGCAAATCCTGGCTAATACAAAAACTGAAGGCATCGTCTTGAGGGGAGAAGAAATTCTCAGTGCTAGTATAGTAGTGAGAAACTGACTCCAAATTGTGCTTTGAGGTTTTTCTACAGAGTAAAGAAGGAGCTTGAGAAGTACAGGATGGAAGAGTAGAGAGAAATGTGCTGTTGAGTGTGAGTTGTGAAAAGAAGTGTTTGGTATTCACTTTCTTCCAAGCTTGAGCATATGACAAGAACATGAAACACCCACATGCCTGGGCTATCTTTAACTAACTAAAAATAATATGCCAATAATGTAAAATCTTTTAAAAATAATGTTCTACTCCTTTCCAGATGGTTTCATAGAGATTTGGATGTTATGCAATTGTCACTATGGTAACACCATATGTAGCAGTAAGAAATCAGCATGTCAGTTAATCCTAAAATTCACTTTTTTTTCAGCAACAGAGTTCTGATCAATGCATTTCTCTTTGTAGCACTATCATAAGTCCTATATTTTACTTTTTTGGGGTTCTAGTTATATTACTTAATTCCCCCTCACAGACATATCCAGAAGATATTAAAAGTGAGGATGCAGTGAGGACATCATGGTAATAGAATTTCATATGAATGTTTTTAATTCTCAAAGCAATAAGTTTCCTGGAATCTCCCTCCATTTTACAAAGAGCAATCAAAGAACTGATGTTTAGAACTGTGAAATCAATGAGCAGTTCCAATGTTCAACAGATATGGGTTTTAGTAAAATAACTGCTGGTATATGAAGGAAATCTTACTATAAGTATTTTCATTTCATGTCAGTGTGGCACCAATGCAGGATTAAACTGAGAGACCCATCAATGGAAACATCTATCTCTCTTCTTGGGACTTTCTTTTCAATGAAATCCAGTGCCCAGATTATTTGCTTAGGGGAATTTATGAAACTTCAATTGTGTCTTCTGGAGATGCAAATAGTTGAGCATATCTGCTCTAGAATTATATGAAAGATGTAAATATGCAGGCCAAGTAGGATTTTTCAACCCAAACAAGAAAACCCTTCAGACTTGCCTATGTCCCTGTACTTCTTCATACTTTATCCTTTCACTCCTCCCTCACTACTCGGTGTTTTAGTTATCTATTTCTGAATAACAACTATTCTAAATCTTTGAGGTTTGAAACAAATATTTATCATTTCACATTTCTTGTGTGTCAGAAAATGAGGCGTGGCTTACCTGAGTACCTCTAACTCAGGGTCACCTCGAACCCTGGCAAGCTGTCATCCAGGGCTGTAGTCATTTTAAGGCCGAAGTTGGGGACAGATCCAATGATCGCTCACATGGCTGTTGGACACACTTCAGCCCTTGGCCATAGGCCTCTCTGTAGGGGTCCTCCCAGCAGGATGGCTTGCTCCCCAGAATGAAGGGCAAGGAGAAAGAGAACAATACTGATATTAAGATAGAAGCCAAAGCATTTTGGAACTTGGTCACAGAACTGATGTTCCATCTTTGTTGCCATGTTCTATTTGTTAGTAGTGGATCACCAGGCTCAGTCACACTCAAGGGAGGGGATTACCCAAGGCCATGAATACCAGGAAGAGGTTGCCTACCACAGATGGTTTCTGGGATTGGGAAGATGAATAGACGTTTCATTTTTAAATTATCTCCAAAGGAAGTTTAGAGTGAGAGTATATAACTTAGGAAATTACATAAAGTATTCTGAGTCTTAAATATAAATGATTTAGAAGGCATCTCATGTTCATTTTAACCATGCTGTCAATATTCACGATTAGTACTATCACTGGACTAGTCTGTGGTTTAATCCTGGCATAGTGTCATTCCAAAATCATGTGGTGAAAATTGTTCCTGAGGAGTAGACAACATAAGGATTTAGAGTCTGAATATATCTCCCTAGAGAAAATAAAATGTATTTCTCTGTCTAGAAGGGTAAGCAGCTACAGAAAGAACACACAAGTAGTAGTAAGGGAAGAAGCAGAAATGTGCCCACTTAATGACAGTCAGTGTGGTAACCATTTATGTTTTCATTTTTCCAAGAGGTATTGTACTATGAAAATTAATTGTACCTGTGAAAATCTGAGCCTGGGTCTTGGGTTCTTGAACTTGAATAAGGTTCAGTCTACCTAGGTGAACCACTCAGTCACTTCCTGTTGGAAGGCTCAGTGATTTTAGGATTAATGGGTCTCAGTCTCAAGGAACACTTATATATTGAGCCACTTCTTCCTCATTTTCCATGCCCAGATGTAATGCTCACCTCTCTGATTGTCCCCCATCTCCCGCTCCTTCACTACTGCAATTAGTTATTTTCCACATAAATGCTTCTTTACTCTGGGACAAAGTAAATGCCAGCTCTTTAAAATATATTTAATTCAAGCCATCACTGGTTTCATTAGGGAAGGACAGAAGCTTAAAAATGACCACCATTTTTTTTTTTAATTTTTCTATAGCAATTTAAACAAATATAAGTTGATAATTTAATACATTTTTCTATCAAACATATCAAATGAGATACTATATCATGTCATATTTGCTGGGTTCTTACCATCAAATAAAGGAAATTATGCTAGGTCCCGGGTTAATCTCTACCTCAGTCATACCAGAGTCTGTTGGAGTACCAGGAATCCTGGTTTTCCCTGGGTCTAAGGCACATAAGCCCCCCCCATCCCCCACCACCACCCACACCTCTTCCAAAATAGAGGTGAGCTATAATCCTGCATGGCTGGCTGGCTCCCAAGCAGACTAAAACACTGAACATTGGGAAAGAAAGAAATAGCATGGAGAATGATGTGGAAATATAAAAATGTTTCAATTTGCTTGAGTTGACAAAATGTAATATACATTGGATTTTTATAAAGATTGGCTTTTATAAAAGGTATTTATTAAGCTATAAATTTACAGTCCTAAGGCCATAAAAATGTCCAAATTGAGGCATCCAGGGAAGGATACCTTGACTCTGAAGAAAGGCGCGTGCTGTCCAAAGTTCCTCTGTCATATGGGAAGGCACATGGCAATGTCTCCTGCCCTTCTCTCCCCACTTCTGGGTTCAAATGGCTTTCTCTCCAAATGCCTATGGGTGCTCCCTTAGCTTCTCTGAGGCAGCACTGGGTTTCATCTCTTAGCATCTCCAAACATGCTGTATCCAGTTTCATCTCTCTGCTTTTGTGTCAGCTTTAAGCTGTCTTTCTCTCCATGAGCTCATTTAAGGACTCCAGTAAACTAAATAAGACCCACCTTGAATTGGTGGAGGAGGGGGGCACATCTTTATGGAAATAATCTAATCAAAAGGTCACACCCAAAACTGGGTGGGTCATATCTCCATGGAAACAACCCAATCAAAATGTCTCACCCAACAATAGATTTGCCCCCACAAGATTGGATTAGAATAACATGACTTTTCTGAGTACATAATAGTTTCAAACCAGCACAAAGAAGATTCCTAGAGTTGCTGGCACTGGGTCAAAATTAGAGTCCACGGCATTTGCTTTTTTATGTTATAGTTAAAAAATGAAACCATAAACATGCCTTATGGAGTAATTTTGTCAGAAATGTATGTTGCTATTAGTTAACGGTACAAGCACTACTTCATGGTCCAGCTAGAAAATCAATTCTATTTGTCACTGTAGCACTGGTTTATTACAATCAAGTTCAACAAATAAACTTTTCATCTCCATCCAGGCAGAGTTTTCACGCCTTCTTATGTTGCCATGTAGCACTTGTCACAATGTATTATTATTATTACTCAGCCTTCCTTTTTTATTTAGTTCTCATGCATTCGGCAAGGCTGAAAGGACACAAATATGCTTTAAGTATCATAGTCACCTCAGTGCCTAGTTCACAGATGTTCAATAAATATTCCTTAAAATGATCAGAGGAAAACAATGTGAGAATAAAAGCTAGGAGAGAAACGATGCATCAAACCTGCTGTCCCAAGACTTCCACATACTAGAACAATACCAGAAAAATAAAGTTGAGTATAGGGACATTTATTCCCTGTCCTCTCATTTCTTTAATTGCAGGATATAGTCCATATTTGTGACAAATATAATTTTAATATAAGCAAAGTGGTTAATTTTATGAGTTTTGGAATTAGTATGCGTTGGATTCAGTTTCTGGATCTGCGTGTATTAAATGTTTGATTTTGGATGACATAAATTAAGCCTCAGTTTTCTTATCTCTAAATTGTAGATTATGGCAGTAACTAACACTCAGGCCTGTCTTGGGAATTGAAAAAGACAATTTGTTATAGTACTTAGCATAATATCTGACACAGTGTAAGCCTTCAAGACACAACCGAGTAGTATCAATAATATTTTCACTTCATTTCTCAGGCCTGTACACAGGCTATTTATAACACCTATTTCTCTCAAGAAAACAGTCAGGACATAATGGGAGAGGGAACCAGGAGCTCTGTTGGGAAAGAGACTCAAAAATTTGCAGTCACATCACACTGGTTTTGCCCTCGCATTGTGTAAATGGTCAAGGAAGCCATAACAAAAAGTGCATCCCCACTGGCCTGACTAGGAAATACAATGTCATGGTATTCTCCAATTAGAGTGTTTCAAATTCAGGTTTTTAGTAACACATCTCCTAGACCAAATCTATAATACTGCCATTACTACCATGACAAAAATAATAACAATTATCATTCCCTCAGGACTTATGAGATACCAGAAACAGCCTTGAAATATGAGTTTATTTTTTCATTGAGAATATTGTTATTAAGCAGGATACATAATGTTCCCCAGATTACCCATATGGTAAGTGGCAAAGCAAAGGTGTGAAAATAAGTCTTTTTGCATCCAAAATCCATGCCGTCAATTGTCTAATCACTTTACCATATGAAAATCATAAGGGTGACATAATTTCCCAGGTAGCTCAAATAAAGTCTGTTTTCATTTGCATACACTTTAGCATCTCTGTGGGCTTTGCTTCATAGTTAATTATGAAAGCATTTCTTTTAAAAAGTTTAGCTTAATTAATTGGAACATCCTCTAAGATAGATATATGCTTTCCTCTCCGTATGCAAAACTGGTATCACCTTCAAGGGACCTGATTCTAGAGCTGTGTCATATTCTCATTAATTTTCTCCTGTTTTGATACTGAACTAGCAAAAGTGGTTCCTTCTCTTAGGATCCCCTCTCCACCTCATGGACATTTCACCTTCTTTTCTTTTTTCTAAGACTCAGGATAAGCATCACCTCCGCTGTAAAGCATTTGAAGGATCCTTTACTCCAAGCAGTGCGGCTCTTCTTTGCATTCTCATCCCACCTCACACCTTTCTTGACTATACTATTCTCCCATGTCTTATAGTAATTCCTTACATGTTGCTTACCCTTTAACACACTACGTTGTGATCTTCTAAAGAGAAATTTTGCATTTCCTAAATCTTCTCAAAGCTCAGCACAGGGCTTGACATGCAGAATGCTCTTCATAAGTATTACTGAAGAAAGCATATTCTTATGTTTGCAATCTCTTTCTTCCCTTACAAATGGCTTTCCAAAGCTTAATAAAACAATACTGCATTTCAGCATTCTGTGTTATTCTCTACCACAAAACATAATTCTGCGACATTCTCTAATACCTGACCTGAATCATGACTAAGGCCTTAGATTCTCTAACGTAAATCAGCATTTCACTTTTTTTAGGGAAGTACAAAATGCTGTTAAAAGAAGCTTCCTTAACATGAGTATCACCTCATTTTCTTTTAATAAAAAAACAGTCACGATGGGAAGTTATACTAGCTTAATTTTTTTTTTGAAGCTCCCTAGAATTACTGATCTAAACCTGACCAGATGGCTTCTAATAAATAAACCCCAGGTGGAATTATATATAAGTTTATTTTTAACCATTCCTCTTTTAAATATACTTTTGTTTCCACATGCACAAAAAGAATTGAATTGATTCCAGACTGTCTGGAGCCAGTAGAACGTATGGAAATGATAGCTAGAGAGGAATGGATTTTAATACGTATAATATGGTTTAGTTGACAATATTTATGAGCAATTAGCATAATATCATGGAAACAATGTATTGTTGTCCCTAATAATCAAGCCTGACTCTACAGAAGTGTCCCAAGAACACAGATTAGTGGGACTGAGACTGATCTATGAAGACATTTCCTTGCTCCATACCCTGAAGGATAATTAAACATCTCAGTCAAGACATTAGAGAGGTTATTCAATTCTTCCTCCTTTCTTCCCTTCTTCCCTCCCTCCAGTCCTTCAGTAAAACCAGGAAATATTCTGATCCCTGGGTATACAAAGACAAACAAGATCCAAGTTCAGACCTTCAAATTGATGACAGACTAGTCAGGTATGTCTCACGTGTATATAGTGGTCTGCAGGCAGAGCCATACCAGCCCAGAACTACAAAAATTTTCAGGGACAAGATGGTATTTAAGAAAAGAAAATTATTTAAACATGAATCCCTTCTAATTTCTTGAGAACAATGCTCTGTAACTGTAGACTCCATGAAGAAGTTAACCATAGCATATTATGGCATCAGAGAAAGGGGCTCCTCCTTAAAAATAGAGCATTCAGGAAGGGCAGCCATCTGAGGAAAGGGGACATCTTTCCCGCATTGTGCGGGAGGGACAGGAATCAGACTGGCATATAGAGTGGGGAACAGGCAGACACATTGGGGAATAGCATTCCAAGGGAAAGAGAAACTCAGGGAATAAAAGCTAAACAACTGGGAAGCTGCCTGCCTTTAGTTTAGGCTGGTACACAGTAAGCTTCTTTTTCCCATGTGCTATTTAACGTCATCTCTGAATTAGGTAATGATATTCCACAAGTGAATGCTGTACCTATAGCCAAAAATGGAAAGAACCAAATTGGAAGTTAGCACTGTTACTTATTAGTTGGGTAAATTTTAGCAAATAACAATTTCCCCAATTTCAGTTTCTCCATCTGCATAATGGGGAAAAGATGATCAGTATTTCTTTTATATATACTTTCAAGGTGGTTGAAATTATTAAATAATATGTTATATAAAAGGACTAATTACCACTAAATTTTAGTAATATTTTCTGGATACTTAGTAATATTTATGGATTCAAAAATAAGGTGAGGAATTAGAGCTACAGAAAGCATCATATACGAGGGGAGAGGAGTGAAGAAAATGTATTAATGACAATATTAAGTAACAACTATATCATGGGATAGCATACAAATGCTAATTATCACAAGATGGCAGTGGAGTTATTTTCACCATTCTGACATGAGTAATTGTCTCAGAGATTGACTGGGACCCTATATTGCTATTTATCTTCAATTTTTTGCGACATAATGAAAATGAGATATTCACCATAGAATTCAGTTTGTTTTATTTAATTCTATTTATCTTTCCTCTAGTTGGTCTCAGTGCTTTTCATTGTCACACTAGCTTTGTTAGACAGTACCAAAAATGAAATTACACATCATTTGACTTACTTGAAAGAGAAGTCCAGATGCTTTTAAATGACTCGGTCTTATTTTTATATTCAATGATATTTGTGTTTCTTGCTTCAGAGAAAGTAAAACCAGTAAAAATAGGGAAAACATTTCTATTACTTATTTCAATAAAGGAGAATATTAAGACCAGACAATAATACAAAGCACACAAAAAGTGGTATGTCATCAGTGATATATTTTTCTTTGTATTACAAAATGAAGAGAGAGAGAGAGAATATGAGAGCGATCCCATGTCTTCAAATAAATTTAAAGAGAAGGGAAAAATCACTATCAGTGCAAAGAGCTAAGCAATATCAAAAGATGTGTTTATTTCCCCTGGGATTTTAGCCTACAAATAACTGTGCTGGCAGCACTATTTTAAAATCAGGAGCAGAGCTGCAGGAGATTGGGGAAATTAAAGTAAATTCAGATTTGTAAAATATGAGTCTGCTGACCTGAAATGCTCTGTTAAATTAATCAAAGATTCAGGAAAAGTCTGTCTTCTGGCGAGGGGGTCTGTTGAGACTGTTCCCAGCATCCACAAATGAGGAAAGCGAGCCTTAGAGAGATTAAGTAACTTGAGTTAATGTCACAGCCAGCAAATGGTGGAGAGAAAATTAGTACCCAGACAGTTTAAATACAAAGCCTTTACTAGCATGTATGGTCTGTTGCCTCCATGAGAGCTTATTAATGTTTTTTAGTTCCTGGCCACTGGTTCAGTCCATCCTATTGGCTGAGGTCAGTGAAAACATTTTCAAATGACACAGGGACGTTTAGAGCCAAAGAGTGCTGTACCAATCCCAATCATTTTTCTTTCTTTTAAGTCTATATTGGCTCTGAGTTTCTTTGTAGGAATAATTTTTTAAATGACTGGCTTCAGACCCACCATCAAAGATTTGCCTAGATCCACTGGATCTCTTCTACCAGGAATTCACAGATGATCTAGTTACCAGACAAAGGCCCTGGATTCTTCCTGAGACACTGGGGTTTCAAAGAGTTAAATACTAGGCACGTAGTAGGAGAGCAGACTGCCTAGAGGCCCAAAATCTGTCTCCCAGAGTTTAGGGGGTTTCGGGTTTTTAAGGATTTTAGCAAGGGGAGATGCAGTCATTTTGAATATCAATTTCAAAGCAGAAATGGAGACAGTGTTAACATTATCATTTCAACAGGAGAACATAAGCTGAAAGGAGGGCAGACAGAGCTATCCCTTCAGTATTTAAGGAGTAAACCAGAAGGAAGGAAGTAGTTACTGGCTGACTTCATTCGCATTCAGGCCTGTGCTCTATAAGAGAACAACCAGATAAAGGGCAAAACAGCTTTTACAGTCACAGAGGTATAGGATCAGGGCTGTCGCACTCATTTCACATATCAGGTCAGCTGAATTATAGTTTAGGGCTTTCAAGTATTCCTGTCTACTCCAATATCCCAGAGAGCAAAAAGGAATATGATTCAGTAATTAAAATCAGCCCTTAAATCCTAATTTCTCAGTTACAATCTGAACCAATTCTGCCTGGCTCTCCGTTTCCACAGTGCTTCAGTGGTTCTGTTGCCTGAAATAAGTTCATGTGACGTTTGTTTCTATGCTCTTAACTCTGTTAAGCTCTAGAGGCTTCAGTTGCAGCTCCCAAAGACCTTCTTGTTAATAAAGCCCCTTGTGGAAAAAATAAGGAAGAAAAGAACTTGCATCTTGTTATGCAGCTCTTTCTTAACACGACCTTGAGAAAACACTCACTAAATCTAGGAAATGAGACCTTTTTGCTTGAATTATATCAAATTAGAAAATCCTATTTCTGAAAACTCTGCAGTCTCTGCCTGCCTTCCACTAACAGATACTATTTTTAGTTAATCCCATTTCCCCAAATATGGTACCCTGTGTACATTTTCTCACTTTATTCTAAAGGGCACTCCATGAGTGGGATAGTCCCTGTCTCATAGAAGGCAAATCTATAGCAAGAGAGCATCAGGGTCTCATTCAAGCCCAAATAAGTGAGACTTGATTCCCTTCCTCATGATTCTCTTACTCTAAAACACACGTTTCCAACCACTGTTGTTGTATTATCTCTACTTCTGCCCAATTTACTCTCTTAGATGTTTTTAAGGAAGCATACATGGAAATACCTAATGCCTTTGTAAAACACACTAGTGGTTACTGAAGAATTTTTAAAAAAGAATTTAAATAATATAATGGCCAGAGAGCTGGGCTCATTGTTATTCAATAGGACAAAATTGGCTGGAAATTAACCTAGTTTTAAAATAATTGAATTTACATTTTAAAATATTGAGCCTTTTCATTTTTCATGTGCTGAGTTGATGCAGCTTCCCATAAATTAAAGGGAAACCCTGGTGTCCCACCCACAGACCCAGTAGAGGGAAGGACCCAGTCCTTCTGCATTATCACAATTGTCTTTGAAAACCCTGCCTTCAGAGGAATTTTGACAAAGCCAAGGCATTGTTACTAGCTCTCTCCTTCCAGATTTGCAGACTGCAGAATTTGCCTGAGAATACACCCACTATGTTTCAGACAGGAAAAACTTTTCACACTCCTTAAAAATGTTAACAGACACCAAAACCACTGACAGAAATGCCTTGCCAAAGAGGACTCATTAATTCCACTTTGGAAAAGCATTTAAGAAAGAATGAATGCAAACAATGTTGTGTTTATATAATGCCTAATGTTTCTAAAAAGCAGGCTGGGGTGAGTAATTGAAAATCCTGCTTGTATTTCTATCAGAATGGGAAATGTTTTCCGAGATTAAGGAACATGTTTCTAATAATAAGTGTTCTTTTGTTTAAATATAAGCAAAGACCTCTTTTAATTTTATAGGTCTGCTCTTTCCTTTGTATTCCAGTTTCATGATTTCCATTGTCTAAAACACTGTGTTTTTAAACAGGGGAATTTAATAAGTTACAAGTTTACAGTTCTAAGGCCGAGAAAATGTCCCAATTAAAACAAATCTATAAAACATTCAATCTAAGGTATCCAGGGAAAGGTACATAGGTTCAAGAAGGTTGATGATGTTCAGGGATTCTCTCGTGTCTGGAAGGGCACATGGTGAAGTGCTAGCTTTCTCTCATGGCTTCTTTTCATGACGCTCCTAATCGTCCTAAGCAGATCCTAAGATCTGCTAAGTGATTTTCTTACTCTTGTCCATCCAAATAAGACTAATTCAATTTTTCTCTCTCAAATCTTCTGGGTTCCCTTATATCATAGGTTTAGAGTGGAACTGATTGGGTAAATATGGTGGAGAATTCAGTCTTTGCTTCAACACCTCAATCTTACCTTTATGATCAGCATAAAATTATTTCTAGGCTACTATATCTTAGCAGTGGAGGCAAACTTACATCCTAAAGAAGCTAGGTAGGTAACATAAATGTGTGAAGGAGACCGTATTTAAGGGAATAGGAGGTGATAGGAACTATGGTAACTTGGAGAGTGTGTGAGTCATATAAGGTACTGAGATTCAATCCCTGTTTAGGTTAAAAAAGGAATTAGTAGATTTCTAATTTTTAAATTATTGTGACTACAAGGCAAAATGAGATTTTTAAAATTAAATATTTTAGAATAGTTTTAGATTTACAGAAAAATGCAAGTATAGTATAGGAAGATCCCTTATAGTCTGAAGCTTATATTATAGCACAGCTACCAAAACTGATGAGCCAGTATTAGTATTTAGTATTTACTAAAGCCCATACTCATTTTGATTTCCTTAGACTGGCCTACTATCCTTTTTATGTTCCAGGATATCATCTAGGATGACAAATAGTATTTGGGCATCATGTCACCTTAGATCTACAAGATTAGAATGGTTTCTCAGATTTTCCTTGTTTTCAATGAGTTTACTGTTTTGAGGAATACTGATAAATGATTATGTAGAATGTCCTTCAATTTGGGTTTGTTTGATGTTTTCCTCATCCCTAGACTGGAATAATGGGTTATTGGAAGGGAGACCACACAAATAAAGTATAGACTCATTGCATCACGTTAAGGGCACATACTATCCGATATGATTTATTACTCTTGGTTTTAGCCTTGATCATCTGATTGAAGAAGTGTTTGTAACATTTCTCCACTGTAAAGTTACTCTTTTCCCCCCTTTCTATAATATACATTTTGGCAGGATGTCACTATGCAGAGCCATCCTAGGGGCTGAGGGCCATGCTCTACCTTTTTGAGGAAGGAACATCTACATAAATAATTTTGAATTGTTCTGCATTATCTATTCTCTCCATCTACTTATTTTATTCAGTCATTTATTTATATTGGTATGGGCTCATGGATTCTTATTTATTCTTTCAGTTATAATCCAAAATTACTGATCTTGTTTTCAAGCTGCCAGAGTGCAATATACCTAAAACAAAATGGCTTTTTAAAGGGGAAATTTATTAAATTGCAAGTTTACTGTTCTAAGTCTGTGAAAATGTCCCAATTAAAGCAAGTCTATAAAAATGTCCTACTTAAGGCATCAACAAGAGGTTTTCTTAGCTCAAGAAAGGCTGATGAAATTTAGGGTTTCTCTCTGAACTGGAAAGACACATGGTGAACATAGTGATATCTGCTAGCTTTCTCCCCAGGCTTCTTGTTTCATGAACCTCCCCTGGGAGCATATTCCTTCTTCGTCTCCAAAGGTTTCTGACTAAGTGAGCTCTCATGGTTCTCGTGGCTCTGAAGCTTTTCCCAAAAGATTTCTTCTTTTAAATGAGTCCAGTAAACTAATCAAGACCCACCTTGAATGGATGGAGTCACATCACCCTGTAATCGAAGGTTAATACCCACAATTGGGCATGTCAAATCCCCATGAAGATCTAATCAGGTTTCCAAACTACAGTGCTGAATAGGGATTAAAAGAGACAGCTGCCTCCAAAAGATGGATGTGGGTCAAGTTCTATCTTTGCCCATGGGGGCTCTTTCAGTTGTTTCTTTGTCCCTTTGACATATGTCCATTTTTTTGGTATTAATACTTCATTACAGTCTGGCACTATGAAACACTTCAGGCTCAATCTTGTGTTTTTCCTGTCCCAAACCTAGAATCAATATATCTTTTATAGGAGAATGATACTAAAAACCAAGATCTGGTACTAAGTGTGTTCCTGGCTACTGGGGTTGCATGCTTCTAGGTCTTCTCTGCAGAGCTTAGGAAAAATATGGGTGTATCATAATCATTGTATGCTACATTATGCTGGTTTGAAAGGATGTATGTCCCCTAGAAAAGCCATGTTTTAATCAAAATCCCATTTCATAAAGGCAGAATAATCCCTATTCAATACTGTATGATTGAAACTGTAATCAGATCATGTTCTTGGAGATGTGATTTAATCAAGAGTGGTTGTTAAACTAGATTAGATGATGACATGTCTCTACCCATTTGGGTGGGTCTTGATAAGTTTCTGGAGTCCTATAAAAGAAGAAACATTTTGGAGAATGAAAGAGATTTGGAGAGAGCAGAGAATGCTGCAGCACCATGAAGCAGAGAGTCATCAGCCAGTGACCTTTGGAGATGAAGAAGGAAAACACCTCCCATGGAGCTTCATGAAACTGGAAGGCAGGAGAGAAGGCTAGCAGATGATGCCTTGTTCACCATGTGCCCTCTCAGCTGAGAGAGAAGCTCTGACTATGTTCGCCATGTGCCTTCTCACTTGAGAGAGAAACCTTGAATTTCATCATTTCTTGAACCAAGGTATCTTTCTCTGGATGCCTTTGATTGGACATTTCTATAGACTTGTTTTAATTGGGACATTTTCTCGGCCTTAGAACTGTAAACTAACAACTTATTAAATTCCCCTTTTTAAAAGCCATTCTGTTTCTGGTATATTGCATTCAGGCAGCTAGCAAACTAAAACATACATATAACAATAACTATTAATATATTATCCATCAGTATCAATATGAAACTAGTCATGAGCAAAAACTAACATGTTTACATCTAATCCAGTACCACATGGTTCATTTTACCTTTCCTCTTTTGCTTGTATGTAACCTTCCATTCTAACAGTGAGACTCCTGGATTCTTCCATTTAATATGTATTTACTTTTGTTTTTCAAAACCTGATGTACATGAATGTTATTTTCAAAATTGTTAGCCTGTATCCCCATGGAAAACTTTACCAACTACTGTCCAGTGCTTATTTGTAGTTCTTTTTGTTTTTAGTCTTACAGTATCATTTCCAGTGTTGTTTGAGTCAACAGCACACATATACACCCTTCAAGAGGTTATGTCACACTTGTAATAAAGTTGTTTTCTTTTGTCAGACTCTGCATTACATTATGAGATTCATAGGTTGAATAATTTTTTAAATTTTCATGCATTAAGGGGATTACTCCTTATGCCATAAGGTCTACAGGTTTTGTTAAATGAATAGTGTCCTCTGTCTACCAGTATAGTATCATTTTCTCTACCCTAGAAAATTCCCTGTGCTTTACCTACTCAACATTCCCCATCCCCAATCCTCTGGAAACCACTGATTTGTTTTCCACTTCTATAATTTTATTTTTTCCAAAATGTCATGTAAATGTAATCATATAGCATGTGGTCTTTTCAGCCTGGCATCATTCATTCTGCAATATGCATTTAGGAACCATCCATACTGTTGCACAGTTAGGTAATACTTTTTGTTCCTGAACAGTATTCTCTTGCATTGTTGTCTCAAAGTTTATTTGATCATTGTATTAGAAGGTTCTTTAGATAGTGTGCCCGTTTGAAAGGATTATGTACCCTAGAAAACATGTTTTAATCTTAATTAATCTTCTGGAGGCAGCCGTTTCTTTTCATCACCACTCAACACTGTAGGCTGGATACTTGATTAGATTATTTCCACAGAGATGTGACACACCCAGCTGTGGGCATTAACCTTTGATTAGAGGGAGATGTGACTCCACCCATTCCAGGGGGGCTTTGATTAATTTACATAAATCCTTTTAAAAAAGGAAATATTTTAGAGAATGTTTAGGAGCCACAAGAATCATGAGAGCCCATGCAGCAAGAGACTTTTGGAGAGGAAGATGGAAAATTCCCAGAGGGGAGCTTCATGACACAAGAAGCCTGCAGAGAAAGCTAGCAGATGTCACCATGTTTGCCATGTACCTTCCCAGTTGAGCGAGAAAATCTGAACTCCATCGGCCTTTCTTAAGTGAAGGTAACCTCTTGTTGGTGGCTTAATTTGGACATTTTATAGATTTGCTTTAACTGGGACATTTTCATGGCCTCAGAAATGTAAATTTACAAGTTTATAAATTCTCCCTTTTAAAAGCTGTTCTGTTTCTGGTATATCACATTCTGGCAGCCAGCAAACTAGAACAGATAGTGAGTGTAATGTGCAAGGCTGGGTAACACCAGAGATTAATGCAAGACCTCACAGAGCCAGATGGGGAAACATGCATAGGCTCAAGCAAACAGTTAGGAAGGAAGTGGTTCAAAGTGGACCTTTATAGTGTTATAGAGATGGGGCTGTAGCAGTTGGTCAAGCAAGAATTGGGCTTGGGAAGGTTGCATTTGATTTTTGTAGGTGTCCAAACCTATGTAGGATGTGGGGTGGAGAGGAAGAAGCTGTTTGTTTTGTATAAGCAGGTGTCAGGCATGATCACTGAGGGACCTAGAGATAGGTTCTAAGATTCTGAGGCAGCAGGGCAATGCAAAGCCCCTTTTGTTATTATAGACCTTAGAAATACTGAGCCATTATGAGGGTGTGATTATTTTAATTCACTTCAATCCACAATATGATTCCTCATCATCAGGATGAAATTATATTGGCAATTTGTACTGTGGATATATTAAAGGTGCAGGATATCTATGTGTTGGCTGGATGTGATTGCCAACAGGAGTCACTGTGGATTTGTAGGAGAATATATAGGATGGGCAGACCCCCTAGTGGAGTGTATGGGAGCCATCTTCTGATGCTAATCCCTTGTGTTGTGTGGTTTTGTAAGGATCATTTGACCTCCCATAATATATGCATGCATGTCAAGGCACTGTTGCAATCATGGGACTTATCACTTATAATTGGCAGTATGGTTTTAGAAGCTGGTAGTTCCTGGAAGGCAGATGGCAGGGGTGCGTGGTCATATTGGCAAAGGCATCTCAGAAGCTGCCGTTGGATACCTGGGTCAGGGGTAGGAATCATGGTAGTAGGCATAACTGAGGAGGACCTATTAAAAGCAAATCCTGGGGGGTATAAGTCTCTGAAGTTGATGATCCTGCAGTGAGAGATGTCGCCATCCTCAGCAATGAATTCTTCGGCTGGAATGATGCTATCTGAGGTGAAATTATCTCCATCAATGAGCACTTGAGCTGGCTTGTTGTCATCTGTGGTAGCCAATCTTCTGGAGGTAGTCTTCCCAGATGTCTATCCCATGGGAAAGGGGAGAGCTAGAGGATCTTGGCTAGTGCCATACTACTGGGCCACAAGGGCCAGTATTAGTCTAAAATCAACCCTGCAGTTTCTGGACTCACAAATATTTGTTAGGATATTGGGTTGATCAGGGGTATATTCATTAAAACTCTGGGATGCATTTGGTGAATAATGTGGGATCATTTTATTTAGAAAAGTTATATTTTCTCAGTACATTTATAAGCTGTATTGATGGTAGGTTGATATATTAAGAAAGAAAAATCCTGGGTTGTTTCCGACAACATCAGAGGTAGTACTCCAAAGCACAGGGTTTGCCAAAGTGGAAGCTTGAGTTGGGGGTTGATGTTTAGCCAGTCTATGACCACTTTACTAGACAGTGTTCAGATAGTTGTATGTCTGTGGGCCTTTTTGTTTAGGCAATGATACCAGTGTATCATTTTTTTTTTTTTTTAATAAATGCCCTTTATGGGTAGTGATTTATCCACACCTATTGGCAGGCTGGTCTGAGTATATTATAGCATGCCAGCATGTCTGGTTGGCCCAGTTTTGAGTCCCTATGTCTGATTATTGTCGTTTTCCCATTATGGTTGGCCAATAACCTGGAAATGGATTGATAATCCATGCCAGGCCAAAGAATATATGTCATTACCAAAGTGAGCATTTGTACCTCCCTGGCTTTCTGGGGCATGCAGGATAAACTCCTTTGTTTTCCTATAGTGCTGTGGCTAATATCTACCAGACAAAGTTGTTTGTTTTTAACACATCATACTATGACCCACACAGTACCACTGCTGGGCCTATACCTAAAATTACTACTTTCTGTAAAGAATTGGGGGAACAAGGGCTTAGTATGTCTCCTTTATGCCCCGTATATACTGGTCCATTGCCAGGCAGTTATGTCTAAATCTGAGTACCTCTGGTGAGCCTGTTGGCCTGTCAATTGTCAAGAGATCCCTTTTGATTATTCTCCAGATTGGGTTGCCACTTTCCATATTGTAGTGAGGCAATAAGAAGTACTAAACCAAAGGAGAAGTATGTATGACTTGGTTGAGGAAGTTTCCAGCTTGACCCAGAAAAGTGGGCTAGGTTTCCCTTAAGGACTAAATAGGGGCATTTTAGAAAGCCTTTTAGGTTTTTGGTAGATAATTTGTGTTGAATGTGTGAAACTCTGCAATTGAGGAATTTTAACTTTTGAGGCAAAAGAGTCAACCCATTTTGGCATTCATTTGCTATTAAGTAATTTAAGTAATGGCCCATTGAGGAGGCCATTGTCTTCCTTGATAAGTCCTGACACCTAGGCTGCTGCTGTAAGGCAAGTGAAATTTTTTAATGATTCCTCCTTTGAGTGCTCATTGTTGAGACTTAAGTGATGTGAAATAGGTTCTCTAATCTGAGTCTGTAACATGAGGAAGCCCAGAAGAGATTAGGATAGATTTGGTAAGTGACTGAAGTGTGATTTTCCTAGTTGTAAACTCTTGAGGAAGGCCATCCATGAGGCCAGCATAAGAGTCAATCACTATTAAGGCATATAAGGTGACTCTGACAATGATGGGAAGTGGTCTTAACATAATCAAGCAAAACTCACAGTCTTCAACAATTATGCTGACCAATGATCCGTCTGGAGGCAGTCCCTTATGATGTATCCACTCCACCAAGCAGAGGGACCTCTGAGCCCTGAGGTGCCATGGGCACAGATTGGCAGTTGATAGGGATAGTTTAGGGAGTCCAAGTGGGTGGTCCCTGAGGGACATACCAGATATACTATGCAAGAATGAATTTTCAGTGTCACAGAGGAGTAACCCTGTTGTGTGAAGCTTCTGTGTGCAGAAACATGTTTGACATAAAACAGGTATAGGTAAGGATCTGTTTGCAAATGTGGAACCCCAGAAAGGCCTTCATTGTATGAGAAAAGTAGCCCATTTCCATTGGACTGCCCACACTGGCCCTTTGGCCACTGCTCAAGAATGATTAGAAATTCAGCCATTAGGAAACTGGCAACCCAGAGCCTCCTGGAGGAATAACTAGACTAATTCCAGCTCTGACAGCTGTACAGACACCAAATGTCCTCAAACACCCCATTTACCTAAAATGGCTATGTGATATACCATAGTCTTCAAGCAAGCTGTGTTGTGTACGGTAGCATGCCATTAGTGAGATGTACTGACACCATGCTTTCTGCAGACAGTTGGTCCCAACGCACTTCCCACTTGGCTAGAAGAGGAAGCAATGAGGTGCCATCCCCAGAATCTCAAGTTCCATGGGCAAGCAGCTGGGCATGGGGGAAGCCACATCTTCTGTAATTTGGAGAGGCCCAGTTTGTTAGATTTAGCCCTCTCTTGTTGGTACAATTTGCATTCTACCAATGAGGCTTCTGTGGCCATTTGGAGCTTCTGCTGGGAATTATCTCTCATCCATGGCATTATGGGAATCTGTATGCACATGCTGACCAGTTGGGGTCCTATAAGTACCTCTGTCTCTAGGGACCAGTAAAGAGCCAGGATCTTCCCTTTCTAATGTGAGCCAGCTAACAAGGGAAGCCTCTTAATCTAAACACCCATAGGGAGCCATTGTTTGCCATGCATATTCCAAAGACTCCAAAAGTATAATTGGAAATAGCAAAAGCATCTAATCTAAAATTCATTCACGGTGGAACAAGGGACATAGCTTGGGAAATGGCTTGCTCTACAAATTTTAAGGTGTATTGTCGGGGTTCTCTCCAATGTAAAGCAGCATTTTGCATATGATTTTATATATAGGCTCTAATGAGAGTGCGAGAATGGGATGTGTTAGCTCTAGAATGAATAATTCTAATAGGTGTTGTACATGGCTTAATGTCTGAGTTGGGCTTTTATTTGATGTTGGTGGCAATCTGCTTGCACTTAAAGGATCAGATGATGCCCAGGAATCTGACAGAGATTGATGGCCTTTGTATTTTATAGGCTACTATTGCCCAGCCTTGTTCCTGTAAATGAGTGTGTGGTTAGGTCCTCTTGCAGGCCCTTTTTAGCACTGCCCCCCTAATCAGATGTCAGCTATACAGTGCCAGTATTAATCAGTTTTTTAAATACCATTTGTTTAAGTAAGGTCTTGGCAGCAGTGGTTAGGATTCTTTAGGTATTGGCACTGAATAAAAGATGTTGGTCAAATCAATCATAGCAAAGAAATTGTGCACTTTCGTATATTTTCTATTAATTAGATGATGTTAGGATTAGAAGTTTGGATGGGAGGGATTTATGCAACAAGATTGATATGAACAATGTTTAATTGTCCTTTACTGGTGGAGATTTTGAAAACTGGCCAGACAGGGCCATTGTAAGGGAGATGGTAGACATAAGGTTTCCCTCTTTTAGGAAAACTTAGATCAGGCCAAAATCCCACAGTATTTGTTCAAGGTAATAGTACAGCATGTATCACCTTGATTTGCAGGGGCAGGTCCATGGGTGTCCCATTTGCCATGTCCCATGAAGGGAACCCAGGATTTGATTTTATCCCACTCAGTGTGTTTAGAGCATTAGTACCTATAGTAGGGAAAGTAAAACCAAAAGTTATCATCACTAGGGATAGCTGTTGAATAGGAATTGCACCAAAAGTCACAACTTTGAGGAACAGGGGAGTGGACATTTGATATGTGGGAAGAGAAGGTGGTCCTCTGGGCCTAATAACCCAGGATCTATGACTCTAACTCTGATGTGAGTCCTTCTCATGTCCTGCTGATAGCTCTACCCTATCCAGAGCCTTGCATATTGTACAAGCCATGCTAATACAGTTAAGCAAGAGTGCACAGTAATTCAGGGGCAGGGGACTCCCTGTAAGAGAATTTTCCACAACTTGGTGTTAAAGGGGACCTCCTCAACATCTGCTCTGTCTGAATGGTCAAATAAATGATATGCCTATTGCATCATCCCGATAATTATAAGGAACAATTGAGCCTTATCAGTTATTTGCCAGCTGTCAAACAAGAACTAATAACATAAGCTGCACAGCAGAAGATATTTGTTTGGAGTCCTAAAATTGCAATTCAAGGAGCACAAATTGAGATAGCAACCCGAATCATGTCATATCTTGGCATTTCCAGGCAAGCATTTTTTTTTCTTTCTTCATTGTGAAAAATAACATATATACAAAAAAGTAATAAATTTCAAAGTACATTTTAACACAGTTTAGAACAGATTTCAAAGTTTGGTATGGGTTACAGTTCCATGGTTTAAGGTTTTCCCTTCTAGCTGTTCTAATACTAGAGACTAACATTTTGATTATTTTAACTATCAAAATAATGATTTAGCAATCATACTCATTTGTTCAATCCTATCTTCTCTGTTATAACTCCTCCCCCTCCTTTGACCATTCTCCCAATCTTTAGGGATATCTGGGCTATGCCCATTCAAGTTAGAAAAAGTTATTTCATGTTGAAAAGAGGTACAAACAATATAGGATGGGGGAATGGAACTAGCTGATTTGTGGAGAGTCTGGCCCCTCTGGGTTTCAGAACTTATCTGGTCTAGGAACTATATGGAGGTTTTAAGTTTCTGAAAAGTAAACTTAGTGCATGCAACTTTTATAGGATCTCAGACAGAGTCCTGGGTGTTTACGGTTAACAGGCTGTTTGTTGGAGTTTGGAAAACTGTGGCAATTAGCAATATCTAGATGAAACTTGTATAATAGTAGCCTCCATAATAGCTTTTGACTCAATTTGAACTCTTTAAGCCATTGATACCATATTTTGATACATTTCTTTTCCCCCCTTTTGGTCAGGAAGGCATTGTCAATCCCAAGGCATGCAAGCATTTTTAAGGAAAAAGAAAAAGAATAGATAATTTGTTTGTGGTTGGTGGATATTTAGGGTTGTATTAGTCAGGGTTCTCTAGGGAAATAGAACCAATAGGAGATACCTGCAAATATAAGATTTTATAAAATTGTCTCATGCAACTGTGGAAATGTATGAGTTCAAATTCCGTAGGATAGGTCATAAACCGGCAATGCCAATGAAGTTATTTGATGAATTCCCCAGGAGAGGCTGGCTGACTAAAGTTGAGAGAAAGATTCTCTCTTCTGACTTTTCCCTTAAAGCCTTCAACTGATTGGATTAAATATCTCTCATTGCTGAAGACACTCTCCGTAGTTAATTGTAGAGGCAGTCTTTCATAGATGCAATCAACTTTCTGATCACTTAAGTCCACAAAATGTCTACACAGCAATGGTTAGGCTACTACTTGCTTGACCAAACAGCTGGGTACCATTATCTGGCCAAGTTGACACATAAACCTAACCATCACAGTCCATCCCTTGCCAACTTGGCGGCTATACACATTACCTTAAACCATACTTAATCTCTATATGAAAAGCAATAACAGACATTTTGTTGCATAACAACACTTAACTGTCCTGAACACAACTGGAAACAAACTAAATCTCTCCAGAATATGGTACAAGTCCTTGTGTAATATTCACTCTTAAACTTAATATGATATAACTTATACACCACAGTATGCACAATACAATTTATGCCAAATGATAAGAGGATAAGATAGGAAAGAAAACAAAAATATTTGCTTTATGTAAAAATGCAAACATACTCATAAAAGAACAAGGAAGAAATATACCATTACAGTCTTCATTTCTGTAACTAGTCACATGATCATAGTTCATATTTATCACTAACCATTCCATTTACCCTTTACACTCAGCAAGCACCTCAGCTGGTAGTGACCCAAACCATCATTCCTGAAGTGCCCAGGTCATTGGTAGTCCTGCATGGATTGGGTTGTTGCAGTTTTTGATTGATTTAATCACAGGGCATGAGTATACTATGAGATGCCCTAAGGGATCTCCTCTATTCAAGGAAAACTCTTCTTTACATCCATTATATAGTTACAATCCACTTTTGCATTTATAGGATCAATAACCCCAGCCAGTACAGTAATTTCCTTCCTTGCCTCTTTATTCAGAGGCATGAGGAGCCCAAAGTGGCCAGGTGGCAGTCTTAACTTCCAGTTCAATGAAGTCGTTGTGTCTCCTAGTAGGAGCGTGCCTTCTTTTGGAACTAAGACCTGTAGACCTTTTTTTTTTTTTTTTGTACAAAGCAAAAATATTTCTCATAGATCCCTAGGGGTAATAGTGAGTGATGCCACTTCCACTGACACCCCTTGATTCTGGGACCCCTGATTCCTGGCTATGGGAGAAAACACCCTAAAGTAGATGCTGATTCTGAGCATACATAGCTGCCTAGAGAACATTGCCCCAATCCTGCAAGATACTCCCACATAATTGGTGCCATAACCAAGTCTTCAAAAAGCCATTTCACCATTCTATCCACCCAGCTGCTTCAGGATGATAGAGAACATAGCAAGACCAGAGAATTCTATGAGTATGTGCCTATTCCCACACTTCATTTGCCATGAAGTGGGTTGCTTGATCAGAAGCAATGCTGTGTGGAATACCATGATGGTGGATAAGGCTTTCTGTAATGAATACCGTGGATGTTAGTGTTGGCAGAAACATTGTGTGCAGGGAAGGGAAACTCATATCCGAAGTCTGTGTCTATTCCAATTAGAACAAATCACTGCCCCTTCTGTGATGGAAGAGGTTCAATGTAATCAAGTTGCCACCAGGTAGCAGGCTTACCATCATGGGGAATGGTGCCATTTCAGGGACTGAGTGTGGGTGTCTGCTCCTGGCAGATTGGACCCTCAGTATTGTCTGTAGCCAGATGATGTCTTGCTAGGTGGAAGTCCATGTTGCTGAGCCCAAGCATAACCCCCATGTCTATCACCATGACTATTTTGTTCATAAACCCATTGTACAATGACAGGAGTTTCCAGGAGAAAATGACTAACTGGTATCTGCAGAACAGGTCATCTGGTCCACTAAATTATTAAAACCTTCTTCTGCTGAAGTTACCCTCTGTTGAGCATTCACATGGGACACAAGTATCTTCATGTTCTCAGAAAGACCTATCCACATACCTCTTCCTTAGAACTCTTAGTCACCAATTTTCTAATTATGTTCCTTCCAAGTCACTGACCATCCAGCCAAAACATTGGCAACGGCCCATGAGTCAATATGTAAATATCCTCTGGGCAGTTCTTCCCAGCAAAATGAACAAGTTACCCTGCTCAAAGTTCTGCCCGCTGGGAGGATTTGCCCTCATCACTGTTCTTCACAGACATTCCAGAAAAGGGCTGCAGTACTACAGCTGTCTACTTTCTGGTGCTACTTGCATTCATGAGGAACCATCCGTAAAGGAGGCCTGAGTTTTCTCTTCCTCGGTCAATTGATTATAAGGAACTCCTCAAGAGGTCATAGCTCTGGGCTGGGAAGGAGAAAGCAATGCAGCAGGAGTAAGGCCATTGAGATTTGGGCCACTTCCTCATTTAACTTCTTGTGACTTCAGGACCCACTCAAGCCCTATCTCATATATACCATTCTACTTCAGGATGGAGTACTGGTGTGCACACGCAACTTTATGGCTTCATGGGTCAGACAATACCCAGTTCATGATAGGTAACTCAGGTCTCATGGTAACTTGATGGCCCACGGTTAAGGGTTCAGTCTACTAAGGCCCAGGAGCAGACCAAAAGCTGTTTCTCAAAAGGAGAGTAGTTATCTGCAGTGGGTGGTAAGGATTTACTCCCAAATCTTGAGGGCCTGTGTTCTGATTGTCCTATAGGGGCCTGCCAAAGGCTCTACACTGCATCTTTATTTGTCACTGACACTTCCAGCACCATTGGATCTGCTGGATCATATGGCCCAAGTGGCAAAGCAACTTGCACAACAGTCTGAACTGTCACCGAGCCTCTTTTTCCAGTCCCCACTAAAAGCCAGCAGCGCTCCTGGTCACTCATAAATGAGCCAGAGTTGCAGCCCAAATGAGGAATATGTTGCCTCCAAAAGCCAAGAGACCAATTGGTATTATACCTCTTTTTTGGTCATAGGTGGGGCCAGATGCAACAGTTTATCTTTGACCTTAGAAGGAATATCTCAACATGCTTCACACCACTGGACACCTAGAAATTTCACTGATGTGAAAGAGCCCTGTGTTTTTGCTGGATTGATGTCATCCTCTGACATGCACTTACCAATAAGTCCAGAGTAGTTGCTACTTTGTGCTCATTAGGCCCAGTCCACATGATATCATCAGTATAATGGACCATTGTGATGCCTTCTGGGAGGGACAAATCAACAAGATCACTGCAGAAAAAAACTGACATAAGGCTGAATAGTTGATATACCCCTGATGTATGACAGTGAACATATACTTTTGGTATTGCCAGCTGAAAGAAAACTTTCTGGTGGTCCTTACTAATAGTTATTGAAAAAAAAAAAAAAACAAAGCCAAACCAATGGCTGCATACCAAGTACCAGGGGATGTGTTGGTTTGCTCAAACAATGACACCAAAACTGGAACAGCAGCTGCAATTGGAGTCACCACCTGGTTAAGTATATGATAATCCACTGTCATCCTCCTAAACCCATCTGTTTTTTGTTTTTGTTTTGTCATCATTGTTGTTTTTTGGGTACATAGAGTGGGAATCAAACCTGGTTCTCCCGCATGAAAGGCGAGCATTCTACCACTGAACCATCCGTGCATCCCTGTCTGTTTTTTGCAGAGGCCAAATAGGAGAGTTTAATGGGGATGTGGTGGGTATCACCACCCCTGCATCCCTCAAGTCCTTGATGTTGGCACTAATCTCTGACATTCCTCCAGGAATCTAGTATTGCTTCTGATTTATTATTTTGCTAGATAGGGATGGTTCTAGTGGCTTCCACTTAGCCTTTGCTACCTGTGCTGGTTTGAATCTGTTATGTACAACAGAAAAGCCATGTCCTTTAATCCTCATTCAGTACTGCTGGGTGGAATCTTTCGTATTGTTTCCATGGAGATGTGACCCACCCAATTGTGGGTGGTAACTTTTGATTAGATGGTTTCTATGGAGATGTGTCTCTACCTATTCAAGTTGGGGTTGCTTACTGGAGCCCTTTAAGAGGGAACCATTTTAGAAAAAGCTACAGAGCTCACACAGCCAGAGACCTTTGGAGATGAAGAAGAAAAATGCCCCTGGGGAAGCTTCATGAAACAAAAGGCCTAGAGAGAAAGCTAGCAAATTTTGCCATGTTCACCATGTGCCTTTCCAGTTGAGAGAGAAACCCTGAATGTCATCGGCCTTCTTGAACTAAGGTATCTTTCCCTGCATGCCTTAGATTGTATATTTCTATAGCCTCACTTTAATTTGGACATTTTTACAGCCTTAGAACTGTAAACTTGCAACTTAATAACTTTCATTTTTTAAAAGTCATTCTGTTTCTGGATATCACCTTCCAGCAGCTAGCGAACCAGAACCCTACCATAATGTCCCTCACTCCACAAATGAGATAACCAGTGTCAGGATTCTGCCAGTTTCTGAGTCTGTTTATTCTAATTATGTATTACAGAACTGGGGAAATAACCACAGAATGGGTTCAGAGACTGACTATGAGATGGACCTGAGCTAAAATTCCATCTTTCATCTGATCTCCATAAGCTCCTACTCTGACTGGTGGACCAGAATGAAATTTTGGGTCTCTTGGAATTAATGTCAATTCTGAGCCAGTGTCTAATGATCACCAAAATATCTGATCATTTCCTTTTCTCTATTGCACAGTTACCCTGGTAAAAAACCATAGGTTTCCTTGGGGAAGCCTGGGAGAACAGTGTAAATTTTCAGTAGGATAACAGGGTCCTTCCCCAAGGGTATCTGGCCCTCCCCTCATTCAATGGCCTGGGCTTTGGGTCTGTAAAATCTCTCAAGCTGGGGAATTGATTAAGGGGCTATAACTCTCTGTTTTTGTAATTCAAGTTTGACTTTTGTTCATTTGAATTAGAATTCTTCTGCTTGTTCAGATCAAACAAGGATTTAGTAGACCTCCCATCTATTTTACTGCTAGGTACCCCATAATCTACTAACCAACACTGTAGGTCCCTATGGTCAGAGAATTTTGACTGCTGCTTTTGAGTCTCCTGTCACATACCTGCCTTGTCTTTGGTGAGTAAGTGCTGCCCTGTGGCTTCTGCCAACTCCAGATCTGATCATCCCCATTGTGTTTAAAGATTCCAGCTCAGTGACAGCAGTTTTCACAGAAATATCTGACCTACAGAGAAGGGAAACTAAAGAGCTCTTCAGGGACAATGGAGTTACTCTCACAAATCTACTTCTCAAAGTCCTGGTGAAAAGTGTCCCTAGCATGTATGGGTAGACTTTCTATGACAAATCCACTCTAACATTCCAAACTCTAAGCCTTTGGATCCCCTCATTTACATTATACCAGGGCAGTTTTGGCATTTTGACCTCAGGTAATGTTGTCCACCTTTTGATCCATCTTTCAGCCAACCACCCAAACAAACTATTAACACCTTTTCTATTCCCTCGAGCTGCAGCACTGAGTACAGAATATGTGCTGAATTAATTCAGACTGATTCAGCTTTATGTTACTTCCACCATTATCCACATCCTCAATATCCATTCCCACATATAAACCTCTGATTTCTGTCTACATAGATTGGAAAATTAATGGAGTTCTTTTGGAGGATAGTGTACGTCTTGATAGGTCACACTTTATACTTACCCTTTTGGGGCCAGTTGGTACTTTAGCCTAGTTATAGTTCTGGAATAAAAGAGGGGCAATGGGTAGGTCATGAAAAGAATTAGAAATGTCTTTCAATACTACAGAGTATTCCATTGCATTTTCATCTAGTGAAACAGTATAAACCTCTCCAGACAGATGAGTAAGGGCTGTTCCCTCAGAGGAGGTAGTGACAGGTTTAGCTGGCAGAGATGGGTTTATCTCTGTAGGTGGAGTTTGGATGGCAGACTTATCAGGGCAGACTGGAGGTTCTGTAGCTGCCTCCTTAGGGTAGATCATTACAGGTTTATCTAACAAAGACTCAGCAGAATCCAGGATTTCAGTGTCCCCACTGTCATCATTATCAACCCATACATCCCCATCTCAATTTAGACGATTTCATTCTTTTCCAATCAGTGCTGTTACTTTACCAGCAGATACCCTGCAAGGCTGATAATTTAGTTTATGCTGTAAATCTACTACATGCATAATGAACTGTGTGTCTGGTTTTCAGTGGTCTCAAGTCTGCAACCACAGGAAATAAGATTTTCTTGCAGGGTACACATAGAATCTATTACATCTTTCATACAGTATTTAAGTTATAAATTTTAAGACTTCAGACCATCCCTTTCTTTTATAACTACATCCAGGGTATCTTGGAACAACCAGCTGACATCATTACACCTCTTAATTCCACAATACTCTGTTAAGGTGTCAAAAACACTGTCACCCAGAGCCTTGCCTCATATAAGCATAAGATTAGCAGAATCAAACGGTGATATTTTCCATATGTGTATTGCCAACTCATGCCATGAACTGTCAGTGCCATTTGATTATTGAAAATAGAGTCATTAGTGCCTTTCAGTCTAACCAGAGTTAGAAAGCGAATTGCAAAATCCATTTTTAAGATTCTGTTTCTCAAGAACCATTACTGATACCAAAGCTGTTTTAATTGGGGTTCTCTAGGGAAACAGAACCAACAGGAGCTATCTGTCCATATGAGATTTTATAAATTGTTTCATGCAACTGTGGGCATGCAGAAGTCCAAATTTTATAGGGCTGGCAGCAACCTCACAACTCTGACGTAGGTCTTCATGAATTCCCCAGGAGAGGCTGGCTATCCGAAATGAAGAAAGAGATGTTCACTTCTGACTTCTTTAAAGCCTTCAACTGATTGGATTAAATGTCTTTTATTGCTGAAGACACTCTCCTTAGTTAATTGTAGATATGATCTTTCATAGATGCAGTCAACTTACTGATACTTTAGGTCCATGAAATGTCCTCACAGTAATGGTTAGGTCAGTGCTTGGTTGGCCAGACAACTGGGTACCATTTCCTGGCCATATAAACCTAATCATCACAAAGGTATTCCAATTATCCTTAAGGTTATTAACTTACTGGGTTATTTATTTTGTGGTTATTGTATGGTGTCCAGGTGTCTTTAGGATTTTGAGGAGCATTATTGCATGAGGCTTTGCGTACTTTGGTAGTTGTTGATATCTGGCTGAGACCTGTGTAAGAGTAACTTCCAAAATAACCTTATAACTTGGTTTTATATCTCTTAAACAAAATAGTGACTCTACTTTGTTTTATTCTTTTTACATAGTAATATCCACTGTGGAATGCTGTGTCTTCCTTTCCATATCATAAATATCCTTGAGGGGTCTAGAGTCCTTGGTGATGCCACATTTCCTGGGATGAAAATGGCAATACTGATCCTATAATAAAGACTCTTGGAAACTAATCTGCCCCTTTTCTACTCTTTTTTTTTTTTTTTTTTAACATGGGCAGGCACAGGTAACTGAACTCTGGTCTCCAGCATGGCAGGTAAGAACTCTGCCAGTGAGCCACCATGGCCCTCCCTCTACTCATTTTTTTTCACTAAATCTTTAAGAATAATTTGAGTGTCCAGTCTTATGAAATTACATGTTTTATTTAAAGTTCCTCCTTGTCTCTTGTGCACTTCACCCCCTGCCGAGTTGTAAGCTGACCACTCCTGATGTGCCTCCCAAGGGCCCTGTTCATAGGCAGCTGGCTCTCATTCCCGGGTGACACAGTCAACCTCAGAGGGGTCTGGACCAGCATCCCACAAAGCTATTGTAACTGATTCCCCCTAAGGCAGGGTACTTAGACCCTGGGATCTGCAGAGCTGTGCCTTTTCATTTGATAATTCATATATGTTTGAGAGCCTAAGCCCATTGTAAAGGTGTTTTACATTTCTTTAACAACTGATTGACCCCCTCTGGAGTTTTCAGCTTCTTTGCCACCTCCATATTAATGTTCCTGGACATTAATTCTTGTGCAACCGATCATCATGGATGGAATCAGCAATAGCCTATAGGGTCAGGGACAAAAAGCAAAAGAAGCAAGGGGTGTAGCAATAGCATAGAGACCACAGGCCATTGCTAGTGAGATGCCGAGCTGTAGTCACTGTGGATGGGGTACCCCTCTTACTAGTGTGGATTCGATTTGCATATTTGATAGTTTATGGTGCACAGTCCACCAAGACAGTGATTAGTTCCCAAGTAGTTTCCCAGCTATCACAGGTCCAGGCCTCTTAATGTCCTCATGTTTCTTACCTCCGGTACCAGGGCTGGAGTTGCACATCTCCTTTCTTGATACTGACTCTGCCAAGTCTATTGGAACTTCAGATAATAGCCATTTGACTCAGATTAGTCATGACTCAGATTAGTCATTCCCAGTGGGAGGAATGCTGGAAACCAAGGTTTCCCTCAAGTCATTGGCAGTTTGTGGATCCCGAGGAGGACTCGGTTTTGAGGGGCCACAATTTAGGGTAGGGAGTTTGCAACACCCAACCTAAGCAATAGGCAGCAGCACAAAGCAGTGCACACACATAGCAGCATGGCAGGGAGTCCCTGTATACAGTTTCATCTACTTGAGATATCCAGTATGTCAATCAGAAACAGCATGAGGTGTATATAGAATCTCCCATCTGATTAGACTAACAGATTCTGCCAGCTATGCCAATTCTCTTGAAAGTTTCTTTAGATAGGTGCAGTAAAATATAGTGACACTAAAAATGTATGAAAGAAAAGTTGACTAGTACTTACATGTCCTAGAACAGAGAGGAATGGCAAACCACATAGAGTCACTGAGGGAAACATCACAGGATCGTAGGCTCTGTCAAGCAGGCAGGGAGCAAGAGGTTTACAGTGGATCTGGGGACTCTGTCTTTACATTGTAATAGAGGTGGCCTATTACATTGTAATAGCAGCTGATCAAGGAAGAGCAGAGATTGGAGAGTTTGTATTTGACCTTTCCAGGGGCCTGAAGCGAGGTAGCCTTTAGGAAAGAGAAGGAGAAACTGTTTCTTTTGTATAAGCAGGTGTCAGGGGTGATCGGTGATACCTAACAACAGGGTCTAATCTTCTGAGGCATCATCGCAATTTAAAGTCCTTTATGTAATTATAGACCTTAGAGATGCTGAGGCATCATGCTAGTAAGAAAAAGGCCTATTTTATAATTTTTCTTATCAGCTATCAAAATATTTATTGTGCCATGCATCATGCCAGACATTTTAAAATACTTCGTATCAACCCTTCTAGAACCTGAAAGGTAGTTATCATCCTCATTTAAGGAAACTGGGGCTCAGAGTGACTGTGTGAATGGCCTAAGGCCGCACAGCAGCTTGGGGCAGGAACCTAAGTCTTAAATCACCACCTTTCCCACTGCAGCAGCTCTTTCTCCAGTTTCCCAGTGGCCTGGGCAGAAAGATCCTGGTGTTAGCAGGAGGCATGGAGGTCCACCAGTCTCACATTTGCAGAGAGGCATCATTTGCTGCTGATAACAAAGTCCCTGATTTGCAGGGGTGCCAGATGTGGGTTGTGACCCTCAGGATTTTCAAAGTATAGTATCATGTAATCTTCAAATTATGAAAGTTTTCCTTCCCAATTTGGATTCCTTTAATTTCTTTTTCCAGCCTGCCTGCTCTAGCTAGACCTTCTGGTACAATGTATAATAATAGGAGTAATAGAGGGCATCCTTGTCTCATTTCTGATCTTTTAGGGGGGAAGCTATCAGTCTCTCTCATTTGAATATGATGCTGGCTATTGGTTCGTCATATATGCCCTTTATCACATTGATGAAGTTATATTAGAGTCCTACATTTTGAAGTGGTTTTTATCAGAAACAGATGTTGAATGTGGTTGAATGCCTTTTCGGCATCAATTGAAATGATCACGTGATTTTTTCCCTTTCTTTTTGTTAATGTACTGTATTACTTTAAGTGATTTTCTAATGTTGAACCATCCTTGCCCTAATTTTTTTAATGTGTTGTTGGACTTGATTTGCTAGTATTTTCTTGAGAATTTTGCATCTATGTTCATTGGGGAGATTGGTCTGTAGTTTTCCTTTCTTGTAGCATCTTTACCCAGTTTTGATATTAAAGTGATGTTCATAAAATGAGTTAAGTAGTGTTCCTTTTACCTCAAGTTTTTGGAAGAGTTTGAGTGGGGTTGGTGTTTGTTTTTTTCTGAATGTTTGTTAAAATTCTCCTGTGAAGCCATCTGGTCCTGGGCTTTTCTTTGTAGGAAAATTTTTGATCACCGATTGAATATCTTTACTTGCAATTGGTTTGTTGAAATCTTCTATTTCTTCTTGAGTTGGTGTAGACTGTTCATGGGTTTCCAGGAATTCGTCCATTTCATCTAAGTTGTCTAGCTTGTTGGTGTATAGTTGATCATAGTATCCTCTTACAATTTATTTTTAATTTCTTCGGGAAATGTGCCAGCAATCCCCCTTTCATTTCTGATTTTACTTTTATCTTCTCTCTTTTTTTCTTTGTTAGCCTTGCTAGTGGGCCATCAATTTTATTGATTTGATTAAAAAACCAACATTTGGTTTTATTGATTCTTTCTACTGTTCTTTTGTTCTCCCATTCATTCAACTCTGCTTTAATCTTTGTTTTTTCTCTCTTCTTCAATTTGCTTTGTGGTTAGTTTCCTGTTCATTCTCAAGTTCCTCCCAGTGATATTTTGCTCTTTCTTGTTTTTTTATTAAAGGCATTTAAATTTTCCTCTCAACACAGCCTTTGCCACATCTCGTAAGTTTTGATATGTTCTATTCTCATTTTCATTCATCTCCAGTTAGCTCCCAATTTCTCTAGCCATTTCTTCTTTGACCCACTAGTTGTTTATGAGTGTATTATTTAATCTCCATTTTTGTTAAAGTTCTCATTCTTTCATGGTTATTGATTTCCAGCATCATTCCATTGTGATCAGAAAAAGTGCTTTGAATAATTTTGATGTTTTTAAATTTATAAAGACCTGTTTTGTGTCCCAGCATATGATATCCTGGATAATGTTCTAGAAGCACTAGAGAAGCCTGTATATCCTGGTGTATTGGGGTGTAGTGACCTATATGTGTCTGTTTGGTCTAATTCATTTATCAAATTGTTTAAGTTCTTTATTTTCTTGCTGATTCTCTGTCTGGTTGTTCTATCGATAGAGAAGAGTGGTGTATTGAAGTCTCCTACTATTATTGTTGAAACATATTTCCTTCAATTTTGCCAATGTTTGGCTCATGTACTTTGGAGCTCCTTGATTGGAAGCATAAACATTCATGATTGCTATTTCTTCTTGTTTGAATTATCCCTTTTATTAAAATATAGTGTCCTTCTTTGTTTCTTATGAAATCTTTACATTTAAAGTTTATTTTGTCTAATTTTACTATAGCTGCTCCTGTTTTCTTTGGGTTACAGCTTGTGTGGAACAACTTTTTCCATCCTTTTATTTTCAATCTATTTGTATTCATGTGTCTAAGATCTCTTGTAAGCAGCATATAGCTAGATTATGTTTCTTAATCCATTCTGCCCATCTGTATCTCTTAATTGGTAACTTTAGTCCATTATCATTTCAGTTATTACTGTAAAGGCATTTTTTGAATCCACCATCTTATATTTGGATTTCATTTGTTCGATCTATGCATTATTTTCCATGTTTCTCTTGTCTTTTATGGTATTCTTACCAGAACTCTTCAACTCTGTGCCCTCCTCCAGACCTCCCCTCACTTGCCTTTTTTTTTTTCAGCCAACAGAATTCCCTTTAATATTTCTTATATGGCTTGAAAAATTCTCCTGTTGACAAATTCTTTTAGCACTTGTTTGTCTGTGAACATTTTAATTTCTCCCTCAGTTTTGAAGGACAATTTGGCTGGGTACAGAATCTTTGGCTGGAAGTCTTTCTATCTAAGGATCTTAAATTCATCCTCCATAGTGCCAGTTGGGTAGTCCGAACTCAGTCTTAGGTGGTTTCCCTTGTATGTTGTAGATTGTTTTGCTCTTCCTGCTTTCAAGATTTTCTGCTTCTTTTCAACATTTGACAGATTGATTAATATGTGTCTTGGGGAAGGCCTATTTGAATTTATTCTATTTGGAGCTCATTGGGCACCTTTTATTTGCATATTTACATGTGTTATAAGGGTTGGGAAGTTTTCCCCTTTATATCCTTAACTAATCTTCCTGACTCTTTACTCTGCTCTTCTCCTTCTGTGACACCAAATGAGTCTTATATTTGTGCACCTTGTTTTGTCTATCATTTCCCTGAGATCCAATTCAAAATTTTTCATCTTTTTTGCCATTTGATTTTTGTGCATTTGAAAGCAATTTCCCTGTCCTCTAGTTCACTTATTCTTTCTTATGCCTCTAAATCTGCTGTTGTATGTCTCTAGTATATTTTTTATTTGGTTTTACAGCATCTTAAATCTCTATGATATCTGCTATTTTTCTATTTATTCTTTTAAATTCCTTTTTATGATCTTCTAATGTCTTCTTGATCTCCCTTATGTCATTAGTCATTACTGATTTTATGTAGTGGAGCTGTATGAACATCTTTCAAAGTCTGTATCTCCTCTGGTGTTTTAATCTAGCCATTAGGCTGGGCTATATCTGTCTGCATCTTCAAATGCTTACTGACCTTCTGTTGCCTTCGAGGTATATAAATATCTTGATAGGGTTACTTTGAAAGTTGATTTCCTTCAGTAGTCTAAAGCTTTGTATTTGAGAGATGGTTGTGGAGCAGGATGCAGGGATATGGGGCAGGGCATAACAGTGCCTGATGGGTTGCAGCACAGATATAAGCATGGGTCAAGGAAGCTACCCTGGTGCCTGTGAGTGTGGGGTGGGGGGTTGTGGAGGAGTGGTGCAGAGTTCTTAGGGGCAGGGTGCACCTCAGGAAGGCCTTGGAGTGCAGGAACAGGGTATGGCTTGGGGGACACAGAAGTAGGGCATGGTCGGAGGTGGATGGGGGTACTGTGTGGATGCACAGGGCCTGGTGTACAAACAAAATGTGGGTGGGCATGTAGAGCACGGGGGTATCAGGGTGTGAGGTAGGTGACACAGAAGTTGGGGCACAGGGAAGGCAAGGCATGGATGTGTCCTTGCCCAGGGGGAGGGGTATGGATGTGTGACTGTATAAGGGTGGGACACAGGTTGTGGGATGTGGGTCAGGAACAGGTGATATCAGATAGGCAGGGCCCTGGAATGGGTATGCAGGTACAGGGGGGTTGGAATAGGGGTACATATGTGTGTAGGGTGGAGGCTGTGTAGCAGTGATGCACACATGAGTACTTGCTATGTGTAGGAGCAGGATGCTTGTGTTGGGATGGGGCAAGGATGTGCATATGTGTGGGGCAGGTGGTTGGGGTGCAGGAGTGAAGAGATTGGTGTACGGATGCATGGCCATCTGATGAGGAGGATGTGGCTGTATGTGTGTGTACACAGGTCTGGGGGGCAGGACCCTGCTTTGTGTGGGTCTAGGAGGCAGAGCCCTAATGTGCACATGCACAGATTTCAGGGGCAGGGGGCTGGGGTTGTGCCTGCATGGCCTGGAAGTAGGTGTGACCTGGACATGCAGGCAAGCACTTGCCCATAGCTTGGGGGTGTGGTGGGGGTGCACACTTGCAAATCTGGGAGGGCCGTACTCTGATGTACACATGTGCAGAGCTCAGGAGATCAGGGCAGAGTTCTGTGACTATATGGGTTGGAGCTGGGTGTAGTCCAGGTATTAAGGTTAGCACTGGCAGTCCAGATGCACAGGCAACTGACTGCAGGTGGCAGGGAGGTAGAAGTGCGGATCGATGGACTGGGTGCAGGTATGTGGTCTCTGGAGGCATGGGGCGAGGCTTTGTACTTGTGCCAAAGGGGCAGGGTGGGGGGCAGGGCAGGCTAAGGGCAGGCATGTGCCCATGCTTCAGACAGGAAGTCAGGGTGGGGGCAGGTGATTAGTGCTTGGGGCATGGAGGGAATCGCAGGGCAGGGGCAGTGTGCATGAGGGTAGGACATTCAAGGAACATGGTTTGGCTTACTTCCTTGTCTCTGACTCCCTGTCCATGGATTCTTGAGGGCTGCAGGCTTCGATTTAGAAAGTGGTGTGTTAGGCTTTTTGCACTAACTGGATGGTCTCCCTTCTTTGCATCTCAGTTCTCCAGCTTGCAACCAGAGCTTCCCTATGTGGTGTAGAAGACTCTCCCTGGTCACTTACACCCTAGAATTGCTCTCTTGGTTATTTTTCTGTCACTTCTCTAGCTGTTCCTTGGAGTAGGGGTGAACTCGACCTATCCTATTTGGTCATCTTCCCAAAACTCTTTATATTATTTTAATTCACTAGAGTCATTTACCTATTGAGGGCTATTTTTTTTTTTAACTTTTCTTTCTGGTATAGTATAGCATATATACAAAGCAAAGAAATAAAAAAGCAATGGTTTTTCACAGCACTCTTCAACATGTGGTTACAGGACAGATCCCAGAGTTTGTCATGGGCTATCTTATGATCCTCTCATATTTTTTCCTTCTAGCTGCTCCAGAATATAGGAGGATAGAGGACTTAAATACTTTATCATCACAATTGACTTTTTTTCCTGAAAAATAACATATATACAAAAAAGCTATAAACTTCAAAGCATAGCAGCACAATTAGATGTAGAATATATTTCAGACTTTGACATGGATTACAATTTCACAATTTTAAGTTTTTGCTTCTAGCTGCTCTAAAATATTGGAGACTAAAAGAGATATCAATTTAATGATTCAGCATTCATATTCATTTGCTAAGTCCTATCTTCTATGTATAATTCCACCATCACTTTTGATCTTTCCATAGCTTTCTTTTGGGGTGTTTGGGGCAATTCTAAATTTTTGATATTGGAAAGGTCTGTCACTAATATAGGGTAGGGAGATAGAACTATTTGATGTTCTGGAGAGGCTGGGGTAGGTTTCAGGACTTATCTGGACCAGGGACCCATCTGGATTTTTTTTTCTGGAAAGTTACTCTAGTGCCTGAACCCTTGTGGAATCTTATATATTGCCCTAGGTGTTTTTTAGGTTTGGCTGGAATGGTCCTGGTTGGGGGTTGGCAGGTTATGATAGGTAGAAAGGTCTACCTGAAGCTTGTGTAAGAGCAAACTCCAGAGTAGCCTCTCAACTCTATTTGAACTCTCTCTGCCACTGATAGCTTATTAATTACACTTCTTTTCCCCCTTTTGGTCAGGATGGAATTGTTGATCCCATGGTGCTAGGTCTGGATTTGAGGGCTATTTTAATTGTTTCCAATTTTGAGCTATTATGAGGAAACTATTAAACACATTCATGTGCAAAATTTTGTGTAGATGTGAATTCTGAAATATTGTAGGTAAATTACCTAGGAGGATGATGCAGGGTGGTACGTTAAAGCTATGTGTAGTTTTGTTAAGAAATGACCAAAGTCTTCCAGAGTGCCCCCTTTGCTTTCTCCTACAAACAAGGAACGAGAGTTTCTGATGCTACGAATCCTTGTTAGCAGTTGGCATAGTCCATTTTTTTTTGGTCCAGCGTCTGGCATGTCATAGTATCTGAATGTTGTTTTAATTCATAATTCTCTAATGACAAATGCTGTTGAACTTCCATTAATATGCATTTGACATATGTATATCTTCCTTGGTCAGGTGTTTGTTCAGATTTATGCCCTCTCTTAATTGTTTGTTTTCTTATTAAGTCTCAAAAGTTAATTTTATATTCTGGACATATGATCTTTATCCCATACATGACTTGCAGATATTTTCTCCCAGTCTGTGGCTTATGTTTTCATTCCTTAAAAGTCGTTTAAAACACTGCTTCACTCTGTAGCTTTTAGAGTTAGAATTTATCAGAGATTAACAGTCAATGTTTTCTCTTTCACTATTAAAAAAGTTGGCCTTCAATAAAGGAAAGATGGTGTCCTTGTATGGTATAGGCAGCTCTCTCCCCTCATTTCATACATAAAGAAACACCAGTACCACTACCACCACAAATCACCCACAGACCAAAACAGTTCATGTGATTTTTATGCAATGGTCTAATCAAGAGTTTGGTACCATTTAAATGCTAAGGGTTCCCCCTCTCCTGGACCATCTTTCCTTATCAGGTGGTAAACTGCAGGAACACTTCTTTATTCCCCTGCAATAGTATTATATATGCATTTTTTGCATATATAATTGTTATGGCCTCGTTATCAGCAAAATATACTACACTACTCCTATTCTCTGGACTTAACCATATTATTTGCTTTGGCCAATGGGATGTTAGAGAAGCAAAGTCTTTAAATGTGCTGGTGGGGCTGGGCTTGCCCTCTTGCATATTTCTACCACTGTCACAATACAAGCTTCTCCCAAATAGATGCTTGCCCTCCCTCCAGCCTTGGTCCAAGAATGAAACACATGGAACTAGTAGTCCAAGTCAAATCCTAGATGATGAGCAAGGAATAAATGCTTATTTTTGTATGCCAAAAAAAAGTCTTTTACATAACAAACAAAATCCAGTTTATTAATTTTTTTCATGGTTCAACCTATTGGTGTGTATCTGAAAACTCATTGCAGTTTTATCATATGTTATGTTCTCAATGCTTTGTAGCTTTACATATTATATTTAGGTCTATGATATATTTTCAGGGTTTTTTTTGTATATGGATGTTGAGTTATTGCACCATCATCAAAAACAGTTATTTACAATAATATAAGTACACTGAATGAAACTGAATGCGGGTTTGGCTGAGGGAGAAGGGCTGGGGGCACATATGAAAACAGAAGGAAAAATAGAGGATAAAGACTGAGATGGTGTAACAGCAATGTCTAGAGTGGACAATGATGGTGATTAAATGTGCAAATATAAAAATGTTTTTGCAGGAAGGAGAACAAATGAATATCAACATTGCAAGGTGTTAAAAATGGATGGTATACAGGAAAAAGTACAATCAATGTAAGCTAGGTTCTATAGTCAACAGTAACGCTGTAATATGCTTCCACTGAATATAACAAAGGCATTATGCCACAACTAAATGTCAACAAATGGGGCATATGGGGGAGGGATATGGATTACATGTTGAAGAAAAGGAAACATCTTCACATATATATATGGTAGTAAAGGCATGTCTATTTACTTAGGTTGGATTGTATGATGTGCAAGTAAAATTGTTTAAAAATAAACAGAAACAAGTGCTAGAGGAAATGTGGAGAAAGAAATGTACCTAATCACTGTTGGTAGGGAAGCTGAGAGGTTCAGCTCCTCTGTAGGGCAGGGTGGTAGTTCCACAAGAGGCTAGGGTGGGGTTGCCATATGATCCTGCAACCCTGGTGGTAGGTATATCCCTGGAGAAACTAAGAGTGGGAGCATGAATGGACATTCAAACACTGGTGTTTATGGTGGCAGTGTTCATGATTTGCAATGGATGGAGGTGACCTAAGGGTATAATGACTGAAGAATGGAAGAGGGAACTGTTGTGTACTCATGCAATGGACTACCGAGTGGCAGCAAGAAAGATGAAGTTGAGACACTAGATGAATGAACCTTAAGAACTGTATGTTAAATGTCAGAAACAAAAAGACAAAATATTATTATGCCTTACTCATATGGACTAACCGTAACGTACAAACTTCTACAAACTTGGTGAACTAAAGTAGAGAGCATGAGTTATCAGGTTGGGGCATATTATAAAAGGTTCTAGATAATAAGCTCTTACAGCAGTCACATCTATTCAGGAGTTATAACTGTTATTTCTAAATTGTGAGATCCTGAACTGTTAGCATATAGCCTGACAGTTCCCCAAAACTTCAGGTATTTATGCAATACTGAGACTCAGAGTTAGAGCTCTGAAGATATGAAAATCAGCATTACCCCATACAGGAACTGTTTACAAAGTTGAAAAGGGAATCAGACTTCAACTAGAGATATGAAGGAAGCTGATCTGGATAGGACTAAGGGAGAGCAGAAGACTGAGTAAAGGATGACACGGTCCAAATTTAAAACTTCAACTTCTATGTGGGACCAAAGTAAGAGATGTTTAGTTGGTGCAAAGTTTATATTTTGGGTAGTGCATTATATAATTTAACTTGTATAGTCAGTTTAGTTGAACACCATAAGTACAGGGAATCTTGAATAGGGAATGAGATCTTATTGGCTTGTTCAGGTTAGTGTGATACCCCGATATATCCCAGAATCATTTGGGCAGTGAATAAAAAAGTATTTGCAAAGTTCAATTGGGGGATTGGGGAGAAAGGAGGAAATATTCAACTTCCCCATTTGGGGAATTCCTGATATTCTCACAATTTTGTGCGACAACAAAACAATAGGCAGAGCCCTCCATGCTGAGGTTCACCTCTGTGAAACTTATTCCTGCAAAGGGTAAGCGAAGGCTACTTAAAATTAGGCCTGAGAATCACCCCAGAGAACCTCTTTTGTTGCTCAGATGTGGCCTCTCTCTATAAGCCAACTTGGCAGGTGAACTCACTGCCCTCCACCATATGTGGGACAGGACTCCCAGGGGTATGACTCTTTCAGGCAACATGGGACAGAACTCCCAGAAATGAGCCAGGCCCTGGCATCACGGGATTGAGAAAACGTTGCCCAAAAGGTGCAAGAGGGAAATTAGATAGAATAAAATTTCAGTGGCTGAAAGATTTCAAACAGAGTTGAAAGGTTATCCTGGAGATTATTCTTAAGCAGTATAGAGATAACCCTTTTTAGTTTGTAGTGTATTGCAGTGGCTAGAGAGAAATACCTGAAACTGTTGAGCCATGTACCAGTAACCTTGATTCTTGAAGATGATTGTATAATGATTTAGCTTTTACAGTGTGACTGTGTGATTGTAAAAACCTTGTGTCTGATGCTCCTTTTATCCAGGGAATGGATTGATGAGTTAAAAAAAAAAGAGGGATAAAAAGCACATAAATAATGGGGGGGGGGATAAAAAGTTGGGTAGATTGAAATACTGCTACTCAGTTGGGGGGGCGGAGTAAGGAGTATCGTTTGTATGAGATTTTTCTTTTTTCTTTTTATTTCTTTTTCTGGTGTGATGCAAATGTTCTAAAACTGATCATAGTAATGAATATACTTTGTGGTGATTTTGTGAGCCATTGATTGTACACTATGTATGAATTGTATTGTGTGAAGATGTCTCAATGAAAATTTTTAAAAAATAATCTGTTTATATTTGTTTGGATCTGTTTTTGGCCCCTCTATATTGATTGATGTATCATTCTTATGCCTATACCCCACTGTCTTGATTATGGCTAGCCTTATAGAAAGCCCTGAAATCAGGCTGTGATTCCTCCAACTCTGTCCTTCTTTTTCAGAATTCTGTTAGCCATTCCATGTCCTCCAACTTTGCAGATGAATTTTAGAATCAGTTTGTTGATAAATACAAAAAAAGATTTCTGGTGTTTTGCTGAGGATTATATTGAATCTATAATCAAAGTTATGAGGACTTAGTATTTTACAAATGTTGTTTTCTAATCCATTAACATAGAGTATGTTTCCATTTATTTTTATCTTCTTTGACTTCCTTCATCTGAGTTTTGTAATGTTCATATACAGATCCTGTACATCTATTGTTGGATATTACCGAAGTACTTCATATTTTGGGGTGCTATAGTAAATGTCTTTTTGTTATTAGTTTCAAATTCCAATTTTTTATTGTTGGCATAAAGCAAAGCAATTGACTTTTTCATATTAGCCTTATAACCTGGAAAATTCCTATATTTATTAGTTCCAAGAATTCTACTTTTGTTAATTTGTTGGGGTTTTCTACATAGACAATTATTTCAACTGCAATGAAGACAGATTTAGTTTTTCCTTTCCAATCTCTCTTATTACACTAAAACATCTGGTATAACATTGAATAGGAGTGGTGAGAGAAGATGCTCTTGCCTTGATCCCAATGTATAGGGGAAATATTCGGCCTTTCATCTAGCATGGTATTAGGATTTTTCGAAGATAGTCTTTAAGTTCCATTCTATTCTTTGATTTTTTCATAGATTTTTTAATCATAAATGAGTATTGAATTGTGTTAAATGCTTTTTCTGCATCTACTAATATGATCAGAGGGTTGTTTCTGATTCAGTCTGTTATTATTATAGATATGTCAATTCATTTATATATTTTGAACCAGCCTTGCATTATTGGAAAGTGACTCACATGGTTGTGATGCATTATCCTTTTTATATATTGCTGGATTACATTTGCTAATATTTTGTTAATGATTTTTTCATCTGTATTTACAAAAGAGAGCTCTACCTTAAATATGTAGTAGAATTCACAAGGAAAAAACATTTGGAATTTGTGTTTTGTATTTGGAAAGATTTATAACTATTATTTCAATATCTTGATTAGATAGAGGAATATTTAGGTTATCTATTTCTCCCGTCTTTCAAGGCATTGACCCAATTTAATCTAAGCTATCAAAATTGTTGACATAAATTTATTAAGTAGTATTGTCATATTTCCTTAATGCCCATAGGGATTAGTATTTATGATAATTCTTTCCTTCCTGATATAGGTAATTTATGGATTCTCTGTTTTTTCCTTGGCTAACTTGGGAAGAGGTTTATCAATTTAGTGATAATTTCAAAGAACAAGATTTGCATTCGTTGATTTTTCCTTATTTTCTCCCATTTAAAATTGTACTGAAAGCTGCCCTACTCTCTCCTTTATTTCTTGCTTGAGATTTAATTAGCTCTTCTTTCACTTCTTTACTAAGGTGGGAGCTTAAGGCTATTGATTTTTATGTTTATTCTTTTCTTGCTTATGCATTTAATTCTATAAATTTCCTTTAAACACTACTTCAGCTGCATATGCCAAATATTAAGTTTTATTTTCATTTACATTTGGTTGAAGTATATATTTTTAAAAATTTCTCTTGAGACTCCTTTGACTCATGGATTGTCTAGAAGTATGTTTAACTTCAAATTATTTGAGTCTTCCAATATATCTTTCTGCTACTGATTAATTCCATTATGGTCTGAAAACATATTTTATGAGGTTTCTTTTTTTTAATTCATTAAAGTGAGTTTTATGTCCAATAATGTAATCTATCTTGGTGACTTGTCCATTTGTGCTTGAGAAGAATCCGTATCCTACTAATGTTGAATGTGTTACCAACCCTCTTTGGGCCAGATCCCCATAATGGGTCTCCCGTCCAGTGTCATTCCCACCACTAGGATGAAACTAGATTTGGTAAAGCAAAGCATTACTTTATTCTTTGGACAAAAAATGCAGGATGGACTCATGTCCATCCAAATGGTTCTTTAATAGGGGGTCAAGGACTGAACACACAGGTGGCTGATGCAGATGGACAGTGGGGTTCATCATTGGTCCTGTTCATGCTAGAGACATACTTTTACATACATCACATGTTCAGAAAATGGAATTTCAAAGCTGCCAGAAGGTGGAAAAATTACAGTTGGAATGAACAAAGAAAAAGTATGGTCAGGGTTGGGGACTTCATGTGTATGCTCTGGGAAGGGACTTCCCTGGCTGTGAAAGCCAGTAACTTGTGGCCAGCATCAAGATGGGTCCTTGCTATTTCACTGGCTGGGGACTTTGTGGTTCGCTGCAAAGTGGTGGGGTAATGGCTGCAGGTACTGAAGTTCTCAATGGTTTCTTGCAAGTGTGCCATACTTTATTTTTCTGGAAAAAAGCACAGCTCAAGAAGAGACAAAATTTAGGTGGAAACAATTTTTTGGTCTCACTTCATCCTAGTGAAGATAGACTATTATATAAGTATAAATTAGTTCAAGTTTATTTATAATACTGCTCATCCTCTATATCCTGGCTGATTTTCTGTTTCCTTGATCTATCAGTTACTGACATAGGAGTGGTGACTTCTCCAACTGTTTTAGTTGCCTTGACTTCTCAAGCAAATACTATGCAATGGGTTTGTTTAAACAATGGAAATTTTAATAGCTCATGGTTTTGAGGAGAAGTCCAAATCAAGACCTCACCAAGACAATGCTTTCTTCCTGAAGACTTGTATTCTGGGCTCTCCTGACACATAGCAATACACATAACCACCTCTCCTGGCCTCAATCTTCTGGGTTCCACTGACATCCAGCTTCTGGCTGCTCCCTCTGTGGCTTTCTCTTTCGGTCTGAATTTCATTCTACTTAAAAAGGACTCAAGTAATAGGATTATGGCCCATCCTAAATAAGATGAGCCACACCTTAGCTGCAGTAACCTCATCAAAATGTACCACTTAGAACAGGCCAACATCCACAAGTATGCATTAAGTTTAAGAACATGGTTTTCTGTAGTACATAGCTTCAAAACACCACACCACCTATAATCATGGATTTGTCTTTTGCTCACTTCAGTCCTACCAGTTTTATCTTGTATACTTTTGTTATTTGTTGCTATATATTGTATTAAATGTCAGCCCCACAAAAGATTTGTCCACATACCTGAATGCAACATTATTTGTTAAAAGGATACAGATGTGATTAACTTAAAGACCTCAAGATGGGATCATTCTGGATTATCCAGGAGGGTTCTAAGTCCAGGGACAAATATCCTTATAAGACACATGGAGAAGAGGGGACCATGTGAAGCCAGAGGCAGGTGTTAGGAAGCCACAAGCTAAGGAATGCCAAGAGCCATCAGAAGCTGGAAAGGGCAAGTAAGGATTCTCCCATAAAGACTTCGCAGGCACAGTGGGCCTGATAATACCTTGAGTCTGGTTATCTAGCCTCCAGAAATGTCAGAATACATTTCTATTGTTTCAATCCACTTAACCCATGGTAATTTGTTATGGTAGTCACAGGAAACTAATACATGTAAAAATACACATTTAAGATTATTGTCTTATTAGAAAAGTGGCCTATTGATCATACGCAATGTCCCTTTGTATACCTGATAATGTTTCTTGTACAGTTAATTTTTTTAAATTCATTTAAAATTATTTTTTAAAATTAATATTGCTACTACAGCTTTCTTTTTGACTAGTATTAGCATGTTAAATGTCTCTTCCATCTCTTTTTTATTACAGAAGTTGCATAAAATATATGATTCCCATATACCATTTTATTATTAATACCCTGCATTGGTGTGATATTTGTTACAATTGATGAAAGCACATTTTTATAATTGTGCTATTAACTGTATGTAGTCCATGGCTTAATTTAGGGTTCACTGTTTATGCTGTGCAGTTCCATGAATTTTTTAAAAGTTTATATTCCATTAACATATATACAACCTAACATTTAAACTTTAACCATATTCTGATATATATTTCTGTGTTGTTACTTTACTTTTAATGAACCTGAGTGTTTACATTTAAAATGAGTTTCTTTTAGATAGTATATATTTTGGTTCATGTGTTTTTTTTCTACAGGTGTATTTTAACTGCATATTTAAGTTAATTAATTATTTATTGTAATTATATAATTCCTTCTACTTGCTTTGGATATAATAATTATATATAATATATAATTATATAATATAAATAATTCATATTTAAAGGGACTATTGATAAATTTGGATTAAAATCTACCATCTTTTTAATTTTTTCTATTTCATTTGTTCTTTGTTTCTTTTCCCCACTATTTTTCTACTCTTCTAGTTTTAATCATGCATTTAATAAATCTGTTATCTCATACCTTTGTATATCTTTTATACATATTTTCATTACATTTTTGGTGGTTGCACCAAGGTTTTCCCCCATTTTAGAGAAGTTATAGATTTACAGAAAAACCATGCAGAAAGTACAGGATTCCCATAAACCACCTTATTACCAACAGCTTGCATTGGGTGGGACATTTGTTACAATTGATGATAGCAAATTTTTATAATTCTACTATTATTTAAAGTCCATGGTTAAACCTAGGGTTCACTGTGTAGTATAGTTTCATGGTAGTTTATCCTATTACTATACATATAATCTAACATTTCCCCTTTTAATCTTATTCACACATGTATCAGTGCTGTTAGTTGACCATCCCTCACCAAAACACTTCCATCGGTTGAAGTTTCTTCAATTCTTCGTGTTCTACGTGTTTTTATCAAGAAAAGGTGCTGTATTTTGTCAAATATCTTTTCTGTGTCGATTGAGATGATCATATGCCTTTTTTTCTTCACTTCTTTCTGTTAATGTGGTGTATTACATTACTTTTTTTTTTGATGAACCACCCTTGCATACCAGGAATAAATCCCACTTGATCATGATGTATAATTCTTTTAATAAGATACTGGACTTCCGGAGAAGATGGCGGCTTAGTAAGACGCGCGGGTCTTAGTTCCTCCTCCAGAAAAGCAACTAAAGAAACAGAAACAATACGAAACAGCTACCGGAGTCACGACAGAGACCAAAAAGACAGCGTACCCCATTCTGGAACAGCTGAACGGGCAGGGAGAATCTGCTGCGGTGAGATACCCGAGGGGCGCGCGTTTTCCCGGCCGGGGCTGCTGGCGACTGCGGTCCCCTCCACGCACGTGGCTCCCCGGTCTGACTGGGAACGTTGGATAGCGGGGCCTTCCCGTCAGGCTTGGCGTTTCGGGCCAGCTGGGCAATTAGGACCGGCACTCTACCAAGCCACGGCGGCCAGCAACCCCCGCATCCACACGCGGTTTCCCGGGCCGACTGCCTTGCAGACAGACGAGCACCATGAGCACCACCTACTGGGCAGGAAAAGAAAAACAGAGCCCAGAGATTTCACAGAAAAAGCTTTCAACCAGCTGGGTCCCACACCCAGGGAAATCTGATCAAATGCCCAGACACCAGCAGAAAATAATGGATGACGCTCGGAAAATTGAAGATATGGCCCAATCAAAGGAACAAACCAATAGTTCAAATGAGATACAGGAGCTGAGACAACTAATGCTGAATATACGAACAGAAATGGAAAAACTCTTCAAAAACCAAATCAATAAATTGAGGGAGGACATGAAGAAGACATGGGCTGAACAAAAAGAAGAAATAGAAAATCTGAAAAAACAAATCACAGAACTTATGGGAGTGAAGGACAAAGAAGAAAAAATGGAAAAAACAGTGGATACCTACAATGGTAGATCTAAAGAGACAGAAGCTACAATTAGTGAACTGGAGGATGGAACATCTGAATTCCAAAAAGAAACAGAAACTATAGGGAAAAGAATGGAAAAACTTGAGCAGGGGATCAGGGAACTGAATGACAATATGAAGCGCACAAATATACGTGTTGTGGGTGTCCCAGAAGGAGAAGAGAAGGGAAAAGGAGGAGAAAAACTAATGGAAGAAATTATCACTGAAAATTTCCCAACTCTTATGAAAGACCTAAATTTGCAGATCCAAGAAGTGCAGTGCACCCCAAAGAGAATAGACCCAAATAGGCGTTCTCCAAGACACTTACTAGTTAGAATGTCAGAGGTCAAAGAGAAAGAGAGGATCTTGAAAGCAGCAAGAGAAAAACAATCTGTCACATACAAGGGAAACCCAATAAGACTATGTGTAGATTTCTCAGCAGAAACCATGGAAGCTAGAAGACAGTGGGATGATATATTTAAATTACTAAAAGAGAAAAACTGCCAACCAAGACTCCTATATCCAGCAAAATTGTCCTTCAAAAATGAAGGAGAAATTAAAACATTTATAGACAAAAAGTCACTGAGAGAATTTGTGACCAAGAGACCAGCTCTGCAAGAAATACTAAAGGGAGCACTAGAGTCAGATACGAAAAGACAGAAGAGAGAGGTATGGAGTAAAGTGTAGAAAGAAGGAAAATCAGATATGATATATATAATACAAAAGCCAAAATGGTAGAGGAAAATATTATCCAAACAGTAATAATACTAAAAGTTAATGGACTGAATTTCCCAATCAAAAGACATAGAATGGCAGAATGGATTACGACCCAGCAATACCACTGCTAGGTAGCTACTCAAGGGACTTAAGGGCAAAGACACAGACGGACATTTGCACACCAGTGTTTATAGCAGCATTATCTACAATTGCAAAGAGATGGAAACAGCCAAAATGTTCATCAACAGACGAGTGGCTAAACAAACTGTGGCGTATACCTACGATGGAATATTATGCAGCTTTAAGACAGACTAAACTTATGAAGCATGTAATAACATGGATGGACCTAGAGAACATTATGCTGAGTGAGTCTAGCCCAAAACTAAAGGACAAATACTGTAAGGTCCCACTGATGTGAACCGACATTCGAGAATCAGCTTGGAATATACCATTGGTAACAGAGACCAGCAGGAGTTAGAAACAGGGTAAGATAATGGGTAATTGGAGCTGAAGGGATACAGACTGTGTAACAGGACTAGGACTAGGAACACTGAATGAAGCTGCACCTGAAATAGGGTTTTTTGTTTGTTTGTTTGTGTGTTTGTATCTTTTGTTTTTGTTTTTTTCTTTTTCCTTTATATATATATATATATATATATAAGTAGTATTATTATTTTAATTCTCTTCTCTATATTAACATTCTATATCTTTTTCTGCTGTTTTGCTAGTTCTTTTCCTAAATCGATGCAAATGTACTAAGAAATGATGATCATACATCTATGTGATGATACTAAGAATTACTGAGTGCATTTGTAGAATGGAATGATTTCTAAATGTTGTGTTAATTTCTTTTCTTTTTTTTTGATTAATAAAAAAATTAAAAAAAAAAAATAAGATACTGGATTTGGTTTGTTAGTATTTTTCTTTTTATTCTCTCTCTCTCTCTCTCTCTCTCTCTCTCTCTCTCTCTCTTTTTTTTTTTTTTAACATGGGCAGGCACCAGGAATTGAACCTAGTTCTCCAGCATGGCAGGCAAGAACTCTGCCACTGAGCCACCATGACCCACCCGGTTTGCGAGTCTTTTGTTGAGGATTTTTGCATTTATGTTCATAGATGTATTGGTCTGTAGTTTCTTTTCTTGTGGCATCTTTATCTGGATTTGGTATAAAGGTGCTTTTCTCTTCATAGAATGAGGAAGGGAGTATTCCTTCCTCTTCAATTTTTGAAGGAGTTTGAGCATAACTGGAATTCTGTTTTTGGAATGTTTGGAAGAAAACCCCTGTGAAGCCATCTTGTCCTGGGCTCTTCTTTGTTGGGTGGTCTGTGATGACTGATTCTATCTCTCTACTACTGTAATTACTAGTATACATTATAGTAAAGAAATTACCATTACTTTGTTGAGATCTCCTGTTTCTTCTGGAGTCAATATACGCAGTTTGAGTTTTTCTAAGAATTTGTCCATATTATTTAGGTTATCTAATTTACTGGCAAACAGTTGTCATAGTATCTGCTTATGGTCCTTTTTATGCCAGTAGGGGTAGTAGTAATACCCCCCTTTTCCCTTCTGATTTTTATTTGTACTTTCTTTTTGTCTTTGTCAGTCTAGCTCAGGATTTGTCAGTGTTATTGATCTTTATAAAGAAACAACTTTTGGTTTTGTTGTTTCTCTCTACTGTTTTTGTTTTGTTTTGTTTTCTATTTCATTTATCTATGCTCCAATATTTAATTCCTTCCTTCTACTTGCTTTAGATTTAGTTTGCACTTCTTTAGGTCTGTCATTTGAAGTCCTTCTTCTTTTATACTGTTAGCATTTAGAGCTCTAAATTTCCCTTGCAGTACTCCATTTGCTGCATCCCATAAGTTTTGATATGTTTCATTTTTGTTTTCATTTCAAGATATATTTCATAATTTCACTTCTGATTTACTCTTTAACCCATTGGTTATTTAAGAGTATATTGTTTAATTTCCCATATTTATGGGTTTTCCTTTTCTCCCTTTGTTATTGATTTCTATCTTCATTCCATTGTAAGAGATCTTCTATTTCTTCTGGAGTAAGAGAACATAATTGTCGATTTCAACATTTTTTTAATTCACTGAGAACTGCTTTGTGACATAGCATATGGTCCATCTTGTGGAATGATCTAAGTACACTCAAGAAGAATGGGTATCCTGTTTTATTTTGGTGCAGTGTTTTTCTATATATATTTGTTAGGTCTATTTGGTTTAGTATCATTCAAATCTTATGCTTCCTTATTGATCTTCTAACTTAGATGTTCTATCCATTATTGAGAGTGGTGTTAAAGTCTCCTACTAAATGGAGAACCATCAAGTTCTCCCTTCAAATATGTCATTTTTTGCTTCATATGTTTTGGTGCTCTGTTGTTAGGTGCATATATATTTATAACTGCTCCATCTTCCTGTTGAAATGTCCCCTTTATCAGTATATAGTGACCATCTTTGTCCCTCATAATAGTTTTTGACTTAAAGTCTATTTTGTCCAATATCAGTATAGCTACCCCAGCTGTCTTGTGGTTACAACTGGCATGATATATTTTTTCCTATCCTTTCACCATCAACCTATTTGTACATCTGACTTTAAGATGAGTCCCTTATAAATAAGTGCTAGAGAAAATGCAGAAAAAGAGATATATACCTATTCACTGTGGGTAGGGAAACTGAGAGGTGCAGCCCCTTGGAGGGCAGGGTGGTGGTTCTCACAGGAGGCTATGGGTGGAGTTGCCATCTGATCCTGAAACCCCATTGCTCAGTAAATACCTGGAGGAATTGAGTGTGGGGACAGGAATGGACATTTGAAAATGGTGTTTATGGCAGCAGTGTTCGTAATTCACAATGGATGGAGGTGGCCTAAGGGTACAGTGACTGAGGAGAACTATGGTGTATACTTACAATGGACTACTGAGTGGACACAAGAAGGAATGAAGTTGTGAAGCATGTAACTAGGTGAATGAAACTTAAGGAATGTATGTTGAATGAAATGGTACAAACCAAAAATGACATATTTGAAAGGAGAACTTGATGGTTCTTCATTTAGTAGGAGACTTTAACACCACTCTCAATAATGGTTAGAACATCTAGATAGAAGATCAGTAAAGAAGTATACGATGTGAATGATACTAAACCAACTAGACATGACAAATAAATATAGAAAGAACACTGCATCAAACTAAAGACTGCAACAAAAGACATACAAAGATCATGTGCTATGTCACATGCCTCACTCATATGAACTAACTATAATGTACAAACTTTGTGAATTGAAGTTGAGAGCATGGGTTATCAGGTTGGAGCCTATTGTAAAGGGTTCTATATTGTAAGCTCTTACAGCAGTTATATATATTCAGGAGTTGTAATGTTATTTCTAAATTCTGAGATACTGGGCTGTTTGATTATAACCTGGTCATTTCCAGAAGCTTCGAATATTTTTGTTACACCTCAGAGTCAGAGCTCTGAAGCTATGAAAATCAGCAGTACCCCATAAAGTAACTGTTTCAAAAGTTGAAAAAGTGATCATATTTTGCCTAGAGATATGAAGGGAGCTGATCTGGATAGGACTGGGGTAGATCAGGATGATATTGTCCATAATTTAAAACTTCAACTTCTGTGTGAGACCAAAGGGAGAGATGTTAGTTGGTGCGAAATTAATATTTTGGGTAGTGTATTACCTGATTTAACTTGTATGGTCAGCTTAGTTGAACACCACGAGTACTTGGAATCTTGAATAGGGCATACGATTTTGTTGATTTGTCCAGGTTAGTGTGGTGCCTCGATATATGCCAGAGTAATTTGGGCAGTGAATAAAGAAGTATTTGCAAAGTCTCCTTGGAGGATGGGGGAAAAAGCAGGAAATATTCAACTTCCTCATTTAGGGAATTTCTGATATTCTTGCAAGCAATGGGGACAAACAAAGCAATAGGCTGAGCCCTTGTTCTTGGGGTTTTCCCCTATGAAACTTACTCCTGCAAAAGAGAGGCTAAGCCTACCTACAATTAGACCTAAGAATTTCACCCTCAAAGACCCTCTTTTGTTGTTCAGATGTGGCCTCTCTATAAGCCAACTTGGCAGGTGAACTCGCTGCCCTCCCCACTGCATGGAACATGACTCCACGGAGTGTAAATCTCCCTGGCAATACAGGATAGAATTCCTGACATCAAGGGATTGAGAAAGACTTCTTGACCAAAAGGAGCAAAAGAGAAATGAGACAAAATAAAGTTTCAGTGGCTGGAATATTTCAGAGTTGAGAGGTTATCCTGGAGGTTATTCTTATGCATTATATAGATAACCCTTTTAGTTTCTGATGTATTGGAGTAGCTGCAGGGAAGTACCTGAAGCTGTTGAGCTGTGTTCCAGTAGTCTTGATTCTTGAAGATGACTGTATGAAAATATAACTTTTACAATGTGACTGTGTGATTATGAAAACCTTGTGTCAGATGCTCCTTTTATCCAAGATATGGACAGATGGGAGAAAATATGGATAAAAATAAATAAATGGGGGAATAAAGGGTAAAATAAATTAGGTAGATAGAAATACTAGTGGTCAATGAGAGGGAAGTTTAATAGTTATGGAATGTACAGTTTTTACTTTTTTCTTTTATTTCTTTTTCTGGAGTGATGCAAATGTTCTAAAAAAGTGACATTGTGATCAATACACAATTATGTGATGATGTTGTGAGACACTGTACACCTCATATGGACTATATATGTGTGAAGATTTATAAATAAAAATATTAAGAAAAGAAAAAAGATGAGTCTCTTGCAAATAACATACAGTTGGATCAAGCTTTTTATCCATTCTGGCAATATCTGCCTTTTGATAGAGCATTTAGTCCATTTATACTTAAAGTCACCACTGATAATATAGGCCTTTCTTCTGCCATTTGGGTATTTAGCCTTTGTAAATCTTATAGCTCTTCTGTCATTCACTTTTGTGAAGCCTACTAATACATTTATTTTCTTTCTTGTTGTTGTATCATATTGAGTGCCTTCTCATTTCTATCTGGATATATTTTCACCTGTTTCCCACATGGTTACCACTGGGTTAAAATTTAATCTCTTAAATATATAAAAACTATAGTTGGTTTAATACCAAGTTAACTTTAATAGCATGCACTTATATGCTTCCTATACCCTTCTGTCACCCCACCATTTTTTGTACTTGTAACTACTTATGTCTTTGTACATTGCATACCCCAAAACACAGATTTATCATTAGTTTTTATGATTTTGTGCTTTAGCATCTGTAGGAATTGAGAAGTGGAGTTACATACCAAACAATACACTACAATAATATTGGCACTAATAATTAGTCAAATGCTTACCTTTACCAGAGGTCTTCATTTCTTAATGCTGCTTTGAAGCACTGTCCAGTGTCTTTTTTCTTTCAGACTGAAAAACTCTATTTAGCATTGCTTGTTAGGCATTTCTATGGTGATGAACTCCCTCAGTTTTTGTTTATCTGAGAGTGTCATAATCTCTCCTTCATTTTTGAAAGAGAGTCTGCCTGAATATAAAATTCTTGGCTGTCTGTAGTTTTCCATTAGCACTTCAAACATTTCAATCCACTGCCTTTTTGCCTCATGGTTTCTGATGAGAAACCAGAACTCAATCTTATTGGTATTTCCTTGTATGTAACATCTTGCTTCTGTCTTGTTGCTTTCAGAACTCTTTGTGTTTTGCATTGGATAGTATAATCAGTGTACGATGGGGTGTATTTCTCTTTATGTTTATCCTATTTTGGTGTTCTCTGAGCTTTTTGAATGTGCATAGTCACATCTTTTTTTAAGTTTCAGAAGTTGTCTGTAATTATTTCTTTGACTATTCCTCCTTCCCCTTTCTCTCTTTCTTTTCCTTCTGTGATTCCCATAATGCATATACTGGTGTGCTTAATGGTGTCCCATAGCTGTCTTAAGCTATTTTACTTTTAATATTTCTTTTTTATTTCCGCTCCTCAGCCTGATTCATTTCAAGCCTCTTGTCTTCAAGTTCACTGATTCTTTCTTCTGTCAGCTCCAATCTGCTGTTGAAAACTTCTGGGAATTTTTCATTTCAGTTACTGTGGTCTTCAACACCAGCAGTACTGTTTGCTTCCTTTTCAAAGTTTCTCTTTAGCTTGACTCTCATATTGTTCATTCATTATTTTCCGTCTTTTCCTTTATCTCCTAGAACATTTCTAACATCATCATTTTTTTAAAGGCTTTGTTTAGTATGTCCATATTCTCATGGTGATAGCTCGATTTTTATCATCATCTTTAGATGGGGCCATCATTTCTCTTTCTTTGCTTGTCTTGGACTGTTTTGTTTTGCATACTGTATTTTCAATATTTTAAAATGTTAACTCTGGGATTTACTCCCAGGAATGTCTGGTTTTGTAACCAGCTGGTGATAACATAGAGATTTTCCTGTGCTTCAGCCCTCCTATCAGGAAGATCGGCCCAAAGTGCAGGAATTTCGACGTCTTATTAGAAGTTGTGTCGAGTCTACTGATGGGCCCACTGAATGCAATCTTCATTTCTGCTACTGTTCTTTTATTTGTAGGATTTCCTTTCAAGTATTTTTTACAGTTTTCATCTTTCTTTTGGTAGTACCCATCTGGTCTTATATCATATCTAATTCTGGTTCTGGTACTTTCTTTAGACTGTTTTTTTCCTTGCCTTTTGGCGTGCCTTGCAATTTTTTGTTGAAATGCAGCCATATCGTATTAATAGGTAAATTGGCCTTTAGAGGGGATTAATGGTAATCTGGCTGAGTTGGGCTATGTTAAATATTTTTATATCAATGGATACCAGATGCTTAAAATTCTTCTATTGTCCTTGCATTTGTCTACTTTCTTAGCTTTGAGATTCCCTTTGTCCTGTTACTCAGAGGTAGTCTGTGTGTTGGAGATCATTCACCACAGACTATCATTATACTAGGGGCTTGCTGTTGTGGCAATAGGGTACAGAGGAAGCATAAAATTCTTTAATCTTCTGATTATTGGGGCAGTGTCTCAGTGATACAGTCTTCACAAACATTTCTTCTCTTTTCCAAGGGCACAGTTTTGAGTTTTACCCCTTGCCCCCATTCCCCTGTTCTCATTACTGCATTAGTAATCTATTTCCTTGATGCAATTGCCCCAGTTGCCCATCTCTCACCTTTATGTGGACAGGAAGCCTGGGAGGAGAAACAGGGGAGAGGAGTCCTCTTGCCCCAGCTGGAATTGAATTTGAAAATCATAGTCTGGAAAATGCCTTCCCACAGATTTTATTAGAGAGAAAAGTCTAACTGCATCTCAGTGTTATACTTATCACCTCCCCCAGCCAGGACCAGGAAGGGAGCTTTCTCAGAAACTAATGGTAAGAACTAGTGGGATTACTGGAAGGAAAGCTCATGAAAAAGTTCAGGGCCCCTTATGAAGGTGGATCCTAAGAGTTTCTCATTCAAATGTTACTCTACTCTTAATTTTCAGCACTTCATCAGATTTACCACATTACTGTTCCTAAGAATTTTGATGTCCAGAAGCTTCGGTTCCAGGTAAGCCTATCTTTCCAGAATTTTGAGGATGCAGTTTGCCCTATTGTTTCAGATTTCTAACAGATCCATGAAAAGTCACTAGTTTCATTTTATTCAGCATTTTCTTCTGATAAAGTTGAGGAAGATGACCAGCTGTTGCAGGTTGGAGCTGAAACTAGTTTGCCAGTGCTGATTGAAATATGTTTAATGTCTGAACCCTGATAAAACTGATTATTTGCATCTATTCTATCAAATAGCAGAGAAGTAAGAACACTGGAAGAGCTACTATTCTTATGATAGTAAAATACCTAAAAACAGTATATCTTTTCCTTTCCTTATTTAATATTCACAAAGTTTGAGGAGACAGAACATGAAAAAATATCTCCACCAAACTGGGATATGTAGAGAAAAGATCCTTTAGTCTATCTTTAATTAATTTGGTCCTTTTTAAAATGTCACTCTCTAGTTAATTGGAAAAAGTAATTTCATTTGATCAAATGTAGCAAAATTAGCCTGCCAAAAACAGTTTCAACTGCCCATTTAAATAATATTATTACATGGTTAAAAATTATCAGGATTTCTCTAGGCCCCTAATGTTTTCTCCAAGATAATGTCCAGCTTCTTAAAGGGGAAAATATGGTTTAGAAAACCTCATGGCTTATTTTTTGAGTAAGGGTGACAAAGATATCAGATTCTTCCCCTATTATTTACTGTCTTCAGGCTCTGTTGTCACTGGAACTTTGTTTTCCTCCATGTTGAAATCTGGGGTTGGTGTAAGTGATTTCTTGGGTTGTCTTTCTCAAATGGTCTCATCCTATCGTGGCAGTACTTCATCTGAAGGACTTGCCCTGGATCATGATGGCTGTGGATCCTTGAGTATCCCCTTTATTCTCTAGCCAAACTGTAGGCCCAGTTGTCTCTGGGGCTAGGGTGCTTTTTCCTATGGAAAACGTATCCATGGAAGCCTCTTTAGCTACCACCTCAATTTTCATGCCTCTGGGAATTAAGAAACTCTGTACTGGAAAACTTATGTGGAAAAATCTCATTTTGGTGTCAGACTACCAGAGGAATGAGCTATATATAGAATCCTAATCTGTCAGTGGCCAAAATCCTTTCACCAATGATACTGTCTTCATTTACCCATAGCATCTCTTGCTTTTCTGAAACTAAGTCAGAAATAAGGAAAAACGAAATCCATCTATATTTCTCTTCTCTCCCACTCCATCCTCCCTACTATAAACCACTTGCTCCGAAAGAATTGCTTTTCCTGGTGTGCCAGTTTGAATCTGTGTTGGACCCCAGAAAAGCCACCTCCTTTATTCTTCATTCAACAGTGCTGGGAACATTTTGATTGTTCCCATGGAGATGTGACCCACCCAACTGTGGGTGGTAACTTTGGATCAGATAGCTTCCATGGAGTTGGAACTCCACCCATTAATCCTTTAAAAGAGGAAACATTTTGGAGAGAGCCCCTTTTTGTACAGCCACTAGAAAGCCTACAGATGCCACGATGTTTACCATGTACCCTTCTAGATGAGAGAGAAACATTGAATATCATCACCCTTCTTGACCCAAGGTATCTTTCCCTGGATGCCTTAAATTGGACATTTCTATAGTTTTGCTTTAATTGGGACATTTTCTCAGCCTTAGAACTGTAAACTAGCAACTTATTAAATTCCCTTTCTAAAAGCCATTTTGTTTCTGGTTCACTGCATTCTGGCAGCTAGCAAAATAGAATACCTGGTATACTACTACTTTGTTTTTTAATTAGACAAGTTCTAGGTGAGCAAAAATCATGCAGAAAGTACCAAGTTCCATAATATATGCTCCCCACACACATTCACTTTCCCCTATCATTAACATTTTGCATTAGGACGGTACCATTGTTTACAAGTAATGAACTATATTAACTATGGTCCATGGTATGGGTCACCGCTTTTGTTGCCCAGTTCTGTGCCTTAAGAAATATTATTCTAGTATCATATGGACAACCTAAAATTTTACATTTTAGCAACATTCACCTATATAATTCAGTGTTAATTACATTTACAATGTTGTGTTATAATTTTAGCTTCTATTACCAAACATTTCCACCACCCCAAACAGAAACTTTGTACCAATTAAACAGTAGCTGCCCATTGCCTACTCCCATCCCCCAGTGTGGTAGTTAGGGTCAGGTGTCAACATGGCCAGATGATTGTATCTAGTTCTGTTGCTGGGTACTTGAATCATCAGCATATGAAACTCATCTATAGCTGATTACATCTGCAGTTGGCTAAGGGGAGTGCCTTCCGCAATAAGTGCTGTTTAATTTAATTAGCTGGAGGCTTAAAAGAGAGAGGTCAGAAGAGAGCTTAATGCAGCACAGCCCAAGCAGCTCAGCATACCTCATCTCAGCACCCATAGCTCAGGCCAGATATTTGGAGATGCAGGAAGCAATCATGCAGGGGAAAGCTGTTGGAACCCAGAAGCCAGGACAGAAGGGCAGCAGATATCACCCTATGCCTTCCTGTGTAAGAGAGAACCTCACATGAAAGTTAGCTGCTGCCTTTCCTCTGAAGAACTGTAAGTTTTTCTTGTTTTTTTTTTTTCTTTGTATGTTGCATGATGGGGTCACATTTCATTTTTCTTCTATGAGAGTATTCTCTTATTGTAGCATCATTTGTTGAATTTTGGTTTGGTTTGGTTTTTCATTTGATTTTGTTTTTTTGCTTGTTTGTTCAGGAAGTGCATGGGCCAGGAATCAAACCCAGGTCTCCTGCATGACAGGCGAGAATTCTACCACTGAACTACCCTTGCACCCTCTTGAAGATCCTTAGGTTTTAAACTATATAAATCCCCTTTTACTAAAAGCCAATCCGTATCTGGCATGTTGTGTTCTGGCAACTTTGATAGACTAAAACACCTGTAACTTGTGTTCTACCTTCTGACTGTATGAATTTGCTTATGCGAGTTAGTTCATATTAGTGAGATCATACAATTTGTCCTTTTATGTCTGGGTTTTTATCACTTATGATAAAAGATTATCAGTATGATATCTTCGAGGTTCATCCATGTTGTCATATGTATGAGAACTTTCATTCTTTCTATGGCTGAGTAATATTTCATTGTACGTATATACCACATTTTGTTTAGGCATTCACCTGTTGATGGACACTTGGGTTGCTTCCATCTTTGAATGTGAATAATGCCACTATCAACAATAGTGTGACAATATCTATTGGAGCCATTGTTTTCAACCCTTTTGGGTATATACCAAGAAGTAGGAGTGCAAGGTCCTATATTAATTCTATACCTAGCTATCCAAATAACCACAAAACCATTTTCCACAGTGGCTGCAACATTGTACTTTACCACCAACAACGAATGTTATTTTTCCAAATGCTTTTCAATGCTTGTTAGTTCCTGATTTTAGGATAAAAGCCATTCTATTGGGTATGAAATAATATCTTGTGCTTTTGATTTGTATTTCTGTAACAGCTAATGATGGTGGACATCTTTCCATGTGTTTATTAGCCATTTGCATATCCAAAGGAAAATATCTTTAAGTCTTTTGTCTATTTTAAACTGGATTGTCTTTTCCTTGTTTAATTATAGATTCCTTTATATATTCTAGATATTAAAGCTTTATTGGATATGTGGTTTCCAAATATTTCTCCCATTGAGTAGGTTATATTTCACTTTCATGATAGTCCTTTGATGCACAAAAGATTTTAATTTTGATGAAGCTACATTTATTTTTGTCCTTTATTGCTTGTGCTTAGGTATAAAGTTTTATACTTTTGTTTTTTACAATTCAGTCTTTGATCCATTTTGAGTTTGCATATGGTGTGAGGTAAAATCCAACTTCATTTTTTACATGTATATGCATTTTTCACAGCACCATTTGTTGAAGAGACTATTCCTTCCACATTGAATGGAATTGCCATATTTTCAAAAATCATTTGGCTTTAGGTTGCAAGTTTATTTTTAAGTCAGATACAATCCAATCGAATCAACTTAAGTCTTTGTGCCAGTATTACACTGTTCTGATTACTGTAGCTTTGTAATTAGTTTCAAAATCAGGATGTATGAGTTCTCCAACTTTGTTGTGTTGTCTATTCAGGGCCTGTTACTCTTCCAAAGAAATTTGAGGATTGACTTTTCCATTTATGCAAAGAAGGCTATTTCAATGTTGATTGGGATTGTCTTGAATCTGCAAATCCTCTTGGGTGTAATTGTTTCTTAACAATATTTAGTGTTCCACTCCATGAATACAGAATTTCTTTCCATGTATTTAGGTCTTTTTTTATTTCTTTCATCAGCGTTTTGCAATTTTCCATGTAAAAGTCCTTTACATCTTTGCTTAAATAAATTCCTAAATATTTTATTTTTTAACTGTAATTTTTAATGGATTTTTTTTCTTGATGTCCTCTTCAGAATTCTCATTATTACTGTATGGACATATTACTGATGTTTGCATGTTGATCTTGTACCCTGATACCTTCTGAATTTATTTATTAGTTCCAGTATCTTTGTTGAGGAATTTTGATGATTTTTTTAATATAGGATCATGCCATCTTTCAATAATGAGATTTTCATTTCTTCCTTATCAATTTGGATGACTTTTATTTTGTTATTGTCTAACTGCAGTAAAGTACAGTGTAGAACAATAGTGTTGACAGTGTGCATCCTTGTCTTGTTCTTGAATTACTGCATTTCATAAAATTAATTTTCTGCATCAATTGAGGTGACTAGGCAGTTTTGCTTCTTTGTTCCACCAATTTGGTGTATTACATTAATTTATTTTTTAATATGAACCACTCTTGCATATCTGACATAAATCCCACTTGTTCAAGGTGTATAATTCATTTAATCAGTTGTCAGATTTGGTAAGCTTGTATTTTGTTGAGGATCTTGGCATCTATATTCAAAAGGGATTCTGGTCTTTTAATTTTATCTTCTGTGGTATCTTTATCTGGCTTTGTATGAAAGGGATGTTGGCCTGATATAAAGTGCTATGAAGTGTTCCTTCCTTTTCAAAAATTTTGGAGGAGTTTGAGCATGATTAGTATCGTCTTCTTGAAATTTTTGGTAGAACTTGCCCTTGAAGCCATCTGATCCTTGAACTTTCTTTGTTGGGATGTTTTTGATTACTGATTCAATTATTTACTTGTTAGTTGTCTATTAAGATATTCTATTTTCCCTGGTATCAGTGTAGGGAATTTTCTCTTTCTAGGGATTTGTGATTTCATCTAGGCTACCTAATTTATCGGCATACAATTGTTCATTGCATCCTCTTTTTAACATTTTTTATTGTGAAATATAACAAATATGCAAAAAAGTGATAAATTTCAAAGTATAGTTTAACAAGAAGTTATACAGCAAATTCCAAAGAATGGTATGGGTTATGATAGTTAAGTATGATAGTTCCACAATCTCGGATATTTCCTTCTAGCTGTTCTAATACACTGGAAACTAAAAAGACATATCAATATAATGATTCAGAAGCTACAATCGTTTTTTCAAGTCCTATTTTCTCTGTTACACTTCCTCCCTTTCAATTGATCCTTCTCCTAATCTTCAGAGATATTTGAGCAATGACTATTCTAACTTCTTTATGTTGAAATGAGTTGTCAACATTAGGAGGATGCAACTAACTGATGTTCTTGGAAAGATTGGTGCTTCTGGGTTTCAGGGATTATCTGGCATAGGAATAATCTGTAGGTTTTAAATTTCTGAAAATTGAACTAGTGAGTGAAACTTTTAAAGAACCTCAGATAGAGCCCTGGATGTTATTTAAGGTTTACATGAATACTGTTCATTGGGGTTTGGCATGCCATGGCAGTTTGCAACATCAAGCTGAAGCTTGCGTAAGAGTAACCTCCAGAATAGTCTCTTGACACTATTTGAAATCTCTTAGCCACTTTTGTTACATTTTTCTTCCTCCTTTTGGTCATAAAGACATTGTCAATCCCACAATACTGGGGCCAGGCTCATCTCTGGGAATCATGTCCAATGTTGTCAGATGGATAAACACCCCTGGAAGTTATGGCCCATGTAGGGGGGCAAGGTTATGATTTTACTTGCAGAGTTGGGCTTAGAGAGAGGACACATCTGAGCAACAGAAGAGGTCCTCTGGGAGTGACTCTTAGGCATAATTATATGTAGGCTTAGCTTCCCCATTACAGAAATGTCTCGTAATAGCAAGCCTCAAAGCTGAGGGCTTGGCTTATTAATTTGGGAGTCCCTGCTGCTTGAGAGAGTAGCAGGAATTTCCCAGGTGGGAAGGTTAATAATTCTACAACATACTCTGGAATGTATTAGGGTATTACATTAAGCTATACAGAATTACAAGGTCTCATTCCCTATTCTAGGCTCCATGTGTATAAGCTGTTTAAATAAACTAGCCAGATAGGCTAAGTTAAATTGTGTGCTACAGAAAATTTAAGTTTCAGATGGAATAAACATCTCTTCCCTTGTCCTCTACAAAGAAGGTGAGGTTCTAAAATACAGACAATATCATCCTTTACCCTGGTTTTCTGGTTTACCTTAGTAAACAATCAGATCAGCTTCATTCTTATTTCTAATTGAAGGCTGGTCACTTTTTCATTTTCTTCAGTGGTTAGTTTATGTATTAATGCTGACTTACAGAGTTACAAGAACTCCACCTCTGAGTCTTAGGGGTCACACTTACATAGAACAGCATCTCAGAATCTAGAAAGAACACTTGAAGGTCAGGAATAAATGTGACTGCTATAATAGTTGACAATTTTGGGCCTTAATTTTCTTATAAGTATTTTCTAATGGAGACCATACAATATTTGTCCTTTTGTTTCTGGCTTATTTTCCTCAACATAATGTCCTCAAGTTTCATTCACCTCATTGCATGCCTCACAACCTCATTCATTTATGTAGCTACACTATAATCCATCATATGTACACATCACAGTTTGCCCTTCTGCTTCTCAGTTAATGTACCCTTTGGCCCACTTCATACATTGTGTATCATGAATAATGCAGCCATAAACGTCAGTGTGCAAATGTCTATTTGAGCTCCTGCTTACATTTCATCTGAGTTTACTCCTAGCAATGGGATTGCCTAGTCATATTTTAGCCTCCTTTGGATCTACATTATCCTCCAGAGAGGTTACCCCATTCTGCTACCCTATGGATATTAAATAGATATACCTCTCTCTTGACATTTTCTCTAGCACTTGAATCTTTCTATTTACTTATTAATTTATTTTTAATCTGCAGATTTTGTTGAGATATACTCACATAGCATATTTTCTATCCAAAAATAAACAATATCTCACAGTATCCTCACTTAATTGTACAATCATCACTCTCAATTTTAGACAATTGTCATTACTCCAAAGAGAAAATACAGCATACCCCATAACTCTTATTCCCCTTAATTATTTACCCATAGCATTATTGTACTGTGAAGTATTCCTGTTAAATACAGTCCACAGCATGAAATAAGTAGTTTTCTACAAGTACTACTCTATTATTAACTTTGTACAAGTGTCAAACCTGTGAAGTAGTTCATGCAAAAACTTGAGACACGGGACTTTAAACAACCCCTTCCAATCATATTCACCTTCAATATGGCACTATTATTTATAATTCCACTTACGTACTACCATTTCTATCCATTCCCAAACATTTAATTTCAACCTTGTTAACAAATCTGTACATATTACGTACCTGGTCCACCTTCTGTAGATTCTGTCTATCTTTATGTCTCCTATATTCTACATTTTAAGAGTCTGAATTTATATTTTCTAGGGGGTTCGTATTAAGTCATACAGTATCTACCCCTTTGTGTCTAGCTTATTTCACTCAGCATTATGTCCTCAAGTTTCATCCATGCTGTCCTATGCTTCAGGACCTCGTTCTTCCTTACTGCTACATAATATTCTAAGTATATACCACATTTCATTTATCCACTTGTCTGTGGATGGACACTTTTCTTGTTTCCATCTTTTGGTGATTGTGAATAATGCTGCTATGAACATTGGTTTGCAAATTCTGTTTGTGTCACTGCTTTCAGATCTTATGCTACTTGGTATATGCCCAAAATTGCTTGGTCAAAGAGCATCTCAATATTTAGTTTTCTGTGGATCTGCCAAACTGTCCTCCACAGCAGCTGTACCATTATATATCCCCACAAGCAGTGAATAAGTGTTACAGTTTTCTACATCCTCTCCAACATTTATAGTTTACTGTTCATTTAATGGCAGCCATTCTTATGGGTGTGAGATAATACCTCATTGTGGGTTTTGATTTGCATTTCCCTTATAGCTAATGAAGATGAACATCTTTTCATATACTTTTTAGCCACTTGTATTTATTTCCTCTTTGGAAAATCTATCTGTATATTTTGCCTGTTTTATAAATGGGTTGTTTGTCTCTTGTTGTGTTGCAGGATTTCTTTATGTATGCTGGATATCAAACCCTTCTTTTTTGACAAAGTCCTCTGAGTCACAAAAGCATTTGATTTTGAGGAGTTCTGATTTATCTATTTTTATTTCATTGCTTGTGTTTCAGGTGTAAGGTCTAAGACGCTACCTCCTATTATGTGAGCTTGATGATGATTCCCTATTTTTTTCTAGGGGGTTTATGTACTGGCTCTTATGTTTAGGTCTCTGATCCAGTTTGAGTTAATTTTTGTATAGAGAATGAGGTTGGGTTCCTCTTTCATCCCTTTAGGTATGGATAGCCAGTTCTGCTAGACCCATGTATTGAAAAGACTCATCATATTCCCTTATAGTCCTATTGATGGGGCGGGGGGGGGGGGGAATAGAGGGGGTAATAGCAAACTCTTCCATTATCATTTCTGATATTAATTGTGTCTTCTCTCTGTTTTTTTTTTTAATTTATGAAATTCACAGTTATCCAATGTCCCCTCACTCTTTCTGAAGTAGAATTCCCCCCACCTTCTGAGTGCTTTACTGAATATCTTCATAGAGAGTATAGGGATCATTCAGATTCCTATATATGGGGGGATTCCTAAAGCTATGAGTGAGCAGAAGCCAAGGAAGATACAGGTTAAGAAAAAACATGAAAGGTCCCTGTGCTTATGTCCTAGTATGGTCTGTATATGAAGACTAAACTCTGAAGGAGAACACCAGCCAACACCAAGACAAGTTGCAAAGACTCTGAAGGTAATTTTTTGCATTGGCATTTTTCTTTTAATTTGTTTAGTTCCTGGAACTCAAAGAAATCACCATCATATCCTAGCTCAATACAAACTAAAGGAATAGATAGCTCAGGCAATTAAATTCCAAGTTTGACATTTTAAAATATTAAAATGTACAATGCAACAAAAGATTACAAGACAAACACACGAACGAGAAATTATGGCTCATCCAAAGGACCAAAATTGAACTTCAGAAAACTTTGGGCATAACGGGCAAAGACATTGAGAAATGACTGTCAGAATGCTCAAAAAGATAAAAGAAAATACAGGCATCTAAGGGGTAATTATTAATGAACAATATGAGAAGCTCAAGAGAGAGATGGAAATTTCTTAAAGGAATCAAACAGAACACTGGAGTTAAAGACCACACTAACTTAAATTAAAAAAAAAAAAAACTAGAGGGTTTTAATGGCACATCAGGACTGACAAAAAAAGAATAAGTGATTGTGAAGATGAGATAATTACCATAATTTAGGCTGAAAAGCAGAAAACAAAAAAAAGAATCAGCAAAGGGATGAGAGCCTAAGAGACCTATGGACACCAACTACCAAGCCTATCAATATGTACTATATTGGAGTCCCAGAGGAGGAAGAAATAGAGAAAGAGACAGAAGGAATATTCAAAGAAAAAATGGCAGAAAACTTTCCAAACTGAACAAAAGACATGAACATATGCATTCAAGAAGCCCAGTGAAACTCAAACAAGGATAAACTTAAGAGAGCATTGTCCAAACACCTGGTAGTCAAGCTATCACATGCTATGGGTATGGATATAGTTCTGAAAACTTTAAGACAAAATAAAATTATGTGAAAAGGGACTTCCAATAAGATTAAATGCCAATTTCTCATCATAAAGAAAGAAAGCTAGATGGCAGTGGGGTAAAAATATGTAAAAATACTTTAATAAAAGCAATTGGCCTTTTGTTGCTCAGATTTAGCCTCTCTCTCCAGCCAACACAGCAAGCAAACTCACCACCCTCCCCCTGTCTACGTGGGACATGACTCTCAGGGGTATGGATCTTCCTGGCAACGTGGGACAGAAATCCCAGAATGAGCTGAAATTCAGTATCAAGGGACTGAGAAAACCTTCTTGACCAAAAGGGGGAAGAATGAAATGAGACAAAGTGTCAATGGCTGAGAGATTCCAAACAGAGTCAAGAGGTTATCCTGGAGGTTATTCTTATGCTTTAAGTAGATATCACCTTGTTATCCAAGATGTAATGGAGAGGCTGGAGGGAACTGCCTGAAAATGTAGAGCTGTGTTCCAGTAGCCATGTTTCTTGAGGATGATGGTATAATGATATAGCTTTCACAATGTGACTGTGTGATTGTGAAAACCTCGTGTCTGATGCTCCTTTTATTTACCTTGTCGGCAGATGAGTAGAACATATGGAATAAAAATAAATAATAGGGGGAACAAATGTTAAAGTAAATTTAATTTGAAATGCTAGTGATCAATGAAAGGGAGGGGTAAGGGGTATGGTATGTAAATTTTTTTTCTGTTTTCATTTTATTTCTCTGTCTTTTTATTTCTTTTTCTAAATTGATGCAAATGTTCTGGGAAATGATCATGATGATAAATATGCAACTATGTGATGACATTGTGAATTACTGAGTGTATGTGTAGAGCAGAATGAGCATGTGTTGGGAATGTTTGTGTTTCTTTCTTGTAATTTTTTTAATTAATAAAAAAGTTTAAAAAAAGCAATTGCCAACACAGAATTTTATATCTGGTGATACTTTCAAAATGAGGGAGAGAGTAAGACATGTTCCAGATAAACAAAACTTGAGGGAGTATGACACCTGTAGCCCTATAAGAACTATCTAGGGATAGTTCTTCAGACTAAAGGAAAGGACTCTACAGAGTGATGTAAATCCACTTTTTACTTCATATAGATCTAAAATTCAAGTGCATAAAAATTAATGATAAATCTATAGCTTGGGGGTATACAATTTATAAAGTATAATATATAAGGAATACAACAAAAAGATGGCATGGGGGATGGAGGGCTATATTAAACAATAGTATATAGTGTTTCTGTGAGCTATTGAATTCAAAGTAGAAATAAATAAAATGTGATAGGTATAGATTTAAGATGCCAAACTTAAACCCCATGGGTAGCTACCAAGAAAACATCTGAAACATGCAAGAAAAAAGAAATGGAAAGGGCCTCAAAATGGCACACTAGAATTTAGAATTTTCTAAATTCTAATGTATAAAAGGTATACATTATCAGGTATAAATGTATAAAAGGTATACTTTATCTGACATATCAGATAAAGGTCTAGTATCCAGAATTTATAAAGAGATTATCCAACTCAACAACAAAAAGACAGCCAACCCAATTACAAAATGGGAAAAAGACTTGAACAGACACCTCTCAGAAGAGGAAATACAAATGGCCAAAAGGCACATGAAGAGATGCTCAATGTCCCTGGCCATTAGAGAAATGCAAATCAAAACCACAATGAGATATCATCTCACACCCACCAGAATGGCCATTATCAACAAAACAGAAAATGACAAGTGCTGGAGAGGATGCGGAGAAAGAGGTATACTTATCCACTGTTGGTGGGAATGTCAAATGGTGCAACCACTGTGGAAGGCAGTTTGGCGGTTCCTCAAAAAGCTGAATATAGAATTGCCATACGACCCAGCAATACCATTGCTGGGAATCTACTCAAAGGACTTAAGGGCAAAGACACAAACGGACATTTGCACACCAATGTTTATAGCAGCATTATTTACAATTGCAAAGAGATGGAAACAGCCAAAATGTCCATCAACAGACGAGTGGCTAAACAAACTGTGGTATATACATACGATGGAATATTATGCAGCTTTAAGACAGAATAAACTTATGAAGCATGTAATAACATGGATAGGCCTAGAGAACATTATGCTGAGTGAGTCTAGCCAAAAACTAAAGGACAAATACTGTATGGTCCCACTGATGTTTACCGACATTCGAGAATAAACTTGGAATATGTCATTGGTAACAGAGTCCAGCAGGAGTTAGAAACAGGGTAAGATAATGGGTAATTGGAGATGTTGGGTTAATTTCTTTTTTTTTCCTTAATTAATAATAATAAAAAAAAAGGTATACATTTACAGAGAAAATAGTAAAATGTCAGGAGAAAGCCCTGCATTATCAGTAGTGGACACAGATTAAATTTCCAGTCAAAATGCATAGATGGGCACAGAGGACAGGAAAAGCATGACCCCACCTTATGCTGTCTACAAGAGACTCACCTTAAATTCAAAGACACAAATAAGTTAAAAAGTAAAGGATAGAAATAATTCCATGCTTATAATACCAAAAGAGAGTGGGATAGTTATATTAATATCAGATAAAATAGCGCTTAAGTGAAAAACTGTTATGAGGGACAAAGAAGGTAAATATATAATGATAAAGAAGTTAATTCAACAAGAAGACATAAAATATAGATATCTATGTACATATGCACCTTTCAGCAGAGCCGAAAATACATGAACTATTGGAAGATTTGAAGGGAGAAACAGATGGTTCTACATTAATAGCAGATACTTCAATATAGCATTTTCAATGACAGATCCTCTAGATCTCTCTAGAAGATCAAAAGTAAAGAGAAGTGGTGAATATACTATAACCAACTCAAACTAACAGACATATATAGAATAATTCACCCAACACTAACAGAATACATACTCTGTTATATTGCACATGGGACATTCTCCAGGATAGAACATATATTAGGTCACAAAGCAAGTCTTAATAAATTTTAAAAAATAGAAGTCATATGATGTATCTTTCCTGTTCACAGTGGGATGACACTAGCAATCAATAACAAAAGAGAAAAACAAAATTCACACATATATGAAAATTAAATGATATACTCTTAAACATCCAATGAGACGAAGAAATCACAAGAAAAATTAGACATACCTTGAGATGAATGAAAACACAACATATCAAAACTTACAAAATGCCTTAGAGGTAGTGTTGAGAGCAAAATTTATTGCTTCCAATTCTCCTGTAAAAACAGAAGAAAGGTCTCATCTCAGGGACCAAATCCCACATGAAATCATACACCTGGTACTGATTGTGGGAAGATGCTGAAACAAGAAAAGTTAGAGCACACTAAACATAAAGCAAGTAGAAAAAATATAATAAAGATTAATAAAGATCTAATAAAGATTACAGTGAAAATAAATGAAATAGAGAATTTATATGAATTAATAAGACAAAAGTTGGTTCTTTGAAAATATTGATAAAAACAAAAAATTTAAACTGACAAAACAAGAGGACACAGAAAATTAAAGTCACAAATAAAAAGGGGACCTTACTACCAACTTCACTATGGACTTCAAAGAAATAAAAAGAATTAAAAAGGAAACTATGAACAATTTTCCACCAGCATGTTACATAATCTAACTGCAATAGAAAAATTACTAGAAACAGATAAAATTCCTATACTAATGCAATAAGAAATAGAAGAACTCAACAGAAGAGTGACCTGCAAAGAGAATGAATCCTAATGAACAAACTACCGAATAAGTAAAACCAGGACTCAATGGCTTCATGGATGAATTTTATTGCATATTTCAAAAAAAATTAATACCAATCCTTCTCAAACTCTTACTAAAAAAAAAAAAAAAACTAAAGCAGAAGACTACCACTCATCCTTGTACAAAAGTAAGATAAAGACACCACAAGAAAAGAAAATTATAAACCATTACCCCTTATGAATGTAAATGTCAAAATCTTTAAGAAAATACAGTTAGCTGAATCCAATGGAATACTGAAAGAAATATAGGTCAGTATCAAGCGGAATATATCCCAGGTATGCAAGGATGGTTCAACATAAGAAAGATAATTAATGCAACATACCACATTAACAGAATGAAGGGAAAAAATACACATGATCTCAATTACTGCAGAAAAGGCATTTGACAAAATCCAGCATAATCTCTTGATTAAAAAAAACTCAGAAAAATAGGAATAGAAGGAAACTTCCTCAATATGTAAAGGCTGTAAATGAAAAACCCACTCTAACATCATGCTCAATAGTGAAAGACTGTCTGCTTTCCCCCAAAGATCAGGAACAAGACAAGAAGGCCCTCTGGCACCACTGTTGTCCTACACTGTACCGCAGGTTCTATCCTGGGCAGTTAGACCAGAAGCAGAAATGAAAGAATGAAAGAAGTAAAACTTTCCTTATTTTCAGAAGACTAAAATCTGATATAGGGGAAGTTATTTTAAAAATTACCACAAATATCAGCTAAGTAGTAGGGTACAAGATCAACATGTAAAAATCAGCAATGTTTCTATATACTAGTAATGAAAATTCTGAAAAGGAAATCAAGAAAAATACTGTGTTGGCAATTGCAATGAAAAAATAAAATACCTGGGAATAAATTTAAGCAATGATGTAAAGTACTTTCACATGAAAACCACAAAATATTGAAAGGAATCAAAGGCATACATAAATGGAAGCAAATTCTGTATTCATGGATTGGAAGGCTAACTTGTTAATAATCATACCAAAAATGATTTACAGATTCAGTGCCCTCCTGATCAATATCGCATCAGCTGTCATTGAAGAAAAGGGAAAAGTAAATCGTCAAGTTTATATGGAAGGGTAATAGGCCTTGAATAGCCAAAACCATCTTGAAAAAAGATGAAAAAAGGTTGGAGAACTTATACATCTGTATTTTGAACCAATTACAAAACTACAATAACCAAAACAACATGGTACTGATTTTGGGAAGGTGGAGCATAGGAAGTTCGAGGACTTACTCCCTCTACCAAAACAAATATCAAAGAGGCAGGAACTCTTTGAATAAAACCTATGTCAAAATTCTAGAGTTCTGCAGAATACTCTACTGCATCCAAGGAAGAACATGATGATGAGGCTGGTAAATTACAGTAAATACCAGTAAATTGCTCTCTCTATACCACAGTTACCTACACACATCCTAGCAGGCAGTGGAGTCCAATGCCTGGCATAGCTTGCTGGTGTCAGTAAAATGGCTTAAAAACCTACTTTCACCAGATCTGGAATAAGCAGGGGTCAATAACAGATCAGAGCTTTTTATGAGCAATTTCAGATCACTGGGGTCCTGGCTCTGAGGGAGACCATTGTTTCAACACATCCTGGACAAAGGCAGCAGAGGAAACATAAAGATGGTATGCTTCTTCAAAGCTGCAGGGGACAGATGAAGGGATGGATTTGTTGGACAGGTCAAAACATAACTTTGAAGGGCCATGAAAGAAGCTTCTGGGATCCTTCCTGGCCTGTTTCTCACCCCACTCCATGGCAGCTTAAAGCCACGTGGTGCTCCCTGCGTGAGTATCTGGTCTTAGTCAGGCTAGGAAAGACATACTTGTGAAATTCCCAGCAGTATGCCCTTACTTCCAGAATTTGCCCTCCGGGCAAAAACAGCTGAGGCTGAAAGAAGTGTAAAATACAATGGAGGTACATGGTCTGGGGTAAAGGCCTAACTGCTTTAAATCCTACAGTGGAACACCCAGGAGAGGGAAAAGGCCTGTCTTCTAGGAAATAGAGGGGACATTCAAACTCTCATAAATGGGGACATTCCTAAGCTACTACTTATAATCACAAGCACAAGAAAAGACATAGACCTAGAAAAGACAGGGGAGACCTCTGCACTTTGCATTTAAGATGGACAGACCTTCCTGGTAGGAGGGCTGAAACTCAAGAAAATTTCTGTCATATTACTGGCTGGTTGCAAGTTCAAGAATCGGATACCTCAGCGAATAAATCCCAGAGTTAACATTTGAAAATATTAAAATGTACCATGTGTAACATGAGATTGTAAGACAAGAAAAGAAACAGGAGGAATTGAAGGCCCATCCAAAGGAAAAATAAAAAACCTCAGAAAACACTAATGAAAAATATTATACTGTGGATATACCAAGCAGATACTTCAAAAAACAATTTCAGTATGCTAAAGGTGATGAAGGAATATACAGAGAAATAAAACTAAAAGATATTAGGAAAACAATGAATTAACAATATGAGAACCTCAATAGAGTGAATTTTTTTTAAAAAGCAACCAAACAGAACTACTGAAGTTGAAGACTATAATAACTGAAATGAAAAATTCCCAGAAGGGTTTCAACAGCAGTTTGGAGGTGGGAGAAAAAAGAATCAGCAAATTCAAATACAGGACAATTGAGATGAGTCATGCTGACGAACAGAAAGGATAATGAACTATAAAAAGCAAAACTAGCCAAAGAGACCTATTTTATCATCAAATATATACATATTATGGGAGTCCCAGGAGGAGATGAAAGATAAAGGGGCAGAAGGAATATTTAAAGAAATAATGACAGATTTTTTTCATTGTATATCCAAGAAGCACAGAGAACACCAAACAGGAAAACTTGTAGAAAAATATGTTGTCACTTATTGATCCAACTGCCAAATGGAAAGAACAAGGAGAGAGTTCTGAAAGCTGCAAGAGAAAAGTAAGTGTTATGTTTAAGGGATTCCCAATTAGAGTGAGTAGGGATTTCTCATCAGAAACCATGAAGACAATTAATACTTACAGCACTGAGAGAAAACAACTGCCAACCAATAATTTTATTTCTGTTGAGCACTTCTTTCAAAAATGAGGGGGAGATTAAGACATTCCAAGAAAAAAAAAGCTGAAGAAATTCTTCACCACTATACCTGCCCTAAAAAGTAATGATGAAGGGAGTGTTTCACACTGAAAGGAAAAGACAGTAGCAGAAAAAATAAAGACCTGCAGCAAAGATTACCATTTGTGTTATTATAAATGCCAATAATATTTCATTATATATTTTTGGTATGTAATTCCACTTCTTCCTACAGGCAAATACACAGAAAAGTAATCATAAATTAATGGTTTGCAACATATACAGTGCGCAAAGATATAAATTGTGACAAGTACAAAAAAGGTACAGAGAGGGAAGGGTAGAGGAACTGTGTATGTGCATGCTATTGAAATCAAGTTTGAATCTATTGTTATATATTAGGAGGTTAAAGTTTAACCCCATGGTAATCACAAGGAAGTATGTAAGAAATGTACCCAGAAAGAAATAAGAAGGGATACAGCACAGTAAAATAAAAATAAAAAATAAAATATACCTGAAAGTAGGCATTAACAAGGAATTGAGGGACAAAAAAAATGTTTAAGTCTTACAGGCCACATAAAAACTGGCAGAAGAAAGTCCTGCATTATCAGTGGTGACATTAAGTGTAAGTGAATTAAACTCTGCATTCAAAAGGCAGACATTGGAAGGAGGATAAATTTATAAAAAGCATGACCCAATTAAATTAAAAGACATAAGTAGGTTGAAAATGAAGGGATGTAAAAAATATATATACCATGCAAGTAGTAATCAAAAGAGAGCTGAGGTGGTTATACTAATATTGGCCAAAATAGATTTAATTTAAATACAGTTATGATGGACAAAGATGGTCCTTATACACTGATACAAGGGGTCAATTCAACAAGAAGATGTAGTAATTGTAAATATACATGCACCTAACAGCAGAGCCCGCAAATATAGGAAGCAAATGCATATTTGAAGGGAGAAACTGATGGTTCTCCATTAATGGTAGGAGTCTTTAATATATCATTTTCAATAATGGATAGGACATATGGACAGAAGATCAAAAAGGAAAAGAAGACTTGAATGATACTCTAAGCCAACTAGATGTTAACAGACATATATAGAACAATTCTTGAGTGAATCCACCTCAAGTGTGCATGGATCATTCTCTAGGATAGATCGTATCTTATGTATCCAGCAAATCTCAATAAATTAAAAAATAGTGAAACCCTGTGATTGATCTTTTTGGGCCCAAATGGAATGAGACTAGAAATCAATAAGAGGGAGAGAAATGGAACATTCACAAATATGAGAAAATTAAACAATGACTTCTTAAATAACCAATGGCTTAAAAACGTAATCAGATGGGAAATTATGAACTATCTTGAGATGAATGAAAATGAAAATGCAACATAACAAAACTTATGGGATGCAGCAAAAGCAGTTCTGAGAGGGAAATTTACAGCTCTAAATGCTTACAATAAATAAAGAAGAGAGATTTCAAATCAGAGACTGAAAACCTGAAGAACTGGAAAAATGGAGCAAACTAAACCAATGTGAGCAGAAAGAAAGGAATAACACAGATTAGATTAGAGGTGAGTGAAATAGAAAATAAACAAACAATTGAGAGAATCAACAAATCCAAAAGTTAGTTATTTGAAAAGATCAATAAAATTGACAAATGTTTAGCTAAACTGATGAAGAAAAAAGAGAGAAGACACATAAATAAAATTAGAAATGAAAAAAGGAACATTACTACAGATACCATAGATACAAATTGGTCTATAAAAGGATACTATGACAACTGGATACCCACAAATTAGATAACCTAAATGAAATGGACAAATTCCTAGGTAACACAAACTACCTATAATGACTCAGGAGAAGGAGATCTCAAAACCATAAGAACAAGTCTTCACAGGGAAATTTTACCAAACATTCCAAGAACTGACACCAAATTTTGTTCAAACTCTTCCAAAAAACTGAAGAGGAGGCAAATCTTCCTAATTCATTCTATCAGACCAACATCACCCTGATCCCAAAGTCTAATATAAAAAAAATAAAATTTCAAACCAATATATCTTACGAATACAGAGGCAAAGATCCTCAACAAATATTAACAAATCCAATCCAGGAGCATATTTAAAGAATTATACACCATCTCAAATGAGATTTGGCTCAGGTATACAATGGTGGTTCAACACAAGAAAATCAATTAAATTAATACACCACATTAGGAAAGTGAAGGGGAAAAAAAACCACACCTGATCATTTTAATTGATGCAGAAAGGGCACTTAACAAAATCCAGCATCTCTTCTTGTTATAAACACTCAGAAAACCAGGAAGAGATGGGAACTTCATCAACACAAAAATAGGCCTATACAAATCCCCAGTTAACTTTATGCAATGGTGAGAGACTGAAAGCTTTCCCCCTAAGAACAAGAAAAGGGTACCCACTGTCACCACTGTTACTCAACATTGTACTAGAAGTTCTAGGCAAGACAGACAAGAAAAAGTAATAAAAAGTAAATTAGAAAGGTAAGAAGTAACATTTTCACCATTTGCAGATGAGCCTATTTATGTAAAATCCTAAAATATCTACAACAAATGAATTCAGCAGTGTGGCTTGGTATAAGATGAACACTGCAAAATCAGTAGAGTTTCTATGCACTAGTAAAGAGCAGTCGAGGAGAAAATCAAGAAAAAAATCCCATTCACAATAGCAACTAAAAGTATCAAATAGCTAAGAATAAATCTATTCAAGGATGTAAAAGTCTTTGTGCATGGAAAACTACAAAACATTGTTAAGATGTCAGTTCTACCCATAGTAATTTACAGATTCAATACAATCTCAATAAAATTCTAACAATGTTCTTTGCAGAAATGAGAAAGCCAAACATCAAATTTATGTGGAAGGTAATGGGCCAAGAATAGCCAAAGCCATCTTGAAAAAGAAAAACAAAGTTGGAGATTTTCACTTCCTGGTCTTAATTCTTATCACAAACTCAGAATAATCAAAACAGCATAATACTGGCACAGGGACACACATATAAACCAATGGAATCAATATCAGAGGTGAGAAATCAACTGTCACATTTAAAGCCAACCAATTTTTCACATGGGGCCAAGGGCCACACAATGGGGAAAGACTAGTCTTTTCAACAAACAGTGTATGAATAACTGGATCTCCCTTTGCAGAACAGTGAAGGTGTACCCCTATCTCATACTAAGTACAAAAAATCAATGCAAAAATGGATCAAAGACTTAAATATATGAGCCAAAACTATGAAACCCCTATTAGGAAATGTAGGGAAACATCTTCAGGACCTTGTCTTACTCTTTACACCCAAGGTGCAGGCAACAAAAGGAAAAAATACATAAATGGGACCTCAGCAAGATTAAAAACTTTAGTATATATAAGAATTTTATTATGAAAGTAAAATAACAGTCTACACCATGGGAGAAATATCTGGAAGCCAATACCCAATAATAGTTTAATATCTAAAATATAAAATAAATTCTTCAAAAAACCCCATACAATCTGATTTAAAACTGGGCAAAAATTTGAATAGCCTATCTTTAATGAAGATATACAAATGGGCAAAGAATACAAAAATAGATGTTCAACATCATTAGCTACTAGGGAAATGTGACTCAAACTCACAGTGAGATGCTATTCTACCTCTATTAGAATGGCTACTATCTTTTTTTTTGGCATGGGGAGGCTCTAAGAATTGAACTCGGGTTTCCAGCTTGGCAGGTGAGAGTTCTTGCCACTAATCCACCATTGCACCACCCAGAATGGCTACTATTTTTTTTTTTTTAATGGAAAATCACAAGTGTGGGAGAGGATATACAGGAAAAGGAACTCTCTTTCATTGCTAATGGGAATGTAAAATGGTGAAGCTACTGTGGGAGACAGTTTGGTGGTTCCTTAGAAAGTTAAGTATAGAATTATAATATGACCCACCAATTCCACTTCTAGATATATACACAAAAGAATTGAAAGCAGGGACCTAGATATTTGCACACCGATAATCATAGCAGCATTACTCACAATTGTCAAAGATAGAAGCAACCCCCCTTTCCATCATCTGATGGATGCATAAACAAAATGTGGCATATACCCAATGGAGTGTTATTGAACCATAATAAGCAATGATGGTCTGATACATGCAGCAAAAGAGAAGAACCGTAAAGACAGCATGTTGAGTGAAATTAGCCAGACACAAAAGGATAAATATTGCATGATCTCATGGATATGAAGTAATTAGAATAACAAAATACATAAAGTCAGAATCTATTTAATAGTTTACCAGCAGCCAGGGTGGTGGTAGAGATTAGGGAGGTAAGGCTTAAAATGTATAATCTCTATTTGGGATGATGGAAAAGTTTTTGTAATGGACGATGGTGATGATAGCACAACATTGAGAACATAATTAACAGCACCGAATTTTATATTTGAATGTAGTTAAAAAGGAAAATCTTAGGTTATATATATGCTACTAGAATAAATATTTTTTTAAAAAGCCATGGAACTGCACAATAGAAACAGTCAACACTTGGTGTGCACTAAATTAAATGATGAACTACAGTTAACAGTACAATTATGAAAATATCCTTTCATCACTTTTAACAACTGTATCACACAAAGGAAAGTTGTTAATAATGTGGTGTTACATAGGTTTTAGGCATGACTGCTCTGTAAACCTATAACTTCTCTAATAAAAATTAATAATTAAAAAAAATAGGGTGTTAGTGATTCAAGGACTGAAATATGAAACAATGGAATCAAATTGAGATTTCCAAAATACCCTCAATCTATGGTCAGTTAATTTTTGACAGTATGGAATGTCTACTTAAGGGGGAAAGAATAGTCTTTTCAACAAATGGTGCACAGAAAACTTGACATTGTTATGGAAAAAAATGAAGTTGGGTCTTCACCTCTCATGATATATAAAAATTAATTCAAAATGGATTAAATATCTAATCATAAAAGGTAAAGCTAAACAACTCCTATAAAAGACACAGGGAAGCACTGGACCTTGTGTTAGGCAGTGGTTTCTTAGATTTTGCACTCAAGGTACAAGTAACAAAGAAATAGATTAAGGGGACCTGAACAAATTAAAACCTTTTGTGCATGTAAGGATTTTAACATGAAAGTAAAATGTCAATCTACACCATGGGACACCTATTTGGATACTATATATCTGAAATGGCTTTAGTATCTAAAATATGTAAAGAAATCCTACAGTTTAACAAGATCAAGACAAATAATCCAATTTAAAAAAACGTACCAAAGACTTGAATAGACATCTTCCAAAGAAGATATGCAAATGGTCAATAAGCATTTGAAAAGATGCTCAAAATCATCAGCTATTAAGGAAATGTAAATCAAAAGCACAATAAGATGCTAATTTATACCCATGAGAATGGGCTCATATCCTAAAAACAGAAAATAATAAGCATTGAATAGCATATGGAAAAATAGGAACACTCATTCATTGTTGATGATAAAGTAAAATGGTGCAGCCACTGTGGAAAATAGTTTTGTGATTACTTGGAAAGCTAAGGTAGAATTAACACGTGACCTGGCAATCCCACTTCTTGGTATATACCCAAAGAACCTGAAAACAAGGACTCTAAAAAGTATTTGCATACTAATGTATAATGGGATAGGAATGAGGAGCTAACATTTAATCAGTACATGGGTCTGTTTGGGGTGATGGAAAAGTTTGGGTGATGAATGGTGGTGATGATAGCAAAGCACTGAGTGTGGTTACCATCACTGAAACTGTATATTTGACCATGGCTAAAAGGGAAAATTTTAGGTTATATACATATGTTACCAGATTAAAACACACACACACACACGCACACACACACAATAGAACTATACAACACAGAGAGTGAACCCTAATATAAACTATGGAGTATAATTTATGGTAAAATCATAAAAAAATTGTTTAATCAACTGTAACAGTTACCAAACTAATGCAAAATGTTAACAGAAGGGTAAAATTTGTGGGGCTGTTGGGAAATAGGGGATTCTGTACATCCTGTGTTATTTTTCTGTAAACCAACAACTGCTATAATTATCAAAAATTAAAAAAAACATATCAGGGAAAGCACATTTTTGACTTTCAAGTGACCACTCCCATTAATCTGGCACCACTCTTATTTATGTTTAGCCTCTGTTTTATAGATGAGGTAACAGATTTATAAAGAATAAATATGTGGCCCATGTTCATTCAAGAGGTAAGTGGTGATGGCAATATTGGTGTCTATTTTGACCAAAGAGCCTGTGTTTGTCAGCTTTCTGCTTCAGACTCTTCATTTTCACACTTAACACGTGCACCAAAAAACTCATTGATCACCTACTGCATGTCCCATATGGCACAAGAAATGGGGAATACAACTATGAGAAAGAAGAAAGTGGTTAGGGAGTTGATCATCTACCAGAAATACAGGGATATAAAAACAAAATTAAATACGTTTTAAACAGTGTTAATGACTAAGAAAGGGCATTGTGTTCTTTATATTTTGCTTTGCATTTCTCTTCCTGCTATTTTTTTCTCTATAATTTATCTGAGTTATTTTGGTGACTTATTTTATGTTCAGGTCATTTCTCCTCTTCTGTGTTCTCTCTTTTAAGCCTTAAAGTCCTACAATAAGGCCTTTCACTAACCAGTGAGGGTATCCTAATAATATTGAATTGAGTGTCCAGTAAAATATAAAAACAAAACAAAAATTCAGGTTTTACTCTCAGGTAGTTGAAGCACCTTGCTAAGTCTTAACTTAAGACCTCATTTTCTTCATCTATAAATTGAAGCTGCTAATAATCACATTACAGTTATTAGGCTAGGCAAATGAGCTAATACTGTCACTAACACAAATCTGCACAGAGCTTGTGATGGTCAATTTTCTGTGCCTGCTTAGTAGGGTTATGATGTTCAGTTGTTTAGTCAAGCAAGTACTGGTCTGATTATTACCATGAGTGTATTTTGTAGATGTATTTGCATGTATAATCTACAATCACCAAAGAAGACTGCTATCAGCAGTGCGGGGGGTCTCCTCATCCAATCAGTTGGAGGATTACAAGCTGATATGAGGGGCTTCAGAAGAAGGAAGAATTTCTAGTTCTACTCAAGCCATCCAGCTTCCCCTTGGGAATTCAGCTTCACCTTTAACAGAATTTCCAGCTTGCAGACTGCCCTATAGAGTTCAAACTGGCAAGATTTCAGAATCACCTTTATCAGTGTTTCTATCTATGGTTGGCCCTGTAGAATTTAGACTGGGGTGGTGCCCTCATGGCTACATGAGCCAATTCCTCTGATAAATATGTTGTGGTGTGTGCTGTTGGCTCTGTGGAGAACCCTGACTAATACAGAGCTACAGAAATAGCAGACAGTAAAGAATTACTTTCTGAGTTTTTAACATACTGGTCTGGGTTCAAAAACTATTTTTGAACAGTTCAAAAACTGTTTCTTCTGTAACAATGTACAGTTGTATACTCTACAATTGTAAACAAGAACTGAAGTTACTTACTGCTCCTCCTCTGTGTAGCATGTACTCCTCGGCTCCTTTGGAATGCATAATTATCCTTGTGAAGATGAGTTTGATGTCAACTAACATAACTGTGTTTATAAATGTCTAGTAAAAACTAGAGGCATAAAACAGTAAAGGATAGAGAAGATGGGAAGGCATGCTATTGTTTTGTAAACTAATACTCAACCCTTTTTGTACAGTGCCTTAAGTTATTGAAAGTCAATTCAGAATTCAACACTCGATGTACTTTTTGGATGCCATAAATCTGATCTAGGAAAAAATTTACAGGGTGGCTGTTTCTCAGATATTGGAATTAAATGAATTGTTGAGACTTACAGGCAGAAAGCAAGGTTTTAAAGACAGTGTTGATGGTAAAGGGAACTATAAATATTATGAGGCCAAAAGCGAGATATCATAGGAAAACAGCTTATACAGTTTTAGAAGATTGAGACCAAATAATATGCCTCCCCCCCAATACTATGAAAGTCTATTTCATTGAATCAGGGAGAATATTTTTAAATTGATAGGGGAGGCAGAAAGTCAAAAATTAGCTGTCTTCAGGCTCATCATCAACCAGCCTGGACGGGGTCAAGTGAAAACTCATAGACTTAGTTACAAATTAACTTTCGAATGTGTTGACCACTTCAAATTGATTAGTGTTGTTAATGAAAGGCAGAAAAATAATTTGTAAAGTCACATAAAGGCATAAACAAAGCAGTCATATACACATTTGACCCTTAGTAGCTGGTCTGGTCAATCACATATGGTGGATATTGGAGTAGGGATGTTAATAAGCTGTTGTTTTATAGCTTTAAGAGTTATAGGGGTCACACAATTGGTTCCAAAAACTAAGTGGAAAAAATCGAGGTATCAACAGTGAAATTTCCATTTCAATAACAAACACTATACTGACCAAGTCAAATAAGGACCTGGCTGTTAAATAAACCTTTATCTTTTACACATAAATGTGAAATTCTTGATCTATTTAAGAGATGCATTCATGAGTCCAGGCACAATATTTACCCTTGACACCAACATCGTACAGCTATTAGAAGGCCAGCCAGGGATAATGCCCAGTCTATGAATACTACAGGTACCCACCCAAGGATTATACTTAGTTCTTTGTCCTTACTTAAGCAAACAAGCTTTCCTACCAAATAACCTCTAGTAGGTTAGGAACCAAGATCATATGTCTATCTGGTCAGAAATATCTAAAGAATTCTTGAACCTCTAGATTTCTGGAAGAATGGGCTAGTCCACTGATTTCAACTTGAGAAAATTGAAAAGAACTGCATTAGGTCCAAATACCAACTAAGCAGTAAGGAATGTAAAGGTTAGAGCTAAGTATAAAAAAAAGAAAAAAGAAAAAGAAAGAAAGAAAATCTAGGTTATTCTGTTTATAAAAGTTCCTGGGTGGGCCATGGTGGCTCAGCAGGCAAGAATGGTTACCTGCCATGCCAGAGGACCTGGGTTCGATTCCCGGTGCCTGCCCATGTGAAAAAAGAAAGTTCCTGATCAATCAACCGTGTAATATGGATGCCTCAGTTTTAAAAAAGGAGTACCCTGATTAGATGGAAGCATTAATCTATAAAGCATCATCGCTCATTTTTTAGAAAAGGAAACTAAGGCACTGTATTTAAATAACTTGTTCAAATCTGATACCAACCTTTGCATGTTCTTTCCTTTTCCCAACTGCCACTGATAAGGGAAATTAAAAATAAAACACACACAAAAATGAATGTTTAGAAAAGCTATAGCTGTTACCCCTAGGATTGGAAGACATGTATAATGACAAAGACTTGAAAAAAATGTTACGGTTGTATGCTTCAAATATCTGATGATTCATTAATGGAGATGATTGGGTGGGGGCAAGTGGATGAGATTTAAAGGAAGCAAGATTGCTATTGAATCAGAAAAATCTAAAGAAATGAATAGGCTATTCAGAAAGTAATGAGTTTCCTGGCAAGAGAAGAGCTCATGTAGAAGCTAAATATTTGATAAGAGTTATTACATAAGGGGTTTAAACGTTGCAAAATAGCCATGCTAGATAATATTAATAACCTGAAATTCAGAGTTTTTATAATACTATAATACTCTAGAATCACATGTGTAATATAGGAAAATCTCTGGATTAACCTGTCATGACTGTTATCCTGACCCCTTGCTTTGATCCAAATTAACCAAAGAACAGCAACTAAGGAAAACAAGAAAGAGGGAAAAATGAAAAGAATTCCTGTTGGCTTCAGTGTTGCAGCTTCAATTTCAGTATTGTGCAACATCATCACCCATGATGCTTGATCCCCCAAGAGATAGGCAGTGGCATAAGGTAGGCAGCTACATCATGTTATTGACCTCAACACCTGCCCAACATTTCCGCTTCCTATGAGAACCAAACAGCAGCTTATCATCGGTCTATGGAGCACACTCTTCTCGGAGGTCTTCTGCCTTTGCCTCTTTCCATTACTGATTGTCTGCATGGCCCTGACCATGTTACAGCTGTCTCATGGGTGTGCTGTGGAGCACTGATAGTCTTTCAATCTAATTTACTTTAAGAATAAAAAGTAACTCAGGAATGATCTACAGGAACAGTGACAATGCACAAGAGACTTGGTGAACTCCAGAGCATTGGATTTGTAGCAGAAAAAATATCCAGGTCAGTAATGTAACATGAAACTCAGAAAATAAAAATGCAAATATTCTCTTTATTGCCCATATATTAGGACACTTAGATGTGTACTATGAGAGTTAAATTGTCACGAGGACTTGCATGGAATCTTTTCATTGTTTCTGATGATAGGGAGCATCTCAGGAAGGTACAGTAACATTGAACAGGCCCTGGAGGCCCCCTGAGGAGTATTTTCCAGAGTAGGAACATATAAAGTCATAACAGTTGTATGCTAGGCTTTGTCACAGACCATTTGCATGCATTCTTACTGATACTACTCATGAGGACTGCATTAAGTAGGTACAACTGTTCCCATTGTACATATAAGGAAAGTTTCATCAAATTAGATAATGAACTGTCCCCATTCAGCTCTTAGTAATTGTGCTACTTTGGGCAAATAACTTCAGTGAAACTCAGTTTTTCACAGCTAAAGTATATAACAGTAATCTGTCATCAGTGTTCATGCAAAGGAAGGAAATAATGGAGTACTGTCTACTTTGACAATGATAATTATAGAAAACAGCTATGTGACAGTAAAGCATCATGATGACACACTCTGCAATAAGGCAAATTTGAGTAAAAATGTGATTTGTAATTGCCCACCTTCCTCTCTCCCCTCCCAAACCCCCATTTTCAAATGGAGGGAGCTAAAGTTTCATTTTTTTTTTTTTTTTTGGCGGGGGGTTGGGGGGGTGCTGCAGTTTAGTACATAGTCCAATAATCGAACCCAGGTCTCCTGCATGGAAGGCGAACATTCTACCATTGAACCACCTGTGCACCCTAAAGTTCTTATTTTTTATGGGGCTGGGGCTGAGTGAAAGGAAGCACATGGTAGAAACAGTAGAGGAAAAGGCAGACTGAGAAATATTATCAGAAACCCCCTCACAGGAACCAGGGAAACATAAGGTAGGTCCTTGTGTTACCAGTAATATTTGGCTCATTCTTCCCCAGTAGAGGAAGGCAAGCCAGCATCAACTCCCCCAAAATTCCTAGAAATCCCAGATATCGATAGGTACCAGAATCATTCCCATCAATCCTTAAGTTGCAGCTAAAAAAAAAAAACACTACCAGGGACCAGTAAATGGCACTAGAACTGGGACACATTTGGGTCACTAAGGGCTGCCCTGGAATTCCCTACCAGCTGTGCAGGTTTGCTCCACTTATTTCATTAATAGCCAAATCTTCAATTTATTTAATTGAGTTTTTTTTTTTGACCAAACTTAACAAATTATAGCAGTGTTTTCCTTTAAAAATAACCAGGATCATATACTGAGATCTTCTGTGCCTATTGCTATCTTTATCACTATACATGTATTATCTCATTTAATCACACTAATTCTCCAGCATTAGTTCCATTATTATTTTCCATTTATGGATGAGGGAACTGAAGTTTAAAGAAGTTAAGCTAAAGCTAATCCACAAGGCTACCTAGTATTTCAGTTATCTGTTGATATGTAGCAACTGACCCCGAACATCATTTTCTTTGCTCACAATTCTATGGGTCAGAGATTTGGGCTGGGCACAGTAAGGCAGCTGACAATCTCTGGAGCTACCATGTCTATAGCTGTCTGGGATGGGCTGTATGTCAAATGTCTTTACTAGGGCTATTATCTAGGTTCTCCTGTACTTTTCTACATGACCTTTCTACATGGCTACCATGGGCTTCTTCATGGCATAGTGGTCTCTGGGTTGCAAGAAAGAGTTCTCCAAGAAGACAAGCCCCATGTGGGAATGCTTATAAAATCACCACTTGCATCATGCTTGCCAGTATCCCATTGGTCAAAATAAGTCACAAGAAAAAGCAACATTACTATGGAAGAACCTACACAAAGGCCAGTAGAAAAGAGGTATAATATAGACATTTTCAGAGTAGTATGTGACTAATAAGAAGAGGCATTTAGACCAGAGTGATGTGTGTGTGTGTGGGTATAGAAGAGAGTGGGAAATTTCCAGATGAGACTAGAGAAAGAAAAACAAAAGAATTGTAGAATTTCAGAGACAAGTCATCTTTCTAGTTTAGCTTTTCCCTTTCATTTTACATGCAAGTAAATTGAACCCAAAAGAGGTAAGGGATCTAGCTCAAGACACAGATTTAGTTATTAGCAAAGACTAGACTCAGAAAGCAGATCACACTAAAATCCAGTGGAGACTCTGTAAGAGAGAGTTTACAGCATGTGGTAAGTGATAATATTTGGGAATGTGAGAAGAATGCATGGGCTAAATGAAGCTCAAGAGGAGGTAAGAAGAGCCAATCAGTAAAAGTCTGAAAGACCAACCCTGAGATGTTTTTTCTAAGTAGTCCTTTGGAGAATCCCTTAGACCTGCAGTTCTCCTTTGCCTGCTCTGTACAGCTTGAAACTCCATCCCTCTCTCCCACATCACCAGCCCAATATTTCACCTATTGACACAGTGTACTTGGATTGTGCTGTTTATCCATGTATCTGCATTAGGTGTCTATCTTGGAGTATAAGTTCCTAGAAGGCAAGAGACTGCTTATCTTAAATATAGTGTAAATTACAATCATATATGTAAACATGATTTAGGATTATGAAAATGACAAAACAATTATGGTTCCTTGAATTCACCAGAGAGGCTGATATTTCTACAGCATCTTCAGTGTAACAAGTTCTGTCCTATTTTACATATAGCTTGTATTTAATCCACTTAAAAATAAAATAAAACCCCAAAGTTCCAGTACACATGTTTAAATTCCCCCCTTTCTTTTCTCAAATGAGGAAATAGCGTGAAAGTGGCTAAATGACTTGCCCAATGTCACACAGCTAGTAAGTGGCAGAACCTGGATTTAAAATTTGACCATTTGCCTTGTGCTGTTCTTTCATTTACACAATGAAACCATAATCTCAAGGAGAGCTATGATAGTATCTTTAAAATATATCTTGGCTTGAATGAAGGGTCAGACGTTTACCCATAACAGGACTTTGTGGAAATGACTTAACCTCTCTGAATAGGAATACTTTCATTTTCAAAATAAGAGTTTGGAGATTATTTCTAACGTGCCCTCCATCTCCAAAATGTTTCTTACATTCTGGGAAATTTGAAAATGCAATGCTGTTCAATGCAGCGCCATCTGGTGTTCACCAATGAAATTACCCAGCAATTCTTATCAAATCAAAAAGAAGAAAAAAAAATGAGTTAAAAGAATTGCAAAACATGCAAATAATAAATATACGCTATTTACCAACATCTACCCCACTGTGACTTTCATTCACTTCCTTGTATAATGTTTATAACGTAGGTGTTGACATATCAAAAGCATTACACTGACTGAATGGTTATACAATCCTGCATACAGGGATAGACACTACCTTCACATACAAACGTGGTAGGTTATACCTGCACATTTGATATTCACAATAAAAGCAGTAATAGGTTCCATCACATTTCTATATAATTAGTCTTAAATACATTTTAATCCCATGTAGCTACATGTATTTGAACAGTAACCAGCACTATTGTATTTGAACTGTGTAATTATACACTGGATCTCTCAGTGGCACAAAATGTGTAATTATGAAGTTCCCCACAATAGCAGGGGGAAAAAAAACAACTGTGTGGTGCTAGGGGGAAATTACATTGGGTTATGCAGCCTACGATTCCACATCCCTTGTTTCAGTATCTACTTAACTTTCTATGGAGTGTAATTACTTTAGGGCTGGGTTGGAAGACAAATCACATCTAATATATTAACAGCATCTCTTAATCACAAATGCTAACATGTGTTCTATCAAGTCCATGCCAACAGTTTCTTCCATACATAATACAAGTAATTTGCCACTGCACATGCCGTCACACTTTTATATTTTGTCCCTTTTAAAACCAGCTTCTAAAAATACTCCCTTAAAGCCACTAAAAATGCATCCCTCATGTGGGTATTATACAGGTTTCCTACGTTCATGAAATATAATAGCACAATGGAGTTAAACTGGAGGAGGTATGCTCAGCAGGTAAGGAGGAACTCGAACTAAATACTGCTTGAATGTTGGATTTCTAGTTTTCTCACTCAGTAGATAAGCTCTACACCACTTGCTTTCTAAAGCACATGGCTAAAAGGCACAGTTAAGTTTGTGTAATTCTTCAAATTCATCTTGGCTTGAATGGCCAGACATTTTGGGGAAATGATTTAACCTCTCTGAATATGAATACTTTCATTATCAAAATGAGAGCTTGGACAAGATTATTTCTAACATGCCCTTCATCTCCCAAAATAAGGTCTGTTGTTTAAAAACTAATTGAATAACCACAGAATTTGAAAAAGAGATCTTATAGCAACTCATAAAACCCTTAGTGGAGTTATAGGTTGCACATGGACCAATGAGACGTAACAACCATCAGCAATAGTGAGAGGGCTATTCCCTCATGCTCAAACCTCAGAAAGTAGCAGTGCCACAATGCCATAGGAGAGAAAATGTCCTAGAGGTTAGGGAAATCAGATCAATTAAAAGCAGCTGGATGACTTATAATGTTTAGCCCAGGCCTTAAAGAGAAGTCACAATAACAACACAAAGAAATAAAAAAATTCAGATAAAAGTACTGTATAAAGGCAAAAATTAATGTAATAGGGAAAACTTCTTTAAGGGAAACTGAGATAAGAGGCAGGGAGGATTTTTTAGGAAGGTGAAGAGTTGAGTGAGAGCTAATCAAAGGTAAGGAGGCCTTCTTTTCAGGGCCCCAGGGAAGAAATTCCAGGGATGAGCATGAAGCAAGTGCAAAGTCCCTGGGGTCAGTCAATGAGAAAACTAGGATCTGAAGGGAAAAGGGTGGGAGGATTGTTAAGAATGGCCACTTTATTATTTTTTTTCCATTTAAATAAATTTCTTATAACTCTGCTCTGTTTAGATTATGTAGTTTTGTTCAGGTATGAGGACAATCTTTAAAGGATGGTGAATTATTGGCTAGCTTAATGGATGGAATAGGAAAGTGGAAAATGTAAAACATCAGGAAACATACATTCAGAACTAGGTGAATTTGTTCACTGAACCTAAATTGGCTAATCCATTAAACACAATCTCCTCAGAAAAAGCACAAAGATTCTATAACTGATGCATGGGGTTTCCTCATTCAAATAAAAGTAGATATACCAACTAACCTAGAAGCTAGCTGAAATACAAAGAAGAAATCCCAATTAGAATACCCCAGTTTTAAGATAAAATGCATGCATTTAAATGTGACCCCTCTGGTTGAAAGTTGGCACAAGATACTAAATTCTTCCCCAAAATAGAAAGCACAAAGGAAGATTGGGGAGGAGTCTCACTTTATGACCTAGCACTCAAATTGCTTAGCGCTCCTCCACTTGTGAATACACTTGAGACAGTAGGTGTGGTGAGAATTCCAGAGCGGTGCTCACTGGGGTTGGCTTTCTCATAGACAACCTCCATGCAGATCCCACAAACCATGTCTTTACTGAGCTGGACAGCAAATGAGAGCTCCATGTCCTTCTCATGGGTCTCAATGCAAGATTTTATATGTTGGGATCTCTGGGTAGCGTCCATTGGATGTAGGACCTGCAGCCCACACATATCACATGAATCTCCATGGAGATACACACAATTCTCCCCATACCGGCACTCTCCCACTGCAGCATACGGACAAAGCTTTTTGTTTCCACAATGGTTTGCTCTTTCTCTGATTCTTCCTTGGTCATTGAGCTTCAGTGCAGGAAGCGGCAGTAAGGCCACAGTAGGGTTGCCCAGGAACAAACTCAATGGCATTCACCCTGCCTTTTGTTCCTGCTCCTATGGTTGCAGAGTTTGAATTTCTTGACTCAGCTTCACCCCCACTCATTTCAACAAGTGGTCCGACTACTGGTGAGAGACTGGAGAAAGCAGCAAGGGATGACTTTGCAGTTAGATCTGCAGCAGTTGCTTCTTCCTGTTTCAATGGCTTGCTATGTTCATTTCTACAGTGGTCTCCGTAAATAAAGTACCCTTGCTGAACACACTTGCAAACTACACCATATGGACTGTCAGAGAGATGGTGTGTGTAGTGACAGTTATCGCTTTCCTTACAAACCCCATGCATAAAATAGCTGCAGGTGACCTGTTTAGTCCAGCCGCTGCTACTGCCATAGCTGCTGCCTCCCCCTCCTCCCTCTCCCAGGGACGGGGAGGTGACTGTGGGGATAGGGATGGGGGAGGCTGCTGCCACTGCCCCCGCTGCCACTCCTGCTTCTGATGTTGTGGCTGTTGTTCCAGGAGCTGCACCCTCCGCCATTACTGTTTATCCCACACAGCAATGGCACCGGAACTTCCGGAATCACCTAGTTCCGGTCCGGCTTCCGGGAGAGCGCAGCCAGGGGAGGGGAAGGGAACAGAGGTGTCCGCTGGCTCCCGGGCCGCGTCTCTTTGCACTCTAAGAATGGCCACTTTAATACAGGGCATGGAAACCAGATAACATCCTACCTTAAAAAAGGAGACTAGCATTGTCTGGGATTGAAAGGGAAAGAGGATGACTGAATCACGACATGCCAAGTACAGAATCAAATCGCATGTGAAAAGAAACCATGAGGAAATGGCATCCTGTATATTCTCTATTTCAGCGTAGCTATTAATTACGATGCTATGCTACACAGCAATTCAGTTTATCTTTCTATGCCCAAGATTTGGAGGCATTTCTTTTGCCATGTATTTCATTTCTCTACTATTAAATGAACATTAGTTGCATGATGAAAAACATCAGAATATTAAAAGGCATTTATAAATTAGTAGCTGATTAGTTTATTGCTGATTTTTTAAATCAAAATTCATAGAATAAATGTTAAGATATCCACAAGAGATGGCTTTTCTTTCCATTTTTATAAATCAAATGTGGGAGATTCTACCATTGTTTCTACAGTAGTGGTGGTTTTTCTTAGACTGAGTTGTATGATGCAATGAAAATTAGTTTAGGAAAACTCGGCCTGACTCAGCCACTGACTAGGCCTCAGAATTTGTAGAAGTCATTGAATCTCTCTAAATCTTGTTTCACCATATGTGAAGTGAGACAGACTGTATGACAAATCTGTTTATCATTTTCTCCAGTCATTCAACATTCTATGAGTATTATATCTCTGTTCTGTCCTCCAATACTCTCTAGACATCCTTATCCTTAGGTTAGAATTTTGTTCTTCTAATAGAATAATTCTATAATGTAAAATGTATGTTAAGAATATATATTCTTATAATTGAGCTTTTGAATCTGAAGATTCTGATGGGTTTTTCCAATCTGAACATAATTTTTAACTTTAATAACATACTTTTACAGATCTACCACACATTCCCCATTGTATTTCATGAGATACTACTATTATTTTCTCGTCACACCTGATTTCTTGCTTCTTTTATCTAGTCAGCTCAGCCCTTTAGCCTTCAGAAAATCTCAGGGCTCCCTATTATTTTTCTTTACTTTCTCAAATAGGTGGAAACATTTTCTCTAGTAATATTTTCTATACTGACTAAAAAGGGAATTCATAAGTCAATTTAGCTATTACTATTTAGATAATTGATTTATTAATCAAAAAGTTATCTGCAAAATATTATTTCATTGATTTTACTAGGCAAATTCTGGTGTCTTATTTCAGTGGACTCAAATATAAACTATATATTAAAAGTTATATAAAAAGTTCCCTGTTTATTTGTGTAACCTATACTACTTATAAACACTGATATGAACAGTTTTACTAGGTGGCAAAAATAGTTGTTTTTTCAACTTTAGCTCATGCTCTGTACTCCAAACCTAAAATTGCTGAAAATACAGATATTTTGAAAAGGAAATAGCATTATTATGCTTTCTGATTTAAAAACAAAGTTTGAGACTCCAGCATTTTTATAGTTAGCAGAAGATCCAAGAGTTGAGGAACAAAACAATATTTCTTCTCATAAGAGAGGTAGAGAAAATCTATTCACGAACAGCTCCCACCCCTAATCTTGGGTATACATAAGTTCAGTCTACATTTGAGTATTATTCTCCGAGAGCACTAGTTTTCCCTTAGGCCCTGCTATTTGCAAACAGAAAGGACACATAAGTGTCAGTTGTGGGAACTTATTCTCTCTGGAGGCCAAATATAAGATCTAATTCAGAGGTGAATATATGAGGCAAGATCAGCAGAAGGCATAATCACACTCTGGCTTTATAGTTTATAAATAAGAATCAAGATCAATTTATTCCCTGCCTCCCCTGATGGGCATAGTCACATGGGAGATGAGGCAGAACATACCATAAAAACATATGGGTTGTGGGCATCATAATTTGGCTGTAGGAAGCTTGATTTGATGTCTCTCTCCAAGTTGCACACTGGTCTGTCTACCAGGTGGCTCAGTCCTATGGAAGGAGGCATATCTCTTTTCCAGAAAGGCATTTTTCCTTAAATGGAGCACACACATTTTAACTTAATCATGTAATGGGAAAACGTCTCCCAGCATAAGCGGTTTGAAAACCACATCCTTCTCTGAAGTCCTTCTCCTCTTAAAATACATTTGAAGGGAAAGGAGGAGAGAAAATGGGAGGGAAAGGAAGGAAAAGAGAAGAGAATATTTATTAAATGAAAGTAAGTTAGAATATACGGATTATTCCTTTATCCATGAAGCTTTGTGAGGTATATATTTGTATTCCAACTTTATAGATAAGTCAGCAGCACTTTACCTCACCCAAGGCTACCAGTCTGTAAGAGCTGGGGTTCAAAAGACCCTTCCATTTGCCCTGAGTTCTAGAGAAAGGTGTTCTTGGGCGTCTTATAGAATTTTCTCACACTCATTGGAGGATCATGTCACTACTGCATAGCATGGCATCAAATAAAACATGAAGTGAATGTCATTTATTGACAGAATTAAGGAAGGAAATAGATGGCTTCTTGAAATGTTCTCAGATTCTGTGAAATTCAAGGAAATTACTGTCACTAATGTGAATATTTTCTATGTGTAGAAACATGAAATGTATACAACTGAGTTGGCTTTTTCAATTTATCTCATGAAAATTTTACTATCAAAAACTCAACTCATGGAAGCTAATATATCCAAGTTGAGACAAAAATAATCATCACTGGATGCTTTTTGCACCATGCATTACCATACCCTTGGTCTATGTACTCTTATACCATGCTGGGTAATCCAACTCTCCTGTCAACATCCTGAGCAAAAAAATGATGTATCAAAGGAGGTGTGCCTATATGTGTGTTGGCGGTAGTGGATGGGGTAAAAACTGGAAGAAACTTGGAGAGGAGCCTGTCTTCCCAGAGAGAATTAAGAATTATTTGATTCTTGACCGTGAAATTTTCTTCCAGACAACAAGAGTGTTTAAACTCTGAAATCATGCAGGACTGCAAGAAACTTGTCTGGATAACAGCCAACAATTTTGGGGTGAGACACATCACTGAGACATTAAGTCAGACCAAATGTATTCATTTCATGGAAGAAGAACAGGAAAGAAAGTAAATCAGATGGTCTGGTTTCAATACTTGGAAATCTGTCCTTTGATTTGGGAGGAGGGTGCTATGAGGGAAATTATATTTAAGATGAAGATCTATTACTGACAGGGAATTTAAAGGTAAATCCCTTTATAATGAAAAGATAAAGTGCATGTTATAGTAGGGAAAATGCTGAGCTAAGCATAACCTCTGCATTTTTATTTCAACTATACTTTTTCTTTATAATAGCCATTTGGTATTTTGTGGATGCATGCTGATGGAGGCTCTTAGCCAAAGGCCCCATATTATCCATTATAAAAATTTTTAAGTAAACTTACTGAGGGCTCATTATTTGTATCCAGGCTAAAGGAAAGTGTGTAAGAGATGGTTTAAATAAGCTTTTGAGCTGCTGCTCAAAGGAAATTGTTTAATGGTGTCACACTGAAAGTGTCATGACTTCTTTCAGTGCGAAAGCCATCTTTAGACCAGATCCTAATCAGAAATTCTGTCTCGTCTCCAATGGGAGAATAGTAAAACACTCTTCTGCTCTTGATCACAGCTAGTGAAGAATATAAAGAAAACATAAAAGAATTCAGAACACAGAGAGGGACAATGAGCCATAACGTCTCATAAACTGGATGAGAAAACAATTTCTGGAGCAATAATTTGGTGAAGGCATTTTGCAAAGCCCAGTGGAGAGCAGCCAATTTCCTTCCACCAAGCAACTAATAAAAGTCTGAGGGAGTGAATAGAGAATTAGGGCATGGTTTTTGATACAAAGGAGTGGCATGCAGCACAGAACTCCATGGGATAAATATAGTTTAGGAATTGGCAAAAAATGTAAGGTAAGAACAAGGGCCAGAATATAGAGAATACTCTAAAGCCCAATGACTAACCAGTTTTATATTGAGGAGGAATTGAAAAGGTATATGCTGAACTTGCTCAAAATAAAAAGAAACAACACATTTAGTTCATGTTATACAGTCATGCTCATGCTGACTGTACTGGAAGCACTTCATAATATACACTACATAGTTTGGGCTCTCTTTCAACATAGACTTTGACTGACTGCATAAATCTCCAAAGTAAATATACGGCACTCTGATTCTGAAAATAATAGGGGAGGGAAAGACAATTTCTTAACTATTGAAATTAAGATTATTATGATTAGAAAAGGCAAGAAAGTTAAGAAAATGGTGTAACTTAATATGGTAAACCAGGCTTATTTCTTCCAGAATTTAAGTAATATATTAGCTTCAATGGAAGAGGTTAAAAAAAAAAACACAGTATAAGACCTTTGCCTTCCAGGTCCTTTTATAATCCAGAAGGGAGTTGGCAAATGTCATTTAACTATTTTCCTTATCAGTTCTATATTTCATATAAAGCTCACCATTTCTTTTTTCTTCAGGCCCTTCTTATCTATGCTAACCTTTTATCTCCATGTCACTTTTCTGTTCTTCAACATCTTCCTTTCATATTGAATCAAACTAGTATAATAAGCAGCTTGAAGTAAGATATCCATGGACAAAAGCCCAGTTGCTGATATTATGTGGTTCCAGTATTTTAACAAATACATGGGGCAGTTTTACAACTCAATAAAATACTTCCTCTTCATCTAACAGAGATAATTTATCTTATTTATTCCAACTTCTTGTTTTAGGTAGTCTGCTCTCTACTAGCGAATATACTATGTCTGTAAGCAGTATGGAGAAAAACAAGATGCAATGGGATTTTAGTCAGAAAGGATGTGGTTGGGGAGATGGCATTTGAAATGGGTCCTGAATAAGAGCATAAATTTAACATGAAAAACTACTGGAAGGTATTATGTGTAGGGGCTGGGGGCCAGGATCTAGGCAGTTAAGAAAACTGGAGAAAATGCTCAAAAATGGGAAAGTATGAAAGATTTTTGAAAGTGTTTCAACAAATAAGATGAGAGCAAATGAAAGAGAAGGGTGCAAAAGAATGTGGCACTATGGCTGGCAAGCTCAAGTCTTGACCAGTGTCAGGGGCTTGCTTTTAATGGTGCCTCTGAGGTGAATCTAGTACAGTTTGTGGTTGACCTAGTGGGGCACAGTTAAGTGCCTAAGCTATGGTGAAGTTAATAGGATTGGAAAGGGGCAGAGGTCAGATATCACAGGACTTGGGGAATATTTGTGGAGAGAAGATTAAGTGATAAATGTGAGGTCAAAGAAGATCCAGTTGTTTTGAAACAAGGACAGAACAAGATTTGTTTGATTTTAGGCATGCTGTTTCTGAGGATTATAGAACTATCCTATCAAAGGTGAAACTTTTAATAAGCAAAAGATTTCTCTATATCAACCTCTATAATATTAACGTGTCTGAGCTAATGTAATTTTCTGAACAACTAATTCTTGAAGGTATGATCCATGTACTATTACTGTTACAAGAATCATAAGTCTGGAAGGAGCGAGAGAAATATTTGAACCCAATTCATACCAAATGCTTCAAACTTCCTCTGCAAATTTACTGTCATGGGATAGTGGTTTCTCTTTAACACTGGGAAAAGTAGGATGACTAGTAGGCTTTTCTCCAGCTTCTACTAGTTGATTTCAATTGAGTATATTACTTCATTTTTCTAATTCTTAGATTTTACACCTGTAAAACCAGATGCTTGTGTACTGAATAATGATGTCTGTCCATCCCTTCACACAGAATTGTCTTAAGAATTAAATGAAGTAAAAGCAAATGTACCTAAAATGTCTATGAACTGAAAGTCACTATAAATTATGTGAGATTATGGTGCCTGTAGAAACTGTGTAATAGTAGTAGATACTTTGTTGATACTGCTACAACAATTTCTTCTAAATTAACTATTGCGACCGTTGCTACTATGGTCACTATTGAACTCATTTTTTAAAGAATTTACCTTCAACCCTGTTAACAGATAGTCAGTTGGCCATTTGATTTACCTCCTCCACCTCCATGTCAAATAATTGTAAAGGAGTAAGTAAAAATGTCAAAAATCAACAGGTGATGGGACATAATATGGTGAGACTTTGCTATAAAATTTTGAAGATGAAATGCAGAGCAAAGAGTGATCGCTGATTTCACAGCGAAGAGGAAGATGTAGCACAAAGCTCAGAATAAAGGGTTTTGAGCTGAATTTCCCTGCAGAAAATTCCAAGTCTGAGCAAAATGCCAATGCAAAGAATGGGAGAAAAAGAGCGAGAACAGTTGAAAATCACTATACCAACATTTGATTCTACCCCGTGCAAAGCATACCATTGGTCAGGGATCTACTAAGCAGGCAGAATTTTTTAACATTCTTCTGGTGAAACTGATTCAGAAACAGAAGACTCAACCCCAGCAGGTATAGGGAAAAGTGGAAATGAGGCACAGAACGGAAAACAAGTTAAATGAACATTTTCACACAGGGTGATTAGACCTGTGGTTCTTGGAGGGAGACTGAGCAATAATAGTGGTTTGCCATATATTTCCCTGAAGAGGGTATTGGAATAATCATCTAGGTTCTGGAAAGATGATGAAATAGGATAGGTCGAGTTACCCTGCTCCAAGGAACAGCTAGATAAGTGGCAGAAAAACAATTGGGACAGCAATTCCAGGGTGCAAGTGACCTGGAGAAGGTCTTCTCCACTACATATGGAAGGTCCTGTAAAAAGAAAGCTGAGGAGTTGAGATGCAAAGAACCCAAGACTATTTGTTAGTGCAAGGAGCTTAACACGTTCCTTTCCAAATGGAGGCCCAGAGCCCTCAGAAGTGTGAGACAGGCAGCAGGGAGACAGGGAGACAGGGAGACAGGGAGATAGGGAGATGGGGACTAGGAAGTAAGGCAAGCTGCATTCTGGAACATGCCGCACACTCAGGTGCTACCCCAACCCCATGACCTGTGATGACTCCCTGAACCCCAGACACCTGAGCCCAGCCCCCTGGTGCCCCAAACCCCATAGACCCAGCCCCCATCCATGAATCCTCACCCTTTCCCCCCCGGCCCCATTCACATCCTCACCCCTGCCACAGGCCTGCCCCCTGTGCACACACACACACTTGTCCCCTTACCCCCTGCAGATGCACTACTGTGCACTGTGCTGCATCCCCACCCTGCGCATGTGCAGGCCCATGCCCCAACCCTACAGCCCTGTGCACATCCACGCCCTTGCCCTGGTCCAAACCCCTTGCCCACTCATATACCTTGCCACATACCTTCTGCACCTGTGCACCCATATCAGTACTGTCTGACTCCCAGTACAACCTGTGCACATGCACCTTGCTGCCATGCATGCTCACACCTGTGACCCCTCTGAAGCTGCGAACCTGTGCCAGAACCCCTGCACCCCCACGGCATGCACATATGTGCCCTACCCCATCTGTTCTTGTACACTAGTCCTTACCACACCCATGCAGGTGTTCACTTGTGCATCTGTACCACACACCCCCACCCCACACATGTGCATACAGCACCCCATTCCCTACCCCATGCACACATGCCAGGCCCCCTTCTCCTGGCCCACCCCACACGCATGCTCCATCCCCCACCCCAGTACCACTGCCCCAAGCACAAGTGCGCACCTCTGCTGCTCTCCCACAACCCTGCACCAATCCCTGCACTGTAACCTGCCACTGCACTGTGTGTCCTGCCCTGTGCCACACATTCACCAAATGCCTGTCACACAAATACAAAACTTTGGACTACTGAAGGAAATCAACTTCCAAAGTAACCCTGTCAAGATTATTATATGCCTCAAGGGCAACAAAAAGTCACAAAGCATATGAAAATGCAGACAGATATAGCCCAGCCTAGTGTCCAAATTAAAACCCCAGAGGAGACACAGACTTTGGAAGAACTAATCAAAGATGCACAGGAAACTACTGAGTAAATTCAATGAATTAGCTAATGACATAAAGGAGATCAAGAAGACACCAGAAGAACATGAAGAAGGATTTGAAAGATTAAATAGAAAAACAGCAGATATCACAGAGATTGCTGTGCTATAGACCAAATAAAAAAAAATACTAGAGATACATAGCAGCAGATTTAAATAAGCAAATTAGAGGACAGGACAATTGATTTAAAACACACAAAAGAACAAATGGCAAAAAAAGATGGAATCATATCTCAGGGAAATGATGGACAAAGCAAAGCACACAAGTATAAAACTCATCAGAGTCCTAGAAGGAGAAGAGAAGGGTAAAGGGCTAGGAAGATTAGTTGAGGAGATAATGAGGGGAACCTCCCAACCTTTATAAAATACATAAATATGAAAATCAAAGACTCCCAATGAACCCCAAATAGAATAAATCCAAATAGGTCTAATCCAAGATACATAGTAATCAGTCTACCAACTGTTGAAGAGAAGCGGAAAATCCAGAAAGCGGCAAGAAAGAAGCTATCTACATACAAGGGAAACTGCATAAGACTGAGTTTGGACTATACAACAGGCACCATGGAGGTGAAAAGGCAGTGGTATGATATATTTAAGATCTTGAAAGAGACAGATTTCCAGCCAAGAATTCTGCACCCAGCCAAATTGTCTTTCAAAAGTGAGGGAGAGATTAAAATGTTCACAGACAACCAAATGCTGGCAGAATATGTCAACAAGAAACTGGCCCTATAAGAAATACTAAACGGAATTCTGTCAGCTGAAGAAAAAAAGGAGAGGGAGGTCAGGAGGACAGCACAGAATTGAAGAGTAAAGGAGAAAAAGGGAAAAATATATATAGATCTGGCAAATAGAATCCACAGGATAAGAGGGTAGATTCAAAAAATGCCTTCACAATAATAACGTTGAATGTTAATGGACTAAACTCATCAAGTAAAAGATACAGATTGGCAGAATGGATTAAGAAATAGGATCCAGCTATATGCTGCTTACAAGAGACTAATCTTAGACCTAAAGAAACAACGATTGAAAATGAAAGGATAGAAAAAGATGTTCCATACAAGCTGTAACCAAAAGAAAGGACTAGCTATATTAATATCAGACAAAATAAATTTAAAGACATCATAAAAGACAAAGAAGACTTTACATTAATAAAAGGGGCAATTCACCTAGAAGAAATGACAATGTTTATGCTCCCAATCAAGGAGCTCCAAAGTACATGACACAAACATTGACAAAACAGAAGGGCACAAAAAAGATGTTTCAACAATAATAGTGGCAGACTTCAATCACAGGGGATCAGCAAGGAAACAGGGAACTTAAACAATTTGGTAAGTGATTTAGACCTAACAGACATATTTAGATTGTTACGCTCTAAAACACCAGGATGTACATTCTTCTCTAGAGCTCAAGGAACATCTTCCAGGATAGGTCATGTGCTGGGATGCAAAACAGGTCTTTATAAATTTTAAAAGATTGAAATTATTCAAAGCACTTTCTCTTATGACAATAGAATGAGATTGGAAATCAAGAACCAGAACTTTCACAAATATGTGGAGATTAAATAATGTATTCTTAAACAACCAGTGGGTCAAAGAAAAAAGTGCTAGGGAAATTGATAACTATCTGGAGATGAATGAAAATGAGAATATGACATATCAGAACTTATGTGATGCAGCAAAACGTGCTGAGATGGGAGTTTATTGCCCTATATAACTATATTTAAAAAGGAGAAAGAGCAAATATTGAGGATTTAACTGCTCACCTCAAGAAATTATGAAAACAACAGCAAACTAATCCCAAAGCAAATAGAAGAAAAGAAAAAAACAAAGATTAAAGCTGAATTAAATGCATTGGAGAACAAAACAGCAATAGAAAGAATCAATAAAACCAAAAGTCTGTTCTTTTAGAAAATCAATCAAATCGATGGCTCCCTAGCTAGGCTGACAAATGAAAAAAGAGAAAGGATGCAAATAAACAAAATCAGAAATGAGAGAGGGGCTCTTTACCATGGAACCTGAAGAAATAAAAATTATAAGAGGAGACTATGAACAACCATACATCAACAAACTAGACAACTTAGATGAAATGGACAAATTCCTAGAAATAATGAACAAGCTATACTGAATTAAGAAGAAATAGAAGATCACAACAAACCTATCACAAGTAAAGAGATTCAATCAGCCATCAAAAATATTCCTATAAAGAAAAGCCCAGGGCCAAATGGCTTCACAGGATAATTTTATCAAACATTACAGAAAGAACTAACACCAATCCTGCTCAAACTCTTCAAAAAATTGAGGAAAAAGGAACATTACCTACTTATTTTATGAAGCTAACATCACTCTATATCAAAACTGTGTGAAGATATAATAAAAAAGGAAATCTACAGGCCCATCTCCCTAGTTAATATAGATGTAAAAATTCTCAACAAAATACTAGGAAATCAAAACCAATGACACATTAAGAGGATTATACATCACAAACCAAGTGGGATTCATACCAAGAATGCAAAGGTGGTTGAACTCAAAAAATATCAATCAGTGTAATATAGCATATTAGCTAATTGAAAGAGAAAAATCACTTAATCATCTCAATTGATGCTGAAAAAGCATTAGACAGACTTCAACATGCTTTTCTGATAAAAACACTTTAAAAGGTAGGACTCAAAGGCAAATATCTCAATATGATAAATAGCATATATGAAAAATCTGTAGCCATCATCACACCCAATAGTGAGAGACTAAAAGCCTCCCCTGTAAGATCAAGGAATGAAATAAGGATAATCTGTCACCGCTATTTTTCAACATTGTACTAGAAGTCCTAGGCAGTGAAATCAGGCAGGAAAAAGAAATAAAAGGCATCTGCATTGGAAAGGAAGAATTAAAACTTTCATTATTTGCAGATGACCTGATACTATATTTGGAAAACCCTGAGAGGTCTAAGACAAACCTTCTTGAGTTAATAAACAAATTCAACAAGGTGGCAGGATATACGATTAATCTGCAATCAGTACTGTTTCTATACACAAGCAATGACCTAACTGAGAAGTCAAATAAGGAAAAAATTCCATTCAAAAAAGCAACGAAAAGAATCAGTTATCTAAGAATAAACTTAACTAATGATGTAAAGGACCCGTATGCATAAAACTACATAACATCGCTAAAAGAAATCATAGAAGATCTAAATATGTGGAAAGACATTTCCTGCTCACGAATAAGAAGGTTAAATTAGTTAAGATGTCAATTCTACCCAAATTTATCTATAAATTCAACACAATAGCAATTAAAACTCTAACAATCTATTTTGAAGACTTGGAAAAGCTATTTACAAATTCATTAGGAAGGGAAAGAAACCTCAAATAGCTAAAAAAAAAAAAACATCCTAAACATGAAGAATGAAGTTGGAGGACTAACACTTCCTGATTTCAAAGCTTATTATAAAACCACACTGGTCACAACAGCATGGTGCTGGCACAAAGACAGAAACATTGACCAATGGAATTGAATCAAGAGTGCAGAAATAGACCATAAATCTATGGCCAACTGATCTTTGACAAGGCCCCCAAATCCACTGAACTGGGACAAAATAGTCTTTTCCATAAATGGGCATAGGAGAACTCGATATCAATAGCCAAAATAATGAAACAGGACCCTTACCTTACACCCAATTCAAAAATTAATTCAAAGTTGATCAAACACCTAAAATAAGAACCAGTACCATAGAATTCCTAGAAGAAAATATAGGAAAATATCTTCAAGACCTAGTAATAGGAGGTAGTTTCCTGAACATTATACCCAAAGCACAAGCAATGAAAGAAAAATAGATAAATAGGAACTCCTCAAAATCAAATGCTTTTGTGCCTCAAAGACATTGTCAAAAAGGTGAAGAGGCAGCCAAGTCAATGGGAGAAATTTGGAAATCACACATCTGATAAAGGTTTCATGTCTTATATACATAAAGAAATCATACAATTCAACACAAAAGAACAAAACAACCCAATTATAAAATAGGCTAAAGATATGAATAGGTACTTTTCCAAAGAGCAAATACAGATGGTTAGAAAGCTCATGAAGACATGCTCATTTTCATTAGCTATAAGGGAAATGCAAATCAAGACTACATTGAGATAACACCTCACAACATAAGAATGGCTGCTATTAAACAAACAGGAACCTACAAATGTTGGAGAAGATGTGTAAAAATTGGGATACTAAGGCACTACTGGTAGGAATGTATAACGGCACAACCACTATAGAAGATATTCCGAAGATTCATTAGTAAACGAAATATCAAGTTGCCCTATGATCCAGCAATATTGCTACTAAGTATATACCCAGAAAAGCTGAAAGCAGTGACAAACAGACATTTTCACACTGATGGTCATAGCAGCACCATTCACAGTCACCAAAAGATAGTAAAAATTCAAGTGCCCTTCAACAGAGAAGTAGATAAATAAAAAGTGGAATATATATATACAATGGAATATTATGCAGCACTAAGATGAAATGATATCCTGAAGCACATGACAAGATGAATGAACCTAACATAATGCTGAATAAAATAAGTCAGACATAAAAGGGTAGATACTGTATGATTTAGCTTTTATGAACATGGTAAAGGTAAACTCAGAGGCTTATAATCCAGAATAAGGAGACCTAGAGATAACATGGAAACTAGAGATGGGTGAAAGCTTAGCTAAATGAGGTTCAACTTAAATGTAAGGGAATAGATTTAAGTGAAGTAATTCACTGGTGGGTCTATAAGTAATTTTGCCATATTGAAGGTGAACATGACTGAAAGTTGTATAGAGCCATGTAGCCCACCAATTAATACTACAAATATAAATAAGTTCTTGCAATGGTATGAATCTCACACAAAGATTTTATAATATTGGGGCATGGGGCGGGGAACTGCCATTGCATGCTATGGTCTGTGTTTAACAGGAAGACAACAGTAGCACAGCAAAACCAGGGGTAAATAATGGGGGGGTAGGCAAAAATTAAGGGGAAGTTTGGATTTTCCATCCAGTGAGGGTGTGTTTATCCATTATTTTTCTCTTGGGAGCAGTGAAAATTGTCTAAAATTGATGGTGTTGATGGACTGTTGGCTTTGGACATTATACATGATACCCAATGGATGGACGTGGCTGAAGAATACACTGAAAGAGAAGGAGAATGGTGAACTGTGTTGTACACATATGATTGAATGTGGTGCTGCCACATCAAGGAACAAAGTCTTGAGACATGCAACATAATGAATGAGACTGTGGGACCTTATGTGATGCAAAATAAGCCAGAAACAAAAGAGCCAGTGATGTATGGTCTCATTTAGAAAATACTTATAAGAAAATTGGGGCCTAGATTGTAAGTTCTTATAGCAGTCACATTTAGTCTGGAGCACTAATTGTTACTTCTAGATTTTGAGAGGCTAGGTCATATTTGTATATTCTGGTATTTCTGTGGAACTTTGGATACCTGTGTGATACCTAAGAATCAGAGTAAGAGTTCTGGAGTTCTGAGGGTCAGCATTGCCACATACAACAATTGTAAAGAAACTGAAAAAGACATCAGGCTTCAAATAGAGATAAGAACGAAGCCAGTCAAGTCCAGACTAAGGTAAATCAGAATACAGATGTAAGGAAGACATTGTCTATATTTTAAAACTTGACCTACTCTGTGAGAACAAAAGAAGAGAGGTTTATTTCGTACAGAATGTAATTTTTCTATAGTGCATAATCTAACTCAACCTGTCTGGATAGATCATTTAAACAGCCCAAACACAGGGAACCTAGAATAGGAATGAAGCCTATAATTCTGTATAGCTTAATGTAATGCCAGATATATTCCAGAGTATGTTGAACAGATAATTAAAAAGTACTGGCAAAGTCCCTTGAGGAATGAGAGAAAAAACATGGAACCATTAAACATTACCACCAGGGAAACTCCTGCTACTGTCCCAAACATCCCATAGCCAATAGGCCAAGCCCTGGATCTTGAGGCATGCTCTTGTGAAGCTTATTTATGTAGGGGAGAAGCTTAGCCTACCTATGGTTATGCCAAGAGTTATTCCAGAGGACCTTTTTTTGTCCTCAGATGTGGTTTCTCCAAGCCCAACTCTGCAAGTGAAATCATTAGCCTCCCCCCTACGTGGACATGACATCTAGAGGTGAAATTCTCACTGGCAATGCAGGGTATGACTCCTAGGGATGAACATGGCCCTGGCACCATAGGATCGACAATGCCTGCTTGACAAAAAGGGGGAAAAGAATTGTAACAAATAAGGTATCAGTAGCTGAGAGAGTTCAAATAGAGTTGAGAGGCCACTCTGAAAGCTACTTTTGCACAAGCTGCAGCTAGGCATTGCTACTTATCATGGTTTGCCAAAGCCCAACCAAAACCATTCTTGCAAACTGTAAAGAACACATAGGGCTTTATCTGAGATTCTACAAAGGTTCCATGCACTATGACTACTTTCCAGAAACCTACAACCTAGGCTAGATAAGTCCTGAAACCCAGAGGTATCAGCCTCTCCAGAATATCAATGAGTTCCATCCCCCATCCCATATTAATGACAGCCCTTTCCAACATGAAAAAGTTAGAATGGGCATAGCCCAAATACCCCTAAAGATTGGGAGAAAGAACAAAAGAGAAGGTGGAGTTATAACAGAGAAGACTGAATTTAACAAATGAGTATGATTGCTGATTGATATTCCTTTTAGTCACCAATGTGTTGGAGCAGCTAGCTAAAAACTAAAATGGTAGAATTGTAACCCATACCAAAAGCTAAAATCTGTTCTACAACTAATTGTTGAGGTATGCTTTGAAATTTATTGCTTTTTTTGCATATATGTTATTTTTCAAAATAATACAAAAAGAATCATCTGTAGATAAACTAAAGGCCTTCATTGAAAAACCAAATACATATTAGTATTTTAGAAGAGCATGCCCAAACAAAAATGCCAGATGCTAATCCAGTTGCTAGAAATTAAGATTCCCTAATGCTTGGGCTCACCAGTACTCAAAGGACTTCCAGACTGATGTTTCAATACTTCCTTTTTACATAAAAAGGGATAATCAAGGATCACTAGATACTTTTTTTTTGAAAGTCTTCAAAATGAAAGGCAGAATAAATGTAGACAAAAGATATTTCAACCTTGAGGAAAGGGAGAGAATTTAAAATAAATAAAATAAAACTTTAACTAATTAAATAAAAAGAATTTATTACCTGCAAAAATAAGATAAAAATCTATGAAAATAAAAAATCAGAAAATAAGGAAGAACTCTTGGAAATTAAAATATGCAAAAGATGTGCAACTAAAATTTTTAAAGATAAATATAAGAAGATATTTCAGAGAGTAGAACAAAAATGTAAAATTAGAAAATATGAAAGAAAAGCCCCTGAGAGGACAAAATATGGAAGGAACAATTTCTAACTAAAATGTCCCAGGAAGAAGTAGGAGAAAAAATAAAAGGAAATTACCCAATAAAATTTCGAAGAACATAAGTTTATGGACTTCCTGACACAACCATTGAAAAAGACCTACCCCAAGGCCAATTGTCATGACATTTCCACATAACAGTAATAGAGAAGATCTTAATCTTCAGGGTGGGGTGGGGGTGTAGGGGGGATATATGCCACATACAAAGACAGGAATTTTAATAATGTTAGATTTCTCAGCAGGAACAATGATTCTAGGTGGTAACAGTCTTGAAAATTCTGAAGACAAATAATCTGCAACCTTGAATACTTTTGCTAAGTCAAAATATCTACCCAGTATGAGTAGCAAATTTATTTTTTTCTAAGATGAATTTCCATCATGTTCTCTTTCTCAGGAAGGAAAGATATTCTTGAGAAAACTATGAAAAAGGGGGAAGGAAAAGAAGAAAGAAGGAAAGGAATAGGGAAAAGAGATCCCCATTAAAATTGGGGATTTAATAGAATAATAGAGCATTTGGAATGAAAGTAAGGATATGTAGATTGCAAGTGGAAAATAAGGCAATTGTTACCTCCAAAAAGATCAGATCAGAATGTGAAAAAGAATATTAACATAATATTATTTGGCTGTATTGTGGTATTTGCACAAGATATATATACTAATTCAACTATAAAGAGCATTATGAAGATAAAGAGATTTTTGGTGAACTATTTGAGTGTTAGATATTTACCTACCGCAGCGAGATATTTTTGTTTAAGTTGGAGTAATCAATCTTCCTGGCTTTCTTGGAACTGAAGGGTTCCCTGAATATAAGGTTTTAATTTTAAAATCAGGATACTCTCTAGAATGGACTGATATTGTGAGAGATGGTGGGGAAGGGGAATCCTTTTTAATTATTATTGTTGCTTTTATTATTAACCTTCTAATATTTTTAACTCCATTGCACATGACAATTTGAAACAATTTTTTAAAATGGTACTGCATTTGTCCTAGCTCTGATTGTTATTTGTCATTCTATGCTATTTCAAAACAGCTGTTTGTAATATGAAAATCAGGCAAAAATATGATTTCCCCCTTAAAGCCAAAAAGTAGTTTCCTTCTACTTAATATTACACAATAAAATTTTGTTAAACCATTGTGTAGCCCCACCCACAGTGCCCAGATTTCAAACAATCAGCTCTTTCAAGTGACAAAATGCCAGGACAACATACTTCTACAATCTGAGAGAAACCTGGAAAATTTTCCCCACATCTGAGTATTGTATTTTTTTTTTTTTACAAAATTGCCTTCTGAAATAAGAACTGTATTTTTGCCCAATAAACGGAAAGTTGAGTGATAGAACCTTCCACTAAAGGCCCTATAGTTCACATTACCAAAATGTAATGACACACATGAGGTATAAGGTTTAGACTCTCTAACTACTGAGCATTACTATTATTCATCCAACGTCCTTTAGAGATAAGATAGAACCTCTCAAGTGAGCATTTCTGAACACGGAAATTACCATTGCTCTCTTATAAGCAACATTTCCATCAGGTTTAATTTTGAGTTTCAAATTCTACCATGACGTAAATACCTGTTCAAACCGTCTTTATTCAAAAGTCACAGTCCACCCAGAGTCAAATTATAGGCTTGTACTTTTAAAACTGCAGAGGCTGTTAACCACTTCATTTCACTAGAGAGTAGAGAGAGACCCCATTAAAATAAACCAATGCAAATGTCTAATGAGACAATGACATTTAAAGAAGAACAATTTGTTTCAGAAGACCAAAATCCATGCTCCATGGGCCCTATTCAGTTAGAGGGTTCCAGCCAAGTAAAATGTGAGGGTTAGATATTGTATCCTTGATACCACTGAATCAGCAGGACAGAATGGTCGTCTGGCTAGTTTAAATTGTGCATGCTTCAGCACATTTACCGTGCCACTTACAAAATATATTATTCCCTTGTCATCAAGTGAACATTCAAGGAATGTTCATTGCTAATTCACAGGTCAACCAAAATGAAGAGAATGAATGGCACTGAGTGCAAAAGACTTCTACCCTGTGGTGATAATACAAGGCTTTGGGGAAATATTCTTTGAAAGGCTCTTTCTGCCCAGTTTTTTACAGACATCCATGCTTTCTTTAGTTTTGCTATCTTTCATAATGTCTCTCTTTCCATTTGTACCCTAAACCAGAATATATTCCTCACTTCTGTTTTCTGACACTCCAAGGAGAAACCATGATGCAAGTTCTAAATGTATTTTATGCTGTCCTTTCAAATGTTAAAACTTTTAATGTCACCTTAATTTATATGCATCAATAAGTTTGCTGTAAGCAAATCTAGACAAGATTTCTCCATTCCAATCAAACCTTGGAAATGCTCGAATGTGGTTTCCACACAGCTGAATCTTCGGAGAGCCTCAAGCCATGAATTGTAAGCTATGACTCTCATTTTGAGTGATGATTTATGTGCAAAATATTGAGTTGGAGTGTGAGGGTTTCAATATTGTAAGGGGAAAACCAACAACAACAAAAGTGCACCAAGCTATAAGGAGATACAGATTGGTCAGACAATAACAATACATGGAAATTTTTTGGATATTTGCCCTCTTAAATATCCTACAAAAACTAAAGCCCTCTGTCAATTTAAGTAAGTTTTGACAGACTGTTGACATTTCTATAGTTTATGTATGTGACTTTATGCAAAAAAAGAAAGAGACTGAAATGGTTGCATAATCATTTCTGGAATCCCATGTTTTGAAACATCCATTTATTAATACAATCATTAATAAAAAACAGCAGTGTAAGTTATTAAAAAGATACCCTTTTTCAGTTCTTTAGACTATGCATATAACACCAAGTGTCTGAATACATGGTGAAGGATCTAATCAATTATCTAGATATTTTTAAATATTTAGTAACAAAAATATCCAGACATTTGGCTGATCATATATTGTCATTTTCCAACACATGTTTGGAATCAGGGTCACAAAAGTGATGTTAGATATTTTCCCTTTAAGATGAAAGCCGAGGTAGTACTGTTCCTATTTGTTGTTTATTTATAATAAGAAAATGATCTCAACATAATCATTTTGTTGCTCTTGGGACAGCACACATTTTGTTACTATATCACTACTAATTTATCATATCATTTGAAAAAAAACTGTTTGTACCAAAGAATCAGAACATCTGCATGGAAAGTAAAGCATTTAATTTATGCACTTGATCATCTTTATGGTACATTATATACAGATATTTGTATGCCTAAATCTCATCATCTTAAGACATCTGTAAATGTGCTTTGTCCTTATCAGCAAAGCCAAGACAATCAATGTAGTTTATACACTGGATATGTTTTTTGGTGAAGGGAGGAAATTTTTGGATAGTATGTAATATGGTATTTGCTATTTAACCAACCTAACTGGCCAGGGTATTTTATTGTACACAGACAATGAAAAGTAATACTATAGTGAAGGTTGATTTCAAAGTAGATAATTAAACAATTTGCCAAAAAAACAAAAATAATGATCAATGAATATGTTTACTGATCAGAAATTAGAGAAAAACACCTTTGGCCATTTTTTTAATCACAGTATAAAAATAAGGGAAATTTCATTGAAGAATTACTATCACAGGCAGACAATGACCCTTTTACCTTAGTTGAATGAAAGAGGATGAACCCTTACTAATATTTGTTTGTCTCTGGAAGAGAGCCAAATCCTAAATCTTAACTTTCAACATCATTATGCTGATTGATATATTTTTATGATTACTCTCTGACTCCTGGTACCTCCTTTACACAGTTGCTATCCCTTTTTTTGTTTACTACATGCTCAGCAAATTGTGTAGAACTTTTATTTATTTATTTATTTAGCCTTTCATAACACACTTTTAATAGTTCTCTGGCTTTTCCATAACCAAGTTCCTAGGAACAGCCAATGGATTTGCCTATATATATGATGCTGTTTGTGGTCCAGTTAGTAGTAAACCTCACTGAAGTGTGCTGCCAGATGGATGAACAGCCACAGGACTTACTCAGATAAGCATAGTGTAGAGATTATTTCATTTTGAACGATAGTCCTCATATAAAGTAAAACTATAAATTGGAAGTGAGTACATTTTTATTTCAATTCACCCATTTAGGAACTTGACATTAGACAATCTGATTTTATATTAGGCTGTTTTGCTTTGTATTTAAAAAATATGAATATCAGTGACATTACATTAAATCATTTAACAAATATTTATTAAGTGCCTAGCTTCTTTCTTGAGGTGTGTGATGGTTTGAAGGTGTATGTGCCCGAGAAAAACATGGTTTTAAATTTAATTCATTCCTGTGGGTATGAACACATGGTATAAGGAGAACTTTTTGTTTAAGTTATCTCGGTTAAGAAGTTGTGGCCCACTTCGGTCAGCGAGGGTCTTAATCCTATTACTGAAGTCTTTTATCAGCAGAGTGAAATTCACACAGAGGGAGGAAAAAGCTACAGGAATAAGAAGCTGAAATCAACAGAATCCAGACAAGAACAGAAGAGGCGTCCCTGTATATTGCCGTGAAACAAGCTAGGGAGGCAGGATGGCCAGCAGTCAGCCCCAGAATGCCAGAGTCTTTGGGAGAAAGCATTATCTTCACACTGCCTTGATTTGTACTTTTAGCCATAATACCATAAGCAAATAAATCCCCACTGCTTAACCTCACCCATTTCATGGAATTTGCTTGAGCAGCTGGGAAACTCAAACAGAGCTGGTACTAGGAAAATGAGCCGTTAACACCTGAGCCTTCTCCTAATGTATTTTAAAACCTAGTTGAGGGTGAGGGGGAAAAAAAAAACAAGTAAACAAAACATTTTAAATAGAAGAAAAAATTATGATATGTGATAAAAGAGAAAAGAAATGGAGGCTAAGACATACTTTAAGAGGAGAAGAGAGAACTTCTTAAAGCTTCTAAGAAAAAAAGCGTTATTTAAGCCGAGATATGATGTTTGAGAGGACAATCCTGTGGGTGGCAGGGAATAAGCATTCCAGACAGAAAGCGATTGAGTCTAGTGACAGATAAGAAAGTCACAGAAAGGAATAATTCATTGGCTATAGATGCACAGATCAATATTTATTGTTTCCTTATATCTAAAGCTAAGTCATTTCTTTTTCTTCTTTCTTTCTTTTTTTTTTTGCATGGGCAAGCACCAGGAAAGTCATTTCTATTTTAGGAGGTGCTTTCCCTTACTATTTTGAAAACCACCAGTGAAGGTTGGTCTGCTTGATATGGAAAGGAACTCTTGGAGATGTGCTGGAATACTATACATTGACATCAGAGAGAGAAGAATTTGAGAAAGAAGTCCATATTCATTCCGAATAGATGTTGCTTAGATACTAGATGACTGAAATGATGCTATCCTTTCATTTCTAACTTTCACTTTGAGTAAATGCTTCCTTAAACCTAAAAACTTTATGCCATACATTTCTCTATTCTCTTACAGTCTTCCCTTATAGAAAGAGACAACTTGAGTTAAACATTTATCAGTGAGTTTCCATTAAAAATTATAGGTTTGCACTTCCTTTTCTTCTCTTTCCTTCATGTGTGTTAGGGTTCAACCAGAGAACCAGTTAGTTAAGAGATATTTTACAAGGAATTGGTATATGTAATAGCAACCTGGACAGGTCTAAAATCAGGCAGGTTAGAACTCTTAAAAACAGACTGAAGCTGTTGCTCACAGGGAAGAATTTTTTTCTCCTCAGGAAATATCTGAGTGGGGTGTGGAGGGCATCCAGGGGGAGGAGGTGGAGACAGCTACGGTTTGACATGATATTTTAAATCTGCAGAGGAATGAGGAATACGTTCACATAGAGGGCAGTGGTGGGGTTTCCTAAATAAGAGGATTATTTTTTGTGTATAACAGCCACTGTTATTGATCAGCCACTGAAAATCTCTGATTCATTTTACTGGCATTTAAAGGAATGCATGCACCTATCATACCAACTCTGACTGTCTGCATACAGCTTATAAATAGCATTAACAGATAATTTTCCCAAGGAATAAAATCCATAAAAATAAATGCTCATTTCTATTTGTGAAATATCTAAACAAACTATAAAATTCATACACTAGTTGTACCAGTAATATACAGTATTATAATCACTTTTGGTATATTTTGGTATACACATGCATATAATTTCCCTAGTTCCATCCACTGAGTTGACCTCGAAGCAGCCTTCTCCCAGTAGCAATGAGCACAGTAAAACCCAGACCTTGGCTTTTCCAATATTAATTTCTGTTAACAGAATCCAGGGGTCCTCAGAGAAATAGATGACTACAGTGCTAGGCCACTGAACGTACAAGATGAGCCTGGAATATCTTATTGCCTAAAAAAGTAAGAAAGGGCTCAAAAACTGAGGATTCATCATGTCAAAAGGATATAGAAGTCTGCTTGAATGGGCATGCTCTAGATAAACTTGGGGAAATTTGGGCACCAAAATAAACAATGATAGTAATTGTCTATTACTCATTGAATAAAACAGGAACCCATGAACCTCTGATAAATAAATTAATAAATTGAAAGTTGATGAAGAGTAGGATATTTACATAATCTCTTGGGGAAATTTGGGCACCGAAATAAACAATGATAGTAATTGACTATTACTCATTGAATAAAACAGGAACCCATGAACCTCTGATAAATAAATTAATAAATTGAAAGTTGATGAAGAGTAGGATATTTACATAATCTCTTGGGGAAATTTGGGCACCGAAATAAACAATGATAGTAATTGACTATTACTCATTGAATAAAACAGGAACCCATGAACCTCTGATAAATAAATTAATAAATTGAAAGTTGATGAAGAGTAGGATATTTACATAATCTCAATGTATCTCTCTCCCCAAATACTTTAAAATTACAATGGTAAAAAAGTTAATTTATAGTGGAGAACCTGGCAGATACTATCTTAATTAAATGGTTAAAGTTAACATCACCAGCGATCGACAAATGAAATCATGTGATCCCTGAGAGAATGCAATGAGAACAGTAACACTTCTTTAAATTGTCTGTTGAAGATAAATACCTCAGCTTGTATGGCTTCTATAGCAAAGTACCACAGGAAAAAAGACTTCTCATGGTACATATCTAGTGTCTATGGGCAATGACTCCTAGTTAAGGAGGAATTGGGCAATTACACATTTGTTCAATTCTTTGAAAATGTAGGGAACCAGTGTTTACTATTTTTTAAGTACTATTTTTTAAGTACTAGTATAACCTGTGGACAAGGCCTCTTTGAACTTCATGAGGCAAACAAATAACCCAGGGATGCTGTAAAAATGTCCATTCTGATTTGGTAGGTCTATGGTAGCTCAGGGTTTTTGAATTTTTGATGAGCTTCCAGGTAATGCTGATGCTTTTGGCCCAAAACCACATTTTGAATGTCTAGGTTTTTGACCAACATGAGTCATGGGCAGGTTAGGATTGTAATATAAGTGATTAAATACTGTATATACTGGTACAACTAGTGTATGAATTTTATAGTTTGTTTAGATATTTCGCAAATAGAAATGAGCATTTATTTTTATGGATTTTATTCCTTGGGAAAATTATCTGTTAATGCTATTTATAAGCTGTATGCAGACAGTCAGAGTTGGTATGATAGGTTCATGCATTCCTTTAAATGCCAGTAAAATGAATCAGATATTTTCAGTGGCTGATCAAAGTTCTCAATACATGCTTCCTCCTCAGCAAATTTAATCCTGTAATCTCCAATTGGCTAGATGCATTATTGTTCATCTTTTGCCTGCCTCTGAAACAGGAGAAATGGATCCCTGCCAGAGAGGACTATTAGATTAAATGGACAGTTAATGTGATTCCCTATGCCAACTCCTATGAAGTTTAGCCAAAAGGCTAAGATGACACAGACTAAACATTTAAAGCAAAATGGAAGTGACGTGGACACAAAGTCCTAGGAAATTTGGAAAAGAACTATACTGTATTCAAGAAATAGCTTTTCCCTAAAATCTCTGCAACTAAGAATTATAAGCAGCTGGCACCAGAAGTGCCAAAGAGCTTCTAAGAGACCAAAGAGCTTTGATCAAAAGGAATAAATCTTTGAATCTGAACCAGTGAGTACATTAGAATCTTATTCTCCAAGAGTATTGTTTCACATGTTGTGCACCTGTTTTCCCAGAATCTTCTGTAAGAAGAGAATTCCCTACTCCTCTTAAAGTTAGCCCTGCCCCAGAAATGTTATGATCTTAAAGGCTATACAGGTAATTAAATCAAATTAAGTCATCAAAGATTTATGAGAACACATGCGCACATACACACACACACCCCTTAAGTGGGGATAAATGAAAAGCAACATTGGAAATTTGCACTCTGGTCAAAAGGAATACAAGTGAAGTCAGTAAACCTAAGTAGTTTACAAACCCAGGGCCTCCACTAATGCAGGTATAGATCTTATACAAGCCATTTGGAAAAACATCTCATAGCTCTCTTAAGAATATAGCCAAAAAGGTTTTATTATGACCTGTAATATTCTCAACAAGAATAAGAGATGTATGAAAACATGTCCAGCAAAAAGAAAGAGGTAGGAAATCTATTCAATAATAAAAGGGAAAAAAAGGCTATTTCACCTAACAAAACAGCCAGAAGTAGAAGAGAGTAAGTTTCCTACCAAGGAAAGTAATAGATGATGTTTAGTTTTCATATTACTCTCTGATTTCATTAATAAGCCTTTTCCCTAGAAATCTATTTATTCTATGAAATCATCTCTTATTAATAAGAAATTAATGGAATATATGAAAAGGTACTATTTTGATAATATGAAGCTCTTGCTATGAGTATCTAGATCAATTTGCATCTAAAGACCACAAAGATTTGTGCCTAACAAGCTCACTCATGCTTCCTAGATAGAATTTCTCTGTTTCTTTTAGTGTCAGAATCTATAATGTAGAATTGCAAGCAAATATCATCACAGTATTTTTCAGGACAAAAGGATTTAAAGAGATTTAGAGCCCAGTGTCCTCACCTAACTCTTCCTTTCACCACCATGGTCCTCTGACTGGAGCTTCCAATTCTGTGTAGCACCCAGGAACTCCGCATCTGGGATTAAGAGGCACCAAGCTGCAAAGCTCTCAGCCCTGCACAAACAGTGGAGTTTTCCAGGCACGGATTTAGCTTATAAGTCTCCAAAATATTTTCTTTTGTAATTATTCCATGGATACCTGGTCTTCCCATCATGCTTGTACTATTAGTGCACTATCTTCTCTCATATTCAAATCATGAAACTAGGGCAATCACACTCTCTCCTTCTTCTTTACCTCCTCTTGACAGTCAGCTAACCCCATATCACTTTCCTATCCTGAGATAGGAAACTTAATCAGGGGTGTGCTGCTAAATATTTACCAACAAGATTTTTGAAAAATAAAATAAGGTGTACATATAAGTATATACATAATTTTATTATAAATTTTACTATTATAAGGAATGTCATAATTTCCAAATAATCATAAAATACACAATACTCTTTATTGAGATTCCATGCAGCCAGTCAACCCTCATATACGTATTAGCTGATTTTTGCATACATAGCCAAAGTATGGTTGCAATTGATGAAAATGTATCAGTATATTTCTGACATGAATATTCATTCATATTTTTATTTATATTAATAAGACAAAAGTTAGTAAATTATATGAATTTGCTGAATTGGATAATGGTTTTCAACTACTGTCAGAGTATTTCCTCAAATGTTATGCTATTTACAATATAATGGCAGAGATATGACACACTTGTACGTTTAATCGGCATTGTTAATATTTCATCAACCTTTCTTAAATATAGGAAAAAAGCAACACAATGTATCAAAACCTGATTTTTGGCATTTACAGATTTCTATGGTGTAAATACTACCACTGTGGCTGATTTCTATAGCGTAAATACTACCACTGTGGCTGATTTTAAGCTATCAACATGATATCACTGAATGAAATACTGGAAAGAGATGTACAGTGGCACATAATTATACAGTACTTTTGCCATACAGATACAATAGGCATAAATAGTCTCAGGAGCATAGGAAATAGTAAAATGTAATAAAACAATAAGGGAGCGATGAATTTTGGGTATTTTACCTTTATTCTTAATATCATGTATTATAAGTTTATATAATTTAGTTTTTATTAATAGTCATATTTAACAACCAGTTGGCAAATTTCCTGAAAATTTAACAATGGGCTCTCATAAACCTGTGGGAACTGGTTCCAGCACACTTTTACATTACCTATCCCTCCAGCATATGCTCAATACTAACCCACATAGGCCAAGCCAAGTCATTACTTCCCTGGTCTGTTATAGCAACATATGATCTGGCCTCATTGTCATCTTGTCTTGACTGCCTTTATGGTAAAAGGAGCTCATACAAACTGATTATAACACTTAGCTGTTTAAATCATTTAATAATTTCTTTCCATTTTGAAGATGAACCCAATTGCTTTGTATGATATAAAACTCAACCCTTTGGAAAGCACATATTTCTTAATTTCACCTCCTAAAACACCAATAATAGAACTAAAACCCCAGCAAAATGAACTACTCGCTATTCCTGAACACCTTCTGCTTTCTCATTAATTCCTCCCTTTGATTTTATTCCCTTCTGTTCCCCTTCACCACCACTTTATTCCAAAATACACAACTCAAGCCTACCCTTTTCACTGAAACCTCCCTTGACCCTCCCTTGATTTACAGCGTATTCATATCTGCAGTCTAAATATTAATAGCTGCTTTATTTGACTGTCTCCTCAAGAAGGCTGAGATTCTTTGAGTAGAAGCAAAGTAACATTTATTAGTTTCCTACAATGTGCAGGGCACTATGCTAAACACTTTTCGTATTTATCTCATTTGCCTTAAGGTATACATGATGTTTTACATAGTAGCAAACAGGCTGAAAGAGCATATATACACTGCCCAAGATCTCCTGGCTCACAAAGGGCAGAGCTCAGAATGAGATCCAGGTAGGCATATAAAAGGAGTTTAAGTTCTGTGCAACTTTCCATGCTTCCTAATTCATACCCAGATACATTAGCCTAAAATGGTACCTGGCAAGAGCAGTATTTGCTAACAATGGAGAATTCCACTTAGAAATCCTGTGATTCTCATGGTGTGTTCATGGTAAAGTAGAGTTGCTTAGAAGTGCCTGTTAAAATACAATCTTATGCCCCAGTCCAGACACAATGAAATCAGACTCGATGCACTCCAATTGTTGAGAAACTCTGGATTAAGAGTGTGTGTGTGTGTGTGTGTGTGTGTGTGTGTGTGTGTGTGTGTGTGTGTGTGTGTGTGTGTGTGAGAGAGAGAGAGAGAGAGAGAGAGAGAGAGAGAGAGAGAGAGAGAGAGAGAGAGACTTTAGAAATGCTTTCATACTTTTCTTCACTGCAAACTGAAGCTCCATCTTCCCTCCTCTGTGAAGAGATGGAGGTTTGTGAAGTGTTGACTTGTTTGATAGGAGCCTCTCCACTGGAGGGAAAAGGACAGCCTTCCCCCACCCGGAAGAATGATTTATGAGGGAACCATCTCGAGCTGACTGTGCGCATCTCCTCTCCACTCTGCTTTCACTGACTACAAATTGTTACCTTGAAATTGTCCATGGTAGGATTATTTACACCATGGAAATCAGAAAATGCTACAGATAAGCCCAAATAGTTCCCCCTTTCTCCTTCCCCACCTTTAAAGTCAGATGTTACACATTTACCAACACAGTCCTGAATCACCAATCTATTGCATGTAGTCACTATTGTACAATCATTTTAAAAGGTTAGTGACACTGTGACTCAGAGTTCCTCTGCTTCAGATCATTAGTGCCACTTGCCAGAACATCTCATTTCAAAATATTACTATATACAATTTGCCTAGTGCAATCAGTATTCATTTCCCCATGTTATTTTCTTTCTTTTCACATCCACTGCCAGCAGCAGTTAAGTGTTGTTTCCTAATACTTGGTGGCAATTTATATTATCTTACAATTTAGGATTATGCATGAAATCAATGTCATTTTTCCCTCTTTCTTGACTTTTATTATATCACTTCAAGTTGATGTTGCTAATATTATTCCATAATCAAAATATCAGTTCATACCTCTTTAAACACTGATTTTAAGACTTCATGAAAAGTTAATTATTATAATTTATTTTAATCAAATATTAAAGTAAGATTACAGGAAGCAGACATTATTTTGTATTGCATTTACTCTTGTCTCTCCTTTCTCAAAGTTTTCAATTTCAGTCCAAATAGAAATTATACCAAGATAAACAGCTTCTTGTAAAACTATAGAATTTATCCCATCCCTTTAGGAAACTTCAAGATTTTAGCTCATTAATAGGAATTGTGAATTTCAATCCTTTAACCTGGAGAAGAGGAGGCTGACTTTAAAAAGTGAAATGGACATAAATCCAATCTGTAATGCTAAAAACAGATGTATTAAGTTTAGGAGGCAGTATTGCCAAATAGTATCATTGGTACCAAGAAGAGTTTAAATTTCCTTTCTTTCTGTATTAACTTGTATTAGCTTGGACTCTTGGCATACAGCAGAAACTTGAGACAAGGTCATTTAAAAAGAGAGGGACTTTTTACAAAAATACAGGGATGTATCACATCAGCTGAAGCCAAAGACTAAAATGCAGCTAGGTCTCACAAATGTGTCAGAACCAGGAAATAAAATGCTAAACGAAACCCAAGAAAGAATATCTTCCTATTTTTCATTTCTCTTCTCTTTCTGAATTTCCTTCTTTATGCTCTTGGTAGATTAACTTTTCTGCACTCAACTAGCCATATAGATTACTTCATCACAGCTCTTGGATTTTAAATCTCCTCTGTTCAAGACTCAAGCCCTAACTGAGACAGGAATAGATGAGTCCCTATTCTGAATTTTTTGAGGAGAGATACTATGGTAGTTTGAAACTATTATGTACCCCAGAAAAGCCATGTTCTTCTTATCCAATCCTTTGGGGACACTTATTGTTGGGCAGGACATTTTGATTAGGTTGTTTCCATGGAGCTGTGACCCCACCCATTCAAGGTGGCCCTGAATCCACTTACTGGAGTTCTTTAAAAGGGAGACATTTTGACAAAAGCACAGATGCTTGGAGATAAAGGTACCCCCTGGGAGATACTAGGCAAGGACCCGCAGAACCCGAAGCACCCAGAACCTGGAGAGAGCTGAGAGAAGCTAAGAGATGAAATCCAGAGTTTGCAGTGAAGCTAAGAGAGGACCCACCAATGCTTAGAGAGAGAAAGCAACTAACTGGGAGCAAAGCCCAGCAAATGCCAGCCATGTCCTTCCCATGGGACAGGAAAACCCTCGACCAGATGGGCCTTTCTTGAGTGAAGGTGTCCTCTTGGTGATGCCTTAATATGGACATTTTCATGGCCTTAGAACTGTAAATTTGTAACCTAATAAATCTCCCTTATACAAGCCTATCCATTTCTGATACTGTTTTCTGCAGCTTTAACAAACTGAAACAGACAGTGACCTAGGTTATTCTCAGTACCTTGCCACGTAATATAAACATGATTCTTTAAGACTGTATTTGTTTTGATTGTTGCTTAACAAATTGGTACAAATGCAGAGGCTGAACACAACGTATATTTTATCTAACAGGTCCTGTGGGTTCAGGATTCAGCCACAGTTTGGATGGATCCTCTGCTCAGGTTCTTACAAGGATACAACTGGCAGTTACCTGGTTGCCCTCTCTTCAGGAGGCTAAGTCAGGACAGCATCCACCTACAGGCTCATTAAGACTATCAGCACAGTGCATTTCCTTGTGGCTATATGACCGGATGTCCTGCTTCCTCTGGGCTGCTGGTCTTAGTGAGCTGCCCAAAGCTCCCTGTCACTTGGCCCTCTCCACGGCCAGTTTGCAAGGTGCTGTTTGCTTCTTCAAGGCTGAAGGAGAATTTGTCTTTCCAGCCTGCTAAGACAAAGTCTTAGGAAAGTAATCAAGGGAGTAACATCCCATTAGCTTTGCCATATATCATAACCTAATTCAAGGGAGGTGACGTCTCATCACAGTTGCCATATTCTATTGGTTAAAAGTAAGTCAGAGGTTCTACCGGCTCTCAAGGGAAGGAGACAATAAAAGGATATAGCACACAGGGGGTTACTTTAAGGTATGTCCACCATAGGAAAACTCCACTATGTCTTGTAAATCGGTACAGAGGAAGGTAAGAGGGAAAGGAAACAATTCCCAGGGGAAAAAGGCATTATAAAATGCATGAGCTGGCAGACATAATAAAAGGTGTCTATAACATCTGTTAAGATCAAATGATATTGAGGTGGCTTGGTGCCATTCTGTTAGAAGGTCAAGCAATAACAGCAGTCATCTGTCACTAGTTTCAGACTTTAATGAGAACAGCTGTAATGTTTCTCCTTTAAATAAAGTTTTAGGTTTGAGTCTGTGTTATTTTTTCATGTGAAGATACCATCATTCTACTTCTAATTAACAAAGAACTTTTAATTGAGACTGGACTTTAAATATCATTAAATATCTTTTAGGCATCATTGAGATGTAATTTTTCTCCTTTGATCTGGTAATGTGATGAATTCTAGTGATAAATTTCCTAATCTACCTTTATATTTTTGAAATAAATCCTACACAGATCCGAGACATTTAAAAATATTCTATGGGAGTTGTTTGGTTTGTACTTAATTTGAAATTGTTAGACATGCATTTATTTAGGTCTTCAATATTCTTTTTTGCATGTGCTATCCTTGTCAGCTTTTCATTTCAGATTTATGATAGTACTGTAATGATATTTCATTATTTGTATATTCTAAAATGGCTAAAAGGGCAAATAACTGTTTCTTCAAGTTATAGATAACCTGCATTAACTTGCAAAGATTTTAATGAAGAGACAGATGCATTTCTTTTTCAGTGTTAAATTACTTTCATACTTACTGGCTAATTAAGGCTCTGTCTTTCGTTGGTCAATTTTCCTGCGCCAATACATAATTTATAACAGGATTGCCACAATTTGTGATAAACTTTTTCCATCATTTGACCATATACTTCATTGCTCAGAAATGCCTTTACTTTATCTTTGATCTATATCAGGGGTTGAAAAACCTTTTCTTAAAGGTCTTGTGAGACAAGAAACAAAATCGAAAATATAAAAACCAGTCTTAGTCACAATCCTTAAATAAACAAACAAAAAACCAAAAGTAGATGGGGTGGTAGTGATTGGATAGAAGGCTGGATTTTGCCACTGGGATTTAGTTTACCGATTCCTACTCTATACCATTTATAATAGTTTTATCAAATTTTTAGTATGGGTAGGCAAATAGAGAAGAGTAAAATAAGTAATTCAAGGGATCTAATATTAATTGGGCAACTATAAACAGCTCCAGCTTTGTGAGAGGATCTTGTAAACTTCAAGGAAATCCTTTATCATTGATTTATTTTAAAATATTCTATATATACATGTACCTATATTTTTATAAGTTCATACATATAATTATAAATATTATGATTTTCATGCCACCTTATTTGTCTGTTCCTTTATAGTTTCCTCCCTCTTACACCTCTCCTGTCCCATGAAATATGACAATGTAAGTATAGCTTTTCATATTTTCATCCAAGTTCATACTGTCATACACAAATATACACATTTATATTGATATGATGTTTACTTAGCATTATTTTTATTTTATGAAATTGGACACATATTCATTTATGTATATATATATATTTTGTTTTATTCAACCATAACTCACGGAAATATCTCAAAGTCAACTGGGAATTATTCTCCAAGTCACTGATTCTAATGACTGTGTGATATTCCATGGTTTGTCACTAAATTTGTTCAGAAACCCACCAGTTCAGAGGCAATAACTTTGCTTACAATTTTGTTATATATATATATATATATAACATTCATATATAATTTTTTAATATATATTTGTTATATAAATACAACAAATTTTGTTATATGTATTTATATATATATAAAACTTTTATTTTCTTTGATATTTGGTGAACATACTCGTATGTACATCCCTATGATTATTTTTCTTCTATGAGATAAATTCCAAGGATGCAAATTTTCAGTTGAAGTATATGCCTACTATTATTTTATTAGATATCCAATTCTGCTTTCTAATAATTTGAAGAATACCATAAGAAATACATGACTACTCTTCTTCACATGCTGCCAGAAGCAGGTACTGAAACTCATTTAAGCTCAGTCTTGCAAGGTGTTAACATTGTAAACTAACATATTCTTAATGTAAAATAAATGTTGTTTGCTTGTAGTCATCGCTAACTGATGGATATAGAAAGTCACAGAAAGTTAAAGAAAATGAAAGCTGTAGTCATCACTGCCTACAAGCCCTGGACGTATATAAAAGGTTGTAGAAGGTATAAAACATGCATTTTGTAGTCAGTTGCTGACTGCAAGCCCTAAATGGAGGTGGAAAAGTTGTGGAAATTTTGAGAAAATAAGTTTTGTTTGTAGTCACTGCTGACTGGTAGCAGTTATAATGAGTTTCTTAAAATGAATTCTGATATAGGCAATCTGCTTTCATTTAAATTGCTCTTAATGAAGAGTCTTTATAGAGAAGTTTTTCTTAACCATCTGAGTACTTTGTCTAAAATTTAATATCATATCAAAATAATATCCTTGTTGGTGTTTATGTTGACCTATTACCCTTTTTTTCAGAAGACAAGTCTCTCTTAAACAAAAACTGTTACAAAGGATTTGTTCTCTCACCTTGTAAAAATGTGTTAAAATAATTTGACTTATTAAGTATTATAATTTAAATCTTTCTGTTAAGCTAAATTTGTCATGTTTTAAAATTATATAAAATTCCTAAAGCGTACGCAGTGTTCTCACTGTCCTTGTGGAATCCTGGTGCTAATATGTACGATATTGAGAGTTACAGATCATGAAAACAGCTGAAATTACTTGTCAGTTACACGACTTTATTCTGAAGCTTCCAGAGAAGTTCATGTGGTCACCTATAGGTCAGGGCTTCATCTTCAACAAAAGGTACTTTTTAAAATCAGTGACAAGGGGGTGTAAGGGTAGTTTCAGTGGTAGAATTCTCACTTGCCATTTGGGAGACCCAGGTTTGATTCCCAGTCCATGCACTTTCCCAAAACAAACAAACAAGAAAACAAAGAAATCAAAAACAAACTAATGAAAATTCAACAAATGGTGCTGCACTAAGGGGATACTCAAATGGAAAAAGAATGAAATGTGACCCCAGGCACACAACATACAAAAAAATTTAAAAAAAAACAACAAACAAACCAAGGCAAGTTATAAATTATGCAAATTATGCTGTACTGGTTGACTGGCATAGCCCTGGTGGATGTGTGGAGGTGAAGCAACAGGGCAGAGCTTCTGCTATGGTTTATCATAGATGGCCCCAATGTGGAATGGCTGTCAAATGTTTTTATTTCTGAGAATAGCTTCATTTGAATAAGATTGTAAGAAAATTGAGGCTTAAATTGTAATTACAATTGTAGTTGTAATTACAATTTAAACCTCAATTACAGCAGTAATTCTGATATACTTTGCTCTTTGTATAACCTATAGTTTCCTGAAATTTTAACTATCTGTATGACACCTGAAACTCAAAGTTAAATTTCTCCAGCTCTGAAAGTCAGCGTTATTCCATACAGCAATATGTGAATGAGCTAATCTAATTAAGATGAAAGTAAATAAAAATACAGAGTAAAAAATAATACTGCATGCAAAAAAAATACTGTATGTATTTTAAAGCTTTAACTTACGTACAAAACCCCAAAAAGGAACAATCCCATCTTAATACCTCTGTTTGCTTCAGCATTTAGCATTGTTTGAAAATAGGGGGCTTAGTTGTTAGATATCAGTTTCATCACAATCTTTCCTAGAATTACCTTGGCACTTTAGGTCTCCTCCAGACTCAGGTAAAGTCCCTAGCTACAGTGTCCAGGATTCAAAAATAAGCATGCCTTTGACTTGCTCACATCCAGCCCAAAGGGGAACCTGTCTCTTCCTAAAAGAGGAATGCTTATTTTATGTAAACCAATCAAGACAACTCCAACAAAACATTAAAGATCTAATAAATCAACCAGATTGTCTCCATGAAAGTATAGGAAAAGATTTGAAGCAGCTCTATTCTCTCCCCAGTCTGCTTTCTTCGGTTCTTCCCTTTCTAGGAACTCTTAATTCCTCTGCTCACATTTCTTTGATTTGAGCCATCTTTAACCTTCTTATCAAATTTGTCTCCACCACATTACAAGTCTTTCGCAATAAACTCATGCTTAGTCATGGATACGTTACTCACCCACCCCAGCACCAAACAAGGGTTTCCCTTTCCTAGCCCATTTCGAGTCGCCAGAGAGTTCTACATCCTGTTAGGCAGGAAGAAGTTCCAGAAGATAGACCATTGCCCCTTGACTATCCCTTATGAGTAAGAGTGTATAATTTTCTCAGGGTAGAGTTGAGGCAAGTTAGACATAGGAAAACATCTCGCAGACCCTGAGGCACCTCTGGGGCCCAGTGCAGGGGGAGGGAATCAACCACCCAAACAGTTTAGAGGCTTGTTAGGCCAATTTATAATCCTTAAATTGAATGTATATGCAGTCTATTGCAATAGCCCACCTATAATCCATCATTTGAATGTCTAGACAGCCTATTGCAAGAGCACACTTACAATCCTTAATTAACATGTTTAGTAACCAATCACAATGTACCAATAACTCCAACTCTACAACCCTTTGATCTAATAAAAACCCATGTGCCAAACAACCTGGCATGTGTCTCACCCTTGAGCATGCCTGCACTCACCCCTTGAGCGTGTACTTTCTTTCTCTTCAATAAACTTTTCTCACTTGCTTATAACTGCTTGTCTTATCCTTGAATTCCCTCTCATGATGAGACATCAAGCCTGGAACAAGGCTCCAGTAACAAAGAAACTCCAGTAATAAGGCATGTCTTAGCTTGGGATTCCTAGACACAAAGCCTCAGGAAAGGTTCAAATGTCCATACTTTATTTTGGAGGTATAATCTCAGATAAACAAGAGGAAGAGAGAATTGAGGTATGAGAAGCATTGCAAGGAATGTGTTACTGTGTTGGCCACTTCTTCCCAGCAAGCCACAGTAAAACATGTATGTCCAATCAGCTACTCAGAACATTTTGGGCAGGTTATATAGAGGACTGTTCTTAGGAACAGTTTATTAAGAGGAAGAAAGGGGTCGGATTCAACTGTCTCTTTTGCCTGTCTTCTGTATCCCCTTCATGAAAGTTTGTCAAACAGAGAGTTAATCACCTACCCATTCTCACCCTTCAACTCCCCACCACTTCAAGGCTGTATAACCTTTTGGCAGCATCTCAGAAAGTGAGATTCACATCATGTGTTCTGTCACTTGAGATGTCAGAAAGTGCTGGGAGGAGCCAGAGATGGCTGATCTACCTCAAGAAACATATCTCATAGGACAGCTGGGACCAAAAGGCCTTGGCAGAGGTTAAGGGGGAGCAAGTGGCAAATGGTCTGGAAAGCAGATTTCACTGAAAGAATTGAGAATGTGAGGAAATGCATAAGATGCTTCCAATACAAATTAATAAATCATTAATTATTCTCAAGACCACAATAGCTGTTATCAATAGCACTTATGTTCTATGGTGAGGCATCTAAAAAAAAACAAGATTATAAGTAAAATTGCCCTATGACAGTTAAACTTAAGCAATAGCATAAAATATTTGTGCATGTATTTGCAGACAGAAAAAAATACTGAATGCTTACTATGGTCAAGCCATGTACTACATGCCTTATTTTAACTTTTTACAAATTATTGCTTGGTATTCACAAAATTCTTCAAGACAGATTCAGTTTAACTCTGAATTTAAAGATTTAAAACAGGCTTAAAATTTTTAACTTGGCCCAAACCAGGGAATCAGTGTATGTTAGAGGTGGAATTAAACCCCAGGGGCTCTGATCTTAGACTATGCATTTTAATGTACATGTCAAATTACACCAAGTCACATTACTGTAAGGAAAGTACTGTCTGTTCCCTGAATATGTCAGAAACATGGAAACTAAGACCAGCAGGATCACAGAATGAAAAGTCACTGTCCAGAAATATTGGGCCTAAGTATGAGTTTGAGACTATATCTGACATTGATAGTAAATACATGAGGGAGATGGACACTTCAGATCCTTAACCTGAAGACCAGAGAGTTATATTATGAATGAATGTGATTCCATTCTTGCCTTATGCATCACTCTCTGAGAGCTTGCATAATGTTTCAGCCCCATAGAGACAGAACTACTTCATATATTCTGGCAATGAAGCTTCAGAGTCTGCATGATGGGGCTAAAATCCAGACAAAGGTGAATTCACCAAAGAATGGAGTCTCTCAGAGCCTCTTGGGTGGCATTAAGTCAGTAACTCTTTACAGGAAATTTAAAGATCAAGCTTTTTTGCTATGCAAGATTTGTAACCATTTTTCTCGTCTTTATTCCATTACCTGTGTATGCTAGGTTAGCATTTCTCAACTTTGGTTCAGGCTGGTAAACAATGCAAATCCTCCGCCAGAAGTCTAGAATTATGCGTGGGAAGAGGGATAGGAAAATATAAAGAAACCAAAGGCAAATGCTCTCACCGTGAGGGAATGTGAGGGAGAATCACTCTTGAGACTTTTTCCTTAAATCAGTAAAACCAAGTCTATAAAATCTCACATTTGTGAAAATTTGCTTCAGGTTAAGGATCTCAGGTGTCCATCTCCCTCATATATTTACTATCAATGTCAGATATAGTCTCTAGGCAATATCAATATCAAGAATGTTGTGATTTGCTATGGACCCTAGTTAAATTAAATACGTCTATTTTTTTGTTATTAAATCAAATGCTAAAATGCAAGTGAATTAGGAGTCCATTTACCTGAACAACCTTTTCTAAAAGGGATACTTCTTCTCATTACTTATGGCTTACAGATTTACAATTATCTCTTAATTGACTTTTGATAACCAAGTTGAATATTTAATATTCTACTATCATTAGTACATTTATTATTCATCTAAATCATACAATTGTGGCAATTAAATTGGATGCCTTTTAAACACTTGGTTCATTGATCTTTAATTACACTTATAAGAAGTTCACTGAACAGGAAAGTTGCTAAGTGGTACACTCCATTTTGTTGTACTAAAATTTGTGACCACTTCATGAAAATTCGTAAAGAAAGACTGACATTTTCAGTTATGTATTATTTTGGGGACATATAAAATTTTAGATAGTCTCATTTTCTTTCATCTATTCATTTCCAAAAATTTAATGAGCACCTACTACGTCCCAGGCACTTGACAAACAAGATGAATACATTCCCTTTCTTCATGGAGCTTACATCTTAAAGCAGGAAATTTATGAGGAAAAAATAAAACTGTCATTTGGATTGGTATTAGGGTTTTGAAGAAAATAAAAAGAAGATTCTTATACAATTAATAAGGATATGGGGAAACCCCTGTACTAGATAAGGTGTTCAGAAAAGCAGTCTTCTCTTCAGTAGATAAAAATTAATTTTAATCTCAAAGGATGGGAAGGACCCAGCCATTTAAGAAACCATAAGAAACAATGATCATCCCGGATAGTTTTCTCTCTGAATCCTTTACCATAAACCAGAGAAGCTAGACTGCTTGGGTTCAAATCCCAGCTCTACCTTTACTAGCTGTGTGAGCTTGGAACAGGACTTTGTTGTACCTCATTTTCCATATCTATCAAAAGGAGGTGATTTTAAAGTATAGTGAAGAGTAAATGATAAATCTTTATCATTCAATTAATTATTAATTAAATGATTAATTGAAGATCAAATGCTATGAGTTATGTAAAGCAAAGCAGTTAGAACAGTGATTGGCATATCTTGAATGCTTTAGAGGTAATTATTATTATTATCCTCATATCTATAATTTGCCACACATAAGGTAACAGAAAAGAAAATAATCATCCACACTGAGGTCATCTTATGATAGTTTTAGTTTCTTTTTTAATACACCCTGCTGCTGTTCACATCATTCCCAGTCCTTTCTTCTCTATACCAGGAGAGTCTGTTAGTCTAATCCTTTCAAAATAAATCGTTTAATTAGAATTCTGCAATTGAATGATCTGTGAGTTTAGGCATACGGCTCCATTTCTCTGACCTTAGTTCCTATGATTATAGTGACTATATTATAATGTTTCTAGGCAGAAAAGTGCCTCATTTGAACCTAGTAAAGGAAAGGGATGTTGAAAATGTACTGCACTTAGATACAAATTCTGTAGGACCAGGACGGAACTAGAGGTACCATTGTGCCTTAGGAAAACTGTAGCCAAGCTCTGATCCAGCTTCATCCCTGATTAGATTAAGGGACTTGCCAGTTTGAATGTATTTTGTATCTCAGAAAACCATGTCCTTTAATCTTCATTCAATATTGCTGGGTGGAATTTTATTATTTCCATGGAGATGGGACCCACCCAATTGTGGATGGTAACTTCTGATTAGATGGTTTCCATGGAGATGTGTCTCCACCCATTCAAGGTGGAGTTGCTTACTGGAGCCCCTTAAGAAGTAATCATTTTGGAAAAAGCTTTACAGCCACCAGAACTAACAGAGCTAACAGAATGGACAGAGCCCCGGGGAAGCCAGTGAAGAAGCCTGGAGGGAAGCTAGCAGATGTCGCCATGTACCTTTCCAGTTGAGAGAGAAACCCCAAACATCACCAGCCTTCTTGAACAAAGTATCCTTCCCCGGATACCTTAATTTGGACATTTTCATGGCCTTAGAACTGTAAACTTACAACTTAACAAATTCTCTTTTTAAAAAGTCATTTTGTTTCTGGTCTATCACATTCTGGCAGCCCACAAACTAATACAGGGACCAATTGCCCCACTACTGCCCTAGTTAAGGAAGTCTAACTTTCTCTGGAGAATGATATCAACTGAAGCCTATACAATTTTTATTTAAAATATCTGGCATTTAAGGTATTAAAATCATCAGGAAAGGAAGCTCTGGGAAAACGGCAGGGTATTGGGGACTGAATTCACCCCTGCTCCATGGGACAAGAGAAGGGATAGGGAGAATATGACCAGGACTGTGGTCTGGGGGTGGATGGGCCATGAGCGATTGAGGAGCATCTTCATAGTTTCTTGAGGAGGAGAGAAACAGGGGGCATCAGGACTGGGAGAGCAGGGTAGGTCTGATCAGCTGTGACTGGGTGGAAAGCAGCATGCAGGGAGGTACAGATTGGAGGGAGCTGACGTCTCGCTACTCCAGCCTGCCCCAGCTATTGGCTGAGAAATCTCCCTGAACAGCTTCACAGCGGTGCATGTGGGGAACACAGAGATGGGCTTGGCTGTCTATGGCAAAGAGCCAGGGCCCAAGGTGCTAGGAGTGTCCACCTGGCTGGGCACCATGAATGGCTGACCCATCAGGTGTGGTAGGCAGCAGATCTATCGGGTGCTGGGTGCTGAGCACTGAGGATCAACTGCTTCCCTGGGCACTGTAGTCAACTCCCGACTGTGGGCTGGAAGCAGCCCCCCCACCCCGCCATGCATGGCACCTTCCCAGCCCGCCATTGCCCATGGGGAGGGGGAGGCCTGAGGGGACAAGGTACCTCAGGAGCATCGCATGCTGGGAAGAAGCTGTAAGTGCAGTCTGGGCTCAGGAGCACTACCCACTGGGGGGAAGTGAAGTGCAGTCTATCAAATTCCTAACCTGCCTGGTTTTTATTTTTAATTTATATTTTCTCTCTATATATACATTTATTAGTAGTATTATTCTTATTTTTATTTTAATTATATAAACATATTTATACTTTGTATTATTTATTTATTTATTCTCTCTCTCTTTCCTGTGAACTAATATATTGAGTTCATTCCCAATATATCTTGGGGTGTCTCCTTCTGACTTTGAGGTATACTACTGTTGAGACATGGGGTTTTTTTTTTTTACTTAATGTATTTTATTTTATTATTTACTTATTTGGGGGTGCACTGGCAGGAAACTGAACCCGGTGGGTGGGCATTCTGCCACTGAACTACCCATGCAACCCTGACTACTTTCCAATAGACCCTCAAGTAGAATTGTACCCACTACATGAGATTCAGGCCTTTGTTTGGCAGGGAATTACTGATAAACCAAGCGCAAAAAGGGACCTTCAATGCAAGCCACATAAACTAAACTTTAGAAGAGTGGAAGAATCTTGCAAAATTACCTTATTAAGGTAATCAAATGCCCATAACACAACAGAAAATCACAAAGCATGTGCAGATCCAAGCAGAAATGGGCCAAGCAAACAACCTAATCAAAACTCCAGAGGGGACACAGAATTTGGGACAACTATTCAATGATATTTATAAAGAAATAAAGGATTTCAGGAAGACATTAGAAGAGCAGAAAGAAAATTCAAAAGATTAAATGGGAAAATGGCAGACCTCACAGAGAAAGATATAATAGTCCAAATTAGAAATATACTAGAGACACATGATAGCAGATTCAAAGAAGCAGAAGGAAGAATAGGTGTGCTAGAAAACAGAACATTTGAACTAGTGCACACAAAAGAACAAATGGCAAGAAAGATGGAAAAAATGGAAATGGATTTTAGAAGAATCATTGGTATGCCATAAGGAGAAGAAAAGAATAAAGGATTGGGAAGGTGAGTTGAAGATATATTTGGAGAAAACTTCATAACCCTTATAAAAGATGTAAATATGCAAATCAAACAGGTGCAATGAATTCAAAATAGGATAAATACAAATTGACCTATAAATTCAAACAGGCCTACTCCAAGATACATACTAATCAAATTTTGAGATGAAGGGAAACAGAGTCCTGAAAGCAGCATGAGAAAAATCATCTACTATATACTAAAGAAACACATAACTGAGTTCAGATAACTCAACAAGCACCATGAAAGCAAAAACATAGTGATATATTTAAGATCCTGAATGAGAAAGGTTTCCAACCAAGATTGAGGAAGAGATTAAAATCTTCAATGACAAAGACTGAAAGGACTGAAAAACAAGAGACCTGCCCTACAAGAAACAATAAAGGGACTCCTGTCAGCAAAAAAAAAAAAGAGGAGAGGGAAGTCTGGAGGAGGACACAGAATTGAAAGTTCCAGTAAACATAAATTTTAAAGTATAAAAAGAGAGAGGGGAAAATGAATATATAAAGCTGACAAATAAAACCTAAAGGAAAAGATGATAGATTCAAGAACTGCTTTTACAGTAATAACTTTGAATGTTAATGTACTAAATTCACCAAATAAAACCTAGAGAATGGGAGAATGGATTAAAAAATATAATCCAGCTATATGCCTATTTAGAAGAGACACATCTTAGACCCAAGGACAAAATTAATTGAAAGTGAAAAGATGTTTATGCAAGCTGCTACAAAAAGAAAGCAGGATTAGCTATATTAATATCAGATGAAATAGACTTTAAATGAAAAGACATCATAAGAAACAAAGAAAAACACTATATATTAATAAAAAGGACAATACACCATAAGGAAATAGCAATCATAAATGTTTATGCTCCCAATCAAGGAGCTCCAAAGTACATGAGGCAAACATTGACAAAACTGAAGGGAACAATAGACATTTTAACAATAACACTGGCAAACTTCAATATACCACTTTCCACTATAGATAAAACAACCAGACAGAGGATCAACAAGGAAATATAGAACCTAAACAATGTGATAAATGAATCAGACCTAACAGACATATATAGATCATTACACCCCAAAACACTGGGATATACAGTCTTCCCTCATACATGTGGAATATTCTCCAGGATAGAACATATGCTGCCATGCAAAACAAGTCTTTCTAAATTTAATAAGACTGAAATTATCCAAAGTACTTTCTCTGACCAGAATGGAATGAAGCTGGAAATTCATAACCACCAAAGAAACAGAATTTTCACAAATATAAGGAGATTAAACAACACACTTTTAAATAATCAGTGGATCAAAGAAGAAGTTGCTAGAGAAATCAGTAAATATCTGGAGACAAATGATAATGAGAATAGAACATATCAAAATTTATGGGATGTGGCAAAGGCAGTACTGAAAGGGAAATTTTTTGCGCTAAATGCCATTATTAAAAAAGCAAGAATGAGCAAAACTCAAAAACTTAACAACTCACTTGGAAAATTTAGTGAATGAACAGCAAACTATCTACAAAGCAAATAAAGGAAGAAAAATAAAGATTAAAGCAAAAATCAAAAAATTGAAGAGCAATAAGACAACAGAAAGAATCAACAAAACCAAATTTCGTTCTTTAAGAAAATCAGTAAAATTGATAGACCCTTTCTTTGTCAGCTAGACTAACAAAATGAGAGAGGATGCAAATAAAAATTAGGAATGAGAGGGGAGTCATTACCATGGGTAGTGAATAAATTTTTAAAAATCACAAGTGAATACTACGAATTATATGCCAACAAACTAGACAACTATGACCTATCTAAGGAGAAAATTGAGGGAAAAAATCCATTCAAAATAGTGACCAAAAGAATCAAGTATCTAAGAATAAACTTAACCAGGGATATCAAGGATTTCTACACAGGAAATTACAAAATATTGCTAAAATAAATTTTAAAATGGCCTAAATAGATGGAAAGGCATTCCATGCTCATGTATAGAAAGGGTGACTGTCATTAAAATGTCAATTCTACCCAAATCGATCTACAGATTCAATGCAGTACCAATCAAAATCCCACCACTAAATTTGATGACCTAGAACAGCTAGTTATCAAATTTATTTGAAAGGGAAAGAGACCCTGAATACCTAAAGTTATCCTGAAAAAGAAGAGCAAAGTAGGAAGACTAACACTTCCTGACTTTAAAACCTAGTATAAAGCCACAGTGGTCAAAACAGCATGGTGCTGGCACAAAGATAGAGTATCAACTAATGGAATCAAATCAAGAGTACGGAGATAGACCACCAAATCTATGGACAACTGATCTTTGATAAGGCCCCCCAAATCCACTGAACTGGGACAGAATAGTCTTTTCAATAAATGGGCATGACAAAACTGGATATCAATAGCCAAAAGAATGAAAGACGACCCCTATCCTACACCCTTTACAAAAATTAATTCAAAATGGATTAAAGACCTAAATGTAAAAGCCCATACCATAAAACTTCTAAATGAAAATTCAGTAAAACATCTTCAAGACATAGTAATAAAGAGTCACTTCTTGAACTTTATACCTAAAGCACAAGGAGTCAAAAAAAAAAAAAAATAGATCAAGAGCTTCTGTGACTCAAAGAACTTTGTCAAAAAGGTGAAGAAGCAGCCAATTCAATGGGAGAAAATATTTGGAAATCGCACATTGGGTAAAGGTTTGGTATCCTGTATACATAAAGAAATTATACAGTTCAACAACAAAAGAACATCAACAAAAACCAATTATAAAATGGGCTAAAGATATGAAAAGACACTTTTCTGAAGAGCAAATACAGATGGCTAAAAAAGCATATGAAGAGGGTGGTGCAACTATGGTTCAGTGGCAGAATTCTTGCCTGCCATGCCAGAGACCCAGGTTCAATTCCCGGTGCCTGTCATGCAAAAAAAAAACAAAAAAAAAACACATGAAGAGATGCTAATTTTCATTAGCTATCAGGGAAATGCAAATCAAGACAACAATGAGATATCACCTCACACCTGTAAGAATGACTATATTAAACATATAGAAAACTACAAATCTTGAGGAGGATGTGGAAAAGTTGGAACACTTATTCACTGTTGGTGGGATCAATAATGATGCAACTGCTGTGGAATTCAGTTTGGTGATTCCGCAGGAAACTAAATATTGAGTTGCCCCATGACCACAATACCGATTGTTCTAGTTTGCTAGCTGCCAGAATGCAATGTACCAGAAAAGGAATGGCTTGTAAAAGGGAATTTAATTAGTCACTAGTTTACAGTTCTAAGGCTGAGAAAATGTCCCAATTAAAACAAGTCTATAGAAATGTCCAATCAAAGGCATCCAGGGAAAGATACTTTGGTTCAAGAAGGCCGATGAAGTTCAGGGTCTCTCTCTCAAATGAGAAGGAACATGGCAAACAGGGTCAGGGTTTCTCTCTCATCTGGAAAGGCATGTGGTGAACACAGCATCATGTGCTAGCTTTCTCTCCTGGCTTCCCTTCACAAAGTTCCCTGGGAGGTGTTTTCCTTCTTCATTTCCAAAGGTTGCTGCCTGATGGACTCTGCTTCGTGTAGCTATGTCACTCTCTACTCTCACAGAATCTCTTACTTTCTTCAAAATGTTTCCTCTATTTTTAGGATTCCAGTAAACTAATCAAGACACACCTGGAATGGGTTGAGACATGTCTCCACCTAATCCAGTTTAAAAATCACTTTTTACTGAGTCACAGCTTCAGGGAGATAATCTAATTAAAGTTTCAAACACTCAGTACTGAATAGGGACTAGAAGAAATGGTGCCTTTACAAAATGGGATTAGAATTAAAACATGGCTTTTCTAGGGTACATACATCATTTCAAACCAGCACACCAATATCCAGTATATACCCAGAAGAGCTGAAAGCAGTGACACAAACAGGCATTTGGACACCAATATTCATAGAGGCACTATTTACAATTGCCAAAAGATGGAAACAATCCAAGTGCCCATCAACAGAGAAGTGAATAACAAAATGCGGTATATACATATGATGGGAATATCCTGCGGTAGTAAGACAAAAAAGGTCCCAAAGCATGTGCCAACATGGATGAACCTTGAGGACATAATGCTGAGTGAAATAAGTCAGACACAAAAGGACAGATATTGTATAAATTTGCTGTTATGACTCTGGTAAAGGTAATCTCAGGAGTTACACTGCAGAATATAACAGACCTAGAGATTCAACAAAGCTAGAGATGGGGGAAAGGCTACCCAATGAGGTTGAACCTAAATGCATGGGAATGGATAGATATGATGGTAACCAATTTGTGGAGTTATAAGTATCATTGTCATACTGAAAGTGAATATGATTGAACTGAGATGTTTAGTGCCATATATCCACTGAATAAATCTAGAATTATAAGTCAGTTTTCAGATGAATTATTTTAAAGGTTTGGTATTGGACAAAGAGTCAATAGTGTTGGAGTATAGGGGGAAAACTAAAAATGCATGCTGTGGCCAATAGTTAACAGGAAGTCATCAACAGTACCCCAGCACCATCAGGGGTAACTAATTGGAGGAAAGGGACAAATGATAAGGGGTAGGTTTTTATTTGCTATTTCATGATGCTGTGTTTCTAGGTTCTTTGTCATTAAGGAACAAGGGAAATTCTCTAAAATTGAAAGTGCTGCTGATTGTATAACCAAGTGAGGATGCTGTAAGAGTATGGTTTGTTTATTTTGAACATTCCATAATGCCCAACAAATGGAGGGAGCTGAAGGTACAATGACTAAGAAGCAGAATGGTGAGCTGTGATATGTTTATATGATGGGATTTAATGCATCAGCAGAAAGGAAGGACATTGAGAGGCATGCAACAAACTGAATTAAGCTTGGGTACAAGGTGTAGTGCAACATAAAACAGAAACACAAGAATAAATATACTAAGGTCTCTTTCAGAAAATACTTATAAGAAAATTGCAGCCTGGATTATAAACCCCAATAGAAGCCACACTTAGTCTGAAGTTATAACTGTAACCAGAAATATATGTTTATAGATTCTGAGACACTGAGTTATGTGTGTGTCAGCTGGTATTTCCCTGGAACTTTGAGTAGTTCTGTGATACTTAAGGCCCAGAAATGGAGTGCTGCAGCCCTGAAATATAGTACAGCTATATAGTATAATAGCTAAAGTAATTAAATCAGGGCTCAATTACAGTTAGAAACAAAGCCAGTCTGGCTGGGATATAAGTAAATCAGAAGATAGGGTAAATAATGATAGTATATGTACTCTAGAACTTCACCTATTGTATGAGACCAAAGGAAGGAGATTTATTATGTCTAGAACCAAACTTTCTATAACACATAATCTAAATCAACCTGTATGGCTAGCTCATTCAAACAACACAAACCCCTGGAGTCCAGAATGGGAACAAAGCCTTATAATTCTGTATAGCTTAATGTAATACATCTCAGACTATTTTGGGCTGATAATTTAAAGAGTATTGATAGAGTTCTTTAAGGCTGCGAAGGAAAAAAAATGGAACTATTAACCTCTCCCACCAGGAAAACCCCAGGTATCCAATCAACCACTTGGAAATTCACAAGGGGACACCCAAGACAATAAGCCAAGCCCTTGATTTTGAGGCTTGTCTTTTATGAAACTTATTTCTGTAGTGAAGAAGCTAAGACTACCCATAACAAGTCCTAAGAGTTGTTCCAGGAAACCTCTTTTGTTGCTCAGACATGGCCTCTCTCTCTTTAAGCCCAACTCTGCAAGGACTATTGTTGCCCTTCCTGCATTCAAGGGTGAAAATCTCCCCGACAATGTGGGGTATGACTCCTGGGATTAAGACTAGGCCTGGCACTGTGGGAGCAATAATGCCTTCCAGACCAAAAAAGGAAAAAAGAAGTGTAATAAAATAAACTACAGTGGCCAAGAGAGATCAAATAGACTCAAGAGACTATTCTGGAGGCTCAGAAAATAGAAACATAATCCATTATCTAGATATTGCAGTTGGCTGGAAATGACATTATATTAACTATGACTTTACAATGACTAAAATTAATATGATCAAGAAAATACAAGAAAAGATGGAAAAGTAAGTGAGAAGATAATTTCACTACGTATTTAAAATCCACACAAACTAATCAAATGGATATTCTAGAAACACTAAGTACAATGTTTGAAATGGATAACTCAGAACATGGGATCAAGAGCAGAATAAAAGCAGTAGATGTCAAAACTAATGTACTGGAAGACGAGTTAAAGAAAATTTCAAAAGTTAAACTTAGAACAGAGAGTAAAATAATGAAAAACACAGAAAGTAGCATCACATTCATATGGAGCGATATGGAAAGCTCAAACATAAGTTTTCGAGGAGTCTCAGATGGAGAGAGGGGAGATAATGGGTCAAAAAACATTTTAAGAGGTAATAGCTAAATCCCATTTCTGATGAGAAACATCAATAACAAGATCCAAGAACTTCTGCCAAGTATCCCAAGCAGAATAAATACAAAGAAAACCACACCTCTGCACCTCATGATCAAGCTGCAGTAAACCAAACAAAAAGAGAAAATCTTAGAAGCAACCAGAATTATGTATACTTTTCTTTAAAAAAAATTATATTTTCATTAAAATATTTAAAAGTTTCAAAGAACAAAGACATTTTGCTCTGAAAGGATCAAAAGGACCAATCAGCTGACTCACCAGAAATTAAGGGCATATGATATGCAATGATTGTTTGGATGTACAAAGCTATAAGTGTAATGCCTGGTGGTTTGAAATATGGGTAAATGCAATTAAAATGTTCTAAGATTCCAGCATTATTAGGAAAGTAAAGTGATAATTTGTATTGGATGCTAATAAATTAAGGAGGCACATTTAACCTCAAATGTAACAATTTAAAATGGTGAAAATACATATATAGCCAATTATTAAAGGGGAAAATATGGAAAAAATATTTTATTATTTCCAGGGAAAGCAAGAAAAAAGATACAAACAAGAAATATAAACATCAAATGGAAATAATATAAACATGGTAAATATAAACACCACAGAATCAGTAGGCTACGTGAAATATAAGTGAACTAAATACTCCAAGTTATAAACCAAGATTATCAAACTGGATTAACAAGCACACAAAATACACACAAAACCATAGAAACAAAAATATTCTCTTATAAGAAATACATCTCAAACATACAGTAGGAACCAAAATAAATAGGTATGGATATGTTAGCATCAGACAAGCTAGATATTAATTCAAGAATAATTACCAAAGAAAAATAGCATCGTTTCATTAAAAAACGGTGTCAATAAAACAAGAATATATTGTACTATTGGTCTTTAGGTACACAATCTTAAATATTCAAAGTATATTTTTATAAAACAAAAATTGACAGAATTAAAATAAATAATATACAAATCTACAATTGTGATGGAAGTCTTTACTCCTTCTTTCATCAGCTAAGAGAATGGGCAGATACACAAAAAACAAGCAGCAAGGAGAGAGATCTAAAGAAAATGGTAATTACTTAAATATATGTTCTTTACATATGAAGAAAACTGTACCTAACAATGACAGAAAACTTTGTTCTCAAATGTACATGGATGATTTATCAAAATTTACCATAGTCTATTTTTTTAAATATTTTTATTGAGAAATCGTTACACATATACATTCCATTCATGGTATAACATCAATGACTCACAATATCATCCCAATGTTTGTGTGCCTTGTAATGCCACTCAAATCCCTGAGACACTACTCAACTTTTCTATCCTTTTCTCTACCTGCTCTTCTGACTGTATAATTTTCACTGTACTATCTTCTAGCTCATTGGTTCTTTCTTCTGACTGTTCAAATCTGCTGTTATATGTCTCTACTGAATGTTTTTTTGCTTTTTTTGTTTTAACTTTTTTATTGCATAGTATAACATATATACGAAGCAAAGAAAGAAAAAACAATAGTTTTCAAAGCACTCTTCAACAAGTAGTTACAGGAGAGATCCCAGAGTTTCTCATGGGCTACCATACATACGATCCTCTCAGATTTTTCCTTCTAGCTGCTCCAGAATATAGGAGGTGAGAAGGCTTAAATATTTGTTTATCACCACAATTGCCTTTTTTCTTTCTTTTTTGTGAAAAATAACATTTATGCAAAAAAGCAACACATTTCAAAGCGCAGCACCACAGTTAGTTGTAGAATATACTTCAGAGTTTGACATGGGTTACAGATTCTAAAAATTTACGTTTTTACTTCAAACTGCTTTAAGATACTGGAGACTAAAAGAGGTATCAATTTAATGATTTAGCAATCCTATTCATTTGTTAACTCCGATCTTCTCTGTATAACTCCACCATCACCTTTGATTTTTTTATCCCTCTTTTTAACAGTGTTTAGACTATAGCCATTCTAACTTAACTCTAGTCTAGGCGGTATAGCTACAGCTGTCACTATAAAAATAGCTGTATTTTCTTTATATTGGCTACTTCAATATATCTGGAATCAAGAGTAGAAATATAAAAGTGTGTTTTGCTCATTGTGATGGTTAGGCTCACGTGTCATGTTGGCCAGGGAAGCACTGGCCTAACCATTACTGTAAGGATATTTCATAGCTGGATGAAAAACCAGAAGGCGGGTTTATTAAATCATCAGTTAGTTGATTGCATCTGTGGCTGATTATATCTACCATTAACTAAGGGAGTGTCTTCTGCAAGGAGAGAAACCAATCAGTTGGATTTATCCAATCAGTTGAAGACTTTTAGGAAGAAGAGAAAACTTTCATTTCTTCTTCAGCTAGACAGCCTCTCCTGGAGAGTTCATCTACAACCTTCATTGGAGTTGCCAGCTAGTGTACTGCCCTATGGAATTTGGACTCATGCATCCCACAGTTGCATGAGGCACTTTGATAAAATCTCATATTTATAGATTTCTCCTTTTGGATCTGTTTTACTAGAGAACCCTGTCTAATACACTTGCACTGAAATTTTACTGTAGACATAAGGTCTACTCAAAGCCACTCACACAAAAAACAATTTTTAATCATCACCAGAGATATTTCCATTTGCATTTTAACAGCTAACATTAAAAAGGTAAATCCATGCCCCACAAATCTAGCTTGTATGATAACTATCAGTATATTTTTCCAGGACCTATTGCTGTGGTTTGAGCTAGGCACTGTACTAGATATTTATATATCTTCATCATTATTTATTTGAATAGTTTAACAAAATATAAATCATAAGCAGTCTCGAAGTCTACACAGCTATGGGTTAAATCTGTGCTTTGGAGTGTGAAAGACCTAGATTTAAATACAATTCTGACATTTGATAACTGTATAATCAGACAGGTTAGATAACCTCATCCACAAAATGATAATAGCCATATTATATAATAAAGTGATGATGAGCATTAAGTGAGATAATTAATATAAAATTCTTAGCAGAGTACTTGGCTTTTCTAAAACCGAATCAAAAGTTTAGTCATATTTTTCCCTTTCCATAAGTTGAGAACTTCACAAAATTCATTGTGTTATATTTCTATATCATTACAGATTACTTCCTCAGGTTGTACATCAGGGTTATGGGAGTTCTGAGCATTATTTTGAACACTAAAGCAAAGAAAATTATCCCTCAAATATTGAGAAATGAAATGATTTGACTATAACTATGTTTAATTCAAGCAGCTCTAATTACAAAAGTAGAACACTACATGAAGTCGTAGAATATGTTAAAATGTAATTTAAATTCACTCTCCAGAATGAATATAGGATATGAATATTAAACTTTCTCAATTATACCATGCTCTATTTGGCCCTATTTTTCCTGCATTAGCATCTAAATGGACACTGGCAACATTTGGCTCTCAGGTCTTCTTTACTTAAATTGTCATTATTAACCAATCTCCCTTCTAATTCACAGACATTTTATTCATATAAGACAATAACTTAAAATAGGTTACGATAAAATTTTAGTTACGGGAGCATATGTACCGTCAATAAGAAACTTCATATGTTTGTTATTATCAATTAAACACTGAATTAATTGTGTAAATCTGAGAAAGTAATATGCTTTCCTTTATTTCCAAGTTCTTAGAAGTACAACACCTCATGTCCGTACTCAAACACCCTTAAAGTCCTGATCTTGTTTGTAAAATGGCCAAACAATCAAAGCATTTGGAAATTAAACCAAACAAAAATTTAATTTCTGACTTTACAATTAGTCCAAATATGATAAGGCTAACCAACAGCTTATTTTGTTTTATAGAGTACAGATAATACAAAATATACATACATTTTCTTTTTTTAAAACTAATGTGGGTGGGCCACGGTAGTTTAGCAGGCAGAGTTCTCACCTGCCATGCCAGAGACCTGGGTTCGGCTCCCAGTGCCTACCCATGAGAAAAAAAACAAAAACAAAACAGAACAAAAACTAATGTATACCAGTTGTGTCCCTACATGTATATTACTTTTTGGCCCAACACAATATTATAGAATAAATAATTCTAACAAAAGTCTGTGGGCAATATCCCATAGAATCATTTGATTACATCTCTTCCACTTGATTGAGTGTTACTTGAGGATACTGACCAAATCTCATGTAAATATTTGAATCTCCAGCCTGAAACAGTAATAAGTGAATAAATTAATGCCCAGAAAAACATTTCAGAGAGAAAATTTTGGTGATAAAGAACATAATATATTGCTATCTCCATAATTTTTGTGCTTAAGTAGCAGATATTTTATACCAGTGTCCAAAGGAAAATTTATCCACATTGTACTTTCCCATTTTTACCCCAATTTTCACTCCCACATTGTCTTTGTGCAGCTGAAGAAGCAATTAGGAACCAGGCCATTAGAAATCCAGTGGTATTTCCAGAAGCTATTGGAGGACAGTGAGTGCAAGGCTGAAGCTAGCATACTGCATTATGGATTAGTTATTACTTCACTTTTCCTTTCAAAATAACAGAAACATTTTTAAATTAGTCCTTCAAAAACTACAATGAGAAATAATTATTTAATATAAGAAATCTGGACTAAGTACAGTTAATTCCATCTAGTATTCCCTAACTTGTGGCTATAATAAAACAAGTGCAGTACTACAGTTTTCATTTGACACATGCTCATTTCAAGTAAATATACTTGTAAAGTGGAGGCAATAATGATAACTACCTCCCAAGATTTTTTTAAAGATTAAATGAAATAATGATGATGAATGTGGTCTGTAAAATGTAAAGTGTCAGAGATATAATAATTATCAGCTGTATCATTATTGTTATTATGATAATTATATATCAATGAAGTAGCCTGTCATAAATATGATCTAGTTTAAAGCCAACTTGAAAGTACTATGATCAGATTAATTGTCCTGAAAATGTTAAATTCTATTGCTGTGCTATACACTTGGTTAGAAAGAAACAAACACCCTCTGAAAAAATGTATTAGCCATTCAGTTACATAGTAGTATGAATTAATTTAATAAGATCATTTTCATATCAATTACTAGTTAAAAGTAGCCTTAAGGAAGCATAGGAAGAAAGAGAGAGGCAATTTTGTGGCAGGTAGCAATGGGGAAGTATAGGTTTTGTCAGGATCTTCTTGGAGAGAGAGCTATTCTATCAGAATATTACATGAGAGTATAGTGTTAATACAAAGAAAGAAGAGCAAAAGCGATAAGAAGTCAAAGTTAACAAGACTTGAATGGCTTTTCAGCAGTTTCATGGAGATAAAAGACAACTAAGTTAAAAGGTGTCTCTGCCTACTGCAAGGAAGCACATATTTACATCCCTAGTTTGCTCAAGCAAGCTTAGTGGAGGCCAAAGTTACAATCTCAAGACTTCACTACCACTGCAATGAACTCTCATGCAGTAGACAGACAATCAGAATTATTTTCTGATAATATATACTGCACAAGTGGAGGTTAGAGGAAGATAGGAAAAGAGTATTGCAAAGAAAAATAGGATATATATTTTCTTAACTTAACTAATGGTCTTAGGTGTCAAATAACCAAAGAAGCTGTCACAAAAAAGACTGTAAATGTGGGTTTCATTCACAGAAGATGAGATATTAGGGCCACTTACTGCCGTGATTGTCAGACAACACCTTCAGTGTGATAGGATATTCTGACACCACACAGTTTTTAAAAGCGGTAACAATAAACAGGAATCCATTCATAAAAGAATATTTGCTGTATGGTGAGGGAACTCTAAAAGCATACTATACAAGGAAGACTTAAAGGAAGAGTTAAAGGAGTTTGTATTACACAGTATGAAGTAGAGATATGGGAAGGGAAGATACAGGATTGGCCATGTATAAGAAAAGGCACTGAATGAAGCAAGTGTGAGGGCCTGCCCTTCCCACCAACACTCTGCCTGGAGAGTGCAAATACAACACTGGGAGGAGAGTGTCACTGTGCTCATCCCAAATTACTGAACAATATACAAGAGGCTCTGCACAGGTAAAGGAAAGGGCAATATTCAATATTATAAGAACACTAATTGTGAAGCAAATCACACTGCTTCAATGCAAAAAAGAACTCTACAAGGCAGGACTTCTGCAATGGTGATGGGAGGATCCTGGCAGATGCTTTTCCCAATAAAACAACAAAACTAGTAAAAATTGTTTAAACCATGTTAAAATCAATAGAAATTGTTCTGAGGCAGCAAAATGAGGAACTTGTATTCAAGAAAATCTACTAAACCTCCTTAATTACAGTGATGCAGTGGCATTTAAGCTACTACCCACTCACTCCCCACCCCAGAGCTTAATGTGACAAAAGCTCTTCTAAGGTCTAGTGTTGCCAGGTAAGAGTTTTAGTCTCCTGCTAGGGCTTCTCCCCAGGAGGCCCAGGCTGCCGCATTTCTCACCACCACCCCCAACTTTGCTGAAGAAAGTCCATTTCACACAAATGCAGCTCAGGTGTCTATGGTTCACATACCCCAATCAACCCTCATTCATACCATAGAAAGTTTACCCCAGGCAAGGAAGGCCAAGATCACTGAGATCCATAAATATATTCTTGTTCTCCATTCTCTCAGTTTCTTTAAAACATGCAAAATTGTATAAAGTAATAATTGTAATGACATATTGCTGGGTTTGTACCATATATACACAAAATATGCATAATAAAATAGCATTAAAAAGGGGAAGAAGGAATACAGCCATATAGAAGTAAAATCTCAAAATGTCAATTAAGTTAATATAAATTCAAGTGGATTATTACAAGTTAAATGTATATTGTAAGCTGTAGAGCAAGAATTGAGAAAATAATTTTAAAATATAGCCAAAAGAATTAAAACATTATACAGAAAATATTCACTTAGTGCAAAGGGAAGCAGTAAAAAAAGAAAAGAGGAACAAAAAGGCATGAAATATGCACAAAACTAAAACTTTAATCACAGACACAAATCCAATTCTGATAATAAAATTAAATGTGAATGAATAAAACAATCCAATGAAAATAACAAAGTTGTCTAATCGGGTTAAAAATCCTAAGATTCAGCATTATGATATCTTCAGGAAACAAATTTTAGATTTAAAGATGCAAATAGGATGAATAGAAAAGAATGGGAAAAAATACACCATGCAAACAACAAACGATATAACAGGATGGCTATATTAATATCTGAAGAAAATGGACTTTAAAACAAAAACATTACTAGCGATCAAGTGGAAAATTTTATTGTGTAAAAAGGGGCAATCCATCAGAAAAATATAACAGTTATAAGCCTACATGTACCTGAAAACAGAGTCCCAAAACATATAAGGAAAAAATTGGCCTAACTGTAGGAAAAATAGACCATTTAACAGTAAGAGTTGTAGACTTTAATACCTACCCTTTAAAGACTATTTGGCAGAATTTAAATAAGGAAATATAAGATTTAAAAAACACTATAACCCAACAAGACGTAAGAGAAATCTATAGAACACACAACCCAACAGCAGCAGTATACCTATTCTCCTTAAGCACATATGTAACATTCTCCAGGATAAACCACATGCTACGGTATAAAGAAATTCTCAATACATTTAAAAGGACTGAAATCATATAAAATATGCTTGCTCACCATTACAGAATGAAATTGGAAATCGATATCAGAACGGAATTTTGAAATTAAGAAATATGTGGAAATAAAACAACACATTCCTAAATAACCAACAGGATCAAGGAAAAAATCATAAGAAAATTTATAAAATATTTTGAGATGAAAGAAAACAATAAGACAAAATGCCAACAGTGTTTATATGGAAATATCCAGCTGTAAACACCTATAAAAATTAAAGATCTCAGATCAATAGTCTAACTAGGTGCGATGGAGGCTCAGTGGACATGCTGAGATCTGGGTTTGTTTCCTGGTGCCCGCCCATGCAAAATAAAATAATAATAAAAATCTAATTATCACACATTAAAAATTGGAAAAAGAGCAAAATAATGTAAATCAAGTAAAATAGAGGAAATAAGCATTACAATGGCAATAAATAAAATAAAGGATATTGACTAAAATATTGACAAAACTTTAGGGAGACTAATCAAGGAAAAATTAGAGAAGACACAAATTACAAAAGTCAGAAATGAAAGGGGAAATATCACTACTGACCTTACATAAATAAAAAGGATTATAAGAGAATAATCTAAATAGCTGTATGCTAAAAGGGTTAGATGACTCTCCTGATGACATGGACAAATATTTACAATGGCAAAACTACCAAAGCTGATACAAGAAAAAAAATGGGGAATCTGAATAAGTTTATAAAACTAAATGATTAAATTAATAATTTTGCAACTTCTCACAAAGGATGCCTACTACCTTCAGTCTGGCAGTCTTCACTGGTGAATCCTACCAATGTCTAAAGGAAAAAAAAAAATTCCAATTCTTTAAAAGCTCTTCCAAAATATAAAAGAATACAGAATACTTCCCAACTCATTCTATGAGGCCAGAATTATTCTAATAAGCAAAATCAGAATTTTTTTTATTAAAAAAGTTTTTTATTACATTTCCTATTACATTTCTGCCCTCACTCATTCCAGAGAAAGTTTACCCCGGACAAGGAAGGCCAAGATTACTGAGAGCCATAAATATATTCTTGCTTATATCACAAAGAAAGAACACTAAATTATATCACAAAGAAAACACTAAAGATCAACACCACTTATGGCTAAAATCCTCTAAAATTTCCTTAAAAAACCATGAGCAAACCAATTCCAGGAACATATATAAGATGATTATTCTACATATCCAAGTGGAATTTATACCAGGAATGTATGATTGGTTCAACATCTTAAAATCAATTACTGCAATATAGCATATCAATAGACTAGAGAACAAAAACCATGTGATCATCTGAATAGACACACATATGCAAAAAGCACTTAGCAAAATCCAATAGGCTTTCATAATAACAAACTCTGAATAGAAAGGAACTTCCTTTGTAAAGGAGATGTCTGAAAATTTCTCATATAAATCATACTTAATGGTGAAAGACTAAATGCTTTCCTTCTAAGATCTGGAACATGACAAGGATGTCTGTTTTTGCCACTTCTATTAAACAATGTATTGGAAGTTCTAGCTCAGACAATTAGACTACAAGAAACAGAAATAAAAGGCATTCAGATTGGAAAGAAAGAAGAAAAACTATCTGCATTTGCAGATAGAATGATCTTGTAGGTACAAAAGTCTAAGAAATTCACTAAAACACTTTTAGAACTAGTAAATGAGTTCAGCAAGTTTGCAGGACACAAAATCGTAGTAAGAGAACCAAGCGTATGTCTGTATAATCATAATAAAGAATCCAACAGTGGCATTAAGTAAATAATTCCATTTATGATGAAATCAAAAGGATCCAAATACTGAGAAAGAAATTTAACAAATTTGAAAAAGAGGAACAAAATTGGAAGACTCATAATCCTTGTTTTAAAAATGCCCTAGTGTGGTGCAAGGGTAGTTCAGTGGTAGAATTCTCACCTGCCATGTAGGAGACCTGGGTTCGATTCCTGTCCCACGCACTTTCCAAAAACACAAACAAAACAAACAAACAAAAAACCCAACAAAGAAAAATTCAACAAATGGTGCTACAATAATAGGATACTCACATAGAAAAAGAATGAAATGTGACCCTGCCATACAGCATTAAAAAACAAAAACTTCCTACAAGATAGATGTGTTATTTGTGTAGGACAGTTATATTGACTAATGGAATAGAATTTAGAATCCAAAAAATGAACTCTTACATATTTATGGTCAAATGACTTTCAAAAGGGTGCCAAGATAATTCAATAGAGAAATAACAGTCTTCAACAAATGGTGCTTTGATATCTAGATATCCACATGCAAAGGATGAAGATGAATTCCTTCCATTCACCATATGCTAAAATTAAATGAAAATCATTCACTGACCTAAATGTAAGCGATAAAACTATAAAATTATTAAAAGAAATTAGGAGTAAATTTTCATCGCCTTACTTTAGACAAAGTCTTCATAGAATCAACCCTAAAACTACAAGTGATAAAAGAAAACATAATTTTGATTTCATAAAAAATTAAAAGGTTATTGTTCCAAAAATTATACCACTATGAGAGTGAAAAGCCACTCCACATAATGAGTGAAGATATTTTATATCACACATCTGATAAGAGACTTGGCTCAGAATACGTAAAGAACTCTTACAACTCAAAAATAAAGATGCCCAGTGTCACTAGTCATTAATGAAATTAAATTCCAAAGCACAATGACATGCCATTTTGTATCCACTAGGATCACTAAAAGAAAAAAAAAAAAAAAAAACACAGATAATGACCTGTTGGTGGAGATGAGGATAAATTAGAACCTCATATATTACTGGTGGGAATATAAACTGATTTAGTGACTTTGGAAAATAGTTTGACCATTCCTCAGAATATTAAAACGTGGGCTTACCTTATGACCCAGTAATCTCACTCCTAGGGATGTGTCCAAGAGAAATGTAAACTTACATCCACACAAAACACTGGTACATGAATATTCATAACACCATTATTCTTAATAGTTAAAAAGTAGAAAAAACAAAATGTTTCTCAACCAAGGAATAGTTAAAATATGGTATATCCATGCAAAAGAATATTATTCAGCAATTCGAAATATAAATACTGACACATACTATAACTTGGGTGAATCTTGAAAGCATTATTAAAAGTGATAAAAGCCAGTTACAAAATACTGAATATCATATGATTTCAATTTTATTAAATGCCAGAATGAGCAAATCTACAGATATAGAAAGCAGACCATTGCTTCTCCTGGGCTCAGAGGGGATAATGGGGTATTAATGTTTCTTTTGGAGGTGATGAAAATGTTCTAATATTAGATTGTGATGTTGATGACACAATTCTGTAAACATACTAAAAACCTTCTAAGTGTACACTTTAAATAGCTGAATTGTATGGAATGTGAATTTTATATTTCAATAAATCTTGAAAAAGAGTCATAAGGAATTTAAGTCATAATATATTAAAAAAATGAATGTCTACATAGAGTGCATATGTTGCAATGACTTTTTTAAGTCATCAGAACTAAATCTCTTGTATTTCACTCCTATTTTTCTGTTCCTTGAGATTCCAGTTCTTCCTGATTAAGATGTTATATACCTTTAATCTAACTGAAAGATTTAAAATGATCACTAAATTCAAAATTGCCAAGAGTACTTTACTGTATCTTGGCTTAACTCAGAAATTAGGAAACAGTAGGCAGGTATACTTTAATGACTGCATTTCTATCATGAGATATCTAGTTGTAATATTGCTCTAACTTATAATGTTTAGACATAGAAGGATAGTCCTCTTAACGTGATTTAAATTATGAGTCATTAACTTAAAATGCTGTTATCTCAAAATAATGTTAAATGTATTAAGGTGTTCCAAAGTTGTAGAGCCAAGACCGGTATTTATCATAGAAAATAAATATTCAGTATTCTGAAAGGAGAGGTATGATGCAGTGTTCTGAATGCTATTCATCTTTGTCCACAGCCAAAACCGATACAATCACTGCCGAATGACAAAATATGCAAGGAAGATTTATTTTCTTTTTCAAAATCGTAATGATGTCTAAATACTATTTAACATCTCTTACATGAAACAATGTTCAACAAATTCATTTTAAATTTTGACTTCAGGAAAATTGCATTATAAATAAATGTGTATGATTCCTTTAATTAGAAAATCAGAACTATGCTTTAAGTAATTTCTAACATACTTTGGAAGAGGGCACAATATAAACCATAAATCATTAAACATTTTTACTTTGATATTATTTTCACACTTATGACTAGAGAATATTACTGTGTTTTGCTATGATGTTCAACATTTTTTTTCACGTTTTTACATCTAGATTATAAACTCCTGGAAGATAAGAATCATGTATTTCTTATTCTCTTTTTATCCTAGAACCGACCATTGTATACGCTGAATAAACATTTTTTTTAACATATAAAAAAATAACTTTCAGTATTTGCCCTTTTGTATCTGACTTATTCCACTCAAAACATTGTGATCAGGGTTCATTCATGTTATATGATCTCATTGATATGAAATAAATAGACTAGGTAAATCTATAGAAATAGAAGATATGTTACTAGAAGCAGGAATAGGGCTGGGGAATGGGGGAATTAATGCTTAAATTGTACAGTTTCTATTCGGGTGGATGGAAAAATTTAGTCATGGATGTGCTGATAGTAGCATAATACTATGAATCAATTAATAGCACTGAATTATATATTTGAGTGTGGTATAAAGGGAAAAGTTTAGTTTGCAAATATGTTACTAGAAAATATTAGAACAAAAACCAAAAACACAGGTATACACAACACTGAATCCTATTATAAACAATGGACCATAGTCAATAATAATACAATTATAACAAATTAATCTCATTAAGGTAATATATTAACAATAGGATGATATATCTGTATTTTGTCCATGATTTTTCTATAAACCTACAACTTCTCTAATAACATTTTAAATAACTTTCATAGAGTTATCAAACAAGGAAATGTGCTGCCTTGGGTGTCAGTAACCTCCTCCTTATTAGAATATATAAGCATGTGTTACCGAGAAGCTAGGACTTAAGGGATAATTATGATTACTGAATTATTATATAGATATTCCTTTTTACTTCTGGGTATATTAAAGTAGTCAGAGGGAAATACCTGAAATGTTTGAACTGTAATCCAGCTACCGTGATCTCTGATAATGATTGTATAGCCTTTATCATGTGCCCTTGTGATTGTAAAAACCTTGTGACTAATCTTCACTTATCCAGGTTTTCAACTTCAGAGTCTTATGATCACTAAAGACAGCCCCTAGTGTTCATTAATGAAATTTCTTGGGTCAGCTCAGAACTAAACCACCCAAAATCCAAAGTTATCTTGATAGCTGAGACCAGAACTAACCAAAATGGGCTGACCTGAAATGCACAGTATGTCACTTATACCTCATCATAATTCTTAAAATCATGCCCATCATTATATTAAGGCTACCATTTTCTTACATACTTCCTGTGACTAAGCATGGCATTAATTTGCACATGCCAAATAATTAAATCACCTCTAATTACATCATGTGGGGCCACTGTGCTCATTATCCTAAAATCTGTCCATCTTTTAATGCTATAAAACTATCAGAATAACTGCAGTTCAAGGAGACAGATTTTTGTGCTGATAGGCCATCTGCTGTCCTGCTTCACACCTAGTAATAAACTCTTTCTCTCTTTGAAACTCAGGTATCTCAGGAATTGAGTACACGGACAAAAGAATCCACAGCTTTTGTCCAGTAACACAAGGTTTGGTTACCTCTTAGCAAGGATGTTATAAGCAAGGAATCAGTCACATAACAGGACTTTCAACTACATTAACTCCATGATCCTTTCCAATCCTGTAATACTGCGGCTCTAAGTGTGTTACATACTTATTTGGAGAATGTTTATATAATTAAAAAAGAAATTTCGATGGGCTTTCCAGTGACAATGTACACCATTCCATCATTCACTATCCAACCTAGAAGGCTCTAATATATGTGAAAATGCCATTGCTTTTATAAAGAGTGTTATCTGATAAAGAAGCATAAAGTTAATCAATTCTTTAATACACAGTTTCAAACATGGGGTGGAAAGAGGTATTTAGGTAGACTGAGTTTTCCTAATGCAGTTTTAATTGCTGTGTTTACAACCATATTTCACCACTCAATGTTTAAGTTAAAAAGTAACATGTAATTAATTTCACAAAAACCATGTTTATTTTTAATTGAAATAATTCGTACTCTGTAATTTTGCCAGGAAACTCAACATGCATATACTTAAACATGTCAGAGGTGAATAGCTGCATATTATATATTCATGAGTATTGCATTTCTGTTTTGGCAACACTAGTAATGTGCAGTGTAGTCCAGAAAGTCATTTGTACTCTTCTTAAAAATTAATGGTTTACCTTACAGGTTATCAGGAAATTTCAGCATAGTTCCCTCTTTCATCAGTTTTATGAACTAAATGCACTCACTGTTTGAATTGGAGGCAAAGCTTGTCATACTCACATGAATAAAAAATGCTTGCATAGTCATTGTTCTCATTCTCAGAGGGCTGAAATATATACTACCTTATTTGTTGTACACAAGGACCATCTGAGACTGGCTGGACCAATATTAGTATACCCATTTTCGAGATAAGAAAATTGTGGCTTAGGAGGTTGTCCCTTCCCTCAAGAGCAGTCTGTTAACTATTCACAAAGCCAGTACATGATCATAGGTTTTCTGCACTGCCTAATGTGGTTCCTGGCAAGGAATAGGTCCTTGCAGAGTACACACTGAACACATGGTTGTACATATATTTAACCACATATTCAACCATGAATGGTTTAGAATTTGGCCTTAAGTTAGAGGGCTCTGTCCCCCTGCACACCCCACTGTATTACCAAGTCTTTGTACTTGAAAACTTTATAGTGAGGTCTTCTAAAAGACTTTGTTTAGAAGAGCTAATTACTTCCAAGTTTGGCTAAACTAGATCAATGAAGTATCTGACTATGAAGTCAAACAAGTGTGGGTTTTAAATATGTTCTCTGCTTCTTAAACTAGCAGGTCATTTTGTCAAGTTTGAGGTTGAGGGGAATCCTGCAGCAATGATTTCTTTTGTTTTGTTTTTTTTTTTCATTAAAAACATGAGGGACCAATAATCTTATTTTGCTAAATGGTACCACTCTGTCTTCTTCTGTCCATTACATACACATTATGAGAAAGTCAGAGGAAGGTCAACAGATGTCACTGTGAAAACATAAGGGAAAGAATGAAAACCACTTCTCAGTGGCTGTTAGCTCAAACCACAATGGCTCACTTTCATGGTTTTTGGAAAAGGGTCATTCAGGTCACCAAAGACTGGCGTGCTAACTTTATTTCTGCCAAATGAGAGGTCTATTACAGAACCATGATTTATTTTAAGTAGATACAAATCTAAATCTGATAAATAGATGCTGGTGTGCAATTCTGAAATGTATTATATGAAGAGAGCAAAGTGGTTAGCTGACCTAAATGCTAGAGGAGCCCTCTCTCCGTGCCTGGCCTACCATGCAGAAAGACGTGTGATCGTAGCAGTTATCCCGCCCCTAAGTGCACAGACAGTCTATCTGAGCCTGCCTTGATCACGACCCCACATCTTTGTCTTTTGAGTCCTTCTTGATCTGAATCTTGTCATTTGTTTCCTAGTGCTGGGGTGAGCTTAGAATCACAGGACTTAAGGCACTATCTGAATCACAGATTCCAGGACTGGTGAAGATGACAGGAACCAGCTGCATCAGCTAATGTTTTTTTTCTTTTCCCCCAGAAAAGGTGGAAGGAGACACAAATGTAAAGTCAATGAAAAATGTGCCTCTAGGGAATTAAGGGTCAGGAACTAAGGATCAGCACCAGCTCTAGGGTCCAACAGCTCTGTGAACTCTTTCTAGCATCTCTGCTTTTGGCTGAAGGCTCCTTCCCTTTACAACACAGCACCCTGTGCTTAATTAGATATTGACAGTGTCATGTAATGATAAAAAGCAGCAAGTTATAAAGCTAGGCAGAAATGGGTTTAAATCCAGCTCCACCACCAACCATGATACTTTGGGCATGTAACTTAATGCCCCTAAGCCTAATTTTTCTGCCTTAGTAAATAGGAAATATTAATAGTAGTTTACTCACAGAATTGTTGAATTAAGATAATACATTTCTAATGTTTATTTATATATCATAAAGAGTAAGGATATAGTATATGATAGCCATTGGTGTTTTGTTTTGTTTTTTTTATCTTTATAGGAACTGGAAATTTTGTTCATCAAGCCAGTTCCCTTCACCAAAGGTGCAGAGCTAGATTCTCTCTGCAGTAGGCAGAATAATGGTCCCCCAAAGAAATCCAGGTCCTGTATCCCAGACCCCATGAACATGTGATCCTACATAGGAAAGTATCTTTGCAAATGTATTTAAGAATTTAGAGACAGAAAATTTATCCTAGATTATCCAAGTGGGCTCAATATAATCACAAGGGCTCTTGTAGTGGGATGCAAGAGGATCAAAGGAGATATTACTCTAGAAGCAAGAGTTTGGAGTGGTGCAAGAAAGGAGTCAGGAGTCAAGGAATGAAGGTGGTGTATAAACACACAAACAAGGGAGTGGGTTTTCCCCCTCAGAGCCTTGATTTTAGCCTGGGAGAACTGATTTCAGATTTCTGACCTCCAGAACTGTATGATGATAAATTTGTATTGTTTTAAGTCACTGTGCTTCTGGTAATTATTTACAGTGGCAATAGGAAACTAATATATCCTCCTAACACACAGATAAATATGGACACGTGTCCAAGAGCTGTTCATGAGTAATAGGAAATTTATGTACCCAATAGAAGATCTGGTCCATAAAAACCTCACACAACATTCACACTCTGTTTTTCTGCCCACAGATGGAAGCCAAGGGCTTGGAGTCCCTCTGGGATGACAGAGCTTCAAAGATGAAAGAAGCTTGTGGAAGACAGGCTGCTAAAATCTACTTTACTGAAATGATCCACTTGCTTATCCAGACCATGAGATAAAAAGTTATTAAAGAAAGAGGGTATGTTTTATTCTTGTGTCCTCAGTGGCTAACATTATACTAAGCATGTAGAAAGTTCATCATAAATTCCTTTTGAAATCTACAATACTGATTTAAAAGGTACTTAGCCATGTATAAAATATACAGAAGGAGAGAAGTAAGAGGTCAGAAATGGAACATAGCAAGAACAGTTTGGGAAGCAGAAGGCAGGGTAGGTAAAACTTTACAAGATACAGGCTGAGAAAAAAGAGTCAGGGGTTAACTCATTACAGAAATGAACCAGGGGCCTATGGTCCCTAGGCCAGATCACTCCTTCCCTATACAGTGGGTAACCATAGAAATGTGGGGCTGGGATGGATGCCTTATGAATTTGGGGTCTCTATTCAAAGTAAGTAAAGAGACTCTCTAATTTGGAAACATCACTATTATGAATCTCTTGATCATAAGCCATCTAGCCATGCCTAAGTTATTCATTTATTTTATACATGCTATTTATAGTATTGATAGATTAAATATGCCCATGAAAAACTTTCTGCCTGATTCACATGGGAAAGTAATATGAAAAATTTCACATTGGAATGAAACCATTTTTTTTCTACAATGATCAAATGAAATAAGGCAACCATAAGCTCAGAGAATTTTGTTGCCCCAAGTAGGGTCTGTGATTCATAGGGAAGGTTTTAATTTTCCTATTTTCAACCTACCTAACTTCTGCATTTTTTGAAGAGCAATTCAATTTTTTTCAACCTAAATGCTTCTCTGATGTGGAACAAAGTTTTGCTTTTATCAGATAGTTCTCAAGCTAGCAATAGGCAAGACCATTGTCATTGCAGACTCAAGATATAGTCTTTCTCTCAGTGATGCATAAAAGGATTTTCCTCCCTTCAGATGATAATTAAATTAAAAGCAAAGTTGGGAGGGAGGCTTTGAACTGCTCTAGTGAGAAAGGTCACTCACTGATCAGCAATCTGTTAGCACAGCTGTGTTGAGAGGAGCCTTTTCAGCCATATCTTTCACAAGTGGGCTCTTCATATCAAGAGAGAAGGCAGTTGGTTTTGCTTTCTTTAAACAATTTTGCTGTAGTGACACTCAGGAGCCAGCAAACCTACAGGCATTTGGAGAGCTTTGTAGAGAATTAGGTGAAACAGCAAATTAAATTATCAAGAAAACCCATAACAAAAAAATGGCATGAAATCCACCATCAAAAAAATCAAAACTTTGGTAGTGGAGTTGATTTATATCCTTTCTGTTATAAGTATCATGTGTGAGTTTTATACTGCTAGAGGGAAGGGATCTGCATGCAGCAGTTATTCTTAATAAATTTCAATCCTGTAAGTTACAAATTGTCAGTTCTTTTTTAGAAAAAATATTCAGTGAATTCATATCTTCCAATCTAAAAGATGCATCCATGTGGCATTGACCAAGAGATTTTAACATTGCTTAAAGCAAAGGAGAATTTATGTACAATGGGTGGTGAGGAATGGGTACCTCTGTCCTCAACTTTCTGAGTTGCTAATAACAATTGGTTTCAGGCAAATAAACTAAATTTAATTAGCGGTAAGTTTCGTCTGGGTGCTGTTCTTCTCTAGCTGGGAAATGGGAAGGCAGGAAAACGTTGGTAATGTTTGCTAATATGGTGAGAAGTTAGACTCGCCCCTTTGGACAATCTCAGATTCAAATATATCTCTAATCACTGCCTTTGAATTTCAGTTGCAAAAAGGATACACTGAACATAGTGCAGTGACTGAAAAGAGTTTTTCAGTATTTTTCAGATACTGGCCTCTCATGTTGTTACTTACTTCTTTTAATCCATGTAAAACACAACTCATCAAATCTTCTGTATAAAATATGAATGTGGATTCTATTTATTAAAGTCACTATTTATAGTACATGTCTGGTGGCTAACAAAATAATAACACTATTAACATTAACTGAGTAATGTCTACATACCAATGACTGAGTCTGCTTTGCAGTCCTTGAAAAAGAAAATGGCATGGGTTGTGAGAATTGTGAATGTCCCAATGTTTTTAAAGCTTATATGTACTTTTCTAAGCACTTTAGAAATATTATCTTATTTAATATTAACAAAAATCCTTTGAGGATTATTATTATTTTATTATCATGATTTTATGTGATCGCTAAAAACTATTTAAAATATAAACTTCAGAGATCTGATTCAATAAAATACCTGCTTTAGGGTCCCTCAATCTTCTCTGACTGATTCTCCCAATTTCAAACATGGAGAAGAAATTAAGCACTCAGCCCCATCCTTCCAGAACTTCTTATTCCAATTAGCCTAGGATTCCTATGCCAATTAATGAAAAGTTAACCTACAACAGCTTTCAGCAAAATGTAGTTCCATTGCCATATAATTTGGACGATGGACAGCTAATCCCATTTTTGTAACTAAGAGGGTCACCCTAAATGAAAAACTAAGGCTCTCTTAATTTTAAAAAAAATATTTTTTATCTCATATTGTTGGTTGATTGTTTTTAAATACATTTTTCCAGTGTAGTCTGACGTTTTTTTTATTTTTAACTATTTTTATTGTATAGTATAACATATATACAAAGCAAAGAAATAAAAAAGCAATCGTTTTCAAAGCACTCTTCAACAAGTAGTTATAGGACAGATCCCAGAGTTTGTCACGGGCTACCATATGATTCTCTCAGATTTTTCCTTCTAGCTGCTCCAGAATATAAGAGGCTAGAGGCCTTAAATATTTTTTTTATAATCACAATTGACTTTTTTCCTTCTTTTTTGTGAAAAATAATATATATACAAAATCTATAAATTTCAAAGCACAGCAGCACAATTAGTTGTAGAACATATTTCAGAGTTTGACATGGGTTACAATTCCACATGTACAATTCCAGTGTAGTGCGACTTTAAAAAAAAAGACTTTAAAAGAAGAATCACATAAGGTTATACATTTACCGAATTATTTTTATTAATGAAATAAGATCCTGTATGTTTGGAAGCATGCAGAAAAAAATTCACAGTTTACTCAATGTTTCCAATATTGTATTTGGGGGTAACAGACTCCCAGTATTTTGATCTGTCTTTTCTAGTTATTGATGACCTCCAAAGTAACAGCCCAATAGTGTCACTTCTTCAACTTACATACTTCTTCAAGATAAATCAGAATCAAGGTCAAGTCCGAGGGTTCCAAAGAGGTCTGATCTCTAAGGAATGACCTCATTGAGCACCAGCTTATTTGATGCTAAAGATCACAAGACACAGAGTATGGCATCATTTCCTTTGATTCACTCCAGAAGTCACAGCCTCCCGTCTTTCTTATCCTTGAAAAACATCTTATTTTCCTACATTTTATCCAGATCCTAAACAACTAACTGGCTAGCCTAGAAAGCCTAGAATAGGTGAATCTTAGGCCAGATGGCATTAGGGAAAACTCTTAGCAGATAAACTTTATGTTAGTGTTTATTCATATCAAAAAGTGAAAATAGGGTCTGTGCTTGGAAGTAGAAATACGTCAAAGTGGAGTTTGCCTTACAAAGTGAAAAAGGAATCTCCACTTTCTTAGATTTGCTTTGAGTTTGGCACCAAAATACCAGCTAATAGTTGCTTCACATTACACATGATTATTGCTCTGAATACATTTTATACATACTAAAATAGCAGTGGCTTTAAGAGACACCTTCTATTCAAGAATGACTTTTTGGGATAAACAAAGTACTATACTAAACGCAAAAATTCGGTAATTTTTGTTGTTGGTTTGTTTTTGTAAATTAAAAGAAAAATTAGAATGAGATATAACTATATTCTCCTTTTTGCTTCCAAATCAAGAGTAGGTTAGTGCAAATTTTGACTTTGATGTTTGAAGAAGGATCCCTTTTGGGCTACTCTTAGTTATGCAGGTATAAGGTGAAGGAACACATCTTAATCTTGTAAATGAATTCTGTGGTTTACAGAATAAAGGCTGTCCGTCTCTGAGGCTCCTTACCTCTCACAGCTCTGGAGAAAAGCTGGAAAATTTAGCACCTCATCTACCATGGTTCAGCCAGGGACATCTGCCTAACAGGAGCAGATGGTCCAGAAAAAAGCCCTCTTGTAAAGGGTAAAAGAGCATGCATTAGAAGAAAAGGCAAGAACATTTCCTCAGTCTTTCAAGGTGGGGCTGTTTGCATCACAGAAGTGACTAAGCAATGAGTGTGGACCACCAGAACCCTGATCCTGGAACTCCACAAATGACCTGGTGGCATAGGGAAAGTTTCAGTGCAGAAGTGGACAAGCCTCTAGAGGTCTCTGTTGGACCTGACTTCTAAGTGATACTGGTCACCATGACCAAAGCAACTGGACTAGAAACCTACAGGGATGTTCCAGTTCTCTTTCTATATATACTGTATCCATTCCTACCCTATTTGTCATATTGACAGGAATCTCAGACTGAGCAAATGAAGTTCAGGAAAGGATGGATATGGTAGGGGATGTGTCAAGCCTCGCAGGAAAATTCTGAACCCCCTGCTAATAAGGACATGTAATTAATTGGGGGAAAATATTATTTTGTTTGCATATGTTTGCCTCACAGAACTTTGGCATGCAAAATAATTTTCAAAATGGCATCAACATGTAATATTTTGGAAGACACATTAAGCAATAATTGGAGACCAAATTTCAAGATAAAGTTAATCTGGGGATGGTAATACCAACACAAATACAAATGGCAAGGTCACAATGAAAAGATTACAAAACTGAATTCACATATGCAGAAAACAGCAGTGGTAGCCACCATGAATCAAATCCAAATCTCAACCTGGTAATCATCATGTTTCTTTAGACTTCAATAATAAGAAATAGTAATAAATTACAAACAATTCTAGGAAGGTTACATTTTTAACCTGTGTTAAACCTATGTTAAAACCTATGTTAAGAATGTTGATGCATTTCTAAATTACAATGAAATGCAACACTTTTTTCAATATTCTCCCACTAAGAGGAAAGATGTGTCTGGGTCTGAATGTGAGTATTCAAAGATCCCGTTCTCTCCATCACATTAAATTCTATGCAATCTCAAAAGGTACTACTTACCATTGACATCTGTCTTTAATCATTTAACTGGTTCAAATGTTAATAGTAACAGCAATTACTTACTGAAAGTCTTATGCCAGACATGGCTAGTTGCTTTATATTTTAACTCTAATCTTTATAGCAATCCTGAAAGAGAAGGGTTATCAAATTTACTTGAAGGGGAAAAAAAGAGGCTTATTTAATCATTTATCAATGTACTCAGTCAACAAACACATGATGCTTGCTGAGTTATAGCATTAAGAGTTAAAGTGAATTATATGTTCTATTTTAAGTATGGTGGTCAAAAGAGAATGCACTGAGCCCCTGATAATGTGAAGGCTCTAGCAAAATATCATGGGAAAAGGGTATTCCAGGTAGAGGGAACAGCAAGAGCAAATAGCATGAGATTAATGAATTGCATATGTCGAAGAAGCAACAAAAATGCTATGTTAGCTGAAGCAGAGTAGTCAAAGAGAAAGGTAGGAAGAGATGAAGAGAGACAGATGATGTACTGCCTTGTAAGCAATGGCAAGGAGCATGGGATTTTAATTTATGCTGCAGGAAGTCCTTCAGCGCAGGAATTATGTGATTCCATTTTAACTTTCAGAGGTTCACTCTGGCTCTGGAGTAATAATGGACATAAATTTTATGGATAATAGGCTAGGTAACAGGACTTGAGTGAAAGTAGGAAGATCAGGTAGGAGGCTATGGTCCATGGGTAGAAGATGGTGTAGAGTTTTTGCCATAGAACTGATGATAAGACATGAAGCCCAGGACAGATTTCTAAGGCAGAGATTGCAGGATTGGGATAAGAACTAGATGTGGTGTGAGGAATTCAATGATAAGTCCTAAATTTGGGACCTGAGCAAGTGCGGGAATTATGGTAATATTTGTTCATATAAATAAAATGATAATAGGAAAGGGAAAGAAATAAGAGTACTGATGACCAGAAAGTTAAGTAACTTGCCGAATATGATCCAGTTTGAACTTGGACCCAACACAATCTAGTTCAGAAGCTTACCCTTTCTGCATTCAACACACTACAGTATATTCTGAAAGTATGAAAATCGCCCATGTTTTTCTCTTCAAACAACTGAGAATTCACCACTGAAATAAGATGCTTTTAAGGATCTTGGCAAATCCATTGCACTAATTCTTAATATTATGAGAGTTCAGGGGCTCTCAAATGTGAAAGGGAGATGTTGACCCTCTTGAACACCTGAAAATGGAACGTAGATTAGATAGACTTATACTGCATTGCCAAGAAGATACTGACACCAATAAATAATGATACTATTTATAAATAATTTAGATGTACAGAACCTGGGAAATAATGTACAAGAACATTTTCAATTATCTTACTTTCTTTTAGATACACTCTTAAAACACACTTGTAATAGGTCCTTGAGGCTACATAATAAGAACTTATCCTTTTCATCCAGAGGCAGTAGGGTAGGTATCAAAAAGGACCAACGAACCCAATCAAAATGACAACCAAAAAATTATGGTGGCTCAAACTTGTTGCTTAATGGTGTTACACTGACTCTTCTCTAAGGAGCTCGTGCAAACACAGAGGAACTTCAAAGCGCAGTTAAACAGGAAGCATTTGTCCCTACTGCTCCTGAGGGTTTTACTGTTGACAGAACAGACCTAGGTCAGTTTAAAACCTCCTGGAATTTGTTCAGCATTCTTGGCACGAAGGCGAGACTGATGGAACAGAAGTTACCTACTGGTATGGCAGCCTTTATCCATTATCCATGAAAGGTACTGTCAGATGCCCTGAGGCTTTAAAGAGAAGTAAAACCATATGTTCACTACTGCTAGGGTGACTGCAGAAAGCCATAGCCCTTGAGCCATATTGATGATGTTAGTTGGATAAAATGATGGCACCATAAGGTCTTTTTTTGTGAATTTTAATAAGTTAAATGTTCAGAAACATAAGGTTACATACCCCGTAACTCTCCAGCTTCACTAATCTATTTATGTTTCCCAGAATAGTCGGAAAGTGCTGTCAAGTGGGGATGGCTGTGCTTCTTTAGGACTAAGGTAACAGATGATTTTCACGGTCTTTACGCTGACATTTATTTGCTGGTAATAAGAAAGCGTTTGGGCTAGGTGATGTTCCAGCTTCTCAGCAGATGGTAGAGATTTGCAGAAGAATAAGCCGGTTTTCAATGGCTGGATTTTAAATAAGAAGCTGTGCTTTTACAGTATTTTGGAGTCAGACGGTTCTATATTCAAATCCCAGCTCTTCCTCATATTAGCTGTCTAACCATGATCAAGTTATCTAAACCCTCTGCATTTCCATTTCATGATCACAAACCTGGAACTAACCACATCTTTTCGTTATTGTAAGGATTACATAAAATAATATAGAGAATCTAAGTAGCATAGAGCTGAAAGAATGTAAGTGTAAGTACGAGGTTACTCTTCTCCCCAGCCTTTCTCCTCTGAGGCTCTTCTAACAATGCTGACTTCAACTCGCTTAAAACACAAAATAAATAAAAGATGTGATTTATTTGCAAGCAACTGAAACTTTCTATTTGTATTTTAAACATTGTTTTTTTTTTTTCCAATTCCATCTTGCAAATGTATGCTCGCACGATTTAAATCTCCTACAAATACTGGTCATCAGATTACAGGGATTTCAAAAAGCACCTCAGCCGCTTGTTTGACCTGGCAGATAGCAAAATGTCTGGGACTCTGTTTTGGCCATCAGTCTAAGAGGCGGTGTCACAAACAACAGACAGAATTTAAGTAGCTGCTCCAGCTCTAGCTGTCAGCGGCAAAGTAAAATGAAATAAAAAGGAAAGAAAACGTGAGGAAAAGCTGCTGGAAGTGCAACCGCAATGAAGCAGGAAGGATATAGCAAAAGCCTGAGACTTGTGCATGCAAACATCCCTCACTGATCACTTAGCATGTACTGTGGAGGGTGCTCACCTCAAAAGGTAGCACAGCTTAGTGAAAGGATGGTTAGGCGCTCGTGTTAGACAGACAAGGGTAGGTATCCAGTCTCTGCATTTAGAACTCTGGGATTTTATTTACTATGGTTATGTGGGTATGTGCAGGGAAGATGGAAAAGTGAGCTGGTTCCAACTCTATTAATTATGGATTGCTTATATACAGGTTGGGGCATATTTTTCTGTAACTCATCCCTTTTTGTTTCTTGCATGCATTCAGAAATGGAGTGCCTAAGAACAGTGACAATGTCTCCACTTGCTCTGTGGATTTCTTACCTCTAGTGACAAGCAGAGGACAACTGAACTTTTAACTCTATAAACGATATGGTAAGAAACAAAAACACACATCTGATCCTATTACCCTCATTGCCAGGTAATGAGATGGTAGGCAGGGTTTCTCATCCAGTGACAACTCTTAGCCTTTCCACTCTGTTCTCCAACCACTCCCCACAATGAATCCAACACCCCAGTATACACATTTTTTTTTCACTGACTCTGGAATGTTCCATGTTTCATCATGAACTACATCATTTTTTTCAGCGGTTAGCCCTGTCTGCAGTGACCTAACTTTACCTCTTTCTCAGCCTTGGAAATGCCTAATCATCTTTTAAAACCTATGTCAAATCCTACTTTTCCTCGGTGAAACCCCCTCTATCTCACCAAAAATTATGTATTCCCTCCTCTAGAATTCCGTGACATGCACACCTCTATTTATAATGTTGGAATATTTTATCTCCTAATTATCTCAACTATCATTTATACTAAACAACCGCATATTATTCACCTTTGTCCACCTATCCTTACTTAACAAATAATTAATAAGATGCTATGTGCTTTGCTAAGCCATTTAAATATTGAATCTCAAACTCATATAATAATCCAGTGAATTTGATGCTGATTTCCACTTCTCAAACAAAACAACTGATGTACAGAGGGTTTTGTCACTTTTGACATAGTCAACTAAGTTTCCTTCAGGGTAAGAGGTATATTACATGAGAAAAATTTCCTCTAGACAGGGTTTAATTGATTTTTTCCACAGTCCATTCCCTTCAATTACACCATTTCTGACACCCTCTTTTAAGAGACACACTAAGACACAGCATTAGAATGATACAATGCATGATATATAATGTATGCAAAACACATGATACAATATAGGTAAAACACTGAGTCAGTGGTATGCAGTGGGCAGTAGATAATAGGCCCCTGTCCCTACTTGTATGTGCCCTTCTGATCATAGCCTAGACTTATCCCAGCATAGCTTATTTTGATGGTAGATTATTGAAACAAGGTACATATTCATATGCAGGGTGGAGGGGAGAATTTCCCATCCCAACCTACCCCATCTCATCCCTAATTATGTAAAGACTGCCCTTCAAGGTAGGAAATATGTACCACATTTTTTGTTTCCAATCAGTTGCCTGTCTGACTAAGACCTATTCACCCTCCTTCCACTGAGTAGCTTTAAAGGTCTTGGGAAAATCAGCCAGCCTCCTCTGCTAAGTGGAACCGGCTCCTGAAAAAGCACTCCTTATAAATTGTCTTGTCCATATGTTTCTGGAGGATGTGCCATCTGGGTTTAGAGTGCTCATATTTTATCAAGCAAGAAGGCAAAAATATGTTCACAATTTAACAGTTCCAATTTGATGGGAAAGAGGAATTAAATTTATAATAAAGTTATATCATCTCAATATGTGAACCCACTGTGTGCCAGACATCAAATTAGATGCTCTCTGGCACTGAATGAATTAGGAGACATTGTTCTTACTTTTAAGAAAGGGGGAGATTTCAAACAGAGACAGAGTGAAACTGCATTTGGCAGTGAAACTGCCAATCTGCCAATAGTATACAAAGTTATAAAGAGATATCCTAAAAGCAGATTTTTAACTCCCATGCCAGATATAGGAGATTACTAACAGCTGCCTATATCATTAGGTTGGGAAAGATGCTGAGGTTCAAAGGGAATGATATCATGAATACTGTCTGCCATGACAAACATTCCCCGTGTTTGCCTACTCCGTCCTTGGCAAAAATCACAATGACCATGACAGAGGTGATTCGAAAGTGAGGGATACTGACTTGGCCCTGCTTCATTAATTTAACAAGCACTTATTAAGAACTGACTGAATGCCAAATGCTGTGAATCAAAAAGTGAACAAGACCCAGCTCTTGCCCTCTATGTGCTTATCAGGATTTCCACCCCAGCCTTCCTTGTCAGCCTCACATGTTACATTGTGACACTTATCACACTGTAAAATTCCTTAACTATTTGTCCACATCTCCCACTTCAGTGTTTTCAAACCACAGTTTTCAACCCATTATTGGATCATTAAATTCAATCCAATGGATTGTCCAAGTATTCTTTTGGTTGTTATTAAGGCTAGGCTAGGCTAGGCTAGAATAGAATAGAAATAGTAGAGTGCTTCACTCATATATATATATATATATATATATATATATATATCATTCTTATATATCTATACATATGTACTTATACAAAAATGTGTGTATACTTGATTTAATATAAAATGTATTAATTATAGTAGATTACAGTTTAGAAAATTTGAAAGCTACCTACTTACCTATACCAAAATAATGGAAAGAACATGAATTAGCAGACCTTAATAATATATAAGTAATAAAAATACTAATGATAACACAACTAAACACTTACATACTGTTTAGTATACGCTAACCTTTAGGCTGGCTCTTAAATCCATATACATATCCATTAAAGAAAGAGAGATTGATATCAGCTCTTCTGGGAAGACAAATTTGCCTGTATTTTTCCACTACAAATCCACACTGTATTATATTTTCATCACTGTATATAAGTGATGAAAAAATATATACATCCAAGCAGTTATCGTAGCTTGCCCAATTAAGCAGTTTACCTTTGTGTCTTCCCATTAGATTTAGGATGTATCAAGGGCAGGGAATGTTTTATCCATTTTGGTTCCCAGGATTCACCTCGGAGCCAGGCATCTGAGAGGCACTCATCAAATGTGTATTGACCAGCACATGAAAAGATGCTCAACATCACTAGCTATTAGGGAAAAACAAATCAAAATCACAATGAGACACACACAGTAGAATGACCACTATTTTAAAAAGAAAGAAAATTACAAGTGTTTCTGAGGATATGGAGGAATAAGAGTCTTCATTCATTGTTGGTGGCAATGTAAAATGGTACAGCTGCTGTGGAAGACAGTGTAACAGTTCCTCAGGAAACTAAATTTAGAATTGCCAGATGACTTGGCAATCCTGCTACTAGGTATATACCCAGGAGACCTGAAAGCAGGGACTTGAGCAGATATTTGCGCACTGTTAGCAGCACTGCTCATAACTGCCAAAAGATGGAAGCAATTCAAGAATCTATCAGCAGGTAAATGAATAAACAAAATGTGGTATATACATAGGATGGAATATTGTTCAGATAAGAAGGAAGGACACCCTGATGCATGGAATAACATGGATGGTCCTGTAGGAGATTGTGCTGAGTCAAATATCCCAGACACAAAAAGACAAATATTATATGTTCTCACTACGAGGAACAAATTAGAAGTAGCAAATTCACCGAGGTAGAATCTAGAATATTCTAGGGGACAGACTTGGGGTAGAGAATGGGGAGCTGGTGCTTAATTTATACAGAATTTTTTATTTAGGTTGATTATAAATGTTTGGAAATGGATGGTAGTGGTAATACTACATTATTGTCACTATAATTAACAGTGCTGAGTTTGTGTGGGAATGTGGCTGAAATAGGAAGCTCTGGGTTGTGTATGCTACTAGAATGAAAGTTAGAATTTAAAACATGTGACAGTATAACACAGTGAACCCTGTTGTGGAACCTGGGCTGGGGTTAATAGGAACAGTGTAAGAATGTTCTTTCATGACTTATAACAAATGTACAACACTATAAAAAGATGTTAATAATAGGGAGATATGTGGGAAAAATACACAGGATATAAACTATGAAAAAAAAAAAGCTATGTAAATAAATCAAGGATTCCTTAATATGTCTTGGGGTATTGAGTGCGTACTTGTTTGCTTTCTTAAAAAAAATTCCATTAAACTTACTGAATCTGTTAAAAAAAGGGGGGGGAGGGGGGATAAGATAGGCAGGGTTCTTCAAGGGTGGGGTCTAACAGTGCTTTAACCTTCATTTACTGAAGAAATAAATGAAACCTGCCTTGTTTTGTTTTGTTTTTAATACAAAGAGAAAGAAAAAGAAGACAAGAAAAAAGGGATACAAATTATCAGCACAGATAACCCCAAATGACCTCTAATGAAGATTAAAAAACGATTCCTAGGATAGCAGGAACTTGCTATACTGACACTGGTGGTTTGCGCTCCTCGCCGCCCATCCAGTTCTCAGATGGGGTGTGCCTGCGCTTAACTTCCTATCAATTATGTTGGCGGGGGAAGGTGGATGCAGAGGGTACAGCATCCCTATCTTAGATGTAGGGGAGCAGAACAGGGGCTTCCCACATCTAGAATTCTCCCAGTTCAGTCTCTCTAGAGCTGTGACAAACAGTCATTAACTAACAAGAATATTTCTGGAATTGTTGTTGACGCAGGCAGCCTTTAGGGGGCGTCCATACTCAGAATCAGCCCGACGACTATTAAAGATGCAAACGACTACGCCGACAAGATAGCGCTATAACTGGCACCAGATGAGTCTAAATCCTGTGTCCAGACCCAGAACTCTGTGAGCCAGCTGCTGGGCCCAGTGGAGTCCTTTCCTTAACCTTTCAATAACATCACTTCCCATTTTGTAGGACTGAACTCGTAAGACTTCATTTACTGCTTTTGACATGTATTGTCTTGTGTGAGGCTAAATCACATGACTAAATTGAAAAAATGAAAACTGAAAGTCTCTCTCCCCCGATTTTGCTTTCCACTATTACTCCCCGCAAAACTGTTAACTGTTTCTTGAATTCCTTAGAAAAAAAAATAATGTTTATATTTGAATATACATATCTATTGATATATTTTCTCTCTCCTGTTTTTGTGTATATATTTTACATAAAAGGCTCATATTTGTCCACTATTTGGGGTCATGTTTTTGTATTAATGTGCCCTGGGATATTTCATTCAAACCTATATGCATTCTCATATTAATTCCATTCTAGTTATGTTCCATAATTAATTTACCCATTCATCCATTTATGGACATTGTGGGTGTTTCCAGGTTTTTGCTGGTAGAAACAGTGATGTAATTAATATATTTTTAAATGATGTAACATTGTTGAAAATATCCACACAGTAAATTCCATTCAGAGGGGTTGTTGGTGGAAGGATGCTGGCATTTTCCATTTGATGAATATTATCAAATTGCTTTCCAGGAATGTTGCATACTCATCAGTACTGTTTATAGCAAAAATTTTACATTTCTGTAAGTTTTATAAATGAAGAAAAAAATGTATGTTGACCTACACTGACCCATAGGAGACAGTAAACAGAGATTTTGCCCACTGGTATGACAAAAGTGACTTAGACAAACTATAGGATAATTGACTGGTTGGCAGATTGGATCAGATTGATGAAGTGAAAAATGGAACTATTAGGGATAGCAAGAAATTCATTATGATATTAAATGTCTTCTGAGAATTAGACTTGCTGTAGGTTTCTTGAGCATGAATTTGAAGTGATATTCTATACTATGTCAAAGCTAGACTGAATTGCAAAAAAGTTGAATATCTCATTAAAAGGGAAATTAGACACTCAAACCTACTAAAATTTATTAAAGGAATGTAAAAGTGAAGTAGAAATTAAATGGAGATAAGTGATCTACTTTAAGGTATTTCAGAGAAAGAAGTGGAATAATGTAATGATGGACTAGCCAAGGACTTTCACATGTTTATGCCATTATAATAGATTACTTACAGGTATCTCCAAAAAGCAGTCATTTCCCTAGAATGTGGTGACAGTGACTTACAGTCAATGTTAGATTTACTGTGGCCAAAATACCATCAGCTTGCTATAATCCCCTGATTCTGTTAAACTTACAGCCAAACAGGGGAAATAAACACGTGACTGGAGAATACGAGCTTTGAATCTTAGCTGAAATCACCGTAGTCCTGTGAGATCAGGAACCCATTTAAGTTAAATTAAAGCTCTAAATCCAAGGCAGGTGAAAATCTTAGGAGGTAAGATACAAGAATACACACTAAATAAAGTACAAGGAAGCAGTTCCCAGACTTCAGTTAACATACAGCCAAAATACTATTTGTTTTCTATTTTTGATACTCAAATTTATTTTAAAGTGAGATTATTTTTAAGTGTGAGAGTATCACATCACTGCTCTGTGCATAATGAAGTGTTCTAGATGCAATGGGATTCCATCATCATTAACTAGAGTTGAGGATGTGCAAGCAAGGTGGTGGACATAAGAGAGACAGATATTTATGCAACACTCCCCGTATGCCAGGCATCATGTATCACCTCGTGTGTGTTAATTTCTCAAATCAAACATATACATTACAGATGTGTTTCAGAGAGGTGAAGGAAATTACCTAAATTCAAGACCTAGAAATCAGCAAAGCTAGGAATGGAAGTTAAATCTCTCTAGCTTGACAGGGCACCCATGCTCCTTCCACTATACCACACTGTGGTGACCTTATTCCAGGGACATTCTCATGTTACCGTGTTAATATGTTCAAACCCCCATCAGTTGATTATTAGCAACCCCTTATTACAGATAAGAAAGCAGGGCTTATACAAAAGAAATAACTTGCCTGAAATTATACCACTATGAAGAAGCAGAACACATTTAAACACAGGTCTTTCTGACTTCAAAAACTGGCGCCCTTAACATGACACTGAAATGATTCACTAATATAGGAAGTACAATTTACTTGGAGACTCAACCTTTTCAATTTGAGGCTGTATGACTTTGGCAAGTCATTTACCTCTCTTCAAGTTCCATTTCCTCTCCTGCAATAGCTTCCTGCCACTTTCCTGACCAAGCCTTAGTTAAGGTCATAAGAAAGAAAATCTGAAATGTTAGCTTAGAAATAGAAATCTAGTATATGGGGTGATGTGTGAGGGTTGCATTACTTTTTACCAACATTCAATAGTTCAGTGGTTCATTTCTTGTGTCATTATTTCAGGCTTAATTTTACATAGCACTACTTTGCTATGAGAGTTTGATGAAATTTATTCATATATATATGCTCTCTATCTCAATTTCCTTTATAAAACTGATTTATTCAAAATAATTTTCTACTTCTCACAATTTGGGGAGGCAGCTTGGTCTAAAGAATAAAATATTTGATTCACAGTTTTTTTTTTTAAATAAATATAATTTTCGTAGCACTTCAAATAATTGAAAATAAGCTGCTGATACACTGACATCCAACCTAGTTTACTTTAATAAATAGAACATATGTCCTTAGTGTTATGAATACTTCTCTGGAAATAAACAATACATATGATCTTGCTCTTAAAAACGTCATAAAATACTATAGAAGGCTTACTTCATCTTTGTGTTATGTAAGTCCTGAAGAAACCTATTTTTCATATGCAATGCAAAGGTAAGCATCTGACCAGTTCAGGCTGAATAATTGCAGATCAAATATGAGTAGCCATTGAGCTAATGAGGTTTTTGCATCTCTATTTTATAAATAAAAATGTTGAGACAACACTGTAATGAAGGGATATCATGGAATAACTACTTCATTTTTTACTAATAAATTCAATAAATTTATTTCAGGACTTTCATGATAATATGCCAAAAATGTAAGTATGTTAAACCATTTTTGCTATCTAGGGAAATATTAGTAAAGGCATTAGGAGTGTGTAAAAGAGCAAGAATATCTGACATCTATCCTTATGATACATTGTAAATAATTCTTCTCCCCCAAATCCTGCATCTATGAATGTAAATGCATAGAGCTGGGGGGAAGTGGCCAGACCACATTCAAGACTGTAAAATTTATTAGTGATAAGCCTGCAATAGCACTCTTCTTAAATTTGGAGGTGGGGTGGGGGAACCTAAGGCCTTATGAAGATGTGCTGAAAGCTATAAACCTTCTCTTTAGAAAAAAAGTGTACACATCATGTTGACAAACACTGTTTCTGAGAATTCTGGAATTTTTGTAGATTTTACTATGCCAAATTAAGATTCTCCATGGAACATGGAAACTCAAAGCTAAGAACCAGTGACCCACAGTCTGACAGTCAATGAATTTTGAGTGAGGGCTTCAGCACAAGAAGGCAGGCATTCAGGCAGTCTGATGATACCAATCAGCCAATTAATTTGATTTAATTAAAAATCAATTAATTTAGAAGAGGAAAAATCTATAGACCATTTGGCACAAAAGAATTGAGTGCTCAAATGTGTTCATTCTACAGCAATAGTTTTACTCTTTTCTTTCATGGTTAGTTGGTCAGAAATTATAAAGAAATAAGGAATATATTCATATTTTATACATATACATATATATTATATATATATATATATATATATATATTTTTTTTTTTTTTTTGCATGGGCAGGCACTGGGAATCGAACCCAGGTTTCCTGCATGGCAGGCAAGAATTCTGCCACTGAGCCACGGTCACAAGGCTGTACATTCATATTTAATCCACTGCTTGCCCAAATATGGTGTCATGAGATGCCATACACAAAGGAAACACAATTTTCATTTCCACCTAGTAAACTGTACTCCTTGAACTATCTGAAATTGAATCAAAGACAGGAAAGAGCATAGGATATAGGAAGTCCTATGATGCCAGATGATTTGTTTCCCAAATAAGTCATCCAAGTTGAAGGTCTATCAGAGGCCTCCCTTTACTCCAAATTTAAACCTTTCTTATATTGAATCTCTCTGCATCTAGAGCACTTGCTGCTACTTTCAAGTGTGCTAACCACATCTTGGCCACAATACACCCCAAAGGTGGGCACTTTTAGGCTCCATCCTATGCTGATTCCTATACAACATAATGTCTTTGCAATTTGCATTTCTCTAATTAGTAAGTTAACACATTAGCTACCTCCATAGTAACTGGCTGCCACTTGTGTTTCCTGTGTATATAATACCTCACAACAACACAGAAACTTCCTCTCTGAAACCTTAATTAGAGAAAGAAATTGCATTTCTCTCAGCCTGTAGGAAAAATATACACTTCTATACATTTTGCTTTCCTTAAATGAACTTGGAATTGATCAATCCCCAAGGTGAGTAAAGAAAAAGCACTGTTTTTCTTTTTTTATCAGAAGCACTGCTTCCCAACTCCTTCTCTACATCTAGAGTACTTGCTGCTACTTTCAAGTGTTCTAACCACATCTTGGCCACAGTATACCCCAAAAGGTGGGCACTTTTAGGCTCCATCCTATGCTGATTCCTATACAACATAATGTCTTTGCAATTTGCATTTCTCTAATTAGCAAGTTAACATATTAGTTACCTCCATAGTAACTGGCTGCCACTTGTGTGGAAGGAAGGAAGAAGTCAAAAGTAGGTTGCTTATGATAACTCAGATTAAAAAGAGAAATAAAAATAAAAAGAAAGAGTTTAAAAGTGGATCATCAACAGAGCGCATGAAGATATTGGGGAAAACTTCAATAAACAGAAAGTATGTTTTGCCTAAAGCCAATACCACTTTGGCTCCCACCCGTGATAAAAACCCTTATTAAAACTAGGAAAAGAAGGAAACTCACAAACATTATAAAGGCATATATAAAGAAATCCACAGATAACATTATAATTAATGGCAAAAGACTGAAAACTTTCCTTCTACAATCAAGAACAGGACAAAGATACCTATTGTCACTACTTAGTCAATATTTTACTGAATTTTCTAGCAATAAAAATTAGGCAAGAAAAAGAAATTAAAGACTTCCCAAATTAGAAAGGACAAAGTAAAACATTCCCTATTTGCAGAAGTCATGATCCTATATGCAGAAAATCCTAAAAAAATTCCACAAGAAAACTACTAGAGCTAATAAATGAATTCAGCAAAGTAATGGGGTACATGATCAATATTCCCAAATCAGCAGTGTTTCTATAAACTAATAATAAACAATCAGAAGAAATAATGAAAACTTCCATTTAAAAAGCAAGTAAAACAATCAAATATCTGAAATATGTCTCAGTAAGTATAAAAGGAGTATGCATATGAAAACTGCAAAACATTGCTAAAAGAAATCAAGGAAAACTTAACAAATGGAAAGAAATTCTGTGTTCATGGACTGCAAGACTACATATTGTTAAGATGTCAATTATACACAAAACAATTTATAGATTCAACAAAATCCCAATAAAAATTCCAACAACTTTCTTTGCAGAAATGGAAAAGCCAATAATGAAAGCTAAATGATAGGGTAAGGGAACCCAAATGACCAAAGCCATCTTGAAAAAGAAGAATGAAGCTGGAGGACTCACACTTCCCAATCTTAAAATGTATTACAAATGCACAATAATCAAAACATCATTGTACTGGCTCAAAGAGAGATATATAGACCAAGAGAATCAAATTGAAAGCTCGGCAGTCAACCCTTATATTTATAATCAAGTGATTTTTGACAAGGTGGCAAAGACCGCTGAATTTGTGAAAGAATAGTCTGTTCCACAAATGGTACTGGGAGAACTGGATATTCATAAACACAGGAATGAAAGCAGACCCTTATCTCACACCATATATAAAAATTAACTCAACATGGACCAAAGACTTAAATATAAAAGTCAGAACAATAAAATTCATAGAAGTAAATGTAGGAGAGCATCTCCAGGAGCTTGTTTAGGCAATGGTTTCCTAGACTTTGTATACAAAGGACAAACAACAAAAGAAAAAAGGAGATAAATGTGATCTCATCAAATTTAAAAACTTTTGTACATCTAAAGACTTTATTTTAAAAGTAAAACAAGAGAATACACAATGGGAAAATATTTTTGGAAACCGCATAACTAATAAGGCTTAATATCCAGAATATATAAAGAAATTCTTCATCTTAAGAACAAAAAGAGGAAAAAAAAGCAATTAAAAATGGGTGAACAACTTGCATAGTATTTCTCCAAAAAAGGTATCAAGATGACCAAAAAACATATGAAAATATGCTCAACATCATTAGCTTTTTGGGGAAACACAAATCAAAACCACAATAAGATACCATTTCATAGCCTTATAATGGCTACTGCTAAAAAAAAAAAAACAGAAAACTTCAAATATTGGAGGAGACATAGAAAAATAGGCCCTCATTTATTGCCAGTGGGAATGTGGAATGGTGCAGCCATTATGAAAGACCGATTGGTGGTTTCTCAGAAAGTTAAGTACATAATAAACATATAACTCAGCACTAGTATATACCCAAAGGAGTTGAAAGAAAGGTCTCTTAAAGATACTTGTACCCTGATGTTCACAATTGCGGTATGATGGAAGCAACCTAGTTTCGATTAACTGATGACAGCATGAACAATATGTCATATTTATATGCCATGGAATAATATTCAGCTGCATAAAGGAAGGAAGTTCTGATATATGTGACATCATGTTGAGTGAAATAAGCAACACATAATAGGACAAATATTGTGTGATCTTACTGTTATGAAATAATTAGAATAAACAAACTCATAGAGTCAGAATATAGAATATAGGTTATCAGGGGATAGGGTGTTGAAAGGGAAAAGGGAGTTGATGCTTAAAAAGTATGGGATTTCTATTTGGTTTGATGGAAATTTTTGGTAATGGACTGTGGTGTTGGTTGCACAACATCATGAACATAATTAACAGCACTGAATAATGTATTTGAATGTGGTTGAAAGGGGAAATTTTAGGTTGAATATATGTTTCTAGAATAAAAATTTAAAAATTAGAAAAATATTTTCTCAAAATAAATGAAGCTAAAGCTTGCAGAATTGAAATGACAAATAGATAAATAAAGAAGTATCGGAGGGTTTCATGGGGAGTTCAGTAGTAGGATTCTTGCCTTCCATGTAGAAGACCTGGGTTTCCCAGCTCTGCAAAACCAGTAACAAAAAACAAAACAAAACAAAAAAACCACTCAACAAATGGTGCTGTGATAACAGGATAGTCACATGGAAAAGAATGAAATGTGGCCCCAACAGTATAGCATACAATTTCTTTTTTTAATTTAAATACATAAAAAAAAGTACTGGAGACTTTCACACCCTGCCAACTAGGCAGTAGGCCCTTGAGAAAACAGATGATTTGGGGGGACATAAAGCACAATCCTTTCATGATTAAAAATGCCCAACAGATTGGAAGAGTACTTCCTCAAGCTGATAAAGGCTATCTATGAAGAACACACAGCTAACAACATACTTAATGGTCAGGATCGCTATACTTTCAGGAACAAGATGAGGATAGCTGCTTTTGACACTTCTACTCAGTATTGTACTATTAAGTTCTAGCCAAGACAATAAGGCATCCTAAAAGGAATAAAAGGCAACTGAGTTGAAAAGTAAAATAAAGATCTCTATTTCACAGATGATGTGATTCTGTACTTAGAAAATTATAAGAAAGTCACAAAAAGGCTCTTTAAACTAACAAGTTCTGAAATGTTACAGGATATAAAATTAACATGTAAATATTGATTGCATTTCTGAACATTAGCAATGGACAATCCAAACATTAAATTAAGAAAACAGTTCAATTTTTAAAAGTGTGAGAAAGAAAAAAATACTTATAAACATATTTAACAAAAGAAGTGCAAGGTTGATAACTGAAACATCAAAACATTGTTGAAATAAATTAGACCTAAATAAGTGGAGAACATCCCATGTTCATGGATTAGAAGACTTAATATTGTTAAGATGGCAACACTCCATACATCTGACACACTGCCTATCAGAATCCCTGCAAGTTTTTTTCCAAAAATTGTCCTGCTGACTTTCAAGCATATTTGGAAATGTGAGGAACCGAGTATAGTTAAAGAAATTTTGTAAAAGAACAAAGTTGGAGGAATCTCATGTCCCAATTTCAATACCTACTAAAAGACTGTAACAATCAAGACAATAATTAGCATATGCTAGTTACCTTGTTTGTACCAGTTGATAAATTCTATCTGTTGACGTATTTTTCTGATATATCTATGTATCTGCATTTACTTCTACATCTATATCTATACAACTCATTCACATAAAATTCAAAGTCCAGAAGTAAACTCTTACATACATAGTTAAATGATATTTAACAAGTATACCAAGACAATTCAACAGGGAAAGCACTGTCTCTGCAAGAAATTGTGCCAGTACAACTGGATATACACATGCAAATAAACATAATTCAGACCCCTCCTTTCTACTATAGACAAAAATCAGCTCAGCATGGATCCAAAGTATAAATGTGCATGGTATAACTATAAAACCCTTAGAAGAAACCAATATAATCATAAATCTTTGTGACCTGGTATTAGACATTGTTTTTCTCAGAGAGTACACCAAAAATGCCAGTGACAAAAGAAAAAAATGAATTAGACTTTGGGTTGCAGGCGATAACCATGAATAAAGCAAACAAATAACCCACAGAGAAAAGAAAATATTTTCACATCATCCGTCTGATAAGATATCTGTGTTAAGAAAACAAAGAGCTTTCACAACTCATTCATATATAGACAAATAACCCTAATTTAAAAATGACCAAAGGATTTAAATAGGTATTGCACCCCAAATATATGCAAATGGTAAATAAGTACACCTGAAAACATACACAGCATCATTATTTATTTATTTATTTATTTTTTAGCATTTCAAACTAAATTTATTTTAACATTTGTTCCCCCTATTATTTATTTTTATTCCATATGTTCTACTCTTCTGTTGATATAGTAGCTAAAAGGAGCATCAGACACAAGGTTTTCACATTCGCAGAGTCTCATTGTGAAAGCTATATCATTGTTCAATCATCATCAAGAAACATGGCTACTGGAACACAGCTCTACATTTTCAGGCAGTTCCCTCCAGCCTCTCCACTACATCTTGAACAACAAGGTGATATCTACTTAATGCGTAAGAATAACCTCCAGGATAACCTCTCAACTCTGTTTGGAATCTCTCAGCCATTGACACTTAGTCTCATTTCAATCTTCCCCCTTTGGTAGAGAAGGATCTCTCAATCCCTTGATGTTAATTCTCAGCTCATTCTAGGGGGTTTCGCAGTCCCTTGATGCTGAGTCTCAGCTCATTCCAGGATCTCTGTCCCACGTTGCCAGGAAGGTCCACACCCCTGGGAGGCATGTCCCATGCAGAGAGGGGAAGGGTGGTGAGACTGCTTGTTGTGTTGGCTGGAGAGAGATGCCACATCTGAGCAACAAAAGAGGCTCTCTTGGGGGTGACTCTTAGGCCTAAATTTTAAGTAGACTTGACCTATCCTTTGTGGGGTTAAGTTTCATGTGAATAAACCCCAGGACTGGGGGCTCAGCCTATAGCTTTGGTTGTCCACACTGCTTGTGAGAATATCAAGAATTCAACTTGGGGAAGTCGAATTTCTCCCCACTCTCACCATTCCCCGAAGGGGGCTTGCAAATACTTTTCCAGTCACTGATCAAATCACTCTGGGATTCATCGGGGCATCACTCTGGACAAACCAACAAAATCTCATGTGCTACCTGAGATTCCAAGTACTTATGACATTCACTCAAACTATCTACATGAGTTATATTAGGAAATGCTCTAGTCAAAATATAAATTTTGTAACAAATAAACATTTTTTGCTTTAGTCTCACACATAAGGTGACATTTTAAAGTATTAATTATCATCTATTTTCAACACCCTGCAATAATGACATTCCTTTATTCTTCCTCAGGCAAAAACATTTCTTAAATTTATACATTGTACATTTCACTATTATTATACACTCTAGGCATTCCTAGATTATACCATCTTGATCTTTACCATCTATCTTTCTTTCTGATTTCATTTATGTCCCCAGTCCTCCTCCCTCTATCATTCTCACATGCAGGTTCATTCAGTGTTTTAACACAATTACATTACTGTTAGGTAGTATTGTGCTGTCCATATCTGAGATTTTATATTCAGTCCTGTTGCACAATCTGTATCCCTTCAGCTCCAATCACCCAATATCTCACCCTATTTCTATCTCCTGATGGTGTCTGTTACCAAGGAAATATTCTAAGTTTATTCACTAATGTCAGTTCATGTCAGTGAGACCATACAGTATTTGTCGTTTTGTTTCTGGCTAATCACACTCAGCATAATGTCCTTAAGGTCCATTCATGTTGTTACATACTTCATAACTTTATTCTGTCTTACAGCTGCATAATATTCCATCTTATGTAAATGTTACAGTTTGTTTAGTCAGCTGTCTGTTGATGGACATTTTGGCTGTTTCCATCACTTGGTAATTGTTAATAATGCTGCTATAGACACGTAAATGTCCATTTGTGTCCTTGGCCTCGTGACCTTTGAGTAGAGACAGCATATACATGGGTCCTGTTTTTTAAACCATTCTGCCAGACTGTCTTTTGATTGGAGAGTTTAAGCCATTAACATTCAGTGTTATTACTGCATGGGTAGTACTTTCTTCTACTATTTTGCCTTCTGGATTTTATATGTCATATCTAATTTTCCTTCCTTTTACCTTTACTCATAGTCTTCCTTTCTACACTCTTCTCCACACCTCTCTCTTCTGTCTTCGTATCTGTCTCTAGTGTTCCCTTTAGTATTTCTTGCAGAGCTGGTCTCTTGGTCACAAATTCTCTCAGTGGTTTTTTGTCTGAAAATGTTTTAATTTCTCCCTCATTTTTGAAGGACAATTTTGCTGGATATAGAGTTCTTGGTTGGCAGTTTTTCTCCTTTAATAATTTAAATATATTATCCCACTGTCTTCTCGCCTCCCTGGTTTCTGCTGAGAGATCTGCGCATAGTCTTATTGGGCTTCCCTTGTATGTGATGGATTGCTTTTCTCATGCTGCTTTCAAGATCCTCTCTTTCTCTTTGACCTTGGACATTCTTATTATTAAATGTCTTGGAGTATGTCTATTTGGATCTTTTCTCTTTGGGGTACGCTGCACTTCTTGGATCTGTAATTTTAAGTCTTTCATAAGAGTTGGGAAATTTTCAGTGATAATTTCCTCCATTAGTTTTTCTCCTCCTTTTCCATTCTCTTCTCCTTCTGGGACACCCACAACACGTATATTCATGCGCTTCATATTGTCTTTCAATTCCCTGAGTCCCTGCTCATATTTTTCCATTTTTTTTCCTATAGTTTCTGTTTCTTGTTGGATTTCAGATGTTCTGTCCTCCAGTTCATTAATCCTATGTTCTGCCTCTCAAAATCTACCATTGTAGGTTTCCATTGTTTTTTTCATCTCTTCTACTGTGTCTTTCATTCCCATAAGTTCTGTGATTTGTTTTTTCAGACTTTCAGTTTCTTCTTTTTGTTCCTTCCTTGCCTTTTTTTATATCCTCCCTCAATTCATTGATTTGGTTTTTGATGAGGTTTTCCATGTCTGTTCGTATATTCTGAATTAGTTGTTTCAGCTCCTGTATGTCATTTGAATTGTTGGTTTGTTCCTTTGAATGGGCCATATCTTCAATTTCCTTAGTGTGATTTATTATTTTTTGCTGGCGTCTAGGCATTTAATTACCTTAATTAGTTTATTCTGGAGATTGCTTTCACTTCTTTTATCTAGGGTTTTCTTGCTGGATGAATTTGTTGTCTATCTGTTCTTTGACATTCTGTTCAGCTGTATCTGAACCTTTAGCTTAGGTTTTGTTTAACAGAGGAGAATTTTTCAGTTCTTGTTTTCTTGTTTCTTGCCCTGCTTGTGTGGTATCTTTCCCCCACACACACTTAGGAGGGTCTGCTTAGATATTATAGACCCCAGCCAGATTTTCCCAGACCAAACTGGCCTCCTATCAGGAGGAAAGAGTCACCTGCGTCGGTTTTCCCTGAGCATGAGACCCAGCAGGTTGAAAGACTTTCCTGTGAAGTCTCTGGACTCTGTTTTTCTTATCTTGCCCAGTATGTGGCGCTTGTCTGACTGCAGGTCCCAGCAGCATAAGATGATGCGGTACCTTTAACTTTGGCTGGGGGTTTGCTGGAGACAGAGGAGAGGTTGTAGGCTGGTTTTAATGGCTTCAAATAACCAAGCACTGGTGTCTGATTTCCTTGATGGAGGGATTCCACCTGGGTGGACCTTCACCCCTCCCCTGGGGAAGGCACAGGCTCCAGATAAGCCCCCAAAAGAGCTCACTTCTGCCTATGCCTGGGGCAGTTGCAGCCTGAAAAGTCCTGCCACTATATCCAGAGGCAGTCAAGCCTTTGTAGATACACAGCCACAAAAACCTGTTTCCTTCTTTTTTTTTCCCCCCTTTTTCTGTCAGTCCTGCCCCCTTGGGGCTGGGGCAAAAATGAGCAACCTCTGCTTTGATCGGGTTCACCTAAGCTGGGGGCCTATTTTTAGTAGTCAGAATTTGTTAATTAGTTCCACAATTGGCGTTTGATTGTGCCCAGTCCCTGCTGCTGGTAAAGTCCTTTCCTTTCCCCTCTGGGAAGGGGCCTGTGGGGGAGGGGCACTGGCCGCTGCAACTTTGGGAACTCACAGTTTTGGGGGGTGCTCACAGTCGGTCCAGCTGGTCCAGATTGGGGTACGCTGTGTGTCTGGTCACTGACGCTGTGTGTCTGGTCACTGGCCCCAGGAGCTGTTCTGTACTGTTTCTGGTTATTTAGCAGTTGTTCTGGAGGACGAACTAAAACGCGCACGTTGTTAAGCCACCATCTTGACCCGGAAGTCAGCATCATTATTTATTACAGAAAAGGGAATCAAAACTGCAGAATGATTTGCTCTATGGAGCATTGTGGGAACACAGCCTCAGGCACAACAAAAAGACTTTTATGAAGTGACTACTTTATTACTTTTACAGAACAAAGGATCCAAAAAAACAGGGGATGAGATCCCATCATGACTGGTCTCCCAGGGTCAATGGATGGCAGCTCCATATGTCCTATTTTGTGGGAAAGGACAGACAGATCATGCTGCCTGAGGGTGGGGTATTCATAAAACCCAGAGTGAGGGGACCCTGCCACTGTGAGTGCTGCCCTGATAAGCAGTTGGAGCTGCTTGTTCCTGGATTTCAGGATTAGGGTATGGTCAGACCACTCCTTTACCCAGCATCTCCACAGGGCTGTAGAATAGAAACATGTTGAAATATGTGTATACAACAGAAATGGAGGCAGGGGATAGACAAGCCTGGGATATAGCCACTAGGTGTGTATGTGACTTCCCCAGCAAAAACCACAATGACAGAGCTCTTCACACTCACTCGGATGGCTATAATCAAAAGACATACAATAACAAGTGTCAGTGAGGATGTGGAGAAATTGGAACCCTCATACATTGCTGGTGTCAATATAAAATTGTCCAGCTGGTTTGGAAAACAGTTTGGTAGTTCTTTCAAAATTTTAAACATGGAGTTACCATATAGCCCAGCAACTCGACTCCTAAGCATATACCTATGAGAAATCAAAGTCTGTGCCCACTCAAAAATGTGCACGCCCATTTTTATAGCAGTATACTTATAAGAGCGAAACATAAAAATAACCTTGTGGTCGGTTGAATTATGTACCACAATTAAAGATAGGTTCTTAATCTTAATCCTCATTCCTTAGATGTGAACTCATCTGTATACAAGACTTTTTCAAGATGTCATGTTTAGTTAAATCCTGGCCCAACTGAATCAGGGATGGCCTTAATCGATATTACAGGAGTCCTTTATAAGCAGAAAAAGTTCAGACAAAGTGGCATGCCTTGATTTTGGATTTCAAACCTCTGAAAATGTGAGCCAATACATTCCTGTTGTTAAGCCAACCCATTGTGTGGCACATGTCTTAACAGCCTTTGGCAAACCAAGTCAAACCAAGTGCCCATCAACTGATGAATGATGGATGGATAGACAATATATAGGATAGCCATACAATGGGGTATCATTCAACAATTAAAAGGAATGAAATACTGATACATGCTTCAAAAAGAATGAACCTTGAAAATATTATGCTAAGTGAAAGAAACAAGCCATGAAACACCATATATTATATGATTATATTTATAGGAATTGTCCACAGAGAGCAAACTGATGGTTTCCAGGGGATGGGTACAGGATTTCTTTTAGAGGTGATGAAAATGTTCTAAAATTAGGTTGTGGTAATGGTCGCAAAGCTCTTTGAATGTACTAAAAATTATTCAGTTGGACACTTTAAGCAGGTGAATTTTATGGTATGTGAATGATATCTCAATTAAGCTGCTTAAAAATAAATTAAAGGGCAGTGCAAAGGTGGGTCAGTGGCAGAATTCTCATCTGCCATGTCAGACACCTAGGTTAGATTCCCGGTGCCTGCCCATGCAAAAAATAATAAAAATAATAATAAAAAAGAAATTAGAAGGAGAAAGGTTTAATTATGTGAAAGTTTGTAAAATGTTCATAAATTAAAGGCCATGTATGCATAAAGAGAAACTTTTGGCATTCTACTTTCTAGCATCTCTCTCAATCTGCCAAAATAATTGGTTTTACACTATAAGTTGCTCACTGAATATCTGCATTTAATTTCTTTGCTCTGCAGTCATTTTCCCATTTGTTTTTCTAATAAATTTATCTGTTTTCTTTGTATGTGTTGTATCTCTCAGCTTGGTCTCATTTGCAAACCTTCTATGCTATTTACTCCATCCTGAGAAAGTCAAACCATTAATTAAATTGGATCTAATACAATTCTCATGATAGCCACCCGGTCACCCCAACAAGGTACTTTTATATTTATCAATTATTTTTTGTTGTTGGTCTCTGACCAATTTGCCCTCTGTATCAATCTGTGAACATTTTTAGAAAACAGGAGAATATACAATATCTCTATTGATTAGTACATAGAAAGGCATCTTTTGAAATTTTAAAAATTAACTCCTACCTTGTCTCAAGTTCCCTAAAATAATATTGGTTTATTACAATTTAAAAATTTTTTGGGATTTAATATCAATATTTTAGAACTATTAAGATTAGAAGAACCTGAAAGCTATGTATGTGTGTATGTGTGTGTGTGTGTGTGTGTGTGTGTGTGTGTGTGATTTATATATATATATATATACATATAAAATCACCAGGCACCATAATTTCACATATGTTTTGTTGGGGAAAGATATTTAGGTTAGTTCTTCAATCCCATTTTTTTTTAATCAAAGGGGAGAGAATGATTTCACCATGCCTAGGACAGAACAGCATCAGGAAAGCTTCATGCCCACTTTCCTTCCCTATCTCTCACTCATTTCAAAATAATTAGATCAGTTAGTGGTGGTAATGGTAGCAGAGTTTGATTAATTAACACTCCCAACCTCAACATATGGTTTTCAGCATAGGAAACTTCAATAAATAGAAATAAGCACCCAAGAGGGATTATAATACCAGATTTATAAACAAAGGCACAAGGTTTCCTATTAGAGATGCATTGGAGGGCACTGCAATTCCTTCCTTACTGAATTGAATGACTCACTCATCTATTCAAAGGCAATGCAAGTGGGGAAGTGCCTATACCCCACTGTTGTCTGTGTCTGGTGCAAGATGGGTGGAAGTAGGGGAAAGACAGCTGTGACCTTAACTCAAGGATTTCCTAGTATATGCCAGGGAGATTTTCATTCAGCCCATCACAAAAATAAGTGCTCAGGCTTTCCTGCTGCAGCCACTAAAACACACCCTAGCCTCTAGTAACACGATAGCAGCCAGAGTTTTCCAAGTTGCTACCTGAATCAGAGCTTATGACATTTGGTTCCTTTCAAACCTTCAGTCAAGGTTACTTTGTGTCTGTCATTTGGACTGAAGTCTTCCACACTGCATCCTATGCCTCAAATTAAGAGCTGACAGCTACATATCTTAAATGTATTTTCTGTTTATTGATACCAGTGCCATGTAAGAAATGTATACAACTCTTAATAAGTACAAGATATAAAGTAAAATCTCACCTATATTCCCTATTCTGATAATGTCTGGATCTGGTTTATTTGGTACTTATTGTGGAAGGAATGTTTTTGTCATTTTTCACCCACTCACTTGCTCATATCTTTATCTTAAAACTACTAGACCATTATAAAGCATTTAATCCCATCCTATTTACCATTGTGATCTTAATACCCCAGCACTCAAAATCCATTGGTAGTTCCCAATTGTTTAGAGAAGGAATTCCCACATTTTTGTATTGCATCCAAGAACTTTCATAAACTCACGTCTGGATATCTTTCGGCCAAGGTCTTCACCAATCCATATTACCCCATTTTGAAGTACTCTGTTCCATAATCACACATCCAATTCGTGACTTCAGGATTCTCCCTGCTAACCATTGTCTTTTATAAATAGTAATTCTTCATCTCAAGTCATGTGAGAACCTCAATTCGATGAACGGGCTTGGAAGGAATCAAATGTTTCTTCTTTATAAACTCCACTGAAGCTATCATGATGTCATATCTGTAGCTGTCTTTTAAATGAATGACTATGAATTCATTTAATTGAATCTAATATTCCTAGGTGAGTATGGGCATATAAAAGATGTTTAATATTTGTTACAATTATTTGAATTGTGGAGACTGCAGAGGAAGAACAAATGTAAAAGGAATGGTCCCTTTCCTTAACGAAACCATCATGTACTTAAGAATATAAGGTGTGCATGGGAAACAAGAAAAGAAAAAGAACAATAACAAGCTGTCCATGATTAGGACATAAAGAAATGTATAGGTTTAAATTTCCAACCGTCCTTCTACCCTGATTTCCAGACTCATATATCTAACTCCATACTCAATATCTCCATTTGAATGTCATTACACAAGGTTTAGAAAATCATATTAAGAGATCAAGTTGAGAAAACTTAAACATGAATTTGAGGTAAGCCTTAAAAGATGAGTAGGATATAGAAAAGCAAAGACTGAGAGGACATCTTAAGTTGCTAGAAGATCCAGAGCAAATATATTGCCAACTCCTTTTCATCCAAAGTATAGGGAATGGTCACTATCTCAAAGACTCAAACTGGTATTAAAACCACAGCTCCCTCTCTCTCTCTAACTAGTCTGGAACTAATCCATGATCACCCTTGACTGATGCTCCAGTTACTTGCATACAATGCCAACTACTTCCTCTTATGAGCCTTTCTTCCTATTCTCTCACACCCTCTTCTTAAAAAGTCTGCAATGTCCCTCTCAGAAGTCAGTTTTAATTATACCTGCTGAAGGGTACTGGGCAATATGGCCTCCACTGATTAGAATAGTGTTGGAGCCAAACCAAGCCAAATGGATTTTCTTTCTCAGGAACTCTTTAGGAACTTTGAACTGGTATTTCATGTAATACAGGGTCAGAGATAGCCATTGGTCTACCATAGGTGAGGAAGAAGAGAGATCAAGAGAAGAACGAGGCAGGCTTGCAAAGGGAAATGGACATGAGGCTCTTAATGCTCTTGAAACCAGTGCTATGTCCCATACACACATTTTCTCTTATTTCCGTATTGCATAATCCTTCCACCAAAACAAGGCTTGTAATCTATCACCTTTTCATCATCCTACAACACTTGCAATAACTCATTTTCCTCTTTGTCCTACTTAAACTCCAAGGACATTTATTAAAACATTAAATTCTCCCTTATTTTCTCATTTGCTTGCTTCTATCTAACTTTGCCATTCTGATTTTGTTATAACTTCAACTTAATTAAAACCAAATATTCATCCATTCCATCTCTACCACATGCAGCTAAAAGTTGCCAGAGAAAACTCACAATCATCTTGTCTGAACTTATTTTAATATAATGACCTAGTAGCCCAAGTGGACATTTAATGCTTCCTGACAATCGAATTACACTTCTCTGAGCTATTTACTTTTCTAATCTCATATATGATGATTTCATACTTTCTATCTCCTCAAGTCTCCATCTTTGTTCTCCTGTTCTTCATTTCAGATAACTCTTCCCACAACCCCGAAAATTCAAAAACATTTACAGAAGAATTTCAACAAAGGCTTACACCCACATTTCTATCTATGCGTACGTTCTTCCTTTCTGCCAACGTGGCTGACATTTCTGTATGATACACAATTCATTTCTGCAATATATCCTATATCTTTTCAACCACTCGAAGTCTAATGGCTTGAGTTAATATATATTTGTACAGGTTTAAATTTCCAACCATCCTTCTGCCCTGATTTCCAGACTCATATATCTAACTCCATATTCAATATCTCCATTTGAATGTCATATGTAGCCATTACCTTTGACTCCTTTCTTTCTTTCAAACGCTACGTTTATTTCAACAGGTAAACCTATCATTTTACAAATAAAAATACAATCATATCTCCAGAAGTTTACCACTTCCACTGCTATCTCCTTGCTCTAAGCTTCCATTTTTTTCTAGCTAGATTATGGCAATAGCTTCCTAAGTTATATCTCTGCTTGTAGCCTTGCCCTCTGAAGTTTATTCTTAGCAGCCTCAAGGTGATCCCTTAAAAATATGTCAGATCATGACAATCTGTGCCTTAAAATCCTCTAATGATTCTCTATTATGTTCAGAGTAAAAATCAACTTCCTTCCCTTGGCCTAAAAGGCCATGGGTGACCCAACCCTGGTTATTTCTTTGATCTCATTTCCTACCATTCTTCTCCTCTCCTCACTCTGCTACAGCCACTCTAGCTATCTTCCTACTTCTGGTCACTTCGTGCATGCATTTATCTCATTTTGTTTGAATTTGCTTTCCTCTCTGCCTGGCATTGCCTTCCCTTAGATATCCACCTAATCATGCTTTCATCTCTTTCAGGCCTTTGGGAAAATATCCCTTTTCAGAAACTGCTGCCTGTCAATACTTCCTATCAGAATACTTCCTGAAGTAGCAATAGGTTGGCCAATCCTGATTTGCCCTTGATTTCTTGCTTTTAGACCCGAGTTCCAAGCAAACCAAGAGAGTCACCTTCATAGCAGTCACTTCATCCATACATTGTTTATCCTCTTTCCTTGCTTTATTTATCTCCACAGTACAGTTCATCACCTAATGCATCAAATATTTAGTTTATGTAGTTATTTTCTTTCCCATCCCATTCTTTCCCTATAATATCTACAATGGCAGGAATTTTACCAAGTTTTATTTCCTTTCCCCTGCCAATCAGAATGGCGCCTATTGCAGGTAATCATTAAACATTTGTGGAATGAAGAAATAAGTGAATAAAATAAATAACTTTTTCCATAATTCCATGGTTTGTCTTAAGCTAGATTAATTGGGTTTCTCTTCCTTGCAACCCAATGAATTCTAAGAATCTACCAATACCCTCTGTTTTGGGCCATATTCTCATCTGGTCATTATGTCTGCATCACTGATGCCCAAATACTCTATACCAAATCTCTCTTCAGTTTTTGCTCAGTTTACCTCTGACCACTTATCCATGGGAGATACCCCAGCATATCATCAAGAGTCAAAATGGTCACAGGACAGTAGGTACATATTCCTTAATGAAAAAAACATGGGAAAACTGGAAAAAAATCAAAGATTAAATCTTATTAGTGGCATTTTTACATTTTGCTACATAGAAGTACCCAGTCTCTTTGTTCATCAAACTTATAGGAAAGATCCATTCCTATGAGACACTTTGAATAAGGATTTACATATAAATATATATTTGAATGTGTATGTGTGTATGTGTGTGTGTGTGTGTGTGTGTGTGTGTGTGTGTGTATTCAGCATAATTTGGCCAGTGGTGTTAAGAGATTTGACATCTGAAAAACTGATTCAGTCCTGGTTCTGTTTCCTCACTTTAAAACCTTGAGAGCCAATAATCTACTCTGAGAACTATTTACTTTTCATTCATTAAATATGAATAATGAGGCTATGCAACCTATTTTCAGGGTTGTGTATAATATCAAAAATAGTACTTAATGAAAAATGGTTCAACAAATTGAAAATTATGATTAACAATGACAACAATAATAATGGTTACTAATATATGGCTATTATCATTATTGATTTAAATGTTATTTAAAATAAATTTCTTATGGCACCATTTGATTAATAACCACAGTGATGTTTTAATGAATAATTTGTTTTGTTTGGAAGCGTCTAAATTAATTGTATTCAGCCATAAACTTTAGCTTCCTACTCATTAACAATAGGAAAATGATTCAAATTTTTAATATGCCTACTAAAATAACTCACCTGGTAAATATGTAGCAATTCAAGTTTTGGGGATAGAACATCAGCAGACAGAGTTCTAACTGGCAAACCTTGCCAGGTTATTTCTAATATGGTAAAGGCTGATGGTTATGGGGCTTACGTTTCTTCAATGACCTAAATCTATAATCTACCTTATATCCAAATTTAATGTAGGTGCCCAGTTGTGAAGATATGAATATATTTATTCTACAGAAATAAAATATTAAAGAATAGAAGGATTTGGTCATTTATGAACAAGGTTCCACTATTACAACCAAAAAAATCCCAATTTTGTTCTCTAGTTTCCTTGCCAATAGACTCATCATAAAGCATCTCTATATTGGAATTTTACTCATTCTATATTTTCCTATGGATAATATATATATTATCCTATGGATATTTTGTTGTATCTTTTTTATTTTCCTTTTCATCATCTTTTTTATTACTTTTTAGATTCAAATATTTGTTCCTATTAAGGAACTCAAATTTAGTAGATGGAAAAGAATGATTCTATTAATATTAGGATGTTGAAGGGAAGAGAAATTAATAACCTGGAATTTGGAAATTTCAGGTTATGTTCTTTGCATGTATTATGTCATCTATACTTCATAAAGAAACAGTGAGTAGGCATCAATTTTATCTGCTTGTTTTTACCTTCCAGAAAAAGGTTCAAAGAGATTTAAAAAGTAGTCAGAGGTGGCACAGAGAATGCAACTAGGTGAAGGTCACTCCTAAACTTGTGCTCTCTCTGCTACACTGAGCTTCCTCTCAAATTGCACCCATCCTAGGTCTTTGTGTGCGCCCTTTGGCAGCAAGCACTCCACAGGACCTCCTTACTAAGAAGTTAAGTTTGCCAACTCGATGCTCTCTCAGAAGAGATTAGTTATTTGGTGGTCCTTGGTGCTCCCTTCTCTCTGATCTCCCCAGCTGAGAGTTCTGGAGTTAGATTCATACATCTGCATGCTTCCCCCGGTAAACCTTTTATCTTCTTTGATATGTGGCAGATCCTCAAGGTTGGCTTTGCAGATCAATTTAACTATTCCCCACATACTATAATATAATATTCATCCCAATTTCTTTCTTCCCTTATCTTTATACCTTTGCTCTCAATTAAAGAATATATGTCAACACCTTTAGTTACCTAATCATTTCTTTTACCTCTACTTTCCAGTCATCCTAAAATCTCTTGAAGAGAAACATCAATATTTACCTGAGAACAAATAAATCACTAGTCTGTGAAATAGGCAGCTGTATTTTCAAATTTTTCCCCTTCTCCCTATGCAGCTCCATAATTTCAAACATATTTCAAGTTGCTTTATATCCCTTTGCAATAAACATTTCCAGCTATCTCCTCCTTCACTTATGATGCTCTTCAAAGTTTTGTAAAGAGCTGAAAAACAGAAAAAGACAACTGTCTAAAGCACAGTGACATTTTGATTCTAAAGAGATATTCATTCAGTAATTTCTGGTTTCAAAAATAAGTCAAGCAAACTTCTTGGCCTCAAGGATCACAAAGTCCATGTGGAAAACAACTCAACAACAGAGCAGAAAAGAGAATGCCTACATAAACTGATGGACAAGTTGCTATCAAGAAGCAACTTAGAGGAACAGGTAATTGTCTGGAGCATTCTTGAGAGATATCACATAACGATGCCTTCATACAGTCTTGAAAGGTAAGAAAGGGACTCAGAAGCCATGGCAGCAAAAACTGATCTGCTGAAACTCACAAGCACTCTGTTGGATGAAAAAAAGTACAAGATTTAGATTTAGTAAACCTTCCATTAACTGATATGTGACTCGTAAGAGCTCTGACATGTTACTTCTTCCTAAGCCATGGCTTCCTTGTCTTTAAAAGAGTAATTATTTCTATTTTAGTTTTGAGTTGATTTGAGGATTATTCAGTAATTTTTAATTATAAACATAGGGTGATATTCATTCAAAGTTAATGTCCTTTCCTTTTGACCAAATGCGAAGAAAGGTAAAAGAGGTAAAAGTAAAGCCCCAGAAAGGAGAAATTATTCAGTCCTGAGGCTTCTATAGAGGTTTGGTGCCATGTGATAAGTAGAGCAAGGGTTTTGTAGTGACCTAGACAAATATTGGGACTCTGGACTCTTCATACAATAGCTAAGTGACTGTGGGCAAATGATTTATCTTCTCTAATCCTCATGGTTTCATCTATAAAATGGGAATTCCAATAGAGCCGCCATGATATATTATTAGAAGAGAATGCATATATGTAAAACTCCAGTACAAAGAAGTTCTTCCCTTCTATCTACAAATATCCTATATATTTTCACAATTCCCCTTTGGTTTCATTTTTCTGTGGTTGCAGAAATCAATCCCTCTCTTTCAGCACTTCAACTAGACTTCCTTAATACATTTAAATTCCAAGTAAAGGTTTCACTAGCCCACTGTTTTCTGGTTTTCACCCACTCAGTATTTATATTTGACCTCCCTGTCCATTTGAACTTCCAACTGATTTATCATATACATTACCATTAGATTGAGATAAAATTGGCAGAGAAAGGACTTTGTATACTTGCATTGGATTCTGTCTATAAATCACTACCCTAGCTTATTATCCCAAATAAAAATAACGTGGTTTTTCAGAACAAAATGAAAATATAGTCAGATGTAGTTTTTATTTAAATTGGACACTCTACCTCATCTACTGTTGCTTGGTCAAATTAGCTCATAGCATGTCCAGACAGGAAAATTAATCCTCAGCCAATTTACTAAATTTGGTATTTTAACATATGCAAGTCTTCCTGTGGGCAAATTCTCCAATTATAATATGAGGACAATGATACCATGAGGTCATCAAAGACAGGGACTGTGTCTTCTACATATTTATATTACCACAACCCAGGAGAAAGGTGGATATTAGATGGCACTTAAGGAAGTTGAATAAACATTTGATGAATTAATTCTGCATATCCTAGGATTGTTATGTGGAATGAACAATAAATATACTACTATCCAACATTAATTAAAAGGTTTGAAAAGTGCTAGACTCTATACTAAATACTTTACAGTATATTATATCAAATCATTAAATAGTGTTTATTTACAAACACTTTATTGATTAAAATATTTGTAGATAGTTTCATGACTACTTAAGGTCATAATCAGATAGTTCCAGAGTTGCGATCTAAACAAAACTGACAGAAAAAAAGTCCAGATATTAGTCATAATGTTAATTTGAAGATGAAATAATAGAATTAAATTAGAACTGCCCAAATTTAGAGGTCTATCCCAGACTTATCCCCGGAATTTCAGATGTTTAATTATCATCATTTCCACTAAGATTTCAAAAATATGTCTCAAAAATGATATGTTTCAAATGAGCACTTGCTGTTCATTGTCCACACCAGCAACTCATTCAATAAGTGGAAAACCATTACCTCCTTTGCTTAGGGGGAAATTGTGTATTTGCCACTTTCTGCTTTCATTCCATGTCCAAGTCCTCAGTAATTTCTAATAACTCCATCTTCAAAATATTTCCTAATTTTGACCACTTCTCATCACCACATCACTACTGCCCTTGTATAAGCCATATTTCATATGGTTCACCTGAATAGTCTTTCAACTCTGCCCTTATCCCTCTCAAACTATTACCCATCAAACAGGCAAAAAGATGCTGTCAACTTATTCATTAGTAACTCCACTAACTCCATAGTAATGAAATACTGAGCAGCAGTAGAAAGAGTAACAAATATCCCAATACACTGAAAGACAATAATCTTCAAGATGTATTGTGAAATGAAAAGTCAAAGTAACGAATAGAAGACATAATATGCGAGAGGGTAGTATGAATATGTTGCTTATATTAACATAAAGAAATGCTGGAAGTATAAGCAAGAAAACCAAAAATATTACCTATAGGAGAAAAGAGAGATCAGGATGAAAGATCAAGGATACAAACAAAATTTCTCTAAATATATCTTGTTATGAAGTTTTTACTTTGGATTAATTTAGAAGTGACCCAATTAGAAAAATAAAGTTACATCAAAGGAAAAAAACATTCCTAAAAATGAAAATAAATAAAAACAAATGAACCTAATTGTATATCAAGTTGGTGACATAACGCTACATAATAAGCAATTTTAAAAGTGATTTCAAAGCAATATTTGACTGTACATGCAAAGGCAGGATATATTCAAAGGACAAATAGAATTAGGAAGAAATCTTAAGCTCCAATCAACTCTTTTATTTTTAAATACTATTATTAAGTAGTGTTATTTTTAAACTATTGAGTACATAATGGGTACAGTAAATTAGAAATTTAATATCATTTGAAGTCAGGATTCTCTAGCTTAGAGAAAAGAGTTGCATGTATAAAATAAATTTTAAAAAACTATTTTACACATTTAATTTAGATATACCAGTATAAGCTCTAGTTTTTTACCCAAAATTCTCTATCTTAGTTCCAGCCACTGAAAACATAGAAAAACAATAATGAAGCCATAGCAATGGATATAGCTGCTGCCCTGACAGTTTTCTCTATCATTTCTCACTAAAAAGAACTTGGCTTCCTGGAAGGACTGGCTAATTTTAGAATGAGGCAGGAAATGCAGATGATGAGATGTGGCATTTTCTTGTTTTAGAAAGAAATTAAGTGCTCAGAGATTAATATGTTTTGTCAAAAGGACAAGAGTCAAACTGAAGGATTCTCACTGAAAAAAGTTGAGAAAATATGAGCATTAAAAATAATGTTTATAATAGACTGACATAGAGTGAGTTATAAGATTCATAAATTCATCTTGTTATTCCAAAGAAAGAGACAGAAACACAGAGATATCTTTACTGGTAAGTAGGAAGCAATGTCCTTTCTGTGAAAGTGGACATTCAAAAAAGAGACTTCTGCATTTATATGCTTTTTCTGTGCACACTCTATTTATAAGGAACAATTGTACTTAAGATTTTAGAGAAACTTCTTTATTCAGAATTTCAGAATATAAATATGAAAAGAATGACAGAACTAGAAAGTTGCCATTTAGTCAACCCTAATGAAATAATTTATTCAGGCAAAACTCATCATTGGATGATACTGTAAGATGATAAAGGAGGATTTTACAGTGACAAGATCAGATTGTCACCACCTGGAGATACATGTCAATCTTAGCCTCACTAATAGTGGGGCAACCAGACACGGAGCTTCCTGCTATGTTTCAGTCTGAAGTATACAGTCTCATTCTTTTGGAAAAAATCTAGTCAAGACTTCTTAGCTAACCACAAAAAGGTACAAAAACTGGAGAAACCACAATGAATGACACTGACAAATCCTGCCTGTGGAACATTCTACAAGAAAAGTGACTCAATGTATTCAACTAATCAACTACATGGTGAACCTATGGGGGTGGGGGTGAGGGGAAGAGGCATTGCCACATATTTAAAGAAACATAAGAGAAATAACTATTAAATACAGTATATGCAACCTTTGAAACCTCAGTACAACAAAGAAACTGTAAAAGACCACCTGTAAAGCAATCAGATAAATTTGAATATGCAATAAATTGAACATCATGCAAAGGAAATATAAATTTTGTGGCTATATAAGAAAATGTCCATGATTTTAGGGTTACATAATTCAACAAGCAGGGGAGGAATTATTTGAGACCTGGGTTTTTGTTGTTGTTGCTGTTTTTGTTTGTTTGTTTTTTGACATGGGCAGGCACCAGAAATCGAACCCGGGTCTCCGGCATGGCAGGCAAGAACTCTGCCACTGAGCCACCCTTGCCCACCCCTGGGTTTTGTTTTTATTTCAGCAAAAACTAAAATAAAAACACACACAAAAAAATTGAAACGGATAGGTAATATTGAGAGCATGGTAAAATTTCAATAATTGTTTAATGCAAGTGAAGGGTTTATGGGTGTTTAGTATACTATTCTCTTGACTTTTGTGTATGTTTTAATACTTTATATAAAACATTACAAGGATATTTTAGATTATTAAATAATATATCACATCATCACTTCCTCAATACCCTTCTCAACATTTGTGTTACAATGTTAAGAAATCTCAAGTCCTTACTAGGCCCTACGTGAGCTGACCCCTGGTTTTCTGCCTCCCACCGCTCTCTCCCTTAGTTCTCTGCTCCAGGCTCCCCTGTTGCCTTGTTTTTCTTCAAATATGACCAAGTGTGGTCCCTGCATAGTACCATCTTCGTTTCTTTTCACACTTTCCTCTCATTAAATGCTCTTTTCCTAGAGAATGTGTTGCTTGCTCTCACTTCATTCTGGCCTTTACTTCAATATCACCTCCTCACAGTGGCCTTCCTTATTCATCTTATCTAAAAGAGAACCAATAGCAAGAAATTGTTTCACATTTACACATGACACTTGTCATTACCTAGCATTATAATAAACCGTATTTTTTTTTGAATTTTTTTAAATTTCTCTCCCATTCTGGAAAATTACAGTCTATGAGGCAGGGCCTTAATCCATTTTGCTCACTGACATATGGTAGCTCCTACATCCATATTAATTGAATAAATAAGTGGATTTTAAAAATATGATGCCAAATGCTATTTCATTATTAAATAAGTAAGAATATTCTGTCTTAACCATGTTGACCCTGATTAATCATGTTTGAAAAGTATATCTATCTAGGACCCTTTACAGCTTATTTATTAAACAGGGTTTTCTCAACTCAGAATTTAACTTTTGGTGACAATCTTCTAATCTTACCCAGGAATATTACTATTTGTTCATTCAACACTAGTCACATCAGAGAATGTTGGTTTCCACTAATCTTACATTTCACCTGTTTTCATAAGGAAAGAAGTTGCATGAAAAACATTTAAATAAATTCAAAATAAATTGGTAGCATTGTTTTTCAAATAAGACATATAGGATTTGAAAGGAGATTTTCAGAGACCCCAGTTCTACTTTGTTTCCTGTTCATTTCATTCTGTCCTTCATTGTCTCTCAGTCCCAAGGAGTGACACTCCTGCTTCTCTTTAAGGGAACTAAATCTCCAACCAGATCTTTTTTTTTTTTTTTATAGCACAGATGTGGTTAGAAATTGTAATGGTACTACACTTGTGCCTCTGATATCAAAAGAATTCTCACCCAAGAAACCAGGTTTACATCTTAAAAAAATGGATAGTACCTAACTTGGAATATTGGTATCCTAAAGTTTAAATGTACATTAGGACGTCGATTTTAAAGAAAATAAGAAGCACGTGTTCTGGGCTTGTTGCAAAATGCATTCACCAAATGTTTATGATTCAGAGAACTGTAGATACCTATCCCAATGCAGACTGGAAACTGGACCTCAGGAAAACACTGCTCCCCAGGAAATGAAAATATGTTGACATTAAAACTGTATGTGGCATTTAGAAGTTGTATCTTAAGTAACCTAATTAACTCTTGAAATGGATTAGCCAGTTGTATCTTAAGTAGCCTAACAACTCTTGAAATAGATAAGCCAGAAAACTTTTGTAACACTGAATGCACAAACCTGAGCTCCCAGCTCCAAATGCCTGGAAGGTCTGGTATTCCATCTAAAAGGTCTGGTATTCCATCTAAAATTATGACTGGTTTGTATTTCTCATCATTTGCCACACACCCTATAAATCAATAGAGGAGATCTGCTATAACAGGGGTTAAAGAGCTAGCTCTTATTGACTGAATTGCTCTATGAGAATCTAACCCTCCAAAGCTATTATAAAACCAAGTTAATAACATTGACTAAGTGACAAGTGAATATGAGGCAACTTTGTGATTCATATTATTGAAACCCACTTTTCTTCTGGGGAAAAAAGACATTTCAGTTCTTTCATATTCTCTGAGAAGAGAATATATTTTCTGAAATTAAAATGAAAGAAGGATGTAGCTCTGACACTTCTCATTTTTTTAAATTAAATTGTGATATTGCTTAAATTCTAATTCCCTTTAATTAACCATTAAAAGATACAAGTCATCTACTCAAAAAATTGTAACAGATGTAAGAACTTATTCATTAATCTGGAGATCAGCATTAATGGCCGTGTCATTAGCATCATTTGTATTCATTTGCCATTTAAAATTAGAAGAATGTCCATTAAAGTTAATTTCTGAGTTGGGCATGCTCTACTTTGCAGGCCACTGTATAAATGACAGTTGAAATTGCAAAGAGATTGCCAATTTTTCTTCTCTTTGACAGCACTTAGCATATGGTACTCAAAGATGTTTATGGATTTTGGTTTCAATATCAAAGGTAATACTACAGTTATAAAAATATTTATTGGTCTACTATTACATGTCTGTAATAGAGCAAGTCAGCTTACCTACTACAATTACCTTAAATTTTTGACAAGCAATCTGAGGATTAGCATGGCTCATGCCTCGAGCCTTTCAGGGTTTACCTCAGTTTTTGTGAATGTAAGTTAGTATATTTGTAGAAGGGTTCAGCATTCCCAGAAGGATTACACTGCCACACATGGAACAGTTAGAGAAGGGAGAAGAAAAGACAGAGTTTCATCTAAGTTTTGATTTCTGTTCTTTTCCTGCACATGTTTGACCAGAGACAGGCGGGTGAATTATTTTATCTGGATCACACAGCTGGATGAAAAAGACTGATTACCAAATTTACTTTTATTGATCACTGATAGGTCAGAAGATTTAAACTGGATTTGCATGGATGTCTGCCTAGACGGTCAATTGAGTTAATCATGGACTAAAATAGAGATGCTTCTTGGAGGGATTTCCTTTCTCAGGAAGTATGTATTTCATGTATAAAATCTAATGCAGTACCTAAGAGCTGGGCTGTAAAGTCAGAACTGAGTTTGAATCCTGATTCTATTATTTTCTAGCAGTGTACCATGGGCTTTAAAATTCTCTGAGCTTAAAATTTTTTCATTAGTAAAATGCACATGATAAAAGCAGAAAAAGCCATATATGTTTACCATACAAATTAAATTAAAATAAATATTTTTATTTATAAGTCTGCATGTAAGGCTGTTAGTATAGTGCTTTGTATATGATTGTTTAACAAAACTAAACTATTCCTTTTTAAATATCTTCTCCTATTATTCCAGTAAAAGGTAAGAAATTCTGCCTATCTGTCAAAAAGAGTTCACTTGCCTTCATTTCCATAATGTCTTCCCTAACCATCCTAGGAAGAAACTCTCAGTTAGTATACATCCCGTTCTTCTCTCTGGTAATATCTCAATTTTGTTCACCTTCCTTAAATGTAGCCATGTGTCTCAGGGACACAGATCTCACTCCAACCTCCGAGGTGGTCTGTTAAGTTTAAGAGTAGAAAACGGCACAAAGTAATACAGCAGAGAGAGATTAAGAGTGCCAATTCAATTGCTCAACTTGGCTGCCTGGCTTCCTGACTTTTAGAAAATTATTTGCCCTCAGTCTTCTTAGTCTTCTCCCACTTAAAATGGTAAATATTTTTGTTAATAATAATAATCATAATAAAACTTAGTTCATAGAATATCTGTGAAGAATAATGCATGAATACATGTGAAGCACAAAGAACACTGTTTGCCCCTCGTGAGTGCTCAATACATGCTGCTAGTGTTATTAAGAGTAACCTGTTCTTCCTGCATGTGCATGATTCAGAAGTGGGCATGTGACTCAATATGGCCAATGAGACAAGAAGCAACATCTGCAGGCGACTGTGGGAAAAGTTTCTTTGCTTCTAATATAGAATCACATGAAAACATTGTCTTTTTTTCCCTGCATTTTTTGTGTCTAGATATAACAACTGGGGTCATCTTTCTCTTAGCTCAAGAATATGACCAAATCTGAGGATGGCTGGGCAGAGATGAATATAAAAAAATAGTCTTTCTTTCAGGTATAAATGAGCTGCTGATATGCCTCTTCCGGGATCTCACCCTACCAAAAATAATGTATTCCCTTGTAGTTGAAGCCATTTAGGCTAGATTTTTCTATCCTAATTTAAATAGACATTTGATTCTTATCACATAACATCTTGCATTTTGTTATTTATGTATAACTGCTAAGACCCTCCAACATACAGCCACCACTACTAGTTTGTAAGATCTTTAAGAGAAAGAAAAATGGTGTGATAAAATGAACGTAGACTGGTCAATCATGAAGTTCATATGGATGGGTTAAGGGTCCCATAGCTAAGACCATATTGAAAATTAAGAACAAAAATTGAAGGACTCAGACTTCCTATCAATTGTAAAACTTTTATTCAAAGCCACAGTAATCAAAACAACAAGGTATTGACACAAGGACAGTCATATAAACCAAAGGAATCAAATTGAGAGTTCAGAAATAAACTTTCAATCTATGGCCAATTGATTTTTTACAACATGGCAAATCCATTCAATATGGAAAGAATAACTTCTTCAACAAATGGTGCTGGGGAAGTGGGATATCCATACGCAAAACAATGAAAGTGTACCTCTACTTCATACCATATGCAAAATTCAATGCAAAATGGGTTAAAGACTTAAATTTAAGAAACAAAACAATAAAACTCCTACAAGGAAAGATCTTCAGGATTTTATGTTAAGCAATGTTTCCTTGACATTACACTAAAAGCATGAGCCATAAGAGAAAAAAATAGATAAATGGAACATCAAAATTAATAATTTTGGTGCAAAGAACTTTATCAAGAAAATAAGAAGACAACCCACAGATTGAGAGTAAATATTTGCAATCATATATCTGTTAAGGATTTTCTATCTAAAAACGTATTTTTGAATTCCTATGACTCAACAACAAAAAAACCAACAACCCAATTATAAATTGGACAAAATACTTGAATAGACATCTCTTCAAAGATGTATAAATGGCCATAAAGCACATGAACAGGTACCCAACACCATTAGCCAGTAGGGAGATGCAAAGTAAAACCACAATGAGATATGATTTCACACCCACTAGAACAGATGCTATTTAAAATGAAAAGTAAGTGTTGGCGATGATGTGGAAAAATAGGATACTATTACATACTGCTGGTGGGAATGTAAAATGGTACAGCCACTGTGGAAAACAGTTTGGCAATTCTTCAGCTATCTAAGCATAGAATTACCATATGATCCAGCAATCCCATTTCTAGATATCTACCCAAAAGAACTGAAAGAAGGGACTCAAACAATTATTTGAACATTGATGGTCAAAGCAGCATTTTCACGTTGAAAAGAAATGGAAGCAATCCCACCATCCATCAACAGATGAATGGATAAGCAAAATCTGGTAGATTCATACAGTAGAATATTATTCAGCCATAAAAAGGAATGGGCATGCATAAAGCTTGAAAATATCAGGTTGAGTGAAATAAGCAGACACAAAAGGAGAAATATTTCATGATCTCACTTATATGAAATAATTAGAATATGCAAATTCATAGAGCCAGAAACTAGAATACATGTTGCCAGGGTCTGAGCAGGAATAGAAAATGGAGAGTCAATGCTTAATTGATACGGACTTTTCTGTTGTGAGTGCCAGAAAATTGGGTAATAGATGTTGGTCATTGTAAATATAATTAGCACCACTGAATTGTATATTTGAAAGTGGACAAAATGGAAAATTTTAAGTTATATATATGCTATCAGCATAAAGATAAAGAAACAAACCATCAAATGATAGAATGTACAACACAAACAGTGAAACTAAATGAAAATTATGGATTATAGCTTTTAGTATAATTATATTAATATATTCCATTAGTTATAGCAAAGTTTACCACACCAATACAAAATGTTAACAGAGACAATTGTATATTAGGGGTTGGGTATAAGAGAACTCTGTTTTTTTGTTTTTTGTATGACTTTTCTGTGAACCTACTATTGCTCTTAAAAATGGGAGAAAGTACACAAAAATGAGCATAATTTTTTTAATTGGATAGGTGTGTAAGTATCCTGGCTCTACCACTTCTGTGCTATAAAATCTTGAAAAAGTTTCTTAAGTTTATTAAGCCTCACTTTCTTCATCTTTAAACCAAAGGAAATACTACTACTTTGAAAGATTTTGTGAGAGGTAGATCATATACACATAAAATGCCTAATAGCACTTGGCCCTAAATTGGCGCTCAATTAACATCACTTTTATTTTGCCTCTCCCCTATAATTTACATCTTTCTCTGCTTCATTCCTTGCAAATACTTTATCAATATTTGTTGCAGCCCCAACTGCGGTTTCTAGTTTTTTGCATGGAGTAAAACTGCAGTACCTAGACTGTAAATTTAAGAGCATCTTTCTGAAAGATAAGCAGAGCTTGATATCAACTCAGACAGTTCAGACAAGAGTGAGAGTGCAGCCCCAGATGGCCCAGATTTCCATTCTCCTTCCTGTCCAAGCTTCTGAATCCATCAATGCAAGGACCAGTTCCAATCCTAGCTTCTTGATGAAACTTTTCCTAGATCCTTCAATCTACAATGTTCTCCCTTGCCTTGGAATTCTGGAGTGGCTTCACTCCCAATTAGTTTTAGCAGTTATGTATCAGTTTATTAGACATCCTTTATGCTATGTACAACTAGAACATTAATTGAAGGTATATTTTCACTTTGCTTTGTATCTTCTGATTGTACTTAGTGCATGTGGAAGTAGTAACTGTCACACGTATAGAACTTTACTCTTTACAAGTCATTTCTGTATCTATTAGGCAGTATTATACTCTGAACTTCCCTGTGTGGAAAGAGACTGACATGGATATCACTGTTCAGTAAATGAGGAAATAAGCAACATGCCCATGGTTAAATGTCTAACTAGACTTCTAATTATTCACCTAGGATCTTTGCCTGATGAACGATGCATAAACTTGGTTTCAGACATACAAAATTCCCATGCCTTCTTTTCATTACCACTCAAAGAGGGGAAACAGAATGCTAGTGAAAATGATTTTGAATCCATTGTAATTACTTTTTTTTTTAATTTGTATGTTGTATGGCGGGTTCACATTTTATTCTTTCTCCATGTGAGTATCCCGTTATTGCAGCAACATCTGTTGAATTTTTGTTTGTTTTTTCTTTCTTTTGTTTGCTTGCTTGTTTGTTTTTGGGAAGTACTTTTGCTGGGAATCTCCGCATGGCAGGCAAGAATTCTACCACTGAACAACCCTTTCATCCCCCATTCTAATTATTTTCAAGTCAGTAATTCACAAAGTTTAGTACTGTACTATTAAAAATAAATTATTTATGTTTCACAGTACCTGTTTTGAAAATCATTGTTCAAGAGTATATAGGCTGTGGCAAGTATTTCTGTCTTCTGAATTGGGAGGAATATCTAATTTTCAGTTCTGGAAGGTCATGTATTATTCTTTCCTAATATTGTCTCTCTGAATATTCTTCCCATTTGAGTAATGTTTGCAAGTCAGTTATTTAGTGATAAGAATATTCTGTATGCCCATATTACATTACTGGGGAAGAAATTGAAATTGATAATCAAATGCAAATGGTGCTTAATGATAAAATGTCTTTACGCTTGATATGATAAGGATAGTTACTCAGGGTCTTAGTTGTTCAGGGCTTCAGCTGACAGGAGACCTGTGTTACACAGGTTCTCATGATTGCTGAAGCAGGGAAGAGGACATGGCAAATTGCAATGATTTTTGACGCTTCTGCATGTAAGCGATTTCCACAGTCCTGCTCATATTGCTTTGGTAAAAGCAAGTTAGGTGATCCACCCCAACTCCAAAGGTCCAGGGCAATGCAATCCCACGTGGCACTGGAGGCAGTAACTGTGACTAGCCCCGGTGAATATCACAAAGACATGCTTGGTTTCAATACTCTTCCTGTTATAACTTGCACAGATGACACGGCCAACATCCAATGTTAAAACAATAACATTGTTATAACTGGGTCATAATAATAATACATATTTGACATTTATATGTTTTTACCTCCTCTTCCACTGCATTCCCCCCTACACACACACTACCTTTATTTGTCCCCAAGCTACTTGTAATCTGCATCCTTCTCTGCTTCACTCATTTCACATCCTTCTCTACTTCATTCTCTACCTATAACAAGGCAATTTTCTTTTAGATCCTTGAATATACCAAGCTACTTTTCACTTTAGCACTTTTATGTCTGATACTGCCTCACCCTGAGTGCTTTTTTCACATACCTTTACTTAGCAGTTCACCCTTTAACAACAACACTGAGTTTCTTTCCAGAGAAAACACATTTAGTTTCTTAAACTACATTAGGTCACTCAGTTTAACAATTTTATTGGAACTTATTCTTTTTCCATCGCCCTCACCACAACTGTAATTTTATGAGTTTCTAATAGTCCATCACCGTCTATGCTTTTCTTATTTACTACAATCTGTCTAGTGTCTAGCACAACACCTAGCACAAAATTATGCTTAAGTAAATTGCTGAATTAACCAAGATTTCATAGCCATTGATAAATGCTACTTCTCTTAAAGTAAAATTCAGCACAGATCTTTGTCCTTCTCTACTTCCATTTCTTCATTTTCTAACCTTTTAAAGAAACCATCTATGTAATTAGAACCAGGCCTCTGGAGATACTGTCAGCTAAACTTTCCCTAGAACCCATAGTGACATGAATTTCAGGGGATTAGTGCTTTATGTTGTATTTCACCAGAATAATTTGCAAATGATTTCTATTCTCCACCTCTCAGAATAGACACTACAGGATTACATTTTCTTGTTCGTTTTTCATTTTCCCAATGCTTGCAAATGATTCAGTATATCACCATAACTACCAAACTCCCCTATCTCTTTCCCAGCTGGGCGTTGAGTTGTATTCGCTTTAAAACTCTAATCCCAGGATTTACACAGTCCCTGACCTCTTCATACACATTTCATTCTGTTGATCTCACAAGATCCAGCTTGGGATGGGTTGCTTGACTCCTTGATTTTCTTCTCTAGAGAATGCCCTTGTTACATTGTAACTCCCAAACCAGAGCAAAGACTTCTTGGAAACTGTTGTTCCCTCTAAATTCTAAATGTACTGCTTAAACATGTATGCAAAACAAATTCAAACATGGCAATGTGGTGAGATTTTATTAGATGGCACACGACATATAGTTCTATTTCCTCCCTACTTCTGAAAAAGGCAAGAAAATGAGAATTGGTTTTAATATGCTATGTTCCTGGAATTGATTTTCCCATCTAGCCTACTTCCCTCTTCCTTTTTTCATTGCTATATTACTTAATATCAGCAAATTAATTTTCTCTGGGTTGAATGTGTTAACCCAATAATAAACAATGAATAGCAGAAATGTGCTTCTGCATACAAGTTAGGTAATACATCCTTGCTTTGTCCTCAAAGTCCAAAATTTAACCTCATATCTCAAATTCCCAATTATAATGACTGCTTACTTTTGACCACATAGAAGTTGTTCAGTGTAGTTAATTACTCAGTTCTTCCCCAAAGACCTCATTCCTTTCACTGCCACTGGTTTGATTTTCTACTCTGGTCCGTTCTTTGTGGCCATGTTTCAAGAGATGGAATTTTAAGCCCAAGTTTTAATTTATTCACTGACTAAAAATTATTATTCCAAAGGAAACCATACATCCTGCTCTACTATAGGGAGATTCCTGACAGAATGCCAGGACACCTTGATCAGTCCTTAGATAGGTCCCCCAAGCCTTTGAACCTGTAGTTCTTCTTTCTAGGAGCAACGTACAGTGTACTATCTCATGTACCTTCTTTCTTTAGACAATTTAGTACCTTTGGTTTGAGTGTCACTCTGGCTATCCTAAGCATTGTCCTTTAAAGAGACTTGCAAAAAATAATTCATCATTTTTCCTTTTCTTGAAATTAGGAGCTTGTGAGAAATGTTTAATTTGAGGATTCTTATTATCTCATATTTTGCCATATAACTATTTTTAAATAAAATTTATTTTTATTTTTACAACTTCCCCACTTTGAATGCAAAAGATTTGAATTCACATAAAATGCATCCACTAACAAATGCATCTCATAAAATAAGAATATATTTTTAAATTTTAAAACACTTTACAAACACCTTCTATACAAATGTATACTAGTATTATCTTCAATCAAAATATTAGTCATTTAGCAACATCTTACCATATGATATGCACCTTTAAAAGCTGATGTACACCTTTAAAAGCTGAGCTTTCAAGGTATTTGTAGTTGGTTTTTTGAAAAACTTTATTTTGAATTACTTTCAAACTTACAGGATAGTTACAAAATTATCATTATTTGTTTTACACATTACGTTTCTGGAGCTATATTAATTTTTATTTCCCTTTTCAGAGTCTTATGGAGAGTAAATGAAGTTTGAAGTGTGTTGGTTAGCTGATGGCTGGGGGTAAGCAGCCGCGCTGCGTCAAGCACACAGCACACAGTCACGAAGAAACGACTCAGGAGACAGCCCTCAGGGGTGATTGGAAGGCGACCGCTTTATTGAGGAAGTGCACAGGCTTATATAGGCTGGGAGCATGCAGGGACACGTGTCGGATGGGGATTGGTGGCTGTCGTTGCTAGGGCGGAGGGCAGATTTACGGCGGGCTGGGATTGGTCACCATTGTTGCTAGGATGGAGGGCAGATTTGCCACCGCCAGTTCCAGGAAGAAAGCTGGTCGCGGGTTAGGCCATTTTGTGTTGCCTTGCATCAACCACTGCAGCCATGTTTGGCAAGATCTTATGACTTTTCCATCAGAAGTGAGAAGAGATGGGAATTAAAGTGGAAACATCCACATATTTTACTTTACTTTTCTCTTAGCATAGACATTGTCAGAACCTCAATTCCTCTCTCCTGTACTATTACAATACCATCCCAAATTAGAGTCACCTTCTTTGCTGCAATCTATGCTAAAAATATATTTGTTTAGAACTACCCTGATCTGGTTATTTTCTTGATCAAAAATTTTTTGCCTACTGCAGTGGTTCTTAAAACATGATTCCTGGGACAGCAGCATGGGGATCACCTGGGAACTTGTTAGAAATTAATCATAACTCAGGAGGTGAAGCCCAAAAATGCTGTTTTAATAATACCTCATGTGATTTTGATGTTCACTCAAGTTTAAGAACTACTAGGCTGGTGAATAATCTAAATTCCTGAAGATGACACTTAAGGTCCTCCATGACAGGATATCTACCCATATCCAAGCCTCATTCCCCAAACCATGCTGTACATTTTCTAAGCACTACTAAAACTGCAAGACTTACTACTCTTGAAATATGTTATATTTTCTAAGGACCCACATTTTGCTTAAATAGTTCCTTCTCCAAAAGATCTCAACTTCCTCACACTGAAATACCAGCAACAATTACTTTGCTACAATCCTCTTTATTCTTCAAGGCCCTGTCTGATAAGTACCCTTCTTTTTAAGATTTACTTGATTCCCCTTCTTTCAAATCTTCAAAATATTTTGCCTCCATCTTTTTATAGCATGAATCAATCTATTTTCTAAATCATTTTATTTATGAACCTTGTCTTCTTCTCACCATCTTTCTAGAGTCCTTTCGCACTCGGAGGCCTTGTCCTTTTTTGTTGCAGTATCTTGCAAACAGTAGCTACTCATCATGAATATATTGAACAAAGTGGAGTGCCTTGCCTTTCTGCAAAGAACAATGCTCCATAACCTTTCTTTTGTCCACTTTAGTTACAATGCTTAACCAGCAACCCTCCAGGCTCCACAAGAATAACAAGTTGTACAACTTTCCATCCAGTTGTGAGATGAATACTGCCTTCAGATTAGATAAAACTACATTCAAATCCCAGAGTCACAGCCCTTCACCACTGACCTTACTCAAGTTCCTTACCTCTCCACATCTCATTTAGATAATGGGGCTACTAATGTATATCTCATAGGATTACTGTAAGGACCATACTCCATGCAGTAATATACATAACATACGTAAGTAAATTATAGCTCCTTTTATATAATTATGGCTCCACAAGAGGACAATGATTATCCAAGTTCACAAAGTCAATGCAATCAAGACAAAATTGGAAATTAAATGTTACTTTATTATTTTTCTACTTTGAGAAAAAGAAAGGAGATGGGATTAAATTCATGCTTAATAAGACCTTAGGCTAAAAAGTATTTGAGTTAAGGCAAAGGCTGCTCTGCAGGTGGTTCTTTAAATCATCACCGACTGTAAGTTCTTTTCATCATTCTTATGGGGATAAAAAAAGATCCGTGATAGAACACCCCTCCGCTCTTCCAGGTCCCTGGTAAAATACATAAACCTCAGATGCCTCCTTTCTGAGCTAGAGCCCCTCAACTCCCAGGTTCTCACCTAAGAACTAAGCTTATCCCCACCATAGGCTGGTTTATCTTCCCAGTCTTCTGAAGCCGCACGGTTCTCTAGCTACATGGCACACTTTTATGAGATAGATCTTCCAAATACTGAAACATTTATCAAATAGGACTAAGAATATGGTATTGAATAGATTGCTTTTGTAACTAACATGACAACAAATATCAATTTTTAGTTAACTTCAGTAAACCCTCAAGGGGAAATATATCAGTCCTCCAGATGTGTGTACATGTGTGTGTTTATATGAAAAGCTTTACCAGATTCTGTCAGTGCTATGAAACCCTTCACGTTCATGTTCATGGAGCTTCTTATTGTACTATACTACAATCTCTGCAAGTTGTCAATAAAAATTCATTGAGGATGCTCTGCCAATTACATCCTATTATTGCATTGTATCCTTCCTAATCAAAGCAGGCATTTCTGAGACGTTAATTCTGCTTTGTATCGATTTTACTACATTTTTTTCAATGAAATTTAGAACCACAGATTTAGAAGATACTTAATTCTCTTTATATTCACAGTCAGATATAGCTGTGTATAATGCCCATCTTTGTATTTATTTGATCAATTGGATATAAATTGCAGCTTTCTACTATACAATATTTTGAACAGTTACGGTCCATTCTTAAAACTTTATGTTTCTTGAAGGGTACCTCTAAAAATAAGCAAGATAGCGGTAAAAGCCTCAAGGCTTTTAGGCTTTAGCTGTGTGAGTGTGTGTGTGTGTGTGTGTGTGTGTGTGTGTGTGTGTGTGTGTGTGTGTGTGTGTGTGTGTGTGTGTGTGTGTGTGTGTGTGTGTGTGTGTGTGTGTGTGTGTGTGTGTGTGTGTGTGTGTGTGTGTGTGTGTGTGTGTGTGTGTGTGTGTGTATCATTTTAGTTATCCCAGTTTTGTAAAGCTAAAACTAAGAGAATTTCGGCTAATGTACTGTATCAACTTTTGGTACACAACAAATCCCTGAAAACTTTGCTGTTTTAAGTATTTATTATTATCAATATTTCTGCATGCTTTGGACTCTTTCAAACCCTGGACCTGGCTGAGGTTGGCTCCTTGTTGAGGTTTGGAATCAGCTCAGCTTGATGCAGGCTCATCCGGGCCTAGGCAAGGAGGTGGCAGCCTCCCGGGCATAGCACTTTTCATGGGCATGGCAGAAGTACAAGAGGGAAAGCAGAAACATAAGAGGCCTTTGAAGTCCAAGTTTTAAGTTGGAACACTCACTTCTATTTCATTTTATTGGGGAAAGCATGGCACACGGACAACCCAAAATCAAAGAATGGGGAGATAGCCTCTGCATTTTTAGTCAGAGGAAGTGTAAGGTTGCATGGCAAAGGACAGGATAAAGGGAGAGCTGAAGACTTGGAGGCAATAATGCAATCTACTACACACTCACATATGTTGACATAGTAATATTAAGTAGTTATTTTACCTAAAAAATTACATTTTATCTTCATTGTTTCATATACCTAATAACCTCTGTCCCTGAGAGTCTTTTACTAAAAAAACCTGCTTATAATTTTGCATTGGTACAATAAAGCATTTATCCTATTCACTTCTTGAGGACAGATATATATTATCCTTCTATCTAGAATTTTTGCCCTAACAGTGAGAGATTAGAAGCCAAGTACACTGAATAGCTTTAGTCTTATTTAAATTTATCACGTAACAACAAAGAAACATGATCTCAAAAATTGGTTCTGCTACCTACTAGCTATGTTAATTTATTGATTATTTAAACCCTGTAGCCTCTGAGTTCTCAGTTATAAAATGGGCATGATAATACCTACTTTGCAGATTGCTATAAGAATTAATAAGATAATTTTCTAAAGCACCTGGTACAAAGTAGTATTCAATAAAGATAAATACTTTTAGGCTAAAACAAATGTTACACATCATAGAAACTATGAAAACTATGTACTGTACTAATGCAGCAGGTTCAAATTTTGAAGCAATATACTTAGGTATTCAATTATAAAATTTCCTTTTATTTTTTAAAATGTACTTCTTTGTTGTGACCCACTCTAAAAATGTACACTGAATGACTTCTGTGAGCCAGGTATTGTCCTAGATATTAGAGATACAAAATGAACAAAACAGACAAAAGTTCTTTCTCAGAGGAGAGGAGACAGGTAATAAGCAATATGAATATGTATGTATAAATATTAGGCTAAGTACTAAGCAGAAAAATTAAGATAAAAGGGAATATATTAAATTACTAGGGGGTAGGTATTTGTAATTAGATAAGACAGCTAGAGGAAACATTCTGAATTCTTGTCTCCCAGAAAAAGTTTTGGCCAGGTATTCTTAATCTGAGCTTCATGGATCCCTTAGAGCACACATCAATGGTTTCTGATACCCATTAGAAGCCTATAAAATTAGATACAGGATTTTGTGTGTTCGTGCCATCCTAGGGAGAGATTCCATAGTTTCAAAAAGCATGTTAAGAAGTATTCATTTAGGTAAAAGCCATAAATGTGAATCACTGTTCAGAGGCTGACCTATACAGTTAATTCTCAGAGTAGTGTGCTGTGCTTGATCATATAATAGACATTCTACCCTGGACCCCAACCACCCTACCAGGAGGTTTACCTTAAATACAGTCAGGCGTTCAACTTATCTATAGCTAGGGGTTACTACATGCGGGGGTTTTTAGAGCCCAGGAGAACTTGCCTCTTCCCTCAATGGTATTAACACACAAAAATAATTGCAATTCAATAGTATCAGCATGAAAATAAGGTGACAAATAAGAAGTTATAAGTGTTTTGTTTTCTCCCTTTAGAAATGCTGACTTTAATGTTTTCACAAGTTCTTTGGTCTACACTATGGCTAAGTATTATTTAGCATCTCTATTCAATCAGAGATCGGGTCAGTCTTGGCTGCAGTTAGTAACAACTGACATTTATAATGTAACATACTGTTTTACAAAGTTCATTTAGATAGATTAATTGCCTCATTTAGGATGAGAACACCAAGATATAGATAAGCTTGCCAAAAGTAATGTCATCAAGTGTATGGTGAAATCAGTGAAGTTTTCACCAAATGCATTGTCCAAATCATTGACTTAAAAGCTAGAAAATACCTTTGAGGTTATGTAGTCCATCCTGCCTGTTAAAAAAAAAAAGTTAATTTCCATATAATTGTTGTTTTATCATTTAAATGTCCTATGTATGTTTGCTTTAAATGGTTAAATGTCCAACAAATTTTGCTGCTAGAATGATGTGATCAAAATAGTTTTCATATCCATTTAACAAATGCTTTGGAGTGTAAAGTACTATGTTATTATTACTTAGGATAATTCCCCTTTTCTTAAGCTCTTATTCTCAAATGACTGTTAGATATCTCTAGGGTATTTTTATCTTGAAATCTCAGACATCTAAGCCACTGATTTCTTTTCTTTGATAATTTTCGGAATATTTCTTTTATCTTGCTTGGTCTGTTTTTATCCCTGCTATCATTATTATGAAGAGGCTTTAAACATGCAATAATTTTTCTTTGAATAGCCCATGTCATTACCCATTCTAGTATCTCATCCCACTTCCTTGCACTTTTAAAATTGGACAGTCTTTCAAGTTTAATATTTTTATCAAAATTCTGGCTTTTATCCATTCCACATTTTCTTTTGTTGTGTTGGGATGGAGGCTCTGGAAAGAAGTCAAGCAGTAAAATAGCTGTGCCTTCTTCTAAGAGAGACCCTAGGCAAACCTAAGAAAACAGTATGAAAAGACATTTTACATGCTTTGACCAAGCTGAGTTTTTGCCTCTTTCAATTTTTCTTTAATTTCATGGGAAGTGTTAGTTTTTAGAAAAGATCCTGGATGCCTTTAATTGTGATGTTCAGAAAGACACTCAAACACAAAGGTTAATTACTGAAGCAATATTCCAACTAGTATAGTAATAGTATCAGGTAATTTTACAATAATGATGACTCTGACAACAATATTAATAGTATTCTATATACCAAACACTGAGCTAAGCTTGTTATTGTAATTATCTACTTAATCTTTATGCTAATCATATGGGGTAGATATTACTATTTTGTATTTGTACATCAGGAAACCATGGCATATACATAAGAAACTTACTCAAGGTCATACAGTTAGAAGTCAGCAGATTCTATGAAAGGCAATCCAAACCCACAGCTTCATATTTACTAAAAAATAATTTTTTGTTTAAAGTTCAATGTTTATATTCCACTGGAAGGTAATGACATCCTAATCATGCACACTTTATGCTTCACTGATATTCATTCTGCTTTTTGTTCTTATAAGAATCTCCATTTATTCTAGGGCAACAGTGTACCCAACTAAAGATCCCTTTTCCCAGCTCCGCTAGCGAGATGGAATGGTTGTGTAGGTTCTGGGCAGTGAGACATGAAAGAAGAATTGTGTGGAGCTTCAAGAAAACCTGCTGAAAGGGAGCTGACTCAGGAGGTGAAACCTTTTTCCTTGTTCCCTTATTCCCTGTTGTTGCCTTGAGTAGACCGTTAGGTGCATTCATGAGAATGAAATCCCTGGGCAGCGATGTTAGAAAACAAAGATAAGAGGAAACTGGTTCCTTGATGAATTTGTAAAACCTCCACAGCAGTCCTGAATTCTTACTTCCAGACTTTTTGAGATAGAATAAATAGTCACACTTAAGCTTCTGGAATTGTGGGGTTTCTGATGCATGAAACCAAATCTTATCATAACTGATATATTTTTTACCACAAAGTTAGGTGGAGCTAAAAATACCTATGCACAAGTTCTAGTCATTGACACCGTGTAATATACTCCATAATTATTCTCTATCATTTTGTTACCATCACAGTGACATGTTTGATATCCACCTTTTAAAATTCCAACAAACTTTCATTTTTAAATAACTTCCAAGATAATATTCATTGTCACAGAAGGATGCTTATGATACATTATGAGGTATACTATGAGAGAAGAATTGGATTGGATATATGAAATACATCCAATAATAATCCCTGAGGTGATGGGATAATAAGTAGCTTACTTCTCATTTACATCTATATTTTCTGTTTTTGCAAGTTAAAGATGGATTAGTGCTTAATTAATTAATAATTAATAAAGAACAGGAGTCTAAATAATCAGAGCCTAGGAATCTAAGAGTCAGATAATACAGTGGTGGAAAGCAAGAGTTCTGAAGTCAAACTACCTGAATTTGAATTCAAACTTTGCTGTATGATTTTGTCAAATTGCCTCACATTTCTGTCTCAGCTGCATCTTCACTACGGTTACTGAAATTACCTATTATAGGATTATTATAAATTAGAGAGTTACTTTGTGTAATGCATGATAAGTGCAATATAAAATCAACTATAATTACTAATTAGAGATGGGGGCTTTATGTGAACAAAACTAGAAATTTCCTTCCTATTTCTTGCCTCTCCCCCATCTACCTCAATGTAGCATCTTTGCAAGACCATCAAAATATCAAAGATAGCCATCAGCAAAGGTGCTTCAGATTGGTACAAGGTGCTGAATCTCCCAATGGTTCAGATTTATAATGCAAGTATTGCTAAGAGGAAAATAGTTTACACCAGAAATTCATGGTTTGGAAAATTCTGAACCTATGCAGAACGGAACTTGATGTGAGGGTTTAAACAAAATAGCCAGCAATTTCTGTGGAAGTCACGTTTGGAAATGCACATATCCAGGAAGGATCTGTGGAGTCCTACCGTTTGATGCTTAGGAACCCTGAACTACAAGCAAAGCCTACAAGGTTTTTGTGAAATTCATAGGAATGGAACAACTGCCAGCCTGGACTAGATGGACAAAGGGACAAACTGAAGGAAGAACACTTTTAAGAGCAGACTCCATCGAAGCAGGTGTCTGAACCAAAGAGACTTCTTCAGGCGAAGAGAACAGGGCCACCCAAGTGTGTGGGAAGAGTGAGTATGTTCTAGCAATTACAAAAGACAGGCTTCTTGCCCCATTGTTCAGGGATAGGAATGCTACTCCCCCAATTGGAAAAGGTGGAACCTGTGCCCTGGGTATTGTTGAGAGTCTGGCTTTTACCTCAGTGATCTGAGATGGTAAAGTCTGTACCCTTGGGTTCACATAGAGCATGGCCCCCATGGCAGTGCTGGGAGAGAGTGGAAACTTTCCCTCAGAGTTCAGGGAGAGCATAGCTTCTGGCCAAATGCTTGGAAAGGGTGGGGTTGCCACTCCAACAGTTCAGGAGGATAAAACATTGATCTATCGATGATTTTCAGATGTTGACATCTAATGGAATATGCCCTGCTCAGTTTTGGATTTGTTTGGGTCTCATGACCCTTGTTTTCATTCTAATTTCTTCCTGTGAGAAAAAAGAATATTTATCCTATGCCTGTCCTTCCATTCTATATTTGAAGCATTTAACTGTTCTCTAGGTTTCAAGTCAACAGAGAGAAAGGAATTGTGCCCCAGAACAGACTACAAACTGATTGTGGTGAGACTTTGTACTCAGCATTGTTTCTGAAAGGACTTAAGGCTTTGGGGGATGTTATGATAGAATTAACACATTTTGCATATAGAAAGAACATGCATTGGGGGTTCACAGGGTGGAGTGTAATTATTTGAAGCTGTATGTACCCAGAAAAACATGTTCTTAAATTTAATTCATTCCTGTGGGTATTAAACCATTGTAAGTCAGACATTTGACAAGGTTACTTCAGTTAAGGTATAGTCCACTTCAGTCAGGATAGGTCTTAATGCTATTATTGGAGTCTTTTACAAGCAGAATGAAATTCAGGGACTGAGAAAGCAAGGGAAGCAACCAGAAGCTGAACATCAGTTATCAGAAGATAACGCAGAGACACGGAGATACCATCATGCACTTTGCCATGTGACAAACTAAGGACCAAAGTTTGCGAGCAGCAACCCCAGAAAGCCACACTCTTTGGGAAGAAAGCACTGCCTTGATGGCACCTTAATTTGGACTTTCTCTTGGCCTCAAGATTGTGAGGAAACAAATTCTCATTCTTTAACTTGACTCATTTCATGGTATTTACTTAGCAGCCAAGGAGATGAAAACAGACAATAAATAATCCAATTTGACTACTACATGCAGAAGAGTAGTGGGAACTTTTTGGAAACATAGATGATGGCCAATGCTGGTTTGAAGCTCGTAAGTACCCCGGAAAAGCCATGTCCTTTTTCTGATCCAATCTTGCGGGGCAGCCATATTTCTGATAATCCTGATTCAATAATTGTAGAGTAGATACCTTTTGACTGGATTGTTTCCATAGAGAAGTGACACACCCAATTGTGGGTATGACTTTTGGAGCTGTGACTCTGCCTCTTAAAGTTGGGTCTTGATTAGTTTACTAGTGTCCTTTAAAAGGAGAAACATTTGGAGAATCTTTAGATACAGGTGCAGACATAGACATTTGCAGATGCAGATGCTCGGAGAACAAGAAGCAACAAAGCCAACATGAGACCCAGATATTTGGAGAGGCAGGGCCCAGCAGACATCACCATGTGCCTTCCTATGAGATGCAAGCAAGCAGGAACCTGGAGAGAGCCACAGGAAGCCAAGAGATAAAACTCTGAAACCCAGCCCTGGAGAAGCCAAGTGAGGAACCCCTACAAGAAACAGGTTGAAAGCAACAGAGCCCAGGACCAAGAAACCAGCAGATGCTAGCCAGGTGCCTTCCCAGCTGAGAGGGTTCCAGATGGCATCAGGTTTTCTTGAGTGAAAGTAACCTCTTATTGGTGTCTTAATTTGGACATTTTAATAGCCTTACAACTGTAAACTTGCAACTTGATAAATTCCTTTTATAAAACTCATTCCATTTCTGGTATATTGCATTCTGTCAGCTTTAGAAAACTAATACTGGGCCATATTATGAAAAATGTTGAGGAATCAGGACTGGATTCAGTAGGCAACAGAAAGCCTGTGAATGTTTTTGAGTTTCAGTGGCCTTACTAAATTGGGAAGACAAAATTCAGGTGAGAAGAATTAGAGAGCTCTTGAGTACTAATCACTCTGAATCCCCTACCAAGAAACCAACTATATTCCTGGAATGAATGAGAATGTTAAAAGTTTAGGCTTTGGACTCAGACAGAATCTATTTGAATACCTGCTTACCTACTTAGTTGATATGTACTTCTGAGCATCTTATGTAACCCTTTCTCAAGCTATTTCTTTATCAATAAAATGGAATTCATGGAATTATATGAGGATTTAGAGGGTAATAAACGTTTAGAAATTATTCAATATACTACATCAATTATTATTGGTATTAACACTATTTGGCAATTAATTTCCTACAGAACAAGCTATTTAGATGGCAGAATTCACTAACATTTTAAGGTCTGTGGTGCATGTGGGAATCTTAGCTTCTGCAGATAAATTCCCAGATGCCTAATCAGAGAATCATTGGTCACAACTAATAATTCAGACTTAAACATCATGCATGCACTCTCATGTGTACCCATGTGTTGGTGTACCAATCATAAATGCACTACAGTCCACTCTGGCTTTTTGATGTTCTTCAATGATGTTGCGTTGACAGATTTCCCAGAACTATACCAATATAAACGTCAGAGCCACTGTTTCTTCTATGAAACAATCCCAATACATTGTTGTCTACATATTACCTCCCTGAATAATCAACCTTAAAATTATCAGGAAAGCCAGTGAAATAGGATGAACTGTTTGGATTTCTTCTGTAGACCTGCTTATCAGGCTAGACATTTTAAGCTGAATCATAATGTAATAAACTCAGGCTAAAAATCTGTGTAAGCTTTCTTTACCAATCATTGTTGGAGACCGAAATTTCTAGACTGTACTCATTACCCAAATTCAAATTCATTTTTCTAAGTAATACTGGGCTAAATTTTCTCTGGAATATGAAATAAAGGTAGGATAATTAATAATTAAGCCCCAATTATATTGTATGCATTCACTTAAACATCTTCATATTCATCATTTAGCACTCAATTACTTCATAGAGGCTCAATGAGCTCAATCAACTTATAATATTTAGAGCAACAATAATAAATAAAAGATGAGGACTTCATTTGTTCTTAGTCCTGTGCTAAGTGCTTCACGAGGCCATGCAGCCATTGAGCTGTGGAGCTGTGTTTCAAACATAGATCTGTCACTATGCCACATTGACTCAATTCTCAAGTGGGGACTCACTTTTTTATCTCAAAATCAAGATAAAATTCTTTACTTCCCAGGGGAGACTTGAGGAGAATCTAAGAAAATGAATGTGAAAAGTCACTACTGATCCTGACCCATGCTAGAAAGTCAATAAATGATTACTCCCCTATTCAATTTGCAAACAGCCAAACACTATACAAATGGAGGTTACAAATAAAAATTACTCCTAATCTCAAAAGCTATCACTACCCATATTAACAATCAAGGATTTAGCTACTATCTATTGAATACCTACTATGTACTAAGGACTTAGTTACACCCCTATTATCAAAATACTGCAAGATGTATTTTTATCAATATCATTGAGATAAGGAAACAGTCTCAGTAAGAAAAACACCATACCTTAGACAATGAAATTAGGACAAGTGAGCAGCTCTCTAGTTTCAAAATTTGAATCTTATACTATACTTGCTGCTTCTACATATCTCATTTCCCTTATTTCTTGATCAGGACCTAACCTGAAAAAGGTTATTCAAGGAATCTGTATATTATACAGGACAAGACCAGTTGATACAGACTGCTCAATGCTGTGTAAGAACTGGTTTTCTCCCTTGTAACCAAAAGTCACCGAGTTTTCAGAGAAGAACCTGATAATACCCAAAAATAGGAGCAGGAAATATTTCCTTCTTTATACATTAACAAGCTACATATATATAGTTGGTGGCAGTTGGTGGAGGGGAAAAATCCTTGGGATACAGAGTAATTGCTTAAATAATTCTGAAACTCAGCAATTTAATAGATGTTACATCAAACAGTCAAGTAACAACTTTTCAAAACCTTTTTCTTGCAAAAGACATACTGCCTCATGCGTTATTCCTACATGTTAACAATGACATGTATCCTCACATCATGAATAGCCAATTAGATATTTGGATCAGTACTGCCCTCCTCTAATGCGTTGTACTTCTGTGATAACAGCACTTATGACAGCAAGGAGAATTGACTGTCTACTTGCCTGAAATTCTCTCCTTAATTTAGACTCTTCAAGACCAATATCTGAGTCTCTAGTTTTTAAATTGTAGTCATAGGAGCTTATAATTTCTGACTTCTCTATTTTGAAATAGCTATAAAAATCTTGTAAAATTCAGAAGACCTCTAATTTTTATATAATAATCTTTCTTTATTCAAACTTCCAGAATCCTGGTCTATTAACATTCATGTTTCTCACATACTAAACTCCTTCCATCGGACAAATTATAACAGCTAAGGGGAATATTAGTGAGAAAGTGCTATATCCCAATAGAAACATATACTGTAGCCCCACAGCTACCCTGTTGGGTCAGAGAAATAGAGAAATACTCATTCCTACTGTAGTAGACTTTGGAGAATCCCAAGCAGTTATAGTATAAGGAGGCTGAATTTGCATTAAACTAAATCCCACATCTCTCTGATTCTCTACTCTTAATCCAGTAACATTTATTCTATGAAAATTAGGGAAGATAAGTTTAAGGAACTTCCAATTTTTGACACTAATTCATAGGACATTTGGTAGCAAACATTTTTTCTTCCTTCTACTGATAGCAGAATTCTTTTCTTTTCAGAATTTATAACACTTCCAACTTTTAAGACCTTCAATTACATGGCCCTTACTCTGCTCCCATAAGAGTTTCACCAGGTGATAGAGACTGGCTAATTAAGGTATTATATTCTACTTGTTATGATGATTGGTGCAAGAATAGGAAAGTACCTGAAAATCCCAGGATTCAACTTGCAAATAGGCTACAATATCAACAGAGTCTTCACAAGAAATAGAGGAAGATGGAGGGAAAGGAAAAGAGAATTGATACCTTTCCTGAACCTATACTACTTCCATTCCTGGATCCAAAGAGTACGATGAACTATGCAGTTTGTAACCAGTTATGAGAACCCCTTAGTTTTTGCTTAAACTAGATTAATAGGACTTTTATCATATGTAAGCCAAAAGTATACATGCTAATTCTGCACCTTTTTAAAATAAAATGTTGTTCAACTAGTAACATTTGGGTCTTTCTTCCATGGATTAAATACCAAGAATCTTTCAAGGTAAATATATTTATGAAACTTACCCAAGACTTGAGTCTTAGGATGATAAAACTAGAGAAGAAAACATACTTACATATATAAACTAACCAGGAAGTATAGGAAAAATGGATGGGAATGTATTACATGTTCTACTGAATCTATCAACAGAAAAAGTGCACATCCTTCAATACTCAGTAAGTTTGATGAGCTCTCCATTTTCCAAAAACTGCCCTATCTCTTCTTTGTCACCTGATAATCCACTATAAAAGATTAAGATGTTTTCCCCCAATAAAAATTCAAAATACCTAAGGAAAAAGATACCACTTAGTTTGGGAACTTATTTGCATCTAGTGAAAGCTTAGGAAATAAGTTTCTTCCTCTGCAACAACTCTGATCAATGGAGTATTTAGTTAAAAGGGATTCTGAAGACACAGCCAGAATGAATGTTATAGAGCATCAAGTTTGAAGATAATATCTAAAGTGACTAACAATGTATTTTCGTGTGTAAAAGCTGATGGAATGCAAAATACCAGAAATGGAATGGCTTTTAAAAAGGGGAATTTATTAAGTTACAAGTTTACAATTCTAAGGCCAAGAAAATGTCTAAACTAAGGCATCCAGGGAAAACACCTTGGCTTATAAAGGCCAATGATGTTCAGGGTTTCTCTTTCAGCAGGAAAGGTACATAGAGACATCTGCTAGTTTTCTCTCCAGGCTTCTTCAACAAAAACACTTTTCCAGGAGATTTTCTTTATGCATTTCCAAAGGTGTCTGGCTGTGTGGGCTCTGTTGGTTCTGGTGAATATGAAGCTTTTTCCAAAATAGTTTCCTCTTAAAAGGCTCCAGTAAGCAAGCCCATCTCAAATGGGTGGAGTCACAGCTCCAGGAAGACCACCTACTCAAAGGTCACCACCCACAATTGGGTAGGGTCACATCTCCATGGAAACAATATAAAAGATCCCATCCAGCAATACTGAATAAGGATTAAAGTTGGCTTTTCTGGGGTACACAGTAGCTTCAAACAAGCACACAATGGTATTACTTGTTTTTTTTGTTTTTTTGGTTTTTTTGCTTTAGTCTGAATGAATTTAACTTTTTTCCAGGGAAAAGTTTTGATTGATAAAATAGAAAAGAGAACAAAAGGCAAGGCAGGACAGAGAGGCCCATATAATGTGAGGGGATAACAGAAAAATGTTAAAATCATGAATCAAGAAAAATTATATTTCATGATTTAACTTAAGCAAAATTCTTGCTTGAATTTGATAGGAATTGAGAAAATTGAAATATCTTCTAAAAAGAAAAATAAATCCGAAGAAATTACGAATTTATTTTTCCATATACGAGAAGGAATGTGGACACTTGTATCACTCTATGTTCCCCACTCCCTAGCCTATTTCCCTTATTCTAATTTATTAGCAAGCTTATACCTTCCTCCATTCTTTCAGTTTCTTGTGAGCTTCCAGAATAAAGTTTGAGTATAGACAGCTCCCGACCAGAACAAATATCCCAGCTAATATGCCTCCAAAGAGAAAACAAGAAATTATTAGGCATAAACCTAAGGACATGAGGATAAAATAACATGTGCCAGAACACACACTTGAGTGTAGTTATTTCACTGAGAGCTGCATTCCCTTTCTTTGCCAATAATATCAACTTTTAGAATACTAGTCATGTTGCTTCTATCCTTCAAAAAAATTCTACATTGATTCTCTATCAACAAAGAATTTTGTAACAATTACAAAAGAAAAATCTCTGATGAATTATTCTGAGCTATTTTTGTAACTTCTTTTGTAAAGGTAAAAGGATTATCCCTATTCATAAGTCAAGAATTAATCACCTTATAATCTAGTGCCCTGGATGCCTTAGTTTGGAGATTTTCAAGACCTTAGAAACTTTTTGTAGAGCAAAAATTTATTATCACAGTGATTATTCACCTTTACAAGAATTTTATAAAAATGCTGCTTTTGGAAATAAAGCTTCTTTATATTCCTTTCAGTCTCCAAAATTATGTCTCTAGAAAGAGGAAGTAATAAAAAATAAGGTCATATATTTTTTTCACCCTATCAAGAAATCTTATGTTACAAAAGTCCTAAATTTTGTTGGTCATGTGGATTCTGTGTAAATTTTTCTACCCAGAGCCTAGTCAATATTCCAGCAAATCCTCCCAGATCTCCCTGGTTAAGATAAAAATATGAAAAATGATGACAATATGAGTATGCATACCAATATGTCCAGTATCAAATAAAATTATATTATTTGTCTACAATTAAAATGCATCTGACATTATAATAGAGAAATTGGGAATATGTATTTTTCTATATAACAAATTCGCTGCTCACTCAACTTATCATTATTCCCTAGAGCTTCTTGGTATATGACCAGGGTATATTTACCAACATAGTTCCCTCTTGAGTTTTTGTATGTAGATATTTGGAAGAATCAATTTTGATTTTCTAAATAAAATTTCATTTATTCACACATTAATTAAATAAAATTATTCATTCACTCTTGTTTATGCCAGTCATGTGCTATGGTTAGAAGATATAGTAGGGCATAAGAAAAAGTCTTATTCTGGAGGGAGCTTATGTATTAATTGGAGGTAATGAAAATAAAATTTTGTAAAATAGTGATGACACTATTAATAAAAAAAGAAAAATGATAAGAGTGACCCAGTTTTAGGAGGCAAATTAGGGTCAGGGAAGAGCTCTTTGTGGAGCTAGACCTGAATGAAGTAAGGACGTAAACCATGAGAAGATCAAGGGTAAGAGTATTACAGGCAGGGAGTCAATAATGACAGAATTTCTGTACTAGTTCTATTCAAGAGAAAGAAAATCATACTAGGATGAGTGGCATGGAATAGGTTAGACAAATTTGAGAAATACCTATACAGTCATGTAGGACTGGTAAGATTATGGAAAAGTCATTGAATATGCTTGGAGTGCTTTGAATGGTCGAGTCATGTAATAGAACTTATTTTTAAAACATCACTTTGGATGATCTACGGACCCGTGAACATTCTACTGCTATAGCCCAACATTAGATGATTGTGTTATTGTCCAGAGATCCAATGGAAGAGTTGTGAGTAGTACCAAATTTGAAACACACAGAATTTACATTGTCAAGTGAAATAAAGAAACTGGAATATTCTTTATACATATATATATATATATATATATATATATATATATATATATAATGGTACCTTTAACATGAAGATGAAGGGAAACTCTAAATAAAACCACATTTTCTGCTCATTAGTGCAAAAAATAAAATGGAAGATATAAATCAAACCATATTAGCAACAACACTAAGGGTGAATGGATTACACAATATTAAAAAAGAGATTTTCAGACTAGATGAAAAAACAAGTCCCCACTCTATGCTTTCTACAGAAGACATAGTGTATACTGAAAGATAAAAAGGCAAAAGGATGGAAAAATATACACCATGAAAACGTCAACCATAACAAAGTAACTATATACACATGAGAAAAAGGTAGACTTTAACAAAAATTACTAGACATAAAGAGGGACATTTTATAATGATATAAAGTCACTCTATTAGGCATATATAACAATTATAAACATACACAGAAATCATAACAGAGCTCCAAAGAACATGAAGTAAAAGCTGACAGTACTGAAGGGAAAAATAGACAATTCAACAATAAAAGTAGGTAAGTACTCGTATATTCCTACTAATGAATAGAACAACTAGGCAAATGAACAAGACAAGAATGTCCACTATCACCACTGATATTCAACACTATACTGGATATCCTGGCTGGAACAATTAGGCATGAAAAAGAAATAAAAGGCATCCAAATTGGAAAGGAACAATTAAAAGTTTCACTATTTACAGATGAAATGATCCTATATTTAGAAAGTCCTGAAACATTTACAACAAAGCTACTAGAGATAATAAACAAATTCAACAAAGTGGCAGATCACAAGATCATTATGCAAACATTAATAGGGTTTCTATACACTAAAACTGAACAATCAGAGGAGGAAATAAATTTAAAAAAATCCATTTACAATAGCAACTAAAAGCATCAAATATCTAGGAGTAAATGTAGCCAAGAATGTAGAGGATTTATATGTGGAAAACCACAGCACTTTATGAAAAGAAATTTTAAAAGATCTAAATAACTGGAAGGATAATCCATGCTGTGGACTGGAAGACTAAACATTGGAATATGCAAGCTCTATCGAAAATTATTTAAAGATTCAACACAATCCCAATCAAAATTCCAACAGTTTTCTCTGTAGAAATGATGAAGTAAATTATCCATTTTTTTTTTAAAGTAAGGGACCCGAATAACCAAAACCATCTTTAAAAAGAATAACTAAATTAGAGGACACACACTTTCCAATTTTAAAATTATGAAAATGTTACAGTCATCAAAAAAGGTACAGGTACAAGGACAGACTTATAGACCAATGGAATCTAACTGAGAATTCAGAAATAGATCTTCACATCCATGGCCAACTGACTTTTCACAAGGCTGCTAAGTCCACTCAACTGGGAGAAAATTGTCTTTGCAAAAAATGATCAGAGAAAACTGGATAGACATAGTTAAAAGAACAAGGGCCTGTATCTCATGCCTTATACAAAAATTAACTCAAAATGGGTAAAAGACCTGAATATAAGAACAAGGATTATAACACTATGAGAAGAAAACACATGGAAGCAGCTTCAGGATCTTATGTGGGGCAACGGTTTCTTGGACTACCTCAAAGCACAAGTAACACAAGGAAAAAAAAAAACAGAAAAATAGGACCTTATCAGAATTAAAAACTTTGGTACAAAGGACTTTATAATGAAATTAAAAAGACAACTTACTCAACTTCCTAGAAAGGTATGAAGAACCAACACTGCCTCAAGAAGAAATAGATGACCTTAAGAAACCAATCACAAGTAAAGAGATTGAATCAGTCATTAAGAAGCGCCCCCAAAAAAGAAAAGTCCAGGATCAGATGGCTTCACACATAAATTCTATCAAGCATTTAAGAAAGAATTAGTACCAGTCCTGCTCAAAATCTTCAAAAAATTGAAGAGGGGGGAAGGCTACCTAACTCATTCTATGAAGCCAACATCACCCTCATACCAAAGCTAGACAAAGATACTACAAGAAAATTGCAGACCAATCTCTCTAATTAATACAGAGTAATCAAACAAGAAAAAGAAATAAAAGACATCCAAATTGGAAAGAAAGAAGTAAAAATTCACACTGTTTGCAGATGATATGATACTATATACCAAAAAAAAAAAAAAAAAAATCCACAGCAAATCTACTAGAGCTAATAAATCAGTAAAGCAAAGTGGGAGGGTACAAGAGCAATACTCAAAAATTAGTAGTGTTTCTATGCACTAATAATGAGCAATCTGAGGAGGAAAGCAAGAAAAAAAATTCCATTTATAATTGCAACCAAAAGAACAAAATATTTAGGAATAAATTTAACTAAGGATACAAAAAACCTATGCAAAGAAAACTACAAGAAATTGCTAAGAGAAATCACAGAAGACCTAAATAAATGGAAGGGCATATCATGTTCATTGATTGGAAGACTAAATATAGTTAAGATGTCAATTCTACCTAAATTGATTTATAGATTCAATGCAATACCAATTAAAGCCCAAAAACTTAGTTTTCAGAAATAGAAAAACTCATAACCACAATTATTTGGAAGGGGAGCATATCCTGAATAGCTAAAAATATCTTGGGAAAGAAAAATGAAGTGGGAGGTCTCACACTACCTGACTTTAAGGCATATCTCACACTACCTGACTTTAAGGCATATTACAAAGCTACAGTGGTCAAAAGAACATGGTACTGGCATAAATAGGTATACTGACCGATGAACCAAATAAAGTGTTCAGATATAGACCCTCTCATCAATGAATGATTGCTCTTTGATAAGGCTGTCAAGCCAACTCACCTGGGACAGAGCAGCTTGTTCAATAAATGGTGCTTAAAGAACTGGATATCCATATGCAAAAGATAGAAAGAGGACCCATATCCCACAGCTTATACAAAGTTAACTCAAAATGGATCAAAGACCTAAACTTTAGAGCTAAAACCATAAACTTTTAGAAGAAAACGTAAGGAAATATCTGATAAAATGTGTAAGAGGAGGCAATTTCCTGGATCTCACACCCAAAGCACAAACATTGAAGAAAGAAATAGATAAATGGGAACTCCTCAAAATTAAACACTTTTGTGCATCAAAAAACTTTGTCAAGAAAGTGATACAGCAGCCTATGCAATGAGAGCCAATATTTGGAAACACATATCAGATAAGGGTTTAGTATCCAGAATATATAAAGAGATTCTTCAACTCAACAACAAAAAGACAACTCAATTAAAAAATGGGCAAAATATATGAACAGATATTTCTCAGAAGAGGAAATACAAATGGCTAAAAGGCACACGAAAAGATGCTCAACTTCACTGGCTATTAGGGAAATGCAAATCAAAACCACAATGTGATACCATCTCACACCCACCAGAATGGTCATAAAAAAACAGAAAATTGTAAGTGCTGGAGAGGATGGAGAGAAAGAGGCACACTTATCTACTGTTGGTGGGAATATAAAATGGTACAACCACTGTGGAAAGCAGTTTGGTAGTTTCTCAGGAAGCTAAGGATAGAATTGCCATATGATCCAGCAGTCCCATTGCTAGGTATCTATTCAGAGGACATGAGGGCAAGGACACAAATGGACATTTACACACTATGTTTACAGTAGCAATATTTATGGTTGGTAAGAGATAGAAACAGCCCAAATGTCCATCAATGGATAAGTAGCTGAAACAAGCTGTGGTATATACATACGGTGGAATATTACATTGCTGTAAGACAGAATAAAGTCATGAAGCATGTAACAATGTAGATGGATCTTGAAGATATTATGCTGAATGAAGTTCATCAGAAACAAAAGGACAAATACTGTAGGTTCTCACTGATATGAACACTAATGAGTGAACTTGGAGAATACCAGTTAAGAACACAGATTATCAGGAGATGGAAATAGGGTAGAGATTGGGTACTTGGTTCTGAAGGGATATAGATTGTGCAATAGGACTGATTGTAAAAATTCAGAAATGCACAGCACAATACTACCTAACTGTAATATAACAATGTTAGTACACTGAATGGAGCTGAATGTGAGAATGATAGAGGGAGGAGGGCTGGGGGCACATATGAAACCAGAAGGAAAGATGGACGATAAAGACTGAGATGGTATAATTTCGGAATGCCTAGCATGTACAATGGTGGTGATTAAGTGTAGAAATTATAAAAATGTTTTTGCATGAGGAAGAACTAAGGAATATCTATTTTGCAGTGTGTTGAAAACAGATGGTCATTCATATTTTAAAACGTCAACTTCTGTGTTAGACTAAAGGGGGAAATATTTCTTTGGTGCAAAATTTATATTTTGACTAGTGCATTTCCTAATTTATCTTGTCTGGTCAGTTTAATTAAACACCATAAGTACATGGAACCTTGACTAGGGCATGAAATTTTGTTGGTTTGTCCAGGTTAGTGTGATAGCTCAATAAATCCCAGAGTGATTTGAACAGTGAATAAAGAAGTATTTGCAAAGTCCCCTTGCAGGAATGGGGAGAAGAGGTAAAAAAAAAAAGTCAACTTCCTCATTTGGAAAGAATTCCCAATATTCTTGCAAGCAGTGGGGACAACCAAATCAATAGGCCAAGCCCTTGATCTTGGGGTTTGCCCCTATGAAAGTTATCCCTGCAAAGAATAGGCTAAGCCTACTTAAAACTAGACCTCAGAGTCACCCCTAGATAACCTCTTTTGTTGCTCAGATACGGCCTCTTTCTAAGCTGACAAGGCAAACAAACTCACTGTCCTTGTCTCCCCACCCCACCTCCTCACATTGAACATGACACCCAGAGGTGTAAATCTTCCTGATAAAGTGGAACAGAAATCCTAAAATGATCTGGGACTTGGCATCAAGGGATTGAGAAAAACATCTCGACCAAAGGGGGGGAAAGAGAAATAAGACAAAATAGTGTCAATGGCTGAGAGATTTCAAACAGAATTGAAAGGTTATTCTGGGGGTGATTCTTTTTACTTTAGCTAGAGGAAAGTACCTGAAACTGTAGAGCTGTATTCCAGAAGCCATGTTTCTTGAAGATGATTGTATAATGATATAGCTTTTACAATATGACTGTGTGATTGTGAAAACCTTGTGTCTAATGTCCTTTTATCTCTGGTATGAACAGATGCCTAAAGTATGGATAAAAAGTGAACAAATAATAATAGGAACAAAGATTAAAATAAATTGAGTAGATTGAAATACTAGTGGTCAATGAGAGGAAGGGGTAAAGGATATGATATGAGTTTTTTCTTTTTTCTTTCTTTTGCTGGAGAGATGTGGATGTTCAAGAAGTGATCATGGTGATGAATACACAACTATGTGATGATATTGTAAGCCACTGATTGTAAACCATGTACAGAACGTTTGTATGTCAAGAATGTTTGTATATACCCTAAGAATTGAAAGCAAAGACTTGAATAGATATTTGACACTGATTCCTATAGCAGCATTATTTGCAATTGCCAAAAGATGGAAGCATCCCAAGTGTTTATCAACCAATGAACAGATGAACAAAATGTGATATATACATACAATAGAGTATTATTCAGCATTAAAAGGGGATGATGTTCTGATTCATGCAACAACATGGATGAACTTTGAAGACATCATGCTGCGTGAAATAAGTCAGAAGCAAAATTACAAATATTGTAATATTCAATCTCTGCTTTAAATTTTTAGGGTATATACATTGCAGTGGGACTGTTAGGTCATACAGTTACTCTAAATCTAACTTTCTGAGGAACTACCAAACTGTCTTCCACAATGGCTGAACCATTTTACATCCCCACCAGAAATTAATGAATGTTCCTATTTCTCCACATCTTCTATAACATTTACAGTTTTGTTTTATTTTAATATTTTTATTGTAAACCTTAACAAACATACAATAAATGCTATTTAGCAAAAATTAAGTACAGATATATAGCACAACATAGATGAATTTTGAAAGCATTATGTTAACTCAAGGAATTTAGTCACAAAAGACGATATACTACGTGATTCTATTTATGTGAACTGTCCAGAATAGGAAATCTAAAGGGACAGAAAATAGATTATTGGTTGCCTAGGGCAGGGAGGAGAGTATAAGGAGTGTCTGCTAAAAGTTATGAATTTATTTTTGGTGTGATAAAAACATTTTTTTTTTTTTTTTTAAAGGAAAGACAGAGAGAAGGAAGGAAGGATAGAAGGAAGGAAGGAAGGAAGAAAGGGAAACATTTTTAAACATTTTCTTGTATTCTGTTTCTCCGTTTTTGTTACATGGGCTGGGGCCGGGAATCGAACCGAGGTCCTCCGGCATAGCAGGCAAGCACTTTGCCCGCTGAGCCACCACGGCCCGCCCATAAAAACATTTTAAATTAAGTTATAGTGATACTTGAACAAATCTGAATATACTAAAACTATTGCACTACATTCATTAAGTTGTATGTTATACAAATCATATCTCAATAAAGCTGTCAAAATTAATGAGAAAATATATCTATACTCACTGATTAGCAAAGAAACACCAGAAACACTGGTAAAATAAACCAGAGAAATGATACTGGTTGCCTATAGGGAGTAGATAGTAATTTTGAAGAAAGGATAGATAACAGGGCAGAAATAACTTCTCTAAGAATACTTTTTGTCCTGACTTTTAGAATCATGTTAATGCTTCACATCCTCATTAAAAGGAAATAAATAAAATAAACAAGGACAAGAGAAAATCCTCAAAAATAAAAAGTAAACTGAATCATACATCAAATGAATCATATAAGTATATTGAATATACTGAAGGAGATGGGGGGAGCTAACCCAAGTAATTTTGGGGCACAGTATTTGTATTTGTACTATGTGTCCCAAAGTGCAAGAAAAAAAACCCTCAAAAACAATATTAATAGGCTTCATTTGATAGAGGGTTGGCCCAGCAATTTTAAAAATATTTTTCTCTCTGTTAGAAAATAAGTCAATATATTAGGGAAATGTGAGTCAGCATTCTCATTGTCAGAGAAGGGAATTACATACAGAGAGGGAAAAATACAGAAGAAACTCTTTGATGTTTTGAAATTGGAATTGTCAGTGTGACCTCATATGAACTGTGATTTTATAAGAACACAGGTGATGATTAGATAGATAAATAAACAGATAGTCATAGAGATAGTTATTGTAGTATATTTCTTAGCTCAGTCTACTGAGATGATATACCCCAGTAACAATGAGGACTTCTAGTGCCCAGTTCTGGCTTTCCAAATACTATTCTCCATTAAAAGGAACCAGAGAACCTTGAAGAAATGGCTGATTCTACGACTGGGTCAGGGAAATCTCAAGAGTAGCCTAGACCCTCTTAATTTATATAAGCAGCCACATGACTTGTCTTAACCAATGAAAACTGAGTGAAAGTGAGCTGAATAAATTTGGGGCAGAAACTTTAAAAGCCAGTGCATGATTCACTATGTTCCTTTTTTCCCTGTCTCCACAATCAAGGAAGAACAGAGATGAAGTCCTTCCACAGCCTGGGTCTCTGGTAGAAGATAATACAGAGTAGAACAACCAGCCAACCCACGATGGACATGCAACATGAGCAAAAAATAAATTTTTCTTGTTTTAAACCATTAAAAAAATAAAATAAAAGAAAACAGTAGCTTAAATCACTTTGTTGAGCCATAAAGTAAGGAAGAGCTCAAAAAATCTTGGGGAATTTTCTGAAGGACAACAGAGACAACTTGAAGGGATTATCATTCACAAAATTTGGGAAGACGTGAGCAATAAAATAAGTAATTATCATAAGCAATTATATTAAGGATATTAATCCATTGAATAAAATAAAAATCCATAATCCCCACTGATGTAAATTAATCATTAAATATGAATAAGCCCTTACAGTTAAAAAGGCCAACTAATAATTGAAGGAGGAATAATAAGCTTGCCATTGGGCAATATATTTGCTCCTCTAACAAATTATCACAAACTTGGTGGGCAAGCAAAGGTTATTGGATTTCTGTTTGCCTCACATCACTCCTCTTTCTGTAGTCGCATCTCCCTCCTGACTAACTTTTCTGCCTTCCTCTTCTACATTTAATGATCCTTGTGATTACATTGGGTCCACCTGGATAATTCAATAATCTCCCTATTTTAAGGTCAGCCAATCTGTGAACTTAATTCACCTTTGCCATGTAACCCAACATATTCTAACATCCTGGGGATTAGGAAATGCACATCATTGGGAAGCATTTATTGAGTACCACAGCAACTATCATAATGGGTTCAGGCAAAAATCATTAATGGATGCTAAAACTGAGAGCAATATTTTGAAGTAACAGGACATTTATATATCTCATGATATATATACATTAATTTTATAGGGAAAATAGTAACTTGAATGTGGAATACTTGACAGACATTAATTTAACCAAAATTAACATCACTGGAAATGGACCATATCAACATCATTGTCTTTGTTTATAGAAACTTCACACTTAAGAATTTAGGACCAAAATGGCATCATATTTGCAACTTATGCTCAAACACTAGAGAAAAAATAATCATGTCCACAATATAGGTTATGGTATGAAATGATGTGACATGTTACTACATTAACATTTATGATATGTTAATGGTCAAAGAAATGTATTATTCTGGTAACTTTTCCACAATCTGAATTCATTTCAAAATGAAAAGTAAAAAAAACGATGGAATACATTTATAATGTATGCTTGACAATACTTGCTAGTAGATTAGATGAGTAAATGAAAAAAGAAAGAAAAATCAAGGACCTAAATTTTGTGTGAATAGTATGTTACTGCAGTTCTAAAGTGAGACATGTTTGGATGAAAAACCAGATGTTCAATGTTGGGCATGTGAATTCTAAAATGCACAGTAGAAATTAAAGAAATAGTGGTATTTAAAGTCACAAGATTAAGTGAGCTCATTTAAGGAGAGTTTATAGAAGGAGATGAAAAGAAATTGAGAATTAAGTCCTACAGGATAACAGCAAAAAAAATGTTAAAGATGGTAGGAAAAACAGCAAAGATGCCTAATGAAAAGAATTGGAAAGCCAAGAGGGGAAAAAAATAAGGGAGGAAAAAGTCCCAACCAAATGAGGAATTTTTTTCCAGATAAGAGACCAAACCACAATGTCAAATATTACTGGTGAGTCACATGAAACCAGAAGGAAAGATATACAATAAAGATTGAGATGGTAGAATCTAGGAATGCCTTGAGCATACAATGATAGTGACTAAATGTACAAATTAAAAAATGTCTTTGCATGAGGAAGAAGAAGGGAACGTCAATATCTCAGGGTGTTGAAAATAGATGGTTATTCGTATTTTAAAACTTCAACTTCTATGGGGAACTAAAGCAAAAAAAACGTTTATTTGGTACAAAATTTATATTTTGACTAATGTATGTACTGATATAACTTTTATGGACAGGTTAATTGAACACCATAAGTACATGGAACCCTTTATAGGGCATGCGATTTTGTAGGTTTGTTCAGTGTGATCGATGCCCTGACAAATCCCAAAGTGATGTGAACAGTGAATAAAGAAGTATTTGTCAATGGGAAAAGCTGCATGAGTGTGTGTGTGGAGGGGTTATATAGAAACTCTGTAGTTACTGCATGATTTTTCTGTAAACTTCCAACTGCTCTATAAAAATAAAACTAATTATTAATCAAAAAAGAAAGTATTGGGCGGGCCGCGGTGGCTCAGCGGGCAAAGTGCTTGCCTGCTATGCCGGAGGACCTCGGTTCGATTCCCGGCCCCAGCCCATGTAACAAAAACGGAGAAACAGAATACAATAAAACAAGAAAATGTTTAAAAATGTTTCCCTTTCTTCCTTCCTTCCTTCCTTCTATCCTTCCTTCCTTCTCTCTGTCTTTCCTTTAAAAAAAAAAAAAAAGAAAGTATTTGATAAGTCCCCTTGGGGCAATGGGGAGAAAGGGGGAAAATTTCAACTTCTCCATTTGGAGAATTCCTGACATTCTTGTAAGCAGTGGGGACAACCAAATCAATAGGCCAAGTCCTCAATCTTAGGGTGTATTCATATGAAACTTATCCCTGCAAAGAATAGGCTATGCCTACTTAAAATTATGTATAGGAGTCAGTCCCAGAAAACCTCTTCTGCTACTCAGATGTTGCCTATCACTCTCAATCAACACTGCAAGCAAATTTACTGCCTTCCCCCTCTCTGTGGGACATGACTCCCAGGGGGGTAAACCTCCATGGCAACATGGGACAGGAATCCTAGAATGTGCTGGGAATCACCATCAAGAGATTGAGAAAATCTTTTGGACCAAAAGAGGGAAGAGAGAAATGAGACAAAATAAAGTGTCAGTGGCTGAGAGATTTCAGAGACAAGAAGTTATCCTGGAGGTTATTCTTATGCATTATATAAATATCCCCTTGTTAAGGCATATTAGAGAGGCTAGAAGGAAGTTCCTGTAATGGCCAAGCTGTGTTCCAGCAGTCATGTTTCTTGAAGATGAATGTATAATGATATAGCTTTTGGATTATGACTGTGTGATTGTGAAAACCTTGTGTCTGATGCTCCTTTTATCTATGGTATGGACAGATGAATAAAGAATATGGATTAAAAATAAATAATCAGGGGGGAAATATTACTGCATGAGTAAAATGAAAACTGAGAATTAACCACTGAATATGCTAATATTGCCTTCCTTGGTGACTGTGACAAAGGAGGTTTCGGGGAAGAAGTAGGATTTAAAGCCTAACTGGTGTGGATCCAAGGAAGAAAGTCAGAGAATTGAGGAAGTTAGCAACATAAAGAGAAGAGCATATTTGGACATCTGCTATGAAGGACAGCATAGAAATGAAGCAATAATTATTGGAGGATGAGGACCTAGGAAGCATTTTGTTTTGCTTTTTACAATGCTGGTAATGACCAAGTAGGGCAAAACATTGATAATTGATAATGCAGGAGAAGAGATAATTAGAGCCAAGTCCCTCTGTGGGCAAAAAGGACTAGATCCAGTGCACTAGGGGAAATCTTGAAGTAACACTGAAACAGTCCCCCTCTTCTAACATGAGGGAAGGAAGACTAATATGGGAAGAGTTGTAATTTGTTTAGTGTATTTGACGGTGAGAAGAGGAGATTACCTTCTGATTGCTTGTATTTTCTTCCATGAAATAAAAAGTCAGGTGAGTAGCTGTAAGTTAAGAAATAAAAGAGAATGAAGCTTGAGAAGAGATAAAGTACTAAATAGTCTTCTCAAAATGTATATGATGACATGGCTAGTGAAATACAGTGGTATTTCTGATAGTTCCAAGAACACACTGGTTTTCAAAAAATTATTAATGTAAGGTGGCATTAGCCAGCTGCTCAATGCTAATATGGGCTACAACTGGATTTAACCTGTTGGAGATTTTACAAAGGGAGAACCAAAGAAAGAGACAGGGCAAGCGAGCTGAGGAATTTACTAGCGAGTGGGAATAGTGACAGCAAATGGAGTTGAAACTGGGCAAAGAGAATAGGAGAACATGAGGTAATAGAAAGTGGAAAAGTGGAAGAGGCTGATAGATTCAAAGTCAAGTTGGGAGTCTAATAACTATTAGAACTGGGGAATGAGAAAAACAGGAGGTAGAAATCAGAGGATGGGACATAAGATTTTTGGCCATGGTACAATTATTGTTAATGATAAGATCCATGGAATGACCAAACAGTAGAGGGCCAGGGTAGGGTGAACTAAAAGATAATTAAAAGCTGGATGTCAAGGATCTGAAAAGCCAGGGTTTCTGATGAATGGATGTTGAGTTCACAATGGATATATCGGTGAAGAGAAAACATTGAGTAAACTGACAAAATCTTTCATGAAAGTCATTATAGAATGACTGTAATATAAAATATCTGGAGCTGTTGACTTTAAAGGAGCTAGCATTTAGTGATTGTATATTTGTATGTATTTTTATAGAGAAGGTAAATTAACAGTGGTTTATAAACAGCAACAAGGAACAACAAAAGTCCCCACCTTACCTCTAGGCCCTTTGTTGATATTAGACATGAGAAAAACAAAAAACAAGCCCCTCCCTTAAGAGGACTGCAGGGAAAAGCAATCTTCTCTAGGCATGGCCAATTTCGAAAAAGATAAAGGGAATGTCCATTCTGTTAGGGTAGTCACAGACAACTATTAAGTGATCATCGCCCAGACCTCACTACCACCATCTCCTTCTCTTGGGAAGTCACAAACACACAACAAGGACCAAACTCCCGCCTTCCACTACCCCCAACTCCTTCTCTATGGTGTACCCTTCCACAGCCAAGGGGAGATGGGAAGTCTAAGGAAAAGGTCCCGCCAGACCTTAAACCCAGAAACCTGGAACAAGCAGCCCAGATGCTAATCAGGACAGGAAATATCAGGGACAGGGCCCCCTCCTTTCCCGAGCTGGTTGAAAACCACACTAAAACAGCATAGATTTGTCTCCCTTCACTAGCGTAAAGTGGGGACTTACAAAGCTGCCATCTATTAACCAGAACAGTTTTTGGCTACCTGGGAAGACCAGGTGTGATGAGACATCTTCCCCTGCAATTTTGTTCTCTTTGTGCTGTTTGTAAAGATTTGCCCTTTCTAGAGTCTTTACTCTGTACAGGTAATAAAGTGTTCATTTGTGAAAGTTTTATTGTGTACCCTAAATCAGTGTCCCCATGATGCATCATTGTAGCAATTTACTATGATTCTTAAATCATCAGTCTTAAACTGAGACTTTTTTCAAGGCTTTTAATGTGCCCAGGTTTCAAATTGGCACTTCATGCATGTATGGAAAGGACATTTTAACCAGTGCATCTTTTCTATGGGATTTGCTTTTTCTTCTAATCTAGCAGAATACAGAGGGCAACCCTACCATCAGCCCATTTGTTTTGCTGTGTAATAGAGATATCCCCCTCTAAAATTTAATTTATGGGAATTGCTTATAAATGTATCCTGAGAGCAATTTTGATTAAATCCAAATAAATGATAAATAGCATGCTTAAGTCCATTTATATTTATTTCTCCTTTGTTAACCATGTTGGCAACACCTCAAAATTTACTGCTATCTGCAAATTTCATTAGCAGGCAATTTATGCCCCCCTGGAGATGATTAATAAAGATGGAAAATAATACCTGACCTCATGCCAAAACTCCAGCAGCCCCCCTACTAGCCACTTCCACACAACTGGACACACTCCCATTTATCACCATCTTCCTTTTTACTGGCTCAGCCAGCATACCAAATGATGTGACAGTGTTCATATCCAAGCCAACTTAACACAGGTTTGAACACTAACTTTTCTGGCACACTCCACTAAATGCTTCAGCTCCCACAATAAAACACAGACTGTATTTCACTAAGCTACTAACTTTGTCCTTCTGCAAACAGAAATAATATTTGGCATCATTTATTTGTTATAAGCCCACAAGGTCATATTACTGAGTCAATTGTTCTCTGGATGTTTATATATTCCCTTTCAGTATCTGGAACTTAAAAAAAAAAGTACTGACATCACACATATCATATCACTCTGATTACTCTCTTTTGTTTGAAGTTTTGCACCCTGTGTTCTTCAATTGCCTGGCATTATTCCAGTTTTTAATGATATTTCATATAATCTTTTAAAGTACTTTAACAAATGTTGGTCCACTTTTCCTGCCCCTAAGTGGCTATGAGATAGTCACTATTATGATATTAACATTCTCTGAGTTTGAGTTTAAATGTAGCCATGAGATCAAGTGTTTTTTTGTTGATACCCTCTACCCCGTTAAAATTTTTTGTTGTGGAATTTTTGGATAATTGATGGAATCAGTTGTATAGTTCTTCTGAATTGGCTTAGAACATTAGATTGACCTCTATTTTTTTCAATTTTGTTATTTCACATTCAATAGTACAGACTACATTTTAACATAAGTCAAAAGTCACTTTGGACTAATACTCTACAAATCTGATTCAAAAATCAGTTCTGTAAGAAATGGTTAAGTTCAAGAGCCTGTTTGATTGAGATGGAGGGGAGCAGCTAGGCTTATTCTTTGTTTTGTCTATTTCAACATAAGAATAAAATGCCACTATTATATAATGACTGGTAGGGAAAATTTTTCTGAGATGCAAAGTAGTCTGAACAAGTAATTTGAAACCATATTAATTTTATTAACTTCATGTAAACACTGAAAATTGAACGATTTCTCTAGAGTTTTCTTTGCACATTTCTTTAAAATATCTGTTTTAGAGAAAACAAGAGTATTCGTCAATAGCTTTTACAAATACTTATTTAGTAACATATATTTTGAAATTTTGGTAAAGACAAAATTCCAATGTTGTATCACCTCTGCAAATTAAATGTGGACTTTGAAATAAACTTTTAAATTATATCATATGGGAACTTTATATTTCTCAACAAGGAAAGCATCTTGTTGCACTACTGATATAAGTATTAGACAGTAGTTGTTTGCATGCAACTGGATTTTTCAAGGGAATTGAGAATTTCTGAAAATTCATCCTTGGACTTAGACTGGAAGCTGAAATATTCACAAGGTATCTTATTTTTTTTTCTATGTAAGTGTTTTAATGTTTCCATTTTCTCACAAAATGAAACTGCTATCATAGTCATGGAAATGGGAGTATTGTTTTTGTTTCTGATTATTTATCATTCATGTCCAAGACAAAATTCCAAGAGGAAACAGAAGTCATTATAACATGAAAAAAATTATTAATTTACTGATCACTTGTAGAATTTGCTTCCAATGAATATACCGTCCCACCTGAAAGGACACTGCTAGTTGAGGTGGTATGAAAGTATTTGTCTGTTTAGTCAAGAGCTCCTCAGCTAGGTCTTATTGAGGTACAAACAACATTTCCATGGGCAGAGTTAGGGTAGGCACCTCGAATAGGGAAGAAGGAGCAAAGCCAAGTCCCAGGATATCACAAGGCATATGTGGGAAGGAAGAGTGAAGCAGAGGTTATTGTAGGTGAGCTATAGTAACTAAGACTAAAGAAAGCTTGGAATGTGAAGGTGTTGGATAACATGTCAAGATGTTGGACATTTTGTGATAGGAAATGTGAAGGTATTAAACAATTTAAGCAAAACTACAGAAATATAGTTGGGCTACAGAATGACTGTTATGCTGTATATGGAGGCTTGATGGAAAAAGAAAGAGATTTGAGAACGGGAAACTAGTTAAATGAATAATGTAAAAGGCCAAGCTAGAAGTAAGTCATACATTCAACAGGTTATTATTGAGCCTCTACTATGTGCCAACCACTCTGTTTACAAAAATAAACAGAAGAGAACTATATACCTGACCTCAAGGAACTTACATTCTAGCAGAAAAAGACAGACAATAAACCAAAATAAATTATATAGCATGTTAGAAGGTGTTAAATGATTTGGGGGGAAAAAAAAGAAATGAGGAAAGACAATCAGGAGCGCAAGATTAGAAGTAGAGAAAGTTACCATTTTAAGTGAGAAGACACGGCAGGCACACTGAGAAGGTGAATTTGAGGAAAATCTTGAGCTAGCAATGTAAGTGTCCGGGATAAACATATTCCAAGCAGAGAAAACCCAAAGGAAAGACCCTAAGGCAGAAGTGTGTTGAGTATGGTCAGAAAAGAACCATAAAGCTAGTGCAGCTGGAGTAAGGTGACTACAGATAAGAGAAAGTGAGGTTGGGGGAAATGGGGAAGATCAGTTAGCATTTTACAGGATGCTATAGATTTTTGCCTTTTGTTATAAGGGAAATAGTGAGCTCCTATGGGCTTTGAGCAAAACAGTAAGAAGACCTTATTTATGTTTTAAAGAAATAAGTATGAATGATATGTTGGAAATGGAAAGGGACACAAATAGAATCAGGATGACATACTGCAATAATAAAGGTGAAAACATAGAGGTGACTTGGACCAAGGTGTTAGGAGTAAAAAAGGTGACAAGTGGTAATGAGGACCTGAATTGGAATGGCACTAATAGAAATGGAAAAGTCTCAACTAAATAAAGATTGGTAAGGCTTACTAACTGTAAATTAGGGATGAAGATGAGGGAGTATTCCATTACTACTTTCTGGTTTTGACTGAGATGACTGACAGCATTGTGTTGCCCTTATTAGAAAGGGGTAAGTCAAGGAGGGACAGAAGATTTGAAGGAAGAACAGCTGGTTTTAATCACGCTGAGTATGAGAAGTTCATGAACTCTAGTTAGTCACAGAACCCAAAAAGTGTGGTCATAAAAAAACCTATGTATATAAATAAAACGGGTGAAATTAAGTACAGATCCAGGTTTTGTGGAACATGAAACATATCAACATGTAGGGGGGCTCCTTAAAGTAAATAAAACAAAATTACAAATGCAAATTTAGGTTCTCAGGTTTTGGATCTCGGAAGTGGCCCATGAAAATGAGAAGTCCAGAAGTTTAAAAGGCACCATGCTAGATGTTAGGAGCCGGTGCCCACAGAATATGGTGATCAGGAGTTTATTTCAAGAAGATTTGGTGGAGGCCAGATTACAAGGGGCAAGTGATCCCAAAGCCAAAAAGATATAGAGCACTCATTTGAGAAACGTTCACCTCATTTTCTTGTTTCTCATATGTACTGGCCTATCTTCAAACCGAATACTGCTTTAATGACTGATTATGAAAATATACTGACACTATAAGTCCATTAAATTTGCTACCCATGGGAGGCAATTTAGCATAAGACCAAGAACTCTAATTCCCCAAGAGACATTTATGCTTAAATGAATCTGTCTTTGAATAATTCATTTGATTTTATTCATAGAATTAGCTTTCTCCTTTACATCAGCATGTTTCCCGATCACTCAGTGCTTAAGAAAAACAAATCCATTTTTTCTTGCTTACATAATTATGTAACTTCGTTAAAAGTGATGTTATTAAGTCTATAAATTCTGTAATTGCCTAAAATATTTGTTCTACAAAAAATCAAATTTTACAAAAATATAGTCTTTTATTTCATTATCTTTCTTGTTAAGTATTTTAGCGACTTGATAACTTAGAAATGTCTGTCTGTTGTTAAGGTAGGGCAATTTAATTGTTGTTTTCCCGCACATACATTCCAAGTTCATGAGAATGGTTTTTATTTTCCAAAAATTTTTCTAGAGAGAAAGAAAAAGCCCAAGACTTACCAAATGAAAAAAGCTTTCTAAAAGTTATTTCACTCTCCACAATAGCTTACAAAATGCCACATAATTTTTCATCTTTCCTTCCAAAACTCAAATAAATCCATTTACTAATCTTAAGTAATCATTATCAGAGTTTACAAAGACTTGTTTACAAAGTAATATTTTGAAAAGTAATGTAGCCTTACCTTTTTTTGTGCAGTGGGGGGTGGTGCCGGTGGTTGTGGTGTATGGTCCAGGAATCGAATCCAGATCTCCTGCATGGAAGGCGAGTATTCTACCACTGAACCACCTGTGCGTGCTGAACTCTTATCTTAGTGAGAGTAGGAATTGTGTTAGACTATCCCTGTGATAGGACCAACAGCACCTTCAAATCTTTAGGCGAAGAAATGCAGGGAACCTATGATTGTGGGAAGAAGTAAAACTGCCACTGGGGGTTCTGAGTTTGCATACAGGACCCTCCACTTACTAGCTAGGGGACCACAAGCATAGCACCTTACATTTCAGAATCATATTTTTCCAATCTATAAAATAAGAATGATGATGCTACTTCAGAAGGATATGAGTTAATTTATGGCTAATGCTGGCACATGACTGGATTGCTATTAGCATTTTTAAACCAGTAAGAATTGAGTACTGAGGGAAAAATTGCAATTTAGTTTTAAAATCCCATAAAGTTTAGACAAAGGTAGTGTTATCTTGTGCCCTTTCTTCCAGTTTTTTTCTTCAGGCCTAACTTGCTACTGAAACATCTTCTGGACACAGTAGAAATAAATAAAGAAGTAAAGATATCTTTACCGTGTCAAACTTTGGAAGGAATTGTCTTGACTATCTTCTAACATATCTGTTCTCTTCCATTTTTGGCCCATTCAGAGGTACTACTTTGTTCAAGAGCCAAGTAAACTTCTTTCTCAACCACAAATAAAAACCTAACCTTAGGGGTACAAGGAGTTCACTGGTAGAATTCTTCTCCAACTATGTGGGAGCCCTGGGTTCAATTCCCAGCCCATGCATTTCCCAAAAACAAAACAAGCAAGCAAACAAACAAAAATTCAACAAATAGTGCTGTAATAACAGGGTACTCACAAGGAAAAAGAATGAAATGTGACCCCTGCCACAAAGCATACAAAAAAAAAAAAAAAAACTGATCTAGGGAAACAACCATTCACACTAAAATATAAATAACTCATATCTCCAAATGAAATCTCGAACAGTTAATAAAGGCCTAAGCTACATAATGAAATTCAAACTGTAGAATTTCAAAAAGCCCTTAAATGGATAACAATTACACCTTCAGGAAAGTTTGGTCAAATCTGCCTCATTTTTTAGATTTGTTTTCTTGTTCTGAGAGAAGTTAAGGGATTAATACACATTCACTAATTTATTTGCTACTGTATTCATCCAGCAAATTTTTATTCATAAAAGCTGTTCTTGTCCTTGTGGCTATATCAGTAACCAAGAAAAAGTCACAGCCTTTTCTGATTTAAATTGTTAACAGGGGGCAGACAACATGCAAGTAAATAAATACAATATTGTGTAGCTTTTCATGCCTCATTTAGCCTTCTTAATACACTTGAAGGATATGATTTCTCCACCATCACATGAAAAAGCGAGACCGAGTGCTTAAATAATTTAACCACAGGTATTAGGGGCAGAACTCTAACCGTAGATGTGTGTGACCCCATAGATTATGCCCTTTCATCCAAACCATCCCAACGGAACCACTCCACTAGGACATTCTCATGATTACCTCTTTTTTCTTAGGTATCTTCAACCTGCCTGTCTGTTGAGGCATCCTTCTCATCTCATCCTGCACTCAACAGGCTTAATTAAGTTTCTCATTTAATAACAAAAACACTCCCTAGACCCTATGTCACCTCTAACCACTATTCCACCTCTCCTCTCTTTTTCACAACGCACTTTATTGAAAGAGTTTTTCATTCTCACAGTCTCTACTTCCTCATTTTCCATTCATGCATGAATTTACTACAGTCTGGTTTTCATACCCCTCAATCAAAGGAAACAGCATTTTATTAGGAACTTCAATGATCACTTGTCAGTCCTTATTTATATACCAGAAACAAAATAACAAATCCTCTTATCTGATTTAATTATGTGATTATAATTACAATACAGCTAGAATAAAAGGTTGGGGAATAAACACAATCAACTCTTGGTAGACATGCAAATCACCATTCACTGTGCTGCAGTTACCAGTCGGCACATCCCTCTTGATGGTCAGCATCCAATAACAGGATGAGTTCTGTTTTAGACTATCTTACTTCATAGGCATTCCTATTTCTTCTCACCCAGTTTTCCAGAAATCTTTATTCAAACTGCTTGGCTCCTTGATCTCGGTATAATGAATTCGCTGAAGTCCAGAAAGCCTACAAATATTTATGTAAGTGGGCAAGAGAAGCAGATGAAAGTTCTTTGAAAAAAGATGGATCGGGGGCAAATAAATGGGTCAAAGAAAGAATTTTTGGAAGTTTAGGTGTGTGATGTACTGTGTATACCTCCGTCCTCAGAGGCCACAAGAGAGATTTCTAAAGATCCCATTGGTTTTCAACACTTTTTAGAATAGTATTAAGATCTGTTTGTTTTGATTTTACCCTCCTAAGTTGTCCTACTTTTATTTAGGATATTTAGTTATCAGCCAAATTTGATTTTACGGACAACAAGCTGACATGAGCTTATCTTTTCTGTTATCCTCAGGTAATTACAAATACTGTTTTTTTCTGCCCGGACTATTTTTTCTCCTTCTTACACTTCAACTGCCTAACACCTACTTTTTCCTTGTGCCCTAACTTAATCTTCAGAAACTCACTCCTCATTCCCAGCCCACCCCACAGACATCCTCTCCCTTGAACACACAGGCATGCCAAATCTGGGTTAGGTATATTCCTGTGTTCTCCAAATATCTTATAAACCCACCCCATCAGAGTATTCATTACACTGCACTGAAATTACTAGAAATCCTCCCATAACATCATAATCATCTCCTCTTAAACAATTCGAAGATCTTCAAGGACAGTTTCTCTCTCTCTCTCTCTCTCTCTCACCATTTTATCATCAGATTCAAGAATAGTGATGGCACACAGTAAATGTTTAGTGGTTACTGGTTGAATGAATCAGATTGAATGACTGGCTGAGTGAATGAATGAACTATACTACATGTTCATGCCCACATCAAGAAGCTCTGTTTTGGAGTACTGTTGAAAACTTGAAGGGGTCTAATGTAATGACTTTACCCAAAAACGTTTTCTCAATACAAAAAACTGAGCATCCTCATTTTCCATCACCATTCCTACCTTCTAAAGTATAATTAATTTCCTAGGAGTCAGAGGGAATAAGACTTCTGTAATGGTTGCCCAAATGAGCTGTCTGATCTACCCCTCATTGAAAAATCTCTGTGCTAAAAGGATAATGGGGAATGTATGGTTGTCCCAAAGATTGCACTAATGAAATTCCAGGTGTAAGCGAGTTTTGGTAGCTACTCCCAGGCTCTTATAAGTGAGTCCAAATGGATCTCAAAAATGAAATGTTTGGGTGCACGGGTGGTTCAGTGGTAGAACGCTCACCTTCTATGTGGGAGACCCAGGTTCCATTCCTGGACCATGCACTGCCCCTACCTCCAAAAAGAGAAGTACTTTATTAGACATGTGTCATTTTATAGATGGGTTTTGTAATTTCAGGCTACATTGAAAGCTATACATGTTCATTTCACTTTCTCAGGGTTTTTGCTTTCCTTGACATTTTTACTTTCTATAGGGTTTCTGTCAAAAATGTTCATGCTATGACTATGATGTGCATTTTCATGGTAGATGAATGTTATTTTTTTTTGCATTAGGGAAGCTAATTAAATATTCAGCTTCGCTGGAGCCTGAGTAATTGATGAAGTATGTAGGGATCAACAGCTGGAAGTAGCACACTGACTTTTTTTCTTCTCACTGTCCACAGCAAGTGCATAAAGTAAGGAAAAGCTATTCATTATTTGCTCTACCTTAGATCTTTAATTACAGTAAATTTAAAAGAAATAGGAAAGCATAGTGGTGTAGTTGTGAGTTTTACTTTTCAAATACTTAGTTCTATAAAGACCAACATTATTGCAAGTGAGGAATTCCATTTTGGTGGGTAGCTGAATAAATGTTACCATCATAATGTACTGAGCTGACAGAATGTCAAACTGAACAAATGTGAGAAGATTTGCCTTCTTTGGCCATGGATTTGCAGTAAGAAATTGAAACTTCACGTATCAAGGTTGTCAGTTTTCAAAATTACCTGTACATGCTGGAAATAGAGGCAAAATCAAGTTAGAAAGCAAAAGCACTATCTTAAAACAGGTATTTATGGTTCTTTCCACCCCATAGGAACCCTGAATTTCCAGTGTGTTCAACAGAATTCAGTGTGATTGGTATATCCATCTCCTTCTGTATATGCACAAATCCTACTTATTCCAAGTTTCACCTCTTATCAAGGTCCCATAGCAGGGAAACCTAACCCACTCACTTTTTAAGTCAATCAATTTCCCAAATTCTTTCTAAAGAGTCCCTTTCACTGTGTTGAGTTAGCTAAAGATCTATATCCACAGAGATTTTTCTCATGAATGTTCGCATTAGAAATTTTATACCAGTACACAAATCTAAGGGAAACTACAAACAAGGCAATTTTCTACTAGCCTCTGCAAACCAATCTGGACCTAAGACTCACACTTTCCTTTTAATCATATCAATGTCTAGAATGTGGTCTGGCTCTTAGGAATTTTCAGTGTTCTGTGATATTTCCATAGGAAAGAACATTGAGGTCTGAAACGTCTCTTTCCTCCAAATGACAAGTTGCTTAATTTCTCCTCTTATGTACAAGTGTAACAGTATAGAAAAATGCGTTGCCCTTAAGAGCACAGTGACCCAAAGACAGGAGATGCCCAAGACTGGGAAAATGTTCTAATTGACACAAGGTACCTATCGTTTATGTTAATATTAACCTCTTAGAATAAAGCCTCAACTCTGCAAATGTCACTGCTTTCTAAGGTTCAAGGAAGTTCAACACAAAAAGTAGATTCTTTTTAGAAATAAAAGGAATTGTAAATTAACTCTGAAGAACCTTTTTCTTTGCCTTGAAAATTGCTGAAGCTCCTCCCCGCAAGGAACTACAGTCAGCTTCCTGTCCTTCACTTAATGTGATGTTAATTATATACCTGTCAGCCTACCTGCTCTATTTTGAAGGTGAGTTGCACACTTTCCCCACAACCCACTACTTAGTTCTCTTCCAATTTTTAAATAGTGCTGACTGGTACTTTCTAATTAAGATTTGACAGTTGAAATTTGCATTCCAAAAGCTCATTGAATTCTATGAAATTGGATTGCCTATTTTGTCCTATACAGGTATACACACAGGCACACAGACAGTACAGCCATTCCTGGCAACTTTGTTGGCTGTAACAAATTGGCTGTCCTGTTCCTGGGTCTTTGATAGCCTAAGTTCTACAGAGCAGAGGCACTTTGGTTTTTAAACCATTGCAAATTGGTACTTTGCAATCTGATGTCCTCTTAATGCACTGTAATTTGGCATGGTAGGGAATGTGGGTAACTGTTAAAATACCTGTTCTTATCCTATTCATTATTCATTTAAATTAGGTATAAGCGAATTAATTTGTTGTAGTTTAGTTGACTTTAATGCCATAACTGTGGCTAATGCTGAGATTTTTTATATGTATTAAATGATAGAGATCACATAGACAGCTACATTCCAGTTCATAGAAGGAAAAAAAATCTAGATCCTTGCGAAATTATGGTAATGCCAGTTTTTAATATTTGTATATTTTAAATAATATTTATTCTATACAAAAGAATATATTATAAACATAAATTAGCTTATCTTATAAAACATTTTATGAGTGTATAAAATAAGTATCAACTCATATATTGCCAACTATGCTGATATGAGAAATGAATCCCTCAAAAGCTTATATGATTTCAAAATATTTTCCAATATATTTCAAAATATCACATTATACATCATAAGAAATGTATGCTTTTACAAATACCAGAATTTAACATATTTTTGCAAACCATATCTATGTTACTTATGCAAAAAAGGGAGGTATTTCTTAATTACATAATTCTACTTATTATGCTTTATGGACTGAGTATAAAAGATGCTAAGGAATTTGTTAAAACAGCTGATCGGCAATATAACTGTGTAGTGGGTTTTATCGCAAATCACAGAAAGTTCCCTTGGCTGCAATCTACTGGATGCCAGTAACAGAACAAGGGAGGAATGGATAGTGAAGGAAACTGTTCTCTATAAATGTCCGTCAACTCTACTTTAAGTCACATCAAGTAAAATTAATCATTAGGTAAAAGTAACGTTCCTATTAAACAAATGTAGCATCAAGTCAAGTTTCTTAGCTGCCCATTTCTACCAGGATAATTAAACTAAAGCACTTTCTACACTGAAATTCTTCAGATATTATTGAATGATGAAAATTATATATATTTATATTGACATGAATTAAATGCAACATGAATAGAAAGAATACAGAAGAAAAGTAGAACAAAATAGACACTAGTACAGAAAGGAACTGATGGAAATCAGCATATTTTAAAGAAGGCACTCAATAAGGGTAGACATTTTATTAAGTAGTATGGGGACAACATGATAGCCATTTAGAGAAAGATAAAATTTGGATCCATACCTCATACCATTTAGAGTAATAAACTCCAAATGTATCAGAGAAATACAATAAAGGAAAACTGACTTTAAATATAGATATAATGTTTCAGTTTTATTAACTAAGAGAAATGCAAAATAAAACTATATTAATGAACTTAACTAAGGATGTGAAGGACTTCTACACAGAAAACTGCGTAACATTGCTAAAAGAAATCAAAGAAGATTGAAATAGTTGGAAAGAAATTCCCTGCTCATAGGTAAGAAGGCTAAATATAGTTAAGATGTCAATTCTACCCAAATTGATCTACAGATTCAACACAGTGCCCACCAAAATTCCAACGACCTACTTTGAAGACTTGGAAAAGCTAATTACCAAATTCATCTGGAAGAGAAAGAGGCACTGAATAGCTAATAGCATCCTAGAAAAGAGGAACGAAGTGGGAAGATTAATACTTCCTGACTTTAAAATTTATGATAAAGCCACAGTGGTCAAAACCGCATGGTACTGGCACAAAGGTAGAAGTACTGACCAACAGAATCAAATAAAGAGTGCAGAAATAGATCACCAAATCTATGGTCAACTGATTTTTGACAAGGCCCCCAAATCCACTGAACTGGGACAAAATAGGCTTTTCAATACAAGGGCATGGGAGAACTGGATATTAATAGCCAAAAGGATGAAAAAGGACCCTTACCTTATACCCTATACAAAAATTAACTCAAAGCCCATCAAATGCTAAAATAAAAGAACTGGCACCATAAAGCTTCTAGAAGTAAATGTAGGGATACATTTTCAGACCTAGTAATAGAAGGTACCTTCCCAAATTTTGCATCCAAAGCACAAGCAACAAAAGAAAAAATAAATAAATAAATGGGAACTCTTCAAAATCAAATGTTTCTGCACCTCAAAGGACTTTGTCAAAAAAGTGAAGAGGCAGAAAACTCAATATTTGGAAGAAAATATTTGGAAATCACACATCAGACAAAGGTTTGATATCATGTATATATAAAGATATTATACAACTCAACAATAAAAGGACAAACAATTATAAAATGGGCTAAAGATATGAATAGGCATTTTTATGAAAAGCAAATACAATGGTGCAAAAGCACATGAACAAATGCTCATTTCCATTGGCTATACAGGAAATACAGATCAAGATGACAATGAGATACCAACTCATACCTATAAAAATGGTTGCTATTAAACAAACAGCATATAAGTGTTGGAGAGGATGTGGAGAAACTGGGACACTATGCACTGCCGGTGGGAATGTATAATGGTGCAGCCACTATGGAAAACAGTTTGGCCTTCCTTAGGAAACTAAATATTGATTTGCCCTATGACCCAGCAATAACACTACTTAGTATATACCAGAAGAGCTGAAAGCAGCGACACAAACAAACATTTACACACCGATGTTTACAGCAGCATTATTCACAGTCACCAAAAGATGGAAACAAACCAAATGCCCATCAAAGATGAGTGGATCAACAAAATATATATACGTACAAAGGAATATTATGTAGCATTAAGACAAAATGACGTCCTGAAGCACAAGACAAGATGGATGAGCCTTGAGGACATAATGCCGAGTGAAATTAGCCAGACACAAAAGGATAGATACTGTATGATTTCACTTTTGACCAGCATAAAAGTATAAACAGAGGCTTATAATATAGAATATAGGGGACCTAGTGATACATAGAAGCTACAGATGGGTGAACTGTTAGCTACTGAGGTTGAACGCCAATGTAAGGGATTAGATAGGAGTAAAGGTGGTTCTCTAGTCGGCCTATAAGTAAGATGACCATATTGAAAATGAATAAGAGTATAAGTGTTTGTATAGACCTATGTGTCTCAATGATTAACACTAGAAATATGAATTAGTTCTCGCAAGAATTACTTCAAGGATGTGGTTCTTGTACCAAGAGTGTTTAAAAGTCCATGGTACAGGGGGAAAACTGATTGCATGGTATAAACTATGTTCAAAAGGAAACCATCAGCACTACCACAGTAACAGCAGAGGTAAATAATGGGGGGAGGGACAAGAGTTAAGAGGAGGTTTAGATTTCCTGTTTGGCAAGGGTGTGTTTATTGGTTTTCTTTCTCTTGGGAACAATGAAATTATCTAAAATGGAGAATGTAGATGGACTGTAGTCTTTGGGCCCTATACATGATGCTGGTTGAATGCAGGTGGCTGAAGGATGCACTGGCAGAGAAACAGATTGGTGAATGACGGTGCATGCTTATGAACGAAGGTTGCGCTGCTAAAAAAAGGAACAAAGTCGTGAGGCATGCAACAATGTGAATGAACATGTGGGACAATTGGTGACACAAAATAAGCCAGAAACAAAAGAACAAGAATGGTATGGTCACCTTTAGAAAATGCTTATAAGAACAGAGGTTTAGATTGTAAGTTTTTAGAGTAGGCATATTAAGTCCAGAGTGGTGATTATTATTTCTGGATTTTGAGAGGCTGTTTTATATATATAACCTGATATTTAGAGATAAGAATGAAGCTGAGCAGGTTGGAATTAAAGTAATTCAGAGCACAGGGGTAAGGAAGACAGTGTCGAAATTTTAGAACCACAAATACTCTTTGAGACCAATGGAAGAAAGCTTAATTTGCTCTGAAACTGAAATTTTCTGTAGTGTATAATCTAATTCAACCTATCTGTGTAGCTCATGTGAACAACTGAAACAGGGAGCACAGAATGAGAAAGAGGTCCTTTAATCCTGTAGAGATTATTGTAATGCCTGGAAATATCCTAGAGTATGTTAACCAGATAATCAAAAAGTATTGGCAAAGTCCCCTGAGGGAGGGAAGAAAGAATATGGAACTATTAAACCTTAGCATCAGGGAGTCCCCTGATACTGTGTCAAAACTTTAAGGACACACAGATCAATAGGCCATGCCCTCAATCATGAGACACACTCTTGTGAAGCTTTATGTAGATAGTCAAAAAGCTTAGACTAACTATAGGCATGCCTAAGAGTTACTTCTGAAGGACTTCTTTTTTTGCTCAGATGTGTCCTCAGTCTCTCCAAGCCCAGCCGTGCAAGTGAAATCATTGCCCACCCCGACCCCACCCCCAACGTGGGACATGACATCCAAGGGTGAAAGGCTCCCTGGTGATGCGGGAGATGACTCCCAGGGATGAATGCGGCCCTGGCACCATGAGATCAACAATTCCATTCTGACCAGAAGGGGGAAAATAAGTGTAATTAATCAAGTATCAGTGGCAGAGAGATTCAAATTGAGTCGAAAGCTATTCTGGAGGTGGCTCTTACACAAGCTTCAGGTAGACCTTGCTACCTATTATAACCTGCTGATCCCCAACCAGGATCATTCCGCCAATGCTAAAGAACACCTAGGGAAATATATAAGATTCCACAATGGTTCCAGGCACTAGAGTAACTTTCCAGAAACCTACAACCTCCAGATGGGTCCCTGGTCCAGATAAGTCCTGAAACATAGCTCAGCTTCTTCAGAACATCAGATAGTTCCATCTACCTACCCCATGTTAGTGACAGACCCTTCGAGTATGAATGAATCGCCATAGCCCAAACACCCCTAAAGAGAGGGATGGGAAGATCAAAGGTGATGGTGAAGTTATACAGAGAAGATAGGATTTAACAAATGAATACAAATGCTAAATCATTAAATTGAGATCCCTTTTAGTCTCCAGTATCTTAGAGCAGCTAGAAGTAAAAACCTAAAATTGTGAAATTGTAACTCATGTCAAATTCTGAAATATGTTCTACAACTAACTGTGGTGCTATACTCTGAAATTTATAGCTTTATATATATGTTATTTTACACAAAAATAGAAGGAAGGAGGGTCGATTGTTATGATAAAAAAAAATATTAAACCCTCTAGCTTCCTATATGTTGGAGCAGCTAGAGGGAGGAATATGAGGGGATTATGTGGTAGCCCATGACGGATTCTGGAATCTGTCCTGTGACTGCTTGTTGAAGAGTGCTTTGAGAACTATTGCTTTTTTATTTCTTTGCTTTGTATATATGTTAGAGTAAACAATAAAAAAGTTAAAAAAAAGAAAAGATAGATGAACTGGATAATCCTAATCTACTAAATAAATTTGAATTCATATTTCAAACCCTTCCAATAAATAAATGAGCTTTTTTATTTTTTTTAAATAAGATTATACAGTTTATATGGAAAAGCAAAGGACCTAGAATATCCAAAACAACTTTGAAAATAAAGAATATATTGGGTGGGCCAAGGTGGCTCAGCAGGCAAAATTCTTGCCTGCCATGCTGGAGACATGGGTTCAATTCCCTGTGCCTGCCTATGCGGAAAAAAAAATAATAATAATAATATATTGAGACCCTTATACTACCTATTTTTTAAGATTTAATATACTATATCATATATATATATATATACAGTAATAGATTTGATATATATATCAAATATATATATATATATATATATATATATATATATATATACACACAGTAATTAAGATATTTTGGTATTGCAGAGGACAGACATACATGTAAATTGCACAGAACAGAGAGTCCAGTAATGGATCTAGAGCATACAGTTAACTGATTTTTAACAAAAGTGCAAAGGCAATTCAATGGAGAAATGATAGTCTTTTCAACAGACTGTGCTGGAACAATTTAGCATCCATATGAAAAATCATACAAACAGAAAACAACAAACAAAAATAAAATTAACCCATACTTCTCATCTTAATTAAAAATGAAACCTAAATCGATTATAGACCTAAATGTAAAACCTAAAAATCTCAAAGAGGTAGAATAAATCATAAGATAGGTATGACATCCATGCAAGGAAAAATTGTATAAATTGTTTTATCAAAATTAAGAACTACTCTTTGAAAAAATGAAAAGAGAAGCTACAAAATCTGAGAAAAATGTTAGCAGTATATATATCTGATAAAGGACTTTTACCCAGAATGTATAAAAAGCACTTTAAACTCAATAATAAGATAATAAAAATCAAATTTAAGAAAATGAGGAAAATATTTGAATAGACACTTCATCAAAGAACATTTATGGGTATCAAATAGGCCCATGAAATGATATTCAATATCATTAGTGATGAAGGAAAAGCAAATTATACTTTAAGGAGATGCAATTGTACACCTATTACAATGGCTATACTTTTTTTTTTCTTTTTTTTTTTTTTACATGGGCAGACACCAGGAATCGAACTCGGGTCTTCTGACATAGCAGGCAAGCATTCTTGCCTGTTGAGCCACCATGGCCCTCTCACAATGGCTATGCTTTTAAAAATCAATAAAAAGTGCTAGAAAATCTCTCACACATTGATGGTATAAAGGCAAAATCCATGATCACTTTGGAAAACAATATGGCATTTTCTTTATAATCTTAAACTTACAGTTATCATATTATACAGCAATCCCACACCTGGGTTGGAGTTAAAAAAAAAAAATACTATATATGTAAATGTTTATCACAGCTTTACTCATAATCACCAAAAGCTGGGTACAAAATACAGCAAGTCATAAAATTTTTTTTTCAAAAAACAAAGTAGATTTTTAATGTCCATTAAGTATATGAAAGTATTCTTCCTGACTGAGATGCCAAGCTTTTTAAGAAATTTCTTATCATGTCTGGAATACAAATGTTTCTAAGTGTTTATTTTTCCATGGATCTATTTCTTGGGGAAATTTTCTTCTTATAGTTGTGATATTTACATTTTTAATATGTAGGTTGTTTAAATTTCATTACATGCTAGGGACTTATTACCTGCACCTATTACCATGTTTTTTAGAATGGTGTTTTTGCAGTATCATTGATTCCTATGGTGTTTTTTAATTAGTGAAAATAGGATTTAGGTATTTTAAATATGTATTTTAATGATCAGGCAATGTAAATTTGTGTGACTTTAAAAAAAAACTGAGTATTGTTCTCTTTCTAGTTTTTACTTCTCTACAAAAATTATAATCTCTTCTTTACCATATCTTTGTGCATTGATTTCCAAGTACTCTCAAAACAACACATGTAAAATCAGCAATTCAAATAGCTACATTAGGGGAAAATATGCTGGTCCTTATAAACTGCATAAAAATTACATCGACCACAGTCTATCAGCGAAGCATTCAGTGCCATCACATGGATATTATTTTCAATATTTTATTCTTAATAAGATTGCTTATTAATTTTTTTCTAAACCTAAGTATTTTTTTTTATTTCAGATTACTTTACAAAAAATATTAAACTGCCATTCATGCCCAATAGAGATCAAGTTTCTTTTTAAAAGTTCTCTCTTTTTTTCAATACAACGATCCTTTGACACCAGACACTTTAAAACCCCAGTCGTAAATTATCTTTGGTAGATCCAAGTCTGTATTTTGGCGGAGAGAATATGCCTTGACCTCTTGCTGTCTCTTGTGATAAATTGAGGACATTGTGTACCATAATGTTATCTTGAGCACAACTCTGTTTTCAGACTTTCCAAATCTATGGATTATCCTTAAAGCATCAGTAAGGTTGAAATCCAAAACCTGTGAAATGGTCCTTTGAGGGATAAGTCCTATATACGTTTAGTGCATCATACTGTAATCCTGCCCATGCCCTCTGGGCTCACTGGAAATAGAATCATCATCGTATTAAAACCTCCAAGATCAGGAGGCACAAGTTTGGGAGGGACACCATGAATGCATGAGGCTCGCAGTGTCAGCTCTCAAGTCTCTGTTTCACTGCTTCATGCTGCAGGCGTTTACAACAGCTGTTTTACTTCCTTGGCTGGAAGCACAGGGCCTCAGCCTGATTCCCAGTGGCATCTTTTTAGAGCTCCGTTGCATGTTTGTACTCGATAGTCTGAATAGCAGGATAATTACAGCCCATTAGGGGCAACCACACAGGGTCCCAGCAGACCATTACATATGGAGGATGAAACCACAGAACAAGCCTTGCTAGGGTGTGGCTGATCTAAACTACTATGCAAGGAATTGTGGATGATCAAAATCTTCCAAGGGCCATTTGAAGCCATAGGACAAAGAACTTTGGACTTGGATTCAAAAGAACAAGGGTCAAATTGACTCATACCAGAGTGACTTTAGGAAAAACACTTCACAGTTTGAAAAGATAATTATAATCCCTAACAATGAAAACATAATTCCTAACTGACAGATTTGTGGTGAAAATCATATAAGATAAAAGAGGTCAGAAAAAAATAAAGAGGTTGGCATACTTATTACAATGTCAATATAAAATCAAAAGTTTTTTTAAAATCCATTTAACAAATACATTTAAAAGTATTTAGTAATTTAGAGGGAGAAGAGATTCAAGAGGTAAGGGTGAGGGGCAGAGTTTGCTGTTGAATGCTGGACAGAAAGGAAGGTAAGAAAGGGCTCCCAGAGGTTTTGTCTATTCATGTCGCTAAGGTTTTTAAGAGAAGTGGATGAATGGAAGCAAAGACTCAACCAAGAATGAAAATCATTAAAAGATTTTACATTCTTTGGGCACTTATCTGCCTGGCCCTACTCTCAGTATTTCAACTGCATTGTCTCATCCTCATCACAACCTTAAGAGGTTAGCATTTCTAGGCACCTTCTATAGGACAAAGACATATCTGGGAGAATACTTTCCCAATACTTTCTCAATATGAAGAGCAGAGCAGAAGCAAATCTCTTCCTCTAAATTCTATGCTGTTATCTAGCAGCTGAGGGAGACAAGATGGTTGAACAAGATAATTAAGCTTTGCATTGTTCATAGAATGGTACTCAATTCAAGGAATAAAGCAGTTGAAAGGATGCCTTTTGACAAACACCGAATCCTAACGATAATGGCTAGAATTTGAATGCTTAACTATGTCTTAGACGCTATACAATGCATCCTATTTACACAATCTCAGTTAATTCCCACAACCTGCTCCTTTTTTGTGGCTAACTACAGCTAATGTGGGAGACACAGGGACGTACCACCCAAATTTCCCTCTATGCAAAGAGTTGCTTCCCAGCTACAAGATGTGCAGAAAGTAGGCAGCCTCTAGCCCCTGGCCAGCCCCAGCTGCAGGCAGCCAGCTTGCTGGAGATTGCACCCTTCAAAAGGCAGCCTGCATTCAGTGACCCAGGATCATGGATGTATTGATACTTCTGGCCCTATGTGGCACATGCTGAGCAGTGCTTATCTACCCTGAGCCCCTTATCTGCTGAAGCAAAGCTTCGCTGTGTCTGCATCTCAGATTAATTGCTTTTTTCTACCCAATCTTGCCTCCTTCACTTTCCTTTCAGAGACTGGAGTATTGGAGACTATGTTAGACATTGGGGATGCAAAGAAAAACCAAGTCTGTCATTTAAGTTGTATATGTGAACAGAGAAAATGAGGCATTTAAAAGCAAATGAAAAGCCTAATTAGGGAATTCTGGAGGAGGAGGCGTGAGAGGATATTTTTTTCTCCAGGTAAGATCTGAGCTTTAAATAATTAATAAGAGTGAAAGAAACAAACATTAACAAATACCATTTACTTAATTGATTATAGCTTAGTTTCTGAATGTAGTTCTAAAGGTGGAATGTTAAAAAGCTGTCCTAACAATGGCAGCGGGCAGTGGACTGGTGGCTAAGTGGCAGAATTCTCGATTGCTGTGCGGGATTCCTGGGTTCGATTCCCAGAGCCTGCCCAGGTGGGGGAAAAAATGGCAGCATCATTGGGATAAATGTGTTAAGTCTTAAAGAGACTATTTTGAAAGATAAAATACCTTTGCACATACTTTGAACATATTTAGCCTCCCTTAGCACTTCCATTGAAGTATGTAATATACCATAGTCTAGTTTAAATATTTATCACACTATTTTCCAGTTTGTTTTACTAGACAATATTTTGTCTTCCTAGTCAAATAATGAAGTTATTCGCAGCATATCTTGACTATAAAAGGCTGTATGTACAAGTAAGAAGACTATATTAAAAGAGACAGGAGCTGGGCTGACCCTTAGTAACTCTCACCATATTCCGAGAATGACACCACAGTTCAGTCTACCCACAAGTTAAAGTTCCATCTTAAAAATAAGTTATTCAAATTCGGTGAACAATGGCGGCCTTTGGCCACTAATCATTTTTCCATGCATATTTGTTTTAGTTTTCTTTTACTCCTTGGAGCCCACTCCCTCAGTACATGCCACCCTAGTAAAATAAGTCTGCTTTTAAAATTACCTATCTTTCAATTCTGAGGGGAACAGATTGAAATCTCAACTTTTGACTCCCCATCTCTTCCACCCCCAAACCCCTCTTCTCAAACTTATGATTGTGTCCTCTGTTCATGGAATAGTGTACTGACAGTAGTTTTATGACTCAGGATTCTTCAATTTCTTATCCAAAGCCAACCTCATCTCAAGTTCCTAAATTTATGAGCACAGGTGATGACATATGGGATTGAACTCCTGATAGATTTCAAACAGCAGCCTGCCTGTGGCAGCAGTCAAGGCTTTCTGTCAGGAGGAAATGGAGGGAGCACATGCCCTCAGTTGTGAGACTGGGTATCTTGCCTCCTTGTCAGACAATCCTCTTTGACCCTTCCTGTCCCTCAACCGTCACTACTATAGACCCTCACACCACCACCACAGGACCCTGTAAGACAATTCACTCTCACAAGCACATCTGCTCACCTCAGCTGAATAGCTTCAAAGGTTAGCAGTTAGAAAACCATGAAATGCTCATAAAAAAATTAACAGTGACCAAAACAAACAAAAAAAAGGTAACCTTTTGGATAGCTGAACTTGACCAAACAGATATCTTTCTCCTCCATGTTTCTGGGAATTTCTCTTCTAGGTATTTTAGGATTTAAAGAATTACCTCTATCCACCTGTGCATACCATCAGTATTCTCCCTAGGCTTGTCGCCTGGCAAAGACTAATTGGGTTGTTTTTCTTCATTTTGCTTCTCTTGGTTTTAACTTAGAGATTCCAATAACCTCTTTCCGTTGCATAGTAAATAATCCTCATTTGGTCCATTTTTCAGCATCTGTGAAGCACAGATTCCCTAAACATACTCATTACTCTTTCCTGGAATCCTTCCAGTTTTCCTGATTGGCTTCAGGAGAACTTTACTCTCCAGAGAGTTTCAGGAATAGTAAAATCATATCAGCAATCAGTAGTATAAACAAATACATTATCTAATCAGGGATTAATAACTGAAAATCAGCTTAAGCCAAATATAATATTTCAAGTATTTATAAATATCTCAGGTCATATATACAAATTCAGGGAATTTCTGAATCTGCCTGCTCATTCAGGGTTACAAGGGCCAATTTATTATTCTGGGGCTCAGAGTTACCTAAAATGTTCAATATTTTTAAAAATCACATTTTCCTTGTAATGCTGAATATGTGATATTTTTGATAAGGTAACTACTTCAATTTTTTTTCTTTTTCTTTGAGAGCAGAAGTACAGTATTTAGTTGTAAGATTTCGGGAATTTTCTATTTAAGATAGAAATTAATTTTTTGATACCGTATCACTGCACTTAACACAAATTAACATATATCATTGCTAACATAGGATAATTAAAACACCAGAACTCTATTTGAATCCAGGTTTAAATGTATATACATTTCCAAAGCACATCAAAGTTCACTTCAGCTTGATTTGTCATAAAGATTTTAGGTCCCAACTTCTCACCCTCTTAACTTCCAAAATTTTCTGATTTTGTCTTTACTGAATTATTTCTTAGTTTTTACTTCATTCTGGATGAATGTTTGGAGGATTGTGGGACCCTTTGTTTCTTTTATCTTTGAAATTTAATGTTTTCATCTTTTCAGATCTAGGTACATGTTTTTTAATGAACATATGAAAATGTTTAAGCCTAGATTCAAGCACTTCTTTAGGTTAGCTAATCGTTTCTATTTACTGTATTTTTGTTCAATTTACTTCTTTGGTTTAACATTGGATAGCAAGAAAACTTTAATCATTTTCACCATCTTTTCTTTTTCAACTGAATTCTGCACAAAATTTTAAATGTTGTTTTAAATATCTGGGAGTTTCTTAAAAATATTAGTGGCTTTGTGTAGTCTATATTCTACTTTTTAAAAAAGTTCAAAATATATTCCAAATTCTGTTGTGGCATAAATCCTTCAAATTTTCTTCTTACTATGATAGTTAATTCAAGCAGTATTTTTTATCACCCTCTTTGTTTTCATTAATTTTCTTAAGAATGAAAATGGTTTTCCCAAGCATTTTTGTCTAGCAAAATGTACAAATGGTGTTTCAAATGATGGAAAAGTTTTGGGAATAGATGGTGGTGATGGTAGCACAACACTGTGAATGTAATTAACAGCACCAATTATATATTTGAATATGGTTGAAAGGGAAAATTTCAGGTTGTACATATCTGACTAGAACATTGTTTTAAAAAACCCATAGGACTGTATAATAAAAACAGTGAACCCTAATGAGAGATATGGATGATGTTTAATGGTAAAATTATAATGATATAGTTTCATTAGTTGTAACAAAGGTAAAATACTAATGCAAAGTATAAATAATAGGAAAACTGTATGTAGGGGATATATGTGGGAACTCTATTTTCTACATGAGTTTTCCGTAACTTCTCTAATAACAAAAAAAAAAGATGTCACGTACTCTGAGTATATTTTTCTTTTACATAACAACACTGTTTTAATGATCCCATTTTTTTTCCTTGTTAACTCTTCTTTGTGTAAGGACAGGTCTATCAGAACTGCTGTGTGGCTGAGTGTGCTGGTTTGAAATGATGTATGTCCCCTAGAAAAGCCATGTTTTAATCCTAATTCCATTTTGTAAAGGCAGTCATCTCTTCTAATCCCTATTCAGCATTGTATGTTTGAAACTGTAATTAGATCATCTCCCTGGAGATGTGATTTAATCAAGAGTGGTTGTTAAACTGGATTAGGTAGAGGCATGCCCCCACCCATATGGGTGGGTCTTGATTAGTTTCTGAAGTCCTATAAAAGAAGAAACATTTTGAGGAATGAAAGAGATTCAGAGAGAGCAGAGAATCCACGAGCCAGCGCTTTGGAGATGAAGACGGAAAACGCCTCCCAGGGAGCTTCATGAAACCAAAAGCCAGGAGAGAAAGCTAGCAGATGATGCCATGCTTGCCATGTGCCCTTCCAGCCGAGACAGAAACCATGACTGTGTTCACCATGTGCCTTCTCACTTGAGAGAGAAACCCTGAACTTCATCAGCCTTCTTGAATCAAGGTATCTTTCTCTGGATGCCTTTGATTGGACATTTCTATAGACTTATTTTAATTGGGACATTTTCTTGGTCATAGTACTGTAAACTAGTAACTTATTAAATTCCCCTTTTTAAAAGCCATTCCGTGGTGAGAGTGGGGAGAAATTCAACTTCCCCAAGTTGAATTCTTGATATTCTCACAAGCAGTGTGGACAACCAAAGCTATAGGCTGAGCCCCCAGTCCTGGGGTTTGTTCACATGAAACTTAACCCCACAAAAGATAGGTCAAGTCTACTTAAAATTTAGGCCTAAGAGTCACCCCCAAGAGAGCCTCTTTTGTTGCTCAGATGTGGCCTCTCTCTCCAGTCAATATGATGAGCAGTCTCACCACCCTCCCCCTCTCTGCGTGGGACATGACTCCAAGGGGTGTGGACCCTCCTGGCAACATTGGACAAAGATCCTGGAATGAGCTGAGACTCAGCATCAAAGGACTGAGAAAAACCCTAGAATGAGCTGAGAATTAACATCAAGAGACTGAGAGAACCTTCTCGACCAAAAGGGGGAAGAGTAAAATGAGACAAAGTGTCAATGGCTGAGAGATTCCAAACAGAGTTGAGAGGTTATCCTGGAGGTTATTCTTACACATTAAGTAGATATCACCTTGTTGTTCAAGATGTAGTGGAGAGGCTGGAGGGAATTGCCTGAAAATGTAGTGCTGTGTTCCAGTAGCCATGTTTCTTGATGATGATTGAACAATGATATAGCTTTCACCATGAGACCTGTGAATGTGAAAACCTTATGTCTGATGCTCCTTTTAGCTACTATATCAACAGAAGAGTAGAACATATGGAATAAAAATAAATAATAGGGGGAACAAATGTTAAAATAAATTCAGTTTGAAATAGTGGTAAATGAAAGCGAGGGGTAAGGGGTATGGTATGTATAGTTTTTTTTTTCTCTATTATCATTTTATTTCTTTTCCGTTGTCTTTTTATTTCTTTTTCTAAATTGATGCAAGTGTACTAAGAAATGATGAATATGCAACTATGTGATGATATTAAGAATTACTGATTATATATATAGAATGGAATGATTTCTAAATGTTTTGTTTGTTAATTTTTTTAATTAATAAAAAAAAAGAGCCATTCCGTTTCTGGTATATTGCATTCTGGCAGCTAGCAAACTAGAACACTGGGTTCTCAGCAGGTCACTTCCCTATAAGTTGAACAGAATTTGACAGTTTCTTTTAAAAACTAATGTCAGTTGATATGGTTTGTAACACCAGTTTAGTAGAGAAGCACAAAACTATGTTTCTATGAACTTTTCCCGTTGTTTTTTGAAACCACTCTAGGGGTTTCCTTAGCCTCCCCTTCAGGTATATAATAAGTTTGTGTCTAGCCTTTTCCCTAGAAATTCTTCACAATATTTTAGAGATTCACCCAACTTGTGCAAATATTATACACAAGAGGGGGTTTTACAACACGAGGATATGCTCCTTATGTTGAGTGTATATAAAAATCATACTTACTCACACTAATTATTCATGTACTTGCCCTCCTGAACAAGGCAGTTCAGATCAGTCCCAATTCCATGTTTTGGTTTAAAAACAATATATGAATATGGAAAAAAATGCTCAGGGTGATAAATGCTCAGCGTGATAATGAAGCATGAGCTAAGTCTTTGATTGGTAGGATAGAAACTTCAGGCAATTTAGAATTTATCCTAAATTAAGTCTGAGAAAGTGATAAGAAGTTTTTGGTCTTTTTTTTTTTTTTTACATCTTTCTTACATTAAATGTGCAAATATTTTATTAGTCCTTTTTTTTCCCTTAAATTAAATTGAAAGGGAATACAAAGTCCACTTGCCACAATATAGAGATGGCCACTGCCACATGGTGTCACTACTGAATGCTGCTCCTCTCTCCAATCTGACCTGCTGGCTGATCCAAGCTGCAGCTAAGTCACCCTGGCCTGGTTCCCAAGGCACGCTGGCATTGTCTTTTATAGAAAGCATTCCGTGGAGACTCTGCTTCCTGAGTTTTGCTCACTGAACCATCCCCGTGCTGCATTCCTCAGGCTCTAACCTTTAGTACTGCCCCCAGTAAAATGCACAGCCATTCTCACTCCTTAGGACAGGTTAGCTTTAGCATCTGCCCTTTAAGTACCTACAAGGATTCTCCATCTTCACAGGCTCTGGGAACCCAACCAGGATGCCACTGGCTGCCCTCTCTTTCAGTCCTAGAAAACTAAAAGAAGTGATTTCAACATCCAGCAACAGAGTGTTCCACAACCTCCCCTAGTGCAGTTCTAGAAGATCATATTCCAAGTAAATCAACTGTAACCCTTAGAGTCAAAACCTTAATCTTGTTCATTAATGAAGGCTTAATTGCCTCCAATAAGAGTCACTCCCCAGAAAGAGAGACACCTTCCCCTGATTTTGTTTTGGCAGGGGGCGGGATGTGGGTAGTGGAGATAACAACCAACCATGCCTCAGCTGTGACCTGTGATTTATTTCATAAAAATAGCCAAAAGACCAAAGGAATCCCTGTGACTTTCCTAGCTACAAGAGAGAAAGAAAATGAACAAAGATTAATGTATGAAAAGACATAAGACATTCTGTTGCATACTTGCTTATTTGAGATGATCACTCTCATACAGAAACTAAGTGCTACACACCTAATTTGAGTCACATGGCAAAATGATCTTTTCTGTGTCCATCTCACACAGAAAAGATCATTTTTTTAAGATTGAGATGCTATTGAGTATGTTATTCTTTTATATTCTCAGGTTAGTCTGACACTGAATGTGTTATTCTTTTACATTATTTGAGTGAATGGATCTCTTTAAAGAGACTTCTATTAGAGTAAATGCATTACTGTAGTTATAGTAGTGGTAACAGTACTAGAAAACAAAAATTTGATACCTTCCCTTTCTGTGGAATAGGACATTGATTTTCTTCAATTGGGCCATGAACTAGAAATAAGGGAGAGTGGTTTAATATTATGGAAGTGAGGGGCAAGGGGCATCAATGCCTCAGTAGTCATCTCTCCTTCAAAACAGTGGCCAAGATGTAGTACTTTAATGCAGCACACATATACACTTTTCACATACCTCATTTAAACATCACAGTTGCCTTATGTGCAGGTAATATTGTGCCAATTCACAAGGTAGGAAAAAGAGTCTCAAGACTTTAAATAACTTGCCACAGTTCAACAGCTTGTGTTGGTGAAGACAGTGTTCAAACACTCATCAGACTGATCACCGAACCCATGTCCATGCTACACACTTTACCGTGAGAAATAGTACTTTAAATAATAATTTGAGTACTTTTTCCTTTGTGGTTTACAAACTGCTTTTCCATAATTTGTTAAATTTTACAATCATCATGTGAGTTACATAGGAATATTATCCCTATTTCACAGATAGAGAAAGACAAATTCTGAGACATCAAGCCCTTGACTGAGAACATTCAGCTAATAAAGAATGGAAGACTAACTGCTTCCAAAGTGTTTACATCTGCAAACTGGACTGACAGTCAAACATGGGACTTCTTGAAAGAGGGAGGGCAGTGCTAGAGAACTGGGTTACTAAGGCTAGGGCAACCAGAAGAGGTCAATGGTAATGACCTATTACGACCTATTCAACTGCCTATTACAGCCTACCTTTAAAACTAGATAGAGACGTGATGAGACCATCAAAAAAGCTAAAAGGAATATCTAGGGAAATGAAACAACCATAATAATTCCACCAAATAGGAAAGGATAAGACGAAACATGAAACTGCCTCTTCATACTTATAAAAACATAAAAGAATCATTACTAGGAAATATACCCTAGGGTTTTTACAATTTCACCAACAACTCTGAACCAGTTTTTAATTTTTCACGTTTTCAGACAGATACACTGGGAAAAAATGGTTTCCTCCTCAGTTTTGTACATTGCTAAATGGTTCCAGGGAATTATTCTGATTTCTTGGAGTAGGTTTTGCCTAGCTAAAAATTGTTGTGATCTACCATGCCTTCAAAGAAATGAGAATCCGCTCAACACCAAGAGCTCAGGAGCTATTTTCTGGTTTAGGGGGCAGGACAAGACTTACTGAGCTCATGGAATGTGCTTCCTTAAGTTGGAGGAGAGTGGCCTATGCAGAATTTTCATGCATTCTTCAGAACAAATAAAATCAGGAAGTGAAACATACCCTATTCTCTATGGTTGGCAAGAAACTGGACAATGGAATGATGTGCAAATCAAAACTACAAAAAGCCACAATTCACTATTTACTGGGACTTAGCAGATATTGACCAACTGAATCACCTTCAAGCCCACCCCAATATCCTATACAAACAGAGAAAGAAAAAAAAAGAAAGAAATAGTACATGTGGTTCAACTAATACAGTTATATTAAACGGGCAATAAAAAGAGAAAATCTGCAATGGAGTCGGTCCCTGATCCTTCAGGACCTACTGTTACAGTTGGTGAAGAATACCATTTATGAAGAACCTGAGTTTCCCCTCTGATTCACGCTCTTCTCCACTCGAAGAGCTAGAAGGTGTTGCCAAGACCTTAGCACTGCTGCTCCAGTCATTCAAACTACTGAATGCCTCCTCCACCACCCATCCAGTCAACTCTCCATGAGTCCTCACAGGACATCTATGTGGCCAAGCCCAAAGAATACCCTTCTGTCCCTCCCTTGACTCTCAGTACCATTCCATTCTCCTGGATTTTTTCCATTTCCTCCAACAGTTCATTCTCAGATCCTTTGCCACTTTGTCTAAACCCAAATAATAAATATTAGAATTAGCTAGGATATGTTCATGGCCTCAAATTCTCATTTACAATACAGGGTATTTTCACCACGCTTGTAAATCTATCAACTGTGTGATTCACAGCCCTCTAAAACTGAATTCTTGGTCTCCCACCGACCTCTGTGAACTGTTTCTTCCTATTTTGGTCATCTCCATAAGTGGTAAATTCATCAGCCCATATGCTGAAGTCTGAAACCTAGGTGTTATTCCAAACACAGCCTCCTATTTATAGCCCACATCTATTCTATTACTATGTGTTCTCAATTCTATTTTCAAATATTTCTTGAATCTAACCAGCTTTCTTCAACTCCATTGTACTATACTGATAAATCTCTTGTCTGGACTATTGCAAAAGCCTAGTTTTTGGACATACTGCTTTAATTCCTTCTCTACATAGCAGTCTGACAGTTTTTTGGTTTGTTTGCTTTTTTAACACGGGCAGGCTCTGGAAACAAACCTGGGTCTCCAGCATGGCAGGCAAGAATTCTGCCACTGAGCCACCATCACATCGTCCCTGACACATTTTTATAAAGTATAATTCATATATCCCTCTCCATCTCAATAACACATTAAAACTCCTCTGTGTATTCAACCTTTTCTTCCCATTCTTTTAATAGACAACACCATATCAGCTTTAATTTCTCAGATCAAAAATTACTTCTTCAAAGACACTTCACTGGTTCCAAAAGATAAATTAAATATTTATTACTATAATATCTCATGGAAACCTTGTGACACCTAAACACAATTTTAAATTACATATACAATGTTCTGTTGAATGGAATTTGATTTTGAAATTTCAGCCGAAGAGTAAAGCTGAGTATACTCAAAAAGTACCTCCATATTCTAAGGACAGTTGGAGAACTTACAAAGACATAGCCAAGCATTCTTAAACTACCAACTCTCAATCCCAAATCCTAGATCATCAAAAAGTAAGATTCATGGAGCAAAGATTCCTTCCTTAAAAAAAAAAAAAAAAAAAAGTGAAGATTCTCCTTGATCTCCAAGTCAAATGTGTAAAAAGACCATTGTATCACCATTCAAGATTAAAGAGAACTAGGTATTCGGGAGGCAAAAATCACTGCACTGCAATACAACTGCATCATGAATAAAACATTTAAAAGCAGTTCTCTGATTTTAGAAATGACATTATTTCTAATCATAAACGAATTAAACAAGTAAACAAAAACCAGAGTGAATTGAAATCAGAGATATAGGATACTGATTAAAAAGACAAAGTGAAAGTCTTCCTACACCAATGCCAGTTTCTATACCAATGCCAGGACCTGGAAAAGAAGCCTTGAGACCTCAGAAAACCAGAGAAGCTAACCTGACACTTCTACAGCAAAGGGAATCGAGTGGTTCCATATTAGTTGTACCTCCCAAGAAGACACAAAATTTTCCATGTAGAAAATTATCCCCCATTACAGAGGACCACAATGAACCAAATTTCAATAGCCCTGCTTGCTGAAGACATTGACCCTCCTTTTCAAATTTCCACAGCCCAGACTCTGGAGTATCCAGAAGCAGAATAAATTGAAAAAAGATACACTGATGAGTAAAAAGAGGGAAAATATTTTATTACATATGATATTGGTGGTGAGATTTTTTAACTAGATGTGAGATACAGACTGAACTAGACTTCTTAACGACTGAAATGAACCTATTCTTCTAGCTTAAAGAGGCCTGAAATTTATGGGATCTGCCTGAGTTGCTATCAAGGACTGGGAAAGGATGATTTAACAATGTATACTTGAAGTCAATGGAGCGATGGAAATAAAACTCTACCCTGATCATGTCCCACAAAGGGCAGTCCATTCAATAAACTAAGACATATTTCTGAGTATTTTTATTTAATATCTGTTTTTCTTCTTATCTTCTAAATGCCCATAAGGGTAGGATCCATGTTTGACAGCTTCCTTAGCGGATAATGAACTGGCAGACATTGCTTCAAAAATGCTTCCAACTCACATTTCAAGATATCTCAGGAAAACCATCCAAAAAAATTGCCTCAAGTCAAGTTCAGACAAAAGTGGCTTCTTACATTCCTATTTCTCCAATCAGTTAGAGAGGGAGGGGCATGACAAAAAGGTGATATAAAGCTAATTGAGGCCTGTTTTCATATGCTAATGTTAATAGAATACAATATACTAGAAATGGGTTGCTTTGATGAAAAGGATTTATCAAGTTATAATTTTACAGTTCTAAGACCATAAAAATGTCCAAACTAAGGCATCCAGATACAGACACCTTGACTCTAAATAAAGGTCAGTGCCTGTCACACAGAAAGGCACATGGCTGATGCCTGATGGTCCTTGTTCCCAGATCTAATGCTTTGCGTTCTGATTCCAGTAGCTTTCTCCCTAAGGGTTTGTGAGCCTTCACTTAGCTTCTCTGGGACAAAACTCAGTTCTGGCTTTCTTGGCATCTCATGGGAAGGGAGATAGTGACATCTGCTGGGCTTTGCATCTCCAAATGTCTAGGTCTATATCAGTTCTGAAGCAACTGTTTAAATTCTGTTGGCTCTCTCAGCTCCTGATGTCTCCTGAGTCTTCTGGATTTCCAAATATCTGCATCAAAGCTTTCTCCAAAATGTTTATCCTTTTAAAGGACTCCTTTTGTAAACTAACCAAGATCCAATATGAACAGGTGGAGTCACATTGCCATCTAATCAAAAGGTCATACCCACAATTGAGCATGTCACATCTCCATGGAAACAATCTAATCAAAAGATTCTACCCTACATTATTGAATCAGGATTACAGAAGATGGCTGCCCCCACAAGATTGGATCAGGATCCAAGAACACGGATTTTCTGGGGTACAAAATAGTTTTAAACAAGAACAAGGCTCACTTTTGCTTCCTTCCACGTATCAAGCTTGTCTTAGGACTCTAAAGCTGTCAAAATGCCATATATTAGAAATGGGCTGGCTTTCAACAACAGGGTTTAATAGTTTATAAGCTTATAGTTCTGTGGCTGTGAAAATGTCCAAATCAAGGCATCTAAAGGATGACACCTTCTTTCACAAGATAGAATGCCAGCAATCTAGCACTCCTTTAAACCATGACAAGGCTAATGGCAGCATCTGCTGGTTTCTCTCTTCTCTTCCGGGTTTCACTGTTTCCAGCTTCTGACTTCAGTGGCGTCCTCTCTTTCAGTATCTTACTGTCTGTCTTCTGTGTTTTTATCTCTGTTTCATCCTCTGATAAAGAATCCCAGTGAGAGAATTAAGACCCATCTTGGGTATGGCTCAACCAAAATAACCTAATCAAAGTTCCCACCCAGAACAGGTCTACACCTACAGGGATGGATTAGATTTAAGAACTTGAATGTTTGGGGTACATACAGCTCAAATCATCACAGGGATTGAACATTCAAATAGTTTCTGCATATGACAGATTTGACCTACTTTACAGGGAAGGTGGATTTAGAAGAGACATGGCCCAATATTTGAGTACTTATGAAGATTTTGCTATATTACATGCAGTAATATTCCACTGGCCAAGACAAGTCACATACCAAGCCCAGAGTAGACGTGAGGAGAGTCAGTTAGAAGGGTATGGACAAAAGGAAGTATATTTATTGGGAACAACCATAAAACATTCTGTTACAATTACACTAAGAGTTCATGTCAAAGCAAAATTTAAATTCAGGCTTGTCTGACCCCAAGGGTATCATTTCACCACAGCATGATAGCTTGAGTTATTCAGTGGTATTTTACTCCTGGTAACTTGAAAATCTAGTAAACATGAGTGATAGGAGAAGAAGAGAATAAATATTATCCTCTAGACTAGCACTACTTTCTTCATCTCCTACAATTCTGCTTTCTTGACAAGTGCTATTTATACTAGAGCTAACAAAAACAGCCTCCAAGGTCACCTTTCTTTAAAATTCGAGTGATTGTATTCAAACTTGATATGTTTCTGTAGCCTCTATATCTTTTGCTCTAGATTCTGCTTTAGGAATAGGTGAGAAGGGAAATTTCCCTAGACCTAGGCCCATTCTCACTCACATAGCCTACATAAATATAAACTTGCATATATTCATATGTGTGAGATATGGTGTTTGATACACAAGGAACCACTTTATAACAGAATTTCTATATTTTCTGAGCACATGGTTGTCCAATTATGCAAAAGCACTGAAGATTTTACACCTGATATTTAGACTACCACAAAAGGTTATTTCTATTAATTATCTTGATTAAAGCAGGTCCCTGAAAGGAAGATACTACACTTTAAATTATTGTAAGGTATAACAAATGTTCCCACAAAGAAGCAGAATTCAAAGCCACTCATATGTACCATCTATAAATGAAATAATAAATAACAGAAGTGGTGTGGGACACATTGCAGCAAAATTAGCCAATAATATGATATATTCCAGCAAATTCAAAGTTTGGAAAATCAGGCACAATTCTGGTAAGATTAGGTAGTACTTCATATTTTTTTCAAGAGTGAAAGACAGGCAAAGCATAAAAACCACATGATTATCTCAATTGATGCAGAAAAGCATTGACAAAATTAAACATCCTTTTTTGTTGAAAACACTTCAAAGGATATTCCTAAGGGAACTTCCTCAACACGATAAAGGGAATATATGAAAAACCCACAGCTAACATCTTCCTCAATGGGGAAAGACTGAAAGCTTTCCCCCTAAGATCAGGAACAAGACAAAGATGTTCACTGTCACCACTGTTATTCAACATTGTGTTGGAAGTTCTAGCCACAGCAATTAGACAAGAGAAAGAAATAAAAGGCATCAAAATTGGAAAGAAAAAAGTAAATCTCTCACTGTTTGCAGATGATATGATACTATATGTCAAAATCCCTGAAAATCCACAGCAAAACTACTAGAGCTAATAAATGAGTACAGCAAAGTGGCAGGTTACAAGAGCAACACTCAATAATCTGTAGTGTTTCTATACACTAGTAATAAGCAATCCAAGGAGGAAATCAAGGAGAAAATTCCATTTACAATTGCAACCAAAAGAATAAAATATTTAGGAATAAATTTAACTAAGGATACGAAAGACCTATACAAAGAAAACTATAAGAAATTGCTAAAAGAAATCACAGAAGACCTAAGTAAATGAAAGAGTATATGCGTTCATGGATTGGAAGACTAAATATAGTTAAGATGTCAATTCTACCTAAATTAATTTAGAGATTCAATGCAATACCAATTAAAATCCCCAAAACTTACTTTTCAGAAATAGAAAAATCATTAACCAAATCTATCTGGAAGGGCAGAGTGCCCCAAATAGCTAAAAATATCCTGAGAAATAAAAATGAAGTCAAAAAATAAATAAATAAATAAATAAAAGAAGAGAAAAATGAAGTCAGAGGTCTCACTACCTGACTTTAAGATATATCACAAAGCTACTGTGGTCAAAACAGCATGGTACTGGCATAAACATAGATATACTGACCAATGGAATCAAATAGAGTATTCATATATAGACCCTCTCATCCGTGGACAATTGATCTTTGATAAGGCAGTCAAGCCAACTCACATGGGACAGAACAGTCTATTCAATAAATCATGCTTGCAGAACTGGATATCCACATGCAAAAGAATGAAAGAAGATCCATGTCTCACACCCTATACAAAAATGAACTCAAAATGATTCAAAGACCTAAATATTAGATCTAAGATCATAAAACTTTTAGAAAAAAATGTAGGGAAATATCTTTTAAGTCTTATAATAGGAGGCAATTTCCTAGATCTTACACCTAAAGCATGAGCATTGAAGAAAGAAATAGATAAATGGGAACTCCTCAAAATAAAACACTTTTGTGCATCAAAGAACTTTGTCAAGAAAGTAAAAAGTCAGCCTACACAATGGGTGACAATATTTGGAAACAATATATTAGATAAGGGTCTAGTATCCAGAATATATAAAGAGATTGTTCAACTCAACAACAAAAAGACAAATAATCCAATTACAAAATGGTCAAAACACATGAAAAGACACTTCTCAGAAGAGGAAATAAAATAACTAAAAGGCACATGACAAGATGCTCAACTTCCCTGGCTATTAGGGAAATAACAAATCAAAACCACAATGATATCATCTCACACCCACCAGAATGGCCATTATCAATAAAACAGAAAATGACAAGTACTGAAGAAGATGGAGAGAAAGAGGCACACTTATTCACTGTTGATAGGAATGTAAAATAGTACAACCGCTGTGGAAGGCAGTTTGGCAGTTCCTCAGGAAGCTAAATATAGAACTGCCATATGATATGGCAATACCATTGCTAGGTATCTATTTAGAGGACATGAGGGCAAGGACACAAACAGACATTTGGACGCCAATATTTAAAGCAGCATTGTTTACTATTGCCAAGAGCTGGAAACAGCCCAAACGTCCATCAACAGACAAGTGGCTAAACAAGCTGTGCTATATACATACGATGGAATATTATGCAGCTTATCACAGAATAAAGTCATGAAGCATGTAACAACATGGCTGGACCCTGAGGACATTATGCTGAGTGAGATTAGCCAGAAACTAAAGGACAAATACTGTTTGGTCTCACTGATATGAACTAACATTAATGAATGAACTTGGAAATTTTCAGTTAAGAACAGAGGTCATCAGGAGATAGAAATAGGGTAGATTTGGGGTAATTGGAGCTGAAGGGATATAGGTTGTGCGACAGGACTGATTGTAAAAGTCCAGAAATGGATAGCACAATAACGTTAGTACACTGAATGAAACTGAATGTGAGAATGATAGAGGGAGGAGATCTGGGGGCACAAATTGAAACCAGAAGGAAAGATAGATGATTAATTTGAATACTGAATAAAGAAGTATTTGCAAAGTTCCCTTGGAGGAACAGTGAGAAAGGGGGAAAGTTCAACTTCCCATTTGGAGAATTCCTGATATTCTCACAAGCAATAGGGACAACCAAATCAATAGGTCAAGCCCTCCCTCAATCTTGGGGTTTGTTCATATGAAACTTATCCTCGCAAAGAACAGACTAAGCCTACTTAAAATTAGGCCAAGAATCACCCCCAGAGAACCTGTTTTGTTGCTCAGATGTGGCCTATCTCTCTCTCAGCCAACATGGCAAGCAAACTCCCTGCCCTCTCCTTTTCTACGTGGGACAGGACTCCCAGGGTGTAAACCTCCTTGGCAATGTTGGACAGAAATCCTAGAATGAACTGGGACTTAGCATCAAGGAATTGAAAAAACCTTCTCAACCAAAAGGGAGAAGAGAAATGAGACAAAACAAAGTGTCAGTGGCTGAGAGATTTCAGAGTTGAGAAGTTATCCTGGAGGTTATTCCTATGTATTTTATAGATTTCCCTTTTTAGTTTAAGGTGTATTAGAGAGGTTAGAGGGAAGAGCCTGAAATGATACAGCTGTCGTCCAGTAGCCATGTTTCCTGAAGATGATAGTATAATGATACAGCTTTCACAATGTGACTGTGTGACTGTGAAAACCTTGTGTCTGATGCTCCTTTTATCTATGGTATGACAGATGAGTAAAAAAATATATAGATAAAAATAAATAAATAATAGGGGGAACAAATGTTAAAATAAAATGGGTAGATGGAAGTACTAACAGTCAATGAGAGGGAGGGGTAAGGGGTATGGTATGTATGAGTGGTTTTCTTTTGTCTTTTTATTTTTTTCTGGGTGATGCAAATGTTCTAAGAAATGATCGTGGTGATGAATACACAACTATGTGATGGTATTGTTAGCCACTGATTGTATACCATGTTTGGAATGTTTGTAGGTTAAGAAAGCTTGTGTTCATATGTTATTTATCAATAAAATATTTAAAAAAAGAAAAAAGTTTAAGACATGAATGGAAACAAAGACAAGTGGGCTAACTTTTAAACTTAAAACTTTCAGCTCCATGAATGTGTAACATTAGTAGAAACAGTATCAATTTTGCTCTAATTTGTGCTTACTTGAACTGAACAGACATTGAAATTAAAAATAAAGAATTCTCTGAATCCATTTTCATTTCCCTAACATTGATATACCCACTGTATCACTGATTATAACTACACTGATTCATATTCCAATCTATGACCTTTACGTATCAGGAATCATTTGCTTCTTAAAATAGTAATTATATAATAGCATGTAAGTTCAATATAATACATTTAAATCTTTTAAAAGCTGGTAGTTTCCAATGAAATAGTTAATATTAAGACCTCTTATGCTACATAGCATCAAGTTAACAAAACCATTCACCTTGGCTAGTGTTGCAGGTATCAAATTTGGTTTATTAACATAGTATACTTGTTTTTCTATATCCTCAGCTCTGAGCATGCTCATGACATGTATTGGAACTTAGTAAAATTAACTGATATATTTGTTGCATTCAGAGTTGTTTAAAATGCCTGGAAAAGATCAGTTCAATGTTAGGGAATAGACAATCTCAATACACATTAGATTGTCCTATTATGCTTTACATGACACAGAAAATTCTAATATGTAACCAGGAAATTGACTCCATGGCCTTTCTCGACTACTCACAGGATTTTAGAAAAGGTAGGAAGAAAAGTCTAAGAAGATCAGTATTTTCATTTATATACGAAGCCATTTTCTACAGTTTCATTAGAGCACTATTCTGCATAGGGTAGCTTTGCATATAAAGGGCATTTACACAAGGTTGTAATAATGCTGGTTGGTTTTCTCACCTGCTTTCTTCTATTAAATAGATATAACACTTAATTTCCCAAGTCAAAACACCTAATTTTTTATTTTACATTTGGGGTTTATTCTTTTTGCTATTGTTACTAATGACACTTTGGCATAATATTTTATCTTATCTCATTCAAGTGTGTTAACATGGCATTGAGACAGTTTGACTAGTAATTTAAACCTCTGGGCTCAGTAATTAGTGTTCTTGAACAAACAAATATGCGTAAACTCAAGTTAGAACCTTCTTTTGCTTTACCCTCCAATCATATTCCCATTCCATTTTCCGAACTTTCTGCGTAGTGCAAGCCTTTCCTATTTTTCACCTCCATCTGGCTAAAAATCTTTTCCTTACATCCCAAAGTGTGTTTCTTTAGCCTGCTATTTCATTTCCTTTGTAACTTTCATCATACCTATTTGAAATCGATATTTGCTGGTTTGCCATGATCGTCACAGGAGCAAGGAAACGTCTGAATGCATCAGTTGCCTGGGGGGGTTGGTGCGCAGTTAAAAAAAATTTGTTTACTATCTGTAACCAGTACTGGGGAAAATGGGATAAAATTAAACTGTTCCTCAGGATGCCCTCCTTTCATGCTCTCCTTCCCCTCCGTTCCTAGCAGACAACCTGGAATGCAAATTAACAAGAGAGACTTAACATCATTCTGTTTTTTCCCTCTTCTATCTAATAAGTCAGCTCTCCAGTGCTGACATGGTTGATTAATGAATTTGGCCACCTGACAGGTTAAAATTAATTACACAAAAATGCAAAGGTGTTTGTTACTAGACAATCAGATTCCTTCAGGCAACAATTTAGTTTTTAGCAAGCTGGAAAAAATTCTGCTTAAACTTTTTAGAAAGTAGACTTTGAACAAAGGGGGATAATTTATTGTATTAAATCAGGGGGAAAGTTACCTGAATATATTTACTAGTAGCCTGCTTTATAAAATAGTTTTATATTGTTGTTTTTAGGCTCTATGGCTATTTATTCCTTTAGAATAAGTAACCACTTCCCATCTCAAAAGTAATAGGATTATAGTTTTCTATACTCTCTATATTTCTTCATTACAACTTTTTTAAAACTCAGTCTTCTTAAAAGGATAGTGATTTTTTTTTTTTTACTTTTCTTTTACTTAGAAGCAATGGATCTAACAAGATGGGTCATTCTCTGAACATGCAAACATGGTTATCTTCATATTTACTTTCAGAGTTCTTTTCAAATGAAAGAATCATTCTCTGATCAGGTTAAGGACTGCCCATCTTCCATTCAGCCCGTAGTGAGTTGCTGAATGCATATGTAGAATGTAGCTAGAGTTCTGATTCTCCAGTTGAATGGTCTGGACAATGCGCCTGAGTAAACATTAGGAAGAACATCGGATTCACTCTCTTACCATTTTGCTCCATTCTAGAAGAGCCTCCAGACACAGGTAGGCTGTGGGTTTCTGATCTTAGTAATTTGCTGTTGCAGTTCACCAAAGACCTGGAGGTTATTTCTTTGCCCCATGAGAGGGATATCAGGTTTCTATCATTTTATTCTGTCACCAAAAAAAGAAAACAAATATATCTATGTCAAGAAAACAGGCCAGTGTTCTTCAAAAGTGTTAAGGTCACGAAAGACACCAAAGACTGAGGAACTGGCATAGACTGGAGAAGATTAAATGGAAGATGAAATCCTGGAACAGCAGGACAGTAGTTGAAAAACTAGCGGAATTGGAGTAAGTTTTGCAGTTTAATACCAATGTACCAGTGTTAATTCCTGGTTTTACTGTCTAATGTTTATGTAAGAGTTTTGCATTAGAAAAAAGTGAGTGATGGGAATGCAAGAACTCTGCATAATTTTGCCACTTTTATTTGTCTACAATCCATTCCAAATGAAAAGTTGAAATATGAAGTCTTTTTTTAGAAATAAAGGGCATAATCTCACAATAAAAGAGAATCTTTCTCAGAATGACATTTCACATTCTTACAATAACATTTCAATTTTTTAAAATTGGGTTTCATTATTTCTAAAAGTACAGGAAAAAAAATCACAAAACTTATTAAACTGAATATACACATGCTTTATTTACAAGACTACTGTTTAGAGGATGGCTATATTCCTAATACAACATAAAGTGGGTCAATTCTATTGTGTGTTTTTAACACAGACATTATTGAGAATTTGTTTCATACTGATCTTTGACAAACACTGACAAGTTATTCTTAAAATTTTTGGGAAATTGAGAGGTAACCCTGACTCTCAGACCTCTGCCTGCCTCTTTAAGCTTCTCTCAGTAGGGGAGAGTAAGTGAGTCCTCAGGATTAGTAGTCAATTGGCCAACTGGCTGAGAAGAACTTGCTCAAGGAAGAAAGCTGCATGGTATTTCCTGCTGGTAGAAACTCTCTGAGGATGGGCAGCCAAGGGTTCTCATTTCTCAAAATGTAACAGTAAGGTAATTATCAAATAATTCCCTCAGACTCAGAGACCAACACAATTTTGCAGTCCTACATTTGAGAGCCACAGTCAAACCCCTGACAGGAGTAAGATGGTCTGGATTAGGGTTGGCAATTTTTTCTTTGGAGGGACAAATAGTAAATATTTTAGCCTTTGCAGGCTGAGTTCTCTGTTGTAACTCATTTCTGCTACTGTAGCCTGAAAGTAGCTGTAGACAGTATGGAAACAAATGGGCATAGCATTGTTCTAATAAAGCTTTACTTGCAAAAACAGGTGGCAGACTGGATTTAGCCCATGGATTGTTGGAAGCTGACCCCTGCACTAGTTCATATTCTATTTTAAGCCAAGACATGCATCACCATCTAGTATTTCTGACTAAGCTTTAACATCAACAAAATTCCTGGGGATTCTTATGCATCACCATAGCCATGAAGTTCTCTAATGGATTCTCTGAAACATAATTAGATCAAAAGTCATAAAAATATTACGTGAGCAGTTATTTAATGCATCCTCCATTACAATGCACCTCATTTAAGTAAAAAATAAGTTAAATAATAGTTCAGTGTAAGAGTGAAAGCATTAGTATTTAAAACAGTCTAGGTTGGATTCCAGTTCTGACAATCACTGACTAGTTAGATAAGTTCTTAAAATCTTTGACCTTTAGTTTCCAATTTTTATTCCTATGAAATAAGAACAAAATATATTCCAGAAAGGGAAAGAATGATGACAACAAGTAGTGTGCATATGAACTAATGCCCTGCATTTTTTTGGAATCCATGAGATAAAGTTCAAGGAAGATTCTTCCAGCATTTCAAAGTTCGTAAAATAATTGTAATCACTAGGTGAAACTCTCAGAACATTTAAGGCAATAGAGTTCATAATATCCAGCAACTTTTCTTAACAGTCTGTTTTCCTTCGTCTCTAAATGATTTACATCCCACAATTGCTGAAGTGTCTCCCTCATAATAAATGCCCCAAACTCTCCCAGACTGTTATGCTTTCCTCCTTCATTCCTACCTCTACATTATGGAGCTTATGCATCATCTCCATAATCATAAAATTTATTTTATAAGTTGCTTATTTTTGGTTTCCTTTTGTTGAATGAGAGCTACATAAGGGCAGAAATGCTTACTCCTGGGTTCACATGATGTGTCTCAAGTACTCAGAACAGTGACTAGCACAAAACAGGTATTTAATAAATATTTACTGAATAAGTTAATGAGTAAATTCTCCTAATTTCATATTACAGAGTTACTGGAAATCAACTTGGCAAAGACTGAATTCTAACTCTGTGGAAGGGGATAGGAAAGAAGAGAAATTGTGATGTAAATTAATAATTTACTTTGAGAAGCAGGGGCTTCTCAGACAACATATGTTAAAATATGTGGACTTTGACATTAACATACATTACCTGACATATAGAAGCCTCATTATAATGAAGAGGTCTTTCCAATAGCCCATATTTTGTTACTTAAATTTATATCATTTCAGTCTTTCTCTAAAATCCCACTTAGCTCTCATGGCTACTTTATATTTAAACAAAACTTCAGGCTGACTTTTGCTTCTGGTGAAGATGGAATTACAAGAATCTGATTTACCCTCCTGCCTGAAACAAAGAATAAACAAGACAAAATGTATGGAACATTGGATTTTAAGATCTTAAATATCAGATAATAAAGGGCAGTGATTCCTGAAAGGCAGGAAGCATCTGAGCAGCCCTATTATAACCCTAACTTTTTTCCTAAAAAAAGTTTCCAAACAAGGGCACAAGGTAAGAGAATCGAGTTGGAGTCCAGCAGTCAGTCTCCCTAAATTTAGGAGATGAGCCTCTTGGTCCAGAGAGACCAAGTGACCAGAGCTGGCAAGGCAGTATAAAAGAGAGGAGACATTACACAGAGATAGAACTCTGGGGATCTGCAGAAGGTCCCTTTGGAGTCTTCAGATGAGGACTAATCAGCACATTTGTGTAAGAAGCTACCCAATAAAGAACCACTTTAAAGGACTGCAGAAATCAATTTGCAGTGCTCACACAAGGCTGGGAATAATTCCTGTTCCCATCTGCCATGGTGGAAAATTTCATAATTCACAGGGCATTGGGTATAGTGTTCAAAAACATTTTGCCTTAGTAGTGAGACAAAATTAACCACTGATTAAATACTATTCTAGTCCTCCCCCCAAAAACTGAAAGGCAAGACCACAGATGATCAAACTCATTCCAAGTAACTGATCTCAGAAATGAGTTCAAAATTATTTACTGATATCCAAATATACCCAGCACCCAATAAAGTAAAATTTACAATGTATGGCATCAATAAAAAAATTACCAGTTATGCAAAGAAGCATAAACATCCAAGCCATAATTAAGACAAAAAATGAAACCAGGCAAAGCCTACCCAAAAACAATGCAGACGGTAAGATTAATAGAAAGGACACTAAAATAGTTATTACAACTGCATTCCAATTGTTCAAGAAGCTGGATGAGAATATTAAAGGGAAGACTTGGAAGGCATCTTTTTTAAAAAGAGCCAGAATAAATTTCAAGAGAAGCAGTCTATAATGTCTCAATTGAAAATTACAATGGAGAATAATAGCAGTTTTGGTATGGCAATAGGAAAAGTTAGTTAATATGAAGGTACAGCAAAAGAAATGATCTACAAGGAAACACAGATTTAATTTTTTTTTTTTAATAAATAGAGTATCTTAGCTATAGCACAACTTCAAATATCCTATTATGGGGGTATGTTCTAGTTTGCTAGCTGTCGAAATGCAACACACCGGAGACGGATTGGCTTTTAATAAAAGGGGATTTATTTTGTTAGTTCTTCAGAGAAAAGGCAGCTAACTTTCCACTGAGGTTCTTTCTTACGTGGAAGGCACAGGATGGTCTCTGCTGGTCTTCTCTCCAGGCCCCTGGGTTCCAACAACTTTCCCTGGGGTGACTTCTTTCTGCATCTCCAAAGGCTTGGGCTGAGCTGCAAGTGCTGAGATGAGGAATGCCGAGCTGCTTAGCAGTACTACGTTGCGCTCTCTCATTTAAGCACCAGCCAGTTAAGTCAAACGTCACACATTGCAGCAGACACGCCTCCTAGCCGACTGCAGATGTAATTAGCAACAGATGAGGTTCACATACCATTGGCTTTTGGCCACAGCAACAAGACTAGGTATGCTCTCCTGGCCAAGTTGACAACTGAATGTAACTAACATAGGGTAATTGGAGTCCTTAAAAGAGAGAAAAGAGAGGGGATGGAAAATATTAACTAAATAATGGAAAATATTCTAAATTGGATAAGAATTATATACCCCCAGATTCAAGAGATTCAACCACTCAAAGCACACAAAATATGAAGAAAACTACACCAAGGCATATCAAAAACAAAGTACTTAAGGTGCATGAGTGGTTCAGTGGTAGAATGCTTACCTATCATGTAGGAGACCAGAGTTCGATTCCCAGACCATGAACCATCCCCAGAAAAAAATTACTTAAAACCAAAGACACCATAAAAGCACCCTTAAAAGTAAAACACTTCCAGATATACAAAAATTAAAAAAGAAATCATTATCAGCTGACCCACCCTATGAGAAATGTTAAAGTGAGTGCTCCAGACAGAAAGAAAATGATATCGGGGGAAATCTGGATCTATACAAAGGAATGAAAAGAAGCAGAAATATTAACTACTTCAGTAAATATAAAATAGTTTTTTTCTTATAGTTTAAATTTCATGAAAACAAAATTTCATGAGTTTATCTTTCTAATATTTCTTTCTAATACTTCTATTTTTAGAACTCTAATTTTCTCAGAATTAAACTCAAAAGTGAGCATCCTCCCAACCATATTCCTAAGAAGTATCTGGAGAAAGGATACATTAATGCAATATAAATGCAGTTTGTTAGTTTAAGGTACAGTTGAAACATCTTTCCCCACCCCTTTGGTTACCCTGATGGTAACCCAGCCAATCTTCTTTCTAATAAACAAATTCACTCATGTTTTCTTATTAGATTACTTTAAATTCATGAATTTCTTCAGAGAGCATCTTTGTCTCTACTTGTTTTATTGATAATGGTGTGGATTATACATGCTAAATTAGAGAAACTGAAACTAATTAACAACCTACTCCCCTTCTCTCATGCTATGGCTAATCAAGGTGGATATACTAAACCATACAGCAATACTGGAATCTGACGACCTCCCCTGGGTCACATCCCCACACTCAGTCTTCCTATCTTCCATTATCCTCCTGTTTATATACAACAGACACTCATATTTTTCTGTCCATTTCCTTAGAAAGCCAGTTTGCATTTACTTCTAGCATTGTATTTTGTTAAATCAGAAAATAAAATATTTTATAGAAATAAAACATAAAAGCACAGATGACAAGTAATGTGTAGTAACGCAGCAAGATATTAAGGTCATGGAAATATTTAGACTTCCAGCCCTTGAATGACATATAGTGTCATTTTTAAAATTGCCTAAGGCACTGAATGTCTGGGGACTGCACAAAACTGCAGTGATCAGCAAAAACCATTCAACAGAGCATTAGCCAAGATCCAAAGAAAACATTTATTCTGAGATTTTTTTTTCCACAGAAAACACTTCTGCATGGCTTTCTATTTACCCCTCATTTAACAAACCATTTTGGGGACCTGCTATTGTGTTCTCTTTGTGCCAAGTACTATGTATTCAAGTAGTTTGTGCGAGGTATCATGCTTATAACATAAGATGGTATGCTAAAAGTAGATAAAAAGAATCCTAATCAAGCATGAATGAGATATGGGTTTTGCCCTAAAGGAGCACAAATTCCTGTGGGGGAATCTTGGGGTAGGATAATGAAAACACAATTCAATAAGTGCTAGAGAGCATCTGTGTACTCACTGATTCAATAAATACCTCTACAGTGTTAGTAGTTTCCTATGTGTTAGAGATAACCGGTTCTGGGAGGTAAGGCAAGAAGATAACTTACTTAATCTTAAGAAGCTTTAGACCTAACGGATGAAACATAACAAATCATGACAGAGAACAATGTGTGTTAAAATAAATATTTGCAGAGAGTAATATAGGCACATAGGATACACTAAACCATGCTGACACGTGTACTGTGATATCAAAATAGAAGAGTTCATTAGAAAACAGGAAAGGATGATCCAGAGAAAGGGTACTGCCTATTTAAAGGTACAGAGGCATAAAAGAGAGGCACATCTTCACAGAAGTCATAGATGCCCATTTTGTACATTTTCTGTTCCTTCCAACAATTATTTTTTTCTCTGATTTTTTTAATGTAGTATGCCAGTTTGAAACTACTATGTACCCTAGAAAAGTCGTGTCCTTTAATCCTCATTCCCTGTTGCTGGGTGGGATATGTTTTATTGTTTCCATAGAGATGTGCCCCACCCAATTGTGGGTGGTAACTTTCTGATTGAATTTCCATGGACATGTGTCTCCACCTACTCAAGGTAGGGTTGCTTACTGGAGTCCTTTGAGAGGGAACCATCTTGGAAAAAGCTTTAAAGCCACCACAGCCAACAGAGGCCACAGAGCTAGAGACCATTGGAGATGAAGGACAAAAATGCCCCAGGAAAGCCATTGAAGAAGCCTGGAAAGAAAGCTACCAGATGTCACCATGTGCCTTTCCAGCTTAGAAAGAAACCCTAAACAGCACTGCCTTCTTGAACCAAGGTATCTTTCCCTGGATGCCTTAATTTGGACATTTTTATAGCCTGGCCCTAATTTGGACATTTTTACAGCCTTGGAACTGTAAACTTGCAACTTATTAAATTCTCTTTTTTAAAAGCCATTTCAATTCTGGTATATTGCATTCCATTACATTCATATTTCTAACTGAAGTCTGGTCTGTTTTTCAGTTTCTTTAACAGTTCCTGTATGGAATAATGCTGGCTTTCAGAGCTGCACAACTCTAACTATGAGTCTCAGGAGTCACACATATACCCACTGTTCCAAGGAATGACCAGGATATACACAAACAGCACATCTGTTCAGAATTCAGAAATAACACTTAAAACTCAGGAAGAGACGTAACTTCTGCAAAAGCTTACAATCTAGGAACCTTTACAATAAGCCTTATTTGAATATCCAGTACTCCTTATTTCTTTTTTTTTTTTAATTAACGGAAAAAAAGAAATTAACCCAACATTTAGAAATTATACCATTCTACATATGCAATCAGTAATTCTTAACATCATCACATAGATGCATGATCATCGTTTCTTAGTACATTTGCATCGGTTTAGAAGAACTAGCAACAGAACAGAAAAAGATATAGAATGTTAATATAGAGAAAAGAAATAGAAGTAATAATATTAGTAGAAAAAACAAACAAAAAAAACCCCTATAGCTCAGATGCAGCTTCATTCAGTGCTTTAACATGATTACTTTACAATTAGGTATTATTGTGCTGTCCATTTTTGAGTTTTTGTATCTAGTCTTGTTACACAGTCTGTATCCCATCAGCTCCAATTACCCATTATCTTACCCTGTTTCTAACTCCTGATGGTCTCTGTTACCAATGACATATTCCAAGTTTATTCTCGAATGTCGGTTCACATCAGTGGGACCATACAGTATTTGTCCTTTAGTTTTTGGCTGGATTCACTCAGCATAATGTTCTCTAGGTCCATCCATGTTATTACATGCTTCATAAGTTTATCCTGTCTTAAAGCTGCATAATATTCCATCGTATGTATATACCACAGTTTGTTTAGTCATTCTTCTGTTGATGGACATTTTGGCTGTTTCCATCTCTTTGCAATTGTAAATAACACTGCTATAAACATTGGTGTGTAAATGTCCATTTGTGTCTTTGCCCTTAAGTCCTTTGAGTAGATACCCAGCAATGGTATTGCTGGGTCATATAGCAATTCTATATTCAGCTTTTTGAGGAACCGCCAAACTGCTTTTCACAGTGGTTGCACCATTTGACATTCCCACCAACAGCAGATAAGTGTGCCTCTTTCTCCGCATCCTCTCCAGCACTTGTCATTTTCTGTTTTGTTGATAATGGCCATTCTGGTGGGTATGAGATGATATCTCATTGTGGTTTTGATTTGCATTTCTCTAGTGGCCAGGGACATTGAGCATCTCTTCATGTGCCTCTCGGCCATCCGTATTTCCTCTTCTGGTAGGTGTCTGTTCAAGTCTTTTTCCCATTTTGTAATTGGGTTGGCTGTCTTTTTGTTGTTGAGTTGAACAATCTCTTTATAAATTCTGGATACTAGACCTTTATCTGATATGTCATTTCCAAATATTACCTCCCATTGTGTAGGCTGTCTTTCTACTTTCTTGATGAAGTTCTTTGATGCACAAAAATGTTTAATTTTGAGGAGCTCCCATTTATTTATTTCCTTCTTCAGTGCTCTTGCTTTAGGTTTAAGGTCCATAAAACCGCCTCCAATTGTAAGATCCATAAGATATCTCCCTACATTTTCCTCTGTTTTATGGTCTTAGACCTAATGTTTAGATCTTTGATCCATTTTGAGTTAACTTTTGTACAAGGTGTGAGATATGGGTCTTCTTTCATTCTTTTGCATATGGATATCCAGTTCTCTAGGCACCATTTATTGAAGAGACTGTTGTGTCCCAGGTGAGTTGGCTTGACTGCCTTATCAAAGATCAAATGTCCATAGATGAGAGGGTCTATATCTGAGCACTCTATTCGATTCCATTGGTTGATATATCTATCTTTATGCCAATACCATGCTGTTTTGACCACTGTGGCTTCATAATATGCCTTAAAGTCAGGCAGCGCAAGACCTCCAGCTTCGTTTTTTTTTCCTCAAGATGTTTTTAGCAATTCGGGGCACCCTGCCCTTCCAGATAAATTTGCTTATTGGTTTTTCTATTTCTGAAAAATAAGTTGCTGGGATTTTGATTGGTATTGCATTGAATCTGTAGATCAATTTAGGTAGGATTGACATCTTAACTATATTTAGTCTTCCAATCCATGAACACGGTATGTCCTTCCAACTATTTAGGTCTTCTGTGATTTCTTTCAGCAGTTTTTTGTAGTTTTCTTTATATAGGTTTTTTGTCTCTTTAGTTAAATTTATTCCTAGGTATTTTATTCTTTTAGTTGCAATTGTAAATTGGATTCGTTTCTTGATTTCCCCCTCAGCTTGTTCATTACTAGTGTATAAAAATGCTACAGATTTTTGAATGTTGATCTTGTAACCTGCTACTTTGCTGTACTCATTTATTAGCTCTAGTAGTTTTGTTGTGGATTTTTCCAGGTTTTCGATGTATAGTATCATATCGTCTGCAAACAGTGATAGTTTTACTTCTTCCTTTCCAATTTTGATGCCTTGTATTTCTTTTTCTTGTCTAATTGCTCTGGCTAGAACCTCCAACACAATGTTGAATAATAGTGGTGATAGTGGATACCCTTGTATTGTTCCTGATCTTAGGGGGAAAGTTTTCAATTTTTCCCCATTGAGGATGATATTAGCTGTGGGTTTTTCATATATTCCCCCTATCATTTTAAGGAAGTTCCCTTGTATTCCTATCTTTTGAAGTGTTTTCAACAGGAAAGGATGTTGAATCTTGTCAAATGCCTTCTCTGCATCAATTGAGATGATCATGTGATTTTTCTGCTTTGATTTGTTGATATGGTGTATTACATTAATTGATTTTCTTATGTTGAACCATCCTTGCATACCTGGGATGAATCCTACTTGGTTATGATGTATACTTCTTTTAATGTGTTGTTGGATACGATTTGCTAGAATTTTATTGAGGATTTTTGCATCTATATTCATTAGAGAGATTGGTCTGTAGTTTTCTTTTTTTGTAATATCTTTGCCTGGTTTTGGTATGAGGGTGATGTTGGCTTCATAGAATGAATTAGGTAGTTTTCCCTCCACTTCGATTTTTTTGAAGAGTTTGAGGAGAGTTGATACTAATTCTTTCTGGAATGTCTGATAGAATTCACATGTAAAGCTGTCTGGTCCTGGACTTTTCTTTTTAGGAAGCTTTTGAATGACTAATTCAATTTCTTTACTTGTGATTGGTTTGTTGAGGTCATCTATTTCTTCTTGAGTCAAAGTTGGTTGTTCATGTCTTTTCAGGAACCCGTCCATTTCCTCTAAATTGTTGTATTTATTAGCGTAAAGTTGTTCATAGTATCCTGTTATTACCTCCTTTATTTCTGTGAGGTCAGTAGTTATGTCTCCTCTTCCATTTCTGATCTTATTTATTTGCATCCTCTCTCTTCTTCTTTTTGTCAATCTTGCTAAGGGCCCATCAATCTTATTGATTTTCTCATAGAACCAACTTCTGGTCTTATTGATTTTCTCTATTGTTTTCATGTTTTCAATTTCATTTATTTCTGCTCTAATCTTTGTTATTTATTTCCTTTTGCTTGCTTTGGAATTAGTTTGCTGTTCTTTCTCCAGTTCTTCCAAGTGGACAGTTAATTCCTGCATTTTTGCCTTTTCTTCTTTTCTGATATAGGCATTTACGGCAATACATTTCCCTCTTAGCACTGCCTTTGCTGTGTCCCATAAGTGCCACGTCCTCTTTTTCCTCCCCGGTTTGACACAGTTCCCTGGAAGGAAGGGCGGTGGCAAGGCCTTCAACGCCCCAAAAGAGGACGAGGCATAAAATGGTGTAATAGAAAAATACTGGGATTAACGACACTAATTGTGTGTTTCTTGTTGCTGGTTGTGCTCCAAGCATTATATCAAAACGAATCAGAAAGCAAAAGAATTGGAAAAAATGATACAAATTGTACAAACTGCAAAACCTTGTTAATGACTGTTTGGAAAAAATTAGGTTGGGATGCCCCCATTAAGCAAGTCATGCTGCAGATACAGCAGGCAGAAGTGCTTTTAGAACAAGTCACAGAAAAGTACCCCATAGAAAGTAAACACTTACAATTAAAAAACCCTGCATTGAGCCATCCTAGAAATTTACTCCCCACCACGGCACCGGTCCATTGCTATAAAACAATAAAAAATCTAAGTAAACAATGTAACCTTTTAATCAAAACAAGCTAACCTTTAACCAGACTAAAATAGGTCTTGACATATTGCCTCACCTGTAGAATAATAGGAAAAGAAAGTCTAAACTCAGAAAACTGCAAACACAATGTCTGTGGTTTAAGCCAATATCCTGCTGCTATTAAAATCTTGTGTAAGTGTTCCTAAGAAAATCAAAACGTGTACTTTCGCTTTGCTTCCCTGAACCTGTAACTTTACCTAAAACGTAAGCCATGACACAACCATGATTCTGTGATACCTGTTTCCTTGCCAAGAATAAGGGTATAAAATCAGTTAAGCAAAAATAAATCTAAGCAACTCTTCTCAGAGGAAAATTCTCTAAGCTGTCTCTTGGTGTTCTTCTCGCGCCGACGACCCTCCACACCTTCAAGCCCGTTCCCTCTGCTGCGGCTGGACCGCGGCACATAAGTTTTGATATGTTGTGTTTTCATTTTCATTCGCCTCGAGGTATTTACTAATTTCTCTTGCAATTTCTTCTTTGACCCACTTGTTGTTTAAGAGTGTGTTGTTGAGCCTCCACATATTTGTGAATTTTCTGGCACTCCGCCTATTATTGATTTCCAACTTCATTCCTTTATGATCCGAGAAAGTGTTGTGTATGATTTCAATCTTTTTAAATTTGTTAAGACTTGCTTTGTGACCCAGAATATGGTCTATCTTTGAGAATGATCCATGAGCACTTGAGAAAAAGGTGTATCCTGCTGTTGTGGGATGTAATGTCCTATAAATGTCTGTTAAGTCTAGCTCATTTATAGTAATATTCAGATTCTCTATTTCTTTATTGATCCTCTGTCTAGATGTTCTGTCCATTGATGAGAGTGGTGAATTGAAGTCTCCAACTATTATGGTATATGAGTCTATTTCCCTTTTCAGTGTTTGCAGTGTATTCCTCACGTATTTTGGGGCATTCTGGTTCGGTGCATAAATATTTATGATTGTTATGTCTTCTTGTTGAATTGTTCCTTTTAATAGTATATAGTGTCCTTCTTTGTCTCTTTTTACTGTTTTATATTTGAAGTCTAATTTGTTGGATATTAGTATAGCCACTCCTGCTCTTTTCTGGTTGTTATTTGCATGAAATATCTTTTCCCAACCTTTCACTTTCAACCTATGTTTATCTTTGGGTCTAAGATGTGTTTCCTGTAGACAGCATATAGAAGGATCCTGTTTTTTAATCCATTCTGCCAGTCTATGTCTTTTGATTGGGGAATTCAGTCCATTGACATTTAGTGTTATTACTGTTTGGATAATATTTTCCTCTACCATTTTGCCTTTTGTATTATATATATCATACCTGACTTTCCTTCTTTCTACACTCTTCTCCATACCTCTCTCTTCTGTCTTTTCATATCTGACTCTAGTGCTCCCTTTAGTATTTCTTGCAGAGCTGGTCTCTTGGTCACAAATTCTCTCAGTGACTTTTTGTCTGAGACTGTTTTAATTTCTCCCTCATTTTTGAAGGACAATTTTGCTGGATATAGGAGTCTTGGTTGGCAGTTTTTCTCTTTTAGTAATTTAAATATATCATCCCACTGTCTTCTAGCTTCCATGGTTTCTGCTGAGAAATCTACACATAGTCTTATTGGGTTTCCTTTGTATGTGATGGATTGTTTTTCTCTTGCTGCTTTCAAGATCCTCTCTTTCTCTTTGACCTCTGACATTCTAACTAGTAAGTGTCTTGGAGAACACCTATTTGGGTCTAATCTCTTTGGGGTGCGCTGCACTTCTTGGATCTGTAATTTTAGGTCTTTCATAAGAGTTGGGAAATTTTCAGTGATAATTTCTTCCATTAGTTTTTCTCCTCCTTTTCCCTTCTCTTCTCCCTCTGGGACACCCACAACACATATATTTGTGCGGTTCATATTGTCCTTGAGTTCCCTGTACCCTGTTCAAATTTTTCCATTCTTTCCCCTATAGTTTCTGTTTCTTTTTGGAATTCAGATGTTCCATCCTCCAAATCACTAATTCTATCTTCTGCCTCTTTAAATCTACCATTGTAGGTATCCATTGTTTTTTCCATCTTTTCTACTTTATCCTTCACTTCCATAAGCTCTGTGATTTGTTTTTTCAGTTTTTCTATTTCTTCTTTTTGTTCAGCCCATGTCTTCTTCATGTCCTCCCTCAATTTATCGATTTCGTTTTTGAAGAGGTTTTCCATTTCTGTTCGTATATTCAGCATTAGTTGTTTCAGCTCCTGTATCTCATTTGAACTATTGGTTTGTTCCTTTGACTGGGCCATATTTTCAATTTTCTGAGCATGATCCGTTATCTTCTGCTGGTGTCTGGGCATTTAGTCAGATTTCCCTGGGTGTTGGGCCCAACAGGTTGAAAGATTTTTCTGTGAAATCTCTGGGTTCTGTTTTTCTTATCCTTCCCAGTAGGTGGCGCTCATGGCACACATTTGTCTGCGGGTTCCGCCAGTAAAAGGTGCTGTGGGTCCTTTAACTTTGGAAAACTCTCGCCATGGGGGAGGTTTGCCAGCCGAAGCAGCTTGGAAGAGTGCCAGCCGGCCCGGGGGTCCGAATGCAGGGAGAGCCGCCAGCCGCCGCAGCCCGGGAGAGCACCTGACCGAATTTCCTAGTTGGCCTGGGGCGCCAAGTGTGGCGGGAGGGCGCCAGCCGCCGCAGCCTGGGAGAGTGCACCGTTCCCAGCCGGACCGGGGAGTCACGTGTTTGGAAGGGACCCCCCGGTCACCGTTCTCCGCGGTCTGGGGATTTCCAACCCAACTCTCTCAGTTGGTCCGGGGGGCCTCGCGTGGTGGGGGCACCAGCCGCCTCAGCCCGAGGGGACCGCCTGCCCAATTCTGCCAGCTGGCCTGGGAAGGAGGAAGGGAGGGACTCCGGCCACTTGCTGTCCCGCCCGGGAAAGCCCGCGCCCCTTGGCGATCTCACCGGAGCTGGTTCTCCCAGACAGTCAGCCGTTCCAGGATGGGGTACGCCATCCCTTTGATCTCCGTCGTGACTCCGGGAGCTGCTCTGTATCGTCTCCACTCCCCCAGTAGCTGTTCTGTCCAGGCCACGGCTATAGCACCTGACCATACTCCTTATTTCTTGATTGCCCAATCTCTGCCCACTTTCTATCCCTTGATAACCTGTGCACTTGAATTCAGTTCTCAGAGTTTACTCATACAGGTGTAAGTTTATATTAGTGAGACCAAACAGTATTTATCCTTTTGTTTCTGACTTATTTTCCTCAATACAATATCCTCAAGGTGCATACATGTTATTACATGCTTCGTGAATTTGTTCTGTCTTACTGCTGCATAATATCCCATCATATGTACATGAAGCAGTTTGTATATCCACTCATCCATTGATGGACATTTGAACTGCTTCCATCTTTTGGCAATTGTGAATAATGTCACCATAAACATCAGTGTGCAAAAGTCTGATCATGTCCATGCTTTCAGGTCCTCTCAGTTTATACCTAGTATAAACTAGGTATATTTTACCTAGATTGCTGGATCATATGGCAATTCCATACTTACTTTCCTAAGGAACTGCAAAACTGCCTTCCAGAGCGGTTGCACCATTCTGCATTCCTACCAACAATGAACGAGTGTATATATTTCTCCACATCCTCTCCAGCACTTAAAGTTTAATGTTTTGATAATCACAATTCTATTAGGTGTGAAATGATATCATATTGTGGTTTTTATTTGCGTTTCTCTAATCACAACTGAAGTTGAACATCTTTTCATTTGTTTTTATTTGTATTTCCTCTCCAGAAAAGTGTCTGTCCATATTTTGGCCCATTTTTAAATTGGGTTGTCTTTTTATTGTAGAATTTCTTTATATATAATTGATAGTAAACTCTTCTCTGATGTTTGGTTTCCAAATATTGTCTACCATTATGGAGACTGGCTTTTTACTGTCCTGACAAACTCTTTGATTGGCAAAAGCATTCCATTTTGAGGAGATCTCATTTATCAATTTCTTCTTTCACTGCTCATGCTTTGGGTGTAATGTCTAGGAAATTACCTCTTTCATGATGTTTAGTTAGTGAATGGTATCAAGCTCATACCATTAACAAGTTTATACCATGAGGTGTTACGCCTACAAACAGTTCAAAGAATCCTAATATACTCTCTAAAAGAGTTCTTTCCATATTCTTCAGGAAACATTTTCATTCTTATTATTTTGAAAAATGTACTGTAAAATAAATGCCATAGCTATTTGAAACATATTAAAACAAATCAAAGTAATTTGTATGAGATAGTGAAAGTTTCTACTGGCTGTTTGTAAATGAAAAAAATAAAGTCGGATTCTATATAACAAGACACTGAAGCCAATTGTTCACCTAGCTGTAACTGAAAAAATTTTCACTGGAAATGGGTTAATAAACAAGGGAAATTTCAGTTTTGATTTAATATATTATTTCAAGAATTTTCTCCTTTTCTTTGCTAATGTCAACATGATGCATCTCCAAAAGGAGGATGATTATTTTCTGAACTTTGAATTTGCTTGAGGGGAGCAAAACAAGATTATGGAACAAGGACATCGATCTGTACAAATATAAATAACAAAGTCAGGACTAAAAATAGGCTTTTCTCATATTAGGTATTTTATCATTATTTTTAAATTGAAACTTTTAAGTCTGCCTCTCTTGGACAGCCTCTTTTGAAGTTTTGAGACTCCTGACAACTAAGAGACACACTCCTTAACAAATATCTGTTGAGATGACCCTGCACAGTCCAGGATGATGCTATGGAAGTGCAAGGAAAGTTTGGCTTCCTTTGAGGAACTGGAATGTGTTCTTCCTCAAACATCAGAACCAAGTAAATTTCTATGCAATTTCCAAAATTCTCAGATGATTCAGCAAACCTTAACTGAGTGAACTTTGTGAGCCACTGTGTTAGATGTTGTGCATTCTAAAGGTCAGTAAGCCTCCTCCTGGGGCCACGGAGTTCACAATTTTATAACGAAAAAAAGATAACATAAAACTATAATGGTGGGTTTTAAAAACAATAGTGTTTCACTTCATCTCTTTCTAGCTCTTTCTGGTGTTAGTAAGTATGAGAATGAGAAAATAAGTTTAAGCCTGAGAGAATAATAAAAAAAAATTAAGCAAGAATGACACAGAAATCGAGCAATATATTTAGAGACTTTTGGCTATTTAATTATCCAAAAATATCTTCCTGAGATCTTTGTTCATTTACAGAGCTGATTGTAGAAATGACTAAATTCTAGGAAGCTATACCGAGGAAGTTATGATTTACTTTTCCCATCTTCAATCTCTCTAATTCCTATTGTACTCATTTTCATCCATGATGAAATGTACCACCATAATTCATTTTTAAAGAATTCATTATGATCCTTAAACATTTTATCAAATAAAAACCACCCACCTGCTTACATAGCAAATTTAAAAAATACATTGTATTTTCTTGCATTGCTGAAACTGCTGTTTGCCCTCACTGCAGTAGTAAAAGTAAAACATCTGTTCGGCTCTTAATAAAATCCTGTTTATTAGGTGGAGACAATGAGCCTTTCTATAAACAAATCCAATATAGTTGCAGAGGTTGTATTTGAACAAAAGTCTCCCTGACACTTTGAGCTGGCATTCTTACTAATTTGTTATATCAGCTTCTATTACATTATACTGCCTTAAGATCAGTTATATCAGGAAATAAAATTTGAGAAAGCTAAGTTTCTATCTTTACACACAAACTCTATGGCATACGCTTGTCTATCATTATTACATGACTTTTTTAAATAGTTTCAATCAATATGGTGTCAATCAAGATCTACTGTTTAAGAAAGTATAGCATTTTTCTCAATTTGTACAAAGTATTCGTATCTGCCCTTCTTGTAGCAATATAATATTTCCTTTATCCAACATAGCACTGTCTACTTATAATATGATCATGTTCATTTAGACATATTTCAGTTTTTAGTTATAATAAATAACACAGCTATAAGTATTTTTTCACAAATAGGTTTTTCTTCCTTCTTGCATTATCTACATTCTTTTAAAAAAGAACAATGGTATTATGAGGTAAAAAAACAACAAAAAAAATCACTATTTTGATGATCTTGTGTCATGAATTGTCAACTTGCTCACCTGAAATATTACAATTACAGTGTCACCATCAATTAAATGAGCTACTTGTTCCCAACAACACTTCTACTATTAAATTCCTCTCAATTGAAAAGATTTTCCTTGTATAACAAGAATGAGATATGACCTAAGTGTCATTAGGATACTGCTAATTTAGTAGTGAGGCTGGGCATATTAAAAGAAACTTGTTCACTGGTTATAGTTTCTTATACAGTTTCTTCACAGTTCCTGGTACATGGTAGGTGCCAAAACGTATGTGTTGAATGACTGAATAAATGAGTGAATGATTCTTTAATGATTTATTCACTAGAGCTGTGATAAACACTTTTGACCCACTCTAATCCTAATACACTTTAGAGAAAAAAATATATATTTTTTATATTTATAAGCATATACCCATTTTCTTCTTATTTCAATTAACTTTTTTATATTTAAGCAGAGTTAAACATATATTTCAACAGTCAATGATTATTTCTTCTCTGGCTATAAAACAAAATATTGTCATCTTGCTATTCTTGGGATAAGTTTAAAATTCTTCTTTTATTTTAATTTTTGTTGATTTTTAAAATATTTAAAACATTAATATATTTAGGATATATTGGAAAACATCAGATTTTATTGTATTTCTTTCTCCACACTGAGAACCATATTTTCCTAATGCATTGTTTTAAAGAACTTTTTAAAAACAAACATACTTGTTGACAAAAGATGAGCACTTGTGGAGAAATCCAGACAACTTTGTGAATATGTGTTTCATACTTTACTAGTTGTGTAACTTTGGATAAATCACAACGTCTTATGTCTCATCTGTAAAATGGAGAAGTATCTGTTTAACAGATTTTTTTTGAAAATTAGAAGAGATAATATATACAGACAACTTGGTATAATGATTATCTGGCTTATACTAAGAACTCAGCAAGGGTTATTGGTTATCCTCACTCAGTATCACAAGAAATAACCTATCACAAGATATAACTTAATGCAAGTACAGTAAACCATTACCCTTTTGATGTATTTTTCAGTAATATTTATCATATCTTATGTGTTTTAACATCATGTGGACTGTTTCAGTTTGCTAAAGCTGCCAGAATGCAATGTACCAGAAATGGAGTGGTTTTAAAGGGGATTTATTAGGTTACAAAATAACAACTCTAAAGCCATGAAAATGTCTGAATTAATGCACCAACAAGATAATACCTAGACTCTGAAGAAAGCCCACCGGCATCTAGAACATCTATATCACTGGGGAGGCACATGGCTGGTGTCTGCTAGTCCTCATTTCCACTTCGTCACCTTCAGCTTCTGAGTCTAGCTGCTTTCTCTCTGTGCTCTGCATGTCTTCTCTTAGCATCTTTGGTGTATTTCTCTGTCTAGGCATCTTAGCTTCTCCGGTGCAAACTCTGGATTGCATCTCTTAGCTTAGCATCTCCCTGGGCGTTTCTGTTTCCTAGCATCTGTGCTCTGATTTCAATAGCTGTCTCCAAAATGCGTCTCCCTTAAAGGACTCTGGTAAGTGGATTAAGACCCCTTGAATGGGTAGGGTCGCATCTACATGGAAACAACCTAATGAAAAGATCCCACGCAACGATAGGTCTGCCCTCAAAAGATTGGATTAAAAGAACATGGCTTTTCTGGGATATATAAAGATTCAAAACAATACACTATCCTGTGTGAATTATTTTTGTATGTCGTACAATAACGATCACTTTTCATTCTTTTCCATGTCAATATCCTGCTATTGCAACACCAACTGTTGATTTTATATATGTGTGTGTGTGTGTGTGTGTGTGTGTGTGTGTGTGTGTGTGTGTGTGTTCATGGGGTGGGAACCAAACTCAGGTCTGTCGCATGGTAGGCAATAATTCTACCACTGAACCATCCATGCACCCCCTTCTATGTGAATTATTTTTAAATTTACTTTTCAATTCAATTATATATGAGTTTTGATATTATATTTAAGAAGATATCAGCCTTATAACTGTCTAATACTCAACAATCTGGTTATACAATGAACTGCTTAAACATTACTGTTATTTAACATTTAAGTAGTCTTTAGTTGTTTATTAAAGATAAATCTTCAGTGATACTCCTTGCACAAATATCTTTGTCTTGTATCTCTTAATATTTCCTTCTTCATAAATTGGCAAATAGAGAAAAACTGAGTTAGATCTCCTAATACAAACTGCATTGCTTCCAGAAATTTTTCTCTTATTTATGGTACAAATTGTAGCTTCTGTCTCACTGCAACCTTGCCAGCATTATGTATTTCTAAAACCTTTGCTAAAAGGACTGTGGAAAGATGGTTGAGTAGGAAGCCCCAGCAATCAGCACTACTACTAAATCTACTTTTGAACTGTTGAACTGGCAGGAAATGTCTGAATCAACTATTTTGAAACTTCAGAGTCTAGTTGAACATGATGCAGCATCCAAGGAAGAGCAGGCAGAAGAGGTTGGTAAATAGCTGTAAACACCAGTGAATTTTGCACTCCCTACAGCAGCTACCAAACACAATCCCCCAGCTTCATATTAAGAAGCAGTGCAAGATACATCTTGGGCTCCTGGTACAGTATGGACCTAGTCCTCCAAACCCCAGTGGCATGTGGCTGATCACCCATCACCCATGCTTATGATCAGCTACTTCAGATCACTGAGGGCAGCCATTATTTCAATTCCCCTCAAGCAAAAAAAGACAGAGGAACCTTCAAAGACTGTAATCTTCCTCAAAATTATGGAAAATAGTTAAAGACCAACATTAACCAGGCAAGAACTGAATAAGCAAATGGCATTTAAAATGGGACAGAAGGTTTTAACACCCTTATGGACCTTGTCCCCACCTCTCTGTAATGCAAGTCAATTTGCACCCTCACTGTGAGTCCCAGGCTGATTCCAGAGGAAGAAGAGTAACCCCTACCCACAGAATATGGTTCGGTATGTCGGTACCAATTTATCCAGAGGAAGTCTGAAAACCTGAACTAGGTTCAGGCATGACCACCCAGAATATGTACAAGATAGAGAAGCAAATTGAAGGCATTATAACAGTATAAAAAAACAATCAAGTCAAAGCAGCCTGAGTCAAAAGACTAATTGAATTAAGTCACACAAGAGAGCACCCAGGAGGGGGTGAAAGTGTATTTAAAAGGGAATAGAGGGGGCACTCATTTGAACTTTCATAAAATGTGCATAGGAGAATTCCTAAGAGCACCAGGAAGCACAAGTCTAGATAAAGGAGCAGACTCTGGCTCCACGCAGGATCAGATAAGACAGGGAGGTGTCCATACTTTGTATTTCCCTTGGGCTGATCTTCTTGACTGGAGGAATGGGCTCTGAAGGAGATCACCAATCAAAGCAGAGCTGATTTGCAAAGACTGTGAAAGGTGATTTTTACTTCAGTTTGTTGATTTTGTATAGCTCCTGGAACACACAAAACATCTCTGTCTTATTACTAGCTAGATACAAACTTAAGGAATAGATAGTTCAGTGGCTAAACCCAGAGTCAACATTTAAAAATATTAAAATGTATAGCATGCATCAAAAGATTACAAGACAAAGAAATAGGAAATGATAGTCCATCCAAAAAAACAAGATAAAAATCCAGAAACCATCAAACAGGACCAATTTGGACTTACTAAACAAAGACTTTTTAAAAAATGATCCTCAATATGCTCAAGTAGATGAAGAAAAACAGAGAAAAAAAATCAAAAGGATATGAGGAAAACAATGAATAAACAATATGGAAATCTCTTTGAAATTCTCAGTAGGAACCAATTAGAAACACTGGAGTAGAAGAACGCAATAGTTGAAATTAAAAATTCCCTACAGGATTTCAACAGCAGCTCCAAGGTAGATGAATAAATAATCAGTGCTACCAAAGGGAAGATAATTGAAATAATTCAGTCTGAGGAACAGAAAGAAAAAACAATAAAAACAGGGTCAAGAAGCTAAGATACCTGTAAAACACAATCAGGAATACCAATACATGCATAATGGAAGTCCCAGAAGGAGTGGAAAGAAAGGGGCAGAAGGAATATTCAAAGGAATAGTGATAGAAAAGTTAATAAATTTTGTGAAAGATATGAATAGACACATCCAAGAATCCCAAAGAACCTGAAATAGGAAATCTCAAAGACAACCACACACAGACACATAGTAATCAAACCGTCCAATGTCAAGGAAAAGGAGAGAGTTCTGAAAACTGCAAGAGAACACAACAGTTATATACAGGACAGCCTGAATAATATTGTGTAGATTTCTAATCAGAAACCATGTAGTAAAGAATTCAGTGGTATGGAATAGTTAAAGTGTTGAAATGCCAACAGATAATTTTATATAGAGCAAGACAGCATTTAGAAATGAAGGAGAAATCAAGATATTTTCAGATAAAAAGAAGCCAATAGAGTTCATTACCAATAGAATTGCTCTACAGGCATGCTAAAAGGGAATTCTTTGGCATGCAAGTGTAGTTCAGTGGTAGAATTCTCGCCTGCCATGTGGGAGACCCGGGTTCGATTCCAGGCCCGTGCACTTCCCAAAAAACAAAACAAGCAGGCAAACAAACAAATATTCTACAAATGGTGCTGCAATAACAGGATACTCACATGGAAAAATAGTAAAATGAAATATGACCCTACCGTACATCGTACAAAAAAAAAAGGAATTCTTCAGGTGGAAAGGACACTAGACAGACGATCTAAGCAATATAAACAAATAAAGAACTCCAGTGACAGTACCGATATGGGTAATTAAGAATGTCAGGATTATCATATTGTTATTTTTAGGTATGCCATACCACTTAATTCTCACAGGTACTAAATTGCAAAAGCACAATAATTAATGATAATTCTATGGTTCTGGACATACAATACACAAAGATACCATTTTTATCAAGCACACAAAAAAGATAGGGGTATAAAGGGGTATTGGAACAGTGCATGCTAGTGAAGTTAAGTTGCTATGAAATCAAACATGATTGTTAAAGATTTAGAATGTTAAATTTAAACTCCATGGTAACCTCAAAGAAAATATTTGTAAAATATATTCAGAAATAAACGAGAATGAATTCAAAATGGTACAATACAAAAAAACAAATATATTAAAGCGTTAATAGAAACACTGAGGGACAAAAGAGGTATAATACTTACAAAGACCAAACAGACAAATGGAAGAAGAAAGTCCTGCATTATCAGTTACTTTAAATGTAAACAAACTCTCCAGTCAAAAGGCAGAGATTAGGAGAATGGATAAAAAAATCATGACCAAACTATATACTGTTGGCAAGATACCTTAGATTTACAGACATAAGTAGGTTGAAAGGGATTAAAAAAAACATACCATACCACTAGGAACCAACAGAGAGCTGGTATAGCTACACTATTATCAAATTAAATAGGCTTTAATTCAAAAACACTTACAACAGACAGAGAGTCATTATATACCAATAAAGGGGGCAATTTAATAAGAAGATTCAACACTTATAAATATATATATGTACTTAACAGCAGAGCTCCAAAATATATGAAGCAAATACTAACATATTTGAAGGGATAAATTGATGGTTTACATTAATAGCAGGAGAGTTTTAATATAGCCCTTTTAATAATGGATAAAACATCTAATCAGATCAAGAAGGAATGCAAGACTTTAACCATGCTTGAAACCAACAAGACCTATCATATATATACAACACTTCACCCAACAAAAATAACACCTGGATCATTCTCCCAAATAAGCCACAGTTGCAGGCACAAGTCTCCATAAATTTTTTAAAAAATATTGAAATCATAAAATGTATCTTCTCCAATCACAATGGGAATGAAGCTAGAAGTCAGTAACAGAGACAGATGTAAATTTCACAAATATGTGAAAATTAAATAATGCATACTAAAACGACCAATAGACCAAAGAAGAAATCACAAGGGAAATTAGGAAATATCTGGAGGTGAATGAAAATGAGAATACAACACTCCAAAACTTACGGGCACAGAAAAGGCAGTGCTGAGAGGGAAATTTATTGCTCTAAATGCTGACATTTACCAAGAAAAGACATTAGAACAGAGACAAATTAAATAGAGAATAAAAAACAATAGAAAGACTACAAACCCTAAAGACAGTTCTTTCAAAACAGCAATAAAATAAACAACTCATTCATTAGACCGATAAAGAAAAAAGAGAGAAAACTAGTAACTAAAATCAGAAATGAAAAGAGGGGCATTACTACTGATCCCATGGAGATATAACTATACGTCAGAGGATACCATAAACAACTGCATAGCAAAAAATTTGATAACCTAGATGGAATGGGCAGATCACTGGAAACGGACAAAATACCTACACTAAATTAAAAGATCTAATAGGAGAGTTAGTTCAACAAACCAATAACTAATATATAAAATGATTGAATGAGAAATTTTAAAAGTGTCAACGAAGAAAAGCCCAGGACCTTGCAGCCTCACAGGGAGATTTTACCTAATAGTTCAATAAACATTAACACCAATCCAGCTCAAGTTCTTCCAAAAAATTGCAGGGGGGGGGGGGGAACTCAACCTAACTGTAAATCTATAGGCCAACATTACCCTCATACCTAAAGATGGGTAAAGATATCACAATAAAAGAAAATTACTGACCAATACCCCTTATTTATATAGACACGAAATTCTCAACAAAATACTAGCAAACCAAATCCAGCAGTACATTAAAAGAATTATCCTCAGTGACCAGAGGGATCTATCCCAGGTATGCAAGGGAAGTTCAATATAGGAAAATCAGTTAATGTAATATACCATATTAACAGAAAAAAGGAAAAAATAAACACACGATCATCTCAGCTGATGCAGAAAAGGGATTTCATAAAATGCTGTTCCTTCCTCATAAAAACATGTAGAAAATTAGGAATAGATGGAAACTTCCTCAACATTATAAAGGGCATACATGGAAATCCCATAGCTAACATGCTACTTAATGGTGAAGCACTGAAAGCTTTCACTCGAAGATCAGGAACGATCTTGGAGAATGCACCACATGCCCACCATGGCCACAGCTATTCATGTTGAATGAAATAAGCCAGAAACAAAAGGATGACTATTGTATGATATCACTGATATGAAGTAACTAGAATAAGCAAATTCACCGAGTCAGGAACTAGAACACAGATTACCTAGATCCGAGGTAGGCTTGGGGAACGAGGATTCAGTGCTTGTTTGATTCAGGGTTTCTTTTGAGGTAACGGAAAAGTTTTGGTAATGAATGATGATGATGTTGTAACAACATTCTGAATGAAATTTATACCATTGCATTAAATATTTGAATGTGGTTTAAAGGGGAAAATGCATATATTTTACAAGAAAAAAATTTTTTAAAGAGCATAGTCATGTACAATGCAAACAGTAAACCTTAATGAGAATAATAATTAAAATAATACAATTAGAATAATATAATTATAATATTTTTCATCAACTATAACAAAGGTATACTAATAGAAATTATTAATAGGGAAAACTGCATGCATGAGGTAGGTATACGGGAACCCTGTATTTTATGCATGATTTTTTGTAAATCTTTAACTTCTCTAATCAAAAAAACTAGCAAATACAGTTAAGCACAAAGAACAAAATCAAATCACCCATAACCTTACAAAACTCTGAGAGAATCACTTCTAAAACGCTGGAGCATATTTTTTAAGAAGATACAGATATTGTTATAAGCCTTTTTTATTTTTTTAACAAATGCAATATACTCCTGCACAATTTTAACGCATTAACTCTTCATTGTCAAATATCTTTCTACTCTGTTCCACGCACTGTGCTAAGTGCTAGGAATACAATGATGGATTTTATAGAAACTCTGCCCTCATGCAGCTTATAAGTAAAAGTTGATGTGAACAAATAGCATGTGAACAATATAGTATTACATTTCTAAAAAGTGTAACGAAGCTTTGAGAAAAAGAGAAAAGCTAAGAGAATAAACAGGAAGACCTTAGATTTTTCAGTGATGACATCTCTAGGAAAATGCTGTTTAAACCCAAGTTTAGAGAATTAATTTCAGGCTGCATTAGCTTCTCTAAAACCCTCAGAAAAAAGAAATCTCACTATGAAGTTTTGTCAAACTTCTTGAAGGTCATATTGATCCTCTCTTTGAGAGGCAAGATATTATGTTGTTATTAGTTTGGAGGAAGATACCCAACAAAACTGTCTCCCAGAATTTTACACTATAAACTTATTGGAAAGACATTTTATAATACTGAATTTAAAATGTGGGAAAGAATATTTGCTTTACAAAAGGATTTTAAGAAAGATTTTACTTGAAATTTTTGTATAATATTTAGAAGCATTTAAAATAGAATTTGAATTTAAAAATTTAATTTTTCATTTGCAATTCCCTGAAATCACATTTTTAATATAAAATAAGGTAAATCTATGTCCGACAGTTGTAAAAATATCTTTTCTGTCAGTTTTGTTTCATTTCACTGTTTGACATTCTAAATTTTGCTCATATTTTAAGGGAAGCCAATACTACCAAAGTTACCTGTATTGCCAGAATGGCGATAAGAAACACCCTTTCACAATAGGTGGGCAGAATTCATGTATTCATGTGGTACTAAGCAGAAAGGGAATTGGTCCTGAAATTAAGTGATCCAGGTTTGAGTCCCTATGTGGACACTAGTAGTTGAACGACCTTAGGGAACTCATTTCACCCTTCTGGACAGATTTTTTCCTGTGTATACTGGGTACTAGCACCTATCACAGCTCTACTGTGAATTTCACATGAGATTTGTGAAAGAAATTTGAAAAACATACAGCTCTTCTTAGCACTTTTATACCCTTCATGCATTAAGGATAACAATGATAACCACATACTTCTTCATAACAATAATAAGTTTGTCAATCATTTGGGAATGTGTTTATCAGAAGTATTATCTTCACTGACTCAGACAGATACAACCCCTAAACTCAAGGCTTACATTTTATGGTTTATAAATAAAATTCAAGTCACCTTGTGTAAAATATAATTGTTACTGATGACTGAGTATGAAACCTCAGCTCCAATTAAATAGAAAGGAGATTCTGAAAAACACTGGTCACAATAGGCACCCCCTTCCCCCATGGTTCACAATTATGGAAACACCTGAGCCAAAAAAGAAACTTCTATTGATTCACTATGTTAATTCATGACATTTAAGGGCGCTAGAAATATTTCAGTCCTTGCCAGAAAGTAAATAATGATCTTCAAGTGATTGCAGAGTAAAAGAAGAATGAAATAACTAAAAAAATAATTTAAAAAACCCTCTTACAATTATGGTTTTAGAAAGAAACACTGCTTATAGTGAACACCTGTGCCACATGACTTTCCAATAATTTTATGTTTCCCTTTAAAACACTTTCTTTACGAGTGGCAAGGTAGAGCTATGAGCATGCCAGGAAATTGAAGACAGCTTCTGCTACACTGATATTTTTAATTTCTATTTTATATGGGAAGTTATTTTCTTTAAAGCGGTAAGTGCTGTTTCTTTATGGCAATCTCAGTGAAAGTCCTTCATCTGTGCCATACCTTGGTTGTTTTCCAACCAATCCTGTCTTTCTTTCTCTTGATCAAGCTGCCAGTCTTACCCCTCTCCTGTCCTGACTACCTTGAAACAAATCTTGCAGCTGTGGGGCTGCAGAGACAACTCAGATTGGAAAAAAAAATTGAAAAGGAAAAGAGACATCTCATTACTCTAAATATCAGACTCACCCCGATCTGCCCGTCCCTTTTCTTCCTCACCCCAGCAATCCAGACCCTTATCGACTCCAGGTGTCTTAATTACCACAAAGGAAACCATTCTGAACAAAGGGGCCCTCAAGTCCACTTCAGTAAATCCTTCACCCATGTTTGGAAGCAAACAGTCCTAAATAAAATTTCACTCACCTGTTCCAGTCCCAACCCGATCCCCACATCCCTCCCTTTGGTATTTTTCCTCCAACTCACTCCCAGCTCTTGCTGTCCTTTCTTTCAAAGGAATTAAGTTCTACTCTTTCTCCCCTCCATCGCTACCCCTGTTTAAGATGGTCCTGTGCAAATTTTTTTGAAAATTCAAATAACCTGACTGCAAAAGTAGATAATAAAAATCTCATGTTTGTCAAACACCCAATAAATTCAACCACATATAAACTGTACCATGAAATACTGCTTAGAAGAACTAAGTTTCTAAACCACAACATTTCCAGTCTTCACATATGTTGTAGCAACTGAACACAACACAAACTGGTTTTGGCTTAAACAAAGAGAATTTAACATCTCACGGTTTTGGAGGCTGGAAGTCTGGCTTCCCCTGAGTTGGTAGCGTACGGGCCAGCGGGCGGGCGGGCAAACAATCCTCGGAGTCCCATCACGGGCTGATGCCTCTCCTTTTCTTCCGGTTCCCGCTGACTTCCAGCGCCTGGCTCCTCCCTTGGGTTTCTCTCACTGTGGCTTCCAGTTTCTTTCCCTTTATAAAGCCTCTAAGAATCTGGATTAAGACCCAATCTCATTCAATTGGCCACACCTTAACTAATAATAACATCTTTAAGAGAGTCTATTTACAACGGGATCACACCCACCGAAATTTGGATTAAGACTAAGAACATGACTAAATTGGAGCAAAAAAATTCAATCTGCTACAGTACAGTACCTTGCAGGATGCAGGATTTACAAGGTTTAGAAAGAAAGCCAATATTTCCAGGTACTTCTTTATTAGGCATCCCTTAGACAATTAACTGGTATCTTTTAAAACCCAGTAAGTAACTCAGAGGATGAAGAACCAAACTCACAGGAATACGTTAGGTCCAATGTGTTTCCTAAATTCTGCTTAAAATTAGCAAGTTTTTCAGCAATTACTATTCAGACCTGTTCTGAATGTTTTCCTTTAGTGTCCTCAATTATTATCACAACCCACGTCAGTTAGGTACAATTAGGATAACCGTTTCACAGACAGAGAGCCAAGGCTCATAAAGATTAAGTGATCTGCTCAATTGTTGAAATCGGATTCATATTCACGCATCTGATTCAAAGCCTAAACTCTTCTATATTCGAGGCCTGAGTAAAGAAATTAGAGATAGATAGAGGTACTACCAAGTAAAAATGGAGAAGAAAAGAACCTTTAACAGCTGTGGAAACAGTCCCACTTTAGAGCAATAATTTTAATGGCAACTAGAGTTTCTAGAAAAAATAGAATATGTATTATTACCAGCGGCAATACTTAGGAAGTTCATGCAGTACCAATACTTGCAGAGAAGGGATTCAATTAATCTAAGATTCCCAAGCCAAATGAAATTATTAGTAAGAAGTTCTTATTCTTAATCAAAATATATAAGATAGTTTACCCTGAATATACAGATTGGAGATTTCCACTGCTGTTTGATTTTATTAGGTCTCTTAATGATTGTAATTCTCAAGATACCTGTGACGTAGGGATTTCATCATAGCAAATTGTACACCTCATGAAGGCTAGTGGAGGACCCCCAAATTAGCCTGGCCATTAGGATTTTACTTGTTAAAGGAGTCTCCTAGTGGAGCTGTACTTTCGCTCCAGGCAGGGTGCAATGGAATACAGATATGGCAGGAGTAAAATGACCCAGCTTCGAGTCCTAGATATTGCATAACTTCAGTGATCAGATAAAGATTCGGTTTTCCTGGTCATTTTAAGACATTGGTGAAGGCATTAAAAGATGGATATTTTTTAGCCTATAGTTAATTATTAAAACCTAGCTCACCCACTCAAATAAGCTCCATCACCTCCTATTAAGGAGTCGTAACTCCTCATGATTATTCTGTGGGCATGTCAGTAAATATTTGAGAAATACATGTATGACTATGTGACTATCCCAAATCATACCCCCTTCAGTGAAGGATGTGTTGTCCTGGTTGCTGGGTGTCCCGTCAGCAAACAGCCTTCAGCTGTCAGCCCATTCAGAATTGTTCAGTTCCAGAGAACAGCCTCTTTCAGTGTCACTCGGCTTCCCACAGTGGCTCACATACAATGAACAATTGAGGACAGATTATAAAGGCTTGGCCATCGCACCCATTCTTGACAACTCTAATCGGCCAAATCCAGAGCCCCCCAGAGGTGGATGGACCTGCATCACGGTTTGTTTTCTCACTCTTTCATATACATTCCAAAGGAACTCATATAAACTTCCTACACGATATACTCCATCTCAGAGTCTGCTTTCTGTGAAATCTAAACTGCAACTTTTACCTACCTCACATGGTTGCTGTAAAGAGTAAATGAAATATTACATATAAAACCCTTAGAGAGAGTGACATCATCAGCATGGGAACTAAACAGCCACTGAAAACCTCTTGTCAGTGATTAGATAAATAAAAAGACAATTCTGATTTGTTCAGAACTCTAGAGGAAGGTAAAGACTGGAAAAAAAATCCCACAAATGCTGACTCAGAAACAGAAAAATTCCAGGTAGAACACTTCCATCCCTGACTGGCCAGTCCTCTCCACTCACCCTTACTCAGTCTCACACACCTCAGGAAGTGCACAGAGGCAGCAGCCAGGATCCCTTCCACCTCAAGATGATAAAATATCTCGCAGCAGTAAGATAGATTGCCACCTATATACAGACCCAGAGACCCAAGAACACAGGGACCCACTGCAGGACTTAAGCTAAAAAAAATGGCGCGAAAAGAAACCTGAATAAATAGAAAGACATTTCTGTGTTCATGGATTGGAAAGCTAAATGTTGTTAAGATGCCAATTCTACCCAAATTGATCTACAGATTCAATGCAATACCAATCAAAATTCCAATAGTCTACTTTGCAGAAATGGGGAACCTAATTATCCATTTTATTGGGAAGGATAAGGTATCTTGAATAGCCAAAAACATCTTTAAAAAGAATGAAGTGGATATTGTCACACTTTGTGACTTTAAGGCATGTTATAAAGCAACAGTGTCACAAACAGCCTGGTATTGTTATAAAAATGTATCTAGTGATCAATGGAATTGATTTCAGAGTTCGCAAATAGACCCTCAGATCGATGGACAACATTTTTTTTTTCTTTTTTTATAGTTTTTGACAAAGCATAACGATATACAAACATGAACATTCTTAACATATGAACATACCACTCTTGGTATATAATCAATGACTCACAGTATCATCACATATTTGTATATTCATCACCATGATAATTTCTTAGACTATGTGCATCATTCCAGAAAAATAAATAAAAAGAAAAAAGAAAAAACTGAAACAAACCATACCCCTTATACCTCCCTCTCATTGACTGCTAGTATTTCCATCTACCCAATCTTTTTTAGCCTTTGTTCCCCCTATTTTTTCTCTATACCCCTTACCACTCCCTTTCATTGATCACTAGTATTTCGATCAACTCAATTTATTTTAACATTTGTTCTTCCTATTATTTATTTATTTTTAATCCATATGTTTTACTCATCTTGGGCATCTTATTTTTGATAAGACTCCCAAGCCCACACAACTGTGACAGAACAATTTCTTAAATAAATGGTACTGTGAGAACTGGATATCCTGAACCAAAAAATGAAAGAGGACACTTATCTCACACCCTACTCAAAAATTATCTAAATATGGATCAAAGACCTAAATATAAGAACCAGTACCAAAATATTCCTAGGAAAAAAAATTTAGGGAAACACCTTCAACATCTAGTGATGGCCACAGTTTCTTAGATTTTACACTCAAAGCATAAGCAATGAAAGAAAAAGTAAATAAATGGGAACTCCTCAAAACTGAATACTGCAGTGCTTCAAGAACTTTGTCAAAAGGGTGAGAAGGCAACTGACTCAAAGGGAGAAAACATTAAAACCACATATCTCATAAGGTTATGATATCCAATATATATAAAGAAATCACACAACTCAGCAGTAAAAAGGCAAAAAATCCAGTTTTTAAAAATGAGCAAGAGACATGAATAGACATTTCTACAAAGAGAAAAACAGATGGCAAAGTGGCACATGAGAAGGTACTCAGCTTCACTAGTGATTAGGGAAATTAAAATCAAATCCACAATGACATATCCTTTCACCCCTATTAGAATGGCCACTATTAATCAAGCAGGGAACACAAGTGTGGGAGAGGATGTAAAATATTGGAACTCTTATTCCCTGCTGTTGGGAATGTAAAATGGTGAAACGCCTGTGGAGGATGGTTTGGTGGTTCTTCAGAAAGTTGAGTATAGAGTTGCCTTATGAGCCAGCTGTGCTAGTTTGAAAGGAAGTATGCCCCCTAAGAAAAGCCATGTTTTGATATAAATCCCATTTCATAAAGGTAGAATAATCCCTATTCAATACTGTATGTTTGAAACTGTAATCAGATCCTCTCCCTGGATGATGTGATTTAGTCAAGAATGGTTATTATACTGGATTAGGGGATGACATGTCTCCACCCATTTGGGTGGGTCTTGATTGGTTTACTGGAGTCCTATAAAAGGGGAATAAGAGATTCAGAGAGAGCAACACTATAAAGCAGAGAGTCCACCAGCCAGCAACCTTTGGAGATGAAGAAGGAAAATGCCTCCCAGGGAGCTTCATGAAACCAGAAGTCAGGAGAGAAAGCTAGCAGATGACACCATGTTTGCCATGTGCCCTTCCAGCTGAGAGAGGAACCCTGACTGTGTTCACCATGTGCCTTCTCACTTGAGAGAGAAGCGCTGAACATCATCAGCCTTCTTGAACCAAGGTATCTTCCCCGGATGGATGCCTTAGATTGGACATTTCTATAGACTTGTTTTAATTGGGACATTTTCTCAGCCTTAGAACTGTAAACTAGCAACTCATTAAATTCCCCTTGTTAAAAGTCATTCCATTTCTGGTATATTGCATTCCAGCAGCTAGCAAACTAGAACAGATTTTGGTACCGAGAGTGGGGTGCTGCTACAGTTTGAAAATACTAAACATGTTGGAATGGCTTTTTAAATGCATAAAGGAAAGATCCTGGAAGAGTTGTGAGAAGCTGGATAGAGAAGTCCTAGAATATTTTGAAGAGACTGTTGGTAGAAATGTAGACTCTAAAGAGGATGAGGACTTAGACAGAAATGAGGCATGTGTTTTGCAAACTGGAAGGAAGGAGATCCTTGTTTTAAAATGGCAGATAATCTGGCAAAATTGACTAATGGCTTTAGCTGGAAGGCAGATTTTAAAAGCCATGAACTTGGATATTTAGCCGAAGAGATCTCCAAATTAAATGTCGAAAGTGCAGCCTGGTTTCTCCTCACAGCTTATAGTGAAATGTGACAGGAAAGAGATAAGCTGAAAACTGAACTCTTGGATACAAAGAAACCAGAAGTTGAAGTTCTGGAAAATTCTGGGCCTCCAGGAAGGGAGATCCCAGAGAATAGTGCCCCACATGAGGTCTTGGCCAAATGTGGAACCAGTCAGCCATTTCAGAGAAAGCCAGGATCGGACATGGAATTTTCCAGGAAGGATTTGTGGAAACTCCTTATGTCTGATGGGCATGATCCAAGGCTACTCCATAGAAAGCCAATGAGAGAGCTGTGGGACCTTTATAAACAGAGCCACTGCCAGGCTGGACTGGGGGGTTCAGAGAAGGGACACATTGGAGGGAAAATAACTTCAGAGGCAAAACCATGGAGACTGAGGTCTGAAGTCAAGAAGTCTTGGGCAAGGAGAATGGACCCACCCAAGCACATGGAGAGGGAGAGTTTGCCCCAAAGGCAGAGAATGGGCCTTCCACCTCGTTGCAGTGGAAGAGTCATGCTGCCTCAGGCCTTGGAGAGGGTGAAGCACATTCCTTGGGGTTTGAGGAGAGCCTGGCTGCCACCACATGGAGGGGCTGAGTGTGTGCACCGGAGATGGCAGAGAGCCTGGGTGCAGCCCCAATGCTTGGAGAGGGTGGAGCTGAGAAAAAGGTGGGCTCCCTAATATCCCCCAAGGTTGTAGTTGAAGAGAGGCAGGCCTCTGCTTAGGCCCTTGGAAAGGGTTAGCCTGCTGCTTTCAGAATCCCCAGGATAAATGACTCTCAGACTTTGAAATCTAATGGACTTTGCCCTACGGGTTTTCGAAACTGTATAGGTCCTGTGACCCCTGTGTTCTTTCCTCCCTATAGAAATGTGTATATGTATCCTATGAATGTTCCTCCTTTGTATGTTGGCAGCAAATAACTTGTTATGAGTTTTCAAAGGTCCAGAGCAAATGGAGAGAATTTTGCCTTAGGACAGACCATGCCTGTAACTGACTTGATGAGATTTTATACTGTCTCTAATTTGTACTTCATTGTATTGCTATGGAAAGGTTTAAGGTTTCTGATATTGTTATGAAATTAATGTATTTTGTGTATGGGAAAAACGTGTCTTTTTTTAGGGGCCAGAGGGTGGAATGTGCTGGTTTGAAAGGATGTATGCCCCATAAGAAAAGCCATGTTTTGATATAAATCCCATTTCATAAAGGTAGAATAATCCCTATTCAATACTATGCTTGAAACTGTAATCAGATCCTCTCCCTGGATGATGTGATTTAGTCAAGAATGGTTATTATACTGGATTAGGGGATGACATGTCTCCACCCATTTGGGTGGGTGTCATGGTTAGGGACAGGTGTCAACTTGGCCAAGTTGTGGTACCTGTTCATCTGATTGGGCAAGCACTGGCCTGTCTGTTGCAATGAGGACATTTCATAGGATTAGGTCATGATCACATCAGCTACATCCACAGCTGATTCCATTTGTAATCAGCCAAAGGGGAGTGTCTTCTGCAATTAGTGATGCTAAATCCAATCATGGGAAGCCTTTTAAGGAGGACTCAGAGGAGACAGATTGCATTCCTGCTTTGGCTGGTGAGCCTCTCCTGTGGAGTTCATCCAGGCCATCCATTGGAGTCATCGGCTTCGCAGCCTGCCCTGTGGATTTTGGACTCTGCATTCCTACAGTCACGTGAGACACCTTCATAAATTTTATATTTGCAAGTGTTCCCTGTTGATTCTGTTTCTCTAGAGAACCCTAATACATCTTGGTACCGGGAGTGGTTCTTAAGGAACAGAATCTTAAAAATGGGTTTTTATGAATGGTTTTCTACTCTGACTGGGCTCAGAGACATTAAGGACTCTGATTCCTGTAATCAGAATGACACTCCCAATCCATGGACTGAGTTGGCAAAGGAGATAGTCAAAATATCATCATTCGATTCTCCTAATGCTTCACTTGTACGAAGCCAGACTCTGGGGGATAATGTTTTTGACACCTTTACAGAGTTTTGTAGAAATAAGAGTTATAGAGATGTTGGTTGGTTGTTGTTAGATACACTGTCTACATTAAAGGGTGAAAGGGATGGGCTTAAGTCTTCAAACAAGAAGCTTAAGTGCCGTCTGAAAGATGGAGAGGTTTCTATGAGTATCCTGAAGGAAAATTTTATTTCCTGTAGCCATAGACTTGAGATCTCTGAAAATCAGACTCAGAATCTTATTGTTAGAGTAGCAACTTTACAACGTAAACTGAAATCTCAGTCTTGCATGGTATCTGCCGTTAAAGTGAGGGCATTGATTGGAAAGGAGTGGGACCCTGAAAAATGGGATGGTGACATATGGATTGATAATGATGTTGGGGGTGAGGTTGAAACCCTAGACCATGCTGAGCCTTCTTTAGATAACCCTGTAATAGTCTGCCCTGAGGACATAGCCGCCCCACCTCCAGCCTGCCTTGAGGAATTGGCCACCCAACCTCCTCCTGAAGGGATTAGCCCTAGAGTTATTAATCCTATTTCACCAGATGAAACTGCAAATGAAAGCCCTGAAGCAAATGGCTTGGAAGATATTTCTAATTCTTTTCATGACCCACCCCCACCACCCCTCATTTCTTCTAGACCTATAACTAGACTAAAGTCCCAACAGGCCCCTAAAGGTGAGGTACAAAGTATCACACATGAGGAGGTACGTTATACTCCAAAAGAACTGTGTGAGTTTTCCCATTTATATAGACAGAAATCAGGGGAATATGTGTGGCAATGGATTTTAAGAGTGTGGGATAATGGTGGGAGGATTATAAGGCTGGATCAGGCTGAATTTATTGATATGGGCCCACTAAGCAGAGATTCTGCATTCAATGTTATAGCTAGAGCAGTTAGAAAAGGTGTTAACAGCTTGTTTGGGTGGTTGGTTGAAACATGGATCAAAAGGTGGCCAACATTACCTGAGGTGGAAATGCCAGAACTGCCCTGGTATAATGTAGATGAGGGGATCCAGAGGCTTAGAGAGATTGGGATGTTAGAGTGGATTTATCATGCAAAGCCTGCTCTTACACCCCAGGAATGTCCAGAGGATGCACCTTTTACCAGAACAGTGAGAAATAAGTTTGTGAGACTAGCACCATCATCCCTAAAGAGCTCTGTGGTTGCACTTCTCTGTAGGTCAGATATTACTGTAGGAACTGCTGTCACTGAGCTGGAATCCTTAAACACAATGGGGATGACAGAATCCCGAGGTGGCATAAGCCAGGTGGCAGCACTTAATCACCAAAGACAGGGTAGACGTGGGTATTATAATAGACAACAAACTCAAAGGAGGCATCAAAATTATATGACACGCAGAGATTTGTGGCATTGGCTAGTAAATCATGGGGTGCCTAGAAATACAATAGAAGGGCAGTCTACTAAATTCTTGTTGGAGCTGTATAAACAAAAGAGTTCTAGGTCAAGGGAACAGAAGTCTAACCTGAATTACAAAAACACAGAGTCACGGCCCCTTAACCAATTTCCAGACTTGAAACAGTTTACAGACCCTGAGCTCCTTGAATGAAGGGGAGGCCAGGTCCCTATGGGGAAGAAACCTGTTACACTGCCACAAATTTATACTGTTAACCTTCCTCTAAGTCTTCCCCAAGGAGACCGACGGCCTTTTACCAGGGTAACTGTGCATTGGGGAAAAGGAAATGATCAGATATTTCAGGGATTATTAGACACTGGTTCAGAAGTGACATTAATTCCAGGGGACCCAAAACGTCACTCTGGACCACCAGTCAGAGTGGGGGCTTATGGAGGCCAGGTGATCAATGGAGTTTTAGCTCAGGTCCGTCTCACAGTGGGTCCAGTGGGCCCCCGGACCCATCCTGTAGTTATTTCCCCAGTTCCGGAATGTATAATTGGCATAGACATACTGAGCAACTGGCAGAATCCCCACGTTGGTTCTCTAACTCGTGCAGTGAGGGCTATTATGGTGGGAAAGGCCAAGTGGAAGCCACTAGAACTGCCCCTACCAAGCAAAATAGTAAATCAAAAGCAATACCGTATTCCTGGAGGGATTGCAGAGATTACTGCCACTCTTAAGGACTTGAAAGATGCAGGGGTGGTGATTCCCACCACATCCCCTTTCAACTCTCCTATTTGGCCTGTGCAGAAAACAGATGGGTCTTGGAGAATGACAGTGGATTATTGTAAACTCAACCAGGTGGTAACTCCAATTGCAGCTGCTGTTCCAGATGTAGTATCATTGCTTGAGCAAATCAGTACATCCCCTGGTACCTGGTATGCAGCTATTGATCTGGCAAATGCTTTTTTCTCAATAGCTATTAGTAAGGACCACCAGAAACAGTTTGCTTTCAGCTGGCAAGGTCAGCAATATACTTTCACTGTCCTACCTCAGGGGTATATCAACTCTCCAGCCCTATGTCACAATCTTGTTCGCAGAGACCTTGATCGTTTCTCCCTCCCACAAGACATCTCACTGGTCCATTATATTGATGATATCATGTTGATTGGACCTAGTGAGCAAGAAGTAGCAACTACTCTAGATTTACTGGTAAGGCATTTGCGTGTCAGAGGATGGGAGATAAATCCAACAAAAATACAGGGGCCTTCCACCTCAGTAAAATTTTTAGGTGTCCAGTGGTGTGGGGCATGTCGAGATATCCCTTTTAAGGTGAAGGATAAATTGCTGCATCTGGCCCCTCCCACATCCAAAAAAGAGGCAAACGCCTAGTTGGCCTTTTTGGATTTTGGCGACAACATATTCCTCATTTGGGTGTGCTACTCCGGCCCATTTATCGAGTGACCAGAAAAGCTGCTAATTTTGAGTGGGGACCTGAACAAGAGGAGGCTCTGCGACAGGTCCAGGCTGCTGTGCAAGCTGCTCTGCCACTTGGGCCATATGATCCAGCAGATCCAATGGTGCTGGAAGTGTCAGTGGCAAATAGAGATGCTGTCTGGAGCCTTTGGCAGGCCCCTATAGGAGAATCACAACACAGACCCTTAGGATTTTGGAGCAAAGCCTTACCATCTGCTGCAGATAACTACTCTTCTTTTGAGAAACAGCTTTTGGCCTGCTACTGGGCCTTAGTAGAGACTGAACGCTTAACCATGGTCCACCAAGTTACCATGAGACCCGAGTTGCCTATCATGAGTTGGGTGTTGTCTGACCCACCAAGCCATAAAGTTGGGCGTGCACAGCAGCACTCTATTGTTAAGTGGAAATGGTATATACGAGATAGAGCCAGAGCAGGTCCTGAAGGCACAAGTAAGTTACATGAAGAAGTGGCACAAATGCCCATGGTTTCCACTCCTGCTGCCACATTACCTTCTCTTTCCCAGACCAGAGCTATGGCCTCTTGGGGAGTTCCTTACAGTGAATTGACTGAGGAAGAGAAAACTCGGGCCTGGTTTACATATGGTTCAGCACGATATGCAGGTACCACCCGAAAGTGGACAGCTGCAGCATTACAACCCCTTTCTGGGGTGTCCTTGAAGGACAGTGGTGAGGGGAAATCCTCCCAGTGGGCAGAACTTCGAGCAGTGCACCTGGTTGTTCATTTTGCTTGGAAGGAAAACTGGCCAGAGGTGCGTTTGTATACTGACTCATGGACTGTTGCTAATGGTTTGGCTGGATGGTCAGGGACTTGGAAAGACCATAATTGGAAAATTGGTGACAAAGAGGTCTGGGGAAGAAGTATGTGGATAGACCTTTCTGAGTGGGCTAAAAACATGAAGATATTTGTGTCCCATGTGAATGCACATCAGAGGGTGACATCAGCAGAGAAAGATTTTAATAATCAAGTGGATAAGATGACCCGTTCTATGGATACCAGTCAGCCTCTTTCCCCAGCAACTCCTGTTATTGCCCAATAGGCTCATGAACAAAGTGGTCATGGTGATAGGGATGGAGGTTATGCATGGGCTCAGCAACATGGACTTCCACTCACCAAGGCTGACCTGGCTACAGCCACTGCTGAGTGCCCAATCTGCCAGCAGCAGAGACCCACACTCAGCCCCCGATATGGCACCATTCCCCGAGGTGACCAGCCAGCTACATGGTGGCAGGTTGATTACATTGGACCACTCCCTTCATGGAAGGGGCAGCGATTTGTTCTAACTGGAATAGACACATACTCTGGATATGGGTTTGCTTTCCCTTCACGCAATGCTTCTGCCAAAACTACTATTCGTGGGCTTACAGAATGCCTTATCCATCGTCATGGTATTCCACATAGCATTGCTTCGGATCAAGGAACACACTTCACAGCAAATGAAGTGCGGGAATGGGCACATGCTCATGAAATTCTCTGGTCTTACCATGTTCCCCATCATCCAGAAGCAGCTGGATTGATAGAACGGTGGAATGGCCTTTGGAAAACTCAATTACGGTACCGACTAGGTGGCAAAAACTTGAAAGGCTTGGGTAATGTTCTCCAGGAAGCTGTGTATGCTCTGAATCAGCGTCCGCTGTATGGTGCTGTTTCTCCCATAGCCAGGATCCATGGGTCCAGGAACCAAGGGGTGGAAATGGGTGTGGTACCACTCACTATTACTCCTAATGATCCACTAGGAAAATTTTTGCTTCCTGTCCCTGCTACCCTGAGTTCTGCTGGTCTACAGGTTTTAGTTCCAAAACGGGGTGTGCTTTCTCCAGGAGAAACAACAGTGATACCACTGAACTGGAAGTTAAGATTGCCACCTGGCCACTTTGGGCTACTTATGCCTCTGGATCAACACACCAAGAAGGGGATTACATTATTGTCTGGGGTAATTGACCCTGACTATCAGAAGGAAGTAGGACTGCAACTACATAATGGAGGTAAAGAAGAGTTTTCTTGGAATATAGGAGATCCCCTGGGGCGTCTATTAGTACTACCATGCCCTGTGATTAAAATCAATGGAAAACTGCAACAACACAATCCAGGCAGGACCACTAATGGCTCTGAGACTTCAGGAATGAAGGTTTGGGTCACCCCACCAGGCAAAGAACCATGGCCAGCTGAAGTGCTTGCTGAGGGTAAAGGGAACATGGAATGGGTAGTGGAAGAAGGTAGTGATAAATATGAACTTCGACCACGTGATCAGTTACAGAAACTAGGACTGTAATGCTGTTTTGTTTGTGTTATACTATTTAAGTTGTAAGATATCAAGTTTAAGAATGAATGTTGCCCAAGGATTTGCACCCTATTCTGGAGAGATTTAATGTGTTTCCAGTTATATGCTGGACAGTTGAGTATTGTCAGGTAAAAGAAAAAATGTGTGCTTATTTGTTTTCATTTGGAAATTAAGTATGGTCTAAGGTGATATATATATATATATATGTGTGTGTGTGTGTGTGTGTGTGTGTGTGCCAAGTTGACAAGGGGTGGACTGTCATGGTTAGGGACAGGTGTCAACTTGGCCAAGTTGTGGTACCTGTTCATCTGATTGGGCAAGCACTGGCCTGTCTGTTGCAATGAGGACATTTCATAGGATTAGGTCATGATCACGTCAGCTACATCCACAGTTGATTCCATTTGTAATCAGCCAAAGGGGAGTGTCTTCTGCAATTAGTGATGCTAAATCCAATCATGGGAAGTCTTTTAAGGAGGACTCAGAGGAGACAGATTGCATTCCTGCTTTGGCTGGTGAGCCTCTCCTGTGGAGTTCATCCAGGCCATCCATTGGAGTCGTCGGCTTCGCAGCCTGCCCTGTGGATTTTGGACTCTGCATTCCTACGGTCACGTGAGACACCTTCATAAATTTTATATTTGCAAGTGTTCCCTGTTGATTCTGTTTCTCTAGAGAACCCTAACTAATACAGTGGGTCTTGATTGGTTTATTGGAGTCCTATAAAAGGGGAATAAGAGATTCAGAGAGAGCAACACTACCAAGCAGAGAGTCCACCAGCCAGTGACCTTTGGAGGTGAAGAAGGAAAATGCCTCCCAGGGAGCTTCATGAAACCAGAAGCCAGGAGAGAAAGCTAGCAGATGACACCATGTTTGCCATGTGCCCTTCCAGCTGAGAGAGGAACCCTGACTATGTTCACCATGTGCCTTCTCACTTGAGAGAGAAGTGCTGAACATCATCAGCCTTCTTGAACCAAGGTATCTTTCCCCGGATGGATGCCTTAGATTGGACATTTCTATAGACTTGTTTTAATTGGGACATTTTCTCAGCCTTAGAACTGTAAACTGGCAACTCATTGAATTCCCCCTTTTTAAAAGCCATTGTGTTTCTGGTATATTGCATTCCAGCAGCTAGCAAACCAGAACACCAGCAATCCACTACTCAGGATATACCTAGAAGATCCGGAAGGAAGGAGGCAAACAGGCATTTACACATCAATGTTCATAGCAGCATTATTCACAATTTCCAAAAGGTGGCAACAAGCCAACTATCCATCAACAGAGTAATGGATAAAGAAAATGTGAGTAGGCACATAGGGAATCTTCAAGGAATATTATCTAGCAGTAGGAGGAATGAAGTCCTGAAGCAGTAAGAAGGAATGAAGTGATCAACAATATGGATGAACCTTGAGGACATTAAGTGAAATAAGTCAGACACAAAAGGACATTTTTTTCTGGTCTCAATGATATGAAATATTTATAATATGTCAGCCCACAGACTTAAAATATAGAATATAGGTTATCAGAACATAGAATGAGACTAAAGAATGATGACAAGATGCTTATGTGGAAGTGGACAGAGGTGACAGTAGCACGTTATCTCGAGATAAATTAACAATGCAGAATGGTGCATGAATGCAGTGGAAGGGAGAAGTTTAGAGTCATGTATATCACCAGAAGGAAAATTGGTGGTTAAAATATGGGAATGTGTAACATGGTGAACCTTGTAGTGAACAGTGTCTGGGATTAATTGTACCAATATATAAAGGTTCTTTCATGAACCAGAGCAGATGTAAGGCACTATTATAAGGAGTTAATAATAGAGAGGTGTATGGGGGAAAATGTGTCTATTGCAAACTATGGACTACAGTTAACAGTAATATTTCATACTATTTCATCAACACTGTCAAATGTACCACATCACTCTATGGCCAATAATATGGAGGGATGAGAAGTATGGGAGAATTAAGGTTTTTTTTTCATCGTTTTATCTGGATTAATGAAAATGTTCTAAATTTGACTATAGGGCTATATGCACAACCATGAAATGATATTGTGAATCAGGGATTGTATACTTTGGATGGTTTCTAATGCTGTGTGAGTATATCTCAGTAAAATTACATATAAGAAAAAAAATGTAGGACAATGAAGAGCACCTAATAAATGTTCAATAATTCTATTCTTCTATTAATGACTCCCTAACATATTTTTAGTCTAGTTCTCTCCTCTGAAGTATAATTTTATATGACCCAGTGCCTAACTCACATAATGGTTCATATTATTTCACAGAAATCTTATATGATAGAACATTCGACAATGTCCCTCAGGTCTGTAAGACTGTTTATTAGATAGTCTATTGATCTACCTTCACATTTATTTTTTTCCTGCCATCTCTAATATGCTGTTTTGACCTAAACTATTATTTAAAATTTTCACTTACTGTAATTTTTAGAGCTAGAATTATCATTCAGTTCTTTTCCTTTCTCTCTGCTCAAGATTCCCTACGTGCCCACTCACCACAACCACATTTTCTTCTGTTCTTTAAACATATGTTCCTCTAGTTTTTTGAAAATAAGTATAATATCTACTTTAAGGTTTAAAGTCTATGGTTAATTATTACAGTCTGTATTGAGTGATATAATGTTAAGCATCTTGGGCTGAATTTCCATTGACTGTTTTATCTGTTCATTTTTAAAAGTTACATTTCCTTGTTTATTGACATGACTAGTAATTATTTATTGTATATTGAACATTGCTGTTAATTTCCAATTATGAAAATATATTTTTCTTCTAGTGGATTATCAAACTACTAGTTTGTCCTCCTGAACTTGCTAAGGCTTGGTTTCATCTGTATTAGAGTAGATTTGTTGAAAAATAAACATGATTCCCATGTCCCTACACCTTTTGGGAGCTTAACCTTAAACTCAGTCTCCATATTGATCTTGTTAGATTTTATTTTGAGGGACTGTGTAGTGTGCTGGTTTGCAATTACTATGCACCCCCAGAAAAGTCATGTTCTAATCCTGATCTAATCTTTGGGGCCAGACCTATTGATTAGCATGGAAACTTTGATTAGGTTGTTTCCATATAGATCCACCCACAAAATTGTGGGTGCAAGCTTTTGATGAAATGGAGATGTGCTGTACATTCAAGTACAGCAGGTAGGTAGGCCTTGATTAGTTTACTGGAGTCCTTTAAAAGGGAAAGCCTTTTGGAGTTGGTTCAGAGCCAGCAGAGATGCAGACATTTGGAAATGCTTGGAGTGCTGACAGAGAGAACAGATGCCTAGACTGGAACATTTGGAGATGCAGAGTCCAGAAGATATTGTCATGTGCCTTCCCATGAGATGCTAAGCAAGATAGAACCCAGAGTTATGTTCCAAAGGAGCTAAGTGAAGGCACATAGAGGCTTAGAGAAAAAAACACTGACATCAGAAGCTGGAAAGAATGGAACCAGAACAAGGACCAACAAATTACAGCACGTGCCTTCCCATGTGACAAACATCAGCCTTTCTTGAGTCAAGGAATCTTTGTCTGGATGCCTTAGTTTGGATATTTTTATGGCCTTAGAGCTGTAAACATGCAACTTAATAAATTCCCTTTATAAAAGCCATTCCATTTCTGGCATATTGCATTCTTGCAGCTTTAACAAACCAAAACATATAGGTGGGCATAGAATAAGGTTTTCTTTAAAAATGTCCCTAATTCCTAGTATGTATACTTTCTGATTTCTCATCTAAATGTCATATCTGATAACAAGCTGCAGGCAAATCTGTTCACTTTGATCCAGAACACCAGATTTTCAGACACTTTGACACAAATGTTTTGTAGCATCTACTTTTGGATAGGTTGTGTATAGTCTCCACATAGGCAGTTGGACCTAGTCCTGTGGCAAGAACTAGATGGGAAATCCCTTTGGACTTGTGGGCTGTTCTCTGCCCTGCAAATTTCTGTTGCTGCAGCTTCTACAATCTCTGATTCCTGCTCCTCAGCTCAGTAGGATCATCATGTACCACAGCTGAGAAATTTTTCCAAACCAGAAAATCAGGGTGATTGGATAGCTCATTTTGAGAACTTCTTTTTCTAAGGAATTGAAGTTTTATGCTATTTCTTATGCCTGAAAATGGCTGTCTCCTCTAATTTATCCAGTTTAATGGTTATTTTTGTGGCAGGAAGACCAGCCAGGTACCAGTTATTTTCTCATAGCTACAAAGGAAGTTCAACAAAGGAGTTTACAAAATCTGCTTGCAAGTATTTATAAATTGGATGATTTAACACAAAAATCTAGATTTCTGCATTCTCTTTGAATATTTGACAAAGCATCCTTTGGTAATCATTAGCTAGAAAGAAGTAGTAGCTTCCTGTCTTTAGAAGGGCATGATATCCGCAGTTTACTACTACTACCTTTCTCCCCTAATCTGAGATTGTGTGTGAGTTTTTTACATCTTTGGCTTGTGTTGTTGCTTGTTTTTCACTTAGCCTGTTTCACTCATTTGCTCTACCAATTGTACCTTTGGGTAGCTGAATTAGCAAACCTTGGCATAAAACGAGGCATATCTGTTAGGGAACCTAGGTTTTATGATTCATATCAACATTTTCCATTATATTATATTGCCTCTGTTCAACTGATTTCTACCCTATGTTAAGCCAGATAGCATCCCACAATGTTTCTTCTCTGAGAAGGAAAGATGTTCCTAAGTAAACACTCAAAGAGTAATGTGCCAAGCTGCATTTCTTCTGTTATACTTAAATGGGTTACTTTTTCATTTGGTATAAAATTCTGTTATACCTAATCTCTTGGTTAAAAAAATAGTACATGTGTACTTATAAAAAGTGAAAAAAACCTATCTTTTAGTTTTAATATGGCAACAGAGTTTGAAAGAAATTTTGCTTGATTTTTTATCTGAAAACTCAACACAAATATGTCTTACTGAGCAACTCAAAAGTTTATATTAAATAAGTATTTATTAATCTCACACAATGTACAAAGTTTTAAGGATTTGACATGATCATATGATTGGATATATCTCTTCTTTCATTCCTGGTACCAAGTTCAAACTCAGCCATATAAAGAAAAGAAGATATTCCAATATGTGAAACTTAAGTACTAACTAAGTCTTGAAAAAATATTAAATAAATTAGGGAAGTCCAATTTTGCCCTGTCAGAGAAGAAAATTAGTGTTTTTTTAAAAAAATTCTTACTCTTATAACACTTTATAACAAATTTTTTTTCCTAAAAAATGTTGAAAATATGTATGATTTTGTAGACTAGAGCCTCTTACTAATTGTGTTCAGATTTATGAAAAGGAAATTGTCTTTAGACTTATTAAGAATTAAATGGGAGTATTTGAAGTTCTTTACTAAAACAAGCATTCTTTCATAGTTGTCTATTTTTAATTTGCAATAAAATAATATAAATTACTCTTACTGAGGTATTCCCAGAACGGAATCTACTACTGCTCTCAATTCTGAACCTTCCAACCTAAAAATGTCACTGGAAATCTAAACATGTGCAGATGAAGGCTACTACAACAGGAAATAATTTGAAAGGTCTGACACAGGAAGTAGATATTAGACAGTAGGAAATGTTTAGAGTATTTAAAAAAAATTGGGGGAAATACTAAAATATTTGAAGTATTGTCATCTGAAATTAGAAAAAAAAAAAAAAAGACCTAACTTCCTCCAGATAATATGCTGTATTTTTTAAGTGTTTCAACAACCTTATGATTTAGGTATATGATTTTCTATATCTTGTAAAAAATATAGAAAAATGGAGTAACTTAACCAAACTCAAGTAGATATGGAATAGCAGAACTGAGATTTAAACACTGTCTGACTCTAAAGTTTACTTACTAACCTCATAAAAGTTACAAATTGTGTATCCAGATTTAGGGTGAGATCAATTAATAAGCATTGTATGAAGGCAAATTTCAAATCAGCTTGAGTAAGAATTTACTTTTAATTAGAGAAAGTTACTAATAGAACTGGCAAGGTTGTGACCTGATTCCTCATTCTCCATGGAAGACAGGCTCACCCTACTCACATCTGCATTACTGCTGCCTTTGTTTATACTGTCACAGATGCACGGAATGAAGTCACCTCATACCCAGTACAGGATTTACTTCCACCACATGGCTGATAGGTGTCCATTCAACCCTCCTTTACTTCAAGGCTTTCACATCATTCTCACAACACATTCGCAATCTATCACATTTCATGGACTAGTCAGAAAGAGGGAGTGAGAGAGCCCAAACTTTAAGCAAAACAGGAAAATAAGCAAATAGAGTAAAGTAATAAACCCCTCCAATTTATATCACTCCTCAAATTTTTGAAGGAATGAAAAATCTGAGGTAGGCTTAGCTTACTTTGGGCTCAAATCAAGTCACCTGGATCCCTCTCTAAACTGTGCTTCCTCTTAGTATATACAGATTCAAGTACCTCAGAGTCTCCCCTGTACCTTTTAACTGTCATCATTATCATATCATGTCCTCCAGAACAGATGATCTGCTCACATGATGACTCAAAGAAAAGTCCCAGGGTTGAATTCCCTAGGACTGATTAACTGACTAGAGTCATGTATCAATTTCTGAACAATGGGGCATGTAGCATGGAGTCAGCCTCGTTGGAAACAAATACAGAGGGGTAAGAAAGCTCTCAAATTTATATCCTCCCTCAAATTTTTGTCATGCTCCACTGTAAACCTTCCAGCTCTAGGCAACCACTGTTCTTCTATCACAATAAATTAATTTTGAATTTTCTAGAATTTTATATAAATGGAACCATAAATTTTGTATCCTTACAGCAAAATTATTTTGTTGTTGCATGTATCAATAATTTATTACATTTTATCACTTAATAACATTTGTATATATATATATATATATATATATACATACCACCATCAGTTTTCCCATTCATTAGATGATAGATAGGTTGTTTCTAGTTTATAGCTATTACAATGAAGTTGCTGTAAGCATTCATGCAAAAGTCCTTATAGAGACATACATTCTCATTCCTCTGGGTAAATACCTGGGAATGGAATGATTGGGCCATTCTTAAGTTTTTAAGAAACTGTCTTTTGAAAAGCAAAAGTTATAAATTTAATGAAATTGAATCTATTATTAAAAAAATACTTTTTGGCCTTTCATTTTCTTTCTAGAAAACACTGGCCTAACAAAATGAGAAAGATAGTGTCCTATGTTTTTATGGTAGAAATTTTATAGTTTTACATTTTATTTTACCTCTATGACTCATTTTGAGTTAATTTTTAGGTGCAATGTGAATTAAGAATCAATATTTAATATTTTCTATATAGAATATCCCATCAATCTAGTCCCATCTATAGCAAAGATATTCTGTTTTCTTATTGAATTGCCTTGATAAAAATATCTGTATCTTTATAATTAAAGCAGGTATCTTTAGATAGCAGAGTATATAGCGTATTCTAGTTTTGTATACACTATACAATCCCAGTTTTTATCCTCTAGCTTTCCCCTGTGCTATGATCACACAGTGTTGTGCTGTTCATTTCTGAATTTTTACAATGAACCTTAATGGACATTCTTTACTCCATAAGCATCAATTACCCAGTCTCTGCTCACTTTCTACCTCCTGGTAGCCTATGTTCTTGAATTAAGTTCATTATACTACATTCATATTAATGAGACCATATAATATTTGCACTTTTGTTTTGAAAGGTTTAGGAGGCAAAAGGGTGAGAAAGAAGAAAGGTAGACCAGGGAATTTAAAGTGGGCAGGTTTATTTCTGCCCTCCTGGGCACAGCTCACTGAACCCAAGATGGAGAGACATGACTCTGCGCATGGTCTTTGGTATGGGCAGTGTTTAAGGATAGAGGTCAGGTGACTTCCGGAAGGAGTGGTTCATTAGTTCCAGAAGTCATGTTGGGATGGGCGACATAGCCTCTGCAACTTAAGTTGCAGTGCCCTTCCCCATTCCCCAACCTAACATTCCAGCCTTTTTGTGATAATAGGGCATCGGGATTCTTCTGGTTACTTCCTGCTGTACTGGGGTGATGTGGGGTGATAGGCTGGGGTTGTCATGGTCAGGAGAGGGAGGAGGTTAGCTATAGGAATCTGGTGAGGAGGGTAGGTGGTGGTAATGATGCAGGAGCATTTGGTTGACTGCTACCCATGATAGTTCCTTCATGCGTCCCTGAAAGAAGTTGAGGAGACAGGAGGTGGTGTAGGAGTGGTGAGAATCACTGTGTGTGTGGGCTAGTCCACCGTGGTCGGAGTGGTCCAGGCTGAAGCTGTTTAAGGAGTATTTCGTCTCCTGGCCAGAGACCATGGGGATGATCAGCGGGATTAGTTTCCCTGCGCTGTGGCAGGTATCGATCGGCATGTTCCCACAGCAAATGCCTGATTAAGGAGAGATATGGTAAGTAAGAGGCCAAAGGAGGACGCTGCACTGGCAGGTAGTGATTAAGCAGGAACAGGCAGCTGTACATGAGCTCAAAAGGACTAAAGAAAGTAGTTGCCCATGGAGTAGTGCATAGTTGGGCAAGGGCTAGAAGAAGGGGTCGACCCAGGATTGTTGTATTTCAATGGCTAACTTGGTTAGTTGTGTCTTGATAAGACCATTATCTCATTCTACTTTACCAGAGGATTGGGGTCGTTAAGGAACATGTAGTTTCCATTCCATTCCCAAGGCCAATGAGGTCTGCTGGACCACCTGAGAAATAAAGGCTGGGCCATTATTGGATTGGATGGAGGTGGGTAGTCCAAAGCAGGGAATGATTTGTTTCAGGAGGATGTCAGCCACCACATCAGCAGTCTCCCGTGTAGTAGGGAAAGCTTCTATCCAGCCTGTTAAGGTATCAATTATAGTTAGTAGGTATCATAATTTTTTGTGAGTGGGCATGTGTGTGAAATTGACTTGCCAGTCCTGCCCTGGAAGGTGGCCCCTCAGTTGATGGGTTGGGAAAGTCGGGCACAGCCCTCCTTGTGGGTTTGTTATTTGGCAAGTGGGACAGGAGGAGCAGACTGAAATTGTGAGGTGAGTTAGGGATGGTTGATGGAATAAGGGCTGGAGGAACCATGTGAGGGCCCTGGGTCTGATATGAAGTGACGAATGTACTTGAGAAAGAATAGCAGGGTCTTGTTTGGTTGGAAGAGCCAACTTGTTATTGAGGAAGATAAAGCCCTCCATTGTAGTTGAGCCTCCCTGTGCAAGGAGGTTTTCACATTCCCTGGCAGAGTAGGCAGGTTGGAGGGAAGGAAGAGTAAAGAAAAGAATCAGTGCTGGAGGGTTTAAAGGTGAGGGCTCTTTGGTCAGTCCTCGCGTGACGGCATTGGCCCAGTTATTTCTGCAGGTGATATCGGAGTTACCTGTTTGGTGCCCTTTGCAACTGATGATGGCCACCTGTGAGGGCAATAGAAGTGCTTGAAGCAAGTGTTGGATGAGCTTAGCATTAATTACAGGTGAGCCTTTGGTGGCAAGATACCCTCGCTCCTTCCAGATGGCTGAGTAGCAGTGTGTGATTAGGAAAGCATATTTGGAGTCCGTGTAGATATTGGCGGATTTGTTTTTGCCTAGGTGTAAGGCTGTAGTGAGAGCAATTAGTTCAACTTTTTGGGATATGGTTCCCTCTGGGACCTGTACAGCTTCAAGTATTTTAGTGGGAGAGACTATAGCATATGAAGCCCTGTGCTGTCCCTGTTGGTCTATAATTGAGCTGCTGTCTATAAAAAGGGCGAGATCTGCTAGCAACAGTGGCATGTCTGAGAGACCCTGGCATGGGGAGGCAAGTTCTTCCATGATTTCTGTGCAAACGTGAGTGGGCTGTGGAGAGGAGCTTGATAGGGGACCGTGAGGGAGGAGAGTAGCAGGGTTGAGGCTAGGCAAGACAGAGAGTGTGGCATCCAAGTTTTCCAGGAAGAGCAAATGAAATTCCTGGAGACAGGAAGGGGTGAGCAGAGAGAGAGATTTATGGGATAAGAGGTCTTGTAGATGATGTGTCTACAGGACTTGGAGAGGCCTACTCAGAGTAAGTTTAAGAGCTTCACGCATTAGGGTAGCAGTCACAGTCAGCGCTTGGAGACAGGGAAGCCATCCATGGGCAGTGGGGTCCATCTGTTTAGAGAGATAGGCTACTGGATTATAGGTTGGTCCCAGAGGTTGGGTTAAGACTCCCACCACTATTCCTTGATTTTCATTGGTGAAAAGGAAGAGGGGTTTGTTAGAATTTGGGAGAACGAGTGGAGGTGATCAAACTAAGGCATCATGGAGAACCGAGAAAGTTTTGGCTAAAGTAGAGGAGTCATCTAGGGTTCCCACGGGCATTGCCTTGGCCGCGTCATAAAGAGGCTTTGCTAGGAGGGAAAAGCTGGGGACCCAGTGTTGGAAGAACCCCACAAAACCTAGGAAGGACAAAATTTGTTCAGCATTTACTGGAGGTTGGAGTTCTTGGAGGGCTTGCTGTCTGTCTACTGTTAGGTGTCGGGATGTAGGAGTGAGGTGGAGCCCCACATAGGTGAAGGTGGAGGAAGAAAGTTGAGCTTTGGCAGGTGAGACTCGATATCCTTTGTCAGCTAAAAAATTCAATAGGGTGACTGTAGCCTTTGTGGAAGTTTTTTCAGAAGGGCTGCAAATTAACAGGTCATCTGCATATTGGAGAATGATACTGGGAGTTAGATTGTACTCTATTAGGTCCCTGGCTAGGGCTTGGCCAAAGATATGGGGGCTATCGTGAAACCCCTGAGGTAATACCATTCATGTAAGTTGTCGGGCCGCCGAAGAGTCCGGGTCTTCCCAGGTAAAGGCAAATAGATTGTAACAGGCAGGGTCTAGAGGGATTGTGAAGGCATCTTTAAGGTCCAGGACAGAATAATGAGTAGTGTGAGGAGGTATGTGTGAGAGAAGAGTATATGGATTGGGAACTACTGGGTGGATGGGGATGACAGCCTCATTAATTAGTCTGAGGTCTTGGACTAAATGGTAAGAACCATCAGGTTTTTTGACAGGCAAGATAGGGGTGTTATATGGCGAGTTAGTGGGTATGAATAGTCCCTTTCCCTTGAGCTGGTTAATGACAGGTTGGAGTCCTTTCCAATGGATTATGGAGATGGGAAATTGTGATAGAGATGGGAATGAGGATGGATCTTTCAGCTGGATGAGAACTGGTTTATGATGGGAAGCTATTAGGGGAGTTGAGGTATTCCATACTTCCGGGTTTACTAGGTGAGGTGACAGGGGAGGAGCGGGAAGGGTAGAATCCTGAGTGGAAGTGGAGGCCACACATAAGGGTAATAGTAAATTCATTTGAGGTTTTCGTATCCAGTGTAGTGAGTCCCCTAACTTGGCAAGAAGGTCTTGCCCCATTAGTGCAGTGGAGCAAGAAGGTATGACTAAGAAAGAGTGTTTAATGGGGTAGCCTTCTATTAAACATGTAAGTGGTCCAATAGTTAAGGGGCGTGAAGGATGGCCATCTATGCCCATAACCGTGGCCTGGGAAGGAAGGAGTTGACCTGAGTAGGAGGGGAGGATGGAGAAGATAGCCCCTGTGTCCACTAAAAAGGAGGTGGACTTACTCACTACCTTGATTGTTACCCTGGGCTTGACGAGGGTGATTGGGGTCACTGAGGCTGGGCACTGTCAGTCGTCGGTGGCCAGTCCCAGGACTGCCAGCGGTGGGTCAGGGGTTGGAAGGACGGCCCCTCCATGGCCAGGTGCCATGGGGCAGTCATTTTTCCAATGTCCCTTTTTCCCACAGAGAGGGCATGGTCCCTTGGGCGGTTGAGGATTAGGGCACTGGTGGGACCAGTGTTCATTGAGGTCACATTTAAAGCACCTTCCTGGTGGTGGATTAGTCATACCCAGCCTCTTGTCAGTTGAAGTGGGCCGCAGGGCCGCAATCAGGGATTGGATCTGTAAGTTCGCTCTTCGGCGGTCCCAGGATTCCTTCTCCACCCTCTCCAATTCAGCACGAGTATTAAAAATTTTAAAGGCCATGTTTACCAGATCACGAATAGGGGCCTGAGGACCATCCTCGATTTTTCTAAGTTTGCGCCCTATATCTGGAGCTGACTGGGATATAAAATGTGTGGCTAAGATGGTTTTACTAGCGTCTGAGTCAGGGTCTAGGTGGGTATATTGGGAGGGGGCTTGTGTGAGCCAGTTTAGAAAAGCGGCAGGGTTTTCTTCAGGACCTCGAATGATTTCCCTTAGCTTATGAAAGTTTACCACTTTGTGGGAAGCTTTCTGCATGCCAGCTATAAGGCATGTAAGCATCTTGTCTCGCCTAATCCATCTGTTTCTCCCCGCTGGGGTGTCAATCTGATAGTCCCTCCCTGGCTCTTGGTCTGGTACTGCCTCAGTCCTCACTGGCATGGTGTGGTCAGTTATATGCACCTGGTTAGCATGAGTCCTGGCTGCATGGAAAATGCAGTCCATTTCATCGGTAGTGAGGGAAGAAGAACAGATTACATGGAAATCATGCCAGGTAAGGTCATAGGCATTAGCCAGATATTGGAATTCTTTAGTATAGGTAGTTGGGTCATTGGAGAAGGAGCCCAACCATTTTTTGATGTGACAGAGATCAGCCAGGGAGAAGGGAGTGTGTACTAAAATTAGCCCTTCAGGTCCTGCAACTTCTCTGAGGGGGCAGAGTAAAGTACTTTTTGAGTGGGTATGGGAGCTTACAGGTGAGGATAGCAGGGCCACTGAGGATGGTGAAGCACTTGGCAGTGGCAGAGGAGCTGGTGAAGAGAGAATAGGGCACAGTGGTGGTTGGAGAGTCACTGGAATAGAAGGAGGAAGGGAAGGATAAGATGGCAGCTGAGGTGCTGCCAGAGCAGAAGGCGGAAGTGAGGGACAAGATGGCAGCAGGAGAGCTGCCGGTGGAAAAGGAGGAAGAGGAGGGCAAGATGGCGGCTGGAGTGTTGCCGGCAGGAGAGGATGGTAGAGTGGGGGAGAAGAGGATAGTTTCCCTAAATGCGGTGGAGGTTTAAAGGAAGATGAATCAAGGGGGTAGGAAAAGGAGGAAGTTTCATCGGATTGTTTGTGTAGAAGTGGGGATTTGGGGGGGGTTCTCTGGCTAGAAGAACCTGAGCCGTAGAGCAAGAAGTACAAAGGGAGGGGCGGGAGCGCAGAAGAAAAAAACCTGGACATAAGGAATTTTGGCCCATTTGTCTTTTCTCTGGCAAAAGTTGTGGAGGTTTGTAAGGATATTAAAATCGAAAGTCCCATCCTCAGGCCAATGAGAATCATTGTCTAATTGATATTGGGGCCAAGCCTTTTTACAAAAGTAAGTGAGGCGTTTTGGCCGGATGTCTGGAAGTAAATCCAGTGCGGATAGGTTTGTCAGAAGACAACCCAGAGGAGTATAAGATTTGGTCTTTGAGGACTTATTGCCCATACTGATGGGTCTGAAAGGAGAAAGGACTGGCCCAGGGGTTGTCAGCGTCCCCAAGCCCTGAGCGAGTCCTCGGAGCTCTTATGAGCAGGGGCTCGTCTCCCTGGGGGGCGTCTCACCCTGATTTGAGGCCCTTTCAGGTCCTGGAGCTGAATTTGGCAGAGAAACGAGAAGCAGGGCATCCCCACAACTTTTTGAGTCCCAGGAAAGGGAGTGAGACTTGTGGGCATCCCCGTTCACCTCAGCCCTCGGAAGAGAACCTGACGTGAATTCAGAGTTTTCAGGGAGTAATTTACAGACAGGCTCTCTCAGAACGGTGAGACCTGACAGCAGGGCTAGGAGGGAAGGGACTTACCCAATCTGTTGTGGATGTAGCGGCGGGCCAAAGGATCCCTTGTTGCTGGATATGTGGAGGAAGGAGGAGAGAGGAAGCTGGGGTGCCCCTGGCCAGGCGGGTGGCACCGGCACTCCTCTCCTGGGTTTCAGCACCAAGATGGAAGGTTTAGGAGGTGAAAGGGTGAGAAAGAAGGAAGGTAGACCAGGGAATTTAAAGTGGGTGGGTTTATTTCTGCGCTCCTGGGCAGAGCTCACTGAACCCAAGATGGAGAAAGTTGAGTCCGAGCTCGGGCTTTGATGCAGGCAGCTTTTAAGGATGGGGGTCAGGTGATGTCTGGAAGGGGTGGGTCATTAGTTCCAGAAGTTATGTTGGGAGGGGCGACACAGCCTCCGAGGCTCAAGTTGCAGTGCCCTTCCCCATTCCCCTGACCTAACATGTTTCTGGCTTATTTTTCTTAACATAATGTCCTCAAAGTTCATTTCCCTCACTGTCTGTGCTGGGCATTGGACCCCCTCTTTTTGAGCCATGTGTCTTCACTGCAGGCCAGAAAAATTACACGTCTCTCAAGCAGTCCCACTTCTGCCCCAGCCAGAGGATCTTTGAGATGACTAGGCTCTGCTATTTGTTGCTGATGCCAAAACTGTTGCTGATATCTCAGCCCCTCGAGTCTAAAATTCTTTTAATAAGTGCAACCACTTGCACTTGGCTCTGCCCTTGCTTTTATTGGGGGAAGATATGCCCTTTAAGGAACTAGCTCCTCCAACTGATTAGTTACTTTGTGTCTCAGTCAACCCTACTTCTACTACTGCCTGGGGCAGGGCTCAAAATGGAGAATGCTGATTGCTTTAATTGGCTGCTTAAAAAAAAAAAGCTGTTCTCAAAGCTGGTCCCCAGTCCCCTGGGTTCACCAATCAAGAGCAGGAGTTGATACTCAGCTCTCTGTGCTCCTTTTCTTTGGCCACAGCCCTTTTCCAGCAATCTGCCAACTCAACCAACTACAGAAGCCTCTGTTTTATTCCATCAGCCTTGCCACCTCCCTGCTAGCTGTGGAGCTGGAACAGAATCCCTAGTTTCTTTCTTGTTTACATTGTAGATTTATCTGTTCTTGAATCTGATATTCAGCAGTCCAAATTCATTAATCAAATATACAACTGGAGCCTGGCTGAGCTACCCTTCCCTTTCTCCTGGTAGAGAGGGCTTCTGTTTTCCTGGAAGTGACTCCCCAGTCAGCCTGCCATGCAGTGGGGGAGAAGCAATGGCCTCCACAGCATGGAAGGATTTTACTTACAGCCTGTTTTAGTTTGCGAAAGCTGCCGGAATGCAATTGTTCTTGTTTTCCAGCTGCCAGAATGCAATGTACCAGAAATGAATGGCTTTTAATAAGGGAATTTATTAAGTTGCTAGTTTACAGTGCTAAGCCCACAAAAATGTCTAAATTAGAGCAAGTCTATAGAAATGTCCAAATTAAGGCACCAGCAAGTAGTTACCTCACTCAAGAAGGGCCGATGAAGTTCAGGAATTCTCTCTCAACTGGAAAGACACATGGCGAACATGGTGGTGTCTGCTACATTTCTCTCCAGCTCCCCAGGGATGTTTTCCAAAATCTCTGGCTGGATAGGCTCTCATGGTTCTTGTGCCTCCTAAAAGGGACTTGCTCCAAATTTTTTCCTCTTTTAAAGGATGCCAATAAACTAATTAAGACTCACCTGGAATAGGTGGAATCACAACTCCACAGAAGTCTTCTAATCAAAAGGTACCACTCACAACTGGGTGGGTCACACCTCTATGGGTACAATCAAAAAGCTCTCAGCCAGCAATATTCAGTGAGGATTAAAAGACATGGCTTTTCTGACATGCACCACAAATTCAAACTGGCACAGCAATATACCAGTAATGGAACACTTTTTGAAAAAAGAATTTATTAATTTACAAGTTTATAGTTCTAAGGCTATAAAAATGTCAAAACTAAGGCATCTTAGAAAGAGATACTTTGATTCAAGAAAGACTGATGGGTCCAGATCACCTCTGTCAACTGGGGAGGCATGTGTTGGCATCTAATTGTCCTTATTCCCAGTTCCATTGCTTCCAGCTTCTGAACCAGTAGTTTCCTTTCTAAGCATCTGTGGGCCTTCACTTAGTTCCTCTGGGACACAACTAAGGGTTCTGGCTTGCTTAGCATCTCGTGGGAAGGCACATGCTGACATCTGCTGGGCTCCAAATATCCCTGTCTAGGCATCTGCTTTATCAGGACTCCAAGCATCTCCAAGAATGTCTGTCATCTCTGAAGCAACTGTTTTCTGAGCATCTCTGTCAGCTCTGAGCTCTTTCCAAAATGCTTTCCCTTTTAAAGGCCTCCAGCAAACTAATCAAGGCATACTTTAAATGGGCGGAGTCACATCTCCATCTAAACAAAAGGTCACTCCTACAGTTGTGTGTGTCACTTCTCCATAGAAGCAATCCAATCAAAGTGTTCACCCCAGAATATTCAATCAGAATTAAAAGAAACATGGCTTCCTCCAAAAGATTGGATCAGGAAAAGGGATATGGCTTTTCTGGGGTTCATAAAAGCTTCAAACCACCACACAGCCCTTCATTGCCATTTATCAGTCTTACTCTTCCACATGTTTCTGCCTGGTCTCCAAAATCCCCCAAACAGTTGCTTCAGATAGTTTCTGACTGCTTACTTGCTGCCCTGGAGGACACACTAAATCCTGTACCTCCCTATGACATCACCTTCTTTCTTTTCAATCACTTCCATTTAATTGTGTGTTTAAATCATTTTCATTTACTGTAATTGTTGATAGGGTTGGATGAAGTCTAACTCTTTTTTCTCCTTGCCACCTGTTTTTGTGGTTGTTTTTGTTGTTCCTCTGTTCCCTTACTCCTATCCTCTTTTGTATTATTTGAATATTTTCAATATTCCACTTTAATTTCCCTTTTGAGTTTTTTGCTATAACTATTTGCATTATTCAATTAATCGTTGATCTATGGCTTTCAATATGAATTCCTTATCATCCACAGTGTACTTAGAGTGAATATTGCAATACTTCATAAAAAATAAAGAAGGCTTGTAATCATGTAGGCCACTTTATACCCCAAACCACAAAATGTTATCATTTTTGTTTAAATAGGGCAAAGTTGCAAGAGAAAAACAAATAGAAATTTCTTTTTCCTTCCCTCCATAATATGCCTACTTCTGTCAGGCTTCAGAGTCCTTAGATAGTTGTTTTCAGTATTTTGTATGAGTTTTCAGCTGTAATCCCCAGGAGCAATAGGCTGTATCCATCTCTATAGTGAAACAAGAACTCCTGGTGGTTGTTTTACTATTTCTTTTCCACTGGAAAATAAAATATGTGTAAACATCACATATTTCATTGTTCCTCCACAGATAAGAAAAATGTCTGGAAGCTAGGAATTATGAATTAATACTTTCAGACAAATTATATTAGAATTAATTTTTCTTATTCTATCCACTTCTGTAAAGTTGCCATTCAGGATACATGTATAAGCCAAAAAATGCAACAGTAAAATGGTAATGTAGGAATAAGGTATAAAAGGTTCAGTTACAAGAGGCTTTATTTAACCTATGAATTCATAGATACCTCCAATTTTATTTTATTATTTATTTAGTTAGTTAGTTTTTGCATGGTCAGGCACTGGAAATCAAACCCAGGTCTCTGGCATGACAGGTGAGAATTCTGCCATTAAGCCACTGTCACACCATCCTATTTTGTTATATTTTAAGAAATAGATAAATAAAACAATATTAATTATAAACTGCCAAGAAACTGAGTGGCTTTTAACAAAACACGTAAGTGGAGAACTCTTTTTTCCTTCTTCTAAGCTTCATTTATATTAGTCTTCAAATACAGAATGAACAATATAAAAAGCACATAGTCTGTATCCATGAATATATACACAGCTTGCAGAATTTACAAGTCTTCTAAATATAATAAAAAAGTAATAAAGACAAAATTAAATTAAATTTAAAAGTCTTCTAAATAACTCTCAGTACCACCTTGGACACATCACTTACTTTTTTGGATTCTAATATCCTCTTCAATAAAATGGAGGTACCTATAGAAAAATGCCCTGAATATTCCTTAGAGCTCTATGGATGTAAGAATTGGGGAAAAAAAAGTGAACACAACAAATTTTATGGAATTTAAGAGTACAGACAAGTACCAACTTGTCCATGGCCCATAACAAAAAAAAGTGGAATGTTTTCCTATTAATTCTAAATAGTTTTGAATTTCATTAGCAAAAAGTAAATAAGCATGTTATTTAGATAAAACAATATTCTGGAGATCCCTTTCATTATTAAAACAAATCAGAGTTAAAACTGTTTTTAGGATGAGGTGACACAAAGGCTCTTAATTTGAGCATAAGAGTATAAATCAGAGCAAGCATATTGTGAACCATTTTATTATTAAATATCTAAAATGTACAAATAATATTCAATTTTAACTATTATTCCCCAGATAGTATTTTATCTGAAGGGACATTAAGTAAGTAAGCAAAAATAGTTATTATACTGCTATTTATAACTACTAAAATTTAAAATAATATTTCATATTTGGCAATAGCAGAATTGTTAAATAAGCTATGATAAATCTTTAGAAGGAAAATATTAGGCAAAGTTAAAAACATACTACAAAAGAGTATAAATAATATTAAATTATATTACTATGTGAACATAATGTAAAATATAAAAGATGACCTCAGTCCTAGTAAACCATTTGACTGCAACATTAGGTGAGATACTGAGGCAGAATCACCCACTTAAACTGTTTTCAGATTCCTGACTCAGGAATGGTGAGATGTTAAGTGGTGATTGTCTTAAGCCATGAAGTTTACTGTGATTTGTTACATAGCAATATATAACTAGAACTTCCTCTGCCTGATAAAAAGGACATCCATGAAAAGCATTCAATATGCTAATGGCTCATTTAATGGTGAACTACTGAATGCTTTCCTCTATAACAGGAACAAAGCAAGCTTCTGCTTTCTAGGCTATATTTCACCTTCCAATCAATTGGAGGTGTTAACTAGAGCAATAATATACGAAAAAGAAATGAAAACATCCAGATCATAATGGAAGAAGTAAAACTCTTTCTGCATTTGACTTTATCACCTATATAAAATATTCCATGCAATCTATGATAAAGTTACTACACTTAGTATGCTAGTTTAGCAAGGGTTTAAGATATAATATCAACTTACAAAAATCAATTGCATTTCTTTAACTAGTAATGAGCTATCAAAACTTGATTTAAAACAACATACCATTTATAAGAGCATCAACACATATGAAATATTTAATGATAAATCTGACACAAGATGTGCAGGCCGGTACACTGGAAACTGTACAACAATGCTGAGAGCAATTAAAGACCTAAACGGATGGAGAGATATATGGTGTCAATAGATTAGAGGGACTCAATATGAGTAAGATGATAAATGTCAGTTTTCCTAAATTGATCTATAGATGAAATGTAATCTCAGTCAAAATCCCAAGAGAATGTCTTGTAGAAATAGACAAGCTGATTTGAAAATCCACACGGATATATCCACAATGACACAGAATGGCCAAAACAACTTTTTAAAAGAGGAGTAATGCTAAAATCCTTGCCCATCTAACTTCAAGATTTATTAAGAGATACCAAAATCCAAACAGTATGGATATCATATATAGAGATAAATATCTATCTGTATTTTACATAGTAAATGGAACAGCATTAACAGAATCCAGAAATAGACCCATGCATATATGGTCAAGAGATTTTTGACAGATGTCCAAAAGAGGTTCAGTAGAGAATAGCCTTTTTAATAAACATTGCAGGAATTATTGGATAACCATATGCAAAAAAAAGAACATTGATCTATATACCTCACATGATATATGAACTTGACTCAAAATGAATCAGATATATAAATATAAAACCTAAGTCTAAAAAATGTCTAAAATGAAATATAAAAGAAAAACTTTATGGCCATGGGATAGTTAAAGATTTCTTAGACATAACAGTAAAAGCATGATCCATGTAAGAAAAAAAAGTTTGAATTGAACTTCATCAAAATTAGAAAATCTGCTCTTTGAAAGACATTATTAAGAGAATGAAAAGACAAGCCAAACTGGAAAAAAAAAGTCAAAATTTTTTGTCAAAATTACATTTATGACAAAATAGTTAATCTTGAATATTTTAAAAACAGTTAAAACTTAAAAAGATAAACAAATCTATAGAAATGGGCAAAGCATTTGAACAGATGTTCTACTGAAGAAGATATACAGATGGCTAATGTGCACATGAAAAGATGGTCAACATCTTCAGTAACCGGGAAAATTCACATTTAAACTATAATGAGAGAATACTATAAACTTATTGAATGTCTAAAATTAAAAAGACTGATAAAACAAAGTATTGGGGGCCTTGAGGTTTCAGACCCTGTTGATTGGAATAAAAAATTGTACATACACTTTAGGAAAAAAATTGGCAGTTTCTTAAAAATTTGAACATATATCTGCAATATGATATACCTACTGCCATTTACTAATTCTACTTCTAGACACACGTGTGTGTGTGTGTATATATATATATATAAGAAAAACATATATATATATTCACCAAAAGACATATATAATAATATTCATATCAGCATGATGCATACTACTAAAAAAATGGAAACAACCCAATGTCAATCAATAAGATAATTGACATGTATTTTCTTCATTAATGTAATAAAATATAACAGCTATAAGAATTACAATTGAACCACATGAATGAATCTCATAAACATAATGTTGAGGAAAATAAACGAGGCAAAAATACCACATGTTGTATAGTCACATTTATATAAAGTTAAAAAATAGATGTGATTAATCTATGGGATTAGAAATCCACGTATAGCTACTATCGGTATTTTGGGGAAAAACAGTGACTAAAAGGGAGGTATAGGTAACACAGATCTGTTCATTTTAAAACAAAACAATTTTGGGGAACGTAATCTACATGCAATAAAAAGTATATATTTGAAGTGTAACATTTGATACTTTTTGACACATATATCAACACACCTGAGATAGGGAAATTCCTCTTCCTACTCTCCTCTACCAACTCCTAGAGCTCCAGTAAATACTTGTGTGCTTTCCAGCATTATAGATTAGTCTTCATCTTCTAGAGTTTTATGTAAATGTGATCATTCAGTATGCACTCCTTTTTATCTAGCACTTACACTCAATAAATGTTTTGAGATTCATCTATTTTTGTTTTATTCACCAAGAACTCATTAATCTTATTGCTGAATAGTATACTATTGTATGTTTGCGTCACAAGTTGCTTATTCTCTCACCACTTGATGGACCTCTGAGTTACTTCCAGTTTTTGGTTATTACAAATAAAGCTGCTATGAACATTTGTGAACAAGTCTTTCTGCAACAAGTATTTCCTTTTCTCTTGCTTAATTCAGGTTGAAAGATCAAACTGCAGTGAAATTTTGATTTGTGCTCTTTTATTTAAATTACATTTAAACTAAAGGTTTATTTAATAAAAATAAAAGACTCCATAAAAAAAAAATCCGAACATTTATCACAGAAGCAGAAGGAAAGAAATAATTTAAGAAAACGTTCAGGACTGGAAAGAAAATTAAAATGTACAATGTATTTGAGTATAAAAATGGGGACTCTATTCCTTGATATAAATTAAGATTATTTCCTCTTTTTAAAAATTGTAACAAAATATTTGAATAGCTATGGAAAGAATATTCCACAGATTTTATATGAAGCAAAAATACTGGATCAGCCCCAGTGAGGTGATGCAGTCAGTGGCTGGGTGGGGGCCAGCCTGCCAGGCATCCCTGCCTTGTGCGTGAGCTATCTTGGACAGCCTAGGTCAGCCCAGCTGAACAACCCAAGTCATCCCCACTCTGTTCTAAGTAACAAAAAGCTCTCCCAGATTGAGCCCTGCCCAATCTGATTCATAACAAAATGATTGTCATTTTAAGATTTTGGAGAAGCTTGTTTCAATAGATAACTGGAACAAAAGGTTTGGTTTGGATCTGTGTAATGGGTAAAGGAAGGAGAGCAGTACAGAGGAGAGAGTAGAAAGAAGAGGGGAAGAGTACTGCTTTTCAACCCCCACTGAACATTGGAATCACTAACCTAGTTTTGTGTGTGTGTGTGTGTGTGTGTGTGTGTGTTTCTTTAAACATGGCTGTCAGGTTCCACTGTCAAATTTCTGATTTAAATGGTATGGAGTGTGGTCTGGACACTGGACACTGAACACTGGGATTTTTACAGCTTCCCAAGTGATTCTAGCATGCAACCATGCTTACAAGCCCTGGAATAGAGTCTATTAATTCCTCATCTTTCAAGAGACACCAAGTGTATATTTTATTGTTTTATTTTCATAATCTAAGAATTGAGATTAAACATTGCTTGGGGAAAACTTCAAGCTGACTCTCAACAGATTTTAAAATCACTGGAAAAAGTAGAAAAGAAAATATAGTTCTAATAGAAAATAATAGAAACAAAACAAAAATATTAAAAGAAAACCATAAATAGGTAACCGAACTAAAATCAAAATTTTCTGTTAAAATAGAAAGTATTCTCTTGAAATGGCCCGACGAAATGACAAGAATTCTCATAAGAAGGGGCAAAAAACATACATAAAACAAATACATAGCACGTATTTTTCTCAGTCTAATGGAGGAGAACAAAGTCCACACTAATTTCTAACAATCAAGGAAATTCCCTAAACAGACAAATAATTTATTTATTTATAATAAATATAGATAAAAAATTAAAAATGAAATACTGCTCACCAAATAGCAAATTACCCAAGTATATATAAAACAAACAGACAAAAAAAAAAAAAAGACGGAGGTTTTAATACATCTCTCAAGCACCCAAAACTTAAATAAGAATGAAGAGTTTCAATATCAGAGCTTATAATTTTGAGCTAATAATACCTCACATTTTGAATCCAAATGAGTTCAATTTGCCCTTAAAAACCTCAGGCCAAATCGATAAAAGTAGGCTTTTAAAATTTACTTATACTCCACATCCTATCAATCACCAAGTACAGTGAACTCTATAACCCATAAATCTCTCAAACGTCCCTGCTTCTTTCCACTTCACAGTCACGAGCCTGGAGTGCGTCCATGTCACAGTCGGCTCGCACGTGAACTACGTATCGCCATTGCCTCCACGCTGGCCCTCCACGTTGGTCCCCCACATTTCGACTTGGTCCTCAAGAATTACTCTCCATGTTGAAGCTAAAGTGTTCTTTTAAAATTGTAAATCGTAATTCATCACTTCACTTCCATTTACAGTTGGTATGGTAAGAAAAAGAAACATTCTTAGATATGGAAATTCCTTGTCTTCTCTTCAAGTGAAAAATTTGCCTAAATGGACTGACACCAAATTGTCAATATTTCTTGTACTTGAAAAATGCGCTCTATGTGATATACAAAATTCACCGTTGGGAAGCCCCGGAGGTACCTGGAAGAAATAAACGGTCATTCTCCACAGCCGCTTGGAGCATTGATTTGCTATTGAGCTGCTGCTGCTGCACACAGGTTGTGGGCGCGCGGCTCTAAGGTCTGCAGCAGCAAGTTCATGATTCTTCCCAGAAGCACTGTGTGTGTGTAAAATGCAAGTTAAAAGATTTACCTCTATGAAAAGAAAGTGCGTAAACACTGATATTTGAGCTTTCTTGTTTATTTGGTCTCTTTTTCTTTACATGTAAATACACACACACATACACACCTAACAAGTGCATTAAATTTTCTAGAAACTGTATTGTGGTGAGCGAGGCAGATTCATTCTTACCCGGAGGCAATATAGGCTGGAAGGTTAATTATAAACAAATAATCGCGCCCATAATTTATTAAATTACAATTGTTGTAAGTGCTAGGAAGGATCTTTTTAAATTTAAATCCTAGTTCTCAGCTGTACTTTCCGCTAACAAGATTGCCAAGTAAGAGACCTATATTGGCTGTTATTATATTCGATGATGATGAGTACATAGAGCCAAAGTGTTCTGGACATTCACAGAAAGAAGATAAAATTGTGTCTTCCCCAGCCTTATTGTAATTGTTATATCTCTACATTTGCTCCTGCAATGATATGGCTCATGGTATACTATTAATAACAAAAAGATTACTCAAGGATAATATTGTCCAAAAAGCCTAAATCAATGTCTTTCAAAGGAAATTTTGCAGAAGTTTAGCTCTGGAAAGGGCATTCATGAATGATCTTTTCCTTCTCTTTCATGAAGTACGTGAAGTCCAAAGAGGTGAAATAGCTTGCACAAGGTCACTCAGCTCTTCTGTAGCAATATTTCTTGATTCCACTACAGTCAAGCAAAAATCATATGACATTATATTTAGAGGGAAACAGTATGGAAATCAGAAAACTACTTCTGAGGATCTCTATATTAATCTTGAGTCCATCCATTCAATCAACAGGTATTTCCTGAGCACTTAACATACAAGGTTGAATGAAAGCTACAAGTTAAATGAGACCTACTCTGTTCCCTTAAGGAGATTAAAATGTAGCTCAGATGATAAATCAAGTAAACAAACCATTTTAACAAAAATGGATTTGAAAATAAAAATGCAGCTAGTTACACAGTAATATTGGGTTCTTTTTATTTTTCTCAATGTAAGAGGATCAAATGAGATAAAATTTTTAAAAGGTACCTAAATTTTTAGATAACTATCAAATGTGGTTCTTTAGTATTATTAATTGCTATATAATCGCTAAAATATAAAAACAACAAGTTTAGGTTGTACATCAAAGAAGTAGATACTCATGCATTTTAAGTGAAAAATAGAATTGAGCTTATTCTTCAGATAATTAAGGAAGGTGCTATATAAATCTAAGTGATCTGGTCCATTTCCCTGCCTTTCAGCCTCTCCCTTCAGAGTGAATTCTCAAAGCCCCAACTTTCATTGTTCAGCTGATAGTTGGGGTCTGAACTCCCACAGTAATTAATGCACTGCTTGCTATTTGCTTCTGGAAATAAATGTGGCTTAACTGGGCTTTATTTATTGATTAGCAGGAATGGGTCCAGACTGCAAATGAAGTCTGTAGGCGGAAATCAAATAGGCCTGCTTTCAGGAAAGAAAATTTGAAAAATACCCTCGTAGCTATGCTGGTGCCATGACAAATTTTCAATTGTCAGGGATGTCTCAGAATGCCCCTTTCATTTTCATTTAAAAAGTCTACAGCGTTGTGACGAGAAGAGAGCAAATAATACTCGATGCCAAACAAATGCATTCAGCAAATTCTCTCCCACAACTTGGGAGGCAAGGGGGGTTAATGCTGCAGATGGTAAATCCTTGACATGTATACAGGCTGACAAGAGTTCCAGCCTCCAATTATTATATGGAACAGTTTTCTCTTTAATGTAGGATTCTCACATCAGAACTTCACACTTTATATTCTTTTAGCTGTAGGGCTACTGTCAGCTTCAGGGCGGGACTGCTTGTGAGAGGACAGTACACCATTTAGTAACAGCTGTTTTCACACCTGGAAGGTGAGCTAAAAGTGAGCAATGGCTTCACTCATTCAGGGTAGGAGCAAGGGTTAGCTCAAGGGCAGGAACGTTCCAATGTTGGGAAATGGTACAACTCCCCATCTTAATCCCTCCTGAGCAGAAAAGAGACAAAACAATAACGAAAGTAATGTCTGTATCTACCATAAATTGAGAGCTATTTAAGTGCAAAAATAGCTGCTTAATATCAATTATTTCACCACATCTCTGTGAAGTAGGTAAGATTATTTTCATTTTCATGAGAAAGCTGGGGTATAGAGATGTTAAATGACTTGACCCCAGATAATGTTACATCTCAGACATAGACACAAGTTGTCTCATTCAAAACATTATATTATCAAAATTTGATGCACACCAAATTTAGGATAGTTATTCCTCTGGATTTGAAAGGAGAAGGGTTAAGTATAGCTGAAGCTTCAACTATAATCTGCCTTTATTGTTTTATTTTTTTAAATATAATGATAGAAAACAGATATGGCACAATATTAATAAAATGGATGCTATGTTGTTTTCTGTAATGAATTTTTACATTGTTTTCTATAGTTTTTGTAAATGTATTTTGTAAATGCTCCATATATATGGAAGAATTTTAAAATGAAATATATATATACATGCAAACACACATATATGTATAAATTACAAAGCTGCAGTTATTTCTTTGCTAATAGAATTATGTCAGGAATGTAAAATCTTCCTCATAAAATGAAAATAGGATAAGAAGTTAAACCCCTTCTGTCTTCTTCCTACCAGTAGAGATTAATGACTGTCATGAATACAGGCAATTCCCTTCACAAAGGATTAAGATTTTCTTTTTTACAACTACTATTTCATGTATAGGCAGTTCTCGCTTTTCTCCATGCAAAATGATGTTAATTATTAATGGTAAAATTATCATTTCTCCATGACCTTTAATTTTTTTTCAAAATATAAAAATCTCTCTTACTGTGGATTATGAATACATAAAAAATTTTAAGTAAAATTACATTTACTTAGCTCACTGCAGTTGAAAACAAAAACACTGAGAATTAATGTTTTATTTATTTATAAAAACCATATTAACAGTAGTTCGAACAGTGTTTGCCTTCTTTTCATCAACCAACTTACAACAGAGAGTGAGATCTTTTCTATGCCCTGTTGAAATTGCTGTATTCCTTTCTAAGTTTGGATAAGCTCCTAACTCTTGATCCTTTGTACTTTTAATGCCATGAAATATCTCTGAGGGTTCCTTTACCGTGTTTTGACAGAGGCATTTCTATAAGACATCATTATCCTTTTCATCATAATCAAATTCCTCATTTATACTGATCATTTTATCTTTACGAAGTTCCTCTGTTTACATATTTGTCAAAAGGTGGTAGTACTAACATTTCCACAGTCAGCTATTTCTTCCTTATCTTCTTTTAGCTTTTATTCTAATTTCTCTTCTGGCATTACTATTTTTCATTTCTTTAATGTTTTTTGTCTTTGTTGGCCATTCCCTCTTTCAATTACCAAAGTTTGTAAAATTTCACATGGATTTACCATTGATATATAAGGAAGTAACACAACTACATGCTTTGCTAGCTGTACATTTACTGAATAACAGATGTGCTGTTACTAATCACCAACAAAAGCTGAAATGTGACATGACTGGTCACCGAACATGTACATTGTGATCTGTGTACCTAAGAACTATCAGCCAAGATTGTTCTTTACACAATTATTCACACTTACTATACTATGATAATCAAAATTTGAATTGGGTTGTTTAGGGACTGATGTTTAACAAAACTATGGCATGAGAATTGTGTATATTTCAGAACATTGCTAAATGAAGTCTGCCTATATTATCATTGGCTCCTCTGGTAGACAGCATTTCTTATAAAATACGAGCAGTGGTTGAACGGTATGGGGCCATTCCACTTCGGTAGGAGAACTGCAGAGAACTGCTGTCAGATAGTCAAAATAAAAAGCAGACCAAATTTTAGCTGGTTTCATTATTGCTTTTAAATTACATAAAGACAATGCATCCTTTCATTTTTTTAGCCAGGTGTGGACTCCTACCACATTTTAGTTTCCCAAAATGTCCCAAAACAAAGCCAAGACTTAGGGCTGCTTATTCTTGGCTAATATACTTTGCTGTGCATGAATTTCTTCAGTTGTGCACTGGGAAATTAATATATGTCTATCTCATTTCATGAGATTGCATGATGGATCAAATGATATAATATATTTGGCTCTTGGAGTAGGATACCCTAACATGAAAGTTAATGGAGACAGAAAAGTCTCACGGAAAATAGGGATAACTAAACATCTGTAAGGCAGGTGGGCCCTAATAATGAAAGCTGTAATGAAAAGAGGGCACTTCTAAAATGAAGAGCTTAAGACATTCATGGATAAATAAAACCAAGAAAGTTCATATCCAAAAGACCTGTCCTACAAGAATTTCTGTAGGTAGTTGTTCAGGTTGGAAGGTAAAGACAGGACAATATGGCTTGGATCAGTATGAAGAAGTAAGGATCTTCAGTGAAGGTAACTAAATGAGTAAATGCAAAACAAAACTGTATCCTCAATATCCTCAGTATATAATTCTACTCTTTATTTCCTATTCGAGTTTAAATACAGTTGAATAAGAAATTATTTTCTCCCACAATAGGCATGCTAACTATAAAGAGGTAACATGGGACAAAAACAAGATAAGAGGAAACATGGAAGTATATGGGAGTGAGGATGTGTATGCTATGGGAGTTAAATTAATATCCTTTCAAACTACTAGACTGTAGACTTAGACTGTTTCATACAAACACCAGGGTAATTTCAAACAAATTATTTTAAAAGAATACAGAAGTGGGTGCACAGGTTCAGTGGTAGAATTCTCTCCTGCCACACAGGAGACGCGGATTCTTTTCCTGGACCATGCATTCAAAAAAAAGAAAGAAAAAATCAACAAATAATGATGCAATATTGGGATATTTGCATGGAAAAGAATGTAATATACCCCCAACACACAGCACTCACAAAAAATATGCTGAGAGAGAAGAGAAAGAGATCAATTAGTTGCATTTTAAAAAAGATCAACTATTCACAAAAGGAGGCTCCAATAAAGAAAAAGGGAGATAAAAATAACAACACATATAAAAAAACAAAAGACAAAATGGCTGAAGGAACTAATGCCTTATCAGTAGTAACAGTGAATGCCAATGGTAAAACTCTCCAATCAAAAGATACAGAGTGGCAAAATGTATTAAAAAATGCATGATCCAACTATATGTTGTTTATATGAGATTTACAGCAGACCCAAAGACTTAAATAGATTGAAAGTAAAAGAATGTTAAAAGGTATTACATGTAAGTAGTAACCAAAAGAGAGCTGAGGTAAGCTCTTTTAATATAGAAGAAAATAAACTTTCATTAAAAATCTGTTAAAATAGGCAAAGAAGGACACTATCGTTAATACAAGGGTCAATCCACCAAGAGGAAATAACAATCGTGAATAGTTATGTACCTACCCATGGTGCCCCAAAATACAAAAGACAAACACTGACAACCTGAAGAAGGAAATAGATATCTTACAGTATTATTTGGATACTTCAATGTACCACTTTCTTCAATGTATAGGACATCTACACAGAAGATCAATAAGGAAACAGATAAATTGAACAATATGATAAATGAATAAGACCTAATATGTATGAACAGAATACTGCATGCCAAAACAGCAGGATACACATCCTTCTCAGGAGCACATGCATCATTCAACAAAGGAGACCAAGGTTAAATCAGAAAACAAGTCTCAACAAATTTAAAATGATTTAAATTTTACAAAGCATCTTCACTAACCACAAAGGAATAAGCTAGAAATCAATACCAGATGGAGAGCTGGAACATTCACAGATATGTGAAAGTTAAATAACACACTCTTGAACATTCAATGGCCCAAAGAAGAAATCACAGGAAGTATTTTGAAACAAATGCAAATAAGAATGCAACATATCAAAACCTATGGGGTGCAGGGAAGGCAATGCTCAGAGAGAAATTTATAGACATAAAAGCTTACATTAAAAAAGATGAAAGACTTCAAATCATAGATATACCCACACATGGAGGAACTACAAAAAGAAGATCAAACTAAACCCAAAGCAAGCAGAAGGAAGGAAATAACAAAGATTACAACAGAAATAAATGAAATAGAGAATTTTTTAAAAATCAGAAGTTTTTCTTTTAAAAAGATCAATAAAATTAGCAAAATATTAGCTAGACAGACAAACAAAAATAATAGTGGAAGCAAATTATTAAAATCAGAAATGAGTTGGGGGACATTCCTATTGACCCTCCAGAAATAAAAAGGATCATAAGAAGATACTATGAAAAATGGTGTGCCAACAAATTAGTACACATAGTTTAAATGGATGCATTCCTAGAGACAGACAACCTACACAGATGCTAAAAGAAAAAGAGCACACCAATTACAAGTAGACACTGCATCAGTAAGCAAAAAACCTCCCAACAAAGAAATGCCCAGGGTGAGATGGCTTCACAGGTGAATTCCACCAAACATTCCAAGAAGAATTATCCTATTCAAAAGAATTGAAGAGGAGGGAACATTACCTAACTCATACTATGAAGCTGACATCACCTTCATATAAAAGCCAGATAAAGATCCACAAGAGAAAGATAATTGTAGAATAAACCCATTATGAATACAGATGCAAAAACTCTCAACGAAATATTAGTAAACAGATTCTGACAGCAAATTAAATAATTGTATACATGACCTAATGGGATTTATCCAAGGTATACAAGAGTAGTTCAACATAAGAAAATAAATTATTGTAATATACCACATTAATAGAACAAAGGGGGGGGGAAGCACATGACCATCTCAATTGATGCAGATAAGGCATCTGACAAACACCAACACCCATGTTGATTAAACACTTAGAAAACCAGGAATAGATGGAAACTTCCACAACATGATAAAAGAGCACATATGAAAAACCCACTGCTAACATCATATTCAATAGTGAAAGACTGAAAGCTTTCCCTCTAAGATCTGGAACAAGACAAGGATGCCCATTGCCTTGTTATTCAACTGTTATTCAACATTGTGCTGGATGTTCTAGACAGAGCAACTAGGCAATAAAAAGAAACAAAAAGCATCCAAATTGGAAAAGAAGTAAAACCCCTAGTCTTTGCAGATGACAAGATCCTATATATATACAAAAAAAAAGCCTCCTCCTCCACCTCGTAAACTCCAACTAAACTGCTAGAACAAATAAACAAATTCAGCAAAGTGATGGGATACAAGATTAATATCCCAAAATCATTAGCATTTCTATACACTAGTAATGAACAATGTGAGGAAGAAATTACAGAAAATATCCCATTTTAGATTATCAACAAAAAGAATCAAATATCTGTGAAAAAATTTAACCAAGGATGTAAAGGTCTTTTACACAGTAACTACAAATCATTGCTAAAAGAAATCAAAGAAGACCTAAATAAATATATTCCATGATATGGATTGAAGGAGTGAATATTGTCAAGATGTCAATTATATCCAAAGCAAGTTACAGATTCAGCGCAAACCTAAATAAAATTCTAACAGCCTTTTTCACAAAACTGGAAAAGGCAATCATCAAATTTATACAGAATGGTAGTGTTCTAGTTTGCTAGCTGCCAGAATGCAATATGCCAGAAACAGAATTGTTTTCAAAATTGGGAATTTAATGAATTGCTAGTTTACAGTTCTAAGGCTGAGAAAATGTCCCAGTTAAAATGAGTCTATAGAAATGTTCAATCAAAGGCATCCAGGGAAAGATACCTTGGTTCAAGCAGGCCGATGAAGCTCAGGGTTTCTCTCTCAAATAAGAAGGCACATGGCAGACACAGTTAGGGCTTCTCTCTCAGCTGGAAGGGCACATGGGGAACATGGCGTCATCTGCTAGCCTTCTCTCCTGGCTTCCGGTTTCATGAAGCTCCCTGGGAGGCATTTTCCCTCTTCATCTCCAAAGGTCGCTGGCTGGTGGACTCTCTGCTTCATGGTGCTGCAGCAATCTCTGCTCTCTCTCTGAATCTCCCATTGTCCAAAATGTTTCCTCTTTTATAGGACTCCAATAAACCAATCAAGACACACCCAAATGGGTGGAGACACGTCATCACCTAATCCAGTTTAACAACCACTCTTGACTAAATCACATCATCCAGGAAGATGATCTGATTACAGTTTCAAACATACAGTATTGAATAGGGATTATTCTACCTTTATGAATGGGATTTTGATTAAAACATGGCTTTTCTAGGGGCATACATCCTTTCAAACTACACAGGTAGGCACCCCCAATAGTCAAAACTTCTCAAAGAAACTGTAAGGAATCATATTCAGGACCCTGTGTTAGTCAATAGTTTCTTAGACTTTATACCAAAAACATGAGCAACAAAATTAAAAAAAAAAAAAGATCAAAGAGACCCCATCAAAATAAAGTCTTTAACGTACTGAAGGACTTCATCATGAAAGTAAAAAGACAACCTGTAGAGTGAGAGATAATATTTGGAAGCCACATAGCTAATAATGATTTAATATACAGAATTCATAAAGAAATCCTACAACAAAATCAAAAAACAAATTTGAAATGGGCTGTTCTAGTTTGCTAGCTGCCAGAATGCAACACACCAGAGACAGACTGGCTTTCAATAAAAGGGGATTTATTTAGTTAGTATAGTTCTTCAGAGGAAAGGCAGCTAACTTTCAACTGAGGTTCTTTCTTACCTGGGAAGGCACAAAGCGTTCTCTGCTGGCCTTCTCTCCAGGCCTCTGGGCTCCAACATCTTTCCCCGGGGTGATTCATTTCTGCATCTCCAAAGGCCTGGGCTGAGCTGCGACTGCCAAGATGAGGTAGGCTGAGCTGCTTGGGCTGTGCTACCAGCCAATTAACCCAAACATCATTTATCGCAGCAGGCACACCTCCTAGCTGACTGCAAATGTAATCAGGAACAGATGAGGTTCACATATGCCAACAGCTCATGTCCACAGCAATATAACTAGGCACCTTAACCTGGCCAAGTTGACAACTGAATCTAACTACCACATGGGCGAAGGACTTAAGACAGATAATTCACCAAATAAAATATATAAATGGCTAAAAAGCACATGAAAAGAGGTGCTAAACATAATTAGCTTTTTGGGAAGTGCAGATTAAAACCACAACAATATATCACTTCACACAATTAGAATGACTACTATTAAAAAGGCAAAATGTAACAAGTATTGGAGAGGATGTGGAGAAACAGAAACACAGTAATTTTTGGTGGGAATGTAAAATGGTGCAGCTGCTGTATAAAACAGTTTGGCAACTTCTAAGTAAGTTATGTATAAAATTACCAAAAGACTTGGAAATTCTTCTTCTAATATACTAAAAGATTTGAAAGCGGTGACCAAAGAATATCTGCACACTGATGCTCATAGGGGTATTACTCACAATTGTCAAAAGCTGGTAGCAACCCAAGTGTTCACCAAGAGATTAACAGATTAGCAAAATTTGGTATATACATACCATGGAATATTATGAAGCCATGAAAATGGACAAAGTTATGATATGTTCGGTAACATGGTTGACGCTTGAAGAAGTCATGTTGAGTGAAACAAGCAAGGCATGAAAGGACAAATATCAAATATTGTATGATCTCACTGACATGAAATAATGAGAACAAATTCAGGGGGCAAGAAAGTACAATGCAGTTACTAGGGGGCTGGAGAAAGGGTAGGAAATGTGAAATTAAAGCTTTGGGTACACAATATCTGTTGGGTGATTAGAATACTTTCAGTGATAGTAGCACGACATCATGAATGTAATTAACATCACTAAGGCTAAAGGGGGACATTTTAGTTGGTATATATGTTAAATTAACATTTTATTTTAAAAATACCTAGAATAACTAAATTCATAGTCAGAAACTAGACAAGGGGTTACCAAAGACCAGTGTGGGAGTAGGGAATAAGGACTCAGTGTTCAATTGGTATAGAATTTGGGGTGATGGAAAAGTTTCGATATTGGGTAATATTTATTAAAAAGTTACTACATAGGCATGTCCTTTCCTGGACACTCCCGTGTTAACCTCTCTACTGTGTACTCTCTCTTTTTCATAAACTTCTCTTTTAATAAGCTTTATTATTTATTTCTAAAAAAAAGAGACTAAATAATGGTAGAACAGTTATACAGTATAATTAAGTATATAAATATATATTTATTATAATCTTAAATGAAATATTTAAAATTAGGTAACTGGGTTTTGTAAATTTTCAATTAAAACTGTTATAAATATGCAACAGGAAATACATTGTATATTATTTATGATGTATATGAAATATATTGTACGTTATTTATGGATATATAAAAATGAAATTATTTTGCCATAACCATTGTCTGTCGCTCCTCATGATGAACAAAATGAATTTAAGACACAAAATTTCTGAGAAAACAGGAAATAGGCTCAAGAAGGGTATCTCAATGTTTTCACCATTATGTGTAATGTTTTGCTTCTTAAATAAAAATATGGTAAATGTTAACTGAAAGCACTGAATGGTAGATATGGGACTGTTTCATATATTACTCTCTTCTTTTCTTCATGATTTATATATTTTATAATAAAAATCATTGAAAAAAAAGACTAATTATTGTCTTTACTGTGGATATGTTTCTTTAAAATATTAATTTTCAACATGCACACCATCCTCCTTCTACTTTAAAAGTCCACCCAGATTAGGAAAGGTAGAAGTAATGGTGAAAAGCAAAACTTTTTTTTTCTTTCTTTAAGGCAATTAAATTTGACACCTGGCTGCCTGTTAATCAAAACATTGGCTCACTTATGTTCCAGACAGATCTTTTTTCTCCAGGTTTCCCATTACATAGCAGGGAGTCAGGGTTACTGAAATACACAACCAATTTCAAGAGTGTAACGGCACTACATTATCAAACATCCTACGTAACTTTTTCTAACCCACTACAAAAAAAAAAAAAAAGAAAACCACCAATTTTTCAATCTACTTCCACAACATAATACATATAAATTGCGTATATATGAAGTTGTGATAGCCAAATTATCTTTATGGAACAAACTAAACATGTATTTTGGCTCTGGACTTAAACCTATAATTATCCCCTTAATTTTTTTATCATTAAAACTTCCTACAAAAATCTTGTAATTTTTTTTTTTTAATTGGGGTAACTGAATTCATAAAATTAGGCTGGAAATTCTGGCAGCATTTCCGATTTTTCTCTCTTATTTCTCTTTCTAATCTTCAGTTACATAATTGTAGAGTGAGGACTTCCTTCAATGTGTATCACCAACTTTACAACCCAGGGTGGTAATGAAGCTTAGAGAAGAATATGACGAGGACATTGTTTTGAAGATGAGCTAAATCACAGAAAAAGTAAATGGCTTGCTCTAGGACATACTCCCAGGTCAGAGTCAGGGCTAGAAACCAAATAAAGCTTCATGTTGCCAAAATCATTCATTTTGCGACATCTCATATTTTCATGTTCTTCCCACACCCACGGTCATCACCTTAAACCAAAACATGTGATGTCACCTGCCAGGTCTGCCTAACTGCAGGCTCTCCTCCAATTGTGCTAACACCTTTTGTTTCATTCTATTATTTTCTTACTATAGAATAACCTCCTCTATTAAACTGCCAAGTTCCCCATCATCTTTCTCCAATCCCTCTAGTCCCTAGTCTCCTCCACCTTGCACTAGATATTATCTTTAGAAAGGATTATATTATTTTTGGCTTTCAAGTACATTGGATGTCTTTTCTCCTAAATTCTGGAAGCCCTATCCTTTATTCCAGGCATGTATCAAGTCCTATAAATTCCATGAAATCTTGGACTACACACACTTGTAATCCTATCATCGCTGAATTTACATACTCTGCTGTAGAAATCAGCAATTTAATTGTTCACTGGTTATCCCATTGCATTTTTGGTTTCTTCCCTTAAATCTAGTAATGTAGCTAATGATTATTTTGTAATCTATACTGTCAAAAATAGTGATGATCCATAATAAGTGCTAAAGACTACTTGTTAATTGATTAAACTAAATTTAGAAAGTCAAACTGCAGGAAGTGACTAGTGATTGAAGTGGACTGCAGATGCCCAAATCACTTGGATTAGCTATCTGCCATGTACCAGCATACAAGAATCAATTTACTTACCTATATTGGCCTTAGAACCTGGAAGCACCTGTAACCACACACTACTCCATGGGCACATTTGGAAATACCCAGATTGAACCAAGGCCAGACAATCCATTGGCACAATGAATTCTCCCACTTGAGAAGCTGAGCTAGAAGATCAAGAGATTACTACAGGGTGGTATAGTATACTGCTCTAAAGATAAACATCCATGTAGTGTTGAGGCCAGAGTTTGTACCACATTTAATCTCTAGTTATAGAAGACATGAATCAAGGAGTAAACAGAGTAAGCAGTTTCCGGTAAAGAGAAAGACTCAGAGAAGCTGATAGAAAAGAAGGGAGGGAGGAAGGGAAGAGGTAGACTGGTGTATGTGTGTGTGTGTGTGTGCAAGAGAGATTAGTTTCTGACAATCCAGTTCTAGCTCCATGAGATGCAGTTAATACTTTATTCCTTATTCTTAATGTCAATGAGATTATCATGTTTATATTATAATTAAAATATACCTCCATCCATATTTGAGCCAATTTTGGGGGGGATTGTTTTACTTGCAACCCAAGTTTCCTAATCTATATCCTCTTGATGTAATCAAAACTGAGCCCAAAGCCTATGATCCTTCTTATGTTCCTAGCTAATTCTGATATTTACATACATATCCATTCTAATGACCCTCAGGACATCTAGTATTTGCATTTGTTTATAGTTAGTCCACTACTTCGTCTACCCTCTTTATTATCCCTTAACTCTGTTCAATTAATGGAGAAAATAAAATGAAAACAAAGAAATGTCATGCAACTTGCTATCCATTTAAATTTTACTTGAGAAAAAATATTTCATAATAGGCCAAATTATTAAAATTTTACCCACTGACTTTAATTTTATTTAAAACAAATTAAGAGGATAATTCTCCAGTTCAGGTCTCTTTGTCAATGCATCCTACACAGCATATTTATTTACTCGGAACTTGGGCATTTAGAAGCAGCATTCACTATATTCAGTCTTAGTTATTCTTAATGTGTCCTTTATGAAAATGATGTCAGTAAAGAAATGGCATCAGTGTTCAGAGTGGTTTCACACCTTGGTTTAATTTAATGTAAATATCTGTGTCTTTTGCAAACAAAATTTTAAAATTTTGCATGCTAATATGAATGAAGAATTGGAATGGGTCAAAGAATGGAATAATGTATGAGGGAAACTTGTTGACAGTACATAAGATAGAGAGTGTGAGATTGCTTGATATTGAAAGACATAAATATATTTATATGCATATATATATATATTATGTGAGTACACACCACACACATACACAAACACACATGCAACCGGCTTTTATAGCTCCTTAATCCCATTAATTTCAAAAAGGCCAGACTCCATTCACAACTAAAGACATACATGGAATTTCAGAAGACAGCATGTTTTTACTGAAATTTTTGGCTTGAAGAAATGAACTTATAAGTAAGGCAATCAATCCCCCTTCTCCCAGTTCTCAGAGAGCAGCAGAAGTCATCTGCTTTTCAATACATACTATGTCAATACAGTATCAAATCATTTTCTCTTGAAGGTAGCTCTGTTAAGGATCTTAGATCATGGAGAAGCATACTTTACTTTCCATTAAATTGGTCATATATAAGGAGAGTTCTCTTTTAACATGACCCAAAGCAGCTATTCTTTGCCTCCATCATCATTTCCATCCTGATCATGGTAACGCTATACATGAATGTAGTTCTTTACTCTTTATAAAGTGTTCCCACTTACATTTTTTGGAAGAGTAACATAAAATGGGTTTACATAAAACAGAAAGAGCAGGATCAATTTTCTCGTAGACCCCAACTCAAATGTTGACAATAGACAGACTTACAACTATTCGTTGAATTATTCTGGGACTTTGAGATATGCCACATTTCTACGAAACAGAAAGTACACAAAATAAATATTAAATGAACATTTATGAATACTGAACAAGGTAAATCTCTTTAAAAAGAATTTAACATATGTCTTACTTTCTCAAGGCCTCTGCCATTGTAAATATTGTTCCCTCCGATTTGTCAGCCTTGGAAAAGTGTTTTATCATCATCTCCTCTATAAAGCCTTCACCAAGCCTATCTACAAATTCACCCTGGCCTGTACTCCAGGCAGTTATATCCCATTCACAGCACATTTCAATCACACATTTTCTATAGTGCATATGCCATTGTTTTCTATCAGTTTATTTATTCAACTGTCACTATACCCCTTGAAGGAAAGAACGATATATATTTAATCTCTGAATCTTGCCATATAACATAAAACCTGGTACCTGATAAGCATCAAACCATGTTCATTTTCTTTCATTTTATTACTTTTCATTTAAATGCTTAAAGGAGAAAATGATCCTAAAAGCCATTCCACACCTGGAGAGTATTCAGAAAGTAGAGCATAAGGAATATTACATGAATATAGCAACAGAAATTGTGACACAGCAATTCTTGCAGTTTGTATATACGTTCTAGCTACATTAACAGTGGTCCTCCCAACTCTTGTGATCAGAGATCCTACCCACATGAATCTCACAGGATAGCAACAGCAGAAATGTGGAGGGTAGGGGTCCATACCTGGGACCTGAGGTTCCGAGGGCATTTTGGATTTGTGCATTGACTGCTTCACCTTCCTTGTCTTAGCAGACTGAATGAACATCGGGGCAGCTGTTTAAATGAGGACATGTAAGGGAAATATAGCACAGAGCTGGGGCACACCAAACCTGATAACTAGTCCTAGATCCATAATTAATGAACTTCATGGCATTGCCTCTCTGCAGTCAGTTTCATTGTCAGAATTTTGAGGGCTGTAACCAGATCATCTCTGAAGTCCCTTCCAGCTCTGATGTTCTTCAGTCTCCAGAAAGGTTGGTGAGACCAAGAGAGGTTTGAGCAAGTGGCCTATACTGGTAAAGTTGATAAAGTAACAGGAGCCCCTGGATAGACACACTACAGATGCTTTGTTGGATTTAACCTGGATTACATGACCATAATCTTTGCAAAACACTGCAATGTTAATCCTCAATTACTAGTACTAGAAGTCTTCAGAGAAATTACCTTGGTTTGGGGTTGAAGACATCCTCACCCTACTTTTAATATTTATTTTCACTATGACAAGCCCAGACTTCTTGACCAAGGCATTACACCCCTTGCTTTGAGTTTTTTACTCTTTTTTTACTGAGTTTTTTAAAGGAGGTTAAGATTATTTCCTAAGTAAAACTATATGTATGATTGGGAAATAATAGTCTCTTTAACAAATTGTGCTGGGAAAAAAAAGATATCTTGAAAAAAGAATCAAGGAGGTCCCATATCTCACACCTATACAAAACTTAACTCAAAATGGATCAAATATCTACATATAAGAATCAGGATAATAAAACTCCTAGAATAAAATGTACAGAAGCATCTTAAGTATCTTGAATTAGGCAATGCTTTCTTAGAATTTACACCCAAAGCATAAACAACAAAAGAAAAGAACAGATACATGGGACCTAATTAAGGTTTAAAAAATTTTGTGTATTTAAAGACTTTATCATGAAAGTCAAAAGACAACCTACTTAATGGGAGAAAATATTTGGAAACCATGTATTTGATAAGTAGTCAATATCCAGAATATATAAAGAAGTCCTCCAACTTACCATAAAAACACAAACAATCCAATTAAGAACTGGGCAAAAGACTTGAGTAGTCATTTTTCCAAAGAGAATATACAAATGGCTAAAAAGCATGTGAAAAGACGCTCAGCATCACTAACTATTATAAAAAGGTAAGTCAAAACCACAATGAGATACCATTCAAAACCCACTAGGAATGACTACTATTTAGGGAAAAAAACCAGAAAATTATAAGTATTGGAGACTATGTGTAAAAATAGGGAAACTTATTTATTGCTGGTGGGAATAAAAAATAGTGCAGCCACTATGGAAGACAGATTGGCAGTTCCTCAGAAATCTAAGTATAGAATTATTTCATGCCCTGACAGAAGGATGAGTACAGGCAAGTACTAGGTAAGTCCACCTAGTCATAAAATTTGGGGTATTTTCAATATGCAAAAGAATTGAAAGCAGGGACTGGAACAGATATTTTCACCATGATATTCATAGCAGCATTATTTACAATTTCCAAAAGACAGAAACAACCTAAGTATCTATTAACTGATGAATGGATAAATAGATGTGGTAAATATATACAATGGAATATTATTCAGCCATAAAAAGGAATGAAGTCCTGATATCCTGATATATGTGACAACCTGAATGAAACTTGAAGACATCATGTGGAGTGAAATAAGCAAGAAAAGGACAAATATTGTATGAGTTTAGTGATATGAAATAATTAGAATAAGCAAACTCAGAAATAGCCTTTAGACTCAAGGTTATCAGGAGCAGGGCTGGGGATTGAGAATAGAAACTTAATGCTTACTTTGTACAAAATTTATATTTAGTTTGATTGTAAAGTTTGTTTAAATATATCTCTGAATGGGCCAGTCTTTCATAACTCTTTCAGGTAAAACTGTCTTCCCAACTTGAGGGAGAGATTAAGACATTCTCAGATAAACAAAAACTGCAGGAGTTCATCACCACTAGACCAGTCCTACAAGAGATGCTAACAGGATGAACAATATGCTACTCGATGAACAATAGATCAAAGCTAATGAAGAAATAAAGATCTCTGACAAAAGTAATGCTAATTGTTGACTACAAATGGTAGTACTATTGTATTTTTGGTTTGTAACTCCATGTTTTATTTTCTACAGGATCTAAAAGGCAAATGCATAAAAATTAATGATAAATCCATGGTTTTGGATATGTAATATATAAATATGTAAATCATGATAAGAATTACATAAAGGCGTGGGGCAAGTAGAGTATAGGTGTGTAGTTTGTATATGATGCTGAAGTTAATTTGGTGTAAAAGAAAAAGAGATTGTTATAGATTTAGTATAAATTTAAGCCCAATGGTAACCACAAAGAAAATGTGAAGAGTGTGCACACTCAGAGAGACAGAAGGATGAGTACAGGTTACCAGGGTTTGGGAGCATAATTGGTGTAGGATTTCTGTTTGGGGTGATGGGAAATTCTGGTAACGGATAGTGGTGCCAAAACACTGTAAATATGATGAATCCCACAGAATGGCATGCTTGGGAGTGGTAGGGATGGGTAAGTTTACATTGTAGGTATGTTCCCACAATGGAAAAAAAAAAAGCAACTAAAGGAGACAACAATTAAATTCAAGATGTGATCCTGGAAGGGATCTAATAATGGAGGAGAAAAGACTCAAAGAACATTAATGGGACATATGAAAAATGGTGATGTGGACTGTAAGCTTTCTATCAGTCTTGAATTTCTCAAACTTAATAACTGTACTTAAGATGGTAGCATAATTGAATATCCTTGTTCTTAGGGAATGTGCATAGCTGTATGTATTCAAGGAGCATGTTTATACAACTGTGCTGTTTGAAAGGATTGATGTACTCTAGAAAAGCCACGTTTTACTCCTAATCAACCTTGTGGGGACAATTGTTTCTTTTAATCCCTATTCAATAATGTAGGTAGGAAAATTGATTAGATTATCTCCATGGAGCTGTGGCTCACCCACTTGTGGGTATTAATCTTTCTGTAGAGGAGATGTGATTCCACCCATTCTAGGTGGTTCTTGATTAGTTTACTGGAAACCTTTAAAAGAGGAAGCATTTTTGGAGAAAGTTTAAGAATGACACAAGCCCAAGGAAGCAGAGCCACAACAGGGTGGCGAGAATGATGAGAGAACCACAGAGACCACTAGACTGTGACCTTTGGAGATGAAGAAGGAGAACACCCCCAGGGCAGCTTCATGAAGCAGGAAGCCTGGAGAGGAAGCTGGTAGATGCCACTATGTCTGCCATGTGCCTTTCCAGTTGACAGAGAAACTTTGAAATTCATCAGTCTTTCTTCAGTGAAGGTAACCTCTTGTTGGTGCCTTAATTTGGACATTTTTATAGACTTGTCTTAATTTGGACACATCCACGGCCTTAGAACTGTAAACTTGCAACTTATTAAATTCCCCTTTTTAAAAGCCATTCTGTTTCTGACATTATAGCAGCTAGCAAACTAGAACAGACACCCACCCTCAAACATTCAGAGCATAGGTACATGGAGAGATGACAGACAGACAGAGAGAGAGTGACATGGCAAATGAGCAAGCGTTTAAATTAATGGATAGGGTATCTAGGGCGGATGTGGGAGCATGTTGGAGTTATCTGTATGACGTTTGTATTATTTTTGCAACTGTGCTATAAGCTTGAAATTATTTCAAAATAAAAAGTTTAAAGGAAAATAAAACCTCATTGAACTGTACAATTAAGTCATGTGAATGTTTTGTATTTAAACTATATCTGAATATTTGATTTCAAAAATTCACAAAGATTATTTTAAAAGGCTGTATATGTTAATGCACATCCTGAATCTTGAGAGATCAATGATAATACAATAGATGGATTATGAAAATATTTCATCTATTATGCATAGATTTATAGATGGAATTTAGAAAAACACCTTCAGAAATAAATAAGGATGTTGCATCCTGTACTGTTTGACTATTTTAGCTTCCAAACAAATTATGTGTTAAAGCTCGAATTCACTAAAGCAATATAGGAGGGAATTCCATAGCTTTAGAGCACAGAAAAGAAAGGCCCTTTCTTAAATTCTCAGACTAGTAAATTCTGTAAAGCAGAACCCGGTTCAGTCAGGTGGCAAGTTTTAGGTTGATGAGTAACAGAAGTCAATGAATTCATGGGACATCAATCTATATTTCCTTGAAGATTTCATTTTAAAACTGTAGCTTCCTACAGAAGTAGAAAAATTTTAGTAACATTAATTCAGTGCTTCAGGATCCCTAAGTACCAATGAACTCCAACTCTGCTTTAATCCACTTTCCAATCCCTCTCCCCTCAGCTGTTTCCAGGTGGCTTAAATTCACAGACACACACACACACACAAACACACAAGAGAGGGATATATACATTCTCTACTTATCAGCTTTAGCCAGCTGAACATATGCAGATGTGCTCCTTATCTAAATACAAGTTTTAAGAGGCATTCCAACTTTCTGCCATCTCTCTTGCTCTCTTTCTCTGTCATGAAAATTGCATATCCCACAGATAGAAGATGCTCGCTCCTTTAGGCTGAGGCCAGGAACAAGATGATAAATGGAGCAGGATTAAAGCAACAGACCTAAAAATATAATGGGATAAGAAATAAATGTATATATTTTTAAGCTTCTGTGATGACAGGATGCCATCACATCCTTCTGTGATGTTTGTTACTGCAGCAAGGCTGACTAATAAAAGAAGTTAATAAAATTAAGAGAATTGTACTTATGCCAGCATAAAATGTTAAATGGTAATATTTAAAGAGCACAAAAATTTCATTACCACCTAGTAAGACAGATGAAGGATACAGATAGTTAGAATCTATCAATACCTTCCAAGAAGCCAGATAAGTAAATACCTAATAGAATTCTTATCCAAAACAATTAAATGCTATAATGTAGCTTAAACAAATGGTAAGTCTAAGTAAGTGAGGAAATTCCATTAATTAAAACTTTGAGAATGAAAGTGGCTTGGGAGTGAAACAAAACAACTCAATAGTCAACCAAGATAGATTGTTTAAGAGTTAATATTGAATAAAATGATCTCAGATTCTCAGAACCAGAAGTTCAATATGCAGCAGCAATATTTACAGTGCTTCTTTAAAGGGAAAGCATTATTCTACAGAAAAATACAAAACTCTCATTTGCTCTTGCTATTTGTCTGAAGAGATTTGTTTTGAACAATTTAACTGCATTATTGCCTTTAATTCTCATAATACTTCATGAGGTAGATGATATTATCCTCATTTAAAAGAAAATGAAGCCCAGATTTATCAGCTATCAACTGCCAATAACTGCTGAAGATGGAATTAAATCTTCCAACTTCAAAGCCCTCTCTCATAACACACACACTATGCTATATGTTAAATCATGTCCTCTGCAAAGACATGTTCACGTCCTAACACCTGGGTCTATGGATGTGAACCCATCTGTAAAAGGGATCTTTGAAGGTGTTATTAGTTAGGATGAGGCCAAACTGAATCCAGGTGGACCTTAATCCATTATGAGTGGAGTCATTATAAGCAGAGGAAATTTGGACACAATCAGTAGGAGAAATATTGGGAAGGAGACATACATGTGATGGAGGCAGACACTGAGTTAGGGACTGCTGGAGAGCACCGCTGGAATGCTACAGATTTCAGAGAAAAAATTATCTTGCCAACACCTTGATTTTGGACTTCCTGTTAATTACGCCAACAAGTCTAGGTGGTATTTTTTATAGAAGCCCTGGCAAACTAAGACACTACACTTTACAAGTTTAGAGACTGTCAAGTGCCTGGGAAAATTCTAACATATTTTTGGTTGTCCCTTGCCTAGATTTGATCTCCAACAGAACCAGCATCTGCTGAATTATGACCCTGGTCATGATGTACCAGCTCTTGTGTATCTTTTCCCTTGTTCCTGGGAGCTCTTGCCCCTTAACCATAAGGTCTCCCTCCAAGTATATGACTCACATAGACTAGGTCATTCTCCTCTGCACCTGCTAAACAAATACAATGTCAAATGTACTGTTTGTTCAGTTGTTTACAGGTCATCTCAAATTCTTTTTGGAAATCATAGGACTAAACTAGATATATGTCCAATAAATATTAGATAGATAGATGATAGATAGATAGATAGATAGATAGATAGATAGATAGATAGGAAAAAAGTAATTCCTAATGATTAAGATATTATGGAAAACTAAAAACTGATGAGGGCAACTCACAGTAAAAGTTATGAACTTCTTAAATAGGGGAGTCTTGTTTTTCATCTTAACATTTTCTCTCTCATGCAAAAACATTACCCACCATATATAAGGCACTTTGTTAGGGTACAGGAATAGAAAGACAAATAAAATATGGAGACATGCTCATAATAAAGCTGGGGATCTGACTCTATAGAATGCACCTCAGTGCATAATACAGAAGTGAATATACCATGAAGCTAAAAGAGGAAACTGTCAGAGATTTTCCCTCACATAGGGTCCTTCTTGTCTCTGTACCAATACTTTCTTCAAAATTGTGTATTATCTTCTTTAGAGTGGCCCCAAATCCTAAAAGCTTCAGGCTGCCACAGGCTCTGGATTAGGCTCTCAGTAAGTATTTAAATGTAAAATTGATAGGAATGAAAATTAATACAACACCTTGGGAAAAATTACTGGCAGTATCCATTAGTGCCCAACACGTGAATACCCTCTGACCCAGTAAATCTGCTCCTGAGAATGTAACAGACATGAGGACACTTTTGAATGTAAAAAGAAGTACAAGGATGTTTACAGAAGTGGTATTCATGATAATGCAACTGGAAATCACCAAAATGTCTATCAGTAGTGGAATGGACAAATAAATGCTGGCATACTCACAGCCATCAAATTTAAAACTACAACTATTTGTAACAACACAGATAATACTCCCTGACATAAACTGAGCCAAAAAAAAGAATGCGAGATACAAAAGAGTATATACTCTATGATTCTATACTTATAAAGTTAAAAATAGACAAAATTAATCTGTGGTATTAGAAGTCAAGATATTGTTTCCAGTTGGGAGAGATAGTGATTAGGTGGCAGAATGAAGGAACTTCTGCAATGTTATTTCTTATTGGTAAAATGGTCATCTTGTAAAAATTCATCAATATTTGTGAATTTCTGAAAGGTTATATATATATCAATAATTTTCTCTATAAATTAAATTGAACATATTTTAAATAAAGCCTTCAAACTTACCACAGATTGAAAAACCAGGGGGGAAAAGGTTAATAATAGAATAATTAAAGCCATGGAATAAAAGGCAAAAGTACTTCAGAGGAATGACATCATACATAAGAATCGATTGCATGTGCCCACTGTGGTAGAAGCAAGTTGCGGAGAGCTTCTGTGAAATGAAACAATGGTCATTACCTACAGGAATAGATATATGCAGGATAATGTGACAACCTTTCTAAGAATTTTTAAAAGTTGATTGTCATCAATGCGCAGAGAAATCTTCAACATCTATAATTGAAAGCACTGCTGTTGTCAGTTAGGCACACCTCATCCCTCCGGTCTCTGGCACTAGGCAGAACAGACCTGGGAAGTGCTTAGATGAGCGGCTTATCTTACAGGAACGGGACTTCAGGCGAACCCTTCAAGACCGCGATGTCCATTTCTGCAGCAGAGCTTTCCTATTTCCTCAGAAGAGAGACAAAGGTGGCTTCCATCTCTTAAACTGAATCCTACACCATAGAATTGAGGCCCCCAAAGAAAGTGACTGATAGAATTTAACAAATTATCAGATTAGGTTGAAAATACTACAAAGTGGTTTAGGAAATTGAACAGAGGCGACTGTGTGTGGTGGCTTATCTTTCAGAATGTGAGCCTGCTGCCTCCTGGAAGACTTCAGAGCGTCTGACTTCTAAATGTTTGCACACACTGCTTTGCTCGCAGGTATTCAATGAGACTAATAGACAATCTCTGAAAATTCACCTTTGTAATTAAAGGGGTTGTTCACTTCAGAGATTCATTTTCTTTTAATTTCCTCTTTAAGGATGCTCTGCCTTTTGTTATCTGCAATCTTCAATAAAGTCAGGGATTGGGACAAGAAAAAGTGACATTGAAAGAAATATTAATGAAGTATACTTTTCAAAGGGTAAGGGAGAGAACATTTGCTATGTGCTATACTCAGGTACACTTTAATCCTCAAAAAAAGGAGATTTAAAATGTGCTTAAAGTGAGTACCAGAAAGTCTGAGTAACTGAGCCAGAGTTATGCAGGAAATAAGGAATAAAGCTTGACTTTTTGTTCCCATATCTGTCCAAAACCAACAACAACAAAGCTGTTCCTATTTTCACCCCTCCGCACTGCCACCCAAAGGAAAGTCCTTCACTGGTACTAAAAATCCATTTTCCAGGAAATGAAAATTAAAATGCAACTCATTTAAAAGTGCAACATGAGCGCAACAAATCATCCACATGAGCCTGCTCATCAAAGAGAAGATATGTTTATGAAAGAATATCAATACTCACAAAATCCGTGTCCATCATGACCTGATTCAGAACTTCATTTCATACAAGCTGCTCTGTAAGTGTGCAGTCAGTAGCATTCTTCTAATTAATTTGCATGTATGTTGCATGAGATCAAATTCCTGTTTTTTAATGATGATTTGATTTAAAAGAAGCATTCCTGAATTCAACCCCTCTGTATTTTTAGAACAGAAATAGATTTTCTTCTGCAACCAAGAGTGAACAGAGCTCATTTAATGCCTCAACTTGAGGAAGTCACTCCCCAGTCACAGACAAGCTGCAGAAAAGCTAAAGGTCCCCAAGCTGAGGCTGAGCACCTACTTCCACAAAGCTGTCACAAAGAACCTGTATGAGTCAGTCTGCAGAATTTAGGTCAGTGCCATTCTCCACCTTTTCCTAGAGCTAGACTGAAATAGTACTTAGAGCAGGACTGTCTTTTAATTTTAGATTTGAAAAGAATAGGTCTGTGATGAGAAATCCAGATTTGGGAGGAAAATCAAAGCAAAATCATTTCTTTTAGAAAAGCAGGAGAGATTAATTTAGCTAGTGAGGTCAAACAGTCCTCTCTCTTATTTGGAAATCTGTATATCTGTGGTGTGGTAGTTAAGCAAAGATTCCAAACAATTAAAGGAAGATAATTGCTACCTTTTATTCAGTGAAGAACATGGGTATTGGATCAGTGGAAATTAACTGTTTCCTGCAAAGCTATGTGACAATTGGCAATTTTCTGGATTTCTCTGAGGTTAAATATCCTCTTCCTTAATGTGAGGATGGGAAGGCTCCTCTCTGAAGGTTATGGAATACAAATTAAATAATGCCTGTAAAGTGTCTGACAGGATATGGTATATAGAAGTGGCTTGCTTTATGTTAATTTTCAACTCCTTCCCTAGTTCCATCCTCATTCTACCATGGTTGTTTTCTTTTTGTTTTCCTGATGAACTGAAAATTCTCCAAAGCAAAACAGTTCCTTTTATTTTTTTCATTTTTTTTTCTTCACCAGCTACTGAAATGCCTGGTGGATATTTGTTAACAAGAAACAACAGTGGCATAATACTCAGATTCTAAACCCACTATTCAAGAACATTCCCAAGGACAATGAACTCTTAATATCTCTCTCAATATCAGGCAGTTGTCCTGAATAAACAAATGTAAGAGTCCATCAAACAAGGACATGAGTATACTCATCAACATCCTTTTACAGGTATGCAATCAGGACAACATGAAAGAATATTTGAGAAGTGATTATCTCAGTGTTTGATCATAAGCCCTTAACACTAGGGTAAGTTCTTTTCCCTCTTGAGAAGACTCCATGCCTTGTCTCCACATTAGTGCCTTTGCTTTTATTTTTCCACGTGAAAGAAACATGGTTTGCTCTTTCTAAAGTAGACCTTATACCACCTTCTCGCATAGGCTTTGTGATAAGCTGCCTCTTTTGTTGAATTCCCAGACCATTTACTTGCAGCTTACGGGTTGAGGCGTGCCTTTGGCAGGAGACTAATACCCGATCCTTGACTCAGACAGCTGGACTCAGACAAGTCCCTCTGCCTCCCTGTGCCTCAATCAGATCCTTCCCTGATTTCTGGAGTATAAACTCATATGCCTCTTATGCTATTTGTTAGTGTTTTATATGTACTCAGTTTGTCTCTTCATTATCTCCTTCTCAATGTTAGCATTCACTGGATGTCATATTCACTGAAATGTGTCCTTCACGAAACCAAGCTGAACTCTACTTAAATAGTACTTGCTGACTGATATGAGATGGGGAAACCAAGCAGCTCTAACCAAGCTTGGTTTGGAGGCAGGGGCATATGCCACCCCATCTGGTGGCCTTGGCCTTATGGTTACACATTGCAAATTCATGGATAAACAGCAGAGGGGATAGTGGAGCTCAGAGATAGTAAGGGGTGGTCTTTAGAGTCCTCATTCTGGGGCCTCTAGGGCAAATAGGAAATGTAAGGAGGAGTCTTTTGGGACCTCTTGGAAACTGGATTTCATGTACTAACTTTGCCTCTCCATCTTATTGGTTTTGCCACCTTGATTAAGTCTTATCACTTCCCTGAGGTCTGGTTTCCAGTCATAAAATGGTAATATGTATGTTCCTTTTCAGCAAAGATCATTTAAAAATGTATGGAAAATATACCCTAAAAGTGCAAATCACTTATAAATTAAGGATGTTATATGATTTTACAGTCGGGATTTAGCATTTATACAGAATGTGGGTACTGAAAATACCACTAGGTTAAAAGGTTGCAACTTTGGTAATGATGTAGATGTTCACATTCCAAGATAAAAATGAACTTGTAGCCAAAGTACTTAATAAAACATGTTTATTATACCATAAATATTTTAGGGTGAAAATAATTTACCATACTATTGTAGAGGGAAAAATACTGTAGCATGCTTAATAGTTTGCAGCTGACATTGTGGAACTGGAATTCAGGTTTAGCAATGGTAATAATTACGGGAAAAGTAACTAAATTAACTGTGCTATACATTTCCATGCTTGAGAGAAAATCACAAGAACATTACTTATTTTCTTTCAAAATGAAGGTTTCTTGAGAACTAAATGAACACATTCATTGAAACATGAGCATGTGCATACATACATGCCCACACATATGCATACAGAAACCTAAGGCAGATAACTGCAAGAATTGTAGACTTATAACCTTGCGGGTAAGAATGGCATCAGAGTTTGCAAATGCAGCCTTCATATTTCTTTGGACAATGAAAACACAGACATTAAATGAAACTCTCATAAGCAGAGAAAACCTGTGTGTGAAGAGAGTTTTGCCACAGAAACCTGCTGGGGTGGGATGGGAAGAGGGGCTAGTATTAAGTGGGAATTTGAAATCGAGCATCCAGAAACTAACCCCATTGCCAAAGAGTAGTTGGGCATCATCACTTACTGGGTGAGAAGTCCAAGTGGACCTCAGTGTTTGTCAATCTTCATGGACAGGGAGTGTAATCCTATCTGTAAAACATGTATCAGAATCTTCTTGGCCAGAATTCAGGCAGGATTAGGTCCAGGTGATCATTCCATTTGAAATTATGCCATTCAACAAATATTCATTAAGTTCCTACAACCTAGCAGGCTCTGCAGATAATTCAATGGTACGGAAAAAAAACACATAGCCGTGCTTTCATGGAGATTACATTCCAGTGGAAAAATGAAGATTAATCAAATAATCACAAATGATTTTTAAAATACAAATGGGTTAAGTATTATGATAAGAAGTGAAACCATTCCATGGCAATTTATAATGAAGGAACAAGAAATTGAATTGTATGAGTATGTGGGAAGAGGATGGTCGGGAAAGACTTCAATGAGGAAAGGATTCTTTGGGCTAAGTCTCTCAATTAGTGAGAGCTAGCTAGAAGTAGAAATCTAAGATGGTGGAATGGTAGCACCGGACAAGCTGTGGGATCTCTTCTGTAACTACTTGTTGAAGTGTGCATGGAAAATTATTGCTTTTTCTTTCTTTGCTTTGTGTATTTGTTATATTTTTAAAAATGTTTAAAAAGGACTAGCACCATTATAAACCTCAAATATCAGTGGCCAAATTTAATATAAATCCAGGATGGATATTCTTTTAAGAAGCATTATTCCTGGCCAGCAATCCCCTAAAGAGAAGTTCAGGCACCCATGCTTTTTCCATCTAATAATTCCACCATTTTCCCATAGTACACATATGAAATGGCAAGGAAGATGGTATGCAAAAGGTGCACACATTTGGAATTGCTTCAGCCCAGAAGTGACACATAACTTCCACTACTATATTCTATTGGGGAGAACTAATTACATTTCCCTATGCTAAATGACTAGAGATCGGGAAATGAGGTTTATTGATGTACCCAGGAAAAAAAACACCTATTTGCTGAGCAATTTCTGGGTCTCTGCCATGTATCTGAAAGAGTTAATTAGGTTAATTGGTGTTTGAAGGGAGAGAGCATTCCAAACTTAAGGTATTGCATATGCACAAGGCCTAGGGCAGAAGAAGGAAATAAGCAATCCTTGAGGAAAAGAAAGAAGGTTCATGGGGCTGAAACACAAATCAATAGTGTACATGATGGGACGTGAGATTAGGGTGGAGGAGATAGTGTCCAGGTCATCGAAGGCCTGGAAAGCTGGGTTAAGGAGTTCGTAACTTTTCAAACTGCACAGTAAAGTCATGGATATATAACAGGCATTGAAAAAAGGTCCAAAAAGGACTATTGTTTTTGGCCTACCCACTCCATCTATTCCTTTTTTATATTGTCCCATCTTGGTAAGATTGCCTTTAGCCACTTATTGTTTAAGCCTAAAATCTAGGAACTGTCCTTAATGCCTTCCTTTTCCTTGCTAAGTCACTGGCAAGTGATATCAATTCTATCTCAGAATATACCTTGAATCCATTTGCTTCTTTCCATCACCAAGTTCTCCACTGCTACCATTTCAGTTCATAATCGTGGTCCAAGCAACATCACTCCTCTGCATAAAATCCTCCAAACTCTTTAATATGGTATGAAAACCCTATGCACTTTGATCCTTTCCTACTTCTCCAGCTTCATCTTTCTTACTAGCTCATGATGTAGCACCCTTTCTGGACTTTTTTCTGTGCTTTGAACATTCTAATCTCTCTCCTGGACTTTTCCCTTTGCTGTGCTCTTTGCCTGGAACACTCTTTTTCCCGCTTCTCATACGGTTTGATATTTCCAGTGTTTTAGTCATAACTCATACATAATTTCCCCAAAGAGGCTTTCTATAGCTAACTTATCAGTCATACGTCCACACCCATCATGATACTTACCACCTTAGTTTGGCCCCCCAACTAAGCAGCACCGAGGCAACAACTTGCATGTAGGTAGTTTATTTGGTAGTTATCTCAAGAAGCAGGAGTCAGTGAACAGGGGGGAGAGATATGGAAGAAAGAAAAGGCAATGCAAGTTGTTTTAAAGACCTAATAGTATCCAGAGCACATAGAATGCAATTCCTTTAGGGGCTCTCTGATCAGGTGCAATGAGCCCCCCATTTTTTTCTCTGAAGGAAAGGAAATTTAGGCATCTATCCATGACTCCTGTCTACCAGTAGTTGAGTACTGCTCTATGAGCACTAATTCACCTGCCTTTCCTATCTCCCAGTGAGAGGACCTTCAAGTTTTAACAAAACCCCTGAGGCAGAAAAGCAGAAGGATAAAGTAGAATGCTAAGTGGTCTGTTGTCATCGTATATGAGAATTGTCCATCAAAACTGTAGCTGAAATCAGACATAAGCTGAGAGAATATAGTACAAAATAGCAAAAGTGTTGGCCACACGATCACAAACTATTTCTTTTCTGTTTTATTGTTTTGTTTTAAGGTTTTTTTGGTACATGCAATGGAAAATCTGGAGAACTTAAAAGAGGAGAAACATGATGTGATTTTTATTTTAAGACTTTGTGGTCACAAATTCAGATTAACGATATTTTTTGGTGTATGACACAATCTTGTCAAGGTCCCCAATGGCCACTTTCATTTAGTCAGTTATTTAATTAGTTATTTACAAACAGTGACCATAAGACCACCATCCAAAAGAAGGGTTAGAACCTTGATATAACCATAAAATCCACCAACAATTTATTTCACGTGCTGCTGATCCCACCTCACTAAGGTTTCCATGATCCCAAATCTCGTGTTTTCCCTTCCTTGCTTTTCTTTTTTATAGTTTTGTGTCCCTAAATATTTCTTTAAAAATCTGTGTATTTATTCATAAATTTTATAGTCATTGTTCATATTTTTATAGAAATGATTTCATGATGTATGAAATATTAGGGACCTGCATTTGAATTTAATAACACATAGCTAAAAGTCATCCGTGACCTTGTAAATGATTTGTTCTAAAGGCTATATAATATTCGTTGTTTGATCATGATATTCATTTTCATTTTGAAAGTTATTTGGTTGTTTATAGAGTCTTACTATTAAACACAATACTGTTGCAAATATCACTGTATTCACACCTCCTGTTAATTTGAGCTTCTCTTGATCATATATGTAAGAGGGGAACTTCTGAGTCACGAGCTATGTCTTTTGTTTAGTTTTGGGTGATAATTTGAAGATATTTTCAGATGTGACTGTACCAAACTACACATCTAATAGCAAAGTTTAAGGAATCTTATAGATCCATATCTTCTCTAGCTCTTAAGGTAGATTTTGAGTAATGGAAGCTCTTAATTTAAAAAAAGAAGCCTTCATCAATGCTTTTTAATCTTATTTTAGAAATGCATTAATCCAATATTCTAAAGTGTACCCATCCTCATTTTCTAACATTTAAAAAATTATATTTGATATTTCTATTTTATACATATGAAGCTTATTATTACAGTCTGAAACTGAGATTTACTTTTACCCTTTGCTGTATCAATAATCACACTTTTAGTTTCATTTAATAGCAATAGCTCCTTTTTATACCCATCTTTTATGTCATCTCTGTTTTAACCAAAAATTGCATGGAACATGGAGCTGATTCTAGACTTTTTGTTCCCTTATTCACTTTTTTATCCCTTGTCTAATACCAGATTATGTTAATTTCATAATAAATTCTGATTTCAACTCCCCTGTTTCTCTTTTTCAGAAATGCAGGTGGTCTTGATCTTTATTCTCCATATAAATTTTACTATCATCTTATCAACTTATATGAAAAAACCCTGTTGAGATTTGTCACTCTGTAAATGGATTTTATATCTTTACGATAGTAAATGTCTTCTATGAAATCTTCATTGATTTAGGCCTCCTTTAATAGGTCTCAATAAAACATTGTAATTTTTCCTATAGAGAGCTTGAACACCTTCTGTTATATTTATTCTTATTCACTTAAGTCAAAGAATATGTTGGTGCTTATATTATACTTTCTACATTATAATTAACAAAATTTTTCTGTTCCTTTGATTGTATTTTAAAGTTAATGATAAATTTTAACCAGTTATTTCACTTTTACTTCATGTCTTTTCATGAACTGAATTTTTCATCCTCTTCTTTAAGAACTTTATTTAAAAATGTTTTCAATATAGAGCTTTGTCCAGCAAAACTTCTCAGACCTCCTGTGGTTGAAATGTTTTATCACTCCCTCAGATTCAAAGTTCTAATTTAAGGAAGAAATTTCAAGAATTTGGGGGGAAGAAGATTATTCCCTTAAATTCTCTAATAGAATGCTTCTGCTAAAATCTAAATCAATCTCTTTTCTCCTATTTTTTCTTTTTTCTCTGAAAGTTTTATATTTTCCTTTTTCTTAATATTTAAATTTTTTATTAAAATGGATCAAGGTGTGGGTTTCAATCTTTCTCTCTCTCTTTTTTTTCTTAATAGTTTTTCTCAGCTCCATACAATTATAGGGCTTCTGAGCTTCCTTAATTTTATACCTAGGGACAACTGGACAAGTGCCCTGATTCAGCAGGTGTGGAGTCAGGAATTGTTTATTCCAAGGCTAAGTGGTGGTGGAAAGGGTGGCAGAGAGAAACAACAGGTCCCTTCTCATAATCCTGCTACGTTCTCCCTCTTCCAGGACATAGGAAAAAGGCACTGGGTCTCCATCCCATCACCCCACCCTCATATGTACAAACATGTGTGCACATACACACACACACACACACACACACACACACACACAGAAGTTCATAACAGCATCTCTCCTCCAATTGCTGGGGATTTTCATTTTATTTTCACAGTTTTCTCCATTTTTCTGTCTCTAATTCTTCTGGAGTTGATCTTGATTCAGCATTTTGATTGTAACTGGAATCCAATAATCTGATTTGATATTTTAAATTCTTACTCTAATTCCTATGTAGAGGATTTAATTATCCAGGCAGCAAAGGAAAAAAAATGGCAGGGGGGCCGAGGGTGGCAGCAGTAGAGATGGAGAGTAGGGAGTGTGATGCATTTTGGAAGTAATTGCATTATTCCAGGCAAGTAGTGCCGGTACCTATGAAAACTACCAAACAAATACTATAATCTGTTAGAGAATATAAAGTTTGAGTGTTTTTTAACAGAATGACAGGAAAGGCACGGACAAATGACATCTAAGCTGAGATTTGAATGTTCAGAAGTTATCACCCCACTAGTAACCTAGAGAAAGCCAATTCTAAGAAGCCAATTCAAAGGACCTGGTGGTAGAAGAAGCTTGTAAGTGCCTTTGGCGAGAGGGATAATAATGAAAAGGTTTAAAAGTACAGATTCAGGGTATGCTTGGAAAATAGCACCAACTTGGCTTACCAAAAGATTTAAACTGACAATAATGGAAAGGGAGGATCCATGGGTGACTACATTTTTTCGATAAGCAACAGTTATTCATCTGAAATTTTCATGTTCATTTATTTAGTTACTTAGCTTTTTGTCTTTGGATATCATAGATTAGAATGAGAAAGCCTCAAGAACAAAGTCCTTGTGATTTTCTCTACCATATCCTGAGCACCCACAACAGTACCTGAAATGCAGAAAGGGCTTTATCATAGTTGCTGAATGAATGACTGTTGCCAGTTGCCCTGGAAGTCTTCCCAGGTAACATATATATCAGACTATTTCTGTCCTCATTGTTCAACGTGCATATTGCTAACATCATATTTACCAACGTATATTGGCATTATTTGTGACTCTATATATCCCTCACAAAACTGTAAAAATGATGATACAGCCAAGTCTTAGTCACCCTTAATTCAATAGCACCTATTAACTCACTATTAATTTAATAAATATTTCTTGCACTCCTATCATGTGCCAGTAATTGTCATGAAAAAAGGGATGCAACAGTGAAGACCAATTGTAATTACCCGCCAGCACCTTACATTGCAAAGGGGAAGGCAGACAAATAAGCAGGAAATGATAAGAAACACAGTTAGGATATGTTCTTCATCTCCTCCATGTGACATCAAGAACACTGGCCCAGAACTTTCCTATACAGGTCTGTCCAAGCACTGAAACTAAAGAACTAGTCAAGTGATCGATCACTTCATGGAAGAGATTCAGTGGACCTTGCTCCAATAATTAGAATGGTCATCAATAGCCCAGTTAAAAACAAAAGAAAAAGAGATAATCAAAGACTAGAAGTGAGGTTTTCCAAGAACCAACGGTAAAATAAAGGATAACTTAAAAGTGTCACAAAACAGTACAATAGAAGGATATTCGTAAAGGTTAAAGTGTAATGAGGTGAGAAAAACAACCTTGTCTTAAAGCAGACACTATTAAAACTAGATAAAGGAGTAAGTTAAACAATAAAGTCTAGACAGAAAACAAGGTTATATGCCCTGAAGCTGGAAAAGATAGCTCTGGAAGACAGAGAAAATAAATACATAGAACATAAAGGCAGATAGACATAATATATGGCAGGCAAGGAACAATATTAGTAAGCAATATAAATCTGTCATTTTGAGAGTTCTGGTGGGAACTGAAGTGAAAGAAAAATGTGGTTTCAGTGACTTTTCTGAAAATGGTATCTTGAAAATATTGCCAAAGGACAAAGAGAAAGCAAGTAAAATGTGGTTAATTGGCATAATACAGAGAGTAGCAGGGTAAATTTTCAATCTGCCATTGATTTTTCATAGGACTGTGAGGACTGAAAAATTTTTGTTATCTTAGAAATCATATATCAAATTCCAAGGACCATCACCATTATTACTACTAAGCAAGGGGAAAGTTTACTCAGCCTTTACATGGTTATTTATCAGTTCAGTATTTTCCAGACATGATTGCTCTGTTCTAGGTGGCTATTTTAGTGTTCTCTGCTCACTTCCAAAGATGTGTCATGATTTCACATTAAACATAATTTATAAACAACCAAATAACTAAAATTGGAAGGAATATTCAAAAGTAAACAATTACAGAAGGAAGAGAGAACCATAATTAGATTACAAATTCCAGACTAAGGGAGGCTATTAAAAATTGGAGTTGGTTGGGATGGGAAGGCTAAAGAGAATCTAAAATGCATCTTAAGAAAAATCAGAAAATCAAAGCTAACCTTGGCAATCTCTGAAAATATACCTAAGATATCCAAGATCTAGTTTCTTGGAAGCTTTAACATCCAAAAACAATCTCATTTTTATTTTCTCTTCCCTAGCTTCTCATTCCCTGGACCTCCTTAGCTCATGATTTTTTTCTTGCACTGCATCTTAGCCACTTACTCACACGGTGATATCTCATCTCTTACAAGCATCAATAATAGCACAAACACTTTTTACCCATCCCTCTCAGTACACTTACTCTAGCACTCCCATTCAGCAATGTTCTGAATACATTGAGACCTTCAAACCACTGAGCCATTCATGTCTTCTCTCCATATCCAAAATAGACCCCAAAATTCTTTTTTTTTTCTTTTTACATGGGCAGGCACCGGGAATCGAACACAGGTCTCTGGCATGGCAGGCGAGAACTCTGCCTGCTGAGCCACTGTGGCCCGCCCCCAAATTCATTTTATAATCACTCCTTTGAGTAAATAAAATACTCATTCTATCAATTTATGGCCAACTGTTATATCCACTGTTTGCTTAGGAAAACAGAATTTGAGACATTCTTGTTAATATTACTTCTTAAATCATTGCACGTACACTGACCTTGTGCCTCCTTGTCTGAGGCCCCCTGTTAATCTGAGTACCTTCCATAGTTAACTTTAATTCTAACTTTGAGCTTTTATTTTCTTCAAAATTAGACATCCTTAGATCTCTTAGATATTCTCTCTCTTCTTTTTACTGGAAAAAAATCATTACCAACACTTACACTTTCAACAAATTTCACCAGAGCAAAACAAAAACATAAGCATCCAGGGTTAAGGGATATTTTGAAAGTAGTATTTAAAATTAAAGAGATAAGTACAGAAAAGGCACAGAGGCATGGAAGGGATATTGAAGAAATTATTGGCAGGGTGAAGTAGAGTGGCCACAGCAACGTCTTTATGTAGGCATCCTCTTTCTCTGTTTTTTTCTAGAGTTTAGCATTAAGTCACACAGATTCTTCCTATGTTAAAAAGTAAACTTTAGAACTCATTGGCTATTATCAGAAATAAGCTTCAACTTTCCTCTATACTGAGAACACTTAAAATATTTGTCAACTAAACAATACACCCTATTAGATGACAAAAGTGCCCACCTGCCTACCCCGTTAATATATCCTAATGATTTCAGGAAAAGCGAATCAAGAAATAAAATAAGAAAGGACTGAGTTGGAAAGCAAAGTGAGTAATAGTATTGTTACTTTGAATTCTGGAACTACCTTTTACCCAGCTTGCTATTTAGTTCTTTTCAGAGCAAACAATAAATTGGCAAAATCGAAGTTCTGCTTAATTAGTTTTTTCTATGGTTTTAATTTCAGCTAAAAATTGGACTGCATTTAAATGCTTATTGCACTCAATCATTCAGGTCTCAGTGAATCGCCAAAGCTAACGTGGGCGTATGGGAACATAATTCAAGCAGCCATGAATAGCCTGGATCTTTGTGCTCTCTCAGTAGTTAAGTTTGGAATCTACAAAACAGAGATTGACTCACAAATCAATTATATTTTAAATATTATTTCCTAGTGCAATCAAGAAAGACTATAACACCTTCACTAATTACTCAAACATCATATACTAAAAAAGTAAACTAATTCATTTCTTCCATGAAAACAGTCTTGGTAACGACTGAAAAAAAGATAAGCTACAAGATGTTCATCTTCCTAATTAAATCACAAAACACTTGGTGTTTTCTTCTCCAACTTGCATACTCATTATCACTTTGCCAATGTCTCTGTCAGTGATACAATTCATATCTACCATTTCTCACCTTTATTTAAGAAATTCCTTCTAATCTATGTTCTTTCAAAGCATATTTTCTTTGTATTTTCCTATTTCCTAGATGACATTTTGTTATAAATCTAGCTCTAACATGTATTTTCATCGATCATATGCTTAAACTATATAATCCCATTTTTTATCCAGGTGTTATTTTTTTAAACAAACCCTTATGTTTTAGAGTTCAACTGTTAAAATATATAATAAGCATAAATTGAAACAATATAGAAGGAACAAAGAAAAATCTTCTCTAATACTCTTTCCCCAAATACATTTAACACTGAAGGATTCTGATAGTCTTTAAAGAAATGCTTTTTATTTTAAAATTCAACAGCAACATAAAAATCTTCCAAATGTTTCTTAAAATTGTTTGAGAAGGGGGAATATTTAAATAATATGCTAAAGATAGAGAGTAAGTTTTTTGATGCTGATAACCAAAATTTGAGTAAGTTGCTTCAACTTATCTTCATTAGGTTGGATTTTTTAAAGATGGTTTATAAAAGTGGCCATACAGAATATATTAGAGCAAACAAATTGAAAATCATTTATTTTGTTTGAACCCACATATTTTGGAAAACCAAACATTGTCTTTTGGCCTGAAGAAGCTTGTATCTTCTCTCTTCTTTCTGAATAAGGAGACAACAATTTAAAAGATATATCACACACACACATTGCATATCATCTAGAGATATATTTTATTGGACCAGCTTAATGTTTTCTCTGAATACATTGAATACATTATTAAAAACAATTCTCTGTCAAGAAATGTTGCATAAAATTCTGTAGTTTAATATCTACTGAAAATCAGAAGATGCAGACACATCAGATCTGCATTCTTACATGACAGCAATTCCAGGCTCTGAGGAACAGATGCCCCTTTTCCAAAGGCCACAGCCCACCTGGAAGCCAGCCTGTCTAGGCTCATTTTCCCACATATCTGCCAAGTTTACTTACCTGACTTGCTACCATAGAATGTGTGTTGTGACTGCTGGGGAATTACAGTAACACTCAGTGGCTATCTCCCCAGCCCTTGCTTAACCTCTCCTTTTCTCCTCTTGCTTGTTTGTGTACAGGTATTTGGTATGTTTCCATTCGTGCTTGTGTGCGTGCAGATGTTTGATATATTTCTATTTAGCAAAAGTCTACAGACAGCCTGGGAGAGACATTAAACCTTAACCAGCTGAGCAGCTTGCCAAGACACAGGGATTGCTTTGATGTCTTTTGCTCTTTAATGGAGTCCAATTCCCCTTGGGTGTGTAAAACCCAGCCCACTTAGGCAGCATAAGTGTCCCCCATCTCTAGCACCAACAGGAGTATGGAGAGCTGCAGGCCCTGACCCAAACAGTTGTCCTCCCTGGGGGACTAGCCATGATGGAATCTCTTCTCCTCTTTTTCACCTTTCCTGCTGTGTGAGCAATAAAGCAGCCAATTGCTGAAAGCTTCTGTTGTATCTGAGCCTGTGTTCCCATGATGCACCATCTAGCAATTCCAACTCTCTCCATGTTGACTCTGAAGTAAGGTTTGCAGCCCCTGTTAGACAACTCACTGGTTTCCTTTATCTCTCAAGGTTTGCAGGGAGATGAATTTGGGGCAATTCAGCCTGCCTTAGAAAGACCTGGCATGGACAGATTAGCAACAGCTTTTTACCTCTCCTAGGAATGTGCTTACTAGCTCGCAAGCTCACTCACTCTCCCCCTATCTCTCTCTCTCCATGCATTTCACAGAATTTGCCCTTAGTTGCCATTGGGATTACAAGTAGATGTAGACAGAGGAGAAATAAGTCAAAACATAAGAGGTTTCTGAGCTGGTTCAATGTAGCTCATACTGGGTTTGGGTAAATATCTTGAAGTTAAGGGGAGTGTATTTTGCCTGGGCTTCATCTCTATATTTCTATTCTCTTCCAGGCTGAAATATAGGTAATGGCAGCACAGGACTCAGGATTTTATTTCCAAGCCAAATATCATCATTCCAAAGCAATTTAGAGTTGGTCAATGATATGTAATATCTATGTGTAATGCTTATAAGCATAAGTTATGGTGATGATTAGTAATTAATTGTTAATATTCTACTCCTTGATCTGAGTTATGACTCCCTATAACCAGAAATATCTTAGGAGAAACTTTGTTCTATCAAGCTTTCTGAAGAGAATAGTAAATGGATATGCAAATTCTATAGTGCTAAGTAGAACAGAACAACATTTTCATCTGAGACAATTAAAAAATAGCCAAGATTTATACTAAAATACAAAAGGAAGGTTAGGAAATTCCTGGAACAGGAAATTTCAGAAAGTGCTGGTGAGAAAAAAATTAACCTTAAGAGAGGAAGATAACTGTTATAATATGTGCCAGACACCTTACATGGGTCATCTTATTTAATCACCAAACCATACCATACCTAATAGGTAAATTTGGGCACCATCTTTTTCAGATGAATACAGAGATTAAGTAATTTAAACATGGACATAAAACCAGCATGTGGGAAAACTCAAATGCAAACATATGATCACCTGACTTTAAAATCTGCTCTTTTCCCACTATGGAGTAATTAAGTGGCATTATCAAAAGAGAGTTTTCCAATAAAATGAGTGAGGTTAAAAATTGCTGCAAGTGGATAACTTGCCATGTTTACCCAATATTTTTCTGATTTACCTAATAATGGACAATATTTTTAGTTTTATAAAACCACTGAATATACCTGGGAAAATGCTGACATATATCAATATCCATCAATTTACATGTAAAGAAATTGGTCCATGTCTGCTTAACTGACATAAGAGAAAGAAGACAGGTACACTAGATGCTAGGAGCAGAAGAGAAATAGGAATTTAATACCAAAGAAAAGTACCAGTGAAAAGTACATTCCATTAAATCATTAGCTTCAGAATCATGAACACATTTTACGTCTTAATTTGAAACCATACCAGAAAGGCCAGACTAGATTTGTTTAGAATTAAAGAATTAAAGATTGTCCAGAAGCATTTATGACAAAAAATCAAAACTATTTCCCATAACTAAACATCAAAGTATTAGAATCACTTATAATTTCTCATTTCATATTCAAATTCTGAAGTCTTACCCACAAAGAACAACTTATTTAAATATGAGAGTTTTTGATAAGTCCTGAAACCTAGCCCAACCTCCCCAGAACATCAGATAGTTCCATCTCCCTACCCTACATTAGTGACATACCTTCCAATATCAAAAATTTAGAATTACCATAGCCCAAACAACCCCAATGAGAGGCATGGAAAGATCAAAGGTGATGGTGGAGTTATACATAGAAGATAGGACTTAACAAATGAATATGAATGCTTAGTCATTAAACTGGTATCTCTTTTAGTCTCCAGTATTTTAGAACAGCTAGAAGTAAAAATCTAAAGTTGTGAAATTGTAACCTATGTCAAAATTTGAAATATGTTCTACAACTAATTGTGGTGCTGTGCTTGGAAATTTATAGCTTTTTTGTATACTTGTTATTGTTCACAAAAAAGAAGGGAAAAAAAGTCGATTGTGATGATAAAAAAGTATTTAAGCCCTCTAACCTCCTATATTCTGAAGCAGATAGAAGGAAAAATATGAAAAATCCCACAGTTTTTATAGTAGCCCATGACAAACTCTGGGATCTATCCTATAACTACTTGTTGAAGAGTGCTTTGAAATTTATTGCTTTTTTACTTCTTTGCTTTGTATATATGCTATACTATACAATAAAAAAAGTAAAAATAAAAAAAATGTTTAACTCTAAAAAAAAAAAGAGAGTTTTTGTCCAGAGTAAAAAACACATAATTTTGCTGGTGGTAAAAGATTATTAATGGGAACCTCTATTAATGAACTGCTATAGTCATTATTCACTATTTTTAAAAGCAAACTAAAAATATTTCTAAGTCATGGAAGACAATATCGAAATAATGGAAAAATGTATGTGAATGAAAAGGAGAGTTGGGAAATGGGTGAAAATTATGTGATTAGAGAATATATGAATATCAAACTGTAGGCAAGGGATAAATGGGCAGTAATTAATTTTCATATTGTTTAATTTGTCTGATATTTTGAAAGGTGAAATACAACCCAAGGAGAGGGAGAGAGAGATGCTCCCACTAGGAAATCAGGTTAACTTATTTCTTCCTCTATAGGACATGAATTTCTTCCTCTTCTCCAGGCAGCAGCTAAAACAGGTAGAAGAGATAATGGGCAGCCATCAGAAAAATTATCTAAACCTTGGAAATAAGGTAATGAGATTACAGTACACCCTTTCAATGTTGTACCATGACATTGTTTGTCTAACAAACTCACCTAAGAGTCACAGTGTGTTCTAGAGAAAGGTAACTTTGACTTACTATTTACTGTTTATTAGGGTCCAGATTGTATTATATTAGATGTTAACTTGGTGAAGATTGATAAATTGTAGATAATTTTTATATAATACATTTGTAAATAAGTTTGACCAGTATAAAGATAATTCCAAATTTTTTATTTATTGTCCTGGGAGGATAATAACTACTCTTAGATCTAATGATACAATCTTATCCCAAAGTTCTTTATTCTTATCCTCATTTAAGCAGTTTTTTCCATCCTACTTCCCTTATTAATGAGTCAAATAAATCTTTGACAAGTGCTTTCTATATATGTGTGTGACAATCAAGTTTTTAACTTTACTGAAAATTATATATATATAAAATTATAATACATATATATATTTTTTTTTCACATGGGCAGGCACCAGGAATTGAACCCAGGTCTCTGGCATGGCAGGCAAGAACTCTGCCCACTGAGCCACCATGGCCCACCCGAAAATTATATTTTAACATCACCTAAAACCCAAAAGAGCAGATGGGACAGTTTAGAAAAGCAGAAGGAAATAATGTTAGCTTTCACATGCACTCCATGAGCATGTATCCTTCTTGAAACTATAAGGATAAGGATCATTTTCATAAAAATATAGAATGAAAATCATGAAAACATGACTTATGAAAATATAAAGATATGGGTCATTTTCATAAAATTATAGGACAAAAGTCATGGATCTGTGCTGTATTATCAAGTCTTCATATAATCAAGCACTGCCTTCTTCCAGACATTTATGTGAAAAAAATATAAAACTCCATCTTTTTTAAGTCAAAGTTATTTGGATTTTCTCATTAAGAAAGTTAAACACCAACCTAAAGAGTAGCATTTACTGACTCCTTATACATGTCACCCACCCCCTCTGCAAGATGATAGGATTAAAAAGATGAGCTATGGGTAGTGCAACAGTGGCTCAGTAGCAGAATGTTCACCTGTCATGCCGGAGACCCAAGTTCAATTCCCAGAACCCACCCATGCCAAAAAAAAAGATGAGCTATGCTTTCAGAATTCAAGGATGTCTTGACTGAGAGAAGATAAGCCAAAGAGATCAACAACTGCACCATGATAAAACTATCCATCCAGGAAGCATGGATAAGGGTGTATAATCAGGCTGGGAATCAAGGAAGCATTCCAGAAGTGGTGATATTTGACTTGACTATTAAAGAAGGAATAGGAATTAGTCACACAATGAGAATTCCGGGCTATGGGACAAGTTCAAGGCAGGTATTATAGAATTATTACTTATGTTCAGATTGACTGAAGATAGATCAGGGTGGATGAAAATGTTTTGAATAGCTTAGGACAGAAATATAGTCCAGGACCAAGTCCTGGAAGACTCTGTACACTATGGTAAAGAGTTTTAACAATGAAGCTCACAGAGGATGTTATGCAGCAACATGCTGTGAACAGATCTGATTCTCAACATGTTCACTCTGACAGCAGTGAGGATAAAATGTTGGAGGGAAGTAAAAATGGAGATAAGGAGACTGAAAAGCAAACTATCATAATAACTCAATAATAATATAGAATTATTTTGAACCATTACAATAATTATTATGATAGTTCATTATTGAACTATCATAATAATTCAAGAGAAGTAAAAGGCCACTTATCTTGATTGTAGATAGTTGTTTTAATGATATTTAGGAAATGAAATTTCTTACGGGTCTCTGGAAGATTTCTTCCTGGCTACAGGAACAAGGGAAAGCTAGGAATGAAGGAAGACTGCCAAAACTGACTCATGGACTTAGATAGATAGATGTACCTTATCAAGTTAGAAACAAGAGAAGGTGGGGGGAATACTTGGTATATTCGATTTCCATTGCTGCATTACAAGTTACCACAACTTAGCATCTTAAAGCAGCACAAATGAATTATATCCCAGTTTCTGTGGCTCAGGAAGCTGCATGTTTTAGCTGGGTCCTCTGCTCAGGTTGCACAAGGCTGAAAGCAAGGAGTTTGACTAGCCACATTCCCATCTGGAGGCTTGACTTGGAAAAATCTGCTTCTGAGATCCCACTAATTTTTTGCAGGATACATTCTCTTAGGGCCATATGACTGAGGTTTCTGCTTTCTTGCTAGCTATCAGCTGGGGACACTCTCAGCTCCTAGAGGCCATGCCTGGGTCCTTGCCATGTGACCCTCTCCACAGATGATATTTTAAGGCCAGAAGTAGGGTATCTGCCACTGCTTTGCATTTCTCACTTTTTAAACACCTGAGTAGGCCATATTCACTTGGAATAATATCCTTTTGATTAAGTTAAAATCAATTCATTGGAGACTTTAATTATATTTGCAAAAATCCCTTCTCCCATGCCAGGTAACATACCCACAGGAGAGATACCCTGTCATATTCACAAGCCCTCCTTATCAGAAGAGGAGGAGATCATAAAAGGAGCACATACTAGGAGGCGGGAATCTTGAGGGCATCTTAGAATTCTGCCTGTCACACTTGGAGAGGAAGATATTTGGGAATCAAAACCTTTTCAGATGACACAATCGCCCAGAAAGAAAGAAAACAAGAAAGGGAAATGGGCAGGATTGAACACAGGGATGAAAAAAATCAATGAAAAGAGAGCAAAACATAATTTAATCAATTCAAAGGCACTTAAGGTTCTGAGCATTTATTGTTTAAAATGTACATCCATCTTTGCAAAATTAACCTAGAATTTCAAATTCTATACAATGTTTGTAAAAACCATCTAAGTAGCAAAGAAGCTGTCTAATAAAGATAATATAAAGAACTTAAAGTGATCTCCATTTCAAACTTTGTTCTTCCTACTTTCCACTCTTAAGGAAAATTGTTTGGTAACATTTATTGTTTCTACATTCTTTTGGAGTCTCTCCAAGCTTCCCACATTTCGCCGGAGTCACAAGAGCCTCAATTGTCATATCAGTAAAATAAAAGCCTGATAGCTGCTAAGTATAGAGAATTGTCTCACAGTTCGTACAAACAATTCTCCTAGTTATACAGCCTAGAATCTCAACCTCATTTAAAATATCAACACAAAATTACATACGTTAATTTGCTCCAACTGCTTTTCTAATCATTTCATCACCATTACTTTTATAATAATTTCTTTACTTCAAACAGTGTTCCTATCACTGTAAACATTTACTGAAGCAGTAGCTCTCTGAATATATAGAAATTTCTTCTATTCATACAAGGCATCTTCCATCTCTAAGAAACTCAGAAAAGACAACCTAAATATTCCAGATATCTCTCCCCAAAAAGGAGATTCCATGATCATTCCTCTACAACTTAACTCTGTGTCTAATTACATTTGCAGTTTGGGATTTTTTGTTCTTGTCTTTCTGGTAACACACCTTATAATGACAGTTCATAAATCTGGACACTGCTCTTTATTAAATGTATTTTTTAAGATATCTTTGCACACAACACAATACATCCAAAGTATAAAGTCCATGGTTCACACTGTCATCACGCAGTTGCATGTTCATCATCGTGATGATTTTTTGAACATTTTATGTCATTCCAGAAAGATATTAAAAAAAAAAAAGAAAAAACCCCCTAATCCCATATATCTTACCCCTCCCTCTTATTGAGCACTAGTACTGCAATCTACCCAATTTTAAGAATTACAATAGAGGTAGATTAATTAAGACAGTGTAGTATTGACAAATTTTATATGTATCAGTGGAACAAAATAAAACATCTAGACGTAGATCCATAAAAACAAAGGCAATTGACTTTTTTCTTTGCAATATAGTCACACAATAATTATCAAAGATCAGGGCTTCTGGATTATAGTTCAACAACTTCAAGAATTTCCTTCTTGAGATTCTAAAACACTTGACATGAAAAAGAAATATCTATATAGTGAGTCACTAGTCACAATCATTTGTTAAATCCTAATTTCTCAGTTATACCTTGTTCCTCTCTGCACACTGCTCTCAACTCAATTTTACTATGTCTCTTCCAGACCAACTACATTATATGCTTAGCAATTAATTTCACATATATTCTGCATTTTTAAGGATCAAGTTTTTTGAGTATTCATAAGTGACTCTAGATTTCCTAATTCTTGTGAATTTAAAAGAAATTAAAACAAATTTAAGACAAATTAAGATAGCATTAGGATGTTGCCACTCTACTGTTTGACTCATTATCTGTCTTTCTAGCAAATCAAATATACAAATTGACACACCTGCAAGGAAAGCAATAACTGTAATATAACTATTCCCATCAACTCATCATCCTAACTGATAGCTACATTCACTTAATTTCCAGAGCCTACGTCCCACAAAGGGTATGGTTTTCAAACAGATACTAGGAGTTACAAGTCCTCCTGTGCTGCCTTTAGTATTCTGATAGAGTAAGTAATCAATAAATTGAAATGTAATGCCCTTGTTCCAATATTATCAGAAACTGGCCTGGAAAATACATTTAGGAATCACTATGCTTTCATATCACTTCTCTGTACAATGTCAATTACCATTATTTTTTATGCTTTCTATTTCTCTCAGTATTGCAACTTTTTCCACACAATAACTATTATAGCCTATTACACCAGCTCTCTGTAGAAACTGTTAAATAGACAGCCACATCTGAGTCTGAACTACTTTAATATTGTGTTTTTGGCTTGGCATCAACACTGTCCAATTGATTTTTCCCCCTTTTTATTGCAAGATAGTGAACTACGAATATTCGGTCCCACATGCCTCTTCTTATCTCTGTAATTATAGAACAACTGCTCTCACCAATAATGAGACAGGAAAAAAGCTTACTGCAAATAATGTGTTTCCCTAAAGGCACTGGATTGGGATTCAGAAACCTCAGATTCAAATCATACTTAAAAAATAGATGGGCGGGCCGCGGTGGCTCAGCGGGCAAAGTGCTTGCCTGCTATGCCGGAGGACCTCGGTTCGATTCCCGGCCCCAGCCCATGTAACAAAAACGGAGAAACAGAATACAATAAAACAAGAAAATGTTTAAAAATGTTTCCCTTTCTTCCTTCCTTCCTTCCTTCTATCCTTCCTTCCTTCTCTCTGTCTTTCCTTTAAAAAAAAAAAAAAATAGAAAGTCACATATTTTACAGAAGCTTGTAACTATTAGAAGAATGTTATTTCATATATTTTGGTGGTCTTTTCTCTTTTTGGTTTATTTGCATGTTCCTGAATACTAATGCATGTGAGCATGTTTTCATTTTCTATACTAGTCATTTAATTTTGCATTTCTTCGAAATGACTACTAAAATCAGTTGATTTTTGGGAGGTATTTGACTTTTTGCAAATTTGTGTTTTATATTGATGTGAGCACATGCTTTATATCTATGTTGTAAATATGGTTTCAAACTCTTCACTTATCCATTGATTTAGTTATGGTGTCTTTTGCATACACATTTTTTATTTTATATAGGAAAAGAAGACTACTTTTTATTACAAATTCTGGATGTTTTTCTGGTCAAGAAAATTACCTGATTTCTTAGGTGGTGTGTGTAATCTCCTTACTTCCAGGGTAGTCATGATTTATTGATATATACATATATATGTAGTGGGTATATAGATATAAATAATACTTATTATATAATGACTATCTTAGAAGAAAATATGAAAATATATATTTTACCTAGAATCTAGGCACATGGAGTATGCATACATAGAATAGGGATATAACCTTATTTTCTTCCTGATAGATGATCATTTATTAAATTAATTGTCATTTTTCCATTGAGTTGAAATACCATTCAAAATCACATACCAGATATTTAAATACATTGGATTTGTTTCTGGACTCTCTGTTGTGTTTCATTACTTTTGTACTTTACTGTGGTTGTTCTGCTGATTTCCAGGCCAACGTACTATTAATTTAATTATGTCTTTATAAAGGTTTCTGATATTGGACAAAGTGAGTTCCTACCTGCTCCCCCTTTCTTCTTTTACATACTTTTCTTGGCTGTTAATGAGCATTTATTTTTCTACCTGAATTTTTCAATCACTTTATTCTCTTCAAAGGTTATGCTGCTCCCTCATTAAACCTTCTGCTTTCCAGCTGGAAGATAATTAAATTCATATACTTATTTTGAAATAATTGACATTTAGATTTCCATAATCGGCTATTGTTTTATTGTCTGTCATAATTTAATTTCCTTCATTTATCTTCCTTATTACATTTAGTCTTGAATTTGTATAGTCTTTGTCACAATTGTGAATAGATTGTTTTTCCATTTCGATATACTTTTTCTTTACATGATAAAAATACAAACTGACTGATTTTTATATATTCTTCTTTGTTCAGTCAATTTGGAAAGTTTGCTTATTAAACCAAATAGCTTTAAACTAGAATCTCTTGGATTTTCTAGGTCTAAAATATGCCAATAAAAATAGCATTTTATTGGTCAGTTTTTTCTCCCTTAAATTGGAAGCAATTATAATACCTATTTTATAAAGTCTCTGTGATGAATAAATGAAGTAAAATGCTTAAGTCATTTTGAAAAGTCCCTAGAGCACTAGTCTACAATTAATGATAGCTTTAATAGTAATAATAGACATTCCTATCTAGTTCCTTATTTTAGTTAAAATGGGTTAAGGGATTGCCCATATATGAGGATTTTTCTAGAACTATTTGCTCTTCTCCTTCTTGGCCAGACACAGAAATCCTGTACACTTTGCTTTTAATTTTGTGTTGAAGACCAATATAAAAAAAAGAAGCAGAAGTGGGAAATTTAACATCTATACAATTTTGAGCAAACTACTTAGGTTTTGATCTGCAGTTCTGATTTTACATGTACAAAATGAAATCATACCTTCCACTCTTCAATCTTGTGAGGACTGAAAGAGATCTCAATCACAAAATTTCAAGCCCCACTCCTGGTACAAAGTAGATGTTCAGTGCATGCTAATTTCTTTCTTCCCCCTCATTTCCATATTTCTACCATTTCCGGAAGGCCTTTTACACATGCCTTAAAAATGATCAACAGAAATACTGAATTTCCTTTTATTGTCAGCATTTAACCATCGCCATCAATCTTTTTTTTTTTTACATGAGCGGGCACTGGGAATCGAACCCGGGTCCTCGGGCATGACAGGCAAGCATTCTTGCCTGCTGAGCCACCGTGGCCTGCCCAACCGCCATCAGTCTTTATCTGACTAATTAAAAACAAACAAGACTGTTGTGTTTTATTACCTAAACATACCCCTATATATCATCCCTGCATAGACAAATTACATTCAATACGCTTCTTCTGAGACCCCTTGCTTAACAAATGGTAGATCACAGACATTTACACAGAGCTTTTGGCAGATCATTTAGAAAGAAAGATATGCATTCAAAACTAGATACTATATATTCAAGTCTACTATAGATGGTGGTACCAATTTTTCAGCATTTGAACAATTCCAGCATTAAAAGATTCAATTTTCCAAACTCTCATGTTTTTACATATAGGATGCATGCTTAAATAACTTATTATTTTAAAATTATGTTTATACATGCAAAGTTATTCATTTGTCATGAGTGCATAAACAACTGAAAAACATAGTGCCAGACTTAGCATTTTTAAAACAGACATCTCTATTCTAATACTGAAAGTAGGATTACAATCACTAAATCATCCTGTCTCTGGGAACACATATGAACTGCAAACTAATGAGGTAAGCAATTTTGGTTAATTAGAATCAATAGTATCATCCTTTAATTAAACAATATTGATTGCCTTATACAGAGGGCAGCTTTTTGAAATGATATGCTCTTACCCAATAAGTCTTTGCCTTGCAAAAAATATGCTGGAGGGTAAGTTTACTCTGACATAGCTTATCACCTTTCTATCCTTACCAATATAATAGCATTTACATTTATAAAGTCAGAACTGGAGTGATTTCCAAGTGCTAATTTTATGGCATTTGATATCAAAATATATTTCTTGTAACTTGACACAGAAGCTCCTTTATGGGAAAAGAAAGATATCATTGACTAACCATTAAGAGCAAAATTTACTCTGGCAATAATTGAAGAAATTGATGAAGATTAAGCCAATTATTAACATGATTGAAGATTTTTTAAAATAGAATTCCCACTTCAATTAACCAAAAATTTCATAGAAAGCTATTATTTCCACTTAAATATCTCCAGACTGTAAGCTCTGAGAGGGCAGGAAATGTGTCTATTTTGTTCACCATGGCTTAACTTTGGTAAATACATACTTGATTCTTACCTAGCATGCAACAAGTGCCAGTGAATAATCAAATTATTTTCTTAATTTCCCTGATTAACATACGCGGGTAGTCATAGTATCAAAGAATCATGGGGCCAACAGAAAATATCAGGTTGCCTATCCATGTACTTTCCTTGACTGTGTGGGAATTCAAAGTGCCGTTCTTGAAAGACCTCCCGCATCGTCAACTCAGTCCATCACTCTGGCTTCTCACCATTCTCACTTTTAGGAAATCCTTTCCTGTAAGTAATTGAAATTCTTCATAATGTAGTTTTAAGTCTATTTCCTTTTGTCCTGTTCTCAGTAGAAATGGAGAACAGGTGAGCACTTAACCTACATTATTTGTAGACCATTAACATAGAATTCTCCTAGGAAGAGAAAAAAGTTACCAAAAATTTCTTTGTAGGTTACATTTATTTCGAAGTAAATGGGAAATTACATGTATATGACCAAAACAAAACAAAATAAGAATACTCCTCTTCAGCGGACTGTATTATTCCATATCCTTATCATTTTCTCAGAAGCTCACCTTTTGCAATTTTGTAAAATGAGTTTTTGAAAACTGCAAATCAGTTGATAGTAATTAGATGCCAGCTTTGCATTAGCTCCAGGTCATGTGCTATGAAACAAAAAAAACCATTAAGAAACAGAAGGAAAGCGGCAAAGTCTAGTGCATCCAGGCATGGAGATGTCAGGGTCAAAAAGGAAAAGACTGGAGTCCAAGCAAGCTTTACTACTTGCAAAGCATATGGCCTTGGGCAAGATATTGTACTTCACCAAGATTCAGATTTCTCATTTATAGAATTGAGATAACATCACTCACCTCACTGGTCTCTTGTGAGGATTAATTTGAATATTGCACTAAAAGTGATATCACAGTGCCTAGTAAGTCTTAGTGTTTATTGTCAGCCACATTTTCTTTCTTTGAGAAGTTCATTTGGGGATGAAACATTGGTCTAATGATCCTCAGTCAGCTGATGTTTTTGTTATACCTCTCAGGTTGTTATACAGCCACTTTTTCCATTTCATTCTATAAATGTACTGTATCACAGTTCTTTGGGGCTAGCTTATATATTACCATGAAAATATGTGTGAATATAGCTTGTGCCCCTATAAGTTAAGTTCATTATCAAGGTAAGTAGCACAAGTAGGGCATTTTTCCTGTCAAGGCCTAGAGCTGACGTTACAGATAAATGGCTGGTTAATGAATGCAGCACAAGCAAAACTACCTGGCTGGGTTGTTCAGACCATTGGCTGGCATCAGAGAGGAATAGGTACAAGTGGCTAACAACATGACACAATACCCCTTTACCCTTAAATTTTACAAGTGTGGCAGCAATGCTTGTAAATATATGTCTCATAATACTGAGGTAATTGAGCAAGAAAACATAGAGGAATGTGGAACATGTTGGACTTGTAGACATATTCAATTTATTATGAAACCCTGCTGAGATCTTCTCTGGAATTAGCCTTTTATACCAAATTATTTCATTTGAGCTACTAAACCAAGAACCAGCATGCCAAGATCAAATAGTCTCATTAATCCCATCTGCTACTTGAGATGAAGGAGAGGATCTGGTGAGTTTTTTGACAGAAGCTACTTAATATGTTTTTCAGCAGGATCTGAGCACAGGTACAGAAGGCACAGGTCATATTACCATGACCCTGCCACAAACAAGACAAAGGATGTAGCAGGATGTGGCATGGTATTTGAAACAGAGATCAGGACTCCCTTGAAATTATCCATGTGAAACTGTAAATTTCCAATAAAATGAGAAATAGACCTGCCATTTTGTCAAGAAGGAAAGACACAGGAAACCACCTTCTACATTCTCTCATGGAGCCTTATGTACATGTGTTTTGCTTTGGCCAAAAAGTAGAATCATTTCTACTACTGAAAAAGCCAAAAGAAAATTGCACCTCAGCCCAACAGACTAGCTTGAGACCTCAGGAGTCTAGACTTTATTTTTGAAATCTACCCACTACGTAAGTTTTTGTGTCTCCCCTCAGGTATCTACAGATAATTCTTCTAGTAAACCAAATTTTTATGGTTGCAAACATGTATATTCTCCTGAAGAGGCTGAAATAAATATGGCAAAATTATGCTGATTTTAATAGTATGTGTTGATAAATATTTTGGAATTATATTCTTCAGAAAGTTTTTCAGGATATGCTGCATGAAAGTTTTATTAGGATCCCTAGGATAGGCAAGATCATCAGAGAGTGCATTCCATTGAGCAGACACAATACAAAGGCAGAAAATTTCACCTTTCATGCAACCCATGAATGAGAGCAGATATAAGCCACCATTGACAGTCCTGACTTCAGATCTCTCAATGACAAGTTTCACAATCACAGAGAACTCAGCAGGAATAAATTGTCTAGGCTTAAAAGTTTCACACCCTTCTCATCTCTTACAGATTTATACCATTTTAGATGCCAAAAGAGGAAAATCTTTGAACTCTTATATTGTGAAAGAAAACAAGGGAGATACTGGAGAGTATTCAAAGTTAAATTGTTCTCTGAATTATCTAACAGAGATCAGAAATATTTCTAAGAAACAAATCTATTTAACAGTTAATGGCAAGTGTCCTAGGAACAATAAAGAAGATTGGTAGCAATATCTATTTCGCATGTCTCTGTACGTCTCCCCACATATATGCATTTCTATTTCTATACGGAGACACACAGAGAGGTATATCTGTGATATGTATATCATAGGAAATTTTATATACAACATTTTTGTGTGTTTATTTTTGTGGGGTGCATAGTCTGGGAATTGAACCTGGCTCCTGTATGGCAGGTAAGAATTCTACCACTGAACTACCCGGGCACCCCTAGCAATATCTATTTTGTTGACAATGTTCCTACCTACATTAAATTTGAAGGTCTGTTACCCTGGAAATTAATGTTTCTATTTCTATTCTCAGGGGAATTGAGATATTTATTCAAGAAATGCTTCTTGTTACCTACTGCTCTGTGCAAGGCACCATTCAAAATGCTATGAGGATACAGGGAAGCCTTTTTAAACATGCAATGCAATGAATTAGATTGAAGCAGGTTACAAATTTGAGATAAAATTATCTATAATTTCCTTAACTTGTCAAAGTCTATTAACATATACAATAATCAAGTGTATAGCAAAAAAAAATATTTTAGTAATGTGAGTTGATAAAAATCCGGGGACTATTTCCATCATATAGAAACAGGCACCACAAGCAAAAAAAACCACCTCCTTTTAATAATAGTTTATTTCCTCACCTAACAGTTACTAAAATTTTCATAATATGTTACATTTCTTTGGAAGTAAATGGGAAATTATGGGCATATAAACATGAGAAAACAAATATGAATATACTTTAAGTGCTGGCCACTTTTTCAGTGCTCTGAATCATCCCAGATCCTTTATCATTTTCTCATAGACTTCATTTTGCAGTTCTGCGAAGTGAATCTTAAGTAATTTCAATTCAGTTGATACTAACTGAATGTCAAGTTTGAATTGTTTCCAGGGCACATGCTATAAAAAAGTCCTAAGAAATAAAAGGAAAGCAGCAAAGTCTAGTTACAGAGCTGGGGGACTAGTCTCCTAGTTTCCAAGATGCCTGAAAGGCCTTGATTCATAATCAAAAAGGCACAGGTTCATTCTAGTGCCGTTGCTGAAATGTCAGAACAACTTTTATTTTCATTTTTAAAAATTTATTGGACCTTAGGAATATCTTTTGAAAAGATTAATGGGTTATTTGTACCTGGTGAGGAGGTAGTCCATAATTTCTAATTGTTCTCAGTAAGAGTTATGGCTACCTAAAAAACAATCATTGTCTATGGTCTTTTCTCCAGGATGTTTTGAAGTTATTAATCATATACCTTGATTCATGCTGGTGAAACTCTAGTCTTTCCCTTAAAAGGACACCTGGTGAATCTCACCACCAGGGCCACAGCCAAAACCTCTTCCCTTTGCAATACAGCTCATTGGCAATTATATGATCTGCAACCAAGCTCCACCCTCAGCCACATGTGGACTCCTTCCTTTCTATCTGGATTGGAATCAGAATTTTTTAAATTCTATACATATCTACTGATATGAGTAGTGATGATATCTGTCCTTTAAGCTTTAACCCTAAAATGCTAGGTAATTATCTTGTTATTTGGAAGAATGAGTTAAATGATCAACTAAATAGTAAATTGTATAGCAAATAAAACCAAATTGGGGTGGGCCATGGTGACTCAGCAGGCAAAGTTTTTGCCTGCCATGTGGGAGACCTGAGTTTGATTCCTGGGGCCTGTTCATGTAAAACAAAACAAAAACAAACCAAAAAAAACTTGATGATTTTATAATGCTATATTTTATTACTATCAAGTAAAATAAGCTGCCTGTTAAATGAGATACATTGTCTATTTTCTGACTCACCAAAATATCAGTAATATCTTATAAAATGATGAAATAAGTAATTATTTTTCGTGTATACTTACCCATTTTTTCAAATATTATTCCAAATATTCTATTCAGAGAATAAGAAATATATGCATGCACAAACATGTGGAACTATTTGAAGCATAAATATGTAAAGACAGCATTTTTTCATCTGGGAATAAAACATCCAACTTATATTCTGGCCATCTTCTTTGAAGCTTTCTGTTTACAACTCAGTGGTGCTTTCTTGCTGTAATGTTATTTACAGAGAATGAGTTTAAATATTATTTACCATTTCTTAAGTATCAGCAAGTATGAACAACAATGTAGGTCAAAAAAAAGGATCGAGAGCATTCATAGTCATTAATATTTTGAAAATTACATGATGATATTAAGGACACAAACTAAAAGAGCTGGAGGTTTCATGGGTATTTCTGACTCTTAATATCTGTCACGATTATATTGTAATTTTCTGATTATTGTTATCCTTGGTTTAGTCCATGTTACAAACTACACTGTAAGCCTATTCAAAGCAAGAGCTACTTCTTCTGGGTTTACGGTGAAGCTCCAGCACCTAGCATGGAATTTTATTTATAGAAGGTGCTTTGAAAATGGCTCTCTAATAATTGTCTTCTGTAATATTTTCGAGAGTTTTGAAGTTATTCCTACAGGATAAGAACTTAGATTTCAACTAAGCTAGGTTGAAAATTGGTTTACTAATTAATTAACAACTAAATAATATTCAAATGAATATTACAAAGACAGATATGAATAGCATGCATTATGTGTACATTTAAATTGTGTACGTTGGCTCTAAAGTCTAAGCTTCCGGGCATATAAGAAGCATTACAACTCCATTTCTATTAATTGCATAGGTAGCCTTGTTTTTATTACACTCGCATGCATTGATTAAATCTGCTGGTGGCTAACAGCAAATTAAAATGTTTAGATGTCTACAAGTTTATTTGAATCTCATTTGGCACAAACCCAACCACTTAGCTTACTCTTTTTTTCCCCTAAACTGTATAACTGAAGCACAAGGGTCCTTCATAATAAATGCAACATCAGAATCATGCTTACTTAAACTATTATTCTTTCTTGAAACAATTGGAATCCAATATTCAACTATACTGGATTCAATTCAATGTACAATTATTGAGAATCTACAATGGGCAAATCACTGCTACCAAAGTTGTAGGAGCTTTAAGCAATCAGTGAGAAAAACATCATTTCCCACCTCTGTGAGTTTGTCTCTAATAGATTAACCTTTTACATGCACAGAAATATACATGTTGTTATTCAGCCATGAGTAAAATTAAGATTTGCCCATTGTTCTTAAATTCTGTGTGTGTGTGTATGTGTGTGTGAGTGCATGGTGCTGGTGGGAAGTTCATTAAGTCATATTTTGACATCTAGTTGGTGGAATTTTTCAGATGTTTAATACATGGATTGTTTAAAATGTGCTACTTACTGTAGTAATTAAATCTCAGCTACTTTTTTCTTCACTATTGTGCTCTCTTGCTCTTGCTCTCACTCTCGCTCTCTTTTTCCAAAGTGAACTGTCATTCACACAATGGCAAGAGTAAAAAGACACTCACTGAGTATGAATATTAATATGAACAGACAGTGTCACCAGTAAGCATGCCTCAGGGAAAAATATAGAAGTGAATAAATGGAGAGGCATATGATATGGAAGTGTTTTGTCTAACTCTTCACTTTCTGCTACTTTCTTTGTTTCCAAGTTGTATTTTACCAAGCAGGCTCATTTTTTGTGCTTTTTTTTTCCATTATGCTAACCTGGAGGAATTTTTTGTGCAAATTTAGCAATGCTTTATTGAAATGTATGCAACTTTCATTAAAGTTTTCAAAATACTTTTTAATTCTATATATGTAGATTTAATAGGTTTAAGACAGAATTTTCTAAATGAATTGACATGCATAATTTCAACAACAGTTATTATCATAGAAAAATCATTTGTGAATGATCATTTTCTCTTTAGATTGATTTTGTTCACCTGACATCGCTAACAAACTTTTTCTATTATTTCTCTGTACCTTCACTCTACATCTCTCTGCCTCATTGGCCAATCTCTATCATAAGAAGTTATTGTGGAATTTTCAACATTGGAAGAAACTGGAGAGATCACTCAGCCTCCAAATTTGAATTTTTCCACCAGCAAGGGCTCCTTTCAATATTTCATCTATGAAAAAATTTTACCACTGAAAAAATTCTGCCTAACAAACAACGCATGAAAATCATGTTTAGTAAAGATATCTGAAACATATATGACCAGTACAATATACACACTGAACTCAATAATTAAAAAATGAAATATTTGGGTTAGGCTGTATAACATCAAAAGTGTTGATGTATAATTTCTAATAGGTTTCCAAAATATTCCAAGTATTTTACATTCATTCTTCTAAAGAGGACACCTTCCTGTAAGAAACTTTGACTTCGGTTCATCTGTCTATAATTAGAAGTTAAATGCAATCTGTGAACTAAAATAAATGGCTTACAGTGTAGAGTATTCTTGCAAAAACAAGCATTGTTATAATTTTTTTTTTCCTCATGGGCAGGCACCGGGAATAGAACCTGGGTCTCTGGCATGGCAGGTGAAAACTATGCCTGCTGAGCCACTGTGGCCCACCCAGCATTGTTATAATTTAAATGTTTTACGTATAACACATAACCCAAATATCAATCAATATTAGAATTAATAATTATGAAGAATTCATAAAACAGAACATTACAGAGTCATGAAATAAATGACCATAACTTAACATGATAAGAGACTTTTACCCATTTTTTTGTATTGGCTTGCCACTTTTCCTCACTGATTTTTAAGTGCTCTTTATGTTTGTTGAATGTGAGGACTTTGTCAGTTTATATGTTGCAAAATCTCCAATTGTGTTACTTTGTTTTCACTCATTAATGATATCTTTTGATGGACATGAAGTCTTAATTTTAACATAGTCCAACTGAGTCATCTTATTTTTGTGACTATAGCATTTTGAGTCTGGAATAAAATCCCTCCCTACTCCAGATCTCCTCTTTAGCTTCTTAAAGCTTCATTATTTTGCCTCATTGCATGATGTGTCTTTCCTATATTCCAACAGCAAAGTTACTGTGGGCCTTCAAGATCAGGTCCACCACACAGCTGTGCTCAACCCAGCAAATGCAAGGGGTACATTAGGAGCCTCTGTCTTATCATTCAGATGATGTCGGAATCATCATGTACCAAGCCCAGGGACTGCTGCATCTGATATAAATCATTCTTTGACACTGCACCCTACCCTTTGGCAGGGCCATTGACCTAATGCAGTTTCTTCTTATACCTTTCAACATGCTCTTTCTTCTTCCTAGAGTACTTTGTTCTGTATATTATATTTGGAAATATTAATAATTCTTAATTCTAATAAGTATTAATAATTCTTCAGTGTAGCGCCCTCCCTCCATGTTCCAAGTACCCTTGTCTGCTTCTACCTTGAAAAAACAGGTCACTTGGAGTAGGGAACACTGCCCAGCTGCCTTTCAAATACTATACCAGTAGATGCAATGTTTTCCAGAAAGATTGGTATTGTAAAATCATGTCATTCCTCCACTCAAAACCACTCAATGATTCATGGAAATTGTTACATAAATGTTATGAGAATACTCTCTGATGCTGGCTGAATCAGACTCTTTAGAATAAGGATTATCCTAGTCTTCCCTTTTATCCTCCTCAGTTCTTAGCATAGTAGGTAGTCAGTAAAAGCTGAATAATGGACTGACTAATCATCAAATGGCAATATAAAAACACTTAACTGCCTGGAAAATCTCAAAGTGGAATAAATATCCCTAAAAAACAGTAAAAGAAATAAAGGGAGAGAGGGTAGGAGAAAAAGGAGAGAAGAAAAGAGAGAAAGGGGGAGGAAAAGAGTGAGGGAGGAAGGAAAAGAAACACTGGAATCGCAGACTGCTATCATTTTTCAATCACTGGTTGCAGGCATTGCAAGAGGCAGGGAAAACCAGGCATCAGCATCCTGAATGAATATGCTCTCTACCTTCTTAACAGTGAAGAACCATTAAACTAGAAGGCCTGATCTTAATATGCATGTATCTTTACTCACATTTAAGAAATTGATGTATCTCATGATATACTATAACCTTGGTTCTTATACAGTCTAGAAAGTAGAGTGTTCAAGCAAGAATTTACACAGGTTGGGATATTGCTCATTTTTTTTGCACACCAACGCAGACTGTCACCATGTGACTATCTTTCCCTTCAGCTTTATCTAAATATGAATTATGACATTCTTACTGCCATATGATACTAACGAAGCCATTTCTTGAATATTATCCTTGAGTATCACAATAACCAGAGAACAGGTGAGGTTTTATTAGAGATTCTATGTAATGAATACTTCAAAAAGTTATTTAAATAGAAAAGAACACATAGCTAAAAGTGACAGATGATCTGGAATGACTTCAAATCCACACTTTCTGTTCAAAATAATCATAATTTTGTATTTCTGCTATTGTATCTGTTCAGACTCATCTGTATAACTGTTTAATTATTTCTATAAATGCATGAAAACTGGTCCTCCTAAATTCAATGAAATAAGCTCAAAATAGAAATATTTCACTAAGCAGCCAGGAGAAACTTAAGATTGTTAATAATATAGCTAATGCTATTAAGTGCCTACTTCTCTATCAAATAAACACAATATACTAGCTCCTTGAATCCTGTTAAGAATATTAGTTAGAAATTATTACAAGTCCCACTTTGAGATGAGGAAATGCAAGCACAGAGATTCAGACACTAGGCCAAATTCACACACACGGAATAAAAAATGGCACCAGGATTCAAACTTAGGAAACATGTTCCTCTTCCCCTGAGAGACTCATCTACAACTCAAATAGAACTTTCATCTGGCTCTGGACACACAGCATGCCTAGAGCTCGCCGCCATATGAAGGGTCACTTTTCAAGAGCCTTAATAAGTTGCGACCTTTCCAGAGACTACACGTCTACGCCCTGTAGAGATTTAGCATGAGGTTAGTTCTTTGAAGAGTTAATTTTGTCAGACCTCTCATCCATGGTTCTATTTTATCCCAAACTCAAATTTCTCCTAGTGAGGAATTTAGAGAAAACAAACAAAAAACAACAACCTGCAGTCTCCAGTTCAGGATAAAAATGGTTATACATTCAGTGGGTTTAAAAAGGTATCTTTGGTTCACTTTAGCATGTAGATAAGCACAGCAGAGCCTAGTAATACCTACATTATAGATTTTTGAGGATTCAGGCACAGTGCTCAAGGCAAAACACAGCCAATAACTCATGTAGACAACTGGCATCAGACAACAGCATAATAAGGCAATGGAACAAGCACTGGGTATTGAATTTTAAAATGACACTGGTTAAAGTCACCTCCGTTGTGGAAAGGGGAGATAATGCCTACCGTATTTGCTTATTTAATTTGTGTGTGTGTGTGTGTGGATCTAGTTAATAAAACCGAACAAACACATCAGCAGTAGTAGTAGTATTTGAAGGGTCAAAAGCATAGGCAAATGAAAACCAGGACTCGGGTTTATCTGAAAGGATTATGGATCAAAATAAGATCATAACACATTCAGATGGTTAAAGAAAACTATACCAACTGGCTGACAGTCGGTCCAGCTATCACCCTCAAGTGTTTCCATGCTGAGTGGAAGGACCAGATGCACACTTACACCTCCATTCAATTTCACTCTCTCACTCTGTCCTTCTCTAACAAACAGATTTTTATTTTGCCACTTGCAGATCATTGGCAGCCATGCCTGAACAGAGAAAGACATGGGGAGAAAGAGAGGAAAGAAAGCCCCTACCAAAAGGCAGACATCAATAACCCGGAAGTAAAAATTAAATGAAGGGTGGGAAAAAAAGATGTGAAATATCAAGATACAATATACCAAAACATTTCACTGCAATATACCAACAGATTTCATTCCAAATAGAATCCTCCCACATTAGAGTCTCTTTCTGATGGCAAGGGCCAACCATTCCCAAAATGTCTGGCTCTGATAGTTCCCACCTAGCCTTCGTTCTCCTGGTTCAAGGCTTTTTTGGATAAACAAGCTGCACTGATGGTAAGGTGAGTACAATCAGAGGTTGGGTGCAAAGAAATTATAAGTCAAGAGTTAAACCACAAAGGAAGATGGATGGGAAAGAGAAAATACATTATTTTCAATTACTGATTTTCAGGGATGTTTTAGTCAGGGTTCTCTAGAGAGACAGAACCAACAGGAGATATTTGCATATGTGAGATCTATAAAAGAGTCCAAAATCTACAGGGAAGGCTGCAAGGCTGGCAAATCCAACAAAGGGTCCTGATGAACTCCACAGGAAAGGCTCACTGGCTTAAGAAGCAGTGAAAACTCTCCTCCCTTTGAAGTCTTAACAGATTAGATCAAGTCCAACTGATTGGATTCTCTCATTGTGGAAGGCACACCCTTGCGGATCGTAGATGTAAGCAGTCACAGATGCAATCAACTGACTGATGATTTAATAAACCAGCCTTCTGGTTCATCAACCAGCCATGTAATATCTTTGCATGTAATATCCTTGCAATAATATGCCAGTGGTTGCCTGACCTGACAACTGGGCACCATCACCTGGCTAAGTTAGCAACTGAACCCAACCTCACAAGGAGCCTGTGTGCTTTGAAAATAATGTGTTATTTTTCTTATTAATTTATTTTTAGTCATGATGCTTAATTTGTTTTCAAATTTCAAATAATATGAAAATAATGGGTGATATTTGTGTTTATCAGTAGTGGGTGTCACAGGCACTGTGGATTGCCAAACCAGCGGCTTTGCCCCACAACACTCAACATTTCCTTCAGAATCCATCTTCCAAATAGAAAGGCCAAATAAGACTTAACTTGAAGATGTGGGAATAGCTCAACAGTAACTGGGGAAAAGACTGCTGGTGTGGCAATGAAGATGGCTCATTGGAAATGCTTTCCTCTATCGTTTTTTTTTTTTAGATATTTTATTTTGGGCTTATCATAGATTCACATACAATGGTAAGAAATAATGCAAAAAGAGTGTATTACTTAGTTTCCCCAAGTGATACCATTTTGCAAAACTGCAATATAATACAACAAAAGGTTATTTACATAGATACAAACCAGTATCTATCATAGATACAAGCTATGTCTATCACCACAATGACCCTGTATGCTCTTTTCTGGTCATACCAATTTCCCTCCCATCCCCAATCACTCCTTATTCCTTGTCAATCACTAATCTATATTCCATTTCTATGGTTTTGTCATTTCAAGAATGTTAGGTAAATGGAATTATAAAATAGGTTACATTTAGAAATGGCTTTTATCAATCAGCATAATTCTCTGCAGATTGATCCAGGCCATTGCATGTATCAATGCTTTATTATTTTTTTTATTGCTGAATAGTATTCCATGGTATAGATGTATCATAAATCACTTAATCATACACCCATTGAAGGGCATCTGAGTTGCTTCCAGTTTATGGTTACCATGAATAAAGCTTCACCAAATATTTTTGAGCACATTTATATATTAACATTCTCTTCATTTCTCTAGGATAAGCAGAGTGGAGTTGCTGGGTTGTATGGTAGTTGTAGGTTTTAAGACATTGCCAAACTGATTTCCCGAATGGCTATTCTGGCCAGCAATTTACAAGTGATCTAGCTTCCTTCCCTCCATGCTAGCACTTGATGATTTCTCTATTTCTCATTTTACCCATGCTGCTAAGGGTGTAATGATATGTTAGGGGTTATGATTTGCATTTCCCTAATTGCTAATGAACTTGGACATATTTCCATGTGCTTGTTTGCCATCATGTATACTAGTTGGTGAATTCTCTATTCACGTATTTGCTCATTTTCTAATGGATTATTTTTTACTGTTGAGTTTTCTCCCTTTTGTGAGGGGGAGGGGAGGAAGCTGTGGTAGTGCATGGTCCGGGAATTGAACCCGGGTCTCCTGCACAGAAGGCGAGCATTCTACCACTGAACCAGCATGCATTCACTGAACCGCCCATGCACCCTACTGTTGAGTTTGAATGTACTTTATATATTCTAGGTACTAGTTCTTTCTTGAATACGCGGTTTGCAAAATTTTCTCCCACTTTGTAGACTGTCTAGTTCAATTTACCAATTTTTCCTTTTATGAACTGTGCTTTTGGTATCACATCAATGAACTCTTTGCTTAACCCAAACTCCAATATCTTCTTTTACTTTTTCATAAGGATTTATACTTTTATGTCTTACATGCAGATCCATGATCCACTTTGAGTTAATTTTTGTATAAAGTATAAGATCAATTTTCATGTTCTTTTATCCCCCTTTTGAATGTCCAGTTGACCCAGCACCAATTGTTAAAAAGATTATATTTCTTCCATTGAACTGCTTTTGGAACTTTGTAAAAAAAAAATTAGTTGATCATATTTGTGTTGGTTCTCCTTCTGTCCTGTTGATCTATGTGCATGTTGCTTCACCAAGTCCACACAGCCTTGACTACGGTGTCTAAGAGTGATATCTCCCATTTTATTCTCATTTTTCAGTTGTTTCACTGTTCTAGTTCCTTTCCCTTTGCAAATAAATTTTGGAATAACCTTGTCTTTACAAAAAATCTTGCTCAGATTTTCATAGGCATTGCCTTAAGTCTGTATATTAATTTGTGAAGAATTGGTATCCTTACTATGTTCAGTCTTCCAATCCATGAACTCAGAATATTCCTGTTTATTTTCTTTGATTCCTTTCAAAAGCATTGTGTAGTTTTCAGAATACCAGTCCTGAATATGTTTGGTAAGATTTACTCCTAAGTACTTCCTTTTTTAGCAATCATAAATGGCATTCTTTGAAAAGTCATTCTCCACATGTTTATTGTTAGTATAGTGAAACTCAATTGATTTTGTATGTTACCTTATATCCTGTGACCTTGCTGTGACTCACTTCTTTTAAGAGGATTTTTTTTTTGGTAGATTCTTATAGGAGTTTCGACATAGAAAATTATGTCATCTACAAATACGGATAGTTTTATTTCTTGCACCCCCTTTATTTTCTTTCTTGCTTTTTTGCACTGGCTAGAATTGCCAGCTCTAAGTTGAATAAGAGTGATGAGAGCAAACATCCTAGTCTTATTCCCAAACCTAGGAAGAAAGTATTCAGTCTTTTAGCATTAAAAGTAAAATTAACTATAGGTGTTTTATAAATGTTCTTTATCAAGTTGAAGAAGTTCCCCTCTCTTCTTGTATTTCTAATGTATAGTGAATTTTGTTAAAATGCTTTCTCCTCATCAATTCATATGATTGTGTGATTTTTTCCTTAGTCTATCAATATGGTAGATTACACTAATTTTCAAATATTGAACCAATCTTTCATATCTGCAATAACTTCCACCTGATCATTATGTACAATTCTTTTTATATAATTCTAAATTCTATGTGCTAATATTTTGTTAAGGAATTTTACATCTATATTCAAGAGAAATATTGGACTGTAGTTTCTTGCTTTTCTTTTTTTATACTGTCTTTGACTGGTATTGGGATCAGGTTAATATTTGCTCCATAAAATCAATTGGGAAGTGTTTCCTCTTCCACATTCTGGAAGAAAATATGTAAAATGGCTATCAATTCTTTGAACATTTGATACAATTGTCTAGGCCTGAAAGGGGTTTTTTGGGGGGGTATTTAAATTATTAATTTGATTTCCTTAATATTTAAAAGATTATTCAAATTATCCATTTCATATGGTTTGAATTATGGAAATTCGTGTTTTTCAAGGAATTAGATCGTTTGCTTTAAGCTGTCAACTTTAAGTGTGTAAAGTTAATCATAGTATTTCATGATGATCTTTTTAATATCTTCAGAGTCTGTAGAGATAGCACCTCTTTCATTCCTCTTTCATTCATTATTGGTAATATGTGTCTTCTCTCTTTTTTCCTTTGTCTGTCTTGATAGAGGTTTTTCAATTTTATTGATATTTTCAAAAACTACTTTCTTGTTTCATTAATTTTCTCTAACTTTTCTTTTCAGTTTTATTGATTTCTGTTCTAATCTTTGTTTTCTTTCTTCTGTTTCCTATGAGTTTATTTTGCTCTTCTTTGTCTAAGTTATTAAGATGAAAGCATAGATTATTGATTTTGTATTTTCTTCCTCTTTTCTCATATATACACTGAATACTTTAAATTTCTCTCTTACTACTGCTCTAGCTGCTTCTTACAAATTTCATGTGGTATTTTCATTTTTATTTTGTTCATTACATTTTAAAAATTTCATTGAAGACTTTTTCTTTCATACCTGGATTATTGGAAAATGTGCTATATTAGTTTCCAAGTATTTAGAGATTTACCTGTTAACTTTCTTGTTATTGATTTTATTTTGAGTTTATTGTGGTTGGAAAATATACTTTGTACAGTTTTATTTATTTTATTCTTGAGATTTGTTTTATGCTCTAGGATGTCTCTCTCTCTTGGTATAATTTCTTCAGACCTTGAAAAAGAATGTGTGTTCTGCTGTTGAGTGGATGTTCTATAAATGTTCAGTAAATTTTGTTGTCTGATGTTGTTGCAAAATTTTCGTACATCCTTGATTATTTCACTACTAGTTGCTTTTTTAATTGCTGAGAAGGGGTTTTGAAGTCTGCAAATTTTGGATTTGCTATTTCTCTTTTATTATATTGGTTTCTGTTTTCTTTAGTTTTCATCTCTTCTTTTATAGGATTTATATGTCTTTACAGTGAAACAAACCTTTTATTATTATATAAAGCTCCTCTCTGACTCCAGAAATTTTATTTGCCCTCAAGCCTACCTAATCTGACATTAATATAGCTACTCCTACTTACCTTCAATTAATGTGGATATGATATATCTTTATCCATCCTTTTATTTTCACCCTGTCATTATATTTAAAGTAAGTTTCCAGCAGATTGCATATATTTGCACCACCTTTTTATTAATCCATGTTCTGGTTTGCTAGCTGCCAGAATGCAATATAACAGAAACAGAATGGCTTTTAAAGAGGGGAATTTAATAAGTTGCTAGTCTACAGTTCTAAGGCTCAGATAATGTCCCAATTAAAACATGTCAACAGAAATATCCAATATGAGGCATCTAGGGAAAGATACTGGGTTCAAGAAGGCCAAAGAAGTTCAGGGTCTCTCTCTCAATTGAGAAGGCACACGGCAAAAAAGATCAGGGTTTCTATCTCATCTGGAAAGGCAAGTGGCGAACACAGTGTCATCTGCTAGCTTTCTCTCCTGGCTTCCTTTCATGAAGCTCCCCAGGAGGCGTCTTCCTTCTTCATTTCCAAAGGTCGCTGACTGGTGGACTCTGTGCTGCTTGTGGCTATGTCCTTCTGCTCTCTCAGAATCTCTAGCTTTCTCCAAAATGTTTCCTCTTACATAGGATTCCAGTAAACTAATCAAGAACCACCTGAATGGGTGGAGACACGTCTCCACCTAACCCAGTTCAACAATCAGTCTTGATTGAGTCACATCTCCAGGAAGATGATCTAATTACAGTTTCAAACATACAGTACTGAATAGGGATTAGAAGAAACAGCTGCCTTTGCAAAATGGGATTAGGATTAAAACATGGCTTTTCTAGGGTACATACATCCTTTCAAACTGGCACATTCCACCCACTGAACCCTAAAATAGACATGTTTTCCCAAATACAGTAGATGGGTAGTCTACTAAATTCTTGTTTGAGCTGTATAAACAAAAGAATTTTAGGTCAAGTGAACAGAAGTTTAACCTGAATTACAAAAACACAGAGTCACGGCCCCTTAATCAATTTCCAGACTTGAGACAGTTTACAGACACAGAGCCCCTTGAATGAAGGGGAGGCCAGGTCCCTTTGGGGGAGAACCCTGTTACTCTACCACAAATTTATACTGTTAATCTTCCTCCAAGCCTTCCCCAAGGAGACTGATGGCCTTTTACCAGGGTAACTGTGCATTAGGGAAAAAGAAATGATCAGATATTTCGGGGATTATTAGACACTGGTTCAGAAGTGAAATTAATTCGAGGGGTCCCAAAACATCACTCTGGTCCCCCAGTCAGAGTGGCAGCTTATGGAGGCCAGGTGATCAATGGAGTTTTAGGTCATGTCCATCTCACAGTGGGTCCAGTGAGCCCTCAGACCCATTCTGCAGTTATTTCCCCAGTTCTAGAATGCATAATTTTAACAGACATACTGAACAACTGGCAGAAGTCCCACACTGGCTCTCTATCTTGTGCAGTGAGGGCTACTTTGGTGGGAAAGGCCAAGTGGAAGCCACTAGATCTGCCCCCAACTGAGCAAAGTAGTAAATCAGAAGCAATACCAGATTTCTGGAGGGATTGCAGAGATTACTGCCACTCTTAAGGACTTGAAGGATGCAGGGGTGGTGATTCCCAACACATCCCCATTCAACTCTCCTATTTGGCCTGTGCAGAAAACAGACGGGTCTTGGAAGATGATAGTGGATTATCATAAGCTCAATCAGGTGGTAACTCCAATTGCAGCTGCTGTTCTGGATGTGGTATCATTTCTTAAGCAAATCAATACATCCCCTGGTACCTGGTACGCAGCTATTGATCTGGCAAACGTTTTTTCTCAATAGTTGTTAGTAAAGACCTCCAGAAACAGCTTGCTTTCAGCTGGCATGGTCAGCAATGTATTTTCACTGTCCTACCTCAGGGGTGTATCAACTCTCCAGCCCTATTCATAATCGTTTCCACAGAGACCTTGATCGTTACTCCCTCCTATAAGACATCACACTGCTCCATTTGATGATATCATGTTGATTTTACCTAGTGAGCAATCAACTTATTCTAGACTTACTAGTAAGGCATTTGCATGTCAGAGGATGGAATATAAATCCAACAAAAATACAGGGGCTTTCCACCTCAGTGAAATTTTTGGTGTCCAGTGGCGTGGGGCATGTCAAGATATCCCTCTTAAGGTGAAGCATAAGTTGCTGCATCTGGCCCCTCCTATGACCAAAAAAGAGGCACAACACCTAGTTGATCTCTTTGGACTTTGGCAACAGCATATTCATTATTTGGGTGTGCTACTCTGGCCCATTTATCGAATGACCAGTAAATCTGCTAATTTTGAGTGGGGAGCTAAACAAGAGGAGGCTCTGCGACAGGTCCAGGCTGATATACAGGCTGCTCTGCCACTTGGACCATATGGTACAGTAGATTCAATGGTGCTGGAAGTGTCAGTGGCAAATAGAGGTGCTATTTGGAGCCTTTGGCAGGCCCCTATAGGAGAATCACGATGCAGACCCTTAGGACTTTGGAGCAAAGCCTTACCATTTGCTGCAGATAACATCTCTCCCTTTGAGAAACAGCTTTTAGCCTGCTACTGGGTCTTAGAGAACATAACGCTTAACTTTGGGCCACCAAGTTACCATGAGACCTGAGTTGCCTATCATGAACTGGGTGTTGTCTGATCCACCAAGCCATAAAGTTGGGCATGCGCAGCAGTACTCCATCATAAAATGGAAATGGTATATATGAGATACGGCCAGAGCAGATCCTGAAGGCACAAGTGAGTTACATTAGGAAGTGGCCCAAATGCCCATGGTCTCCATTCCTGCAACAATACCTTTTCTTTCCAAGACCAGAGTTATGGCCTTTTGGGGAGTTCCTTACAGTGAATTGACTGAGGAAGGGAAAACTTGGGCCTGGTTTACAGATGGTTCAGCACGATATGCAGGTACCACCCAAAAGTGGACAGTTGCAGCACTACAACCTTTTTCTGGGATGTCCTTGAAGGACAGTGGTGTGGGGAAATCCTTCCAGTGGGCAGAACTTCAAGCAGTGCACGTGGTTGCTCATTTTGCTTTGAAGGAGAACTGACCAGAGGTGCATTTATATACTGACTCCATGGGCTATTGCTAATAGTTGGCTAGATGGTCAAAGACTTGGAAAGGTTATAATTGGAAAACTGGTGGCAAAGAGGTTTGGGGAAGAAGCATGTGGATAGACCTGAGTGAGCTAAAAACATGAAGATATTGTGTCCCATGTGAATGCGCACCAGAGGGTGACTTCAGCAGAGGAAGGTTTTAATAAACAAGTGGATAAGATGACCAGTTCTGTGGATACCAGTCAGCCTTTTTCCTCAGCAACTCCTGTCATTCCCCAATGGGCTCATGAACAAAGTGGCCATGGTGGTAGGGATGGAGTTTATGCATAGGCTCAGCAACATGGACTTTCACTCACCAAGTCTGACCTGGCTACTGCCACTGCTGAGTGCCCAATCTGCCAGCAGCAAAGACCCACTCTCAGCCCCCGATATGGCAGCATTTCCCAAAGTGACCAGCAGCTATATGGTGGCAGGTCAATTACATTGGACCACTCCCTTCATGGAACGGGTAGCAATTTGTTCTAACTGGAACAGGCACATACTCTGGATATGGTTTTGCTTTCCCTGCACACAATGCTTCACCAAAACTACCATCCATGGGCTTACAGAATGCCTTATCCATAATCCTGGTATTCCACACAGCATGTCTTCTGATTAGGGAACACACTTCACAGCAAATGAAATGTGGGAATGGGCACATGCTCATGGAATTCTCTGGTCTTACCATGTTCCCCATCATCCAGAAACAGGTGGATTGATAGAATGGTGGAATGGCCTTTTGAAAACTCAATTACAGTGCCAACTAGGTGACAATACCTTGAAGTGCTGGGGTAGTGTTCTCCAGGAAGCTGTGTATGCTCTGAATCAGCATCTGCTGTATGGTGCTATTTCTCCCATAGCCAGGATCCATGGGTCCAGGAACCAAGGGGTGGAAATGGGAATGGCACCACTCACTATTACCCCTACTGATCCACTAGAAAATTTTTTGCTTCCTGTCCCTGTGACCCTGAGCTCTGCTGGTCTACAGGTTTTAGTTCCAAGAGGGGAGCGCTTCCACCAGGAGAAACAACAATGATTCCATTTAGCTGGAATCTAAGACTGCCACCTGGTCACTTTGGGCTACTCATGCCCCTGGATCAACAAGCCAAGAAGGGGATTACATTATTGGCTGGGGTGATTGACCCTGACTGTCAAGGGGAAATAGGACTGCAACTACACAGTGGAGATATAGGACATATATCTATCTCCTGTATTTCCTGTAATATAGGAGATCCCCTAGGGTGTCTTTTAGTACTACCACACCCTGTGATTAAAATCAATGGAAAACTGCAACAACCCAATCCAGGCAGGGCTACCAATGGCTCTGAAACTTCATGAATGAAAGTTTGGGTTACCCCACCAGGCAAAGAACCACGACCAGCTGAAGTGCTTGCAGAGGTTAAAGGAAACATGGAATGGGTAATGGAAGAAGGTAGTGATAAATATGAACTTACCAGGGAGTATATCACCCACCTCACCCATCTATGATCTATTTTTCTTTAGGTAGAAAAAGAAAGGATCATCTTTGATAAAATATCAAACCACTGGCCCTGGTTTATTACTTGTAAGTGAAAATGATCTCTAGATTTTGTTATCCATGTGTGAAATTAATTTCTGTTCCATGCTCCAATGCTGCACTAATGAAACACAATTTATTTAAATCTCTTGGATACCAATTGCCACACAAGACAATCTTCAGACAAGTTATTTCCATTTCAGAATCACTATATATCATTTGTTTTGAAATGAAGACCCAGGAAACATTTACTTTGCAGGTACATTGAAAAGAGTATGTTTAGCACAATGGGACCATTGTGACTGAGATTTGAAGCATTCTTTTTATGTAATATGTAAGGGGAAAGTGCAGTCAGAGCACAAAAAAAACATTAGGGCAATAATAATGGTTCCAAGAATACATATTGATGTGTAGCATACTTCAATAGTCAATAATTATCTTTTCTCTAAATGAGAATAGACAAGTACAGAAAAAGTAAATGGTGTTAATCTACAGAATCAATGATTGAATAATAGAAGTTAATTATTACACTAGCACAAGTGTTCATCAGCCACCCAGAGAAACCCATAAACTTCTCTGGAAGTTTATACACAGGAGTGGGTGTGTATACACCTCCTCAGAAGGACAAAGCTCCTCCTCTGCTGACTTCAGCATCATCAAATCCAGAAAGTTGGAAACGCATGTCCATAGTATGAGGTGTTGGTCATGTCATACTATTTAAGTTGTAAGATATCATGTTTAAGAATGAATATTATGCAAGGACTTGCACCCTATTTAGGAAGATTTAATGTGTTTCCCATTATATGCAGGACAGTTGAGTGTTGTTAGGTGAAAGAAAAAAAATGCATTTTATTGTTTTTTATTTACAAATTAGGTATGGTTTAAGGTAATGTGTATAGTGTATAGATGCCAAGTTGACATGGTCAGATTTATGTGTCAACTTACCCAAGTGGTGGTACCTGTTTGTCTGGTTGGGCAAGTGCTGGCCTGTCTGTTGCAATGAGGACATTTCATAGAATTAAATCATGATCAGGTCAGCTCCATCCACAGCTGATTCCATTTGTAATCAGCCAAGGGGAAGTCTTCTGCAATGAGTGATGCTTAATCTTATCACTGGAAGCCTTTCAAGGAGGATTCAGAAGAGACAGGCTCTCTTCCTGCTTCAGCTGCTGAGCCTCTCCTGTGGAGTTCATGCAGACCCTCCATCAGAATCATGGGCTTCACAACCTGCCCTACAGATTTTGGAATTTACGAATATTTCCCATTGATTCTGTTTTTCTAGAGAACCCTAACTAATACAATCCATTACGCCTTATATTTTTTTATATAAAAATAATTATATTCTTATATTCTGTCTTATATTTTTTTCATTTATGTAATTTACATTCAATGTAGGTATTGATATGTTATGGCTTAAGTTTGACATTTTATTTTTTGTTTTGTTTTTTCTTTCTCTTTTTTTAATTTCTTTATTTCCTTGTAACATGGCTTCCTCTGGGTTACCTGAGCATTTTTTACAATTGCATTTCCTTTCTGAGGCTTTCTATTTCTTTTATTTGTTTCAAGTGTGTTCGTAACTGCTCTTTCTTTTTTTTTAAATGCGGGGACCTTATTATTATTATTTCCAACATAAGGGCAGGACTTAGCAGGATAGAGGCAGAGGTTCTGGTGGCAATGATGGGGCCCCTACTTGCTGGCAATGAGCAGGCAAAAGCACAGTGACCAAATCCCTGTGAAGGAACATCCTAGTAATTTAGTGGTCCTTACTAACTGACTTGGACTTCTTTCTGCCCATGCTGTTTTTAGGGACCTCTATTAACATCTCCTTCATATTCTCCAGGACCATATTTCATTCCCTGTCAAAGACCATCATGTTCCCAAGAGACTCTTGTTGCTGAGCTGATTAGTACTTAGGTGTTGTTCTCAACTGACTCCATGATCACAGAGAGAGGACTTGTGTTAAACTCCTCCTTCTTCCACTTCTACAGCTCCTTTGAGTCATCTCACTCTTAAGGCTTGTTGAGGTGGCTTAGTAGTAGATGATTTTTCAGGTTACTCCTGTCATCACCATGTTGCTTCTGCCTGTCCATAATTGCTCTTTCAAACAAATGTATTAAAGCTTCTTTAAATTATTTATAACATGATTCTAATTCTCCATAATTTCAGTATTGGCGTGTATTGTCTTTGACCCTTCAAGTTGAGAGCTTCCTAGTTCAAACCTAAATACAGCCTGGATATTTTTCAATTATATTATGAAACTCTAGTTCTTATTTAAACCTTCTGTTTTAACTTTCTTTCTCTGATACTGGCATAGCCAAAGAAGACTAAGGGCCTTCTCTTCTTTGCCAGATAAAGGCAGAAATGCCGGATCCCCATTCAGCCTCCATTGATCACAAGAGTGAAAATGGATGGCATATGGGAAAAGGCACAATCAATATAAGGTAGGATCTATAGTCAACAGTAACATTATAACATGCTTCCACTGAATGTAACTAAATGTCAACCAAGTGGGAGGCATGGAGAAGGGGTACGAATTATTTGTGGAAGAAAAGGAAATGTCTTCATACAGATTTTTGTGGTGAAGACCACCATATTTGCAAAAAGACAAATATTATACATGATGCCTAATGAATGCAAGTGGCTGAAGGATGCACTGACTGAGAAGTAGATTGGCGAATGATGTTGGATACATATGATCAAATATTGTGCTGCTACAAAAAGAATGAAGGATGCAACAATGAACTTGTGGGACATGTGGTGAGGCAAAATAAGACAGAAATGAAAGGATAATTATTGTATGGTTTCCCTTAGAAAATGCTTGTAAGAGAACTGGGGAATAGATTGTAAGTTCTTATAGGAGACACATTAAGTTTGGAATGCTAATTATTATTTCTGGATTTTGAGAGGCTGTTTTATATAACTATAATCTGGAATTTAAAGAGAAGAACAAAGCTGATTAAAAAAGACAAATATTATCATGCCTTACTCATATGGATTAACTATAATGTACAAACTTAGACAACTGAAGTTGAGAGCATGGGTTATCAGGTTGGGGGCACTGTAAAGTTTCCTAGATTGTAAGCTCTTACAGCAGTCACATATTTGTAATTGACAATTATGACATACTTATCTATTTGTATATAACCTGTTTGTTCCCTGAGACTTAGAGTATTTAGTGACACTTGAGACTCAGAATTGGAGCTCTGAAACTATGAAAGTCAGCTGTACACCATACAATAACTGCTTAAAAAAGAGCTGAAAAATTCATCAGACTTCATCTAGATATGTGAATGAAGCTGATCTGGATGGGACTAAGGTAAATCAGAATAGTGGGTAAAAGATGATAGGGCCCATATTTTCAAACTTAAACCTCTGGGTGAGACCAAAGGAAGAGATGTTTGTTTGATGCAAAATTTGTATTGTGTACCTTACCTAATTTAACTTGTATGGTCAGTGTATTTGAACACCATAATTACATGGAATCTTAAATAGGGTATGAGATGTTTTTGGTTTATACAGGTTAATGTGATGCCCTAATATATCTCAGAGTAATTGGGGAAGAGAATAAAAAAGTATTTGCAAAGTCCCCTTGAGGGTGCTGAAGAGAAAGGCAGAAATACTCAATTTCCCATCTGGGGAATTCTTGACATTCTCACAAGCAGTGAGGACAACCAATTCAATAAGCTGAATCCTCAATATTGAAGCTCGCCCCTGTGAAACTTATTCCTGCAAAGGAGAGGCTAAGCCCACTTATAATTATGCCTAAGAGTCACCCCCAGAGAGCTTATTTTGTTGCTCAGATATGTTCTCTCTCTCTAAGCCAACTCAGCAGGTGAACTCACTGCCCTCCCCGCTATGTGAGACATGACTCCCAAGGGTGTAAATCACCCTGGCAACATGGGACAAAAATCTGGGATTAGCCAGGACCTGGCATCACCAGAATGAGAAAGTCTTCTTGAACAAATTGGGGAAGAGAGAAATGAGACAAAACAAAGTATCAGTGGCTAAGAGATTTTGGAGTCAAGAGATTATCCTCAAGGTTATTCTTATGCATTATGAAGACATCCCTTTCTAGTTTGTGGTATATTGGAGTGGCTAGAGGGAAGTATCTGAAACTGTTGAGCCGTGTCCCAGTAGCCTTGATTTTTGAAGATGACTGAATAACTATTCAACTTCTACAATGTGACTGTATGATAGTGAAAACCTTGTGTCTGCTGCTCTTTTTATCCAGGGTATGGACAGATGAGTAAAAAAATATGGCTAAAAAATAAATAAATAAATAATTTTGGGAGATAAAGGGTAAAAGTTGGATAGATTGAAATACTATGGGTCACGGAGAGGGAAGGATAAGGGATATGGGTTGTGTGAGGTTTTTTTTTTTTTCCCTTTTTATTTCCTTTTCTAGAGTGATGCAAATGCTCAAAAACTGATCATGGTGAAGAATACACAACTATGTGATGATATTGGGAGCCACTGATTGTATAATATAGTTGAACTGTATGTGTGTGGATATTTCTCAATAAAAATATTAAAAAGTAAAGAGTGGAAGTAGGGAATCCTCATTGTGGCTGGGCAGGTGTAGAGTTCCACTTCCCCATGGGTCCTTCATGGATACCGTGGTGGGCATGGCCATTTCTAGGCAACGGTCACAATCCTGATTCTCCACTAAGCTTCCTCAGACGCTGACAGAGGAAGGAGGGAGGATAGGCTCTCATTAGTGCAAGGTTTGAGTGGAGTTCAGGATCTTTAAACATTATCTGTCTTGCCAGGATGCCTCTCTGCTGGTCCTTTGATTGTAAAAAAAAAAAAAAAAAATTAGATTATTTTTTGGCCTTTTTTATGTTTACATCTGTCCATGTTTCCACACTGCTGCCTTCTTCAGCTCTAAGTATCGGTCATTTATGATAAAAAGAAAATTCAGGAATTCACCATTATCTTATGAGCTGGATCCCAAGATCTCTACACGCTCTGTCTTTTCTCCACCTTTCAAACTTTTCTTGTGCTTGTTTTATGTACAATATCCAATGTTTTTAGTTACACTTAGCAAAAGAACTAAGGAAAAATGCTTCTACTCCATCTTCCCAAAGCAGAAATCCTCCTTTATTTTTTAAAGATGACATTTTATGAGTATACTAAATTTATACACATTTCAATTACTTAGCTTTATTCCATTTTGTTTAATAACATCATTTGTTTTCCTTATATTTGGTTATCAATATAATTAATAAAAAAGAGGCATGTTTAGGAAAATATTAATTTTAAAGCATAAGGATTATATGAGGGGATGGCAAGAATTATGTAGCTATAACTGGATTTTGAAGATGTTGACCTCCCTTGAATGTCCTTGCCTCTCCTGGTATTAGGGGTTGGTTTGTCTGGGTGTCAGTCAGTATGCAGTAGGACTTCAACTGAGTTTCCCTGTTCCAGGCTTCAGTCAATTAAGTTTTAGCTCTCTGCCACATCAGCCTCAAGGTGCAAGGACCTCGTTCCAGAATCTCTTTGGTTGCTAGATGTTTTAGGATCATTGGAGAAATGCTTTTCATTTCACTTTCAGATATGCTGGGACATGCTGAGTGCCCTGATAATATTTCATACACAGTTTTTTGTTTTCACTCTCTGGGTGTGTCTGCAGTTCTGAAACAATTAAGTTCAAACCATAGTCTTGCAAACATGAAGTGTATGTGGCGATCTCAGTACAACTTTACATTAATTTCTGACCTAAAGCCCTCCAAGGGGTATCTCTGATCTCCCGAGTGTGAGGTTTTGTGAATCTTTGATTCAGCTGTAAGATTAAAGAAAATTTAAGTGGCTGGGCAACTCCTTATTCACCACATGTTTGAGAAATATTGAGAACATATGTTATTCTTTTCAAAGTTCATTGTAAATCACACCCTCTAATTGCTTCCAGATCAGTCTTTTCAGGCAAAGCATTAAAATGATGGTTCTATCAGTCAAAACACTATTTTTGCTCCTATCAAACACATGATTATAATTCCCTTTACCTAGTATAGAGGAAGGAGATGCCAATCCAACCAGTCATCCTTTCTCTAGGTCAGCAGATGTGCTGTTCAGTAGAGAAGCTGCTGTCAGCGATGTGGTCACACATCAAGCTCACATTTTTTAAGAAAGCAATTGTATGCCGCTATGAAAAGACTGGTATAAATTCCAAAAGAAGTCTTCCTGAGAATTCTGAATTTGATATCAAATGAGAGTAAAATTTCTATTTGAATGAAGCATTTTTACATGAAAATACTTTATACTCCTTCAGCTTTTGGAAACAATTGTTTGATTATCCTATTTGAAATATATGCAACAATCATATTTTTGTCTTCTCTTTCAACTTTTTATTGTCAAAACTCCAATTTTAATAAGATTTTAATGAATAACTACTTGAAAATAGTGAAGACATTGATCATAATAGAGATATTTAACTGGTTTCTACAGCTAAACTCTTATCCATCCATGAAGCCCTGGAATTTTTATGGTGTTTTTCTAGAAAAGGGCCTTTACTTTTCATTAGGCTTTTGGAGATGTATATTAGCTAAAATTTTAACACTAAATAGATGTATATTAGCTAAAATTTTAACACTAAATATTTTCTCTTATTAGTAGGCTCAATGTTTTGAAGTATCTAAAGAAGGATAAACATAAAACATAAACCAACATTTATTAAATATATTCATGTAAATATACAAATATATACATATATCTTCAAAGTAAGAAATAAGAGAGAGACAATTTACAACAAAATTATAAATAAACTAATATTGTAAAGCCAAACTTGAATATTTGTTCAACTCTGAAACTTTGCTGTTTGTGCTAGGAAAGTTGCAACCAAAAAGATTCTGGGAAATGAGGAAACTTCAGCCTATCAAGGCTGAAGTGGCAGAACTAAGACTGAATAGATATTGCCTACATCAGGGGAACCCAGGTGGATTTCTGCTACATAGTTCCTGATACCCAGGCAGCTAGATCCCTGGGACAGGAGTTGAGAACGGCCTTCAATGGAGTCATGTCTTTTAAATCTATGATTCAAGTGATAGCTTCATGATTTTTGCTGTATCTATATATAATCCTTGCCTTTTAAATTAAGTATTTTCCTAAAAATGACTCCTTCTTCTTTATTGACATTAAAATTAACTCCCACTACAATACCCACATTAATTAAAAGTCAGTATTTTTGCTAGAAAGAAATGGTAACCATACAGAGAAGTATAAGGAAAACAAAATGATGTTATTAAACTAAAAATGGAAATAAAATTAAGCAAGGAAATTAAAATGCTAATTTTAGCCTTTATAGGAAGTCCTTCTTAAAACAAAAGGAGGTACCCAATTCATTCTGTAGTCTCTACAATATCAACAGCTGACTTTCAACTTGCTGAGATCAGACCACACTCAATACCATTGCAAACAGTCTCCTACTGATAGAGAATACAATTGATTCTACATAAATGTGCCTGGTAGGCATGGATTCTCCAGAGTCTCCCAAAGGAGAAGCATAGACCTAGTAAATGATAAATATTTTAAAATAAGACATGAGGTTTCATTTTGGATAAGATAGAATAAGCAGACTTTGTTGTCTCTCCTACTGAATCTATTTCTAAAACTTGGACATGATGCCCTGAACAGACATTCAAGGAGTGCAGAAAGTAAGAGAAAGCAGATAGGGAATGAGACCCAAATTCAAAGTACCAAACCAACAGTAAGTTTACTATTTCTCCCCTTCTGGTATGCTGGACATGAGTGCAATGCAGCAACCTAGAAGGGTACAGGGTGCAGAAAAAAAAGAACTCCAGGCGACCTCCCTTGTTAGGATTCCTTAATGTTCAGATAGAGTACAGAACCCACCCCAACCCTGTTTTTTGTGCATGAGTTAAATTCTTCACTGCTGCACAATCTAGCCTCAAAGCAACTCTTTCAAGGGAGCAACAGCAGCACAAAGGAACCCACCAAAGTCAAAGCTCTGAAGAAAATGACCCCTCATCTGCAGTTAGAGAAACTCTGGTCTCGTCTCAAAAGGGTGGGGCAAGCCTCTACTGCTTTTACTTTTCTTACTCTGTCCTATGTCTGCTTTGTCCTAGATGCAGGCGATTTCACAAAATATACAGCAGAGAGGAATAACTAAAGCCTCTGGCCCCATGACAGCTTTCTGGCTATATGACCAAAAACCACAGCCCTAGGGGACCAGAATTTTTCCAAGAGATCACGAAGAGAAAGGAACCTGATAAAGTAAAACCACAAAACCATCTATAAACTCCGGGGCTGCCTCTTCAGGTGCATATGTGTGCATCTGATAGTAATAAGTTTACCAAACAATTTGACAACTGAACAGCTAGTCCATCCCCAGGCAGGGAACAGGTCCAAATAGCACTACAAAGTCTTTGAAAACTGAATCAACAATGGAACCACAACTGATAGAAGACAGGTTAGAACTTGCAATATGAACCCAATCAATGGTCTACTAAAACAAAAATATCAACATTCTCCAGAGGATTTAAACAAGACTTATACTTTCATAATATAATACTCAGAATCCCCAGGATACAATTCAAATGTAGTCCAGATATGAAGAATCTCAACTCTCATGAGAAAAGCCAATTAACAGAGGTGGAACAGACTTTGTTATTATCTGACAAAAGCTTTAAAGCAGCTATTATAAAAAATACTCCAACAAGCAATCATAAATATTATTGAAATGAATGAGAAAATGAAAATATCAGCAAAGGGGAAGAAGAAATAAAAAACCAAATGGAAATTTTTAAACTGAAAAGAAAATAATTCAACATTTTAAATCACCAAATAAGCTCAAGAGCAGAATGGAGATAACAAAGGGCATGGTCAGTGAACTTGAATATAGAACAACAGATTAACTCATCTCAGCAAAGGAAGGGAAAAAAGCCTAAAAAAGAACAAAAAAGAAAACTGACAAAGTCACTGTGAGAAAATGACAAAAGGTTTAATATTTTTATAAATAGAAGAAAAAGGTACATTTTCTATATGAAAGAAAGAATTTGAATGGCTCTGGATTTCTCAACATAAATCATGGCAGCCAAAAGGAAACTGTTTTAAAAGCCTGGGAAAAACAGAAATTCTCAGAATTTTACATCCAGTAAAAATATCTTTCAAAAATTAAAGTTAAAGTAGAGTACAGTTGGGTATGACTCTTAAAGTATCTCAATCCACGAAAGAGAAGAAAATGGATCAAGTGAATTTTATCAAGGTTAAAAGCAAATTAGAACCACATGAGATATTACCATGAGAGGAGATTATGGTACTGAATAAAATAATTGAGAAAATAATGGCTGAAAATAATGACATAGACTGACAGATTCAAGAAGTTCAGTGACTACCACACATGAAAAACCAAAGAAATCCTTCCTCAGTCACATCATAACCAACCTGCTGAAAACTGAAGGAAAAGAAAAAATTTTGATATCTAACAGAAGAAAAAGGTACATTTTCTATATGAAAGAAAGAATTTGAATGGCTCTGGATTTCTCAACATAAATCATGGCAGCCAAAAGGAAACCGTTTTAAAAGCCTGGGAAAAACAGAAATTCTCAGAATTTTACATCCAGTAAAAATATCTTTCAAAAATTAAAGTTAAAGTAGAGTACAGTTGGGTATGACTCTTAAAGTATCTCAATCCACGAAAGAGAAGAAAATGGATCAAGTGAATTTTATCAAGGTTAAAAGCAAATTAGAACCACATGAGATATTACCACACACTTATTATAATGGCTCAAGTAAAAATACCAAGGATACTGAATGCTGGCAAATATGTGGAGCAATAGGAGCTCTCATGCATTGCTGTAAGAACTCAAAATGATGCAGTCACTCTGGAAAAAAGTTTGGCAGTGTCTTATAAAGTTAAACATATACTACCATATGACTCATTAACCCCACTCCTTAGCATGTACCGCCTTAGAGAAATGAAAGCTTGTATTCACACATAAACCTGTATGAAAATGTTTCAATCATTTTCTTCCTCATCTCCAAAGCTGGACACACCCCATCTATTCTTCAGCAGGTGAGTAGATAAAGCAATTGGTCCATCCATACACCAGGAATCTATTCAGCAATAAAAAATAAATGCATTATTGACACTCCTAATAACCTGAAAGATTTGCAGTGACATTATGCTGAATGAAAAAAGGTAGTCACAAAAGTTTGGTTATTCTATGATTCAATTCATATGACATTTTCAAACCCAGAAAATTGCACAGAGGGAAAACAAGACAGCTTGCTAGAGGTTACAGGTCAGGGATAGTGTGACCACAGACAGTTTTTTTGGAGTCATGGAAGTGTTCTGTGTCAGCACTACACTGGTCATTATCATATCTGGACATGTTTGAAAATTCTGAGTGCTGTGCACCAAAAAATTCTGTTTTACTATATGACAATTTAAAAAGTGATATTTTTAAAATTATGCATGATAATACGGCAAAGGAGGAAACAAATGGATTTAAGTGTGTTTGTTGAATGTAATGGATTCTCTTGTCTAATATCACACATTTGTTTCTTGAAGGGCAGCCTGATGTATTTGAAATTTTATCATATAATCTTTATCCCAGGCAGGTTATACCATGTCTGCTTGGTGATCTGTTAAGTTTCAACTAAAGCACAAGTCCCCCTTGAAGTGTCTCACGAGGATTTTAACTCTCCATCTCTCAGATAAACTTGCCCATTCCCTCCTTTAGGTCCCTTCCTTACACTATACATACATTAGTCACAGAATCTACAGCAATCTATCCCTATTAAATTATAAATCCTACGAAGGAAGGGACCTTTAAGTATCAAGGCCTAGTGAAGAGCTTGGCATGTACTAGGTACAGAAGAAATATTTGTGGAGTGAACATATAACATAGCATATTTGAGTCTCACCTTACCAGGGAATATATCACCCATCTCACCCATCTATAATCTATAAATATTTTTCTTTAGGTAGAAAAAGAAAGGATCATCTTTGATAAAATATCAAACCACTGGCCCTGGTTTATTACTTGTAAGTGAAAATAATCTCTAGATTTTGTTATCCATGTGTGAAATTAATTTCTGTTCCATGCTCCAATGCTGCACTAATGAAACACAATTTATATAAATCTCTTGGATACCAATTGCCACACAAGACAAACTTCGGACAAGTTATTTCCATTTCAGAATCACTATATCTCATTTGTTCTGAAATGAAGACCCAGGAAACATTTACTTTGCAGGCACATTGAAAACAGCATGTTTAGTACAACGGGACCGTTGTGCCCGAGGTTTGAAGCATTTTGTTAATGTAATATGTAAGGGGAAAGTGCAGTCAGAGCACAAAAAAACATTAGGGCAATAATAATGGTTCCAAGAATACATATTGATGTGTAGCATCCTTCAATAGTCAATAACTATATTTTCACTAAATGAGAATAGACAGGTACAGAAAAAGTAAATGGTGTTAAGCTACAGAATCAATATTCCATGATTGAATAATAGAAGTTAATTATTATACTAGCACAAGTGCTCATCAGCCACCCAGAGAAACCCATAAACTCTATGCACAGGAGTGGGTGTGTACACACCTTCTCAGAAGGACCAAGCCCCTCCCCTGCTGACTTCAAGCATCATCAAATCCGGAAAGTTGGAAATGCATGTCCATAGTATGAGGTCATGGACCTACTGTGAACAAGTAACAAAGTGAGCCTTATCTCTCATAGAATCAAAGAAAACACTGCCAGTTTCTTAAACATTAAATACACCTCATTTCTCATCTGTGAAGGAGGAAATGATGATGGATGAGGAGAGAATGGAAGAAGCAATTGAAAGAGGGTTTGGATCAGAAACAAAGAGCAAGAGTCCCTGATAACTCTGGAACTGGAAAAAAGGCTCCAGGGAAGTAAATTGAACTACAGCAAGGAAACTCACAGCAAGAAAGTTTCAGTGAATACAAAGGAGCAGGGCCCTGGCGATCCGTGGCAAAAGAATAATGTGCAGAGGAGGGGTCCTGGACTGGGATCCCACAGGAGAACCTGGAGAGCAAATTACCCTACCCCCATCCCTGGTCAAGCGTGACCTGGGATTAGAAACCACAGGATATGATCATTTTTAATGACAGCTCTGTCCTGCTCTCTAGGAAAGTGACAAACAGTTGGATGATTTTCAAAATGTTAACCAGGTCATTTCTAATGAGGTCCCTATGCAGATATTTCAGGGACCCAAAATGTGATTTCTGTATCCACTCATAGAAGTGCAAAGAGGACAGATAATCCTGTGGGTTATTAAGCAAAACCTTGTTACTGTAAAGTTTAACATGACATTGACAGTCAGGCTTTGGCACTTTCCCCTTTATTCTCACTAACGTCCATTATGTGAATTATTTCTCATCAGCATCTGGTTTATTTGTATCTCACTTAGCTGTAGTCTCCTTTATATATTTTCTTAAGGTGTAAGAGGACAGAGTCTTCCACATAATAAATGTTCAAATAATCGTTTGAAGGAATTAATGAATGCATTTGGCCTTAAGATCATGTCCCACAAAGAAGACAGATCAAGCAAAGCCAAATAAGAGAGAAAATACAAACCACGAAATACCCATCAAGGGTATGCCCTCAGGGGCCATTTCCAATAACTCCCTCATTATACAGATGCCAAATGGAAGCTCAGAGTTAGTTTCCTTCCCAGCATCCTAGAACCATTGAATGACAAAACCAAGACCTGAATGCAAATTCTCACTCTTTTCAAACCCACAACCACATTCTCACTAAATGAAGACCCTACACAATGTTTGACAGCTCTGCAGCTTTTCTGGCAAAAGAGACTTTCAACAATTCCAACTACAGGTATTTCCTTTCTTACCCAACCAATACCTGGAAGGTGGCTGCCAAAAATGAGGAAAATTCTGTTCTCTCAGAGTGGAGTCAGTAGAAGTTCTGCAGAGTGTAAATTTTTAAAAGAATTTTCAAAAAACAGATAGAAAAGAAAGGAGAATTTCTAAGACCTGCCTTTCCTTTCTGAATGATTCCTGAAATACCTTCTAGAAGTCTGTGAGGATGGGAGGGCAAATACTAACATCAAAACAGCAATAAGCATTCTGGTGAGAATGTGCATCATTTTTCCCCTCCACCTCATCTTCTCTTCAAGTTCACCTTTTCATTGTCCATGCAGCCCTTCCTTCCACCAGTTCAATCCCTGGCCTTTGCCCAACCCGGATCCTACTTGAAACTTCTGAAGTCACTTCAAAATATGATTTTAAGAATTCTAAAAGTTCAGTGACAGTAGGCTAATTTTTTTCCAACTGGAGAAACCAGAGCAAGAAAAGATTTATGCTTTGCTTAAGCTTACCCCACAAATTATCTTTGTAGTAAGAAATGATACCCTGAGCAGATGGCCCCCTCATTTGTACCTGCAAATCTCCATTGCAAACTGTAAAGCAGATTGGAGAAATAAAAACCTGGAGTTAAGCATCACCTTTCAATTGTAAAAGAATATGATTTGTGGCCATGCCTGTTGAGGTAGTAAGAGAGGAGAATAAGACACACATGAATGTAATGATAATTCTGCACCAGAAAAGGAATGCAATGAATGAGGAGGAGAAGGAAGCACAAGAATAAACAAGCAAATAAAATACCTTGTGAAATGGCAGACACCAACTCTGATACACAGTATGCTATTCCACACTCCAGGTAAACTTTGAATAAAGAGTGTGTATACCATGAAGCACAGCACAGGTACAACTTCAAACTTAACCCCCATTTGGACAATTCTGTTAGTTTCCATCTATTATGGTGAAGAAGACAAATGTGGTCAGTAAATATTGAACCTAAGGGATCTGTGTTGCATGAGATATTGTCAAACCAACAAACTTTCAAGTTCTTACAATAAAAAGACTTGAGAAAAGGGGAGGAGAGGAAAACTTTTTCATTTTATTGAAGAATATGCAATACTACTAATAGCTATTCACTGAACACCTACTAAGTACAAAGCACTTGACTATTCGTACCTGAAAATTAAGAGTTTTATAGGAACATCAGTAAGGATTCATTATGGATTGGTAAAATAAAATCCGCACTTTGTTTTCCCATTAGAGTATAATTTCCTAGGTCAGACTGCATTTACTACTATGTTTAGTATGCCTCCATAGCTACTATACCTGGTTAGGTTTAGCTGGTAGGAACTGAGAGGCATCTTATTGACAGGGTAAGCAAATGAGTTGCGAAACTCCACGTGACATGACTTGACCCCGAAGAATTATCATAAAAATCATATATAATCTACATAATTTGGAGTAAGACCTAGCCTTTCTCATTATGGTTACTTAAAATAATAAAAATTATTTATTTAAGTCCCAACTATATGCTAGAACACATTTATTCATTTAAAATATTATAAAGGTTGCCAGTTTGAATCTGATATGTACCCCAGAGGAGCCTATGTTCTGGGTGCAGACCAACTGTGGGTGGGAGCTTTCCCTTAGGCTGTTACATGGAGATGTGACCCAGCCGATGCAAGGTGCATCTTAATCCCCTTGCTGGAGTCCTTTATTAGAGGATAAAAAGCAGAGACATTTTGGAGACATTTCAGAGAAATAAAACACCCCAGAAGAAGCTAAGAGAGAAAGAAAATGCCCCAAGAGAAGCAAAAAGGACCCACAGGAACAGAAAGCCATTTTGAAACGAGAATACAGGAGAGAAGGACCAGCAAACACTGTCATGTGCTTTCCTATGTGACAGAGGAACCCTGAATGCCAAAAGCTTTTCCTCATGGAAGGTCTAGACCTCTTGATGCCTTAATTTGGACATTTTCATGGACTTAGAACTGTAAATTTATAACCTATTGAACCTCCTCTGTAAAGCCAACCCATTTCTGGTATATTGCATTCCAGCATCTTTAGCAAATCAAAACAAAGGCAAAACAATTTATTGAATGGTTTAAAAGAATAGGTAATAGCCTTTTTATGCATGCAAGTTAGCTGAGATCTATGCATTCTAACTAGATGTAGCAGATATCTTCACTAGTGAATAGATTGGTTCCTCAAGGGGGATTCCAGCATGTTGGGGTTTGTCTGGATGGCTGGCAGAGGGGACTCCTCAAGAACTGATTTTTAACAACATTTCCAGGACAACACCATAGTGCTCCAGATTCATACTATTGGGAATCCTTAGGGGCAATCCTCAAACAGGAATTTCTATGGTGACACTGAGAACAGACTGTGGTTACAGTTCTGTGTTAAAAATAAAGTGTGTTCTCTTAAGAGGTTAGCTTAAATGTGCTATCCTAAGAAATGAAGGATACAAATAGGTCTAGAACTTTTTGTCAGAGATCAAGAGTGCTGAATATATCTACAAACATGTTTGTTTGTGTTGACTCTCCACCCTCGACAAAGAGTTAAAATAATTTAATACTTTTAGGAAGGATGGAAATGTTCTTTGTAGTTTGTCACAGTCTCCACCTTTTCTACCAGTTTCCCTCATTTATGTTACCTGCCTATCCCTGAATAATCATATTAACCTCTAAGGAATTTGTGACCCCTGATTTAGACAACCAATGTTGACATAGTTTTAATGGAAAAAACCATAAATCAGAATAATATACAAATAAAATTATCTCAACCCTCCTTCTTGACCTGTGTTCTAGTTTGCTAGCTGCTGGAATGCAATATACTAGAATCAGAATGACTTTTAAAAAGGGGAATTTAATAAATTACTAGTTTACAGTTCTAAGGCCGAGAAAATGTCCCAATTAAAACAAGTCTATAGAAATGTCCAATCAAAGGCATCCAGGGAAAGATACCTTGGTTCAAGAAGGCCGATGAAGTTCAGGGTTTCTCTCTCAAGTGGAAGGGCATATGGCAAATACAGAGTTTCTTTGTCAACTGAGAAGGCACATGGTGAACGTGGTCAGGGTTCCTCTCTCATCTGGAAGGGCACCTGGTGAACACAGCATCATTGCTAGGTTCTTCTCCTGGCTTCCTGTTTCATGAAGCTCACTGGGAGGTATTTTCCTTCTTCATCTCCAAAGGTTGCTGGCTGGTGAACTCTGCTTCTTGTGGCTATGTTGTTCTGCTCTGCTCTCTCTGAATCTTTCATTCTCCAAAATGTTTCCTCTTTTATAGTACTCCAATAAACCAATCAAGACCCACCCAAATAGATGGAGACATGTCGTCACCTAATCCAGCATAACAACCACTCTTGACTAAATCACATCATCCAGGGAGATGATCTTATTACAGTTGAAAACAAACAGCATTGAATAGGGATTACTCTACCTTTATGAAATGGGATTTTGATTAAAATATGGCTTTTCTAGGGGGCATACTTCCTTTCAAACCAGCACAACCTGTAACATGTCTCTCTTAACTCTTCTAATATCCCCACACTCCTCCACGAACCCCAAGCACACACATTTCTCTAGCTGCAATCTTGAGGTTACTACAACACCCCAATAAGCTCAGTGCCTTTATTCTTGTGGCTCTCCTGGGACAAAGAATGAACAAATCCAATTTTCCCTGAGACCAGTTAGGAACAGGCAGGAGTTTCCAATAGAATGTACTAAGAAATGAAGTCACAAAACAAAGAGAAAGATTCCAAGCAGTAAAAAATCGGGTTTCACAAAGAACCAATTCCCTGACCTAAAATATATATTTGTTAAATAGTTTTTTCATTCCACATCCTTCTTTAACAGCAATTCTCACTGAGCACCAGGTGTTATCCTCACATTTTTAGAATAATAGAAGAAGAAGCTATGTAAATAAGTTTCCTGGAATTGACAGGAAAGAACAGATTTTTGGCCTGACTTGCCCACTTTATCCCTTTACAGCCACAATTTGTATTTTTGTCTGTGTCTGAGGAACTTCACTCCAAAACTCTTTAACCTCCCATTATCTCCTTTCTGGAGAGGCTAAGTCTATCCTAAGCAGGTTCCCTGTAAAATGGAATATAGCTAGTGGATGGGGAAAGAGAGGAAGCTCCACACAAACACAAACACAAAAGAACAAACACAAAGGAGGGATCTGGTTTCCCATGCTCTCAACCACACTGATGTCTCCCCAAGGATAAACTGTTTTAACTCCTGGCAGTTTCTAAGAAAAACCGTGGGAGACTGGAATGCATTCTAAATCTCTAAAAGTTTACATTCTTTAATTTACTTGGTAGTGTGCCACCTATTATATTCCAGGCACTTTTCCAGGTACTGGAGAAAAACAATAAGATATCTCCCATACCTTGAAAATCTAATTTTTTTTTTTTTTTTACATGGGCAGGCACCGGGAATTGAACCCGGGTCCTCGGGCATGGCAGGCAAGCATTCTTGTCTGCTGAGCCACCGTGGCCTGCCTGAAAATCTAATAATTTAATGTCCAAAAGCAGTAAACCAAGAATATTGTTATTCAGATGACCATTAGGAAGTCAGAAGAAGGGACACCTGACCCAGACTCAAGAAAAATAAAATGGTTCCTAGAAGAGTGATGTAGGCTTTAGAGGTGAGTCAGATGAGGGTAGAATATGTGACTGGGTATGAGGAAACTTTCCCACAGAACCTTCCATGGTACCGAGGTAAAAAGCAGAATACTAGGCTGATGGTCTTGGGTCCAACTGAGAGTAGTTCCTCTAACTGGGTAGTCATGTCAAATTAAGCCATCAGTGTTAGTAGCAGTTTAAAGTACCATTAAATCTGTGTATGTCAAACATTCAGCTCCTACATGTCAACTCCCTTAAGATAAATGGTATATGTAAAGCTTGAACCCTAACAGGCTTTAGCTGCTAAGACTAATCTAAGATGCTGTTAACTGTACAGGCCCTTTTAACTTCATTTTCAGCCTGGAGTACTACCATTGGTGCCATTAAGAGACATAATATCACTATCAGCCAAAGGTGTAAGGAGTATCTGCTGAAATATACATGTATCTTCTTTGTATAGGATGTCTATAATAAGAGATATTTTAATGAGAAGCCCTTAAACCACGAGAATATTGATTTGTTACTGTATATCCCAGGATGGCTGGACGGAATGAAGAGGTTTTCCTCTCTGATTTCGTGTATGGACTTAGAAGCAATGGGGGAAAGCTGAATATGAAATAGAATTCAGATACCTGGCCCTGTCAGTGCTGCTGATGGCTGATAATGTGATTACAATGCAAAACATCAATCTAATAAAAATATTCCTATGGCCACAATAAAATGAATAACAATGGGGATAAACTCTGAGAGCCAGGCACACAAATTCTCTAGGGGAGATCTTCAATGAGATTGTAGAATATGCCCATCATTTAGCATATGATTTTGAATGCCTGTCATTTTCTATGCACTTCTTTGGATAAAAAGATAGATCAGACATGGATCCTGCCTCAGGGAGCTTGTAGGCTGATGCGCGAGACTGGCCACTAATATATATATAATTTCAATACATTGTAGATAGTGGTAAAAGCTACAGGAGTGGTACATATAAATTATCATAAGTGTTATGAGAAATAATATTGTATCCAGTTGACAAAGCTGGACAGGCTTCTCATGGGACTGATTCTGTATGTCGCTGACCTGTGAATCCAACTGGCTTCTGATCATTTCTGCTTATATAGTCTGGTGTGTTCACAACAGAGACAAACATCTTTTCTTCAAAATTTACTTTTCTTTTTCAGGGCCCCAGCTCACTGAATGAACCTGTCCATTCAATCAACAAAGCTAGTGTTCTGGGAGTCATACTGGACCTCTCCCTCTCTTTCACCTGTCACCGCCAGCTTTCCTCAGCCACCTAGACCTGGATGTACCATATGCTTAACATTTCTTAAAAAAGTCCCATCCATTGACACCCCCAATGTTGTAGTTATATTCTCTAGTTTGCTTGGAGATATAACCTCGATTGCCTAATCATTTGTTTTGTACTCCATCCATGCCATGGCTCTGCTGGAAGTCCTGCAATAGCACTCTGCAGCTTTCAAGAAAAAGGCCACACTTCTCAGCAACTCCATCAGTTCATGCTCCATAGAGTGCCTGGCACAAAAACCTAAATATGTGTTGAATTAATGATGAAATGAATGGATTATTGGATATATCGGTTACTTTTGAGCTAAACAGAGAAAGAAGAGAATATTTGGGCATGCTGTTGGGGTAAAGGGAATTCCAAACAGAGCGAATGTGCTGCACAGCCCTGTTCTTGGGGACGAAGAGGAACAGCTTACAGCTCTGGCAAAGCTTCCTGGCCTCAATAACCCATTTCCTACAGTAGCAGGAAAATAGCTTCAAAAACATCACTGCACCCTGTCCAAAGATAGACAAACTGAGGATCAAGATGTCAAGCTACTTATACTCACATAGAAGCATAATGGCAGGGGAACATCCCTGACTTTCAATTCTACTTGCATAAGAAGACAGAAAGGAAAGAAGGAAGAAAGGGAGGGAGGGAAGCAGAGACGGACGGGGGGAAGAAGGAGGAAAAACCTTTACTTTTCATAAGGCTATTTTCTGCTTTTCAAATTCCTGACGCTCATAAAATATAGTCTGGAAGTGTTTGTTCAGTCTAATGCTAAATTTTAACTAAAACTCTATTTGGTTCTTTATGAAAACCCATCACAGATAAACCAAATGTAAAAAGAAAATATTATCTCACATTTCTACACAAAAATATAATTTAAAATGGTATTTTAATTAATCTTATATTATCTTTGATGCATATACTTGCATATCTAATCTGATGAAAAAATAAAAACAGGTAAGCATTTTGTTCAAATTCATTTTAGACTAGTCCAATACTATATTATATTTTTATATAAATCAGAATTCAAAAATTTTCTAGAATAGAAGTTGAAGAATTAGGGGTAATTCTTTAAACGGGCCTATTTTATACTTTTCTATTTGAAGTCAGGTGGTGGTAGAAAAGCAGAACAATCTTGGGATGCCAAGCCAGCGCATCTACTACCAAACAAATTTTTGCCTAGAAAAGCCACATGCTTACAAATGTTACATACTGAGACCATGTGAAATACTTCACCCATAGTAAAACTTCATTGCAAATTATATATGAGTTTGAAAATACACTGTTAAAAAATCAATATCTCCCTTTCTTTCTTTCTCTTTCCTCAAAGTTTCGGCACTGGTGAAAGGATATACCCAAAGCATATATGCTTAATTTCAAACCTATTTTAAAATACATATATCTGTTTAGGTTCGTTAAAGCTGGTGGAATGCAATATACCAGAAAAGGGTTGGCTATTACAATGAGGACTTATTAAGTTACATGTTATAATTCTAAGGCTGTGAAAATGTCCAAATTAAGGCACCAGCAAGAGGATACCTTCTTGGAGGAAAAGATACTGGCATCCGGGGTTCCTCTGTCACTTGGAAAGACACACGGCAATGCCAGCTCAACCTTCTCCAAAATGCTTTCATGGGTATTTTCTTTCTCTCTCAGCTTCTCTTGGCACTGAACTATCTCCAAATGTTTCTCCCTTAGGAGATTAAGACCTATCTTGAGTTGGTGGGGTCACATGTCCATGGAAATAGCCTAATCAAAAGGTCTCACTCAAGAATAGATTGTTCCCACAAGATTAGATTAGACAAGAGGAGCCAAGATGGCAGCTTAATGAGGTGTGGGATTTAGTTTGTCCTCCAGAGTAGCTAGAAAATAGCCAGGCACAGTACAGAACAACTGCTGAGGCCACATCAGTGACTGGACACACAGTGTACACCAGTCTGGACAAGCTGGACCTATTGCAAGCCCACCCAGAATTGTGAGTCCCCAAACCACACTGGCCAGTGCACCTCCCCTACAGGCAGCTTCCCAGAAGGGAAAGGAAAGGGACTTTACTAGTAGCAAGGGGCTGAGCTCAAGCAAGTTCCAATTTGTGGAATTAATTAACAAATTCTGACTACTAAAAATAGGCCCCCAGGCTCAGCTGAGCCTCAAGTAAAAGTAGAGGATGCTGGTTTTTGCCCCAGTGCAGATGGGACAGGGCTGATAGAAAAAGTAAAAAAAAAAAAAAAAAAAAACAGAGGTTTTTTTTGGATGGACAGCACAAAATATGTGAAAGGGTCTGGGCTCTGAAGGAAATGAGGGGATACAAAGGACCTGGAGATACAGAGCAACATACCAATTTAAGCTCGCTATTGGCAAACATGAGCAATGGAGGTCTTGCTCTGAAAAGGAATTTTTTCTTCTTTTTTTTTTATGGATGTGTTTCTATGGCCTGACTGCTCTTTGGGTATAACTGCAAGACTTCTCAGGCAGAATTAAGCTTGTCTGAGAGCTTGTCTAGAGCCTGTGCCTTCCCCAGGAGAGAGGTGGGGCCCAGCTCAGGTGGAATCCCTTCCTCAAGGAATTCAGACTCCAGGGTCTGGAATACTGAAGCAATTAAAGCCAGCCTACAACTTCTCCTCTGTCTCAACCACACTCCCACCAGGGAGAGACTGCTGAAGTGAAAGGTACCACATCACCTGATGTGGGTGGGACCCACAGGTAGAAAGTGCCACATACTGGGCTGGATAGGAAAAACACAGAGTCTAGAGGCTTCAAAGGATAGTCTTTCAACCTACTGGGTCTCACCCTCAGGGAAACTGACACAGGTGACTCTTTCCTCCTGAGAGGAGGCCAGTTTGGTCTGGAAAAATCTGACTGGGGTGTAATATCTAAATAGACCCTCCTAAGGGAAAAAAAAAAGGCACCATACACACAGGGTAAGAAACAAGAATTAAGAAAACAAGAACTTAAAAATGATGATCTGTTAAACAAAACCTAACCTAGATGTCTAGAATAAGCTGAACGGAATGTCAAAGAACAGATAGATAATAAAGTCATCCAGCACAAAAATCCTAGGCAAAAAAAAAGTGAAAACAATCTCCAGAATAAACTAATTAAGGAAATTAAATGCCTAGACACCACCAAAAAATAATGAATCATACTAGGAAAATTGAAGATATGGCCCAGTCCAAAGAACAAGCCAACAATTCAAATGAGATACTGGTGTCAAAACAATTAATTCAGAATGTTTGAATATACATGGAAAACCTCATCAAAAATCAAATAAATGAATTGAGAGAGGTTATAAAGAAGGCAAGGGATGAGCAAAAAGAAGGAATGAAAGTCTGGCAAAACAAATCATGGAACTTATGGGAATGAAAGGTGCAGTAGAAGAGATGAAAAAACAATGGAACCTACAATGTTAGATTTCAAGTGACAGGAAATAGGTTTAGTAAACTGGAGGATGGGACAACTGAAATCCAACAAGCAAAAGAAAATATAGGGAAAAGAATGGACAAATGAGCAGGGACTCGGGGGAATTGAATGACAACATGAAGCACATGAATATATGTGCTGTAGGTGTCCCAAAATGAGAAGAGAAGAGAAAAGGAAAAGAATAACTAATGGAGGAAATTATCACTGAAAATTTCCTAACTCTTATGAAAGACTTAAAATTACAAATCCAAGAAGTGCAGCATACCCCAAACAGAATAGATTCAAATAGATATGCCCCCAAGACACTTACTAATCAGAATATCAGATGTCAAAGAGAAAGGGATAATTTTGAAAGCTGCAAGAGAAAAACAATCCATTACATACAAGGGAAGCCTGATAAGACTATGTATAGATTTCTCAGGAGAAAGCAAGGAGGCAAGAAGACAGAGCTATGGTGTATTTAAGATGCTAAAACAGAAAAACTGGCAACCAAGAATTCTATATCCAGCAAGACATATATCCAGAAGGACATATATCTACATACTTCAGAAATAAGGGGGAAATTAAAACATTTTCAGACAAAAAAATCACTGATAGAATTTGTGACTAAGAGACCAGCTTTGCAAGAAATGCTAAAGGGAGCACTAGAGACAAATAGGAAAAGACAGAAGAGAGCTCTGGAGAAGAGTATAGAAATGAAGACTATCAGTAAAGGTAAAAAGAAGAAAAATTAAATATGACATATAAAATCCAGAAGGCAAAATTGTAGAAGAAAGTACTGCCCTTACAGTGACAGCTCTAAATGTTAATGAATTAAACTCCCCAATCAAAAGGCATAGACAGAATGGATTAAAAAAACAGGACCCATCTATATGCTGTCTATAGGAGACACACTTTAGACCCAAGAATAAACACAGGTTGAAAGTGAAAGGTTGGGAAAAGATATTTCATGAAAACAACAATCAGAAAAGAGCAGGAATAGCTATACTAATACCCAACAAATTAAACCTCAAATATAAAACAATTAAAAGAGACAAAGAAGAACACATATTAGTTAGGGTTCTCTAGAAAAAGAGGATCAACATAAAACACTCACAAATATAAAATTTATAAAAATGTCTCATGTAACCGTTGGAACACAGAATCCAAAATCTGCAGGGCAGACTGTGAAGCCAATGATTCCAATGGAGGGTCTGGATGAACTTCACAGGAGAGGCTCACTGGCTGAAGCAGGAAGAGAGCATATCTCTTCTGAATTCTCCTTAAAAGGCTTCCAATGATTAGATTAAGCATCACTCATTGCAGAAGACACTCCCCTTGACTGATTACAAATGGAACAAGTTGTGGATGCAGCTGACATGGTCATGATTTAATTCTATGAAATATCCTCATCACAAAAGACAGGCCAGCACTTGCCCAACTGGACAAACAAGTACCACCACTTGGCCAAGTTGACACATGCACCTGACCATGACAACACTATATATTAATAAAAGGAACAATTCAACAAGAAGACATAATATTCATAAATATTTATGCCCCAAACCAGAGTGCTCAAAAATACATGAGGGAAAAACTGAAAACAGTGAAAAGAGAAATAGGCACATCTACCAGAATAGTTGGAGACTTCAATTCCCCACTCTCATCAATGCACAGAACATCTAGACAGAAGATGAATAAAGAAACAGAGAATGTGATTAATACAATAAATGAACTAGACTTAATAGACATTTATAGAACATTGCACTCCACAACATCAGGATACACCTTTTTCTCAAATGCTCATGGATAATTATTCTCAAGGATAGACAATATGCTGGGTCACAAAGCAAGTCTCAATAAATTTAAAAATATTGAAATAATACAAAACATTTTCTTGGATCATAAAGGAATGAAGTTGGAAATCAATAATAGGCAGAGGGGCAGAAAATTCACAAATATATGGAGGCTCAACAACACACTCTTAAACAACCATTGGGTCAAGAAATAAGTTACAAAAGAAATCAGTAAATATCTCCAGGCAAATGAAAATGAAAACACAGTGTATCAAAACTTATGAGATGCAGCAATACATTGCTAAGAGGGAAATTTATTGCCCTAAATACCTATATCAAAAAAGAAGAGCAAAAATTGAGGAATTAACTGTTCATTTGGAAGAACTAGAAAAAGAACAGCAAACTAATACCAAAGCAAGTAAAAGGAAAGAAATAACAAAGATTAGACTAAAAATAAATGAAATTGAGAATATGAAAACAATTGAGAAAATCAACAAAACCAGAAGTTGGTTCTATGAGAAAATCAATAAGGTTGGTGGACCCTTAGCGGGGTTGACAAAAAGAAGAGGAAAGAGGATGCAAATAAATAAAATCAGAAATGGATAAGGTGACATGACAATTGACTCTGCAGAAATAAAGGAAGTAATGAGAGGGTGCTATGAACAACTTTATGCTAATAAACTAGACAATGTAAATGAACTGGACAACTTCCTAGAAAGGCATGAACAACCAACATTGACTTGAGAAGAAATAGATAACCTCAACAAACCAATCATAAGTAAAGAAATTGAATTAGTCATTAAGAAGCTCACAAAAAAGAAAATTGCAGGACCAGATGGCTTCACATGTGAATTCTACCAAACATTCAAGAAAGAATTAGTACCAATCCTGCTCAAACTCATAGAAAAAATTAAAAAGGAGGGAAGGCTACCTAACTCATTCTGTGAAGCCAACATCACCCTCACACCAAAGCCAGACAACGGTACTACAAGTAAAGAAAATTACAGACCAATCTCTCTAATGAATATTGATGCAAAAATCCTCATAAAAACTATACCTAGATGGTATAATCTAGGAATGCCTAGAGGGTACAATGTTAGTGACTAAATGTACAAATTTAAAAAATATTTTTGCATGAGGAAGGACAAAGGAATGTTAATACTGCAGGGTACTGAAAATAGATGGTAATTCATATTTTAAAATTTTAACTTATGTGTGAGACTAAACCAAAAAATATTTATTTGGAACAAAGTTTATATTTTGAATAGTGCATCTCCTAATATAACGTATATGGACAGTTTAATTGAACACCATAAGTTCATGGAAACTTGAGTAGGGCATGAGATTTTATAGATTTGTCCAGAGTGATGCCTTGATAAATCCCAGAGTGATTTGAACAGTAAATAAAAAAGTATTTGCAAAGTCCCCTTGGGGAATGGTGAGAAATAGGGAATATTCAACTTCCCCATTTGGAGAAGGCCTGATATTCTCACAAGCAGTGAGGACAACAAAATCAATAGGCCAAACCCTCAAACTTAGAGTTTGTTCATATGAAACATATCCCTGCAAAGGATAGGCTAAGCCTACTTAAAATTAGGCCTAAGAGTCACCCCAAGATAACCTCTTTTACTGCTCAGATGTGGTCTATCTCTCAGCCAACATGGCAAGCAAACTCACTGCCTTCCCCCTCTCTAAGTGGGACATGACTTCCACGGGCGTAAACCTCCTTGGCAGCGTGGCACAGAAATCCTACAATGAACTGGGACTCAGCATCAAGGGATTGAGAAAACCTCAACTGAAAGGGGGAAGAGAGAAATGAGACAAAATAAAGTGTTAGTGGCTGAGAGTTTCAAATAGAGTTGAGAGGTTATCCTGGAGATTATTCTTATGCATTATATAGATATCCCCTTTTTAGTTTAAGATGCATTAGAGAGGCTAGAGGGAGGTGAGGGAGCTGCCTGAAATGGTAGAGTAGTGTTCCAGGAGCCATGTTTCTTGAAGATGATTGTATAACGATATAGCTTTTGCTTGTGACTGTGATTGTGAAAACCTTGTGTCTGATGCTCCTTTAATCTATGGTATGGACAGATGAGTAAAAAGTATGGATTAAAATTAAATAAATGATAGGGGGAACAAATGTTAAAATAAAATAAATGATAGGGGGAACAAATGTTAAAATAAAATGGGTAGAAGGAAATACTGGTGGTCAATGAGAGGGAAGGGTAAGGGGTTTGGTATGTATGAGTTTCTTTCTTTTTTCCTTTTATTTTTTTCTGGAGTGATGCAAATGTTCTGAGAAATGATCATGGGGATGAATATGCAACTATGGATGATATTGTAAGCCTCTGATTGTACACCAAGTATGGAAGGTTCATACTTTAAGACTATTTGTATTGTATGTTGATTGATTTTATTAATAAAAATTGAAAGAAAAAAAAGAAAGAACCATGCAGAAAAGATAAAAGAGAGAGAGAGAGAGATTTTGGAGAGAGTTCCTTTTTTGAGAATGAGGAGAGAGCTGCAGAACCACAACAGAATGACAAGAGAATCACAGATTCTACCAGCCAGAGACCTTTGGAGATGAAGAAGGAAAATGCCCCCATGGGAGCTTCATGAAACAAGAAGCCAGAAGGGAAAGCTAGCAGACTTTGTCATGTGCCCTTCCAGCTGAGAGAGAAACTGATGAGAGTGTCATCAGCCTTCTTGAACCAAGATATCTTTCCCTGGATGCCTTAGGCTGGATATTTATATAGACTCTTGAATTGGACTTAGAACTGTAAACTTGCAACTTATTAAATTCTCTTTCTTAAAAGCCAAAGAAAATGATTAGATTAGAGGAACATGGTTTTTCTGGGGTACATATCAATTTCAAATGAACAAAATGCCTTGTAGAAATATTTTTTTAATTTGGTCAAATGATTCATGTGACTGGTCTCCCAAATTATAGCAAACCATCTCTACTTGTTAGTTGTGACTTCTGAACCCTTGCTCATGACTTGAATAGTAGAGAAGACCCTGGAAATGGTTTTGAAGGGGTGGAACTGTCACTCATACTATAGATATTCTGATGGCCTGTCATATGATTCTCTTGGTGGTGACCAGGAAATGCAGCTTTGTCAAAGAGACTATCTGCCTTCAAATAAATCTTCAAATCGACATTCCAACATTGTCTTTTCCACCAGTGATACTTAAATGCTGACTTATCTAGTCTAATGAATTAGCAGAAACTAAAACGAGATGGTGTATCATGGTTTTGAATGTTGGAGTGCTGTGGTTATTGAAATTGATGTTGTTGTTTTGTTTTGTTTTCTTAAGCTTTACCCAAATCATTCTTGTCAAAATAATATATTTTCAAGTTTAAACTATCAAGTTGTCCTGAAAGGTTCATAATGACAAACAGCAGTTCCTGATATTGGCACCTGCTGTCCTTCAGTAGCAGTTCAGCTCACCAGTGAAAACCACATTCAACTGCTTGGGCTCCTCTTCTGGATTTTACCTTCCATTTCCAAAATAAAGTGCTCATTTTTTTTATTCTTCTTGAGCCACGTCCCACATAGTGAGGAGAAGGGCAGTGAGTTTTCTTGTCATGTTGGCTGAGAGAAAAAGGCCACATCTGAGCAACAAAAGAAGTTCTCTGGGGGTGACTCTTAGGCCTAACTTTAAGTAGACTTAGCCTATCATCAAAGGACTGTTTTTAGAGACATCAATTATCTGTGTTTATATGAAGATGATGATAAATTATTATTCACAGAAATGTCAAATGATATACTAGGATTTCTTTTCATTTCATTTTCTTTTTCCTGGTATTATTAAATTCTTCATTTCTCTAACTTAATAAGTGACTATATAAATAATCTAATCTTACTCATCATAATCTTATTTCATCAAATCTACTCCTGCTCTGGCCTGACTTCTTTTTTAACCAAATGGTTCACTCTATCAGATCAGATTCATTATGTCTCCTATTTCCTACTGGAAATGTTTCTCAAGTACTCTCTATCCACCAGCTCCCTAGACTTTGTGGGAGCTCCCTTCCAAAGACTTCCCTTTTTACCTCTCTCTTGAGATAGACTGACCATTTTCTATCTATCACAAATTCCTCCTTTTTTACTCCCTACTTTACCTGCTACTTTTCCTGCAGCATTTTCTTGGTACATTCCTAAAACTAGCTGTATGAAAAGTAAACTTTTTGTATCTGGCATGAATATGACTTCATTCTATATTTATACTTGGTTGATGACTTATTTGAGTATGGAATTGAAATATTGAAAATAGTTTTCTTTCTGAATTTTGAAGATATGCTGTCTTTATCCTTCAAATACAATGTTCCTATGGAGAATTATAATGTCACTCTGATTCTTGATATTTTGAATATGACTTCTTGTTTCTTACTGGTTTGTTTCTCTTTAATAGCTTTTATAATCTACTCTATTTACTAGGGTTCTACAATTTTATTCTCATGTTCCTTGATATTGGTCTTTCCAGGAGGTGTAATCATTTTATTTATTTTACCATATCCTCCCCTCAAAAATTCTGTTCATTTTTTTCTGGAACTCATGTTAATAAGATATGGAAGTTTCTGGATGATTCTTCTGAGTCATTGTCTTTGTCTCATATTTTTTCCAACATTTTTTCTTTGGGTCTACTTTCAAAGTGATTTTTTTCCTTTCATTTTCAATCTTTCCACTGATTTTTTGGGGGCAGCTGTAGTTTTTAATTTCCAGAACTCCTTCTTTTTCCTTTGTGTATTCTTTACTCTTTGTTTTGTATTACATATGCAACAGTTTCTTCTGCCACTCTGAATATATCCATTATAAGGGCAATTTTTACTGGTAGGCTGAGAGTGACCTGTAGACGAAGAGTCCAAAGGAACTACTAATTGACTGTATGTGAAAGTAATTTCCCCAGCACTATTCAGTTTTTCTAGAGAAGCTAGCTCCAGTTTTGCCTTAGGATTCAATGTCAATCTACCTGAGTTTGACACAGAGTTGAGAAAAGCAGATTTTTAAGTTAACCTTTCTGTCCAGCCCCCAAACTCTTGCCCAGTGGGATTTGGGGAGATCACCTGGCTACTGGGGATATAAGCACTTCACTGTTCAGTACTGACTTTCATTCAATGCTTGTTTCACCTTGTGTATCATCCTCACATTTCACCATGTTCTGAACTTGTTTACATATTTCACTAAGCACAGTTAGGCTCTAGCTACTTCATAAGATCCCCCTTTTTATATCTTCCAAAAATTTGTGGATGTTTCTTCTCTAACCATGCTTTCTATCTTCAATTTGTTCTTATGAATATATTTATATACATATTGCTTTAGTTGCCTCTTGGAAGGATAAAGAAGGCAATGTGTATTATCATCTATAACTAAAAGTTTACTTTCTGTGTTTTGCATATTTATAAAAATGTTTTTCAAAATTGTCTAATTACTATTTTATCATCTATATCTTAAAACTTCAACTTCTGTGTGGGACTAAAGGGAGAGGTGTATATTTTGTGAAAAATTTATATTTTGGGTAATGCATTTACTAATTTAACTTGTATGGTCAATTTAGTTGAACACCATAAGTATAGGGAATCTTGAATAGGCATGAGATTGTATTGGTTTGTCCAGGTTAGTGTGAGAATGATTTGGACAGTGAATAAAGAAGTATTTGCATAGTTCCCTTAGGAGAATGGGGAGAAGGGCGGAATGATTCAACTTTCCCATTTGGATAATTTCTGCTACTCTCACAAGCAGTGGGAATAACCAAATAAATAGGTCAAGCCCCCAATCTTGGGGTGTGCCCCTATGAAATTTATTTCTACAAAGGATAAGCTAAGCCTACTTATAATTAGACCAAACAGTCACCCCCAGAGAAACTCTTTTGTTGCTCAGATGTGATCTCTCTCTAAGCCAACACGGCAAATAAACCCACTGCCCTCCCCCACTATATGGGACATGACTCTCAGGTGTGTAAACCTCCCTGGCAACATGGGACAGAAATCCTAAAATGAGCTGGGACCTGGCATCAAGAGATTGAGAAAATCTTGACCAAAAGAGGAAGAGAGAAATAAGAAAAAGTAAAATGTCAGTGGCTGAGAGATTTCAAACAGAGTGGAGAGGTGATCCTGGAGGTTATTGTTATGCATTATATAGATATCCCTTTCAAGTTTATAGCGTATTTGAGTGGCTAGCAGGAAGTATCTGAAACTGTAGAGCTGTGTTCTAGTAGCCTTGTACCTTAAAGATGATTGTGTAATAGAGAAATCAGGATTTAAGGATGATTTTGATTACTGAATTGTTATATAAATATTCCTTTTTGCTTTCTGGTATATCAGAGTAAACGGGGAAATACCTGAAATCTCTAAATTGTAATCCAGCTGCCTTGATCTGTGATAATGGCTGTATAGCCTTTATCTTTTGTTCCTGTGATTGAAAAACCTTGTGACTAACCTTCATCCGTACCTAGATATCCAGTTTTTCAACTTTAGAGTCTTGTAATCACTAAAGATAACCCCTAATGCTTGTTAATGAAGGTCTTGGGTCCACCTGGAACTAACTCACCCCAAGTCCCAAATTACCTTGATGACTGAGTCTGGATCTAACCTAAGTGGGCCCTCCTGACATGCAAAGTAGCTTAGACTTTAACCTACAAGTTACCTGTACCTCAACCCACCATTTTCTTTCATATATACTATGACAAAGCATATAATCAATCTGTGCATGCTCAATAATCAGAATACCTCTAATTACATCATCTTGGGCCATGGTGCTCATTATTTTAACCGCTGCCCACCTTTCTCTAATAAAAGTAACTGAATTAGTGCAGTTTGGGGAGACAGATTTTGGGCTGCTAGGTCATCTGCTCTCTTACTATGTACCTAGTAATAAACTCTTTCTCCCTTTGATTCCCGGTGTCTCAGGAATTGTTTATTGAGTGCCTCAGACAAGTCTCAGGAATTCGGTTATTGACTGCCTCAGACAAAAGAATCCACGGCCTTTGTCTGGTAACAATTGTATTGTTGCAGGCAGCTCCTGTTTGTTAAAGCCACTTCCTGTTGCCGCAGGCAGGTCCCTGTTTACTCGGGACCTGTTTACAATGTGACTGTGTGATTGTGAAAACCTTGTGTCTGATGCTCCCTTTACCTAAGGTATGGACAGATGAGAAAAAAATATGATAAAATATAAATAATTGGGGGAACAAATTAATACAGATTGGGTAGATGGAAATACTAGTGGTCAATGAGAGGAAGGGGTAAGGGGTATGGTATGTATGGGTTTTTTCTTTTTCTTTTTTATTTCTTTTTCTGGAGTGATGCAAATGTTCTAAAAAATGATCATGGTGATGAATATACAACTATGTGATGATTTTGTAAGCCAATCATTGTACACCATGTATGGAATGTTTGTATGTTAAGAATGTTTATGTCTGTCACTTTATCAATAAAATTTTTTTAAAAAAAGATAATAAAAACATTGTCAAGTCAAAAAATAATAATAATTATTCTATCTCTCCTAACTCAATTTTATACCTCTTTTAGCTCAATACAATACCTAAGAACATCTTTTCAGAGACACATTTAACTTTTTCTTCTATTAAGAGCCAAATTTATTTTCATTACCTATTTTTCATATTTTGTGGAATTACTGAACTCTGTTTCATTACAATATTAAACATTAAAAATGTTTGCCAATTAATCATCTTAAGTGGGGGGAGGGTTTTAGCAATTCACTAAAAGAAAACAGACATCAACTGTCTTGGTGGGTGTTTCTAGAGCGATTTCTTTGGGGGCTTGGTGACTCCCACTTTGTAACAAGATTTTCCTTAGACACCACAATGTTTACTATATTAGTGAAACTTGTAGTCCACCAGTGCAGTAAGATCATATTTCAGTATTTTAACTTTAAAATCCACTGCTGTGCTTGAAACATACAAGTCTGACAGGCTTTAAACTATTATCTGTGCCTGCACAGCCCAGCTCCCGTATCACCTAGCTGTCACTATTAACAGAGAGCACCTAATAGCCCTCTCTTTGGGACAGTCTGAGGCAACGGCATAATCATGCCACCCAGGCCGTTGATATCACTCCTGCTGAAGTCTTCTTTAAAGGGTTGTTCCTTTCCTGACTACACAAAGAAGCACCAAATGCTTTGGGAACCAGCAAGCTGCAGAATAAATCTACATTCCTTCTCTTTTGTTACAGTGCACTTCATCCTGCCTGGCACATTGAGAAACAATAGGACTTTACTCTCTCCTTTGCCTAGAGATCATTTTCTTTCAACCCTACTGTGTTTATTGAAGATAAGATCAAGCACCGAATCGTACCTCTAATTTTACTCATTGTATCAGGGGCCTTTATTCTCTGATTTTTCTCCAAGAAAATAACTTAAATTCCCAACCATTTAAGAAAACAGGGACAAAGCAAGCTATTTTAACAAAAACAACAACACAATAATAATATAGGGAATTATTTAAATAAGTTCTCAAGCATTGAAAAGACAAACGGGGATGACACTGATGCTACATAGAAATGGTAATTACAATAAGCTTCTACCACCTCTAGGGTAGATGAAACAATAAATAGAGGTTGTATTTGTTGGAATTTAGAGGCCTGAGATACAGTTCCCTGTTGACCTATGGCTAAGATCTCTGAGGAGGGACACATCATAGCTGGTTCTGGTTCTCAGATGCTCTTAAAAGCATCCCTTCCTCTGATCAGGGAATTCACTCCTCTGAGTAGAGGATCATGACCTAACTGGTGCTAGATCTCTGAGTGACCTGATGAAGCTTGTTCTGAGACTGTGGGAGAACAATTGTGGGGAATCAACAGCTGCTACTGGATCCAAAAGCTGCATGGAGGGTGAAAACGATTCCTGAAATGATGCTGACAGGAATAGGAATCAACAGAACAAAGTCCCCTTTTTCTCCTCCTTCTGATATCTCCATCAGTCAAGCCTAACAGGGAACAAGCTGACAAAGGAGAAATGTGAACTGCAGAGCCCCAGGATCAAACAGCAAAGTATCAGAAAGGTAGATTTGGAGCAGAGAAGCAATAATTTATTAAGCATTTTACCCAATCCTGGGTAAGGGCTTAACTGATTCAGAGGCAAGAGAACAAGCCAACTAAAACTAGAAAATTAGCCCTGTGTCAGAGGAATACATAATTCTAATCTTCTACCGAATGTTATGAATATTACACTCATACTCACAAAGAGGATCATCAATTTAAGTAATTAATGATACTCTCTTTGCCTCATTAATTAAACAAATATCCAGGATAATGCTACAAATTATTCCAATGACTCCATTGTCAGACTTCCTAGTTATTGAGCAATGAATATGGGCTCTTCTACTCCTTCTTAGATTAGAAGATCTACATTTCTAGCTCTCTGAGCTCCATTCAATTGTTGTGGATTTTTAAGAATTTCCTCATAGGTTGTTTCCTCCAGTACAAGCATCCAGAAAGCCTTACCCGACCTTCTAAGAGAGAGAATTTCAGTTTCTTTCAAAATGCTCACAGCAAATACACTCTTTGTGTATCATTTGATTCAACTCATTTCTTCCTACTTGTTAAGGACTTTAGGTCATTTGTCTATCAAAATCTACATTCACCTTCTGCCGTACTAACAAAATACCAATTTCATTCAATGTGGTAATGTTACCCAGTTAAAAAAAAAAAAAAACTACATTTTTTCATCCTTCTTTGCTACTGAGAATGGACGTGGGTCATAATTAAGACCATTCAGATAAAAACAGAAATCTGCTTTCCTGTAGTTTCCCAAGAAATATTTTTCCCCTTTCCTCATTAGATTTCTTCCTGAAATGTGAAAGGGAGTCTGGAGATGGGGCAGCCACTTTGTGATGGTGAGGTGATTATGAGGAAGGAAAACAGCTCCCAAAGATTAAAAGAGCATAAAGTCAGCAGCAACCCTGGTGGCATCACAGTGCTGCCCTACCCTCCCTCACCTAATCCAGTGAGATTTCTTGTTACGTGAAAATATATACCTCCCCACTTCTTTAAAAGGAGATTTCTATCTTTCATTATTGAGATACCACCAAAGAAGGCTCTTTGCATCAATAGTATCTTATTTTAACTTGACTTTTTTCAATGGAATCCCTACTATTTGTAAAACATTATCCTGAGCAGTACAGATGACAGAAGGGAGATACTGTAATATGGAAGAAGCAGACATGAAAAACAAGACTATAATAAAAGGTGTTTTAGCATCACTTATGAGCAAAACCCCATATTCTTTTTGTAGCCATGGCCCTTTAAAATCCTGAGTAGTCACACACTATTCTAGGTCCTAGGAAATTTTAAAAATGTCATGATACCTGCCACACTTGGAGAGGTGCACAAATTTCTCTTCTGGTCAACTCAAATCTAGAAACATACAATAAAAGAAATTCTTGGAATTGTCATTCAAACTTAGCTATGTTGACAAGGTATAAAATCATCATCCCCAGTTAATAAGCAATAAAACTGGTATTCATATTCAGGCAGTCTGTCTCCAAATCTTCACTTCTAACTACAAAACTACATTGTTTCTCACACAAACGTTACAAGGAAGAATCACTGCCCCAGTTTGATTATTACAATGACATCTTTTTGTTATGAGCTGTGGGCATCTGTTTATATGCCCATGAGCAACGCAAAGTGTTCAAGTGAACAGTCTTTATTCTCTGATTTTTCTCCAAGAAAATAACTTAAATTCCCAACCATGTTCAATATGATCCGATCAAATGAGAGCAAATTTACCAAATCTGCAGCATATTGATGGGGAAAGATGAAAGTAACATGTTTTAAGATGAAAGGGAGCACAGGTTATCACCCTAATAAATAAATAATGAAAAACAGGATCATAGACACCTGATACAAGGTCTAACGCTGGAGAATAAAATATTAACCAAACCATATTAGACTTCAAACACCTACTTCTTCATCATAAATTCCAGAGTAGCTCCATAAATTCTAGTCTAAGTGTTCTCAACACAAATGAAAATTAAATGTTTGCTTATATTCAAGGAATTAGCTGTGGGATAAGTTACCCTAAATGAGAACACAGCTTCAAGAAGGATTTTAGCCAATAGGAGAGACTGAAATAAAGAAAATATGTTTGATAAGGTAGTCAAAAGTTAAAATGGCCCAGAGGCAGTCAACAAAATATTTCTACTTCCTGTGTGTGCCAGACACTATGCTGGGAACTAGATTAGTATTGTAGAAATGGCAGGAATATTCAGGAAACAAATGATACTGAGCTTTATCTGAAATAGGATAAAATAGAAGCAGATGAGGGTGAAAAGGTAGAATGAGGACAGATTATGGTTAATGGGATTTTTATTCAAAGTAAACATTTTCTTTCTTGTGCATTGAATTCAAAAGATACAATGTGTAAAGATTTTTGAAAGTTCACAATAAGCAAAATAACACTATATAATAGAAGAAAATTGCCACAGCCCAGCTCTTTCTCTCTTTAGAAATGTATTTGAATACAAGAATTAATTTATAATATAAATCATTTCTATTTCCTTTCAGACAATGAGAGAACAGTCACCTTTTATGAAATTTATGGAGTTTAAAATGCAAAAAGCTCAATGTTTCCAATGTTGTGCATTCTTCCTTAGCCAAAAAGCAATGCCACTCTAAGTGTTCTCTGTAAGATTAACTTATATTTTATTTATTGGGAAACACATTGACTGTCTCCCATCCCCTAAGTCCTATAGTATTTGAATACTATTCAGCTCATTACTTAAGTTTTCTGGAGTCTTTCCTGGGTTCTTTTCTTATGCATTTCATTTACTATGGCATTTAATTTTTACAAAGTTACAGTAAAGCTTTCCTTTGTTTGCATTCTTGATTTGTGCAGCTACATTTCAAGTGCCTCAGTGACATGGTCCACATGGTCTATGGCTTATTGTTTTTATAATCCAGAATTTATCGTACTCTATAAACCCAGGACTGAGGTATGACTTGCAGAAGGAAATGACCAAAAAGGTGTGACAATGGGAAGAAAGCCTCAGCAATTTCAAATGATGTCTTGGTTTGCCTGGTCTCACTAATACAGATAGAAGAGCAGGATTTCAGAAAGAAGTACAAGCTAACATGCCTACTTTACTTAATATTGGGCCATATTGGCCCAAAATTACAGAGGAGAAAGAAGGTGGGAGCAGTAGAATTGCAGAAGTGGAAGAGTCGGAAATCATACATGCTTCCCACCCAAGACATGAGTCTATAAGTTGGCAGAAATGACATCTCAAAGGTAAGTTTCATCTTTAGAGTTAGTCTTTTGAAATGAAGACAATAGGCATGGTATTAAAATGTATCATATAACAAGGTAACATTTGTACCTATTTATATTAAAGTATATCTCATTCTTCAACAAGCAGAGAGAGGAGGGACTTAAGAAGAGGAGAAAAGTGAGACAGAAGTTTTGATTGGAATTGGGGCTTGGGATGGGATGGGAGGGAGGGGTGTCTGTTCAGAGCATGGGGTCCAAATGAGAAGGTACCAAAGTTGAGATCCTGGGTAAACAGGATTTTCCTGATCTTTGGAGACTCAGCAAGGTCAGAGAAAAAAATTCCCTATCTATTCTATAGTCTGACCATGTTACAGTAAATGATGAGGCTGGATCCAGATATGGATTGCTATCCAGTCTTAAAAAATCATTTACTAACTGTATGACTACAGTAGATTGACCCCTTGGGCTCCACTTCCTGACATTCAAGCTTTCCTGATATTTTCCACTTTAAAGTGGAAAGGACCTGTGGCTTGTTTCTAACTTAGAATATAATAAAGCCGATAGGCTGTCACTTATGTTATAAACTTACATAAGACTGTGACCTGTCTTTCTAGGAGACACCCTTTCTACTTTTGAGGAATGAGTCATGTTGGAAAGGCATATAAGGCAAGGGACTGAGGGTGGCAACAGGCCACAGCCAGCAAGGCTTTCAGTCCAACTGAGGCCCTCAGTCTAACTACCCTCAAGGAACAGAATGCTGACAACGATCAACCTCACATGCCTGGAAATTGCTCCTTCCCCAGCTAAGCCTCTATTGAGGCTGCACCTGCAGTCAGCACCTTGAGTCCAGCCTTGTGAGACTTTGAAGTAGAGGACCCACGAAACCATGACGACTTTTGCCTGATAGAAACTGCTAGATAAATGTATATTGTTTTCAGCTGCTAAGTGTGTGGTTATTCATAGAATTAGAAAACTAATACAGTGACCTTGGCCATCTTACTGAACCATTCTAAGCCTAGAGATTCTTTACACCTACTATAATATCCTTCAATGTATGTTAATTGAATAACAGCAGAGTGAGGTCCATGAAAAAGTGTTCTACAAAACACCAACACCATGAGGTCCAAGAATCCACCTCTCTGAAAGTTACACCAACCAAGAAAACTATTGTTATATACAGAGCAGAAATTCTCAAAGTGCATCTCAGAATACGAATTTTTCTGGATGTTATTAAGGGCTGCTTGAAATATATGTCCAGTGAAAAAAATAAGTTATAAAACAGTGAATTAACCAAGGTTAGTAAGATTTCTTGATTTCTGCTTTTCGGATTCTCTAATGTGTTTTGTGAATATCTAAAAGGAAATGAAACCTGAGGGGCTTGGCCAAAACTGGACCAAGTCAGTACCTAAGGGAAAAATGAGAATTTCCTAAGAAAAAACATTTGAAATCCACTTCCACAAAAACACAAATTTGTGATCTAGGGCTCCAAGGCCTGTATGATGGAGCATATCTATAGTAATTTCTACCCAGAAAATATTTTCTAATGATTATGGCCAAATATCCATCTTGGCCATTAAAACATACTAATAACTTTCCAAACTCCATCTGATTTTAAGCATTGTAACTTCATTTGGACCCTTTAAGATAATTGAGTTGCAAAAAATTCCCCTGCATTGATGTCTTCTCCTTCTTAACTGCTCCAAACACAGGAGCACTCTAACAAAGCATCTGGTAACATGCTGCCATCAGGCAGTGGGACACAGGTTTATGTACATACCCCACACAGAGGCCTTAGTGCAGAGACAGAGGTGGATGTCACCTTTCATTCCCTTTGTAGCCGTTACCTTATTTTAAAACTGACTGGGACACAAGCAGTGATACTCTCAAATGGAGACCCATGAGTAGTTATGCTTTCTGCGGAATCTGGCAGAGACCTCAAGAATCCAAGAGGGAGCATGAAACGATCAGAGTGGAAAGGAACATTTCTACATAGATGTAAAGATGGGACATGGGTGATTAGCGTGGCTAATCCAACATGGTCCACTACATCACCCTTGTCCTTTCTGAACTGATTAACTTCACCCTGAGGATAAAAGTATCTCTGGGTTATGTTCCATATCTTTTTCACTCCATATGTAGACATTAATCCAAACAATTCAGATATAAAAATTATTCAAAAAGAAATAAACATATGAACTGTTTATATTTGTAAGCATGTTCATTGGTTTCTCATATTATGAAAGTAATACAATCTCATGGTTCACAATTCAAAAAGAATAAGGAAGAAATGGAAAAATTACCCAGAACCCCACAAGCCAAGGATAAATGTCTTAAAGATGTGGTCACTTACTAAAAGCTACCTCAAGGTTTCCTCTAAGCCACTAACTGTCACTTGAAAAATAAATTTGGGGGCACACATGATATTCCATCAGGGATTAGTAGAATTTAATCAAAAATTCTCCTACTGTATACAACTTAGATCACTTCTATTTTTTATTTATTATTATTATTATTTTTTTTTTGGCATGAGTAGACTCCAAGAATTGAACCCGAGTCTCCAGCATGGCAGGAGAGAACTCTGCCACTGAGCCACCATTGCCCTCCCAGTTCACTTCTTTTTTCATTGCCATAAATAACACTGCCAATGGTGCATTTGTCCTGAAAAGTTGTCCATATCTCTTATTATTTCTATTGGATTGATTCCTAGAAGTGGAATCCTAAGCAAAACTACATGAATTTTTCTAAGGATCCTTATATATCGTTATCATCAAATATTTAACAGAATGCTGCCACATTGTCTCCTATTAGTAACATATTAAAATGTATCATTCTTGAGGAATATTATAAGCATGAGATGCTTTTAATTGAAGATGATATTAAATAAATAATCTTATTTTGCTCCAGATGGAATTTTTATTTCTAATAAAATTAAGCATAGTTTCAGGTTTACTTGTCATTAATATATCTTTTATTATGAATTTACTTTTTAGGTTCTTTGTATTTTTATTACAAAAGGTTGGCAGGTTTCATATTAATTAAAAAGTACAAACATTAATCCTTGGTCCTTCAAACTGATAAATGTTTTATCAATTATCCTTAAATTTTAATTTATATTATTGCTATTGCACTGTAATTTTTATACATTTAGAAATCTTACCCCATTGTTTAGATAACAGCTACATATAAGTTTTCTTTTTTACCTACTTCCTTTTCTGGCACTTTTTGAGTCCCATAGAACTCAAAAGTTCTATGATAATGCTAAATCAGTTTTAATATTTATTTATAGTTTTGTCTACTGTTTTAATTTTTTATCAATTTACTGTTTTTTAATTTTTGGTACATGTGGAAAATTGTGCTAGTTGGTAATGTACAACTAAGACAAATCTTGATTTTCAAATAAAGCACCCTACATGGGTGAGGATAAGAACAGGAGACACTTCTGCAATTCTTGTGGGAATGTAAAATAAATGTTACAAAAATAGAGATAGATATTTTGTTACATATTTTTTTTACTTTTCTTTTTTTTACATATAGCACAACATATATATAAAGCAAAGAAATAAAAAAGCAATAGTTTTCAAAGGACTCTTCAACAAGTGGTTACAGGACAGATCCCAGATTTTGTCATGGGCTACCTTATGATCCTCTCATATTTTTTCCTTCTAGTTGCTCCAGAATATAGGAGGGTAGAGGGCTTAAGTACTTTTTAATAATCACAGCTGACCTTTCTCCTTCTTTTTTTGTGAAAAGTACATATATACAAAAAAGTTATAAATTTCCAAGCACAGCACCACAATTAGTTGTAGAACATAATTCAGACTTTGGCAAGAGTTACAATTTCACAATTTTAGGTTTTTACTTCCAGCTGCTGTAAAATACTGGATACAAAATGAGATATCAATTTAATGATTCAGCAGTCATATTCATTTGTTAAGTCCTATCTTCTATGTATAATTCCACCATCACCTTTGATCTTCCCATCCCTCTCTTTAGGGTTGTTTGAGCTATGGCAAACCTAAATTTTTGATATTGGAAGGATCTGTCACTAATATGGAGTTGGGAGATGGAACTATCTGTTGTTCTGGAGAGGCTGGGCTAAGTGTCAGGACTTATCTGGACCAGGGACCCATCTGGAGGTTGTAGGTTTCTAGAAAGTTACTCTTGTGCCTGGAACCCTCGAGGAATTATATATTTATTGCCCTGGGTGTTCTTTAGGATTGGCTGGAATGGTTCTGGTTGGGGGTTGGCAGGTTGTGATAGGTACAAGGTCTAACTGAAGTTTGCATAAGAGCAACCTCCAGAGTAGCCTCTTGACTCTATTTGAACTCTCTCTGCCACTGATACTTTATTAACTACATTCTTTCCCCCTTTTAGTCAGGATGAAATTGTTGATCCCATGGTGACAGGTCTGGATCCATCCCTGGAAGTCATCTTCCTTGTCACCAGGGAGACTTTCACCCCTGGATGTCATGTCCCACATAGGGGGCAGGGCAATGATTTCACTCGCAGAGTTGGGCTTAGAGAGACTGAGGCCACATCTGAGCAACAACAGAGGTTCTCCAGAAGTAACTCTTAGGCATGCTCATAGGAAGTCAAAGCTTCTCCACTAACTACATAAACTTCACAAGAGCAAACCTGATGACTGAGGACATGGCCTATTGATTTGGGTTTCCCTAACGTTTTACCCAGTATCAGGAGATTCCCTGATGGTAAAGTTTAATAGTTCTGTATTCTTTCTCCCCTCCCTCAGGGAACTTTGCCAATACTTTTTGATTATCTGCTTAATATACTCTGGGATGTTTCCAGGCATTACAATAATCTATACAGGATTAAAGGACCTCTTTCTTTTCTCTGCTTCCTGTGTTTCAGTTGTTCAAATGAGCTATACATGTTGGTTTATTTTTGAACACAGCTCATAGCATGCAACAGCAATTTTCCACCTGTACCCTGGACTTAAACACTCTTTATACAAGAATCATATCTTTGAAGTAATTCTTATAACTCATTCATATTTCTAGGGTGAATCCGTGGGACATGTAGATCTATACAACCCCTTTCAATCTTGTTCATCTTCAATATAGTAATACTACTTCTAGACCCACTAGAGATTCATCTTCACTCCTATCTATTTCCTTACATCGGAGTTCAACCTCATTAGCTAACGGTTCACCCATCTCTAGCTTCTATGTGTCTTGAAGTCCCCTATATTCTGTATTATAAGCCTCTGATTATACCTTTATGCCACTCATAAAAGTGGAATCATACAGTATATATCCTTTTGTGTCTGGCTAATGTTGCTCAGCATTATGTCCTCAAGCCTCATCCATCTTGTCATGTGCTTCAGGATGTCATTTTGTCTTAATGTTGCATAATATTCCATCATATATATATATACCATATTTTGTTGATCCACCCTTCTGTTGACAGGTGTTTGGTTTGTTTCCATCTTTTGGGGATTGTGAATGCTGCTATGAACATCAATGTGCAAATTGTCTGTTTGTGACATTGCTTTCAGCTTTTCTGGGTATACGCCAAGTAGTGCTTTTTCTGAGTAATAGGGCAATCAATATTTAGTTTCCTAAGGAAATGCAAAACATTTTTCCATACTGGCTGCACCATTATACATTCCCACCAGCAGGGCAAAAGTGTCCCAGTTTCTCCACATCCTCTCCAACATTTATGGTTTCCTGTTTGTTTAATAGCAGCTGTTCTTATAGGTGTGAGGTGGTATCTCATTGTAGTCTTGATCTGCATTCCCCTTGTAGGAAGTGAAAATGAGCACCTCTTCATGTCCTTTTGAGTCATCTGCATTGCTCTTCAAAAAAATGCCTATTCATATCTTCAGCACATTTTATAATTGGGTTGTTTTTTCTTTTGTTGTTGAGTTATATGATTTCTTTGTGTATATAAGGAAATCAAACATTATATGTGATTTCCAAATATTTTCACCTGTTGAATTGGCTGCCTCTTCACATTTCTGACAAAGTCTTTTGAGGTATAGAACTATTTGATTTTGAGAAGTTCCCATTTATCTATTTTTTTCTTTTGTTGCTTGTGCTTTGGTTGTAAAGTTTAAGAAGCTAACTCCTATTACTAGGTCTTGAAGATGTTTCCCTACATTTTCTTCTAGAAGCTTTATGGTGCTAGTTCTTGTGTTTAAGTGTTTGATTCACTTTGAGTTAATTTTTGTGTAGGGTGTAAGATACTGGTCTTCTTTCATTCTCTTGGCTATTGATAACCAGTTCTTCCATGCCCAATTACTGAAAAGACTATTTTGTCCCAGTTCAAAGGATTTGGGGCCCTTGTCAAAAATCAGTTGACCATAGATTTGGTGGTCTATTTCTGCACTCTTGATTTGATTCCATCAGTCAATGCTTCTTTCTGTCTTTGTGCCAGTACCATGCCATTTTGACCACTGTGGCTTTATAATATGTTTTAAAGTCAGGGGCTGTTAATCCTCCCACTTCATTTGTCTTTTTAGGATGCTTTAGCTAATCAGGTTCTCTTTCCCTTCCAGATGAATTTGGCAGTTAGCTTTCCCAACTGTTCAAAGTAGGTTGTTGGAATTTTGATTGGTACTACATTGAATCTGAATATCAATTTGGGGAGAATCGACATCTTAACTATATTTAACTTTCCTATCCATGAGCAGGGAATGTCTTTCCACCTATTTAGATCTCCTTTGATTTCTTTTAGCAATGCTATGCAGTTTTCTGGGTATGAGTCCTTTATGTCCCTAGTTAAGTTCATTCCTAAGTATTTGATTCTTTTACTTGCTATTTTGAATGGAATTTTTTCCTTAACTGACTACTCAGCTAGGTCATTGTTTGTATATAGAAATGGTATTGATTTTTGCACATTAATTTGTATCCCGCCACTTTGCTGAATTTTGTTTATTAGCTCAAATAACTTTGCTGTAGATTTCTCAGGATCTTCCAAGTATAGTATCATATCATCTGCAGATAATGAGAGTTTTACTCTTCCTTTCCAATTTGGATGCCCTTCATTTCTTTCTCATACCTGATTGCTCTAGATAGAATTTCTACAACAATGTTGAATAATAGTGGTGACAGTGGGCATCCTTATCTTGTACCTGATCTTAGAGGGAAGGCTTTCAGTCCCTCTCCATAGAATATGATGCTGGCTATTGTTTTTTCATATACTCCCTTTATCATATTGGGGTAGTTACCTTTAATTCCTATCTTTTGGAGTGTTTTTATCAGAAAAGGATACTGAATTTTGTTGAATGCTTTTTCAGCATCAATTGAGAGGACCATGCGATTTTTCCCTTTTGATTTGTTAATTCACTGTATTACATTAATTGATGTTCGTGTGTTGAACCGTCCTTGCATTCCTGATATAAACCCCACTTGGTCATGGTGTATAATTTTTTTAATATGCTGTTGGATGTGATGTGCTAATATTTTATTGAGAACTTTTGCATCTATGTTCATTAGGGAGATTGGCCTGTAGTTTTCCTTTCTTAATAGCATCTTTACCCAATTTTGGTATTAAAATTATATTAGCTTCATAAAATGAGTAAGTAGAGTTCCTTTTCCCTCAAATTTTTGGAAAAGTTTGAGCAGAATTTGCATTACTTCTTTCTGGAATGTTGGATAAAATTCCCCTGTGAAGCCATCAGGCCTGGGCTTTTCTTTGCAGAAAGATTTTTGATGACTGATTGAATCTCTTTACTTGTGATTGGTTTATTCAGATCTTCTATTTCTTCCTGAATCAGTGTAGTTTGCTTGTGTGTCTCCAAGAATTTGTCCATTTCATATAAGTTGTCTCATTTATTGGTATATAGTTATTCATAGTATCCCCTTATGATTTCATTTATTTCTTCAGGCTCTCTGTAACACACCCCTTCTCATTTCTGATTTTGTTTATTTGCATCTCTCTCTTTTTTTCTTTGTTGGTCTTGCTATGGCCCATCAATTTTATTGATTTTCTCAAAGAACCAACTTTTGGTTTTATTGATTCTTTCTATTGTTCTTTTGTTCTCATATTCATTTATCTCTGCTTTAATATTTGTTATTTCTCTTCTCCTATTTGCTTTGGGGTTAGTTTGCTGTTATTTCTCAAGTACCTCCACATTTGTTGTTAAGTCCTTGATTTTTGCTCTTTCTTGTTTTTTAATATAGGTATTTAGGGCAATAAATTTCCCTCTCAGCACAGCCTTTGCTACATCCCATAAGTTCTGATAAATTGTAGTCTCATTTTCATTCATCTCCAGATAGCTACTGATTTCTCTAGCAATTTCTTCTTTGACACACATTATTTAATCTCCAGGTATTTGTGAATGCTCTCATTCTTTGGTGGTCACTGAGATACAGCTTCATCCCATTGTGATCAGAGAATGTGCTTTGAATAATTTCAATGTCTTTAAATTTATAAAGACCTGTTTTGTGCCCCAGCATATGATCTATCCTGGAGAGTGTTCCATGAGCACTAGAGAAGAATTTAAAAGCTTGTGCTTCAGGGTACAATGACCTATATATGTCTGTTAAGTCTAATTCATTTATCAAGGTATTTAACTTCTCTATTTCCTCGTTGATCTTCTATATGGTTGTTTTAGATATAGAGGAGAATGATGTATTGACATCTCCTACTATTATTGTTGAAACATCTATCACTCCCTTCAGTTTTGCCAATGCCTGTCTCATGTATTTTGGAGTTCCTTGATTGGGAGCATAAACATTTATGATTGTTATATTGTCTTGGTGAATTGACCCTTTAATTAGCATATTAGCATAGTGTCCTCCTTTGTCTCTTATGTTGTCTTTACATTTAGTCTATTTTGTCTGATAGTAGTATAGTTACTGCTGCTTTCTTTTGGTTACAACTTGCATGGACAATCTTCTTCCACCCTTTCACTCTCAATCTATTTGTATTCTTGTAAACTAAAATGAGTCTCTTGTAAGCAGCCTATAGCTGGATTATGTTTCTTAATCCATTTTGACAATCTGTATCTTTTAACTGCTAAGTTTAGTTCCTTAAAATTCAGAGTCATTACTGAAAAGGCATTTCTTGATTCCACCATCTTTTATTTTTTAATTTTATTTATCATTTCCCTCTTTTCTCTTCGTATTATTTAAATTACACTTAGTGGTATTCTTCTATTCTGTGCCCTCCTCCAGACCTCCTTCCATCTCCTCTTTCTTTCCGCCAGCAGAACTCCTTTTAGTATTTCTTGAAGGGCCGCCTCTTGTTGACAAATTCTTTCAGGGCTACTTTGCCTTTGAAAACTTTAATCTCACCCTCAATTTCGAAGGACAATTTGGCTGGGCACAGTATTATTGGCTGGAAGTCTTTCTCTGTCAGGATCTTGAACATATCATACCACTGCCTTCTCACCTCCATGGTGCTAGGTGAGTAGTTTGAACTCAGTCTTATTTGGCATTCCTTGTATGTAGTAGATTGTTTTTCTCTTGCTGCTTTCAGGAAGTTCTGCTTCTCTTCAACATTTGACAGGCTGATTATTATTTCCCTTGGGGGAGGCCTATTTGGATTTATTCTGTCTGGAGTTCTTTGGGCTTCTTTTACTTGAATATTTATGTCCTTTATGAGAGTTGGGAAGTTTTCCTGCATTATATCCTCAACTACTCTTCCTAGCCCTTATTCATCTCTTCTCCTTCTGGGACACCAATGATTCTTATATTTGTGCATTTTGTTTTGTCTATCATTTCCCTGAGTTTCCATTGAATTTTTCCCATCTTTTTTGCCATTTGCTGTTTTGAGTCTTCGGAGTCAATTATCCTGTCCTCTATATCACTTCTTCTTTCTTCTATCTCTTTAAATCTGGTGTTTTGTGCCTCTAGCATGTTTTTTATTTGGTCAACAGAGTCTTTAATCTCTGTGATTTCTGCTATTTGTCTATTTACTCTTTCAAATTCCTCTTTGTGCTCTTCTACTGCCTTCTTGACCTCCTTTATGTCATTTGCTATCTCACTTATTTTATTAAGTACAGTTGTATGAACATCTTTGATAGTTGTTCCAATGTCTGTGTCTCCTCTGGTGTTTTAATTTGGTCATTAGGCAGGGCTATATCTGTCTGCATTGTGATATGCTGAGTGATCTTCTGCTGTCTTCGTGGCATGTGAATACCTTGATTGATTTACTTTGGGAGTTTATTTCTTTTAGTAGTCTAAGGCCTTTTGTTTGCAGGACTGTTGTATAGCAGGGAGCAAGACATGGGGTGGAGCACTCAGCACAGTGATTTGTTTCAGAGCATGTATGGGCACAGGTAGGGATGTTACACCGATGCTTGTAAACATGGGCAGCCAGCAGCCAGGGAGGATGTAGCTGTGCAGGTACACAGTTCTGGGGGTCATAACCCTGGTATGCACTGATCTAAAGCATGGGGCCCTTTGTGCACATGCACAGAGCTGTGGCAGTAGGTCCACATTATGCCTTTGTTAATTGGTGGCAGCTGTACCCAGCTGCACAAGTCAGCACTTTCTCAGGGCTGGGAAGTGAGGCTGAGGGCTGTGCACATGTGCCGTTCTAGGGCTGCTATAAAGTGCAGTTCCCAGAGTTGAATGACGTGATTGGGGACCCATGTGCATGCGTGAGCCTGGGAGTGCCATAAATGGATGCACTGAACTTGGGGGGGGGGTGAGGTTGTGGAACACTATGGGAGGGGCAGCAGCAGGGGTAGCCTAGGTATGGAGGTTAGTGCCCACAGCCTTTATGCATTGGCAATAGCTTGTAGGGAACAGGAAGAATTGCAGGAGAGGGGGGTTGTGCAGCACTTGGTGGGGGCTGGGGGGGTTGGGGGCAGGTATATGCACTGGGGGCTGGGAGGGTAGGGGTACCTGGAGTGCAGGGAATGTGAGGGATGTGGAGTGAGTCGTCGGTCATGGGGCTACACCAGTGAGGATAGCCCACCCAAGGAATGCAGCCTGGATTACTTCCTAGTCCCATGTTCCCATCTGTTCATTCTCACGGGTTCTGCAACTCTGCACCTCTGCACCAGGCTCCAGCTTTCTGCCTCTCAGTTCCTCTGCCCTTGCAACCAGGGCAACCACATGTGGTGCAGAAGGCTCTCTCAGGTCAGCCACACTCCTGAATCACCACCTCAGTCATCCTGCACTCCTGAATTGCCACCTCAGTTGCCCTCCTGCCCCTTCTCTAATTTTTCCGTGGAGCAGAGCTAATCTCAAGCTACTCTAGTCAGCCATCTTCCCAGAAGTCCTGTTACATATATTTTTTTAAATAAATTTTGCAATATTTATTAGGAGCTTAACAATATTCATATTGTTATATGCATTATAATACAATTCTATGCCTAGTAATATATCCTAAGGATAAAAACAAATATTCCATACAAACTTGAGCTTTATAGCATATTTCATATTTTATAACTGGAAATAAGCATCTAACAATAGAGGAATGCTTATGCTACATATAAATAATCAAATATTATTCAGCTACTAAAATAATATTACTGAATATTATTTTGCATTTGATGCCTAATGGTATCAGTACCTTCGAGGATTTTGCTGTTTTCATAGAAAGTCTCAGAATATTTTTAAAAAGAAGATATGACCAAGCTACTTGACAAATACACTATTATTACTATAACCATTACCATTATTTTTATTATTTTTTTATAATAGAAAACCAATCATCTCCATTGTGCAGCTCAAGGACTACTATTATCTTCCCAAAAATACCTCCCCCTCAATATTTACCAAAATGCTGAGTATCTATTTAAGATCAATTCCTTTAAAATATAAATCTTTTAATTTAAAAAATTCTCAACAACAACAAAAAAATTGAAGTTAATATTTCTCACATAGGGATCCATATATCCCACCAATCTCTCTTTCCCTCAATCTATCTAGTCAATTGCCAGAAAAGTAATCTCCCTGGAGCATTTGATAATGATACTAAGAAAACATTAAATTATTTGAGCTGAAAAAATTGATAAACATTTTTTATTAAAGCAAATATGACTATACAATCTTTACAGATGAAATGGGTTTTACCCAAGTGTCTACAATGTTATAGGAACATTCTTCTCTGCAATTTGGGACATTTGGATGAGAAAGTTTGAGAAGTGTAACCTTAGAATGCTTTCAGCTTAGACACCATGTGCTCTCTAACTTGGCAGCACACTCAAAGTCAAGGACAGAAGGCTAGGGTGTGACCATGGAGCCAGAGGAGTGCTAAAGCAACAAGGAAAAATCCCTGCAGGATTCCTGTAATCCACAACCCAACTACCTTGCAAAAAGCCATCACACCAGATGTGAGTTCACTCCCCATGTCTAACAGAGTGCTAAACACTATGGCTGCTTCCTAAAAGTGATCATCTGTAAAGAAGTTTCTATTTTTAAGGAAAGCATGAAAAGGAGAACTCCATCTTCCATGCACCAAAGACCACTTCCCAGTGGTGAAAAAACAGCTTCCAAGGGGATATTGCCCACCGTTAGAATTCATACTGGAAAGTCCAACATATCTCCAGTATAGATTTGTTTCTAAGATTGTTTCAATCCCCAAAACAAAGATATCCTGAACACTGAAAGGCATTTCTTTTAAGTTTTGGCTGCATGCACACCAAGCAAAGAGGATTCAAGCCATTATCCAAGCCCAACAAAATCATGTTTTCTCCAGAAAAAATTAATTTGGAAGGAAAAGCAGACTATTTCTTTGGTTCTCTTTTCCTTTAACTATCAGGATATTTTTATTCTAAACTTTATTATAGACAGAAGAATATCTTATCATAGAGATTAAGATTTCTGTTTGAATCTGATAACAGGTATTTAAGTAAGTTCTTAATGAAATACTATTACTTTTTCCGGTGTTTGATTTTTTTAAAGAAGGCTAATGATGATTTCACAGTCATGATATGGAAGGCACCAGTTCTCCTTTACATATAATCATCACTTTAATGGCAAATTGATTTGAATCCAGTTAATGGTTACAAATTTTATTATGTGTCTCTGTTGACATTTCAAGTATATAGGCCATTAAGGATGCAGCACAGGTCTTTTGAAGTATGGAAGTATTAAATGGATACTAATAGAATGCCAAGGTAGGCCAAATTATTCTTTTAATTATCTTTTTTCTATCTCAGAATAGAGTTTAATGTTTTATAATATTTCTCATAAATTTCATATCTAACCCAGTTAACTGGTTATATACTTACATCACATTCATAGAGACATTGTTGAATAAAATCCATATGTGAAAATTACCTCCTCAGAAAAATGTATTGGCCAATTGGCAATCTGAGGATAAGCAATTTGACAAAAGTCCCAATAGTTATTAAGTTGAAGAAATGGGATTGAAACTCATATCTCTTTTAATCCATTGCCTATACTTTTAAATTTTACCTTATGAACAGTTATAAACAAGTCTGCAAGCATGAAATGTGTTTTTCCTTTTTCTCCACTATCCCTTTAAACTTCCTCAATAAACTAGTTATTTTATTACCTTTGGATGAAATATCACATTAATCCAAAAGCATTTATAATCAGCCTTAAATATTGAAAAATTTCTCAAGACATTTCAAGTGCCAAGAACAGTCTTGGGCCACTAATTAAAATGTCCAAAAAGTTTAATTATCAAAACTTCAGTGTATCCAGCTCCTTTCCTCATCACCATCTTCTGGATTATGGGCACACTGGAGGTGCATCAGCTTCCAGTGCATGAGCTCTCTTTGCTTCACAGCCAACCAGAGAGGTCCAGCACCAGCCTGCTGCCTCTAAATTATGCAAGTATGGGTTAAGCACCAGTCTTCAGTGTTCCTCCGAATTTCATGGGGGAAAACACTACCTTCATTAATTACTGCCTTTACCCATTCAACAAATATTTCTTGACCATCTACCATTTGGGAACAATTGTTCTTGAACAATGAATAAAATAAAACACAAAAAAAAATCTTCATTCTTGGCGGGCCGCGGTGGCTCAGCGGGCAAAGTGCTTGCCTGCTATGCCGGAGGACCTCGGTTCGATTCCCGGCCCCAGCCCATGTAACAAAAACGGAGAAACAGAATACAATAAAACAAGAAAATGTTTAAAGATGTTTCCCTTTCTTCCTTCTATCCTTCCTTCCTTCTCTCTGTCTTTCCTTTAAAAAAAAAAAAAAAAAAAAAAAAAAAAAAAATCTTCATTCTTATAAATAGATTAATCAAACTAGGACACTTTTGAAGTAAAGTAGATGTTATTTATAATTATGTGATAACATCAGGCATAAATCTATTCAGTCTCAGACTAACCTGGGTGTACGGTCACCCTATAGAGAGCTCCTAAGTGGATTATACAGTCTGTGATTACTGTTATGAAAAAAATGTATAATAGCATATAAGAGAGATTGGAAGATCTAGGGTGAATGTTGAGCTTATAATTTTAAACATGGTCAGGGAAAGTCTTACTGAAAAGGGGATATTTGAGTGAATAAGTCAAGTTGATAGTGTAAATAAGAGCACTCAGGTGGAGAGGACATTAAATGTAAGCCTACAATGGAGATGTGCCTCCTGTGTTTGAGGGAACATGGGAGGGTAGAGTAGCTAAAGCAGAGTGAGCAAGGAAAGAGGAGTAGATAAGGCCAATACAACAAGAGAGGAAAAGGAGAACGTGTAGAGGTTTGTAGGTCATAGTAGAAATGTTGACTTCTCTCTGAGTGAGATAGGAGCCACGTGGGTTTGAGGAGAGCAGTGATACATCTGATTATTTTAACAGAATCAGACTGGCTGGTACACTGATAAAAATCATAGGAGGCAAGTGTGACACCAGAGAAATCAGTGGACAGTTTTTAAAAACCCCGGCATGAGATGATGACAATACCTTACGCAGGAAGTAAAATAGGAAGAAATGATCAGAGACTAGATATGTTTGGAATAAATTGATATCAAAATTTCCTGATGGTATGCATGTAGAATGTAAGAGGAAAAGTGGAGTCAAATGATGAATCAGAAGGATAATGTTGTGGGTTTCTCCAAAATTCTTCTCACTTTGTTTGAGGTAAGGAGGTAGCACCGCTAACAACCTTACAAAGTATGGGAAGGAGAAGGGAAATCTTCACTTCAGCAACTTTCCCCAAATAAATTTCCTCTTTCCTTTCAATCTCAACCTTTTTCTGTAAGCTGGAGAAGGCATTGGGCCTGATATTGGCCCTTTGAAAGTCCTACATGGATGGAACACCACTTTTTTTGGAATTCAGGGGTTTTTTTGCCATTTGATTGCTGTCCTCTTGGGGGTAAAGTTAAATTACGACAAAAATAGGTCCATTTTAACTTCCTGTTTACATAGACAAATGAAAACATGCACACAAACAACATAATCAGGATCAAATCTTGGATACAATTTTTTAAATATTTTCTCATTTTATATCCTATGTAAGTCAGGGTTCTCCAAAGAAACAAACCAAGATACTATATGTGTGTGTGTGTGTGTGTGTGTGTGTGTGTGTGTTTACATATATATTTTTAAGAAATGTATTATAAGGAATTGGTTCAAGCTATTGTGTGGACTGGCAAGTCCATCCGAATTCCAGAAGGATGGACCTGCCAGCCCACACAATAGCTTGATTTCCAGTGGCTAGAAATTCTGATGAGTGATATTAAAATCCTCAGTCTGAATTCCTTAGGCTAGAAACTCAGGAAGGAGTGGAATGTGCAGTTTTGAGGCAGAATTGCTTCTTCTGATCTCTACAACCCTCAATTCTTGCTCTTAAGACCTCCAAGTGATTAAATGTGACTCAAAGATACAATTGAGGGAAAGCTCCTGTAATCAAAGTCGACTCATTACAGACACTAATCCCATTAGTGGACTACCTCCACAGAAACAACTATGCCAATTTTTGACCAAACAGCTGTACATCATAAACTAGCCAAATAGACACATAAAATTAACCATCACTTATCTCCATGTCATTAAATATTTCTTTTGAAACATGAGATATTTCATGTTTGCATTATTTTATCATATAGCTGAAACATTATTTAATCATTTTCCTATTGTTAAGCGTTTAGGTTTTAATAAACTTTCATCATCTTATGTTTTACTATGATAAATCTCCCCATCTATTCATCTTTGTGCCTCTCTTCGAATATTATCTCAGGATAACTTTCTAGACATAACATTAACAAATCAAATCCTAATAACATTATTTAAATGATTGACACAGATTACATATTTAATGCCCAGAAAAGTTGCCCCTATTTAGATTTCTACCAGCAATATATTAATGGTTATTTCATTGTATTCTCAGCATCAATAGTGTTTATCATTTTTAAAATTTTGAGTTTGGGGCAGGCCACGGTGGCACAGCAGGCAAGAATGCTTGCCTGCCATGCCAGAGGACCTGGGTTCGATTCCCAATGCCTCCCCATGTAAAAAAAAAATTGAGTTTGCCTGTACTTTTCTTTCAAATTCCCAATGTTTCATCAAGGTATTAATAAAATCTTATGGATGTATGGTATGTTGGTACCAAGTGAAAACATATATTATTTTAATATGTGCACAAAATGTTGACTATGATAGATGCAGTGATGTAAAAAGAAAGGTAGAATGGTGAAGACTTTCCAGAAGATTTTCAATTTAAGTTGCCCAGATCCATCAGAGGAATCACTATCTATGACAGCTATAGCCTTATGAAATGGATTTCTTAAATAGTAAGATTTGAAAGTTGAGATGATTCCTGCAGAATGGATGTTGTGCTAGCAGGCATGAAAACAACATTAAACTCATTGTACATTCATATCAGAGCTCTTGGGTGAGCAAGTACATTATCAATGAGCAGTAGTATTTTCAAAGGAATCTTTTTTTCTGAGTAGCAGGTCTCAACACTGGGTTTAAAAAAAAAATCAGTGAAACATATTGTAAATAGATGTGCTGCCAACCAGGCTTTGTTTTTTCCATTTAGAGAGCACAGGCAGGGTAGATTTTGTGTCATTATTAAGGGTCCTAGGATTTTTGAAATGTTATATGAACATGGGTTTCAACTTCAAGTCACCAGTGGCATTATCCCCTAACAAGGCAGTTGTCCTGACCTTTGAAGCTTTGAAGTCAGGCATTGAGTTCTCTTCCTTAGCTATGAATGTCTGGATGGCATCTTCTTCCAATAGAAGGCCAATCTGTCTCCACTGAAAATCTGTTGTTTAGTGTAGCCACCCTCTTAATTAGCTTAGCCTGATCATCTGGATAACTTGCTGCAGCTTGTACATCAGCGCTTGCTGCTTCACCTTGCATTTTGAAGTTATGGAGATAGTTCCTTCTCTTAAACCAACTTCTTCTAGCTTCAAACTTCTTATGCATCTTCCTCACCTCTCTGAGCCTTCAGAGAATTGAAGAGTTAGGGCCTTACTCAGGAGAATGCTTTGGCTTTGAAGAATGTGGTGGCTGGTTTGATCTTCTATTCAGACAACTGAAACTTTCTCCATATAAGCAATAAGGCTGTTTCGTCTTATCATTTGTATGTTCACTGGAGTAGCACTTATAACTTGCATCAAGATTTTTTCCTTTGCATTCACAACTTGGCTAACTTTGGTGGAAGAGGCCTAGCTTTTGGCTTATCTTAGTTTTCACCATGCCTTCCAAACTAAGTTTAATCATTTCTAACTTTTGACTTTAAGTGGGACACGTGTGACTCTTCCTTCACTTAAACACATAGAAGCCATTGTAGGGTTCTTAATTGGCCTAATTTCAATATTTTGGGTCTCAGATAATAAGGAGGCCCATGGAGAGGGAGAGAAATAGAAATCACTGGTCGGTGGAGCAGTCAGAACACATACAACATTTATCAAGTAAATTCACAGTCTCACATGGATTGGGTTTGTGGTGCCCCAAAACAAATATAATAGTAACATCAAAGATTACTGAACACAGATAACCAGAATAGATACAATAATAATGAAAAAGTTTGAAATATTGCTAGAATTACCAAAATTTGACCTGTGAGCACATGCTGTTGGAAAAATGGCACCAATAGACTTACTCGACACAGAGTTGCCATAAACCTTCCAAAAAAAAAAAGCATGATTATCTGTGAAGTACAATAAATCAGAGTGCCATAAAACAAAGAATTCTGTATATCAAAAATGTTCAAAAAATATATTACCAGAAATTGTTTGACATAAGCATGATTATCCACATTTAATACACCAATAATCTGAGTCTTGAATGAATGATGTACCAGTTTTAATGGACTGAAGAGTAGGGTAGGGTCACAACATGGAAGATAAATCACGTGTCCTTGGTCACAATGGAAGAGTTAAAAGTCAATCCCAGATTTGTCTGATTTTTCCACTCAGTACTGTGACTTCAAGTAGGTCAAAAGCTCTCTGAAGCGGTAACCATCTGATATCTTTCTTCTCTTGCTTAGCCTAGCACCAGTATATAAGTATACAATCCATATCTATTCTAGGAAAAAAATGTATAATTCCACATTGTAAATAATCTCCCACTAAATGATATTTTCTGTGAGTTTTGATGCTTATCTGTATTTCAAGTGAGAAAATTTAGAAATGATTTTAGGGTCAGAAGCAGAAATTGCAACTTTTAGGAAAGAAGTGATGCCTACACTCAACTAAATCCAATGTCGATTTTGGAGTGATAGAGGTGGTGTACCTTGATTGAATTCTGTTACTATCAGGTTTCATATTTTAAAATTTTGGCTTATGAGATTGAATAAGAGACTTGGTTATCCAAAACCATGAAAATGCAAGAGTCATTAAATAAGTCATATCATTCATTCACAGGTTTATCTAAGAATTTTTATTGAACACTGTACATGTAATTATGTACAAGGAAGTATTTCAGGTGGCAAGTGTCTTACAAAGTTGAAACCCTAATCCCAAGAAATATGAAATCCAGTGATTAAGAACCCTCTCCAAAATGATTAGCTTCAAACAGAATACATACCTGTAAGGAAGACTTGATAATTCAGAAGAATTATGGCTTCCAACAAACAGGTTACAAAAAAATGTTAGGACATAGCAATTGAAATGAGAAGGAAAAAAAAGGACACAGATTTTTGACTACCTAAAATACACCAAAACCTGTGCTTACTATTTTAATGTTATTTTTTAATTTACTTTTTAGTTTTATGTTTTAAATTACTTAATTTAAGATCTATGATACAGAGGGAGATAGGAAGGAGCCAAAATATGGAAGTCCTTATTGCTGAGTGGATGCTGACAAAGCTTCACATTATACCTTGCGTGCTAGAATTTCTGAATCTCCTGATGACTTCCAACCACCAGCATTGTGCCAGTTTAAAGCCATTATATACCCTAGAGAAGCCACTTCCTTTAATCCTCATTCAATATTGCTTGGTGAGATCTTTCTGATTGTTTCCATGCATAAGTAGTCCTGCAGATTGTGGGTGGGAACTTTTGGTTAGATGTTTCCATGGAGCTTTGTCTTCACCTATTCAAGGTGGGGTTGCTTATTAGAGTCCTTTTAAGATGAATCATTTTGGAAAAAGCTTGACAGCAACAGAATCCACACAGCCAGAGACCTTTGGAGTTGAAGAAGGAAAACAGCCCCAGGGGAGCTTCATGAAACAAGAAACCAGAGAGAAAGAGGAAAAAAAATGCTATGTGCCCATGCTGGTTTGAAAGGCCATGTTTTAATCCTGATCCATCTTGTGGAGGCAGCTACTTCTTTTAATTCCTATTCAGTACTGTAGGTGCAAACGTGATTAGATTATCTCCACAGAGATGTGACTCACCCAATTGTGGGTATTAACCTTTGATTAGAGGGAGATGTGACTCTAACCATTCCAGGTGGGTCTTGATTAGTTTACTAGAATCCTTTATAAGAGGCAACATTTTGGAGAAAGCTAGGAGAACCACAGAGCTCACAGAGCCAGACCTTTGGAGATGAAGAAGGAATACGCCCCCAGGAGTTAACCATTTGGATAATCATGCTTATGTCAAACAATTTCTTGTTTCATGAAACAAGGAGCCTGGAGAGAAAGTCAGCAGATGCCATGTTCACCATGTGCCTTTCCAGTCGAGAGAGAAACCCTGAACTTCATCGGCCTTTCTTGAGTGAAGGCAACCTCTTGTTGGTGGCTTAATTTGGACATTTTTATAGCCTTGCCTTAATTTGGACCTTTTCACAGCCTTAGAACTGTAACTCACAACTTAACAAATTCCCCTTTTGTAAAAGCCATTCCAGTTCTGGTATGTCACATTCCAGCAGCTTGCAAACCAACACAAGCATCATCTCTGTGCTTGACATTTTTCTCTGAAATTGCTGATGGCCTCCCTGCCCAAGCCTGTGGCAGGTTGAAAATACCAAGGAATTAACATGCTTGGAGAGCAGCCCTCAACCAGTGGCTGAGGTGTATAAATACCCCAGCTCACACACCCCTTGATGGAATAAGAGTTTTCCCATGGAGCTTCCCTCCTGTTGCCTTCTGTGGAAGCTTGCTAGAGAGGTGGCTTTGCCACTCCCCAAACAATATTCCCAGAGTTCCCCAAATAAGTTTTTCCTACTGAGTCCTTCTGAGGGAACCAAAACTAAGATGTCAAAACAAAATTTAAATTTTATCCTGTAAGTCATGGAGAAACTTTGTATTTTTTTTTTCTTTTTTAAGAGGTATATCTCATCAAAGTTGTTTTCTTTCTAAAAAAGATCAATCAGAATTAAGTTAATTTCAATTTATCAGGAAAAAAATGAGCATTCCACATAATAAACTGGTTTAATAAAACACCTTATGTATTTTTTATTATACTAGAACGGAGCACCAGAGATCAGTGGTCATATATTATTTTAGAATGATGGGCTTAATTATTCATTTCCTTATATCTTTTGAAGTTTATGTAAAAAATATGGAACTTTGCATATTAATATCATGATCTCATGCATGTGCTCTTTGGTCTTTAGTTTTGCCATAGAACACATATGATAAAGCACCTTACATTATTATGAAAATAAATGAAACCATCATTTTAGAATTTGGTAAGTTGCAATGACATCATGTATAACAATAACATACGTTATTGTTAATGGTCACAATAAAAACTGTGTCAGTGAAAATTTCTTGAAGTATTATTACCTATGAGACAATAGGCTTGATGCTGACTAATATACCAGTATATGGAATAAACCGTAACCTGAGGAGTTCAAAATTTTAGTACAGCAACAACTCCCAAAGTAAAATATCCAGAGCATGGTAAAAGATTGACAATAATAAAGAATTCAATAAATATGATTTGGGGTACTATGTGTGGTTCTGATTTTTAACAGTGTCTCAGTTTGCTCTGCCAATCTCCTCTTCTCATCATGAGGGACTTGTAAAAGAGAAACACACTAGAAATAATTTAATGGAAAACGAGTAACACTCATCATTCGTGGGCTTTTGGTGAAAACTCCAACTTGGAGAAAGCTAGATTGATGCAAGGAGCTTAGACTAAAAGTACAAAATGCTTCCTCCCTCCCCCAAATCTAAACCTGGAACTTATCTCTCAAGTCCCCACATGGAAGAACAGATGTAAAAGAGAAGAATGTGTAAGAAATGTGCCCAGAAGCAGGTCTCAGGTCAACTCTGCTCTTGGAGCCTGAATAGGCAAGACAAAGGAGAAAGGCAACCTTACTTGAAAACACCAACATCTGTGACCCAAACAGAAGTCTGGGATATGACCAATCCATAACAGGGTCTCACCCTGACTGAGTGGAAGGAAAGAGGAAGAATGGAAGGGCATGAGAGAGGGAGGAAAATTAGAGAGTTTCCCCAGTAAATCCTGGAAGAAACTTGTTTGTGGCAATTTTGTCTAGAAGTCTGAAGGCTGTTTTCATAAAAACAAAAGGACTTTTGAGACACACCTTGGAAAATGAATGTGAGTAGGAAGGAAACATCCTAATTCTCAAATTTTCTTGACAACATTATCATCCAAGTTGGAAGCCTAGAAGCCACTTCACTCATCATCTTAATCAATACCCCATCAGTTCCTAGTTCCTACAAACTCCAACTGCCTAAAAGTCACCTAGTCCATGCCCCCTTTACCATGACAACCTAATTTAGGTCCTTCTCTTAGATATTGTAATATTCCATTAGTGCTTACCATAATTTCCAACACACAGCTAAAAAGCTTGAACAATGCTTTATGTGTCAAATTTCGTGAAATTATAATATATTTTCCATTTAATATCAATATAGACTTTATTGCTAGCAAAACACTTTCCAGAAATATTGTTTATATTGAAACACTTGAGATTACAGGTAAAATTATAACACATATCATTTTAACTGAACTGTGTTTTGGAAGAAAAGAAAGTCCTCAGAGCAAAAATGAATCAGAGTTTTTTGTCCAAAGTGGTAAACAAGTAGTGAAATTAAGTGCCAGGAATCAGAGTCTTGGAACGTAATAGACAAGTCAAGTCAAGGAAAAGGACTTGGTGGTCCATAAAAGGTAGGAAGCTGGAACAGAGTAACACATGCAGCTTGAATCTATGAATTGTATCCTCAGTGAAGAGTGAATAGAAATAAAAATCCTACACTACAGTTTCACTTCCCAAAAAAGTAGATTGCAAGGAAATTTATCTGACCTGGCTCTGGTTTTGAGAAGGAGAGACATAAGACTGCAAAAGTGGAAGCTGGCCCTGAAGCAGATTTGATGCATAAAATCGTACTAGGTGTGAGATACAAAAAACCACAAACATATAAGTTAAACTAATTTAAAATAATTCCAAGTTTGTGTTTTAGCAAGAAAAAAAAATGCTCAGTGTTCTCAAGAAGAAACCCCCCTCTACACAGACCTCATTAAATTTTCCCGGGTATGGTCAAAGCAAGTGGAAACTCACTTCTAAAAATCACAAGTTGGCTGGAAAAGCCAACACAAATATGATGTAAAGTTGGGTGCATGGGTGGTTCAGTGGTAGAATGCTCGCTTTTCATGTGGGAGGACCCCAGGTTCAATTCTTGAACCATGCACCCAAAATATATATACACATTTTTTTTTACATATATATATGATGTAAAGCTGAAAAAAGAGGCAGAATTCAAGCCCCAAGTTCCTCAAATATTGGAAATACTATATACAAAATATAAAATGGACATTTCAATATGTTCAGGAATATAAGAATGAAATTATCACCCACAACAAAATAACATAAAATTAGTCAAAATTTTTTGAAAAAGTAATGAATGTAGAAGTGAAAAATACAAATTGTTGAAACTAACAGCTTTGTGAATGTGAATTCATAATTGTTCAGATAAAAAAATTCAAATTTAAACCCACCAAAAGATTTGTACAAGAATGTTCATGGCACCACATTTCTATAAACCACAGAATTAATGAACAAATTGTTGTCTATATCAAAAAAAATGAAACATGACTCAGAAAATACTAAATTACTGATACATGGACCAATATGAGCAAAGCTCACAAACATTGGGGTAAGCAAATATATCAGGTATAAAAGTGTACATATTGTATAATTCCAATCATACGAAGAAAAAAAACAGGCAAAATGAACTATTATGATAGAAATCAGATCGGTGGCTTTAAGTTTAGAGAGTGCAAAATTGACTGGAAAGAAACTTTTTAGAAGGATGAAGCTTTCTATATGTTAATTTCGGTAGTGCTTTCATGGAGGTATATAATTGTCACTACTCACACACCTGAAACTTAAGATCTGTTCATTTTATTGGATGCTACTTATACCACAATTTTTAAAAATCTAAAAGGAGGCAAGTTTTCTGAGCAAAACTTAAGAGAGGATTAGTGAATTTACGATAATAGCTAATATTTACTGAGTGCTTGATACATGGTAAATTCTCTCTAAGTATTTTATACGCATATCAACTCTGTTATTTCTCACAGTGCAATAAGGGTATTGATCCCGGTAGTTCTACTAATGAGGAAACTGGATTACATAGAAATTAGGTTTTAACTGTGCAGATTTACGTAGTAGATGAGCTGGGATTCTAACCAAAGAAATTGGACTCCCTATTCAATACTCTTAGCCATTAATCGCCACACTGTCCTTTGTCATAGTTTGTCTGGGCTGCTGTAACTAATCCCTCAGACTGATTGGCTTAAACAACAGAAACTCATTCTCTCACAGGTTTGGATGGGAAGCCAGGAGGCCAGAATCAATGTCGGCAGGGCTGTGCTTTCTCTGAAGTCCGCGGCCTTATTGCAGTGGCTTGTCAACAATCCACAGCCAGTCTCTGCACCTGCGTTCTGTCTCCTCGTGTCTCCTCCTCTCCCCTGCTGTTTATAAGGACTCCAGTCATACTGAATTCAGGCCCACCCTGATTCAGTTTGGCCTTATCTTAGTAGGACTTAGAAGATTCTATCTACAAACAAGTTCACAGCCACAGGACCAGGGGTTAGGGCATGTACAGGACTTTGTGAGGGACATGATACAATTAGTAACATCTCTAGACAGAAAATGAACTACATTCATGCAGCAAAGAGAACAAATTCAAGTTCAGATAACTTTAGAAAATGGCTTTAGGTAACTCACTGCAAAAATAAATTAAGGGACAAAAACTTTGATCATCTCAGTAGATATTTAGAACGCATTTCAAAACGTCAGCACCTTTTCTGAGCAAAATTTTTTAGGAAATGAAAAGGTAAAGACTTGCAAATTGTTTTGTGGGCTTGTTCTGTGCATTATAGGATACTTAGCAACATCCCTGACTTCCGCCTACTAAATGTTCAACCCAGTTGCAACAATCAAAAATTTTTCCAGGGGAGTACAAGTGTAGTTCAGTGGTGGAATTCTTGCCTGTCATGCAGGAGACCTGGGTTCAATTCCCAGCCCATGTACTTCCCAAACAAACAAATGTAAAACCAAATGAAAATTCAGCAAATGGCGTTGCAAATGGGACACTCACATGGAAAAAGAATAAAATATGGCCCCCGCCATGCAGCATACAAAAAAAAATGTCTCCAGAAATTGCCACATGTCTCCAGGTAGGGCTAAAGCACCCTGCTTGAGAATCACTTCCCCAGAGCCTAGAGCTGTAGTTCTCAACCCTTACTGTACATTAGAATCACCTGGAGTGTTACCTCAAATACTGATTCCACCCCCCCCCAAACAAAATACATCAAAACCTCTGAGGTTAGGTCTGAGCTAGGAAAGAAAACTACTGTCCTAGAGAAATGTGCAGATTTTCACCCAAGAACATTACAAGAACGTTTATGCACATTGTTTGTATTAACACATAACTGGAAGCAATTAGAACAATAGAGAGGATAAATAATATTGCATTCTATTTACGTAATGCTATACAGTAATTAAAAAAAAAGTCCTACAGTTATCCACACAGATATGAATCTCACAAGAAATAATATAAAATGAAAACAGCAAGATGCAGAAGATCATGTGTAATATGGTGTCATTTATGCGAATTTCATAAACATTTAAACTAATCAATATACTGAATAGGGTTCATCCTTATGAAACAAAACCATGAAGAACAGCAAAAGAATTATAAATACAAAATGTGAACCCACGGTTCTTCACAGGGTGGGGGTAGAGGATTAAAGGAATAAAGAGGGCAGGTACACAGGAAATATCAATTATAATGGAATATTCTATTACTCAAATTTAGATGTAAGTATAGATATGTTTTTAATATTATTCTTTATAACTCATATATATCAAAATACATTGCAGTTTGTGCCCAAAGTTTTATTTAAAAAATTAAGAGTAAGAAATATTAAAATTGTACTAGCACCCCAGAAATTATGGCACCCATATTTTGTGAAATTGAACTAACACTATGCATATTGATTTTACAGAACACACTGAAATTTAAAGGTTCTAGACAGAATAGAAGACTGAGTATGCCATTCATTCATTCATTGTTTCCAGCCTAAAATAAAGGTCACCCAAGGTAGTTTTAGAGACTCAAATAGTCCTTGGATTTAATTTATTACTATGTTGCCACATTCGTCATCACTTCTATGGGGAGGGTGGATGTTAAGAAATAACTCTAGGGGTACATGGTTAGTTCAGTGGTAGAATGCTCGCCTTTCATGGAAAAGACCTGAGTTTGATTCCTGGACCATGCACCCCCCAAAAAATTTTTTTTTAAACTCCAGAAGGTTATTATTCCAACCATATTATCAAATGTTAGCAACAGTTAAAATAATATCTAATACTTGCAAGGCCCTTACTATGTGCCAGACACTCTTCCAGGTACTTCACATACAATATTTCATTTACTCTTACAACATTACTGTCATATGATTATCTCCATTATATAAGCGGAGTAGCAGAGTTTAAGTAACTTGTCCAAAGTTACAACTCTGGTTGGCAGCATAGCTAAAACTTAAACCCAAGTCTGGCGCCACATTTGTGCTTTCAGTGTACAAGCAATACAGTCACAGACTCCTGATAATGGCAGTAGGGTGTAATCCAACACCCCTAAAGAGCTGAAATAGAATAAACACACCAATTATTGTTTTGTGTTAACAAAATGAGATATTCTGGAAAAAGGCTATCTGGAAACAAGAAAAGATGACAGCGATAAAGAACACTCCAAGAGTATACAATCTATTCCCCTTTGGAATATAGTCTTAAACCGAGCAGAAGAAGTGGCCAAATTCAAAGTTATTATTGTAAAGGCATTTCTTGAATCTACCATCTTATCCTTTGGATTTTATTTGTCAGAGCTACATATTCTTTTCCCTCTTTCTTTTTTTATATCCTTTAAAAGTTACCATTACTGGTACTCTTCAATTCTGTGCCCTCCTCTAGACTTGCCTCTCCTTTTTATTTCAGCAGACAGAACTTCCTTTAGTATTTTGTAGGGCCAGTCTCTTGTTGATCAATTCCCTCAGCATTTGTTTGTCTGTGAAATTTTAATGTCTCCCTCACTTTTGAAGGACAATCGGGTAGGTGCAGAATTCCTGGCTGGAAGTCCTTCTCTTTCAGGATCTTACACATCATACCACGGCCTTTTTACCTCCACGGTGCCCACTGAGTCATCTGAAATCAGTCTTATGTGGTTTCCTTTGTAGGTAGGAAATCACTTTTCTCTTTCATTTTCAGGCTTTTCTGCTTCACTTCAACATATGACAGGCTGATTAGTCTGTGTCTTGGAGTAGGCCTATTTGGATTTATTCTATTTTGAGTTTAATGGACTTCTCTGATTTGCATATCTATGTCTTTTATAAGGGTTGGGAAGTTTTTCCCCTTAATATCTTCATCTAATCTTCCTAGCCTTCAACTCTTCTCTTTCTGGAACACAGATGATTACCTTTGTGCACTTCGTGTTGTCCTCATTTCCCTGAGATCCAATTCCAATCATTCCCTCATTTTTGCCATTTGTTCCTTTGTGCGTTCAAAATCAATTGTCCTATTCTCTAATTTCCTTATTCTTTCTTCTGCCTCTTCAAATCTGTGGTTGTGTGTCTCTAGTATATTTTTTATTTGGTCTAAAGTATCTTTCAATGATGTGATATATGCTATTTTTCTATTTATTCTTTTAAATTTCTTATGGCCTTCTAGTGTCTTCTTTTTTTAACTTTTAATTGAAAAATCTTCACACACATACTTTCTATACATAGTGCACAATCCATGGCTCACAATATCATCACAGAGTTGTGGATTCACTACCATGATCATATTTTAGAACATTTGCATCCAGAAAAAAATTAAAAGAAAAAAGGAAAAAAGCTCATACATACCATACTCCTTACCCCTCCCTCTTATTGACCCCTAGTAGTTCCATCTACCCAATATATTTTAACCTTTGCTCGCCCTATTATTTGTTTATTTTTCATCTGTATTTTTTACTCATCTATCCATACCCTGGCTATAAGGAGCCATCAGACACAAGGTTCTCACAATCACACAGATATATTATAAATGTTATATCTTTATATAGTTATATTCAAGGATCTAGGTTACTGGAACACAGCTTAACAGTTTTGGGTACTTCCCACCAGCCACTCTAGTACACCATAACGTAAAAAGGGATATCTATAGAATACAGAAGAACAACCTCCAGGACAACCCCTCAACTCTATCTGAAATCTCTCAGCCACAGAAACTTTACTTTGTCTCATTTCTCTCTTCCCCCTTTTGATAAAGAAGGCTTTCTCAATCTCTTAATTGTGGGTCCTGGCTTATCCCAGGCTTTCTGTCACAAATTGCCAAAACCCTGGGAGTCATATCCCATGTAGGAGGGAAGGCTGTGAGTTCACATGGTGAACTGGCTTAGAGAGAGAGGACACATCTAAGCAAAGAAGAGGTTCTCTGGGGGTGACTCTTGGGCCTAATTTTAAGTAGGCTTAGCCTATCCTTTACAGGAATGAGTTTTATAGGGGTGAACTGCAAGATTGAGGGCTCAGCCTATTGATTTGGTTGTCCCCATTGCTTGTGAGAGCATTAGAAATTCTCCAAATAGGGAAATTGAATATATCCTCCTTTCTCCCCAGTCCCCCAAGGGGACTTTGCAAATACTTCTTTATCCACTGCCCAAATCACTGTGGGATTTATCAGGGCATCACTTAACCTGAACAAACCAACAAAATATCACTCCATATTCAAGACTCCATGTACTTATGGTGTTCAACTAAACTGACCATAAAAGTTAAATTAGAATATGCACTACCCAAAATATAAATTTTACACCAAATAAGCCTCTCTCCTTTTATTCTCACCCAGAAATTGAGGTTTTAAAATATGGTGATATCATCCTTTATCCTGTATTCTGATTCACCTTTGTTTTATCCAGATCAGCTTCATTCATATCTCTACTCAAAATCAGATTCTTTTTTCAACTTTTAAAACAGTTCCTGTAAGGTATTGCTCACTTTCATAGCTTCAGAGGTCTAACTCTGAGTCTCAGATGTCATATAAGTACCCAAAGTTTCTGAGAAAGACCATGTTATATATAAACAACTCAGTGTCTCAGAATTTAGAATTAACAGTTAAACCTCATGAATATATGTGACTGCTCTAAGAGCTTACAATCTAGGACCCTTTATAATAAGCCCTAACCTGATAACCTATGTTCCCAACTTTAGTTCACCGAATTTCTTTTTATTACAGTTAGACGATATGATTGAGGCGTGATATTTACCTTTTTTTCCTGACATTTCATTCAACATACAGCTCTTAAGGTTTATTCAACCTACTAGCATACTTCACAACTTCATTACTTCTTCTGGCCTCTTAGTAGTCCATTGTATATATACACTGTAATTCCCCTTTCCATTCTTTAATTGTTGTACCCTTAGGCCACCTCCATTCATTGCGGATCATGCCCCAAACACCAGTGTGAAAATGTCCATTCATGTCTCCACATTCAGTTCCTGCAGGTATATACCAAGCAACAGGATCTCAGGATTATAAAGCAACCCCACCCTTGGCCTCCACACTGCTCTCCTAGGGGCTGCACATCTCATTTTCCTACTGACAGTGAATAGGAACATCTCTTTCTCTGCATTTTCTGCAGAACTTCTCTGTTCATTCTTTTTAGGCAAGAACTCTGCCTGCTGAGCCACTGTGGCCCATCCTTTCTGTTCATTCTTAAACAGTTTTATCCACACATCATATAAGCCAGACTAAGCATACAGACATGTCTTCACAATTCTAGTATTTTCTTGGTCTCCTTTATATCATTAAGCAAGCCATTGAATTTATTTAGTAGAGTTGTATGAATATCTTTGATTAGTTGTTCCAACACTGTGTCTCCTCCAGTGTTTTAATTTGTTCATCAGGCTGGGCTGTGTCTGTCTGCATCTTCATAGGCTTTGTGATTTTCTGTTAGCTTCAAACATTGAGTTATCTTGATAGGTTTACTTTGGAAGCTGATTTCCCTCAATAATCTAGGGTTTTATATTTACAGATTGGGCATGGGGCAGGACATGAGGCATGAGGCATGAGGCAGGGGCGATGCAACAGCATGGTGGTGGGTATGGTGCAGGGCTAGGCACAGGGTGGGGACGCTACCCTGGTGACCGGGAGTGTGGGGTGTAGGGAGCAAGGTTGTGGGAGGCCATGGCAGGGGCTATGGGGGGAAGGTGCTACTTGGACAGGCCTCAAAGTACAAGGGCACAGCATGGTGTGGGGGACACAGATGCAGGGTACAGCAGAAGGCAGATTGGGGGGTAAGTGTGGGTGCCTGAAACATGAGGGGGGGATGATATGCCAGGGGATGATGGGTCATAGTGAGTGAGAGGATGTGGCATAGGTGCATGGGGGCAGGTATGTAGATGAAGTGCAGGATTCATGGGGATCAGGGCATGGGATTCTGGGCACAGAGGATGGGTGTGCATGTGTGCATGGGGGTGGGCATTGGAGGTGCTAGGGTAGGGGGCTGGATGTGGGTGCGCACATGCTCGGTGCACCAGCATTGAGGTGCAGGAGTTGGGGCACAGGAGTGTAGGTTGCGGGGGTGAGGGCAGGGAGAAGGGGTGGGCAGTCAGGACATAGATGTGCATGTGCATCCTTTGTCTTTAATATAAATCCCACACATTGAAATATGCATGTACATTTCCTCTTTTCTATTCTTGGGTAGAGATAGACAACAGCAACTTAAAATAAGCTGTCATATTCTTGGCAATCAGAGGCAGAAGTCAGAGAATTCTGGTCTGAGTTTAATAGCCTGAGGTTTACAAAGGTAAGACAAATTACTCGAGTCAAGAAGGACTAGGCATCAGTTCTCAGGGTGGATCATGGTGGCCCCACAATCATGTGTGTAGTAACGATGGAGACATTGCTGACATAGAGAAGGATGGACCTGCTTTCACCATCTTGAAAGCTAACTGTGCACTGGATTTATGAACAAGGCATTTACGTCCTTGGCTTCGCACTTGGACTTGTGTTTCACACTCTAGTTCTTAGTTTTTTTAATTAGCTTACTAAAATTATCAACTGCTTAAATTTGTTCCTATAAAAACTATGTGCCCTATAAAGTTAAAATGCTCCAGTGAGCACCCTCAACTTTTAAGAAAACTGGATGCTTCTGAGGAGTTCCACATTCCTCTGAATCTGAAATCAGTCTCTCAGTTAACTGATTAAAGGGACAGCTTTCACAATAAATTTCAAGCTTGGCAGTAAGAGACTTTTACATTCCAATAAACCAGCCTATATCAGAATTTACCAGGATATAATATTTAGCCAAAAGTTTCCTGGGTGGTGGTGGGGGGATCATTAAAGGGAAAGAGGTAGAAAACTTGAAATCAAAATTTTTGTTAAAAGAAAATAAATTTAAACTCCCTTATTATAGGAAGGGACCTTGGAATATGCACAAAATGAAAGTACTCTTTTTGAGACATCAAGAAATTTTCCAGAGTTATATGAAAAACTGTAACACCAATTTTCCTTGGAGATTCCCCAGCATAAAATACGAAGTATGCTTAAATATTATGAATAAGAATTAATTCAATACTGTAGTAATTTTATTTTGTGAAAATAAGAAATACAGCACCTTAAGGTATCAACAAAAGCTAATATTTACACAAATTTGATATTAGTCCTATTTTCCTTCATTTTATGCCTATGGGAGTTTGTATTTAGGATCAAGCCATCATTATTGAATTTTGACTGTCTACTAGTCACTTTTCCAGTAACGAGAAATACAACGCGCAAGACAGAAAAGGATCCTGCTCTTGTAGGACTTACATTCTAAGGAAAAATAGTTGGGAAAAGTTTGAATAATGAAGTGCTATGAAGAAACCAACACAGGGGTGAAATGATAGAAAGAGATGGGAGACTCCTTTAGGTGGATGGTCAAAGAAGCCCTTTTTGAGGTTGTGGTGTTTGAGTGAGGTGAAAGAACAAGCCATTTATTGTTGTAGGTAAAGAATATTCCAGACCGAGGAACCAGTACAAAGGACTTATGACAGAAACCATTTAGCGTTGGGGGGATTATAACAAGGCACTGCATGAACCAGTGAGTAGGGTGAGGGTGGGGCCTGAAGAGGTCGGGAAAGCGGGCGGGACTAGACCATGCAAGACCTCAACAGTGGGCTGCTCAGAAGTGTTGAACAACCCACTGTCTAGAGTTATTGGCATTCAGTAATTTTCAGTTTTCACGGTGTGAATTCTCCCACCCTGGCCAACTGCAACCTAACCAAATCTTTAAGCCAGCTCACAAAATTCCTGAAAATTTAATCATCTAGTGTGAGCCAATTCCAGCACACCACTAAGAGCAGAGTAAGATCACTGGATTGCCCTTGTTTGCGGAAAACGCCAACAGATTTTTAACTCAGTTTTCACCCCTCTGGCATCTATACAAAATCCATTCTCTATTTCTCAGAAGTTAAAATCATGCATGAACAAATCCAGCTTCTCTCTACCTCCTCCAGAGACAGGAGTAATTTACCTGATCCTGAACAGTGGATTTGGAAACCAAAACTACGTATGCCGGGCCCCAACCCTTCCAGGAACTCTCTTTCAGACCTGTGTGACCACACACAGGGAGTATGTGGACCTGTTCACACACGCAGGAAAATGCTTGGAGTTGGCTTTGCCCAGTAAGGGGTAAGCCTGCAATTCTGGAGGCTAAGTAAATTCACGGTTCAGAATTCACAAGTACAATGTGGGTTCACAACAAAGACACCTTCTCCAATTATCATTACACTTCAAGGTAGCACTATCATCCCCAAATCTCCATTTCCTGTATGAACTTCTCACTTCTAAACTCAGTGGAGTAACAAACTGGGTGCCATTTTTTCATCCTTAAATTCCCAACATTAATTGTAGGAGCAAAATGGATTTTAGCATGAAAATGATCTGATCTGACTCATATTTTACATAAGCCAAATGTGGTACCACAGAATGACAGAGAAGATGCTTTAGATAAGGTGATGAGAAAAGTTCTCTCTACATATTTAAACAGAGACTGTAGCATGACAAGAAATCAGGACTGAACAGATCAGGGAACAGTGTTCCTGGCAGAGAGGTAAAGATCTTCTCACGGGACAGAGCTTGGTAAATTCTAGAAATGAGAGGTCAGTCTGAATCATAAGGAGTGAGGAAAGAACAGTGCCTAATGAGGCAAGAGTGAGGGAGGGCCAGATCTTCTAGGAGCTTGAAGGGACTGTGTTAGAGTAATTGGCACCTGTGAGCACACTGGAAAAAAAGCACTTCTTCTGAGCAAAAGAATTAGGAAAAAATTGCCTCTGTGGGCAGGAAAATTAGCAAAAGTTATTCCTTTCTCTCTGTTGACAAAATCCTAGGTCCCAGAGCAAAGCATGAGTGGTGACAAGCTGATTGAAGGATTAGAAACTGTTCAACCAACCCTATGGAAAGAAGTGGGGCTTCATTATAGGGGCTAGAGAAAGTGACTTAAGAGTTTGTGTAGGTGATTGAAATAACAGAGTATACTGGATAAAATACCAACTTACTTGAGTTTTCTTTTGGGCTCTTCTGCTCTAACTAGATATCAACCTTCTCTGTGTCTCCATTTCCCTATCTGTAGACTAGCAATGACAATAGTGCCAATTGATATCACAGGGATGCATTAATAATAAATGAATAATATAGATAAAGCACTTAGAATAATGCCTGACACAAAGCATGAGCTTTACACATGATGACTAAGGTTATTATCTGAATTATATGTTTAAATATCTTCTGGCTGTTGTGTTGAGGGTAAACATTAGTGAACAAAAAGTAGAAGAGGGAAGACTAATGAGGAGTTTATTGCATTAAACCAAGTGAAAGATGATGGTATTTGGACAAAGGTGATATTCATGGAGATACATATATGTGATGTCGAAAGTGAGTAGCAGAAATCATACCTTTCATTTTATCCCTGAATATTTCATGTGTAACTCAAAAAGAAAAGAAATCTCTTTTAATACCTTAAAATATTAACAGTAATTCCTTACTGAAATCAGATATCATATCAAGGTCCCAATATACTCAATTGTTTCATAATTTTTTTATGAGAATGTCCTGCATCAACTAAAGATACAAAAAAAAGTCTATATATGTTACAGTTTGTTGGCGCCTGACTTACCTTCTTTATCTACAAGTGTTTCCCCCCAATTATATCTCTCTCTTTCCTCTTACTTTATTTGGTAAAGAAAACAAAGAATACTTCTTTAGTTTATCCTTCAGTCTGGATTTTGCTAATTGCATCCTCAGAGTTATCATTCAACTGTTTTTTGTTTCCATGTACCTCCTGTAAATCACTAATTTCAGTTACATTCTTGATCAATTCCCACTTAGTTTTTTTTCTAAGAATTTGTCATCAGAGTTTGTATTTCCATCAAAAGGTATAGAGAAATATATATGCACAGACATACATGTATAACACATAATTTTTCATGATGTGGCCTATTTTGTTACCCATCTTTTTTGCTCTTCAGCAGTTCCTTAGGAAAATAAGATGGTAATAATATATATGAGTTATTAAATATTCACCATGGGTTTTTAAGCTTGAAGTTAGTTTGGATAGATATAAAAATTATAAAATCTCATATTTTCTTTTTGGGGTTACATTAACATCTGACATAAAACATATAGCTGAGGGTGGGCTATGGTGGCTCAGCAGGCAGAGTTCTTCCCAGCCATGCCAGAAACCAGGGTTTGATTCCCGGGACTCTCTGCTCATGTTAAAAAAAAAAAAAAAAATTACTGTTGAGAAGTCTGATGACAGTTGGATTTATTTCCCTTAGTAACTTTGTTTTTCCCCTGGACACAAAGGGATTTCTTTTCTTTTTCCTTTTTGTTTCTTTAAAATCTCACAATTTTGTTAGACAATATTTTGGAATACCTGATCCAACTGGATTTTTTTCAGATGTGTAATGTGCCATTTTAATATATGGTTTTGTCTTTAATTCTAGAAAATGTACTTTAATATCATAGTTATCATTTGTTCTGTTGCATTGTTTTCTTTTTCTTTGGAGACAGCTAGCATATATCTAGAATTCTGCCTTATCTTCTCTAGAACTTCCTCTTCAATGTTTTTCTCTTCCTTACTTTTTTACTTTCTCTTTCCCTCTTTTATTTCTCTTAAGACACTTTTCTGGAGTCTTTATTTGCTCTTCAATAGTTTAGACTTCATCTCTGAAGTGGCTTTTTCTTTTATTTCCAATTGTTCCCTGAGGAACTTCGGAAATTTTCTCTCCAATCACTTCACTTCCCATTAGTTCTAGTTATGATTTTGCTGCTTTTTCAAGTATCTTATTACTTTTCATTTGTGTTGGTTTGTTTTAGAATGTTATTTCACAGTATTTGTTTTGTGGACACAGAGCCTGACATTCTGCTCTGTATTCACTCACTCTCTGTCTCTCTCTCTCACACACACACACTCACACACTCACACACCCTTACTGTCATACCTGATATTTTGATAAAAACTGAACATACAAGAGTCTAGTTCTAGTTCTAATGGTTATATGAAATGAGTTTTTTGTACTTTTAATTATGTGGCCACATTATCTTCTTAGTTTCACCACTCTTGAGCCCCATCTCTTATTATTTTTGAGTGTTCAAAAACATGAGTTGCTCTTTCTGAAATCATCCTCTGCTGTTTCCTCCCCTGATTGTATCCAGCACTTCTCTTCTCCCTTGTTTCCACGTTCTGCTCTATTTTAGGCTTTCCTTGCAGCCGTTTCTCCGTATTTCATCATTTTGTCCTGGAAAGGAGCTTTGACTTATTGCTGGGGCCTGGACTGCTCCAGAGCTGTCTAACCATGGACAGAGAACACTCTCTCTCACTCCTGAATTGGAAAAAGCAAGTTTCTCTCCCAGGTTCTGCTGCTATTTTCAGACTGGCCCAAACACTATTGGAATTTGGGGATTTCCTGGCTTTTGGCTTTGTCACAAGTCTTTTAGCCTTTTGTCCTTTACTGCACACAGTCACTGATATCTCACAGGCCTCTCTGTTCCTGTAAGCAACTTATCCATGCCTCCGCCAGCTTGTATTTTGAGGGATAAGGCAATACCTTCTATGTAGGAGATTTGATAAATATACCCCAAACCCCAAGTCTTCCAATGAAGTCATTTCTAACCCTCACAACCATTCAGAGAGGCAAGAAGAAACCTTTTACCTATTATATGTATGGACTCGTTAAATCTTGGAGAAGTTAAGAATACCAAACAAATTCTCAAAAAACAGAAAAGAATTTGAACTGAGTTTTATCTGACCTCCAAATCCATTGTCCCGACCCGCAGGACAGTCAACGGGGTCCGCCACCTGCTGAGGGAAGAATGGCTATGGGACAGAGAGAGGCAAGAAGGACAGCAAGACAGGATTCTGATCAAGCTGCAAATTTTATTAAGCAAGCCGGGTGTATATATACCGACTTGGGGAGGGAGTAGGGTATGTGGAGCATTATGATAGGAGAGAGTTCGCGCCGGCCGGGAAGGTACCGGCGGGAACCTATTTCCGTGAAGAACCTTGTTGTACTGTATAGATGCCATTGCATCAGCTGGGGTGGCCATGTTGGCTCAATCGCCATCTTAGGTTAGCCTCTGGTCCCCAACATCCATGTCCTTTCCAATAAAAATATATTGTTCCTCTTAGCATTTGCAGCAGAGCTGCTCAGTTCATTGGTAAGAAGGGAAGGGGGATGGCTAAAAAGAGATACACTAAATAATGTGTGGGGAGATCATAAAATAAAGCTGTGAATTCTGTATTCATTCACTCTCTCTCTGTCTCACATACACACACACACTCACACCCTTACTGTCATACCTGATAATTTGATAAAAACTGAACATACAAGAGTCTAGTTCTAGTTCTAATGGTTATATGAAATGAATTTTTTGTACTCTTAAATATGTGGTCACATTATCTTCTTAGTTTCACAACTCTTGAGCTCCATCTCCTATTATTTTTGAGTGTTCAAAATCACAGAGGCTGAACTCAACTTCCTTGGATGATAAGAGACTCGAAGCATGAGATATTCTACCTCAAAATACTATTTCATCTCACACTACTAATTTTTTTTAGTAATTAAAATAGATTTCTATCTGGAAAAGTTTACACATGGTCCTGAGCAGAGCTAGGGATGCAGTGCACAACCACATAATGTTTCTTTCAGGAGTGTGTCTTAGACTTCTAGAACTGCCATAACAAAGCATCATAAACTGGATGCCTTACAATGACAGACATTTAATGTCTCACTGTTGTGACCACTAAAGTCTGAAATCAACATGTCAGTGGGGCCACACTACCTCTTAAACTTGTAGGAAAGAAACTTTCCATGCTTTTCTCCCCACTCCTGGCTTCTGGCAGTGGCTTGCTGTCAATCCATTCTCTGCCTCAGTTATCACAAGGCTTCTCCCCTCTCTCTCTCTCTCTATGTCAAAATTTCCTCTCTCTAAGGCAAGAACACAAGTCATAGTTGGTTTAATGGCCTGTCACACTTCAGTATAACCTCATTTTCGCTTGCCTAATTCCATCTGAGGTACTGGGGAGTTAGACTTCAATCTATCTTTTTGGGGCCAGAATTCAATCTATAATAGATTGTGATTTGATTCTTTCACCAGGTAAATTCACTACCTCTGGCATTCAAGTCCAGTGAGTTTAGGCTAAGCTGGGTACAGGTCTAAGGGGATAGATAAGGTTTAAGGGAAGACAGACAATGTTCTGAATTACTTTGTGGAAGAAAAGGAGGCTGATTGGATCCCTCAGATAACTAAGGAGAATCACACAAACCATACTTGAGAGAACCACATACTAATTTTCCTCTGCTCTGAGGATAAGCCAAAGTGAAATTGTTCATCAGGACATGAGTTACCCAGAAAGTCTACCAAGTCACAAGTTGCAAAAATTTATCTGTAAATTTTGCTCAATTCCATTTTAGTTAAAAAAAAAAAGAGAGAGGGAGATTCTGGAACATATTTTGGCCACTTCAGTACATTTCCATTAATATTAGTTGATTTATATTTAATTTGTTAGAAGTTCAACACTTCCTTGAAAGTACCTGAAACATTAGTAGCATTTTAATAAATAATACCTAAAAATTATTAAAGATCATTCAAAATGTATAAGTGATTTAATTACATAGCACGATTCTTCTCTGTTTCCCTAAAATGAAATAGACTATTTTACCTAAGAGAAAACTCAAACTTTGATACATTCACATTATAATTTGTGTCTTTGGTTCTATCTGCCCTGTTATTGTTAAAAGAATATTGGCAAAAATAATAATAATAATAAATAAATAAATAAATAAAAAGTACATTGGCACCCTCTTAGAACTTGTGTCACAGAGTATTAGTTAAGCTTTTTAGCACTTTATCCTGTCTTTTCTCTGAACCACCTTTTATTAAGCAAAATTAACTCCTCTGCTTCTACCTCCACCATACAGCATCATGCAAATACCCATTTTATAATAATGAATAATTATTTACTCAATCATAAGCTCTTCTCCAAAATATACTCACCTAATCATTGCTATACCCTTAGCATCTATTCTAATTCCTGTCACAGGGAAGCCATTCACTTGTATTTGACATCAGTTCAATTTATCTTATTAGGGCAAAAATGTTCTTGGATGGGGTGCTTTTTTTCATTTCTTGAGTCAGACCTCTCCTCTGAACTTCAGTTGTCTATTTGACATCTCCACTTCAATGTCTCATTATTTGCCTCAAAAAAAAAGCATTATTCTCTTACTTATTATTCATTATCCCTTCCAACCCATCTTTTGCATTTGAATAAATAGCACCCTATTCTGTAAAAACCTGGGGATTAGCACTTGTGTTTTCCTCAACCAAGCACCTACACTTTCTGTAAGTCCAATTGGTTCTGACACCAAAATAAATTGAATCCATTAGTAGCTGCATCACATCAGTTCATACCACCATCATCTTTCCCCTGGACTATGGTCATAGCTTCCTAAATGGTCCTTCTTTTCATCTTTTATCTCCTTCTCATCTATTCTCTTTGAGCAATAAGAAAGATCCTTTAAGCTGTAAATAAGATCATAGCATCCTCTTTCATAAAATTATTTCTAAAAATTATTTCTTAAAATACTATCTTTTCATATCTCTGACTTTAAATTCCTACTAGGTATTTAACACAAGGTATAAGGAGGACTGCCAGGATTAGCAAATAATAAAAAAAGATGCCAAGTTAAATTTCAATTTGAATTTCAGAGAGACAACGAATAATTTTTTTGGGGGGGTAAGTGCATTTAGAATAAATATTCCCATACTATATTTGGGACATACTTATACAAAGAATATCATCTATTTTAAATTCAGATTTAACTGGACATGCTGCATTTTATTTGAGGCTGTAAGACCTAGTAAGATCTAGCCTCTGTATGATTTTCTAACTGTATTTGGTAGTTTTCTTTTCTTTATTCACTATGCATAATTCACAAGAACATTCTGACAGTTCCTAGAGCATGCTAAGTTCTTTCGTACCACAGTGGTTCTGCAGTTTGTCCCCTCTGTCTATAACATTTTCCCCTGGTTTCTTTTGTGTGTGGCTCTTTCTGTTCATTCAACTATCAACTTAAATGTCATCTCTCAAAGAGGCCCTCTCTGATCACCTTGTATAAATGTGTTCTCTATTCCCTATCAGATTTGCTCAGTTTATTTTGTTTATATTACCCATTACAGTATTACAATTTGACAATTATTTTTGTTTGCTTATAATTTGATCAGTTTGTCATATTTGTATTACCTATTTTTCCCACCAGTATCACCCTTGTCTACTTTGTGCATGATCATTACTTAAAAATATTTGTTAAGTCAATGAGAAAAGGAAAGAGGGAGGTCAACTCACAAAGATTTTGGCTTGATGTCTGTAATCAGAATTTGATTAGAGCTTAAGGACAGGCTTTTTTTTTAATTTATGCAATTTTATTGAGATATATTCATATACCATATAATTATCCAAAGCATATAATCATCAGTGGCTCACAGTATCATCATATAGATGTGCATTCATCACCACAATCAATTTTAGACATTTTCAATACCCACCCCCAAAAAAGAGAGAAAGAACACACAAAACATCCATACCATTTATGCCCCCATAATATTTTTTTTGTCTTGATTTTCTTATTCATCTGCCAAACACTGGGTAAAGATAAAGGGAGTGTCAGCCACAAGGCTTTCACAATCACATGCTCACACCATGTAAGTTATACAGTTATATAATCATCATCAAGAATCAAGGCTACATTATTACAGTTCCACAGTTTCAGGTATTTCATTCTAGCTATTCAAATACACCACAAACTAAAAAATGAGTATTTATATAATATATATGAATAACCTCAAGACTACCCTGTCAATTCTATTTCAAGTCTCTTAGCCACTGAAATTTTTTTTCATTTCTTTTCTGCCTCTGGGTCAGAAGGCTTTCTCAATCCCACAATGCTAGGGCCAGGCTCATCCCTGGGAGTTACGCCTCACACAGAGGGGAGGGTAGTGAGTTTATTTTCAGAGTGGGCTTAGAGAGAGGGGCCACATCTGAGCAATGAAAGAGGTTCTCTGGGGGTGATTCTCAGGCATAATTATAAGTAGAATTAGCTTCTCATTTGCAGGAATAAGTTCCATAGGGGTAAGCTCTAAGATCAAGGACTTGGCTTATTAAATTTGGAGTCCCTCAGATAATTAAATATATATATATATGGCTAAAAAATAAACAAATAGTAGGGGGGATAAAATATAAAAATAATTTGGGTAGTTTGAAATACTAGTGGTCAATGAGAGGGAGGGGTAAGGGGTATGGAATGTATGAGTTTTTTTCTTTTTCCTTTTTTATTTCTTTTTTGTAGAGTGATGCAAGTATTCTAAAAATTATCATGGTGATGAATACACAACTATGTGATGATATTGTGAGCCATTGATTGTACACCATGTATGTACTGTATATGTGTGAAGATTTGCCAATAAAAAAATATATATATATTTTTTAATTTGAAGTTCCTAATGTTTGAGAGAATATAAGGAATTCCCCTGGTGGGGAAGTTTAATATTTCTACATTTTCCCCAGACCCTCAAGAGGACTTTGTAAATACTTTTTTATTTTCTGCCCAAATCACTCTAGGATGTACTGGGGTATTACATTAACCTGAACAAAGTAACAAGGTCTCATTCCCTATTCAAGATCCCATGTAATTATTTGAATAAACTGACCATACAGGTTAAATTAGATAGTGTATGTGCTGGTTTGAAAGGATGTATGGACCCTAGAAAAGCCATGTTTTAATCAAAATCCCATTTCATAAAGGCAGAATAATCCCTTTTCAATACTGTATGTTTGAAACTATAATCAGATCATCTCCCTGGAGATGTGATTTAATAAAGAGTGGTTGTTAAACTGGATTAGTTGATGACATGTCTCTTTGGGTGGGTCTTGGTAAGTTTTTGGAGTTCTTTAAAAAAGGAAACATTTTGGAAAATGAATAGATTCTGAGAGAGCAGAGAATGCCACAGCACCACAAAGCAGAGAATCCACAAGCCAGCGACCTTTGGAGATGAAGAAAGAAAATGCCTTCCAGGTTGCTTCATGAAACTGGAAGCCAGGAGAGAAGAAGCTAGCAGATGACACCATGTTTGCCAAGTGCCCTTCCAGATGAGAGAGGAACCCTGACTGTGTTCACCATGTGCCTTTCCAGATGACAGAGAAACTGTGACTGTGCTCGCCATGTGCCCTTCCACTTAAGAGAGAAACCCTGAACTTCATCAAACCAAGGTATCTTTCCATGGATGCCTTAGATTGGAGATTTCTATAGACTTGTTTTAGTTGGGACGTTTTCTTGGCCTTAGAACTGTAAACTACCAACTTCTTAAATTCCTCCTTTTAAAAGCCATTCTGTTTCTGGTATTTTGCATTCCAGCAGCTAGCAAACTAGAACAGTGTGCTACAGAAAATATAAATTTTGTACCAAATAAACTCTTCCTTTGGTCTCACACAGAAGTTGAGATTTTAAAATACAGTCAATATCATCCTTTATCCTGTAGTCAAAAGCAGGATTTGGAGTCTGGGGTTTGAAATCCCAACTCTTATAGGTTGTGTAACTATGACCAAATTACTCAACTTTTAAAGCTTTATTTCCTCATTATTAAAAATGTTAGTTATTGCTATCATTACTTGCTAATGATATTTTATAAACAACCAAACTTACCACTGAGTCTTTTAGGCACTATGCAGATCCTTGGCACATTCAACAAAGTTTAAATTTGGAAGGATGAGGAAAATAAATAGGTTTAACAATAGTGATTTAAGAATAAGGTGGATGTGCAAGAGGGCTACAATCTTTCCTCCCACCAAGCTCCTGCATAGGCAAGAAACAAAGAGGAAGTCAAGACAGATGTGAAAGCTCTTATCAGACACCTGAACTAGATTCCTCCAGGAATCCTAGGTGTTTGCATGAATTATAATATATATATACAATTACCCTATTTTCTACCTCTTCTAGTCGTATCCTTAATCTATAACTGAAACTGAGTATAGCAGGGCTTGAGCAAGATGGCAACCAAATGGCACAAATATATTAGGATAGCTAGTATCTGTGTATCTGATTTCCACTAACCCACTACAAACCTGTAGGATAGTCTTTCTAAGGTAGAACATCTGAGGTTAAGCAAATATCCGTGTTAGTCAACATGATATGCTCTTGAATAAGATGAAAAGGACAGATACACATTAAGTAAACTGTAGGACATTTTGAATCCATTCTTTCTCAATTCTGTTCAAAACAGATAAGCCCCAGAATCCAGATGCTTTTGTATAATCTCAAAGTTAAATAAACTGCTTTTGCAGATACAGTTATTGATTTTAAGAACACTCTTCCTGCACAAGAGGATATGTATAAAAATAAACAAATAAATGGTGCCATTATGTAAGGCTAATTGTTGGAGAAACGTGGGTTTTGAAAATCAATCTTTTTTTTTTCCCAGAATGGAAGGAAATGAAAAGCTTTTAAAACCATCCAAACTATTTTTGGTCTCTTAAACCAAAACACAAATGGAATTGTTCATTTCTATTGAATTAAAAATAAAGTCTCTGGGATGAGGAATGATACATCGACTTTCTGCACAAAATGCATATTTTTACCATTAGATATACTGTTATAAATATGATGCCGTTGTAACTGAAATCAAATTTCAGATATTCTGCCAAATGTACTTTTAGTCATGCAAATACCGTCCTTTTTTATAACCTGCTCTGAAAAAAAATTCAAAGAATTTTTTCTTTTTTTTTTTAGGTTCACTGTTTGTATAGCCAGCTCATCTAAGGAATATTATTGAGCTAAACAAATATATGCTTTCATTTGACTAGCCTCTGCCAATTTATGCTACAACCTCTAAAGTCTGATTTTTACCAAATTTACCTGGGAGAGAAATGAGACAATAGCAACGGGTGATTTGGCCTTGATTAATCAAACATTTGCTGGTTTTCAAAGTTCTCTCATAATCAAATGTTTAAACACAGTCAAATAATGTAAGGAGAAACAAAATACAGAGTGAACTTTAAAGCAGCAGTTAAAAAAAGATGTGAATTCAGCTCATTATTAACTGAATATCTGAGCATACAATACTTCATACATACTCTTCAAATTATACCCTTAATGTCTATGTAAGATAATCATAATTGCCTAGGAAATTCAGTCAAGGCTATCCAGTTAGATAATACTGGATAGATAATAGTAATCAAGTGGCTTGGAAACATTTTCAATGGTGTAGGTTTATAATCAAGTTATAGCTCTTAAAGCTTGCACAATAAGAATAACTCATACATCTATATATGTTTGTTATTAGTCCATGACTGTATTGGATAAGGTTCTCTAGAGAAACAGAATCAACAGGGAACACTCGCAAATATAAAATTTACAAAAGTGTCTCATGTGACCGCAGGAACGCAGAGTCCAAAATCCACAGGGCAGGCTGTGAAGCCAATGATTCCGATGGAGGGTATGAATGTACTCCACAGAAGAGACTCACCAGCCGAAGCAGGAAAAGAGCCTGTCTCTTCTGAATCCTCCTTAAAAGGCTTCCAGTGATTAGACGGAGCATCACTCATTGCAGAAGACGCTCCCCTTGGCTGATTACAAATGGAATCAGCTGTGGATGCAGCTGACGCGATCATGATTTAATTCTATGAAATGTCCTCATTGCAATAGACAGGCCAGCACTTGCCCAACCAGACAAACAGGTACCACCACTTGGCCAAGTTGACATATAAACCTGACCATGGCAATAACTAAAGGAATATTTTTAAGGCAGCCCATTAACCACTGAAGGCAAAAAAAACTGGTAACTGGCAGAATATAATTAGAAAGTACTGAACTATATATGTAAGCTTGCAGGCGTATTCATATGCATCCAACCATGTGTTATATATCCACTACAGCAAAATGTTTGAATTTCAATCATGTAGTACATCTATTGCATGCCATTAAAGCTGATAATTTATTTTACATAGGTGAAGGCTCATCCTTTAAGTTATTTAAATTGATTTAAAAAGCTCACTAGTCACATGAATAAATTGCAATCTCCAATCATATCTAACATGTAATAAAGGAATGTTTTTAAGTAGGTAGTATCAGCTCAGCATATAAATACCTTTAACCATATTATAAAATAAAACATCATCTGCTGTGTTATGCTTTGTACTGCAAGCACAGATTTGTGACCAACAATCCTTTTTACACTCGTGATGTAAAAGGAGTTCTTAGCTCAATGTTAGGGAAAATAATGAACACTGAACTCAGGTTTTCCTGTCTTCACATCCAAAGTCCTTCAGATAGTAACTCAATGAACTTGGACATATTATTTAACTTCTCTGCACCCCAATTAACTGGTGTGCAAAATGAAGATAACAACTTGCCTCATGGGATATTTTTGAGGAATAAGTATGATAATAATAAATATCCCTGGGATTTGGCACATGTTAGTTTTCTTCTACCATTTTAGAATGGAGCCAAGGTATCAAACTTTGCAAAGTGAGGAGCCAGTTTCAGCTTCTTTAAAGGACACTGACAGCCAATGGGAGCTGGAGTTTATATTTGGTATGTCTCTAATCATTCCCAAACACTTCCAAGACAAGCAGCTATCTTTCCTTCCCAGTTAGAATGCTCGAGGAGCTACAATAAAGGAAAGGTCTGAATAGAGGCTGAGCAGATAAAGATACAAATCTGGTTAATAAACCCTGCCTTAAAAGTTGAAAATACCTGGAAAAAATACCCCAGGAATTACTTTTTGGATGCAGACACCAGCAGCTTTCTCCTCATGACATACCTCCTCAGCATTACATATCACCCTCTTCCCCACCATCAACTAACCATTACAGGTGGGTGAGCCAGGGCTAAGTGCTAGATATCTCTGTATTTCACATCCAGATACAGCATCCGGGTCATCCTTTCTTATACTACCATATAGTCTCTTAGCAAGCAAAACCTGAGATGCATAACTTCACACATTCTACTCTATTATTTCTCTGTCTGAGAAGCAGAGTGCAGACCACTATTCCTCAAAGACCTTGTGGATATACCAGATTCTGCCTGTTGCTATTAATTATGAATTCTTAGTTCACCCTACAGACACAAGGTAGCTACCTGCACTAGCACATGGCCTGATACATAGAAGGCATTTAATTCATATTTTTGAATGAATGACTCAGTTACTAAATAAAGCTTTACCATTTCCCTATGAAATGATAATTTACAATTACAATTCAATATCCCTCCAGTGGTCAAACACAGTTTCAAGTTTTACATGACATTGTCCAGAAGCCTTGAAACTACAAAGTATGAGAAGATTACTCTGATGCCAATGTTTTGTTTTTTTCACATGGGCAGGCACTGGGAATCAAACCCAGGTCTCTGGCATGGCAGGCAAGAACTCTGCCACTGCGCCACCATGGCCCACTCTGCTGCCAATGTATTTTTAAGGTAAGTGTTAACTTGTTCTATTTCTTGTTAAATATTTATGTAATAATAGCTTCATACTTAACATTTTTCTGCTAAAGGAGATACTGTATGTGATTTAAAGTAAACATTTCTAGTTAAATGTTCACATATTAATGCTTTTATTCTTAACATTATTCTATTAAAATGCAAATATTTTAAGATCTCTCCTAGCTGTTCAAGAGTTATTCCAGTATTGTTTTAATTCCAAACAGATTCTATCATCTCACAAGGTCCATGCTAATTCATACAAGGTTATTTAATTCAAAGATTCACATTAAGAAAGCACAGAAATAATATCCTTCTCTAGTTCAAAAGAACATTTGTGAAAGTTTCTCTTTGTTGAATATCAAGAATGGCCAAGTTTTCTTGATGTAGTTTAGTTAAGCAGAGGCAGCATGATGAGAATTCGTGTCCAGATTGTTTCCTACTATAAGCCCTAGATCTTTGGCTGTCATTTTTACATGCCCCATTCCAGTTTAAAATCCAAACCAGCCTTCTATATTTGAATATTGGAGGACTTTTTTAAAACCATTCCCTCTAAGACCACACGGGGGCTAAACTGCCTGGCCAAAGATTAAAACACATCAGGCAAGAAGAATGAGGAGACAACAGCTCAGCCCACAAAAATGACTGAGGAGCCCAAAGAAGGTAACAGTTCAGCTCTAAAATAATTCTGAAATGTTGCTAAGGTACATTCAACAAAGAAAAAAAAAAAAACAGGATTTTTTTGTTTGCTTTCTTCAAAGTGCACATATAGTTTTATCACATATCACTATCACTGGAATCTATAACTTCAGTACAACTTTAAAGTGTCACCTTAACACCGGTAGGTTCTAAATAATGAGATGCCTTCTGTTAAGCATGTGAGAGAGAGCCCTCGGGAATCTACACATGGAATCTGACACAAGAGAGAATTAAAATAAAAAATAGAAAAAAGCAAGCTTTGAAAGTATGCCCAAAGTCCTTTGAGAAAACCTTATTTGGTATTGTGTAGACAGATACCCATGAAAATCTTCTTGCTAGTTATGTTAAATATAATTTAGCAATGACCCCCACAAACCCTTACTTTGTACAATCAGATCTGTGGTTTATACTGTAAAAGAAATGATACAGCTCACCAAAATAGCCCAGTGGATAGAATCTGGAACATTTCTTTATAACCAGCGTGGTATTTTTTTGGAGTTAAACACTTGTTTGCTTAGTAACCAACTACTAGGAATTGCTTGATTAAAACTGGTTTACCATTCCTTATGCCTGAATCCCTAGCTTGCTAGCATAGCAGGCAAAGATAGTCTATTTGGAACAACTTTTATACGACAAGCCTTGGAGAATAGCCTACTGTTTATATAGGGTCAGCTCCTGGCAATCCCTACATTCCCACCCTGATTCCCTAGAGGAGTTCAAAACAGACCATCCGTAGGCCTGCATTCTTCAACTTGAAAAGCAGCAACTTCCCCCTCCAGGAGGCAACCATAAACTCATTAGGAAATCCCTACCATCCTGATGCAATTTTTCTCACCTGAGTTCATGCTTCCTGGCACACTGTCTAAAATTCTTTTATGTTCCTTATTTCTCTCTTCCCCTCTTAATTGCATATATTCTCTCTTCATTTTTTACCCTCTTCTCAACTTGCAAACTGGCACCCATTGCCTACCTTTACCACTAACGGGCCACATAAGTCTCAGTTTATAAACAGTTTCTGCATTAGCTTTGGTTCAGTGCCTGCTGGCTTTTGAGTCTAATTATGTGGTAGTTTACAGACTCTTACTGAATGCATTTAGTTTAACATTATTTTAGCTTTATTAGGTAGTAAATTTGTTAATCTGGCACAACCTTTTACTTTCTTGGCTTGGCAGCTAGGTAAATAATTGCTTCCCTATAATTGATGGATTTACTCATTTGCTAATAAATGTTCCTTTACCCTCTTAATTGTAGATCTTCATCTTTATTTAAAAGGCAATTTAAAAAAAAATGACTTCCTTGCTTCTTTAAATTTGGACACTCCGAAGGAAATAACATTTCCTTCATCTAATAAGCATTATTAAGTGCTTAGTTTGCCTTTAGCATTGTGCTAAGAGCTATGGAGAAAACAAGGCAGGCTCAGACATGAACTGTTTTCAAGGAGAATCGTAAGCTCCCTTGCCCAACTGCTTTATTTATACTTTGCCCTGTATCTAAAGTGTGCTCTCTTCTCCACAGTGCCTGCTGGTCAACTTGGCAGATTCATCCCTCAAGACCCTCAGTGTTCGATTTCATTTCCTGTCCTTGGAATTCTGTACTCTGACCCAGGGAAGGTCAAATGTTTTCTCTCATCCACTAAACTCCAAAATTGTTTGTATATACCACTGACCATACTGGATTATAGCTATGCATTATCTGTAGACCTTTATATATTTATTTCTTTCACTAGATACATCTTAAGGGCAGAAAATATGTTCTGTAAATCTCAGCTTTCCCAGGGCTTAGCTTAGGGCAAATCCTTCCCTTCCTCAGTCAGAACTCCAGAGGTTTGCAACTACAGTTTCATAAAATCTATAGTGAAGCTTCCACTACATTAGAGGAAGACAAGAAGCAGAATCATGGGATTCAGAACAGTTCCCGGAGGGCACATACGCTGCCCTGAGAAAATATCAGTTAGATTAACTATCACCCCAAGAACACTGGACCAGGAGATAACAGAGTGCTGATCTGCCACTCTTTGGTAGGGTGACCTGGGGCAGGTCCTTGATCTCCCCTAGACATTAGTTTCCTTGTTAATATCACAAAATGGGTAGAATTAATCCCTGTTAAGGGATTCTGGCAGTGTGAACACCTTACGACTCTATCACATGGGAATGGTAAAACATGCAAACATTTACGTAACATGCAACAAGTCTTAGTAAATGACAGAATTTCCTGATTCAGGCAATGTGTATTAGATAAATACAGATGAGAAAGAGTTTGAGACATTTGAGCCAAAAAGTCAGTTATAGTTATTGTAAAATCATCTAGATGCTCCAGCATGAACTGCACAAGCAACACAAATAGGGAGAAGTCATTAGCTTTTGCTCAAGTAGACAGGTCCCCTGGTGCATGAACACCAACACATGTGAGTCTGAAATGGGGAGTTGCATCAGCTGTTATTCTTAGAACAGTCCTAGATAGACATTGCCAGGTGTATTGACTTCAAAGTAACTGCATATTACATTTCATCACACTGAGCAGGAGAAAAAACAGGTTCATGGTAAGGATATAGAACATGATCATCTTTCTTCCATAAGGTTTTCTGGAAAAGAAAAAATAAACACTACAGGAGGATTACTTATAAAAGTTGTTCCCATATAATATTACACTTGAGGTGAAAAGTAGTGAGAAGTGAGTCATGGGGTTCAAGGAAATAGCAAGCCTCTCCTGGGTGAACTGGGAGACCAAAACACCCATTAAGAATTAGTTACACATGCTAATGTACAAGTCAGTATTCTCATTTTGGTATGTTAGAAATCCAGATTTTAGAGACCAGCAGCATCTGAATGAAGCTGCTGCTTTATGATGTGATTCAGAAGAAATTATATTAAATTTTTGTCTCTCTAGCTCAGGCTGGTCACCCTCAGAAAGCTGTATAGCATGGTAAAGTTTGAAAGGGGCTTTTCCTTCCAGGCACTAACAGCTTGCACCTGCAAACTTTAGTGACCATGTTGCCAGAAGCAGTTCTGAAGGCAGTCCAAGGGGTCACAGGGAAAATTAAGTCAGCAAGCAGCTAATTGCTCTGACTATGATTCAATTAGGCATACAAAGAACTGCAATTCACTTCCTGCAGCCATTAAAAGACGCAAGGGGTATCAACTGCAACTACCATAAAAACATAATTAAACATGCAGTGTAACTGCAGATAGAAGAAAACCAACTGATTTTTCAATAGGTCACAAGCATGTTTTAGCATTTACTTTATTCCTAGCAGGCAATGAATGACAGTGGAACTTTGACCACTGACTGATGGAAGGTGGCATAAGGGATTAAGATACCTCCTTACTGGGAGACCTCAGAAGAGAACTAATATATATATAGTCTTTCTACTATAAAATGGTTCTCAAATTAGGCAACATATATGAATGCCCTGGGTGTTTTTTCCCCCGAGGGTGCTTTTTAAAAGCCACTGAAGTGCACGTCCCACCCCAGAACTATTTCATAAGAAACTTTGAAGCCAGGACCCAAGAATCTGAATTTTGAAATGCTTCCCAGGATTTCAAAGCAGCCAACTTCACACTAGCCCAGCACCAGTTTCTCTGCTGGCTGCTACGTTCATTACAGCAAATATGAAATTTAAAAATGCTACAATCCATTAAAACAATGTTCATCTCACTTCACACTAAAATGGATAATGTGTCCATTCCAGTCCAATGAATTCATGCTAAGTTATGGAAATAAAAACTTCCCTGCACAATCCTCAAAGAAGGCTTGAAGCTCTTGCAGAGAAAATTTAAAATTTGGCATGTCAGGCACATGAGCAAAACAAAAGAGTGATTGACTGTAGTAAAATATCAAATAATAGTCTCAAGATCAGCATACTAAATCATGAGGAAAAGAAAAATAGAAAAACAAAACTGACAAAAAAATAGAATGCCACAAAGTGCACCTGTAAGCTTCATTCTCTCAAGACTCGTATTTCATCCTCAGGTGCCCATGTCCATCCTGGTTGCAGTAGAAAAACAGGAAGTGGATTGCCTAATAGAACAGTGTTTGAATAAGGAGTACAAATTCACTCTTTAAACATTCCATTCCTTCTATGTGTTGGCTTCTGTGTTGGATGTTGGGTATAGACCAGTCGTTCTCAAGCAGGAGTGATTTTGCCTCTTCAGAGACATTTGGCTATTTGTAGGAATAGTTTCACTTGTCACATCTGGGAAAGTTGGGTCCAACTTGGATGGAGCTACTGGGGTCCAATAAGTAGAGGCCACTGACCCTACTACACATTCTAAAATGCACAGGACAAGTGCACACAACAAAGATTTATCTTTTCTAAGATTTTAGTAGTGCCAAGGCTGAGAACTGGTACAGACTGAAGACCAAGCCTACCTACCTGCTTTTTTGCCCTTATGGAATGTATTCAAGATAGACCTTAAACAAATATATAACAAAATATTGTCAAAAGTACTTTGAAGGCCAACTTGGCAGGGAAATGCATTGCCCTCCCCTCTACGTGGGAAATGACTCCCAGGGATATGTAAATCTCCCTGGTGATGTGGGACATGACTCCAGGGAATGAGCCAGGACCCAGCATCATGGGATTGAGAAAGCCTTCTTGAACAAAAAGGGGAAGAAAGAAATGGGACAAAATAAAGTTTCAGTGACTGAGAGATGTCAAACAGAGTCGAGAGGTTTTCCATGAGGTTATTCTCATGCATAATATAGATATCCCTTATGGTACCTTGGAGTGGCTGCAGGGAAGTATCTGAATCTGTTCAGCTGTGGCCCATAGCCTTGATTCTTGAAGACGGTTGTATAACCATCTGGCTTTTACAATGTGACTGCGTAGTTGTGAAAACCTTGTGTCTGATGCTTCTTTTATTCCGAGTATTGACAGATGAGTAAAAAAATAAGGATAAAAATAATAAATAATAAGGGGGAAAGAGGATAAAAAACTGGGTAGATTGAAATATTAGTGGTCAATGAGAGGGAGGGACAAGGGGTATGGGATGTATGACACTTTTCTTTTTTCTTTTTATTTCTTTTTCTGGAGTAATGCAAATGTGAAAATGGACATGATAATGAATACACAACTATGTGATGATATTGTGAACCACTGATTGTACACCATATATGGACTGTATGTATGTAAAGATTTCTCAACAAAAATATATTTTTTTAAAAAGTAGAATGTATCCATGGTGAAAAATCTAGATAATAGAGATTTATGTAAAGACAAAGGTAGATATTACTGATAATCCCACTGTGCTGTTAAATCTGTGTGGTCAATGTTGTGGTATGGTTTATCTGTGCATATCTGTATTTAAAATAGTTGCATTTTCATAGTTATATGTCTCTTCACTTACCTTGAATTCATACATATTTCTCCATATGATTAAAAAGTCTCCAAAATCATAAAAAAGTGCTTTGAACAAAAGAACTGGAATATGTAGAGCAGAGAAGTTAATACTGTTGTTCATCTATTCAACAAAAATAGAACAGTGTCCAACTGATAATAGGTTCTCAAAGTTTTCTTGAATCAATAAAAATCCTTCTATCAACCATTAATTATTAACAACCAGTAATATAAAGATGTTTTTTCTTCCATTCTTTCAAACCACCCCCACCCCCACCCCACTTCTTTGAGTAATGTGATTATATGTGAAAGTGGCACACTCTGAAAACTCTTAGGGCTCTATACCAACCCCAGCAATGGCAGTCATTTCTCTGATGCCTAACCTGACTTGCTGTCTTTTCTCCTCTGCAGTAGAAATGGAGCTGCATTCTTGCAATCTGGCCTTCTTGTAGGAAAAAACTGTCAGTGGCCCAGAGGGGAGAGGAGATCTTCACTGACAACCTTAAGGGGAAATACAGAATGGGGTAGAAGTCTTAGTAAAAGAGACAGTCAATTCTATGGTGGGTATGGTGCATAAATTAGCTTCTTAAGTACTTGAGGAGAACCCTGTCAGCATCCTTTCACAATTTTTCTGGTCCAGGCACCATCATTTACTGGAGAGGAAGCACTTCTTTGTGGATCAAAACTTTCTGGCCCTTGGGAACTACACAGTTTTAAGTAACCAAGCAATAAAGGACTCAATTCTGGGGATTTAGTTGGAATTTTTGAAATAAAGAGGCATTTTATTTTCATTGTTTTTGCAGATGGGAAAATATGGGAGCCTGTAATTGCTGGTAATTGTCTTACCACAAAAGAAAATAATGCCTGCCTGGAAATAGAGCCAACCCACCAGGAAACAGACCAGGGTAGTAGCCTGATGACATCATTTGAGAACGAGTCCAGCTGTGCCCGATGCCAGATAACCTGGGTGAATGTGTCAATTTGATTTAAATCATAATATAATTAAATGAAATTAAATACATGTGTGTGGTCCTGCGCTAGACTACAGAAGACTTCATAAATAGATAAGACATGGTCCTGTCATTAAGAATTTCATATTTATGAAAAGGGAAATGTAACTTATGAGCACCTAGCACATTTTAGTCACTATACCTAGATATTACATAGGGACAAAAAAATGAAAGGTCTAAATTATCTCCATCTGAGAGACTATACTTAGTAATTTCCCCAAGATCAGAGAACAAGTAAATGATGATCCAGAATTTGAACCCAGCTCCTTTTGATTCTAAAGTTCCTGAACTTTGTTCCATATTATTTTCTCTTTATTTAACTATGAAATGAAGAAAATAATTTAATTGCAATAACGGAATTCAAACACATCTCCTTTAGTGTTCAAAAGAAGTAAAAGATTAACTCTGTGAAAATATTTCACAGAACTACATTTTAAGGTTTATAGGATATGGGAAAAATGGAAAAGGATCTTTTAAGGAGATTTATCCTTACAGCAACCCTAAGAAGTTGCTATTGTTATTCCCAATTTTAAAGATAGCTGGGGCCATAGACAGGTCAAGTAATGTGCCCATATAAACATAGGCAGAACTAAAAATTTGAACCCAGGCAGTTTACTAGCTCCAGAGCTCATATCCTACTATCTCCCGTGTTATTGCTCACAAGTGGCAACCAGCGATAGGAACACCAAACAATGACAAGAAATGAATGAATATTGTGATTTAAGTATTAATCTATTTGCTTGTATACAAATCAAACTATTTTTAAATGGCTCACAGATGGCCATAGAATTGCCTTTTTTCAAAATGCTTTGGTTTGGGTCTCTAAATCTATACAACACATTGAACTCCTCTTGACAGACAAAAAGGACAGGCTTACTCTAGTATAGCTAAAGCTTAAACTTCAGCTAAATGGGAACAGATGACAACTCTTCGACCATTCATTTATTGGCAGTTCATTACAGTTTAATTTACCGCATTTATCAGCAACTGTTTTGCATTCCTAATTTACCAAGGTTAGAGGCTAGAAGAGAGTTACAGTTCTATCAAATAAAAACAAAAGATAAGGTTACTTTTGATTGTATATTTTAGATATTTATACCTATGTGTGTGTGATGTGTGTATACACACAAATTCATATTCATATATATCTATATTCGAATATATACACCCACACTCATACCCAAAGACACACACATAAATGTGGATGTAATTTCATGACCTGTCCTTTTAAGTACAGTGAGCTACATCTACAAGAAGATTCAAATGATTTCAGTTGAATTGCTTTTGCCTTCAAAACATGGCATAGAACTGGTTACATTTCACCAAAAGCCCTACAGTCAAATAGAAATTACTACAAATATGTAACATTTAATCAACTCTAATTTTCTTCACTATAGTATAAAGCTTTTTAAAGAAATAAAATCAATCACATGCAATTTTTATCATTTTTTGAGAGGGAGCATTTTAAGCTATGAAGAAGTAGCTGTACCACTTACTATGAGTCTGGACAAGTTACTCAAACTTGAGTTTGTTTATCTGTAAAATGGACTGCTGAGAGAATTAAATTAATTAATGCACATAAAACCCACAGAACACTGCTGATACATTATTTAATATTAGGTATGATCATGGTGTATTATTTAAACTATATTAATCCTAATTCTTGACATTGTCTCCCGAAATGAATCAGAAAGTTAAAAAGCACCTTCATAAAATATTGTAATTTAAAAGGGCTTCGCTGTAGCTTTTTCAGGTTGTCTTTGAGAAAAATTGAAGAAAATCTGAAAACATTTAGAGAAAATTATAGGATTATCTTTTTTGCTGCCTTCTTTTTCTCTTTGCCTAACCCCTGGTAAGATTATACATTAGTAGACATCTTTGGAATCTATGTGTTTATTTCATTATGCTGCCATTGCTGGAAATAAGTAAAAAATGTTTCTTTAGAAATAATTCTCAGGGACATTTTTCTAGTTATGTTATATACGGGCACTTCTTCATGGACTGATGAATTTGAGTGCTTTTCTCCCTTCTTCCACTTTCTTTCTTTTACACAACTCATTTGCACACAGAAACCTCTTCTTTGTGTACAAATAGCTAAGGGTAAAGGACCAGATTCTTTGCTGTTGCTGTTGAAATTTTGCTGGTAGTCAGTGGGAAGATTAACTGTACAGGGGAGTTCCATTCATTTGCACACTGCCTGCTCCCTACCATGCCCTAAGGTGATGACCTGGTGTGCTGGTTTAAATTTGTGGACCCCAGAAAAGTCATGTCCTTTAATCCTCATTCAGTATTGCTGGGTGGAAGTTTTTAAATTATCAATGGAGATGTGACCCACCCAATTATAGGTGTTAAGTTTTGATTAGATGATTTCCATGGAGGTGTGTCTCCACCCATTCAAGGTGGAGTTGCTTACTGGAGTCCTTTAAGAGAGAACCATTTTGGAAAGAGCTGCAGAGCCCATGCAGCCAGAGACCTTTGGAGACGAAGAAGGAAAACACCCCCAAGAGAGCTTCATGAAACAAGAAGCCTGGTGAGAAAGTACATGTTCGCCATGTGCCTTTCCAATTGAGAGAGAAGCCCTGAACTTCATCGGCTTTTCTTGAATGAAGGTAACCTCTTGTTGGCACCTTAATTTGGACTTTTCTATAGACTTGCTTTAATTTGGACAATTTCATGGCCTTAGAACTGTAAACTTGCAGCTTAATAAATTCCCCCTTTTAAAAGCTGTCCCATTTCCAGTTTTTCGTGTTCTGGCAGTTAGCAAACTAGAACACCTGGGAAGGATAAGAATTGTGGAATGTCACAAATTGAAGGCACCTATGTGTAAGCAGAAAATACCATTTGCATATGAAACAACGATCTTTTGTCTACACTACAAAACACAATAGTAATCATTCCCCTAAAAACTGTGCACTTTTAGGCCATTAGCAGCCATTAATAAGACTGATGTTTCTTGCATATATTGAAGTTTCATATTAGGAGAGAACACTTAGCTCACTCAAAGGGACTGACAACTGATCTAGGACTTATGCCAATAAATATTTAGATTATGGACCTCAAGATAAATGTAAAGAATGCTTCACAAAGTGTCTGAGTGTTCATTCTTATTAGGATTTTCAGAGATACAGTATTAGGAGTCTGTGTAAATATATCAAAGTCATGAAAGGTTAGAAAATAAAAAAATTAAATGTCTGAGCAAGGAAATTTGTACATAACCTAAACCAATCATCAAGTCATATCTGAAGACATATGTAACAGGAGTACTGAAATTGGTAATGAAAATGATCGATGCATTTTCTAAACCACAAAAGGACAGATATCCAGAAAGATCTATGTTGGAGAAAGGGCTTTCCCAAGTGCATTTCCCTTTGATATTAATGAAGTAAGCATTTATGGTGTCAAGGTGTGCCTACTGGGCTTGAATCCTGTGCTGACTTATCGAGGGGAAACCAAAGAGGTATAAGCAATTCCTGACACACAGTAGGAGGCCATGGGATTCAAACGGCAGGAACTTACCTGGGGATGTGAAATTAAAATGAATGAAGCAATTATAGAACTGTAGAAAGAGTGTATAATTAACCTTAGTACTCCCTCTTTCAGTTTGAGTTATTACACAAATGGTTATACGGATTGAGCTAATGTTACTTTTAAACAGAAATGTCGAATATATCAATCCTTTACCATGATTAAAAACCTGATTTATTTTTTCTTAAGGATATCACAAATCACTTTTTATTTTTATTTCTTTAAGGGGAATATAAGAATATGCCAAGCACACTACATTCTAATGACTTAACCAACTAGTTGGAAGTAGAAAAGAAAAGGCAAATGATTTATCATCCCCTTTATATATGATACTTACTTATCTCTGCCTCATATATTTTAAATACAGAGATTATGAAGATATATACTTTTATTTTATATACGCACACATCCTTGAAGAGTTGTAAACATGTCTTATTCATCTTTGAATCTTTCAAGATCTGATGTAATATTTGATATAATTGATTAACTGAGTTGAATAGACTTTCCTTTAGAATATGCTTATTTTTCACATGTCCCAGTGAGCTTCATTTCAACCCCATAGGTCATTAGTTAGGTACCCTTTGTGTTTTCTGACCCTGTGCTAGGACATGCTGGGGCCAGGGTTAGGAGTGGGGGGCAAAGCAGGGAATGGGGAGAGGACAATGAAAAGAATAGGATGTGACTGATATGACTCACATAAACACAGATTGGTCAGGAACCATGCAAATCAGCACACTAAGACTGAGGGAAAGTGCAAAGAGGAGAATATCTGTTATTAAGAGAAGCAGATTCCAGCCCTAGCTGTGTCATCAAACAGCTAGAGGAGAGTTTTGGGATACTCGCTAGTCTTCTCTAGACCTCACTTGCTATCTTGAGAAAACATAGGCCTGAGCAAGCCAATGAGTTTCTAAATCAGGCAAGCCATTCTGAAATGGAAATCTGCTTCCTATCTATATTTACTCTCAACAATGCTTGGACTGCTCAAAATGCTTAGTCACAAGTAACCAAAATCAACTCTCAATGATTTGACAGAAATAAAGACCAAGAGAAAAAAAAAGAAGGGTAAGAGAAAGGGTGGGAGAAAGGGAAGAAGGAAAGAAATTTAAGGTGAGTTTATTGGGTGCCGTATAGAATCACCATAAGTCCTAGAGGAGCAAGATCAGAAAGGAGGCTAAAAAACAAAAAAGCCAAGATACCTGCATCACAGTCAAAATAATGCCACAGAATCCGCAACTACTTCTGATCCCTGGATCCTACAGCTTGTACTTTTCTGTTGCTACCTTCAGTGAACATTGGACAATGCTGTTGATTTTTGAGGGTGCCACAGTGACACTGCTACTTCCACTGCCAGAGGAGTTTCTCCATTAGTCCAACTTCCAGTGAGATGGAGCCTGGGACTAAGCCTGGACCAGATGCAAATGAGGGTGGGAGGTTATTTAATGGGAAATGTACTCTTTTTTTTCCACCAACCCCCAGCTTTAGATGGAGGAGTCTCCAAACACAGAAGGGAATTCCCATGCTGAGTAGAAGAATATTGAGCCTTACTAAATATGAGGAATCTGCCTTTCACATCCACACATACCCCCACAAAGCGACCTGCTTTAATATATCCGACGGCTATGACAGATACCCCACAATGACCGGCTCAAATAACAGGAATTTGTTGGCTCACGGTTTGGAGGCTGGGAGAAATTCAAAATCGAGGCTTCAGCAAGGCAAGGCTTTCTCCCCAAAACTCTGCAGCATTCTGCAGCTTCCAGTAATCCTTGAGATTTCCCACTTGTAGTCCTGCCTCTCACAAGGCCACGTTCTCTCCTTGCTTTTCCCTAGACTTCCACTTCTTCCTCCTTTCAGTGGCTTTTCTTACTATGTGTGAATTTCTTCTATTTATAAAGGGCTCTAGTACTGTGATTAAGGCCCACCCTCATTCAAGTTTGGCCACACCTGGACTAAAACACTGTCAGGAAATCCTATTTACAATGGGGTCAAACCCACAAAATTGCAGATTAGATTAAAAACGTACCTAAATTGTGGTACGTAATTCACTTTACAACAGCACCCTGCAGAGAGAGTGGGGTATTTAAGTCAAATGTCTGTAAACGGTGAGCACCCAAAGCATATTTTAAGCACATTTTAATGTTATCCTTCTTTAGCTCCCTCAGAACACTGTATTCACAATTTTCTTATCAATACATATGTTTTGATGTGGTTAGACATGGTCTGCCCTCCTCAACAAGATCCTGCGTTGTACCTGCCTTATTTTTTTCTGTATTCTTGGCAGACTTTAGAGATGAAGTAAGTGTTGTTGTTTTTTGTGTGTATGTGAGGCTTTGTTTGTGAGGACTCAGAAAAAAAGAAAGACATTTGAAGCACTTAAGATAATAAAACGTTAATTTCTTTAATCCGAAAAGAATTCATGCAAATCATCAAAAAAATACGAATACAACAAAAGTCATATAGCAAAGGACAAACACAGAGAAATCATTATAAAGGAAGTATGCCTGGAAAAAATGTAAAAAATACATAGAAAATAATATGAAATATTTTTCTTTATGAAATTTGCAAGGATTTTGGCAACCCCTAATATATAAGAGATATAGTATACAATATTGTGTTGATTAAGGTTTCAGTGAATTGGGCAGTTTTATATATTTCTAGAAGGTCATAAATTCACAACATTTATGAAAATTTAAAATGTGGATCATGAGTCTTAAAATGCTTATATCCATTCATCCAGTCTTCAAATTACATATCCAAAGGGAAAATTCAGGAAAAAAAAAACATAAAGATATCCACTGGAGCATTATTTATAGTAGTCAAAAATTAGGGGAAAATATAAATTTCTAAAAATTCAGAAATGATCAGGTGTATGACAACACATTTACTTAATGATGCATTATGCCACAATGAAAATTGATGTTTATGAAATATTCACAGTGACATGGAAAAATGTTGCCTATATGTATTTTGTATAGATAGGCATTGCACCTAATCACTCCATGTTTCCTTACATCTGTCTCTCTTATGAAAACATATTTGCTTCAAAATCCAGTGTCTTGTCTTACTCATCTTTTTATCACTAGTAACTAGCACACTGTCATCTGATCATCAATAAATTGTTGAAAATTGAAATAAATAAGCAAACATATATGTGTACGTCTTCTTTAGAAAATAGTCTTCCTGGATGGTCTCCAGGCCTATTTCTTTATGTATTTTGTGACACAGACCACTGCAACAGAAGACAATTAATCAATATTGTGCAGAATCTGTGCTCTAAAATTCCTTTTGAAATTCAATGTCTCATCTTATTTGAAAGCATTTTCCTTTCCCTTTTATTTTATTCAGTAGGTATAAAATTAGATACAATGAGTTCCTGATAAGCCACAATACTGACTGGATTTTCAAAAGGTTTCTATAATATAAATCAGCAGATAATTTCCAAAGTCTTTGAACAGTATGATAAAAGTTACCCAGGCACAAACTCGCCCACGCACACACAAGCCCTGCCCTGCTAGCAACACCTGCCTCCCACGTGCTCCTAGCACGGTCCTAGCAGCAGAGAATATTTCCTGCAGAGGATGCCACAGAACGAACGAACTGCCAAGTTCATATCTGAACACCAACAATCTTACAATTTTCATATTTAAAGGAGTGCCAAATGGTGCCCACTGGAATTAACTTGTGTTGTGCCAGTTGTTTAATCTTCAGCTGCGGCAGCATCTATAATAGTTGCACCAAACTGGGTCAATAGCCTCCAAGATCCCGCATGATGAGTAGGACTCGCAGGCCTGGATCAAGCAATTTTCATTGAAAATCTAATCTTCCTTAGACTCTCAAAAATAACTAAAATACTGCAGCCCCATGGGTAGCATAGGGGTTTTCATACATATCATATAAATTATTTATGAAAGGTTTTCTGCATGTAGCGTCTGTCCCAAGGTTACTTACAGATATAAATAGGAAAATTTCAAACATAAAGGAATATTCACATATCTATTCATTCCATCACAATGTTCTTTTTCAGAAACATGGGCTCTGTAAGATGGCTCATAATATATATAATGCCACCTGAAGTAAAAAGGTAAAGAGAGGGGGGAGGAGTTGGATACAGTGCTGGAGAATTGTGCTCTGTGAGTAAAGAACAGACTTGAGAATCGGAAACAAGGAGTCTCAGATTCCAGCACTGAGCTTATTAACCATGTTCCCTGGCTTAGCTAATCACTCTTGCTAGTTCCTCACCTGTAAATGGGAATAATAATAATATCTACCTAATAGATTCATTATGAGAATTAAATGAGCCCACAAAGCACTTGGCACAGCTCTGGCCCATACTAAATACTAAATAATACCACTTAATTGGCTAAAATTACAACTGTCTGTGTCTCGGTTGATTACGTCAAAAGCACCAGACCACAATGGAGAAGGCTTGACAAGCTGAAACTTGGATGTTCTTTTTCTAATGCAGTCTCAATGAGAGATCCGACAGCACAATGGACCAACAAATTGGTAAAACAATGGTAAATGCTAATAATCGCAGAGCTAAAATTAACAAAAAATTTAAAAAATCTCAATACTATCTTTAAAAATGTTAATAAATGTAGAAATATCACAACACAAGTAAAGAAGCAATTTCCTTCCAGGCGCCGGTTCAGGTATGGCTAGATGCTTGGCACCGGGGAGCGAGAAGTCCTTGCTACTCAGGTAGTTTTCGGTCACGTGACTCCACATCCACCTTGCTACTCAGGTAGTTTTCGGTCACGTGACTCCACATCCACCAACGCCAGATCCCGAGGGATGAAAAAGAAACAGGACATATCTGTAAGGTGCCTTTACGAGATGGGAATAGGATCCTAATTAATACCATTCAGCAAGGAAATAGCAAACTCATTCCCTAACATATTTGTTCTATCTAGAGTCCTCTGGTTCACTAGATATCTTAACCAGAATTCAAGTTATCAGTCATAAATTTCCAGATGGATATGCTGTATTAAAATGTCATTTACATTTCTTTGCTAGCAAAAGACATCTCAAAAAGGGTTTTAGTGACCTTATAGCCCTTACTGAAACAAGCCTCCCTGACATTCAAGGACAGTTTTTCTATACCCAGCATTTTGATAAGTGCTGGACTTACAAACATTACTTTCTTCCTTCAAACAGTTTTGTCCCCTCTAGCTTTTCCTTACCCAGTAATTTTTTAAGGACAAAGGGAAAGAAGAGGATGAGTAAATTAACAAGAAGGTATGTAAGTGATAATATTTATTAATATAAAAAATAAAGATCTGTAATAGTGGGTGGGAGATACCACACAGCATAGACATTATTTCTCTATACTTCAGTTTCATCTGTGAAATAGGACTAAAGTAGCACATATTTATATATCAAGGGCTGTTCAAGGCTTTTTAAAAAAAGTATTTTATCCTCATAACTACCGTGTAAGGTAAGTAGTATTATCATCCCATTTTACAGATAAGGTAACTGAGATACAAAATGACAAATTGCACACATAGAAAGCGGTAGAACCAGAATTTGAGTGCAGGACTTTTCAGCTTGCATTCTTAGCCATGGTGCTATATTGCAGAGCATCAAGGATGAAATCATCAGAAGACCATGCAGGATATCTAGGTACATAAGCCTTTCATGAGGATCAAAATTTTAAACAATCTTCAGAATTAGGCATTTCAAATTCTTTCATTCTCTAATGTAAGAAAAACTCCCAATGGAAATCAACTGTGTTTTTCATAACTCTGTGATATTCTCTGGGGTTTTGAAAGAATCTGAGATGAGAATGAGTACTGACATAAGGATTTGTGACCAGATCAATGAGTAATTATGTTTTTGGTTTAAAATTCTCCAGGGAAAAACTGCACTTGAATCCTAAGAGACTCAGCTCCAGAGTGAGGGTGATTGGCAAATCATATTAGAAAGAGAAAGGAATTGGTAATGAGACACCACACCACAGAAGCATCTTTTAGAGGAAGGCCCTGCTGTAGCCCAGGTGGCAGGAAGCCTGAGGTGAGGAGCGTCATCACTGCCTTTTACATTGCTGGTGATGGGACCAGTCGAGCATAAGCATATAGGAACAATCCCTCTGCAAAATGTATTTTTTGTTGCTTTTGAGGTTAATGCTGGATGTGACACCTTGAAGATAATTTTTCTACCCACATCCATGCGATCTCTATCGGTAGAAATACCTTCTGCTAAGAATTTGAAAATATAGCCTATAATCAGCTTATGTTTTTTATCGTGATTGTGATTGTGAAATAAAAAAAAAACAACACAGGACTTAAGAGAATACGAGACCAAAATAAATAATAATATTAATCAGGGGCCTCACACCATTGCACAACTCCCAGCTGCCCATTCACCGCAGCATCTACAAAGCCAACAGTTTCCTCTGGAGTTGTGCAACACCACGGCTCTCCTGTCAGACACCCTTCTAATCACTTCTTATAGGGCAACTCCCTTAATCCTCAAAACAATCTCATGAAAAAGAGACTACTGTGCCCCTATCTTAGAAATTAAAAAGAGGCTAGATCACTTTACGCACTAGGTGGTTGATAGATCATTCAAAGCAGGCCTTCTAGTTCTAGAGCCTGCTTTCCACCATGGCACTCTGCTCCCTCTCTAGGAAGAGAATGAGGAAAGTAAGATCAAAAGAGTAGGAGCCAGACTCAACAGTACTGTCCAAGATGAAATAATCCCACCATGGCCTATTTTCCCTACTGCTTACAACTGAAAAATCAGAGCAGAGTACAAAGTCAAGTACCTGAAGACACAGGAAAACGAACAATAGCAGGAGGAATGGAGAGGAAGGTTAAAACTTGAAAAAGGACCCATAGAGAGAGAGACGAGTTTCCAAATTTGTTTTCCTCTTCTGTCTATTAGCTCTGGCAGAATGAAACCCCAGTTGTTGCACACACTGTACAGCAGGTACAGACAGCAAAATATCCAAGAGAAAATCTCACTCTCTGGCTAGAGAACCAGGAAAGGAGTGCTGAATACTAGAAAATGTGTGCGGAGGGGGGTATGTTTTATTTTTAGTTTTTCCCTCCCCATGGCTAGCTCTAAGAGCAGCCCCAGTACCAAGCTCCACTGCAAATGTGGAACCATGACTATCTAACACCTCAGGAGAAAACCCATATGTCTGGCCAGAGAACCCGGAAAATAGGCCCCTGTGATATGAAGAGTGTAAATGGAATTTCTGCTAGTTTTATCCTTTCTTCTCTCGCCACTTTACTCTAAAGGCTGCCCAGTCATGTGGATCTGGGCAAGAAAGCAGGATAAAATTCTTAAAAATAACATTTTTTTCTCACCAGTAGAACTAAGGTACCCCCCCATATGCTGAAGGAGGGGAAAATTTCAGAGGAGAGACTTAAGAAGATCACCAAATTCTGTATATAAACCAACATAAGATACAGGTTCATACCCAAACTGTGTATGCATGAAATAGAAAGAAAAAGCTAGCAAAGGCTTTGAGGAATAAACTATGATATACACCAATCCCAAGTCCACAACTAACTCTTGAAGTGTGCAGCCAAACTGCAGACTGAAAACAGCAGAGCAGAGGTTTCAAAATCTAAACTAACATTGAAGACTGCACTGAATTTGCAAGCTGAACTTTACTAGAATGATTGCTTGCTAAAACAAACGTGAAAGGAAAACTAACATTCCTCAGAGTACCCAAAACCTGACAGGCAATATTCAAAATGACTAGAATATAACCCAAAATTAATTGAAACACAAGGAACCAGAATGCATGGCCAATTCCAAAGGATGATAAACAGGCAAACCCTGAGATGATCTAGATAAGATTTTAAATCAGCTGTTATAAACATACTCCATGAGACAAATATAAACACTCTAAAATGAATGAAAAGATAGATGTTTTTATAGAGAAATAAAAGCTTATATTAATAAAGAAAATAAATGTAAAATTTAGAACTGAATACACAATATCTAAAAAATGCATTGAGCTTAGTAGAAGAATACAGATGGCAGAGAAAAGTCAGTGGACTTGAGGTTAGATCAGTACAAATGATCTAATCTGAAAATATATCCATGTTGATATATTATCTCTCAAAAGAATCAGCTTCAGGAAAACCCAATCTGATGATTCTTTTATTGTGGTACAATAGTTGAGGTGAATACAGACCCTCATGTTGAATTACTAGTAATAACAGTAACTTCTCTATTTGAAAAGTAGCAGCAAACTTACTGTAAAATTATCTCCAAGTTCTAGTGCTAAGCATTCTTAAAGATGACACTGGCATATTGGTGCATTTCTTTGCAATTTCCTTTATATATTCATATATTCCAAACTAACTTTATGCAAGGCACTGTGAAAGACTATAGATGACATAGAAATGAAGCAGAACCAGTTTTTCACTCAAAAATCCTAATAAGAGAGTGAAGGCAGGAACATAAATATATGTAACAAACTAGACTATGATGGTTCAGTTTTGGGGCAGACTTTCTTGTACAGGAACCAAGTTTTTCTAAAATGCTGCTGTGACCTCTTCATGTATATCTCATTTATCAAAATGTGCAAGAAACCACTTAACTTTACATCATTTCAAGACTTTTTTCATTCAGTATAGGAACTTGTGTCATAAGCTCCAAATATACCTTCTGAAAAAAGAGGTTTTCATAATTAGACTAAATATATTCCCTTTTTATGTTTCTTGTCACAACTTCAGGACATCATAGCATTAATTTACAGATATTTACATACCTATCCAAAATATTTCATTTATTTATACAAATATATGAAATAGTGCTCCTTTACAGATATGTGCAACTTCACACACAAAAAAAGATAAGTCATTCACTTATCTTTTTAAAATTACATAAAGAATATCTGGCTAAATATTAAAGGGTCTAATTTTTCAAGAAATCTTAAATTGGCAATAAACTGTAATGCATAAATGACTCTTTCTGCCTGCCACAAGATATTGGAATTGCAGTTAACTTGAATGCATCAATATATAAACAATAGCTAAGATATACAAGTAATTTCAGTGGAGTCACTTTGTTATTCTGTCCCATAAATGTCATAAGCAAACTTAGCACCAGGTGTTCAAACATTATTGGCACAAATTTTTTATATATCTATTTCTACGAATTCAATAAACTAAATTCACAAAAATTTTATGTACATGAGAAATCTGTTGTAGTGAATTATAAATTCTAAGAAAATAAATTGTCCAAAGCTAAAATATGCCTTATTTGAAAGCTGAAAGTTGGAATCTAGGCACCCAATTCCTATATTCTTAGATTCTATTTCAAAAGGACATTAGTGCAGCACCATGGCAAGAGTCCAAGGTTTAATAATTTGATGGGTTTTAGGGTTTGCATCCCATGATTTGGCAACTCTCATCATTTACAGGACCAGAGCAAAAAGACTGCTTCATTTCCTCTGCTTAATAGCAGTGAGAATTTCTGCTCACATTCAAAACCCAGCATATCTTGTGTGATAATGATGCCACAAGTGTGGGCCATGGAAAAAACTTCACTAAAGCCATTTAGTGCCATTCTTGGACAATAAGAAATTATGGAGCCTAATTAGAAAGTAACATATTCCTCAGTGTGTTGTATGCGTAGATGTCAGAAAATATACCTTCAAAGGCTACTGTAGTTCAGAAGATCTCCATGTGTAAATACAGCACACAAACATCCACACACAACATTTCTAATATATGAGAGGTTAGAAGGTTCATAGAAATGGCAAATCCATGGTGATGCAGAAGAAATTGACTTGAGAAATTCAGTTTTACTGACTACTAAGATAAGTGCTTTATTGACTCAGTTTAGGGATAGGACATAAATTAATCATTGTCCATGTTTGCTCTTGCCTTCTCTATCTCAGAAACTAGACTTTTTCACACTAAGAATGGAGCAATCTCTCTGGGGGTGACTCACCATAACCAGATTCACATGGACTGAGATACACAATCATAATTTATTAGTGTAAAATGAGAGCTGCAATATCCAAAGAGAACAGACACATACAATTCTGGCCAGTCCAACCTCTCCTAGTAAACAAATAGCACAGGAAGCCAATTTACTATCATCTAGGAATTGATAAAGAGAGCTATAATTAACAAGCAAAACAAATAAAAATTCTTTAGAAATACATTTTCTTCACATGAGCAAGCTACATGGAAAACCAAAGAACTCAGTTCGCAATTTTAATGCCTACTGACCCTGGCAAGGGTAGTTTGCTGCTCTCTCCCATGGAACCAGACAGATGGTGTGCTGAGAAGTTTTCTCTCTAGCATGCATTTGGAAGATCAGAGCTTCAATTGCTGGTTATAACTCCCATCTCAAAGTGCACCCCCCTTTCATATTCATGGATGGTTTTTATTGCACATCATCCAAATCATCCCCTTGACTGTGACATCTTCAAGTTGTGTTCCCCCAGTTGTTCTGTTTTACACTGGAATTTGAGAACTGAAATTTCTTCTCAAAATGATACTTCAAGGTCCTGGGGAGTGGGGTGATGGTAAGCCAGGTCTCATTTAGTTCTGCGGCTTTGTTTCTCACTTCAATTGTCCCCTTACCCCTGCCTTCTTGTCCTTGGTTCCACTCATTATTCTTCCAAAGCTGTGCAGTTCTCTCTTTAGGAAATCCCCTAGCTCTTGATCAGGATCCATTGCTCACTGTCTTTCCCAGTAGGGTATTTCTTCAAGTCTTTTATTCTACCTAGATCACACACAAAAAAGTCTGTCCAGGGAGGGATCTGGTGCTCTAAAACGCAGGAACAATACATTTTTGAAGTCTATTTTAAAGATCTCCACAATAGCAGGGTTCACAAAAATGCAGTCTGATTCTTGTAAGAGTTACCTGTTGGACAGGACATATGCAGCCCCTCTCAAAGAAGAGTTTTAATTATACAAGGAATATAAACATTTTCCTAACTCTTCTGTCATTTGCAAGATCAACCTGCCTGCATGGTTATTCTGCAGAGCAGAGCAGGCTGTTTATTTTATTCCACCTCTTCACCCAATCTCTCTGCCTATCCAGCTTTTAGTTCATGCATACTGAAACCTATACGTAAGGAGAAATAAAAGCTTGTTACTCAGGCACATACATTCTAATGGCTACTCATTAGCCACACAAAGATCCAGCTGAGGCTCTGGAAATGAACCCTTCTAAAGTGTTGATCAAATTCAGAGAAAAGCTACCATCCTCTTTCACAGACTGAAGAGAGGGGGGCAGAGGGAGGAAGTTCCTTCTCCCCTAACAGCTCCTTCATTCTCCTTTATATGTTGTTTATTTCTATTGCAGAATAATCTCCCTTATGATTGACACATTCTTTCTTTAGATATGTTAATAACTTAATGCTTAACAACAGTTTAGGTTAGCTGACCTGGAAATCATTCCTCTCCTTCAGAGGACGCTCAAGGGACAACATTATTGCTCATATGCCAAAGTTATTTTGAGACAGTTCACCTTTACTTTTGCATTAGAATAGTTTCTTTTATTATTTAACTTCTTAAGTACAGCATTGTATCTATATCGATCAAGATCCAGACTTCCTGGGCTTGAATTCCAACTCATCCATGTACTGGCTGTGTGATCCTAGACAAGGTATCTGTTCTCTCAGCCTCTCTGCTTTCCCAGCTGTAAAATGGGGATAATAGCGATGCCCCTTAATAGAGTTGTTGTGAAAATAAGTTAGTTAGCACGTGAAAGCCTTGAAACAGTGCCTGGCATATTAAGTATTGTGTATTGAGTTTCTGTTAGGGGCTGGGCACTAAGAATAATACAATGATGGAAAAAAGTGATATGTTTTCTCTCTTAAGACTATATATGAAACTTATATTCTATTTAAAGAGACAATACTAAAAGCTCCAAACAGGCAAATAAAATAATTACACTTTACAGTGGAGCTCATAAAGGAAAGAAGAAAAGGAGTTGCAGTAGAGAAAGATGAAGGGAACTTACTTAGACTTGTCAGAGAAATCTGAGGTTATAATGCTCAAGAAAGTGAAGGATTAACCATTCAGAAAATGGAGGAAAGCATATTCCTTGCCATGGGGAAAGCAGCACAAGCAAAGGACTCAAGGTAGTACCTAGGTTTGTATTAGACGAACTGAAAGAAGGGTGCTGGGAAATAGGAAATACTTCATTTGGTATGATTTCATTAAACATCTGCAAATATTATTTCTTGTTTCCTGCATGAAGTTTGTGGCCCGGTGTCTGGCACCCAGTCATCTCTCCTTTTGTTTTTTTCTCACTTGAGCAGAACTTACCAGGTTCTCAAATAGAGATACAAAAGAAGTCCTAAAGAAATTACAGTGGAGAAAAAAATTAATTCTGCTAATTTACTATTTCAGCATGAGAACCCAACTCCCCAAGTTCCTAATGAATCTACATTTTTGGTTCCACATCCTGTACTGGCATTTATAAAGGGTCTAAATCTGGATGTAAGCTGCAAGACTGCACATGTGACTGTAAATGGCACATAAAACCAGCTGCCAATAATCCCTTGTGAGAAGCAGAGGGCAAGAGACTCAAATAGAGCCAGAGAAAGAAAAAAAGAGAATAAAACCACAAATGGTCAGGAAGTACAGGCTGCCAAAACCAGGCAGGTATGGACACACCTAATGATTTGAGGAAAGGAGAGACTGACATAGAGTCCTGCAGGAAGAGAGGAGGGACATCTGTCCTGGACTGCTAACAAAGACCATGCCATGCTACAGCACCAACTAATTCTTGGATTTCAGATAACCCAGATTGAACCTCTACTACATTTTCATGCAAATAGTTTGACCTGAACTTTTTCAGGTAAGACATTTTGGCAGTCAAAGCCAACTTTTATGTACAGAATAACCCTAAAAGCCACATCTGGTTGAGCCCCAGAAGTTCAATGAACCCTGAAGCACGGGGGAGGTGGAATGCTTATACACCACTGCGATGACAGCAGGCACTGTTCTGTAAGAGGGATTGTCCGATCAGACATAAGTGGCTGTTATCTCACATCACAAGCAGAGGTGCCAATCACATCCTACAGATAAGAGTAACCAAAGATCCCAGATCCCATTTGTACAACAACTTGTCTTTTGAAATAGAGAATATTGATGTCTGAGGATGTTCTGCCAGAGAAATTTTTTGAGATGGCATGGAAAGTACCAGTCTTACAGTTCCCTAAGGCAACCATCCAACAGCTACTTATCAAGTAGCCTACTCTGTAAGTCAGGAGCTGGGGATAAGGCAGTGATATCCTACCCTCATGTTTTTTAGATCATTTCAACATGTATTTATCATGTGCCATCTGTGCCAGACACTGAGCTAAAAATCTCGAGCAACAACTAAAAATCATAGTTGCTGACCTCAAGGAACTCACAGTCTAGTGGGAAAGATATACATTTCAGCAAGTGCTGCATTAACAATGCTATGATAACGAGGTGTTAAGGGTGCTAGAAAATCCTGCCTAGGGTAAGGTATGTTCAGGAAGCCTTTCAATTTGAATACAGCCGGACTGTCTCTTCAATGATGAGGAATGACCCAAGCTAAGAAGTAAAAGAATTACATTCTGTAATGACATAAAAGAACTCATATTTGATGCATTGTCATCCTGTCAACTTGTCATAAATTTCTCTTTTGAACAACCATCCCAGTTAGTCCTGTTCTGGCCTAACCACAACTAGTAAGGCACACCCCTTTAAGTGGTCTGGATGATGAGAGCAGTCCTGCCCCCAGGGCACCTTGCCCTTTCCTACCTCATAATTTACTAGCAAGGCTTGTATCTCCATTTGGTTTGGATGATAAGAAGCTGCCCTCAGCTTCTCCAAACAACCCTTGTAGTTCTGCTTTCATCCCCTTAAAATTTGAAACTTAAGATCCCCAGTATCCAAGGGAAAGCCTCACCCCTCCCAGCTGCGTTACAATAAAGGCAAGAGCCAGAGACCCTTCTGGTTCCTCCCCACCTCCTCTACGGACCCTCACAGGAGCCTAGGTTAGATAAGCCCAGCAGCCCCTCCAGTGCCCTCATTCTCCCCTCTCCCCTCTCTTTGTTAGGGCCTTTGACCTAACAAAGCAGTCCTTTCATGCATTCTTGACTGGCGTGCTATGTATGTTTGCACCTTATCATCCAAAGAACTTTATAAAATTGTGGAATTGTAACCCATACCAAACTCTGAAATATTTTCTACAACTAATTGTGGATTGTGGTGCTGTGCTTTGAAATTTATTGCTTTTTTTGTATATACATCATTTTTTTCACACACAAAAAGTTGTGATGATAAAAAAAAATTTATATTCCTTCTAGCTTCCAGAGTTCTGGAGCAGCTAGAAGGAAAAATCTGAGATGATAGCATGGTAGCCCATGACAAACTCTGGGATCTCTCTTGTAACTACTTGTTGAAGAGTGCTTTGAAAACTATTGCTTTTCTCTTTTTTCGCTTTGTATATATGCTATATTTACAATTTAAAAAGTTAAACTAAAACAAAATAAAGTTCATCTGCACAAATAAAAGCAGAGAACTGTAAAATAATAGTAGCTAATACTTCGAGTAATTACTGTGTATGTATCAGGAACGTGATCAACACTTTATGTAGATTATCTCCTTTAATCTTCACAGCAATGCAATAAAATGGGTACTAATGTTCGTCCCATTTTGCCAGCAACTACACTGAGGCTTAGGGAAATTAAGTAACCTAGAATAAATCTAAACACTTAGCAAACTGGAGCCAGGGTTTGGGTTCCATTTTTTAAACTCGGGAGCCAGTGCTCTTCACCATGCTTGAATGTCCCTTGTGAAGCATGTGGTGAACTGGGACATGAGCTGGAGAGGAAGGCAGAAGTCTTGTAAGGACTTGTTGATCCTACTAAGGGCTTTGTTTTAAATCTGAAAGTAAGGAGACAGTGAAAGTTTTTAAACAAAAGAGCATCAAGATCAGATTCATATGTTATTTGGTCACTGTGACTACAATTAATAGAATTGATTTCAGGGAACCAAACCAAGGGCAGGAGACCAAGTGGGAGACTATATATCACTCCAGGAGAGAGAGGTGGGGACGGCAGGAAATAGGGCAGTGTTAGGTGGGGTAGACACAGATGCACAAAATAGGTAGGATGTGAAATCAGCAAGGCTTGGTAGTTACTGGTGTGAAGGGTAGGGGAGAAAGAGAAATCAAAGTTGATTCTTAAATTTCGGTCACAGGTGACTGGATAAATGGAGCTGTCATTAACCCAGATGGGAATATGGGAGGTAGAGCAAGCTTGAATGGGCCATGATAAGTTTCATTTTGACAATTTAAGTTTGAAGTTCCTCTGGGAAATTGAAGTGGAGCATTCTAACAATCTAAGCACATGTATTAAAAGTTCAAGCTAATCCTGCAGGCGAGAGATTAGTTGACCTTAACAATCAAACCAACTATATCAGGGAAATAGTGAGAATGTAATGCAATGTATTACATTGCCTGGTTTCAAAGCCAAGGTCTGTCATTAGTTGGCCATGGAAATTTGAGTAAATCATTTAGTCTCACTGGTCTTTAGTTTCCTTTCCTTTAAGATGAAGATGAGATGACTAAATGATCTCTAAAGTTCCTCTCATCTCTAATACTTCTATATTCTGATAATCATTTTTATGGGTAAATACTTTGCCAATGTCTTTGCCCAAAGACATTGCCATCTAATGAGAGTCAAACTATTGGAGGGAGATGAGGGCAATCGAACAATATTCTAATTGAAAGAGTATTTAAATGAGAATAAGTTGACATTCAATATCATTTCATTCATTCTACAAATATGTATTGAACTCCTACTAGATGCCAAGTGCTATGTTTTACTCTGTGAATGACAGCTTCTGCCCTTGTGTATCTGAATGTCCTTAGGCATGTCACTTAAGCCTGGTTTTATTTCAGGTATAAATTTAGGATAAAAATAGCTCCACTGCTATTATGTTAATCATGTCATAATATGCATGAGAACCCTTCATAAACATGGCAAATTAACATTCTAATTCCCTTGTAAGTCCCTCATCATCTCCAGTCACAATACTGTAATCTGCATCCTGGATGTAATGTAATACTAAAATACCGTATTTCATTAGATCTTAGGCCTCACTGACTCTGGCTCACTGATACCATATGTATCACTAAGAGAAAAAAAAAACAACAGACTTCTGCAAATCAAACTATGATACAACGCTAAGATGCCATCAATTTTGGATACAACCTGATTTCAGAAATGTTAAAATATGAAAAGATAAGTAAGTTTTATAAACCTGTGAACTAACAGCCATCTAGCTGAGAACATATTTAGCAAGGAGAGAATGTAACATTGGTAAGTAAAATTATGTGATAGACTAATTTAATTTCTTATTGCCTGAGAAAAGCAAACTCTGTAAATAAGGAGGAACGATATAATCTGTTCATAAGGCTCTTGACTACTTCCCAAATGATATTATATCTAATAAGCTGTGAAGAAATGATCTAGACAATCTTTTTTTTTTTTTTTTGCATGGGCAGGCACAGGGAATCGAACTCCAGGCTCCGGCATGGCAGGTGAGAATTCTGCCTGCTGAGCCACCGTGGCCCACCCCAGACAATACTGTTTTGAGATGCTTGGTGAATGGTCCAATGTTCTTACATAGCATTAATTGAAAATATATCATGTGCACAGCGTGCATGGATCTAAGGCTGCAAAGAAGAGTAATATTCACAACTTGTACTCAAGGACCTTAACAATTTGATTAACAAAAAGATTGGTGAGCTTGTAAGTTAAAGCACCCTTGAAGAAATGTTTTAGAAGCATCAGTAAAGGCAGAGAGAAGAATCTGGGATCTAAGGTGTTTAATTTTATCACAGTCATACATGAAGGATTCCTTTATTTATATTTGTAGAAAGTGACAATCTGAAAAAAGTAATTAAACCAGGAAAGAAAGAAACCAAATGAAAACCAATCATGATAAAGTAATTATTAAGGCATGCTAATATTTGATAGCTGCTGCTGTAAGATGATATTTCTGGTCATTAAAACCAGCCATTTAAGTATAGAATTGGAAGCAACATGCAAAATCACCCAGAAAAGAGGAGAACATGTGTCCTATATCTTAGCACATACTTACAAAGAATCAGGAAAAAATCATGGGAGGGAAAAAGACAGGAAGCCTAAAGGGAAATCCTAAGGGGTGAAAAGGTTATGGACTATTGCCCAGAGATAGCCTAAAGGTAGACCTTACCTCTAACAAAGGGTTATTATGAGGAACACCAGTACAAAATAAGCTCTTTCTATAGGTTCCTGAATGGAAAATACAGTTCACACCAAAGAGACAAGAACATTAAGTCATAACAATGTCATCAATTAAGGGTGCTACCATGTTATAAGAGAAAAGGCAATTAGTTAGGTTTTCATTTTCATATGCCAGAAATAATTTATCATCAATGCTGTATCAATTTTTCTGAAAGGTCATTCAACAGAAAAATATTTCTCAAGAGGAGCAGTATATTGTAGGTGAGGTTATAAAAGGACATTTTGTATAAATGTATTTGGGAAATATTGGGTTAAACAGTGGAAAACAAATTTGTTTTTCATGAAACTTCATATAATCTTTCCATATATGGGGAATCTATAACTTAAGTTTTACTATGAAAACTTTTTTTTTCATAGAATATATTAAGGAGCATTTGAAGTTTCATATAGTTGAATTCTGAAATTTCTGGTGCAGTTGAAACTCTACCATAGAAGAAGAGCTAAGAAGATAATCTCCTCAAGTCCTAAAAAAATATATTTTTAATTATATGTAATTATTGTCTCACCACACAGTAAAGTTTTGGAGAAGATTCTCCTTAAGGGAGCAAAGGGAAGGCAGCATTACTAAGAGACACTAAGAGAATAAGGTAAGCAAATGACTGCCGAAGTGGAAGTCATTTTTTTACCTAATGTAGATAGGGGAATTTTCTAACCACTTTTGAATCCAGGCACAGTTCTAAAATACCCCAGAAACCCGATGACTACACTTGACTGTAAAATCCTTCATTTGTTTTCTTTTAAGGAGCTACTTCACAGAAATCACACTTAATTCTCAGTGTGAGGTTGAGTCAAAACTTTCCAGCTGAACTTTAATTTATAGATTTTGTTTTCCCAAATGGAGCAGTCATAAAATTTATTTATTAGCATGTCAAGTAGCAGTAATCTACAGGGTGATGTACGTTGGCTTTAAGGCTCACTTGAGCAAAACACTATTTCAGATGTTGCTGCCTGATTCTTCTTGTAAAGAATTAGAGCAGAGGCTTTAGAATTCCTTGTGGATCTACACCTTGCAAAGCTACCGCTTGGGTCCTTCTATAGATTTGAAAAATGGATCTGGTGAAATCTTATGGCATATAAGCAGTATGTCTCTGGTAAAGCCAGAAGCACACCACATTAATTTTAGAATATAAAATACATTATTATAATTCTGGCTTCAATAGGACTATGGTAGATGCTAGCTGTCCTGCTCTTCTTTGCCCATCCGAATTATTTGCTTACTGAACATGGAATACTTGGTCTTTAATATAGCCATGACCATATTCAAAGGGTGAAACTTCTGTTTCTATAATAAATTTCATTTACCGATGCCAAAATACTAATTCTATAAATTATTATCCCCATCTTATTAGTTTCCTCTTGCTGCTGCAACAAATTACCCCAAACATAGTGGCTTAAAATAACACAAATATATTATCTTACAGTTTAGAGGCCAATAGTGCAAAATCAGCCCCACTCAGCTAAATGTAAGGTGTCAGAAAGGTTGGTTCCTTTGAAGTCTCTAGGAGAGAATCCATTTCTTGCCTGTTCCTGTTCTAGAGCCTGCTGGCATTTCTGGATTGGGGATGCATCACCCCAGTTTCTGCCTCCATAATCTCATCAATTTCTCCGTTTGATCCTCCTGCTCCCTCTTAAAAAGACCCTTCTAGTTACATTGGGCCCATTTAGATAATCCAGGATAATCTCCATATTTCAAAATCCTTAGTCACATCTGCAAAGTCTCTTGTCATGTAAACTTAACATATTCACTTTCCGAGAATTAGAACAAGGGCATCCTTGGGAGGGCTGTTATTTTATCTATCATACCATCTTACACATAATTAAATTATAGCTATTTGGAAAGGGTTAAAAAACGTGGTCATAATCTAATGGCAGATCTGGATGTAAAATTCACCTTTTAAAATCCAAAGTCCATGTTAGGAACTGGACAATGGAAGATCAGCCCTCTGCTGCCTTTTTGCTCTAGGCTAGTTTTGGATGATAGAATACGTGATGTTAATGAGCCCCAAGTTTCTGATCAGTGTCAGAATTGACCACTGGTTTCACAATTGACCTCTGAGCATGTGAAAACGTGTGGGCTGAGCTAAGGGCAGCTGGGACTGCAAATCAAAGTGCAACTCTGGAGTGTAGAGTGCTTGCTGATCATCAGTACACACATCTCCAGGCATTTTATGGTGATTTCTGCTGGACAATAATTTCTGCCGTAGGGTGATTTACAACTGGAACCTGTCAGTCATTTGATCCAATATAAAAGTTCCAAATCTAGATCTAGAGGTTAGATACCCCCCATCTTCATATTTTGTGTTTCTTCTCAAATAGACCACTCTTCCCAATCCCAAGTCAGCTTCAGATGCTTTATCTTTCATGCATTGCCTACATATAATTCATCTTTTAGAAATGATCATTATTTTGCATCACAACTTATCTCATGAATACAGTACAGTCATACTTATGTCTTCACATTCACTCTTTCATGCATTGCCTACATATAATTCATCTTTTAGAAATGATCATTATTTTGCATCACAACTTATCTCATGAATACAGTACAGTCATACTTATGTCTTCACATTCACTCTTGACCCATTACCTTGTCGTTCTTTCCTTGATATAGTATACTGCACCTAGAACAGCTCATCTTTCATATTCCTCACCTATGGCTATGGTTTTATTTAGATTCCAGTTCTCTTATTTCCTATGAGAAAATATTCTCTGGTCCTTATCCTGGAGGGAATGCACAGCCATTTGTGCTTTCTCAGATTCACTCAACCCCTATTACTCCTCTCTGCCTGGCAGATTCTGAGACAGTGACTGTCACTTTTTCATCCACATAAAACACCCATTTTTGGCTCTAAACTTTATGTAGTAAAGATACCAATAAGACTTGAGGCTCTAACAAGAAATTGAAGTGCTGTATTAATTCAGCCATGATTTGCTAATTAAGAAATTTAAAAAAAAATCCTGAAACATCATTACAGACAATACCCACTTCAACTAGAATAAGAACATAGAAAAACTCAGTTAAAATGTTTACCACAAGCCTTCTTTTCATTGTAGTGTCAGGTCACAAAATTAAAACACTATTTCCCAAGATAATTCCATTAAGCAAAAGCCACTGTGTGTAGTTCTGAGATTATTGTATAATTACCTCCATGCATTTTACATTCATTATCATGGAAGATGAATCTGTGCAATCAACATTTGTTTAGACACGATGTTTTGTCAGTACTTGGGTAGCAAATGTCACTAAGCTAAATAAAAGCATCTCCTACATATGCTTCTGCAACAGAAAAGACACTTGGGAAGTTAATTCCATCCTGTTCCTGAGTTTGAATGTCAGCTCTGACAGCCACAGTGACAACTGGCTCAGGTAGTGTTGACAGCTGGTGAGGACAGGCCAGAGCAGACGATACATTGTAGATTCAGATTCTTGCCGGTGTAGTCCTTGAGTCTGGGAATCCAGGTGACTAACGTATAATTCAGTAGGTGCTAAGATGAATTATGGCTCCCTTTTGTTAAATTGATTCAGGTTTTTGGATAATACCAAACAGCAAAAGATAATCCCTTCATGTCATCTGGACACTTGGATAAGGTTCCTTGGTATAATATCTTTTTTTCCCCCCCACAAATAGAACTTATGTTTGTAGTTCATTCCTAAGGTAATAGTTATCTGATTTTGATTCTTTACATATGTCAAAAGGAAATAAAGTTACATCAGACATAAAAAGGCTGAGTACTTAGGGATATTTGACATCACTAAGGATGAGACAGCCAGATGTCTTCTGCCTTCTGATGTGAGGCAAAAGGAAATATACAGCACCATCTATAATGTATTCTTGTTTGTTTGTTTGAATATTTTTATTGAGAAATCTTAATAAAATGGCTCACAATATCATCACATAGTTGTATATTCATCACCATGATCATTTTTAGAACACTTTCATCACTCCAGAAAAAGAAATAAAAAGGAAAAAACTCATAAATCCCATACCCCAACCCCTCCCTCTGATTGACCACTAGTATTTCAATATACCAAATTTTTTTTTATCCCTCATTCCTCCCATTATTTATTTATTTTTTAGCCTTATTTTTTCACTCATCTCTCTCTACCCTGGACAAAAGGAGCATCAGATACAAGATTTTCATAATTATGCAGTCACATTGAAAAGCTTTTTCATTATACAACTGTCTTCAAGAATCAAGGCTACTGGCGCACAGCTCTACAGGTTCAGGTACTTCCCTCTAGCCACTCCAATACACCATAGAAAGAATATCTAAGGAATGCACGAGAATAACTTCCAGAATAGCCTCTCCACTGTGTTTGAAATCTCTCAACCACTGACACTTTATTTTGTCTCATTTCTCTTTTCCCCCTTTTGGTCAAGAAGACTTTCTCAATCCCATGTTGCCAGATCCTGGCTCATCTCCGGAGTTTTGTCCCATGTTGCCAGGGAGATTTACATCCCTGGAGTCATGTTCCACATAGTGGGGAGGGCAATGAGTTCATCTGTCAAGTTGGCTTAGAGGGAGAGGCCACATCTCTGTAACAAAAGAGGTCTCTGGAGATGACTCTTAGACCTAATTATAAGTAGGCTTAGCTTCTCCTTTGCAGGAATAAATTTTCTAGGGGTGAACCCCAAAATTGAGGTCTCAGCCTATTGAATTGGTTGTCCCCACTGCTTGTGAGAATATCAAGAATTCTCCAAATGGGCAAGTTTAATATTTCCTCCTTTCTCCCCAGCACCCCAAGGGGATTTTGAGAATACTTTTTTATTCTTTGTCCAAATTACTCTGGAATATATGGGGGCATCACACTAGCCTGTATAAACCCACAAGTTCTCACATCCAAGTCAAGATTCCATGTCCTTATGGTGTACAGTAAACTAACCACACAAGTTAAATTAGGCAATGTGCTACCCAACATATAAATTTTGCACCAATAAACGTATCTCCCTTTGGTTTCACACAGAACTTGAAGTTTTAAAATATGGACCATATCATTCTTTACCCTGTATTCTGATTTACCTTAGGCCTATCCAAATCAGCTTCATTCATATCTCTAGATCTCTAGTTGAAGTCTGATCACTTTTTTCAGCTTTTTTTTTCTTTTTTTTTTTTGTATGGGCAGGCACCAGGAATTGAACTGAGTCTCTGGCATGGCAGGCAAAACTCTGCCTGCTGAGCCACTGTGGCCCGCCCCACTTTTTCAGCTTTTTAAACATTTGCTGAATGAGGTAATGCTGACTTTCATTACTTCTCAGTGTATATCTTAAAATGCAAGTCGAGGGTCAGAACTGAGGAAATGTTTTCAAAGTATGTCATGACAGTCTATTTGCATGTAGAACTGGAATCAAAATTCATGCTAAATGCTAGACCAGAGGTCAACAACCATTTCTATAAAGGGCTAGATAGTAAATATTTAGCTATGCAGGTCCCACAGTCTCTGTCCCAACTATTCAACTTCGTAGTTGTTGCATAAACATAGCCACAGATAATACGTAAACAAATAAGCATAACCAAGTTCCAATAAAACTTTATTTACAAAAACAGGCAGCAGGTCAAATTTGGCACAGGTATCATCGTTTGTTGCCACTGTCCCTTCTCCCCACTATCCCCACCCCACCCCCACCCCATCCCCTGCTGGATAATGATCTCAGAAGGCTGCTGGTTAGTGTGGGGAGGTATATATGTATAAGATCCTTCTCAACTTCTTGGAAAGGTTCCTGGGTCCTGAGTCTGGCTGGGCTTAGACCAAAGTCGCACAAGCTTAGGATCAACCTTGATGAGGGCAGGGAAGCAGAACAGAAACCATGTGGCATATGAATGATTCATAACACATGTCTCCCCATCATAGATCCTCCTTCCCAATTAAAAAAAAAATGACCTAAAACTCTGGCTGAAGTATCTTGGCCATGGCAGCATTCTCTTTAAAGGGTTATAATTTTGCAAAGTAGGATAAGCACTGAAGAAGGAATTAAGAATTCTCTACCTGGTCCAACCTCAGTGATAAACAGTGTGCAATCCAGTACTTGCATTTACACCATTGGACTTCAGTTTCTTCTGAACGATGAGGGCATTGAATTCTATTATCACAAATGTTTCTTATGAATAATGTTAGTACAAGTCTCTGTGCTCCAATAAGCCTATCTTGTTTCCTTATACGCTTCATAGAAATTTTTCATGCATAATCCTTCCCCAGGAATCCAGCCTCTCTGGCTCCCAGCCATGGGCCCTCACTTTGATGCCTAGACAACTACAGAAAATCTCCAATTCCTGTCTCTTCTGAATCTAGCCCTTCTTCCACACACATTCTAGGATAATCTTGCTAAAAACAAATCTTTTCCTTCTTTTGCATCTATTTTGAGCCAGTTGCTTCACTCCTTAGCTATTCCTGTTAATTCCTCATTGACCACATAATAAAATCGTAAAGTCTACAAGTCTTTACCTGTTGTGCAACACTCTGTACAATCTAATACAAACCAAACTCATCCTCTGCCACCACTCTCTGTATCTTATTTATCATATGCACTTACATTCTTATTTTTTCAGCTTTATCTTTTTATAGGCCTGTGCCCATGCAGTTGATGTTTTTTTATTTTCTGCACTCATGAATCCAAGTTCACCAATTCTGTAAAGCCAAACCTGATTGCCTTAGAAAAAGAAACCGCTTCCAATATTGAAATGACCTGTTTGCAGGAATTCTTCTGCACTAGACTGTCATCTTCTTGAAGACAGAAAAAGTCTCTTATGGATATTTTATATTCTAAGACCCCCAAAAGAGACTTTATCATAATAGGTGCTCAATAAAACAGTGCAACAATACAGAAGCAGTATGCAATTGTCATTCATTGGAAAAATATTTATTTTCCACCAACTATTTACCAGGCAGCATTCTAGATGCTGAGAAGACAGCCTGAATAAGACAAATCAGATATTTTTGGGGGGGTTGAGTGCAAGTGATTTAACCTCTTCAAGCCTCAGTTTTCTCATCTGTTAAATGGGAGTAAACATATTCCTACCTCATGGGGCTGTTGTGAGAAATAATGTTGCAAGCTCAGATCTGGATGTAAAGGTAGAAATCACTCAAAACGTGTTAGTTTTATAGGAGTTAATTTTGAATGAATGATCAGTGTTGTACATCAAAAACTCCTATACAGGTTCTCAAATTTTCTTGACTCACTGGACCCTACATTTGATAAAAGCTATAGAATCTCTCCTGGCGAGATTAACAAGTATATATTCACATGCATAGCATGATATACTTAGCATTCAGGCAGTCTACTAATTCCTGACTTAGAGTTCTTCTAGATTTTCTTCAAATTCCATAATTATATTCTTAAACTTCCTTTTTAACATTTTGTTAATTCTTAATAATTGAGGTGAGAGGTCCTTCTTTCTTTTGGACAAGAATTTAATATCCTGTGACTATTTAGGCCAGTATATAATCTGGCCGCAAATTTAGAAATACTGACTAAAGTGGCTTTACACATATGCTTTATTTTTTTCATAAAGCAAAATTCTAGAGGTAAATCACTGCTGAATTGACTCAATGTTTCAATAATTTAAGGTTAATATTACTGTTGTGTTGGCTTTCTTTCACAATCTCAAGACAATTGTTTCAAAGGAGACAACTATGACTCCATTCAAGGCAAGAAAAAGGGAAAGACAGAAGGTATGCCACCTGCATCTGGAAAGCCAGTAGTTCTCAGAAAGACACCGTGGAGTGCATTTGCATGTCATTTTGGACATAAAATTGCATCCCATAACTATGTAAGCTGTCAAGAAGACGGGGATAGCAAGGATTTTGAGTTTAACTCATCCATCACCACCTCAAACAGATTTAGATTTCTGTTAGTAAAGAGGAGGAGGGAAAAACATATATTACAGGCACTAGTACTATTTAGTTATACAGAGAAAACAGCTTAAGACAAATTTCATGAACTGCCAAAGGACTTAGTGAATAATCCAATATTTTTATTTTGGACTAAAGGTACTAATATATTTCTCTGACTTGAAGATCCTCTTTTAAAACATGAATTATAAGGCATCTCTTTGTATTTGTGTAAATTAAAATTAAAAATTTACACAATTCTAATGTTTTCTCCATCTTTTCCTCTAAGGCAAGAATTCTCAAGCCTTGTGCTTTAGAATTCGCTAAAAAATAAACCCTAACTTCTCTCACGAATATTACCACTGCAAATAGGAATAGAGGTGAGAGAGGGAAAAAGAGAAAGATGCATGAAGGATGAAGCTGAGATTTACTAGAGGAGATGGGATGGACCCAACCATATGGCCAACTACTCACGTAGGTCCTAAAACCAACTGTTACTTTTAGGTCTACATATAGCACTGACCAATAGGCGATACTTCTCATATCAATACAAATAATTTGGCAATCACAGCCTGAAGCTTGGTTTTAGGAAGAAGTTTAAGACTGCAGATGGGCTTAGAGGAAAAGGTCCATGGTTCTTAGAAATGTTTGTCATGACTGAAGGATGAGGAGGTACAAGGGCGCCAAGTAGTCTGTATCTAATATGAGTTAATATTTTCAAAGACTGTTGGACTTGGAACCTGAAGATTATTTGGTACAAATATCTCATTTTAAAGATGAAGTGACACAGATTAGAGTAGAACTGGTAATCATTCTGCACTTCCTTATGAAATACCAGAAGGTATTAGATATCTAGTTTGAAAAATAATTAGGAATAACAAACCCTTTGGTCTTAGACAATGACACCCCATACTCCACCATTACCACCCTACATCACTAAAAGTATACATATATATAAAAGTTCCAATAACCCTAGCTCCAGTTAACAGACAAGCCCTAACATCTAAATGGCTATTTTTAAAATAATGGAGTTTATTAGTCATTCACTCAAAACCCAGTTGATTGCATGGGAAGTAGGGTACGCTGCTCCTTATAGACATTCGGTTATGCTGGCCCTTCCATATTCCATCTCAGCACTCTTCTAGGATATCTGGAGTCTCTCCATTCAGCCATATATGGAGAAAGAGAGTGAAGGCTCCATCACCTGGGAAATTTTCAAGGGCAAGGTCATAATTGACATACATAACTTCCAGTAATTTTCCCCTGGCCAAGATTTCAGCCATCTGACCACATATAATTGTGACAGACTGCAAAACATAGTCTAGATATATTATCCAGAAAGAAAAGAAATATAGGTCAAATGAACAACTACCCAAACTCAGCCACAAAAGTCACTCATCTTTTAGGAATCTTTCCCTAGGAAATGATCACTGCTTAATTACATCTTCAACTGATAAATGTGTATGTGTGTGTATTTTGCACCATTATTTTAATATAGGTTCAGTTTTGTAAATGAAGACAAATATAAGTAATGTATATATTCCTGCTTCGAAGTTTTATGCAGTTCAGTCTTTATTTAGTATTCAAAAGGGAAAATAATTTATCAGAAATCAAGTTGAAATCGAAAGTTCAAATCTGTGTTGAATGTGTTTCTTTTTTATTTTGCTTATGAAATAATTACAGATTCACAAGAAATTGAAAATAATACAGAGAGACACCATTGACTTTTCATCCATTTATATATTATGATACAATATCAAAACTAGGAAACTGACAGTGGCCCAATATGTATGCATAATTCTGTGTCATTTTATCACAAGAAAAGATTGTGTCAGTCCACTGACATTAATTATTAGTTTGACTGAAGTATGGAAAACTAACCTCTGTTTAAGATCATTTACTGGAAAAATATGGAAACATCCTCATCCGGGAAATTCTCTTCAGCATTAAGGACTGCCAATTTAGTAAGGCAAGCTAAGCTCTCTGTCTTTGAGCTTGCACTTATGAAACTTATTCCTACAAGAGAGAAGCTAAGCCTACCTTTAATTACGCCTAAGAGTCAGCCCCAGAGAAACTGCTTTGTTGAGAACCTGTTTTGTGGCTCACATGTGGCATCTCTCTCTAAGCCAATTCTGCAAATAAACTCACTATCCTCCCCACTATGTGGGACATGACTCCCAAGGATGAGCCTGGCTCTGGCATTGTGGATCTGAGAGAGACTTCTTGAACAAAAAGTGGAAAAGAAATGAAACAAAATAAAGTTTAAGTGGCAAAGGGATTTGAAATAGAGTTGAGAGGTCATTTTGGAGGTTATTCTTATGCATTATATAGATATTTCTTTTTAGTTTCTAGTGTATTAGAATAGCTAGACAGAAATGCCTGAAACTGTTCAAGTATAATCCAGTAGCCTTGATTCTTTTTTTTTAGTTTTTTTTATTAATTAAAAAAAATTAACACAACATTTAGAAATCATTCCATTCTACATATGCAATCAGTAATTCTTAATATCATCACATAGATGTATGATCATCATTTCTTAGTACATTTGCATCGAGTTAGAAAAAGAAATAGCAAGACAACAGAAAAAGAAATAAAATGATAATAGAGAGAAAAAATAAAAATAAAAAATAAAAAATATATATATAAAAAAACAAACAAGCAAACAAAAAAAACTATAGCTCAGATGCAGCTTCATTCAGTGTTTTAACATAATTACATTACAATTAGGTAGTATTGTGCTGTCCATTTTTTTTCATTAATTAATGGAAAAAAGAAATTAACCCAACATTTAGAAATGATACCATTCTACATATGCATTCAGTAATTCTTAACATCATCACATAGTTGCATGATCATCGTTTCTTAGTACATTTGCATCGGTTTAGAAGAACTAGCAACACAACAGAAAAAGATATAGAATGTTAATACAGAGAAAAAAATAAAAGCAATAATAATAGTAAAAAAAAAAAATCAAAACAAAAACCAATAGCTCAGATGCAGCTTCATTCAGTGTTTTAACATGATTACTTTACAATTAGGTATTATTGTGCTGTCCGTTTTTGAGTTTTTGTATCTAGTCTGTTGCACAGTCTGTATCCCTTCAGCTCCAATTACCCATTATCTTACCCTGTTTCTAACTCCTGATGGTCTCTGTTACCAATGACATATTCCAAGTTTATTCTCTAATGTCGGTTCACATCAGTGGGACCATACAGTATTTGTCCTTTAGTTTTTGGCTAGTCTCACTCAGCATAATGTTCTCTAGGTTCATCCATGTTATTACATGCTTCATAAGTTTATTCTGTCTTAAAGCTGCATAATATTCCATCGTATGTATATACCACAGTTTGTTTAGCCACTTGTCTGTTGATGGACATTTTGGCTGTTTCCATCTCTTTGCAATTGTAAATAATGCTGCTATAAACATTGGTGTGCAAATGTCTGTTTGTGTCTTTGCCCTTAAGTCCTTTGAGTAGATACCTAGCAATGGTATTGCTGGGTCGTATGGCAATTCTATATTCAGCTTTTTGAGGAACCGCCAAACTGCCTTCCACAGTGGTTGCACCATTTGACATTCCCACCAACAGTGGATAAGTGTGCCTCTTTCTCTGCATCCTCTCCAGCACTTGTCATTTTTTGTTTTGTTGATAATGGCCATTCTGGTGGGTATGAGATGATATCTCATTGTGGTTTTGATTTGCATTTCTCTAATGGCCAGGGACATTGAGCATCTCTCCATGTGCCTTTTGGTCATTTGTATTTCCTCTTCTGAGAGGTGTCTGTTCAAGTCTTTTTCCCATTTTGTAATTGGGTTGGCTGTCTGTGCTGGTTTGAAAGGATATATGCCCCCTAAGAAAGCCATGTTTTAATATAAATCCCATTTCATAAAGGTAGAATCATCCCTATTCAATACTGTATATTTGAAACTGTAATGCGATCATCTCCCTGGTTGATGTGGTTTAGTCAAGAATGGTTGTTAAACTGGATTAAGGGACGACATGTCTCCACCCATTTGGGTGGGTATTGATTGGTTTACTGGAGTCCTATAAAAGAGGAAACATTTTGGAGAATGAGAGACTCAGAGAGAGCAGAGAACGCTGCAGCACCATGATGCAGAGTCCACGAGCCAGCAACCTTTGGAGATGAAGAAGGAAAGTGCCACCCGGGGAGCTTCATGAAATAGGAAGCCAGGAGAGAAAGCTAGCAGATGATGCTGTATTTGCCATGTGCCCTTCCAGCTGAGAGAGGAGCCCTGACCATGTTCACCATGTGCCTTTCCAGATGAGAGAGAAACCCTGAACTTCATCGGCCTTCTTGAACCAAGGTATCTTTCCCTGGATGCCTTTGATTGGACATTACTATAGACTTGTTGTAATGGGGACATTTTCTCAGCCTTAGAACTGTAAACTAGCAACTCATTAAATCACACCTTTTAAAAGCCATTCTGTTTGTGGTATATTGCATTCTGGCAGCTAGCAAACTAGAACACTGTCTTTTTGTTGTTGAGTTGAACAATCTCTTTATAAATTCTGGATACTAGACCTTTATCTGATATGTCATTTCCAAATATTATCTCCCATTGTGTAGGCTGTCTTTCTACTTTCTTGATGAAGTTCTCTGATGCACAAAAGTGTTTAATTTTGAGGAGCTCCCATTTATTTATTTATTTCTTCAGTGCTCTTGCTTTAGGTTTAAGGTCCATAAAACCACCTCCAATTGTAAGTTTCATAAGATATCTCCCTACATTTTCCTCTAACTGTTTTATGGTCTTAGACCTAATGTTTAGATCTTTGATCCATTTTGAGTTAACTTTTGTATAGGGTGTGAGATACGGGTCCTCTTTCATTCTTTTGCATATGGATATCCAGTTCTCTAGGCACCATTTATCGAAGAGATTGTTCTGTCCCAGGTGACTAGGCTTGACTGCCTTATCAAAGATCAAATGTCCATAGATGAGAGGGTCTATATCTGAGCACTCTATTCGATTCCATTGGTTGATATATCTATCTTTATGCCAATACCATGCTGTTTTGACCACTGTGGCTTCATAATATGCCTTAAAGTCAGGCAGCTTGAGACCTCCAGCTTGGTTTTTTTTCCTCAAGATACTTTTGGCAATTCGGAGCACCCTGCCCTTCCAGATAAATTTGCTTATTGGTTTTTCTATTTCTGAAAAATAAGTTGTTGGGATTTTGATTGGTATTGCATTGAATCTGTAAATCAATTTAGGTAGGATTGACATCTTATCTATATTTAGTCTTCCAATCCATGAACACGGTATGCCCTTCCATCTATTTAGGTCTTCTGTGATTTCTTTTAACAGTTTTTTGTAGTTTTCTTTGTATAGGTCTTTTGTCTCTTTAGTTAAATTTATTCCTAAATACTTTATTCTTTTAGTTGCAATTGTAAATGGAATTCATTTCTTGATTTCCCCCTGAGCTTGTTCATTGCTAGTGTATAGAAACGCTACAGAATTTTGAATGTTGATCTTGTAGCCTGCTACTTTGCTGTACACATTTATTAGCTCTAGTAGTTTTGTTGTGGATTTTTCCGGGTTTTCGACGTACAGTATCATATCATCTGCAAACAGTGATAGTTTTACTTCTTCCTTTCCAATTTTGATGCCTTGTATTTCTTTTTCTTGTCTAATTGCTCTGGCTAGAACCTCCAACACAATGTTGAATAATAGTGATGATAATGGACATCCTTGTCTTGTTCCTGATCTTAGGGGGAAAGTTTTCAATTTTTCCCCATTGAGGATGATATTAGCTGTGGGTTTTTCATATATTACCTCTATCATTTTAAGGAAGTTCCCTTGTATTCCTATCCTTTGAAGTGTTTTCAACAGGAAAGGATGTTGAATCTTGTCAAATGCCTTCTCTGCATCAATTGAGATGATCATGTGATTTTTCTGCTTTGATTTGTTGATACAGTGTATTACATTAATTGATTTTCTTATGTTGAACCATCCTTGCATACCTGGGATGAATCCTACTTGGTCATGATGTATAATTCTTTTAATGTGTTGCTGGATTCGATTTGCTAGAATTTTGCTGAGGATTTTTGCATCTATATTCATTAGAGAGATTGGTCTGTAGTTTTCTTTTTTTGTAATATCTTTGCCTGGTTTTGTTATGAGGGTGATGTTGGCTTCATAGAATGAATTAGGTAGCTTTCCCTCCACTTCAATTTTTTATTAAGAGTTTGAGCAGAGTTGGTACTAATTCTTTCTGGAATGTTTGGTAGAATTCACATGTAAAGCTGTCTGGTCCTGGACTTTTCTTTTTGGGAAGCTTTAGAATGACTGATTCAATTTCTTTACTTGTGATTGGTTTGTTGAGGTCGTTTATTTCTTCTTGAATCAAAGTTGGTTGTTCATGCCTTTCTAGGAACTTGTCCATTTCATCTACATTGTTGTATTTATTAGCGTAAAGTTGTTCATACTATCCTGTTATTACCTCCTTTATTTCTGTGAGGGCAGTGGTTATGTCTCCTCTTCCATTCTGATCTTATTTATTTGCGTCCTCTCTCTTCTTCTTTTTGTCAATCTTGCTAAGGACCCATAAATCGTATTGATTTTCTCATAGAACCAACTTCTGGTCTTATTGATTTTCTCTATTGTTTTCATGTTTTCAATTTCATTTATTTCTGCTCTAATCTTTGTTATTTCTTTCCTTTTGCTTGCTTTGGGGTTAATTTGCTGTTCTTTCTCCAGTTCTTCCAAGTGGACAGCTAATTCCTGAATTTTTGCCTTTTCTTCTGTTCTGATATAGTCACTTTGGGCAATAAATTTCCCTCTTAGCACTGCCTTTGCTGCGTCCCATAGGTTTTGATATGTAGTGTTTTCATTTTCATTCACCTCGAGATATTTACTAATTTATCTTGTAATTTCTTCCTTGACCCACTTGTTGTTTAAGAGTGTGTTGTTGAGCCTCCACGTATTTGTGAATTTTCTGGCACTCTGCCTATTATTGATTTCCAACTTCATTCCTTTATGATCTGAGAAAGTGTTGTGTATGATTTCAATCTTTTTAAATTTGTTGAGACTTGCTTTGTGATCCAGAATATGGTCTATCTTTGAGAATGATCCATGAGACTTGAGAAAAAGGTGTATCCTGCTGTTGTGGGGTGTAATATCCTATAAATGTCTGTTAAGTCTAGCTCATTTATTGTAATATTCAAATTCTTTGTTTCTTTATTGATCCTCTGTCTAGATTATCTGTCCATTGATGAGAGTGGCGAATTGAAGTCTCCAACTATTATGGTAGATGCGTCTATTTCCCTTTTCAGTGATTGCAGTGTATTCCTCACGTATTTTGGGGCATTCTGATTCAGTGCATAAATATTTATGATTGTTATATCTTCTTGTTTAATTTTTCCTTTTATTAGTAGATAGTACCCTTCTTTGTCTCTTTTCACTGTTTTACATTTGAAGTCTAATTTGTTGGATATTAGTATAGCCACTCCTGCTCTTTTCTGGTTGTTATTTGCATGAAATATCTTTTCCCAACCTTTCACTTTCAACCTATGTTTATCTTTGGGTCTAAGATGTGTTTCCTGTAGACAGCATATAGAAGGATCCTGTTTTTTAATCCATTCTGCCAGTCTATGTCTTTTGATTGGGGAATTCAGTCCATTAACATTTAGTGTTATTTCTGTTTGGGTAATACTTTCCTCTAGCATTTTTCCTTTTGTATTATATATATCATATCTGATTTTCCTTCTTTCTACACTCTTCTCCATACCTCTCTCTTCTGTCTTTTCGTATCTGACTCTAGTGCTCCCTTTAGTATTTCTACTAAATAGAACTGGTCTCTTGGTCACAAATTCTCTCAGTGACTTTTTGTCTGAAAATGTTTTAATTTCTCCCTCATTTTTGAAGGACAATTTTTCTGGATATAGAAGTGTTGGTTGGCAGTTTTTCTCTTTTAGTAATTTAAATATATCATCCCACTGTCTTCTAGCTTCCATGGTTTCTGCTGAGAAATCTACACATAGTCTTATTGGGTTTCCCTTGTATGTGATGGATCGTTTTTCTCTTGCTGCTTTCAAGATCCTCTCTTTTTCTTTGACCTCTGACATTCTAACTAGTAAGTGTCTTGGAGAATGCCTATTTGGGTCTATTCTCTTTGGGGTGCGCTGCACTTCTTGGATCTGTAATTTTAGGTCTTTCATAAGAGTTGGGAAATTTTCAGTGATAATTTCTTCCATTAGTTTTTCTCCTCCTTTTCCCTTCTCTTCTCCTTCTGGGACACCCACAGCACGTATATTTGTGCGCTTCATAGTATCATTCAATTCCCTGAGCCCCTGCTCAATTTTTTCCATTCTTTTCCCTATAGTTTCTGTTTCTTTTTGGATTTCAGACGTTCCATCCTCCAGTTCACTAATTCTATCCTATGTCTCTTTAAATCTACCATTGTAGGTTTCCATTGTTTTTTTATCTCTTCTACTGTGTCTTTCAATCTCATAAATTCTGTGATTTTTTTTTCAGACTTTCCATTACTTCTTTTTGTTTATCCCATGCCTTCTTCATGTCCTCCCTCAATTTATTGATTTGGTTTTTGAAGAGGTTTTCCATTTTTGTTTGTATATTCAGAATTAGTTGTCTCAGCTCCTGTATCTCATTTGAGCTATTGATTTGTTCCTTTGACTGGGTCATATCTTCAATTTTCCTGGTGTGATTCATTATTTTTTGCTGGTGTCTGGGCATTTAATCAGATTTCCCTGAGTGTGGGACCCAGCAGGTTGAAAAACTTTCCTGTGAAGTCTCTGGGCTCTGTTTTTCTTATCCTGCCCAGTATGTGGTGCTTGTCTGTCTGCAGGTCTCACCAGCAAAAGATGTTGTGGCTCCTTTAACTTTGGAAGATTCTTGCTGCTGGGTGTGTGGTGGAGACAGAGGAAAGGTTGTAGGCTGGTTTTAATGGCTTCATATTGTGAAGTCCTGGGATCTGAGTTCCTTGAGAGAGGGATTCCACCTGAGTTGTGTTTCACCCCTCCTGCGGGGAAGGTTCAGGTGGTAGAGAGCCCTGAAAGCAGCCTGTTTCTGTGTTTGGGGCAGTTGTAACCTGTGTAATCCCAGCACTGAGCCCAGAGGCAACGAATCCTCCATAGAAACAGCCGCAGAAGGCTCTGTTTCACCCCCTTTCCTCTTTTTCAGCTAGCCCAATCAACGATTTCCGCCTTGATCAGTTTCATCTGAGCTGAGGGCCTATTTTTAGTAGTCAGAAGTTGTTCATTAATGCCACTATTGGTGTTAAGTTGGGCTCAGTCTCTACTACTTTTGGAGACTCTTTCCTTTCCCTTCAGGAAGTCTCCTGTGGGAGGGGTCGCCAGCCGCCGCGTCTTGGGGGACTGCTGTTCGGAGGCTCCCAGCCAGCCCGGGAAGCCGCGTGTGGGGGAGGGAAACCGGCCGCCGTGGCTTGAGGAACCGCTAATCCAAGGTTCCCAGCTGGCCCGGGAAGCCACGTGTGTGGAAGGGGCTCCGGTCACCGGCCACCGCAGGTTGGGGGACCGCCGCTCCGAGGCTCCCAGCTGGCCCAGGAAGCTGCGCGTGGGGAGGGGCGCCGGCCGCTGTGGCTTGGGGAACCTGATCCAAAGCTCCCAGCCAGCCCGGGAAGGAGGGAGGGAGGGGCTCCGGCTGCCAGCCTTCCACGGCCCGGGTAAGCGCGTGCCTCTCGGGGACCTCACCTCAGCGGAGTCTCTTAGCCGGTCCAGCCGGTCCAGAATAGGGTACGCTGTGTTTTTGGTCTCTGTCGTGACTCCGGGAGCTGTTCTGTACTGTTTCTAGTTCTTTAGTAGTTGTTCTGGAGGAGGAACTAAGACCCGCGCGCCTTACTAAGCCTCCATCTTCTCCGGAAGTCTCTAGATCATGGTGATTTGCCAGCGGTCACGCCTCTGCCGGGTCCGGCTGCAGGGAGCTGGGGCCGGAACGCAGTCTTGGGCAAACTTCAAAAGTTGGTTCCTCTCGCCAAAAACAGTCTCCCGACACCCAAGCGCTCACAGGAGCCAATGGGAACCCAGGCGGGTCTCCATCTAGGCGGATTCGGCGGCGCTAGGTGAGGGCGAGAAGGGGGCGACTTGGCAGGCTGCGCACAGGCTGCGGCGTGCACGGGTCCCCTCCCGCCCCGTGCTCGCCACCCGCCTAGGTGAGCCCGATGCGCTCGGCGCGTCTGCCTCGCTCAGCGGGTCCCTGCTCTTTCTCCAGCCACTTACTCCCTACTCTGGCTGAGTCTCCAGTAGCCTTGATTCTTGATGTTGATTGTATAACTATATAACTCTTATAGTGTGACTGTGTGATTATGTAAACCTTGTCACAAATACTCCCTTTATCCAGGGTATGGGTAGATGAGTAAGAAAATAAAGACAAAATAAATAATAGAGGGACACATACAGTGTATGGGATGTATTGGATGATCTTTTTCATTTTTATTTTTTTTTTCTTGGAGTAATGAAAATGTCTAAAACTGATTGTGGTGATAAATATACAACTATATGATGATACCGATACTGTGAGCCATTGATTGTATACTTTGTATGTGTTATTGGTGTATGAATATATTGCAATAAAATTGCATTTAAAAAAAGACGAATAAAAAAGGACCCTTTGCTGTCTTCTATGATATTGTCTGAAATATTTTCTGCACATACCATTAGAACCAATATAAACTTTTTTTAACAGTCCAGCATAATTCAGAAAACTCAAAAGGAAAATCTATTATATTAACCCATATCTTCACACTTTTAGATATTCTTTCTTCAGTCATGATGTTAAGATTCCTTTCTAGGCGGGCCGCGGTGGCTCAGCGGGCAAAGTGCTTGCCTGCTATGCCGGAGGACCTCGGTTCGATTCCCGGCCCCAGCCCATGTAACAAATACGGAGAAACAGAATACAATAAAACAAGAAAATGTTTAAAGATGTTTCCCTTTCTTCCTTCCTTCCTTCCTTCTATCCTTCCTTCCTTCTCTCTGTCTTTCCTTTAAAAAAAAAAAAAAAAGATTCCTTTCTAACAATTCCCTTTCTTTTTATAGAATTTCCTTTACCATTCTTTTAGGATAAGTTTAGTACTGACATAATCTCTTAATTTTCCTTTAACTGAGAAGTTTGTTATTTCCTCATAATTCCTGGAGGATATTTGCACTGGATATAGAATGCTATATTAATAGTTCTTTTCTTTCAGCACCAGAAAAATGTTGCATCATTTGCTTCTGGCCTCTATAGTTTCTGAAAAATAAATCTGCTATCATTGAAATTGTTTTCCTGGTAGAGAAAGTGTCTTTTCTATTTTGAAATTTTCAAGGTTTTCTCATTGCATTAGTTTTTTAAAGTTTCATTATGATATATCCTGTCATGACTTTTTTGGGAGCTCATCCTGTTTGGGGTTTGCTCATCTTCCATAGGTTTATGTCTTTTGCCAAATTTGGGAAGTTTTCTGTCATTATTTCTTTTAGTACACTTTCTGCCCCACCCTTTTCCTCCGCTTCTGGGACTTTGAATACATAAATGTTAACTAATTGGCTATTGTTCCATAGGTCAGTAAGGTTCTATTCATTTGTTTCAGTCTATTTGCATTCTGTTGTTCAGATTGGGTAATTTCTATTGTTCTCTCTTCCAGGTCATTGATATTTCCCTTTGTCACTTCCATTCTGCTGGTGATCCCATTCACTGACTTTTTTTTTTTTTTTTTTCCACATGGGCAGGCACCGGGAATCGAACCCAGGTCCCCTGGCATCGCAGACAAGCATTCCTGCCTGCTGAGCCACTGTGGCTCAACTGACTTTTTAAATTGTCTTTCTTATTTCTAAAATTTCCATTTGGTTCATCTGGTAATCATCAATTTTTTGCTAAGATTTTCTATTTTTTCAAATTTTGCAAGCATGCAATTGCTCACTGAAGCATTTTCATGATGGCTAACATTAAAATCTTTGACAGATAATTCTATCATCTGTAGCATTTCAGTCTTGGCATCTGTTGATTGTCCTTTTACATTCATTCAGTTTGCAATCTTTTTTGGTTCTTGGAATGATGTATGATTTTGGCTGATTTATGGACATTTGGGGTATTATGAAATTTTGGACCTCACTTCAACCTTTTATTTTGGATGCCTCCTTTTGCCATTGCTCTGGCAGGAAAGAAGAGGTTACCAACCTCAGTACTACCAGATAGATGTAGGGGTCCAAGTTCCCCACTCAGCCTCTGTTGCATCCATGTGGGGGTGGGGTTCTTTTCATTGCTGGGTAGCACTGGGAATTCCAGCTCCATTGGTAATTCCCTGACTCAGAGGGCTAGGAATCTCTTGTTACTATTCCTCAAGGGGCTTCCACAAATTCCACACACAGGGAAGGGATGGGGTGGCCTCATTACAACTAAGCTGTGGTTAAAGTCCTGACACTCCACTAGGCCTCTTTTGATACCACCCCAGCATGGAGAGAGAAAAACTTCTCATTGATGCGGCAAGGATGGACATCCAGGCTCCCCATATGGTCTCCACTGACATCCTTGCAAAGAGACACATCACTGCTCTGCAGGGATGAAAGTCCTGTAAAACTACTTGGCCTTCACTGACACCACTCCAGACGGGGTGATCAAGAGGCCACATCACAACCAGGCAAGGGTAAAAATCTAGGCTCCCCCCGCCTTAGACTTTGCTGGTAGGGGCACAGCAGTATATTTCTGTGGCATTTGGCTACAAGAGAGTGGCTCGCATCTGAAAGTTTTCTCTCTTGCTAACTTGCCTCTTTCCTGTTTCTTTGACTAGAAGAGAAGGTTTTTGTTTGTTTGCCTGTGGCCATTGGTATTTCTGGTAGCTGGCTTCTTTAGCTCCAATTATAGGCTATATGAGGCAAAATGAAAATCCTCAGAATTCATCACCTTATTATTCCTTGGGTCCCAAAGTCCATAGTCTGTTTTCCCTCTTTTCATTGCCTTTCAGTGTCTCCTTATGTTTGCTTTATAAATAATTTCCAGCAAGAGGAATAAGGAAAAATATTCCTGGTTCATCTTCCTAGAAGTGAGAGTTCCCTCTACTTTGAAATTTAAAAAAATTCCTAATCATGATTTTTATGGCAAAAGCCACAGGTCTGAATATGTCATTCAAACCTTTCCTAGGCTTTATGTGTTTTGGGCTTCTGTTCTATATGAAAGCACTTTCTACCCTATGGAAGGGATTAAAAATTAGATTTACCAATCACTTTTCTTCTATAGATTTCACAATGTTGTACAAAATAATTCAATATCCTAATTTACGTATTTACTTTTTATGGAAAAACAAGTGTCTACCCGTAATACAGTGAAATCCTCTCTTATGTTAGGTAGTTCCATAATTTTTGAATGAATATGTACATGAGTTACTTAACACATCAGTGAAATAGAACCACTGTCTATTAACTGACAAATGGATCACAACACTTTTTCTGACAGATAATTAAACCACTTTTTCTTTTCTTTTTTCCCAATCCATCAGAAAGAAAATGTTGCTGATAGAAGATTGTATCTCTCCACTATTATCAAAACAATATAAAGAATTAAGACATAGTGACCTCACCTCCCAAAATAAGCTGGAGGCTTCATGCCTTAATACAAGATCAATAGGAAACATCAGTGAGAAGGTACAGAGAAAACCACAAATTGGGAAAAACTTGAATCACAGCAGATGAGAAGAGGAAGAAAATTTGTACTAAATGATAAATCCAGGTAGAGGCAACAAATGGGACTAGAACAGTACATGTAATTCTAGAACCTTTACTCCGTTTCTCCAGCCCTGTGCTTTAGTACTGCACTGTTCAAACGTTGAACACAAGGTTACACTGAGAGTTTTCAGCAGAGAGGAATTACAGATCCGCAAAAGCACTCACTCAACTCCAATGATTTCAATTTTGTCCTCGGGAAAAAGTCTCAGTGAACAACATACAGATAATATTTACCAGACATTTTCTCTTTCTTCACCTTAATTGGTAATTCACCAGTAATACATGTTCCCTTGGGCATTCCTCTTGGGCTCAACATAATTCTCAAAAATCCTGAGAAAGAGAAAATGGACATCTCTACATATACCTGCAGCCTCCACTCACATTTTGCTCATTAAATGCCTGTGTTTTGTCCTTGGAAGGAGAAGACTAGAGACATTAGGAAAGTATCTGCAACCACAAGCAGACTTGGTGGGGTCTCAGAGTCCAAGAGTGCCAGCTGACAATGCAGTTCATTACTCTGACTCACTATTGCTAATTTTACCCAATGGGAACAACAGGTTTACCTATTCACAGAACTGACAGTGCAGTTGAAAAATGTTCTCAGGAGTAGTCTTGTAGCATATACCTTTATTTCTGACATTGCTCTGAACTCAATTTCAGTATTTACTCAACTTGAAAGCTTGTATTTGTTTTGTCCCTGATTTCTGACACCTCATGCATCCCACAGAATAATAGCTAACATTGACTTCCTTGCCTTTGACCCACTTGTCTTTCTTAGAACCTTGTCTCTTTCTAGTTCTTTTGGCAACTTGTCTCTTTGGATAAAGACCAATCAGACCAAGCACATCAAGTCTTGACATATGACAGTGCTTCAACCAGACTCTTTGGCCTCTGTAGGATAAGAAAGAAGATATTTTGTGGAAATAATGACCTCAAAAAGGTAATATCTTCATTTCTGTTTTTACATTTTAATAAAACTTTTTCATATACTATTATTTTATTTTTATTAGGTTCTTAAAACACTGGGAAAAAAGTGAATAAATTACCAAACAACCCAGAATTAAGAAATATTGACATTTTCATTTTTACTTCCAATTATTAAAAAAGGTATATTATAGAAAATCTAAAGTTCTCTCTACTTCCTTTTTCATTTCTATCCTGCTCTCTTCCTCTCCATAGGCAACATCTTTTATAAATTAGGTATGTAATCATCTATATGTGGCATTTTTTTATATGTTTGGGTATGTTTAGCAAGACAAATACTATAATGCTAAGTGTTTCATTCTAAAATGTAATGTCTTCACTCAACATTATGTCTTCAACATCTATCAGTTCATTTTAAATCAATGAATAGTATATCTTATGAATAAATAATGCATTACATACTTATTTTCCTACTGAGCAACAGTTAAAATGCTTTCAAATTTTCCTCTTACAAATGATATGTCAATGGACATTATACACTCTTTTTTATTCATAGGCCATATGTGCTGATTTATCTACAGCAGTGTTTATCAAAGTGCATTTCAAACCAATTGGGGGGTCTCAAAAGAAAAATTAATTGGAATGTTATCAAGTCAATTTCCTATATTAAGACCATTATTTTAAAAAATGAGAGAATATAATAGACCAGTGTCCATCCCTCATGGCATTGTAGATAGCACAGGTGACCACCAATTCCCCCTGCCCAAGTAAGTTCATGCCACATAGTCCATCAAGAGGAGAAAAATCTGGCCAGTTCTTATGATTTGCTTTGACTAATAAAATGGTACAGAAGTGTTTATTCAAGTTCTGAAGTCTGTTCTTAAGGGCTCTGTCATCTTTCAGTCTGTTCTTTTGGATCCAAGTCCAGCTACCCTGCTGGAGAACCCACAAGAAGAGAAAGAGATCCTTCCATTCCAGCCATTCCAACTAAAGTGCGGGACGTGAAGCTGAAACCAACTTGGTTGTCCAAACCCGGGGGGTCCTTCAGATGATGCATTTCCAAGTGACCATAGGAGATCAGGAGAAGAATTGCCCAGCTGGGCCTAGTCCAGAATATAGAATCATGAGTAAACAAATAGTTGTTGCTTATATCTAGTAAATTTTAGGGTAATTTCATTAGCTCTAACACGTGGTATTAACAGTCAGTATGGATTATGTAATGTTGTAGGAGCAAAAACTCCAAAATCTTAGCAGCTTGTTAAAAAAAGAGGTCTATTTACCATTCAATCTACATGTCCATTTTGGTTTGGCTGTGGGCTCTGTTTTACATCTCTTCCCTCTGGGACATGGCTGAGAGGGACACTATCTCAAATGTTCCCAGTTGCTTTGTGTAGAAAGAAAAAGAAACACACAGGTAATTAAATGCTCTACTTTTGAAGTGATACACATTACTTCTTCTAACAACTTATTGGCCAAAACTTGGCACATGACCCACCCAACTTTAATGGAACAGGTAAATGCAATTCTATCATATGACAAGAAGGCAGAGAACCAGAATATTTGACCGACTACTTTGTGTTTGCATGTTTATACTTGGTCTTCATGTAAAATGCATTTTTTACTGTGCATTGTGATAACAAAAAATGTTTGAAAGGAAAAACAGTCCTAAGATATATTCCTCAAAGTAAGATTACTAGGTCACAGAGCAGGTGAATTTTCAACTTGCCTAAGTTTTATTAAAATGCTTTTGAAACTATGTCTGCCAATTCATACTCCAGAGATGTACAATGCATATATCGGCTATTCCATTTTATTTTCTATATGTGTAAATTTGATTATTTCATTGTTGGAATTTTCCTTACTGTTTCTCATAATTTTTTCTACTTGATCTGTCAATTATTGAAAAAAGTATGTAAAAATGTCCCATTATGGTGATAGATCTGTCATTTTCTCTGTATAGATCTGTCAGCTTTTGCTTTATATATTTGAATTGTGCATACCATTTAGAATTGGGGAAGCATCCTTTAGAAATAAGTTTTAGTAATTAGTCTCATTGGAAAGTGTATTTTGCTTGATATGACTTGTTATACCATCTTTCTTTTATGTTACTTAAAGTGTTACCGTTCTCCCCCCATCTAGACTTGTAGGTGAGACAAGTTAACCCAATAAAACATATAATTATGATTTAAGCAAGAATAAAACATATAATAAAACCAGTAAATAATAACCCAATAAAACATATAATTTTATGTTATTTGTTGGTTTATATTTATATACATAATAACTCACTAAAACATATACAATTATGATTAAAGTGAGAGTGATTTACTGTATTATTCATTTTTAACATAGTATGCTTCTGATAAATATTTACTGGTTCATTGATTATTAAGCTCTTTAACCTAGAACCTGCCAGAGAAATCTTATCTTAGGCCTATGTAGGTGTAAAACTCTCGTTTCACTACTTCAGCCAAATTGTTTATTTTGTATTACAAGAATTTATTATTGTTGATGCTTTATAATTTTTACTACCATATTCTTGTATACATTTTAAAGAGGGCTCAAAACTTATGTTGAAATATTGGAATTACTTTGACTCAACTATTTTGAAAATGAGTTTGTAAATCAACTTGGAAATGTTTCTTCTTAATTCAACCGTTTCTCTTCCTCCAGGCTGACAGGTGTTGGGTATTTGTCCTATTGTTGATATGAATAATTATGATGAAAGAATCTTCATATCATAAATCTATCTAAGTTGACCCTTCTCTAGCTGGGTTACCCCCAAAATATCTCTTCAATATCCTGTCATTTTAAGGATTTGAGGGCCACATATTGTTGGCACTAAATTCTATGGCTTGCTGCAATCATTCCCGATAGTTTAAAATATGTAAAGGATTATAAAATAATTATTTTTAAATATCCTCAATAAAACCACTTTATAGGAGAAAAGTTAACAAGATCTAGCTTCTGGAAGCGTCTTCAGATAGCCCTCTTTCTTGTAGCCAAACTCATCTTGGTATTACCTCAAGGATAAATAGCACTTCAGAGATAAAAGTGTTTTTCAGGATCGTCCAGGCCAGAGGTTCACAAAGTGTGGTCCCAAGACCAGCAGCATTAGCATCACCTAGGAATTTGTTAGAAAACCAAATTCTCTGCTGGCCATGAGTAACTTCAGTCAGGGACTCGGGGGAGAGAGTTCATTGATCTGTGTTTTAACAAGTCTCCTGGTGTCTGTGATGCACGCTGACATCTGAGGCTCTTTAATCCAGGTCATAGACCACACTCCCTGGCCTTCAATTTGAAAACGGGGGAAGTAAGGTATAGAATGGTGTTATAGTATCCTACACCTTGATTATTCTACGTTTCTCTGTCTTTCCTCAGATTACCCAGATATTCCATAACATACCCAGGATGAAAACAAATAGCTCCCGACTCATTTATAACTGAGATGCAAAATGATAAAAATGTTGAAGTCAGAGAGACTTCGGAGATTAATGTAAATCAGTGTAGTTTATGCTGCCGGGTACTTCTGTTGGATACTTACTACACCCAGAATTATTTGCTTAATGTCTGTCATTTCTATTGAATTTGAATCTCTAAGAAGTGAGGGATCATAAGCATATGAATATCATTAATTCTACACTGTCCTCACAGAAATCTATGACATAGTAGCCGCTTAATAAGTATCTGTTGACTGAATAATTTGTTGATTGTATGAGAATAACAATGTGTCCTGTATCCAGAGATCCATGATAATACTATTTCAATCACTTTTCTCTTGCTAATCTGGTGAACTTTTTTTTATAAGTTTTACTTTGGAAATAAGTCTAATTTTGCACCATTGCAAAAATAATACAAATCCCATACAGAGAATTCCAACATATCCCAACACCACCGTACCCCCAATAACCTGATCCAGCAATTTTAACATTTTGCCATCATTATTGCTTCTCTCTTTCTTCTTCTCTTTATTTTCTGAAATTAAAAAAAAAAAACTATTAAAGAATTGTGGGTTTACAGAACAATCATGCATAAAACACAGGATTCTCATATATCATCCTATTATTAACATCCTGCATCGGTGGGATATATTTGTTACAATTGATGAAAGCACATTTCTATAATTGACTATTAACTATAGTCCACAGTTTAACTTAGAGTAGTGAACTTTTAATAAAAACATTTTTAATCTGCTGATCCTTTTATACACATAAATTGGCAGGTTTAAAAGGAATCACTAGAAGGAGGAATGATTTATATTAATTAGCAGTATGTTCTAAATTATCCAGAAATAGAAAATCCATTACATATTTGACTTACCTCCAACCTACAGAGACTTCTGAAACAAAGGAAGAATATTATGCTCTTTATAGTATAAGAACAAATCATAAGAAAGAATAATCAATTTTTAATTTCTAGGTACAGACCTCTATTACTTAATCTATGACATTTATGAAAATGTACCTTCTATTTTACAAGGTAAATCAACCATAATTTGTCTTGACACTGATATGAATGTATATGTACATATATCTATCAAATGTCAACTCCTCCTTCTTTGGATTAACTAAAAGCTATATCCTAAAAGAAAATATGAGATTTTACAGGAGTGCCTAGAATAATCTTTTCTTTTCATGGCAGATGTAAAGATAAGCATTCCAAAAGCAAAGCGTCACAGTTTAAACAGAAGCAAAAACATAGGTGATGGGATCAGATTATAGTTCAGCATGGGAGCTCTGAAGGCAGCCAAATATAAATGTTAGCTATTATCATAGAGAATGGGGCACAACGTTAGGACCTAAAACAATTTCTATGAATTTCTTTAACACCAAGCTTTCAATACTAAAAAATAAATTGTCAATAAAAAGTCTTTCAAATAACTAAAGACCAATATTTATAAACTGATAAATATGCACAGCTTTCTGGTCTCCCCTCTGGTTTTTCCATCTGATTTCATAAGATCCTGGTCAAGAACTGGCAAAAATACTACAGAATGGGAAGTAATGATAAAAAACAAATATTCAAATTCATTGCATAGCCTATTAAGCCCACCATCATACATTCGGGGCCTCTTCCATTGTTTGTCTCCCCAGCCCTTGCTATAGTTCAGGCCCCAGTGGGCCTTTGAACATGTTTCTCATCCCCTGCTTGGAAAGCTGCTCCCCACAAGTCTCCTAATCACTAGCTACTTACCCTTCAGCACTTGCTTAAACACCATTTGCTCAGAGAAACTTCTTCAATGCTGTCAAAGAGAAAAGCCAATAGGTCCCCTGTTATATGCCATCATATTAACTGTACTTAGGCTGCAATTATAATTAATTGTTATGTTCAATGTCTATATAACATGCAAGACTTCAAGCACCCTGAAAGTGAGATCTGTGTCAACCTTATTCTCATAATTCCCAGCACAGTGTGCTGTACAAAGTAGGAAGTAAAAAAAAAAAAAAAATTCTTGACTGAATGGGAGAATAAGCAAACATATAATCTGGTAATGAATAGAGTAAAAGAAGTTGCTTAGGGGAAAAGCCAGATTCCCCTTGTTCCCCAACAACAATCCTTTTCTTTTATGAGCCTTAAAGAAAAGCTCCAGTGGGTTTGGTGGGAAAAAGAAAAATGTTCTTAAGTCAGTATATAGTAAATGGCTGAAAAAGAAGACTCGAGCTGGATTTTTCCATAAACATTCTGAAAAATTAGGCAGCTTCTGTATACATGTTTCTAACTTTATGTAAATATACAATGAGGGGACGTTTCCTTTCTTGTATCTTGTATCACTCTAAATATTGTTTTAAAAACAGTAATCATTTAATTACTAAATAAGTTTAGATTCTAAAACTATTCCACTGGTCCCATTCTCATCAAAACCTTAGTAGAAGTCCTTGCAACTCTGCCAGACCCACCACACTTAGCAGATGCAGAAGCAAAATCAAAGGGTAAAAAGGATCCGGGTACCTTCTTTTAATCGATTTATAATTTAATGACAAAAATGTCAATTTAGATTTTGTCCAAATTCAGAAGAAATAGCAATAGTGTTTATTTTAAATAATGCCTCAGGCTCAAGTATTATCTTAGAAGAGAAAAAAATACATTCATGTAAGTAAGGAAATAATTTACATTTTACCCTCAGCAAATCTTACAATTACAAAATTCAGCTTGGGAAATGGTGAAAGTTGATGTACCTTGGGGGAAGGAATCCAAAACAGAGGTAATCAATGGCTGTAGAGATACATGCAAACCATATCAGGTAATAAAACCTAGCCTACTAATGGGGAATAAATATATAAGAATTATTGGTAAAGACAGAACAGAGTCTTTCTACAGAGAAAGTCAATTAGGAGCAACTGCAATGCTGCAAGGAAGTCAGGGACCCCAAGAACAAAGCTTGGCAGCTGATCCTTCCTGCAAAATGGTACTGGATCAACCCATACCTCTGTTTCTTGCTCTCCCTTCTATGTCTCCACTTCATAGGCATCCTGCACCTCCTAGGTATCTAACTCTCCCCCACTTCTTGGGAGGAGGGAGGTAAAGGACAAAGGGCATGAGGGCATGAACAAATCCATTGCTCTTTTAGATAACAGTCTTCACCACAAACATGTGTGACTGTTTCCATTTATAGATGAGCACATTGACATCTAGTGAGGATAAACAACTTGCCCAGTGTCTCACAGCTACCAAATGTCATGATTCCAACCCAAAGACTATATTCCTTCCAAAATGCCATGCTTTCTCCTCTAGCTTATGGTTATCTGATGTTTCTTAGCCCTCTCTCTGTTCCAAACATACAGTTGTACCTTCTGAAGACTTTCAAAATGCCTTACAAGTCTCAGATTTAGGCCTCCCCAACTTCCTTTTTCTCCCTAACCTACTTCCCCAGCTACCACTCTAACAGTTTGCATACTTCACCCAAGAAATTTCCTGAACCATTCTCATTTCCTATCATCTATTTTGGGAACACCATCTCTCTAGCTATATTATAACGCACAGTTGTATTTCACCACAGTTATCTGCTTAATGAAGCCAGCCCCATCTCATCTTATGCACTCATTCACTAGCTAAATCCACTCTTGTATTTGCATCCATTTAGACTGCTAGTGCTCACACTTTGAAGATGAGATCTAAAATGATTAGTTTAATTCAGGAGTTGGCAGATTTTTTCTGTAAAGCACCAGTTAATAAATATTTTTGGCTTTTCATGCGACATAGTCTCTGTCCCAACTACTCTGCTTTGTTGTTATAGAAAGCAACCACAGACAATATGTAAATGAATCATGTTACTCTACCCTAAAGGGTTGGCAACCAGCATTCAGAATTTGCAGATAATTGCTATTTAGGAGGCAAAGGAAAAGCCAAGAAAGAAAAAAGAATTAGAAACAAGTTAAATGTGGAAAACCAGGAAGCAGATGGTTAAGTTCAAATTTTCAAACACAGTAGATAGTTAATATGCATATATGGATATAAGTGCATGCATATATATGGTGAGGAGGGCATCATCAAATGAGATTTAGGTTCCAATATCTTCTTTACTTTTGTTCCTGTAGAGAATAGTCTTACCAAAATAGCCTAGTGGTCTTTTAAATCATAAATCACATTATATGGTTGCGATGCTTCCCTTTTCTCACAATAATCCCCCAAATCCCTACCTGATCAGATTCCCCACCCTCTACCCCATCCCTCTAGCCCTGTTGCTTCTCCTACCACTATATCCTTTGCTCATACCTCACACTTGCCTTCTTGCTTGTCAGTTACCATGCTTGGTACACCTCACCTTAGGAGCTTTGTTCTATCTGTTTCTTCTTCCCGAGATATTTTTTCCCACATAGGTACTTGGTTTCACCTTCATCTCCTTCAGATCTCTGATTGAATCTTACTTTCCAAAGAGAAACCACTTTTGTTTAATATTGCCACCTGAACACCCAAAGCATTCCAGATATGTTACCTTCTACTTCTATTTTTTCCTATAACACATCATCTTATTGAAGTAGGGAAAACGCTGAACACCACACAAGAAAGGACCAAAGCCTCTGAGAAGTGAACAAGCTTTTTATTGCCATGACAGACTCAGAGGACTTCTGTCCAAAGTCTGAGCCTCGAATATCTTTTGTCTCCAGATTATATAGGCTAGCAAGCAGGGTGGGAGTTGCTAGGGAACAGACAGGGGTGGTGCAATAAGCTCAGGTTTGTAGCTGATTTCTTTTGTCTGGAATGCAGGCAGGCCTGGACATGCCTGGACATGATGAGGCAGGCGCAGCAGACCTTTTGTTTCACTACCTCTTTCAGAGAGCATGTTTTTACAGTCTTGAGAGTACACAAATTCATAAACCCATTTTAGTAAGGAAATAAAGCAATAATACTGGGGTCTTATGAACTACCTCATTATAACATACTGTATAATTTACTTATTTATTACAGGTTTTGTTTACTTTTTGTTTTGTCTACAGAGGATCTGAAGTATCTAAAACAGTGACTCTCACATAGTAGATATTTAATAAATATTTGTTAGATGATCGAATACACTCAGCAAACATTTACAGAGCAACTACTAGAATCAGATCCTATGTTACATCTCCTTGCATACATGGTCTCGTTTAATCTTCACATTAATCAACACATGTTTTCACATTTATTAAGGTTGTAGAGACTCAATATAAAAATAGAATGAACTAAACATTAGAGGTAATCAGAAATTCTACCATTCTGCACTCATTCCAAATTAATCTCTGGGATTTTGATAATTATTTTAGAGGCAAAGGTTTGAATGCCCAGAAATCTTCGTATGGACCTTTCTTTATTTTTCTTCTGTCTTTGGGCTATCTCACTGATTCTCTAAATAGTAGAGTTGGAAATTGCTAAATATAATTGTATTAATAATCCTGTATATGTTCTATTTCATAGGTAATTTAAGTGGCCTTAAACAGTAGTTTTGATTACATATGATTTTGACTCAAAAAAGAAGGCTTTAATACTTAACGACCACATATGGTATTTCATTAATTTAGGCTGTTGCTACCCTTACAAGTTTTTGGTATTCTGCAACTCCATGGCTTCAGAACATGATGTGGGTAGCTAGAAAGTAGAAAGGATTATTGTAGGACTAAAATCACCAGTGTGATTCCATAAATCCTAGGAAAGATCAATAAATATTATCATATTTATGGAACTACAGCTGAATATTTCTTGTATAACATTTCCATGGAATGTTTTAAGACCATGGTTATCCTCAGAATCAGTAGTGAATTTGCCAAATTTTCCAGGTCTTAACCTTCTAGGCACTTAGTAGGGGTTCCCTTTCCAATCCCCATTATGTTAGATATGGCCAGGAGAATTGCTTTGGTCAATGAATTATAGCAGAAGTCTCATGGTCACTTCACGGTATTGGTTTAGGAGTCAATGTTCAATTTGCCACACCCTTTTTGCCTCAGGCATACTGACTGGTAAAATTTAAATGTCAAGCTCCTTCATCAGTCTGGATCCCTGAGTAACTACAATGAGCAGAACTACTTGCCAAACCACTATGGATAAGGGGTATAAGAGAGAAATATACCTTTCTCACTTTAAACCACTGAGATTTTGGTGTTTTTTGTTATCATGTATAATAGAGCCTAATTTGATTGATAAGGAAATTGGTTCTTAAAAATGTGCTACTACTATAGCAAAAAAAAAAAAAATCTTAAATATGTGGCTTTGGCTTAGGTGGTAGGCACTGGTGGTAAAGAAACAGGCTGGAAAAATGACAATACCTTTTTTTTGGTTCTATATTTAATCAATGTGATATAAAGATTTGAAAGTAAATAGAGGAGTTAACATGATCTTTAAAAGACAAATTTTTAAAGTGAGGAGACATTGTCTAAAACAATAAATAAGGAAGGATATGATCAACATACATATCAATAAGCATATTGGTCTGATAAGACAGAATCTTTGTCATCTAAGCAAATCATTCAGATGGTTAAAAAACTTTCATAGCTTCTCATAAGAGCAAACAAATAATTGAAGAAAGCTGTCATTTTAACAGAGTGAAAACCAAATTCTTATTTTGCATGAAGATATATCTGATAAGAAAACTATTAAAAATCTTATAAAACTATAAAATCTTAGCCAACCTTAACTTCCACCAATAAAATTAATTTTCAACAAGACTTCTACAACTTTCTATATGCATCCATTTTGTCCCACACATTCTTGTTCCTCATATCGCAATAATCAGTTATTTTACTTAAGGGGGAAATGTTCTTTCTTTTTTCCTTAACAAAAACACTTCCTGCATACTTTACATATTTAAATTACCAATAAAGATCTCAAAATCAATCTTCAAGCAAAACATCTTAGAAAACATAATTCTATTTTTTCTTTTTGTGAAAAATAACATATGACAATACCTTTTAAACAGTAGTGAGTCATTGGTACATTCTTGCCATAACAACTTGGAAGTTAGATCATATACCTAATGAAACTGCAGCTTTTAGAGAAGAAGTTGAAAACAAAATATTAGCAATGCCTTTTGTTTGTTGGTCAGAAAGGTGAACTACTTTGAAAGTAGAAATAATAGGTACTACAGTTCACAAATTTAGAGTTTTAGAAGACACAGAGACCAATTCTTTCTCAAGCAATAAACAGTGAAATTGAGAAATGCTTGAGTGATGAAAATCAATTGAAACAGCCTTGAGGTAGGGATCAAATCAGGTTAAGGGTCTGCTCTTTTCAAAGTCCCTGAATGGATCAGAGTGGGTTCCTAAACATAAACTTCATCAAAATTACCAGGAGGGCTTTTAAAACCATAGTTTGCTAAACTTCATCAGAGTTTCTAATTCAGCAATTGGGTAAGACCTGATGATTTCATTTCAAACAAATTCCCAGGTGATGGCAAAGCTACTGGATTTAGAGCTACACTTTGAGAAATACTGAATTAAACCTTTCAATTGGATACAAAGACTCAAGTAAATACGAGGTTTTACCATAAAACCTGATAGGCATAGGCCCTGAAATTAAATACAGAGAAAGACACAGAGATGGAAACACACAGACATAGCAGTGTCAAGAAAATCCAGAAATAATCCAAAATTTATGTCTAGTAAAGAAGGATAGTGGCTATGAAAATACAGAACTGATAGAAATCAAACACATAAGGAGCCTTTTAAATTTTTACCAGCATATTACAAGCAAAGAAACAATCACATTGAATTTAAAATATTATGTGATTGTGCAAGGTTTAATATTACTATTGGGCCCTCAAATATCTATCAGAGGAGTTCCAGGGAATATGATGGAGTAGAGATCTCTGGGACCCAGTTCAGTTCTTCCACCAAAACAGCTGTTGAACAGGCAAGAACTACCTGAGACAACTGTTCTGGGGTTCCTGAGGCCAGGAGAAAACTGTACAGTATTTAGGGAAGAGCAGGAGAAAGAGGCTGGTAAACTACAGTAGGGAGCAGTCAGTTGCTCTCTCTATATGGCAGCTGCCAGTATCCATCCCCTACTCTTATGGCAGGCCACCTTGGGATCCAGTCCCTTGCTAGCTCTCTATAAAAAAATGGGATTAAAAAAACAAAATTCATCTTCCCTAAGAACAAGGATAGGTATGGACAATCACTGAACATGGCTTTTTTTTTTTTTTTTTCATTTTTTTTTTTTATTAATTAAAAAAAATTAACTAACACAACATTAGAAATCAATCCATTCTACATATGCAATCAGTAATTCTTAATATCATCACATAGGTGTATGGTCATCGTTTCTCAGTACATATGCATCGATTTAGAGAAAGAGATAGCACGACAACAGAAAAAGAAATAAAGTGATAACACAGAGAAAACACAAATAAAAATAAAAAGTACAAAAATATATAAGAGAAAGAAAAAAAAAACAAAAAAAAACTATAGATCAGATGCAACTTCATTCAGCTGAACATGGCTTTTTGATTAGCAAATTTAGAGTGCGGGGTACTGGCTCTGAGCTGCTGTTTCAATGCCTCATGGACAAAGGCAGTGGTAGTCATTGTTTCAACCTCACCCCTAATAGGGGCAGAGGTGGTAGAGATTTAAAGACACAGTGCTTCCCTCTGGCCTGCAAGAAACAGTTAGCTGAAGGCATCAAAGAGGTTTTTGGTGTGCTTCCTGATCCCTTCCCCAGGGAATTTAGAGCCAATCTGTACCCCTTCATATGTCCCTGGCCCTATTGTGGCTGGGAAATACTGACTTAGGAAAGTCCTCTCCAGAGTGGACCTTCTCTCAGAATTTGCCCTCCATGCAAAAGCAGCTAGAGAAAATGAAAAAGGTATACAAAACTACACAGTCAAAACAAAAACAAATGCACTGATCAAGATTCCTGAAGGAGAAACAGAGGAAAAGAAGGTTTCTCCTTGCAGGCAAAACAATTGCATAAAAAGTGTAATCTTAGAAATGTATCACATATCCTGGCCAAGAAGCAGATGAATAAGAGCTGAAAAAATCTGATCAGTTAAACATGGGCTATACTAAAAGTCTGGAATAAGCTGAACCAAGCATTAAAAAAGAGCCTTAACAGAAAGCCAAACAACAATAAAATCCCAGGCAAAAGACAGAAACTAACTTTCAGAATAGATGAGTCCAGATAGTCAGATGCCTAGACATCAATAAACAATTACGAGTCATACTAGGAAATTGGAAGATATGGCCCAGTCAAGGGAACAAATTAAAACTTCAGAAAAGACAGAGTTTGGAACAACTAATCAAAGATGTTCAAAGAAATCTCCTAAATCAATTGAAAGAAATGAAGGAAAATATGGCTAAATACATAAAGGACATTAAGAAGACAAGGTGTGAGTGTTAAGAAGAATCTGAAAGTATAAAAAGTAACATAACCGAAATCATGGGGATAAAAACCACAATAGAAGAGATTAAAAATATATTAGAGGGAGACTTCTGGGAAGGTGAAATAGGGTAGGCTGGTTCACCTCTGCTCTATAGAACAAGATAGGAGACAGGGAAAAAATGATTGGGAGTACAGTTGTGGGTGGTGAGTGATCAAAAAGGTTCTTCAGTACTTTGAGAGGAGGGGAGAGGCAGGGAGATTGGGACAGTAGATAAGCTTGGCCTTGACCCACACTGGAGGAAGGTGGCAGCGTGAAGGGAAATGTCACTCTGAGAGAGTTTACAGTCCCTCTACTCCAACCTGACCCAGCTGCTGGCTGGGGAAACCTCCCCACACAGCTGTGCAGCTGGCAGCTCTAGGGGGAGCCCAGCAGGATGTCTAAGTGTCCACTGCAAAAAGCTACACCCCCAGCTGCTCGGAGCAATTGCCCAGCCAGGCACTGTGAATAACCGTCCGGTTGGGCACAGTAAACATCAGATTCACTGGATACTAGGTGCTGAGATCAGGTGCTCCACTTGGCACTGCAATTGGCTTCACTGTCCTGTGCACTGGAAGCAGCCCCATCATTGTGCACACCATCTTTCCAGCCAGCCACTGCAGTCCAGGTAGGACAGGCCTCAGAGAAGGAGGTGCCTCAGTAATGCCACCTGCTGGGAAGAAGCAGTAAGTGCAGTCTCATGAACTCCCTGTTTGTCTAGCATTTTTCCCTTTTCTCCATAGTTTTGTTTTTCATTAATGTATTTTTCTATTTTTATTATGATTATTTTATTCCCATTTTTATATATCTTTATTTCATCTCTTTTTTATGTTCTCTCTCTTCTGTGAGCACCAGTCTGAGTTCATTTCCAATATATCTGGAGGGGTCGCCTTCTGACTTTGGGGTCTACTATTGATGAGGTGTTTTTTGTGGGTATGTGGACTGGGGGTCAAACCTGGATCATCTGTGTGGTAGTCAGGCATTCTGCCACTGAATTACCTGTGCAGCCCTACCTAGCTTTTGTAGATGCTCAAGAAGAATTGTACCCCCTACATGACATTCAGTCCTTGATTTGGCAGGGAATTACTGACAAACTGAGTGCAAAAAGGACCCTTCAATGAAAAACAAAGTAAATACAAACTTTAGATGAGTGAAGGAAACCAATTTGCAAAATAACCTTATTAAGATAATCAAATGCCCCAAACATAATAGAAAAACACAAAACGCATGAAGATCCAGGAAGGAATGGCTCAAACGATCAAATCAAAACACCAGAGAAGACACAGAATGTGGAACAATTACACAAGCATATTTATAAAGAAATAAAGGATCTCAAGAAGATACTAGGAGAGCATAAAAAAATTTAAAAGGTTAAATAGAAAAATAACAGATCTCATAGATATGAAAGATATAGTAGACAAAATTAGAAATATGCTAGAGAGACATGATAACAGATTTGAAGAAGGAGAAGGAATCTGAAAGTATAAAAAGTAACATAACCGAAATCATGGAAATAAAAACCACTTTATTACTTTATTAAAAAATAAATCACTTTATTAAAATTTAAGAAATTTATCACTTTATTAAAAAATAAGTGAGTTAGAAGGCAGAATAATTGAACTAGAGTGCACAAAAGAACAAATGGCAAGTGTGTCATTTGAAATTATGAACCCCAGAAAAGCCATGTTTTAATCCTGAGCCAATCTTGTAGAGGTAACCATTTCTTTTAATCCTGATTCAATATTATAGGTCAGAAACTTTGATTAGATTATATCCACAGAGATATGGTGCACCCAACTGTAGGACTGGAGTCCTTTAAAATGGGGGACATTTTGAAGAAATCTCAAATGCTTGGAGAAGAGTTGCTTCAAAGCTGACAGAGACATGGATGTTTAGAGATGCCTGAAGTGCCAACAGAGAGAGCAAATGCCTAGACATGGGCAGAGCCCAGGAGACATTGCCATGCAACTTCTCATGAGTTGCTAAGCAAGCCAGAACCCAGAGTTGTGTCCTGGAAAAACTAAGTGAAGACCCATAGAAGCCAAGTGAGGAACCCCCACAGGAAACAGAGGCTGAAAGCAACAAAGCCCAGGAGCAAGGGGCTGGCAGATGCCAGCCACATGCTATCTCTATGATAACAGAGGTGTTCCCAGTGGCATCAGCTTTACTTGAGTAAAGGTAACCTCTAGTTGGTGCCTTAATTTGGACATTTTCATGGCCTTAGAACTGTAAACCTGTAACTTATTAAATTCCCTTTTTAAAAGCCATTCCATTTCTGGTATATTGCATTCTGGCAGCTTAACAAACAAATATAGCAAGAAAAATAAAATGGAACTGGATCTTAGGAAAATAATACACAACAAAAGGTGCAAAAATATAAGAATCATTGGTGTCCCAGAAGGTGAAGAGAAGAATAAAAGGCTAGGAAGATTAGTGGAAATAATGGGGGAGAACATCCAAACCTTTAAAAAGACAAGAATATGAAAAGCAAAGAGGACCAATGAATCCAAAATAGAATAAATACAAATAGGTCTCCTCTAAGACACACACTAATTGGTCTGTCATATGTTGACAAGAAACAGCAAGTATGGAAACAGCATGAAAAAAAAAAACTATCTGCTACATAAAAAGGAAAACACATAAGACTGAATTGGGTCTATGGAAACTGTAGTCAAAAGAAAGCAGGAGTAGATATGCTAGTCAGATAAATGTAAAGATGTCATAAGAGACAAAGAAAGACACTGAATATTAATAAAAAGGACAATACACCAAGAAGAACTAATAATAATAAATGTTTATGTTCCCAATCAAGAAGCTTCAGAGTACATGAGACAAACATTGACAAAATTGAAGGGAGCTAAAGATGTTTCAAGAATAATGGAAGATTTCAATACACCACTTTCCTGTATAGATAGAACAACCAGACATGGATCCTGAAGAAATTTCAAAAATCACAAGAGAATACTATGAACAACCATATGTCAACAAACTAGACAAATTAGATTAAATGGACAAATTCCTAAAAACACACAATCAACCTACACTGACTCGAGAAGGAGATCTTAACAAACCAGTTACAAGTAAAAAGATTCAATCAGTCATTAAAAATCTTCTGACAAAGAAAAGCCCAGGACCAGACAGCTTCACAGGGGAATTCTATCAAACTTTCCAAAAAGAACTAATACCAATTCTGCTCAAACTTTTCAAAAAAAACTTCAGGAAAAAGGAGCACTATCTAACTCATTTTATGAAGCTAATATCACTCTAATTTCAAAACTGGATAAAGATACTATAAGAAAGGAAAACTACAGAACAGTCTCCTTAATGAACATAGATGCAAAAATTCACACAAAATACTAGCAAATCGACTCCAAAACCACATTGAAAGAATTATACATTAGGATTAAGTGGGGTTTATACCAGCAATGCAAGTATGGTCCAACACAAGAAAATCAATCAACATAATACAGCAAATTATCAAACCAAAAGGGAAAAATTACATGATCATATCAATTATGCTGAAAAAGCATTCAACAAAATTCAGCATCTTTTTCAGATAAAAACACTTCAAAAGATAGGATTGAAGGAAACTTCCTCAATATCATAAAAGGCTTATATGAAAATCCCATAGCCAGCCTTTCACTTCACAATGAGAGATTGAAAGCATTCCCCCTAAGATTGGGAATGACACAAGGATGCCCATCGCCACTACCATGATTCAACATTGTACTAGAAGTCCTAGCTGTAGCAATTAGACAGGAGAAAGAAATAAAAGTTATCCAAGTAGGAAAGGAAGAAGAAGTAAAATTTTCATTATTTGCAGATGACATGATCCTATACTTGGAAAACCCTGAGAAATCTATGGCAAAGCCACTTGAGCTAAGAAACAAATTCAGCAAAGTGGCGGGATCCTTGATTAATATAAAAAATCAGTATTGTTTTTATGCAAGTAATGACCTATGTGAAGAAACAATTAAGGAAAACATTTCTATTCAAAATAGAAACCAAAAGAGTCAGATGTTTAAGAGTAAGCCTACCTAGGGATGTCAAGGACTTGTACACAGAAAACTATAAAACACTGCTAAGATAAATTTTAAATGACCTAAACAGATGGAAAGACAGTCCATACTCATAGATAGGAAGGTTGAATATCATGACAGTGTCAATTCTACCCAAACTGATCTATAGATTCAATGCAATACCTAACAAGATCTCAATAACTGACCTTGAAGACTTGGAAAAGCTAGTTTTCAAATTTATTTATAAGGGAAAGAAAGCCCTGAATAGCTAAAGATATCTTCATAAAGAAGAGGAAAGTGGGAGGACTATCACTTCCTCACTTTAACACTTACTATAAAGCCACAGTGGGCAAAACAGCATGGTACTGGCACAAAGATAGAAATATTGATGAATGGAATTGAATTGAGAGTGTAGAGCTAGACCACCAAATCTATGGACAATTGATATTTGATAAGGCCCCCAAATCCATTGAAGTGGGACAAAATAATCTTTTAATAAATGGGCATGGGAGAACTGGACTTCAATGCTAAAAGAATGAAAGAGGACTCCTACATTTTTAAATGCTATAAAAAGATTAATTCAAAATGGATTAAAGACCTAAATATAAGAGTGAGTACCATAAAACTTCTAGAAGAAAATATAGGGAAATGTCTTCAAGACCTAGTAATAGGAGGTAGTTTCTTAAACTTGACACCTAACGTACAAGTAGGGAAAAGAAAAAAATAGATAAATGGAAATTCCTTAAAATCGAAAACTTCTCTGCCTCAGAGGACTTAGCCACAACAGTGAAGAGGCAGCCAACTCAATGTAAGAAAATGTTTGAAAACTATATATCAGATAAAGTCTTGCTATCTTGTGTACATAAATAAATTATATAGCTCAACAACAAAAGAACAAACAACCCGATTATAAAATGGGCAGAGGATATGAATAGACACTTTTCCAAAGAGCAAATACAAGTGTCTAAAAAGAACATGAAGAGATGCTCATTTTCATTCGTTGTAAGAGAAATGCAAATCAACATAACAATGAGATCACCTCATACCTATAAGAATGGCAGAAAACTCCAAATGTTGGAGAGGTTCTGGAGAAATTGGAACATTTACCCCTTTTGGTGGGAATGTATAATAGTGCAGCTGCTGTAGAAAACAGTTTGGTTGGTGATTCTTCAGAAAACAAAATATTGAGTTGTCCTGTGACCTGAAAATACCAATACTTGGCATATACCCAGAAGAGCAGAAAGCAGTGGCATGAACAGACATTTGCACCCTTATGTGCATAGTGGTACCATTCAAAATTGCCAAATAAAGGAAACATTCCAAGTGCATATCAACAGTTGAGTAGATAAACAAAATGTGGTATATACATACAATGGATTATTATGTAGCAGTAATATGAAATGAGTTCCCAAACATATGACAATGTGGATGAACCTGGAGGACATAATGCTGAGTGAAATAAGCCAGACATAAAAGGACAAAGATGCATTATTTTGCCATTATGACTCTGGTAAAGGTAAGCTCAGAGGTTATACTGTAGAGTATAACAGACCTAGATGTACACAGAAGCTGGAGAAGGGGAAAAGGCCCAATGAGTTGAACTTAAATACAAGGGAATGAATGGAAGTGATGGTAACTCATTAGTGGGGTTATGAGTAATATTGCCATATTAAAGGTGAATATGACTGAAAGGGGATGTATCATGCCATATATCCTACTGATTAAATCTACAATTATAAATAAGTTCTTGCATGAATTATTTTGAGTTGATATTTGGTGAGGCTATGTTTGTCAGTTCTTTGTCCCTACAGAACAATGAAAACTGTCCTAAAATTGAGAGTGCTGCTGATTGTACAACCAAGTGAGGTTACTATAAGACATGATTTGCTTATTTTGGATATTATCCATGATGCCCAATATATGGAGGTAGCTGAAGGGTACAATGACTGACAAGCAGAAAGGTGAACTGGGTTACATTTATATGATGGAATATGATGCACTACAAAAAGGAAGGCCATAGAGAGGCACACAATGAATTGAAAACACCTTGGGGACAATGTGTTGTACAAAATAAGCCAGAAACAAAAGACCAAATATGTTAAGATCTGTTTCAGAAAATACTTATAAGAAAATTTGAGTCTAGAGCGTAAGTTCTTATAGCAACCACACTTAGTCTGAAGTTATAAATGCATCTCTAGTTTCTGAGACACTGAATTATATGTATATCAGTTGGTATTTCCCTGGAACTGTGAGTAACTCTGTGATATCTAAGACCCAGAAATGGAGTGCTACAGTCCTGAAGGTTAGCACAGCTTCATACAATAACAGTTAAAGTAACCAAAAAGGAGGTCAGGACTCAATTAGAGATAAAAGTGAAGCCAATCTGGCTGGGACTAAAGTAAAATCAGAATATAGGGTAAAAGATGGTAGTATATGTACTCTAGACTTTTACCTACTGTTTGTGGCCAAAGGCAGAAAGGTTTATTTTCTAGAACCTAAATTTTCTGCTACACATAATCTAAACCAACCTGTCTGGATAGCTCATTTAAACAACCCAAACTCCTGGAGTCCAGAACATGAATGAGGCTTTATAATTGTGTGTAGCTTAATACAATACCTGGACACAACTCAGGCTATGGTGGGCTGATAATTAAAAAGTATTTGTAGATACCCTGGAGGGTCCAAAAAATATATATGGAATTATTAAATTTTCCCATCTGAGACTCCAGTTATGCTCACAACCATTGGAGACACCCCAGAAAATAAGCCAAGTCCTTGATTTTGAGATTTGCCTTTATGAGATTTATTACTGTAGTTGAGAAACTAAGACTAACTGTAATGAGGTCTCAAAGTTGCTCCCAGGAGACCTCTTTTATTGCTCAGATATGGCCTCTCTCTCTCTCTAAGCTCATCTGTGCAAGAAAAATCATTACCCTCCCCTCTAAATGAGATTTGACTCTAGGGATGAGTTTGGCCCCAGTACCATGGGATTGGCGATGCCTTCATGACAAAAAGAAGGAAAAAAAAGTGTAATAAAATAAGGCATCAGTGGCTAAGAGAGATCAAATAGGCTATTCTGGAGGCTACTCTAATGCAAGCTTCAGTTAGATAGAGCTAATTGCCATGGTTTGCTAAACCCCAAACAATATCACTCCTGTTAACTCTTAAGAACAACAAATACTCAAACTGAGACTCTGTAGAAGCTTCATGCATTAATTTTGCTTTCCTGGAACCTATAATTTTCAAAGGATTCCTAGACCAGATAAATCCTGAAACCCAGAGGGACCTCTCAAAGATTATCAACTAATTATACCCCCTATCTTTTACTGTTGACATCCTTCTTAACATGAAAAAGTCAGAACAGGTATTGCCTAAAGTTCCCTATAGATTGAGAGGAAGAGGAGTTATAATAGAGAAAATAGGATTTAACAAATGAGTATGACTGCTGAATCATTATATTGGTAGTGCTTCTTGCCTCTAGTGCTTTTTTTTTTAAAAATTATTTTTATTGATAAACAACACACAAACATTCTTAACATACAAACATTCCATATACAGTGTACAATCAGTGGTTCAAAATATCATCACATAGTAGTATACTCATCACCGTGATCATTTTTTAGAATATTTACATTACTCCAGAAAAAGAAATAAAAAGAAAAAACTCATACATACCATATCCCTTACCCCTCCCTCTCATTGACCACTAGTATTTTTATCTAACTAATATGTTTTAACCTTTGTTCCCCCTATTTATTTCTATACACCTTACCACTTCCTTTCACTGATCACTAGTATTTCAATTTACTCCATTGTTTTAACATTTGGTTCTCCTATCACTTATTTACTTTTAATCCATATATTTTACTCATCTGCCCATACCATAGATAAAAGGAGCATCAGACACAAGGTTTTCACAATCACATAGTCATGTTGCGAAATCTCTATCATTATACATTCATAACTGGAACACAGCTCCATAGTTTCAGGCATTTCCCTCTAGTCTCTCTAGCACACCTTAAACAAAAAGGGGGTATCTACATAATGCATTAGAATAACCTCCAGGAAAACCTCTCGATTCTATTTGAAATCTCTCAGCCACCGACACTTTATTTTGCCTCATTTCTCTCTTCCCCCTTTCAGTTGAGAAGATTTTCTCAATCCCTTGATGCTGAGTCCCAGCTCATTCTAGGATTTCTGTTGTATGTTGCCAGGCATAGCCTCCAGTGTTTTTGAGAGGCTAGAAGGAAAAATATGAAATGATAACCCATAACAAACTGTGAAATCTCTTCTGTAACTATTTGTTGAAATGTACGTTGAAAATTGTTGCTTTTTCTTTCTTTACTTTGTATATATGTTATATTTCACAATAAAAAAAGTTGTTAAAACAATATACTACAGGCATAAAACAGCATATTTGAAAAGGCAAAATAAAGAATTAGTAATGTAGAAGACAGGAAAACCAAAATCTTACAGACAGAAGAACAGATAGAGAAAAGAACGGAAAAAATTGAGCAGGGCCTCAGGAATTTTGATAGCATGAAACACTTAAGCATGTGCATCATGGGCTTCCTAGAAGGAGAAGAAAAGGGAAAGGGGTCAGAAAGAATATTTGAAGAACTAACAGCTGAAAAATTTCCAGCTCTTATGAAAGACATAAATATGCATGTCCAAGAAATGCAATGTACTCCAAACAGAATAAATCCTAATAGACCTATTCTGAGATACACACTAATCAGAATGTCAAATGCCTAAGATAGAGAGGATTCTGAAAGCAACAAGAAAAAAGGCAACTTATTACATACAAGGAATCCTCAATAAGACCAAGTGCTGATTTCTCAACAGAAACCATGGAGCTGAGTAGGCAGAACAGTGGTATAAGATATTTAAGTAATGAAAAGAGCAAATCCACCTGTCAAAATTGTTTATCCAACAAAATTTTCCTTCAAAAATGAGGAGGAATCAATATAGTGATTCAGCAGTAATACTCACTTGTTAAATCCTAATTTCTCTGTAATAATTCCTCCTTGTCTCAATCTACAGGGAACTTTAGGCAATGCCTGTTATGACTTTTTCTTGTTGAGAAGGGATGCTGATAGCAAAGGATAGGGAGCTATAATTAGCTGATATTTACAGATTATTAATATTTATAAATATTCACAGATAAACAGAAACTGAGAGTTTTTCAAAAAGAGACCTGCCCTTTAAGAAATACTAAAGGGAGTTAGTTCTTCAAGCTAAAAGGATAAGACAGGAGAAAGTGGCTTGATGATGGTTAATTGTACAAATATAAGAAAGTTTTTACATGAACTAGAACAAATATATGTCGCAAGGTGTTAATAATGGGGTGGTATATAGGGAAAATACAAGTAATGCTAACTAAGGACTATAGTTAACAGTAACATTGCAATATTCTTTCACTAATTGTAACAAAGGCATCATAGCAAAGCAAAATGTCAATAATAGGGGGACATAGGAGTCTCTTTATTTTCAGAAAAAAATGGGAATGTTCTCATATAAATGGTGGTAAATGTTTCACTGTGATTATGCCAGGAGTCATTGACTGCACACTTAGGATGGATTGTATTGTGTGTGAATAAAATAGTTAAAAGACATTACTATGCCAAGTGCCTAAAATATTACCAAATTCTCAAGCACATGAATTATATTTCAATTCAAATTATAATTCTATTGATTCAATTTTGATCAGGAAGAATATTTCTCTGGAGAAGATCTAGTTCTACCTCCAATGACAAAAGTTTCTTTATTTATTTAAATATTTTGATTTTTAAATTAGTTCCAACATTGATAATAGAGGAGGTTTTTGACAGTATTACCATCTGTGATAATGAAAGGGTATTTGAACCACCTGTATCAGTCAGAATTCTCCAGAGAACCAGAATGAGCAGTATATGTGTATATAAAAGATTTATTCTAAGGAATGGACTCATGCTTTTGAGGAGGCTGGTAAGTCTGAATTCTGTACGGCAAACAAGCAAGCTGAAAATTCCAGTAAGGGTTGATGCTGTCTTGAGTCTGAAATCTGAATTAGAGTCCACCCAATTGGTAACTCATAGAGGAGGTGAAGTGCAAGTTTGTGGCATAATTTCTTCTTCTTCTGGGAACCTCAGTTCTTTGCACTTCAAACCTTTTACTGATTGGATGAGACCTACCCACATTATCAAGGCTAATCTCTTTTACTTAGAGTCAAGTAAGTAGATGCTAATAGCATCTACAACAAACCTTCACAGCAGCATCTATGCTATGTCCACATAACTGGACACCATAGTCTAGCCAACTGGACAGATATAATTATCCATCACAACACCTTTGCTAAATGCCAGTCCAACTAAAGTTAAATTATAACGTGGAAATCAGCACTCTTAAGATAATTTTGATAAGTGATTATTCTTAGCTAGCTTTCTTTTTCTTTTTTATTATCATTCTGGGAACTCGAATCTTGACTTTATTAAAACTGAGAAATACCAAAGCATTCCTAGATAATTCCAAGAAAGGTCCTTTAACCTTAATTGTGGATTTAAGTGAAGCCAACCAAGAGCTACTTGGATGATTATACTTCTATAAAATGAGAACAGAAAAATCACTGCTTCACACTGACTTGTTAATCTTTCAATATCCCTCTACTAATTTCAAAATATGAGAATATGTTCCAAACTGGAGGAGGAACACAAAAAAATAGACTATTAATTTTTAGAACTAGCTAACAAAATACCACATCAAAACTACAAAGCCAAAGTTTATATTTCCATAGATTCTTAATCTTTAAATCCTCATAATTTCTGGTATTTCAGAAAAGTAAAATAGTCCAAGCATCATTTGAAAGGAAAGCTGATCTTATTGCTATACATCAACACTAGTACATATTTCCCAATCTGTTAAGTTTACTATATGTAATGAAAATACACCCTCGAGTGCCTGAATCAAAATCTTGTCTTCCCTTTCTTTAATGTATCAAAAAGCAGGAAAACAAAAATTAACTCAAAATGGATCACAGACCTATATATAAGCACGAGGAACATAAAACTCCTAGAAAAAAAGCGAAGAGAAGCATTCTCAAGATCTTATGTTAAACAATTGTTCTTCGACTTTATACCCAAAACCCAAGCAATGAAAGAGAAAATAGATAAATGAGACCTCATCATAATTTAAAACTTTGTGCATCAAAGAACTTTGACAAGAAAAGTAAAAAGACAAGAAAGTGAAAAGACAATTTACTGATGGGAGAAAATATTTGGACACCACATTTCCCATGAAGGTTAATATTCAGAAGACATGAAGAAATCCTCCAACTCAACAATAAAAAGGCAAACAAACCAATTAAAAATGAGCAAAAAAACTTGGAATAGACTTTTCTCTAAAATGGAAACAGAAATGGCTAAAAACATATGAAAAGATGCTCAGCATCACTAGCTATTAAGGAAATGCAAATCAAAACCACAATGAGATATCATTTCACACCTACTAGAATGACCACTATTGAAGAAAAAGGAAAAACTTCAAGTGTTAGAGAGGATATGGAGAAATAGGAACATTCATTCATTGCTGGTGGGAATGTATAGTAGTTGCTGTGGAAGACAGTCTAGCAATTCTTCAGGAAGCTTAGTATAAAATTACCGTATAACCCAGTAATCCCCCTACTAGTTATATACCCAGAAGGAATGAAAGCAGGGACTGAAACAGATATTTGCACACCAATCTTTGTATCAGCATTATTCAAAATGGCCAAAAGATGGAAGCAACCTAAACATCCATTAACTGATAAATGGATAACACAATGTGTTATATACATACAATGGAATATTATGCAGCTGTAAAATGAATGAAGTCTTGACGCATTTGACAAAATTGCTGACTCTTGGATATTTTGTTGAGTTTTCACTCAACACAAAAGGACAAGACTGCAAGATCCCACTGTTTAGAACTAATTATAATAAGCAAATTCATAGGGTTAGAACTTAGATTATAGGTTACCAAGAAATAAATTGGGGTAGAGAATGGGGAAACCATGCTTAAGTTGTACAGAGTTTCTATTTATGCTGATGGTAGCACATAATTGTGATGTGATGGTAGCACCGAAAAATATAGGTGAATGTGGTTAAAAGGGGAAACTTTAGGTTTATAAAGTAAGGTTATTTCAATAAAATTTAAAACACAATTTAAAAATTAAAAGATAAAAGAGAACTGTACAATACAGCGAACCCTACTGTAGATGATGGACTATACTTAATAGTACAAGCATAAGAAAGTTCTTTCATGAATTATAGCAAATGTATGATACTAATACAAAGTGGTAATAATAGGGTGGCATATCGGAAAAATACACCTAATGTAATAATGAATGATAGAAGTAATTCATAGTCTTTCATCAACTGTAACAAAGGTGACTACTGTCAAGAAAAATAGTACAGTTATACAAAAAGTGTTATCATCAATTGTAATAACTGTTCCACACCAATCCAAGATGTTGGTAGTGGAGTGGTACAATGGGAATCCTATGTTTCATTAATGATTGTTCTGTGAACTCACAATTTCTCTAAAAAAAATTAAATAATCTATGAGAAAACCTTGCCTAGCCCCCAAGTAGGTAATATTTACCAATGCCCATTTCAGATGTGGACAAAAAGGATAATGAGAAAAAGTGTCACTCACATAGCAGAGCCTTGAGGTCATCATGAAAAAATGGACTGCAGATTCCTTCCCAGATACACAAACAGAATCTATACAAAATGGCATGGGTTATTTCAAAGTTGCTATGGACTACCCACTAGCATATAATTCTTATTGTCTTCAATTCTGAATAGGATTGGATAATAGTTATCCCATGTCTGTTCCATCATTGGATATTGATTATGCCTGGGGAAGATTGCCTGTCTTTTTACATAAGCCTTCTCCAGGAAGAGGTGCCACATCCAAACCTGATGCAGTGTGCCTTCCTGTTTTAGGAAAAGACTGTGCATAATTAGCTGCATAATTGAGAGTGTGCCAAATATTTGGTGATCAGAAGGACACTCGGGTACTTTGCTAACATTTCAAGCCCTCTCTTTTTCCAGATCAAATTGTAACTCCCTATACATACATGGCACCTAGGTTTGGCCAAGTGACTTATTTTGGCCTATGAAAGGGAAACAGATGTGGTTTGTTACTTCTGGGTGGAAGATTTAAAAGCACATTGACTTTCACTTTCCCAAAGTAATGTTTCTAATGGTTGTTCCATCAACTTGGGCTTCTGAGTGAATATGATGACAGACTCTGTTGCCAACTCTGCTAGATATATAGCAGGAGCAAGAGATAAATATTTGGTGTTTTAAGCCAGCCACTGTTATCTGAAGTTGTTTTGTTATATCAGCATCATTTGCCCTTTTAATTAAGAGGTAAATTATTATGGGACTACTTGGAAAATAACTATCAAATTGGTATACGATTCTTAACATTCTAATTATTTTGGTGAACTGAATATATATTTTACAAAATTTAATAGTTGTGTGATATTGGGCAAGACACTTTCCTACCTATGGTTCCCTCTTCCATAAAACGAAAAGGTTGGGCTACACATTAGAGTCCTTTCAGCTATAAAATCTCTGATAAAAATTAATCTCTGAATTACTAAGTATAGGTATTACTACAGGCTTCCTGTTTCAGATGTTTGAACACCCAGTGAATACCCTCCCATAAAGATTATCTGACAAACATCTAAAAGAGAATCATCACAGAGACATCAGAGGGACATTTAAGTGATTTTCTGTGCAACATCTTACTGCAGTTCAGCCCACGATGAAAAGTCCTGTAAGAAAAAGGTAAAGAGACTCTTAAAAGATTCTAGATTCCCTAAATTACCTTAGAATAAGGGAAATGGCTGTGGAATTGGACTGGGGTCCAAAATAATGAGTTCTACTCTACCATATGTCTAAAATCTTTGATCTACACACACATACATACACACACACACACACACACACACACACACACACATATATATATACAGAGAGAAATCTGTAATTCCATATTATCAAATTTCATTTGACAAATAAAATCTACATGCTGCTGCCATAACTTTAAACAATTTTTTAATTCATTAGTGACATTGGGAAGGGTGACAAAGATTCCTACACCCAAGAAAAAGAAAAAAAAAGGAGGGAGGAAGGTAAGGAAAGGAAGCTACTTAAAATCATGCAAGTTCAAAATAATCCAAGAGATGTTATTAGTTTGGACATTACAAATGAATATCAAAGGTCCCAATCTCACCATACATGCTTAGCATCAATTGTAACAACTGTTCTGGTTTTAATTTTGTTCGTGGTAAAATTTACACATTGGAAAGAGCTAAATTAGATGCTGTAGAGTGTTATACTGATGGGGTCAAAAGGAATCCTGTACTTTCTTTTAAGCCTCCAACAAACCACAATACTGAATGCAATATTCTTTAGAACAATCATTCTTGCAACTACAATCTCGATTGAATGTCCATTTGCAACATTTTATTTTTTGTTCAACAATTTTAGAGAAGGATATTTTTAAAAGCTGTTAGAAGAAATGTGCTTGAATTCCCACCTTGAATCTGTGAAACCTGAGGTCTGCACATTTGGACAGTACAGACAAGACTCTAGGAGAAAATGGGGAGAAATACTACCACTTTCTCCCGAGTAAGCAAATACTTTCCTGGCTAAATTGACATTTATTGCATGATGTTAATGTGAATGTAAAAGAGAAAATTAAAGCAGAAACAAGCCCGATTCTCATCTTGTCTTCCATCTCATTCACATGTGGCTCATAAAATTGCAGAAATACTACTTCAGATTAGGTACATTATTTGTAGCTGTTCTGGAGATGCTTTATGAGATAAAAAGAGCTAAGCTTCAACATTTTAAAAATATGAAATCTGCAACAAATTTAATGTCATTAAAATATTGTGTGGGAAGTGTGCACGGCTGGTTCAGTGGTAGAATGCTCACCTTCCATGCCGGAGACCAGGTTTGATTCCCAGACCATATATATAATATATATATATTGTGTGGGATAATTGAGGCATATTTAGTATGTGCGAACTTCATGGGCTCTTTATTTAGCCCTCTGAGAAATAGATGAGAGAGATACAGAGACAGAATTTTTTTAGGTCATGTTTATATTCCTAAAATTTACATTCAGCAAAACTCACCCTTTTTCAGTGTGCAGCTCCATGAGTTTGGATAATGGTATTCAACATTTGGGCCTAAGACAGTATTTCCTTTGCTCCCCCCAAAAATATTCTCATGCGTTTTTTTAGTCAATTCCCTGCCCTCTTACTAAGGCTTTTTGAATCATTGATCTGATTTCTATCCCTATAGATTTTCCTTTCCCAGACTTTATTATTAATGGAATCATACAGTATGTAGCTTTTTATATTTGGTTTCTTTCATATAGCTAATGTTTCTGAGGTTCAGTGATATTGTTGTGTGTATCGGTAGCTGCCTTATATTGTTGAGTGGTATTCCATTGTTTGGATGCACCATTATCTATCCAGGCACTAGTTGATGGCTGTTTTAGCTGTTTCCAGTTTTCAGTGATTATGAATGAAGCTATTATAAACAATCAAGTATAGGTTTTTCTGTGAGTAAATATGTTCCTTTCTCTCAGATGAATACTTAGGAGTAGCACTGCTGGACTTTATGGTAAATGCATGTTTAATTTTATAGGAAACTGTCAAATAGTTTTCAAAAGTGGCTGGTGTTTTGCTTCTCACTGGCTATGTATGAAAGTTTCAGTGGCCTTGCACCCTTGCCAATGTTTGATATTGTCAGTGTTTGTTTCTTTCTCTTTTTTTTTTTTTTTTTGCCATTCTAATAGGTATATAGAGTGTCTCACTGTGGTTTTAATTTGCATTTCCTTAATGAAATGTGAAATCCTAAGTTCCAAACCCTGTAAAGCAAGGAATTTCCTAAAGAAATATATGTGACACCACCAACTTAGTATCCAGCTCTGAGAGGTACCAATGCGAACTCTCAAAACAGAAACTATTGCTCCTCTGATGGCAGCAGCAGCTTTGTAGACTTCACCAGACTCAGATATGAAGTTCTGAAAATGGTGTCTAGGCGCTCTTTGGTGTTTCATCTTTTTCAATATTGTGGGCAGCTGAAATTGTTAGCATGATTTTGATCCTTTGATTCCTGAAAGTTTCTGTTTTCCTGAAATCTGGTGGTGACTTTCCCAGTTCTTTCACAGACTCCAACAACGAATTTTCACTTGAAATGCCTACAGCGAATTTTCTTTTCCCAATTAAACCCAAGCTGATACAAAGATGTGCTTGTATTTAGAATCCTTTGAAATAAACTCAAAACATGTTCAGCTGAGTTCACTGAAAGACGTTCAGTGTTTCAATATTGGGCAAATAAAGTACTTTAATAAAACATGGTTCTAAAAGGTGACTTCCCCTAATAGAAATCAGTGAGTAAATTGTCTCCCTAATTGTACTGCAAATATACATGAATAAAATATACCTTAACAAGTAGCAAAGATGACAGTTTAAATGATACATAGTTTTTATGGCATGACTATGCTTCTTTTTCAAACATATCAATGGTTTAGACATAACATTATAAAAAAATTAAACCTTGATGTTGATCCTGCACCCATTAGTCTCCGATCCACCTAAGCTGGTAGACAGTTCTCCAGTATAGAAATCCTACTTCAGTATAGGAGTAGGGACAGAATTTGGGGAAGTAGGCAGGAATCTGAGATGGGGATAAGAAAGGTTATGCCAAGGAGGGCACAGGTAGGCAGCAGAAATAGCAGGCTAGAAATGGCAGGGGCAGAAATAGAGCTGCTCAGGAAGTCACAGGAAAACTAATTGTTCTAATAGGAACTGCATACACAGTGTAGGGTCCAATCAGTGGGTGCATGGAGAAAGAGGGCCAAGTCATGCCGGAGATAGTATTGGCTATTACAGCAGCTTTGTTCCAAGATAAACTAATGTGTTTCTTCATGGCTTCACAGACATCCTGAGATGGTACTAGGGGTTATAAGAAGCGGAATAAAATTACCTTTTTTTAAGTTTATTATTACCTTGATTGTCAATGTAAAACATTGTTCTTTGAAAAATTAAGGAGATATTCAATGAAAAACTTCAGGATAAGCACAATCGAATAAACATAGGGATTTATCTCTGTTTCCCTCTAACCCCCACTAAAAGTCACTAAAAGAATCATAATGACATAACTCCACAACTGTAAAAAGGGCAGAAGAGGATACAATAGTACAGGGAAATTTCCAACAAAAATGTGAAAGGGACCCTAACAAGTGCATTGTTGGCTTCTAGCATTCTTAGATCTGCTTTGGGGTTAGCCAGTAAGACACAAGTTACATTTTTTTTCTGGTAAATACTAGAAAAACTCAGAAGCTAGAGGGCACAGTTATCTCTCAATGCAAGGAAGTATGATGAGACTGTAAATAAGATATTCTGTTGAAAATTGGTAGAAAGTTTGTTAGAACACAGATCCCCTTCACCACTTTAGGTGAAAGACAGGGTTTATTTTCTCCAGGATTAGAACAAAAGAGACTATGGACTGACTGATATCAGGCATGACTGAAACCAAAAAAAAAAAAAAAAAAAAAAAAAAGGCAGTACTTTGCTCTAAATAGAGGGATTAATTGAAATTCTGCAAATTAGTGATCCTGACCCATGTCCACAGTTCTGATCTTAGATCTCTGGCTGCCAATTCATTATACTGTCCCCATACCTAGGAAGGAAAAAGGAAGGTTTCTCTTCAGAAAAAAATACCTACAGACACATATAGGGGTGACCCAACAGCCAAATCTCCACCTATTTATTCACTATGAATCCTATTAGTCAAGAAGCTCTGTCTATGCATACAGAGCTCCCAATCACCTTTTATTTTTATTTCAGAAACTCAATCTTAATTATGAATAAACATTTTTAAAATATTTCAGGGAAACCTGTAACACAAAAGAAACTTAGGGTGGGCCATGGTGGCTCAGCAGGCAGAGTTTTTGCCTGCCATGCCGGAGACCTGAGTTTGCTTCCCAATACCTGCCCTTGCCAAGAAAAAAAAGAGACTTAAGCAGGAAAAGAACAAAGAAGAAACTAAGAAAATAGAGAGAGACAGCAGGAGACAACTTCAAATCTTAATCAAAATATTTTCAGGAAAATAAGAAGATATCAAATCTATGAAGCATATTTTTTTTAAGGAGTATGAGGTCAAAAAAAGCTCTTGAATTAAGAATTGTAAGAGCAAATTGAAATATTAAATATTAGGTAGGAAGATAAATTTGAAGAAAATACCCAAATACCTGAAAAAATAAGAGAAGATGGGAGGAAATTAGATAAGGAAATTCAAGGCTCAACTCAAGAGATCCACCATCTAACTCAAATAAGAATTCCAGAAGGAGAGAAAGTAGAAATGATTCAAGAAAACTGGGTGTGGTAGTTGGCTCAGGTGTCAACTTGGCCAGGTGAAGGTGTCTAGTTCTATTGCTGTGGACGTGAGCCAATGGCATGTGAACCTCATCTGTTGATGATTACACCTGCAGTCGGCTTGGAGGTGTGCCTGCTGCAATGAATGATGTTTGGTTTAATTGGCTGGAAGTTTAAATGAGAGAGCTCAACGTAGCACAGCCAAAACAGCTTAGCATACCTCATCTCAGCACTTGCAGCTCAGCCCAGGCCTTTGGAGATCCAGAAAGGAATCACCCTGGGGAAAGTTGTTGGAACTCAGAGACCTGGAGAGAAGGCCAGCAGAGATTACCCTGTGCCTTCCCATGTAAGAAAGAACCTCAACTGAAAATTAGCCGCCTTTCCTCTGAAGAACTATACATGTTTAACTAAATAAATCCCCTTTTATTAAAAGCCAATCCATCTCTGGTGTGTTACATTCCAGAAGCTAGCAAACTAAAACACTGGGGTATACATTTTTCAGAAGAAATGGTCCCACTGAATATCAAGCATAATAAATGAAAAGAGGCCTCCAGCCAGGACACGGTCATGAAATTACAGAATGCTGATGATAAAAATATTCTAAGGATTCCCAAGATAAGATGGAAAAAAAAGATTATATGCAACATATCAGAAATTGGATTTTTCAATATCAAAAGTGGATGCTGAAAAACAATATACAATATTTTTTCAATTATAGTGTTATGAACATATACTATAATCATACAAATTTCTTTCCCAATTTTGACAATGTATGCACATCATCCCATAATAGGAATATACCACAATTTATTTAATCACCCTCTGTTATTGGAAATTTTTATTTCTTCCAGTTACTCATTATTTTCAAAGTTCTGAGGTAAAATTATTACCACACCCTTGAAAGCTAACCCAGACAAACTATCAGTCAAGCCTGGGGGCAGAGTTACACCACCATTAGATCTGAAAAGTTTCAACAAATTTACTTTCTATGCAAACTTTAATGCAAAGCCACTAATGTCAGGAAAATGATCAAAAGGAATTCTAGGGCAACAGCCATGCAGTAATCCCAATCAATTTACATTTAGTACAGGAAAATGGAGGATTACAGAAGAGATGTATATCCCCAAAAAACAAAACTGATTTGTGATGGCATCTGATCATATGGAGAGGAGTTTTATATTTCTGTAAGAGAATTTGCAGATTAGGTGAATGAAAAGTTAAGAAAACAAAAACAAAACAATTATTAGCGCCAAGAAAAATATATGAATAAAATAGGGAATGTGATCATAGTGCACTACACATTTTAACAGATTCATTTATTTAGCTATAATAATTAAATGCAGAATATAGAGTAAAAAAAATTTATAATGTAAATATATTAGTAGATTAGTGGGTGAAGGGGAAGTGTTTGTGATTGTCAGGGAAACCAAAAGGGAGTTAATCTTAATTTAATTTTATAGGAAGTCAATAGAATACATCTTGAAACAGAAAAAAAAAAAACACCAAAAACCTGAATAAATAGCCAATTAGTTACATGGAAGTATCTGTAAGAAAAAATAGCTCAAAAAGTTGGATGCTGGAAAATTGGAAGGGGTGACTGAATTTTTTCTTATATTTCTAATCCTTGTAGTGTTATTAGAAATTTCAAGATATGCTAAGAATCAATAGAATTAAAAATTGAAATAAATAGAGTTGAGAAAAGAGAAGAAAATGTATAATTCTACATTTATTGATAATTACTCTATCTTGGTATGAATCCTTCCCTTTTGTTATGAATCCTTTTTGTCTTTTTTGCCCTATGCATATATGTCAATATATTTTTTGGCAAAGTGTTAAACAATATGCAGTATTTTTTTCATTTATAGTGTTATGAACATATACTATAATCATACAAATTTCTTTCCCAATTTTGACAATGTATGCACATCACCCCATGATAGGAGTATACCACAATTTATTTAATCACCCTCTGTTATTGGAAATTTTTATTTCTTCCAGTTACTCATTATTATAAAGACTTAATTTGCACATATCCTAGAGTTAGTATTTAGAATTAAATTCCTATAATTTTCTAGAAATTCCTATTGTTGGCCTATTGGTTAAGAGGGTATAAACCAGTGTTTCTCAACTATTTTTCATAATCATCCTCCCATAGAGTCTCTTTAGACATTTTTTTCCCTAATCAGTCCCTCATGTAAAGTTAATACACCAAATATACTATATCTCTATATGTCCTATATGCATATCTGTGCCCTACATAAAAATAAAGTTAGTGTTTTTCATACTTCCTAAACCAATATGTCACCCCTTTAGGGGCAATATTTCCTCTGTTGAAAATGTAAGATAGAAGCATTCTATGGACATCCTGTACATGCTCCCTACCCTCCACTTCCTCAGCAAATATGGTGTTTGTAAAATAAATAACATTTTTAAATGGACATTTTGCAATAAAATATTAAAATTACAATATTTTGAAAGTAAGTGTTTCTTAGTATCAAATGCTAGAATGAAAATATTTGTCTCAGACTTTGCCCTACTGTTATAAGACAATTCATTTCAAACTTTCATGCAATTTACATTTAGAAAGTATGCTCCTAAATGTCATTTTGGTTCTCACTATAATTTAGACTCTTTTTAAGTCAATTTGTATTGATTCAACCAGAATGGGTCAATTATATCTTGTAAGTCTTATTTAGTTCTCAAATTATTGACTTGGTCAAGTCAATTTGTAATTAGACAACTCTTAAAAAGTGTTTTCTCTCCATGGCTATACTGGCAGCTTTCCAGCTGTTCTGAGTTTTGGTGATTATCTGGGCCTGATACTGTTTTTATCCACAGCAATTACCTTTTATTGAGGTACATCTTGTGTTTCCAAAAGAAGTTGGAAGAATTGCTGAGAACACTCCAACCCTGGGCTGGTTTTGTTAACTTAGTATTAGGTAAGAACCATATGAACTGTCATTTTTGAAGTAAAAAAAGCAAAAGATTAAATATGAGCAATTCCAAGAGGTTTGACCTAATTCTTTAGTCTCCCTTTATATACCCTAGGGAAAAAATGAGTACTTATAAAGTATTAGGACTGCCTAGACCCTACCACCTACATTTCAAATATTCTGTTAATAATTATACTTTTTATAAGGAAGGAATAGTCAAACCAGTCTAGTATTGGAGGACCTAATATTTTCTTTATTTTCAGATTGATGCAAACATTACCTTCAACTCACGTCAGAAAAGCAGTTGCAACCCCACATTGTGTAATGAATAGAGCATTAGAGCAGGAGTCAGGGGATTTGAATTGCACCAAGCTTTTCCATTTCCTGCTGTGGGAGTTTGATGAGACACTGCCCTTTATTCCTAAGGTCTCAGCTTTGCTGCTACATCCTCAGGGAAACTGTTTTAATTTATCAATGCTGCCAAAATGCAATATGCCAGAAGTGGCTTGGAATGTATAGGGGGAATCTATTGAGTCACAAGCTTACAGTAATAAAGCCATAAAAGGGTCCAAACAAAGGCATCCAGAGAAAGAGACCTTGACTCTAGAAAGGGCTGATAGCTTTCGGGGTTTCTCTGTCAGCTGGGAACTTTCTCTCCTAGCTTCTTGTTTCAAATGGCTTCCCTGGAGGCATTTTCTCTCTACATCTCCAAATGTCCTCTTAAAAATCATCAGTAAGCCACCCACCTTGAATAAAAAGAGGCACATGACTGTGAAAACCCCCTAATCTGAAAGTTCCACCGACTATTGGCTGGGTCACATTTCCATGGAAACAATTAAATTAAAAAAAGATCCCACCCAACAATATTGAATCCAGATTAAAGAACATTTTTTTTTTCTGGGATACAAAACAGTTTCAAACCAGCACAGAAACCTTACCTGAGAGTCATTGAGGGTGGGGTCTCTGGAGTTTTCTCTCATAGCACCCTTTGCTCTCCATTTTGTAACATTGATTATACTAAAATCAATTTATTTAAAGTCTTGGTTCTTCATTAATAAGTATGGGGCATCAAAGCTCTTGCCTGCCATGCTGGAGACCTGGGTTCAATTCCTGGTGCCTGCCCATGCCAAAAAAAAAAAAAAGTATGGGGCAGGACAATGGTTATCTAACCCTATTATCCCTGGTGTTTAATACAACGCCATGATGCCAATGACCAATATGAATGAGTGAATGAAATGAACCTCAGAATTCAAAGCCTTAGTTTCAGCATCTGTAAAGGTATAGAATAATGCCTGCCCTGGCACACTTATAGGGTTGCTGTGATATTGAGATGGGGTGTTTAGAGCAGACTCAAGTGAGACAGAGGATACATATTTCATCATTCCACTATGAGACTGATCCCAAAGTCCAAAAGAGATAACATGCATGAAAGTGTTTTGTAAACTGAATAGGTCTCTTCAGGAATGATTTTCTATAAACTTGGATATAACTAAATACTTTATTATTTGTTAAAGTTTCATTCCACAGGACGAAGCTTCTACACATTTGCTTTTTTCTCAGTTTAATACATGTACCATCTCATGCCAAGTCCCTAGCCCCCAAATCCGTGGATGATTTGTTTCCTGTCCCTGATATATCCAAATCATAAAAGATCCAATATCAATTAGGATTCAAGCAGAAAAACAGAAGCCACTGATGTATTCATAGTAAGAAGGGTTTAATAGAGGGAATTAGAGGCATGTACAGCCATTGGAAGGAGTAAAGAACAATGGTCAGGGAAGCTACCAGAAAGGTCTCAGCTGCTTGCAGCACCAAAGTGGGTGGTTCTCAAGAATTGCCTGGAAAGCTGCTGCAAATGTCAAGAACCTCTGGGAAGCAACCCCCAAGGATCCCAGTGGTGTATAACATCAATGATTTACAAGATCTCAGCTGAAAATCTCATATAGCTGTTCACAAACCAGCCTACAGTTTGTCTAAAGAATAATGGTATTGCGTTCTAGTACGCCTTTCTGATCCCATGAAGATAGAAATTAAAATTTTGCAAGTAGATCAGTTAGGGGTAATATTAAAAGCAGCCATTCTCACTTTTACCTCTTGTTTCTTAGACCCTCATTTTTAGACGGTGAGAGAAATGGCTTCATATATATAGGTAACTAACTGATTCAGGGTATAAACCTCCTATTAGAATAGCCAGGTGTTGTTACTCATCCTGAGATGCAACTGCATCTTCAACTGTTGCTTTGGGGTATGGTGATACATATGAGACCAATTAATCCTGTGGGAATGTGTCTAATACCTTTCTGCATCTGTTAGATCAATGTTATTTATAATGCTATGACTTAGTGAATAAAATAAGGATGGTGATGCTGGGAAAATACATTTCCTGAGTAATAATCTATTCCAGTAAGGACAAATCGATGCCCTTTCTATGAAGGATGGCATCTAGTGTGATTGTCCTGATACCACATGGCTGCTTGGTCCCTACCAAACCTGGAAAACATGCAGCATTGTTCTATGCTACTGACCAGTTAGGTATCCAGTCATGACATTTGCCAGGTCGACTCCTGTTGTTTACCTTATATATCTCATACATTACTTCATCCATACCTTACTGCCATCATGGTCACATCCATCAGCTGAGTCATCTTGTCCAGCTAATTATTGAGAATCCCCTTTGTTGATGCATCCATTCAAGAAGCATTGGGATGGTTGGGGGAAGAGGCTTATTGACATAAAATAGACCCTCTGCTCTGTATGACTATCAATAGTCTTCCTTGCAAAGGACACACTTCGGTGAACATTCATATTGGGACACAAATATCCACACTCTCTATGATTATTTCCATAGGCCTCCTTGTCATCACTTTTCTAATCACATGCCTTGTAACTGCTTCACCATCCAGCCAAACCATTAGCAACCATTAATTGATATAGATATGTACCTCTTGCTACCTGTCCTTCTAGGCCAAGTGAACAAACAGTTGCACTGTTTGAAGTTCCATCCACTAGGAGGATTTTCTTTCCCCTGTCTCCTTCAGAACTATCCCTGATGCATCAGTAATGCTGCTGCAGTTGACTTTAAGAGATGCTCACAAGTCATGTGGGACTATTGCATGTATATTTTTCTTCCTCAGTCTCCTGTTCAGAGGGTACATGCATGAGTTCAAAGTGTACACTAGAAAGAGATAGCAATGAATCAAGAGTGATTTTACAGGAAACTGAGCCACTTGCTCTGAGACCTTAATATAGATGAGCACGTCAAACTTTATGGTTGGTGGGGCAGATACCTCCCAGTTTGTAACAGACAGCTCAAGTTATATGTTATTCGGTGCACTATGGACAGGCATCCACTCTCCAAAAAAGACCAAGTACAAGCAAGGAAGTGCTTCTCAAGTAAGAATTAGAAGAGGAGAAGAGAACATGGCTTTGCTCTAAAACCTTAGGGGAACTGTGCTGTGATTCCCCCATTAGGGCTTATCAAAAGCTCTACATCAAAAGGTTATCTTCCACAGACACTTTGGATGTCATTGAATCTATTGGGTCATAAGACCTGAGTGGTAGATAAATGTGCACCACCGCTTCAAACTTATCCAGGGCTTTCTCTTGCTCTGGTTCCCAAGATCCAGAGTGGTTACTTGTTAAAATGGGTCAGAATCTAAAGAAGCCCACCAAATACTGTCTTTCTTTCTCCAAGAGAGAGGAGAGCAGGTACATTAACTTGACTTTCATTTTGAAGGAGCCTCATATTAATGTTTCCTAGAAAATTCAGCAAATCCATACAGTTAAAGATTAACAAGAATTTCATATTTTAACCATACTTTAGTTACTGTATTTGCTGTTTCTAATATTGATCTTGTCATTGTCAATACCTCTTTTACATGGCACTAGATTATAAAATTAATAAGGGCAGAGATTTAAGTGAGACTTATTGAGTAATAATTTACATGTGATAAAATTCACCTTTTTAAGGTTGCAATTCAATTACTTTTGACATATATACACAGTCAGGTGAACACAATTAAAATTTAGATATAGCAATTTACATCATTCCAAAAAGTTCTCTCCCTTTGTAGTCAATTCTCTACTCCCACTTCCAGCACCTGGAAACCTTTGATTTGAGGCCTACCCATATAATTTTGCCCTTTCAGAAATGCTGAATAAATGGAATTGTGCAATTAATGGCTTTTCATGTCGGGTGTCTTTCATGTAAAGCAATGTTTTTGAAATTAATCCATATCAGTACTTTATGCGTTTTTATTGCTGGATGGTAATCCATTACGTCGATGGATTTGCTTATACATTCAGCAGTTGATGGACATTTGGTTTATCTATAGATTTTTTAAATAAATCTCCTATAAACAGTCACATACAACTCTTCATGCAGGCATAGATTACTTATTGGGGGTAATGGATAAACAGGAATGTGATGGCTACATTTTATAGTAGGTGTATATTTAACTTTGTAAGAAACTGCTTAATTGTATTCTGCAATGGCTGTTCTAGTTGCACTTTGCATGAGAATTTCAACAGATCTGCAATCTTCCTGTGCGATATGGATTATCTTTTTAAATTTTATTCTAACTACTTAAGCAGATAAGTAGTGATATACAATTGTGACTTTAATTTGAATTTTTTAAAAGACAAATAATATTAAGCATTTTCCCTATATGACATCTGTAGGTCTTCTTTCATAAAGCATATGTTCTAATGTTTTGCTGATTTTTTAATTGAATAAAACATAATTTTTTACTCTTGATTTTTGGAATTCTTTATACCTTCCAGATATAAAGCCTTTATCAGACAGATGTTTTGCAAATATTTTCTCCCAGTCTGTTGCTTATCTTTTTGTTTTGTCATTTAAGGAATGAAATTAAAATGTCCAATTTATCAGTTTGTCCTTTTATAGTTCATGTATTTTGGGTCTTATATATGAAATCTTTGCTTAATTAGTCACAAAGATTTTCTAAGTTTTTTTTCCTAGAAGGTTTATAGCATAGCTTCTACTTGTGGGTCTGTTATTCATTTCAAGTTAATTTTTATATCAAGTTGAACTTCAAGGTTCATGTTTTTGCATGTAGAGGTTGAATTGTTCCTGTGACATTTGTATAAAGCAATTTCTCCTTTGAATTAACTTGGAAATTTTGTGGAAATTAATTTATTTAGGCACATGTGGGCCTATTTCTGGACTCCCATTTCTGTGTTTATTGATATGTATGTCTATTCTTTTGCCACCACCAGACTGAATTGATCAGTATAGCTTTATATTACGGCTTGAAATCAGGTAGTGTGAGGTTTCCAAATAGATACTTTTGCAAAAATGTTTTGCATATTCTAGGGTCTTTGCTTCCCATATAAATTTTAGAAACCAGCTTCTTGATTTCCACTAAATTATTCTATGATACTTACTGTGTTTATATTGAGCCTATATATCAAGCGGAGAAGTGATACCTTAACAACATCAAAATTTCCTATACATGAGCACACATGCCTTTCTATTTTTTCATGTTTAGTTTCTTCCACCATTTTTTTGGGAAATGTTAGTGGGAAAATCTTGCACACATTTTGCTAGATTTATCCTAAATTTTTGCTGTTTTTGATGTGATTATAAATGGAATATTTTGAAAATTAAATTGCCAGTTCATTGCTAGTACACTGAGATATGTTAAAATATTTGTATTGACCTTGTATCCTATAATCTTGTTAAATGTATTTATTAATTCTAGTACCTTTGTTTAGATTTTTTAAATTTGTTTTACATAGAAGATCTTATCATCATTGAATAAAGACACTTTAATTCCTTCCTTTTCAAAATTTATGCACACTTTATTTCTTTTTATTGTCTTACTGCACTGGCTATGATCTCCAATACAATGTTGAATAGATGTGGTAACAGCATATATGCTTGCCTTTTTCTTGATGTCAGGGGATAATTAGTTACTGTTTCACATATCATATCACAATATGATAATATCTGAAGTTTTTTCATAGATGCCAATTATATACTGAGAGTTTTTACCCTGAATGCATATTGAGTTTTACCAAATAGTTTTTCGGCATCTATTGAGATTATCAATTTTTTCTCTTAATATGTTGAATAATATTGTTTGGTTTTTGAATGTTGAACCAACCTTGAATTCCTCAGATAAAAATCACTTAGATGTGATATATACTCCTTTTTATTTATTGCTGAATTTAATTTGCTAACATTTTATTTGAATTTTTGTGCCTATATTCATGAGAGTAATTTTCTCTTGATTTTTTGTTTGTCTTATAATGTTTGGCCAAATACCAGTCATGATGAGTAGAAGAACAGTGGAGAGTGAGGTAAACAGTATTTAGACATGAAAATGCCCATACATCTTCTGCCAGGTTATTTTTAAGTAGAATTTAGTTGTATATTGTTATTACTATCATTACCCTCATGAAATATAGCCTTAAAATTCCTCCAGTGGTGGGAGGGGTTTTTTGTATTCTTTCTGCTCTACTTTCAGCAGTTCTTAAACCCTAGACTGTTACGTTTGACATGCTCTTGTCCCTCCCCTAGTGGTAAACTGCTGTTGCTTGTTATCAGTGTTAGACTCATAGTGTGGCAGAAAGTGTTACTTGGATCCTCTGATTAAGTCTCAGTCTTAGACAGGGCTTCTACACGTAGGCCTTAGAGTTTGATATTCTCAGCTTCCTTTCCCTTCTTCACATAGCAGGAAACTGTCATGTATCTCTGGTGAGACTTGGGAGGGAGAGGGTTACCTGCCCTTCAACCAACAGCTTTATATTATTGCAAGATCCAGCACCCAAGAGATTTTCATAATCTACTATGGGTAGCAGGATTTTTGCTTTTACTCTAGTTCTCCAGAACCAATGAGTGATTGCTTGGTACCTGAAAGGGAAAAGGGGTTGAAACATTTCTTACTGATCCCCTAAAACGAAATGGGTTCTTCTTCTAACATTCCTCCATCAGCATTGGAGATGAGAAGATGTGCTGTCTCTTCCCCTGCACCTTAGGCTTTTGTTTCTTATGAGAGAAGGATCAGGGTAAATAGGTGGTATTTTCTGCCCAACGTTTCTTGCATACCTGTGCCTTCAGTGTGTATGTGTGGGTGTAGTGTATCTCTCCAATCTCCAGAGAAGGAATTTTAAGATTTTATCCCCTGCTGTATATCCAGAATCTATAAGACTTCTTGCCCATTGCACAGTTCAATCATCAACATGATGGGATGATGTTGATAATTGAGTGGATACATTTTTAGTAAAAACAAGGCCATCAATATAATAATAAAATTTAAATCCAGAGAAATTCCTTAAGTTTGAAAATATTGGGATCAGGGGAGGTTTCTCTCTTCTAATAAAGATTTTCTCAAGATCTTCTTCCACAATGTGAATATCCTTACCCAACCTATCTAAAACATACTACTCCTTTAAGGTCAAACTTAAGTTAAAAGTCCTCACTGATGGTCTGGACTTATTTACTTTCATATTATTTTAATCAGAAACACAAAATTAACACTTATTAACCACAACAGAACTTGTATGTTTGGCTTTGGGCAGACCTGGATTTCAAACCGGGCTCGTCCACATTTTGGTTTTGTGACCCTGGATACATCATTTACCCTTTTTTACTGTTTCTCCATCTGTAAAATCAGGAAAATAGTAATAATTCCTAAGTTTTCTGTAAGAAATACCTAGAAATTGGGGATACAAACAAACATGTGACTATATACATGAACTTATGCATTCTATCATATCAGAAGTACACAATAAATAGTAGTAACTATTTTTTTGACTTTTACTTTTTACTCTTCAAAGTAGCCATGTCTTATCTCTGTAACAAAACTGTAAATATTCTGGGGTCAAAGAACCCATCTTGAGATTACATAAAGTCCTCTCAGTAGGAAACACAGGGTGCTGGGCTTAATATTCCTTCAAAATGGAACCATATTGAATTTGAAATTTTTAATATGGAGGATAAAATTGTCCCCTTTTGTCTTATTTTCCCTTTCTATTCCATGAGGTTTTTTTTTTCCCTCCACTTTTTATTATATTACCCATTATCTAGATTAGAAACTGGGAGATAAATATTTGCTTTATTTAACAGGCTTCTATGGGACCAAATTCCCTCCATTCTACATGCATTGACCTAATCCTCTCTTGGCACAAGATACAGGGCAGGGCACCAACATGAAGCAGACATGTTTCCTGCCCTTAAAAAACTTGGGCATTGTAAGTCATCAGTAGTTTGTGGCTGCCACAGTCTGACCTTGTCTGAAGAATGGGACATCTGAGTTCTAACAAAACTCTGATATTGGTAGCCCCCAAAATGCCATTTCACTGTGATAATATCTTGCATTAATTTGGCTATTCCAGTAACTAAAGGCATAGTCATAATTGATCTCATTTTATCTTAATTTCATCCCCATTGAGTAGAAAAATACCATTGTTGTACTTAATAAATGAAGAAACAGGTTCAAAGGAGTTCATATTTCTTTAAACCAATCACACAGCTTATTATTGGATGATTTGTCATCCTTATCTCATGTTCTTTTCTCATGGTCATACTATACAGGAATTTAATAGTTAGTAATTATTTTTAAAACTCTGTATTAGGAAAGGAAGAAAAAGGAAGGTTGAAAAAAAACAACAAAGATAAATGTTCGGAGACACAGGACTACCAATAATCATGACCTACTCAGGGAAGAAAGATGGGTCTAGTGTAATAAAATAAGAATAAATACTAGTGTCAGAAGACCACTTACTAGCTCTGTCATTCAGATAAAAAAAAATAAACTGCTTTGGGTCTCAGTTTGTTATCTGCCATATGAGGATGATAATGACAAAAATGCCTCATCATAATGCCTGTCCAACTCCTCATGGACTCATTATAAGGATAAAATGGCATTATGTGTGTTGAAGTGCATAAATATAAGTTGCTGAATGTGACATTTTTACATGTGCTAGCCATTGTCATTATGACTTGGCATAGCTTGAGCCTGATCTCATAAATATTAAGAAAATGAAATTAAGGCTCAGATACTGCCTCTAGCCACCAGCTGAACCACTGTTTTCAGGCCAAAGCAGAAAAATGGTGGGAGAAAAAACAAGCCAGAAAAATAGAACAGTAGGAAAAAAAAAAAAAAGCTTGATTCAAACGGTCCTGGATTAGAATTCTGGTTCAGAGATATATGAGATAAATGGTCTAGAGAAAGTTCTTAAAATTTGTCAAAGTTTATCTTTAAAAATGGAAATGAGTATTTTGTAAGGACTTAATGGGAAATGTAAACCTTTTAAGGGTATGAGTCACATATAAGAGATATTCAAAACTATATTCCTCTTGTTTATATTCATTTATTCATTTGTGAAACATTATGTAAGCATCTGTTCTATGCCAGGCTTCATGTTAGACACTGGGAATACTGGTCTTTCTCTTGCCTGTCTCTTACTTTAGAAATTATAATTCTAAATGGCGAGAATCCTCTACAATGGCCCAATTCCATAGAATACAACTGATTCAAGTTCTCTACCCCTAGCAATAACAAAAAAGTCATTACTCAGCAAATCCAATAAATAGGGCAGTGTATCCCAATATTATTTAAAAAAAAAAAAACATGATTAAAACTGGGGAATAAGTTTTCCAGCATCAAGTGAGAGATTAGAAGAAGATATCAGACAAAACCCAAATGAGTCAAGTCCCAGAAAGGCTAGGATTACAATAGATCTGCGTCTGGTTGCAATAATATATTCTCTTTCTCCATTCTTTCTTTCAATAAATATGTATCAAGTGCCTACTATGTGCCATGTTCTAATCAAATTGCAGAATCTGAGACAATCTTATTGCAATCAAGTATTGATTCCTAGGAGGAACTTAGGATTTATTACATGCCATGGCTTAAAGGCAAAAGATTTCATATGTCATTACCAATCCCCAAAGTCATTTAGTCACCAGTAGGAGCTATAATGGATTATTGATCTCATGAACTATAAAGGCTCTCAAAGATCTATCACAGGCTACTGGGTTAATCTAGTGACTGAACATGCATACTTATGTGTCCATGGTCCCTCCCCATTCTCATGTATAATTCCTCCCTCTGAAATTAATGGAAGTTATGTGCCTGCTTCCAAAAGGAGAAAAACACCTTTTCTGGTTAATGCTCTAAATCTCAATGAAATAATAGCTCAGAGAATGAAGCCTCTGAATGTTTAAACCTGAATCATTTAAGAGCTGTATCATTCATATGTCCACCATCATTAAACATGTTCAGAAGTAAGAGTCTGCAAATCTCATTTTAATTTAAATTCACCTGACACTACCATACACAAACCTATTATTTCTTGTATCGCCATGGTTTCATGTCTGTTTTTGCATTTGTTTAGGTATTTTATTAGAACATGTGTACAAGCATGTATGTGGGGTGGGGAGAGTAACAGAGAGCAATGGGCATCTTCCTGTCAGCATTCTAAAATTAAATAACTTTAGCTGAGACCACATTTCAGCCCATCTCAGGGTAGATGCTGACTGAAAAGGTATAAACCCCCTGAATGAATGAGGTACGTCATGGAAATACTTCAATACTTAACTGCAAGCATGCATTGCCAGTGACTGGGCTCCATGTGCACCAAAGAGAAGTTTCAATAAAAAAATATAGTATCCCAGTGGGCATATCTTCCCTTGTACAGAGAGTCAATCAGGTGCCTAGTTGACCCTAGTTAAGTTCCTAACTTAAAAAAGAGTCATTACTCATTGGAAATGTGTGTGTGTGTTTCTCTCAAAAATACCTTGTGCAATATCCAGAAGCTCAGAAAAGTTTATAAAACCAGGTGACTTACATATGCTCTAAAATAGGCTCAAAACCATGGATTTGCGCATCTGGCTAAGCTTTCGTTTTGTTGTGGAAGAATCTGAGACCCAGGGAGATCGTGGCACTTGCCCAAGCTCTTCAAGAAAAGAGGCAAATCAAGATCAGGATGTACTCACCTGTCTTCCAGACCATTCTCTCTTCTCTCTCTCATATCTCCTCTCATACATGATAGTTTGAAGAAAAATATGATATTATCTATGGTTTCAGAGAGTCTGGATATCAAAATTTCCTGTCACTTCAGTTTGTTTTCCTATGCTTCATTTTCAAAAATGTACATATTACTACATGGCATTTTAAATTAGGAATACCTCTTTAGTTATAATATCAATTTAATTACAATACTCATGTATTAATACAGACTTTTTACTCACATATTAGGTCTGTATGTGAGTTCAGGGCTAAACACCTAGAATTTCCTGTGGGGGGTTGTTAAAGCTTTTGTTTCACGTTTAACTCAGTTGAGAATACACTAAAATCACCCCATGATGGAGGACTCAGTGCCATTTCACTGCCGCCTTGAAAGTCCTTTCTGCTTCTCAGGGTTGATACAAATCCTTTCCCTACTCCAGGTCTACCTTAAGATCCATCTTACCCAGCAAGGGTTTCTTGACTTCTTTTACCCACTCTGAACTGCCATGTATGCATTGCAATTGTACCTGTGGTATGTGAAGCCTAGTGTGCATTTAAGTTTTTGTGGTTGTTTTTTTTTTTTATTTTCTCATGGGGGTTACCTTCACTTCTTAGATAAGTTTGCTTGGGCTTGAGAAAATGGTCTCTGGCACCTGCCATTTTTCATCCAGTTCTGTTGGGCAGCTCTATTGCTCCATAAGAAAAAGGCTGGTACATGGATTTGGCCCTGGAATGCACCATTGGGATGAACCTAAGATCACACACAGACTCTCTTTTCATGGATCTAGGCATCCTACTTGTTTTGACCAAAGGCCATGGTCTGCCTGTAGACTTCTGAGTGGTGATTTTGTTCACCCAAGCTTGGGTTCAAGCATGCAAGAGAGGAGAAAATAGCTTGGAACAACAAAGGGATGATCATTAAGATACTAACAATGTCTTATATTTGAGTTACATTCTAGAGCTCAATAAGCAAGTGCATACATATTTTCACATTTACATGTCACATTTAATTATTTCAATAACTTGTTGGAATGGTAATATAGAATAATGGTTATGTTTGTGGAGTTCCCAAGTCTGACAAACCCTATTTTACATCTAATTTTACCTATAATTTTAGTTTCCTCAGCTCTAAAATAAGGATAATAGTGTGTCTTAGTTTGTTGTATAGGTTAATTGAGATAATGCATATGAAGGAATTAACTTAATTCCTTGCAGAGACAAAGTAATTTATAGATGTGAAGTATTATTACTGTTGCTTCCATTATAATTATTGACCTATTATCATGGCAAAGGAATTGCCTCCATCAGTATTCCTCCTTATTAATGAAGAACTTGGCACCTGAGTCAAAGTCTACACTAACCAATCTCAATAATTATCTTGAGCAAGCATGATTTCCACCTAAGCCTTCTAGTTTGTCATCCTCACCATGCGCAAAAGCTTTCTTCTCCACTTAATTCAGTCACCAACTCACAGTCATAATTGTGCCTTTCCATCATATGAAATCTCTGTCTTCAAAATCACTAATACAAGCATCCTTCTTTCTGACAATGGTCTTTCTCTCCTCCTCGCTTTCTTGTTCAAAGTTCTGTGGATCACACAGATACCTCCATTTAACTCATATTATCATCTACAAACATTTCCTCTCCTCCTACCTTCAATTCCTTTTATTCCAAGCTTAGAGCCCATAGCCTTCATTTAAAAATTCTCTCGCCAAACCAAACCTTTCTTTTCCCTTCTGTTCTTTGTTTTTAAAAATCATATTCATCAGGGAAATGCCATCCCTGTTTAAACCTGTCTTTTCTGGGCTTGTACCTATAAATGCAAACATTGCTTTGAAAAAATTCCTGAACAGAGTAGATTGAAAGTGCTTTAAATTTATGATAAAAAATCTCATAGGTCTTCTAAATCCCTTGGCAATCTACCTGGCTAATTCTTCACCCATATTCTAAAAGAACTACATAAGACACCCCACCCCCCGCAATTATTTTTAATCCTCTGAATCTCCCAGTTCTTCCCTTACTTTAGCAAATGGCATTGCCTTTTAATTCACACATGCACAAATTTATACATACATACATACAAACATACATATATACATACCCACAGAGAGAGAGACAGAGAGGGAGACTTAATGTATTCAAATGAGGGCACCACCAAATTTCTACACATCCACCTACCAAGCATACACATTTGCAGAATTGTTTTTCTCTCCTACTGATTTTTTTTCCTTTTAAACAGAGGAGGGTCACTACCTGAGTCCAGCCACTTTTCTTGAACCCTTAATCCAACTCCTTCTTGACATTTCAAGGCTATTGATTATCATTTTGTGCTTCCGAATTTTCAACTTCTTCCTCTCTATTCCAGTTAGCCTGTCAGCATTTAAAAGTACTCAAGTTTCTCTCATCTTTAAAAGAAATCCTTCCTTTGCCTCATTTCAACTTCTAGCTAAAATCCTATCTTTTTCCCTTCACTCTTCTCAAGCATGTGAAAGAATTCTCTCAAATAGCTTTTTTCCACACTTGTCAGTTACTTCTTAATCTACTTCCATCAGGTTTTATAATTCGCTCCAATAAAATGGGTTTTATCACATTTTTCAATTACTCCAATTCCTACATTCAATAGATTTTTTTATTCTAACCTCCATTAATCCCTCATCTGCATTAGATATTCTCAAAAGTTAGTATGTAGCAAAATCCCCTGGAAGGCTTTTTAAAACACAGATTTTGGGGCTGTATCCCAGAACATTAGATTTAATGGATCAGCAGTACAGTCCAAGAATTTGCATTTCTAGCAAATTCCTAGGGGTCCCAATGTTGCTAGTTGGGAATTTAGCAACACTTTGAGAATCACTACTCCAGACAACTCCCTGCATACACCATTTCTTCCAATGGTTTCCTTAACGCCACAATCCCCTGATTTTCCTCCTTACTCTATAAATATGGTGTTGCATATTTCTGATAGTCTTTTAGATTCCAACATTTCTTTATCCTAAATGTTGTCTATGCTCAATTTTGGTTCCAACATTCCCTTCTCTTTGAATTCTAAGCAACACTCTTTCTCAAGGTGGGTTTCACCTATGCCCAGGGTTCAATGACTATCCATATGCAAATGACATTCTAATTTATATCTCCAGCGCACATCTTTCTTTTGAATTCCAAATCCACATTCCAACTTGCCTTCTTGACATTTCTATTTGAGTGTCTCAGTGGCTTTTCAAATTTAATATGTTGAAAACTGAATTCATCTTACTCAGTGGTAGTTCTCATTCACTAATGGCAGGGTATTCCACCTATCACATTGGCGAAGTCAGAATCGAGAAGCTATTCTTTAATCTCCTTTCCCTCACCAAGTCTAATGGATGTTACTCAGATCTTTCAAATCTGTCCATTTCTCTCCATCTTCAATAATACTATCACCATCTCTTATTAAAACTCTTTACTGGTCATACACTTTCTCTCTGGTAAAATATAACACAGACTCTACACTCATGCAACACATAAATCTCGTAAGTTTAAATCTATTCAAAGGTTTCCCAACACTGTTAGAATAAAGACAATGTTCCTTAATATACCCTTGAAATTACCATAAAATCAGACCCTTGTCTGTCCTTCTAGCATCAGTTTAGCTAATTTCTCCTTCATCCTCTATGCCTCCTTGACTAGAATGTCCATAAGAGAACTGTCATTGTTATTTTAATTACCATTTTATTCCCAATATTTCCCAAAATGTCTAGCACCTAGATATGTCCAAAGAAATAATGGCTAAGTGGTTAATAAGAGTCTAAATGACTTTACCAAGGCTGCACAGCTACTGGAACCATACTTCAGACTTTAAATAATCTCAGTACAATAACAGAAAGAAAAGCACATCATAAACCAGAAAGATTTTCAGCAGAAGAATCAAGTTGTCTCACCACAGCATAATAAGGATGAGTTGAGCTGACTGTAGACCAGTAAAAGGGAAAACCAATTCTATCTTCCCAGACATATGACCTTCCGCAATCTTGTCAAGCACAAATCCAGAGCAATTTATGCTCCAAGATACCACCAAAATACAAAATTTGAGGAGAAAGAGGAAGAGAAGGAGGAGAAAGAGGAGATGGAGAAGAGGAGAAGTAGGAGAAAGAGAAGGAGGAAGTGATGGAGTAAAAAAAAAAAGAGGAGAAAGAAGAGAAGGAGAAGGAAGAAGAAAAGGAGGAAGAAGGAAGATAAGACAGATAAGGCTGTCTCATATCTCTTATCTCATCTATCATTAGAAAATTTATAAGGTAACCATATACATGCATGCTTATGAAAAGCAAAACAGAAACCTTTTTTTTTTCATTTTCCCCCTTAAAATGTTTCCCTTTCATTTTGCCTGCATTGTAATGGTTCTTGAAAAGGCACCATTTTTAGCACTGCAAATGAAACAAGCTGCTGGCATTTTTAATACAAAAGAGGTGCCATAATTTCATGCCTCTGCAAACACACACTGTGAGCAATCAAGGGAAAAAGGAAATTAAAAACTAATTCTGCTGTTTATTCTACTCATTTATTTTATCAGTCATCTCTGTCTCACACTGAATAACAATCAACAGGGATTGACAGACACACCTAGGGGAGGCCAGGCATCATCTACCGAAATCTCCAGAAATCTGAAAAAGAAAGTCAAATAACACGATGCTTTAGGGAGACATTTCTAATTAGGCAATCAAAAGTATCAGCTCAAACATTTCCAGTCAATGTAAAACTTCTGAAATCAGAAGTTGCAATGGGATACCAATAATTTAAAAACTGGAGTTCTATCATAGCCTCGAAATATTTGACATCTCAAAACCATGAAGAAAAAGACTGTACCCAAAAATATAGAGACTTAGAAAAATGGTAACCAATTACAGAAGTTTTATTTCTGCCTTCTTCTAGCTACAATTACATGATTCTCCATGGCCCCTACCCCCCCTGAATTTTGGTAGTTTGGAGTTCGCCCTGCAGCTCATGATGATGTCTTTAGTGAAAATTCCACTTATGCCTCAGCAACATTATGGAAATATTTCATAATGCATAAAACCAAATTACCCATCGGAGGAGAATCTGTCATTTGTTGCTTCTGAAACTCTCCTCAAGAGTTGGCAGTGGGGGCTGGTCAGGATGAGAGTCATTATCTTTAATCATGCTTAAACATCAGGACCTCCATACACAAAAAAATGTAGGAGGGGGGGCCTAGCTTTACTCACAACAGTAAAAAAAATGTGCAGCAGAGTACATCACACAAAAAGAACTTTACTGATGCATATGAATCTCTATCTTAACCATGCTATCACTAATATCTTGTAATAATTGATAATTAGCAATGCACAATTTACTCCTTTCTTCATTCCTAAAGAAATATCAGTCAATTCATCAATCAATCCATATATATTAAGGATTGATCGTAGGTCAGGTTCCCTGAAAGGAAGCTATGATGAAGTATGCACATGGGAGTTTATTGGAGTGGGGTGGGGGTTGAAGGAAACAGGATTAGATGGAGTTCAGAGGAGCTGAACTGGAATGCGGTCACTCCAAAGGCCTTAACTCATGATACTAGAGAACAGATAGTTCTGCAACTGGATGAACCTCCACCTCTGAGGAGGAAACTTTGCATTTGTCCCAAAGTAGGGAATGGGGACCAGGTCATTTGTACCCTTCTCTTTGATCAGTTCTTAGATTCGGGCTCTCTTTTGGGAGGGAATTTCCCTGAGAGTGACTCCATTGAGAGGTGGGTGCAGCCAATCTTCTGGTCAGCTGTGGGAATGAATACTTCAGTCCTGGAGGGAGTGATGTAAGTGACATGCACAGCACCTACTAAAAACCTATTATGTAGCTGTTCCATGAACCTTGTCATTAGAGAAATAGAAAGGACACATAATTCACACCTAATAAATTCCTACTTATCTTTCATGTCCCAACTCAAATGACTGTGATCTATGGAGAGTCTTCCACAGCAATGACATTATTGCTCCCTCCTCTGTTTCCTCATCAGTGCACTCTTAGATATGTCCTAATACTTTTCAAACTGAATGAAATATCATTGTTTTCTTTTCTGTGTCCCACACTGGACTATGGATTCCCTGAAGTTAGTCTGCAATTTTAAAGGTCACCTTCTGAATTAAACTACCTTAAGTAGCTATACCCCATTTTTATTCTCAATCACATTTTTTAGCATTTATCCTGACCTATGATTGTTAGATTTATTTGTTTTCTTGTCTATTATCTGTCTTCTGATCAGAATGTATATTCCACAGGAGTAGGAAACAGGCATGTCTTCTTATTCATTATAATACTGTGAATGTGTAGCATATTTCATGAAACATTATAGGCTAAGCCCTCACTAATTATTTGCTGAATGAGTAAATGAACTTTTATTCCCAGTACAGCATGCTGTACATAAGTGTTTAATGAAATGTTAATGTATTAATAAGTGACTGCTTGAATGAATGAAAGAGTAAAACAAGAGGTGAAGCCATTGTTTTATAACCTAATTTAAATGAAGGTAATCATTTATATAGCCAATCATTTTATATTTGGATTGAACCCTATTAGTGACACATAGTAAATGGAATCCTGTTTATGTATTTCAATAATATCTGAACTTAACAAACCTTGCATTTTACACACAAAGAAGCCAGTGTCTCTTCATCATTTTCCTAGACCTGGTTTATTGCAAAACCTCAATTTATTTATATGTAGTTCACGGTAGCTTTTAAAATGACTACTATTTCAAAGTCTACAACCAGTATTTTTATTCAATGTACATGCGTTCAATATAAAGTAAATCAGTAATTTGCATGCTTTTATGATCTGTCTAATCTAGGATTATACTCTTGCCTTGCATATATTTTTATGACTTAAGAACTACAAATATGCCCAAGTTTGGAGATGAGTCCAATTTCCATTTTTCCTATTCTCACTGCCTATTTTATACATGCTTGAGAATGAGTTCAGTGAAAGGCAAGAGGGAAGTAGTGATTGTTTGACTGATGTTTATTTTATTACTAGACTCAAGCAATATAATAGAGTGAGGTAAACATTTAATAGAGAAATTAGGCTGGAATATTCAAGAAATCCTAGCTATAAACACCCATTACAGTTTTACTGAAACGTACCTGTTAACTATCACACCTGGAGGCAAGAATATGGGTCTGGCAATGTATTAACTACTGATGCATTTGGTTAAGCCACTTGCCTCAGTCCCCTATTAATGCATCTTTAAATTGTGCACATTAGAATGCATGATTGCCAAAGTGCCTAGAGTTTTAAAATTCAAGGTTTATTTTCTAGAAGCAAGATTCATGAAACTGACAAAAGTAATTTTTTTCAAACAAGATCAGCAAACTCATAGATATAAAAGAGGTCTTGGATCTCTTGCAGGTGATTTCCATTTGGTCATTCAGAAGGAGTTAAAAGTCATAAACTATATATAATTAACACTTAATGTATGTATTAGTAATTTAGAGAGGGGAATTGGAATTCCCTTTTCTTGAAGTTTCTCATATCTCATTTCCGCTCTACTGCAGTGGTTTATTTAACTGCAGAGACCTCTGCATACAGAGTTTTATTTTCATCCAGGAAAATAAACCAGATTGTTCCATTATTAACACAGTCACTACAATTACCAGAGTCTCTAAGAGTGTAAGTAGGTTTAACAATGTAGACAACTACTGTATTTGAGGGGAAGAATATCAAAATGAGTTCCAGACCGAAATAGGCCAGTTCCTGATTTATAAACATTTACCTGGCAAGTAATCTTAAAATAGGCTGCTGGCCACCTGTCCTCAGAATTCCTACCACCCTGTCATTGAAGCTTGGTGAAGAGCGGTTCTATGAATTCAGAAGTGGAAAGTGATGGATATAATATCAGGAAGAACAAAAGGGAGTTGACCTCGAGGTCGAGTTCCAGGCTGCACCTCAGTGAAGTACACAATAGGCAAAATAGCATGATGGTAAATGTGTTGCCTCTAGAGTTAAACAAGCTGGGTTCGAAATCCAACTCAACTCCTGCAAGTTGTGTGACATAAACATTTAGCTTTACCCATAACACAATGTTAATAATAGTACCGATCTCAAAGGATTGCTGTGGGGCTCTAAGTGATTTCATCTGTGGGAAGTGCATAGCTCTGTGCCTGACAAAGATGAAGTGCTATTAGAGGTAGTAATGTGAATTATCAGACCACTTTTCTCCTATCTCCTCTCTAATAACGCATGAACTAAAACAATGAGAATTTTAAAAGAAGAAAGTAAAAAAAGAACCTCGAGCACAATAGACTGATGGGTATTTTCTTCAAAAGTGAAAGAAGGCATAAAGTGCTAGAGGAGAAGGGCATCTACCAGGAAGAGGAAGAGAGATTCGGAATGGGATATGGGATGGTGATTGTATCAAGAAAACTTTTAGCATGATCTTTGAAATGTTGGCCATGAGGGACATATCACAAAGGAAACATCCATTTCCTTCCCTTTCTATATCTTCCTTCCTCTTGCACAAACTGCCTCACAGATCTGAGGACCCAGAACTCAATCGAAGGCTAAGGCTTTCAAAGGCCTCTAAGGTTATCTAGGAACCAAGTGCTTCTAAGGCTCTAATTTACAGTTGAAAGTCTGGCTATAGTCTTTTACCAAGCCTCTTGCAAATACGCAGAGGAGCCCCATGAGATAGCCTAAGAGATCCCAGGGGATGGAAATACAATGAAAAGGACTGGAGGGCTGACCAGGATGGCTGACACAGAGACCTCAAAGTGGAAAAATAGGAACCATATGTTTAAAGAGCACACTTGACAGTGTGTAACCCACTGGGACCTTTGAAGGCTTCGCCATGTTGAGAATGTCCGGAATTACACTTGTTATTGGGTGCTTGGAAAAGGAAGCAGGCTCCCCAGCCCCCTGGCACTGCTAGTCAAGTGGAAGCAAGACCAGAAAGAGAAAGCTCTCCTCGGGGAGCTGCACGGGAAGAAAGAGGAAGGAGGCTGGACAGATCTGTTTCCCTAAACACTCTAAACAAGTATTGCAGCTCCTGACATTTTGGGCCAGTGCTTGATGTTTCCAGAGGGAGAGTCCCTTCAAAAGAAGGGCGTCATGATAAGGGAAGGCAAGAGAACTTATATTTCCTGAACTGATGAATTCAAGATGTCCCTGAACCTCCAGTTTCTTAGACTAAGCAACTCCGTGTCAAAAACTGGGTGAAACACTTACAGGTAAAAATATGTTTGATCCTTAATAAAAAAGTATATTATTACTCCATTTTATTGATAAGGGAACTGAGAATCACAAAGAAAAAATGAGTAAGTAGCTCCTGCTTGGTCCAAAACTTATCTATGGTAAAATTTTAACCCCCTGACTACAAAACACTCGTGTTTGCACTAATAGGAGGGCATTCCATAGACTAATTTTCTCTCTATTTCCTAAACCAAAAAAAAAGGGAAAGTAATAAGACACATTTGGTAATTTCACTAAAAAACCTTAGACTTATTTTAAACATAATGGGTCTAAGACATTTATAATTTCAGATACACTGATTATTCCTAGAGGCAAATGATGACCTCTTGCACATATAATTTAGTAAATCATTTTTCCTAAGGAGATTGCATTACAAAGCCTTCTAACATCATTAAAGTCAGTATCTTCAGAAGAAAGTTTACAATTTTCCTTTAAGATAAATAAAATTACTTGAAAGCAAATTGTATGGTTTTGTTTCCTTTCCCAGCACGCATGATTTCACAGTTACACAAGCAGACACGTATACACACATGCACACACACCCCTTACACCTTTACATCTCCTCAAGTAGAGTTCATAGTGTGTTATAAACATATTAGATTAATTTAGCCCTGACTTCTCTGTACTGCTAACTCGTTTTTTCTGTCTTTTTATATGTTGATGAACATTGATCTTTAAAAGAAAAATTAGTATATCTCTTCCAAAGCTTAGCTCAATTCCAGCATAACTCTTCCTTTCAGACTTAGTCCTTTTGACTTTCTCTAATATGTCCCAAATTTAAAGTTAAAGAAATAAGAAATAGGGTAATGTTGATGTCAAGTGCAAAAGTGTTTTGCCTTGATAAATTCAGTGTATAAAATTACCACCTCTTGTTTCCAGAATAGGACTTAAAATGACATCTTTTAATATTATTTAAAAAGATTTTTCAAGCCAGAATAAAAATAGAAATGGTGCAAGCAGACTGATAGAGGCATATTAGACATATAACTAAAGCTATAGGTGTGCAGAGTACTGTCAGCCCAGACATGTGTTGTCACTGATAAAGGAAAAAGAAAAGAGTTGCAGACTAAAAAATCTTTTACCAGTTAGATAAACCAAAATATTCCCAAGACTTTGGAAATGTTGTACAATATGTGTCAGAATCTCATTCTCTTTACAGCTTTGCTCAATGTTTTATGTTCCCATCATTTCTGTTCCCTCCTTTTTTGGTGATATACATTTCATGTGTCTATGGACTTAAAGGGAAAATTCACATAAGCACAACATCAGCCTTGACAAATTTACAATTTGCTCACAGTGAAAGCAGCTGCTATGGAGGGCAATACAATTCCATGGCAGTGGATCATCTAAAGGCTTTGTAACAGGCAAAGGCTAGATGTTACAGCTCATTCTGTCTAATGGATAAACTATTTATACAAATTACTTTTCCTTATACTTTAATGCCACAGTTTGCTCACAGATTATAAATTAAAAGAATTTGATGTCTTTTTAGAAATGCCAGGATTTGATTTGAAATCATGGGATGGCCATTCATAGCTCTTGGCTAAAATTCCTGCTTGGGAAATGCTGGGAGATGATTTCCATAATATTAAATGCAATACAGTAGTACTCCATTAACTGATACCTCATGAATCTAGCATTTATATGGAAGGCAACAGGGAGAGCAAATATTTGACTAAAATAAATTATTAGTCCAGGCTATTTTGGTTGAATGTGGCTTAAATCCAACAGAAACAAGTGTAAACAATAAGAAGAACAACAAATAACATTTATTGAGAGTTTACTATAGGCCAGGGTTAAGATAAGTATTTTCCATACATTATCTTTTAATTTTCCCATGAAGGAAATGCTTTTGTCATCCCTTTATGACAGATGAGAAAATGAAGTTCAGAGAACTTACATCACATACCCAAACTCATAGAGCTATTAAATTATAGCTTGAGGTTGTGAACTAAGACAATGTAACACCAGAACCCAAACTTTTAAGCACCGTGACATGGTGAAAGAAAGGAAATATATCAGAAGAAAGCTAGGATTGTTCACAAAATCAAAGAAATAGCAGACCAACAATGCCTTAGAAGACAGGAAACATAGCAGCTTTGGGACCCATAGGAAATTAAACCAAGATTTTCAAGTGTTCATGAATCCCTCACCTCTTGTACACTCACAGTCTCCAAGTGGCAGGGAGAATGGATATGCATAGACTCAGTCTCATAGTCTCCTACCTTTACAACTTGGTTGGAAAGGGCACAGTCCCATCAGAAACAATACTCAATATTGGAACATTCTGGGGAAGGACTCTCTGATGTGTACCCATCCTTGGACCTGACACTGTGCTCACAAAATGCTACAAATGGTCCACTCGCTGATTCACAGGGGGTGGAATGTGTTTGGAGTCAAGATGGAATGTCCACACTAGAATCATGTGGAAGGATTTGGGAAGGAGTATTTTCTCCATTAGAAGAAAGTTGCTGGTAACAGAAAAAAAAAAAAATGAAGGCAGTTGAATTTGGATGGGAATAACCAGAGATGTCCATTATACATGGATTCAGAGGTTTTGGATTTTAGGTTTAGCTAAACTATGAAGGAATCAGGGGACTTTGGGAAAATCTTTGCAGTCCTCTGTGTCCTCTAATCTGCCTGAAAAGGATAATCATTTCTGTCCCACCTAAATCCCAATCCTTTCAGATAAGGTAAGAGTTTTCAAAAATTAAACTCTTGTGATTTATGATCAATCCAACAAAGTAAGGCTTTGTGCTATTTATAGGGATAAAGAAATGTATTAGCTAAGTAAGTTGACTGTGGGTTTTGACTTGGTATAGAGAAGAAACTATTTTTAATCATTTCAATCCCAAACTTTATAAGTATGAAATGTATACTAAGTATAAATTTTTCTAATTTATTTATTAAAGAAAATACAAAAAAAAAAAACCTTTGGCTGATAGAAAATTGTGTTACCACTTTTCATACATCTATAATGAAACTTTCATGCCAAAATATTTTATAATTTGCTTTGCACTAATTATATTTGCATTTTTGCTATTCACTCTTATTTAATCTATTCATGTACTTAACTGTTTATTCCAGGTGTATTAAACACCTACTATGAGTCCAAATGATCAGGCCTGATTCTGTTAATAAACAGGTAGCCCACTCAGCTCTGAAATCTTCACTCACCATATCGTACAATAGCAATGGCCCCAAATTAGCTCTCTTCACTGATTCTAACTAATTCTTGTTCTGCTATAAAACACGAATCCTCAAATTTTCTTTTAGATGTTGCCTCATCCTCCTAGACAAAACAAGCTTAGCCCCATAATTCCTCTTCACACATTAGCAGCACACTTGAATTCACTACCAGAACTCAAACATTTTAACTTCACAGGTGAGAGAGAAGAACTCTTCCCATGTACCAGAGAAAGATTTTCAAGATACTTGGACAACAAAAATTTGTTCATGCAATTTGGAAAACCCTTGAATGATCTCATTCTTCCAAGTCGTTTCCTAACTTAATCAAGCATGAGAGTAAAGTGGCTTCATAGTGTCTACTCAAAGATTAAACTAAGGGGGAAAATCCATTTTTTACTTATCCCAATTAATAATATCCAATCCAGGGTTAAAATTAAGAGCAAAAAATCCTTCTTCTTTGCCTAATGCACTGTCGTTAAGCACCCAAGATTTTGTTGGCTGGAGCATTTTCCATCGGATTAATAAATCTCTTCCTGTATATAAATATCCCTCAGGAAAGCAGTCCTTTTTGTTCCTAAGTGGTTCCAAAAGACAATTCATATCCATCACCATTTTTTCCATTCATGTCACCATATAAATAAGCAATTCCAATGGGTCATTTTACATATCACACGGTAGCTCATACCTATCTTGAAAGAATGGACATAAAAATTGAGGCAAACTGGGTTCAGATTTCATGGGAAACAAAAAAAGGGCTAGAAAGAAACTTCTGTCATTAAACTCAGAAAGCACAATACTGGTTTCTCTAGTACTGACAGAAATCAGTTGTCAGTGTGTCTTCCTCTCTTTTACTTATCTTAGTGAACATTGGAAAGAAACTGCAAAAATACTGTGAATACGGAAATGATTCTGAAGTCAAAAAGCACCATCTAAATTATTTTGGATTTGAAAACTCCTGGCCCCATTTGTTAAAGTAGAAGCCTTCTACTCAGATTTTGCTATCACTAAGGCAAATGCCCCAGAACAATCCATTCTCTGTTCCCAGAGCATTTAAATTTAGAATGTAATTTACACAGAAGCCCTCCAAATCTGACACATTCACAGGTTCTCACTGAGTGAAGTCATATTTGTATTCAGCGCTGGATGATGCTAACTGCTACTTGCTAAAAGTGGTGCAGTTTGCTGAAATTTCTATTTTAAACCTAGCATTCTTTGTTAGAGCAGTTAGTCTGTGGCTTTGTGTTCTCAGATCCCTGCCAAAACTGACAGAAGGGCAACCCCATTTTCTGGGAGTAGTTGACAGATGACTTCTTCATGATAGAACTAGTCCGTCTCATCAGTGTGTTTTAAGGAGTTGTCCCACTGAGACCCAAGCTTTTGGTAGGTTTTACGTGCTGGTGAAGAATTCCCCGCAAATAAACTTGTAACTGTAAGGGTAAAAGGAAGCTGCTAGAATAGAGAGAACACACTGCTCACACTGCCCTCTGCTTACAAATGAAGACAGGTATGCCTGCTCCTTACAACCCAGTTAGCAGCTGAAGTTTCTAAAAACAGGTGGGGGAGGAGGGTGGAGGATGAGATTTTTCTTAAAGGCATTTGACAAAAAAGTGATAAGCAGAGAGAAAAACTTGTCACTCAGTACAGAATCTCTAAATGCCCCTTTCCAAGATTGTTCCCTACATGCTCTGGTCCTGTCTGCACACAGTGCCCTCACTCCTACCTCCTTTGATTTCCAGGCAAAGGAGATGCAAGGCAGGGCCTGTTCCAGCAAAATTGACAAGGAGTGGAGGTACCCCCAGGTTTCTGGTCTCTGCTGAGGCAGCTTTTCCTCAGAGAAGGCAGCTAGACTAGATTAGGTACCCCCATTTTAGATTTCACGAGAACCCTACATTTTTCCTCCATAGCACATATTCTGGTTGCATAAATGTAATTAAATAATCATTTATTATATCATTCATTTGATGTAGATTGTAGGAAATGAATAAACAAGTGTGAGCAAAACATTGGGAAACAGTTGAATTCAAATCATGAAAAAAATTAACTTATTTAGGATGCTCTCAGCCAAAACAGCTAATGAAAAGAAAATTTCAAGAAGAAAAAGGAAGGGGGGAGGGAGGGAGGAAGGGCAAGAGAAAGAGGGAGGGAAGGAAGGAAGGAAACCTGAAACTTGAAACTTGCTGATTTACCTAAGGCAATAGTCCAGGCTAAATATAGCTTCAGATGAAGCTGTATCTGGGGTTCCAACAATGTAACTAGCACACAATTTTCCTCTCTCCTTTCTGAGTGCCATTTCCTCAGATTGGCTTTTTTTAGTGGACTTTCTTCCTAGTTACATACTAGATTATGTCTAGTGGAGAAAGAGAAAATCTGCTTCCCTAACAGCTCAACTGAAGTCATACAATTGAGTCCTTTTAGCCCTGTCTTGATGGGGCATATGTGCCATCCCTAAGCCCACCAATGTGACAGGGATTTATGGTGGACATGCTAATTTGCTTAAGCCAATCAAAGCTCATTCTCAGAGCCAAGAGTGGTTGGTATCTCCCAAGTCTCAAGACTGGAAAATTCAGTGCATTATTCAAAGGCAAAAATTAAGAATGGATACTATGGAGACAAGAAACAATTGCCCTAAACAATGACCAAGAAGATTTGCATTGGAAACCAAAAAGATGTTTTCAGGGGGGAAATAGCAAAAACGGACTTAGATTTGACTGGCATCAACGTGAAATAGTAGAATATGAAAGGAATTTTTAAAGCAAAATAATAGGATTTGGTGACTGGATAGGAATGATAAGACAGAGTGGGAGAAGGAAGATGGCTCTGAATTAGCTAGCTTGAATGACTGCATAGAGGATTCTGCCATGGATTAAGATAAACTATACAGAATGAGGAGACGCATTTTAGGACTCCTAAGATGTATTATGTTTTATGTTCTGTAGGAAACAGCTTTCACTTAGATAGAACTTTGAGGAAAGATTTGAAAAATTTGTTAATCCTACTTAGGTGCGCTTAATGGGCTACCACCTCCCAAGAGCATAGAGAGAGAAAATTGAATCACACTGAATTTCAAAAACAATCCAAAACCCTATTTCCCATGTTTTAGAGAAGACAACCAAAGCACTGGCTATCACGTGACTTATGTAGCATTTAACTAGTGCAAAAGCTAGTGCAATGTTTCTTAGTTTTAGCAATAGACTAAGGCTATTGCTGCTACATACAGGAAGTAGGGGATACTTTCCTTTCTTATTTGAAGTCACACCTGCTAGGAAAGTATATCCATTAGTTTTGCTGCATAACAAATGACCCCAAAATTTGATGAGCTAAAGTGACAACCACGTATTTAGCTCACAGTTCTATGGGCAAGTGAATTGGGCTTGGTTCAGCTGATTTAGGTCAAATCAGCTGATCTCAATCAGGGCACAGACAGCGTCATCTTCAAGGTCAACTGGAGTCCTTGAGCTGTCCTTGATATAGTCTATCAAAACTAGCAGGATAGGACATTATATACATGTGGTAGGGTGGTTCCATTAGCCATAACAAGCCACATGGCCAAGATCAGACTTGTGGGGCCACTATTTAAACATCTGGAAAGAGGATCAGCCTGAAGAAATTGGAGCTAAACCGTTAATCAATGCCCTACAGTGGCCATCAGTGTAAACCAGGCAAAGCTTTATCTATAGGGTAGTTTTTTACTTTTAAACTTGAGGTAACGTTATTTCTGTATTGAAGTTTCATTAATTCTTATAATATGGATAGCATTTCCTGTTCTTTCCAGCAGGCAATTACTTTAAGACTGTTGTTCTAGAAAACTGAGGTGATGATTTTCACTTTGCTATCTTACTTAGCCTCACTGCATTCACCCTCTTGCTGACACAATTATACACAACAACATTACCAGTGAAATCCATGATTTTTAACTAAAAAAAAGGTAATAGAAGAATTTTAATTAGTAGAATTTTAATTTAATTCTGAACTCAATGCTATCAGTATTGTTCTCATTTTCAATCTATTCTAACTAGTTTCAATCAGTTCCCCATAGTGAATCTCTATTCAAAGGCTCATGATGGCCTTGTTCAACCTCTTTGTCCAACCTCCAAGGCAGATTTACTTAGATTCCTGACAAGAATAAAGTCTGCTGCAAACCCCAGGGTTTGAGTAAATTAATATTTATCTTGATAAAGCAGCTAAAGTGCTAAAATTAAGAAATCTAAAAACTTGACTTCCTTTTTTATCCATGATAGCGCATCAAGGAACAGATTGACCCCATCACCTAAAATAACTAAAAGACCAGATGAAATATGTGAGACAATCGAGACCATAATTTTCAGACATAGGGCAACAGGTAGGACAGTGCAGGGCGGTGGTCCTTGAAAGAAAGGAAATAAACGGGGTGAGCCTACTATTTCCCCATTTACATATTGCAGGTTTGAGACAGCAAATAGAGACTGGATCTCCCTTATTTTTAAGACAGAGAGTTGAGAATCCAGGAACATCAAGATCGTTAGATTTTATGGAGCTGAGTAGCAGAGAGGAGAGACATATACAGTCAGAGAAGAGGGGGAGACAAAGAGAAAGTGAGAGCAAAAGGACACTACAAAGATCTTCAGAGAGTTCTAATGTCTCCAGCTTAGTACTAATGACAGCATGCACCCAAGGCCAATTAACAAAACACAAGAGAGAAGCAGATGGAACAATCCCTGAACTCACACAGGTCTTGGAGTAGTTTTTGTTCCCACCAGCTGAAGGGGAAATATCTTGGACATTGATATTTCCAATCTGAGGCAACACCTAAGGACATTTCTTCAGTAGTGGGTTAAGAACCCTAGACCTAGATGTGGTCTTACCTAACAAGGCTGATGAGCAAGCCACAAAAGGGTCACACTGCTTCCAAGTGACTTAACTACATCCTTGAACAAATGCCAAGAATATTTTTAGAAATTCAAAAAATATCCATTGTCCCAAAAAACGCAAAATTCACAATGCCTACATTCCAATAAATTTTTTTCAGGCATGTAAAAAAGCAAGAAATAAAGAACCCAAAATGAAAGAAAAGAAATCAATCCATAGAAAAAGGAACAGAAATGACACAGGTGATAAAAATTAATAAACAAGGACAATAAAACAATTTTATTATAGCTACAATCCATATGTTAAAGAAGATAAAAGAAAGCATGAACCCAGCACGCTTTTTCTTAGAAACTGATTCCAAATTTTATATTGAAAAGGAAAGAACCTAGAATAGGCAAAATGGCTTTGAAAAAAGAGCAAAGTTGAGGGATTATATTAGCTGATTTTAAGAATTATTATATAGTTACAGTAGTAAGACAATATGATACTGACATAAAGGTAAATAAGTAGATCAGTGAGAAGTAATTGAAATACACCCACACATATATGGACAATTGTTCTTTGACACAGGAGCCAAGGCAATTTAATTGGGAAAAAAAATTTTCAACTAATGGTGCTGGAAGAATTGGATATCCCCATGCAAAAATAATAAATAAAATAATAAATAAAATTAAATTAAGTAAATTTTGACCCTCACAGCACTGCAAAAATTAGATAGGAATGGATCATAGACTAGAACGTAAATGAGAAAATTATATGAAAAAAAACATCAGTGACAGTGACTGTGCAAAGATTCGTTAAACAGATCATGAACTATAGAAAGGAAAAAATCAATAAACTGCGCTTCATTAAAATTAAAACTCTTTCTTTTGAACAAATATTATTATTAAAATGAAAAGCAACCCAGAGATTCTGAATAATATTGAATATAAATGGACTTTTATCTAAAATGCATAATAAACCCTTATAGCTCAATAATATGATTGGAACAGATCTTCACCAAAGAAAAAGGAATAATAACATAGGCCCACAAAAAGATTTGTACCCAAATGTTTTTATTGGTAATGTCCAAAAAGGGGAAAAACTCTAATGTCCAACAGATGAACTATTAGACAAATTGTGATATAACTATTCAATGAAATATTACTCAGCAACATAAAATAACAGACTATTGATACACACAAGAACATAGATGAATCTCAAAATAATAATCCTGAGTAAAAGGAGTCAACACACACAAAAAAGTATATAATGTATGATCCCCTTTGTATAAAAGTCCAGAAAACATAAGCTATAGTGACAGAAAGCAGATCAGTGTTTGCATAAACAGGGTATGAAAAAGAGAAGGATGGATTACAAAGCAGCACGTGGAAACTTTTGCCATTGATGAATATGTTCATTATTGTGGGTGTGGTAATGATTTCACCATTTATACATGTCAAAGCTCATTAAGTTGTATGCTTTAAATTTAGAAATTTATGCAGTTTATTGGACATCAATTTGATCTCAAGAAAGTTCTGTGAGGGGAAAAGAAGCCTAAAAATCAAAGAAATAGCTCTAATTTTGCAACCAGTATCCTATCTGAACTTGCATATGATACTTATTTCTGAATCTCAGTTTTCTCATCTTTAAACAGAAGGATAAGATTCAATGATTTACCAAGTCCTTTCAGCTTTAAAGATTTTATTCTTCTATTCTGTTCAACTCTTATCTCAGGCGTACTAGATTACATGATTAATCATTCACCTATAGTTGCTGCTCCTTCCTCTGACCCCTCCCCATTGGCCATTTCCAATGGGAAAGACTGTATTTACTATCATGTGATTTACTTAGGTCAATGAAGTGTTACTAGAAGTAAAATGATCAGAAGCTTTAAAATATGATTCTGTCTTGTCCATTACTCTCTTTTGTGAGATGAGGAAATCCAGAAAAAGGGGCTGCCCATTCAGCCTGGATACTAGAACAAGGAAGATGGGGAGCCAAGCTGCAGACCTGTGATCCTGTGATGGGTATCAACATGAGCCAGAAAGAACTCTTTGTTTTAAAAAGTCTCTAAGATTTAAGGGGTCATCTGTTACTGCAGCATCACTTAGCTCAAGGTGACTGACAGAGAAATTGGTATCTAGAAATGAGATGATGGCATAATGCATAAGTCCAAAAATGTGCTGCATTGCCTTCAGGGCTAGTCAGGGAAATTGTTACTGGAAACTAAAGAGATGATGTTGCATGTTATGAAAATAAAGAAATATTTATAAAATAAAGAAATATTATATATTTATTGTCACTGATGATATCTTTGAAGTAAATATTTTATCTAACAAATTTCAGACAAAGAAGTTGAAAAGTAGAAAGCAGGAATGAGTTGGTTGCTATTAGCTGCATTTGAGAGGAAAAATGATAAGCTCAGAAAATAATTGGCTGGTTTGCAAGCAGCACTGAAGTGAATATAGAAAGTCCAGAAATTCCAGGATTTTTATGGTCGGGAAGATAGAATTAATTCTCATTTACAACCAGGGAACAGTAAAATGGAGATGATTTTTGAGTAACAAAGAGTAATTAAAATCAAGCCTCTAAACCAGGATCAAATCAACTACGCGATCCTACAACTTTAAAAAATCTTACCAGTGCTGTTCTCATTATTAATCTGCTTTAACTTCAAAAGGAAAAAAAGTAAAACCTCTAAATGGATTATGTTCTCTGAGGCCATAGCCGTATCTACTGTGCCTAACAATGTTCCAATGTAAATGGTAAATCTCCAAGCGGGGACATAACACGTAACATTTCTCAAACTTATTTGACCACAGAACGTATTTTTCCCCAGAGCATCTTGCAGTTTTAATGTTCAATGGAAAACCCTGTTGGAACCCCTGACCGTATATTAACATATTTGCTTTAGGCAAACTTCACTTTCTTTCCCCTGTGCACCTGTGCTTCCTCCCAGAGTATCGACAATTGGTTAAGTGCAATAACAAATCATTTTTTCTTTTGCTTCCAGTCCTTTTCTATGGATATTTATACAGCATAAGGACTCAGATAATCAATACACCCTTTGTTCCTCCATTGTGCCATGTTAATAGCTCAATTACAGCACATCTTTCCAGCTGAGACAGCGCTTTTTGTTGTCCCCAGTGCAGCAACATGTGGCCCGGGTTCAGTGGGAAGGGAGCCAATGGTGTCTGGTTGCTGGATCGATGCTTCACACACCCACTGAAAGCTGTATGGGAGCAGAAGGCCCTAAAGAGCCTTGAACACAGTGTTGAAACATTGATCTTCTTGCCTTGTCTCTCAGCTTTCCATGTCTGCCTCTCCTTTATGTTCTTGTCACGTTTCCAGTACCTTCGAACTATTGTATACCCCATTATTCAATCACTCATTATGCCCTTTAGCACCCCATCTCTAAACTTCTTAATCTTCACCAGGTATGGACTATACTTTCAAGTCTTCCTACTTCTGCTCTTTTGGTTCCTTCCTGCAATGTGCCCCTTATTCCTGCATTTGCAAGTTCTCCTTCAAGGTCAGTTCAAATGCTATATCCTTCTTGATTCCCTAACTTGAAGCAAGTTCTCTCTGCTGTGCAAATCAACAGCACTTCAAACCTAACTTTTTTACAAACAGCACTTTCTTTCATAGAGTACAGCTATCTGTGTATATGAGCATTTCTTCTATCTGATTGTATGTCCATGTGGGTGGGTGGTACGACTTGTTCAGTTTTTGTCTCCTCAAATGCATATACTTTCCTCCTCCATTTGTCCCAGAAGACCCTTATAAACTAGAGGCATCAGTGAAAAAACAACCCATACATCCATATTGAGTGGCCTTCTCTTATTCAAGCACATACCAGTGCATAGTCTCAGTATCTCTTTTATTTTCCAGAAAGAATCTAATTGCAATGGATACATTAGTAGTCAACATAGAAAATTTGAAGATTTTATAGAAAGAACATATTATTTACATGACTCGCCCCATAATATACCTTATAAATCCAAATTCTACACATCACTTAACTCAAGTCTCTGTGGCCATTATGCCTCTGAAAGCTCTTCTTCATCATTCCCTCTCAGAGCAAACCATATTGGTCCTTGTCTTCTCCAGTCTAAGCTTTTTCCAACCCAAGCCTTCGGTTCTTGAACTCTCCTGCTCCTTTTGATTGCAGAGTAAGTTTTATCTATCTCTTCCAAGTCAGTACATGCTCAAAAACATGTCTATTAACACTTTTTCCAATTCCTTATCTCCCATTATCTCTTAAAAACATTCCAATTAGATTTTTGCTACTACTATTCAACCAAAAATTACTCTTATTAAAGACTTAAATGAGTTCCAGCTAGTTAAATTGTTTGGCCAATTCTGAGACATCATCTTACTTTGCCTGTCAGAAGCACTTAACTATTGATCAGATTACTCTCTCCTCCTTAATACACTTTTACACTCAGCTTCCAAAACAGTACATTTTTGTAGGGTTCCTTCTACTTGATTCTTGCTTCCTCTGAGTCCTAGTAACATTACCTCTTCTCCTAGACCTCCAAGAAGCCCCTAGAAATCAGTCATTGGGTATTTTCTTTTCTTTTCTGCATTCATTCCAACACTGACCTCACCCAGTTTCATTCCTTAAATGACACTATATGCTGATGACTCCCAAAATTAAATCTTAACCCAAACATTTCTCTGTAATCTAGACCCCTAGATCCAAACCCTACTCGACATCTCCACTTGACTGGCTAATAGACTTCTGTACTCTAACAGACCTTGATGTTCCTTCCAAAACCTGCATGCTCTACACAAACCCTTTCCTAACTCAGTCGATGGCAACTCCATTTTTCGGGTTCTCATCTAGAAATGTTGAGGTCACATTTAACTTCTCTTTTCTGCCCATACTAAATAACTGATCTGTTAGAAATTACGCTAATTCTACCTTCGAAATGCATCCAGAATCATACCACCCCTCACTTGGTATACTGCATCCACGACCAAATTGCCTTTGTTACTGAACATGTTCCCCTGTTTCTATCCTTGAGCACGTCTCTATACGTCTATTTTCTATTTGGCAGTCAGAGCGATCATTTTAAAATATAGTCGAGGTCATGTCACTCCTCTGATCAAAAGCATCCAATGGCTCCCCATTTTACTTAAAGTAAAACCAACATGCTTACAAAAATCTGAAAAACCCTATATTCCCTGAAACTACTCTGCAAACCTCTTCTTCCTCTCTCACTCACTCTGCTCCAGTCACACCACCCTCCTGACTGGTCCTCTGCCTTAGAGTCTTTCCTCCAGCTGTTACTTCTTCCTGATACTCATGAAGACATGGAGAAAATTCTTTATGTCTTTACTTAAATCTCAGAGTAGCTCATGTTTGCCATACTGCTCAATATCAGAAACCAGCAAACCCCCTGCCATCGACATTCCTAATCCACCCTACCCTATTCTACTCTCTTTTTTTACAGCACATGCCACCTTCAACAACAATACATAATGTGTTTGTATTTTGTTTTTGTCGTTTTTTAGTGTCTCCACAGCTGGAGTATAAATTCCATAAGAGCACAGATTTCAGCCTGCTTTTTTAAAATGATATACCCCAAGCACTTAGAACAGTACCTGGTACCTAGTATGTGCCCATTAATGTGTGTTGAATGACTAAATTTTCCAGTGCTGAAGAAGCTGTTCATCTGGACCTACTTTTCTTGGAAAGCAGCAGGGCAAGGATAATAATGATATCACTATTTCCATTTTTAAAGTTTACATATTTTGTTACTTTTTCTTTGAATTTAGAAATGATTGCATCCCTGAGTTTTTTACCCCCACCCCCACCCCCACCCCCCCTTTACTCTGCCTTGTGATGTATCATGTATACCTGCCCTTTCTAGGTTCTTACAGGTTGTTAAGACCTTTCTTTCCTTTTTCCCTCTACCTGATGGAATAATATTTCACTCTCTTTTACAATTCTTCCAGGTAATTGAATGAAGACAGTTTGCTGTATAAGCTCATTTCTAAATGGTGGAAACATGTGGATATTAGAGCCTGTCATGGTCAGGTTCATGTGTCAACTTGGCCAGATGGTGGAACCTGTTTGTCTGGTTGGGCAAGCACTGGCCTGTCTGTTGCAATGAGGACATTTCATAGAATTAAATCATGATCATGTCGGCTACATACACAGCTGATTGCATTTGTAATCAGCCAAGGGGAGTGTCTTCTTTAATGAGTGATGCTTAATCTAATCACTGGAAGCCTTTTAAGGAAAATTCAGAAGAGACAGATTCTCTTCCTGCTTTGCCTGCAAGCCTCTCCTGTGGAGTTCATCCAGACCCTCCATTGGAATCCTCAGCTTCGCAGCCTGCCCTAATGATTTTGGACTCTTTGTTCCCACGGTTATGTGAGACACTTTTATAAATTTTATATTCATGACTATTTCCTGTTGATTCTATTTCTCTAGAGAACCCTAACTAATATAGAGCATTTTCCATAAAACATTAGGAAAGTGCACTGATAAATCCAACCTTATGAGGAATTCAGTAGGTAAGGCTGAGAAGAATATCTTTTGTTAGCAAATGATAATACCTCAGGTACCTCTTATAAAAAGACAACCTACTTATTTTTAATTGTATCTTGTTTTATGAATAGTTATCTTCTGGTGACTACTGTGGAGACCCACAAGAACAAGGTCACATCCCTTGGTTAATGAGTGGAATTTCCTTGAGAAGGATATCATTTCTAATCCTCATGGAACAGGTGGGTCATGTAGAGGACACAGGAACCATAAGGTATGGTGAATTTTTCCACTACTCTAGGTGGAGATTTAGAAGTGCTGCTATGAAGAATGGCAAGTACCTAGCACATGGCCCTCATTTAAAGTTTGGCAGCCTTTGGAAGACACTTGTAATCTAACATGTCACTGTTTCCCACTGAGCTCACATATGGATTCAAAATATTATTCCACACAGTAACTCAAGCAATTATGTCCTATTGATTAAATTTGACATGTAAGAAGATATAAGGGCTGTTCCCGGGTATAGTATTAGGTTCAGGTGTCAACTTGGCCAGGTGATGGTCCCTAACTGTGCTGTTGCTGTGACCTTAAGTCACTAGCATGTGAATTTTATCTATGACTGATTACATCTGTGGTCAGCTAAGGGGAGTGCCTTCCACAATAAGCAGGCTTTAAAAGAAGAGGTCAAAAGAGAGAAAAATAGCCCAGCACAGCCCAGCACAACTCAACTCAGAGCTGACAAAGATCCAGCCATTTGGATATGCAGAAAGGAATCACCCTGGGAAAGCCATTTGAACTCAGAAGCCAGGAGGGAAGGCCAGCAGATGTCATCGTGTGCCTTCCCAGGTGACAGGGAAAGCCAGCTGCATTTCCTCCTAAGAACTGTAAAATTGTAACTAAATAAATCCCCTTTATAAAAGCCAGTCCATTTCTGTTGCATTGAATTTTGGCAAACTAAATCATGGGTCTATATGATTATAAGTGTTTCTTGGATGAAGGCTGGCTAGGAATAGGACAGGAGGGACACAGAAAAGGCATCTGTTATTCCTAAGTTCCTATATGGATGATGCAGAGACTGCAGGCTCAGGAAAACAAGGTATAACACACATCGTCAGAATTTTAGACTCATAAAATGACCCATAAACTATTACCTCCTCTTCGATTTTGTAACGTGGTTTGTGCAGAATTTGCATTATTTCTTTCTGTAATATTGGATGGAATTCACCAATGAAGCCATTTTAAAATTTTCTATGTGGAAGATTTTTATCTACAAATTTTCAAATTTATTCTATAGATATAAGGTAATTAAAGTTATCTATATCTTCTTGAAAAAAAATACATCGTCAGGTTTTCAAGACCTGTAATTTATTGGCTTTTGATTATCTCCCAGATTTTTAAACCTTTCACATTTTGGCACTGCTAATGCAATATCCATCCTCCACCTCCCTTATGCTTCCTCACAAAACCCCAATTTATTCCATAATCCAGTCTCTCTCAAGTTACCATGTCCTTCAGGGGAATATGCCCCCAACCACAGTCTCAGTGATTGAGTCCTGATTGGTTTAAGTTAATTAAGTGGAGCCCCATTCTTGTTACCAATGGTTGGTTAATGTATGGGCATGCAATGAAGTGCTAACCAGTGGGATGTAACAGGAAGTCTGAGAGCTTCTAGTAAAGACTTCTTCACTCTTTAAAAAGAACATATTTAGAAGGAGGTCGTATTCTTCTGAATGTCATCATGCCTGAAAGTGGCTGATTCAGTCACTCTGAGTAACACCAACCTTAGGAGGAGGGCAGTTCAAACAGACAGAAGAAACTGAAGTTTTGACAGCACCATGGAATCTCTGATCATATGATGTCAGGGATCTATCTGCCTTCCACTGGACTTCTTAAAATCCCCATAATTTTAGTCACTTTGAATAGAAGATTTCTATCACTTGCTACTAAAGATAAACTAACTAATCGGCTTTTTTAAAATAAGAAAATTCCTGGGTGGGCCATGGTGGCTCAGCAGGCAAGAATGCTCGCCTGCCATGCCAGAGGACCCGGGTTCAATTCCCGGTGCCTGCCCAAGTTGAAAAAAAAAAAAAAAAAGAAAGAAAGAAAATTCCTAGCCTTTCCCCTTTTTATAGTTAGGCTAAGGGGAATCCATGAAAAGAGTTTTGATTCATGCTTCATCCAAGTTAAAAGTGGAATAGAAAAGTTCCTTGTCCTGCTCTTCCTACTCTCACATTGTCTGGGAAGAAGGTCCAAGTGACAACTTTGGTGAGTCTGAATTTTATTTTACTTATTTCTGATCAGATCTTCAAATAAGTCCATGGAGACCATTCTCTGGCAGTCCAGCATTGCTACATGGATTCATTCCGCTCATGGAAACACAGAAGGGAGAAAGGAAGGTTGCTTGGATACTTGCTGACTTACTGGGTACTTACCTAAGGAAGGAGAGTTAGCTCCTTTAAACTATGATCGCCAGTCTCTAAGAAGCCACTTCTGTATTTGCTTTTCTTTCTATTCTAGAAGCTAAGACATGTTTAGAAGGTACAATGGTTTTGATTTTAAACATTCTTTTTTATGCTAATTACTTAATAACATTTTCTCCTTCTGAGCTGATGTTTTACTTACTTGATCTCTATCTTCTTTTTGGCTTAATTAATTGGAGACAGAATCCCTTTCCCAGCTGCCCTGCATTACCACTGATTTTCAGAACAATCTCATGGAGGTGGAACAAGAACAAGAATGTGGCTCTTGGCTGGGGATGATATAACAGCCTAGGAACTAGAAACTTGGTAGCAGAAGATTCAGCCTGATAGACCCTGTGTCATGGAGCAACAGGGCTCCAAAGGACTCTCCACACTGCTCTGACCGTACAAAACTCTGGTCTTTCATAGTACAATGAAATAGTCCCGTCTTAGGATGTTTACACATCCTGTGGTTAATCTGGACACATATGGTATCTGTCATTCATGTTGGTTCTTTACTGCCTTCAATTCAGCCCTTTGTTTACAAAGATCAGTCTTGTATTTGAATGTTGACTATGTGTCAAGCACTATCCTAGTTGCTTTGCAGATAACAATTCTTATTCAATCCACACAGCTATCTTGTGAGGTAGGGATTATATATATCCATTTTATGCATAAAGAAACTGAGCAAGACAGAATAATACACCTAGGGTTCCACCATATATAAATGGCAGAGTCTATCTGATCCTCAACCAGGTCTATTAAGCACTTACCTGGTTTCCCCTTTTTGTTTCATTATGAATCCTCCTGACACTTCCTCCTCCCAGATATAAGCTCCTTGAAGGTGTAGACATAGCAATTTATTCAGAGCAGGCATACACACAAGTGCTCAATAAACAACTACAGTAATTGGTATGGCATAAAATAAATAACATAGGCAAAAACAATTCCTACTGATCTAGAAATAAGTTCTAGCTGAGTTAGCCTCATCTGTGTAGAAATGTTCTAAGTGTGGTACTTAGCTTATATAGGAAACATTTTTTAGTCAAACTAGGTTTAGGATTTGGTGGCTGTAATGGCTATTTAGGGAAATGGCCCCATATAAGTCTTCTCTATGAAGACTGTGCCAAGAAAAAGAACATGAATTGATCAGAGAAAACCCATCTATTTGATTAAAATTGTTCTATTTTATTAACACCCTACTGAATGAAGTGTTAATAAAATAGGAAACTCTTGAAATGTAGTGGTGATTGTCACCTTGTTTTTACTAGTATAAATCAATAAATAGAATGTGAACTTCTCACCAGACTGTGACCTTGTCTTACATGTGAGCCTCATGGTGGCAAGATGTGTCTGATTTATCTGTGTTCCACCAGAAATTGATAAAGTGAATGACACATAGGAAGTATTCAATGTTTATTAAGTTGAACTAAAATATATTATACAATTGGAAGGAAGATACATTTTAGTTTAAATGAAAATAAATTTAAATATAAGTTCAAAGGGACCTTCAAATGCATCTCTATGCTGAAAATATTTCAGTAAGCCTTGTACTAAGAGAAAACACAGAGTCTAGAAAGTCACAGAAACCTGTGTCCAACTTCTAGTCACTTATTGTATGATACTGGATAAAGTATCTAAGCTTCTAATTTAGTTTTCTCTTCTATAAAAATATAAAATAATACTCACCTTTTAGGGTTATGATAAGGGTTATATATAGTTTTATATATATGGCATAGCACAGTACTTGGTTTCTATATTAGTCAGCTTTTTTCTGCAGCAACAAGCAAACCTGAAATCTCAGTGGTTTATAAAAACAAATATCTATTTCTTGCTCATTTTATTTGATGGCTGCAAGTTGGCTAGACCTCTGCTCTAGACTGCGGTTCAACATAGATCTATTCCATACGACATCTCACCTAGAATCAAGGGTGAAGGAACTGCTGGTTCATGGAAAAGGGCAGAAGCACAAGAGAAATGGCAGAATGTTACAATCTCTAAAAGTTTCTCATATTCTATCATCCAAATCTAGTCACATGACCAAGTCAAAATAAGTGAGCAGGAAACATTCTCACCTACAGGGAAAGAGGGGAATGAATAATTACAGTCTTATAATCTACTACTATACAGATAGAAGTTAGTTCCCTTTTCTATTCAATAAACAAGATCTATCAACTGTTATCTATATTCCAGATATTGTGTTAGAGGCTACAAATAGACATAAGAAAAGATTTAGACTCTTGGCACAAGAATACAAACTCTTGTGAAATCTATCTTAATTTTTATAATCTTCTCAGTCTCGTACTATTGAATCCTAAGGTATGTGATAAGTTGAATGAAAAGAGAATTTTCCATAACGAGTGCCTGTTAGAAAGAGTGTGCTTGTATAAATTTCTCTAACTTCAAAAATTTTGTTTCTATTACCTGAAGAAAATCATGTTGCTGAAAAACTGCCACACTTATAATCTAAAACTGTCACACTTATAATCTAATGCAAAGATAAGTGTTCAATATCTAAGTTAAGAACAGTGTGTCAGCATTAATTAGTCTACTTTTATATATTATGTATTTTCTTACTATCTTGCTAAAAGCTTTTGGTGATATCTGTTAAATGTGGTCATATTAAAATTGGCACAAACACCCTGTATTTCCTTATTTTATGTTTAAAACTTTTAGCTTAAATGTTGTTCATAAAATAGGCTTTCTTGTTTCATTTTCTTATGAAAATGTATTTTAGAAAAACTTAGAAAGCTGGCACAACTTTGCCATTAAGTGGAAATGTGGTGAGGGTTTCTGTGAATCTACTGCCTAAAAGCAGGATTTACCTTGGAAACATACGTGTATTTATGCACAGATGCAAAAACTTTTAGCAGAAAGAGTTTTAGGCAGGTCTTGCATCAGATTTCCCCATTTTGCAAGTTGCTGTGGAAACAGATTAGCCCTTTGAAAGTGCAAAACCATGTTTGAATCTAATGCAAAGAACAATCTATAGCATGAAAGAGAAGAACAGCTGGGAGCTGAGGTAGTGTAAGCTGACATGTCAGACAGTAGCCAGACAAAGTGAGCCAGGCACTGTCTGGAAAAAAAATGGGGTGGGGGAATGGGGAAACAACTGAATACTGTCAACAGAGTCAACAAAATGGACCAGCTGTTCGATCTCATCATAACGAAGAAAATACAGAAAATTCTAGGGACGAGGATTACATTTACTGAGAGAATGAAAATACAAAATAAATGACTGAACAGGACTGCAGGAAAACAGTCTCTACTCAGGGGCTTTACTGCAAAGTACAAAGCAAGACTCTAGATGCTGAACCCAGTGCCGATATCCCCTGCTGAACTGTTGGGTGGTAATTTCTCTCCCTTCTTGAGAGGTTCCCCATCTTGCATTGTGACTATTTGGGAAATTGCCTATTTCAAGAAAGTCATAATGCAGTACCCTGTCTTCTCAAAGGGGAAGGATGATGCTTAGACTGAAATGGACTCAGAGAGGCATCCCATGAACATAGTATTGGGAGCAAATTTGGTAGCATCACCTGGAAGTCTGGGGTTGTCTAAGCAATTGCTTTCCCTGAGTTGTGGTTTCTTTGCCTGGCAAAGGTATGGCAGCATTTGTCAAATGTGCTGCTGTGAGATTTTTCACTATGAAATAAATCTGAAAGGCACCACATTCTTGAATCATGAAGATTCATGATCTACATTTATACTAAACTCTCAAAGAAATCCCGAAGAGATGAAAGAGCTGTCCAACTATGTTTAATGCAATGCTCATTATTTGAACATAAAAACCTTCTGTCACTTAACACCCAGAAGATCCCACAGTTCTATTGTTCCTTATAGTTCGCCTTCAGAAACACTGGGAACAACTGTTCCTGAGGACATTTCAACTATAAGATCTCCATTCCACTCTATAATTTTCAGTTTTTGTTGATGTCAGGTCAGTGCTGGAAACTCGACCTTTCCTAGTACATGGAAAGAAAATATTCACTATCTTGGCCATTAAAGCATAGCGAATGGCTTTTTTCTGTTTCACATAGAAAGTGTGGTCAGGTAATAACTAAAGGCATAAATTATTTAAGGAGTGGGTGCTCTCCTGGCCTCTAGAGTATAATTGAAATGCAAGTCAAGCACTTATCCACAAGCAGAGTCTGATAAGTAGTGCAAAAATAGCATAAAGAACAAATGCTCTATAATCCCACAGTTTAAAACTCAGTTTTATCACTAATTAATTGTGACTTTGGGCAAGTCATCTGACCTCTCTAAATCTCAATTCCTTCTTTTGTAAACTAAACATAACAACAGTGTTCTTCAACAGAATCCCTGAGAATAAATGTTTAATAAATTAAAAAAACAAAATACAGGCATAGAAAATTAGGATTGGTCTCAGCAAAATCAGAAAACTGGGGGAAAAAAAAAGTATCCTTCAGCCTTGCCTTTTGATTCCCTTCCTGTCAGCTTGAGTTAAAAAAGAATGACATCTAAGACTAACTGTCAAGACTGCAGCCACAAAACTGCTTTCTTTAGTTTCACCTTTCCTCATGCCAAATTTAGACTCTCCATTGTCCTCTTTTAAAACTATGAAAACAATCATGTCATTTGCTTACCTAAAATCTTTCAAGTGGCTCCTATGTCTACAAGGTGAAAGTTAAGGCATATCACCCACACCAGCACCCCACGCCTGGCCCCCCATGACTACCCCTCACACCCCATCCCAGATCTTCAGGGTTCCAGTTCATACCTAATTATTCCTGATATTCTAAATGTGCCATGTGACGTTGTAGGCTGATTCTTTACCACTTGCTTCTCACTTTGTTTGAAACACCCTTTCCCTCACTTGTCTGGGTGTTTGTTCATTCCAGTCTCTGCTCACATCACCCCCTCCGTAAGCTTTCCCCAAGCATCTCCCACTCCTCACCCCGCCCATGTGCTCCACTAGAGTCGGCTGTGTCCTCTGGGTGTCCCCACTGAACTCTCAGATACCACTGCAGCATCTTCCCCAAGGCCACATTGAATATGAACTGCTTACATGTCCACTCCGCAGCTCCTAGAAATTCTATTCATCTTTGTGTCCCCAGAGTCTCACAGAGAAGGCTTAGACAAACAACTGTTAAGTGAAAGAATAGGTAAATAGGGAAATGTTTCTGGAAACTGTCCTTGAGGCATGGAAGAAATGTTTTGCTGCAACAAACATTTTTACTGTAATAATAGTGCTCCTGGTAGAGCTTGAGGTCCTGGGAGTGCCTGGGTTTAAAGCCAGGTTCCCCTTTTCTCCAGCTCCAAAACCTTGAGTGAGTTCCTTCACCATCTGGAGCCTGTTTTCATGGCTATGAATAGTCAGACCTATTCTATTCATTAGCACAGAGTCTAACTTCTAGGAACTGCTTAGTAATTGCTACCTATGTCTGTGTTAGTATTATTTGTGGTATTACATATATATATATATTTTTTTTTTTTTTGCAATATAAAGTCTTTTAAGTGTGGTGTTTGGACCAATTAGTTGTATGACCATGGAATGGCTAAACTGAGCCTTCCCCTTTTTATATGTAAAGAAAGCAGGGCTTAGGGGGTTCTCAAAAGATTACATATGATAATCTTGGTGTGAAAGTGTTTTCAAACTATAAAGCATATCGAACTGTTAGTTGTTAGTATTGTTTATCTTATTTAAACCCAAAAGAAAACTCAGTCAGTCCTGAACCTGCCCCCTAGGCATGGTAGTTTGATTTGCAGGCAGCAATGGAGTAGGATCCTTAAAACTGAGATTTTAAAACAATTCTGAAAATTCTCACCAGCCCAAGTATTTTGTGCTGGGAACCCTGGCTAATGCTGAGGTCTCAAGAATCCTTATTTTCCCAGATGGAATCCCAGCTCTACCCAAAGCATTCCAAAGTCCATCGACTCTAAGAAGATGGGTAATTGAGCAAAAAGAATGAAACTATACCTTTATAACTCTCTGGTTAACACAGATTTACTGACTGCTCAACAATTCAGCAATTTCACAGTGAGCAAAAGCACTTGAAGGATCAAGTCCTGAGACTTCATTCACTTAGCAAGCACCCATGACCTTGAGAGAACAGCAAGTAAGAGCTCATTTAAACCATGTGGTTGTTGTTGCTTGGTTTGTTTGTTTGTATTTTCTCTCGTAGAGGTTCTCTCTTAGGGGAGAATCTGACTCAATGGCTAGCAGGATGATTGATTAGCAAGATGTTTTGCTTCAATTCTCACTGTAAGCATAACTATTCTGCTATCTAATCTGCTAACTCCGAATCAATACCGTATCTTATAAATCATGAATAAATATAAACTACGCAGAGATGGAAACTGCAGATCCTTTCAGGGAGGACAATTAAGGGATTGATTTTTTTATTTACACTGAATTATCAGCACAATTATGTTCTTCCTTCAACTATAACCACTGAGATCATTTCAAATTAGGATGATCAGGCTGAACAGCCCAGGAGATCAACTAGGAGAAAGTCCAGATGAACTACCACAGCTTGAGACCTACACCATGCTCCATGCTCATATTTTCTGCAGGGTTTGACATGCAGGCCTGACAGCATGCAGGTTTTGAGGTTCTCACCTTTAACTTTTTCCTCTGACCTTTACAGTCAGGTAGTCAAAGTGGGTAACTATCAGTTACAATTACGGTTACCAGATAAAAAACAGGGTACTCAGTTAAATTTGAATTTCAGATAAACAAAGGATAACCCTTTAGTATAATGTGGGATATACTCGTACTAAAAATTTGGGATATACCTATATTAAAAAGTACTTGTTATATATCTGAAATTCATATTAACTGGACCCTATGTATTTTTATTTATTAAATATCACAGCCCTCATTACAAATCAGAGAAGATCTAATTCCTTCATACATTTGCCTCTGAAGAGAAAAATGAAAGGTCTCTCATCATCCTCACCATCTCTTCATCATCTCTCATCATCCCTTCTGCTACATCATGCTTCCAAGTAGCAAAAGAAATAGCTCTTGCTACCTTCCTCTGACTGAACTTTCCCTGTCTTCCCTTTAACACTCGTTTCAGTAGCAGGAGAGAATAGGAAGCTGATTAAGCATTGCTGATCAATGTCAAAATATAAAAATTGCAAAGCAAACAATGAGGCTCAAAACAAGAGAAACTTTCATAAATTCCCTTATCCCCTCTTTTCTTAGAATTTATTTCTTTTGGCAGAAATTAGAAGAACATACTTCATTCTATTAAAGGATGTTACCTAAGAAGTCAAATTCGTGTGGAGAAAAGAACAAGAGTTTGGAAGTCACACAAAATAGATTCAAATTCATCCTCCCAGACCTGCAAGCTATATGACCTTCTGTATAATGAGCCTTACAAGATTATTATGAGGGCCAAATGATAAGATGTAGGAAAAGATGTAAAATGTTGGTTCTTGTTCTCTTCTTCCTTCCCCTTCTGAAATCTTAAGATATTTCCAAAGCTTTATTCATTCTTTTACCTTTACATTTTTAAAATAAAAGCAGGCACAGGAGACTGTCTATCCCCTTTTCCACCAGATTTCCTCCTCGTGGAACTATTTGTGAGCCAGGATTACCAGCTCAGCCATCCTCTTGCCGTTTGCGCCCTACATTCACCCCTTACCCTCACATGTATCTGCTCTATAATCTTCACCTTTGGGGTAGGAATCATTATAATTCCAAATCAGGAGATGTTAAAATAGTCTTTTAAAAATATAGGCCTATCTAACATTTTTTTGTAATGGAATACTCAAAAATTTTAACAGTAACTTTCTGAGTTCTTAAATAATGGTTAATATCCACCAAGCATTATAAAATTGTGAGTTTTTCCAATTTTTAAAACGTGTGTGCATAATATTTATGACAGTAGGAGGCAGAATGGACATCAAATCTTGCTCTTCTGACTTCAAATGCTGGGCTTATTTTCTTCTAACATGCTATCTTTCTGGCTTGTTCCACCTGCCCTGGTGATTTTATAATGGTTAATAATGAATATTCAAAAGTGAATACACCCTGTCTAATAGATCATGAAGTCCTTGAGAACAGAAACCATGCCCTATACTTGCATAACACGGTGTCAGACACTTATTAAGTGCTGTGTAAATGTGTGTTGACTGAATGATTTCCTATTAATGATAATTTCCTATTGTTTTTTTACTGACTTAGAAATAAACATGCTTGCTCAAGAAAATGTGAAACTATTCATTTCCTTTACTTACCTATGGGGAAATTTCCATACAGAAGCTTTGGTTTTTATTATCAAGACTGCCTCACTTCAAACATCCCTGTCCAACCATTGCTAATTTCCCACTTACACTCATGTAGTATCTTCATGTGGACACTTAGAAAGGAGTGTTGCCAGAGAGAGAATCTATTCTGCACCCTGCCTAAAGCACAAATACTCTTAGATGCTCTTTCCAGCCTCTACTTAAAGAAGATAATTGTCATTGAGTTGCATTTTGGCAAGACCTTCTGGAATACAGCAAATGATCAGAATGTGTTTATTAAATTAAGCTGTTACCAGCATCTGTAACTTCTACTCATTGTTCATAGGTAAGTGGTCTGGACTCATAAATTCTCATTTATGAAGATGATAAAGTCTTCATCTTCAAGACTGCTTTCAAATGATTTTAGACATATCAAGAACTTCTAAATGTTTCTCTTCCTTTTTTTGGCTAAGGATCTTAAATTAAGCCCCTTCCTCAACTTTCATCTTCATTCAACTTTTAACTTCACATCTTGCATTTGGAATTTAAAATGTAGAGTGAATATATTAGTTAGGGTAACAACTGCTGCTCTAACAAATAGATTCAAAAAAGCAAAATGTCTCAGATACAACAGAAGTTTACTTCTGTTTCAGGTAACAGCCCAAGGCAGGTGTTCCTGTCTGGCAGGTGGCTTTTATAGAGGTATTATGAACACCCAGTACCTTTACATCATGTGGCATCCTCTCCAGCTTCCTTGCCATTGTTTGCATCCAGCAGATGGAAGGGAAAAGAAGGATGTGGAAAAGTTACACCTGCTGCTTAAAAACACTTTCCTAGAACAGATACATTCCAAAGTAAAAATAAAATAGAATAATATAAAATAATAAAACTACATGGCCACCACTGGAGGCAATGAAAGTAGTGAGTATGGTTTTGGGAATATGATCTCTACCTATCATTTTATTTCAATATCACAACCCTATATTATCAAAGGGAGAAAAATTTGGAGTGGACAATAGCTGTTTCTGCTCTAGTGTGAGATTAAATCAGATTTGGCCATAGAGTACCAAATAAGCCACAGATTGCTCTGACCACTCTCTGTATCGCCCTTCTTCTCTCTTGGCTCTGGTTGTGCTGTCATCTTTTTTATCATTATCTTCTTCCTGGATTTTCTACTTATTCCATTAAAAATCCACCCATTATTTTATGTGCCACTAAGAAAGCAAATCTTCTGCTATTTATACTATGACACAGTGCTTTCATAGCATACATATTGCAATTTCTGAGATTTTAAAATGTGAAGAAAGTGCATCTCAAAATCATAATGTGTGGTATCTGCTTTCACGTACCCCTACCCCTACCCAAAGAAAAAATAAGCACATGCCTTCCTTTTTTTTTTCCTTTTCTTTCTGCTTCATAACTTCCATATATTATTTCTTTTATCCAAATACACCTTCACTTCATAGGAAATGGTCTTGACAACTCGGGAATCTCCTAGTCACAGAATACTCCTCCATCCATTCTGCCAACACTATGTTGCAAGGAGTATGATTTGAAACCAGGAATTAGAGTGTCCAAGTTTCATTTACCTTACCCCTGGAGAGTTAGGCTAAACCTTGGACTAAGCAATGGTATACGGTATACTCTCAGTATAAATTGGCTGAGAGTTTGATACAAAAATACAATAATAAAACTGTATGAGCAATATTTCATGTTTGGTTCATTAAAATTGAATCACAAAAGCAGTGACATCTTAAAACCTTAAATGTCATAAAACTTTGATGACAGAAGCTATAGTGAATTCCGCAAAGTAGAACAATACCTCTGCTGAAAATTTGGCAACTTTCTTTCGGCTAAGTTTTGCAGACTATTAAAAGACCATTTCAAGTCTCAAAGAGAGTCTCCCAATGGTCTTTCATGGGCAATAAAGGTCTTGCTATAAATCACTCCAAGGGACTGAGGCAGTGAAGACCATGGTAAGTGCTGATATGTTATCTCTAAAGAGTAAATTCCTAGGAAACTAATTTCTTCTATAATCCAAGCCAAGAAATGTTGCTTGAGAAAAGTCTATGTAAAAATCACTCTTAGAGGTTGTTTTGAATAATGGGCGGAAGAAGTTTCAGACTCAAGCTTACTTTGGTTATCATGCAGAGCTGAAGGATGGTGGCACTCCTTCTGGGCAGTTAAGGGGAAATGGTAGCCCCTGAACACCCAGCTGGACAATAGAATTCATTCCAGTATGAACTGCCCTCTTATTAAGGCAAAGAACTTAAACAACAAGGGTTGCAAATTTCTATTTTAATTAGGCTGAGCAAAAAGAAGATATCAAAGCATTCTGAGATTCATTAGCAAAAGCTTCTGGCCCAAGGTAGGTCATCTCCAAGAAACAGTAGAAAACTAAGGAGCAGCATGAACAATGTACAAACTTCATCTACAGCAGCATAGAGTCCTGAAGAAGTGAGGGGACAACTCAGAGCTCCAAGACACTAGCCACATTCAGCATATACTCATGGAGACAAAATATTTTTTTCCTTAAATTATCCACAGTTCCTAAGTACAAGGATATGGAATGAATCTTAGAAGAAAAGTGTTCTCTTCCCTTGTTTAAAGAGGAGAGAGTACGTATATATTTAAATTCCCTCTGATTTTTCCTATATTTTTGTACCACCTACAGTTCTGCATTTTCTTTCTTTGCAGTAGAGGCTAAAGGTTTCCAAACAGACTTTGAAATTCACCTCTGCTTCTCCAACTGACAGAACTAGTTGATCCTGATAGGAAAACAGCTCCGGAGCTGCCTGCCACATCCACTCATGTCTTTTGTAAAGTTTCACTGCAGCCAGCCCAGGAGTACATCCTCGACGGAGCAGATGAGAACTCAAGGGGCTTGTGGAAACCAAGCCCTGGCTTTTGAAGTTACTTTTTCTTATGGGCTGATTTTCAGGATTTAATTTTAAGAAATTAAGAAATTATAAGGAAAAAAAATAGACAGGGGCTCCACTCACACATTAACTCATTTATGGGAAGAAAGTCAAGTCAGAAAGCAACAGAGTTACCCCCAAGAGCCCTGGGCTAGGAATGGATGTTGGGGAGGTTTGGAAAGGAGAGAGGAAGAGAAGAGACTGTGGAAATTGCCTGCAGAAAGAGCCTATAAGCCTTTAACCCCTTAAGCACTGCAAAGTGATTAAACTCACTTATCTTAGACCTGCCTGAGAAAGAACACAGAAATAACAGTAGGAGAAAAATTGAAAACTCATAAAATTGCACTTTGGATATCACGAAACATTCATATGAAATTTAGAAGGCTAATCCCATTCACCATGTTAAACATGCGTGGGTTCCGGCTGTGGAATTGAAGGAGAAAGGTGTGAGCAGTCATAAGCAGATTCCTGCCTCAAGTTTATCCAGAGGGAGTGAGCTAAAAACAACCCAGAGGAAGTGGTGGATGATTTCTGGAAGGACAGGTCAGCAAAAGGACTGTAAAAAGGCATTCCCTAAGTTACTTAAGATTTTCTTGGCTTGCATTCCACTAATTTATGCTCAAGGCAGATATAACATAAGTATGGAGAGACTCTACAAACTTTGTCTAGGTGGTGGAGAAATTTTTGTTTTGTTTTGTTTCTCATTTTAATGCCATCATCATGGATTGGCTTAAGAAGGTTAACCTAAGAGGTGTACACATCTTTTACCAGCTCATTTATACTGCATGAGGATGACTGGGTTGACTACATTTGCTTTTTTTTCTGTGATGGTTTCAGTTGCTCCTTCACTAACAATTTCAATATGTATTTCCAAAAAAATTTTTTGAAAATGCCATTCAATATAATCTTATCACTTTTCTTTTACTTTTTAAATTTTTTTCATTATATCTCAAATGATAATGTAGTTAATGTAATTGTTTCAATAGATAATTAGCTACAGAGGACAACAAGCATCTGGAAACTCAGTACACCAGTGACAAAAGAACGTGATGAAAGAAAACTGAACAAATGCCTGGCCAGTAGAAATATGCAGTGAAATTAGGATTGTTAGATGAATACTCTTCTGCAAGAATAACAATCCTACAACTTTGTATTTCTATAGCATCATTATCATAATTATTAAGATTTTTATTATTGGATCTGATTCTGTGAAGAACCAAAGAAAATAAACTACTGTCTGGGAGTAATTTGTTCCCCCATATGATGTGAGTTTACTTTTCTCGGAGAACAGGGTCCTTTTCTGGGCACTAAGAAGAGATCATCTCTAGGGCGTCCATCCTAATGTGAGTGAAGCAGTAGAGACAAAAGCCAGGACACAGGAAATCGTGAGGCTAACCCTTAGCCAAAGAGAGTACCAGCCTCCTGCAGCTCACAGAAGCTCCATCTGACTTATACCATGGTCTTAAGGTATTTCAGTCCCTCCAGACCCCTTGATGGGATGGATTACATCAATATTTACTGCAGAGATCACAGAAAATCCAGTTTGCCCAGAAGTGCTAAAACAAAGAAAATGCAGAGAGTTGATATCCTTAGTAAGTGTCTGGCACATAGTATGGGAAAGGAAAGCAAATGGCAGTTTATTTCATTCTATCAGACAGTCTTTCACTTTCCTTAATTAACCTAGGACCTTTCCGGACCATTGCTGCCTGATACATGCCATATACATCCTTGCCAAGTGGACATGGATCACTTCACATCCCTATCACTGGCATCCACACCATCAACTCACCACTGAGGTACCTACTGCAAAGGTCAAAAGCAGAGGATCTGTAGTTAAACCACTTGAACCTATTTTCTATCTGAGTCACCTTGGGCAAATCATTTCATAGTCTTAATGCTTTCATTTCCTCTTTTGTAACTGGGGTGATGCTGAGTTTAAATTAAATAGTGCATGTAAAGCACTGAGCAGAGCATATGATCCCCCGTAAATACCCAATAAATGGTAGCTTTTAATATTACCCAACACTGTATTAAGGAATGATGTGTAGTCTTTTAGCCCTGGTAAATTGCTTCATTGGGAAGAATTTCTCAGTGCGTGACACACTTTAAATTAGGCTTGTTGAAAAGGCTTATTGTTTTATCAAGGGTCTTTGCTTGCATTAACAAAAACCACCTTGGCCTAGCTTCAGCAAAACAGAAAGGAGATAGGAGGGGGAGGGGTGAACTTTACAGGCTGTAGTATTTCTTAGAATCAAAAAAGCAGTGGTAATAATAGAGTAGTGTGGGGGGGGCACCTAATGTAAATAATGAACAATAGATAGAACTATCTTAATAATCTTTCATCAACTGTAACAAATTTAACTACTATTTTTAAAAAGTACAATTTAGTTTTAAGATGCTACCATTAATAGTAACAAATGTTCCACACCAATGAAAGGTGTCGGTGCTGGGGTGGTATACAGGAATCCTGTATTTTATGCATGATTGTTTTATAAACTCACTTCTTCTCTAATAAGAAATAAATAATTAAAATCAGTCCACATGACAGTAAACATGAAGTTTCCACTTGCTAAACAAAACATGGGTCCAGAAGCCCAGCACACACACTGCCCAGGACAGGGGTGTGTGTGTGTGTGCATGTGTATGTGCATGTGTGTGTGTGTGTGTTTGCATATGTGTGTGCATGTGTGTGTATGTGTGTGCATGTATACAGTACAGCTTAAAGGATGCTCCAGCAGTGTTGTTTTCTAGTGATCAGGTGTCTTATGTTTGGGCCTCTCAGAGATCATAATTACTAGTTTAAGAAAATTAGAAAATAGTCACTCATTTTTCTGAAACTGTGGCAAAGTCATGGAAAAACATGTGAAAAGGAAAGCCAAATGGATTGATTGTTAAAATTAAGAATACAGCATGGAACCTTGAATAGAGTTTTTGAGATTTTATATGTTTGTCCAGGTTAGTGTGTTGCCCGGATAAATTCCAGAGTGATTTGAACAGTGAATAAAAAATATTTGCAAAGTCCCCTTGGTGGAATGGGGAGAAAGGGGGAAAAAATTAAAAAACAAAAATAAAAAAAGAATTAAGAATACTACTCTGTGATTGGAGGGTAACCCAATCACAGAGTGGGGGCAGTAGGTAAGCAGCAGGATGAGATTTGCATATTTACCCCCTCCCATAGTTGAAGGTGGTGAGAAACACTCTACTCTTCTTTAAGTGCAATTTCCCTCAGCCTGAAGAGCCAGGAGAGAGTCAGGTGTGCGAATTCACTGTGTGAGGGCAGCCTGGCTTTGGAGCTGCCTTAATTTCACAGTTGGAAGATGCAGCTGTGCTCATTCCACTTCTGTCAGAGAACTAGCTGTGGGACCCGGAGCCTGCTCCTTCACCAATCCAGGCCTCGACTTTCCTCACTTATAGAAATGAGGGCGTTTGGCATGATAATCTCTAAATTTCCCTTGTGCTCTCACACCGGGTTGCTAACACTTTGGTTCTCAGAGCTGCAGCACCTACATCATTGAAGAACTTGTTAGAAAGGCAGCGTCTCAGGCCTCACCACAGATCAAGTGCATAAGAATCTGTCTTTTCACAAGGTCCTCAGATGAGTGAGGTACACTTTAATGTGTGAGAGGCACAGCTCTAACTAACATTCTCTTTCATTAGCTGAATTATTTCTTCAACAGTTATTAATTTCAACACAAATTATATGCATAACTCTATTGACTGTAATTAAATGTTTAGTCTATACTTAAATGGAGTAAGAGAAAATGTGTGTATGAGTTTATGTGTGTGTGAGGGTCATACGTGTGTATGTTGAGAAACAGAGGGAAAGAGAGGGAGAGCTAGCTTTTCACTTAGAATGGAAAAAGCCCTGCGCTCAGATCCTCCTGGGCATGTGCTGTGTTCTGTTGACAGAGAAATGGTCCATTTTGCTAATTTGAAAAGATATATGTACCCTAGAAAAGCCATATTTTAATCCTAATCACATTTTGAAAAGGCAGCCATTTCTTCTAATCCCTATTCATTATTGTATGTTTGAAACTGTAATTAGATCATATTCCTGGAGATGTGACACAATCATGAGTGGTTGTGAAGCTGGATTAGGTGGAGACATGTCTCCACTCATTTGTGTGGGTCTTGATTAGTTTACTGGAATCCTAATAAAAGAGGAAACATTTTGGAGAAAGCTGGAGATTCAGAGAGAGCAGAGAACGCCATAGCACCACAAAGCAGAGAGTCCACCAGCCAGTGAGTTGGGTAGTGAAGAAGGAAAATGCCTCCCAGGGAGCTGGAGAGGAAGCTAGCAGATGATGCCATGTTTGCCATGTGCTCTTCCAGCTGAGAGAGAAACCCTGACCATGTTCGCCATGTGCCTTTCCACTTGAGAGAGAAACCCTGAGCTTCATTGGTTCTTGAACCAAGGTATTTTTCCCTGGATGCCTTAGATTGAACATCTCTATAGATTTGTTTTAATTGGGACATTTTCTTGGCCTTAGAACTGTAAACTGGCAACTTATTAAGTTCCCTTTTTTAAAAGCCATTCCATTTCTAGTATAGTGCATCCTGGCAGCTAGCAAGCTAGAACATGTATTGACAAAGGACAAGCCTTTCTGAAAATGTATGTGAGAAGATGAAATAAAGTAAAGGCAAGAAATGTTTACAAAGTGTCATTGATTTAGCTCTCTCAGATTACATTTAAAATCACTATCTGGAAAGCACTTCTGAATTATATTCAAATAGAATAACTTCTGAGAATGCTCTCTGCCGAAACCACAGTGCTAGGTTCTGCCAATGAAAGATATTACAGGATTCTATGATGTGACTGTTGGAAGGGACTGTGGGGATGACAGTGCATCCCAGTTTTGCATTGTACAAATGAAAAGATTAAGGCATAGGGAATTATGGTTTGTCCAGTGTCACACCAGTAACCTAGAAGCAGAGTGTTCTAGCTCGCTAGCTGCCAGAATGGATTATACCAGAATGGAACAGCTTTTAAAAGGGGGAATTTATTAAGTTGCAGGTTTACAGTTCTAAGGGCATAAAAAAATGTCCAGCTTAAAGAAAGTCTATAAAAATGTCCAATCTAACACATCAGGGAAAGGTACCTTGGTTCAAGAAGATTGATGACGTTCAGGGTTTCTCTCTCAACTGGAAAGGCACTTGGCGAAATTAGCAACATCTGCTAGATTTCTCTCCAGGCTTCCTGTTTCACCAAGTTCCCCCAGGGATGTTTTCCTTCCTCATCTCCAAAGGTCTCTGGCTGAGTGGGCTCTCGTGGTTCTTGTGGCTCTCTCATGGCTCTCTTCATTCTGAAGCTTTCTCCAAAATGCTTCCTCTTTTAAAGGATTCCAGTAAACCTGTCAAGACCAAATTGGAATGGGTACAGTCACATCTCCCTCTAATTAATACCCACAATTGGGTGAGTCACAGATCCATGGAGATAATCTAATCAGAAGGTTCCAATCAATATTGAATAGCTATTGAAAGGTTGTTCCCACAAGATTGGATCAGGATTAAAATGTGGCTTTTCTGGGGTACATAATCCTTTCAAACTGGCACACGGAGCTTAGAAATCAGGTCTTAGAAGCTAGACTGCAGTCCCTGAAGATAAGTTAGGAGACTATGGTAGGCTGAATTATGTACTCAATTCAAACATATCCTTGGTCTCGATCCATGTTCTTGTGAGAGTGAACCCATTGTAAATTGGACCTTTGAAGATGTTATTTTTAGTTAAGGTGTGATGAACTGAACCAAGAAGGGTCTTAATATAGATAACTGAAGTCTTTTATTAGCAGAAGAAATTCGGACATAATGAGAGAAAGCCACGGAGAGGAGCTGGAAGCCAATGAAACCCAGCAGAGAGAGGAGAGGCCATCACCATGTGACATGAGGTAGGCATACAAGCCAAGGAAGCCCAAGAATAGCAGCAGCCAGCACCAGAGTAATGCAGACTATGGGGAGAAAGCATTGCCTGTTGACACCTTGATTTTGGGATTTTTTACTTCAATTCCTTGAGCAAATAAATTTCCATTCTTAAAAAAAAAAAAAGCTAGACCTCTAGAGGAGTGCTGTCCTATTGAGGTATAATTTGAGGCACATAGGCAATTTTAAATGCTTGAATAGCCACATTTAAGAAGTAAAAAAAGAAACAGGTATAATTAATGTAATCTAAAATATCTAAAATATTACCATTTCATCATGGAATAAGTATAAAATATTGTTAATGAGATGTTTTACATTGTTTATTTTTTTAAAACTAAGGTTTGAAATCTAGCCACATCTCAAAGGTTCAATAGCCACAGATAGTAGATGGCTGCCATACTGGTCAGCAGCTCTAGAGCCTCTTGGAACTAAGAACTAGAGAGCTTTCAGTGATGAGGAATACACTGTTATTGATTCCCTTCTGCTGTCTGCACATTTATCATATTCTTTTCCCCCTGTAGACCACACTTCCCTGGTCTCTGTGTACATACTCAAATTAAAACGGCTGACCCATGGAGCAGGATCGCTTTAAGGACAAAATGAGTAATGCAAATCCATCACTTAGCATCATGCTTGGAATATATTAAAAAGTTGAGTATATGGTGGCAGTGATGATGTGGTGGTGATGATGATGACAATGGCGACTATGACAGTAGTGGTTAAAGTTCAGAGGGCCAAACCAAAGAGGATCCCCTACTAGAATATGAAGTCACTTTCAGAGGACCTAAGTTCCAAGTTACTGCCAACAGGCATTTGATATTTGAGCCTTACCAATAAGATCCAAATCTGAAACTATCACCTCAGCCCCACTCCTCACATTTCTTGTCTCTCCCATTTCAGCTATTACAGTGAGGGGCGTCATTTCCAACAACGTGTTCCAAGAAAAATTAGTTCTGTGGGCTAGGTGTTTTACACATGCATTCACACACACCGTGCATACACAGGCTCTTTGGACAAACAAGTTCGTGAAATACTGAGTTAAATACAAGTTAAACAAGTTTTCTAAAAACAGAATTTTAAAAGACTTCCTATAACAGTATATATATTTGACTCTCCATGAGGAAACTAAAGAAGTATCATTTCCCAAACTTATTTAACAGGGAAATTCCTTTTCACTGAGTTGCTTGTGGGGCCAGCTTTTTATGGCACACATTTTTTAAGTGGTGATATTGATGTTTTGTTTTATTTTTATCAATTAATATACCCCATGCTCACTGCTAAAGACTGTTATCTCATTTAACTCTCAAAATAATCATCTGAGAGAGGTACTAGTCTGGTCTCAATTCACAAATAAGGAAATTGCTCAGACAATTCAAGTCTCCCAAGCTCAGACTGTAGAACCTGGATTCGTACCAAGTAATTTGATTCCAGAGCCTGCACTCCCATCCAGTTAAGTATCAGATCATTGAGAAAACTGGCGTATGGTGCCCTGCAGCCCAAATTAGGAGCTAGGTGAATGCAAATCAGGGAGTGGAAATGGGATGCTTTCCGCTGATAATACTAACTTTCAAGCCTGCTTCCTATTCTTCAGAGTTCATTTCTGTCAATACAAGGCTCATCCCACTTTTATCCTGAGCCATTAGATTTAATGATACTGTATTCAGATTCTCAGAGTAAATGATTTCTAATTTGATTGCTGGCTCTCTGTTGGAGTGCTTAAGGTATAAAATCATATTCTTAGAGGTAAACAGCCCTGACTTCTGGTACTGACTCTGCCACTCATTATCAGTGAGACCTTGAGCAAGTTATAGAACTTCCCAGAGGCTCTGTAAATTGAGAATGATAATAGTTCTGAGAAACGGATCAGTACATGAGTATAAAAATTGATGGCATGTACAATTGTCAACAGGAAGACATCAACAGTACCAACCACAGCACTACCAGGGGCAACTAACTGCGGAGAAGGGACAAGTGATAAGGGGTAGTTTTGATTCAATAAATAGCGATGTTGTGTTTACTGGTTCTTTGTCATTATGGATGAATGAACATTGTCTAAAAGTGAGAGTGCTGCTATACAAGCAATCAAAGATACTGTAAAACATGGTTTATTTATTTTGGACATTATCCATGATGCCCAATAGATGGAGGGAGCCAAAGGATACAATGAATGAGAAACATGATGGTGAATGGTGATACAATTATCAGACAGAATTTGGTGCACTACAAAAAGGAAGGACATTGAGAGCACACAACAAACTGAATAAACCTTGGGGACAATATGTCATGCAAAATAAGCCAGAAACAAAGGAACAAAAAATTTCTCTCTCAGAAAATACTTTTAAGAACATGAGAGCCTAGATTAGAGGCCTTTATAGCAGCCACATTTGGTCTGGAGTTGTAGATGTACTTCTGGATTCTAAGACACTGAGCTATATGTGTATCAGCTGGTATTTCCCTGGAATTTTGAGTAACTCTGTGACACCTAAGACTCAGAAATGGAGTGCTGCAACCCTGAAAGATAGCATCGCTAAATATAATAACAGTTAAAGAACACAAAAAAGAGACCAGGCCTCAATCAGAGTTTAAAACAAAGCCAATCTGGCTGGGTCTAAGTTAAATCAGAATGCAGGGTAAAAGAAGATAGTGTATATACTCTAGACCTTTAGTTACCATATGAGACAAAAGGCAGAGAGGTTTATTATGCCTACAATCTAAATTTTCTGTAACATAATCTAAATCAATCTCTCTCAATAGCTCATTTAAACAACCCAAACTCCTAGAGTCCAGAATGGGAACAAGGCCTTCTAATTCTGTATAGCTTAATACACCAGGATACCTCTCAGACTACGGTGAGTTGATCATTTAAAAGTATTAGTAAAGCCCCTTGAGGGTCCAAAGGGGGATAGAATATATATATTTAATATGGAACTATTAAATTTTCCATGTGGGAAACCCCAGGTACCCTCTCAACCATTGGGGACTACCAAGAAAATAGGCCAAACCCTGGATTTTGAGGCCTGCCCTTATGCAACTGATTTCTGTAGGCTCTGGAGAAGCTAAGATTACCCATAACAAGGCCTAAGAGTTGCTGCCAAGAAATCTCTCTGTTTCTTTGATGTGGCCTTTCTCACTCTCTGAGCCCAACTCTGCAAGGAAAATCATTGCCCTCCCTGCTACATAGTACAAGCCATGCAGGGGTGAAAATCTCCCTGAAAATGTAGGATGTGACTTATGCGGATGAGTCCGATTCTGGCACCATGGGACTAACAACAACTTCCTGACAAAAAGGGAGAAAAGAAGTGTTATAAAATAAAGAATTAGTGGCCAAGAGAGATCAAATGGCATCAAGAGGCTATTCTTGGAGGCTGCTCTTATACAAGCTTCAGTTAGGCAGTGCTAATTGCCACAGTTTGCTAAACCCCAATCAACATCACTCTTGTTGACTCCTAAGAACACTTAGGGTTTGAACTGAGACTCTGTAAAGGTTTTGTGCACTAGGTTTGCCCTCCTGGAACATATAATTCCTGGAGGGTTCCTAGGTCAGAAAAATCCAGAAATTCAGAGGAACCAGCCTCTCCAGGATTATCATTGAATTATATCTTCCCCTATCTTTTAGTGTGGACACCCCTTCTCAACATGGAAAAGTCAGAACAGGCATTGCCCAAAGATTTCTATAGATTGGGAAAAGAACTAAAGGAGAAGGAGGAGCTATAATAGAGAAAATGGGATGTAACAAACGAATATGTCTGCTGAATCACTATATTAATATTCCTTTTAGTTTCCAGTGTTGTGGAGCAGCTAGAAGGACAAATCTGAGATGATGGAATGGTAGCCCTTGACCAACTCTAGGATCTGTTCTGTAACTACTTGTTGAAGTGTGCTTTGAAAATCATTGCTTTTTTCTTTCTTTGCTTTGTATATATTTATACAAAAGTTTAAAAACAAATAGATTCATGGCATGTAATAAGTTAATGTTTGTACAGTGGCCCTGCATATAATAAGCATAAGTTAAATAAACACATTAAAAAATCCAATAGGTTTTTAAATGTTCTCATCATTATTATTATTAGGAAAATTCAGAAAATCTTACTGAGTTTAGATAATCAGAAAACTTACAATTGTCTTCATTAATAAAGAACATTAGTACCTTTAAGTATTTTACAACTTAGTCTCTTATGTGCTAGGGAACCTGTTTTCCTGGAAATTTCAATTATTCTTAGATCAGTTAAGAAAAAGAAAATAAAGAAAACCACAGCCCCTGAAATGACTGCTGAAAGTTCTTTTACTAAAACTTTAGTATTTTGTGGAACAGGCAAATATTCTCTTCATTTACACACAAGACTGTTTCGGTCACCTGAGTTCTCATAGCTCAGCAGATTAGAAGCAGTAAATGAGAAAGCATATGGCTATAAGTAGCAAGCACACCAACCCTATAGTGATGGTTGACAGCTGGACAGTGAAAACAGAGGGAAAAAACCTACCCTAATAGAACTTAATGCAATTAGTAATTAGCATAATGCTCATCTTGAATCACTGAGAGAGAGTCCCATTATAATCTATGTTTTTAAGAAAGCAAAAAAGTGTATATAGTTCACAATGATTTGTTCCACAGGGAAATTAAAAAGTTTGGTTATATGGTCAAATGGTAAATTTTCAATTACTTAAAAAATGTCACCATCATTACCAAAATTTCCACATAATGAGGTATCACTATATTTGGTTTGGGGGAATAAGTCTGTGTCTTTGGGGACATAGATAGATTAAATCTTAACTTGTTTACTCATTAAATAAAATATCTATCGAGTGCTTTATATGTTTAAAATATTGTTTGGGGTGTTATTTTGAAAATAATGTGATTTTCCTAAGCACAAACCAAATAACCAGAGAAGGTGGCCTTATGGAACAATTTTCATCGAAAGGATAAGTAAAATACATTCCTGCAAATGTGGCATGGAGGTCCAGTCATTGAAAATTGAATTTTTAACTCTTAAGCAGACTGCTACAAGGTTCAAGTTATAATGGATTAAAGTTGTCATATTGTCATCAAATTGCTATGTAATAATTATAATACATGTAACTTCAGAGTTACAGGACACTTTCTTATTCATTATTTCATTTGATTTTCATGTAATAATAATGATAAAAAACACAATGACTATGCATGAAACACTGTCCTAAAGTTTTATATGAGTTATCTCATTTATTAATTCAAAAAAGTCCTACGAGTAAGCATCATTTTACCTAAGAAGAAGCTGATATGTAGAGAGGTTAGGTAACTAATCAAACAGCTAAGAATTTGCAAAAGTGTGATTTCTTACATAAACACCTTGTTTAGAATCACAATACACCATTACCTCCCAAGATTCTAAGTGCTGGAATTTTTTTTTACTATCATCATTTATAAGAAAATGAAATCTCAGAGAATTTGAATAATTCCCAAGTTTAGGCAGTCAAATCCAGGGTCAAACATGGATGTCTAAATAATGATTCATTCCATGCTTTCACTATTTTTTACTCTTGTAGTATAAAGAAACATAGGTCAGAATTCTTCTCTCAAAGAACTCCAAACAAATGAATTCCCACAGCACAGTTGCAAAGTGCCAAGCAAAATGCTCTCCAGGGCAGAAGAGTAAGAACCCTCTAAAAACACAAAAGTGGGTTGTGACTTGGTCAATGGCAGCTTGTGGATCAAGAGGTCTGACTCACATACCCTTGTACCAACTGGCCTTTGTTCTGACCGCAGAAGCACAATCTTTTAAACACATGATCCCAAATCAGCTTTCTTGAGTAGATGGTTCATGCAATGTATGGTTTACATAAGAGTGAAAGAGAGGGTGCTTATTACAGGGCACCTGAACCTTCTGCGGCAAATATGCACGAGGGAAGATCATTCTCTGGTTGGAAATTTAGAGTTTGAGGACCTGGTTTTGAAACAGCAGGAAAAAATACATATAATATAACCCACAGTCCTTCCCCTTATTCTGTAGAGACAAAGGCCTACTCTGACTCATTGGTTGACTTCGTAGGTAAAGGTGATGGGCACACCACTGTAGCCATTTTGGTGGCCCAGTCATTGGAATGATTCCCAACCTGTACTACTCTTATCCAGAGATCCAATAGAAGCATTATACTCACAAAAATCAAGTTGGCTGGAAAACTTTTTTCCATTTTTTAAGAGGTATTTCCATGCCATTCTATATAACACAAAAAAAATAGGTTGTTCATTGAAAAGTCCCCCATGATATGCTTCAGTGTTCAATTATGACATTCATCGTCATTTACCTTTGACTAAAAGAAATCCTGACATATTTCTGAAGGCAACTATATTCCATGGTTATATTGAACACTATTCCTGGTCTAGCTAAAAACAGCATGGACTCTGACTATGTCAGCTTCATTAAAGAGCTATACCTGCAGCTAAACAGCAGGAGTGGGGCACTGTGGCATTAGCAGCAACAGTGGTTCACTGCCCTTGCCTGAGCACAGCTGTGTGCACGTGTGATAAAGAAATAAATAGGGGATCCTTTCTCCACTAAAGCCAGAGAGCAAAGGGAAGAGGCTTCCAAATGTAGGACACTCTCTTACATTTCTATATTCAGTTCTTTTTAGGGACCGGGGGGAGAAGATGCACAATTATATTTTCACACTATAATAATTGCCCTGTCAATTAACTTGTTTTTTTAAAAGTATTTGGTGATTCCCTGGAACAAATAGAATTCTTCTTCTTTGATTTAAATTAAATCCAATTCCTTAATATCATTTTTAAGAGCTAGAACAGCTTGACATGAATTCAATGTTTTTTTAATGGGAGAAGTTATAGGTTTACAGAAAAATCATGTGAAAAAAATACAGCATTCCACATACCCCCTGTTGTAGACATTGTATTAGTGTGGTACCTTTGTTACAAATGATGAAAGAATATTATAATTGGACTATTAACTATAGCCCCTGGTTTGCATTTGGTTTATATTTTCCCATACACTACCTCATTATTAACACTTTGTATTTGTATGCATAATTGTTATTAACTCATGAAAGGACATTTTAATACTTGTTCTATCAACTATACTTCATTGTTTACAGGAGAGTTCACTGTTACACCATCTTATGTTTTATATTTTAATTTTTATTCTGGTATCATATATATGACCTAACATATCCTCTTTAAATGCCATTGACATATATAATTTAGTGCTGTATTTACACTCACAATAATATGTAACCATTACCACCATCCAATTCCAAAACTTTATAGTTAACCTAAATAGAAATTCTGTACAAAGTAAACATTAACTCTCCATTCTTTACCAGCCCCTGGTAACCTATATTCTAGATTCTAATTCTATGAGTTTGCTTATTCTAATTATTGTATATTAGTGACATCATACAATATTTGCCCTTTTATGTCTGGCTTATTTCATTAAGCATATGATCTTCAAAGTCCACCCATATTACTGGATCAGGATTTAATTTTATTTTATAACTAAATAATATTCTGTTGCATGTATATACCACTTTTTGTTTATTCATTCATTGGTTGATGGATACTTGGGTTGCTTCTGCTTTTTGGCAATTGTGAATAGTACTGCTATGAACATCAGTGTGCAAATATCTATTTGAATCCCTGCTTTCGATTATTTTGGGCATATACTAGTAGAAAGATTGCCGGATCATATGGTAATTCTACACTTAGCTTTCTGAAGAACTGCTAAACTGCCTTCCACAATGGCTGCACCATATTACATTCCCACCAGCAATGAATGTGTTTTCCTACTTTCCAGTATCCTCTCCAACACTTTCAATTTTCTGCTTTTAAACTAGTAGCCATTCTAGTGGGTGAGAAATGGTATTGCATTGTGGTTTTTATTTGCATTTTCTTAATAGCAAGTGATATCGAGCATATTTTCAGGTGCTTTTTAGACATTTGTACATCCTATTTGGAGGAATGCCTATTCAAGTGTTATGCTCATTTTTAAAATTTTTATTGTTGAGTTGAAGGATTTTGTTATTTATTCTGGAAATTAAACCATTATTAGTTGCTTCCATTGAGTGGGTTGCTTTTCTCTTTCATGACTTTTTCATGATAAAATTCTTTCATGCCCAAAAGTTTGAAATTTTTATTAGGTCTCATTTATCTATGTTTCTTCTGTTGCTTGTATGTTGGGTATAATATACATTGGGTGGAAACCATTGCCTAACACAAAATTCTGATGTTTTGGTTTGCTGAATCTGCTGGAATTTAGTGAAATGGAATGGGTTTTAAAAATGGAATTTATTATGTTGCCAGTTTACAGTTCTAAGGCTCAAGAAATGTCCAAACTAAGGCGTCAACAAGAGGTTACCTTCACTCAAGAAAGCCTGATGCCATCCAGACCACCACTATTAACTAGGAAGGCATGTGGCTGGCATCTGCTGGTCCTTGCTTCTGGGCTCCATTGTTTTCAGCTTCTGTTTCCCATGAGGGTTCCTAACTTGGCTTCTCCAGGGCTGGGTTTCATCTCTTGGCTTTCCTTGGCTCTCTCCAGATTTTAGCTTGCTTAGCACATCATGAGAGGGCATATGGTGACATCTGCTGGGCTCTGCATTTCCAAACGTCAGTCTGTTCAGCGCTGAAGGAACTGCTCTCCAAGTGTCTGCATCTGAGGTTTCCCCTTTTAGAGGATTCAAGTAAACTAATCAGGACCCACTTTGAATAGGTAGAGTCACATCTCTATCTAATCAAAAGGCTACACCCACAATTGGGTGTGTCACATCTCCATGGGAGTAATCTAACCAAAAGGTCATACCCACAACTGGGTGTGTCACATCTCCATGGAAACAATCCAATCAAAGTTTCCCACCCTAAACAATAGGTCTGTCCCCACAAGATTGGATCAGGATTAAAACATGGCTGTTCTGGGGAACATAATTGTTTCAACCAGCACATCAGAATTCCCTACATTTTCTTCTAGGAGTTTGATAGCCCTGGTTCTTATATTTAGGTCTTTGATCCATTTTGAGTTAATTTTTGTGCATGGTGTAAGATAGGAGTCTGCCTTCATTCTTTTGTATATCAATATCCAGTTCTCTCAGCATCATATAATGAAGAAACCATTCCTTCCCATTTGAGTGGACTTGGCAGCCTTCTCAAAAATCAGTTGCTACAGATGTGAGGGAGGGTCTATTTCTGAACTGTCAAATAGATTCCATTGATCTATATATCTAATCTTGTGTCAGTATCATACCGTTTTGACCACTGTAGCTTTGTAGTATGCTTTAAAGTCAGGAAATGTGAGTCCTCTAATTTTGTTCTTCTTTTGTAATATATTTTTTGCTATTCAAGACCTGTTACACTTTCAAATAAATTTGATAATTGGCTTTTCCATTTCTTTAAAGTTGGAATTTTGATTGGGATTGCATTGAATATGCAAATAACTTTTGATAGAACTCGAATCTTTATGGTATTTAGTCTTCCAACCCATGAACATGGAGTGTCCTTTCATTTGATTTCTTCTAGCAATGTTTTCTAGTTTCTTGCATACAAATCCTTTAAATCCTTGGTTAAATTTATCCTTCAATATTAGATTATTTTAGTTGTTATTGTAAATAAATTTTTTAATTCCTCCTCAGGGTGTCATTACTACTGTATAGAAACACTCTTGATTTTTGCATGTTGATCTTGTCCCCTGACACTTTTCTGAAATCTAGTTGCTTTGTTGTCATTTTAGTAGCTTGCTGCAGATTTTTTCAGGATGTTCTATATATAGGATCATGTAATCTGTAAATAGTGAAAGTTTTAGTTCTTCCTTTCCAATTTAGATGCTTTTTATTTTGTTTTGTTTCCTAACTACTCTGGCTAGAGCTTCCAGCACAATGTTGAATAACAGTGGTGACAGTGGGCATACCTGTTTGTTCCCAAATTTAGAGGGAACACTTTCAGTCTTTCACCATTAAGTATCACGTTAGCTGTAGGTTTTGTTTTGTTTTTTCATATATGCCTTAATCATATTGAGGAAGTTCCCTACTATTCCTATTTCTGAGTGCTTTAATCAAGAAATGATGTTAGATTTTCTCACATGTCTTTTCTGCACTAACTGAGATGACCATGTGCTTTTTTCCCTTCATATTGTTAACATGGTGTGTTACATTAATGGATTTTCTTATGTTGACCCACTTTTGCATACCGGGGATAAAACCCACCTGATCATAATACATAATTCTTTTAGTGTGCTGTTAGATTCACTTTACAAGTATATTCTTGAGTTTTGCATCTATATTTATGAGAGAAAATCATCTGAAATTTTTTTCTTGTAATTTCTTTATTTGACTTTAGTATTAGGGTGATGTTGTCCTCATAGAAAGAGTTAGGCAGCGTTCCCTCCTCTTCAATTTCATTCTCTTCACTCGTAACTAGTCTGTTGAGGTCTTTCATTTCTTCCAGCATCAGTATAGTTTCTTCATGTGTTTCTAGGAATTTTTCCATTTCATCTAATTTGTCTAATTTGTTGGCATACAGTTGTTCGCAGAATCATCTTCCTATCCTTTACATTTCTGTGGGCCATTAGTAATGTCCCCATTCTTATTTCTGATTGATTTATTTGCACCTTCTCTCTTTCTTCTTTGTCAGTCTAGCTGACAAAGAATCCCCTGTTGGTGATGCATCATTTTTGTCTTAATGCTTTCAGAATTCTCTCATCTTTGGCATTTGACGTTTTGATTATTATCTCTCTTAGAATAGGTCTATTAGGATTTATTCTCTTAGGAGTGTATTACATTTCTTGGATGTGTATCCTTGTATCTTTCATAAGAGTTGGGAAATTTCTGACCATTACTTCCTCAAATATTCTTTCTGCCCCTTTTCTCTTCTCTTATTCTTCTGAGACACTCATGATGCATATACTTTCATACTTCATGCTCTCACTCAAACCCCTGAGACCTTGTTCAATTTTATCTATTTTTTTTTATCTGTTCTTTTGACTGTTTTCTAGTTCACTGGTTCTTGCTTCTGCCTATCCAAAACTTCTGTTGTATGCCTCTAGTGTATTTTTTCATCTCTATTATGTGACTTTAATCTCCAAAATTTCTGTTATGTTTCTTTTTTATTCTTTCAAATTCTTCTGTATTCTCACACATTGGCTACACTGGCCCTGGCCAGTCTCTATCATCCTCCAGAGTTTTAAGCAAGTGGGATTTGTCCTTTTATTAGCTTATTCTACAAGGAGATTTTTCCAGAGGCTGTCTTATGTTGCCATGTTGATAACCACACCTGCTGTTAACTTTTATTTCATTAATTTATTGTTTGGATTTTAATGAAGCATGTGTATATGAAAGTTATCTTTAAAGTAAATCGCAGCTGTCACTCTTAATATAATAAGTTTTGAAGCTAGTAATATTTTTCTTTTAGAAAATCCTGTGGGCAGATTACTAGGGTATTCAACCTTCAAGGACAAGACATCTTACAGGGACAAATGTCACCTAGATTTGTAGCTAATCACTGTCCCTAGAGGAAAGAAATTGCTCCTTTAAATAATAAGAACAAACTGTAGCTTTACACAATAAGATGAGTAAATCAAGCAATATCCTTTACAGTAAATATCAATTCATGCCAGAATTATTTAACTATTATAATTACTTTGTGACAGATGTAAAAATTAGTATTTAACCATGGCCAGATCCAAAAATGGATGTCTTTGTGTATAATTCCATAAGTACTTGCTCTGTGGGTTCCTTTACTTAATTTAATAGATGTTTCTAAAAAGAGTTATCTTAGTCAGATGGAGCAGTTTTTTTAAATGCAATTTTATTGAGATATATTCACATACCATATAACCAACCAAAGTATATAACCAGTGGTTCACAGTGTCATCATACAGTTGTGCATTCATCATTACCATTAACTTTTTTCTCAATATCATTACATTATTTTTTTTTTTTTTGCATGAGCAGGCACTGGGAATCAAACCCTGGTCTCTGGCATGGCAGGCAAAAACTTTGCCACTGAGCCACCATGGCCTGCCCTACCATTAATTTTTTAACATATTCATTACCCCCAAACCAACAAAAATAAGAAGAAAAATAAAAAATAAAAGTGAACACCCAAAGTATCCCATACCCCCATCCCCACTATTATTTATTATATTTTGTCTTTATTTTCTTACTCATCTGTCCATACACTGGATAAAGAGAGTGTCAGTCACAAGGTTTTCCCAATCACATGCTCACTCCATAAAAGTTATATAGTTATGCAATCATCTTAAGAATCAAGGCTACTGGATTACAGTTCAACTGTTTCTGCATTTCCCTCTAGTTCAATATATCAAAAAATGAAAAGGGCTATCTATATAATGTATAAGTATAACCTCCAGAATAACCTCTCGACTCCATTTGAAATCTCTCAGTCACTGAAACTTTGTTTGTTTCATTTTTCTTCCCCTTTTTGGTCAAAAAGTCCTTCTCAATTCCACAATGCCAACACTGGTCTCATCCCTGGAGTCATGTTCCATATTACAAAGAAGATATACACCCCTGGAATTCATGTCCAACTTAGGAGGGCAGTAGTTCACCTGCAGTGCTGGCTTTGAGAGAGAAGGCACATCTGGGCAAAAAATGAGATTCTCTGGGGGTGATTATTAGACACAATTATATGCAGTCCTAGCTTCCCCTTTGCAGGAATAAGTTCCATAAGGGACTTCCCCAAGATCAGGACTTTGGTCTATTACATTTGTAGTCCCCAATCCTTTTGAGAAGATCAGGTCTTTCCCAGGTGGGGAAGTTTAATATTTCCACATTTTGCCTCAGTTCCTCAAGTGAACTTTGCAAATACTTTTTTAATCTTCTGCCCAGATTACTCTGGGGTGTATCAGGGCATCACATTAACCTGTGCAAACCAACAAGGTTTCTCTCCCTATTCAAGCTTCTATGTAATTGTTGTGTTCGAATAAACTAACCATGCAAGTTAAATTAGATAGTGTGCTACAGAAAATATAAATTTACACCAAATAAACATTTTTTCCTTTGATCTCACACAGACATTAACATTTTCAAATACAGTCAATATCATCCTTTACCCTTTAGTCCTTACCAGATCAGCTTCATTCATATCTCTTATTGAAGTCTGATCTCATGTTCAACTTTCTAAACAGATTCTGTATTGGGTAATGCTGATTTTCACAGCTGCAGAATTCTGGCTATGAGTCTCAGGTGTCATCAGTTACCTGAAGTACCAGGGAATGACCAGGTTGTACACATTGAGCTCAGCATCTCAGAATTTAGAAATAACAGTTGCAACTCAGGAATAGATGTGACTGCTGTAAGAGCTTACAATCTAAAAATGTTTAGCCTTCCCCTGACAACCTATGCTTTCAAATTCAATTCCAGAGTTTGCACACTATAGTTATCTGTATTAGTGATGCATTATAATATCTGTCTTTTTCATTTCTGGCTTATTTCACTGAACATACTGTCCTCAAGTTTCATTCACTTCTTTGCATGCCTCACAACTTCCTTCCTTTCTGCAGCCACTCCATATTCCATGATATGTATACACCAGTTTGCCCTTTTTTTTCATCAGTCAATGTACCCCTAGGCCACCTCCATCCATTGCAAATTGTGAATACTGCCACCACAACCATCAGTGTGAAAATGTCCACTCATGTCCCTGCTTTCAGTTCTTCCAAGTATAAAGCTAATAACAGGGTTGCAGTATCATATGGCAACTTTATACTTAGCCTCTTTTAGAAACATCACACTGCCCTCTATAAGGGCTGCACCATTCTACTTCCTGACCAACAGTAAAAAGGTACATCTCTCTCTCCACATTTTCTCCAGCACCTGTGTCTTTCTGTTTATTTTTTAAACAGTTTTACTCACATATCATGGAATCCATGCTAAGTAAACAATCAGTGTTTCCTGGTATAATCACATAGTTATGCATTCACCACCATAATTTACATAAGGAGATTTCCATTTCTTCCACAAAGAAACAAGAAGAGGAAAAGAATAAAATATAAATGAAATAAAAAGGAGAAACAACACCATCATCAAGAATCCTGTACCTCTCTATTATTGACCCCTCTGATTAACATTTAGCTTTCATATATCGCCTTTGTTATAGTAGCTGGAAGCATATTACAATGTTACTGTTAACTTTAGAACTTGGTCTCCCGTGATCATATTTTTTGCATATACCATCCCATTTTCAACACCTTGCACTGTTGGCATTCATTTGTTCTCCCTCATGTAAAAACTTTCTTACATTTTTACATTTAATCACCTCATTGTCCACTCTAGGGTTTGCTAAGTTATACAGTCCCAGACTTTATCTTCTATCTTTCCTTCTGGTATTATACAGACCCCTAGTTTTCCTCCTTCAACCAAACTCATGCTCAGCTTTGCTCAATGTACTTATAATATTGTGCTACCATCAGAATTACTATGCTATCCATTTCTGCATCTTTACAATCAATCCTGTTGAACATTCTGTACTCCTTCAGCATCAAATGCCCAATATTGGTCTTCTTTCTTTCTCCCAATAACATGTGTTCTCAACTTTAATTCTTAAAATTCACTCATTAATGTTATTTTATATTAGTGAGACCATGTGGTATTTGTCCTTTTGTTTCTGGCTTATTCACTCAATATAATGTCCTCAAGGTTCATCCATGTTGTTGCATGCATCATGATTTTATTCTGACATATCATATCTTATTTTCTCTCTCTCCTTACTGATAGCCTTACTTTCTACACTCTTCTCCAAAGCTCTCTCTTCTGTCTTTTACTATCTGGCTATAGTGCTCCCTTTAATATTTCTTTTAGAGCAGGTCTCTTGTCTGGAGGATGCACCTTTTATAAGAACAGGGAGAAATAAATTTGTGAGACTAGTGCCATCATCCCTGAAGAGCTCTGTAGTTGCACTTCTCTGTAGGTCAGATATTACTGTGGGAAATGCTGTCACTGAGCTGGAATCCTTAAACACAATGGGGATGACTGGATCCCGAGTTTGCAGAAGCCAGGTGGCAGCACTTAATTGCCAAAGTCAGGGTGCACGTGGCTATTATAATAGACAGCAAACTCAAAGCAAGAGTCAAAATAATCTGACTCACAGAGATTTGCACTGTTGGCTAGTAAATCATGGGTACCTAGAAATATAAATGGATGAGTAGTCTACTAAATTCTTGTTTGAGCTGTATAAACAAAGGAGTTCTTGATCAAATGAAAAGAATTCTAACCTGAATTACAAAAACACAGAGTCACAGCCCCTTAATCAATTTCCATACTTGAGAGAGTTTATAGATCCAGAGCCCCTTGAATGAAGGGGAACCCTGCTACACTGCCACAAATTTATACTGTTAATCTTTCTCCAAGCCTTCCCCAAGGAGACCAGCGGCCTTTTACCAGGGTAACTGTGCATTGGGGAAAAGGAAATAATCAAATATTTCAGGGATTATTAGACACTGGTTCAGAAATTGCATTAATTCGAGGGGACCCAAAATGTCACTCTGGTCCACCTAAGTGACACTCCTAAATGTCATTCCAGTCAGAGTGGGAGCTTGTGGATCGAATGAATTTTAGCTCAGGTCCATGTCACAGTGGTCCAGTGGCCCCCCCACACCCATTCTGTAGTTATTTCTTCAGTTCCAGAAGGTATAATTGGAATAGACACACTTAGCAACTGGCAGAATCCCCACATTGGCTTTCTAACTCATGTAGAGAGTACTATTATGGTCGGGAAGGCCAAGTGGAAGCCACCAGAACTGTCCCTATCTAGCAGAATAGCAAATAAGAAGCAATACCGGATTCCTGGAGGGATTGCAGAGATTACCACCACTCTTAAGGACTAGAAGGATACAGGGGTGGTGATTCCCACCACATCCCCATTCAACTCTCCTATTAGGCCTGTGCAGAAAACAGATGGGTCTTGCAGGATGACAGTGGGTTATCGTAAGCTCAATCAGGTGGTAACACCAATTGCAGTTGTTGTTCTGGATGTGGTATCATTGCTTGAGCAAATCAATACATCCTCTGGTACCTGGTATGCAGCTAATGATCTGGCACATGCTTTTTTCTCAATAGCTGTTAGTAAGAACCACCAGAAACAGTTTGATTTCAGCTGGCAAGGCCAGCAATATACTTTCACTGTCCTACCACAGAGGTATATCAACTCTCCAACCCTGTGTCATAATCTTGTCCACAGGGAACTTGCTCATTTCTCCCTCCCACAAGACATCTCCCTGGTCCATTATATTGATGATATCATGTTGATTGGACCTAGTGAGCAAGAAGTAGCAACCACTCTAGACTTACTGGTAAGGGATTTGTGTGTCAGACGATGGGAGATAAATCCAACAAAAATACAGGGGCCTTCCATCTCAGTGAAATTTCTAGGTGTCCAGTGGTATGGGAACTGTCAAGATATCCCTTCTAAGGTGAAGGATAAGTTGATGCATCTGGCCCCTCCTATGACCAAAAACAGCACAAATGCTTAGTTAGTCTCTTTTGATTTTGGCGACAACATATTCATTATTTGGGTATGCTACTCTGGTCCATTTATTGAATGACCAGAAAAGCTGCTAATTTTGAGTGGGGACCTGAAAAAGAGAAGGCTCTGTTACAGGTCCAGGCTGCTGTACAAGCTGCTCTGCCACTTGGGCCATATGATTGAGCAGATCGTATTGGAAGTATCATTGCCAAATAGAGATGCTGCTTAGAGCCTTTGGCAGGCCCCTGGGAGAATCAAAATGCAGACCCTTAGGATTTTGGAGCAAAGCCTTACCATCTGCTGCAGATAACTACTCTCCTTTCGAGAAACAGCTTTTGGCCTGCTACTGAGCCTTAGTAGAGACTGAACACTTAACCATTGGCCACCAAGTTACCATGAGATCTGAGTTACCTATCATGAGTTCGGTGTTGTCTGACCCACCAAGCTATATAATTGGGCATGCGCAGCAGAACTCCATCATAAAATGGAAATGGTATATACGTGATATGCCCAGAGCAGGTCCTGAAGGCACAAGTAAGTTACATGAGGAGGTGGCCCAAATGCCCACAGTCTCCACTCCTGCCACATTACCTTCTCTTTCCCAGACAGAGCTATGGCTTCTTGAGGTTGACTGAGGAAGAGAAAACTTGAGCCTGGTTTACAGATGGCTCAGCACATATGCAGGTACCACCTGAAAGTGGACAGCTGCAGCACTACAACCCCATGCTGGTGTGCCCTTGAAGGACAGTGGTGAGGGGAAATCCTCCCAGTGGGCAGAACTTCGAGCAATGCATGTGGTTGCTCATTTTGCTTGGAAGGAAAACTGGCCAGAAGTGCACTTGTATACCGACTCATGGGCTGTTGCTAATGGTTTGGCTGGATGGTTAGGGACTTGAAAAGACCATAATTGGAAAATTGGTAACAAAGAGGTCTGGGGAAGAGGTACATGGATAGACCTTTCTGAGTGGGCTAAAAACATGAAGATATTTGCTTCCCATGTGAATGCTCACCAGAGCGTGACTTCAGCAAGGAAAGGTTTTAATAATCAAGTGGATAAGATGACCCGTTCTATGGATACCAGTCAGCTTCTTTCCCCAGCAACTCCTGTCATTGCCCAATGGGCTCATGAACAAAGTGGTCAAGGTAGTAGGGATGGAGGTTATACATGGGCTCAGCAACATGGACTTCCACTCACCAAGTCTGACCTGGCTACAGCCACTGCTGAGTGCCCAATCCGCCAGCAGCAGAGACCCACACTCAGCCCCCGATATGGCCCCATTCCCCAAAGTGACCAACCAGCTACATGGTGGCAGGTTGATTACATTGGCCCACTCCCTTCATGGAAGGGGCAGCAATTTGTTCTAACTGGAATAGACACTCACTCTGGATATGGGTTTGCTTTCCCTGCACACAATGCTTCTGCCAAAACTACCATCCATGGGCTTGCAGAATGCCTTATCCATCATCATGGTATTCCACACAGCATTGCTTCTGATCAAGGAACACACTTCATAGCAAATGAAGTGTGGGAAGGGGCACATGCTCATGGAATTCTCTGGTTTTACCATGTTCCCCATCATCCAGAAGCAGTTGGATTGACAGAATGGTGGAATGGCCTTTTGAAAACTCAATCAAGGTGCCAACTAGGTGGCAGTACCTTAATGGGCTAGGATAATGTTCTGCAGGAAGCTGTGCATGCTCTGAAGCATCATCTGATGTATGGTGCAGTTTCCCCCATAGCCAAGATTCAAGAGTCCAGAAACCAAAGGGTGAAAATGGGAGTGGCACCACTCATTATTACCCCTGGTGTTCCATTAGGAAAATTTTTGCTTCCTGTCCCTGTGACCCTGAGCTCTGCTGGTCTACAGATTTTAGTTCCAAAAGGGGGAGTGCTTCCACCAAGAGAAACAACAATGATTCCATTGAACTGGAATCTATGACTGCCACCTGGTCACTTTGGGCTACCCATGCTCCTGGATCAACAAGCCAAGAAGGGGATTAAATTATTGACTATCGGGGGAAATAGGACTGCAACTTCACAATGGAAGTAAAGAAAAGTTTTCCTGGAATATAGAAATTCCCCTAGGGCATCTGTTAGTACTACCATGCCCTTGATTAAAATCAATGGTAAACTGCAACAACCCAATCCAGGCAGGACTACCACTGGCTTTGAAACTTCAGGAATGAAGGTTTGGGTCACCCCACTGGGCAAAGAACTGCGGCCAGCTGAAGTGCTTGCCGAGGGTAAAGGGAACATGGAATGGGTAGTGGAAGAAGGTAGTGATAAATATAAATGACAACCATGTGATCATTACAGAAACAAGGACTGTAATGCTGTTTTGTTCATGTTATACTATTTTGGTTGTATGATAACAAATTTAGGAATGAATATTACCCAAGGACTAGCACCCTATTCTGGAGAGATTTAATGTGTTTCCAGTTATATAAAGGACAGTTGAATATTGTTAGGTGAAAGAAAAGTGTTTCTTTTATTGTTTTTTATTTAGAAATTAGGTATGGTTTATTAGGTGATGTGTATAGCTGCCAAGTTGACAAAGGATGACATGGTCAGGTTCATGTGTCAACTTGGCCAAACGGTGGTACCTATTTGTCTGGTTGGACAAGCTCTGGCCTGTCTGTTGCTGTGAGGACATTTCATAGAATTAAATCATGATCACATCAGTTTCATCCACAGCTTATTCCATTTGTAGTCAGCCAAGGGGAGTGTCTTCTGCAATGAGTGATGCTTAATCTAATCACTGGAAGCCTTTTAAGGAGAATTCAAAAGAGACAGCCTCTCTTCCTGCTTCAGCTGGTGAGCCTCTCCTGTGGAGTTTGTCCAGACCCTCCACTGGAATTGTCAGCTTCACAGCCTGCCCTACAGATTTTGGACTCTATGTTTCCGAGGTTAATTGAGACACTTTTATAAATTTTATATTTATGAATATAAATATGTTCATTCTGTTTCTCTAGAGAACCCTAGATAATACAGTGTGTTTTCCAATAATTAGGATGGTTGGCATCCTAAAAATAAAAATATATACCTCTGTATCAAATATATAACTAAAAGGAAATAATCTTAAACTGAAGATAAACAACATTATGCCCAAAATAAAAAAACTACCACTCTATGATCATTGTCAACATTGCTTGAGACTACACATTAGGATGGACTAAAAGCACACTGAATGTAAGCTCCATGAAGGCAGAGAAGTCTGTGTATTTTACTTATTGATGTATCACAACCTCCTAGAAAAAATATCCCTGGCATAAAGCAGGCACTCAATTAAGTTTAAGTTTAACTGAATTAAATGATTTTTGTAATGGTTTTCCAATTCAGATACAAATTCAGTTTTTACTATCCAGCACACATGTAATAAATATACATTTGTCTTTTATGCATTTTACATATAATTTATATGTGTGCGTGTGTATATATATATATATATATATATATATATATATAATTTTCCTTTTATAAAATACTGATGAGAGAATTAAACACCTTGGATGGTCTAGATCTTATAACAGTAGGGCATGAGATAACCTAGTAATATGTACATTCTTCAAACCTTTGTTTTGGACAGTTATTCTTTTTTGCCTTACCATCTTATTAAGAGCAATTTGAATTTTCTTTGGGAAATTTGCCCTGCCCCATCTACTATAATCTTGGTGGCAAGAGCAATCTTATTTCCTTACTTTCCTTTGCCAAAAAGGCAGGCCCTTGATAAACTAAGCTTATCAGACTCTTAATGGAATTTGAATTTGTAGAACAACACAAAAACACACACATACACACACATAGAGAGAGTTGTAGCTCTTTGATCCAAGATTCTCCTTACTGTTGTTCTGGACAAACCCCTCCTTTTCTGACACTCATTGTTTTTAACTTTTTCTTTAATTGTCAACTGTGTCTATACCTTTCTAATGATACCATTTTTAAATTAGCTAGATTTAGTTTCTGTCGCTTGCATCAAGAAATTCCAATGGAAATATAATCTTATTTCAAGCTATCAATTTCATAACTCTATCAAACAAATGAAATAAGCCAGGATACCACTGAAGAGAGTTGTATGTGTGCATGGGTATGTGTATGGAGTAGGTCTTGGGGAAAGTGGTGGCTTTTTGTTTTGTTGTTTCACTTTTTAATGCCAACCAAATGGGAGTAATTGTTTTATCCACCTGGATGTGAAGTGCGCAGGCATACTGAATAATATCTAATTACTGGTTATACTTTTGGAGATATGCCATATGGTTGCTCATTAATTACTCATAATGATGCTTAATCTACAAATAATTGAAATAACCAGGCCTTGGAGCTATCTTAATTTACTGTCCCATCACTGCATCATTCTCCTCATTTTTTTTTCCTCTCTCTCCACACACACAAATACTCTCACACACACATACATACACAGACACACAGTCCTATACCCACCCCATTCTTTGTGGTCAGAGGTCTAGCCAAAGAGGAAGCATAGTGGCCCAAATAACTGCCATTTTGCTATTTATTCCTTTGTAAAGTAGCTAGCCATTCCTGAGAGGTCATTCCCGCAGGAGGTCACTGAAGCCAGAGTATTTAAGGGACCAATGATCTTTGATGAGGAGGAAGTAGATGCAGGATAGCTACATGGGCAAAATCCTATGCTCTTGGATCACTGTACTCTTTCCATAAATAGCAAAGCCTTTTATACCAAGAAGTAACTACTAAATCAGCTGTGTGCATGGAGGCTGGGTTTTCCTTGAATAATTGGATATTACTCTCAGCATCAACACTGGGTCATGACCCATTAGTGGAACTTAAAATCACTTTAGTGGATTGAAGCCAGCATTTTTAAAAATTTTACTTAAATTTGTAGAATTAGAATCTCTTGCTCTGGAAAAGAATTCTTGTTTCATTTAAGCTTCTCAAAAAGTAACAAAGCTGAATCCAGCCATTTAGTTGGCGTGATAAAACAACACACTCAAAAAATGTGTCCTGAAGTCAACTGTATAGCCAATGATACAGTTCACAGACACGTGTTAATAATATCATGTGCCCTCTAGTACCACCTAAATCTTATAAATTATTCTTGCTAACTAGGTGGCAAGCTCAGTTGGCCCTCTGTGCTGCTGAAAGAGTGAATGTGCTGTGAACATGTAAATCCAATTTAAAACTGATAATCTTTGTACATTATTTAAATTGTGTTCCCTGGGATAGGTACTGGATTGCCTCTCTCCAGGTATGGATAGAAAGGTTAGTGTTACTGTTACAAATGAGGATGAAGTGGTTGAATGATTTGGTTAAGGTTACACGACTATGGTCACACAATAAGCAAACCCATTTAGAGACACTTCCCATCTCCACAGCACTACACAGCTTCTTCTTCAACAAGGCTGCATGGGAGTCAAGACTTCATGGGTTGACCATCCTGCTGAGTAAAGGAATGTGGGTCCTAGACATTTCATTGCTCAGGCACTCTTCTTTCTGACTTGCCTTTTTACAACTTAGAAAGAACTGCCTAGTGTTGGTAGGCAAAATAATCAAATAATAATCAAATCTAAATAATTTGATTTAGAAAGTTTTGCTGAAATTCTGTCACCTTTATTTTTCCTTTCTGCATTTTTCATGAATTGTAGCTCTGCTGAATTCCCCTGAATCTTTTGTCTTTTAGCTCCTCCACTCTAATATCTAAGAATTTCGTTCCCATTTTTAGTGACATTGTTTCCACTTATTAAATATCCTATTTTCAATTTATCTACTGAAGGTGTTTTGTCTATTACAGCTTTGAAATAAAATGACTTAATGACACCTAATAAGCTAAGAAAAAAATAAAATCTAAATTATTGAAAACAGTTGGCCTTTTGAAAATATATAACATAAAATCACTCTCTGAGAATGCCCTGGGGAGCAAATTAGATAGATGGCTGGAGTTCAATAAAAACAACTTTGAAATGTATTGGGACTGGGTTATTACCTGCTTCTGCTGCTTACAGCCAACATATTTCCTCTTTATTGTAAATTGTAAGTTCAAGCTACAAATACTTCCTATTGACCTGAACTTAGTTGCACTTCAGGGTCTTTCTGTCTTGACTGCCAGTCGCCTGAAATATTTATTGCAGGGATTTGATGAGGTTTTATGATGACTTATATATTTTTTTTACCCACATAAGCCATGTTTTACACCAGCCAAGTGGATTTTGTTTTATTATATTATCAAGATCTTAGAGCAGTAAGAAAACAGAAAACATAAGCAAAGGGTGATGTAGTACAGAGATAATCCAGTTAGGTCAGAAAGGAAAGTGAAGCTAGGATTTTTGCTTCTTTCTACAATCATTCAATCTCCTTCCTGCAACACTGAGATTGAAGGTAGCATTCAGAGTTGATAGGCCAACTGGGGCTAGAACTACAAAAATGAGATGGAAGTACCATTCCTACTATAAGCTAAACATGCACTTGCTTTTTAGAGATTCTAGTTATGAGACTGGACAGTCTATCAGCTACACTGGGTATGGTTCTAATGTGTAGTCATCAATACAGGAAGCAATATAGCATTGTAGATAATTGCTCACACTTTGGAGTCAAATCTTGTTTTCATTAATTATTAACAGTATGACTTTAGACAGATTACTTAACTTCTGTAGGTTTCATTTATAAAATAAGGAAAGCAATAGTATCAACTTTGTAGAGTTGTGTGAATATTCAATGAGGGTATGTATACAAAATATTCGTGGATATACATGGTGAGCACTCAATATATGTCATTATTATTATTGCTATAATTATTGTTATAATTAATATTACTTTACTGAGCCTTCACTGAGGGTAAAGTTGGATAGAGGTGACCACAACAGGAAAGCTACTGCTGGGAGGCAAGACCGAACTGATTGTGGAAAAAGCAGGGAAAGGCATGTGTGCGGGAGGAGAGTGAGAGAGAGCATATACACACACACTACAAATTAGGTGATGAGAAAGTATTTGTGTAGAAGAGGCTTAGAGAAAAATGCTCTGGAATCTTCCTCCAGGTTTTACACTACGTGGTTGTATGATTTTGGCAGGTCCCAGGCTCTCTGGCTTTCATGCATCTCATCAGTTGTAAAATGAAAAGGTTGGTGTAAAAGTAGCATCAATGCCCCTTCCAGCTGTCAGAGTGTATTGATTGTGGCACTTATTTGATAGATAGAATTAGTAAAAGTATGGAGAATCCTGAGTCAGAAGGAAATAGACCAAACCACAAGGTGGTGAATTAAAGAGGCAAAGAGTGATACAGGATAGGGAAATATGAGAAGTGGAGAGAGACAGAAACATAAAGTTCATTAATTTAATAAAACTTTCCCCATTTTCTAGTATGCCAGAGCATTTATATCAGGAATTATCCCACATGGGGGATACTTGGAGTATTTCCTCAAAATCTTGCCAATGCATAATCAGGTCTTTTCATATTACTTTCTCTCCTCATAAAATGGTTCTATGGGTGTTATGTATGGTATTTAGATTAAACTGCAAATACACACACCCATGCATCTGGGATATACACTGTTCCTACCCCCAATCAATTTTCCCCATTTAATAATTTTAGACTTAATAAATTGAAATCATCATATCTTCTACTTAAATAAAATTTTATATAAATACAAACAGGATTTAAGTTTTGATAGCTGGCTGATTCTAAAAACGAGTTTCCAGAAAAGCATTTCAGAATATTATCCCACAAAAATAACCCTGAATAGTCCTTTATTCCTATAACATGTGTTAGAAAAACTATCTTTCAGAAGCAGTCTAATTTTCATATTGAAAATTCATAGTGTAATACTTTTTCTTTTACTCCTTCTACTTGTTCTTCTCTCACACACAAATAAAACAGCTTTAGGGAGATCTTGAAATGATAAGTTCATGTATGTAGATATATATATTTATCTACATATATAAACTCTTCCTCTGGTAGCAGTTGTTGGTCAATCTCCCTTCTTGCATTAATAGACAAAATTGGACCCAAACCAAATCAGAGTAGAGTACATGACCCAGACTTAGAAAAATCAGCACATCCTATGACCTCTGGCTGCTGTGGCCATGGACACATAATCCAATCAAGCCAGTGAGATCCAATGAGAATTTTGCTTGAATATTTGGACATGAATAGAAAGCTAGGTTGCCAGGGGTCATTTTGCCTCTGGAAGGAAAGCCTGCCTTAGAACTGAGCTAAACCAGAGGAAGCAGAGCTGAGAGTGGAACAAGAGATAAACTGGATCTCATTGCCACCATATGAGTCCTTACATAGCTGAATGAGACCAGTCTTAACCCTGGAATTTGTAATACACTCTCTTTAGGCTTAATGAAAAAAAGCTACAGTTATTTTTAAGAGTTAACAAATTATATATATGGACCAAGTTCAATTTAGACAAAATGGAAACATTGACCTAAATCTATTAAATAAAACCATTATTTCCTAATAGTACGATGTGCTGAAATAGGACATTAAACCTGACACACGCACACATAGGGCTGACTTTGATATTGGAAAACTCCTGTGATGTTTATTGTATCAAGCATCAGTGACATTTTGTTCTTTCTCACTAAAGCCTTGAAGTTGTCTATTCTTTAAAAGAAAACTAGCTTTTCATGATATTCCTACTTCTTAGGATTTCAGTGAAAATTGCAGCACTGTGGGATATTCAAAGCTTGGCATTTCCAGCATGTAAAGACCTCAGATTTCAAAGAACCTAAGTTTTCAGTTCACCTTTTTATTCAACAAGGACTGTATTTTGCCAGTTATATTTCCTTTGAAAGAAACAACTCAGACTGTATTTCTATCCAGTTTTTAAAGTTAAATATTTTTCAGGCGGATCAAAAAGATAGCCTCAGATGGGAAAATTTCTCATTTTGAGGACTAACAAGGGGGCATTTACAGATTATTTTTTTCCTCCAAAATCTAATATTCCTTCTCAATATCCTCTCTCTGGTGAATAACCCCCGTTAGTACATATATCTGTGAGCAAATACATTTATTCCATCTGTGGGATGCTCCCCAGTCACCGATCCTTGGCACCTTCCTCCTACTCCGCTTCTTTCTGAGTAATTTCACCTATTCTCATGGCTTCAATTACCACCCAAACACTGATGACTTGCAAATGCATTTATCTACCTCATTGCTATCTTTCAAATTCACTTGCAAAATTCCTAGGGAATCCCAGAAAACGCTAAATTAAATTGATTGAAAACTGAATTCCTCACCATTTCAACAAAAACCTCTCCCTAAATGTCAGGAAATATGAGCAGACTTTTCTTCCCCTGAGCTCAGTACTTGAGAACAGTAGTGGACCAAATCCAGGTTGGTGCCATAGGAACACTCCATTCCAGGTATAGTCAATAAGGGAAGTCATTATCTGTAGAGAATTTCAGCACAGTAGTTAAGTCGACTAAAAGTCTATTTTTTAATTATCTCCATGTACCGGGAAGTTGTAAACAATGGTAATAAAATACACCTCCCCACGGAATTCTTCTAAGTTCTAAACAATTGCTGTGGTTACTCCTGAGTTTTAATAACATATATGTCAGCTTCAAAAGTAGCCCATTTTTAGTCCTTATCCTATAATAAACTATATTTTCATGGAAGTTAATCCAGAGAATCTCCAGATTCACCATTGACTCCCAACACAGGTAAACTCAGCTATAATTGTCCCTTTCAAAAGTAAGTTCAAAATATTGAGAATCATTCAAGCTTGCTTCAGGTGAAGTATGTCTTCAGCTACTAAGATAATATGTATTCCTGCAGTAAATCAGTAAGTAAGAAATAAACAATACAACCCCAGTGGTTGTGAAGACAGAGAAGGAGAACTTAAGTTGCTTCAGTTCTTTCAGGGGTTTCCATTTGTGTTAAAAATTAAAAACATTAAAAGAGAGTGTGAACTGTGAGGTGTAATATTTTTGCATGGAAAAAAAACCAAATGAAAAACCTTTTAGTAAAATGCAAAATGTTTTAATGAATTTAAATAGATAATTTGAATAATGGCTTTAAATTTGTAGTCTTTGTGTAAATTGTTTTTAAACTAAAGTTTAAATCAATAAAATAATGAATATTGTCACATGAGCATTACTGAACACAATTTTGTTCAGGACAGAAAGTATGGTGACTTGGAGCTATACACCTCAGTAAAACATGTTCTTAATCCATTCCTGTGGGTGCAAACACATCGTAAACAGGAACTCTTGATGAGGTTACCTCAGTTAAGGTGTGGCCCAACTCAATCAGGTTGGGTCTTAATCGCATTACTGGAGTCCTTTATAAGCAGAATGAACTCTGACAGAGAGACAGCTACACAGGGAACAATTGAGTTGGAAGTCAACATAACCACGAAGGCAGGAGAGGCTACCACATGCACTGTCATGTGATAGAAAAGACAAAGACCAGGGATCTCTGGCAGCAAGTCCCAAAATGCCACAGTCTCCTGGGAGAAAGCATTACCTTGATGACACCTTGATTTTATACTTTTTCTAGCCTCAAAACCATGATCTAATAAATTTCTATTGTTTAAGCCATTCCATTACATAGTATTTCCTTTAGTAACCAGGATACTAAATCAGAGAGTTAAAAAATTATCTGCTCTGGATGTTAAGACCACTAGATATTCCATGGCCCGAAAGTTAAACATGATCCAATCCTCATTCTCCATCACTACCATCATTTAATAGATTATACATTTCTTTGGATTTTATGCCCAAAGTCCATTAACAGATTTCTGTCCATTTCTCCTTGTCCCCATTCAACAGCCTCATTTAAGCCCCTAATATTTCTTTTGCAGACCAATACAATATTCAGGCCTGTATGGTCTTCTGATCTCAAGATTCTCCCAATAAAAACACTGATGACAAGTGGCATGATGATGCTTGCATTTAAAGATTAATTGAGCAGTTGTTTAGAGAGGTGTGAGAGTGGATAGGGGAACTATTTAAGAGACAATGGTAATAGTTCAAGAAGGAGATGATGTTGTTTTGGAGAAGAATGGTAGCAGGGGAAGTGGAGGGAGATGGATGACTGGTGAAGTTTGTAGGCGGTACAGTTTAGGAGCCTACCAGACAATAAAAATTATAGCAGGTCATGAATATAAAGTGCCACCATCACATCTAGCATAGTGAATATGTGGTAAGCACTATATTAATATAATGTGCTCCACACCTAATAACAGACCACATTGTGCAGATTTCAAAATATGCCATGTTCTCACATGTATCCAGGTCTTTATTGACTTTTCCCTTTGCCTGGATTGCCATCTCAACTCCCATCATTCTCCTCAACCATTATATTCCTACGGAACTCTTGTTTATTATTTGACTCAGTTCAAACACTACTTCCCCCTTTGAAATTCTCCCTATCCTCTCTTCCCCAAGAAGCAATTTATCAATTCCTTCCTTTGTAGCAGATATGCATGCATGGTCATTTTATCTACGGTATTTTGCCAATTAATATAAATGTCTAAATTTCCAGTTCCTCAAAGTTAGGTCTTGTGTCCTTAACTTTACAGGTCAAAATCTAGCAAAGTAAGTGTGCGGCACATAGTTGTCACTCAGTAAATAGTTGCTGGAAGAATAATTATATAATATGCATATAAATAAATCTATCATCTATAAAACCATTTTTACCCAAAGTACTTTCTTGTTCATAATCTCCTTTGAACAACCCAGTAAGGAATTTAGGGGAGGCAGAGTAGTATTGTGCATGGGACAGCAAGCAAAAGCCTGTGGGTGAAAGTAGGGGCACTGCTTTTTTCTGGAAGCCTATGAATGAAAGGATTTTGTTTGGGGGCAAGTGTGGGGATGGTATAGATGTAGGGGGAAGGGAGGGCACTTACTTTATTTTTTCAAACATTTAATAGATCTTTGATTTTAAAATAGTTAAGATTTGCAGAAAAGTTGCAAAGCTATTACAGAGAGTCCTCATATACCCCACACTCAGTTTCTCCTATGTTGAACATCTTGCATTAGTATGGTGCATTTGCCACAATTAATGGATCAATGTTTTGCTATATTATTTTTAATAAATTCCATACTATAGTAGGATTTCCTTAGTTTCTGTATAATGCCTTTTCTCTGCTCTCTGAGTCCATCCAAGTTACCACACTGTATTTAGTTGTCATGTCACCTCAGGATCCTCTTGGTTGTGCCAGTTTCTCAGACTTTGTTTTCCATGAGCTTGACTACTTGGAGGAGCACTGGTCAACTACTTTCTCGAGTGTCTTTCAATTTGGGTCTGATCTTTTTCTCATAGTTAGACAGGGCTTTAGGGGAGGAAGACCATAAAGGTACACTGCCATAATCATCATAGCATATCAAGGGTGAATGCTTTTAGCATAATTTATCACTGATGATTTTGGCTTTGATTACCCAGTTGAAGTTGACTAATAGTTTTCCATTTTTAAATGATTGGGAAAAAAATCAAAAGATTTTGTGATGTGGGGCAATTATATGGAATTCAAATTTCAGCATCCATAAATAATTTTGATTGGAACACAGCCACACATTTATTTGCACATTTCTTTTGGCTGCTTTGGCCTTGCAATGGCACAATTGAGCAGTTGCAAGAAAGACTTATGGCCCACAAAGGCAAAAATATTTTCAACCTGACCCTTAGAAAAAGTTTGCGTAATCGAAAAAGAACAGGTTTGAATCAGACTTAGCGGGACTCAAATCTCGTATCTGGTATTACCTTCCATGACTTGTGGCCAGCTGCTTAATATCTCTGAAACTTGGTTTCCTGTCTGTAAAATGGGATTGGTAATGCCTGTTGCAAGGTTGTTGAGAGGAATATAGATAATGTTTTCAAGACACCTGACATGTCTCAGTGATGATTCTCTATTGCTAATCAGGTGGATTTTATTATCCCCATTAAACATAAAAAACAGATTCAGAGTGATTAAGTGATTTGCAAACTGCTGGTAAATGGTTTCCATTCATAGATGCTGCCAGAGAGGAGAACACCACAGACTTTGAAACCAGACAAATCTCAGCATGAATCCAGGCTCTGAGTCTTGCTGTGTATCATTGGGCAAGCCACTCTTCCTTCCTGAGGCTGAGTTTCTTTATCTAGAAAAGGGTCTAATACATAATATTTACTACAGAAGGCTAATGTCAAGATTAAGCAAACTACGGTATATAAAGTCACTGTCACACAAAACAGGATTTTTCAGCACACCGCACTTCTTTACAAGATTAGAAATCTGTGGTAATAGTACTTTTAGAAATATATTATAAAAAACAAAGGCAAATTAATTACCAAAACACCAAAGCCTAAAAAGAAAATCAGTAGTCCTCCAATTACATGTTGTTTTGGATTTTCTTCTATGAGCCCAGGCAGTAGGGTGACTACTAGGTAGAAAGCATGGAGCACAGAAGAATGAATGTGGCACAGCTCCAGACTGCAGGAGTTATAGCCTTTAGTTGATTGTAGTAGAGGACTAAGAATGCATACTTCTTCTGAATTGTGATTAATACATTGCTTAATCATATATACTAATTTTCCTTCCTTTCCTTTATCCTTCCATAAATAGTGTCTACTTTAGGTTTTGCCAGATGCTTGAAACTTGAATACATCAATAAAAAAAAATAGACTAAGTCCTAGACCTTGCAAATATTATAGCACATTGGAGGAAACAGTTTAAGCAGCATTTACAACATCACTTGGTAAGTGCTATGATAGGAAGCCTAGGGTCCTATAGAAAAGCACAGGAGATGCACATAATCCACACTTGGGGATCAGGGAAACCTTCCCAGAGACTATGGCTTGGCTGAGACATGAAGAATGAATAGGACTATAATCTGAACATAACCTGGAACCTGACATGGTCCGTTTCTTCATGGAATCATAATCATACATAATACATAGTACAGCCCATTAACCAAAAGTAAGTCAAGCAGAATCCCTATCCTTTCTTAGCCCTCTCAAATAACATTATCATAGCCTAATTAATCATCCGCAGAACACTTCTCAAAACACTATCTTCTACTTCCCAATCCTGCAAACCCGCAGTAACTACAGAGATATATTAACTTCAAAAACAAGTTTTCCTTCAATATCAAGTTCTCTTTGTGTATGTGTCTTAAGACACACTCCACTATCCAATAACACTGGAAGTTCCATCATGATTTCTGCTTCTAACACCAGCCATGCTGGGTCATGTCAGTAGATCCACACTGTGGTCCAAGCTGGAAAAAAAATGTGTGTGAAATTCTGAGAATGAGAGCTCTTCTCTTGTTCTAGCAGTTTTCTCATGAGTAATTACCATTAACACTTCTAATTAATAAAATTTCCACCATCATGATGGGAATTAGTCTTGTAAATGAAAGGCGGTAGATACCGGGGGAGAGTAATTCAAGCAGAGGGAGCATCTCTGTAGGCATGAAGTATTTCAGTATGCTCAGAGCACAGAGGTGCAAGAGAGAAGATGAGAGGCACAAACAGGGTCTCAATCAAGTATGTTCTCCAAACCATGCTAAGAAGTTTCTACTTTAACCAATGAAAGCACTTGAGGGGATTAAAATCATCCCACTATTGTCAAAAGATAGCCACCAGCCTTCTTAATGAATTTTGTCCTTTATCCTGTAACTTAAACTCATCTGCAAAATGTTTTAACTTCAAGTATTAAAAAATAATAAAACATTTAAAAACCAAATACTTGGCTATTCTGGGTAGCAACGCTATCTCTGCCAGTTGTGATCAGCAATCCTGGCGCACTCTGCCTCCTTCTCTGCACTCTGCCCTGTGCTCCCTACATTCTTTTCTGCCATATTCCTCTACAGCACCTTGTCTCCTGGAGAGCCCTCCACCCACCACATCTTTTCCAAATTAACTTTAAGGAAAAGCCATGACAATTGGCAAACAGTGTAAAAGTGTTCTACAAATACACTGAAATAAAAAATAACTCAAATGCGAATTAAAGCCATTTAATAACAAAATGATATTAGGTAAACATGAAAGAGCTCCTCACATCTTAGGGGTTGTGCTCAGCATTTGACAGTCTCAGCATGTTGTATCCATCATACCTTTTCCCATCCATCATCTGCCTTCCCCTTACACTCTTCTTTGGTTTGTGTGTGTCTGAAAGTGGCCTTCTGTGCCCGGAGGCTCCATCCTTACTCACTATCTAATTCTAGGCAAGTCTTCCAGGTCTAGTTTCCTCATCTAGAATATACAAATAAACCTCCTCATAGGGTTAGTTGCAAGAGCAAAATGAAACGGTTCTGGTATAATAACTATAATACATGAAATATCTGATATGGAAGTTAGTAACTAATGAGCATTCAGGATATACAAATTCCCTTCCCATCCCTTTTTGATTGGTGAGGGAAATAAATACAACTTTCTGTCTCTGATTAATTCTTGGGTAGAAAAAAGGATAAAATTGACATTGACCTTCACTAAGGGGTACTTCACGAGGTCTGAACAGATAGAGTACTGGGGAAATACCATCTCCTCCATGGGGAAACTGCAGAACACTTTTAAAGGAATATATTGCTCTAAAATCCTAACTGTTACCTCCATTGTCAATTCTGGATAATTTTTGTCCTTGGAAATGGAAGTGCATCTGTGGAGACATTCTCATTTATCCATGCATCTTGTCAGTAATGGATTTGTGAGTGGAAACTACCTGGAGTTCCGCAATGGCAAAGCTCTACTCAGCTCAGGAAGGCCAGCCTGAAAGTTCAGGAGAATGGTGCTTCTCTCATGCTCCCATCACTCCCACTACATAGTCATTCCTATCACCAATGTTGTATATTAGGTGCAACGCTGGGTGAAAGATTTGTAGGATCTGTTCTGTGTCTTGAAGCACGGGCGGGATTTTGATAGCAGATGGGTTAGGAATGACATTCTAAGCAGAGGAGACACCTTAAGTCCTAGAGGCATAAGAAATGGGAAATAATCTGTGACTAAGGATTAAACTATAATGACTGGACACATGGTCCAGGGGAACTGTAAATTTATATGAAGCTATAATACTATAAAAGCTACAATAATCAAGATGGTGTTACTGGCACAGAGATAACACTGGTCAATGGAACAAAATATACAGAAATTGACCCATAGAATAAGACCGTTTGACTTTGACAAAGATGCAAAAACAATTCATTCAAAAGAGAATGATCTTTTCAAGAAACGGTGTTGGAACTATTAGTCATCCATATATATAAAATGAACTTTCACCTAAACTTCACACTTTACACAAAGATGAACCCAAAATAAATCATAAATCTTAATGCACAACATAAAAGTATAAAAAATTTACAAGAAAACATAGGAAAAATCTTCAAGACCTAGGGTTAGGCAAAGAGTTCTTTAAAATGACAACAAAATCGTGATGCTAAAAGGAAAAATGATAAACTGACTTCATAAAAATTTAAAACTATTGCTGGCAAAAGAATGAAAATATACAGACTGGGTAAAAATATTTATAAACCATTTATTGACAAAGACTTTATCCATAATATGTAAACAACTCTCAAAATTTTACTATAAGAAAACCAAACAACCAATAAAATAGGCAAAGAACTTAAACAAACACTTCACCAAAGTAGATAAAAGGATAGCAAATAAAAAAAGGGAAAGTTCGACACCATTAGCCACTAGGAAAACACAAGTTAAAACCACCATGAGATATTACAACATTTTATTAAAGTGGCTAAAATTAAGAATATTGATAATACCAAGTATTGGTGAGAAAACAGAACATCTAGAACTTTCATATATTACTGGAGTGAATGCACAATGATAAAGGTACTTTAGAAAACAGTGTGGCCATTTCTTAAAATGTAAACATGCATTTGTCATATAACCAAGCAATTCCACTCCTGAGTATTAACCCTAGAAAAATGAAAATTTATGCTCACACAAAAGCCTATACTCACATTTTAGCAGTTTTATTTGCAATAGTCAAATTTTGCAAAACATGAAAATGTCCTTAAACAGGTATATGGATAAACAAACCTTGGAATGCTACTCAGCCTATTAATAGAAGCAAAAAATTGCTTGAATCTCAAAACATTATATAAACCATTTCTATTATAATTAAAATACTAATAATGTGATAAACTATGGGTATGTTGCAGTATATGGGAACTCTGTACTTAACATGTAATTTTTCTGTAACCCTAAAACTGCTCTAAAAATAGTTTATTTTAAAAAAACAAAATAACATTAATGGGAAAAAACTCTCTTTAAAAAAAGTCAAGCTTTTGGCTTAAAATGGAAATAAACCCTAAAAATAATTTGTAGAAAATAAAATTAATGAAATTAGTACATATCATCAAAATCTATGGGATGCAACTAAAACAATGTTCAAAAAACAAAACAAGAATTTTCATTGTTACCAGTCTCATTTAACATCATACTGGAGGAACTAGCCAAGACATTTAAGCAATTGAAAGGAATTATATACTATAATCACTGGAAAAGTAAAGGTAAAACACCCACTATTATCAGATACTATAATGGTGTACCTGGAAAATCCAAGAAAATCACCTGAAAAGTTATTACTAATAGTGAGTTTTCAGAGAGATTGAGAAGTTTAAAAATAACTAAAATATAGTTAAAATATAGAGTAATCAATAAATTTCATTTATACAAACAACTTTTAAAAGGTATGATAGAAGAAAATATCCCACTTCAAACGGCAACAGAAATGACAAAACTACTAGAATATACAGCAAGAAATTTTCAAAACCTATGTGAAGAAAAAGTGAAATCATCACTAAAGCATGTAAACAAAAAAGAAAAAGAAAAAGCAAACTTCATTTCTTAGAAACTAAACATCATAAAGATGTAACTTCCTGCAAAAGTATCCCATAAATTTTTTCAAGATCCCAATAAAATTATGTTTGCTTTGTTTTTGTTGTTGTCTTTGAGATAGAGGAAAGAGAAGGATTCAACAGGTCGATGATACAGTGCATGAAAAAAATAAAATACTGAAACAACTGAAATAGAAGAACAAGGGAGAGGGACTTTGTTCAATAATGTATCAAAATAAATTATCAAGCTTCACTAATTAAAACAACAATCATGTGATTCTGACACATGAATAGACAAATTGGAAGTAATTAAAATATGAAAAATGCATACGTGAATTTGAGTATGATAATAGTGGACTCCCAAATCACAGGGGAAAAGTTGGATATTCAGTAAATTGTTTGGAAACAATTGGATAGCCATCTGAAAGTAAAATTAAGTTGGATTAATACCTCACATCATACAGCATGGGTAATTCCAAACGGGTCAAAGATTTTAATATAAAATTGAAAATTTGAAAGAACAGGGAAAACTTGGAAGAATTATTTATTATCTTGGAAATTGGAATGTTTCCTAGTTATGATGAGATATCCAGAAGCCATAAAGAACATGTTAATTATAGCAAAAGCAAAAATTTCTGAAGAAAAAAAGATAAAAGAAAACTGAACAAAATATGTGTAACCTATACAACAGAGCAAAGAGCCAATAGCAGTGCTATGTAAGTGCACCCTACAAATTGATCAGAAAAAACATCAACTCATAAAAAAGCAGGCAAAGAATAAATCAAAACAAAAACACAGGCTAAAGATATGACCATGTTCTTAAAAAAAGAAACATAAATGGTCTTTATAAAAAAAAGATGTAAATAAAAGATATACAGTAAAAAAGAGGCTCCCCATTCATAATAAGTGATGCATATGGAAGCTATTCTGAGATCTTATTTAATACCTATCAAAATGGAAAGGATATGGGAAAATTTTAATAACATGAATTTAGAAAGAGGTTGTGGGGAAACAGAATCCCTTATACGTTGCTCATGGGAATATACATTAGTAAAATGGTTATGGAGGGCAATTTGGCAATAACTACCAAAAATAAAAAGAAATGTACCTTTTGACCTAACAGTTTCACTTTGAGGAAATTTTTTTACAGATACTCCTGCGTATTTATGTACAAGTTTGCAGCACAATTTGCAGAATCATAAAAATGGAAATAGTCACGATATCTATCAACAGGGACTGGTTCAATAAGTGATGGTAAATCCTTATGATGGAATACTATGTAGCTATGATACAGAGAAAAGAACCTCCCCATATACTGATATGGGATGATTTCCAAGATGTTTCATTAAGTTAAAAAAGCACAGAGCTAGGTGCAGAACAGTGTATACAGTATGCTACTTTTTATAAGATGAGTAAAAAATAATGGAAGTTATTTTATTTGCTTATATATGCATAAAACAATTCAAAGATACAAGAAACTGCAAACAGTGGCTCCCTATGTGGCAGTGGATGGGAATTGAGAAGATGAGTGACAGAATGGGAGAGGCATTTTATTACATAACTTTTACATGTAACTAATAAGGGAGCTTTATAAATGAATTATCTTTTTAAAATCAAATAAAAAGAAATGAGTGGTAAGTTTGTGGAAATTTCCTGTGTGAGCTGAGTGATTAGTCATTCAATTACCCGAACCAAAAATATCTTTGAGGTGAGATGTGGTACATTCTCTTATAGTCCAGGGTAAATGAAATTCTCACAGACATCAGCCTATCTTTCCCAAACTCAGAATTTAAAGCCTTAAGCTATAGGAATCAACTACCTAAAAATTTTCTTGTCATTTCACGTAACCACATACTTGTGCTATTATTGAGACTTTGATTCTCAACTCTTGTTCCTAAGCACCAATAGTTAAAGGGAGCCCTGCATGGCCATTAGTGAGTGGGCTTACTTATATGAATAATGCAACAGAAGAACCATCGCTGCCTTCCTCTCACGTGTCCACTAACCCAGCTGCTGGCTTTATCTGTCATTTCCAAGGACCACAAGATCAGCAAGGATTATGTACTCAGGACTTCCTGACTAATAATACTGAGAATCAATAAAAAATGATTGGGCATTGGGCATAACATACCTTGGAAACAATAGGAAGTTGCTATTGAGTAAATTCAGTAACAGCTCAATTTAGAAGGTCTGTTTCTTCATGCAGCTGGTTCAGATGTACCTCAGGAGCTGTCTTCTTGGATGACCGAATATGTCATGGGTTAGGGAGACAAGGATCTATTTTAATATATCACAGACAATTGATGATGCTTTGGAGCCGTGGCTTGTAATGAACAGCTGTTTGCTGCAGCACTGCCTGCAGTCCTGACGGGCCCTTGGTCAGATTTCATGGCTGGTTGCTAAGTGGGTGTTTTGGTGAAGACAGATTTTTGAAGTAGAATTCTTTCATCTGCCTTTAAAAATTTGAAACGAATCACTTGCTTCTTTATCCTCACAAAAAGAAAAGTGGGCTCACAAATAAAAAGTGCTGATTTATTTTTGAACAAGTAAGCTAGATATGGGTTGTGCTGGTTTGAAAGGTTTATGTGCCCTAGAAAAGCCATGTTTTAATCCTAATCCATCTTGTAGAGGCAGCTCTTTCTTTTAATCTCTATTCAGCACTGTAAATTGGAATCTTGATTAGATTATCTCCATGTAGATGTGACGCACCCAATTGTGGGTATTAACCTTTGATTAGAGGGAGATGTGAATTCACCCATTCCAGGTGGAGCTTGATTAGTTTACTGGAATCCTTTAAGAGAGGAAACACTTTGGAAAAAGTTTGAGAGCAGCAGATCCACAAGAACCATGAGAGCCCATGCAGCCAGAGACCTTTGCAGAGGAAGAAGGAAAATGCCCCTAGGGGAGCTTCCTGAAACAAGAAGCCTAGAGAGAAAGCTGACAGACATCACCATGTTCACCATGTGCCTTTTCAGTTGAAAGAAAAATCCTGAAATTCATCAGCCTTTCTTGAGTGAAGGTAAATTCTTATTGGTGACCTACAGACTTGCTTTCTTTGGGACATTTTCATGGCCTTAGAACTGTGAACTTGCAACTTAATAAATTCCCTTTTTAAAATCCATTCCAGCAGCTAGAACATGGGCAGACTGATTTTCTCCACATTTCTGTTGCTACATGAAACTGAAGATTCTCTGAGTCTAGCTTGTCAAATCTCTCTAGTTCGCTACTCCATTTCCAACCTCCATATATCGGGAAGCCCTTAGAGAGATGAAATCAAACATGGTGAAATCAAAAGAGCAAGAACTCTGGAATAAGAAGCTTCTCTGTTTGAATTCTGGCTCTGTGACTTACAAATGCAGGAATCCTTGAGCAAGTTACTTGTCTCTGAGCTCAGCTTCATCACATAAAGAAAGAAGATAACATCGCTTCTATGTTGTTCTGAGGGTAAGGAAAATGTATCTTAAAAGTGACGGTTAAAAAAAAAGTGGCTGTTGCAAGAAGGGCACACAAAAAAATTACAGATCATTATTATGTTGTTAAGGGTCATAAGTTAAAGATCACAACATTTTGTCCTCAGGAAACAGGTGAACCATTCTTTTTTGCAGAGCATCCCCTCTTCCTCTAAGGTACAAGAGACACTTTTCCATAGTGTTTCCTCTCTTAAAGGATTCCAGTAAACTAATCAAGCTCCACCTGAAATGGGTGAATTCACATCTCCCTCTAATCAAAGGTTAATACCCACAATTGGGTGCGTCACATCTACATGGAGATAATCTAATCAAGATTCCAATTTACAGTGCTGAATAGAGATTAAAAGAAAGAGCTGCCTCTACATTTCCTTTGCTCTAGGTAACCAAATAGTGAATTACATGAGAATGCGATTCTTTTTCCAGATTTTTTTTAATAAAATAAATGTCTCATTAGGGTTCTTAAACTGAGACTCCTTTAACTCAATTCAACAACTATCCATTGAGTTCTATCTTATCCTAGGTCCTGGCATTAATGGTAAGCAAGACAGACAAGATCCCTGCCCTTTTGGATCCTACAGATTGGTGGAGCTACATAAAAACAAGTGGGAATTTTTAAAAATGGTCTGATATGTACTACAATAGAGAAAATATAGAATGCTTTAAGAACAAATACCTCAGATCGAGGTTAAGTTCAGAAACCTAAAGAACAGGTAAGAGTTAATTAGAGGAATGTGATACATGGTTGGGGGCAGGTGAGGGATATGATTCCAGACAGAAGGAACACCAAGCTCTGTTGAGTAGCGAGGAAATGACAGCAGAAGAATATGAAGAATCTAGTCGTAAGCAGATCCTGCAGGGCCTTCTAAGTTAGGTTTTGGGACTTTATCCTAAGAAAAAAAGGAGCCATCAGAGTGCTTTAAGCCAGTGCAGACACAATCAGCTCTGTGTTTTAGATGGATTATGGTGACTGTAGGATAGAGAAGGATTCAAAGAAACAAGGATAAGGCAGCAAGATCACTAGGAGGCTCTTGGAGCAGGGCAGGTGGGAGAAAATACTTTACTAGTGAAGTGGCAAAGGGATTGTGGAATATAAAGGATTTTCTGGATAATAACTTAAGCCACAACGTGCATTATTCTTATTAAAATTTACAAGTAGCCAAATTAAACATTCCCAACATACTTTGTGAGTTTATTTTTAAGTAACAAAGCACTCTCTCACAAATAGGCCCTAGCCAGGGAATCATTTGCTCAAAAAATTGTGAGAACTGATATATTGAAAGCACTCTAGATTTACAAAGCTGAAACTGCCACTGTCAGATAGGGCGACTTCAATGAATACGAAAATGACAGGACTAGATTGTAAATGTCTTCCGTGCTGTGCTGGGTTCTTGTCCACCCAGAACCTATGAATGCTACCTTATTTGGAAATAGGGTTTTTGCAGATGCAATCAAGTGAGGTCATACTGGATTAGGGTGAAGACTAAACCTGTATGGTTAGCATCCTTTTAAGAAGAGAGAGATTTGGACATAAACCAGTCATGGGAAGTAGAAGTCTATGTGAAGACTGAGACAGAGATTGGAATGGTATGTCTACAAGCCAAGGAAGGCCAAGGGTTGCCAACAACCACCAGAAGTTAGGATGTAGACATGGAACAGGTTCTCCCTTTGAACTTCCAGAAGGAACCAAACCTGCTGACTTCTTGATTTTGGACATCTAGCTTCCAGAACAGTGGGAGAATACATTTCTGTTGTTTTAAATGCCTAGTTTACGGTAATTTGTTACATCAGCCCTAGGAAACTAAGACACATGCCATAAGAAAAGTTTTCAACATATATTGGTCAAATAAATAAATCAATGGTGTTAGCTTATGTTAGGCTTTACAGAATGGAAATAGGAAGGAAGGTCTGAGAGGAAGAGAGAAAACTGAATATCCGGGTTCAGGATACTACAGCAGTGAAGATACTGAGGTAAGAAAATGGAGAATGTGTTCTGGGAATGTGAAAAGAGTTCTGCTCAGCAAAAGGTGCACTACCTGTATGAGCACGTAGCATAAGTAATGAATAAGACATAAAAAGTAGATGAGAGTCAGAATGCAGAAAGTTTGGAGGATAGAGCTTTTGAAATTCTTTAAAAAGAGGAAACTTTGGGAAGTTCTCAGTCATAAAATGTGGTATACCACAGTCAGATTCATCTTCATATTTGTTCATTTCTTCTTTCTTCTTCATCTGCCTTTTGTCCTGTTATATTCCACTCTATGCATGTGTATGTCCTGTAGAGGACTATCAGATTTATAACATGAACACTATCATTCCTTTTTGGGATGTGTTGCATCTTCTGCAAATCGTACCATCCTGTACTCTTTCCTGTGACCTTTTCTCATGAATACTTTGCTTCAATCCCCTCCATCCCTTCTCTTATACCCATGGTTTGCAACTCTCTCACTGACCTGGATGACTTCATAGTCAAATATTACTCTGCTGTTGGGCATAAGCTAGTGCATCTCTGCAGAATATGTGTTCCACTGCTTCTGCTTCTATCCATAGTCCTCTCCACAGCCCAACATTTCCTCCAAACAGGCTTTAACCTCTGACATCTAGGGCCAAAGCTGCATTCCACAGTAGGGGCGACTTCTATAGTCCTCCCTGTCTTCACTAGGGGAAGTAAAAACTGGAAATCTGCCCCTTAGGAAACACTGGCTTTGAATAAAAACCAGACTGGTTTCTATTTTTTAATAAGTCAAATAGGGCATCATCTTTCCAGGAAGCAAAGCTAATATGCCATCTGCCATGCTTTTTGGTTTCCTACAAACGTCTCAGAAGCATCTCTGAGCATGATTGCAATGGGTTCTTTTACACAGCAGCAAAAAGGAGTTTTAACTCTATGCCAATAATGCTTGTTGGATACACAAGACCTGGTTGAGTATAACTATTTCATATGGAGAATGCCTACATCAAACAATCTGATTCTAAGAAGGAAAGAAATCCTCTTGTGGTATGAGATGGGTAAAAGACAGCTTTAATATTTCCTGACTCCATTCAAATCAAGAGGGTGAAATGCAAAGCCTTCTGGCACACATCTTGCGTTCTGCTACAGAGCTGTACAACCCACTCATTCTTCAAATACTTAGTGATAATCTACTATATGCAAAGACTGGGGAATCAGTGATGACTAGAAAGAAATGGTCTTTGCTCCCATGGATTTCATAGTCTAGTAGGGAAAATAGCAATTGATGAAAAAATTACAATGCACTGTGGTTAGTTCTCCAATAGAGGAGAATAAGGTGGAGCTGAAGCAGAACATCTTTCATTATTCAGTAGTACAGATGACCTAGGGTTTAGGGCATGAGCTCCACACACAGATGGTCAGAATCTGAGCTCAACCACTACCTAGCTTTGCAAACCTTGAACATATTACTTAACCTCTATGTGTCTCAGTTCCTTTATCTATACGATGGAGATGGAAAAAAAATGCCTGCCTCATGGAATAGTTGCTATCTAGTGAGAAATTGCATGGAAAGCATTTGGCCTGAGGCCTAACACATTGACAGTGCACACTAAATGTTGGCTAACTTATTATTTTTATTATTTGTGCTTCAGACACGTTTTTCATTTGTCCAAATCACACCAAACCACTTGGATCCCAAACACACTCTGTCTTATGCATTTCTTCACATTATTCCCTCTACCTTAGTTCCCCTTTCTCTCTAACTCCATATATTCAAATGCTATGCATGTCTCAAATACCAGATAAATGCCACTTCCAGAGTGACAACTTTCCTAAGAGCATTTGGCCGAAAGTAGTATTACCAGAGCCTAAGACTCAATAGTAATTTATTTTTACATCAACTCAAATGATATGATTCCTATAGTATCTTATGATTCCTTAACCTTTTATCATAGTAACTTTTATGCAAATTGGATTTCCCTATCAAACCAGTTTTTGTAAAGATAGCTAGACTAAGAGAACTTTAAAGTTCCTTCCAAAATAAAGATTGTAGATTTCTTTATTTTTAGTTCTTTAACTTTAGGGACCATGATGTTTCAATTTTGTGTACCTATTATGACTGCCAACCTCTTCATCATATAGTGGATTAAATTAAATCTTTTTTGGATGGATGGATCACTGGATAGTTGAATGTATAGACAATTGATGTTTTTCCAGCTTTTGAAAGTAATTTTGTTTCTGAATCTTTCAGAAGAAAATATGCTTGACCAAAATACTCAAGAGAATAGTCATGAGTGGGTGCAAACAGAACAGCTTTCTGGCATTAGTTTCCAGTCTTTGCATCCTGAGATTAATTTCTCCACATAGCTTTCATAGCAAGAGATAATCCCCATTGGTCTAGTATTTTCTCTTCATGTCATGGAAAATGGAGAATGCATTTTCTCTCCTTCTTTGGCAATGTCAATTAACACACATTGGCTTACAGGAAGAGAGGTCCATTTGGCAGTCTACAGGACATATAATTGAATCATGGGTTCCTCCATGCTGGCCTTGCTAGCTTCTAATTATCTGCGATTGTGCTGAAGCCTGGGGAAAGTGTGTTTATAAGGATGGTTTATGAAGGTGTCTTTGGTTGGACAATCATACAGCAAAGTATGAGCGGTGATTGATCTGACGAGCTAAACCACAGACAATCTGAAAAATGCAGAAGGCTGTGTCTGGCTCTCACATCAGAGCTACTCTCCAACCTGACTTTCACTTGAGCAATTGGAAGGAACATGGGTTTATGGTGTGCAGTCTGGCCACATATATGCACATAAGCTACACGGGCAAAAACTAAGTGTGCTGATCCATCTCCATCTCTACTAACCAAAACCTCAGCACTCAAGAGATTCTGACAATTGCCCAGTCTTCAAGTTTAATCTTTTAGGAACATTAAACTCCGCAAGAAGGGAAGTGAGACCACCCATGATGGAGGCCTTGCTAGGATTTTAGGAGGGCTCCATGTAGAACCATGGGACCTTAAAGCTAGCGGATCCCACCGTGACTGTCATGAGAGGAGACAGTTAAAGCCAATAAGAATAAAAGGCTTGGATCCCTGGGCATGTGTCTATGCCTGACCCCTAGGAGGCGCAGAGACAAAGACAAATCTCAAGCACTATCTTGCCTCAGTTTAGGGCCTTTGATGGAATTTCTCATCCCCTCTCACTTTGTTTATTAATTGTTTTCATTCAATATATGTTAAGTGATGTTTCACTGTTGTGACACTGTAAGATTCTTTACGGAACATTTTTTGGAAGTAGAAACTGCTGAGGAACCCAAGTAAATAGGAATAAAGGCAAATAGAAACAGCACACATCTCTTATCAAATATTAAGTTTTGATAAATGGTATATTAAAAAAAAAGAAAAGATAGATTAGTCTGCTAAAAAAGGAAATGCCCTTAGTTTCAAAGAGATAGTTCAACTCTGCTGCTAACAGTGTATCATTAAATGTCACTCATTCTCTCCGTGATTTGTCTTCTTCCATCATCTAGCATCATATCTGAGCAACTACTGTGTGCCAAGAACTGTGCTAGTAGACATAAGAAAAGCGAACATTTTCTGAAGATCTTCCTCTCCACCAAAATGTATTTTTAACTCTTTACAAACATCATGCCATTTTGATTCTCAAGCCAACTCAATGAAACTGGTGCTATAATCACTCCATTTTATAGATGAGGAAACTAGTAGTAAAGAGTTTACTGAGTAATAGCTGTATAATTCAAACCAGGATTACGGGCTCCAGTACCTTGCCATGACACCAGGGCCTGACTTCAAGGAACTTTGGACACAGACAATTGCAATCCTGCTTGGGGCAGTAATCAGGGGGAAAAAATGAGGAAAGAAATAGAAGAAAACTTAGTAAAAGAATACAAGGGAAAGAAAGGGAAAAGATAAGAATTATAAAGATGGTGCTGTCTGAAGAGACAATTATAGATTCCACCCTGGGATGCTAAATGCTCCTTCCATATGTGAAATGACTGCCCATTTATTTCTTAGGTCTATGCACAAACTGCTCCAGTACTGCAGGAAAATCTCCTGGAATATTTCTTGATTATACCAGGGCCCTGAACGAAGTAACACAGCTACACAAAAACATCACTAAAATGTACTCTGGCCTTTGGAAGAGATGTTTGACAGCTCTACCTTAACTATGTGACAGCTCTGCATTCAAGGTTTGCATCAGAATAGTTGTACTTTTCATAAGGAACAGATGGACCATCAGTTTAACCATGAAAATGAATATAGGCATAGCAGCCAACAGTAGAGAATAGAAAAAAAAGAAAGTGAGCCCCAGGGAGGTGACGGGCAGTGGAGCAAAAAGAAGTTGCACACACTAAACCCATTTCTTAGTCCCTAGTTTTTGTTTGTTTGTTTGTTTGTTTTGCTGTTGTTGTTTTGAGAATTTAAAGTTGGGCTAATACATACAGTGGAATAGCACCTTCTTTGAAAATGACTCTTCATTTAAGGATCAATTTGAACATCACCTCCACATCGCTGCCTTCTCTGGGTACAGAATTGATTAGCCCCACAGTACTTGGCAAATTCTATTAAAGCACTTCTATCCATCATTGTGTTTAATTAAGTGTTTACATACCAGACTCCTCCGCTGGATTATGGACCCCTGAGATATGTATGCAGTAATAAAGAGAATATGGGTGTTTTAGCTTCCTAGGCTGCTCATGCAAATACCATGAAATGGATCAACTTAAACAATGGGAATTTAATAGTGCTTGGTTTTGAGGCTAAGAGAAAGTCCAAATCAAGGTGTCATCAAAGCAATCCTTTTCCCTGAGAACTGTGGTATTCAGGGGCTGGCTGCCAGAAGTCCTTGGGCTTTTCTGTCACACTTCAAGGCACATGGTGGCATCTTCTGGTCTCTCCATTCTCTTCCAGCATCTTGCAACCTGTGGCTTTTTCTCTCTGTCAGAATTTCATTCTGCTTAAAAAGAACTCCAGTAATAGGATTAAGACCTATCTTGATTAAGGTGGGTCACACCTTAGCTGAAATATCCTCATCAAAAGGCTTCACACCTCCAGCAATGGATTCAATTTAAGAACATGTTTTTGTGGGGTACATACAGCTTCAAACCATCCCAGTGGGTGTTCGAGCCAGAAAGAATCAGACAAGTTCAGAACTCTAAGGTGGTAGTGCTAAGTTAGCTAAGTTAGTTAACCTTTTGAGCCTTCAATTAGAGGTGATAAAATCCTTCATTTTTAGACTCCGCGGGAGGGGAAATTGAGAGAATGAAGGTGAAATGTTAGCACAGTTCTTAGACACTCAGCAAAGAGTAGTTATTTTTATTATTCTTGAGACGCTAATGTCAAGGGTCTCAAAATATGTGTGTCATACCAAAATGCTGGTTATTAATTGCATGAATACAATTATACCCAAGGTTTATAATTAGATTAGTCATTATAATAAAACTATATGGGCACAGTTAGGAATAACCAGATTTTTCATTGAGAAACAAATTGAGGGTTGGTGGAATCTGTCCTAGGTGATTTTCTATGTCCTGGTGTTTCCACGGAGGTGTCAAGAGTACTGAAGTGAAAGATGAGTCCAGACCCCTCTCCCCAGGCATCCAGTGCACCCAAAGATTCTTCCTCTGTCCCCAGGGTCCCCCAGTAAAGGTAAGCATTCAGCGGAAGAGCCTTAGGCTCTAGACTGCCTTTGGATAGATGACTAAGCAAATGACTTCCTCATCTCTAAAGTGGTAATAATAAACTTACTTTATAAGACTCATAAATTAAATATGAAAATATAACTAAAGTGACTGCCTAAAATATATTATAAAAATAACCCTTCGCTCCCTCTTTCTCATCCTTCTCTCCCTTCTGATAAGCTCTCCTAATAGAATAGACTGGAATATTAGACTCAGCCACACCAAGGTGTCAATGACTAATTGTTCAGTGTTTTTCCTCCTCTGGTCCCAGCCTCCTTTGCTAGCCTTTCCCCACAGCTGGGGCCACTTAACTCCCACAGCCTCAGACCTGCCCCTAGGAGCACAGAGCTTTCATGCCAGAGGGATTTAAACACCTCTCTCCCAACAAATGGAGGGGAACCATGAATCATTCACAAATCCACCCATCCATGCCCTCATGCCATCTCTGAGTAAATATTTAATGATCAGCTATCACATTCCAGGCTCTGGAGAGATGAAGGAAGACCAAAAAAAATTTTTTTTAAATAAAAAAGGTCCAAGCCCTCAAGTTGCTCACAGTTTAGTGAGGGAGACAGAAATATAAATAGACCACTGCAAGGCAGTTTGTTAGGTACAAATGTGAGAGGCAGGGAGAAGTTACAGCGGAGAGATGCCTGAGCTGTGTCTGGGCCACAAAGAAAGTAAGAGTCTTTCAGTCCCCTCGTCTAGTGTGAATTCTGGTTAGTGAACCCTGTGTCATTAACCCACATGGTATGTCAGTCCCTCTGGGACAGGAGTCGTACTTTTCGATAGTCTCCAGAGTCCAAAGTCCTTTTCCCCACATCCAGGGCAATGACTTGGGCCGGCACCCATCTAATGTTTTAAGCCCTGTCTGGGTTTCTCAGATTGGCCCCTGCTCCCGCCATGACCCACTGGGACGCCTGCTCAACTCAGGTCTCGGCTCTGCAGCACCACTGGGGTTGTTCAGAAGAGCGGGCATATTTCTGCTGCAATAGGGTTTCTCCCAGCACCTATGATTTAGTCTTCTTCATCCTCGCCACCACCTCCAACTAGATTTTAACAAGTTCCCCAGGCCATCCTTAAACTACTGTGAAGCATGAAAAGTACACATAAAGAAGCCAAGTAACACACCAAGCTGTACAAAGGATGTAAAAGCTGATTTGGATTCTTTCCCGTAACTATTTTTTATAACATATTTGGTGAAAGCAGTCATTTAAGATTACTTACTGAGCATTTGCTATATGCCAGGCTCTGTGTTAGGTATTGGGGATATAACAGTGAGTGAAAGGTGAATTAGAGACTATTTCTGTCCTAAAATAGCTCACTGAATAGAAATAAAACATGCTGTAAAATTACCATTATATCAATTATAAAAATCACTATGTGCAAGGTATTAAAAATACAGAAGATTGTAATTGATTCTGCTTGGAAAGAATATGGGGAAGAAGACTTTCCTATATGCCTAAAATTTAATGTATTGATTTGGAATCTTAGCCATCTACTCACACCACCTAAATATCAGATTGACAACATTCTGAATGCATTTCAACCGTGAAACATTTATCAAGAAAGTTAAATTTCAAGATCATCATACATACACTTGTTAAAAGAGGATTATGAAGCTATATAATAGCCATCTTGTACTGAATGCTAACATTATGCCAAAAGTTGTGCAGAGAGTTACATAATACATAAAGTTATTATTAGTAGTAGTATGCCCATTTTCAGATGAGGAAGTTGGGTTTCAGAGAGGATTCTAACTTCTTAGCTCAAGTGCTAGGCATTGACAGAGCCATAAATCCAACCCAGGTCTCTCTCACTCAGTTTCCAAAACTTTCCTGCTGTGCTGTGTTACCTTGAATAAACTTTGTTCTCTCTGAGTTTTGTTTTCTTTTGTTTCATTTTGTTGATAAAATATTTTGGGGATATTTACCACTCTCTCCCAATCCCACCTCCACAGGAATTTAATCTTCTAAGCCACCTCCCACTATGTTGTGGGATAACACAGTCCTGTTAATTAATTATTATCTGTTTAGAATTAATTATTATCTGTTTAGAAAACACAGTCCTGTTAATTAATTATCTAATTAATAATAAAAATAAATAATCATTTTTAATAATAATAAGGAATTATTGCTCTTTCATTGAATAAACTAAACTCATAGTGAGATCCTATATGCAGGAAATAGAAAATCAATAAAAAAACTGGCCTTTGACCTCAAATAGGCTCGCAGTGCAGTAGCAGGGGAAAAAAGATTTCAATTAAATAGAATAATTAATGCTCTGACAGTTGTATGAAGAAGGCATGATGCAAACTCAGATGGGAAGGAGCAGTCAGAGAGGGCTTCCTGGAAGAGGGGGCAGCTGCATGGAAGCCAGATTGGGGAGTAAAAGCGGGGTAAAGTTGGGGGCAGTTTAGGTAAGAACGTTCCAGGTAGAAAGACAGCAACACATGAAGTCCCTGAAGAGAAAGTTTTGGCCTGGAACAGGAGAGAAACCACACCTAGTTGAATGCGATTTTTTTTTTAACTCTTTATGGAAGCACTGAGTATAGAGCTCAAGAACACTGGCCTTAGCATTAGACAGATCTGATTTTGTAATTGTCACTTTCTGAAACTTGATCCCCTCACGTATAAAAAAGAGGATAATAGCTACTGTGAGGGGTGAGTAAAATAATGCACTGACACAGGGTTTCACAATGGTGAGTATTATTCATTCTGTTATTGTCATGTCTGTACTATGGGATAACAAAGGTAGACCCATCCTTTAGCATCTATTCATTGCTATCCGGTTAGGGTCTCATGCTTTTGTTTCAAGCCATAAAATGCTATTCAAGAATTCCCCTCACAGCCTCAGAGGGAGGATATGCATCAGTGCTGTTTATGGCATAAGAGCCATAATTCTCCTGTGATCAGGCCAGACACATCTATGAACAACGCATTCAGGGGAAAACAGCAACTGACACCCAGTTTTGCTTTGTTTTCTAAGAATGGTAATGGCTTCAACTTCCTTCCTTCCTCTCAGTGAACTTGAGCAGAACAAGAACAGAATTTATTTCACTGTACTGCCAACACTTCATTTCATTTCCCTGGAAAAATTCTCTGGGTATATCCTTCGCTGTTTCTTATTTGTCAGCCCTTTCCCAGTGCAGCTTAGGAGATCTTAGAAAAGAGATGCTGAATCAATATTTGAGCTTCATGAGGGTCCTGAAAAAGCTCTGAATACACAGCAGTGAGCTTAAGATCTGACCCAAAGCTGCCTCAAATGCATCCCTGTCCACCTGAGTTAGCTCCTAGCCTAGAGATGAGACCTGGGTTGCAATGGCGACTCCCTCGTGTTTTGTCCAGATCTGAGACACCTAGCTTTCAGATGTTGTGGCTGTCTACTCTCCAGCAGCAGCACCATCACACCCTACAAAAAAGAGTTGGAGTCTGTGGGCCTGAGTTCTAGTCTCAGCTCTGTCATGCATCTTTAAGAAAATAACTGATTTCTCAAAGTCAGTTGGGATTGTTAGTGTCTGTTTTAGTTTCCTAGGCTGCTCAAAGCAACATCAGGAAATGGGTCATGTTAAAAAAATGGGAATTTATTTGCACATGGTTGAGGCCAGGAAAATGTCCAAATCAATACTTTCTTCATGAAGATCAGCTGCAAGCAATCCTCAGTTCATCTGCCACATGGCAAGGTATATGATGGCTGGTCTCCCTTTTCTTCTGGGTTTCATTACTTTCATGGTTTTCTCCTTCTTTGTCTGAATTTCATTCTCTTATAAAGGGCCCCAGCAATAAGACTAAAATCCATCCTGAATGAAGTGGGTCACAACTTAACTGAAGTAACCTCATCAAAAGGTCTTACTTACAATGGGTTTCCACCTATAGGAATGGGTTAAATGTAAGAACGTGTTTTCCTGGGGAGCTATATACAGATTCAAACCACCATATTCTACCCTCTGGATCCATAAAAGACATGTCCTTACTATACACAAAATATATGAATCCCATCACAATATCCCAAAAGCCTTTAATCATTTCAGTAACAATACTAAGTATGAAGTCTCATCAAAATATAGGTGTGCCCCAGGGCACAGGCATAATGTTTTCAGAATACTGGGGGGGCAGCACTCTTCCTGAACAATGGGGTAGAAATCCCTCCCTCTCCAAACTATGGGGAAAGCTCATCCTTCTACACACTTGGAGGGAACGTTTTCTCTTGGCCCAAGAAGATGTCTTTGGTCCAGACCTTAGCTCCCATCGTTCTGCCCTTGAAGTGATTTTTCCTTCAGTCTGACCCTTTTCTGTATCTTTTAGTCCAGAAGGGCAATGGTTCAGTGTCATACAGATCTCAAAAAAATCTTGTCAGTTTCGTATGTAGTATACAGGGGTCCAAATTATCAAACAAAAGAACTTTCCAAAAATCCTCTCTGGATAACTGCATTTCCAATTCTGACTTGCACAGATATGGCCAACTGAATCCACATTCAGTTAAACCCTCACTTGGAGCAATGCCCCACTTTAACTGCCACTTATAGACAAGGATTGCCTTTTGTCCAGTTTCCAATAATTCATTCTTCACTTTCTTGTAAGGCCTCGTCTGAAGCACTTTTAGCATATTTCTACACACAATCTCTTCCAAGAAATCTAGGCCTTTTTTATCAAGCACTGCACAATTCTTCCAGCCTCTACCCATTACACAATTCCAAAGCCATTCCTACATTTTTGGGATTTGCAATGACAGCACCCCACTCTCCCAGTACCAAAATTTCTTTGTTTCCTCAACTATTCCACCAAATACTATGAAATGTGTTGGCTTAAACAATTTGAATTTATTAGCCTAGAGTTTTAGCGCCACAAAAATGTCCAATCAAGGCATCTTCAAGATGATGCTCTCTTCCCAAAGACTGGCTGCCAGTGATCCTTGGCTTCTCTGCCACATGGCAAGGCACACACAGCATCTGCTGGTCTCTTCCTTCTGTTCTGGGTTTCATTGCTTCAGCTTCTTGCTTCCTTGGCTTTCTCACTGTTTGTCTGAATTTCATTCTTTTAAAAAGAACTGCAGTAATAGGGTTAAGACCCATCCTAAATGAGGTGATTCATTCCTTAACTGAAGTAGCCCCATCAAAATGTCCTACTTACAATGGGTATATAACCATAGGAATTGATTAAATTTAAGAACATGTTTTCAGGAGTATATACAACTTCATACCACCACAGTCTCCAAAATTATTTGCAGTTCTGTGCAAGTTCAAAAAACCCAACATGATCCAGTTTAGTATTTGATAGCAATGCATTCTTCATTCAGTTAGTCATCCAATTATTCATTTATACAACAAATATTTATTACATGCCTGTTCCAGGTACTGTGCAGGGGATACTGCTGAAAACAAAACTGTCCCATGGACTTTGCCCTCTCAGAGCTTGCTAGCTAGCAGAGGATATAGAAACTAACACAAGTACATCATTGAAAATGTTATGAGCTTTAATAAAGGAGCAAAATAGTGGATGACTCCTTCCTATGCTTCTCAAAAAAGATAAGATTTGAGACTTTAAAGAATCATGAAGATGACATGGAATATGTTCAAATGTGAGCAAGTGGAGGAGAGTTAGTGAGAAACTAAAGAGTTTTGAATCTGGGCCTCATAAAGAAATGAGGATGTACAGCCAGGAAAGAGAAGACCAGGGAAAGGGGTTGGGCATTTAGGAAAATGTTCTTCAAATAACAGTAGGACTGTCGTATGGAAGAAACATTAAGCTTGTAAGTTGGAAGGAAATTGGTTGTAGCCCTATCTAAGAAATCTCATAACTAAAACATGCAATAGAATAGGTGGATTCAGGAATGGCGAATTCACTTGAAACTAAAAGTGCTGAAACTGAGGCTAGAAGAATGACTTCAGAGTATAAGAGGAACTAATCTTATTCCCAAAAGCTGCAATAAGTACCTTCTCAGTACTCTTCTAAGTGCTTTACGTGAATTGACTCATTTATTTCTATGGTATTAGGTACTTCATACCAATTATCTCTTTTAATCCTCAAAAAAACAAGCCCTATGACATAAGTATTATTATTCCCATTTCATAGATTCAGAGACTGAGGTCCTTTGCAATTTCAAGCGGGTGAAGAAAAATTTTTTCTGTGCTCTATAGAGAGCACATTTAACTTTGGGTGAATGCCTAGACAAAGAGTAGGCAGCTGATGTGTTAGACGAATGAATGGAAGAATGCCTAAAGGAATCAGTATATGCTATGTCCAGAACGAATATTTAAACTTTGACTGTGGTGCTGGAAAGAAATCATAAATTCCTACAAAATTCATTTTATTCTGAGAATCTGGGATTCTTGAGATATTGTGGTTTGAATAGCAGTTTGCTGGCTACATGGGATGACTTGAGGAGTAAAAGAGGCTCCATTCATAAAAAATTCTCTTCACCTGCTTGAAATTGCAAAGGACCTCAGTTTCTGAATCTATAAAATGGGAATAATAATACTTATGTCATAGGGCTTGTTTTTTTAAGGATTAAAAGAGATAATTGGTATGAAGTACCTAATACCATAGAAATAAATGAGTCAATTCATGTAAAGCACTTAGAGGAGTACTCAGAAGGTACTTATTGCAGCTTTCGGGAATAAGTTAGTTCCTGTTATACTCTGAAGACAGCTTTAGGTGAACAGCACATTAAGTACAATCATTACATAAACCCTAGGGGAGACATTTAGTTGACAGAAGAGCAAAAGTTTGAATTGATTAGACCTGAGCTATCTGACATCCTCATAGAGAAAAGAAGTGTCCATACATCAGATTCAAATGGAAATTCCAAAAGGTTTAGGCTTGGGGGAGAAGAAATAGGAAAGAGGGAAAAAAATGGTAGATTACCAAAGCAATTTTCAAATTCTGATCAGCATATGCATTGAGTAGACTAAGCTAATAACAACGTTTGTTGACTCTGCCTCAAAACTGTCTCTCAAATCTTGCTCTTCTCTCTATTTGCAGTGCCACTGCCCTTAAGATAGGATTTTGACATTTCTCATCTGTACCATCACTTTTGTATGAGTGGAAGATTTTAGCACCCTGGGCTGGGTCTGAGATAGCTCTTGTTGATGGCCTGTGTAGCTAAGAACAAAAGGTTATGTCAGGGTGAGATCCAGATCAAGATTAAGATGAATCTAATTTTAACTAAATTAAGAGCATAAATTTAAATGGTCTGGGCAGAAATAACATAGGCCAAAGCAATGAAACAGAAGTCAGAACAGAGTCGACAGGGTCAACCCAAATGGTGAGCATGTGGAATGTTCTTGAGAGGTTAGAGTGTAGCTGCAGACCCTGCAGACTTTTCCCTTGGGAAGGAAGGAAAGGAGATGTATGTTAAGCTTGTAAAAGCTCCCATTTTGTGTCCCTTGTCCAATTCAGCTTGTCCTCCACACTGTTCACCAGATGGTCTTACAGGAAAATCAAGCTGATGATGTTGCCTTAAAAACTGCAATGAGCTCACCAAGACTATAAGGTGTCCTACAAATGCCTTAGCTTGGGCCTGCTTGGATCCATCCTTTTGTCTTCTTTCTCTTCCCTCTTCACCACATGCTATCATGGTTATCAAAGCTCTGTGGGGTTTCCCACCATTTCCCAGGACACTCTGAACTTTCTGGTCCTGCTACTTGTGCATTTGCCACTCCCTCCACCTGGAATTGGTTTCTGGCCAACAGATCCCCATTTCATGCTCTACTCAAATGCATCCTCTTCTTTAAGGTCTTCTTTCCTTAAAATCTCACCAGACCACTGGGAAGCTTTTCTTTAATACCTCTATCCCTGAGCCCAATCCCCAGTCTCAACAGGATTCATTTTTTACTAGAGTGATTTCTTTACATCTCTGTAGAGTTGTTAGAAAGAGTAAAATCACAGTCTCATCCTCCCAATAGATAGTGAAATCTTAAAAAACAGGAACTATATCACTATATTTCATGTGTCAAGTGAGTACCCGGTACTTACTAGGCACACTAAGAATGTTTTTTTAATAAATGACTGATCAAACATTCAGCTTGAACTACTTGGAAGCAAAAGACTTTATAAACAAAATTTGATTGCTTGTATTGCTGCTATATTTCATAATCTCTTCTTTATTTATCCCTTCCCTATTCTCCCTTGACCTTTTGGTGTTCTTTATACATGTGTATATTTACTTCAATCCACCAGACACTTATTTATCTCTTTTGATTTAATTTCTCCCTCCACAGATCCATTGTGCATGGATGTCTCAGCAACAGAGCCTCACATTCATAAATATCTGCTGGATGCTTTTATTGTTCCGATACCTCAACATTTTAATGGAAAATGTTTAAGAAGTTGGATGGTTTGCTCATGCTCAGCTGGGAATGAGATGTGTACATCAATAACTCGCATTACATTAAAATATAGATTAAAGCCATAAAGTAAAATAAACTTCATTTAGACTTAATAAAATTTAATGCAGGGGTGCAAGGGTAGTTCAGTGGATGAATCCTCACCTGCCATGAGGGAGACCTGAGTTGATTCTCAGCACACTCACTTCCCAAAAACAAACAAGCAAAACGAACAAAGAAAAGACAACAAACAACAAAAACTCAACAAATGGTGCTGCAGTAAGGGGATAATGCTCACATGGAACAAGAGTGAAATGTGACCCCTGCCATTCAGCATACAAATAATAATAATAATAATAATGCATCTCTCAAGAGTACAAAATATTTTCAAATGTTGACTCTTTCAGGAAAAGCTTCTCTGCAGGAAAGCATCCTTCTGGAGGTTTGTTATTGAGAATACATGAGTAGTTAGCAGCTTTGTTCTCATCATTTCATAATTTAATGTGCTTAAACTGACATCTTCATTTTTCAAATGGGCAGCAGCCTTTTGACAATGGGAGATAAAGACGTAGATGCATCCCAGGCCTGATGGAGCACTATTTCTTCAGAGCACTGAGTTTTAATTGTAAGCTCAAGTTAACGAAGAAGCGGGACAGGCATGCGGGTGTCTGGGTGGATGAAAGGGGAGGGGGCTTGTACACCATTCAGACCAACCTCACTCTCACCTAATTGAAAAGTGGAGCTGTTTCTGGCTTCCCTTAGCCCTCAGCCCGGATGAGCTGACATGTGGATTCCCTATTAACTATTGCTGCTTGTGATTTAAGAGAGAGGCTGAGTATGTTTTTCACCACATTAATAGCAATGAAACATATGATGAAGTGCCATGCTCTTTTCCAGGACCAGCTGTACTTCCAGCCAAACTGTTGATGGAGAGCCCCATTTGACTTAGTGTTACTCAAACAATTACTTTCCCCCTAGAAGGGGAGTGCTGCATGGCCAGCAGCTCTCTGCATGCCGTCAAGATGCACAATCATGGCCACATGGAGACTGGGCGGAGAGGTAAGTGCAGGCTTTAGAAGCCACCAAGGAGTTTTTCCAGGAATTGGAAGAATTATTGGGATCCCTAGCTTCATGGACTTTTTTTCCCCTTAATGTTAGGCTGTAGGGAAAGTATTTCTGGATATAGCAGCTTCTTCAAATCACTCCTAAGGTTTCAGAAGAGTTATTCCACTTCTAAGAGGAATCTGAAGTCTTGAAGTAACTTCCATCAGTAATATCCCCAGCATAACAACACCAGCCCAATGAAAAGAGAAGAAAAGGGATTGTTGGTATTCTGGGTGGTTCACCCCCACTGCCGAGCAAGACTTCTTGCTTCCAGTAGAAAATAGTTCCTCATGACTCCTGGATGTTCAGTGAACATCTCTGTGTAAGGTTTTTAGGGGCTCTTGGTTTAAAATGTATGCATATGAATGTATATGTGCGTGCATGTCTGTGTACATCTTTATCAATAATGAGAAAGACAGGGATCTTTCCAAACAACTGTGTTACTTTCACCAGCATATTTCTGTGGGTTAGAATTATGCTGAGGCATCATCTATCTCAGTGGCCAGAGCCTGGGTCTACCCATGAGGACCAGGCATACTTTTAACATGGGGTCATCCAAAGACCACTCCATTGCCCTGTCATGCTTACTATAAAAGCTGGATAAAGAGAATTGGAATCTGTGTTCTACTTTTAATGTATCTTGAACTTTTAATTCATAACACATATGATCAGGCTGAAGCCTCTAGAGAAAGGTAGCTCTCTTCAGTGGATATCCCTGCAAATGTTATCAATCACCACAAGCTTTTCCTCAAATTGGGGCTTTTAGCTTCTGATAGCTCTGTATTTTTTTGCCAATGATATGTTTACTTAAATCATTCTACTACTAACCAGTTTACAACTGTTAGTGGTCAATGTTTCTTTTAGTTTGCTAGGCTGTACAACACAGATATCATGAAATGGGTTGGCTTTTAACAAAGGGAATGTTGAGAGGCTGTGTGTTGCTTCCTATTGAAATGGAGCTCAAAGGATATTAAGGAATGATGAGAAAAAAAGAAAGGAAGGAAGGAAGGAAGGAGGGATGGAGGGAGGGAGAGGGAGGGAGGGAGGGAGGGAGGGAGGGAGGGAGGGAGGGAGGGAGGGAGGGAGAGAGAGAGAGAGAGAGAGAGAGAGAGAGAGAGAAAGAAAGAAAGAAAGAAAGAAAGAAAAGAAAAGAAGGAAAGAAAGACACAGGCTCAGAGGGTCTGAAGCTTGAGCTTACTTCTGACAGACTTCAGACAACTTTATTCTTATCCAGATCCTACTTAAATACTGCAGGGTGACAAAAGGCATGTATGCATTTCTTGAAAGAACAGAGAGCTTATTTTTCAGTGCTCTCTTCCTTCATACTTAACATAACCATTTGGGGTAAACATTCTCTTCCTCCCAGACTGCTCTACATAACAATCTCCACAGTTTACTGCCATTCTGAGGCCAGCTGCTCCCAACAAATTCTGCAGGTCTTGTTTTAACACTTGGCTCCTACAGCTGTGAGAATGCCCAAATCAAAGCATCATCAAGTGATGCTTTCTTCCAGAAGACCAGCTGACACCAATCCTTGGGTCTCTTCCACATAGCAATGCCTGTTGGTCTTTCCTTTCTTTTCTGGGTTTTATTGTATTCAGCTCCTTGCTTTTGAGGCCTTCTTTTTCTCCTCCCACCCCCTCACTGTATCCATCCCCTTTATAAAGGACTCCAGTAAGAGGATTAAGACACATCCTGAATGAGGTAGGTCACACCTCAACTGAAGCAACCTCATCGAAAGGTCCTCCTTACGATAGATCCACACCCACAAGAATGGATTAAATATAAGAACATGCCTTTCTGGGGTACATGCAGCTTCAAACCACCATACCCCCCTGGACCCCAAAAAAGACATGTTCTTCTCATATACAAATACATTAATCCCATCACAATATCCCAAAAGTGTTAAATCATTTCAGTCACAATACTAATACAAAATCATTTTAGTCACAATACTAAGATAAAGTTTCATCAAAATCAGTCAAGGTGTTGTCTTCCCTGGGGTACAATTCCCCTTAGTCTATGGACCTATGAAACTTATAGAACAAGCTATCTGTTACCAATATACAAAGGAGGGACAGGCAATAGAATAAACATTTCCATTCCAGAAGGGAGAAATTGGCAGGAAGACGGTGGACATATGTCCTAAACGATTATGAAACCCTTCAGGGCAGGCATACTCCATTAGATTTTAAGGTCTGAGAGTCATCTGTGGAATAATGTTTTGTCCACCAGGCCTGATGGAATGGCAGTTCCACACTTTCCAGGTGCTTTAGCAGTGACCATGCTCTACTTGAACATTGGGGGAAAGGTTCCACCCTCTTCAAGCTTTGGGGAGGTGGCCAGACTCTAAGTTCCACCCTCATCAAACACTAGAGTGGTGGCCAGACTCTCCATTATCTCCCAGGTATTAGAGAAATCAGGAGCGGTAACACTTCTCTTGAACAACTGTGCAAACAGCCTGCCTTCTCCAAGTGCTGGGGCAGACTCACCTCTTCCAAAGGTGGAGAAGCTCCTTGGCCAGAGAAGATGTCTTCAGTTCAGACATCAGCTTCCATGGGTTCTGCCTTTGAGAAGATTTTTCCTGCAATCTAGTCCCTTCTAGCCCAGGCTGGCAGTGGCTCTGTTCATCTAGATTCCACAGTAAACTTGGTGGTTTTATATGTAGTACAGAGGGGTCCAAACCATCAGACAAAATAACTTTCCACAGATCCTTTCTGGATAACTGCATTTCCGATCCTGACTTGCAGGGAAACTGTTGACTGATCAGGTAAAGTTTCATATAGCAATATTCTTTGTGGACTCATTTTCCAGAAACTTGGAATTTCCAAACCATCACTTCTGGTTTCATTGTACCCAGGAGTTCAGTCCACAGTGTATTCCTTTCCTCATGCATTTTACTAAAAGCTTCAAGGAGAAGCCATGCTGCACTTTCCACATAAATTTACTGTATCACAGTTCTGGAGGCCAAAGTGTGAAATCAAGAGTTTGATGGGGCTATACTCCCTCTGAAATCTGTGTAAAATCATTCCTTGCATCTTTGTAGCTCTGACAGTTACCAGCAATCCTTAACATTCCTTGATTTGTAGTAAGATAACTCCAATCTCTGCCTCCATGTTCACATGGCTTTCTCTCCATGTCTGTCTATCCATGTCCAATTCTTCCCTTCTTATAAGAACACTGGTTATACCCACCCCATCCCCCAACCCCATTTGGCCTCATCTTATCTAACACGATCTTCAAAGACTGCATTTCCAAATAGGGTCGCATTCATGCAACTCAGGATTAGGAATTGAACATACATTTTTGGAGGATATAATTCAACTCACAGCACAGGGGCAGAGATATTATCACTAGAGATATTATTCTATCATCTTAAGAGACCAACAGAGTCTTTTCTCTAAAGCCTTCCCAAAAGGATTCATAGTTGGTGTCTAGCCCCTCTGCAATTCTTACACATCTCTCTATGAGACGCCACCCTTCTGCCTTCCTGCTGAACATCTCTGCCCCAGGACACTGAAGAGGATTTCCTTTCACAGTGGCCTGGTTGGCACTGTGATCTCCTATTTGCTTGCTTGCTTGCTTGCTTTTTTTCTTTCTTTACCCATTTTTTCTCCTTTCTAACAGAAGTGGTACCAACATTCTGGACCAAGATCATTGGAAATTAGGGTAAATAGTATACTCTTAATAAAATGGGACTGTGTGGAGGAGGCTTGTTGTTCAACCAACATTTCCAGCTTCCTATTCAAATTGTCCAGTCTAAAATAATGAACTCAAAAATGCCTGGGAACTCATAGAGTAAATTGAGTATATTACAAAGCTGGGGGATTTTATGGTTGCTAATTGGCTTTACTCAATACCATGATCTCAATGATAACTGAAGGTTCAGGAGGAGATAAATAAGAATTGTAAATAAATATATTTTAATCAAAGTATTGGGAGAGGGGAGATGGGGATTCTGTCAGGTAAAATACAATTCAGAGAATGAATATATCAGTAGGTAAATTTATACATATTTATAAAAAATGACTTAACAATTTGTAATACAAGATGAGGCAAAGGCATGTTCTGCAAACACCAGGTGCACAACACATGGAGAGCATTCGGCATTGCAATTAAATTCAAGTGCATGTCCCCAATGGAAGAAGTAAAAATGCAGACCCCATCATTACTAAAAGAATTACTTTATGCCTCACATCAAAATAGATTTATTTCACATGATCCTGGAACTGAAAGATATTGTATGTACATTTTGAATCATTTCAGTAGATCTCTTGTTCTCTCCCACATCTATGAAATGTATACTCTCTCAGAGTTTAATTGTTAAGAATTCAATTGTCTCCAATAGTCCAGTAGTTTTAAATCAATATGGGGTACCCCGAACTGGTTCAGGTCATGCTGCTGGAATCTTTCTCTGCTCACACAGCAGGGAGAAGAAAATAGTAGAAAGCTAGCTGTAATTCCAGCTGATTAAAAATATACCCAAACTAGAAAACCAACACATTTGCCATGTCTTAGACACTTTTCTAGGTGCTGACATAAATTCATGTAGTCTTTCCACCATACCCATGGGAAAGAGATTATTATTATCCCATGTTACAGAGGAGGAAACCAAGGTACAAACTCATCACACTAATGATCAGTGGAGATGGAAGTGAGCCAAAGTCAAATGGCTGCAGAGCTTGTTATTTTAACACCCCTCCCCCCTCACACACACATCCACATCCAATAGAAATAGCCCACAGCACTTTCACTGCCCATCTGCATCAGGAGCTTCACACTTACCACAACACTGGAAAACTAATCTCACATCAGAACACTTGAGCCATGTTACTAAATCTATCACTAACTTGATCTGGGATCCTAGAAAATGGTTCTTAAAATCTCTGTCTGGCAAACAGGGCTGTTGTGAGAATCTCACAGGATAATGGGTATGAAACAGATTTGCCTTTTTTTTTTTTAGGTGCATGGTCCAGGAACTGAACGCCGGTCTCCAGTATGGAAGGTATGCTGGTTTGAAATGATGTATGTACCCTAGAAAAGTCACGTTTTAATCCTAATCCCGTTTTGTAAAGGCAACCATCTTTTCTAATCCCTATTCAGTATTGTATGTTTGAAGCTGTAATTAGATCATCTCCCCGGAGATGTGATTTAATCAAGAGTGGTTGTTAAACTGGATTAGGTAGAGGTATGTCTGCACCCATGTGGGTGGGTCTTGACTAGTTTCTGAAGTCCTATAAAAGAGGAAACATTTTGGAGAATGAGAGATTCAGAGAGAGCAGAGCAGAATGACATAGCTACAAGAAGCAGAGTCCATCAGCCAGAGATCTTTGGAGATGAAGAAGGAAAATGTCTCCTGGAGAGCTTCATGAAACAGGAAGCCAGGAGAAGAAGCTAGCAGATGATGTCATGTTTGCCATGTGCCCTTCCAGATGAGAAAGAAACTCTGTTAGCCATGTGCCCTTCCACTTGAGAGAGAAACCCTGAACTTCATCAGCCTTCTTGAACCAAGGTATCTTTCCCTGAATACCATAGATTGGACATTTCTATAGACTCGTTTTAATTGGGACATTTTCTTGGCCTTGGAACTGTAAACTGACATCTGATTAAATTCCCCTTTTTAAAAGCCATTCCATTTTTGGTATATTGCATTCCAGCAGCTAGCAAACTAAAACAGAAGGTGCACATTCTACCACTGTACCACCCATGCACACTTTGTGAAACAGATTTGAATGGTATTAAATACTATAGAGATATAAAGGGTACATAGAAATATGGGAATATTTCACTACATCTTTTCCCAGCAATTTGCATGAAACTGTGTTGATTTTAATATGTACCTAACCTTTTTATATACTTATTTTAATATTTTAATACCTACTAAAGCCCTAGCATGAGAAAAACTTATCTAAAGAACTTTAAAATAAATATATGAATAAATAAAACATTAGTTGACATAATATCAAAAACCATCTCACAACCACCAGAGATGTCAGTATTAAAATTTGGGGGAAAAAAAGAGCTTCCTGATAATCTACAGATTTGGAAATTCTTTCATTTTCTTTATTTTTGTTTCCTTTCTCCTTCCCTCCCTCCCTTCGTTACACAATTATTTAATGGATGCACACTATATCCCAAACAGTAGTCTAGAAAATTAGGAATAGAGAGAATCCAAAAGAAAATTCCTGTTACCATGAAGCTTACTTCCTGCCATAAAATTAATAAACACACAAACAAAATGTAGTGCAGTATAATGTCAGAGATTTTATAGAAAATAAAACATGGTTAAGAGATAAGGAGTGAAGTGGGTTTAAGGAGATCATCTTGCTTCCCTCTAGATCCACTCAGAATCCTTTTCACCTGCTTCTTCAGTTTGGGTTCTGCCAATGGAGACTATGACAGGAGAAGTGGGATAGCAGGGTTGGGGGGTGGGGAGATGAAGGAGTCAAGCCTTTTTTCCTCACCCCATATCTGCAAGGTCACTGGGTGGAGGAGTGGGCTCCGCCCTTGCTACTCAACACTATCTTTAGATTTTGATAACTGGGATTCTGACTCTTAGGGGAATGGGACACTATTTTAGATGAGTGATTAGGGAAATCCTCTAAGACAGTGGCATTTTTTTTTTCTTTCAAGGCCGAGGACATTAAAATACTGATGATAAGATAACAGATTTTTGGTAACAAAAATTTGTATTAGGGCCATCTGACATAACATTGACATAAATTGGAGATGATCAAAATTCCAAATCAGATTTTTCTTTCCATCTGCATACTTTGGAAACAATAACCAGGGATGAGCCAGCAGGAATCAAGATCAATGAGCTGGAGTATGTGAGTGGAAAGTTAGGAGAAGGATGTTGGAGAATGAGTTGGAGAGACAAGTAGCTCAAGATGGAATGAGAATGCACAAAAGGAAAACTGCTCCTTCTGAACAAAAGTGCCAACCACCCTGTAGTCCTCATCTGACTCTTCAACTCTGAAGTTCACAGAGACCAGAGATTCACAATATTTAAGGACCTGGTTCATCTACACATAACTACCACTCTGTTGCCATCATGTTAAGTTATATTTTGGTTTGCTAAAGCTGACAGAATGCAATATACCAGAAATGAGTTGGTTTTACAATGGGGATTTAATAGCTTACAAATATACAGGCCTTGAAAATTTCCAACTCAAGTCATCAACAGGATGATACCTGGACTCTGAAGACAGGTTATGGCATCTGGGAAACTTCTGTCACATGGGAAGCACGTGGCCAGCATTTGCTGGTCCTTCTCTCCTAGGTTTCTTTGCTTTCAGCTTCTGGGTCCAGTGGCTTCCTCTCTGAGCTTCTGTGGATCCTGTTTTAGCTTCTCCAGGGCTTTTTGCTATGAGCTTCTCTTAATTTCATTTCTCTATCTTCTGCCTCTCTGTTTCATTCTCTTATAAAGAACACCAGTAAGAAGATTAAGACCCACCTTGAATGAAGTGGATCACATCTCAAATGAAATATCCTAATCAAAAGTTTCCACCTACAATAGGTCTGCACCCAACAGAGTGGATTAAAAGACCATGACCTTTTCTGGGGTACATATAACCCCCAAACTACCATAAGTTATACCATTTTTTCAGTTTTTTTTAAAAAAAAAAAAAAACACCACTTGAAACTACAAAACTAGTTTCAGTATTTTTTAACTAAAATTTATTGTCCTTTTAATTCCCTTTGCTTTAGTTTTCCTTTTCATTAATTGTTTGTGGCTAAAAGAATATAATTAATTCAATGTGGCTGTTTAAAGAGACATTTTTTAAATCTTGCCACATTCTGGAGACATTTATGCAAGACTGAACACAGGGAATAAGAATCTTAAGTAAATAACTTATGTTTTATATAAATTTATCTAGATTGCTTTATTTTTCTGAAAAAAAATACTAATGCTCTTAAAAAGTGTGAAATATTTGTAGCATCTGATCTTTCTGTAATATCTTTGTTATCCCAGACTTCTATTTAGACTAGCACAAATTGGAGTTCAACATCTCAGAGTATTACTCTGAAAATGTGCTAATTTGGCAAGATTTTCTTAACCCTTATGGACTTTAACAAGAGCATAGTAAATTGAACTTGTTTTTTTATATTAGAGTTATCAGAAAAACAGCCTTTTAGGGAGACCTTTACTCCAAAACAGAACCTCACTCATTTGACCAATCTTTTATGGTTTATCTGAAATTTTTAAATGCATGTTTTGCTGAATTCTGATCTGGCAAGAGCTCTTTATTTCCTTAAATAATCAGTTAGAAAGAATGAATGTGCAATTTAAAAATTGAGTAGTTACTGTTTTAGAATAATCCAACATATGACTCACAGGATGAGAGTTTGTCACTCCCTCAGTTTTGACTAGCATGAGTCTTTCCCTCCAAAATACTACAGGAATATCTCTCCATGCTATATTCTGAGGATTAACTGGAAATTAAATAACATATATGTGTTGTATTGTTTTTAATTTGTATTTCTATTAAAAAGTAAAACATAATTAGAAATCGCATTTATGGTTTAAAATAGGATGTACTTAAGAAATGTATAACAACAAAAATCTCCTTGCCACATTTCATGATAAATGAAATATTGTTGACAAACATGCCATTCTTTCTCTGGGCTGTTCATATTTCATTTGAGAGCTACATATATGAAAGTAATCACAAAAATGTGCCTCTGTTTAACTCAGACTTTCAAGCCAGAAGGAGTCTTAAAAACCATTTGTGTAAACTCAATTTTTTTATTGACAACAAAGCACTGCGCTTGAAAAGACAAGTGACTCAGCCAAGAATGGCTTAACCTCTCTTGAATGCAAAGAGAGGTGGCCAGTAGTCTCTCTGCCCTCCTTGCAACATTCCTCAGAAGGCTTCAACTGAGGCTAACTGAAATGGGGCATGCAGAGGTAGGAAAGCCAGGGAGAACTGCTGGCAAGAATACTGGGGATCCTCAGTTATCAAAAAAGGGAAAGAAATTATCCAGGGTAATATGCTCAAGGATCAGAGCCCAGCAATTGCCACTGTTCATGGTCCAGCCTAACCTCAACAGGTTTCCATAGCTGAAGTCACCTCCTGCAAAAACTTTGAATATCTGCCTGGCACTTCAATACATGAACCAATGTGTGGTTTGATCTCTACAGGGTGGCCATGTACAGCTGTATTGAGCTGTCACTGTATAAGAGTGCCCAGCCTAGTGGACTGATGGGAACTGAAGTTCAACCCCTTCTCTATTCACCAGGCAGTGCACTGTCGCATAAAGACATGACCACATATGCAGTGGAAAGTGTACCACTTTATATCACTGATGAGCCACTCACTTACCATGGGATGCACCTTCCCAAAGGAACTACCCTCATTTGTCTGTAGAAGTCATGTGGGGTAGTGAAGTTCTAGATACTTCACCATTTGGAATGTGTTCTGGGAAATTTAGTTTTTTTAAATGGCAAGCTTGTCTAGATGACCTTCATTAGCAACCCCAACTCTGACTTTTTAGTTATAGGAGCAAGAGGGAGGACATCTGTCCTTTGTCTGTTGTGCCAATTTTCATAATTTCTAAAGGAAGATTTGACCATTATGAGCAGCCACCCTTGAATTTACAGCCAGGGGCTATTTTTCAGATCCCAATAACAATTAATTCTACAGGATACATATACTATAGCATTTTCTTAAAGAGGGCACTTTTCCAAATTCATGCCCCTGGATATGTTTTAATGCTTGAATTGTGTTTTGACGTTTTCATGTCTTCATTAGTGAATCCTAGCAACCTCTTCTCCTTGAAACCATTGCCCTCCCACACCATCACTCTCAGAGAGCTATTTGCTCACTGAAGGATTAGGGCAATTTTTATTACTCTCAACAATAAAATAATGTGGTGTCTTTCTTTGTCTGAACTATGAGACCATTCATTATTCCTATGTAGCTTCCCATCATGTTGAGAATTGAAGTTGGTTTAATGTAATTTCATCCATTGAATCATAGAATGTTAACCCTGGAGCAATAAGTATTTATAAAGTGCCAACCACGCAGGTAAGATATCACACCCTCCTCCATGGTGCCATGAATGCATGCTTTCCCAGTTTCTTTTTCTCTTTCCTACACTGAGTAATGTGCCTGACACTCCACAGGCAATACAAGGATATTTATTGAATAATGAACAATTACATAAAATTCCTTTTTATCAATGGCATCTTCAAGAGAAACCCAGGATAAGACTGCCTCATGAGCCATAAGACATACTGGGGAAACAGGAAGGCTAGTTCAAAGTTCCTGAATACAATACCTGGCTGCACACCCCAGTTTTACCAACTGGACTAGGAGGAGCCCTTGGAGTGGCTGTTGTGAATGTCTATCAATGATCTTAAAGAACCAAACTCTCCTCTTTTCATTTACTATTCTCCCCCAGCATCCAACAAGCCTCATAAGGGATCATTAATACCTTATTTCAACCTTGCATTCTTCTGTTTTCACCTCTTCCCAGGCTTCCAAAATTTTTATCCAAACTCTATTTACTATAATGTATTGGAAGAAAATGTGAGTGACTTAAAACACAAAACAAAACACGGATCTCACCTGGTGAGAAAGTGGACGCTAGGAATAATGGAAGGAGGGAAAAATAAAATACAATTAAGTCCAGAGTTTGGCTAGGATCATTTAAAAGTTTAATTTTATTTAAATTAATATGAGGTTCTGTACCTCCAGGTTTCTATTCACTTCTCTCTCATGGCAGTAAGTACTACTTACTTCGGTAGTACATGCATGGTTGGCCTCAGGTAGCTCACCCCTCATCTGAAGTTGTGCAGGCTTTCTGGGTGACTTACCAGCTCAACCAATGTTATTAATGATTGTGATGATGACCTAGACTGAATTCCTGTACACATATATAAGATTTTGAAGGCCGTCTATGGGAAGAAAACTCCACAACATACTTTGCTAATCCATTCCTCTGTCATATCACCAATGGAGTAGGGGAGGCTTCCCACGCGTCCTAGGAAAGCCTCAGCCCCTTTCCAGAGATTCTAACCTGAGGGGAAATAAAGACCACATGTGCCCTGCACCCCTCTGTTTTCCCTTATTCCATCAACTTAATGGTCTGATTCATCATATTTATACTTTCACAGGGGTATTGGGGTCTCTGAGCAGGCCCAAATAACTAATGATCCTCTTCCCTATGTGACTACCAAATACATTGAGAAATGAGTGAAAGATGTAGGTCAAAATATGCTTTATGATGAATAATGGCAAAGGTAGAGGATGTAGCCTAATGTGAGAGCTAAACCAGCTTCTTAATACTAAGCCTGAGAATAAATCAGACTTAGTCTCTGCCCTGCCCTCATCCCAGGTCATGCAGTTAAGGGTTGAAGAATGGAGGGGCAGTGAAGCCCCCTGTGGGGGCCTGTTTTCAAAAAAGAGGTGCTGAGTTGAGCTTCATTCTTCACAAATTTACCAATCCCCCTCCCTAGGGTGTTGAGTGAGTCAAGGGGTGGAGAGCAGCCAGATGTATTTAGGGAAAATCCCCATTAATGTAAACCAGAGGTTGGAAAGAGGGGAGATTTACTTAGAAATTGACCAGTGGCCAACACTACTGGCATGAATTTGAATCTTTTTTTAACTTAAAATTCTTTACCTAGAGTTGCTGGCCTACAGTTTCTGGTCACTTAGCCATTCCAGGAGAAGTTTCTCCTATTCTGGGGATAGATGATGCATGGATAGTATTTTATTTTTCCTTCAGCAATGTTTCCTTCTGAACATCCCTGGCTGATTATTACTACTTGGTCAACCTAACCAGGCTGGCCAAACCACCCACAGAAGCCTCTCCAAGAACTGCCCAGAGATGAAATTATTCATTTCAGTAGCCAGAAAGTTGATCTGTAGTCATGGCTTGTCCAGCTCTCTGGCTCAGAACATGGAATCCTTACACTGACTGAGCAGTTAACTTGTTCAGAACCATGTCATCAACCCAAATCCCTGCAGTGGCAGTAATTCCACTCCTCAGTTGAGAGCCGGTAAACAATGCCTCATGTAACACATACCACACCTCTCTTGTCTTCAAAAGAGTAGACACATGACAGGATCACAGTGTTACATTCCTGAGTATAAGATCGGATGAGGAAAGGTTAGACTTACATCCTGATCAAATGATCTGTCTGTGCCAGGAGAAACTATATTGACAAGTATAGATTTGTTGTTTGTTAGCATAGATATTTGTATATTATACTATACCATATACTTCTTGGGAGCAAAGAGGGACATTATTTGATTTCTCCACAGTCCCCTTTCAGTGCCTTGAATGTTTATTATTTAGAAAAGGCCACAGTACATCCTGGAAGGAACATAGACTTTAGAGCCTGATGAGTTTTGGGCAGGGATTTTGCTTTATCTAAGTTTCTTTTCCATCCCGTTATCTCTATGACTTTCAGCTTTTTCATCTGTAAAATGAACACAATTGTGTTCGCAATCCCCATATGAGGATTCCATGAGATCTTAGGGAAAGCCCTCAGCACACTACCTGGTACAGTGCCATAAAAGTTGGACTAAATACTTATTATGATAATCAACCACACATCAAAAAAGATAGTTTTCAGATACATGCTTTTGGTTTATTATGATGCAAGAATTACAACCAAGGAAATAACCCTCCAAAGAATAGGTTTCATTCTGAATGTCTGAGTTGTAATTTAGTCTTTGTCTTTCTTATTCTCTAGTCTAGACTCTTGTTTAATGGCACTAGGCTAGAATGGTGCCATTTTACAATAGAAACTGAAATAGAAGCTGTGATAAATTGAGATTTATAAGAGGGGAATGCAAGGGAATAGGGTGACATAATTTAAGAACCTACCATGAGATGGGTGCTCATATCCCTGCAAACAAGAAGTAGTCAAATTGGAATGTGAACCCCTATCTGTCCTTTCCAAAGCATTTAGTCTTCCCACTGAAACATTTGCCAGTTAGTAGGTGTCTTTCAAATAAATAAACATGATGAAAAATTCCTAAGTTAAGTAGCAATTCTCAGTGTTCTGAAACAGTATATTTTTACTTCAGTGATTTTTCTCTAGTTCATATAAGGGAAATGAATTAGAAATAAATCCTCCAAAATCCTCCTTATTAACTGATTTCCATGTCCTCACAATGGTACCCTGGCCCCATCCACCTAAACACTGTATACTACTGTGTTTTTTATACATAATAAGGGCTGTTATAGAATGAACAAATCTACTCGTTGATTATAGATAGCGCAATATAAATTAAAATATTGCTTTAACTCTGTCTTTCTTATACCTCTTTGCCATTTCCTCATTGCCTTTAGAGTGTTGAAATTGCTAGGTGTGCCATAGAAGAGTCTACATGGACAGCCCTTTTTCTCTCTCCATCTGCTTCTGTAATCACACTTTATGTTCATGGTCATGAAATCTTCACAACTCACCAAATATGTTTTTTTTCTCAGGATCTTTCCACATGCCTTTTCTTAGAACACTCATCCAACATTTTCTTTGCATCCTACCTATTTTCCAGATAGTAATACAGAAGGAAGCCTTACCTGAAACACCCTAAGAAAAAAGATATCTTCTTTGTGCTTCTTTGTTCACCTCTTGCTATTTATCAAGTTCTGTCCTGTCCTCATCTGCCTATCTCCACTAGAAGATAAGCCAATTTGCAACCAACAATTCTCTCCATTATATTCACTTTTGTATTTTAAGGCATAAGAAGTGTTTTTTGAATGAATCAATCAAACAATCAAAGAGCAGGCTCATAGACATGAATATGAAAGTGGTTGGGGGAAATTTGTAAGGATAATAGATGCAATTTTACAGAGTCCATAGGCCTGATGGAGCTTCCCTACACCATGTGTGCAGGTTTGAAAGTATTATTAACACTAGAAAAATCATGTTTTAATCCTGGCCCAATCTTGTGGGAGCAGCTGTTTCTATTAATCCTGATTCAGTAATGTAGGCTGGAATCCTTTGATTAGATTATCGCTATGGAGACACAATGCACCCAATTGCGGGTGCATTAACTTTTGATTAGATGAAGATGTGACTCCACCCATTCCAGGCAGTTCTTGATTAGTTTATTGGAATCCTTTAAAAGAGAAAATATTTTGGAGAAATGACAGAAGCCTCAGAGACAACAGGAAATTCACAGCAGAACTGACACAGATGCGGACATGTGGAGACAGAAACATGGATATCTGGAGATGCTTGGAGCCCAGCAGATGTCACCATTAGGTGGTAAGCAAACCAGAACCTGAAGACAGACAAGGACTGCCAAGAGATGAAAGGCAGCCCCAGAGAAGTAAAGTGAGGAACCCCCACAGGAACAAAGGCTGAAAGCAATGGAGCCCAGGAGCAAGGGACCAGAAGATGCCAGCCACAGGCCTGCCCAGCTGACAAAGGTGTTCCAGAGCAATCGGCCTTTCTTGAGTGAAGATAACCTCTTGTTGGTGCCTTAATTTGGACACTTTCACTTCCTTAGAACAGAAGACTTGTAACTAATTAAATTCCCCTTTTTAAAAGCCATTCCAGTTCTGGTATATCCCATTCTGGCAAACTGCAAACTAGAACACCATGTCACACCTCCTAGGGAACTTTCTGTCAACAAGAAATAAAATCAACCAGTAAGGAAATGAAATATATTTAGTGAATTAAATTTGAATTGAACAAGAAGAAGGCAACATATTAAAGTTATAATCTCTAGCCAACAAAGCAGCCAATTTTTTTATCTAAACAATACACTGTAGAAATTATCTAGAAAGACATTCCTTCAACAAATATTATTGGTGTCTACTCTGTGCCAACACAGTGCTAGGCAACGAAGTTATAAAGGTGAATAACATTGACCAAACCTCTTTGTGCTTCAAAGTTTCCTCATCTTAAAATGAGGATTAAAAAAAATATCAATCTCATAAAATTGTTATGAGGATTAAATGAGTTAATACATATACTTGCTTAGAATAATGACTAGCACATAGTAAACACTCAATAAATGTTAGCTAAGGTGAGATGAGGATGATGATGATGGTAATGAGGTGGGTGATAATGATATGACAATGCCGATGCCCCCATATGGCGTTTTTCAGTCTAATAGGGAAGGTAAACACAACTGAAAAGCAAAAAAGAGGAACCAAAAAGGGACCACAGTGTGCCAAAGAGAGTTATTAACTTTGTCTGGAGCAGGGAAAAGAAGGTGGAATTGATCATAAAGGCTTTATAGAAGGACAGCAAACTCTGAGGCTTAAAAAATTAGTAAAAATTCATAGGCAGCTGAAAACCCTGCCTTACTTAAGGATTTCAACCCAGTTTCTAATTCCTCCAATAATAAGAACTGTCTTTTCTATGAGTGAAGGTCTTAATAGCTTAGCGATCTCATCGGGAGAAAGATTAAAATATAAAGGTACAGAAAATCAGTCTCCTCTCCACTAAAATTTATTTGTGTGTCCCAATTTTTCAGGAAAGAATTTTAAAGCATTTCAATGAGATATGCTAATTAGTTCAGAGTACGGATATATTTTAAAATTTAATTTTTCAGTAGCTCATCTATTCAAAGGGGGATTCTATATCTAATTATTTTCATAGCACCTATCACTGGTATCTCCCTACTTTGACAAATACATTCACTTTTAGGCAAAACATATATGCCAAGAAAATTACAGTATCTGTCAAGCTTAGAGGAATCAGGAATACACACTTTGCTATGAAAACCATGGAACAGGGAATATTAAGAATATGGCCACTCTCCTAGGCTGGAATTGTACGTCTTCATGGAAAAAGTTTTAAAAGCACCATTTTAACCACTGGTACTAAAAATCAAATTGATACCGAGTGAAAGAAGGCACCTCCCTTCCCCTAAGGAAGAGATAACTAGAACAGTACTCATATCCTAGGAATAAGCCCTTCTGTTGCTAAAACAAATAATGTACTTCAAGTCCGATGGGAATGAAAAGTGTAATGACCAAAGCAAGTCTCTATTTTCTAGGAGGACAACTGCCTAATAGCTAGGCTTATGAAGCTAGGGAGGTCTGGATTAGCCTCCAGTGTTTCTACCCCTTCACTTGCACCTCCTTAGCATCTAAAGTTTGCTCTATTGCTTTCTCTCTTTTTTTATTTTTATGATATAAAGCTATTATAAATGCACAGCAAATAAACTAGCCACAGATTAATATCAATGGCAACAATATAACATCAGCAGACATAAAAATTACAGCTGGAATCCACCATAAATAGGTGAAACTGAGCACTAAAGATTGCTATACTATTCAGTTCATAAAAGACTGAATTGCTTTCCGCCCAGCCGCAGGAGGAAAATCACACTGGCTTTCCTGGACAGACACAACAACTCATTGATCAACTGTGTCACTTCGGACAGCATAAGCAAAGGGAAATAGAACTCTGTCCTTCCATTTTGGCTGTAGGAATCAAGAGGAAGCAGAAGAGAAGGGAGGAAGACACGATGTGTAGGTGTTAAGGTAATCGGCTAGGCTTGGGGAAGCTCATGAGGGAAATCTAAGAGCCTCCTCTCAGGTGTTCCACATAATCTATCACTTGTTGAACTATGTAGCCCCCACAGCCTGTTGCAGAGGTGGCTGTGTGATACAACTTAGAAACCATGCATGTGAGAACCATATTTTCCAAGCTGAAAATCAAAGATTAAAAAAACTCACTGGAAACTTCACTTGAAATTAGGATGGTCTCAGAAAATCAGTCCCAGGGGATACCAAATTTTCTCATCATCTAGAACATAGTATGTATAAACTCTGCTTATGGTAGATGGTCATTCATTTCATTCATGCATTTATTTAATTACTCAAATTTGTTTATATGTGTGTGTTATAACTCTTACTGTATACTAAGTCTTTTGCTAGGTACTCAGGATTAAAATATGAATAAGACGTGGTTCTCACACTCAAAGAGGTCCAGACTTAGACTTTACATGATGTAGAATGAGAACGTTGCAAAATAGAGATGATAAATGTACTTTCAGATTAGTTCAGAATGGAAGCACCAGGAAACCCATGAAATATAAGGCATTTAGGCTGGGTCTTAAATAGGTCAAGGAGGACTTTGATAGGCTTGGTAGAAGGATATTTCAGAAGAAATAGTTCAAAGATGGAAACAACAGTGTGAGTGTATATTCGGTAAGAGTAGAGCAATAAGGCTGGAGTGTGGCTATGTGGAAAGGAGAAGTGGAAAACGAAAATAGAAAAGTAGGGTGTGAGTACCATGTTAGATCTTTGGACTATAGCCCCTCAGCAGTGGAAACAATTGAAAATTTGTGCATGACATGTTTTAGAAGGGTAAACACACATGATTGTGAAGGACAATTATAGGAGAGAGACTAAGGCCAGTGAGATCACTTAGGAAGTGACTGTGATACCCCTGAGAGAGGGATTAAAAGACAGAAAAGTTAGAATTAGTGAAGTTTGGGAGAGAAAAAAGTTTCATATCTGCACTTTTCAAACTTTGATGTGTATGTGAACAATCAGTTTTGTTACAGTGCAGATTCTGATTCAGTAGCACTGGGGTGGAGCTTGAGATTCTGTATTTCTGACAAGCTCTCGGGTGACCCCAATGCTGCCAGTCCATGAATCACACTGAGTAGCAGTATTAGGGAGACTCCAAGTTTCACAGCCTTGTGAGACTGCTTGGAGAGTATTTCATTATATGAGAGAGGTTTAATCAAAAGAAGATACTGTCTCCATTACTGCACATGTTAGCATGAAGCATTTCAGCCAAAGTTAAAAACCGGATTGTTCTTTTAGAAATGAATATAGAGTTTGACATAAAGAGTTGGAAAATATCAGAGGAAAAATAAAAAGTGAAATTTGAGTGGGTAACTTTTCCCAGGGAGAAGGAGTGGTGGAATTTTTTAAAAAGGACAAAATACAAAATAGTATATTAGGGAAGACCTAGAACAAAATGGGCACTTAATACTTATTTGTTGACGGAATATATTAATTACTTTTTAGGAACAAATGAATGTTCCCATACTCCAACTGTGAGAGACTAAAAAAAAGACAGAACCAGAGTGGAGAAAGGGAAAGACCAGTCAAGAAGACCAGAAGACAGCTGAGTCACAGGAGACAAAAACCAGACTTTTGCTGGGTAGCATATGTCTTGTAGAGCCAAATGTCACTGAGTATTTTCATGGTCTTATGAGAGGTGGTAGGAGATGCCGTGGTGTGCTACCCAGATCCATTTTAGGATTGAGACCCTCATTCTGTCAGTTTCTGGTAGAGTTGACTGCTGATAACTCCCAGCTGAGCCCTTCTCCAGAATTACCTTCCTCACCCAAGGTTATGCTCCCTCTCTCTAGGCAGCCCAATATAATGACTGATCCAAGTGAGGATAAAAAGGGTCAGCCACCTTGTCTCAAAGCAGGACCACTTTGAAGGGCCATCTCACCTCCAGGGTACATCCTGGGATCAGGTGAGGTCCTTTTGAGACTGTATGACTGTTTAACTCTTCCTCCTGCCCAACCCTGCTGCCGTCACTCCCTCACAGGTGTTGTTTCTGTGGACATTCCCCAGTAAACTTCCTCCACGCAAATCCCCATGTTACAGACTGTTTCCTGGAAACCTGACCTAAGACAGATGTGGAGTTTATTCCTAGAAATTAAATTGAAAAATCATTCATATTTGAGACTGCTTATCCTTAAACCCTTTCTAAACTCAGAAGAGCATACTTATCCTACCTCAATTACCTTTTATATTTCTGCTTCAGAATAATAGATGCTGCCACACCATCTGCAGAATAGCCCAGCAAATTTTGGGAGCATTTGCCACAGTAAAGTCACACTCCCAGCTGTTATATCACATCTTTCTCATCATCTTTGATTTTCTCCATTCCTTATTTTGCAGAGAGTGATTTAAGGTTTAAGGTATAGCCTCTCTCATTTCTATTATCCACCTGCTGTTGCAAAGAGCTGTCATTATCTTACTCTTAAAAATGGAAGAACATGCTGCCCACTAATTAAATTTGCAGATGAAGCTAAAATGAAAGGCTTTGCAAAACCACTAAGGACAGGCAAGTAACCTAAAGAGACTGGGGAGCTTAGAAATATGGGCAGGAAATGAACAAATGAGTTTCAGCATGGAGACCTGAAAAGTAATACAGCTGGAGGAAACGAACCTGAAACACAGCTATTTAAACTTCCAGGGAGAAACCTGGAAAGCAACAAGACCAGCAAGAAAAGAAAAGGAAAGAAAAAGAACAGGAAGGGGCTCTTAGACACTGCAACATAAGCTGATGGTGCCATGAAGCATAATAGAAAACAGGATGTATTTCTTTGTTGCATTTTAAGATTCATTGCTACATATGGCTGCAAGGTGATCCCTGTGTGATACTGCCATGTGGTAGACCATATTCGGTCTTCAGGGGCTTGGGTAATAGAGTGAAACAGACAAACGGGGCAAATGGAAGCCAGGAACAGAAACAATTAATGGATGGGAGTGATTGAATTACAAGAAAAGGTGATGTGATTGGTGTAGGTAATTCCATCTAGTGTCAAGGGAGCATGAAGAGGAGATGAACATGGAAACATGTGCTCTAATGAGGAAAAATCTGTGTTGGGGTGTTGCTTGTCAAAAAGGGATTAGGCTAGAAGAACAAAAGCAGTTTTGAAAAGTTGGCAAGTACTTCCAAATGGGCAGCAACCATGGCACAGTCCTCCAGAGGGAGCTGTAAAAGAAGTGTCATCACAGACGTAGACTAGGCCGTGAAAACAACCCTTCAGAGGATGAGTGTGCATCTGAGACCAGCTTCATCGTTTTGATAGGGTTTCATCACCAATCCAGGCATAAAGTCCATTAGTTCAGATAACAACTGGTCCCTGTTCTCATTTTAACTGATTTAGGGAAAATGGCTGAACAAGTAATATGTGCGGCCAGAAGTAGGATATACATCCAACTAGCCTGTGCACTCATTAATGGCTGGGACCTTGCTCTATTCATCTCTCTAGTCCAACTGTCTAGTGCAATGCATTTTCTTATACAGTGTTTTCTGAATTAATTAATGATGAAATATTGAAAACAATTATCCCTGAGGTGAATTCTCAGTCTACATTTCTGGCAGACCACAAGCTTAGCACTTATCATGCTCTTTTCACCATACAGTTTCTATTCAAGAAAGAGTTTTGTGACTCTTTGGCTGACCTAGACTCAGAGTATCCTTTTTTTTTAGGGGTATAAAAACTCAGTATGGGTCAGGCAGACTCCCACATTTAAGAATTAGATAGCTTCTTTCTTTCTAACGTCCAAGTATGAAACTGAAGAAGCTGACAGGAAGTG